>NW_026045897.1:2500000-5000000 GCF_023898315.1 Schistocerca nitens
AAATAGCTTGTTACGATGCACCACTGCCAGTTTACTGTAAATCTACCACCCTCACACTGACGATGCAACACACAAATTGCTTCGTTAAGGATAATTACTGGCACCATGCCAACTTTCTCCAAGCGTTTAACATGGCAACGACAAATGTATGGAACTTCTAGTTGGAGACAAATAGCTTCCTCTGATGCACCACTGGCGGTTTACTGTAAGTCTACCACCCTCACACTGACGATGCTACATACAAATTGCGTCGCTAAGATATATTACTGGCATCGTGCAAACTTTCTCCAAGCGTTTAACATGGCAACGACAAATGTATGGTACTTCTACTTGGATACAAATAGCTTGTCCTGATGCACCACTGCCAGTTTACTGTAAAACTACCACCCTCACACTGACGATGCAACACACAAATTCCTTCGCCGAGGAGTATTACAGGCACCATGCCAACTTTCTCCAAGCGTTTAACATGGCAACGACAAATGTATGGAACTTCTAGTTGGAGACAAATAGCTTGTTCTGATGCACCACTTCCAGATTACTGTAAATGTACCACCCTCACACTGACGATGCAACACACAAATTGCTTCGCTAAGGAATATTACATGCACCATGCCAACTCTCTCCAAGCGTTTAACATGGCAACGACAAATGTATGGAACTTCTACTTGGAGACAAATAGCTTGTTCTGATGCACCACTGCCAGTTTACTGTAAATCTACCACCCTCACACTGACGATGCAACACACAAATTGCCTCGCTAAGGAATATTACAGGCACCATGCCAGATTTCTCAAGCGTTTAACATGGCAAAGACATATGTATGGATCTTCTAGTTGGAGACAAATAGCTTGTTCTGATGCACCACTGCCAGTTTACTGTAAATCTACCACCCTCACACTGACGATGCAACACACAAATTGCTTCGCTAAGGAATATTACAGGCACCATGCCAACTTTCTCCAAGCGTTTAACATGGCAACGACAAATGTATGGAACTTCTAGTTGGAGACAAGTAGCTTGTTCTGATGCACCACTGCCAGTTTACTGTAAATCTACCACCCTCACACTGACGATGCAACACACAAATTGCTTCGCTAAGCAATATTAAAGGCACCATGCCAACTTTCTCCAAGCGTTTAACATGGCAACGACAAATGTATGGAACTTCTAGTTGGACACAAATAGCTTGTTCTGTTGCACCACTGCCAGTTTACTGTAAATCTACCACCCTCACACTGACGATGCAACACACAAATTGCTTCGCTAAGGAATATAACAGGCACCATGCCAACTTACTCCAAGCGTTTAACATGGCAACGACAAATGTATGGTACTTCTACTTGGATACAAGTAGCTTGTCCTGATGCACCACTGCCAGTTTACTGTAAACCTACCACCCTCACACTGACGATGCAACACACAAATTCCTTCGCCGAGGAGTATTACAGGCACCATGCCAACTTTCTCCAAGCTTTTAACATGGCAACGACAAATGTATGGAACTTCTAGTTCGAGACAAATAGCTTGTTCTGATGCACCACTGCCAGTTTATGGTAAATCTACCAGCCTCACACTGACGATGCAACACACAAATTGCTTCGCTAAGGAATATTACAGGCACCATGGCAACTCTCTCCAAGCGTTTAACATGGCAACGACAAATGTATGGAACTTCTACTTGGAGACAAATAGCTTGTTCTGATGCACCACTGCCAGTTTACTGTAAATCTACCACCCTCACACTGACGATGCAACACACAAATTGCTTCGCTAAGCAATATTACAGGCACCATGCCAACTTTCTCCAAGCATTTAACATAGCAACGTCAAATGTATCTAACTTCTAGTTGGAGACAAATAGCTTGTTCTGATGCACCACTGCCAGTTTACTGTAAATCTACCACCCTCACACTGACGATGCAACACACAAATTGCTTCGCTAAGGAATATTACAGGCACCATGCCAACTTTCTCCAAGCGTTTAACATGGCAACCACAAATGTATGGAACTTCTAGTTGGAGACAAATAGCTTGTTCCGATGCACCACTGCCAGTTTACTGTAAATCTACCACCCTCACACTGACGATGCAACACACAAATTGCTTCGTTAAGGAATATTACTGGCACCATGCTAACTTTCCCCAAGCGTTTAACATGGCAACCACAAATGTATGGAACTTCTAGTTGGAGACAAATAGCTTGTTCTGATGCACCACTGCCAGTTTATTGTAAATCTACCACCCTCACACTGACGATGCAACACACAAATTGCTTCGCCGAGGAGTATTACAGGCACCATGCCAACTTTCTCCAAGCGTTTAACATGGCAACGACAAATGTATGGAACTTCTAGTTGGAGACTAATAGCTTGTTCTGATGCACCACTTTCAGTTTACTGTAAATCTACCACCCTCACCCTGACGGGGCAACACACAAATTGCTTCGCTAAGCAATATTACAGGCACCATGCCAACTTTCTCCAAGCGTTTAACATGGCAACGACAAATGTATGGAACTTCTAGTTGGACACAAATAGCTTGTTCTGATGCACCACTGCCAGTTTACTGTAAATCTACCACCCTCACACTGACGATGCAACACACAAATTGCTTCGCTAAGGAATATTACAGGCACAATGCCAACTTCCTCCAAGCGTTTAACATGGCAACGACAAATGTATGGAACTTCTAGTTGGAGACAGATAGCTTGTTCTGATGCACCACTGCCAGTTTATTGTAAATCTACCACCCTCACACTGACGATGCAACACACATAATTGCTTCGCTAAGCAATATTACAGGCACCATGCCAACTTTCTCCAAGCGTTTAACATGGCAACGACAAATGTATGGAACTTCTAGTTGGAGACAAATAGCTTGTTCTGATGCACCACTGCCAGTTTACTGTAAATCTACCACCCTCACACTGACGATGCAACACACAAATTGCTTCGCTAAGGAATATTACAGGCACCATGCCAACTTTCTCCAAGCGTTTAACATGGCAACGACAAATGTATGGAACTTCTAGTTGGAGACAAATAGCTTGTTCTGATGCACCACTGCCAGTTTACTGTAAATCTACCACCCTCACACTGACGATGCAACACACAAATGGCTTCGCTAAGGAAAATTACTGGCACCATGCCAACTTTCTCCAAGCGTTTAACATGGCAACGACAAATGTATGGAACTTCTAGTTGGAGACAAATAGCTTGTTCTGATGCACCACTGCCAGTTTCCTGTAAATCTACCAACCTCACACTGACGATGCAACACACAAATTGCTTCGCTAAGCAATATTCCAGGCACCATGCCTACTTTCTCCAAGCGTTTAACATGGCACTGACAAATGTATGGAACTTCTAGTTGGAGACAAATAGCTTGTTCTGATGCACCACTGCCAGTTTACTGTAAATCTACCACCCTCACACTGACGATGCAACACACAAATTGCTTCGTTAAGGAATATTACTGGCACCATGCCAACTTTCTCCAAGCGTTTAACATGGCAACGACAAATGTATGGAACTTCTAGTTGGAGACAAATAGCTTGTTCTGATGCACCACTGCCAGTTTATTGTAAATCTACCACCCTCACACTGACGATGCAACACACAAATTGCTTCGCCGAGGAGTATTACAGGCACCATGCCAACTTTCTCCAAGCGTTTAACATGGCAACGACAAATGTATGGAACTTCTAGTTGGAGACTAATAGCTTGTTCTGATGCACCACTTTCAGTTTACTGTAAATCTACCACCCTCACCCTGACGGGGCAACACACAAATTGCTTCGCTAAGCAATATTACAGGCACCATGCCAATTTTCTCCAAGCGTTTAACATGGCAACGACAAATGTATGGAACTTCTACTTGGACACAAATAGCTTGTTCTGATGCACCACTGCCAGTTTACTGTAAATCTACCACCCTCACACTGACGTTGCAACACACAAATTGCTTCGCTAAGCAATATTACAGGCACAATGCCAACTTCCTCCAAGCGTTTAACAGGGCAACGACAAATGTATGGAACTTCTAGTTGGAGACAAATAGCTTGTTCTGATGCACCACTGCCAGTTTACTGTAAATCTACCACCCTCACACTGACGATGCAACACACAAATAGCTTCGCTGATGAGTATTACAGCCACCATGCCTACTTTCTCCAAGCTTTTAACATGGCAACGACAAATGTATGGAACTTCTACTTGGAGACAAATAGCTCGTTCTGATGCACCACTGCCAGTTTACTGTAAAACTTCCACCCTCACACTGACGATGCAACACACAAATTGCTTTTCCGAGGAGTATTACAGGCACCATGCCAACCTTCTCCAAGCGTTTAACATGGCAACGACAAATGTATGGAACTTCTACTTGGAGACAAATAGCTTGTTCTGATGCACCACTGCCAGTTTACTGTAAATCTACCACCCTCACACTGACGATGCAACACACAAATTGCATCGCAAAGCAATATAACAGGCACCATGCCAACTATCTCCAAGCATTTAACATAGCCACGACAAATGTATCTAACTTATAGTTGGAGACAAATAGCTTGTTCTGATGCACCACTGCCAGATTACTGTAAATCTACCACCCTCACACTGACGATGCAACACACAAATTGCTTCGCTAAGCAATATTACAGGCACCATGCCAACTTCCTCCAAGCATATAACATAGCAACGACAAATGTATCTAAATTCTAGTTGGAGACAAATAGCTTGTTCTGATGTACCACTGCCAGTTTACTGTACATCTACCACCCTCACACTGACGATGCAACACACAAATTGCTTCGCTAAGGAATATTACAGGCACCATGCCAACTTTCTCCAAGCGTCTAACATGGCAACGACAAATGTATGGAAATTCTACTTGGAGGCAAATAGCTTGTTCTGATGCACCACAGCCAGTTTACTGTAAATCTACCACCCTCACACTGACGATGCAACACGCAAATTGTTTCGCTATGGAATATTACAGGCACCATGACAACTTTCTCAAGCGTTTAACATGGAAACGACAAATGTATGGAACTTCTAGTTGGAGACAGATAGCTTGTTCCGATGCACCACTGCCAGTTTACTGTAAATCTACCACCCTCACACTGACGGTGCAACACACAAATTGCTTCGCTAAGGAATATTACAGGCACCATGCCAACTTTCTCCAAGCGTTTAACATGGCAACGACAAATGTATGGAACTTCTAGTTGGAGACAAATAGCTTGTTCTGATGCACCACTGCCAGTTTACTGTAAATCTACCACCCTCACACTGACGATGCAACACACAAATTGCTTCGTTAAGGAATATTACAGGCACCATCCCAACTTTCCCCAAGCGTTTAACATGGCAACGACAAACGTATGGAACTTCTAGTTGGAGACAAATAGCTTGTTCTGATGCACCACTGCCAGTTTATTGTAAATCTACCACCCTCACACTGACGATGCAACACACAGATTGCTTCCCTGAGGAGTATTACAGGCACCATGCCAACTTTCTCCAAGCGTTTAACATGGCAACGACAAATGTATGGAACTTCTAGTTGGAGACTAATAGCTTGTTCTGATGCACCACTTTCAGTTTACTGTAAATCTACCACCCTCACCCTGACGGGGCAACACACAAATTGCTTCGCTAAGCAATATTACAGGCACCATGCCAACTTTCTCCAAGCGTTTAACATGGCAACGACAAATGTGTGGAACTTCTAGTTGGAGACAAATAGCTTGTTCCGATGCACCACTGAAAGTTTACTGTAAATCTACCACCCTCACACTGACAATGCAACACACAAATTGCTTCGCTAAGGAATATTACAGGCACAATGCCAACTTCCTCCAAGCGTTTAACATGGCAACGACAAATGTATGGAACTTGTAGTTGGAGACAAATAGCTTGTTCTGATGCACCACTGCCAGTTTATTGTAAATCTACCACCCTCACACTGACGATGCAACACACAAATTGCTTCGCTAAGGAATATTACAAGCACCATGCCAACTTTCTCCATGCGTTTAACATGGCAACGACAAATGTATGGAACTTCTAGTTGGAGACAAATAGCTTGTTACGATGCACCACTGCCAGTTTACTGTAAATCTACCACCCTCACACTGACGATGCAACACACAAATTGCTTCGTTAAGGATAATTACTGGCACCATGCCAACTTTCTCCAAGCGTTTAACATGGCAACGACAAATGTATGGAACTTCTAGTTGGAGACAAATAGCTTCCTCTGATGCACCACTGGCGGTTTACTGTAAGTCTACCACCCTCACACTGACGATGCTACATACAAATTGCGTCGCTAAGATATATTACTGGCATCGTGCAAACTTTCTCCAAGCGTTTAACATGGCAACGACAAATGTATGGTACTTCTACTTGGATACAAATAGCTTGTCCTGATGCACCACTGCCAGTTTACTGTAAAACTACCACCCTCACACTGACGATGCAACACACAAATTCCTTCGCCGAGGAGTATTACAGGCACCATGCCAACTTTCTCCAAGCGTTTAACATGGCAACGACAAATGTATGGAACTTCTAGTTGGAGACAAATAGCTTGTTCTGATGCACCACTTCCAGATTACTGTAAATGTACCACCCTCACACTGACGATGCAACACACAAATTGCTTCGCTAAGGAATATTACATGCACCATGCCAACTCTCTCCAAGCGTTTAACATGGCAACGACAAATGTATGGAACTTCTACTTGGAGACAAATAGCTTGTTCTGATGCACCACTGCCAGTTTACTGTAAATCTACCACCCTCACACTGACGATGCAACACACAAATTGCCTCGCTAAGGAATATTACAGGCACCATGCCAGATTTCTCAAGCGTTTAACATGGCAAAGACATATGTATGGATCTTCTAGTTGGAGACAAATAGCTTGTTCTGATGCACCACTGCCAGTTTACTGTAAATCTACCACCCTCACACTGACGATGCAACACACAAATTGCTTCGCTAAGGAATATTACAGGCACCATGCCAACTTTCTCCAAGCGTTTAACATGGCAACGACAAATGTATGGAACTTCTAGTTGGAGACAAGTAGCTTGTTCTGATGCACCACTGCCAGTTTACTGTAAATCTACCACCCTCACACTGACGATGCAACACACAAATTGCTTCGCTAAGCAATATTAAAGGCACCATGCCAACTTTCTCCAAGCGTTTAACATGGCAACGACAAATGTATGGAACTTCTAGTTGGACACAAATAGCTTGTTCTGTTGCACCACTGCCAGTTTACTGTAAATCTACCACCCTCACACTGACGATGCAACACACAAATTGCTTCGCTAAGGAATATAACAGGCACCATGCCAACTTACTCCAAGCGTTTAACATGGCAACGACAAATGTATGGTACTTCTACTTGGATACAAGTAGCTTGTCCTGATGCACCACTGCCAGTTTACTGTAAACCTACCACCCTCACACTGACGATGCAACACACAAATTCCTTCGCCGAGGAGTATTACAGGCACCATGCCAACTTTCTCCAAGCTTTTAACATGGCAACGACAAATGTATGGAACTTCTAGTTCGAGACAAATAGCTTGTTCTGATGCACCACTGCCAGTTTATGGTAAATCTACCAGCCTCACACTGACGATGCAACACACAAATTGCTTCGCTAAGGAATATTACAGGCACCATGGCAACTCTCTCCAAGCGTTTAACATGGCAACGACAAATGTATGGAACTTCTACTTGGAGACAAATAGCTTGTTCTGATGCACCACTGCCAGTTTACTGTAAATCTACCACCCTCACACTGACGATGCAACACACAAATTGCTTCGCTAAGCAATATTACAGGCACCATGCCAACTTTCTCCAAGCATTTAACATAGCAACGTCAAATGTATCTAACTTCTAGTTGGAGACAAATAGCTTGTTCTGATGCACCACTGCCAGTTTACTGTAAATCTACCACCCTCACACTGACGATGCAACACACAAATTGCTTCGCTAAGGAATATTACAGGCACCATGCCAACTTTCTCCAAGCGTTTAACATGGCAACCACAAATGTATGGAACTTCTAGTTGGAGACAAATAGCTTGTTCCGATGCACCACTGCCAGTTTACTGTAAATCTACCACCCTCACACTGACGATGCAACACACAAAATTGCTTCGCTAAGGAATATTACTGGCACCATGCCAACTTTCTCCAAGCGTTTAACATGGCAACGACAAATGTATGGAACTTCTAGTTGGAGACTAATAGCTTGTTCTGATGCACCACTTTCAGTTTACTGTAAATCTACCACCCTCACCCTGACGGGGCAACACACAAATTGCTTCGCTAAGCAATATTACAGGCACCATGCCAACTTTCTCCAAGCGTTTATCATGGCAACGACAAATGTATGGTACTTCTAGTTGGAGACAAATAGCTTGTTCTGATGCACCACTGCCAGTTTACTGTAAATCTACCACCCTCACACTGACGATGCAACACACAAATTGCTACGCTAAGGAATATTACAGGCACAATGCCAACTTCCTCCAAGCGTTTAACATGGCAACGACAAATGTATGGAACTTCTAGTTGGAGACAAATAGCTTGTTCTGATGCACCACTGCCAGTTTATTGTAAATCTACCACCCTCACACTGACGATGCAACACACAAATTGCTTCGCTAAGGAATATTACAAGCACCATGCCAACTTTCTCCATGCGTTTAACATGGCAATGACAAATGTATGGAACTTCTAGTTGGAGACAAATAGCTTGTTCTGATGCACCACTTTCAGTTTACTGTAAATCTACCACCCTCACACTGACGATGCAACACACAAATTGCTTCGCTAAGCAATATTACTGGCACCATGCCAACTTTCTCCAAGCGTTTAACATGGCAACGACAATTGTATGGAACTTCTAGTTGGAGCCAAATAGCTTGTTCTGATGCACCACTGCCAGTTTACTGTAAACCTAGCAACCTCACACTGACGATGCAACACACAAATTGCTTCGCCGAGGAGTATTACAGGCACCATGCCAACTTTCTCCAAGCGTTTAACATGGCACTGACAAATGTATGGAACTTCTAGTTGGAGACAAATAGCTTGTTCTGATGCACCACTTTCAGTTTACTGTAAATCTACCACCCTCACACTGACGATGCAACACACAAATTGCTTCGCTAAGCAATATTACAGGCACCATGCCAACTTTCTCCAAGCGTTTAACATGGCAACGACAAATGTATGGAACTTCTAGTTGGAGACAAATAGCTTGTTCTGATGCACCACTGCCAGTTTACTGTAAATCTACCACCCTCACACTGCCGATGCAACACACAAATTGCTTCCCTAAGGAATATTACAGGCTTCAAGGCAACTTTCTCCAAGCGTTTAACATGGCAACGACAAATGTATGGAACTTCTAGTTGGAGACAAATAGCTTGTTCTGATGCACCCTTGCCAGTTTACTGAAAATCTACCACCCTCACACTGACGATGCAACACACAAAATTGCTTCGCTAAGGAATATTACTGGCACCATGCAATCTTTCTCCAAGCGTTTAACATGGCAACGACAAATGTATGGAACTTCTAGTTGGAGACAAATAGCTTCCTCTGATGCACCACTGGCGGTTTACTGTAAGTCTACCACCCTCACACTGACGATGCTACATACAAATTGCGTCGCTAAGGAATATTACTGGCATCGTGCCAACTTTCTCCAAGCGTTTAACATGGCAACGACAAATGTATGGTACTTCTACTTGGATACAAATAGCTTGTCCTGATGCACCACTGCCAGTTTACTGTAAACCTACCACCCTCACACTGACGATGCAACACACCAATTCCTTCGCCGAGGAGTATTACAGGCACCATGCCAACTTTCTCCAAGCGTTTAACATGGCAACGACAAATGTATGGAACTTCTAGTTGGAGACAAATAGCTTGTTCTGATGCACCACTTTCAGTTTACTGTAAATCTACCACCCTCACACTGACAATGCAACACACAAATTGCTTCGCTAAGCAATATTACAGGCACCATGCCAACTTTCTCCAAGCGTTTAACATGGCAACGACAAATGTATGGAACTTCTAGTTGGAGACAAATAGCTTGTTCTGATGCACCACTGCCAGTTTACTGTAAATCTACCACCCTCACACTGCCGATGCAACACACAAATTGCTTCCCTAAGGAATATTACAGGCTTCATACCAACTTTCTCCAAGCGTTTAACATGGCAACGACAAATGTATGGAACTTCTAGTTGGAGACAAATAGCTTGTTCTGATGCACCCTTGCCAGTTTACTGAAAATCTACCACCCTCACACTGCCGATGCAACACACAAAATTGCTTCGCTAAGGAATATTACTGGCACCATGCCATCTTTCTCCAAGCGTTTAACATGGCAACGACAAATGTATGGAACTTCTAGTTGGAGACAAATAGCTTCCTCTGATGCACCACTGGCGGTTTACTGTAAGTCTACCACCCTCACTGACGATGCTACATACAAATTGCGTCGCTAAGGAATATTACTGGCATCGTGCCAACTTTCTCCAAGCGTTTAAAATGGCAACGACAAATGTATGGTACTTCTACTTGGATACAAATAGCTTGTCCTGATGCACCACTGCCAGTTTACTGTAAACCTACCACCCTCACACTGACGATGCAACACACAAATTCCATCGCAGAGGAGTATTACAGGCACCATGCCAACTTTCTCCAAGCGTTTAACATGGCAACGACAAATGTATGGAACTTCTAGTTGGAGACAAATAGCTTGTTCTGATGCACCACTGCCAGTTTACTGTAAATGTACCACCCTCACACTGACGATGCAACACACTAATTGCTTCGCTAAGGAATATTACAGGCACCATGCCAACTCTCTCCAAGCGTTTAACATGGCAACGACAAATGTATGGAACTTCTACTTGGAGACAAATAGCTTGTTCTGATGCACCACTGCCAGTTTACTGTAAATCTACCACCCTCACACTGACGATGCAACACACAAATTGCTTCGCTAAGGAATATTACAGGCACCATGCCAGATTTCTCAAGCGTTTAACATGGCAAAGACATATGTATGGATCTTCTAGTTGGAGACAAATAGCTTGTTCTGATGCACCACTGCCAGTTTACTGTAAACCTAGCAACCTCACACTGACGATGCAACACACAAATTGCTTCGCTAAGCAATATTACAGGCACCATGCAAACTTTCTCCAAGCGTTTAACATGGCAACGACAAATGTATGGAACTTCTAGTTGGAGACAAATAGCTTGTTCTGATGCACCACTGCCAGTTTACTGGAAATCTACCACCCTCACACTGACGATGCAACACACAAATCGCTTCGCTAAGGAATATTACATTCGCCATGCCAACTTTCTCCAAGCGTTTAACATGGCAACGACAAATGTATGGAACTTCTAGTTGGAGGCAAATAGCTTGTTTTGATGCACCACTGTCCGAATACTGTAAATCTACCACCCTCAGACTGACGATGCAACACACAAATTGCTTCGATAAGGAATATATCAGGCACCATGCCAACTTTCTCCAGGCGTTTAACATGGCAACGACAAATGTATGGAACTTCTAGTTGGAGACAAATAGCTTGTTCTGATGCACCCTTGCCAGTTTACTGAAAATCTATCACCCTCACACTGACGATGCAACACACAAAATTGCTTCGCTAAGGAATATTACTGGCACCATGCAATCTTTCTCCATGCGTTTAACATGGCAACGACAAATGTATGGAACTTCTAGTTGGAGACAAATAGCTTCCTCTGATGCACCACTGGCGGTTTACTGTAAGTCTACCACCCTCACACTGACGATGCTACATACAAATTGCGTCGCTAAGGAATATTACTGGCATCGTGCCAACTTTCTCCAAGCGTTTAACATGGCAACGACAAATGTATGGTACTTCTACTTGGATACAAATAGCTTGTCCTGATGCACCACTGCCAGTTTACTGTAAACCTACCACCCTCACACTGACGATGCAACACACCAATTCCTTCGCCGAGGAGTATTACAGGCACCATGCCAACTTTCTCCAAGCGTTTAACATGGCAACGACAAATGTATGGAACTTCTAGTTGGAGACAAATAGCTTGTTCTGATGCACCACTGCCAGTTTACTGTAAATGTACCACCCTCACACTGACGATGCAACACACAAATTGCTTCGCTAAGGAATATTACAGGCACCATGCCAACTCTCTCCAAGCGTTTAACATGGCAACGACAAATGTATGGAACTTCTAGTTGGAGACAAATAGCTTGTTCTGATGCACCACTGGCGGTTTACTGTAAGTCTACCACCCTCACACTGACGATGCTACATACAAATTGCGTCGCTAAGGAATATTACTGGCATCGTGCCAACTTTCTCCAAGCGTTTAACATGGCAACGACAAATGTATGGTACTTCTACTTGGATACAAATAGCTTGTCCTGATGCACCACTGCCAGTTTACTGTAAACCTACCACCCTCACACTGACGATGCAACACACCAATTCCTTCGCCGAGGAGTATTACAGGCACCATGCCAACTTTCTCCAAGCGTTTAACATGGCAACGACAAATGTATGGAACTTCTAGTTGGAGACAAATAGCTTGTTCTGATGCACCACTGCCAGTTTACTGTAAATGTACCACCCTCACACTGACGATGCAACACACAAATTGCTTCGCTAAGGAATATTACAGGCACCATGCCAACTCTCTCCAAGCGTTTAACATGGCAACGACAAATGTATGGAACTTCTAGTTGGAGACAAATAGCTTCCTCTGATGCACCACTGGCGGTTTACTGTAAGTCTACCACCCTCACACTGACG
Source organism: Schistocerca nitens (assembly GCF_023898315.1). Classification (NCBI taxonomy): domain Eukaryota; kingdom Metazoa; phylum Arthropoda; class Insecta; order Orthoptera; family Acrididae; genus Schistocerca; species Schistocerca nitens. The sequence goes on from NW_026045897.1 coordinate 2,512,906, forward strand.
ATGCTACATACAAATTGCGTCGCTAAGGAATATTACTGGCATCGTGCCAACTTTCTCCAAGCGTTTAACATGGCAACGACAAATGTATGGTACTTCTACTTGGATACAAATAGCTTGTCCTGATGCACCACTGCCAGTTTACTGTAAACCTACCACCCTCACACTGACGATGCAACACACCAATTCCTTCGCCGAGGAGTATTACAGGCACCATGCCAACTTTCTCCAAGCGTTTAACATGGCAACGACAAATGTATGGAACTTCTAGTTGGAGACAAATAGCTTGTTCTGATGCACCACTGCCAGTTTACTGTAAATGTACCACCCTCACACTGACGATGCAACACACAAATTGCTTCGCTAAGGAATATTACAGGCACCATGCCAACTTTCTCCAAGCGTTTAACATGGCAACGACAAATGTATGGAACTTCTAGTCGGAGACAAGTAGCTTGTTCTGATGCACCACTGCCAGTTTACTGTAAATGTACCACCCTCACACTGACGATGCAACACACAAATTGCTGCGTTAAGGAATATTACTGGCACCATGCCAACTTTCCCCAAGCGTTTAACATGGCAACGACAAATGTATGGAACTTCTAGTTGGAGACAAATAGCTTCCTCTGATGCACCACTGGCGGTTTACTGTAAGTCTACCACCCTCACACTGACGATGCTACATACAAATTGCGTCGCTAAGGAATATTACTGGCATCGTGCCAACTTTCTCCAAGCGTTTAACATGGCAACGACAAATGTATGGTACTTCTACTTGGATACAAATAGCTTGTCCTGATGCACCACTGCCAGTTTACTGTAAACCTACCACCCTCACACTGACGATGCAACACACCAATTCCTTCGCCGAGGAGTATTACAGGCACCATGCCAACTTTCTCCAAGCGTTTAACATGGCAACGACAAATGTATGGAACTTCTAGTTGGACACAAATAGCTTGTTCTGATGCACCACTTTCAGTTTACTGTAAATCTACCACCCTCACACTGACAATGCAACACACAAATTGCTTCGCTAAGCAATATTACAGGCACCATGCCAACTTTCTCCAAGCGTTTAACATGGCAACGACAAATGTATGGAACTTCTAGTTGGAGACAAATAGCTTGTTCTGATGCACCACTGCCAGTTTACTGTAAATCTACCACCCTCACACTGCCGATGCAACACACAAATTGCTTCCCTAAGGAATATTACAGGCTTCATGCCAACTTTCTCCAAGCGTTTAACATGGCAACGACAAATGTATGGAACTTCTAGTTGGAGACAAATAGCTTGTTCTGATGCACCCTTGCCAGTTTACTGAAAATCTACCACCCTCACACTGACGATGCAACACACAAAATTGCTTCGCTAAGGAATATTACTGGCACCATGCCATCTTTCTCCAAGCGTTTAACATGGCAACGACAAATGTATGGAACTTCTAGTTGGAGACAAATAGCTTCCTCTGATGCACCACTGGCGGTTTACTGTAAGTCTACCACCCTCACTGACGATGCTACATACAAATTGCGTCGCTAAGGAATATTACTGGCATCGTGCCAACTTTCTCCAAGCGTTTAAAATGGCAACGACAAATGTATGGTACTTCTACTTGGATACAAATAGCTTGTCCTGATGCACCACTGCCAGTTTACTGTAAACCTACCACCCTCACACTGACGATGCAACACACAAATTCCATCGCAGAGGAGTATTACAGGCACCATGCCAACTTTCTCCAAGCGTTTAACATGGCAACGACAAATGTATGGAACTTCTAGTTGGAGACAAATAGCTTGTTCTGATGCACCACTGCCAGTTTACTGTAAATGTACCACCCTCACACTGACGATGCAACACACTAATTGCTTCGCTAAGGAATATTACAGGCACCATGCCAACTCTCTCCAAGCGTTTAACATGGCAACGACAAATGTATGGAACTTCTACTTGGAGACAAATAGCTTGTTCTGATGCACCACTGCCAGTTTACTGTAAATCTACCACCCTCACACTGACGATGCAACACACAAATTGCTTCGCTAAGGAATATTACAGGCACCATGCCAGATTTCTCAAGCGTTTAACATGGCAAAGACATATGTATGGATCTTCTAGTTGGAGACAAATAGCTTGTTCTGATGCACCACTGCCAGTTTACTGTAAACCTAGCAACCTCACACTGACGATGCAACACACAAATTGCTTCGCTAAGCAATATTACAGGCACCATGCAAACTTTCTCCAAGCGTTTAACATGGCAACGACAAATGTATGGAACTTCTAGTTGGAGACAAATAGCTTGTTCTGATGCACCACTGCCAGTTTACTGGAAATCTACCACCCTCACACTGACGATGCAACACACAAATCGCTTCGCTAAGGAATATTACATTCGCCATGCCAACTTTCTCCAAGCGTTTAACATGGCAACGACAAATGTATGGAACTTCTAGTTGGAGGCAAATAGCTTGTTTTGATGCACCACTGTCCGAATACTGTAAATCTACCACCCTCAGACTGACGATGCAACACACAAATTGCTTCGATAAGGAATATATCAGGCACCATGCCAACTTTCTCCAGGCGTTTAACATGGCAACGACAAATGTATGGAACTTCTAGTTGGAGACAAATAGCTTGTTCTGATGCACCCTTGCCAGTTTACTGAAAATCTATCACCCTCACACTGACGATGCAACACACAAAATTGCTTCGCTAAGGAATATTACTGGCACCATGCAATCTTTCTCCAAGCGTTTAACATGGCAACGACAAATGTATGGAACTTCTAGTTGGAGACAAATAGCTTGTTCTGATGCACCACTGGCGGTTTACTGTAAGTCTACCACCCTCACACTGACGATGCTACATACAAATTGCGTCGCTAAGGAATATTACTGGCATCGTGCCAACTTTCTCCAAGCGTTTAACATGGCAACGACAAATGTATGGTACTTCTACTTGGATACAAATAGCTTGTCCTGATGCACCACTGCCAGTTTACTGTAAACCTACCACCCTCACACTGACGATGCAACACACCAATTCCTTCGCCGAGGAGTATTACAGGCACCATGCCAACTTTCTCCAAGCGTTTAACATGGCAACGACAAATGTATGGAACTTCTAGTTGGAGACAAATAGCTTGTTCTGATGCACCACTGCCAGTTTACTGTAAATGTACCACCCTCACACTGACGATGCAACACACAAATTGCTTCGCTAAGGAATATTACAGGCACCATGCCAACTCTCTCCAAGCGTTTAACATGGCAACGACAAATGTATGGAACTTCTAGTTGGAGACAAATAGCTTCCTCTGATGCACCACTGGCGGTTTACTGTAAGTCTACCACCCTCACACTGACGATGCTACATACAAATTGCGTCGCTAAGGAATATTACTGGCATCGTGCCAACTTTCTCCAAGCGTTTAACATGGCAACGACAAATGTATGGTACTTCTACTTGGATACAAATAGCTTGTCCTGATGCACCACTGCCAGTTTACTGTAAACCTACCACCCTCACACTGACGATGCAACACACCAATTCCTTCGCCGAGGAGTATTACAGGCACCATGCCAACTTTCTCCAAGCGTTTAACATGGCAACGACAAATGTATGGAACTTCTAGTTGGAGACAAATAGCTTGTTCTGATGCACCACTGCCAGTTTACTGTAAATGTACCACCCTCACACTGACGATGCAACACACAAATTGCTTCGCTAAGGAATATTACAGGCACCATGCCAACTTTCTCCAAGCGTTTAACATGGCAACGACAAATGTATGGAACTTCTAGTTGGAGACAAGTAGCTTGTTCTGATGCACCACTGCCAGTTTACTGTAAATCTACCACCCTCACACTGACGATGCAACACACAAATTGCTTCGCTAAGCAATATTACAGGCACCATGCCAACTTTCTCCAAGCGTTTAACATTGGCAACGACAAATGTATGGAACTTCTAGTTGGACACAAATAGCTTGTTCTGTTGCACCACTGCCAGTTTACTGTAAATCTACCACCCTCACACTGACGATGCAACACACAAATTGCTTCGCTAAGGAATATAACAGGCACCATGCCAACTTACTCCAAGCGTTTAACATGGCAACGACAAATGTATGGTACTTCTACTTGGATACAAATAGCTTGTCCTGATGCACCACTGCCAGTTTACTGTAAACCTACCACCCTCACACTGACGATGCAACACACAAATTCCTTCGCCGAGGAGTATTACAGGCACCATGCCAACTTTCTCCAAGCGTTTAACATGGCAACGATAAATGTATGGAACTTCTAGTTCGAGACAAATAGCTTGTTCTGATGCACCACTGCCAGTTTATTGTAAATCTACGACCCTCACACTGACGATGCAACACACAAATTGCTTCGCTAAGGAATATTACAGGCACCATGGCCACTCTCTCCAAGCGTTTAACATGGCAACGACAAATGTATGGAACTTCTACTTGGAGACAAATAGCTTGTTCTGATGCACCACTGCCAGTTTACTGTAAATCTACCACCCTCACACTGACGATGCACACACAAATTGCTTCGCTAAGGAATATTACAGGCACCATGCCAACTTTCTCCAAGCGTTTAACATGGCAACCACAAATGTATGGAACTTCTAGTTGGAGACAAATAGCTTGTTCTGATGCACCACTGCCAGTTTACTGTAAATCTACCACCCTCACACTGACGATGCAACACACAAAATTGCTTCGCTAAGGAATATTACTGGCACCATGCTAACTTTCTCCAAGCGTTTAACATGGCAACGACAAATGTAAGGAACTTCTAGTTGGAGACAAATAGCTTCTTCTGATGCACCACTGGCGGTTTACTGTAAATCCACCACCCTCACGCTGACGATGCTACATACAAATTGCGTCGCTAAGGAATATTACTGGCATCGTGCCAACTTTCTCCAAGCGTTTAACATGGCAACGACAAATGTATGGTACTTCAAGTTGGATACAAATAGCCTGTCCTGATGCACCACTGCCAGTTTACTGTAAATCTACCACCCTCAAACTGACGATGCAACACACAAATTGCTTCCCTAAGGAATGTTACAGGCTTCATGCCAACTTTCTCCAAGCGTTTAACATGGCAACGACAAATGTATGGAACTTCTAGTTGGAGACTAATAGCTTGTTCTGATGCACCCTTGCCAGTTTACTGAAAATCTACCACCCTCACACTGATGATGCAACACACAAAATTGCTTCGCTAAGGAATATTACTGGCACCATGCCAACTTTCTCCAAGCGTTTAACATGGCAACGACAAATGTATGGAACTTCTAGTAGGAGACAAATAGCTTCCTCTGATGCACCACTGGCGGTTTACTGTAAGTCTACCACCCTCACACTGACGATGCTACATACAAATTGCGTCGCTAAGGAATATTACTGGCATCGTGCCAACTTTCTCCAAGCGTTTAACATGGCAACGACAAATGTATGGTACTTGTACTTGGATACAAATAGCTTGTCCTGATGCACCACTGCCAGTTTACTGTAAACCTACCACCCTCACACTGACGATGCAACACACAAATTGCTTCGCCGAGGAGTATTACAGGCACCATGCCAACTTTCTCCAAGCGTTTAACATGGCAACGACAAATGTATGGAACTTCTAGTTCGAGACAAATAGCTTGTTCTTATGCACCACTGCCAGTTTATTGTAAATCTACCACCCTCACACTGACGATGCAACACACAAATTGCTTCGCTACGGAATATTACAGGCACCATGCCAACTCTCTTCAAGCGTTTAACATGGCAACGACAAATGTATGGAACTTCTACTTGGAGACAAATAGCTTGTTCTGATGCACCACTGCCAGTTGACTGTAAATCTACCACCCTCACACTGACGATGCAACACACAAATTGCTTCGCTAAGCAATATTACAGGCACCATGCCAACTTTCTCCAAGCATTTAACATAGCAACGTCAAATGTATGGAACTTCTAGTTGGAGACAAATAGCTTGTTCTGATGCACCACTGCCAGTTTACTGTAAATCTACCACCCTCACACTGACGATGCAACACACAAATTGCTTCGCTAAGGAAAATTACTGGCACCATGCCAACTTTCTCCAAGCGTTTAACATGGCAACGACAAATGTATGGAACTTCTAGTTGGAGACAAATAGCTTGTTCTGATGCACCACTGCCAGTTTCCCGTAAATCTACCAACCTCACACTGACGATGCAACACACAAATTGCTTCGCTAAGCAATATTCCAGGCACCATGCCTACTTTCTCCAAGCGTTTAACATGGCACTGACAAATGTATGGAACTTCTAGTTGGAGACAAATAGCTTGTTCTGATGCACCACTGCCAGTTTACTGTAATTCTACCACCCTCACACTGACGATGCAACACACAAATTGCTTCGTTAAGGAATATTACTGGCACCATGCCAACTTTCCCCAAGCGTTTAACATGGCAACGACAAATGTATGGAACTTCTAGTTGGAGACAAATAGCTTGTTCTGATGCACCACTGCCAGGTTATTGTAAATCTACCACCCTCACACTGACGATGCAACACACAAATTGCTTCGCCGAGGAGTATTACAGGCACCATGCCAACTTTCTCCAAGCGTTTAACATGGCAACGACAAATGTATGGAACTTCTAGTTGGAGACTAATAGCTTGTTCTGATGCACGACTTTCAGTTTACTGTAAATCTACCACCCTCACCCTGACGGGGCAACACACAAATTGCTTCGCTAAGCAATATTACAGGCACCATGCCAACTTTCTCCAAGCGTTTAACATGGCAACGACAAATGTATGGAACTTCTAGTTGGAGACAAATAGCTTGTTCTGATGCACCACTGCCAGTTTACTGTAAATCTACCACCCTCACACTGACGATGCAACACACAAATTGCTTCGCTAAGGAATATTACAGGCACAATGCCAACTTCCTCAAAGCGTTTAACATGGCAACGACAAATGTATGGAACTTCTAGTTGGAGACAAATAGCTTGTTCTGATGCACCACTGCCAGTTTATTGTAAATCTACCACCCTCACACTGACGATGCAACACACAAATTGCTTCGCTAAGGAATATTACAAGCACCATGCCAACTTTCTCCATGCGTTTAACATGGCAATGACAAATGTATGGAACTTCTAGTTGGAGACAAATAGCTTTTTCTGATGCACCACTGCCAGTTTACTGTAAATCTACCACCCTCACACTGACGATGCAACACACAAATTGCTTCGTTAAGGAAAATTACTGGCACCATGCCAACTTTCTCCAAGCGTTTAACATGGCAACGACAAATGTATGGAACTTCTAGTTTGAGACAAATAGCTTGTTCTGATGCACCACTGCCAGTTTACTGTAAACCTAGCAACCTCACACTGACGATGCAACACACAAATTGCTTCGCCGAGGAGTATTACAGGCACCATGCCAACTTTCTCCAAGCGTTTAACATGGCACTGACAAATGTATGGAACTTCTAGTTGGACACAAATAGCTTGTTCTGATGCACCACTTTCAGTTTACTGTAAATCTACCACCCTCACACTGACGATGCAACACACAAATTGCTTCGCTAAGCAATATTACAGGCACCATGCCAACTTCCTCCAAGCGTTTAACATGGCAACGACAAATGTATGGAACTTCTAGTTGGAGACAAATACCTTGTTCTGATGCACCACTGCCAGTTTACTGTAAATCTACCACCCTCACACTGACGATGCAACACACAAATAGCTTCGCTGATGAGTATTACAGGCACCATGCCAACTTTCTCCAAGCTTTTAACATGGCAACGACAAATGTATGGAACTTCTACTTGGAGACAAATAGCTCGTTCTGATGAACCACTGCCAGTTTACTGTAAAACTTCCACCCTCACACTGACGATGCAACACACAAATTGCTTTTCCGAGGAGTATTACAGGCACCATGCCAACTTTCTCCAAGCGTTTAACATGGCAACGACAAATGTATGGAACTTCTACTTGGAGACAAATAGCTTGTTCTGATGCACCACTGCCAGTTTACTGTAAATCTACCACCCTCACACTGACGATGCAACACACAAATTGCTTCGCTAAGCAATATAACAGGCACCATGCCAACTTTCTCCAAGCATTTAACATAGCAACGACCAATGTATCTAACTTATAGTTGGAGACAAATAGCTTGTTCTGATGCACCACTGCCAGATTAGTGTAAATCTACCACCCTCACACTGACGATGCAACACACAAATTGCTTCTCTAAGCAATATTACAGGCACCATGCCAACTTCCTCCAAGCATTTAACATAGCAACGACAAATGTATCTAACTTCTAGTTGGAGACAAATAGCTTGTTCTGATGTACCACTGCCAGTTTACTGTAAATCTACCACCCTTACACTGACGATGCAACACACAAATTGCTTCTCTAAGCAATATTACAGGCACCATGCCAACTTTCTCCAAGTGTCTAACATGGCAACGACAAATGTATGGAAATTCTACTTGGAGGCGAATAGCTTGTTCTGATGCACCACTGCCAGTTTACTGTAAATCTACCACCCTCACACTGACGATGCAACACGCAAATTGTTTCGCTAAGGAATATTACAGGCACCATGACAACTTTCTCAAGCGTTTAACATGAAACGACAAATGTATGGAACTTCTAGTTGGAGACAAATAGCTTGTTCCGATGCACCACTGCCAGTTTACTGTAAATCTACCACCCTCACACTGACGGTGCAACACACAAATTGCTTCGCTAAGGAATATTACAGGCACCATGCCAACTTTCTCCAAGCGTTTAACATGGCAACGACAAATGTATGGAACTTCTAGTTGGGGACAAATAGCTTGTTCTGATGCACCACTGCCAGTTTCCTGTAAATCTACCAACCTCACACTGACGATGCAACACACAAATTGCTTCGCTAAGCAATATTCCGGGCACCATGCCTACTTTCTCCAAGCGTTTAACATGGCACTGACAAAAGTATGGAACTTCTAGTTGGAGACAAATAGCTTGTTCTGATGCACCACTGCCAGTTTACTGTAAATCTACCACCCTCACACTGACGATGCAACACACAAATTGCTGCGTTAAGGAATATTACTGGCACCATGCCAACTTTCCCCAAGCGTTTAACATGGCAACGACAAATGTATGGAACTTCTAGTTGGAGACAAATAGCTTGTTCTGATGCACCACTGCCAGTTTATTGTAAATCTACCACCCTCACACTGACGATGCAACACACAAATTGCTTCGCCGAGGAGTATTACAGGCACCATGCCAACTTTCTCCAAGCGTTTAACATGGCAACGACAAATGTATGGAACTTCTAGTTGGAAACTAATAGCTTGTTCTGATGCACCACTTTCAGTTTACTGTAAATCTACCACCCTCACCCTGACGGGGCAACACACAAATTGCTTCGCTAAGCAATATTACAGGCACCATGCCAACTTTCTCCAAGCGTTTAACATGGCAACGACAAATGTATGGAACTTCTAGTTGGAGACAAATAGCTTGTTCTGATGCACCACTGCCAGTTTACTGTAAATCTACCACCCTCACACTGACGATGCAACACACAAATTGCTTCGCTAAGGAATATTACAGGCACAATGCCAACTTCCTCCAAGCGTTTAACATGGCAACGACAAATGTATGGAACTTCTAGTTGGAGACAAATAGCTTGTTCTGATGCACCACTGCCAGTTTATTGTAAATCTACCACCCTCACACTGACGATGCAACACACAAATTGCTTCGCTAAGGCATATTACAAGCACCATGCCAACTTTCTCCATGCGTTTAACATGGCAATAACAAATGTATGGAACTTCTAGTTGGAGACAAATAGCTTGTTCCGATGCACCACTGCCAGTTTACTGTAAATCTACCACCCTCACACTGACGATGCAACACACAAATTGCTTCGTTAAGGAAAATTACTGGCACCATGCCAACTTTCTCCAAACGTTTAACATGGCAACGACAAATGTATGGAACTTCTAGTTGGAGACAAATAGCTTGTTCTGATGCACCACTGCCAGTTTACTGTATACCTAGCAACCTCACACTGACGATGCAACACACAAATTGCTTCGCTAAGCAATATTACAGGCACCATGCAAACTTTCTCCAAGCGTTTAACATGGCAACGACAAATGTATGGAACTTCTAGTTGGAGACAAATAGCTTGTTCTGATGCACCACTGCCAGTTTACTGTAAATCTACCACCCTCACACTGACGATGCAACACACAAATAGCTTCGCTGATGAGTATTACAGGCACCATGCCAACTTTCTCCAAGCTTTTAACATGGCAACGACAAATGTATGGAACTTCTACTTGGAGACAAATAGCTCGTTCTGATGCACCACTGCCAGTTTACTGTAAAACTTCCACCCTCACACTGACGATGTAACACACAAACTGCTTTTCCGAGGAGTATTACAGGCACCATGCCAACTTTCTCCAAGCGTTTAACATGGCAACGACAAATGTATGGAACTTCTACTTGGAGACAAATAGCTTGTTCTGATGCACCACTGCCAGTTTACTGTAAATCTACCACCCTCACACTGACGATGCATCACACAAATTGCTTCGCTAAGCAATATAACAGGCACCATGCCAACTTTCACCAAGCATTTAACATAGCAACGACAAATGTATCTAACTTATAGTTGGAGACAAATAGCTTGTTCTGATGCACCACTGCCAGATTACTGTAAATCTACCACCCTCACACTGACGATGCAACACACAAATTGCTTCGCTAAGCAATATTACAGGCACCGTGCCAACTTCCTCCAAGCATTTAACATAGCAACGACAAATGTATCAACTTCTAGTTGGAGACAAATAGCTTGTTCTGATGTACCACTGCCAGTTTACTGTAAATCTACCACCCTCACACTGACGATGCAACACACAAATTGCTTCGCTAAGGAATATTACAGGCACCATGCCAACTTTCTCCATGCGTCTAACATGGCAACGACAAATGTATGGAAATTCTACTTGGAGGCAAATAGCTTGTTCTGATGCACCACTACCAGTTTACTGTAAATCTACCACCCTCACACTGACGATGCAACACGCAAATTGTTTCGCTAAGGAATATTACAGGCACCATGACTACTTTCTCAAGCGTTTAACATGGAAACGACAAATGTATGGAACTTCTAGTTGGAGACAAATAGCTTGTTCCGATGCACCACTGCCAGTTTACTGTAAATCTTCCACCCTCACACTGACGGTACAACACACAAATTGCTTCGCTAAGGAATGTTACAGGCACCATGCCAACTTTCTCCAAGCGTTTAACATGGCAACGACAAATGTATGGAACTTCTAGTTGGAGTCAAATAGCTTGTTCTGATGCACCACTGCCAGTTTACTGTAAATCTACCACCCTCACACTGACGATGCAACACACAAATTGCTTCGCTAAGCAATATTACAGGCACCATGCCAACTTTCTCCAAGCGTTTAACATGGCAACGACAAATGTATGGAACTTCTAGCAGGAGACAAGTAGCTTGTTCTGATGCACCACTGCCAGTTTACTGTAAATCTACCACCCTCACACTGACGATGCAACACACAAATTGCTTCGCTAAGCATTATTAACGGCACCATGCTAACTTTCTCCAAGCAATTAACATAGCAACGACAAATGTATCTAACTTCTAGTTGGAGACAAATAGCTTGTTCTGATGCACCACTGCCAGTTTACTGTAAATCTACCACCCTCACACTGACGATGCAACACACAAATTGCTTCGCTAAGGAATATTACAGGCACCATGCCAACTTTCTCCAAGCGTTTAACATGGCAACGACAAATGTATGGAACTTCTAGTTGGAGACAAATAGCTTGTTCTGATGCACCACTGCCAGTTTACTGTAAATCTACCACCCTCACACTGGCGATGCAACACACAAATTGCTTCGCTAAGGAATATTACAGGCACCATGCCAACTATCTCCAAGCGTTTAACATGGCAACGACAAATGTATGGAACTTCTAGTTGGAGAAAAATAGCTTGTTCTGATGCACCACTGCCAGTTTATTGTAAATCTACCACCATCACACTGACGATGCAACACACAAATTGCTTCGCTAAGGAATATTACAGGCACCATGCCAACTTTCTCAAGCGTTTAACATGGCAACGACAAATGTATGGAACTTCTAGTTGGAGAAAAATAGCTTGTTCTGATGCACCACTGCCAGTTTACTGTAAATCTACCACCCTCACACTGACGATGCAACACACAAATTGCTTCGCTAGGGAATATTACTGGCACCATACCAACTTTCTCCAAGCGTTTAACATGACAACGACCAAAGTATGGAACTTCTGGTTGGAGACAAAAAGCTTGTTCTGATGCGCCACTGCCAGTTTACTGTAAATCTACCACCCTCACACTGACAATGCAACACACAAATTGCTTCGCTAAGCAATATTACAGGCACCATGCCAACTTTCTCCAAGAATTTAACGTAGCAACGACAAATGTAACTAACTTCTAGTTGGAGACAAATAACTTGTTCTGGTGCACCACTGGCAGTTTACTGTAAATCTACCACCCTCACACTGACGATGCAACACACAAATTGCTTCGCTTAGGAATTTTACAGGCACCATGCCAATATTCTCCAAGCGTTTAACATGCCAACGACAAATGTATGGAACTTCTAGTTGGAGACAAATAGCTTGTTCTGATGCACCACTGCCAGTTAACTGTAAACCTACCACCCTCACACTGACAATGCAACACACACATTGCTTCGCTAAGGAATATTACAGGCACCATGCCAACTTTCTCCAAGCGTTTAACATGGCAACGACAAATGTATGGAACTTCTAGTTGGAGATAAATAGCTTGTTCTGATGCACCACTGCCAGTTTACTGTAAATCTACCACCCTCACACTGACGATGCAACACACAAATTGCTTCGCTAAGCAATATTACAGGCACCATGCCAACTTTCTCCAAGCGTTTAACATGGCAACGACAAATGTATGGAACTTCTAGTTGCAGACAAGTAGCTTGTTCTGATGCACCACTGCCAGTTTACTGTAAATCTACCACCCTCACACTGACGATGCAACACACAAATTGCTTCGCTAAGCAATATTACAGGCACCATGCCAACTTTCTCCAAGCGTTTAACATGGCAACGGCAAATGTATGGAACTTCTAGTTGGAGACAAATAGCTTGTTCTGTTGCACCACTGCCAGTTTACTGTAAATCTACCACCCTCACACTGACGATGCATCACACAAATTGCTTCGCTAAGGAATATTACAGGCACCATGCCAACTTTGTCCAAGCGTTTAACATGGCAACGACAAATGTATGGAACTTCTAGTTGGAGACAAATAGCTTGTTCTGATGCACCACTGCCAGTTTACTGTAAATCTACCACCCTCACACTGACGATGCAACACACAAATTGCTTCGCTAAGGAATATTACAGGCACCATGCCAACTTTCTCCAACCGTTTAACATGGCAACGAGAAATGTATGGAACTTCTAGTTGGAGACAAATAGCTTGTTCTGATGCACCACTGCCAGTTTACTGTAAATCTACCACCCTCACACTGACGATGCAACACACAAATTGCTTCGCTAAGAAATATAACAGGCACCATGCCAACTTTCTCCATGCGTTTAACATGGCAACGACAAATGTATGGAAATTCTAGTTGGAGACAAATACCTTGTCCTGATGCACCACTGCCAGTTTACTGTAAATCTAACACCGTCACACTGACGATGCAACAAACAAATTGCTTCGCTAAGGAATATTACAGGCACCATGCCAACTTTCTCCATGCGTTTAACATGGCAACGACAATTGTATGGAACTTCTAGTTGGAGACAAATAGCTTGTTCTGATGCACCACTGCCAGTTTACTGTAAATCAACCACCCTCACACTGACGATGCAACACACAAATTGCTTCGCTAAGCAATATTACAGGCACCATGCCAACTTTCTCCAAGCGTTTAACATGGCAACGACAAATGTATGGAACTTCTAGTTGGAGACAAATACCTTGTTCTGATGCACCACTGCCAGTTTACTGTAAATCTACCACCCTCACACTGACGATGCAGCACACAAATTGCTTCGCGAAGGAATATTACTGGCACCATGCCAACTTTCTCCAAGCGTTTAACATGGCAACGACAATTGTATGGAACTTCTAGTTGGAGACAAATAGCTTGTTCTGATGCACCACTGCCAGTTTACTGTAAATCTACCACCCTCACACTGACGATGCATCACACAAATTGCTTCGCCAAGGAGTATTACAGGCAACATGCCAACTTTCTCCAAGCGTTTAACATGGCAACGACAAATGAATGGAAATTCTAGTTGGAGACAAATAGCTTCTTCTGATGCACCACTGCCAGTTTACTGTAAATCTACCACCCTCACACTGACGATGCAACACACAAATTGCTTCGCTAAGCAATATTACAGGCACCATGCCAACTTCCTCCAAGCGTTTAACATGGCAACGACAAATGTATGGAACTTCTAGTTGGAGACAAATACCTTGTTCTGATGCACCACTGCCAGTTTACTGTAAATCTACCACCCTCACACTGACGATGCAACACACAAATTGCTTCGCTAAGGAATATTACAGGCACCATTCCACCTTTCTCCAAGCGTTTAACATGGCAACGACAGATGTGTGGAACTTCTAGTTGGAGGCAAATAGCTTGTTCTTATGCACTACTGCCCGAATACTGTAAATCTACCACCCTCACACTGACGATGCAACACACTTATTTCTTCGCTAAGGAATATTACAGGCACCATGCCAACTTTCTCCAAGCGTTTAACATGGCAACGACAAATATATGGAACCTCTAGTTGGAGACAAATAGCTTGTTCTGATGCACCACTGCCAGTTTACTGTAAATCTACCACCCTCACACTGACGATGCAACACACATATTGCTTCGCTAAGCAATATTACATGCACCATGCCAACTTTCTCCAAAAGTTTAAGATGTCAACGACAAATGTATGGAACCTCTAGATGGAGACAAATAGCTTGTTCTGATGCACCACTGCCAGTTTACTGTAAATCTACCACCCTCACACTGACGATGCAACACACAAATTGCTTCGCTAAGGAATATTACAGGCACCATGCCAACTTTCTCCAAGCGTTTAATATGGCAACGACAAATGTATGGAACTTCTAGTTGGAGACAAATAGCTTGTTCTGACGCACCACTGCCAGATTACTGTAAATCTACCACCCTCACACTGACAATGCAACACACAAATTGCTTCGCTAAGCAATATTACAGGCACCATGCCAACTTTCTCCAAGCGTTTAACATGGCAACGACAAATTTATGGAACTTCTAATTGGAGACAAGTACCTTGTTCTGATGCACCACTGCCAGTTTACTGTACATCTACCACCCTCACACTGACGATCTAGCACACAAATTGCTTCGCTAAGGCATATTACAGGCACCATGCCAACTTTCTCGAAGCGTTTTACATGGCAACGACAAATGTATGGAACTTCTAGTTGGAGACAAATAGCTTGTTCCAATGCACCAATGCCAGTTTACTGTAAATCTACCACCGTCACACTGACGATGCAACACACAAATTGTTTCGCTAAGGAATATTACAGCCACCGTGCCAACTTTCTTCAAGCGCTTAACATGGTACGACAAATGTATGGAACTTCTAGTTGGAGACAAATAGCTTGTTCTGATGCACCACTGCCAGTTTACTGTAAATCTACCACCCTCACACTGACGATGCAACACATAAATAGCTTCGCTAAGGAATATAACAGGCACCATGCCAACTTTCTCCAAGCGTTTAACATGGCAACGACAAATGTATGGAACTTCTAGTTGGAGACGAGTAGCTTGTTCTGATGCACCACTGCCAGTTTACTGTAAATCTACCACCCTCACACTGACGATGCAACACACAAATTGCTTCGCTAAGCAATATTACAGGCACCATGCCAACTTTCTCCAAGCGTTTAACATGGCAACGACAAAGGTATGGAACTTCTAGTTGGAGGCAAATAGCTTGTTCTGATGCACCACTGCCAGTTTACTGTAAATCTACCACCCTCAGACTGACGATGCAACACACAAATTGCTTCGCTAAGGAATATTACAGGCACCATGCCAGATTTCTCAAGCGTTTAACATGGCAAAGACATATGTATGGATCTTCTAGTTGGAGACAAATAGCTTGTTCTGATGCACCACTGCCAGTTTACCGTGAATCTACCACAGTCACACTGACGATGCAACAAACAAATTGCTTCGCTAAGGAATATAACAGGCACCATGCCAACTTTCTCCAAGCGTTTAACATGGCAACGACAAATGTATGGAACTTCTAGTTGGAGGCAAATAGCTTGTTCTGTTGCACCACTGCCAGTTTACTGTAAATCTACCACCCTCACACTGACGATGCAACACACAAATTGCTTCGCTAAGCAATATTACAGGCACCATGCCAACTTTCTCCAAGCGTTTAACATGGCAACGACAAAGGTATGGAACTTCTAGTTGGAGGCAAATAGCTTGTTCTGATGCACCACTGCCCGAATACTGTAAATCTACCACCCTCAGACTGACGATGCAACACACAAATTATTTCGCTAAGGAATGTTACAGGCACCATGCCAGATTTCTCAAGCGTTTAACATGGCAAAGACATATGTATGGATCTTCTAGTTGGAGACAAATAGCTTGTTCTGATGCACCACTGCCAGTTTACTGTAAATCTACCACCCTCACACTGACGATGCAACACACAAATTGCTTCGCTAAGGAATATTACAGGCACCATGCCAACTTTCTCGAAGCGTTTTACATGGCAACGACAAATGTATGGAACTTCTAGTTGGAGACAAATAGCTTGTTCCAATGCACCAATGCCAGTTTACTGTAAATCTACCACCGTCACACTGACGATGCAACACACAAATTGTTTCGCTAAGGAATATTACAGCCACCGTGCCAACTTTCTTCAAGCGCTTAACATGGTACGACAAATGTATGGAACTTCTAGTTGGAGACAAATAGCTTGTTCTGATGCACCACTGCCAGTTTACTGTAAATCTACCACCCTCACACTGACGATGCAACACACAAATTGCTTCGCTAAGGAATATAACAGGCACCATGCCAACTTTCTCCAAGCGTTTAACATGGCGACGACAAATGTATGGAACTTCTAGTTGGAGACAAATAGCTTGTTCTGATGCACCACTGCCAGTTTATTGTAAAACTACCACCCTCACACTGACGATGCAACACACAAATTGCTTCGCTGAGGAGTATTACAGGCACCATGCCAACTTTCTCCAAGCGTTTAGCTTGGCAACGACAAATGTATGGAACTTCTAGTTGGAGACAAATAGCTTGTTCTGATGCACCACTGCCAGTTTACTGTAAATCTACCACCCTCACACTGACGATGCAACACACAAATTGCTTCGCGAAGGAATATTACAGGCACCATGCCAACTTTCTCCAAGCGTTTAACATGGCAACGACAAATGTATGAAACGTCTAGTTGGAGACAAATAGCTTGTTCTGATGCACCACTGCCAGTTTACTGTAAATCAGCCACCCTCACACTGACGATGCAACACACAAATTGCTTCGCTAAGGAATATTACAGGCACCATGCCAACTTTCTCCAAGCATTTAACATGGCAACGACAAATGTATGGAACTTCTAGTTGGAGACAAATAGCTTGTTCTGATGCACCACTGCCAGTTTACTGTAAATCTACCACCCCCACAACGACGATGCAACACACAAATTGCTTCGCTAAAGAATATTACAGGCACCATGCCAACTTTCTCAAGCGTTTAACATGGCAACGACAAATGTAATGAACTTCTAGTTGGAGACAATTAGCTTGTTCTGATGCACCACTGCCAGTTTACTGGAAATCTACCACCCTCACACTGATGATGCAACACACAAATTGCTTCGCTAAGCAATATTACAGGCACCATGCCAACTTTCTCCAAGCGTTTAACATGGCAACGACAAAGGTATGGAACTTCTAGTTGGAGGCAAATAGCTTGTTCTGATGCATCACTGCCCGAATACTGTAAATCTACCACCCTCAGACTGACGATGCAACACACAAATTGCTTCGCTAAGGAATATTACAGGCACCATGACAGATTTCTCAAGCGTTTCACATGGCAACGACAAATGTATGGAACTTCTAGTTGGAGACAAATAGCTTGTTCTGATGCACCACTGCCAGTTTACTGTAAATCTACCACCCTCACACTGACGATGCAACACACAAATTGCTTCGCCGAGGAGTATTACAGGCACCATGCCAACTTTCTCCAAGCGTTTAACATGGCAACGACAAATGTATGGAACTTCTAGTTGGAGACAAGTAGCTTGTTCTGATGCACCACTGCCAGTTTACTGTAAATCTACCACCCTCACACTGACGATGCAACACACAAATTGCTTCGCTAAGGAATATTACAGGCACCATGCCAACTTTCTCCAAGCGTTTAACATGGCAACGACAAATGTATGGAACGTCTAGTTGGAGACAAATAGCTTGTTCTGATGCACCACTGCCAGTTTACTGTAAATCTACCACCCTCACACTGACGATGCAACACACAAATTGCTTCGCTAAAGAATATTACAGGCACCATGCCAACTTTCTCCAAGCGTTTAACATGGCAACGACATATGTATGGAACTTCTAGTTGGAGACAAATAGCTTGTTCTGATGCACCACTGCCAGTTTACTGGAAATCTACCACCCTCACACTGACGATGCAACACACAAATCGCTTCGCTAAGGAATATTACATTCGCCATGCCAACTTTCTCCAAGCGTTTAACATGGCAACGACCAATGTATGTAACTTCTAGTTGGAGACAAATAGCTTGTTCTGATGCACCACTGCCAGTTTACTGTAGATCTACCAACCTCACACTGACGATGCAACACACAAATTACTTCGCTAAGGAATATTACAGGCACCATGCCAACTTTCTCCAAGCGTTTAACATGGCAACGACAAATGTATGGAACTTCTAGTTGGAGACAAATAGCTTGTTCTGATGCACCACTGCCAGTTTACTATAAATCTACCACCCTCACACTGACGATGCAACACACAAATTGCTTCGCTAAGCAATATTACAGGCACCATACCAACTTTCTTCAAGCGTTTAATATGGCAACGACAAATGTATGGAACTTCTAGTTGGAGACAAATAGCTTGTTCTGATGCACTACTGCCAGTTTACTGTAAATCTACCACCCTCACACTGAAGATGCAACACACAAATTGCTTCGCTAAGCAATATTACAGGAACCATGCCAACTTTCTCAAGCGTTTAACATGGCAACGGCAAATGTATGGAACTTCTAGTTGGAGGCAAATAGCGTGTTTTGATGCACCACTCTCCGAATACTGTAAATCTACCACCCTCAGACTGACGATGCAACACACAAATTGCTTCGCTAAGGAATATAACAGGCACCATGCCAACTTTCTCCAAGCGTTTAACATGGCAACGACAAATGTATGGAACTTCTAGTTGGAGACAAATAGCTTGTTCTGTTGCACCACTGCCAGTTTACTATAAATCTACCACCCTCACACTGACAATGCAACACACAAATTGCTTCGCTAAGCAATATTACACGCACCATGCCAACTTTCTCAAGCGTTTAATATGGCAACGACAAATGTATGGAACTTCTAGTTGGAGACAAGTAGCTTGTTCTGATGCACCACTGCCAGTTTACTGTAAATCTACCACCCTCACACTGACGATGCAACACACAAATTGCTTCGCTAAGCAATATTACAGGCACCATGCCAACTTTCTCCAAGCGTTTAACATGGCAACGTCAAATGTATGGAACTTCTAGTTGGAGACAAATAGCTTGTTCTGTTGCACCACTGCCAGTTTACTGTAAATCTACCAACCTCACACTGACGATGCAACACACAAATTGCTTCGCTTAGGAATATAACAGGCACCATGCCAACTTTCTCCAAGCGTTTAACATGGCAACGACAAATGTATGGAACTTCTAGTTGGAGACAAATAGCTTGTTCTGATGCGCCACTGCCAGTTTACTCTAAATCTACCACCCTCACACTGACGATGCAACACACAAATTGCTTCGCTAAGGAATATTACAAGCAACATGCCAACTTTCTCTAAGCGTTTAGCATGGCAACGACAAATGTATGGAACTTCTAGTTGGAGACAAATAGCTTGTTCTGATGCACCACTGCCAGTTTACTGTAAATCTACCACCCTCACACTGACGATGCAACACACAAATTGCTTCGCTAGGGAATATTACTGGCACCATACCAACTTTCTCCAAGCGTTTAACATGACAACGACCAAAGTATGGAACTTCTGGTTGGAGACAAAAAGCTTGTTCTGATGCGCCACTGCCAGTTTACTGTAAATCTACCACCCTCACACTGACAATGCAACACACAAATTGCTTCGCTAAGCAATATTACAGGCACCATGCCAACTTTCTCCAAGAATTTAACGTAGCAACGACAAATGTAACTAACTTCTAGTTAGAGACAAATAACTTGTTCTGGTGCACCACTGCCAGTTTACTGTAAATCTACCACCCTCACACTGACGATGCAACACACAAATTGCTTCGCTTAGGAATTTTACAGGCACCATGCCAACATTTTCCAAGCGTTTAACATGCCAACGACAAATGTATGGAACTTCTAGTTGGAGACAAATAGCTTGTTCTGATGCACCACTGCCAGTTAACTGTAAACCTACCACCCTCACACTGACAATGCAACACACACATTGCTTCGCTAAGGAATATTACAGGCACCATGCCAACTTTCTCCAAGCGTTTAACATGGCAACGACAAATGTATGGAACTTCTAGTTGGAGACTAATAGCTTGTTCTGATGCACCACTTTCAGTTTACTGTAAATCTACCACCCTCACCCTGACGGGGCAACACACAAATTGCTTCGCTAAGGCATATTACAAGCACCATGCCAACTTTCTCCATGCGTTTAACATGGCAATGACAAATGTATGGAACTTCTAGTTGGAGACAAATAGCTTGTTCCGATGCACCACTGCCAGTTTACTGTAAATCTACCACCCTCACACTGACGATGCAACACACAAATTGCTTCGTTAAGGAAAATTACTGGCACCATGCCAACTTTCTCCAAGCGTTTAACATGGCAACGACAAATGTATGGAACTTCTAGTTGGAGACTAATAGCTTGTTCTGATGCACCACTTTCAGTTTACTGTAAATCTACCACCCTCACCCTGACGGGGCAACACACAAATTGCTTCGCTAAGCAATATTACAGGCACCATGCCAACTTTCTCCAAGCGTTTAACATGGCAACGACAAATGTATGGAACTTCTAGTTGGAGACAAATAGCTTGTTCTGATGCACCACTGCCAGTTTACTGTAAATCTACCACCCTCACAATGACGTTGCAACACACAAATTGCTTCGCTAAGGAATATTACAGGCACAATGCCAACTTCCTCCAAGCGTTTAACATGGCAACGACAAATGTATGGAACTTCTAGTTGGAGACAAATAGCTTGTTCTGATGCACCACTGCCAGTTTATTGTAAATCTACCACCCTCACACTGACGATGCAACACACAAATTGCTTCGCTAAGCCATATTACAAGCACCATGCCAACTTTCTCCATGCGTTTAACATGGCAATGACAAATGTATGGAACTTCTAGTTGGAGACAAATAGCTTGTTCCGATGCACCACTGCCAGTTTACTGTAAATCTACCACCCTCACACTGACGATGCAACACACAAATTGCTTCGTTAAGGAAAATTACTGGCACCATGCCAACTTTCTCCAAGCGTTTAACATGGCAACGACAAATGTATGGAACTTCTAGTTAAAGACATATAGCTTGTTCTGATGCACCACTGCCAGTTTACTGTAAATCTACCACCCTCACACTGACGATGCAACACACAAATTGCTTCGCTAAGGAATATTACAGGCACCATTCCACCTTTCTCCAAGCGTTTAACATGGCAACGACAAATGTGTGGAACTTCTAGTTGGAGGCAAATAGCTTGTTCTTATGCACTACTGCCCGAATACTGTAAATCTACCACCCTCACACTGACGATGCAACACACTTATTTCTTCGCTAAGGAATATTACAGGCACCATGCCAACTTTCTCCAAGCGTTTAACATGGCAACGACAAATATATGGAACCTCTAGTTGGAGACAAATAACTTGTTCTGGTGCACCACTGCCAGTTTACTGTAAATCTACCACCCTCACACTGACGATGCAACACACAAATTGCTTCGCTTAGGAATTTTACAGGCACCATGCCAACATTCTCCAAGCGTTTAACATGCCAACGACAAATGTATGGAACTTCTAGTTGGAGACAAATAGCTTGTTCTGATGCACCACTGCCAGTTAACTGTAAACCTACCACCCTCACACTGACAATGCAACACACACATTGCTTCGCTAAGGAATATTACAGGCACCATGCCAACTTTCTCCAAGCGTTTAACATGGCAACGACAAATGTATGTAACTTCTAGTTGGAGACTAATAGCTTGTTCTGATGGACCACTTTCAGTTTACTCTAAATGTACCACCCTCACCCTGACGGGGCAACACACAAATTGCTTCGCTAAGCAATATTACAGGCACCATGCCAACTTTCTCCAAGCGTTTAACATGGCAACGACAAATGTATGGAACTTCTAGTTGGAGACAAATAGCTTGTTCTGATGCACCACTGCCAGTTTACTGTAAATCTACCACCCTCACACTGACGATGCAACACACAAATTGCTTCGCTAAGGAATATTACAGGCACAATGCCAACTTCCTCCAAGCGTTTAACATGGCAACGACAAATGTATGGAACTTCTAGTTGGAGACAAATAACTTGTTCTGGTGCACCACTGCCAGTTTACTGTAAATCTACCACCCTCACACTGACGATGCAACACACAAATTGCTTCGCTTAGGAATTTTACAGGCACCATGCCAACATTCTCCAAGCGTTTAACATGCCAACGACAAATGTATGGAACTTCTAGTTGGAGACAAATAGCTTGTTCTGATGCACCACTGCCAGTTAACTGTAAACCTACCACCCTCACACTGACAATGCAACACACACATTGCTTCGCTAAGGAATATTACAGGCACCATGCCAACTTTCTCCAAGCGTTTAACATGGCAACGACAAATGTATGGAACTTCTAGTTGGAGACTAATAGCTTGTTCTGATGCACCACTTTCAGTTTACTGTAAATCTACCACCATCACCCTGACGGGGCAACACACAAATTGCTTCGCTAAGGCATATTACAAGCACCATGCCAACTTTCTCCATGCGTTTAACATGGCAATGACAAATGTATGGAACTTCTAGTTGGAGACAAATAGCTTGTTCCGATGCACCACTGCCAGTTTACTGTAAATCTACCACCCTCACACTGACGATGCAACACACAAATTGCTTCGTTAAGGAAAATTACTGGCACCATGCCAACTTTCTCCAAGCGTTTAACATGGCAACGACAAATGTATGGAACTTCTAGTTGGAGACAAATAGCTTGTTCTGATGCACCACTGCCAGTTTACTGTAAACCTAGCAACCTCACACTGACGATGCAACACACAAATTGCTTCGCTAAGCAATATTACAGGCACCATGCAAACTTTCTCCAAGCGTTTAACATGGCAACGACAAATGTATGGAACTTCTAGTTGGAGACAAATAGCTTGTTCCGATGCACCACTGCCAGTTTACTGTAAATCTACCACCCTCACACTGACGATGCAACACACAAATTGCTTCGTTAAGGAAAATTACTGGCACCATGCCAACTTTCTCCAAGCGTTTAACATGGCAATGACAAATGTATGGAACTTCTAGTTGGAGGCAAATAGCTTGTTTTGATGCACCACTGTCCGAATACTGTAAATCTACCACCCTCAGACTGACGATGCAACACACAAATTGCTTCGATAAGGAATATATCAGGCACCATGCCAACTTTCTCCAGGCGTTTAACATGGCAACGACAAATGTATGGAACTTCTAGTTGGAGACAAATAGCTTGTTCTGTTGCACCACTGCCAGTTTACTATAAATCTACCACCCTCACACTGACAATGCAACACACAAATTGCTTCGCTAAGCAATATTACACGCACCATGCCAACTTTCTTCAAGCGTTTAATATGGCAACGACATATGTATGGAACTTCTAGTTGGAGACAAGTAGCTTGTTCTGATGCACCACTGCCAGTTTACTGTAAATCTACCACCCTCACACTGACGATGCAACACACAAATTGCTTCGCTAAGCAATATTACAGGCACCATGCCAACTTTCTCCAAGCGTTTAACATGGCAACGTCAAATTTATGGAACTTCTAGTTGGAGACAAATAGCTTGTTCTGTTGCACCACTGCCAGTTTACTGTAAATCTACCAACCTCACACTGACGATGCAACACACAAATTGCTTCGCTTAGGAATATAACAGGCACCATGCCAACTTTCTCCAAGCGTTTAACATGGCAACGACAAATGTATGGAACTTCTAGTTGGAGACAAATAGCTTGTTCTGATGCGCCACTGCCAGTTTACTCTAAATCTACCACCCTCACACTGACGATGCAACACACAAATTGCTTCGCTAAGGAATATTACAAGCAACATGCCAACTTTCTCCAAGCGTTTAGCATGGCAACGACAAATGTATGGAACTTCTAGTTGGAGACAAATAGCTTGTTCTGATGCACCACCGCCAGTTTACTGTAAATCTACCACCCTCACACTGACGATGCAACACACAAATTGCTTCGCTAGGGAATATTACTGGCACCATACCAACTTTCTCCAAGCGTTTAACATGACAACGACCAAAGTATGGAACTTCTGGTTGGAGACAAAAAGCTTGTTCTGATGCGCCACTGCCAGTTTACTGTAAATCTACCACCCTCACACTGACAATGCAACACACAAATTGCTTCGCTATGCAATATTACAGGCACCATGCCAACTTTCTCCAAGAATTTAACGTAGCAACGACAAATGTAACTAACTTCTAGTAGGAGACAAATAACTTGTTCTGGTGCACCACTGCCAGTTTACTGTAAATCTACCACCCTCACACTGACGATGCAACACACAAATTGCTTCGCTTAGGAATTTTACAGGCACCATGCCAACATTCTCCAAGCGTTTAACATGCCAACGACAAATGTATGGAACTTCTAGTTGGAGACAAATAGCTTGTTCTGATGCACCACTGCCAGTTAACTGTAAACCTACCACCCTCACACTGACAATGCAACACACACATTGCTTCGCTAAGGAAAATTACAGGCACCATGCCAACTTTCTCCAAGCGTTTAACATGGCAACGACAAATGTATGGAACTTCTAGTTGGAGACTAATAGCTTGTTCTGATGGACCACTTTCAGTTTACTCTAAATGTACCACCCTCACCCTGACGGGGCAACACACAAATTGCTTCGCTAAGCAATATTACAGGCACCATGCCAACTTTCTCCAAGCGTTTAACATGGCAACGACAAATGTATGGAACTTCTAGTTGGAGACAAATAGCTTGTTCTGATGCACCACTGCCAGTTTACTGTAAATCTACCACCCTCACACTGACGATGCAACACACAAATTGCTTCGCTAAGGAATATTACAGGCACAATGCCAACTTCCTCCAAGCGTTTAACATGGCAACGACAAATGTATGGAACTTCTAGTTGGAGACAAATAACTTGTTCTGGTGCACCACTGCCAGTTTACTGTAAATCTACCACCCTCACACTGACGATGCAACACACAAATTGCTTCGCTTAGGAATTTTACAGGCACCATGCCAACATTCTCCAAGCGTTTAACATGCCAACGACAAATGTATGGAACTTCTAGTTGGAGAAAAATAGCTTGTTCTGATGCACCACTGCCAGTTAACTGTAAACCTACCACCCTCACACTGACAATGCAACACACACATTGCTTCGCTAAGGAATATTACAGGCACCATGCCAACTTTCTCCAAGCGTTTAACATGGCAACGACAAATGTATGGAACTTCTAGTTGGAGACTAATAGCTTGTTCTGATGCACCACTTTCAGTTTACTGTAAATCTACCACCCTCACCCTGACGGGGCAACACACAAATTGCTTCGCTAAGGCATATTACAAGCACCATGCCAACTTTCTCCATGCGTTTAACATGGCAATGACAAATGTATGGAACTTCTAGTTGGAGACAAATAGCTTGTTCCGATGCACCACTGCCAGTTTACTGTAAATCTACCACCCTCACACTGACGATGCAACACACAAATTGCTTCGTTAAGGAAAATTACTGGCACCATGCCAACTTTCTCCAAGCGTTTAACATGGCAACGACAAATGTATGGAACTTCTAGTTGGAGACAAATAGCTTGTTCTGATGCACCACTGCCAGTTTACTGTAAACCTAGCAACCTCACACTGACGATGCAACACACAAATTGCTTCGCTAAGCAATATTACAGGCACCATGCAAACTTTCTCCAAGCGTTTAACATGGCAACGACAAATGTATGGAACTTCTAGTTGGAGACAAATAGCTTGTTCTGATGCACCACTGCCAGTTTACTGTAAATCTACCACCCTCACACTGACGATGCAACACACAAATTGCTTCGCTAAGGAATATTACAGGCACAATGCCAACTTCCTCCAAGCGTTTAACATGGCAACGACAAATGTATGGAACTTCTAGTTGGAGACAAATAGCTTGATCTGATGCACCACTGCCAGTATATTGTAAATCTACCACCCTCACACTGACGATGCAACACACAAATTGCTTCGCTAAGGCATATTACAAGCACCATGCCAACTTTCTCCATGCGTTTAACATGGCAATGACAAATGTATGGAACTTCTAGTTGGAGACAAATAGCTTGTTCCGATGCACCACTGCCAGTTTACTGTAAATCTACCACCCTCACACTGACGATGCAACACACAAATTGCTTCGTTAAGGAAAATTACTGGCACCATGCCAACTTTCTCCAAGCGTTTAACATGGCAACGACAAATGTATGGAACTTCTAGTTGGAGACAAATAGCTTGTTCTGATGCACCACTGCCAGTTTACTGTAAACCTAGCAACCTCACACTGACGATGCAACACACAAATTGCTTCGCTAAGCAATATTACAGGCACCATGCAAACTTTCTCCAAGCGTTTAACATGGCAACGACAAATGTATGGAACTTCTAGTTGGAGACAAATAGCTTGTTCTGATGCACCACTGCCAGTTTACTGGAAATCTACCACCCTCACACTGACGATGCAACACACAAATCGCTTCGCTAAGGAATATTACATTCGCCATGCCAACTTTCTCCAAGCGTTTAACATGGCAATGACAAATGTATGGAACTTCTAGTTGGAGGCAAATAGCTTGTTTTGATGCACCACTGTCCGAATACTGTAAATCTACCACCCTCAGACTGACGATGCAACACACAAATTGCTTCGATAAGGAATATATCAGGCACCATGCCAACTTTCTCCAGGCGTTTAACATGGCAACGACAAATGTATGGAACTTCTAGTTGGAGACAAATAGCTTGTTCTGTTGCACCACTGCCAGTTTACTATAAATCTACCACCCTCACACTGACAATGCAACACACAAATTGCTTCGCTAAGCAATATTACACGCACCATGCCAACTTTCTTCAAGCGTTTAATATGGCAACGACATATGTATGGAACTTCTAGTTGGAGACAAGTAGCTTGTTCTGATGCACCACTGCCAGTTTACTGTAAATCTACCACCCTCACACTGACGATGCAACACACAAATTGCTTCGCTAAGCAATATTACAGGCACCATGCCAACTTTCTCCAAGCGTTTAACATGGCAACGTCAAATTTATGGAACTTCTAGTTGGAGACAAATAGCTTGTTCTGTTGCACCACTGCCAGTTTACTGTAAATCTACCAACCTCACACTGACGATGCAACACACAAATTGCTTCGCTTAGGAATATAACAGGCACCATGCCAACTTTCTCCAAGCGTTTAACATGGCAACGACAAATGTATGGAACTTCTAGTTGGAGACAAATAGCTTGTTCTGATGCGCCACTGCCAGTTTACTCTAAATCTACCACCCTCACACTGACGATGCAACACACAAATTGCTTCGCTAAGGAATATTACAAGCAACATGCCAACTTTCTCCAAGCGTTTAGCATGGCAACGACAAATGTATGGAACTTCTAGTTGGAGACAAATAGCTTGTTCTGATGCACCACCGCCAGTTTACTGTAAATCTACCACCCTCACACTGACGATGCAACACACAAATTGCTTCGCTAGGGAATATTACTGGCACCATACCAACTTTCTCCAAGCGTTTAACATGACAACGACCAAAGTATGGAACTTCTGGTTGGAGACAAAAAGCTTGTTCTGATGCGCCACTGCCAGTTTACTGTAAATCTACCACCCTCACACTGACAATGCAACACACAAATTGCTTCGCTATGCAATATTACAGGCACCATGCCAACTTTCTCCAAGAATTTAACGTAGCAACGACAAATGTAACTAACTTCTAGTAGGAGACAAATAACTTGTTCTGGTGCACCACTGCCAGTTTACTGTAAATCTACCACCCTCACACTGACGATGCAACACACAAATTGCTTCGCTTAGGAATTTTACAGGCACCATGCCAACATTCTCCAAGCGTTTAACATGCCAACGACAAATGTATGGAACTTCTAGTTGGAGACAAATAGCTTGTTCTGATGCACCACTGCCAGTTAACTGTAAACCTACCACCCTCACACTGACAATGCAACACACACATTGCTTCGCTAAGGAATATTACAGGCACCATGCCAACTTTCTCCAAGCGTTTAACATGGCAACGACAAATGTATGGAACTTCTAGTTGGAGACTAATAGCTTGTTCTGATGGACCACTTTCAGTTTACTCTAAATGTACCACCCTCACCCTGACGGGGCAACACACAAATTGCTTCGCTAAGCAATATTACAGGCACCATGCCAACTTTCTCCAAGCGTTTAACATGGCAACGACAAATGTATGGAACTTCTAGTTGGAGACAAATAGCTTGTTCTGATGCACCACTGCCAGTTTACTGTAAATCTACCACCCTCACACTGACGATGCAACACACAAATTGCTTCGCTAAGGAATATTACAGGCACAATGCCAACTTCCTCCAAGCGTTTAACATGGCAACGACAAATGTATGGAACTTCTAGTTGGAGACAAATAGCTTGTTCTGATGCACCACTGCCAGTTTATTGTAAATCTACCACCCTCACGCTGACGATGCAACACACAAATTGCTTCGCTAAGGCATATTACAAGCACCATGCCAACTTTCTCCATGCGTTTAACATGGCAATGACAAATGTATGGAACTTCTAGTTGGAGACAAATAGCTTGTTCCGATGCACCACTGCCAGTTTACTGTAAATCTACCACCCTCACACTGACGATGCAACACACAAATTGCTTCGTTAAGGAAAATTACTGGCACCATGCCAACTTTCTCCAAGCGTTTAACATGGCAACGACAAATGTATGGAACTTCTAGTTGGAGACAAATAGCTTGTTCTGATGCACCACTGCCAGTTTACTGTAAACCTAGCAACCTCACACTGACGATGCAACACACAAATTGCTTCGCTAAGCAATATTACAGGCACCATGCAAACTTTCTCCAAGCGTTTAACATGGCAACGACAAATGTATGGAACTTCTAGTTGGAGACAAATAGCTTGTTCTGATGCACCACTGCCAGTTTACTGTAAATATACCACCCTCACACTGACGATGCAACACACAAATAGCTTCGCTGATGAGTATTACAGGCACCATGCCAACTTTCTCCAAGCTTTTAACATATCAACGACAAATGTATGGAACTTCTACTTGGAGACAAATACCTCGTTCTGATGCACCACTGCCAGTTTACTGTAAAACTTCCACCCTCACACTGACGATGCAACACACAAACTGCTTTTCCGAGGAGTATTACAGGCACCATGCCAACTTTCTCCAAGCATTTAACATGGCAACGACAAATGTATGGAACTTCTACTTGGAGACAAATAGCTTGTTCTGATGCACCACTGCCAGTTTACTGTAAATCTACCACCCTCACACTGACGATGCATCACACAAATTGCTTCGCTAAGCAATATAACAGGCACCATGCCAACTTTCTCCAAGCATTTAACATAGCAACGACAAATGTATCTAACTTATAGTTGGAGACAAATAGCTTGTTCTGATGCACCGCTGCCAGTTTACTGTAAACCTAGCAACCTCACACTGACGATGCAACACACAAATTGCTTCGCTAAGCAATATTACAGGCACCATGCAAACTTTCTCCAAGCGTTTAACATGGCAACGACAAATGTATGGAACTTCTAGTTGGAGACAAATAGCTTGTTCTGATGCACCACTGCCAGTTTACTGTAAATCTACCACCCTCACACTGACGATGCAACACACAAATTGCTTCGCTAAGGAATATTACAGGCACAATGCCAACTTCCTCCAAGCGTTTAACATGGCAACGACAAATGTATGGAACTTCTAGTTGGAGACAAATAGCTTGATCTGATGCACCACTGCCAGTATATTGTAAATCTACCACCCTCACACTGACGATGCAACACACAAATTGCTTCGCTAAGGCATATTACAAGCACCATGCCAACTTTCTCCATGCGTTTAACATGGCAATGACAAATGTATGGAACTTCTAGTTGGAGACAAATAGCTTGTTCCGATGCACCACTGCCAGTTTACTGTAAATCTACCACCCTCACACTGACGATGCAACACACAAATTGCTTCGTTAAGGAAAATTACTGGCACCATGCCAACTTTCTCCAAGCGTTTAACATGGCAACGACAAATGTATGGAACTTCTAGTTGGAGACAAATAGCTTGTTCTGATGCACCACTGCCAGTTTACTGTAAACCTAGCAACCTCACACTGACGATGCAACACACAAATTGCTTCGCTAAGCAATATTACAGGCACCATGCAAACTTTCTCCAAGCGTTTAACATGGCAACGACAAATGTATGGAACTTCTAGTTGGAGACAAATAGCTTGTTCTGATGCACCACTGCCAGTTTACTGTAAATCTACCACCCTCACACTGACGATGCAACACACAAATTGCTTCGCTAAGGAATATTACAGGCACAATGCCAACTTCCTCCAAGCGTTTAACATGGCAACGACAAATGTATGGAACTTCTAGTTGGAGACAAATAGCTTGATCTGATGCACCACTGCCAGTATATTGTAAATCTACCACCCTCACACTGACGATGCAACACACAAATTGCTTCGCTAAGGCATATTACAAGCACCATGCCAACTTTCTCCATGCGTTTAACATGGCAATGACAAATGTATGGAACTTCTGGTTGGAGACAAATAGCTTGCTCCGATGCACCACTGCCAGTTTACTGTAAATCTACCACCCTCACACTGACGATGCAACACACAAATTGCTTCGTTAAGGAAAATTACTGTCACCATGCCAACTTTCTCCAAGCGTTTAACATGGCAACGACAAATGTATGGAACTTCTAGTTGGAGACAAATAGCTTGTTCTGATGCACCACTGCCAGTTTACTGTAAAGCTAGCAACCTCACACTGACGATGCAACACACAAATTGCTTCGCTAAGCAATATTACAGGCACCATGCAAACTTTCTCCAAGCGTTTAACATGGCAACGACAAATGTATGGAACTTCTAGTTGGAGACAAATAGCTTGTTCTGATGCACCACTGCCAGTTTACTGGAAATCTACCACCCTCACACTGACGATGCAACACACAAATCGCTTCGCTAAGGAATATTACATTCGCCATGCCAACTTTCTCCAAGCGTTTAACATGGCAACGACAAATGTATGGAACTTCTAGTTGGAGGCAAATAGCTTGTTTTGATGCACCACTGTCCGAATACTGTAAATCTACCACCCTCAGACTGACGATGCAACACACAAATTGCTTCGCTAAGGAATATAACAGGCACCATGCCAACTTTCTCCAAGCGTTTAACATGGCAACGAAAAATGTATGGAACTTCTAGTTGGAGACAAATAGCTTGTTCTGTTGCACCACTGCCAGTTTACTATAAATCTACCACCCTCACACTGACAATGCAACACACAAATTGCTTCGCTAAGCAATATTACACGCACCATGCCAACTTTCTTCAAGCGTTTAATATGGCAACGACATATGTATGGAACTTCTAGTTGGAGACAAGTAGCTTGTTCTGATGCACCACTGCCAGTTTACTGTAAATCTACCACCCTCACACTGACGATGCAACACACAAATTACTTCGCTAAGCAATATTACAGGCACCATGCCAACTTTCTCCAAGCGTTTAACATGGCAACGACAAATGTATGGAACTTCTAGTTGGAGACAAATAGCTTGTTCTGATGCACCACTGCCAGTTTACTGTAAATATACCACCCTCACACTGACGATGCAACACACAAATAGCTTCGCTGATGAGTATTACAGGCACCATGCCAACTTTCTCCAAGCTTTTAACATATCAACGACAAATGTATGGAACTTCTACTTGGAGACAAATAGCTCGTTCTGATGCACCACTGCCAGTTTACTGTAAAACTTCCACCCTCACACTGACGATGCAACACACAAACTGCTTTTCCGAGGAGTATTACAGGCACCATGCCAACTTTCTCCAAGCATTTAACATGGCAACGACAAATGTATGGAACTTCTACTTGGAGACAAATAGCTTGTTCTGATGCACCACTGCCAGTTTACTGTAAATCTACCACCCTCACACTGACGATGCATCACACAAATTGCTTCGCTAAGCAATATAACAGGCACCATGCCAACTTTCTCCAAGCATTTAACATAGCAACGACAAATGTATCTAACTTATAGTTGGAGACAAATAGCTTGTTCTGATGCACCGCTGCCAGTTTACTGTAAACCTAGCAACCTCACACTGACGATGCAACACAAATTGCTTCGCTAAGCAATATTACAGGCACCATGCAAACTTTCTCCAAGCGTTTAACATGGCAACGACAAATGTATGGAACTTCTAGTTGGAGACAAATAGCTTGTTCTGATGCACCACTGCCAGTTTACTGTAAATCTACCACCCTCACACTGACGATGCAACACACAAATTGCTTCGCTAAGGAATATTACAGGCACAATGCCAACTTCCTCCAAGCGTTTAACATGGCAACGACAAATGTATGGAACTTCTAGTTGGAGACAAATAGCTTGATCTGATGCACCACTGCCAGTATATTGTAAATCTACCACCCTCACACTGACGATGCAACACACAAATTGCTTCGCTAAGGCATATTACAAGCACCATGCCAACTTTCTCCATGCGTTTAACATGGCAATGACAAATGTATGGAACTTCTAGTTGGAGACAAATAGCTTGTTCCGATGCACCACTGCCAGTTTACTGTAAATCTACCACCCTCACACTGACGATGCAACACACAAATTGCTTCGTTAAGGAAAATTACTGGCACCATGCCAACTTTCTCCAAGCGTTTAACATGGCAACGACAAATGTATGGAACTTCTAGTTGGAGACAAATAGCTTGTTCTGATGCACCACTGCCAGTTTACTGTAAACCTAGCAACCTCACACTGACGATGCAACACACAAATTGCTTCGCTAAGCAATATTACAGGCACCATGCAAACTTTCTCCAAGCGTTTAACATGGCAACGACAAATGTATGGAACTTCTAGTTGGAGACAAATAGCTTGTTCTGATGCACCACTGCCAGTTTACTGTAAATCTACCACCCTCACACTGACGATGCAACACACAAATTGCTTCGCTAAGGAATATTACAGGCACAATGCCAACTTCCTCCAAGCGTTTAACATGGCAACGACAAATGTATGGAACTTCTAGTTGGAGACAAATAGCTTGATCTGATGCACCACTGCCAGTATATTGTAAATCTACCACCCTCACACTGACGATGCAACACACAAATTGCTTCGCTAAGGCATATTACAAGCACCATGCCAACTTTCTCCATGCGTTTAACATGGCAATGACAAATGTATGGAACTTCTGGTTGGAGACAAATAGCTTGCTCCGATGCACCACTGCCAGTTTACTGTAAATCTACCACCCTCACACTGACGATGCAACACACAAATTGCTTCGTTAAGGAAAATTACTGTCACCATGCCAACTTTCTCCAAGCGTTTAACATGGCAACGACAAATGTATGGAACTTCTAGTTGGAGACAAATAGCTTGTTCTGATGCACCACTGCCAGTTTACTGTAAAGCTAGCAACCTCACACTGACGATGCAACACACAAATTGCTTCGCTAAGCAATATTACAGGCACCATGCAAACTTTCTCCAAGCGTTTAACATGGCAACGACAAATGTATGGAACTTCTAGTTGGAGACAAATAGCTTGTTCTGATGCACCACTGCCAGTTTACTGGAAATCTACCACCCTCACACTGACGATGCAACACACAAATCGCTTCGCTAAGGAATATTACATTCGCCATGCCAACTTTCTCCAAGCGTTTAACATGGCAACGACAAATGTATGGAACTTCTAGTTGGAGGCAAATAGCTTGTTTTGATGCACCACTGTCCGAATACTGTAAATCTACCACCCTCAGACTGACGATGCAACACACAAATTGCTTCGCTAAGGAATATAACAGGCACCATGCCAACTTTCTCCAAGCGTTTAACATGGCAACGAAAAATGTATGGAACTTCTAGTTGGAGACAAATAGCTTGTTCTGTTGCACCACTGCCAGTTTACTATAAATCTACCACCCTCACACTGACAATGCAACACACAAATTGCTTCGCTAAGCAATATTACACGCACCATGCCAACTTTCTTCAAGCGTTTAATATGGCAACGACATATGTATGGAACTTCTAGTTGGAGACAAGTAGCTTGTTCTGATGCACCACTGCCAGTTTACTGTAAATCTACCACCCTCACACTGACGATGCAACACACAAATTACTTCGCTAAGCAATATTACAGGCACCATGCCAACTTTCTCCAAGCGTTTAACATGGCAACGTCAAATTTATGGAACTTCTAGTTGGAGACAAATAGCTTGTTCTGTTGCACCACTGCCAGTTTAGTGTAAATCTACCAACCTCACACTGACGATGCAACACACAAATTGCTTCGCTTAGGAATATAACAGGCACCATGCCAACTTTCTCCAAGCGTTTAACATGGCAACGACAAATGTATGGAACTTCTAGTTGGAGACAAATAGCTTGTTCTGATGCGCCACTGCCAGTTTACTCTAAATCTACCACCCTCACACTGACGATGCAACACACAAATTGCTTCGCTAAGGAATATTACAAGCAACATGCCAACTTTCTCCAAGCGTTTAGCATGGCAACGACAAATGTATGGAACTTCTAGTTGGAGACAAATAGCTTGTTCTGATGCACCACTGCCAGTTTACTGTAAATCTACCACCCTCACACTGACGATGCAACACACAAATTGCTTCGCTAGGGAATATTACTGGCACCATACCAACTTTCTCCAAGCGTTTAACATGACAACGACCAAAGTATGGAACTTCTGGTTGGAGACAAAAAGCTTGTTCTGATGCGCCACTGCCAGTTTACTGTAAATCTACCACCCTCACACTGACAATGCAACACACAAATTGCTTCGCTAAGCAATATTACAGGCACCATGCCAACTTTCTCCAAGAATTTAACGTAGCAACGACAAATGTAACTAACTTCTAGTTGGAGACAAATAACTTGTTCTGGTGCACCACTGCCAGTTTACTGTAAATCTACCACCCTCACACTGACGATGCAACACACAAATTGCTTCGCTTAGGAATTTTACAGGCACCATGCCACCATTCTCCAAGCGTTTAACATGCCAACGACAAATGTATGGAACTTCTAGTTGGAGACAAATAGCTTGTTCTGATGCACCACTGCCAGTTAACTGTAAACCTACCACCCTCACACTGACAATGCAACACACACATTGCTTCGCTAAGGAATATTACAGGCACCATGCCAACTTTCTCCAAGCGTTTAACATGGCAACGACAAATGTATGGAACTTCTAGTTGGAGACTAATAGCTTGTTCTGATGGACCACTTTCAGTTTACTCTAAATGTACCACCCTCACCCTGACGGGGCAACACACAAATTGCTTCGCTAAGCAATATTACAGGCACCATGCCAACTTTCTCCAAGCGTTTAACATGGCAACGACAAATGTATGGAACTTCTAGTTGGAGACAAATAGCTTGTTCTGATGCACCACTGCCAGTTTACTGTAAATCTACCACCCTCACACTGACGATGCAACACACAAATTGCTTCGCTAAGGAATATTACAGGCACAATGCCAACTTCCTCCAAGCGTTTAACATGGCAACGACAAATGTATGGAACTTCTAGTTGGAGACAAATATCTTGTTCTGATGCACCACTGCCAGTTTATTGTAAATCTACCACCCTCACACTGACGATGCAACACACAAATTGCTTCGCTAAGGCATATTACAAGCACCATGCCAACTTTCTCCATGCGTTTAACATGGCAATAACAAATGTATGGAACTTCTAGTTGGAGACAAATAGCTTGTTCCGATGCACCACTGCCAGTTTACTGTAAATCTACCACCCTCACACTGACGATGCAACACACAAATAGCTTCGCTGATGAGTATTACAGGCACCATGCCAACTTTCTCCAAGCTTTTAACATGGCAACGACAAATGTATGGAACTTCTACATGGAGACAAATAGCTCGTTCTGATGCACCACTGCCAGTTTACTGTAAAACTTCCACCCTCACACTGACGATGCAACACACAAACTGCTTTTCCGAGGAGTATTACAGGCACCATGCCAACTTTCTCCAAGCGTTTAACATGGCAACGACAAATGTATGGAACTTCTACTTGGAGACAAATAGCTTGTTCTGATGCACCACTGCCAGTTTACTGTAAATCTACCACCCTCACACTGACGATGCATCACACAAATTGCTTCGCTAAGCAATATAACAGGCACCATGCCAACTTTCTCCAAGCATTTAACATAGCAACGACAAATGTATCTAACTTATAGTTGGAGACAAATAGCTTGTTCTGATGCACCACTGCCAGATTACTGTAAATCTACCACCCTCACACTGACGATGCAACACACAAATTGCTTCGCTAAGGAATATTACAGGCACCATGCCAACTTCCTCCAAGCATTTAACATAGCAACGACAAATGTATCTAACTTCTAGTTGGAGACAAATAGCTTGTTCGGATGTACCACTGCCAGTTTACTGTAAATCTACCACCCTCACACTGACGATGCAACACACAAATTGCTTCGCTAAGGAATATTACAGGCACCATGCCAACTTTCTCCAAGCGTCTAACATGGCAACGACAAATGTATGGAAATTCTACTTGGAGGCAAATAGCTTGTTCTGATGCACCACTACCAGTTTACTGTAAATCTACCACCCTCACACTGACGATGCAACACGCAAATTGTTTCGCTAAGGAATATTACAGGCACCATGACTACTTTCTCAAGCGTTTAACATGGAAACGACAAATGTATGGAACTTCTAGTTGGAGACAAATAGCTTGTTCTGATGCACCACTGCCAGTTCACTGTAAATCTTCCACCCTCACACTGACGGTACAACACACAAATTGCTTCGCTAAGGAATGTTACAGGCACCATGCCAACTTTCTCCAAGCGTTTAACATGGCAACGACAAATGTATGGAACTTCTAGTTGGAGTCAAATAGCTTGTTCTGATGCACCACTGCCAGTTTACTGTAAATCTACCACCCTCACACTGACGATGCAACACACAAATTGCTTCGCTAAGCAATATTACAGGCACCATGCCAACTTTCCCCAAGCGTTTAACATGGCAACGACAAATGTATGGAACTTCTAGCAGGAGACAAGTAGCTTGTTCTGATGCACCACTGCCAGTTTACTGTAAATCTACCACCCTCACACTGACGATGCAACACACAAATTGCTTCGCTAAGGAATATTACAGGCACCATGCCAACTTTCTCCAAGCGTTTAACATGGCAACGACAAATGTATGGAACTTCTAGTTGGAGGCAAATAGCTTGTTCTGTTGCACCACTGCCAGTTTACTGTAAATCTACCACCCTCACACTGACGATGCAACACACAAATTGCTTCGCTAAGCAATATTACAGGCACCATGCCAAATTTCTCCAAGCGTTTAACATGGCAACGACAAAGGTATGGAACTTCTAGTTGGAGGCAAATAGCTTGTTCTGATGCACCACTGCCCGAATACTGTAAATCTACCACCCTCAGACTGACGATGCAACACACAAATTGCTTCGCTAAGGAATGTTACAGGCACCATGCCAGATTTCTCAAGCGTTTAACATTGCAAACACATATGTATGGATCTTCTAGTTGGAGACAAATAGCTTGTTCTGATGCACCACTGCTAGTTTACTGTAAATCTACCACCCTCACACTGACGATGCAACACACTAATTGCTTCGCTAAGGAATATTACAGGCACCATGCCAACTTTCTCCAAGCGTTTAACATGGCAACGACAAATGTATGGAACTTCTAGTTGGAGACAAGTTGCTTGTTCTGATGCACCACTGCCAGCTTACTGTAAATCTACCACCCTCACACTGACGATGCAACACACAAATTGCTTCGCTAAGCAATATTACAGGCACCATGCCAACTTTCTCCAAGCGTTTAACATGGCAACGACAAATGTATGGAACTTCTAGTTGGAGACAAATAGCTTATTCTGTTGCACCACTGCCAGTTTACTGGAAATCTACCACCCTCACACTGACGATGCAACACACAAATTGCTTCGCTAAGGAATATAACAGGCACCATGCCAACTTTCTCCAAGCGTTTAACATGGCAACGACAAATGTATGGAACTTCTAGTTGGAGACAAATAGCTTGTTCTGATGCACCACTGCCAGTTTATTGTAAATCTACCACCCTCACACTGACGATGCAACACACAAATATCTTCGCTGAGGAGTATTACAGGCACCATGCCAACTTTCTCCAAGCGTTTAGCTTGGCAACGACAAATGTATGGAACTTCTAGTTGGAGACAAATAGCTTGTTCTGATGCACCACTGCCAGTTTACTGTAAATCTACCACCCTCACACTGACGATGCAACACACAAATTGCTTCGCGAAGGAATATTACAGGCACCATGCCAACTTTCTCCAAGCGTTTAACATGGCAACGACAAATGTATGAAACGTCTAGTTGGAGACAAATAGCTTGTTCTGATGCACCACTGCCAGTTTACTGTAAATCAGCCACCCTCACACTGACGATGCAACACACAAATTGCTTCGCTAAGGAATATTACAGGCACCATGCCAACTTTCTCCAAGCGTTTAACATGGCAACGACAAAAGTATGGAACTTCTAGTTGGAGGCAAATAGCTTGTTCTGATGCACCACTGCCAGTTTACTGTAAATCTACCACCCCCACAACGACGATGCAACACACAAATTGCTTCGCTAAAGAATATTACAGGCACCATGCCAACTTTCTCAAGCGTTTAACATGGCAACGACAAATGTAATGAACTTCTAGTTGGAGACAATTAGCTTGTTCTGATGCACCACTGCCAGTTTACTGGAAATCTACCACCCTCACACTGATGATGCAACACACAAATTGCTTCGCTAAGGAATATTACAGGCACCATGCCAACTTTCTCCAAGCGTTTAACATGGCAACGACAAAGGTATGGAACTTCTAGTTGGGAGCAAATAGCTTGTTCTGATGCACCACTGCCCGAATACTGTAAATCTACCACCCTCAGACTGACGATGCAACACACAAATTGCTTCGCTAAGGAATGTTACAGGCACCATGCCAGATTTCTCAAGCGTTTAACATGGCAAAGACATATGTATGGATCTTCTAGTTGGAGACAAATAGCTTGTTCTGATGCACCGCTGCCAGTTTACTGTAAATCTACCACCCTCACACTGACGATGCAACACACAAATTGCTTCGCGAAGGAATATTACAGGCACCATGCCAACTTCCTCCAAGCGTTTAACATGGCAACGACAAATGTATGAAACGTCTAGTTGGAGACAAATAGCTTGTTCTGATGCACCACTGCCAGTTTACTGTAAATCAGCCACCCTCACACTGACGATGCAACACACAAATTGCTTCGCTAAGGAATATTACAGGCACCATGCCAACTTTCTCCAAGCATTTAACATAGCAACGACAAATGTATCTAACTTATAGTTGGAGACAAATAGCTTGTTCTGATGCACCACTGCCAGATTACTGTAAATCTACCACCCTCACACTGACGATGCAACACACAAATTGCTTCGCTAAGCAATATTACAGGCACCATGCCAACTTCCTCCAAGCATTTAACATAGCAACGACAAATGTATCTAACTTCTAGTTGGAGACAAATAGCTTGTTCTGATGTACCACTGCCAGTTTACTGTAAATCTACCACCCTCACACTGACGATGCAACACACAAATTGCTTCGCTAAGGAATATTACAGGCACCATGCCAACTTTCTCAAAGCGTCTAACATGGCAACGACAAATGTATGGAAATTCTACTTGGAGGCAAATAGCTTGTTCTGATGCACCACTACCAGTTTACTGTAAATCTACCACCCTCACACTGACGATGCAACACGCAAATTGTTTCGCTAAGGAATATTACAGGCACCATGACTACTTTCTCAAGCGTTTAACATGGAAACGACAAATGTATGGAACTTCTAGTTGGAGACAAATAGCTTGTTCCGATGCACCACTGCCAGTTTACTGTAAATCTTCCACCCTCACACTGACGGTACAACACACAAATTGCTTCGCTAAGGAATGTTACAGGCACCATGCCAACTTTCTCCAAGCGTTTAACATGGCAACGACAAATGTATGGAACTTCTAGTTGGAGTCAAATAGCTTGTTCTGATGCACCACTGCCAGTTTACTGTAAATCTACCACCCTCACACTGACGATGCAACACACAAATTGCTTCGCTAAGCAATATTACAGGCACCATGCCAACTTTCTCCAAGCGTTTAACATGGCAACGACAAATGTATGGAACTTCTAGCAGGAGACAAGTAGCTTGTTCTGATGCACCACTGCCAGTTTACTGTAAATCTACCACCCTCACACTGACGATGCAACACACAAATTGCTTCGCTAAGGAATATTACAGGCACCATGCCAACTTTCTCCAAGCGTTTAACATGGCAACGACAAATGTATGGAACTTCTAGTTGGAGGCAAATAGCCTGTTCTGTTGCACCACTGCCAGTTTACTGTAAATCTACCACCCTCACACTGACGATGCAACACACAAATTGCTTCGCTAAGCAATATTACAGGCACCATGCCAAATTTCTCCAAGCGTTTAACATGGCAACGACAAAGGTATGGAACTTCTAGTTGGAGGCAAATAGCTTGTTCTGATGCACCACTGCCCGAATACTGTAAATCTACCACCCTCAGACTGACGATGCAACACACAAATTGCTTCGCTAAGGAATGTTACAGGCACCATGCCAGATTTCTCAAGCGTTTAACATTGCAAACACATATGTATGGATCTTCTAGTTGGAGACAAATAGCTTGTTCTGATGCACCACTGCCAGTTTACTGTAAATCTACCACCCTCACACTGACGATGCAACACACAAATTGCTTCGCTAAGGAATATTACAGGCACCATGCCAACTTTCTCCAAGCGTTTAACATGGCAACGACAAATGTATGGAACTTCTAGTTGGAGACAAGTTGCTTGTTCTGATGCACCACTGCCAGCTTACTGTAAATCTACCACCCTCACACTGACGATGCAACAACCAAATTGCTTCGCTAAGCAATATTACAGGCACCATGCCAACTTTCTCCAAGCGTTTAACATGGCAACGACAAATGTATGGAACTTCTAGTTGGAGACAAATAGCTTGTTCTGTTGCACCACTGCCAGTTTACTGGAAATCTACCACCCTCACACTGACGATGCAACACACAAATTGCTTCGCTAAGGAATATAACAGGCACCATGCCAACTTTCTCCAAGCGTTTAACATGGCAACGACAAATGTATGGAACTTCTAGTTGGAGACAAATAGCTTGTTCTGATGCACCACTGCCAGTTTATTGTAAATCTACCACCCTCACACTGACGATGCAACACACAAATATCTTCGCTGAGGAGTATTACAGGCACCATGCCAACTTTCTCCAAGCGTTTAGCTTGGCAACGACAAATGTATGGAACTTCTAGTTGGAGACAAATAGCTTGTTCTGATGCACCACTGCCAGTTTACTGTAAATCTACCACCCTCACACTGACGATGCAACACACAAATTGCTTCGCGAAGGAATATTACAGGCACCATGCCAACTTTCTCCAAGCGTTTAACATGGCAACGACAAATGTATGAAACGTCTAGTTGGAGACAAATGGCTTGTTCTGATGCACCACTGCCAGTTTACTGTAAATCAGCCACCCTCACACTGACGATGCAACACACAAATTCCTTCGCTAAGGAATATTACAGGCACCATGCCAACTTTCTCCAAGCGTTTAACATGGCAATGACAAAAGTATGGAACTTCTAGTTGGAGGCAAATAGCTTGTTCTGATGCACCACTGCCAGTTTACTGTAAATCTACCACCCCCACAACGACGATGCAACACACAAATTGCTTCGCTAAAGAATATTACAGGCACCATGCCAACTTTCTCAAGCGTTTAACATGGCAACGACAAATGTAATGAACTTCTAGTTGGAGACAATTAGCTTGTTCTGATGCACCACTGCCAGTTTACTGGAAATCTACCACCCTCACACTGATGATGCAACACACAAATTGCTTCGCTAAGCAATATTACAGGCACCATGCCAACTTTCTCCAAGCGTTTAACATGGCAACGACAAAGGTATGGAACTTCTAGTTGGAGGCAAATAGCTTGCTCTGATGCACCACTGCCCGAATACTGTAAATCTACCACCCTCAGACTGACGATGCAACACACAAATTGCTTCGCTAAGGAATATTACAGGCACCATGACAGATTTCTCAAGCGTTTAACATGGCAAAGACATATGTATGGATCTTCTAGTTGGAGACAAATAGCTTGTTCTGATGCACCACTGCCAGTTTACTGTGAATCTACCACCCTCACACTGACGATGCAACAAACAAATTGCTTCGCTAAGGAATATAACAGGCACCATGCCAACTTTCTCCAAGCGTTTAACATGGCAACGACAAATGTATGGAACTTCTAGTTGGAGGCAAATAGCTTGTTCTGTTGCACCACTGCCAGTTTACTGTAAATCTACCACCCTCACACTGACGATGCAACACACAAATTACTTCGCTAAGCAATATTACAGGCACCATGCCAAATTTCTCCAAGCGTTTAACATGGCAACGACAAAGGTATGGAAATTCTAGTTGGAGGCAAATAGCTTGTTCTGATGCACCACTGCCCGAATACTGTAAATCTACCACCCTCAGACTGACGATGCAACACACAAATTGCTTCGCTAAGGAATGTTACAGGCACCATGCCAGATTTCTCAAGCGTTTAACATGGCAAAGACATATGTATGGATCTTCTAGTTGGAGACAAATAGCTTGTTCTGATGCACCACTGCCAGTTTACTGTAAATCTACCACCCTCACACTGACGATGCAACACACAAATTGCTTCGCGAAGGAATATTACAGGCACCATGCCAACTTCCTCCAAGCGTTTAACATGGCAACGACAAATGTATGAAACGTCTAGTTGGAGACAAATAGTTTGTTCTGATGCACCACTGCCAGTTTACTGTAAATCAGCCACCCTCACACTGACGATGCAACACACAAATTGCTTCGCTAAGGAATATTACAGGCACCATGCCAACTTTCTCCAAGCGTTTAACATGGCAACGACAAATGTATGGAACTTCTAGTTCGAGACAAATAGCTTGTTCTGATGCACCACTGCCAGTTTACTGTAAATCTACCACCCCCACAACGACGATGCAACACACAAATTGCTTCGCTAAAGAATATTACAGGCACCATGACAACTTTCTCAAGCGTTTAACATGGCAACGACAAATGTAATGAACTTCTAGTTGGAGACAATTAGCTTGTTCTGATGCACCACTGCCAGTTTACTGGAAATCTACCACCCTCACACTGATGATGCAACACACAAATTGCTTCGCTAAGCAATATTACAGGCACCATGCCAACTTTCTCCAAGCGTTTAACATGGCAACGACAAAGGTATGGAACTTCTAGTTGGAGGCAAATAGCTTGTTCTGATGCACCACTGCCCGAATACTGTAA
Source organism: Schistocerca nitens (assembly GCF_023898315.1). Taxonomy (NCBI): domain Eukaryota; kingdom Metazoa; phylum Arthropoda; class Insecta; order Orthoptera; family Acrididae; genus Schistocerca; species Schistocerca nitens. The sequence continues at coordinate 2,557,645 of NW_026045897.1, forward strand.
ATCTACCACCCTCAGACTGACGATGCAACACACAAATTGCTTCGCTAAGGAATATTACAGGCACCATGACAGATTTCTCAAGCGTTTCACATGGCAACGACAAATGTATGGAACTTCTAGTTGGAGACAAATAGCTTGTTCTGATGCACCACTGCCAGTTTACTATAAATCTACCACCCTCACACTGACGATGCAACACACAAATTGCTTCGCTAAGCAATATTACAGGCACCATACCAACTTTCTTCAAGCGTTTAATATGGCAACGACAAATGTATGGAACTTCTAGTTGGAGACAAATAGCTTGTTCTGATGCACTACTGCCAGTTTACTGTAAATCTACCACCCTCACACTGAAGATGCAACACACAAATTGCTTCGCTAAGCAATATTACAGGAACCATGCCAACTTTCTCAAGCGTTTTACATGGCAACGGCAAATGTATGGAACTTCTAGTTGGAGGCAAATAGCTTGATTTGATGCACCACTGTCCGAATACTGTAAATCTACCACCCTCAGACTGACGATGCAACACACAAATTGCTTCGCTAAGGAATATAACAGGCACCATGCCAACTTTCTCCAAGCGTTTAACATGGCAACGACAAATGTATGGAACTTCTAGTTGGAGACAAATAGCTTGTTCTGTTGCACCACTGCCAGTTTACTATAAATCTACCACCCTCACACTGACAATGCAACACACAAATTGCTTCGCTAAGCAATATTACACGCACCATGCCAACTTTCTTCAAGCGTTTAATATGGCAACGACAAATGTATGGAACTTCTAGTTGGAGACAAGTAGCTTGTTCTGATGCACCACTGCCAGTTTACTGTAAATCTACCACCCTCACACTGACGATGCAACACACAAATTGCTTCGCTAAGCAATATTACAGGCACCATGCCAACTTTCTCCAAGCGTTTAACATGGCAACGTCAAATGTATGGAACTTCTAGTTGGAGACAAATAGCTTGTTCTGATGCGCCACTGCCAGTTTACTCTAAATCTACCATCCTCACACTGACGATGCAACACACAAATTGCTTCGCTAAGGAATATTACAAGCAACATGCCAACTTTCGCCAAGCGTTTCACATGGCAACGACAAATGTATGGAACTTCTAGTTGGAGACAAATAGCTTGTTCTGATGCACCACTGCCAGTTTACTGTAAATCTACCACCCTCACACTGACGATGCAACACACAAATTGCTTCGCCGAGGAGTATTACAGGCACCATGCCAACTTTCTCCAAGCGTTTAACATGGCAACGACAAATGTATGGAACTTCTAGTTGGAGACAAGTAGCTTGTTCTGATGCACCACTGCCAGTTTACTGTAAATCTACCACCTTCACACTGACGATGCAACACACAAATTGCTTCGCGAAGGAATATTACAGGCACCATGCCAACTTTCTCCAAGCGTTTAACATGGCAACGACAAATGTATGGAACGTCTAGTTGGAGACAAATAGCTTGTTCTGATGCACCACTGCCAGTTTACTGTAAATCTACCACCCTCACACTGACGATGCAACACACAAATTGCTTCGCTAAAGAATATTACAGGCACCATGCCAACTTTCTCCAAGCGTTTAACATGGCAACGACATATGTATGGAACTTCTAGTTGGAGACAAATAGCTTGTTCTGATGCACCACTGCCAGTTTACTGGAAATCTACCACCCTCACACTGACGATGCAACACACAAATCGCTTCGCTAAGGAATATTACATTCGCCATGCCAACTTTCTCCAAGCGTTTAACATGGCAACGACAAATGTATTTAACTTCTAGTTGGAGACAAATAGCTTGTTCTGATGCACCACTGCCAGTTTACTGTAGATCTACCAACCTCACACTGACGATGCAACACACAAATTACTTCGTTAAGGAATATTACAGGCACCATTCCAACTTTCTCCAAGCGTTTAACATGGCAACGACAAATGTATGGAACTTCTAGTTGGAGACAAATAGCTTGTTCTGATGCACCACTGCCAGTTTACTATAAATCTACCACCCTCACACTGACGATGCAACACACAAATTGCTTCGCTAAGCAATATTACAGGCACCATACCAACTTTCTTCAAGCGTTTAATATGGCAACGACAAATGTATGGAACTTCTAGTTGGAGACAAATAGCTTGTTCTGATGCACTACTGCCAGTTTACTGTAAATCTACCACCCTCACACTGACGATGCAACACACAAATTGCTTCGCTAAGCAATATTACAGGAACCATGCCAACTTTCTCAAGCGTTTTACATGGCAACGGCAAATGTATGGAACTTCTAGTTGGAGGCAAATAGCTTGATTTGATGCACCACTGTCCGAATACTGTAAATCTACCACCCTCAGACTGACGATGCAACACACAAATTGCTTCGCTAAGGAATATAACAGGCACCATGCCAACTTTCTCCAAGCGTTTAACATGGCAACGACAAATGTATGGAACTTCTAGTTGGAGACAAATAGCTTGTTCTGTTGCACCACTGCCAGTTTACTATAAATCTACCACCCTCACACTGACAATGCAACACACAAATTGCTTCGCTAAGCAATATTACACGCACCATGCCAACTTTCTTCAAGCGTTTAATATGGCAACGACAAATGTATGGAACTTCTAGTTGGAGACAAGTAGCTTGTTCTGATGCACCACTGCCAGTTTACTGTAAATCTACCACCCTCACACTGACGATGCAACAAACAAATTGCTTCGCTAAGCAATATTACAGGCACCATGCCAACTTTCTCCAAGCGTTTAACATGGCAACGTCAAATGTATGGAACTTCTAGTTGGAGACAAATAGCTTGTTCTGATGCGCCACTGCCAGTTTACTCTAAATCTACCACCCTCACACTGACGATGCAACACACAAATTGCTTCGCTAAGGAATATTACAAGCAACATGCCAACTTTCGCCAAGCGTTTAGCATGGCAACGACAAATGTATGGAACTTCTAGTTGGAGACAAATAGCTTGTTCTGATGCACCACTGCCAGTTTACTGTAAATCTACCACCCTCACACTGACGATGCAACACACAAATTGCTTCGCTAGGGAATATTACTGGCACCATACCAACTTTCTCCAAGCGTTTAGCATGACAACGACCAAAGTATGGAACTTCTGGTTGGAGACAAAAAGCTTGTTCTGATGCGCCACTGCCAGTTTACTGTAAATCTACCACCCTCACACTGACAATGCAACACACAAATTGCTTCGCTAAGCAATATTACAGGCACCATGCCAACTTTCTCCAAGAATTTAACGTAGCAACGACAAATGTAACTAACTTCTAGTTGGAGACAAATAACTTGTTCTGGTGCACCACTGCCAGTTTACTGTAAATCTACCACCCTCACACTGACGATGCAACACACAAATTGCTTCGCTTAGGAATTTTACAGGCACCATGCCAACATTCTCCAAGCGTTTAACATGCCAACGACAAATGTATGGAACTTCTAGTTGGAGACAAATAGCTTGTTCTGATGCACCACTGCCAGTTAACTGTAAACCTACCACCCTCACACTGACAATGCAACACACACATTGCTTCGCTAAGGAATATTACAGGCACCATGCCAACTTTCTCCAAGCGTTTAACGTGGCAACGACAAATGTATGGAACTTCTAGTTGGAGACTAATAGCTTGTTCTGATGCACCACTTTCAGTTTACTGTAAATCTACCACCCTCACCCTGACGGGGCAACACACAAATTGCTTCGCTAAGCAATATTACAGGCACCATGCCAACTTTCTCCAAGCGTTTAACATGGCAACGACAAATGTATGGAACTTCTAGTTGGAGACAAATAGCTTGTTCTGATGCACCACTGCCAGTTTACTGTAAATCTACCACCCTCACACTGACGATGCATCACACAAATTGCTTCGCTAAGGAACATTACAGGCACAATGCCAACTTCCTCCAAGCGTTTAACATGGCAACGACAAATGTATGGAACTTCTAGTTGGAGACAAATAGCTTGTTCTGATGCACCACTGCCAGTTTATTGTAAATCTACCACCCTCACACTGACGATGCAACACACAAATTGCTTCGCTAAGGCATATTACAAGCACCATGCCAACTTTCTCCATGCGTTTAACATGGCAATGACAAATGTATGGAACTTCTAGTTGGAGACAAATAGCTTGTTCCGATGCACCACTGCCAGTTTACTGTAAATCTACCACCCTCACACTGACGATGCAACACACAAATTGCTTCGTTAAGGAAAATTACTGGCACCATGCCAACTTTCTCCAAGCGTTTAACATGGCAACGACAAATGTATGGAACTTCTAGTTGGAGACAAATAGCTTGTTCTGATGCACCACTGCCAGTTTACTGGAAATCTACCACCCTCACACTGACGATGCAACACACAAATCGCTTCGCTAAGGAATATTACATTCGCCATGCCAACTTTCTCCAAGCGTTTAACATGGCAACGACAAATGTATGTAACTTCTAGTTGGAGACAAATAGCTTGTTCTGATGCACCACTGCCAGTTTACTGTAGATCTACCAACCTCACACTGACGATGCAACACACAAATTACTTCGCTAAGGAATATTACAGGCACCATGCCAACTTTCTCCAAGCGTTTAACATGGCAACGACAAATGTATGGAACTTCTAGTTGGAGACAAATAGCTTGTTCTGATGCACCACTGCCAGTTTACTATAAATCTACCACCCTCACACTGACGATGCAACACACAAATTGCTTCGCTAAGCAATATTACAGGCACCATACCAACTTTCTTCAAGCGTTTAATATGGCAACGACAAATGTATGGAACTTCTAGTTGGAGACAAATAGCTTGTTCTGATGCACTACTGCCAGTTTACTGTAAATCTACCACCCTCACACTGAAGATGCAACACACAAATTGCTTCGCTAAGCAATATTACAGGAACCATGCCAACTTTCTCAAGCGTTTAACATGGCAACGGCAAATGTATGGAACTTCTAGTTGGAGGCAAATAGCTTGTTTTGATGCACCACTGTCCGAATACTGTAAATCTACCACCCTCAGACTGACGATGCAACACACAAATTGCTTCGCTAAGGAATATAACAGGCACCATGCCAACTTTCTCCAAGCGTTTAACATGGCAACGACAAATGTATGGAACTTCTAGTTGGAGACAAATAGCTTGTTCTGTTGCACCACTGCCAGTTTACTATAAATCTACCACCCTCACACTGACAATGCAACACACAAATTGCTTCGCTAAGCAATATTACACGCACCATGCCAACTTTCTTCGAGCGTTTAATATGGCAACGACAAATGTATGGAACTTCTAGTTGGAGACAAGTAGCTTGTTCTGATGCACCACTGCCAGTTTACTGTAAATCTACCACCCTCACACTGACGATGCAACACACAAATTGCTTCGCTAAGCAATATTACAGGCACCATGCCAACTTTCTCCAAGCGTTTAACACGGCAACGTCAAATGTATGGAACTTCTAGTTGGAGACAAATAGCTTGTTCTGTTGCACCACTGCCAGTTTACTGTAAATCTACCACCCTCACACTGACGATGCAACACACAAATTGCTTCGCTTAGGAATATAACAGGCACCATGCCAACTTTCTCCAAGCGGTTAACATGGCAACGACAAATGTATGGAACTTCTAGTTGGAGACAAATAGCTTGTTCTGATGCGCCACTGCCAGTTTACTCTAAATCTACCACCCTCACACTGACGATGCAACACACAAATTGCTTCGCTAAGGAATATTACAAGCAACATGCCAACTTTCTCCAAGCGTTTAGCATGGCAACGACAAATGTATGGAACTTCTAGTTGGAGACAAATAGCTTGTTCTGATGCACCACTGCCAGTTTACTGTAAATCTACCACCCTCACACTGACGATGCAACACACAAATTGCTTCGCTAGGGAATATTACTGGCACCATACCAACTTTCTCCAAGCGTTTAACATGACAACGACCAAAGTATGGAACTTCTGGTTGGAGACAAAAAGCTTGTTCTGATGCGCCACTGCCAGTTTACTGTAAATCTACCACCCTCACACTGACAATGCAACACACAAATTGCTTCGCTAAGCAATATTACAGGCACCATGCCAATTTTCTCCAAGAATTTAACGTAGCAACGACAAATGTAACTAACTTCTAGTTGGAGACAAATAACTTGTTCTGGTGCACCACTGCCAGTTAACTGTAAACCTACCACCCTCACACTGACAATGCAACACACACATTGCTTCGCTAAGGAATATTACAGGCACCATGCCAACTTTCTCCAAGCGTTTAACATGGCAACGACAAATGTATGGAACTTCTAGTTGGAGACAAATAGCTTGTTCTGATGCACCACTGCCAGTTTACTGTAAATCTACCACCCTCACACTGACGATGCAACACACAAATTGCTTCGCTAAGGAATATTACAGGCACAATGCCAACTTCCTCCAAGCGTTTAACATGGCAACGACAAATGTATGGAACTTCTAGTTGGAGACAAATAGCTTGTTCTGATGCACCACTGCCAGTTTATTGTAAATCTACCACCCTCACACTGACGATGCAACACACAAATTGCTTCGCTAAGGCATATTACAAGCACCATGCCAACTTTCTCCATGCGTTTAACATGGCAATGACAAATGTATGGAACTTCTAGTTGGAGACAAATAGCTTGTTCCGATGCACCACTGCCAGTTTACTGTAAATCTACCACCCTCACACAGACGATGCAACACACAAATTGCTTCGTTAAGGAAAATTACTGGCACCATGCCAACTTTCTCCAAGCGTTTAACATGGCAACGACAAATGTATGGAACTTCTAGTTGGAGACAAATAGCTTGTTCTGATGCACCACTGCCAGTTTACTGTAGACCTAGCAACCTCACACTGACGATGCAACACACAAATTGCTTCGCTAAGCAATATTACAGGCACCATGCAAACTTTCTCCAAGTGTTTAACATGGCAACGACAAATGTATGGAACTTCTAGTTGGAGACAAATAGCTTGTTCTGATGCACCACTGCCAGTTTACAGTAAATCTACCACCCTCACACTGACGATGCAACACACAAATAGCTTCGCTGATGAGTATTACAGGCACCATGCCAACTTTCTCCAAGCTTTTAACATGGCAACGACAAATGTATGGAACTTCTACTTGGAGACAAATAGCTCGTTCTGATGCTCCACTGCCAGTTTACTGTAAAACTTCCACCCTCACACTGACGATGCAACACACAAACTGCTTTTCCGAGGAGTATTACAGGCACCATGCCAACTTTCTCCAAGCGTTTAACATGGCAACGACAAATGTATGGAACTTCTACTTGGAGACAAATAGCTTGTTCTGATGCACCACTGCCAGTTTACTGTAAATCTACCACCCTCACACTGACGATGCATCACACAAATTGCTTCGCTAAGCAATATAACAGGCACCATGCCAACTTTCTCCAAGCATTTAACATAGCAACGACAAATGTATCTAACTTATAGTTGGAGACAAATAGCTTGTTCTGATGCACCACTGCCAGTTAACTGTAAATCTACCACCGTCACACTGACGATGCAACACACAAATTGCTTCGCTAAGGATTATTACAGGCACCGTGCCAACTTTCTCCAAGCGTTTAACATGGCAACGACATATGTATGGAACTTCTAGTTGGAGACAAATAGCTTGTTCAGATGCACCACTGCCAGTTAATAGTAAATCTACCACACTCACACTGACGATGCAACACACAAATTGCTTCGCTAAGGAATATTACAAGCACCATGCCAACTTTCTCCAAGCGTTTAACGTGGCAACGACAAATGTATGGAGCTTCTAGTTGGAGACAAATAGCTTGTTCTGATGCACCACTGCCAGTTTACTGTAAATCTACCACCCTCACACTGACGATGCAACACACAAATTGCTTCGCTAAAGAATATTACAGGCACCATGCCAACTTTCTCGAAGCGTTTAACATGGCAACGACAAATGTATGGAACTTCTAGTTGGAGACAATTAGCTTGTTCTGATGCACCACTGCCAGTTTACTGGAAATCTACCACCCTCACACTGACGATGCAACACACAAATCGCTTCGCTAAGGAATATTACAGGCACCATGCCAACTTTCTCCAAGCGTTTAACATGGCAACGACAAATGTATGGAACTTCTAGTTGGAGACAAATAGCTTGTTCTGATGCACCACTGCCAGTTTACTGTAAATCTACCAACCTCACACTGACGATGCAACACACAAATTACTTCGCTAAGGAATATTACAGGCACCATGGCAACTTTCTCCAAGCGTTTAACATGGCAACGACAAATGTATGGAACTTCTAGTTGGAAACAAATAGCTTGTTCTGATGCACCACTTCCCGAATTCTGTAAATCTACCACCCTCACACTGACGATGCAACACACAAATTGCTTCGCTAAGCAATATTACAGGCACCATGCCAACATTCTCAAGCGTTTAACATGGCAACGGCAAATGTATGGAACTTCTAGTTGCAGGCAAATAGCTTGTTTTGATGCACCACTGTCCGAATACTGTAAATCTACCACCCTCAGACTGACGATGCAACACACAAATTGCTTCGCTAAGGAATATTACAGGCACCATGCCAACTTTCTCCAAGCGTTTAACATGGCAACGACAAATGTATGGAACTTCTAGTTGGAGACAAGTAGCTTGTTCTGATGCACCACTGCCAGTTTACTGTAAATCTACCACCCTCACACTGACGATGCAACACACAAATTGCTTCGCGAAGGAATATTACAGGCACCATGCCAACTTTCTCCAAGCGTTTAACATGGCAACGACAAATGTATGGAACGTCTAGTTGGAGACAAATAGCTTGTTCTGATGCACCACTGCCAGTTTATTGTAAATCTACCACCCTCACACTGACGATGCAACACACAAATTGCTTCACTAAAGAATATTACAGGCACCATGCCAACTTTCTCCAAGCGTCTAACATGGCATCGACATATGTATGGAACTTCTAGTTGGAGACAAATAGCTTGTTCTGATGCACCACTGCCAGTTTACTGTAAATCAACCACCCTCAGACTGACGATGCAACACACAAGTTGCTTCGCTAAGGAATATTACAGGCACCATGCCAACTTTCTCAAGCGTTTAACATGGCAACGACAAATGTAATGAACTTCTAGTTGGAGACAAATAGCTTGTTCTGATGCACCACTGCCAGTTTACCGGAAATCTACCACCCTCACACTGACGATGCAACACACAAATCGCTTCGCTAAGGAATATTACAGGCACCATGCCAACTTTCTCCAAGCGTTTAACAAGGCAACGACAAATGTATGTAACTTCTAGTTGGAGACAAATAGCTTGTTCTGATGCACCACTGCCAGTTTACTGTAAATCTACCAACCTCACACTGACGATGCAACACACAAATTGCTTCGCGAAGGAATATTACAGGCACCATGCCAACTTTCTCCAAGTGTTTAACATGGCAACGACAAATGTATGGAATTTCTAGTTGGAGACAAATAGCTTGTTCTGATGCACCACTGCCAGTTTACTATAAATCTACCACCCTCACACTGACGATGCAACACACAAATTGCTTCGCTAAGCAATATTACAGGCACCATGCCAACTTTCTTCAAGCGTTTAAAATGGGAACGACAAATGTATGGAACTTCTAGTTGGAGACAAATAGCTTGTTTTGATGCACCACTGTCCGAATACTGTAAATCTACCACCCTCAGACTGACGATGCAACACACAAATTGCTTCGCTAAGGAATATTACAGGCACCATGCCAGATTTCTCAAGCGTTTAACATGGCAAAGACATATGTATGGATCTTCTAGTTGGAGACAAATAGCTTGTTCTGAAGCACCACTGCCAGTTTACTGTAAATCTACCACCCACACACTGACGATGCAACACACAAATTGCTTCGCTAAGGATTATTACAGGCACCATGCCAACTTTCTCCAAGCGTTTAACATGGCAACGACAAATGTATGGAACTTCTAGTTGGAGACAAGTAGCTTGTTCTGATGCACCACTGCCAGTTTACTGTAAATCAACCACCCTCACACTGACGATGCAACACACAAATTGCTTCGCTAAGCTATATTACAGGCACCATGCCAACTTTCTCCAAGCGTTTAACATTGCAATGACAAATGTATGGAACTTCTAGTTGGAGACAAATTGCTTGTTCTGTTGCAACACTAACAGTTTACTGTAAATCTACCACCCTCACACTGACGATGCAACACACAAATTGCTTCGCTAAGGATTTTTACAGGCACCATGCCAACTTTCTCCAAGCGTTTAACATGGCAACGACAAATGTATGGAACTTCTAGTTGGAGACAAGTAGCTTGTTCTGATGCACCACTGCCAGTTTACTGTAAATCTACCACCCTCACACTGACGATGCAACACACAAATTGCTTCGTGAAGGAATATTACAGGCACCATGCCAACTTTCTCCAAGCGTTTAACATGGCAACGACAAATGTATGGAACGTCTAGTTGGAGACAAATAGCTTGTTCTGATGCACCACTGCCAGTTTACTGTAAATCTACCACCCTCACACTGACGATGCAACACACAAATTGCTTCGCTAAAGAATATTACAGGCACCATGCCAACTTTCTCCAAGCGTTTAACATGGCAACGACATATGTATGGAACTTCTAGTTGGAGACAAATAGCTTGTTCTGATGCACCATTGCCAGTTTACTGTAAATCTACCACCCTCACACTGACGATGCAACACACAAATCGCTTCGCTAAGGAATATTACATTCGCCATGCCAACTTTCTCCAAGCGTTTAACATGGCAACGACAAATGTATGTAACTTCTAGTTGGAGACAAATAGCTTGTTCTGATGCACCACTGCCAGTTTACTGTAGATCTACCAACCTCACACTGACGATGCAACACACAAATTACTTCGCTAAGGAATATTACAGGCACCATGCCAACTTTCTCCAAGCGTTTAACATGGCAACGACAAATGTATGGAACTTCTAGTTGGAGACAAATAGCTTGTTCTGATGCACTACTGCCAGTTTACTGTAAATCTACCACCCTCACACTGAAGATGCAACACACAAATTGGTTCGCTAAGCAATATTACAGGAACCATGCCAACTTTCTCAAGCGTTTAACATGGCAACGGCAAGTGTATGGAACTTCTAGTTGGAGGCAAATAGCTTGTTTTGATGCACCACTGTCCGAATACTGTAAATCTACCACCCTCAGACTGACGATGCAACACACAAATTGCTTCGCTAAGGAATATAACAGGCACCATGCCAACTTTCTCCAAGCGTTTAACATGGCAACCACAAATGTATGGAACTTCTAGTTGGAGACAAATAGCTTGTTCTGTTGCACCACTGCCAGTTTACTATAAATCTACCACCCTCACACTGACAATGCAACACACAAATTGCTTCGCTAAGCAATATTACACGCACCATGCCAACTTTCTTCAAGCGTTTAATATGGCAACGACAAATGTATGGAACTTCTAGTTGGAGACAAGTAGCTTGTCCTGATGCACCACTGCCAGTTTATTGTAAATCTACCACCCTCACACTGACGATGCAACACACAAATTGCTTCGCTAAGCAATATTACAGGCACCATGCCAACTTTCTCCAAGCGTTTAACATAGCAACGTCAAATGTATGGAACTTCTAGTTGGAGACAAATAGCTTGTTCTGTTGCACCACTGCCAGTTTACTGTAAATCTACCAACCTCACACTGACGATGCAACACACAAATTGCTTCGCTTAGGAATATAACAGGCACCATGCCAACTTTCTCCAAGCGTTTAACATGGCAACGACAAATGTATGGAACTTCTAGTTGGAGACAAATAGCTTGTTCTGATGCACCACTGCCAGTTTACTCTAAATCTACCACCCTCACACTGACGATGCAACACACAAATTGCTTCGCTAAGGAATATTACAAGCAACATGCCAACTTTCTCCAAGCGTTTAGCATGGCAACGACAAATGTATGGAACTTCTAGTTGGAGACAAATAGCTTGTTCTGATGCACCACTGCCAGTTTACTGTAAATCTACCACCCTCACACTGACGATGCAACACACAAATTGCTTCGCTAAGCAATATTACAGGCACCATGCCAACTTCTTCCAAGCGTTTAACATGTCAACGACAAATGTATGGAACTTCTAGATGGAGACAAATAGCTTGTTCTGATGCACCACTTTCAGGTTACTGTAAATCTACCACCCTCACACTGACGATGCAACACACAAATTGCTTCGCTAAAGAATATTACAGGCACCATGCCAACTTTCTATAAGCGTTTAATATGGCAACGACAAATGTATGGAACTTCTAGTTGGAGACAAATAGCTTGTTCTGACGCACCACTGCCAGTTTACTGTAAATCTACCACCCTCACACTGACAATGCAACACACAAATTGCTTCGCTAAGCAATATTACAGGCACCATGCCAACTTTCTCCAAGCGTTTAACATGGCAACGACAAATGTATGGAGCTCCTAATTGGAGACAAGTAGCTTGTTCTGATGCACCACTGCCAGTTTACTGTAAATATACCACCCTCACACTGACGATCTAACACACAAATTGCTTCGCTAAGGAATATTACAGGCACCATGCCAACTTTCTCCAAGCGTTTTACATGGCAACGACAAATGTATGGAACTTCTAGTTGGAGACAAATAGCTTGTTCTGATGCACCACTGCCAGTTAACTGTAAATCTACCACCGTCACACTGACGATGCAACACACAAATTGCTACGCTAAGGATTATTACAGGCACCGTGCCAACTTTCTCCAAGCGTTTAACATGGCAACGACATATGTATGGAACTTCTAGTTGGAGACAAATAGCTTGTTCTGATGCACCACTGCCAGTTTACTGTAAATCTACCACCCTCACACTGACGATGCAACACTTAAATTGCTTCGCTAAGGAATATAACAGGCACCATGCCAACTTTCTCCAAGCGTTTAACATGGCAACGACAAATGTATGGAACTTCTAGTTGGAGACAAATAGCTTGTTCAGATGCACCACTGCCAGTTTATTGTAAACCTACCACCCTCACACTGACGATGCAACACACAAATTGCTTCGCTAAGGAATATTACAAGCAACATGCCAACTTTCTCCAAGCGTTTAACGTGGCAACGCCAAATGTATGGAACTTCTAGTTGGAGACAAATAGCTTGTTCTGATGCACCACTGCCAGTTTACTGTAAATCTACCACCCTCACACTGACGATGCAACACAGAAATTGCTTCGCTAAAGAATATTACAGGCACCATGCCAACTTTCTCCAAGCGTTTAACATGGCAACGACAAATGTATGGAACTTCTAGTTGGAGACAATTAGCTTGTTCTGATGCACCACTGCCAGTTTACTGGAAATCTACCACCCTCACACTGACGATGCAACACACAAATCGCTTCGCTAAGGAATATTACAGACACCATGCCAACTTTCTCCAAGCATTTAACATGGCAACGACAAATGTATGGAACTTCTAGTTGCAGGCAAATAGCTTGTTTTGATGCACCACTGTCCGAATACTGTAAATCTACCACCCTCACACTGACGATGCAACACACAAATTGCTTCGCTAAGCAATATTACAGGCACCATGCCAACATTCTCAAGCGTTTAACATGGCAACGGCAAATGTATGGAACTTCTAGTTGCAGGCAAATAGCTTGTTTTGATGCACCACTGTCCGAATACTGTAAATCTACCACCCTCAGACTGACAATGCAACACACAAATTGCTTCGCTAAGGAATATTACAGGCACCATGCCAACTTTCTCCAAGCGTTTAACATGGCAACGACAAATGTATGGAACTTCTAGTTGGACACAAGTAGCTTGTTCTGATGCACCACTGCCAGTTTACTGTAAATCTACCACCCTCACACTGACGATGCAACACACAAATTGCTTCGCGAAGGAATATTACAGGCACCATGCCAACTTTCTCCAATCGTTTAACATGGCAACGACAAATGTATGGAACGTATAGTTGGAGACAAATAGCTTGTTCTGATGCACCACTGCCAGTTTACTGTAAATCTACCACCCTCACACTGACGATGCAACACACAAATTGCTTCACTAAAGAATATTACAGGCACCATGCCAACTTTCTCCAAGCGTTTAACATGGCAACGACATATGTATGGAACTTCTAGTTGGAGACAAATAGCTTGTTCTGATGCACCACTGCCAGTTTACTGTAAATCAACCACCCTCAGACTGACGATGCAACACACAAATTGCTTCGCTAAGGAATATTACAGGCACCATGCCAACTTTCTCAAGCGTTTAACATGGCAACGACAAATGTAATGAACTTCTAGTTGGAGACAAATAGCTTGTTCTGATGCGCCACTGCCAGTTTACTGGAAATCTACCACCCTCACACTGACGATGCAACACACAAATCGCTTCGCTAAGGAATATTACAGGCACCATGCCAACTTTCTCCAAGCGTTTAACATGGCAACGACAAATGTATGTAACTTCTAGTTGGAGACAAATAGCTTGTTCTGATGCACCACTGCTAGTTTACTGTAAATCTACCAACCTCACACTGACGATGCAACACACAAATTACTTCGCTAAGGAATATTACAGGCACCATGACAACTTTCTCCAAGCGTTTAACATGGCAACGACAAATGTATGGAATTTCTAGTTGGAGACAAATAGCTTGTTCTGATGCACCACTGCCAGTTTACTATAAATCTACCACCCTCACACTGACGATGCAACACACAAATTGCTTCGCTAAGCAATATTACAGGCACCATGCCAACTTTCTTCAAGCGTTTAATATGGGAACGACAAATGTATGGAACTTCTAGTTGGAGACAAATAGCTTGTTTTGATGCACCACTGTCCGAATACTGTAAATCTACCACCCTCAGACTGACGATGCAACACACAAATTGCTTCGCTAAGGAATATTACAGGCACCATGCCAGATTTCTCAAGCGTTTAACATGACAAAGACATATGTATGGATCTTCTAGTTGGAGACAAATAGCTTGTTCTGAAGCACCACTGCCAGTTTACTGTAAATCTACCACCCTCACACTGACGATGCAACACACAAATTGCTTCGCTAAGGAATATTACAGGCACCATGCCAACATTCTCCAAGCGTTTAACATGGCAACGACAAATGTATGGAACTTCTAGTTGGAGACAAGTAGCTTGTTCTGATGCACCACTGCCAGTTTACTGGAAATCAACCACCCTCACACTGACGATGCAACACACAAATTGCTTCGCTAAGCTATATTACAGGCACCATGCCAACTTTCTCGAAGCGTTTAACATGGCAACGACAAATGTATGGAACTTCTAGTTGGAGACAAATAGCTTGTTCCGTTGCAACACTGCCAGTTTACGGTAAATCTACCACCCTCACACTGACGATGCAACACACAAATTGCTTCGCTAAGGATTATTACAGACACCATGACAACTTTCTCCAAGCGTTTAACATGGCAACGACAAATGTATGGAACTTCTAGTTGGAGACAAATAGCTTGTTCTGATGCACCACTGCCAGTTTACTGTAAATCTACCACCCTCACACTGACGATCTAACACACAAATTGCTTCGCTAAGGAATATTACAGGCACCATGCCAACTTTCTCCAAGCGTTTAACATGGCAACGACAAATGTATGGAATTTCTAGTTGGAGACAAATAGATTGTTCCGATGCACCACTGCCAGTTTACTGTAAATCTACCACCCTCACACTGACGATGCAACACACAAATTGCTTCGCTAAGGAATATTACAAGCAACATGCCAACTTTCTCCAAGCGTTTAGCATGGCAACGACAAGTGTATGGAACTTCTAGTTGGAGACAAATAGCTTGTTCTGATGCACCACTGCCAGTTTACTGTAAATCTACCACCCTCACACTGACGATGCAACACACAAATTGCTTCGCGAACCAATATTACAGGCACCATGCCAACTTTCTCCAAGCGTTTAACATGGCAACGACAAATGTATGGAACTTCTGGTTGGAGACAAATAGCTTGTTCTGATTCACCACTTTCAGTTTACTGTAAATCTACCACCCTCACCCTGACGATGCAACACACAAATTGCTTCGCTAAGCAATATTACAGGCACCATGCCAACTTTCTCCAAGCGTTTAACATGGCAACGACAAATGTATGGAACTTCTAGTTGGAGACAAATAGCTTGTTCTGATGCACCACTGCCAGTTTACTGTAAATCTACCACCCTCACACTGACGATGCAACACACAAATTGCTTCGCTAAGCAATATTACAGGCACCATGCCAACTTTCTCCAAGCGTGTAACATGGCAACGACAAATGTATGGAACTTCTAGTTGGAGACAAATGCCTTGTTCTGATGCACCACTGCCAGTTTACTGTAAATCTACCACCCTCACACTGACGATGCAACACACAAATTGCTGCGCTAAGCAATATTACTGGCACCATGCCAACTTTCTCCAAATGCTTAACATGGCAACGACAAATGTATGGAACTTCTAGTTTGAGACAAATAGCTTGTTCTGATGCACCACTGCCAGTTTACTGTAAATATACCACCCTCACACTGACGATCTAACACACAAATTGCTTCGCTAAGGAATATTACAGGCACCATGCCAACTTTCTCCAAGCGTTTTACATGGCAACGACAAATGTATGGAACTTCTAGTTGGAGACAAATAGCTTGTTCCAATGCACCACTGCCAGTTTACTGTAAATCTACCACCGTCACACTGACGATGCAACACACAAATTGCTTCGCTAAGGAATATTACGGGCACCGTGCCAACTTTCTCCAAGCGTTTAACATGGCAACGACAAATGTATGGAACTTCTAGTTGGAGACAAATAGCTTGTTCTGATGCACCACTGCCAGTTTACTGTAAATCTACCACCCTCACACTGACGATGCAACACATAAATTGCTTCGCTAAGGAATATAACGGGCACCATGCCAACTTTCTCCAAGCGTTTAACATGGCAACGACAAATGTATGGAACTTCTAGTTGGAGACAAATAGCTTGTTCAGATGCACCACTGCCAGTTTATTGTAAATCTACCACCCTCACACTGACGATGCAACACACAAATTGCTTCGCTAAGGAATATTACAAGCAGCATGCCAACTTTCTCCAAGCGTTTAACACGGCAACTACAAATGTATGGAACTTCTATTTGGAGACAAATAGCTCGTTCTGATGCACCACTGCCAGTTTACTGTAAATCTACCACCCTCACACTGACGATGCAACACACAAATTGCTTCGCTAAAGAATATTACAGGCACCATGCCAACTTTCCAAAGCGTTTAACATGGCAACGACAAATGTATGGAACTTCTAGTTGGAGACAATTAGCTTGTTCTGATGCACCACTGCCAGTTTACTGGAAATCTACCAACCTCACACTGACTATGCAACACACAAATCGCATCGCTAAGGAATATTACAGGCACCATTCCAACTTTCTCCAAGCGTTTAACATGGCAACGACAAATGTATGGAACTTCTAGTTGGAGACAAATAGCTTGTTCTGATGCACCACTGCCAGTTTACTGTAAATCTACCAACCTCACACTGACGATGCAACACACAAATTACTTCGCTAAGGAATATTACAGGCACCATGCCAACTTTCTCCAAGCGTTTAACATGGCAACGACAAATGTATGGAACTTCTAGTTGGAGACAAATAGCTTGTTCTGATGCACCACTGCCTGTTTACTATAAATCTACCACCCTCACACTGACGATGCAACACACAAATTGCTTCGCTAAGCAATATTATAGGCTCCATGCCAACTTTCTTCAAGCGTTTAACATGGCAACGACAAATGTATGGAGCATCTAGTTGGAGAGAAATAGCTTGTCCTGATGCACTACTGCCAGTTTACTGTAAATCTACCACCCTCACACTGAAGATGCAACACACAAATTGCTTCGCTAAGCAATATTACAGGCACCATGCCAACTTTCTCAAGCGTTTAACATGGCAACGGCAAATGTATGGAACTTCTAGTTGGAGGCAAATAGCTTGTTTTGATGCACCACTGTCCGAATACTGTAAATCTACCAATCTCAGACTGACGATGCAACACACAAATTGCTTCGCTAAGGAATATTACAGGCACCATGCCAGATTTCTCAAGCGTTTAACATGGCAAAGACATATGTATGGATCTTCTAGTTGGAGACAAATAGCTTGTTCTGATGCACCACTGCCAGTTTACTGTAAATCTACCACCCTCACACTGACGATGCAACACACAAATTGCTTCGCTAAGGAATATTACAGGCACCATGCCAACTTTCTCCATGCGTTTAACATGGCAATGACAAATGTATGGAACTTCTAGGTGGAGACAAGTAGCTTGTTCTGATGCACCACTGCCAGTTTACTGTAAATCTACCACCCTCACACTGACGATGCAACACACAAATTGCTTCGCTAAGCTATATTACAGGCACCATGCCAACTTTCTCCAAGCGTTTAACATGGCAACGACAAATGTATGGAACTTCTAGTTGGAGACAAATAGCTTGTTCTGTTGCACCACTGCCAGTTTACTGTAAATCTACCACCCTCACACTGAAGATGCAACACACAAATTGCTTCGCTAAGGAATATTACAGGCACCATGCCAACTTTCTCCAAGCGTTTAACATGGCAACGACAAATGTATGGAACTTCTAGTTGGAGACAAATAGCTTGTTCTGATGCACCACTGCCAGTTTACTGTAAATCTACCACCCTCACACTGACGATCTAACACACAAATTGCTTCGCTAAGGAATATTACAGGCACCATGCCAACTTTCTCCAAGCGTTTAACATGGCAACGACAAATGTATGGAACTTCTAGTTGGAGACAAATAGCTTGTTCTGATGCACCACTGCCAGTTTATTGTAAATCTACCACCCTCACAATGACGATGCAACACACAAATTGCTTCGCTAAGGAATATTACAAGCACCATGCCAACTTTCTCCAAGCGTTTAGCATGGCAACGACAAATGTATGGAACTTCTAGTTGGAGACAAATAGCTTGTTCTGATGCACCACTGCCAGTTTACTGTAAATCTACCACCTTCACACTGACGATGCAACACACAAATTGCTTCGCGGAGGAATATTACTGGCACCATGCCAACTTTCTCCAAGCGTTTAACATGGCAATGACAATTGTATGGCACTTCTAGTTGGAGACAAATAGCTTGTTCTGATGCACCACTGCCAGTTTACTGTAAATCTACCACCCTCACACTGACGATGCAACACACGAATTGCTTCGCCAAGGAGTATTACAGGCAACATGCCAACTTTCTCCAAGCGTTTAACATGGCAACGACAAATGAATGGAACTTCTAGTTGGAGACAAATAGCTTCTTCTGATGCACCACTGCCAGTTTACTGTAAATCTACCACCAGCACACTGACGATGCAACACACAAATTGCTTCGCTAAGCAATATTACAGGCACCATGCCAACTTCCTCCAAGCGTGTAACATGGCAACGACAAATGTATGGAACTTCTAGTTGGAGACAAATACCTTGTTCTGATGCACCACTGCCAGTTTACTGTAAATCTACCAACCTCACACTGACGATGCAACACACAAATTGCTTCGCTAAGCAATAATACAGGCACCATGCCAACTTCCTCCAAGCGTCTAACATGGCAACGACAAATGAATGGAACTTCTAGTTGGAGACAAATAGCTTGTTCTGATGCACCACTGCCAGTTTACTGTAAATCTACCACCCTCACACTGACGATGCAACACATAAATTGCTTCGCTAAGGAATATAACAGGCACCATGCCAACTTTCTCCAAGCGTTTAACATGGCAACGACAAATGTATGGAACTTCTAGTTGGAGACAAATAGCTTGTGCAGATGCACCACTGTGAGTTTATTGTAAATCTACCACCCTCACACTGACGATGCAACACACAAATTGCTTCATTAAGGAATATTACAAGCACCATGCCAACTTTCTCCAAGCGTTTAACATGGCAACGACAAATGTATGGAACTTCTAGTTGGAGACAAATAGCTTGTTCTGATGCACCACTGCCAGTTTACTGTAAATCTACCACCCTCACACTGACGATGCAACACACTAATTGCTTCGCTAAAGAATATTACAGGCACCATGCCAACTTTCCAAAGCGTTTAACATGGCAACGACAAATGTATGGAACTTCTAGTTGGAGACAATTAGCTTGTTCTGATGCACCACTGCCAGTTTACTGTAAATCAACCACCCTCACACTGACGATGCAACACACAAATTGCTTCGCTAAGGAATATAACAGGCACCATGCCAACTTTCTCCAAGCGTTTAACATGGCAACGACAAATGTATGGAACTTCTAGTTGGAGACAAATAGCTTGTTCTGATGCACCACTGCCAGTTTATTGTAAATCTACCACCCTCACACTGACGATGCAACACACAAATTGCTTCGCTAAGGAATATTACAAGCACCATGCCAACTTTCTCCAAGCGTTTAGCATGGCAACGACAAATGTATGGAACTTCTAGTTGGAGACAAATAGCTTGTTCTGATGCACCACTGCCAGTTTAGTGTAAATATACCACCCTCACACTGACGATGCAACACACAAATTGCTTCACGGAGGAATATTACTGGCACCATGCCAACTTTCTCCAAGCGTTTAACATGGCAATGACAATTGTATGGAACTTCTAGTTGGAGACAAATAGCTTGTTCTGATGCACCACTGCCAGTTTACTGTAAATCTACCACCCTCACACTGACGATGCAACACACAAATTGCTTCGCCAAGGAGTATTACAGGCAACATGCCAACTTTCTCCAAGCGTTAGCATGGCAACGACAAATGAATGGAACTTCTAGTTCGAGACAAATAGCTTCTTCCGATGCACCACTGCCAGTTTACTGTAAATCTACCACCCACACACTGACGATGAAACACACAAATTGCTTCGCTAAGCAATATTACAGGCACCATGCCAACTTCCTCCAAGCGTGTAACATGGCAACGACAAATGTATGGAACTTCTAGTTGGAGACAAATAGCTTGTTCTGATGCACCACTGCCAGTTTACTGTAAATCTACCACCCTCACACTGACGATGCAACACATAAATTGCTTCGCTAAGGAATATAACAGGCACCATGCCAACTTTCTCCAAGCGTTTAACATGGCAACGACAAATGTATGGAACTGCTAGTTGGAGACAAATAGCTTGTTCAGATGCACCACTGCCAGTTTATTGTAAATCTACCACCCTCACACTGACGATGCAACACACAAATTGCTTCGCTAAGGAATATTACAAGCACCATGCCAACTTTCTCGAAGCGTTTAACATGGCAACGACAAATGTATGGAACTTCTAGTTGGAGACAAATAGCTTGTTCTGATGCACCACTGCCAGTTTACTGTAAATCTACCACCCTCACACTGACGATGCAACACACAAATTGCTTCGCTAAAGAATATTACAGGCACCATGCCAACTTTCCAAAGCGTTTAACATGGCAACGACAAATGTATGGAACTTCTAGTTGGAGACAATTAGCTTGTTCTGATGCACCACTGCCAGTTTACTGGAAATCTACCACCCTCACACTGACGATGCAACACACAAATCGCTTCGCTAAGGAATATTACAGGCACCATGCCAACTTTCTCCAAGCGTTTAACATGGCAACGACAAATGTATGGAACTTCTAGTTGGAGACAAATAGCTTGTTCTGATGCACTACTGCCAGTTTACTGTAAATCTACCACCCTCACACTAAAGATGCAACACACAAATTGTTTCGCTAAGCAATATTACAGGCACCATGCCAACTTTCTCAAGCGTTTAACATGGCAACGGCAAATGTATGGAACATATAGTTGGAGGCAAATAGCTTGTTTTGATGCACCACTGTCCGAATACTGTAAATCTACCACCCTCAGACTGACGATGCAACACACAAATTGCTTCGCTAAGGAATATTACAGGCACCATGCCAGATTTCTCAAGCGTTTAACATGGCAAAGACATATGTATGGATCTTCTAGTTGGAGACAAATAGCTTGTTCTGATGCACCACTGCCAGTTTACTGTAAATCTACCACCCTCACACTGACGATGCAACACACAAATTGCTTCGCTAAGGAATATTACAGGCACCATGCCAACTTTCTCCCAGCGTTTAACATGGCAACGACAAATGTATGGAACTTCTAGTTGGAGACAAGTAGCTTGTTCTGATGCACCACTGCCAGTTTACTGTAAATCTACCACCCTCACACTGACGATGCAACACACAAATTGCTTCGCTAAGCTATATTACAGGCACCATGCCAACTTTCTCCAAGCGTTTAACATGGCAACGACAAATGTATGGAACTTCTAGTTGGAGACAAATAGCTTGTTCTGTTGCACCACTGCCAGTTTACTGTAAATCTACCACCCTCACACTGACGATGCAACACACAAATTGCTTCGCTAAGGATTATTACAGGCACCATGCCAACTTTCTCCGAGCGTTTAACATGGCAACGAGAAATGTATGGAATTTCTAGTTGGAGACAAATAGCTTGTTCCGATGCACCACTGCCAGTTTACTGTAAATCTACCACCGTCACACTGACGATGCAACAAACAAATTGCTTCGCTAAGGAATATTACAGGCACCATACCAACTTTCTCCATGCGTTTAACATGGCAACGACAATTGTATGGAACTTCTAGTAGGAGACAAATAGCTTGTTCTGATGCACCACTGCCAGTTTACTGTAAATCAACCACACTCACACTGACGATGCAACACACAAATTGCTTCGCTAAGGAATATAACAGGTACCATGCCAACTTTCTCCAAGCGTTTAACATGGCAACGACAAATGTATGGAACTTCTAGTTGGAGACAAATAGCCTGTTCTGATGCAGCACTGCCAGTTTATTGTAAATCTACCACCCTCACAATGACGATGCAACACACAAATTGCTTCGCTAAGGACTATTACAAGCACCATGCCATCTTTCTCCAAGCGTTTAGCATGGCAATGACAAATGTATGGAACTTCTAGTTGGAGACAAATACCTTGTTCTGATGCACCACTGCCAGTTTACTGTAAATCTACCACCCTCACACTGACGATGCAACACACAAATTGCTTCGCGGAGGAATATTACTGGCACCATGCCAACTTTCTCCAAGCGTTTAACATGGCAACGACAATTGTATGGAACTTCTAGTTGGAGACAAATAGCTTGTTCTGATGCACCACTGCCAGTTTACTGTAAATCTACCACCCTCACACTGACGATGCAAAACACAAATTGCTTCGCCAAGGAGTATTACAGGCAACATGCCAACTTTCTCCAAGCGTTTAACATGGCAACGACAAATGAATGGAACTTCTAGTTGGAGACAAATAGCTTCTTCTGATGCACCACTGCCAGTTTACTGTAAATCTACCACCCTCACACTGACGATGCAACACACAAATTGCTTCGCTAAGCTATATTACAGGCACCATGCCAACTTCCTCCAAGCGTGTAACATGGCAACGACAAATGTATGGAACTTCTAGTTGGAGACAAATACCTTGTTCTGATGCACCACTGCCAGTTTACTGTAAATCTACCACCCTCACACTGACGATGCAACACACAAATTGCTTCGCTAAGCAATATTACAGGCACCATGCCAACTTCCTCCAAGCGTGTAACATGGCAACGACAAATGTGTGGAACTTCTAGTTGGAGGCAAATAGCTTGTTCTGATGCACCACTGCCAGTTTACTGTAAATCTACCACCCTCACACTGACGATGCAACACACAAATTACTTCGTTAAGGAATATTACAGGCACCATACCAACTTTCTCCAAGCGTTTAACATGGCAACGACAAATGTGTGGAACTTCTAGTTGGAGACAAATAGCTTTTTCTGATGCACCACTGCCCGAATACTGTAAATCTACCACCCTCACACTGACGATGCAACACACTTATTGCTTCGCTAAGGAATATTACAGGCACCATGCCAACTTTCTCCAAGCGTTTAACATGGCAACGACAAATGTATGGAACTTCTAGTTGGAGACAAATAGCTTGTTCTGATGCACCACTGCCAGTTTACTGTAAATCTACCACCCTCACACTGACGATCTAACACACAAATTGCTTCGCTAAGGAATATTACAGGCACCATGCCAACTTTCTCCAAGCGCTTAACATGGCAACGAGAAATGTATGGAATTTCTAGTTGGAGACAAATAGCTTGTTCCGATGCACCACTGCCAGTTTACTGTAAATCTACCACCGTCACACTGACGATGCAACAAACAAATTGCTTCGCTAAGGAATATTACAGGCACCATACCAACTTTCTCCATGCGTTTAACATGGCAACGACAATTGTATGGAACTTCTAGTTGGAGACAAATAGCTTGTTCTGATGCACCACTGCCAGTTTACTGTAAATCAACCACCCTCACACTGACGATGCAACACACAAATTGCTTCGCTAAGGAATATAACAGGCACCATGCCAACTTCCTCCAAGCGTGTAACATGGCAACGACAAATGTATGGAATTTCTAGTTGGAGACAAATAGATTGTTCCGATGCACCACTGCCAGTTTACTGTAAATCTACCACCCTCACACTGACGATGCAACACACAAATTGCTTCGCTAAGCTATATTACAGGCACCATGCCAACTTTCTCCAAGCGTTTAACATGGCAACGACAAATGTATGGAACTTCTAGTTGGAGACAAATAGCTTGTTCCGTTGCAACACTGCCAGTTTACGGTAAATCTACCACCCTCACACTGACGATGCAACACACAAATTGCTTCGCTAAGGATTATTACAGACACCATGACAACTTTCTCCAAGCGTTTAACATGGCAATGACAAATGTATGGAACTTCTAGTTGGAGACAAATAGCTTGTTCTGATGCACCACTGCCAGTTTACTGTAAATCTACCACCCTCACACTGACGATCTAACACACAAATTGCTTCGCTAAGGAATATTACAGGCACCATGCCAACTTTCTCCAAGCGTTTAACATGGCAACGACAAATGTATGGAATTTCTAGTTGGAGACAAATAGATTGTTCCGATGCACCACTGCCAGTTTACTGTAAATCTACCACCCTCACACTGACGATGCAACACACAAATTGCTTCGCTAAGGAATATTACAAGCAACATGCCAACTTTCTCCAAGCGTTTAGCATGGCAACGACAAGTGTATGGAACTTCTAGTTGGAGACAAATAGCTTGTTCTGATGCACCACTGCCAGTTTACTGTAAATCTACCACCCTCACACTGACGATGCAACACACAAATTGCTTCGCGAAGGAATATTACAGGCACCATGCCAACTTTCTCCAAGCGTTTAACATGGCAACGACAAATGTATGGAACTTCTGGTTGGAGACAAATAGCTTGTTCTGATGCACCACTTTCAGTTTACTGTAAATCTACCACCCTCACCCTGACGATGCAACACACAAATTGCTTCGCTAAGCAATATTACAGGCACCATGCCAACTTTCTCCAAGCGTTTAACATGGCAACGACAAATGTATGGAACTTCTAGTTGGAGACAAATAGCTTGTTCTGATGCACCACTGCCAGTTTACTGTAAATCTACCACCCTCACACTGACGATGCAACACACAAATTGCTTCGCTAAGCAATATTACAGGCACCATGCCAACTTTCTCCAAGCGTGTAACATGGCAACGACAAATGTATGGAACTTCTAGTTGGAGACAAATGCCTTGTTCTGATGCACCACTGCCAGTTTACTGTAAATCTACCACCCTCACACTGACGATGCAACACACAAATTGCTGCGCTAAGCAATATTACTGGCACCATGCCAACTTTCTCCAAATGCTTAACATGGCAACGACAAATGTATGGAACTTCTAGTTGGAGACAAATAGCTTGTTCTGATGCACCACTGCCAGTTTACTGTAAATATACCACCCTCACACTGACGATCTAACACACAAATTGCTTCGCTAAGGAATATTACAGGCACCATGCCAACTTTCTCCAAGCGTTTTACATGGCAACGACAAATGTATGGAACTTCTAGTTGGAGACAAATAGCTTGTTCCAATGCACCACTGCCAGTTTACTGTAAATCTACCACCGTCACACTGACGATGCACCACACAAATTGCTTCGCTAAGGAATATTACGGGCACGTGCCAACTTTCTCCAAGCGTTTAACATGGCAACGACAAATGTATGGAACTTCTAGTTGGAGACAAATAGCTTGTTCTGATGCACCACTGCCAGTTTACTGTAAATCTACCACCCTCACACTGACGATGCAACACATAAATTGCTTCGCTAAGGAATATAACGGGCACCATGCCAACTTTCTCCAAGCGTTTAACATGGCAACGACAAATGTATGGAACTTCTAGTTGGAGACAAATAGCTTGTTCAGATGCACCACTGCCAGTTTATTGTAAATCTACCACCCTCACACTGACGATGCAACACACAAATTGCTTCGCTAAGGAATAATACAAGCAGCATGCCAACTTTCTCCAAGCGTTTAACACGGCAACGACAAATGTATGGAACTTCTATTTGGAGACAAATAGCTCGTTCTGATGCACCACTTCCAGTTTACTGTAAATCTACCACCCTCACACTGACGATGCAACACACAAATTGCTTCGCTAAAGAATATTACAGGCACCATGCCAACTTTCCAAAGCGTTTAACATGGCAACGACAAATGTATGGAACTTCTAGTTGGAGACAAATAGCCTGTTCTGATGCAGCACTGCCAGTTTATTGTAAATCTACCACCCTCACAATGACGATGCAACACACAAATTGCTTCGCTAAGGACTATTACAAGCACCATGCCATCTTTCTCCAAGCGTTTAGCATGGCAATGACAAATGTATGGAACTTCTAGTTGGAGACAAATAGCTTGTTCTGATGCACCACTGCCAGTTTACTGTAAATCTACCACCCTCACACTGACGATGCAACACACAAATTGCTTCGCGGAGGAATATTACTGGCACCATGCCAACTTTCTCCAAGCGTTTAACATGGCAACGACAATTGTATGGAACTTCTAGTTGGAGACAAATAGCTTGTTCTGATGCACCACTGCCAGTTTACTGTAAATCTACCACCCTCACACTGACGATGCAAAACACAAATTGCTTCGCCAAGGAGTATTACAGGCAACATGCCAACTTTCTCCAAGCGTTTAACATGGCAACGACAAATGAATGGAACTTCTAGTTGGAGACAAATAGCTTCTTCTGATGCACCACTGCCAGTTTACTGTAAATCTACCACCCTCACACTGACGATGCAACACACAAATTGCTTCGCTAAGCAATATTACAGGCACCATGCCAACTTCCTCCAAGCGTGTAACATGGCAACGACAAATGTATGGAACTTCTAGTTGGAGACAAATACCTTGTTCTGATGCACCACTGCCAGTTTACTGTAAATCTACCACCCTCACACTGACGATGCAACACACAAATTGCTTCGCTAAGCAATATTACAGGCACCATGCCAACTTCCTCCAAGCGTGTAACATGGCAACGACAAATGTGTGGAACTTCTAGTTGGAGGCAAATAGCTTGTTCTGATGCACCACTGCCAGTTTACTGTAAATCTACCACCCTCACACTGACGATGCAACACACAAATTACTTCGTTAAGGAATATTACAGGCACCATACCAACTTTCTCCAAGCGTTTAACATGGCAACGACAAATGTGTGGAACTTCTAGTTGGAGACAAATAGCTTTTTCTGATGCACCACTGCCCGAATACTGTAAATCTACCACCCTCACACTGACGATGCAACACACTTATTGCTTCGCTAAGGAATATTACAGGCACCATGCCAACTTTCTCCAAGCGTTTAACATGGCAACGACAAATGTATGGAACTTCTAGTTGGAGACAAATAGCTTGTTCTGATGCACCACTGCCAGTTTACTGTAAATCTACCACCCTCACACTGACGATCTAACACACAAATTGCTTCGCTAAGGAATATTACAGGCACCATGCCAACTTTCTCCAAGCGCTTAACATGGCAACGAGAAATGTATGGAATTTCTAGTTGGAGACAAATAGCTTGTTCCGATGCAGCACTGCCAGTTTACTGTAAATCTACCACCGTCACACTGACGATGCAACAAACAAATTGCTTCGCTAAGGAATATTACAGGCACCATACCAACTTTCTCCATGCGTTTAACATGGCAACGACAATTGTATGGAACTTCTAGTTGGAGACAAATAGCTTGTTCTGATGCACCACTGCCAGTTTACTGTAAATCAACCACCCTCACACTGACGATGCAACACACAAATTGCTTCGCTAAGGAATATAACAGGCACCATGCCAACTTCCTCCAAGCGTGTAACATGGCAACGACAAATGTATGGAATTTCTAGTTGGAGACAAATAGATTGTTCCGATGCACCACTGCCAGTTTACTGTAAATCTACCACCCTCACACTGACGATGCAACACACAAATTGCTTCGCTAAGCTATATTACAGGCACCATGCCAACTTTCTCCAAGCGTTTAACATGGCAACGACAAATGTATGGAACTTCTAGTTGGAGACAAATAGCTTGTTCCGTTGCAACACTGCCAGTTTACGGTAAATCTACCACCCTCACACTGACGATGCAACACACAAATTGCTACGCTAAGGATTATTACAGACACCATGACAACTTTCTCCAAGCGTTTAACATGGCAACGACAAATGTATGGAACTTCTAGTTGGAGACAAATAGCTTGTTCTGATGCACCACTGCCAGTTTACTGTAAATCTACCACCCTCACACTGACGATCTAACACACAAATTGCTTCGCTAAGGAATATTACAGGCACCATGCCAACTTTCTCCAAGCGTTTAACATGGCAACGACAAATGTATGGAATTTCTAGTTGGAGACAAATAGATTGTTCCGATGCACCACTGCCAGTTTACTGTAAATCTACCACCCTCACACTGACGATGCAACACACAAATTGCTTCGCTAAGGAATATTACAAGCAACATGCCAACTTTCTCCAAGCGTTTAGCATGGCAACGACAAGTGTATGGAACTTCTAGTTGGAGACAAATAGCTTGTTCTGATGCACCACTGCCAGTTTACTGTAAATCTACCACCCTCACACTGACGATGCAACACACAAATTGCTTCGCGAAGGAATATTACAGGCACCATGCCAACTTTCTCCAAGCGTTTAACATGGCAACGACAAATGTATGGAACTTCTGGTTGGAGACAAATAGCTTGTTCTGATGCACCACTTTCAGTTTACTGTAAATCTACCACCCTCACCCTGACGATGCAACACACAAATTGCTTCGCTAAGCAATATTACAGGCACCATGCCAACTTTCTCCAAGCGTTTAACATGGCAACGACAAATGTATGGAACTTCTAGTTGGAGA
This sequence comes from Schistocerca nitens, assembly GCF_023898315.1. Lineage (NCBI taxonomy): Eukaryota > Metazoa > Arthropoda > Insecta > Orthoptera > Acrididae > Schistocerca > Schistocerca nitens. The sequence continues at coordinate 2,587,327 of NW_026045897.1, forward strand.
CAAATAGCTTGTTCTGATGCACCACTGCCAGTTTACTGTAAATCTACCACCCTCACACTGACGATGCAACACACAAATTGCTTCGCTAAGCAATATTACAGGCACCATGCCAACTTTCTCCAAGCGTGTAACATGGCAACGACAAATGTATGGAACTTCTAGTTGGAGACAAATGCCTTGTTCTGATGCACCACTGCCAGTTTACTGTAAATCTACCACCCTCACACTGACGATGCAACACACAAATTGCTGCGCTAAGCAATATTACTGGCACCATGCCAACTTTCTCCAAATGCTTAACATGGCAACGACAAATGTATGGAACTTCTAGTTGGAGACAAATAGCTTGTTCTGATGCACCACTGCCAGTTTACTGTAAATATACCACCCTCACACTGACGATCTAACACACAAATTGCTTCGCTAAGGAATATTACAGGCACCATGCCAACTTTCTCCAAGCGTTTTACATGGCAACGACAAATGTATGGAACTTCTAGTTGGAGACAAATAGCTTGTTCCAATGCACCACTGCCAGTTTACTGTAAATCTACCACCGTCACACTGACGATGCAACACACAAATTGCTTCGCTAAGGAATATTACGGGCACGTGCCAACTTTCTCCAAGCGTTTAACATGGCAACGACAAATGTATGGAACTTCTAGTTGGAGACAAATAGCTTGTTCTGATGCACCACTGCCAGTTTACTGTAAATCTACCACCCTCACACTGACGATGCAACACATAAATTGCTTCGCTAAGGAATATAACGGGCACCATGCCAACTTTCTCCAAGCGTTTAACATGGCAACGACAAATGTATGGAACTTCTAGTTGGAGACAAATAGCTTGTTCAGATGCACCACTGCCAGTTTATTGTAAATCTACCACCCTCACACTGACGATGCAACACACAAATTGCTTCGCTAAGGAATAATACAAGCAGCATGCCAACTTTCTCCAAGCGTTTAACACGGCAACGACAAATGTATGGAACTTCTATTTGGAGACAAATAGCTCGTTCTGATGCACCACTGCCAGTTTACTGTAAATCTACCACCCTCACACTGACGATGCAACACACAAATTGCTTCGCTAAAGAATATTACAGGCACCATGCCAACTTTCCAAAGCGTTTAACATGGCAACGACAAATGTATGGAACTTCTAGTTGGAGACAAATAGCTTGTTCTGATGCACCACTGCCAGTTTACTGTAAATCTACCAACCTCACACTGACGATGCAACACACAAATTACTTCGCTAAGGAATATTACAGGCACCATGCCAACTTTCTCCAAGCGTTTAACATGGCAACGACAAATGTATGGAACTTCTAGTTGGAGACAAATAGCTTGTTCTGATGCACCACTGCCTGTTTACTATAAATCTACCACCCTCACACTGACGATGCAACACACAAATTGCTTCGCTAAGCAATATTATAGGCTCCATGCCAACTTTCTTCAAGCGTTTAACATGGCAACGACAAATGTATGGAGCATCTAGTTGGAGAGAAATAGCTTGTCCTGATGCACTACTGCCAGTTTACTGTAAATCTACCACCCTCACACTGAAGATGCAACACACAAATTGCTTCGCTAAGCAATATTTCAGGCACCATGCCAACTTTCTCAAGCGTTTAACATGGCAACGGCAAATGTATGGAACTTCTAGTTGGAGGCAAATAGCTTGTTTTGATGCACCACTGTCCGAATACTGTAAATCTACCAATCTCAGACTGACGATGCAACACACAAATTGCTTCGCTAAGGAATATTACAGGCACCATGCCAGATTTCTCAAGCGTTTAACATGGCAAAGACATATGTATGGATCTTCTAGTTGGAGACAAATAGCTTGTTCTGATGCACCACTGCCAGTTTACTGTAAATCTACCACCCTCACACTGACGATGCAACACACAAATTGCTTCGCTAAGGAATATTACAGGCACCATGCCAACTTTCTCCATGCGTTTAACATGGCAATGACAAATGTATGGAACTTCTAGGTGGAGACAAGTAGCTTGTTCTGATGCACCACTGCCAGTTTACTGTAAATCTACCACCCTCACACTGACGATGCAACACACAAATTGCTTCGCTAAGCTATATTACAGGCACCATGCCAACTTTCTCCAAGCGTTTAACATGGCAACGACAAATGTATGGAACTTCTAGTTGGAGACAAATAGCTTGTTCTGTTGCACCACTGCCAGTTTACTGTAAATCTACCACCCTCACACTGAAGATGCAACACACAAATTGCTTCGCTAAGGATTATTACAGGCACCATGCCAACTTTCTCCAAGCGTTTAACATGGCAACGACAAATGTATGGAACTTCTAGTTGGAGACAAATAGCTTGTTCTGATGCACCACTGCCAGTTTACTGTAAATCAACCACCCTCACACTGACGATGCAACACACAAATTGCTTCGCTAAGGAATATAACAGGCACCATGCCAACTTTCTCCAAGCGTTTAACATGGCAACGACAAATGTATGGAACTTCTAGTTGGAGACAAATAGCTTGTTCTGATGCACCACTGCCTGTTTACTATAAATCTACCACCCTCACACTGACGATGCAACACACAAATTGCTTCGCTAAGCAATATTATAGGCTCCATGCCAACTTTCTTCAAGCGTTTAACATGGCAACGACAAATGTATGGAGCATCTAGTTGGAGAGAAATAGCTTGTCCTGATGCACTACTGCCAGTTTACTGTAAATCTACCACCCTCACACTGAAGATGCAACACACAAATTGCTTCGCTAAGCAATATTTCAGGCACCATGCCAACTTTCTCAAGCGTTTAACATGGCAACGGCAAATGTATGGAACTTCTAGTTGGAGGCAAATAGCTTGTTTTGATGCACCACTGTCCGAATACTGTAAATCTACCAATCTCAGACTGACGATGCAACACACAAATTGCTTCGCTAAGGAATATTACAGGCACCATGCCAGATTTCTCAAGCGTTTAACATGGCAAAGACATATGTATGGATCTTCTAGTTGGAGACAAATAGCTTGTTCTGATGCACCACTGCCAGTTTACTGTAAATCTACCACCCTCACACTGACGATGCAACACACAAATTGCTTCGCTAAGGAATATTACAGGCACCATGCCAACTTTCTCCATGCGTTTAACATGGCAATGACAAATGTATGGAACTTCTAGGTGGAGACAAGTAGCTTGTTCTGATGCACCACTGCCAGTTTACTGTAAATCTACCACCCTCACACTGACGATGCAACACACAAATTGCTTCGCTAAGCTATATTACAGGCACCATGCCAACTTTCTCCAAGCGTTTAACATGGCAACGACAAATGTATGGAACTTCTAGTTGGAGACAAATAGCTTGTTCTGTTGCACCACTGCCAGTTTACTGTAAATCTACCACCCTCACACTGAAGATGCAACACACAAATTGCTTCGCTAAGGATTATTACAGGCACCATGCCAACTTTCTCCAAGCGTTTAACATGGCAACGACAAATGTATGGAACTTCTAGTTTGAGACAAATAGCTTGTTCTGATGCACCACTGCCAGTTTACTGTAAATCTACCACCCTCACACTGACGATCTAACACACAAATTGCTTCGCTAAGGAATATTACAGGCACCATGCCAACTTTCTCCAAGCGTTTAACATGGCAACGACAAATGTATGGAATTTCTAGTTGGAGACAAATAGCTTGTTCCGATGCACCACTGCCAGTTTACTGTAAATCTACCACCGTCACACTGACGATGCAACAAACAAATTGCTTCGCTAAGGAATATTACAGGCACCATGCCAACTTTCTCCATGCGTTTAACATGGCAACGACAATTGTATGGAACTTCTAGTTGGAGACAAATAGCTTGTTCTGATGCACCACTGCCAGTTTACTGTAAATCAACCACCCTCACACTGACGATGCAACACACAAATTGCTTCGCTAAGGAATATAACAGGCACCATGCCAACTTTCTCCAAGCGTTTAACATGGCAACGACAAATGTATGGAACTTCTAGTTGGAGACAAATAGCTTGTTCTGATGCACCACTGCCAGTTTATTGTAAATCTACCACCCTCACAATGACGATGCAACACACAAATTGCTTCGCTAAGGAATATTACAAGCACCATGCCAACTTTCTCCAAGCGTTTAGCATGGCAACGACAAATGTATGGAACTTCTAGTTGGAGACAAATAGCTTGTTCTGATGCACCACTGCCAGTTTACTGTAAATCTACCACCTTCACACTGACGATGCAACACACAAATTGCTTCGCGGAGGAATATTACTGGCACCATGCCAACTTTCTCCAAGCGTTTAACATGGCAATGACAATTGTATGGAACTTCTAGTTGGAGACAAATAGCTTGTTCTGATGCACCACTGCCAGTTTACTGTAAATCTACCACCCTCACACTGACGATGCAACACACGAATTGCTTCGCCAAGGAGTATTACAGGCAACATGCCAACTTTCTCCAAGCGTTTAACATGGCAACGACAAATGAATGGAACTTCTAGTTGGAGACAAATAGCTTCTTCTGATGCACCACTGCCAGTTTACTGTAAATCTACCACCAGCACACTGACGATGCAACACACAAATTGCTTCGCTAAGCAATATTACAGGCACCATGCCAACTTCCTCCAAGCGTGTAACATGGCAACGACAAATGTATGGAACTTCTAGTTGGAGACAAATACCTTGTTCTGATGCACCACTGCCAGTTTACTGTAAATCTACCAACCTCACACTGACGATGCAACACACAAATTGCTTCGCTAAGCAATAATACAGGCACCATGCCAACTTCCTCCAAGCGTCTAACATGGCAACGACATATGAATGGAACTTCTAGTTGGAGACAAATAGCTTGTTCTGATGCACCACTGCCAGTTTACTGTAAATCTACCACCCTCACACTGACGATGCAACACATAAATTGCTTCGCTAAGGAATATAACAGGCACCATGCCAACTTTCTCCAAGCGTTTAACATGGCAACGACAAATGTATGGAACTTCTAGTTGGAGACAAATAGCTTGTGCAGATGCACCACTGTGAGTTTATTGTAAATCTACCACCCTCACACTGACGATGCAACACACAAATTGCTTCATTAAGGAATATTACAAGCACCATGCCAACTTTCTCCAAGCGTTTAACATGGCAACGACAAATGTATGGAACTTCCAGTTGGAGACAAATAGCTTGTTCTGATGCACCACTGCCAGTTTACTGTAAATCTACCACCCTCACACTGACGATGCAACACACTAATTGCTTCGCTAAAGAATATTACAGGCACCATGCCAACTTTCCAAAGCGTTTAACATGGCAACGACAAATGTATGGAACTTCTAGTTGGAGACAATTAGCTTGTTCTGATGCACCACTGCCAGTTTACTGTAAATCAACCACCCTCACACTGACGATGCAACACACAAATTGCTTCGCTAAGGAATATAACAGGCACCATGCCAACTTTCTCCAAGCGTTTAACATGGCAACGACAAATGTATGGAACTTCTAGTTGGAGACAAATAGCTTGTTCTGATGCACCACTGCCAGTTTATTGTAAATCTACCACCCTCACACTGACGATGCAACACACAAATTGCTTCGCTAAGGAATATTACAAGCACCATGCCAACTTTCTCCAAGCGTTTAGCATGTCAACGACAAATGTATGGAACTTCTAGTTGGAGACAAATAGCTTGTTCTGATGCACCACTGCCAGTTTAGTGTAAATCTACCACCCTCACACTGACGATGCAACACACAAATTGCTTCATGGAGGAATATTACTGGCACCATGCCAACTTTCTCCAAGCGTTTAACATGGCAATGACAATTGTATGGAACTTCTAGTTGGAGACAAATAGCTTGTTCTGATGCACCACTGCCAGTTTACTGTAAATCTACCACCCTCACACTGACGATGCAACACACAAATTGCTTCGCCAAGGAGTATTACAGGCAACATGCCAACTTTCTCCAAGCGTTAGCATGGCAACGACAAATGAATGGAACTTCTAGTTCGAGACAAATAGCTTCTTCCGATGCACCACTGCCAGTTTACTGTAAATCTACCACCCACACACTGACGATGAAACACACAAATTGCTTCGCTAAGCAATATTACAGGCACCATGCCAACTTCCTCCAAGCGTGTAACATGGCAACGACAAATGTATGGACCTTCTAGTTGGAGACAAATACCTTGTTCTGATGCACCACTGCCAGTTTACTGTAAATCTACCACCCTCACACTGACCATGCAACACACAAATTGCTTCGCTAAGCAATATTACAGGCACCATGCCAACTTCCTCCAAGCGTGTAACATGGCAACGACAAATGTATGGAACTTCTAGTTGGAGACAAATAGCTTGTTCTGATGCACCACTGCCAGTTTACTGTAAATCTACCACCCTCACACTGACGATGCAACACATAAATTGCTTCGCTAAGGAATATAACAGGCACCATGCCAACTTTCTCCAAGCGTTTAACATGGCAACGACAAATGTATGGAACTGCTAGTTGGAGACAAATAGCTTGTTCAGATGCACCACTGCCAGTTTATTGTAAATCTACCACCCTCACACTGACGATGCAACACACAAATTGCTTCGCTAAGGAATATTACAAGCACCATGCCAACTTTCTCGAAGCGTTTAACATGGCAACGACAAATGTATGGAACTTCTAGTTGGAGACAAATAGCTTGTTCTGATGCACCACTGCCAGTTTACTGTAAATCTACCACCCTCACACTGACGATGCAACACACAAATTGCTTCGCTAAAGAATATTACAGGCACCATGCCAACTTTCTCGAAGCGTTTAACATGGCAACGACAAATGTATGGAACTTCTAGTTGGAGACAATTAGCTTGTTCTGATGCACCACTGCCAGTTTACTGTAAATCTACCACCCACACACTGACGATGAAACACACAAATTGCTTCATTAAGGAATATTACAAGCACCATGCCAACTTTCTCCAAGCGTTTAACATGGCAACGAGAAATGTATGGAATTTATAGTTGGAGACAAATAGCTTGTTCTGATGCACCACTGCCAGTTTACTGTAAATCTACCACCGTCACACTGACGATGCAACAAACAAATTGCTTCGCTAAGGAATATTACAGGCACCATACCAACTTTCTCCATGCGTTTAACATGGCAACGACAATTGTATGGAACTTCTAGTTGGAGACAAATAGCTTGTTCTGATGCACCACTGCCAGTTTACTGTAAATCAACCACCCTCACACTGACGATGCAACACACAAATTGCTTCGCTAAGGAATATAACAGGCACCATGCCAACTTTCTCCAAGCGTTTAACATGGCAACGACAAATGTATGGAACTTCTAGTTGGAGACAAATAGCCTGTTCTGATGCACCACTGCCAGTTTATTGTAAATCTACCACCCTCACAATGACGATGCAACACACAAATTGCTTCGCTAAGGAATATTACAAGCACCATGCCATCTTTCTCCAAGCGTTTAGCATGGCAATGACAAATGTATGGAACTTCTAGTTGGAGACAAATAGCTTGTTCTGATGCACCACTGCCAGTTTACTGTAAATCTACCACCCTCACACTGACGATGCAACACACAAATTGCTTCGCTAAGCAATATTACAGGCACCATGCCAACTTCCTCCAAGCGTGTAACATGGCAACGACAAATGTATGGAACTTCTAGTTGGAGACAAATACCTTGTTCTGATGCACCACTGCCAGTTTACTGTAAATCTACCACCCTCACACTGACGATGCAACACACAAATTGCTTCGCTAAGCAATATTACAGGCACCATGCCAACTTCCTCCAAGCGTGTAACATGGCAACGACAAATGTGTGGAACTTCTAGTTGGAGGCAAATAGCTTGTTCCGATGCACCACTGCCAGTTTACTGTAAATCTACCACCCTCACACTGACGATGCAACACACAAATTACTTCGTTAAGGAATATTACAGGCACCATACCAACTTTCTCCAAGCGTTTAACATGGCAACGACAAATGTGTGGAACTTCTAGTTGGAGACAAATAGCTTTTTCTGATGCACCACTGCCCGAATACTGTAAATCTACCACCCTCACACTGACGATGCAACACACTTATTGCTTCGCTAAGGAATATTACAGGCACCATGCCAACTTTCTCCAAGCGTTTAACATGGCAACGACAAATGTATGGAACTTCTAGTTGGAGACAAATAGCTTGTTCTGATGCACCACTGCCAGTTTACTGTAAATCTACCACCCTCACACTGACGATGCAACACACAAATTGCTTCGCTAAGCAATATTACAGGCACCATGCCAACTTTTTCCAAAAGTTTAACATGTCAACGACAAATGTATGGAAATTCTAGATGGAGACAAATAGCTTGTTCTGATGCACCACTGCCAGTTTACTGTAAATCTACCACCCTCACACTGACGATGCAACACACAAATTGCTTCGCTAAGGAATATTACAGGCACCATGCCAACTTTCTCCAAGCGTTTAATATGGCAACGACAAATGTATGGAACTTCTAGTTGGAGACAAATAGCTTGTTCTGACGCACCACTGCCAGATTACTGTAAATCTACCACCCTCACACTGACAATGCAACACACAAATTGCTTCGCTAAGCAATATTACAGGCACCATGCCAACTTTCTCCAAGCGTTTAACATGGCAACGACAAATGTATGGAACTTCTAATTGGAGACAAGTAGCTTGTTCTGATGCACCACTGCCAGTTTACTGTAAATCTACCACCCTCACACTGACGATCTAACACACAAATTGCTTCGCTAAGGCATATTACAGGCACCATGCCAACTTTCTCCAAGCGTTTTACGTGGCAACGACTAATATATGGAACTTCTAGTTGGAGACAAATAGCTTGTTCCAATGCACCACTGCCAGTTTACTGTAAATCTACCACCGTCACACTGACGATGCAACACACAAATTGCTTCGCTAAGGAATATTACAGACACCGTGCCAACTTTCTCCAAGTGTTTAACATGGCAACGACAAATGTATGGAACTTCTAGTTGGAGACAAATAGCTTGTTCTGATGCACCACTGCCAGTTTACTGTAAATCTACCACCCTCACACTGACGATGCAACACATAAATAGCTTCGCTAAGGAATATAACAGGCACCATGCCAACTTTCTCCAAGCGTTTAACATGGCAACGACAAATGTATGGAACTTCTAGTTGGAGACAAGTAGCTTGTTCTGATGCAACACTGCCAGTTTGCTGTAAATCTACCATCCTCACACTGACGATGCAACACACAAATTGCTTCGCTAAGCAATATTACAGGCACCATGCCAACTTTCTCCAAGCGTTTAACATGGCAACGACAAAGGTATGGAACTTCTAGTTGGAGGCAAATAGCTTGTTCTGATGCACCACTGCCCGAATACTGTAAATCTACCACCCTCACACTGACGATGCAACACACAAATTGCTTCGCTAAGGAATAGTACAGGCACCATGCCAACTTTCTCCAAGCGTTTAGCATGGCAACGACAAGTGTATGGAACTTCTAGTTGGAGACAAATAGCTTGTTCTGATGCACCACTGCCAGTTTACTGTAAATCTACCACCCTCACACTGACGATGCAACACACAAATTGCTTCGCGGAGGAATATTACTGGCACCATGCCAACTTTCTCCAAGCGTTTAACATGGCAACGACAATTGTATGGAACTTCTAGTTGGAGACAAATAGCTTGTTCTGATGCACCACTGCCAGTTTACTATAAATCTACCACCCTCACACTGACGATGCATCACACAAATTGCTTCGCCAAGGAGTATTGCAGGCAACATGCCAACTTTCTCCAAGCGTTTAACATGGCAACGACAAATGAATGGAACTTCTAGTTGGAGACAAATAGCTTGTTCTGATGCACCACTGCCAGTTTACTGTAAATCTACCACCCTCACACTGACGATGCAACACACAAATTGCTTCGCTAAGCAATATTACAGGCACCATGCCAACTTCCTCCAATGTGTAACATGGCAACGACAAATGTATGGAACTTCTAGTTGGAGACAAATACCTTGTTCTGATGCACCACTGCCAGTTTACTGTAAATCTACCACCCTCACACTGACGATGCAACACACAAATTGCTTCGCTAAGCAATATTACAGGCACCATGCCAACTTCCTCCAAGCGTGTAACATGGCAACGACAAATGTGTGGAACTTCTAGTTGGAGGCAAATAGCTTGTTCTGATGCACCACTGCCAGTTTACTGTAAATCTACCACCCTCACACTGACGATGCAACACACAAATTACTTCGTTAAGGAATATTACAGGCACCATACCAACTTTCTCCAAGCGTTTAACATGGCAACGACAAATGTGTGGAACTTCTACTTGGAGACAAATAGCTTGTTCTGATGCACAACTGCCCGAATACTGTAAATCTACCACCCTCACACTGACGATGCAACACACTTATTGCTTCGCTAAGGAATATTACAGGCACCATGCCAACTTTCTCCAAGCGTTTAACATGGCAACGACAAATGTGTGGAACTTCTAGTTGGAGACAAATAGCTTGTTCTGATGCACCACTGCCAGTTTACTGTAAATCTACCACCCTCACACTGACGATGCAACACACAAATTGCTTCGCTAAGCAATATTACAGGCACCATGCCAACTTTTTCCAAAAGTTTAACATGTCAACGACAAATGTATGGAAATTCTAGATGGAGACAAATAGCTTGTTCTGATGCACCACTGCCAGTTTACTGTAAATCTACCACCCTCACACTGACGATGCAACACACAAATTGCTTCGCTAAGGAATATTACAGGCACCATGCCAACTTTCTCCAAGCGTTTAATATGGCAACGACAAATGTATGGAACTTCTAGTTGGAGACAAATAGCTTGTTCTGACGCACCACTGCCAGATTACTGTAAATCTACCACCCTCACACTGACAATGCAACACACAAATTGCTTCGCTAAGCAATATTACAGGCACCATGCCAACTTTCTCCAAGCGTTTAACATGGCAACGACAAATGTATGGAACTTCTAATTGGAGACAAGTAGCTTGTTCTGATGCACCACTGCCAGTTTACTGTAAATCTACCACCCTCACACTGACGATCTAACACACAAATTGCTTCGCTAAGGCATATTACAGGCACCATGCCAACTTTCTCCAAGCGTTTTACATGGCAACGACAAATGTATGGAAATTCTAGTTGGAGACAAATAGCTTGTTCCAATGCACCACTGCCAGTTTACTGTAAATCTACCACCGTCACACTGACGATGCAACACACAAATTGTTTCGCTAAGGAATATTACAGCCACCGTGCCAACTTTCTCCAAGTGTTTAACATGGCAACGACAAATGTATGGAACTTCTAGTTGGAGACAAATAGCTTGTTCTGATGCACCACTGCCAGTTTACTGTAAATCTACCACCCTCACACTGACGATGCAACACATAAATAGCTTCGCTAAGGAATATAACAGGCACCATGCCAACTTTCTCCAAGCGTTTAACATGGCAACGACAAATGTATGGAACTTCTAGTTGGAGACAAGTAGCTTGTTCTGATGCACCACTGCCAGTTTGCTGTAAATCTACCATCTTCACACTGACGATGCAACACACAAATTGCTTCGCTAAGCAATATTACAGGCACCATGCCAACTTTCTCCAAGCGTTTAACATGGCAACGACAAAGGTATGGAACTTCTAGTTGGAGGCAAATAGCTTGTTCTGATGCACCACTGCCCGAATACTGTAAATCTACCACCCTCACACTGACGATGCAACACACAAATTGCTTCGCTAAGGAATAGTACAGGCACCATGCCAACTTTCTCCAAGCGTTTAACATGGCAACGACAAATGTATGGAACTTCTAGATGGAGACAAATAGCTTGTTCTGATACACCACTGCCAGTTTACTGTAAATCTACCACCCTCACACTGACGATGCAACACACAAATTGCTTCGCGGAGGAATATTACTGGCACCATGCCAACTTTCTCCAAGCGTTTAACATGGCAACGACAATTGTATGGAACTTCTAGTTGGAGACAAATAGCTTGTTCTGATGCACCACTGCCAGTTTACTGTAAATCTACCACCCTCACACTGACGATTCATCACACAAATTGCTTCGCCAAGGAGTATTACAGGCAACATGCCAACTTTCTCCAAGCGTTTAACATGGCAACGACAAATGAATGGAACTTCTAGTTGGAGACAAATAGCTTCTTCTGATGCACCACTGCCAGTTTACTGTAAATCTACCACCCTCACACTGACGATGCAACACACAAATTGCTTCGCTAAGCAATATTACAGGCACCATGCCAACTTTTTCCAAAAGTTTAACATGTCAACGACAAATGTATGGAACTTCTAGATGGAGACAAATAGCTTGTTCTGATGCACCACTGCCAGTTAACTGTAAATCTACCACCCTCACACTGACGATGCAACACACAAATTGCTTCGCTAAGGAATATTACAGGCACCATGCCAACTTTCTCCAAGCGTTTAATATGGCAACGACAAATGTATGGAACTTCTAGTTGGGGACAAATAGCTTGTTCTGACGCACCACTGCCAGATTACTGTAAATCTACCACCCTCACACTGACAATGCAACACACAAATTGCTTCGCTAAGCAATATTACAGGCACCATGCCAACTTTCTCCAAGCGTTTAACATGGCAACGACAAATGTATGGAACTTCTAATTGGAGACAAGTAGCTTGTTCTGATGCACCACTGCCAGTTTACTGTAAATCTACCACCCTCACACTGACGATCTAACACACAAATTGCTTCGCTAAGGCATATTACAGGCACCATGTCAACTTTCTCCAAGCGTTTTACATGGCAACGACAAATGTATGGAACTTCTAGTTGGAGACAAATAGCTTGTTCCAATGCACCACTGCCAGTTTACTGTAAATCTACCATCGTCACACTGACGATGCAACACATAAATAGCTTCGCTAAGGAATATAACAGGCACCATGCCAACTTTCTCCAAGCGTTTAACATGGCAACGACAAATGTATGGAACTTCTAGTTGGAGACAAATAGCTTGTTCTGATGCACCACTGCCAGTTTACTGTAAATCTACCACCTTCACACTGACGATGCAACACACAAATTGCTTCGCGGAGGAATATTACTGGCACCATGCCAACTTTCTCCAAGCGTTTAACATGGCAATGACAATTGTATGGAACTTCTAGTTGGAGACAAATAGCTTGTTCTGATGCACCACTGCCAGTTTACTGTAAATCTACCACCCTCACACTGACGATGCAACACACAAATTGCTTCGCCAAGGAGTATTACAGGCAACATGCCAACTTTATCCAAGCGTTTAACATGGCAACGACAAATGAATGGAACTTCTAGTTGGAGACAAATAGCTTCTTCTGATGCACCACTGCCAGTTTACTGTAAATCTACCACCAGCACACTGACGATGCAACACACAAATTGCTTCGCTAAGCAATATTACAGGCACCATGCCAACTTCCTCCAAGCGTGTAACATGGCAACGACAAATGTATGGAACTTCTAGTTGAAGACAAATACCTTGTTCTGATGCACCACTGCCAGTTTACTGTAAATCTACCAACCTCACACTGACGATGCAACACACAAATTGCTTCGCTAAGCAATAATACAGTCACCATGCCAACTTCCTCCAAGCGTCTAACATGGCAACGACAAATGAATGGAACTTCTAGTTGGAGACAAATAGCCTGTTCTGATGCACCACTGCCAGTTTATTGTAAATCTACCACCCTCAAAATGACGATGCAACACACAAATTGCTTCGCTAAGGAATATTACAAGCACCATGCCATCTTTCTCCAAGCGTTTAGCATGGCAATGACAAATGTATGGAACTTCTAGTTGGAGACAAATAGCTTGTTCTGATGCACCACTGCCAGTTTACTGTAAATCTACCACCCTCACACTGACGATGCAACACACAAATTGCTTCGCGGAGGAATATTACTGGCACCATGCCAACTTTCTCCAAGCGTTTACCATGGCAACGACAATTGTATGGAACTTCTAGTTGGAGACAAATAGCTTGTTCTGATGCACCACTGCCAGTTTACTGTAAATCTACCACCCTCACACTGACGATGCAAAACACAAATTGCTTCGCCAAGGAGTATTACAGGCAACATGCCAACTTTCTCCAAGCGTTTAACATGGCAACGACAAATGAATGGAACTTCTAGTTGGAGACAAATAGCTTGTTCTGATGCACCACTGCCAGTTTACTGTAAATCTACCACCCTCACACTGACGATGCAACACACAAATTGCTTCGCTAAGCAATATTACAGGCACCATGCCAACTTCCTCCAAGCGTGTAACATGGCAACGACAAATGTATGGAACTTCTAGTTGGAGACAAATACCTTGTTCTGATGCACCACTGCCAGTTTACTGTAAATCTACCACCCTCACACTGACGATGCAACACACAAATTGCTTCGCTAAGCAATATTACAGGCACCATGCCAACTTCCTCCAAGCGTGTAACATGGCAACGACAAATGTGTGGAACTTCTAGTTGGAGGCAAATAGCTTGTTCCGATGCACCACTGCCAGTTTACTGTAAATCTACCACCCTCACACTGACGATGCAACACACAAATTACTTCGTTAAGGAATATTACAGGCACCATACCAACTTTCTCCAAGCGTTTAACATGGCAACGACAAATGTGTGGAACTTCTAGTTGGAGACAAATAGCTTTTTCTGATGCACCACTGCCCGAATACTGTAAATCTACCACCCTCACACTGACGATGCAACACACTTATTGCTTCGCTAAGGAATATTACAGGCACCATGCCAACTTTCTCCAAGCGTTTAACATGGCAACGACAAATGTATGGAACTTCTAGTTGGAGACAAATAGCTTGTTCTGATGCACCACTGCCAGTTTACTGTAAATCTACCACCCTCACACTGACGATGCAACACACAAATTGCTTCGCTAAGCAATATTACAGGCACCATGCCAACTTTTTCCAAAAGTTTAACATGTCAACGACAAATGTATGGAAATTCTAGATGGAGACAAATAGCTTGTTCTGATGCACCACTGCCAGTTTACTGTAAATCTACCACCCTCACACTGACGATGCAACACACAAATTGCTTCGCTAAGGAATATTACAGGCACCATGCCAACTTTCTCCAAGCGTTTAATATGGCAACGACAAATGTATGGAACTTCTAGTTGGAGACAAATAGCTTGTTCTGACGCACCACTGCCAGATTACTGTAAATCTACCACCCTCACACTGACAATGCAACACACAAATTGCTTCGCTAAGCAATATTACAGGCACCATGCCAACTTTCTCCAAGCGTTTAACATGGCAACGACAAATGTATGGAACTTCTAATTGGAGACAAGTAGCTTGTTCTGATGCACCACTGCCAGTTTACTGTAAATCTACCACCCTCACACTGACGATCTAACACACAAATTGCTTCGCTAAGGCATATTACAGGCACCATGCCAACTTTCTCCAAGCGTTTTACGTGGCAACGACTAATATATGGAACTTCTAGTTGGAGACAAATAGCTTGTTCCAATGCACCACTGCCAGTTTACTGTAAATCTACCACCGTCACACTGACGATGCAACACACAAATTGCTTCGCTAAGGAATATTACAGACACCGTGCCAACTTTCTCCAAGTGTTTAACATGGCAACGACAAATGTATGGAACTTCTAGTTGGAGACAAATAGCTTGTTCTGATGCACCACTGCCAGTTTACTGTAAATCTACCACCCTCACACTGACGATGCAACACATAAATAGCTTCGCTAAGGAATATAACAGGCACCATGCCAACTTTCTCCAAGCGTTTAACATGGCAACGACAAATGTATGGAACTTCTAGTTGGAGACAAGTAGCTTGTTCTGATGCAACACTGCCAGTTTGCTGTAAATCTACCATCCTCACACTGACGATGCAACACACAAATTGCTTCGCTAAGCAATATTACAGGCACCATGCCAACTTTCTCCAAGCGTTTAACATGGCAACGACAAAGGTATGGAACTTCTAGTTGGAGGCAAATAGCTTGTTCTGATGCACCACTGCCCGAATACTGTAAATCTACCACCCTCACACTGACGATGCAACACACAAATTGCTTCGCTAAGGAATAGTACAGGCACCATGCCAACTTTCTCCAAGCGTTTAGCATGGCAACGACAAGTGTATGGAACTTCTAGTTGGAGACAAATAGCTTGTTCTGATGCACCACTGCCAGTTTACTGTAAATCTACCACCCTCACACTGACGATGCAACACACAAATTGCTTCGCGGAGGAATATTACTGGCACCATGCCAACTTTCTCCAAGCGTTTAACATGGCAACGACAATTGTATGGAACTTCTAGTTGGAGACAAATAGCTTGTTCTGATGCACCACTGCCAGTTTACTATAAATCTACCACCCTCACACTGACGATGCATCACACAAATTGCTTCGCCAAGGAGTATTGCAGGCAACATGCCAACTTTCTCCAAGCGTTTAACATGGCAACGACAAATGAATGGAACTTCTAGTTGGAGACAAATAGCTTGTTCTGATGCACCACTGCCAGTTTACTGTAAATCTACCACCCTCACACTGACGATGCAACACACAAATTGCTTCGCTAAGCAATATTACAGGCACCATGCCAACTTCCTCCAATGTGTAACATGGCAACGACAAATGTATGGAACTTCTAGTTGGAGACAAATACCTTGTTCTGATGCACCACTGCCAGTTTACTGTAAATCTACCACCCTCACACTGACGATGCAACACACAAATTGCTTCGCTAAGCAATATTACAGGCACCATGCCAACTTCCTCCAAGCGTGTAACATGGCAACGACAAATGTGTGGAACTTCTAGTTGGAGGCAAATAGCTTGTTCTGATGCACCACTGCCAGTTTACTGTAAATCTACCACCCTCACACTGACGATGCAACACACAAATTGCTTCGCTAAGGAATATTACAAGCACCATGCCATCTTTCTCCAAGCGTTTAGCATGGCAATGACAAATGTATGGAACTTCTAGTTGGAGACAAATAGCTTGTTCTGATGCACCACTGCCAGTTTACTGTAAATCTACCACCCTCACACTGACGATGCAACACACAAATTGCTTCGCGGAGGAATATTACTGGCACCATGCCAACTTTCTCCAAGCGTTTACCATGGCAACGACAATTGTATGGAACTTCTAGTTGGAGACAAATGGCTTGTTCTGATGCACCACTGCCAGTTTACTGTAAATCTACCACCCTCACACTGACGATGCAAAACACAAATTGCTTCGCCAAGGAGTATTACAGGCAACATGCCAACTTTCTCCAAGCGTTTAACATGGCAACGACAAATGAATGGAACTTCTAGTTGGAGACAAATAGCTTGTTCTGATGCACCACTGCCAGTTTACTGTAAATCTACCACCCTCACACTGACGATGCAACACACAAATTGCTTCGCTAAGCAATATTACAGGCACCATGCCAACTTCCTCCAAGCGTGTAACATGGCAACGACAAATGTATGGAACTTCTAGTTGGAGACAAATACCTTGTTCTGATGCACCACTGCCAGTTTACTGTAAATCTACCACCCTCACACTGACGATGCAACACACAAATTGCTTCGCTAAGCAATATTACAGGCACCATGCCAACTTCCTCCAAGCGTGTAACATGGCAACGACAAATGTGTGGAACTTCTAGTTGGAGGCAAATAGCTTGTTCCGATGCACCACTGCCAGTTTACTGTAAATCTACCACCCTCACACTGACGATGCAACACACAAATTACTTCGTTAAGGAATATTACAGGCACCATACCAACTTTCTCCAAGCGTTTAACATGGCAACGACAAATGTGTGGAACTTCTAGTTGGAGACAAATAGCTTTTTCTGATGCACCACTGCCCGAATACTGTAAATCTACCACCCTCACACTGACGATGCAACACACTTATTGCTTCGCTAAGGAATATTACAGGCACCATGCCAACTTTCTCCAAGCGTTTAACATGGCAACGACAAATGTATGGAACTTCTAGTTGGAGACAAATAGCTTGTTCTGATGCACCACTGCCAGTTTACTGTAAATCTACCACCCTCACACTGACGATGCAACACACAAATTGCTTCGCTAAGCAATATTACAGGCACCATGCCAACTTTTTCCAAAAGTTTAACATGTCAACGACAAATGTATGGAAATTCTAGATGGAGACAAATAGCTTGTTCTGATGCACCACTGCCAGTTTACTGTAAATCTACCACCCTCACACTGACGATGCAACACACAAATTGCTTCGCTAAGGAATATTACAGGCACCATGCCAACTTTCTCCAAGCGTTTAATATGGCAACGACAAATGTATGGAACTTCTAGTTGGAGACAAATAGCTTGTTCTGACGCACCACTGCCAGATTACTGTAAATCTACCACCCTCACACTGACAATGCAACACACAAATTGCTTCGCTAAGCAATATTACAGGCACCATGCCAACTTTCTCCAAGCGTTTAACATGGCAACGACAAATGTATGGAACTTCTAATTGGAGACAAGTAGCTTGTTCTGATGCACCACTGCCAGTTTACTGTAAATCTACCACCCTCACACTGACGATCTAACACACAAATTGCTTCGCTAAGGCATATTACAGGCACCATGCCAACTTTCTCCAAGCGTTTTACGTGGCAACGACTAATATATGGAACTTCTAGTTGGAGACAAATAGCTTGTTCCAATGCACCACTGCCAGTTTACTGTAAATCTACCACCGTCACACTGACGATGCAACACACAAATTGCTTCGCTAAGGAATATTACAGACACCGTGCCAACTTTCTCCAAGTGTTTAACATGGCAACGACAAATGTATGGAACTTCTAGTTGGAGACAAATAGCTTGTTCTGATGCACCACTGCCAGTTTACTGTAAATCTACCACCCTCACACTGACGATGCAACACATAAATAGCTTCGCTAAGGAATATAACAGGCACCATGCCAACTTTCTCCAAGCGTTTAACATGGCAACGACAAATGTATGGAACTTCTAGTTGGAGACAAGTAGCTTGTTCTGATGCAACACTGCCAGTTTGCTGTAAATCTACCATCCTCACACTGACGATGCAACACACAAATTGCTTCGCTAAGCAATATTACAGGCACCATGCCAACTTTCTCCAAGCGTTTAACATGGCAACGACAAAGGTATGGAACTTCTAGTTGGAGGCAAATAGCTTGTTCTGATGCACCACTGCCCGAATAATGTAAATCTACCACCCTCACACTGACGATGCAACACACAAATTGCTTCGCTAAGGAATAGTACAGGCACCATGCCAACTTTCTCCAAGCGTTTAGCATGGCAACGACAAGTGTATGGAACTTCTAGTTGGAGACAAATAGCTTGTTCTGATGCACCACTGCCAGTTTACTGTAAATCTACCACCCTCACACTGACGATGCAACACACAAATTGCTTCGCGGAGGAATATTACTGGCACCATGCCAACTTTCTCCAAGCGTTTAACATGGCAACGACAATTGTATGGAACTTCTAGTTGGAGACAAATAGCTTGTTCTGATGCACCACTGCCAGTTTACTATAAATCTACCACCCTCACACTGACGATGCATCACACAAATTGCTTCGCCAAGGAGTATTGCAGGCAACATGCCAACTTTCTCCAAGCGTTTAACATGGCAACGACAAATGAATGGAACTTCTAGTTGGAGACAAATAGCTTGTTCTGATGCACCACTGCCAGTTTACTGTAAATCTACCACCCTCACACTGACGATGCAACACACAAATTGCTTCGCTAAGCAATATTACAGGCACCATGCCAACTTCCTCCAATGTGTAACATGGCAACGACAAATGTATGGAACTTCTAGTTGGAGACAAATACCTTGTTCTGATGCACCACTGCCAGTTTACTGTAAATCTACCACCCTCACACTGACGATGCAACACACAAATTGCTTCACTAAGCAATATTACAGGCACCATGCCAACTTCCTCCAAGCGTGTAACATGGCAACGACAAATGTGTGGAACTTCTAGTTGGAGGCAAATAGCTTGTTCTGATGCACCACTGCCAGTTTACTGTAAATCTACCACCCTCACACTGACGATGCAACACACAAAATACTTCGTTAAGGAATATTACAGGCACCATACCAACTTTCTCCAAGCGTTTAACATGGCAACGACAAATGTGTGGAACTTCTACTTGGAGACAAATAGCTTGTTCTGATGCACAACTGCCCGAATACTGTAAATCTACCACCCTCACACTGACGATGCAACACACTTATTGCTTCGCTAAGGAATATTACAGGCACCATGCCAACTTTCTCCAAGCGTTTAACATGGCAACGACAAATGTGTGGAACTTCTAGTTGGAGACAAATAGCTTGTTCTGATGCACCACTGCCAGTTTACTGTAAATCTACCACCCTCACACTGACGATGCAACACACAAATTGCTTCGCTAAGCAATATTACAGGCACCATGCCAACTTTTTCCAAAAGTTTAACATGTCAACGACAAATGTATGGAAATTCTAGATGGAGACAAATAGCTTGTTCTGATGCACCACTGCCAGTTTACTGTAAATCTACCACCCTCACACTGACGATGCAACACACAAATTGCTTCGCTAAGGAATATTACAGGCACCATGCCAACTTTCTCCAAGCGTTTAATATGGCAACGACAAATGTATGGAACTTCTAGTTGGAGACAAATAGCTTGTTCTGACGCACCACTGCCAGATTACTGTAAATCTACCACCCTCACACTGACAATGCAACACACAAATTGCTTCGCTAAGCAATATTACAGGCACCATGCCAACTTTCTCCAAGCGTTTAACATGGCAACGACAAATGTATGGAACTTCTAATTGGAGACAAGTAGCTTGTTCTGATGCACCACTGCCAGTTTACTGTAAATCTACCACCCTCACACTGACGATCTAACACACAAATTGCTTCGCTAAGGCATATTACAGGCACCATGCCAACTTTCTCCAAGCGTTTTACATGGCAACGACAAATGTATGGAAATTCTAGTTGGAGACAAATAGCTTGTTCCAATGCACCACTGCCAGTTTACTGTAAATCTACCACCGTCACACTGACGATGCAACACACAAATTGTTTCGCTAAGGAATATTACAGCCACCGTGCCAACTTTCTCCAAGTGTTTAACATGGCAACGACAAATGTATGGAACTTCTAGTTGGAGACAAATAGCTTGTTCTGATGCACCACTGCCAGTTTACTGTAAATCTACCACCCTCACACTGACGATGCAACACATAAATAGCTTCGCTAAGGAATATAACAGGCACCATGCCAACTTTCTCCAAGCGTTTAACATGGCAACGACAAATGTATGGAACTTCTAGTTGGAGACAAGTAGCTTGTTCTGATGCACCACTGCCAGTTTGCTGTAAATCTACCATCTTCACACTGACGATGCAACACACAAATTGCTTCGCTAAGCAATATTACAGGCACCATGCCAACTTTCTCCAAGCGTTTAACATGGCAACGACAAAGGTATGGAACTTCTAGTTGGAGGCAAATAGCTTGTTCTGATGCACCACTGCCCGAATACTGTAAATCTACCACCCTCACACTGACGATGCAACACACAAATTGCTTCGCTAAGGAATAGTACAGGCACCATGCCAACTTTCTCCAAGCGTTTAACATGGCAACGACAAATGTATGGAACTTCTAGATGGAGACAAATAGCTTGTTCTGATACACCACTGCCAGTTTACTGTAAATCTACCACCCTCACACTGACGATGCAACACACAAATTGCTTCGCGGAGGAATATTACTGGCACCATGCCAACTTTCTCCAAGCGTTTAACATGGCAACGACAATTGTATGGAACTTCTAGTTGGAGACAAATAGCTTGTTCTGATGCACCACTGCCAGTTTACTGTAAATCTACCACCCTCACACTGACGATTCATCACACAAATTGCTTCGCCAAGGAGTATTACAGGCAACATGCCAACTTTCTCCAAGCGTTTAACATGGCAACGACAAATGAATGGAACTTCTAGTTGGAGACAAATAGCTTCTTCTGATGCACCACTGCCAGTTTACTGTAAATCTACCACCCTCACACTGACGATGCAACACACAAATTGCTTCGCTAAGCAATATTACAGGCACCATGCCAACTTTTTCCAAAAGTTTAACATGTCAACGACAAATGTATGGAACTTCTAGATGGAGACAAATAGCTTGTTCTGATGCACCACTGCCAGTTAACTGTAAATCTACCACCCTCACACTGACGATGCAACACACAAATTGCTTCGCTAAGGAATATTACAGGCACCATGCCAACTTTCTCCAAGCGTTTAATATGGCAACGACAAATGTATGGAACTTCTAGTTGGGGACAAATAGCTTGTTCTGACGCACCACTGCCAGATTACTGTAAATCTACCACCCTCACACTGACAATGCAACACACAAATTGCTTCGCTAAGCAATATTACAGGCACCATGCCAACTTTCTCCAAGCGTTTAACATGGCAACGACAAATGTATGGAACTTCTAATTGGAGACAAGTAGCTTGTTCTGATGCACCACTGCCAGTTTACTGTAAATCTACCACCCTCACACTGACGATCTAACACACAAATTGCTTCGCTAAGGCATATTACAGGCACCATGTCAACTTTCTCCAAGCGTTTTACATGGCAACGACAAATGTATGGAACTTCTAGTTGGAGACAAATAGCTTGTTCCAATGCACCACTGCCAGTTTACTGTAAATCTACCATCGTCACACTGACGATGCAACACATAAATAGCTTCGCTAAGGAATATAACAGGCACCATGCCAACTTTCTCCAAGCGTTTAACATGGCAACGACAAATGTATGGAACTTCTAGTTGGAGACAAATAGCTTGTTCTGATGCACCACTGCCAGTTTACTGTAAATCTACCACCTTCACACTGACGATGCAACACACAAATTGCTTCGCGGAGGAATATTACTGGCACCATGCCAACTTTCTCCAAGCGTTTAACATGGCAATGACAATTGTATGGAACTTCTAGTTGGAGACAAATAGCTTGTTCTGATGCACCACTGCCAGTTTACTGTAAATCTACCACCCTCACACTGACGATGCAACACACAAATTGCTTCGCCAAGGAGTATTACAGGCAACATGCCAACTTTATCCAAGCGTTTAACATGGCAACGACAAATGAATGGAACTTCTAGTTGGAGACAAATAGCTTCTTCTGATGCACCACTGCCAGTTTACTGTAAATCTACCACCAGCACACTGACGATGCAACACACAAATTGCTTCGCTAAGCAATATTACAGGCACCATGCCAACTTCCTCCAAGCGTGTAACATGGCAACGACAAATGTATGGAACTTCTAGTTGAAGACAAATACCTTGTTCTGATGCACCACTGCCAGTTTACTGTAAATCTACCAACCTCACACTGACGATGCAACACACAAATTGCTTCGCTAAGCAATAATACAGTCACCATGCCAACTTCCTCCAAGCGTCTAACATGGCAACGACAAATGAATGGAACTTCTAGTTGGAGACAAATAGCTTGTTCTGATGCACCACTGCCAGTTTACTGTAAATCTACCACCCTCACACTGACGATGCAACACATAAATTGCTTCGCTAAGGAATATAACAGGCACCATGCCAACTTTCTCCAAGCGTTTAACATGGCAACGACAAATGTATGGAACTTCTAGTTGGAGACAAATAGCTTGTTCAGATGCACCACTGTGAGTTTATTGTAAATCTACCACCCTCACACTGACGATGCAACACACAAATTGCTTCATTAAGGAATATTACAAGCACCATGCCAACTTTCTCCAAGCGTTTAACATGGCAACGACAAATGTATGGAACTTCTAGTTGGAGACAAATAGCTTGTTCTGATGCACCACTGCCAGTTTACTGTAAATCTACCACCCTCACACTGACGATGCAACACACTAATTGCTTCGCTAAAGAATATTACAGGCACCATGCCAACTTTCCAAAGCGTTTAACATGGCAACGACAAATGTATGGAACTTCTAGTTGGAGACAATTAGCTTGTTCTGATGCACCACTGCCAGTTTACTGTAAATCAACCACCCTCACACTGACGATGCAACACACAAATTGCTTCGCTAAGGAATATAACAGGCACCATGCCAACTTTCTCCAAGCGTTTAACATGGCAACGACAAATGTATGGAACTTCTAGTTGGAGACAAATAGCTTGTTCTGATGCACCACTGCCAGTTTATTGTAAATCTACCACCCTCACACTGACGATGCAACACACAAATTGCTTCGCTAAGGAATATTACAAGCACCATGCCAACTTTCTCCAAGCGTTTAGCATGGCAACGACAAATGTATGGAACTTCTAGTTGGAGACAAATAGCTTGTTCTGATGCACCACTGCCAGTTTAGTGTAAATCTACCACCCTCACACTGACGATGCAACACACAAATTGCTTCACGGAGGAATATTACTGGCACCATGCCAACTTTCTCCAAGCGTTTAACATGGCAATGACAATTGTATGGAACTTCTAGTTGGAGACAAATAGCTTGTTCTGATGCACCACTGCCAGTTTACTGTAAATCTACCACCCTCACACTGAGGATGCAACACACAAATTGCTTCGCCAAGGAGTATTACAGGCAACATGCCAACTTTCTCCAAGCGTTTAACATGGCAACGACAAATGAATGGAACTTCTAGTTGGAGACAAATAGCTTCTTCCGATGCACCACTGCCAGTTTACTGTAAATCTACCACCCGCACACTGACGATGCAACACACAAATTGCTTCGCTAAGCAATATTACAGGCACCATGCCAACTTCCTCCAAGCGTGTAACATGGCAACGACAAATGTATGGAACTTCTAGTTGGAGACAAATAGCTTGTTCTGATGCACCACTGCCAGTTTACTGTAAATCTACCACCCTCACACTAAAGATGCAACACACAAATTGCTTCGCTAAGCAATATTACAGGCACCATGCCAACTTTCTCAAGCGTTTAACATGGCAACGGCAAATGTATGGAACATATAGTTGGAGGCAAATAACTTGTTTTGATCCACCACTGTCCGAATACTGTAAATCTACCACCCTCAGACTGACGATGCAACAAACAAATTGCTTCGCTAAGGAATATTACAGGCACCATGCCAGATTTCTCAAGCGTTTAACATGGCAAAGACATATGTATGGATCTTCTAGTTGGAGACAAATAGCTTGTTCTGATGCACCACTGCCAGTTTACTGTAAATCTACCACCCTCACACTGACGATGCAACACACAAATTGCTTCGCTAAGGAATATTACAGTCACCATGCCAACTTTCTCCCAGCGTTTAACATGGCAACGACAAATGTATGGAACTTCTAGTTGGAGACAAGTAGCTTGTTCTGATGCACCACCGCCAGTTTACTGTAAATCTACCACCCTCACACTGACGATGCAACACACAAATTGCTTCGCTAAGCTATATTACAGGCACCATGCCAACTTTCTCCAAGCGTTTAACATGGCAACGACAAATGTATGGAACTTCTAGTTGGAGACAAATAGCTTGTTCTGTTGCACCACTGCCAGTGTACTGTAAATCTACCACCCTCACACTGACGATGCAACACACAAATTGCTTCGCTAAGGATTATTACAGGCACCATGCCAACTTTCTCCAAGCGTTTAACATGGCAACGACAAATGTATGGAACTTCTAGTTGGAGACAAGTAGCTTGTTCTGATGCACCACTGCCAGTTTACTGTAAATCTACCACCCTCACACTGACGATCTAACACACAAATTGCTTCGCTAAGGAATATTACAGGCACCATGCCAACTTTCTCCAAGCGCTTAACATGGCAACGAGAAATGTATGGAATTTCTAGTTGGAGACAAATAGCTTGTTCCGATGCACCACTGCCAGTTTACTGTAAATCTACCACCGTCACACTGACGATGCAACAAACAAATTGCTTCGCTAAGGAATATTACAGGCACCATACCAACTTTCTCCATGCGTTTAACATGGCAACGACAATTGTATGGAACTTCTAGTTGGAGACAAATAGCTTGTTCTGATGCACCACTGCCAGTTTACTGTAAATCAACCACCCTCACACTGACGATGCAACACACAAATTGCTTCGCTAAGGAATATAACAGGCACCATGCCAACTTTCTCCAAGCGTTTAACATGGCAACGACAAATGTATGGAACTTCTAGTTGGAGACAAATAGCCTGTTCTGATGCACCACTGCCAGTTTATTGTAAATCTACCACCCTCACAACGACGATGCAACACACAAATTGCTTCGCTAAGGAATATTACAAGCACCATGCCATCTTTCTCCAAGGGTTTAGCATGGCAATGACAAATGTATGGAACTTCTAGTTGGAGACAAATAGCTTGTTCTGATGCACCACTGCCAGTTTACTGTAAATATACCACCCTCACACTGACGATGCAACACACAAATTGCTTCGCTAAGCAATATTACAGGCACCATGCCAACTTTCTCCAAGCGTTTAACATGGCAACGACAATTGTATGGAACTTCTAGTTGGAGACAAATAGCTTGTTCTGATGCACCACTGCCAGTTTACTGTAAATCTACCACCCTCACACTGACGATGCAAAACACAAATTGCTTCGCCAAGGAGTATTACAGGCAACATGCCAACTTTCTCCAAGCGTTTAACATGGCAACGACAAATGAATGGAACTTCTAGTTGGAGACAAATAGCTTCTTCTGATGCTCCACTGCCAGTTTACTGTAAATCTACCACCCTCACACTGACGATGCAACACACAAATTGCTTCGCTAAGCAATATTACAGGCACCATGCCAACTTCCTCCAAGCGTGTAACATGGCAACGACAAATGTATGGAACTTCTAGTTGGAGACAAATACCTTGTTCTGATGCACCACTGCCAGTTTACTGTAAATCTACCACCCTCACACTGACGATGCAACACACAAATTGCTTCGCTAAGCAATATTACAGGCACCATGCCAACTTCCTCCAAGCGTGTAACATGGCAACGACAAATGTGTGGAACTTCTAGTTGGAGGCAAATAGCTTGTTCTGATGCACCACTGCCAGTTTACTGTAAATCTACCACCCTCACACTGACGATGCAACACACAAATTACTTCGTTAAGGAATATTACAGGCACCATACCAACTTTCTCCAAGCGTTTAACATGGCAACGACAAATGTGTGGAACTTCTAGTTGGAGACAAATAGCTTTTTCTGATGCACCACTGCCCGAATACTGTAAATCTACCACCCTCACACTGACGATGCAACACACTTATTGCTTCGCTAAGGAATATTACAGGCACCATGCCAACTTTCTCCAAGCGTTTAACATGGCAACGACAAATGTATGGAACTTCTAGTTGGAGACAAATAGCTTGTTCTGATGCACCACTGCCAGTTTACTGTAAATCTACCACCCTCACACTGACGATGCAACACACAAATTGCTTCGCTAAGCAATATTACAGGCACCATGCCAACTTTTTCCAAAAGTTTAACATGTCAACGACAAATGTATGGAAATTCTAGATGGAGACAAATAGCTTGTTCTGATGCACCACTGCCAGTTTACTGTAAATCTACCACCCTCACACTGACGATGCAACACACAAATTGCTTCGCTAAGGAATATTACAGGCACCATGCCAACTTTCTCCAAGCGTTTAATATGGCAACGACAAATGTATGGAACTTCTAGTTGGAGACAAATAGCTTGTTCTGACGCACCACTGCCAGATTACAGTAAATCTACCACCCTCACACTGACAATGCAACACACAAATTGCTTCGCTAAGCAATATTACAGGCACCATGCCAACTTTCTCCAAGCGTTTAACATGGCAACGACAAATGTATGGAACTTCTAATTGGAGACAAGTAGCTTGTTCTGATGCACCACTGCCAGTTTACTGTAAATCTACCACCCTCACACTGACGATCTAACACACAAATTGCTTCGCTAAGGCATATTACAGGCACCATGCCAACTTTCTCCAAGCGTTTTACATGGCAACGACAAATATATGGAACTTCTAGTTGGAGACAAATAGCTTGTTCCAATGCACCACTGCCAGTTTACTGTAAATCTACCACCGTCACACTGACGATGCAACACACAAATTGCTTCGCTAAGGAATATTACAGACACCGTGCCAACTTTCTCCAAGTGTTTAACATGGCAACGACAAATGTATGGAACTTCTAGTTGGAGACAAATAGCTTGTTCTGATGCACCACTGCCAGTTTACTGTAAATCTACCACCATCACACTGACGATGCAACACATAAATAGCTTCGCTAAGGAATATAACAGGCACCATGCCAACTTTCTCCAAGCGTTTAACATGGCAACGACAAATGTATGGAACTTCTAGTTGGAGACAAGTAGCTTGTTCTGATGCACCACTGCCAGTTTGCTGTAAATCTACCATCCTCACACTGACGATGCAACACACAAATTGCTTCGCTAAGCAATATTACAGGCACCATGCCAATTTTCTCCAAGCGTTTAACATGGCAACGACAAAGGTATGGAACTTCTAGTTGGAGGCAAATAGCTTGTTCTGATGCACCACTGCCCCAATACTGTAAATCTACCACCCTCACACTGACGATGCAACACACAAATTGCTTCGCTAAGGAATAGTACAGGCACCATGCCAACTTTCTCCAAGCGTTTAACATGGCAACGGCAAATGTATGGAACTTCTAGTTGGAGACAAATAGCTTGTTCTGATGCACCACTGCCAGTTTACTGTAAATCTACCACCCTCACACTGACGATGCAACACACAAATTGCTTCGCGGAGGAATATTACTGGCACCATGCCAACTTTCTCCAAGCGTTTAACATGGCAACGACAATTGTATGGAACTTCTAGTTGGAGACAAATAGCTTGTTCTGATGCACCACTGCCAGTTTACTGTAAATCTACCACCCTCACACTGACGATGCATCACACAAATTGCTTCGCCAAGGAGTATTGCAGGCAACATGCCAACTTTCTCCAAGCGTTTAACATGGCAACGACAAATGAATGGAACTTCTAGTTGGAGACAAATAGCTTGTTCTGATGCACCACTGCCAGTTTACTGTAAATCTACCACCCTCACACTGACGATGCAACACACAAATTGCTTCGCTAAGCAATATTACAGGCACCATGCCAACTTCCTCCAATGTGTAACATGGCAACGACAAATGTATGGAACTTCTAGTTGGAGACAAATACCTTGTTCTGATGCACCACTGCCAGTTTACTGTAAATCTACCACCCTCACACTGACGATGCAACACACAAATTGCTTCGCTAAGCAATATTACAGGCACCATGCCAACTTCCTCCAAGCGTGTAACATGGCAACGACAAATGTGTGGAACTTCTAGTTGGAGGCAAATAGCTTGTTCTGATGCACCACTGCCAGTTTACTGTAAATCTACCACCCTCACACTGACGATGCAACACACAAATTACTTCGTTAAGGAATATTACAGACACCATACCAACTTTCTCCAAGCGTTTAACATGGCAACGACAAATGTGGGGTACTTCTACTTGGAGACAAATAGCTTGTTCTGATGCACCACTGCCCGAATACTGTAAATCTACCACCCTCACACTGACGATGCAACACACTTATTGCTTCGCTAAGGAATATTACAGGCACCATGCCAACTTTCTCCAAGCGTTTAACATGGCAACGACAAATGTATGGAACTTCTAGTTGGAGACAAATAGTTTGTTCTGATGCACCACTGCCAGTTTACTGTAAATCTACCACCCTCACACTGACGATGCAACACACAAATTGCTTCGCTAAGCAATATTACAGGCACCATGCCAACTTTTTCCAAAAGTTTAACATGTCAACGACAAATGTATGGAAATTCTAGATGGAGGCAAATAGCTTGTTCTGATGCACCACTGCCAGTTTACTGTAAATCTACCACCCTCACACTGACGATGCAACACACAAATTGCTTCGCTAAGGAATATTACAGGCACCATGCCAACTTTCTCCTAGCGTTTAATATGGCAACGACAAATGTATGGAACTTCTAGTTGGAGACAAATAGCTTGTTCTGACGCACCACTGCCAGATTACTGTAAATCTACCACCCTCACACTGACAATGCAACACACAAATTGCTTCGCTAAGCAATATTACAGGCACCATGCCAACTTTCTCCAAGCGTTTAACATGGCAACGACAAATATATGGAACTTCTAATTGGAGACAAGTAGCTTGTTCTGATGCACCACTGCCAGTTTACTGTAAATCTACCACCCTCACACTGACGATCTAACACACAAATTGCTTCGCTAAGGCATATTACAGGCACCATGCCAACTTTCTCCAAGCGTTTTACATGGCAACGACAAATATATGGAACTTCTAGTTGGAGACAAATAGCTTGTTCTGATGCACCACTGCCAGTTTACTGTAAATCTACCACCCTCACACTGACGATGCAACACATAAATAGCTTCGCTAAGGAATATAACAGGCACCATGCCAACTTTCTCCAAGCGTTTAACATGGCAACGACAAATGTATGGAACTTCTAGTTGGAGACAAGTAGCTTGTTCTGATGCACCACTGCCAGTTTGCTGTAAATCTACCATCCTCACACTGACGATGCAACACACAAATTGCTTCGCTAAGCAATATTACAGGCACCATGCCAATTTTCTCCAAGCGTTTAACATGGCAACGACAAAGGTATGGAACTTCTAGTTGGAGGCAAATAGCTTGTTCTGATGCACCACTGCCCCAATACTGTAAATCTACCACCCTCACACTGACGATGCAACACACAAATTGCTTCGCTAAGGAATAGTACAGGCACCATGCCAACTTTCTCCAAGCGTTTAACATGGCAACGGCAAATGTATGGAACTTCTAGTTGGAGACAAATAGCTTGTTCTGATGCACCACTGCCAGTTTACTGTAAATCTACCACCCTCACACTGACGATGCAACACACAAATTGCTTCGCGGAGGAATATTACTGGCACCATGCCGACTTTCTCCAAGCGTTTAACATGGCAACGACAATTGTATGGAACTTCTAGTTGGAGACAAATAGCTTGTTCTGATGCACCACTGCCAGTTTACTGTAAATCTACCACCCTCACACTGACGATGCATCACACAAATTGCTTCGCCAAGGAGTATTGCAGGCAACATGCCAACTTTCTCCAAGCGTTTAACATGGCAACGACAAATGAATGGAACTTCTAGTTGGAGACAAATAGCTTGTTCTGATGCACCACTGCCAGTTTACTGTAAATCTACCACCCTCACACTGACGATGCAACACACAAATTGCTTCGCTAAGCAATATTACAGGCACCATGCCAACTTCCTCCAATGTGTAACATGGCAACGACAAATGTATGGAACTTCTAGTTGGAGACAAATACCTTGTTCTGATGCACCACTGCCAGTTTACTGTAAATCTACCACCCTCACACTGACGATGCAACACACAAATTGCTTCGCTAAGCAATATTACAGGCACCATGCCAACTTCCTCCAAGCGTGTAACATGGCAACGACAAATGTGTGGAACTTCTAGTTGGAGGCAAATAGCTTGTTCTGATGCACCACTGCCAGTTTACTGTAAATCTACCACCCTCACACTGACGATGCAACACACAAATTACTTCGTTAAGGAATATTACAGACACCATACCAACTTTCTCCAAGCGTTTAACATGGCAACGACAAATGTGGGGTACTTCTACTTGGAGACAAATAGCTTGTTCTGATGCACCACTGCCCGAATACTGTAAATCTACCACCCTCACACTGACGATGCAACACACTTATTGCTTCGCTAAGGAATATTACAGGCACCATGCCAACTTTCTCCAAGCGTTTAACATGGCAACGACAAATGTATGGAACTTCTAGTTGGAGACAAATAGTTTGTTCTGATGCACCACTGCCAGTTTACTGTAAATCTACCACCCTCACACTGACGATGCAACACACAAATTGCTTCGCTAAGCAATATTACAGGCACCATGCCAACTTTTTCCAAAAGTTTAACATGTCAACGACAAATGTATGGAAATTCTAGATGGAGACAAATAGCTTGTTCTGATGCACCACTGCCAGTTTACTGTAAATCTACCACCCTCACACTGACGATGCAACACACAAATTGCTTCGCTAAGGAATATTACAGGCACCATGCCAACTTTCACCTAGCGTTTAATATGGCAACGACAAATGTATGGAACTTCTAGTTGGAGACAAATAGCTTGTTCTGACGCACCACTGCCAGATTACTGTAAATCTACCACCCTCACACTGACAATGCAACACACAAATTGCTTCGCTAAGCAATATTACAGGCACCATGCCAACTTTCTCCAAGCGTTTAACATGGCAACGACAAATATATGGAACTTCTAATTGGAGACAAGTAGGTTGTTCTGATGCACCACTGCCAGTTTACTGTAAATCTACCACCCTCACACTGACGATCTAACACACAAATTGCTTCGCTAAGGCATATTACAGGCACCATGCCAACTTTCTCCAAGCGTTTTACATGGCAACGACAAATGTATGGAACTTCTAGTTGGAGACAAATAGCTTGTTCCAATGCACCACTGCCAGTTTACTGTAAATCTACCACCGTCACACTGACGATGCAACACACAAATTGTTTCGCTAAGGAATATTACAGCCACCGTGCCAACTTTCTCCAAGTGTTTAACATGGCAACGACAAATGTATGGAACTTCTAGTTGGAGACAAATAGCTTGTTCTGATGCACCACTGCCAGTTTACTGTAAATCTACCACCCACACACTGACGATGCAACACATAAATAGCTTCGCTAAGGAATATAAAAGGCACCATGCCAACTTTCTCCAAGCGTTTAACATGGCAACGACAAATGTATGGAACTTCTAGTTGGAGACAAGTAGCTTGTTCTGATGCACCACTGCCAGTTTGCTGTAAATCTACCATCCTCACACTGACGATGCAACACACAAATTGCTTCGCTAAGCAATATTACAGGCACCATGCCAACTTCCTCCAAGCGTTTAACATGGCAACGACAAAGGTATGGAACTTCTAGTTGGAGGCAAATAGCTTGTTCTGATTCACCACTGCCCGAATACTGTAAATCTACCACCCTCACACTGACGATGCAAAACACAAATTGCTTCGCTAAGGAATAGTACAGGCACCATGCCAACTTTCTCCAAGCGTTTAACATGGCAACGACAAATGTATAGAACTTCTAGTTGGAGACAAATAGCTTGTTCTGATACACCACTGCCAGTTTACTGTAAATCTACCACCCTCACACTGACGATGCAACACACAAATTGCTTCGCGGAGGAATATTACTGGCACCATGCCAACTTTCTCCAAGCGTTTAACATGGCAACGACAATTGTATGGAACTTCTAGTTGGAGACAAATAGCTTGTTCTGATGCACCACTGCCAGTTTACTGTAAATCTACCACCCTCACACTGACGATTCATCACACAAATTGCTTCGCCAAGGAGTATTACAGGCAACATGCCAACTTTCTCCAAGCGTTTAACATGGCAACGACAAATGAATGGAACTTCTAGTTGGAGACAAATAGCTTCTTCTGATGCACCACTGCCAGTTTACAGTAAATCTACCACCCTCACACTGACGATGCAACACACAAATTGCTTCGATAAGCAATATTACAGGCACCATGCCAACTTCCTCCAATGTGTAACATGGCAACGACAAATGTATGGAACTTCTAGTTGGAGACAAATACCTTGTTCTGATGCACCACTGCCAGTTTACTGTAACTCTACCACCCTCACACTGACGATGCAAGACACAAATTGCTTCGCTAAGCAATATTACAGGCACCATGCCAACTTCCTCCAAGCATGTAACATGGCAACGACAAATGTGTGGAACTTCTAGTTGGAGGCAAATAGCTTGTTCTGATGCACCACTGCCAGTTTACTGTAAATCTACCACCCTCACACTGACGATGCAACACACAAATTGCTTCGTTAAGGAATATTACAGGCACCATACCAACTTTCTCCAAGCGTTTAACATGGCAACGACAAATGTGTGGAACTTCTAGTTGGAGACAAATAGCTTGTTCTGATGCACCACTGCCCGAATACTGTAAATCTACCACCCTCACACTGACGATGCAACACACTTATTGCTTCGCTAAGGAATATTACAGGCACCATGCCAACTTTTTCCAAAAGTTTAACATGTCAACGACAAATGTATGGAACTTCTAGATGGAGACAAATAGCTTGTTCTGATGCACCACTGCCAGTTAACTGTAAATCTACCACCCTCACACTGACGATGCAACACACAAATTGCTTCGCTAAGGAATATTACAGGCACCATGCCAACTTTCTCCAAGCGTTTAATATGGCAACGACAAATGTATGGAACTTCTAGTTGGGGACAAATAGCTTGTTCTGACGCACCACTGCCAGATTACTGTAAATCTACCACCCTCACACTGACAATGCAACACACAAATTGCTTCGCTAAGCAATATTACAGGCACCATGCCAACTTTCTCCAAGCGTTTAACATGGCAACGACAAATGTATGGAACTTCTAGTTCGAGACAAGTAGCTTGTTCTGCTGCACCACTGCCAGTTTACTGTAAATCTACCATCGTCACACTGACGATGCAAGACACAAATTGCTTCGCTAAGCAATATTACAGGCACCATGCCAACTTCCTCCAAGCGTGTAACATGGCAACGACAAATGTATGGAACTTCTAGTTGGAGACAAATACCTTGTTCTGATGCACCACTGCCAGTTTACTGTAAATCTACCAACCTCACACTGACGATGCAACACACAAATTGCTTCGCTAAGCAATATTACAGGCACCATGCCAACTTCCTCCAAGCATCTAACATGGCAACGACAAATGTATGGAACTTCTAGTTGGAGACAAATAGCTTGTTCTGATGCACCACTGCCAGTTTACTGTAAATCTACCACCCTCACACTGACGATGCAACACATAAATTGCTTCGCTAAGGAATATAACAGGCACCATGCCAACTTTCTCCAAGCGTTTAACATGGCAACGACAAATGTATGGAACTTCTAGTTGGAGACGAATAGCTTGTTCAGATGCACCACTGCCAGTTTATTGTAAATCTACCACCCTCACACTGACGATGCAACACACAAATTGCTTCGCTAAGGAATATTACAAGCACCATGCCAACTTTCTCCAAGCGTTTAACATGGCAACGACAAATGTATGGAACTTCTAGTTGGAGACAAATAGCTTGTTCTGATGCACCACTGCCAGTTTACTGTAAATCTACCACCCTCACACTGACGATGCAACACACTAATTGCTTCGCTAAAGAATATTACAGGCACCATGCCAACTTTCCAAAGCGTTTAACATGGCATCGACAAATGTATGGAACTTCTAGTTGGAGATAATTAGCTTGTTCTGATGCACCACTGCCAGTTTACTGTAAATCTACCACCCTCACACTGACGATGCAACACACAAATTGCTTCGCTAAGGAATATTACAATCACCATGCCAACCTTCTCCAAGCGTTTAGCATGGCAACGACAAATGTATGGAACTTCTAGTTGGAGACAAATAGCTTGTTCTGATGCACCACTGCCAGTTTACTGTAAATCTACCACCCTCACACTGACGATGCAACACACAAATTGCTTCACGGAGGAATATTACTGGCACCATGCCAACTTTCTCCAAGCGTTTAACATGGCAATGACAATTGTATGGAACTTCTAGTTGGAGACAAATAGCTTGTTCTGATGCACCACTGCCAGTTTACTGTAAATCTACCACCCTCACACTGACGATGCAACACACAAATTGTTTCGCCAAGGAGTATTACAGGCAACATGCCAACTTTCTCCAAGCGTTTAACATGGCAACGACAAATGAATGGAACTTCTAGTTGGAGACAAATAGCTTCTTCCGATGCACCACTGCCAGTTTACTGTAAATCTACCACCCGCACACTGACGATGCAACACACAAATTGCTTCGCTTAGCAATATTACAGGCACCATGCCAACTTCCTCCAAGCGTGTAACATGGCAACGACAAATGTATGGAACTTCTAGTTGGAGACAAATACCTTGTTCTGATGCACCACTGCCAGTTTACTGTAAATCTACCACCCTCACACTGACCATGCAACACACAAATTGCTTCGCTAAGCAATATTACAGGCACCATGCCAACTTCCTCCAAGCGTGTAACATGGCAACGACAAATGTATGGAACTTCTAGTTGGAGACAAATAGCTTGTTCTGATGCACCACTGCCAGTTTACTGTAAATCTACCACCCTCACACTGACGATGCAACACATAAATTGCTTCGCTAAGGAATATAACAGGCACCATGCCAACTTTCTCCAAGCGTTTAACATGGCAACGACAAATGTATGGAACTGCTAGTTGGAGACAAATAGCTTGTTCAGATGCACCACTGCCAGTTTATTGTAAATCTACCACCCTCACACTGACGATGCAACACACAAATTGCTTCGCTAAGGAATATTACAAGCACCATGCCAACTTTCTCCAAGCGTTTTACATGGCAACGACAAATGTATGGAACTTCTAGTTGGAGACAAATAGCTTGTTCTGATGCACCACTGCCAGTTTACTGTAAATCTACCACCCTCACACTGACGATGCAACACACAAATTGCTTCGCTAAAGAATATTACAGGCACCATGCCAACTTTCCAAAGCGTTTAACATGACAACGACAAATGTATGGAACTTCTAGTTGGAGACAATTAGCTTGTTCTGATGCACCACTGCCAGTTTACTGGAAATCTACCACCCTCACACTGACGATGCAACACACAAATCGCTTCGCTAAGGAATATTACAGGCACCATGCCAACTTTCTCCAAGCGGTTAACATGGCAACGACAAATGTATGGAACTTCTAGTTGGAGACAAATAGCTTGTTCTGATGCACCACTGCCAGTTTACTGTAAATCTACCAACCTCACACTGACGATGCAACACACAAATTACTTCGCTAAGGAATATTACTGGCACCATGCCAACTTTCTCCAAGCGTTTAACATGGCAACGACAAATGTATGGAACTTCTAGTTGGAGACAAATAGCTTGTTCTGATGCACCACTGCCAGTTTACTATAAATCTACCACCCTCACACTGACGATGCAACACACAAATTGCTTCGCTAAGCAATATTATAGGCACCATGCCAATTTTCTTCAAGCGTTTAACATGGCAAAGACAAATGTATGGAACTTCTAGTTGGAGACAAATAGCTTGTTCTGATGCACTTCTGCCAGTTTACTGTAAATCTACCACCCTCACACTAAAGATGCAACACACAAATTGCTTCGCTAAGCAATATTACAGGCACTATGCCAACTTTCTCAAGCGTTTAACATGGCAACGGCAAATGTATGGAACATATAGTTGGAGGCAAATAGCTTGTTTTGATTTACCACTGTCCGAATACTGTAAATCTACCACCCTCAGACTGACGATGCAACACACAAATTGCTTCGCTAAGGAATATTACAGGCACCATGCCAGATTTCTCAAGCGTTTAACATGGCAAAGACATATGTATGGATCTTCTAGTTGGAGACAAATAGCTTGTTCTGATGCACCACTGCCAGTTTACTGAAAATCTACCACCCTCACACTGACGATGCAACACACAAATTGCTTCGCTAAGGAATATTACAGGCACCATGCCAACTTTCTCCCAGCGTTTAACATGGCAACAACAAATGTATGGAACTTCTAGTTGGAGACAAGTAGCTTGTTCTGATGCACCACTGCCAGTTTACTGTAAATCTACCACCCTCACACTGACGATGCAACACACAAATTGCTTCGCTAAGCTATATTACAGGCACCATGCCAACTTTCTCCAAGCGTTTAACATGGCAACGACAAATGTATGGAACTTCTAGTTGGAGACAAACAGCTTGTTCTGTTGCACCACTGCCAGTTTACTGTAAATCTACCACCCTCACACTGACGATGCAACACACAAATTGCTTCGCTAAGGATTATTACAGGCACCATGCCAACTTTCTCCAAGCGTTTAACATGGCAACGACAAATGTATGGAACTTCTAGTTGGAGACAAATAGCTTGTTCTGATGCACCACTGCCAGTTTACTGTAAATCTACCACCCTCACACTGACGATCTAACACACAAATTGCTTCGCTAAGGAATATTACAGGCACCATGCCAACTTTCTCCAAGCGCTTAACATGGCAACGAGAAATGTATGGATTTTCTAGTTGGAGACAAATAGCTTGTTCCGATGCACCACTGCCAGTTCACTGTAAATCTACCACCGTCACACTGACGATGCAACAAACAAATTGCTTCGCTAAGGAATATTACAGGCACCATACCAACTTTCTCCATGCGTTCAACATGGCAACGACAATTGTATGGAACTTCTAGTTGGAGACAAATAGCTTGTTCTGATGCACCACTGCCAGTTTACTGTAAATCAACCACCCTCACACTGACGATGCAACACACAAATTGCTTCGCTAAGGAATATAACAGGCACCATGCCAACTTTCTCCAAGCGTTTAACATGGCAACGACAAATGTATGGAACTTCTAGTTGGAGACAAATAGCCTGTTCTGATGCACCACTGCCAGTTTATTGTAAATCTACCACCCTCACAATGACGATGCAACACACAAATTGCTTCGCTAAGGAATATTACAAGCACCATGCCATCTTTCTCCAAGCGTTTAGCATGGCAACGACAAATGTATGGAACTTCTAGTTGGAGACAAATAGCTTGTTCTGATGCACCACTGCCAGTTTACTGTAAATCTACGACCCTCACACTGACGATGCAACACACAAATTGCTTCGCGGAGGAATATTACTGGCACCATGCCAACTTTCTCCAAGCGTTTAACATGGCAACGACAATTGTATGGAACTTCTAGTTGGAGACAAATAGCTTGTTCTGATGCACCACTGCCAGTTTACTGTAAATCTAGCACCCTCACACTGACGATGCAAAATACAAATTGCTTCGCCAAGGAGTATTACAGGCAACATGCCAACTTTCTCCAAGCGTTTAACATGGCAACGACAAATGAATGGAACTTCTAGTTGGAGACAAATAGCTTCTTCTGATGTACCACTGCCAGTTTACTGTAAATCTACCACCCTCACACTGACGATGCAACACACAAATTGCTTCGCTAAGCAATATTACAGGCACCATGCCAACTTCCTCCAAGCGTGTAACATGGCAACGACAAATGTATGGAACTTCTAGTTGGAGACAAGTTGCTTGTTCTGATGCACCACTGCCAGTTTACTGTAAATCTAACACCCTCACACTGACGATGCAACACACAAATTGCTTCGCTAAGCAATATTACAGGCACCATGCCAACTTCCTCCAAGCGTGTAACATGGCAACGACAAATGTGTGGAACTTCTAGTTGGAGGCAAATAGCTTGTTCAGATGCACCACTGCCAGTTTACTGTAAATCTACCACCCTCACACTGACGATGCAACACACAAATTACTTCGTTAAGGAATATTACAGGCACCATACCAACTTTCTCCAAGCGTTTAACATGGCAACGACAAATGTGTGGAACTTCTAGTTGGAGACAAATAGCTTTTTCTGATGCACCACTGCCCGAATACTGTAAATCTACCACCCTCACACTGACGATGCAACACACAAATTACTTCGTTAAGGAATATTACAGGCACCATGCCAACTTTCTCCAAGCGTTTAACATGGCAACGACAAATGTATGGAACTTCTAGTTGGAGACAAATAGCTTGTTCTGATGCCCCACTGCCAGTTTACTGTAAATCTACCACCCTCACACTGACGATGCAACACATAAATTGCTTCGCTAAGGAATATAACAGGCACCATGCCAACTTTCTCCAAGCGTTTAATATGGCAACGACAAATGTATGGAACTTCTAGTTGGAGACAAATAGCTTGTTCTGACGCACCACTGCCAGATTACTGTAAATCTACCACCCTCACACTGACAATGCAACACACAAATTGCTTCGCTAAGCAATATTACAGGCACCATGCCAACTTTCTCCAAGCGTTTAACATGGCAACGACAAATGTATGGAACTTCTAATTGGAGACAAGTAGCTTGTTCTGATGCACCACTGCCAGTTTACTGTAAATCTACCACCCTCACACTGACGATCTAACACACAAATTGCTTCGCTAAGGCATATTACAGGCACCATGCCAACTTTCTCCAAGCGTTTTACATGGCAACGACAATTGTATGGAACTTCTAGTTGGAGACAAATAGCTTGTTGTGATGCAGCACTGCTAGTTTACTGTAAATCTACCACCCTCACACTGACGATGCATCACACAAATTGCTTCGCCAAGGAGTATTACAGGCAACATGCCAACTTTCTCCAAGCGTTTAACATGGCAACGACAAATGAATGGAACTTCTAGTTGGAGACATATAGCTTCTTCTGATGCACCACTGCCAGTTTACTGTAGATCTACCACCCTCACACTGACGATGCAACACACAAATTGCTTCGCTAAGCAATATTACAGACACCATGCCAACTTCCTCCAATGTGTAACATGGCAACGACAAATGTATGGAACTTCTAGTTGGAGACAAATACCTTGTTCTGATGCACCACTGCCAGTTTACTGTAAACCTACCACCCTCACACTGACGATGCAACACACAAATTGCTTCGCTAAGCAATATTACAGGGACCATGCCAACTTCCTCCAAGCGTGTAACATGGCAACGACAAATGTGTGGAACTTCTAGTTGGAGGCAAATAGCTTGTTCTGATGCACCACTGCCAGTTTACTGTAAATCTACCACCCTCACACTGACGATGCAACACACAAATTACTTCGTTAAGGAATATTACAGGCACCATACCAACTTTCTCCAAGCGTTTAACATGGCAACGACAAATGTGTGGAACTTCTAGTTGGAGACAAATAGCTTGTTCTGATGCACCACTGCCCGAATACTGTAAATCTACCACCCTCACACTGACGATGCAACACACTTATTGCTTCGCTAAGGAATATTACAGGCACCATGCCAACTTTCTCCAAGCGTTTAACATGGCAATGACAAATGTATGGAACTTCTAGTTGGAGACAAATAGCTTGTTCTGATGCACCACTGCCAGTTTACTGTAAATCTACCACCCTCACACTGACGATGCAACACACAAATTGCTTCGCTAAGCAATATTACAGGCACCATGCCAACTTTTTCCAAAAGTTTAACATGTCAACGACAAATGTATGGAAATTCTAGATGGAGACAAATAGCTTGTTCTGATGCACCACTGCCAGTTTACTGTAAATCTACCACCCTCACACTGACGATGCAACACACAAATTGCTTCGCTAAGGAATATTACAGGCACCATGCCAACTTTCTCCAAGCGTTTAATATGGCAACGACAAATGTATGGAACTTCTAGTTGGAGACAAATAGCTTGTTCTCACGCACCACTGCCAGATTACTGTAAATCTACCACCCTCACACTGACAATGCAACACACAAATTGCTTCGCTAAGCAATATTACAGGCACCATGCCAACTTTCTCCAAGCGTTTAACATGGCAACGACAAATGTATGGAACTTCTAATTGGAGACAAGTAGCTTGTTCTGATGCACCACTGCCAGTTTACTGTAAATCTACCACCCTCACACTGACGATCTAACACACAAATTGCTTCGCTAAGGCATATTACAGGCACCATGCAAACTTTCTCCAAGCGTTTTACATGGCACGACAAATGTATGGAACTTCTAGTTGGAGACAAATAGCTTGTTCCAATGCACCACTGCCAGTTTACTGTAAATCTACCACCGTCACACTGACGATGCAACACACAAATTGTTTCGCTAAGGAATATTACAGCCACCGTGCCGACTTTCTCCAAGTGTTT
The DNA here is from genome assembly GCF_023898315.1 of Schistocerca nitens. Lineage (NCBI taxonomy): Eukaryota > Metazoa > Arthropoda > Insecta > Orthoptera > Acrididae > Schistocerca > Schistocerca nitens. The sequence continues at coordinate 2,629,683 of NW_026045897.1, forward strand.
AACATGACAACGACAAATGTATGGAACTTCTAGTTGGAGACAAATAGCTTGTTCTGATGCACCACTGCCAGTTTACTGTAAATCTACCACCCTCACACTGACGATGCAACACATAAATAGCTTCGCTAAGGAATATAACAGGCACCATGCCAACTTTCTCCAAGCGTTTAACATGGCAATGACAAATGTATGGAACTTCTAGTTGGAGACAAGTAGCTTGTTCTGATGCACCACTGCCAGTTTACTGTAAATCTACCATCCTCACACTGACGATGCAACACACAAATTGCTTCGCTAAGCAATATTACAGGCACCATGCCAACTTTTTCCAAAAGTTTAACATGTCAACGACAAATGTATGGAAATTCTAGATGGAGACAAATAGCTTGTTCTGATGCACCACTGCCAGTTTACTGTAAATCTACCACCCTCACACTGACGATGCAACACACAAATTGCTTCGCTAAGGAATATTACAGGCACCATGCCAACTTTCTCCAAGCGTTTAATATGGCAACGACAAATGTATGGAACTTCTAGTTGGAGACAAATAGCTTGTTCTCACGCACCACTGCCAGATTACTGTAAATCTACCACCCTCACACTGACAATGCAACACACAAATTGCTTCGCTAAGCAATATTACAGGCACCATGCCAACTTTCTCCAAGCGTTTAACATGGCAACGACAAATGTATGGAACTTCTAATTGGAGACAAGTAGCTTGTTCTGATGCACCACTGCCAGTTTACTGTAAATCTACCACCCTCACACTGACGATCTAACACACAAATTGCTTCGCTAAGGCATATTACAGGCACCATGCAAACTTTCTCCAAGCGTTTTACATGGCACGACAAATGTATGGAACTTCTAGTTGGAGACAAATAGCTTGTTCCAATGCACCACTGCCAGTTTACTGTAAATCTACCACCGTCACACTGACGATGCAACACACAAATTGTTTCGCTAAGGAATATTACAGCCACCGTGCCGACTTTCTCCAAGTGTTTAACATGACAACGACAAATGTATGGAACTTCTAGTTGGAGACAAATAGCTTGTTCTGATGCACCACTGCCAGTTTACTGTAAATCTACCACCCTCACACTGACGATGCAACACATAAATAGCTTCGCTAAGGAATATAACAGGCACCATGCCAACTTTCTCCAAGCGTTTAACATGGCAATGACAAATGTATGGAACTTCTAGTTGGAGACAAGTAGCTTGTTCTGATGCACCACTGCCAGTTTACTGTAAATCTACCATCCTCACACTGACGATGCAACACACAAATTGCTTCGCTAAGCAATATTACAGGCACCATGCCAACTTTCTCCAAGCGTTTAACATGGCAACAACAAAGGTATGGAACTTCTAGTGGGAGGCAAATAGCTTGTTCTGATGCACCACTGCCCGAATACTGTAAATCTACCACCCTCACACTGACGATGCAACACACAAATTGCTTCGCGGAGGAATATTACTGGCACCATGCCAACTTTCTCCAAGCGTTTAACATGGCAACGACAATTGTATGGAACTACTAGTTGGAGACAAATAGCTTGTTCTGATGCACCACTGCCAGTTTACTGTAAATCTACCACCCTCACACTGACGATTCATCACACAAATTGCTTCGCCAAGGAGTATTACAGCAACATGCCAACTTTCTCCAAGCGTTTAACATGGCAACGACAAATGAATGGAACTTCTAGTTGGAGACAAATAGCTTCTTCTGATGCACCACTGCCAGTTTACTGTAAATCTACCACCCTCACACTGACGATGCAACACACAAATTGCTTCGATAAGCAATATTACAGGCACCATGCCAACTTCCTCCAATGTGTAACATGGCAACGACAAATGTATGGAACTTCTAGTTGGAGACAAATAGCTTGTTCTGATGCACCACTGCCAGTTTACTGTAAATCTACCACCCTCACACTGACGATGCAACACACAAATTGCTTCGCTAAGCAATATTACAGGCACCATGCCAACTTCCTCCAAGCGTGTAACATGGCAACGACAAATGTGTGGAACTTCTAGTTGGAGGCAAATAGCTTGTTCTGATGCACCACTGCCAGTTTACTGTAAATCTACCACCCTCACACTGACGATGCAACACACAAATTGCTTCGTTAAGGAATATTACAGGCACCATACCAACTTTCTCCAAGCGTTTAACATGGCAACGACAAATGTGTGGAACTTCTAGTTGGAGACAAATAGCTTGTTCTGATGCACCACTGCCCGAATACTGTAAATCTACCACCCTCACACTGACGATGCAACACACTTATTGCTTCGCTAAGGAATATTACAGGCACCATGCCAACTTTCTCCAAGCGTTTAACATGGCAACGACAAATGAATGGAACTTCTAGTTGGCGACAAATAGCTTGTTCTGATGCACCACTGCCAGTTTACTGTAAATCTACCACCCTCACACTGACGATGCAACACACAAATTGCTTCGCTAAGCAATATTACAGGCACCATGCCAACTTTTTCCAAAAGTTTAACATGTCAACGACAAATGTATGGAACTTCTAGATGGAGACAAATAGCTTGTTCTGATGCACCACTGCCAGTTTACTGTAAATCTACCACCCTCACACTGACGATGCAACACACAAATTGCTTCGCTAAGGAATATTACAGGCACCATGCCAACTTTCTCCAAGCGTTTAATATGGCAACGACAAATGTATGGAACTTCTAGTTGGGGACAAATAGCTTGTTCTGACGCACAACTGCCAGATTACTGTAAATCTACCACCCTCACACTGACAATGCAACACACAAATTGCTTCGCTAAGCAATATTACAGGCACCATGCCAACTTTCTCCAAGCGTTTAACATGGCAACGACAAATGTATGGAACTTCTAATTGGAGACAAGTAGCTTGTTCTGATGCACCACTGCCAGTTTACTGTAAATCTACCACCCTCACACTGACGATCTAACACACAAATTGCTTCGCTAAGGCATATTACAGGCAACATGTCAACTTTCTCCAAGCGTTTTACATGGCAACGACAAATGTATGGAACTTCTAGTTGGAGACAAATAGCTTGTTCTGATGCACCACTGCCAGTTTACTGTAAATCTACCACCCCCACAACGACGATGCAACACACAAATTGCTTCGCTAAAGAATATTACAGGCACCATGCCAACTTTCTCAAGCGTTTAACATGGCAACGACAAATGTAATGAACTTCTAGTTGGAGACAATTAGCTTGTTCTGATGCACCACTGCCAGTTTACTGGAAATCTACCACCTTCACACTGACGATGCAACACACAAATCGCTTCGCTAAGGAATATTACAGGCACCATGCCAACTTTCTCCAAGCGTTTAACATGGCAACGACAAATGTATGTAACTTCTAGTTGGAGACAAATAGCTTGTTCTGATGCACCACTGCCAGTTTACTCTAAATCTACCAACCTCACACTGACGATGCAACACACAAATTACTTCGCTAAGCAATATTACAGGCACCATGCCAACTTTCTCCAAGCGTTTAACATGGCAACGACAAATGTATGGAACTTCTAGTTGGAGGCAAATAGCTTGTTCTGATGCACCACTGCCCGAATACTGTAAATCTACCACCCTCACACAGACGATGCAACACACAAATTGTTTCGCTAAGGTATATTACAGGAACCATGCCAACTTTCTCAAGCGTTTAACATGGCAATGACAAATGTATGGAACTTCTAGTTGGAGACAAATAGCTTGTTCTGATGCACCACTGCCAGTTTACTGTAAATCTACCACCCTCACACTTACGATGCAACACACAAATTGCTTCGCTTAGCAATATTACAGGCACCATGCCAACTTTCTCCAAGCGTTTAACATGGCAACGACAAATGTATTGGACTTCTAGTTGGAGACAAGTTGCTTGTTCTGATGCACCACTGCCAGCTTACTGTAAATCTACCACCCTCACACTGACGATGCAACACACAAATTGCTTCGCTAAGCAATATTACAGGCACGATGCCAACTTTCTCCAAGCGTTTAACATGGCAACGACAAATGTATGGAACTTCTAGTTGGAGACAAATAGCTTGTTCCAATGCACCACTGCCAGTTTACTGTAAATCTACCACCCTCACACTGACGATGCAACACACAAATTGCTTCGCAAAGGAATATAACAGGCACCATGCCAACTTCCTCCAAGCGTTTAACATGACAACGACAAATGTATGGCACTTCTAGTTGGAGACAAATAGCTTGTTCTGATGCACCACTGCCAGTTTATTGTAAATCTACCACCCTCACACTGACGATGCAACACACAAATTGCTTCGCTGAGGAGTATTACAGGCACCATGCCAACTTTCTCCAAGCGATTAGCATGGCAACGACAAATGTATGGAACTTCTAGTTGGAGACAAATAGCTTGTTCTGATGCACCACTGCCAGTTTACTGTAAATCTACCACCCTCACACTGACGATGCAACACACAAATTGCTTCGCGAAGGAATATTACAGGCACCATGCCAACTTTCTCCAAGCGTTTAACATGGCAACGACAAATGTATGGAACGTCTAGTTGGAGACAAATAGCTTGTTCTGATGCACCACTGCCAGTTTACTGTAAATCTACCACCCTCACACTGACGATGCAACACACAAATTGCTTCGCTAAAGAATATTACAGGCACCATGCCAACTTTCTCCAAGCGTTTAACATGGCAACGACATATGTATGGAACTTCTAGTTGGAGACAAATAGCTTGTTCTGATGCACCACTGCCAGTTTACTGTAAATCAACCACCCTCACACTGACGATGCAACACACAAATTGCTTCGCTAAGGAATATTACAGGCACCATGCCAACTTTCTCCAAGCGTTTAACATGGCAACGACAAATGTATGGAACTTCTAGTTGGAGACAAATAGCTTGTTCTGATGCACCACTGCCAGTTTACTGTAAATCTACCACCCCCACAACGACGATGCAACACACAAATTGCTTCGCTAAAGAATATTACAGGCACCATGCCAACTTTTCAAGCGTTTAACATGGCAACGACAAATGTAATGAACTTCTAGTTGGAGACAATTAGCTTGTTCTGATGCACCACTGCCAGTTTACTGGAAATCTACCACCCTCACACTGACGATGCAACACACAAATCGCTTCGCTAAGGAATATTACAGGCACCATGCCAACTTTCTCCAAGCGTTTAACATGGCAACGACAAATGTATGTAACTTCTAGTTGGAGACAAATAGCTTGTTCTGATGCACCACTGCCAGTTTACTCTAAATCTACCAACCTCACACTGACGATGCAACACACAAATTACTTCGCTAAGCAATATTACAGGCACCATGCCAACTTTCTCCAAGCGTTTAACATGGCAACGACAAATGTATGGAACTTCTAGTTGGAGACAAGTAACTTGTTCTGATGCACCACTGCCAGTTTACTGTAAATCTGCCACCCTCACACTGACGATGCAACACACAAATTGCTTCGCTAAGCAATATTACAGGCACCATGCCAACTTTCTCCAAGCGTTTAACATGGCAACGACAAATGTATGGAACTTCTAGTTGGAGACAAATAGCTTGTTCTGTTGCACCACTGCCAGTTTACTGTAAATCTACCAACCTCACACTGACGATGCAACACACAAATTGCTTCGCTTAGGAATATAACAGGCACCATGCCAACTTTCTCCAAGCGTTTAACATGGCAACGACAAATGTATGGAACTTCTAGTTGGAGACAAATAGCTTGTTCTGATGCACCACTGCCAGTTTACTCTAAATCTACCACCCTCACACTGGCGATGCAACACACAAATTGCTTCGCTAAGGAAAATTACAAGCAACATGCCAACTTTCTCCAAGTGTTTAGCATGGCAACGACAAATGTATGGAACTTCTAGTTGGAGACAAATAGCTTGTTCTGATGCACCACTGCCAGTTTACTGTAAATCTACCACCCTCACACTGACGATGCAACACACAAATTGCTTCGCGAAGGAATATTACAGGCACCATGCCAACTTTCTCCAAGCGTTTAACATGGCAACGACAAATGTGTGGAACTTCTAGTTGGAGACAAATAGCTTGTACTGATGCACCACTTTCAGTTTACTGTAAATCTACCACCCTCACCCCTATGATGCAACACACAAATTGCTTCGCTAAGCAATATTACAGGCACCATGCCAACTTTCTCCAAGCGTTTAACATTGCAACGACAAATGTATGGAACTTCTAGTTGGAGACAAATAGCTTGTTCTGATGCAGCACTGCCAGTTTACTGTAAATCTACCACCCTCACACTGACGATGCAACACACAAATTGCTTCGCTAAGCAATATTACAGGCACCATGCCAACTTTCTCAAGCGTTTAACATGGCAACGACAAATGTAATGAACTTCTAGTTGGAGACAATTAGCTTGTTCTGATGCACCACTGCCAGTTTACTGGAAATCTACCACCCTCACACTGACGATGCAACACACAAATCGCTTCGCTAAGGAATATTACAGGCACCATGCCAACTTTCTCCAAGCGTTTAACATGGCAACGACAAATGTATGTAACTTCTAGTTGGAGACAAATAGCTTGTTCTGATGCACCACTGCCAGTTTACTGTAAATCTACCAACCTCACACTGACGATGCAACACACAAATTACTTCGCTAAGGAATATTACAGGCACCATGCCAACTTTCTCCAAGCGTTTAACATGGCAACGACAAATGTATGGAACTTCTAGTTGGAGACAAATAGCTTGTTCTGATGCACCACTGCCAGTTTACTATAAATCTACCACCCTCACACTGACGATGCAACACACAAATTGCTTCGCTAAGCAATATTACGGGCACCATGCCAACTTTCTTCAAGCGTTTAACATGGCAACGACAAATGTATGGAACTTCTAGTTGGAGACAAATAGCTTGTTCTGATGCACTACTGCCAGTTTACTGTAAATCTACCACCCTCACACTGAAGATGCAACACACAAATTGCTTCGCTAAGCAATATTACAGGCACCATGCCAACTTTCTCAAGCGTTTAACATGGCAACGGCAAATGTATGGAACTTCTAGTTGGAGGCAAATAGCTTGTTTTGATGCACCACTGTCCGAATACTGTAAATCTACCACCCTCAGACTGACGATGCAACACACAAATTGCTTCGCTAAGGAATATTACAGGCACCATGCCAGATTTCTCAAGCGTTTAACATGGCAAAGACATATGTATGGATCTTCTCGTTGGAGACAAATAGCTTGTTCTGATGCACCACTGCCAGTTTACTGTAAATCTACCACCCTCACACTGACGATGCAACACACAAATTGCTTCGCTAAGGAATATTACAGGCACCATGCCAACTTTCTCCAAGCGTTTAACATGGCAACGACAAATGTATGGAACTTCTAGTTGGAGACAAGTAACTTGTTCTGATGCACCACTGCCAGTTTACTGTAAATCTACCACCCTCACACTGACGATGCAACACACAAATTGCTTCGCTAAGCAATATTACAGGCACCATGCCAACTTTCTCCAAGCGTTTAACATGGCAACGACAAATGTAATGAACTTCTAGTTGGAGACAATTAGCTTGTTCTGATGCACCACTGCCAGTTTACTGGAAATCTACCACCCTCACACTGACGATGCAACACACAAATCGCTTCGCTAAGGAATATTACAGGCACCATGCCAACTTTCTCCAAGCGTTTAACATGGCAACGACAAATGTATGTAACTTCTAGTTGGAGACAAATAGCTTGTTCTGATGCACCACTGCCAGTTTACTGTAAATCTACCAACCTCACACTGACGATGCAACACACAAATTACTTCGCTAAGGAATATTACAGGCACCATGCCAACTTTCTCCAAGCGTTTAACATGGCAACGACAAATGTATGGAACTTCTAGTTGGAGACAAATAGCTTGTTCTGATGCACCACTGCCAGTTTACTATAAATCTACCACCCTCACACTGACGATGCAACACACAAATTGCTTCGCTAAGGAATATTACAAGCACCATGCCAACTTTCTTCAAGCGTTTAACATGGCAACGACAAATGTATGGAACTTCTAGTTGGAGACAAATAGCTTGTTCTGATGCACTACTGCCAGTTTACTGTAAATCTACCACCCTCACACTGGAGATGCAACACACAAATTGCTTCGCTAAGCAATATTACAGGCACCATGCCAACTTTCTCAAGCGTTTAACATGGCAACGGCAAATGTATGGAACTTCTAGTTGGAGGCAAATAGCTTGTTTTGATGCACCACTGTCCGATTACTGTAAATCTACCACCCTCAGACTGACGATGCAACACACAAATTGCTTCGCTAAGGAATATTACAGGCACCATGCCAGATTTCTCAAGCGTTTAGCATGGCAAAGACATATGTATGGATCTTCTCGTTGGAGACTAATAGCTTGTTCTGATGCACCACTGCCAGTTTACGTAAATCTACCACCCTCACACTGACGATGCAACACACAAATTGCTTCGCTAAGGAATATTACAGGCACCATGCCAACTTTCTCCAAGCGTTTAACATGGCAACGACAAATGTATGGAACTTCTAGTTGGAGACAAGTAACTTGTTCTGATGCACCACTGCCAGTTTACTGTAAATCTACCACCCTCACACTGACGATGCAACACACAAATTGCTTCGCTAAGCAATATTACAGGCACCATGCCAACTTTCTCCAAGCGTTTAACATGGCAACGACAAATGTATGGAACTTCTAGTTGGAGACAAATAGCTTGTTCTGTTGCACCACTGCCAGTTTACTGTAAATCTACCAACCTCACACTGACGATGCAACACACAAATTGCTTCGCTTAGGAATATAACAGGCACCATGCCAACTTTCTCCAAGCGTTTAACATGGCAACGACAAATGTATGGAACTTCTAGTTGGAGACAAATAGCTTGTTCTGATGCACCACTGCCAGTTTACTGTAAATCTACCACCCTCACACTGGCGATGCAACACACAAATTGCTTCGCTAAGGAATATTACAAGCAACATGCCAACTTTCTCCAAGTGTTTAGCATGGCAACGACAAATGTATGGAACTTCTAGTTGGAGACAAATAGCTTGTTCTGATGCACCACTGCCAGTTTACTGTAAATCTACCACCCTCACACTGACGATGCAACACACAAATTGCTTCGCGAAGGAATATTACAGGCACCATGCCAACTTTCTCCAAGCGTTTAACATGGCAACGACAAATGTATGGAACTTCTAGTTGGAGACAAATAGCTTGTACTGATGCACCACTTTCAGTTTACTGTAAATCTACCACCCTCACCCCTATGATGCAACACACAAATTGCTTCGCTAAGCAATATTACAGGCACCATGCCAACTTTCTCCAAGCGTTTAACATTGCAACGACAAATGTATGGAACTTCTAGTTGGAGACAAATCGCTTGTTGTGATGCAGCACTGCTAGTTTACTGTAAATCTACCACCCTCACACTGACGATGCAACACACAAATTGCTTCGCTAAGCAATATTACAGGCACCATGCCAACTTTGTCCAAGCGTGTAACATGGCAACGACAAATGTATGGAACTTCTAGTTGGAGACAAATACCTTGTTCTGATGCACCACTGCCAGTTTACTGTAAATCTACCACCCTCACACTGACGATGCAACACAAATTGCTGCGCTAAGCAATATTACTGGCACCATGCCAACTTTCTCCAAATGATTAAAATGGCAACGACAAATGTATGGAACTTCTAGTTGGAGACAAATAGCTTGTTCTGATGCACCACTGCCAGTTTACTGTAAATCTACCACCCTCACACTGACGATGCAACACACAAATTGCTTCGCTAAGCAATATTACAGGCACCATGCCAACTTTTTCCAAGCATTTAACATGTCAACGACAAATGTATGGAACTTCTAGATGGAGACAAATAGCTTGTTCTGATGCACCACTGCCAGTTTACTGTAAATCTACCACCCTCACACTGATGATGCAACACACAAATTGCTTCGCTAAGGAATATTACAGGCACCATGCCAACTTTCTATAAGCGTTTAATATGGCAACGACAAATGTATGGAACTTCTAGTTGGAGACAAATATCTTGTTCTGACGCACCACTGCCAGTTTACTGTAAATCTACCACCCTCACACTGAAGATGCAACACACAAATTGCTTCGCTAAGCAATATTACAGGCACCATGCCAACTTTCTCCAAGCGGTTAACATGGAAACGACAAATGTATGGAACTTCTAATTGGAGACAAGTAGCTTGTTCTGATGCACCACTGCCAGTTTACTGTAAATATACCACCCTCACACTGACGATCTAACACACAAATTGCTTCGCTAAGGAATATTACAGGCACCATGCCAACTTTCTCCAAGCGTTTTACATGGCAACGACAAATGTATGGAACTTCTAGTTGGAGACAAATAGCTTGTTCCAATGCACCACTGCCAGTTTACTGTAAATCTACCACCGTCACACTGACGATGCAACACACAAATTGCTTCGCTAAGGAATATTACAGGCACCGTGCCAACTTTCTCCAAGCGTTTAACATGGCAACGACAAATGTATGGAACTTCTAGTTGGAGACAAATAGCTTGTTCTGATGCAGCACTGCCAGTTTACTGTAAATCTACCACCCTCACACTGACGATGCAACACATAAATTTCTTCGCTAAGGAATATAACAGGCACCATGCCAACTTTCTCCAAGCGTTTAACATGGCAACGACAAATGTATGGAACTTCTAGTTGGAGACAAATAGCTTGTTCAGATGCACCACTGCCAGTTTATTGTAAATCTACCAGCCTCACACTGACGATGCAACACACAAATTGCTTCGCTAAGGAATATTACAAGCACCATGCCAACTTTCTCCAAGCGTTTGACATGGCAACGACAAATGAATGGAACTTCTAGTTGGGGACAAATAGCTTGTTCTGATGCACCACTGCCAGTTTACTGTCAATCTACCACCCTCACACTGACGATGCAACACACAAATTGCTTCGCTAAGCAATATTACAGGCACCATGCCAACTTTCTCCAAGCGTTTAAAATGGCAACGACAAATGTATGGAACTTCTAGTTGGAGACAAATAGCTTGTTCTGATGCAGCACTGCCAGTTTACTGTAAATCTACCACCCTCACACTGGCGATGCAACACACAAATTGCTTCGCTAAGCAATATTACTGACACCATGCCAACTTTCTCCAAGCGTTTAACATGGCAATGACAAATGTATGGAACTTCTAGTTGGAGACAAATAGCTTGTTCTGATGCAGCACTGCCAGTTTACTGTAAATCTACCACCCTCACACTGACGATGCAACACACAAATTGCTTCGCTAAGGAATATTACAGGCACCATGCCAACTTTCTCCAAGCATTTAACATGGCAACGACAAATGTATGGAACTTCTAGTTGGAGACAAATAGCTTGTTCTGATGCACCACTGTCAGTTTACTGTAAATCAACCACCCTCACACTGACGATGCAACACACAAATTACTTCGTTAAGGAATATTACTGGAACCATACCAACTTTCTCCAAGCGTTTAACATGGCAACGACAAATGTATGGAACTTCTAGTTGGAGACAAATAACTTGTTCTGATGCACCACTGCCCGAATACTGTAAATCTACCACCCTCACACTGACGATGCAACAAACAAATTGCTTCGTTAAGGAATATTACAGGCACCATGCCAACTTTCTCCAAACGTTTAACATGGCAACGACAAATGTATGGAACTTCTAGTTGGAGACAAATAGCTTGTTCTGATGCACCACTGCCAGTTTACTGTAAATCTACCACCGTCACACTGACGATGCAACACACAAATTGCTTCGCTAAGCAATATTACAGGCACCATGCAAAATTTTTCCAAGCGTTTAACATGGCAACGAGAAATGTATGGAACTTCTAGTTGGAGACAAATAGCTTGTTCTGATGCACCACTGCCAGTTTACTGTAAATCTACCACCCTCACACTGACGATGCAACACATAAATTGCTTCGCTAAGGAATATTACAGGCACCATGCCAACTTTCTCCAAGCGTTTAACATGGCAACGACAAATCTATGGAACTTCTAGTTGGAGACAAGTAGCTTGTTCTGATGCACCACTGCCAGTTAACTGTAAATCTACCACCCTCACACTGACGATGCAACCCACAAATTGCTTCGCTAAGGAATATTACAGGCACCAAGAAAACTTTCTCCAAGCATTTAACATGGCACCGACAAATGTACGGAACTTCTAGTTGGAGACAAATAGCGTGTTCTGATGCACCACTGTCAGTTTACTGTAAATCAACCACCCTCACACTGACGATGCAACACACAAATTGCTTCGCTAAGGAATATTACAGGCACCATGCCAACTTTCTCCAAGCGTTTAACATGGCAACGACAAATGTGTGGAACTTCTAGTTGGAGGCAAATAGCTTGTTCTGATGCACCACTGCCAGTTTACTGTAAATCTACCACCCTCACGCTGACGATGCAACACACAAATTACTTCGTTAATGAATATTACTGGAACCATACCAACTTTCTCCAAGCGCATAACATGGCAACGACAAATGTATGGAACTTCTAGTTGGAGACAAGTAGCTTGTTCTGATGCACCACTGCCCGAATACTGTAAATCTACCACCCTCACACTGACGATGCAACACACAAATTATTTCGCCAAAAAATATTACAGGCACCGTGCCAACTTTCTCCAAGCATTTAACATGGCAACGACAAATGTATGGAACTTCTAGTTGGAGACAAATAGCTTGTTCTGATGCACCACTGCCAGTTTACTGTAAATGTACCACCCTCACACTGACGATGCAACACACAAATTGCTTCGCTAAGGAATAGTACAGGCACCATGCCAACTTTCTCCAAGCGTTTAACATGGCAACGACAAATGTATGGAACTTCTAGTTGGAGACAAATAGCTTGTTCTGATGCACCACTGCCAGTTTACTGTAAATCTACCACCCTCACACTGACGATGCAACACACAAATTGCTTCGCTAAGGAATATTACAAGCACCATGCCAACTTTCTCCAAGCGTTTAACATGGCAACGACAAATGTATGGAACTTCTAGTTGGAGACAAATAGCTTGTTCTGATGCACCACTGCCAGTTTACTGTAAATCTACCACCCTCGCACTGACGATGCAACAAGCAAATTGCTTCGCTAAGCAATATTACTGGCACCATGCCAACTATCTCCAAGCGTTTAACATGGCAACGACAAATGTATGGAACTTCTAGTTGGAGACAAATAGCTTGTTCTGATGCACCACTGCCAGTTTACTTTAAATCTACCACCCTCACACTGACGATGCAACACACTAATTGCTTCGCTAAGCAATAGTACAGGCACCATGCCAACTTTCTCCAAGCGTTTAACATGGCAACGACAAATGTATGGAACTTCTAGTTGGAGACAAATAGCTTGTTCTGATGCACCACTGCCAGTTTACTGTAAATCTACCACCCTCACACTGACGATGCAACACACAAATTGCTTCGCTAAGGAATATTACAGGCATCATGCCAACTTTCTCCAAGCGTTTAACATGGCAACGATAAATGTGTGGAACTTCTAGTTGGAGGCAAATAGCTTGTTCTGATGCACCACTGCCAGTTTACTGTAAATCTACCACCCTCACACTGACGATGCAACACACAAATTGCTTCGCTAAGGAATATTACAGGCACCATACCAACTTTCTCCAAGCGTTTAACATGGCAACGACAAATGTGTGGAACTTCTAGTTGGAGGCAAATAGCTTGTTCTGATGCACCACTGCCAGTTTACTGTAAATCTACCATCCTCACACTCACGATGCAACACACAAATTACTTCGTTAAGGAATATTACTGGAACCATAACAACTTTCTCCAAGCGTTTAACATGGCAACGACAAATGTATGGAACTTCTAGTTGGAGACAAATAACTTGTTCTGATGCACCACTGCCCGAATACTGTAAATCTACCACCCTCACACTGACGATGCAACAAACAAATTGCTTCGTTAAGGAATATTACAGGCACCATGCCAACTTTCTCCAAACGTTTAACATGGCAACGACAAATGTATGGAACTTCTAGTTGGAGACAAATAGCTTGTTCTGATGCACCACTGCCAGTTTACTGTAAATCTACCACCCTCACACTGACGATGCAACACACAAATTGCTTCGCTAAGCAATATTACAGGCACCATGCCAACTTTTTCCAAGCGTTTAACATTGCAACGAGAAATGTATGGAACTTCTAGTTGGAGACAAATAGCTTGTTCTGATGCACCACTGCCAGTTTACTGTAAATCTACCACCCTCACACTGACGATGCATCACATAAATTGATTCGCTAAGGAATATTACAGGCACCATGCCAACTTTCTCCAAGCGTTTAACATGGCAACGACAAATCTATGAAACTTCTAGTTGGAGACAAGTAGCTTGTTCTGATGCACCACTGCCAGTTTACTGTAAATCTACCACCCTCACACTGACGATGCAACCCACAAATTGCTTCGCTAAGGAATATTACAGGCACCATGAAAACTTTCTCCAAGCATTTAACATGGCCACGACAAATGTACGGAACTTCTAGTTGGAGACAAATAGCGTGTTCTGATGCACCACTGTCAGTTTACTGTAAATCAACCACCCTCACACTGACGATGCAACACACAAATTGCTTCGCTAAGGAATATTACAGGCACCATGCCTACTTTCTCCAAATGTTTAACATGGCAACGACAAATGTGTGGAACTTCTAGTTGGAGGCAAATAGCTTGTTCTGATGCACCACTGCCAGTTTACTGTAAATCTACCACCCTCACGCTGACGATGCAACACACAAATTACTTCGTTAATGAATATTACTGGAACCATACCAACTTTCTCCAAGCGTTTAACATTGCAACGACAAATGTGTGGAACTTCTAGTTGGAGGCAAATAGCTTGTTCTGATGCACCACTGCCAGTTTACTGTAAATCTACCACCCTCACACTCACGATGCAACACACAAATTGCTTCGCTAAGGAATATTACAAGCACCATGCCAACTTTCTCCAAGTGTTTAACATGGCAACGACAAATGTATGGAACTTCTAGTTGGAGACAAATAGCTTGCTCTGATGCACCACTGCCAGTTTACTGTAAATCTACCACCCTCACACTGACGATGCAACACACAAATTGCTTCGCTAAGCAATATTACTGGCACCATGCCAACTATCTCCAAGCGTTTAACATGGCAACGACAAATGTATGGAACTTCTAGTTATAGACAAATAGCTTGTTCTGATGCACCACTGCCAGTTTACTTTAAATCTACCACCCTCACACTGACGATGCAACACACTAATTGCTTCGCTAAGCAATAGTACAGGCACCATGCCAACTTTCTCCAAGCGTTTTACATGGCAACGACAAATGTATGGAACTTCTAGTTGGAGACAATTAGCTTGTTCTGATGCACCACTGCCAGTTTACTGTAAATCTACCACCCTCACACTGACGATGCAACACACAAATTGCTTCGCTAAGGAATATTACAGGCACCATGCCAACTTTCTCCAAGCGTTTAACATGGCAACGATAAATGTGTGGAACTTCTAGTTGGAGGCAAATAGCTTGTTCTGATGCACCACTGCCAGTTTACTGTAAATCTACCACCCTCACACTGACGATGCAACACACAAATTGCTTCGCTAAGGAATATTACAAGCACCATGCCAACTTTCTCCAAGCGTTTAACATGGCAACGACAAATGTATGGAACTTCTAGTTGGAGACAAATAGCTTGTTCTGATGCACCACTGCCAGTTTACTGTAAATCTACCACCCTCACACTGACAATGCAACAAGCAAATTGCTTCGCTAAGCAATATTACTGGCACCATGCCAACTATCTCCAAGCGTTTAACATGGCAACGACAAATGTATGGAACTTCTAGTTGGAGACAAATAGCTTGTTCTGATGCACCACTGCCAGTTTACTTTAAATCTACCACCCTCACACTGACGATGCAACACACTAATTGCTTCGCTAAGCAATAGTACAGGCACCATGCCAACTTTCTCCAAGCGTTTAACATGGCAACGACAAATGTATGGAACTTCTAGTTGGAGACAAATAGCTTGTTCTGATGCACCACTGCCAGTTTACTGTAAATCTACCACCCTCACACTGACGATGCAACACACAAATTGCTTCGCTAAGGAATATTACAGGCACCATGCCAACTTTCTCCAAGCGTTTAACATGGCAACGATAAATGTGTGGAACTTCTAGTTGGAGGCAAATAGCTTGTTCTGATGCACCACTGCCAGTTTACTGTAAATCTACCACCCTCACACTGACGATGCAACACACAAATTGCTTCGCTAAGGAATATTACAGGCACCATGCCAACTTTCTCCAAGCGTTTAACATGGCAACGACAAATGTACGGAACTTCTAGTTGGAGGCAAATAGCTTGTTCTGATGCACCACTGCCAGTTTACTGTAAATCTACCACCCTCACACTCACGATGCAACACACAAATTGCTTCGCTAAGGAATATTACAGGCACCATGCCAACTTTCTCCAAGCGTTTAACATGGCAACGACAAATGTATGGAACTTCTAGTTGGAGACAAGTAGCTTGTTCTGACGCACCACTGCCAGTTTACTGTAAATCTACCACCCTCACACTGACGATGCAACACACAAATTGCTTCGCTAAGGAATATTACAGGCACCATTAAAACTTTCTCCAAGCATTTAACATGGCAACGACAAATGTACGGAACTTCTAGTTGGAGACAAATAGCGTGTTCTGATGCACCACTGTCAGTTTACTGTAAATCAACCACCCTCACACTGACGATGCAACACACAAATTGCTTCGCTAAGGAATATTACAGGCACCATGCCAACTTTCTCCAAGCGTTTAACATGCAACGACAAATGTGTGGAACTTCTAGTTGGAGGCAAATAGCTTGTTCTGATGCACCACTGCCAGTTTACTGTAAATCTACCACCCTCTCACTGACGATGCAACACACAAATTACTTCGTTAAGGAATATTACTGGAACCATACCAACTTTCTCCAAGCGTTTAACATGGCAACGACAAATGTATGGAACTTCTAGTTGGAGACAAGTAGCTTGTTCTGATGCACCACTGCCTGAATACTGTAAATCTACCACCCTCACACTGACGATGCAACACACAAATTGCTTCGCCAAAAAATATTACAGGCACCGTGCCAACTTTCTCCAAGCGTTTAACATGGCAACGACAAATGTATGGAACTTCTAGTTGGAGACAAATAGCTTGTTCTGATGCACCACTGCCAGTTTACTGTAAATCTACCACCCTCACACTGACGATCTAACACACAAATTGCTTCGCTAAGGAATATTACAGGCACCATGCCAACTTTCTCCAAGCGTTTAACATGGCAACGACAAATGTATGGAACTTCTAGTTGGAGACAAATAGCTTGTTCTGATGAACCACTGCCAGTTTAGTGTAAATCTACCACCCTCACACTGACGATGCAACACACAAATTGCTTCGCTAAGGAATATTACAAGCACCATGCCAACTTCCTCCAAGCGTTTAACATGGCAACGACAAATGTATGGAACTTCTAGTTGGAGACAAATAGCTTGTTCTGATGCACCACTGCCAGTTTACTGTAAATCTACCACCCTCACACTGACGATGCAACAAGCAAATTGCTTCGCTAAGCAATATTACTGGCACCATGCCAACTATCTCCAAGCGTTTAACATGGCAACGACAAATGTATGGAACTTCTAGTTGGAGACAAATAGCTTGTTCTGATGCACCACTGCCAGTTTACTGTAAATCTACCACCCTCACACTGACGATGCAACACACTAATTGCTTCGCTAAGCAATAGTACAGGCACCATGCCAACTTTCTCCAAGCGTTTAACATGGCAACGACAAATGTGTGGAACTTCTAGTTGGAGGCAAATAGCTTGTTCTGATGCACCACTGCCAGTTTACTGTAAATCTACCACCCTCACACTGACGATGCAACACACAAATTTCTTCGTTAAGTAATATTACTGGAACCATACCAACTTTCTCCAAGCGTTTAACATGGCAACGACAAATGTATGGAACTTCTAGTTGGAGACAAATAGCTTGTTCTGATGCACCACTGCCCGAATACTGTAAATCTACCACCCTCACACTGACGATGCAACACACAAATTGCTTCTTTAAGGAATATTACAGGCACCATGCCAACTTACTCCAAGTGTTTAACATGGCAACGACAAATGTATGGAACCTCTAGTTGGAGACAAATAGCTTGTTCTGATGCACCACTGCCAGTTTACTGTAAATCTACCACCATCACACTGACGATGCAACACACAAATTGCTTCGCTAAGCAATATTACAGGCACCATGCCAACTTTCTCCAAGCATTTAACATGGCAACGACAAATGTATGGAACTTCTAGTTGGAGACAAATAGCTTCTTCTGATGCACCACTGTCAGTTAACTGTAAATCAACCACCCTCACACTGACGATGCAACACACAAATTGCTTCGCTAAGGAATATTACAGGCACCATGCCAACTTTCTCCAAGCGTTTAACATGGCAACGACAAATGTATGGAACTTCTAGTTGGAGACAAGTAGCTTGTTCTGATGCACCACTGCCAGTTTACTGTAAATCTACCACCCTCACACTGACGATGCAACACACAATTTACTTCGTTAAGGAATATTACTGGAACCATACCAACTTTCTCCAAGCGTTTAACATGGCAACGACAAATGTATGGAACTTCTAGTTGGAGACAAATAGCTTGTTCTGATGCACCACTGCCCGAATACTGTAAATCTACCACCCTCACACTGACGATGCACACACAAATTGCTTCGCCAAAAAATATTACAGGCACCGTGCCAACTTTCTCCAAGCGTTTAACATGGCAACGACAAATGTATGGAACTTCTAGTTGGAGACAAATAGCTTGTTCTGACGCACCACTGCCAGTTTACTGTAAATCTACCACCCTCACACTGACGATGCAACACACAAATTGCTTCGCTAAGGAATAGTACAGGCACCATGCCAACTTTCTCCAAGCGTTTTACATGGCAACGACAAATGAATGGACCTCTAGTTGGAAACAAATAGCTTGTTCTGATGCACCACTGCCAGTTTACTTTAAATCTACCACCCTCACACTGACGATGCAACACACTAATTGCTTCGCTAAGCAATAGTACAGGCACCATGCCAACTTTCTCCAAGCGTTTAACATGGCAACGACAAATGTATGGAACTTCTAGTTGGAGACAAATAGCTTGTTCTGATGCACCACTGCCAGTTTACTGTAAATCTACCACCCTCACACTGACGATGCAACACATAAATTGCTTCGCTGAGGAGTAATACAGGCTCCATGCCAACATTCTCCAAGCGTTTAGCATGGGAACGATAAATGTATGGAACTTCTACTTGGAGACAAATAGCTTGTTCTGATGCACCACTGCCAGTTTACTGTAAATCTACCACCCTCACACTGACGATGCAACACACAAATTGCTTCGCTAAGGAATATTACAAGCACCATGCCAACTTTCTCCAAGCGTTTAACATGGCAACGACAAATGTATGGAACTTCTAGTTGGAGACAAATAGCTTGTTCTGATGCACCACTGCCAGTTTACTGTAAATCTACCACCCTCACACTGACGATGCAACAAGCAAATTGCTTCGCTAAGCAATATTACTGGCACCATGCCAACTATCTCCAAGCGTTTAACATGGCAACGACAAATGTATGGAACTTCTAGTTGGAGACAAATAGCTTGTTCTGATGCACCACTGCCAGTTTACTTTAAATCTACCACCCTCACACTGACGATGCAACACACTAATTGCTTCGCTAAGCAATAGTACAGGCACCATGCCAACTTTCTCCAAGCGTTTAACATGGCAACGACAAGTGTATGGAACTTCTAGTTGGAGACAAATAGCTTGTTCTGATGCACCACTGCCAGTTTACTGTAAATCTACCACCCTCACACTGACGATGCAACACACAAATTGCTTCGCTAAGGAATATTACAGGCACCATGCCAACTTTCTCCAAGCGTTTAACATGGCAACGACAAATGTGTGGAACTTCTAGTTGGAGGCAAGTAGCTTGTTCTGATGCACCATTGCCAGTTTACTGTAAATCTACCACCCTCACACTCACGATGCAACACACAAATTACTTCGTTAAGGAATATTACTGGAACCATACCTACTTTCTCCAAGCGTTTAACATGGCAACGACAAATGTATGGAACTTCTAGTTGGAGACAAATAACTTGTTCTGATGCACCACTGCCCGAATACTGTAAATCTACCACCCTCACACTGACGATGCAACAAACAAATTGCTTCGTTAAGGAATATTACAGGCACCATGCCAACTTTCTCCAAACGTTTAACATGGCAACGACAAATGTATGGAACTTCTAGTTGGAGACAAATAGCTTGTTCTGATGCACCACTGCCAGTTTACTGTAAATCTACCACCCTCACACTGACGATGCAACACACAAATTGCTTCGCTAAGCAATATTTCAGGCACCATGCCAACTTTATCCAAGCGTTTAACATGGCAACGAGAAATGTATGGAACTTCTAGTTGGAGACAAATAGCTTGTTCTGATGCACCACTGCCAGTTTACTGTAAATCTACCACCCTCACACTGACGATGCAACACATAAATTGCTTCGCTAAGGAATATTACAGGCACCATGCCAACTTTCTCCAAGCGTTTAACATGGCAACGACAAATCTATGGAACTTCTAGTTGGAGACAAGTAGCTTGTTCTGATGCACCACTGCCAGTTTACTGTAAATCTACCACCCTCACACTGACGATGCAACACACAAATTGCTTCGCTAAGGAATATTACAGGCACCATGAAAACTTTCTCCAAGCATTTAACATGGCAACGACAAATGTACGGAACTTCTAGTTGGAGACAAATAGCGTGTTCTGATGCACCACTGTCAGTTTACTGTAAATCAACCACCCTCACACTGACGATGCAACACACAAATTGCTTCGCTAAGGAATATTACAGGCACCATGCCAACTTTCTCCAAGCGTTTAACATGGCAACTACAAATGTGTGGAACTTCTAGTTGGAGGCAAATAGCTTGTTCTGATGCACCACTGCCTGAATACTGTAAATCTACCACCCTCACACTGACGATGCAACACACAAATTGCTTCGCCAAAAAATATTACAGGCACCGTGCCAACTTTCTCCAAGCGTTTAACATGGCAACGACAAATGTAAGGAACTTCTAGTTGGAGACAAATAGCTTGTTCTGATGCACCACTGCCAGTTTACTGTAAGTCTACCACCCTCACACTGACGATGCAACAAGCAAATTGCTTCGCTAAGCAATATTACTGGCACCATGCCAACTATCTCCAAGCGTTTTACATGGCAACGACAAATGTATGGAACTTCTAGTTGGAGACAAATAGCTTGTTCTGATGCACCACTGCCAGTTTACTTTAAATCTACCACCCTCACACTGACGATGCAACACACTAATTGCTTCACTAAGCAATAGTACAGGCACCATGCCAACTTTCTCCAAGCGTTTAACATGGCAACGACAAATGTATGGAACTTCTAGTTGGAGACAAAAAGCTTGTTCTGATGAACCATTGCCAGTTTAGTGTGAATCTACCACCCTCACACTGACGATGCAACACACAAATTGCTTCGCTAAGGAATATTACAAGCACCATGCCAACTTTCTCCAAGCGTTTAACATGGCAACGACAAATGTATGGAACCTCTAGTTGGAGACAAATAGCTTGTTCTGATGCACCACTGCCAGTTTACTGTAAGTCTACCACCCTCACACTGACGATGCAACAAGCAAATTGCTTCGCTAAGCAATATTACTGGCACCATGCCAACTATCTCCAAGCGTTTTACATGGCAACGACAAATGTATGGAACTTCTAGTTGGAGACAAATAGCTTGTTCTGATGCACCACTGCCAGTTTACTTTAAATCTACCACCCTCACACTGACGATGCAACACACTAATTGCTTCACTAAGCAATAGTACAGGCACCATGCCAACTTTCTCCAAGCGTTTAACATGGCAACGACAAATGTATGGAACTTCTAGTTGGAGACAAATAGCTTGTTCTGATGCACCACTGCCAGTTTACTGTAAATCTACCACCCTCACACTGACGATGCAACACACAAATTGCTTCGCTAAGGTATATTACAGGCACCATGCCAACTTTCTCCAAGCGTTTAACATGGCAACGACAAATGTGTGGAACTTGTAGTTGGAGGCAAATAGCTTGTTCTGATGCACCACTGCCAGTTTACTGTAAATCTACCACCCTCACACTGACGATGCAACACACAAATTACTTCGTTAAGTAATATTACAGGAACCATACCAACTTTCTCCAAGCGTTTAACATGGCAACGACAAATGTATGGAACTTCTAGTTGGAGACAAATAGCTTGTTCTGATGCACCACTGCCCGAATACTGTAAATCTACCACCCTCACACTGACGATGCAACACACAAATTGCTTCTTTAAGGAATATTACAGGCACCATGCCAACTTTCTCCAAGTGTTTAACATGGCAACGACAAATGTATGGAACCTCTAGTTGGAGACAAATAGCTTGTTCTGATGCACCACTGCCAGTTTACTGTAAATCTACCACCCTCACACTGACGATGCAACACACAAATTGCTTCGCTAAGCAATATTACAGGCACCATGCAAACTTTCTCCAAGCGTTTAACATGGCAACGACAAATGTATGGAACTTCTAGTTGGAGACAAGTAGCTTGTTCTGATGCACCACTGCCAGTTTACTGTAAATCTACCACCCTCACACTGACGATGCAACACACAAATTGCTTCGCTAAGGAATATTACAGGCACCATGAAAACTTTCTCCAAGCATTTAACATGGCAACGACAAATGTATGGAACTTCTAGTTGGAGACAAATAGCTTCTTCTGATGCACCACTGTCAGTTAACTGTAAATCAACCACCCTCACACTGACGATGCAACACACAAATTGCTTCGCTAAGGAATATTACAGGCACCATGCCAACTTTCTCCAAACGTTTAACATGGCAACGACAAATGTATGGAACTTCTAGTTGGAGACAAGTAGCTTGTTCTGATGCACCACTGCCAGTTTACTGTAAATCTACCACCCTCACACTGACGATGCAACACACAAATTACTTCGTTAAGGAATATTACTGGAACCATACCAACTTTCTCCAAGCGTTGAACATGGCAACGACAAATGTATGGAACTTCTAGTTGGAGACAAATAGCTTGTTCTGATGCACCACTGCCCGAATACTGTAAATCTACCACCCTCACACTGACGATGCACACACAAATTGCTTCGCCAAAAAATATTACAGGCACCGTGCCAACTTTCTCCAAGCGTTTAACATGGCAACTACAAATGTATGGAACTTCTAGTTGGAGACAAATAGCTTGTTCTGATGCACCACTGCCAGTTTACTGTAAATCTACCACCCTCACACTGACGATGCAACACACAAATTGCTTCGCTAAGGAATAGTACAGGCACCATGCCAACTTTCTCCAAGCGTTTTACATGGCAACGACAAATGTATGGAACTTCTAGTTGGAGACAAATAGCTTGTTCTGGTGCACCACTGCCAGTTTACTGTAAATCTACCACCCTCACACTGACGATGCAACACACAAATTGCTTCGCTAAGGAATATTACAAGCACCATGCCAACTTTCTCCAAGCGTTTAACATGGCAACGACAAATGTATGGAACTTCTAGTTGGAGACAAATAGCTTGTTCTGATGCACCACTGCCAGTTTACTGTAAATCTACCACCCTCACACTGACGATGCAACAAGCAAATTGCTTCGCTAAGCAATATTACTGGCACCATGCCAACTTTCTCCAAGCGTTTAACATGGCAACGACAAATGTATGGAACTTCTAGTTGGAGACAAATAGCTTGTTCTGATGCACCACTGCCAGTTTACTTTAAATCTATCACCCTCACACTGACGATGCAACACACTAATTGCTTCGCTAAGCAATAGTACAGCCACCATGCCAACTTTCTCCAAGCGTTTAACATGGCAACGACAAATGTATGGAACTTCTAGTTGGAGACAAATAGCTTGTTCTGATGCACCACTGCCAGTTTACTGTAAATCTACCACCCTCACACTGACGATGCAACACATAAATTGCTTCGCTGAGGAGTAATACAGGCTCCATGCCAACATTCTCCAAGCGTTTAGCATGGGAACGATAAATGTATGGAACTTCTACTTGGAGACAAATAGCTTGTTCTGATGCACCACTGCCAGTTTACTGTAAATCTACCACCCTCACACTGACGATGCAACACACAAATTGCTTCGCCAAGGAATATTACAAACACCATGCCAACTTTCTCCAAGCGTTTAACATGGCAACGACAAATGTATGGAACTTCTAGTTGGAGACAAATAGCTTGTCCTGATGCACCACTGCCAGTTTACTGTAAATCTACCACCCTCACACTGACGATGCAACAAGCAAATTGCTTCGCTAAGCAATATTACTGGCACCATGCCAACTATCTCCAAGCGTTTAACATGCCAACGACAAATGTATGGAACTTCTAGTTGGAGACAAATAGCTTGTTCTGATGCACCACTGCCAGTTTACTGTAAATCTACCACCCTCACACTGACGATGCAACACACAAATTGCTTCGCTAAGGAATATTACAAGCACCATGCCAACTTTCTCCAAGCGTTTAACATGGCAACGACAAATGTATGGAACTTCTAGTTGGAGACAAATAGCTTGTTCTGATGCACCACTGCCAGTTTACTGTAAATCTACCACCCTCACACTGACGATGCAACAAGCAAATTGCTTCGCTAAGCAATATTACTGGCACCATGCCAACATTCTCCAAGCGTTTAACATGGCAACGACAAATGTATGGAACTTCTAGTTGGAGACAAATAGCTTGTTCTGATGCACCACTGCCAGTTTACTTTAAATCTACCACCCTCACACTGACGATGCAACACACTAATTGCTTCGCTAAGCAATAGTACAGGCACCATGCCAACTTTCTCCAAGCGTTTAACATGGCAACGACAAGTGTATGGAACTTCTAGTTGGAGACAAATAGCTTGTTCTGATGCACCACTGCCAGTTTACTGTAAATCTACCACCCTCACACTGACGATGCAACACACAAATTGCTTCGCTAAGGAATATTACAGGCACCATGCCAACTTTCTCCAAGCGTTTAACATGGCAACGACAAATGTGTGGAACTTCTAGTTGGAGGCAAATAGCTTGTTCTGATGCACCACTGCCAGTTTACTGTAAATCTACCACCCTCACACTGACGATGCAACACACAAATTGTTTCGCTAAGGAATATTACAGGCACCATGCCAACTTTCTCCAAGCGTTTAACATGGCAACGACAAATGTGTGGAACTTCTAGTTGGAGGCAAGTAGCTTGTTCTGATGCACCATTGCCAGTTTACTGTAAATCTACCACCCTCACACTCACGATGCAACACACAAATTACTTCGTTAAGGAATATTACTGGAACCATACCTACTTTCTCCAAGCGTTTAACATGGCAACGACAAATGTATGGAACTTCTAGTTGGAGACAAATAACTTGTTCTGATGCACCACTGCCCGAATACTGTAAATCTACCACCCTCACACTGACGATGCAACAAACAAATTGCTTCGTTAAGGAATATTACAGGCACCATGCCAACTATCTACAAACGTTTAACATGGCAACGACAAATGTATGGAACTTCTAGTTGGAGACAAATAGCTTGTTCTGATGCACCACTGCCAGTTTACTGTAAATCTACCACCCTCACACTGACGATGCAACACACAAATTGCTTCGCTAAGCAATATTTCAGGCACCATGCCAACTTTATCCAAGCGTTTAACATGGCAACGAGAAATGTATGGAACTTCTAGTTGGAGACAAATAGCTTGTTCTGATGCACCACTGCCAGTTTACTGTAAATCTACCACCCTCACACTGACGATGCAACACATAAATTGCTTCGCTAAGGAATATTACAGGCACCATGCCAACTTTCTCCAAGCGTTTAACATGGCAACGACAAATCTATGGAACTTCTAGTTGGAGACAAGTAGCTTGTTCTGATGCACCACTGCCAGTTTACTGTAAATCTACCACCCTCACACTGACGATGCAACACACAAATTGCTTCGCTAAGGAATATTACAGGCACCATGAAAACTTTCTCCAAGCATTTAACATGGCAACGACAAATGTACGGAACTTCTAGTTGGAGACAAATAGTGTGTTCTGATGCACCACTGTCAGTTTACTGTAAATCAACCACCCTCACACTGACGATGCAACACACAAATTGCTTCGCTAAGGAATATTACAGGCACCATGCCAACTTTCTCCAAGCGTTTAACATGGCAACTACAAATGTGTGGAACTTCTAGTTGGAGGCAAATAGCTTGTTCTGATGCACCACTGCCTGAATACTGTAAATCTACCACCCTCACACTGACGATGCAACACACAAATTGCTTCGCCAAAAAATATTACAGGCACCGTGCCAACTTTCTCCAAGCGTTTAACATGGCAACGACAAATGTAAGGAACTTCTAGTTGGAGACAAATAGCTTGTTCTGATGCACCACTGCCAGTTTACTGTAAATCTACCACCCTCACACTGACGATGCAACACACAAATTGCTTCGCTAAGGAATAGTACAGGCACCATGCCAACTTTCTCCAAGCGTTTAACATGGCAACGACAAATGTATGGAACTTCTAGTTGGAGACAAATAGCTTGTTCTGATGCACCACTGCCAGTTTACTGTAAATCTACCACCCTCACACTGACGATGCAACACACAAATTGCTTCGCTAAGGTATATTACAGGCACCATGCCAACTTTCTCCAAGCGTTTAACATGGCAACGACAAATGTGTGGAACTTGTAGTTGGAGGCAAATAGCTTGTTCTGATGCACCACTGCCAGTTTACTGTAAATCTACCACCCTCACACTGACGATGCAACACACAAATTACTTCGTTAAGTAATATTACAGGAACCATACCAACTTTCTCCAAGCGTTTAACATGGCAACGACAAATGTATGGAACTTCTAGTTGGAGACAAATAGCTTGTTCTGATGCACCACTGCCCGAATACTGTAAATCTACCACCCTCACACTGACGATGCAACACACAAATTGCTTCTTTAAGGAATATTACAGGCACCATGCCAACTTTCTCCAAGTGTTTAACATGGCAACGACAAATGTATGGAACCTCTAGTTGGAGACAAATAGCTTGTTCTGATGCACCACTGCCAGTTTACTGTAAATCTACCACCCTCACACTGACGATGCAACACACAAATTGCTTCGCTAAGCAATATTACAGGCACCATGCAAACTTTCTCCAAGCGTTTAACATGGCAACGACAAATGTATGGAACTTCTAGTTGGAGACAAGTAGCTTGTTCTGATGCACCACTGCCAGTTTACTGTAAATCTACCACCCTCACACTGACGATGCAACACACAAATTGCTTCGCTAAGGAATATTACAGGCACCATGAAAACTTTCTCCAAGCATTTAACATGGCAACGACAAATGTATGGAACTTCTAGTTGGAGACAAATAGCTTCTTCTGATGCACCACTGTCAGTTAACTGTAAATCAACCACCCTCACACTGACGATGCAACACACAAATTGCTTCGCTAAGGAATATTACAGGCACCATGCCAACTTTCTCCAAACGTTTAACATGGCAACGACAAATGTATGGAACTTCTAGTTGGAGACAAGTAGCTTGTTCTGATGCACCACTGCCAGTTTACTGTAAATCTACCACCCTCACACTGACGATGCAACACACAAATTACTTCGTTAAGGAATATTACTGGAACCATACCAACTTTCTCCAAGCGTTGAACATGGCAACGACAAATGTATGGAACTTCTAGTTGGAGACAAATAGCTTGTTCTGATGCACCACTGCCCGAATACTGTAAATCTACCACCCTCACACTGACGATGCACACACAAATTGCTTCGCCAAAAAATATTACAGGCACCGTGCCAACTTTCTCCAAGCGTTTAACATGGCAACTACAAATGTATGGAACTTCTAGTTGGAGACAAATAGCTTGTTCTGATGCACCACTGCCAGTTTACTGTAAATCTACCACCCTCACACTGACGATGCAACACACAAATTGCTTCGCTAAGGAATAGTACAGGCACCATGCCAACTTTCTCCAAGCGTTTTACATGGCAACGACAAATGTATGGAACTTCTAGTTGGAGACAAATAGCTTGTTCTGGTGCACCACTGCCAGTTTACTGTAAATCTACCACCCTCACACTGACGATGCAACACACAAATTGCTTCGCTAAGGAATATTACAAGCACCATGCCAACTTTCTCCAAGCGTTTAACATGGCAACGACAAATGTATGGAACTTCTAGTTGGAGACAAATAGCTTGTTCTGATGCACCACTGCCAGTTTACTGTAAATCTACCACCCTCACACTGACGATGCAACAAGCAAATTGCTTCGCTAAGCAATATTACTGGCACCATGCCAACTTTCTCCAAGCGTTTAACATGGCAACGACAAATGTATGGAACTTCTAGTTGGAGACAAATAGCTTGTTCTGATGCACCACTGCCAGTTTACTTTAAATCTACAACCCTCACACTGACGATGCAACACACTAATTGCTTCGCTAAGCAATAGTACAGCCACCATGCCAACTTTCTCCAAGCGTTTAACATGGCAACGACAAATGTATGGAACTTCTAGTTGGAGACAAATAGCTTGTTCTGATGCACCACTGCCAGTTTACTGTAAATCTACCACCCTCACACTGACGATGCAACACATAAATTGCTTCGCTGAGGAGTAATACAGGCTCCATGCCAACATTCTCGAAGCGTTTAGCATGGGAACGATAAATGTATGGAACTTCTACTTGGAGACAAATAGCTTGTTCTGATGCACCACTGCCAGTTTACTGTAAATCTACCACCCTCACACTGACGATGCAACACACAAATTGCTTCGCCAAGGAATATTACAAGCACCATGCCAACTTTCTCCAAGCGTGTAACATGGCAACGACAAATGTATGGAACTTCTAGTTGGAGACAAATAGCTTGTTCTGATGCACCACTGCCAGTTTACTGTAAATCTACCACCCTCACACTGACGATGCAACAAGCAAATTGCTTCGCTAAGCAATATTACTGGCACCATGCCAACTATCTCCAAGCGTTTAACATGGCAACGACAAATGTATGGAACTTCTAGTTGGAGACAAATAGCTTGTTCTGATGCACCACTGCCAGTTTACTTTAAATCTGCCACCCTCACACTGACGATGCAACACACTAATTGCTTCGCTAAGCAATAGTACAGGCACCATGCCAACATTCTCCAAGCGTTTAACATGGCAACGACAAATGTATGGAACTTCTAGTTGGAGACAAATAGCTTGTTCTGATGCACCACTGCCAGTTTACTGTAAATCTACCACCCTCACACTGACGATGCAACACACAAATTGCTTCGCTAAGGAATATTAGAGGCACCATGCCAACTTTCTCCAAGCGTTTAACATGGCAACGACAAATGTGTGGAACTTCTAGTTGGAGGCAAATAGCTTGTTCTGATGCACCACTGCCAGTTTACTGTAAATCTACCACCCTCACACTGACGATGCAACACACAAATTGTTTCGCTAAGGAATATTACAGGCACCATGCCAACTTTCTCCAAGCGTTTAACATGGCAACGACAAATGTGTAGAACTTCTAGTTGGAGGCAAATAGCTTGTTCTGATGCACCACTGCCAGTTTACTGTAAATCTACCACCCTCACACTCACGATGCAACACACAAATTACTTCGTTAAGGAATATTACTGGAACCATACCAACTTTCTCCAAGCGTTTAACATGGCAACGACAAATGTATGGAACTTCTAGTTGGAGACAAATAACTTGTTCTGATGCACCACTGCCCGAATACTGTAAATCTACCACCCTCACACTGACGATGCCACACACAAATTGCTTCGTTAAGGAATATTACAGGCACCATGCCAACTTTCTCCAAACGTTTAACATGGCAACGGCAAATGTATGGAACTTCTAGTTGGAGACAAATAGCTTGTTCTGATGCACCACTGCCAGTTTACTGTAAATCTACCACCCTCACACTGACGATGCAACACACAAATTGCTTCGCTAAGCAATATTTCAGGCACCATGCCAACTTTTTCCAAGCGTTTAACATGGCAACGAGAAATGTATGGAACTTCTAGTTGGAGACAAATAGCTTGTTCTGATGCACCACTGCCAGTTTACTGTAAATCTACCACCCTCACACTGACGATGCAACACATAAATTGCTTCGCTAAGGAATATTACAGGCACCATGCCAACTTTCTCCAAGCGTTTAACATGGCAACGACAAATCTATGGAACTTCTAGTTGGAGACAAGTAGCTTGTTCTGATGCACCACTGCCAGTTTACTGTAAATCTACCACCCTCACACTGACGATGCAACACACAAATTGCTTCGCTAAGGAATATTACAGGCACCATGAAAACTTTCTCCAAGCATTTAACATGGCAACGACAAATGTACGGAACTTCTAGTTGGAGACAAATAGCGTGTTCTGATGCACCACTGTCAGTTTACTGTAAATCAACGACCCTCACACTGACGATGCAACACACAAATTGCTTCGCTAAGGAATATTACAGGCACCATGCCAACTTTCTCCAAGCGTTTAACATGGCAACTACAAATGTGTGGAACTTCTAGTTGGAGACAAATAGCTTGTTCTGATGCACCACTGCCAGTTTACTGTAAATCTACCACCCTCACACTGACGATGCAACACACAAATTACTTCGTTAAGGAATATTACTGGAACCATACCAACTTTCTCCAAGCGTTTAACATGGCAACAACAAATGTATGGAACTTCTAGTTGGAGACAAGTAGCTTGTTCTGATGCACCACTGCCTGAATACTGTAAATCTACCACCCTCACACTGACGAAGCAACACACAAATTGCTTCGCCAAAAAATATTACAGGCACCGTGCCAACTTTCTCCAAGCGTTTAACATGGCAACGACAAATGTATGGAACTTCTAGTTGGAGACAAATAGCTTGTTCTGATGCACCACTCCCAGTTTACTGTAAATCTACCACCCTCACACTGACGATGCAACACACAAATTGCTTCGCTAAGGAATAGTACAGGCACCATGCCAACTTTCTCCAAGCGTTTAACATTGCAACGACAAATGTATGGAACTTCTAGTTGGAGACAAATAGCTTGTTCTGATGCACCACTGCCAGTTTAGTGTAAATCTACCACCCTCACACTGACGATGCAACACACAAATTGCTCCGCTAAGGAATATTACAAGCACCATGCCAACTTTCTCCAAGCGTTTAACATGGCAACGACAAATGTATGGAACTTCTAGTTGGAGACAAATAGCTTGTTCTGATGCACCACTGCCAGTTTACTGTAAATCTACCACCCTCACACTGACGATGCAACAAGCAAATTGCTTCGCTAAGCAATATTACTGGCACCATGCCAACTTTCTCCAAGCGTTTAACATGGCAACGACAAATGTGTGGAACTTCTAGTTGGAGGCAAATAGCTTGTTCTGATGCACCACTGCCAGTTTACTGTAAATCTACCACCCTCACACTGACGATGCAACACACAAATTACTTCGTTAAGTAATATTACGGGAACCATACCAACTTTCTCCAAGCGTTTAACATGGCAACGACAAATGTATCGAACTTCTAGTTGGAGACAAATAGCTTGTTCTGATGCACCACTGCCCGAATACTGTAAATCTACCACCCTCACACTGACGATGCAACACACAAATTGCTTCTTTAAGGAATATTACAGGCACCATGCCAACTTTCTCCAAGTGTTTAACATGGCAACGACAAATGTATGGAACCTCTAGTTGGAGACAAATAGCTTGTTCTGATGCACCACTGCCAGTTTACTGTAAATCTACCACCCTCACACTGACGATGCAACACACAAATTGCTTCGCTAAGCAATATTACAGGCACCATGCCAACTTTCTCCAAGAGTTTAACATGGCAACGACAAATCTATGGAACTTCTAGTTGGAGACAAATAGCTTGTTCTGATGCACCACTGCCAGTTTACTGTAAATCTACCACCCTCACACTGACAATGCAACACACAAATTGCTTCGCTAGGCAATATTACAGGCACCATACCAACTTTCTCCAAGCGTTTAACATGGCAACGACAAATGTATGGAACTTCTAGTTGGAGACAAGTAGCTTGTTCTGATGCACCACTGCCAGTTTACTGTAAATCTACCACCCTCACACTGACGATGCAACACACAAATTGCTTCGCTAAGGAATATAACAGGCACCATGAAAACTTTCTCCAAGCATTTAACATGGCAACGACAAATGTATGGAACTTCTAGTTGGAGACAAATAGCTTCTTCTGATGCACCACTGTCAGTTAACTGTAAATCAACCACCCTCACACTGACGATGCAACACACAAATTGCTTCGCTAAGGAATATTACAGGCACCATGCCAACTTTCTCCAAGCGTTTAACATGGCAACTACAAATATGTGGAACTTCTAGTTGGAGGCAAATAGCTTGTTCTGATGCACCACTGCCAGTTTACTGTAAATCTACCACCCTCACACTGACGATGCAACACACAAATTGCTTCGCTAAGGAATAGTACAGGCACCATGCCAACTTTCTCCAAGCGTTTTACATGGCAACGACAAATGTATGGAACTTCTAGTTGGAGACAAATAGCTTGTTCTGATGCACCACTGCCAGTTTACTGTAAATCTACCACCCTCACACTGACGATGCAACACACAAATTGCTTCGCTAAGGAATATTACAAGCACCATGCCAACTTTCTCCAAGCGTTTAACATGGCAACGACAAATGTATGGAACTTCTAGTTGGAGACAAATAGCTTGTTCTGATGCACCACTGCCAGTTTACTGTAAATCTACCACCCTCACACTGACGATGCAACAAGCAAATTGCTTCGCTAAGCAATATTACTGGCACCATGCCAACTTTCTCCAAGCGTTTAACATGGCAACGACAAATGTATGGAACTTCTAGTTGGAGACAAATAGCTTGTTCTGATGGACCACTGCCAGTTTACTTTAAATCTACCACCCTCACACTGACGATGCAACACACTAATTGCTTCGCTAAGCAATAGTACAGCCACCATGCCAACTTTCTCCAAGCGTTTAACATGGCAACGAGAAATGTATGGAACTTCTAGTTGGAGACAAATAGCTTGTTCTGATGCACCACTGCCAGTTTACTGTAAATCTACCACCCTCACACTGACGATGCAACACATAAATTGCTTCGCTGAGGAGTAATACAGGCTCCATGCCAACATTCTCCAAGCGTTTAGCATGGGAACGATAAATGTATGGAACTTCTACTTGGAGACAAATAGCTTGTTCTGATGCACCACTGCCAGTTTACTGTAAATCTACCACCCTCACACTGACGATGCAACACACAAATTGCTTCGCTAAGGAATATTACAAGCACCATGCCAACTATCTCCAAGCGTTTAACATGGCAACGACAAATGTATGGAACTTCTAGTTGGAGACAAATAGCTTGTTCTGATGCACCACTGCCTGTTTACTGTAAATCTACCACCCTCACACTGACGATGCAACAAGCAAATTGCTTCGCTAAGCAATATTACTGGCACCATGCCAACTATCTCCAAGCGTTTAACATGGCAACGACAAATGTATGGAACTTCTAGTTGGAGACAAATAGCTTGTTCTGATGCACCACTGCCAGTTTACTTTAAATCTACCACCCATCACACTGACGATGCAACACACTAATTGCTTCGCTAAGCAATAGTACAGGCACCATGCCAACTTTCTCCAAGCGTTTAACATGGCAACGACAAATGTATGGAACTTCTAGTTGGAGACAAATAGCTTGTTCTGATGCACCACTGCCAGTTTACTGTAAATCTACCACCCTCACACTGACGATGCAACACACAAATTGCTTCGCTAAGGAATATTACAGGCACCATGCCAACTTTCTCCAAGCGTTTAACATGGCAACGACAAATGTGTGGAACTTCTAGTTGGAGGCAAATAGCTTGTTTTGATGCACCACTGCCAGTTTACTGTAAATCTACCACCCTCACACTGACGATGCAACACACAAATTGTTTCGCTAAGGAATATTACAGGCACCATGCCAACTTTCTCCAAGCGTTTAACATGGCAACGACAAATGTGTAGAACTTCTAGTTGGAGGCAAATAGCTTGTTCTGATGCACCACTGCCAGTTTACTGTAAATCTACCACCCTCACACTCACGATGCAACACACAAATTACTTCGTTAAGGAATATTACTGGAACCATACCAACTTTCTCCAAGCGTTTAACATGGCAACGACAAATGTATGGAACTTCTAGTTGGAGACAAATAACTTGTTCTGATGCACCACTGCCCGAATACTGTAAATCTACCACCCTCACACTGACGATGCAACAAACAAATTGCTTCGTTAAGGAATATTACAGGCACCATGCCAACTTTCTCCAAACGTTTAACATGGCAACGACAAATGTATGGAACTTCTAGTTGGAGACAAATAGCTTGTTCTGATGCACCACTGCCAGTTTACTGTAAATCTACCACCCTCACACTGACGATGCAACACACAAATTGCTTCGCTAAGCAATATTTCAGGCACCATGCCAACTTTTTCCAAGCGTTTAACATGGCAACGAGAAATGTATGGAACTTCTAGTTGGAGACAAATAGCTTGTTCTGATGCACCACTGCCAGTTTACTGTAAATCTACCACCCTCACACTGACAATGCAACACACAAATTGCTTCGCTAAGGAATATTACAGGCACCATGCCAACTTTCTCCAAGCGTTTAACATGGCAACGACAAATCTATGGAACTTCTAGTTGGAGACAAGTAGCTTGTTCTGATGCACCACTGCCAGTTTACTGTAAATCTAACACCCTCACACTGACGATGCAACACACAAATTGCTTCGCTAAGGAATATTACAGGCACCATGAAAACTTTCTCCAAGCATTTAACATGGCAACGACAAATGTACGGAACTTCTAGTTGGAGACAAATAGCGTGTTCTGATGCACCACTGTCAGTTTACTGTAAATCAACCACCCTCACACTGACGATGCAACACACAAATTGCTTCGCTAAGGAATATTACAGGCACCATGCCAACTTTCTCCAAGCGTTTAACATGGCAACTACAAATGTGTGGAACTTCTAGTTGGAGGCAAATAGCTTGTTCTGATGCACCACTGCCAGTTTACTGTAAATCTACCACCCTCACACTGACGATGCAACACACAAATTACTTCGTTAAGGAATATTACTGGAACCATACCAACTTTCTCCAAGCGTTTAACATGGCAACAACAAATGTATGGAACTTCTAGTTGGAGACAAGTAGCTTGTTCTGATGCACCACTGCCTGAATACTGTAAATCTACCACCCTCACACTGACGAAGCAACACACAAATTGCTTCGCCAAAAAATATTACAGGCACCGTGCCAACTTTCTCCAAGCGTTTAACATGGCAACGACAAATGTATGGAACTTCTAGTTGGAGACAAATAGCTTGTTCTGATGCACCACTCCCAGTTTACTGTAAATCTACCACCGTCACACTGACGATGCAACACACAAATTGCTTCGCTAAGGAATAGTACAGGCACCATGCCAACTTTCTCCAAGCGTTTAACATGGCAACGACAAATGTATGGAACTTCTAGTTGGAGACAAATAGCTTGTTCTGATGCACCACTGCCAGTTTACTGTAAATCTACCACCCTCACACTGACGATGCAACAAGCAAATTGCTTCGCTAAGCAATATTACTGGCACCATGCCAACTATCTCCAAGCGTTTAACATGGCAACGACAAATGTATGGAACTTCTAGTTGGAGACAAATAGCTTGTTCTGATGCACCACTGCCAGTTTACTTTAAATCTACCACCCTCACACTGACGATGCAACACACTAATTGCTTCACTAAGCAATGGTACAGGCACCATGCCAACTTTCTCCAAGCGTTTAACATGGCAACGACAAATGTATGGAACTTCTAGTTGGAGACAAATAGCTTGTTCTGATGCACCACTGCCAGTTTACTGTAAATCTACCACCCTCACACTGACGATGCAACACACAAATTGCTTCGCTAAGGTATATTACAGGCACCATGCCAACTTTCTACAAGCGTTTAACATGGCAACGACAAATGTGTGGAACTTCTAGTTGGAGGCAAATAGCTTGTTCTGATGCACCACTGCCAGTTTACTGTAAATCTACCACCCTCACACTGACGATGCAACACACAAATTACTTCGTTAAGTAATATTACAGGAACCATACCAACTTTCTCCAAGCGTTTAACATGGCAACGACAAATGTATCGAACTTCTAGTTGGAGACAAATAGCTTGTTCTGATGCACCACTGCCCGAATACTGTAAATCTACCACCCTCACACTGACGATGCAACACACAAATTGCTTCTTTAAGGAATATTACAGGCACCATGCCAACTTTCTCCAAGTGTTTAACATGGCAACGACAAATGTATGGAACCTCTAGTTGGAGACAAATAGCTTGTTCTGATGCACCACTGCCAGTTTACTGTAAATCTACCACCCTCACACTGACGATGCAACACACATATTGCTTCGCTAAGCAATATTACAGGCACCATGCCAACTTTCTCCAAGCGTTTAACATGGCAACGACAAATCTATGGAACTTCTAGTTGGAGACAAATAGCTTGTTCTGATGCACCACTGCCAGTTTACTGTAAATCTACCACCCTCACACTGGCAATGCAACACACAAATTGCTTCGCTAAGCAATATTACAGGCACCATACCAACTTTCTCCAAGCGTTTAACATGGCAACGACAAATGTATGGAACTTCTAGTTGGAGACAAGTAGCTTGTTCTGATGCACCACTGCCAGTTTACTGTAAATCTACCACCCTCACACTGACGATGCAACACACAAATTGCTTCGCTAAGGAATATTACAGGCACCATGAAAACTTTCTCCAAGCATTTAACATGGCAACGACAAATGTATGGAACTTCTAGTTGGAGACAAATAGCTTCTTCTGATGCAAAACTGTCAGTTAACTGTAAATCAACCACCCTCACACTGACGATGCAACACACAAATTGCTTCGCTAAGGAATATTACAGGCACCATGCCAACTTTCTCCAAGCGTTTAACATGGCAACGACAAATGTATGGAACTTCTAGTTGGAGACAAGTAGCTTGTTCTGATACACCACTGCCAGTTTACTGTAAATCTACCACCCTCACACTGACGATGCAACACACAAATTACTTCGTTAAGGAATATTACTGGAACCATACCAACTTTCTCCAAGCGTTTAACATGGCAACGACAAATGTATGGAACTTCTAGTTGGAGACAAATAGCTTGTTCTGATGCACCACTGCCGGAATACTGTAAATCTACCACCCTCACACTGACGATGCACACACAAATTGCTTCGCCAAAAAATATTACAGGCACCGTGCCAACTTTCTCCAAGCGTTTAACATGGCAACGACAAATGTATGGAACTTCTAGTTGGAGACAAATAGCTTGTTCTAATGCACCACTGCCAGTTTACTGTAAATCTACCACCCTCACACTGACGATGCAACACATAAATTGCTTCGCTGAGGAGTAATACAGGCTCCATGCCAACATTCTCCAAGCGTTTAGCATGGGAACGATAAATGTATATAACTTCTACTTGGAGACAAATAGCTTGTTCTGATGCACCACTGCCAGTTTTTTGTAAATCTACCACCCTCACACTGACGATGCAACACACAAATTACTTAGTTAAGTAATATTACTGGAACCATACCAACTTTCTCCAAGCGTTTAACATGGCAACGACAAATGTATGGAACTTCTAGTTGGAGACAAATAGCTTGTTCTGATGCACCACTGCCCGAATACTGTAAATCTACCACCCTCACACTGACGATGCAACACACAAATTGCTTCTTTAAGGAATATTACAAGCACCATGCCAACTTTCTCCAAGTGTTTAACATGGCAACGACAAATGTATGGAACCTCTAGTTGGAGACAAATAGCTTGTTCTGATGCACCACTGCCAGTTTACTGTAAATCTACCACCCTCACACTGACGATGCAACACACAAATTGCTTCGCTAAGCAATATTACAGGCACCATGCCAACTTTCTCCAAGCGTTTAACATGGCAACGACAAATCTATGGAACTTCTAGTTGGAGACAAATAGCTTGTTCTGATGCACCACTGCCAGTTTACTGTAAATCTACCACCCTCACACTGACAATGCAACACACAAATTGCTTCGCTAAGCAATATTACAGGCACCATACCAACTTTCTCCAAGCGTTTAACATGTCAACGACAAATGTATGGAACTTCTAGTTGGAGACAAGTAGCTTGTTCTGATGCACCACTGCCAGTTTACTGTAAATCTACCACCCTCACACTGACGATGCAACACACAAATTGCTTCGCTAAGGAATATTACAGGCACCATGAAAACTTTCTCCAAGCATTTAACATGGCAACGACAAATGTATGGAACTTCTAGTTGGAGACAAATAGCTTCTTCTGATGCACCACTGTCAGTTAACTGTAAATCAACCACCCTCACACTGACGATGCAACACACAAATTGCTTCGCTAAGGAATATTACAGGCACCATGCCAACTTTCTCCAAGCGTTTAACATGGCAACGACAAATGTATGGAACTTCTAGTTGGAGACAAGTAGCTTGTTCTGATGCACCACTGCCAGTTTACTGTAAATCTACCACCCTCACACTGACGATGCAACACACAAATTACTTCGTTAAGGAATATTACTGGAACCATACCAACTTTCTCCAAGCGTTTAACATGGCAACGACTAATGTATGGAACTTCTAGTTGGAGACAAATAGCTTGTTCTGATGCACCACTGCCCGAATATTGTAAATCTACCACCCTCACACTGACGATGCACACACAAATTGCTTCGCCAAAATATATTACAGGCACCGTGCCAACTTTCTCCAAGCGTTTAACATGGCAACGACAAATGTATGGAACTTCTAGTTGGAGACAAATAGCTTGTTCTGATGCACCACTGCCAGTTTACTGTAAATCTACCACCCTCACACTGACGATGCAACACACAAATTGCTTCGCTAAGGAATAGTACAGGCACCATGCCAACTTTCTCCAAGCGTTTTACATGGCAACGACAAATGTATGGAACTTCTAGTTGGAGACAAATAGCTTGTTCTGATGCACCACTGCCAGTTTACTGTAAATCTACCACCCTCACACTGACGATGCAACACACAAATTGCTTCGCTAAGGAATATTACAAGCACCATGCCAACTTTCTCCAAGCGTTTAACATGGCAACGACAAATGTATGGAACTTCTAGTTGGAGACAAATAGCTTGTTCTGATGCACCACTGCCAGTTTACTGTAAATCTACCACCCTCACACTGACGATGCAACAAGCAAATTGCTTCGCTAAGCAATATTACTGGCACCATGCCAACTTTCTCCAAGCGTTTAACATGGCAACGACAAATGTATGGAACTTCTAGTTGGAGACAAATAGCTTGTTCTGATGCACCACTGCCAGTTTACTTTAAATCTACAACCCTCACACTGACGATGCAACACACTAATTGCTTCGCTAAGCAATAGTACAGGCACCATGCAAACTTTCTCCAAGCGTTTAACATGGCAACGACAAATGTATGGAACTTCTAGTTGGAGACAAATAGCTTGTTCTGATGCACCACTGCCAGTTTACTGTAAATCTACCACCCTCACACTGACGATGCAACACATAAATTGCTTCGCTGAGGAGTAATACAGGCTCCATGCCAACATTCTCCAAGCGTTTAGCATGGGAACGATAAATGTATGGAACTTCTACTTGGAGACAAATAGCTTGTTCTGATGCACCACTGCCAGTTTACTGTAAATCTACCACCCTCACACTGACGATGCAACACACAAATTGCTTCGCTAAGGAATATTACAAGCACCATGCCAACTTTCTCCAAGCGTTTAACATGGCAACGACAAATAAATGGAACTTCTAGTTGGAGACAAATAGCTTGTTCTGATGCACCACTGCCAGTTTACTGTAAATCTACCACCCTCACACTGACGATGCAACAAGCAAATTGCTTCGCTAAGCAATATTACTGGCACCATGCCAACTATCTCCAAGCTTTTAACATGGCAACGACAAATGTATGGAACTTCTAGTTGGAGACAAATAGCTTGTCTGATGCACCACTGCCAGTTTACTTTAAATCTACCACCCTCACACTGACGATGCAACACACTAATTGCTTCGCTAAGCAATAGTACAGGCACCATGCCAACTTTCTCCAAGCGTTTAACATGGCAACGACAAATGTATGGAACTTCTAGTTGGAGACAAATAGCTTGTTCTGATGCACCACTGCCAGTTTACTGTAAATCTACCACCCTCACACTGACGATGCAACACACAAATTGCTTCGCTAAGGAATATTACAGGCACCATGCCAACTTTCTCCAAGCGTTTAACATGGCAACGACAAATGTGTGGAACTTCTAGTTGGAGGCAAATAGCTTGTTCTGATGCACCACTGCCAGTTTACTGTAAATCTACCACCCTCACACTGACGATGCAACACACAAATTGTTTCGCTAAGGAATATTACAGGCACCATGCCAACTTTCTCCAAGCGTTTAACATGGCAACGACAAATGTGTGGAACTTCTAGTTGGAGGCAAATAGCTTGTTCTGATGCACCACTGCCAGTTTACTGTAAATCTACCACCCTCACACTCACGATGCAACACACAAATTACTTCGTTAAGGAATATTACTGGAACCATACCAACTTTCTCCAAGCGTTTAACATGGCAACGACAAATGTATGGAACTTCTAGTTGGAGACAAATAACTTGTTCTGATGCACCACTGCCCGAATACTGTAAATCTACCACCCTCACACTGACGATGCAACAAACAAATTGCTTCGTTAAGGAATATTACAGGCACCATGCCAACTTTCTCCAAACGTTTAACATGGCAACGACAAATGTATGGAACTTCTAGTTGGAGACAAATAGCTTGTTCTGATGCACCACTGCCAGTTTACTGTAAATCTACCACCCTCACACTGACGATGCAACACACAAATTGCTTCGCTAAGC
Source organism: Schistocerca nitens (assembly GCF_023898315.1). Lineage (NCBI taxonomy): Eukaryota > Metazoa > Arthropoda > Insecta > Orthoptera > Acrididae > Schistocerca > Schistocerca nitens. The sequence continues at coordinate 2,671,366 of NW_026045897.1, forward strand.
AATATTTCAGGCACCATGCCAACTTTTTCCAAGCGTTTAACATGGCATCGAGAAATGTATGGAACTTCTAGTTGGAGACAAATAGCTTGTTCTGATGCACCACTGCCAGTTTACTGTAAATCTACCACCCTCACACTGACGATGCAACACATAAATTGCTTCGCTAAGGAATATTACAGGCACCATGCCAACTTTCTCCAAGCGTTTAACATGGCAACGACAAATCTATGGAACTTCTAGTTGGAGACAAGTAGCTTGTTCTGATGCACCACTGCCAGTTTACTGTAAATCTACCACCCTCACACTGACGATGCAACACACAAATTGCTTCGCTAAGGAATATTACAGGCACCATGAAAACTTTCTCCAAGCATTTAACATGGCAACGACAAATGTACGGAACTTCTAGTTGGAGACAAATAGCGTGTTCTGATGCACCACTGTCAGTTTACTGTAAATCAACCACCCTCACACTGACGATGCAACACACAAATTGCTTCGCTAAGGAATATTACAGGCACCATGCCAACTTTCTCCAAGCGTTTAACATGGCATCTACAAATGTGTGGAACTTCTAGTTGGAGGCAAATAGCTTGTTCTGATGCACCACTGCCAGTTTACTGTAAATCTACCACCCTCACACTGACGATGCAACACACAAATTACTTCGTTAAGGAATATTACTGTAACCATACCAACTTTCTCCAAGCGTTTAACATGGCAACAACAAATATATGGAACTTCTAGTTGGAGACAAGTAGCTTGTTCTGATGCACCACTGCCTGAATACTGTAAATCTACCACCCTCACACTGACGATGCAACACACAAATTGCTTCGCCAAAAAATATTACAGGCACCGTGCCAACTTTCTCCAAGCGTTTAACATGGCAACGACAAATGTATGGAACTTCTAGTTGGAGACAAATAGCTTGTTCTGATGCACCACTCCCAGTTTACTGTAAATCTACCACCCTCACACTGACGATGCAACACACAAATTGCTTCGCTAAGGAATAGTACAGGCACCATGCCAACTTTCTCCAAGCGTTTAACATGGCAACGACAAATGTATGGAACTTCTAGTTGGAGACAAATAGCTTGTTCTGATGAACCACTGCCAGTTTACTGTAAATCTACCACCCTCACACTGACGATGCAACACACAAATTGCTTCGCTAAGGAATATTACAAGCACCATGCCAACTTTCTCCAAGCGTTTAACATGGCAACGACAAATGTATGGAACTTCTAGTTGGACACAAATAGCTTGTTCTGATGCACCACTGCCAGTTTACTGTAAATCTACCACCCTCACACTGACGATGCAACAAGCAAATTGCTTCGCTAAGCAATATTACTGGCACCATGCCAACTATCTCCAAGCGTTTAACATGGCAACGACAAATGTATGGAACTTCTAGTTAGAGACAAATAGCTTGTTCTGATGCACCACTGCCAGTTTACTTTAAATCTACCACCCTCACACTGACGATGCAACACACTAATTGCTTCACTAAGCAATAGTACAGGCACCATGCCAACTTTCTCCAAGCGTTTAACATGGCAACGACAAATGTATGGAACTTCTAGTTGGAGACAAATAGCTTGTTCTGATGCACCACTGCCAGTTTACTGTAAATCTACCACCCTCACACTGACGATGCAACACACAAATTGCTTCGCTAAGGTATATTACAGGCACCATGCCAACTTTCTCCAAGCGTTTAACATGGCAACGACAAATGTGTGGAACTTCTAGTTGGAGGCAAATAGCTTGTTCTGATGCACCACTGCCAGTTTACTGTAAATCTACCACCCTCACACTGACGATGCAACACACAAATTACTTCGTTAAGTAATATTACAGGAACCATACCAACTTTCTCCAAGCGTTTAACATGGCAACGACAAATGTATGGAACTTCTAGTTGGAGACAAATAGCTTGTTCTGATGCACCACTGCCAGTTTACTGTAAATCTACCACCCTCACACTGACGATGCAACACACAAATTGCTTCGCTAAGCAATATTTCAGGCACCATGCCAACTTTTTCCAAGCGTTTAACATGGCATCGAGAAATGTATGGAACTTCTAGTTGGAGACAAATAGCTTGTTCTGATGCACCACTGCCAGTTTACTGTAAATCTACCACCCTCACACTGACGATGCAACACATAAATTGCTTCGCTAAGGAATATTACAGGCACCATGCCAACTTTCTCCAAGCGTTTAACATGGCAACGACAAATCTATGGAACTTCTAGTTGGAGACAAGTAGCTTGTTCTGATGCACCACTGCCAGTTTACTGTAAATCTACCACCCTCACACTGACGATGCAACACACAAATTGCTTCGCTAAGGAATATTACAGGCACCATGAAAACTTTCTCCAAGCATTTAACATGGCAACGACAAATGTACGGAACTTCTAGTTGGAGACAAATAGCGTGTTCTGATGCACCACTGTCAGTTTACTGTAAATCAACCACCCTCACACTGACGATGCAACACACAAATTGCTTCGCTAAGGAATATTACAGGCACCATGCCAACTTTCTCCAAGCGTTTAACATGGCATCTACAAATGTGTGGAACTTCTAGTTGGAGGCAAATAGCTTGTTCTGATGCACCACTGCCAGTTTACTGTAAATCTACCACCCTCACACTGACGATGCAACACACAAATTACTTCGTTAAGGAATATTACTGTAACCATACCAACTTTCTCCAAGCGTTTAACATGGCAACAACAAATATATGGAACTTCTAGTTGGAGACAAGTAGCTTGTTCTGATGCACCACTGCCTGAATACTGTAAATCTACCACCCTCACACTGACGATGCAACACACAAATTGCTTCGCCAAAAAATATTACAGGCACCGTGCCAACTTTCTCCAAGCGTTTAACATGGCAACGACAAATGTATGGAACTTCTAGTTGGAGACAAATAGCTTGTTCTGATGCACCACTCCCAGTTTACTGTAAATCTACCACCCTCACACTGACGATGCAACACACAAATTGCTTCGCTAAGGAATAGTACAGGCACCATGCCAACTTTCTCCAAGCGTTTAACATGGCAACGACAAATGTATGGAACTTCTAGTTGGAGACAAATAGCTTGTTCTGATGAACCACTGCCAGTTTACTGTAAATCTACCACCCTCACACTGACGATGCAACACACAAATTGCTTCGCTAAGGAATATTACAAGCACCATGCCAACTTTCTCCAAGCGTTTAACATGGCAACGACAAATGTATGGAACTTCTAGTTGGACACAAATAGCTTGTTCTGATGCACCACTGCCAGTTTACTGTAAATCTACCACCCTCACACTGACGATGCAACAAGCAAATTGCTTCGCTAAGCAATATTACTGGCACCATGCCAACTATCTCCAAGCGTTTAACATGGCAACGACAAATGTATGGAACTTCTAGTTAGAGACAAATAGCTTGTTCTGATGCACCACTGCCAGTTTACTTTAAATCTACCACCCTCACACTGACGATGCAACACACTAATTGCTTCACTAAGCAATAGTACAGGCACCATGCCAACTTTCTCCAAGCGTTTAACATGGCAACGACAAATGTATGGAACTTCTAGTTGGAGACAAATAGCTTGTTCTGATGCACCACTGCCAGTTTACTGTAAATCTACCACCCTCACACTGACGATGCAACACACAAATTGCTTCGCTAAGGTATATTACAGGCACCATGCCAACTTTCTCCAAGCGTTTAACATGGCAACGACAAATGTGTGGAACTTCTAGTTGGAGGCAAATAGCTTGTTCTGATGCACCACTGCCAGTTTACTGTAAATCTACCACCCTCACACTGACGATGCAACACACAAATTACTTCGTTAAGTAATATTACAGGAACCATACCAACTTTCTCCAAGCGTTTAACATGGCAACGACAAATGTATGGAACTTCTAGTTGGAGACAAATAGCTTGTTCTGATGCACCACTGCCCGAATACTGTAAATCTACCACCCTCACACTGACGATGCAACACACAAATTGCTTCTTTAAGGAATATTACAGGCACCATGCCAACTTTCTCCAAGTGTTTAACATGGCAACGACAAATGTATGGAACCTCTAGTTGGAGACAAATAGCTTGTTCTGATGCACCACTGCCAGTTTACTGTAAATCTACCACCCTCACACTGACGATGCAACACACAAATTGCTTCGCTAAGCAATATTACAGGCACCATGCCAACTTTCTCCAAGCGTTTAACATGGCAACGACAAATCTATGGAACTTCTAGTTGGAGACAAATAGCTTGTTCTGATGCACCACTGCCAGTTTACTGTAAATCTACCACCCTCACACTGACAATGCAACACACAAATTGCTTCGCTAAGCAATATTACAGGCACCATACCAACTTTCTCCAAGCGTTTAACATGGCAACGACAAATGTATGGAACTTCTAGTTGGAGACAAGTAGCTTGTTCTGATGCACCACTGCCAGTTTACTGTAAATCTACCACCCTCACACTGACGATGCAACACACAAATTGCTTCGCTAAGGAATATTACAGGCACCATGAAAACTTTCTCCAAGCATTTAACATGGCAACGACAAATGTATGGAACTTCTAGTTGGAGACAAATAGCTTCTTCTGATGCACCACTGTCAGTTAACTGTAAATCAACCACCCTCACACTGACGATGCAACACACAAATTGCTTCGCTAAGGAATATTACAGGCACCATGCCAACTTTCTCCAAACGTTTAACATGGCAACGACAAATGTATGGAACTTCTAGTTGGAGACAAGTAGCTTGTTCTGATGCACCACTGCCAGTTTACTGTAAATCTACCACCCTCACACTGACGATGCAACACACAAATTACTTCGTTAAGGAATATTACTGGAACCATACCAACTTTCTCCAAGCGTTTAACATGGCAACGACAAATGTATGGAACTTCTAGTTGGAGACAAATAGCTTGTTCTGATGCACCACTGCCCGAATACTGTAAATCTACCACCCTCACACTGACGATGCACACACAAATTGCTTCGCCAAAAAATATTACAGGCACCGTGCCAACTTTCTCCAAGCGTTTAACATGGCAACGACAAATGTATGGAACTTCTAGTTGGAGACAAATAGCTTGTTCTGATGCACCACTGCCAGTTTACTGTAAATCTACCACCCTCACACTGACGATGCAACACACAAATTGCTTCGCTAAGGAATAGTACAGGCACCATGCCAACTTTCTCCAAGCGTTTTACATGGCAACGACAAATGTATGGAGCTTCTAGTTGGAGACAAATAGCTTGTTCTGATGCACCACTGCCAGTTTACTGTAAATCTACCACCCTCACACTGACGATGCAACACACAAATTGCTTCGCTAAGGAATATTACAGGCACCATGCCAACTTTCTCCAAGCGTTTAACATGGCAACGACAAATGTATGGAACTTCTAGTTGGAGACAAATAGCTTGTTCTGATGCACCACTGCCAGTTTACTGTAAATCTACCACCCTCACACTGACGATGCAACGAGCAAATTGCTTCGCTAAGCAATTATACTGGCACCATGCCAACTTTCTCCAAGCGTTTAACATGGCAACGACAAATGTATGGAACTTCTAGTTGGAGACAAATAGCTTGTTCTGATGCACCACTGCCAGTTCACTTTAAATCTACCACCCTCACACTGACGATGCAACACACTAATTGCTTCGCTAAGCAATAGTACAGGCACCATGCCAACTTTCTCCAAGCGTTTAACATGGCAACGACAAATGTATGGAACTTCTAGTTGGAGACAAATAGCTTGTTCTGATGCACCACTGCCAGTTTACTGTAAATCTACCACCCTCACACTGACGATGCAACACATAAATTGCTTCGCTAAGGAATATTACAGGCACCATGCCACCTTTCTCCAAGCGTTTAACATGGCAACGACCAATGTATGGAACTTCTAGTTGGAGACAAATAGCTTGTTCTGATGCACCACTGCCAGTTTACTGTAAATCTACCACCCCCACAACGACGATGCAACACACAATTTGCTTCGCTAGCGAATTTTACTGGCACCATACCAACATTCTTCAAGCGTTTAATATGACAACGTCAAATGTATGGAACTTCTAGTTGGAGACAAAAACCTTGTTCTCATGCACCACTGCCAGTTTACTTTAAATCTACCACCCTCACGCTGACGATGCAACACACTAATTGCTTCGCTAAGCAATAGAACAGGCACCATGCCAACTTTCTCCAAGCGTTTAACATGGCAACGACAAATGTATGGAACTTCTAGTTGGAGACAAATAGCTTGTTCTGATGCACCACTGCCAGTTTACTGTAAATCTACCACCCTCACACTGACGATGCAACACACAAATTGCTTCGCTAAGGAATGTTACAAGCACCATGCCAACTTTCTGCAAGCATTTAACATGGCAACGACAAATGTATGGAACCTCTAGTTGGAGACAAATAGCTTGTTCTGATGCACCACTGTCAGTTTACTGTAAATCAACCACCCTCACACTGACGATGCAACACAAAAATTGCTTCGCCAAGGAATATTACAGGCACCATGCCAACTTTCTCCAAGCGTTTAACATGGCAACGACAAATGTGTGGAACTTCTAGTTGGAGGCAAATAGCTTGTTCTGATGCACCACTGCCAGTTTACTGTAAATCTACCACCCTCACACTGACGATGCAACACACAAATTACTTCGTTAAGGAATATTACTAAAACCATACCAACTTTCTCCAAGCGTTTAACATGGCAACGACAAATGTATGGAACTTCTAGTTGGAGACAAATAGCTTGTTCTGATGCACCACTGCCAGTTTACTTTAAATCTACCACCCTCACACTGACGATGCAACACACTAATTGCTTCGCTAAGCAATATTACAGGCACCATGCCAACTTTCTCCAAGCGTTTAACATGGCTACGACAAATGTATGGAACTTCTAGTTGGAGACAAATAGCTTGTTCTGATGCACCACTGCCAGTTTACTGTAAATCTACCACCCTCACACTGACGATGCAACACACAAATTGCTTCGCTAAGGAATAGTACAGGCACCATGCCAACTTTCTCCAAGCGTTTAACATGGCAACGACAAATGTGTGGAACTTCTAGTTGGAGGCAAATAGCTTGTTCTGATGCACCACTGCCAGTTTACTGTAAATCTACCACCCTCACAATGACGATGCAACACACAAATTACTTCGTTAAGGAATATTACTGGAACCATGAAAACTTTCTCCAAGCATTTAACATGGCAACGACAAATGTATGGAACTTCTAGTTGGAGACAAATAGCTTGTTCTGATGCACCACTGTCAGTTAACTGTAAATCAACCACCCTCACACTGACGATGCAACACACAAATTGCTTCGCTAAGGAATATTACTGGCACCATGCCAACTTTCTCCAAGCGTTTAACATGGCAACGACAAATGTATGGAACGTCTAGTTGGAGACAAGTAGCTTGTTCTGATGCACCACTGCCAGTTTACTGTAAATCTACCACCCTCACACTGACGATGCAACACACAAATTGCTTCGCTAAGGAATATTACAGGCACGATGCCAACTTTCTCCAAGCGTTTGACATGGCAACGACAAATCTATGGAACTTCTAGTTGGAGACAAATAGCTTGTCCTGATGCACCACTGCCAGTTAACTGTAATTCTACCACCCTCACACCGACGATGCAACACACAAATTGCTTCTTTAAGGAATATTACAAGCACCATGCCAACTTTCTCCAAGTGTTTAACATGGCAACGACAAATGTATGGAACCTCTAGTTGGAGACAAATAGCTTGTTCTGATGCACCACTGCCAGTTTACTGTAAATCTACCACCCTCACACTGACGATGCAACACACAAATTGCTTCGCTAAGCAATATTACAGGCACCATGCCAACTTTCTCCAAGCGTTTAACATGGCAACGACAAATCTATGGAACTTCTAGTTGGAGACAAATAGCTTGTTCTGATGCACCACTGCCAGTTTACTGTAAATCTACCACCCTCACACTGACAATGCAACACACAAATTGCTTCGCTAAGCAATATTACAGGCACCATACCAACTTTCTCCAAGCGTTTAACATGGCAACGACAAATGTATGGAACTTCTAGTTGGAGACAAGTAGCTTGTTCTGATGCACCACTGCCAGTTTACTGTAAATCTACCACCCTCACACTGACGATGCAACACACAAATTGCTTCGCTAAGGAATATTACAGGCACCATGAAAACTTTCTCCAAGCATTTAACATGGCAACGACAAATGTATGGAACTTCTAGTTGGAGACAAATAGCTTCTTCTGATGCACCACTGTCAGTTAACTGTAAATCAACCACCCTCACACTGACGATGCAACACACAAATTGCTTCGCTAAGGAATATTACAGGCACCATGTCAACTTTCTCCAAGCGTTTAACATGGCAACGACAAATGTATGGAACTTCTAGTTGGAGACAAGTAGCTTGTTCTGATGCACCACTGCCAGTTTACTGTAAATCTACCACCCTCACACTGACGATGCAACACACAAATTACTTCGTTAAGGAATATTACTGGAACCATACCAACTTTCTCCAAGCGTTTAACATGGCAAAGACAAATGTATGGAACTTCTAGTTGGAGACAAATAGCTTGTTCTGATGCACCACTGCCCGAATATTGTAAATCTACCACCCTCACACTGACGATGCAACACACAAATTGCTTCGCCAAAATATATTACAGGCACCGTGCCAACTTTCTCCAAGCGTTTAACATGGCAACGACAAATGTATGGAACTTCTAGTTGGAGACAAATAGCTTGTTCTGATGCACCACTGCCAGTTTACTGTAAATCTACCACCCTCACACTGACGATGCAACACACAAATTGCTTCGCTAAGGAATAGTACAGGCACCATGCCAACTTTCTCCAAGCGTTTTACATGGCAACGACAAATGTATGGAACTTCTAGTTGGAGACAAATAGCTTGTTCTGATGCACCACTGCCAGTTTACTGTAAATCTACCACCCTCACACTGACGATGCAACACACAAATTGCTTCGCTAAGGAATATTACAAGCACCATGCCAACTTTCTCCAAGCGTTTAACATGGCAACGACAAATGTATGGAACTTCTAGTTGGAGACAAATAGCTTGTTCTGATGCACCACTGCCAGTTTACTGTAAATCTACCACCCTCACACTGACGATGCAACAAGCAAATTGCTTCGCTAAGCAATATTACTGGCACCATGCCAACTTTCTCCAAGCGTTTAACATGGCAACGACAAATGTATGGAACTTCTAGTTGGAGACAAATAGCTTGTTCTGATGCACCACTGCCAGTTTACTTTAAATCTACAACCCTCACACTGACGATGCAACACACTAATTGCTTCGCTAAGCAATAGTACAGGCACCATGCCAACTTTCTCCAAGCGTTTAACATGGCAACGACAAATGTATGGAACTTCTAGTTGGAGACAAATAGCTTGTTCTGATGCACCACTGCCAGTTTACTGTAAATCTACCACCCTCACACTGACGATGCAACACATAAATTGCTTCGCTGAGGAGTAATACAGGCTCCATGCCAACATTCTCCAAGCGTTTAGCATGGGAACGATAAATGTATGGAACTTCTACTTGGAGACAAATAGCTTGTTCTGATGCACCACTGCCAGTTTACTGTAAATCTACCACCCTCACACTGACGATGCAACACACAAATTGCTTCGCTAAGGAATATTACAAGCACCATGCCAACTTTCTCCAAGCGTTTAACATGGCAACGACAAATGTATGGAACTTCTAGTTGGAGACAAATAGCTTGTTCTGATGCACCACTGCCAGTTTACTGTAAATCTACCACCCTCACACTGACGATCCAACAAGCAAATTGCTTCGCTAAGCAATATTACTGGCACCATGCCAACTATCTCCAAGCTTTTAACATGGCAACGACAAATGTATGGAACTTCTAGTTGGAGGCAAATAGCTTGTTCTGATGCACCACTGCCAGTTTACTGTAAATCTACCACCCTCACACTGACGATGCAACACACAAATTGTTTCGCTAAGGAATATTACAGGCACCATGCCAACTTTCTCCAAGCGTTTAACATGGCAACGACAAATGTGTGGAACTTCTAGTTGGAGGCAAATAGCTTGTTCTGATGCACCACTGCCAGTTTACTGTAAATCTACCACCCTCACACTCACGATGCAACACACAAATTACTTCGTTAAGGAATATTACTGGAACCATACCAACTTTCTCCAAGCGTTTAACATGGCAACGACAAATGTATGGAACTTCTAGTTGGAGACAAATAACTTGTTCTGATGCACCACTGCCCGAATACTGTAAATCTACCACCCTCACACTGACGATGCAACAAACAAATTGCTTCGTTAAGGAATATTACAGGCACCATGCCAACTTTCTCCAAACGTTTAACATGGCAACGACAAATGTATGGAACTTCTAGTTGGAGACAAATAGCTTGTTCTGATGCACCACTGCCAGTTTACTGTAAATCTACCACCCTCACACTGACGATGCAACACACAAATTGCTTCGCTAAGCAATATTTCAGGCACCATGCCAACTTTTTCCAAGCGTTTAACATGGCATCGAGAAATGTATGGAACTTCTAGTTGGAGACAAATAGCTTGTTCTGATGCACCACTGCCAGTTTACTGTAAATCTACCACCCTCACACTGACGATGCAACACACAAATTGCTTCGCTAAGGAATATTACAGGCACCATGCCAACTTTCTCCAAGCGTTTAACATGGCAACGACAAATCTATGGAACTTCTAGTTGGAGACAAGTAGCTTGTTCTGATGCACCACTGCCAGTTTACTGTAAATCTACCACCCTCACACTGACGATGCAACACACAAATTGCTTCGCTAAGGAATATTACAGGCACCATGAAAACTTTCTCCAAGCATTTAACATGGCAACGACAAATGTACGGAACTTCTAGTTGGAGACAAATAGCGTGTTCTGATGCACCACTGTCAGTTTACTGTAAATCAACCACCCTCACACTGACGATGCAACACACAAATTGCTTCGCTAAGGAATATTACAGGCACCATGCCAACTTTCTCCAAGCGTTTAACATGGCATCTACAAATGTGTGGAACTTCTAGTTGGAGGCAAATAGCTTGTTCTGATGCACCACTGCCAGTTTACTGTAAATCTACCACCCTCACACTGACGATGCAACACACAAATTACTTCGTTAAGGAATATTACTGGAACCATACCAACTTTCTCCAAGCGTTTAACATGGCAACAACAAATATATGGAACTTCTAGTTGGAGACAAGTAGCTTGTTCTGATGCACCACTGCCTGAATACTGTAAATCTACCACCCTCACACTGACGATGCAACACACAAATTGCTTCGCCAAAAAATATTACAGGCACCGTGCCAACTTTCTCCAAGCGTTTAACATGGCAACGACAAATGTATGGAACTTCTAGTTGGAGACAAATAGCTTGTTCTGATGCACCACTCCCAGTTTACTGTAAATCTACCACCCTCACACTGACGATGCAACACACAAATTGCTTCGCTAAGGAATAGTACAGGCACCATGCCAACTTTCTCCAAGCGTTTAACATGGCAACGACAAATGTATGGAACTTCTAGTTGGAGACAAATAGCTTGTTCTGATGAACCACTGCCAGTTTAGTGTAAATCTACCACCCTCACACTGACGATGCAACACACAAATTGCTTCGCTAAGGAATATTACAAGCACCATGCCAACTTTCTCCAAGCGTTTAACATGGCAACGACAAATGTATGGAACTTCTAGTTGGACACAAATAGCTTGTTCTGATGCACCACTGCCAGTTTACTGTAAATCTACCACCCTCACACTGACGATGCAACAAGCAAATTGCTTCGCTAAGCAATATTACTGGCACCATGCCAACTATCTCCAAGCGTTTAACATGGCAACGACAAATGTATGGAACTTCTAGTTAGAGACAAATAGCTTGTTCTGATGCACCACTGCCAGTTTACTTTAAATCTACCACCCTCACACTGACGATGCAACACACTAATTGCTTCACTAAGCAATAGTACAGGCACCATGCCAACTTTCTCCAAGCGTTTAACATGGCAACGACAAATGTATGGAACTTCTAGTTGGAGACAAATAGCTTGTTCTGATGCACCACTGCCAGTTTACTGTAAATCTACCACCCTCACACTGACGATGCAACACACAAATTGCTTCGCTAAGGTATATTACAGGCACCATGCCAACTTTCTCCAAGCGTTTAACATGGCAACGACAAATGTGTGGAACTTCTAGTTGGAGGCAAATAGCTTGTTCTGATGCACCACTGCCAGTTTACTGTAAATCTACCACCCTCACACTGACGATGCAACACACAAATTACTTCGTTAAGTAATATTACAGGAACCATACCAACTTTCTCCAAGCGTTTAACATGGCAACGACAAATGTATGGAACTTCTAGTTGGAGACAAATAGCTTGTTCTGATGCACCACTGCCCGAATACTGTAAATCTACCACCCTCACACTGACGATGCAACACACAAATTGCTTCTTTAAGGAATATTACAGGCACCATGCCAACTTTCTCCAAGTGTTTAACATGGCAACGACAAATGTATGGAACCTCTAGTTGGAGACAAATAGCTTGTTCTGATGCACCACTGCCAGTTTACTGTAAATCTACCACCCTCACACTGACGATGCAACACACAAATTGCTTCGCTAAGCAATATTACAGGCACCATGCCAACTTTCTCCAAGCGTTTAACATGGCAACGACAAATCTATGGAACTTCTAGTTGGAGACAAATAGCTTGTTCTGATGCACCACTGCCAGTTTACTGTAAATCTACCACCCTCACACTGACAATGCAACACACAAATTGCTTCGCTAAGCAATATTACAGGCACCATACCAACTTTCTCCAAGCGTTTAACATGGCAACGACAAATGTATGGAACTTCTAGTTGGAGACAAGTAGCTTGTTCTGATGCACCACTGCCAGTTTACTGTAAATCTACCACCCTCACACTGACGATGCAACATACAAATTGCTTCGCTAAGGAATATTACAGGCACCATGAAAACTTTCTCCAAGCATTTAACATGGCAACGACAAATGTATGGAACTTCTAGTTGGAGACAAATAGCTTCTTCTGATGCACCACTGTCAGTTAACTGTAAATCAACCACCCTCACACTGACGATGCAACACACAAATTGCTTCGCTAAGGAATATTACAGGCACCATGCCAACTTTCTCCAAGCGTTTAACATGGCAACGACAAATGTATGGAACATCTAGTTGGAGACAAGTAGCTTGTTCTGATGCACCACTGCCAGTTTACTGTAAATCTACCACCCTCACACTGACGATGCAACACACAAATTACTTCGTTAAGGAATATTACTGGAACCATACCAACTTTCTCCAAGCGTTTAACATGGCAACGACAAATGTATGGAACTTCTAGTTGGAGACAAATAGCTTGTTCTGATGCACCACTGCCCGAATACTGTAAATCTACCACCCTCACACTGACGATGCACACACAAATTGCTTCGCCAAAAAATATTACAGGCACCGTGCCAACTTTCTCCAAGCGTTTAACATGGCAACGACAAATGTATGGAACTTCTAGTTGGAGACAAATAGCTTGTTCTGATGCACCACTGCCAGTTTACTGTAAATCTACCACCCTCACACTGACGATGCAACACACAAATTGCTTCGCTAAGGAATAGTACAGGCACCATGCCAACTTTCTCCAAGCGTTTTACATGGCAACGACAAATGTATGGAACTTCTAGTTGGAGACAAATAGCTTCTTCTGATGCACCACTGCCAGTTTACTGTAAATCTACCACCCTCACACTGACGATGCAACACACAAATTGCTTCGCTAAGGAATATTACAGGCACCATGCCAACTTTCTCCAAGCGTTTAACATGGCAACGACAAATGTATGGAACTTCTAGTTGGAGACAAATAGCTTGTTCTGATGCACCACTGCCAGTTTACTGTAAATCTACCACCCTCACACTGACGATGCAACGAGCAAATTGCTTCGCTAAGCAATTATACTGGCACCATGCCAACTTTCTCCAAGCGTTTAACATGGCAACGACAAATGTATGGAACTTCTAGTTGGAGACAAATAGCTTGTTCTGATGCACCACTGCCAGTTCACTTTTAATCTACCACCCTCACACTGACGATGCAACACACTAATTGCTTCGCTAAGCAATAGTACAGGCACCATGCCAACTTTCTCCAAGCGTTTAACATGGCAACGACAAATGTATGGAACTTCTAGTTGGAGACAAATAGCTTGTTCTGATGCACCACTGCCAGTTTACTGTAAATCTACCACCCTCACACTGACGATGCAACACATAAATTGCTTCGCTAAGGAATATTACAGGCACCATGCCACCTTTCTCCAAGCGTTTAACATGGCAACGACCAATGTATGGAACTTCTAGTTGGAGACAAATAGCTTGTTCTGATGCACCACTGCCAGTTTACTGTAAATCTACCACCCCCACAACGACGATGCAACACACAATTTGCTTCGCTAGCGAATTTTACTGGCACCATACCAACATTCTTCAAGCGTTTAATATGACAACGTCAAATGTATGGAACTTCTAGTTGGAGACAAAAACCTTGTTCTCATGCACCACTGCCAGTTTACTTTAAATCTACCACCCTCACGCTGACGATGCAACACACTAATTGCTTCGCTAAGCAATAGAACAGGCACCATGCCAACTTTCTCCAAGCGTTTAACATGGCAACGACAAATGTATGGAACTTCTAGTTGGAGACAAATAGCTTGTTCTGATGCACCACTGCCAGTTTACTGTAAATCTACCACCCTCACACTGACGATGCAACACACAAATTGCTTCGCTAAGGAATGTTACAAGCACCATGCCAACTTTCTGCAAGCATTTAACATGGCAACGACAAATGTATGGAACCTCTAGTTGGAGACAAATAGCTTGTTCTGATGCACCACTGTCAGTTTACTGTAAATCAACCACCCTCACACTGACGATGCAACACAAAAATTGCTTCGCCAAGGAATATTACAGGCACCATGCCAACCTTCTCCAAGCGTTTAACATGGCAACGACAAATGTGTGGAACTTCTAGTTGGAGGCAAATAGCTTGTTCTGATGCACCACTGCCAGTTTACTGTAAATCTACCACCCTCACACTGACGATGCAACACACAAATTACTTCGTTAAGGAATATTACTAAAACCATACCAACTTTCTCCAAGCGTTTAACATGGCAACGACAAATGTATGGAACTTCTAGTTGGAGACAAATAGCTTGTTCTGATGCACCACTGCCAGTTTACTTTAAATCTACCACCCTCACACTGACGATGCAACACACTAATTGCTTCGCTAAGCAATATTACAGGCACCATGCCAACTTTCTCCAAGCGATTAACATGGCTACGACAAATGTATGGAACTTCTAGTTGGAGACAAATAGCTTGTTCTGATGCACCACTGCCAGTTTACTGTAAATCTACCACCCTCACACTGACGATGCAACACACAAATTGCTTCGCTAAGGAATAGTACAGGCACCATGCCAACTTTCTCCAAGCGTTTAACATGGCAACGACAAATGTGTGGAACTTCTAGTTGGAGGCAAATAGCTTGTTCTGATGCACCACTGCCAGTTTACTGTAAATCTACCACCCTCACAATGACGATGCAACACACAAATTACTTCGTTAAGGAATATTACTGGAACCATGAAAACTTTCTCCAAGCATTTAACATGGCAACGACAAATGTATGGAACTTCTAGTTGGAGACAAATAGCTTGTTCTGATGCACCACTGTCAGTTAACTGTAAATCAACCACCCTCACACTGACGATGCAACACACAAATTGCTTCGCTAAGGAATATTACTGGCACCATGCCAACTTTCTCCAAGCGTTTAACATGGAAACGACAAATGTATGGAACGTCTAGTTGGAGACAAGTAGCTTGTTCTGATGCACCACTGCCAGTTTACTGTAAATCTACCACCCTCACACTGACGATGCAACACACAAATTGCTTCGCTAAGGAATATTACAGGCACGATGCCAACTTTCTCCAAGCGTTTGACATGGCAACGACAAATCTATGGAACTTCTAGTTGGAGACAAATAGCTTGTCCTGATGCACCACTGCCAGTTAACTGTAATTCTACCACCCTCACACCGACGATGCAACACACAAATTGCTTTGCTAAGGAATATTACTGGCACCATTCCAACTTTCACCAAGCGTATAACATGGCAACGACAAGTGTATGGAACTTCTAGTTGGAGACAAATAGCTTGTTCTGATGCACCACTGCCAGTTTACTGTAAATCTACCACCCTCACACTGACGATGCAACACACAATTTGCTTCGCTAGGGAATTTTACTGGCACCATACCAACTTTCTTCAAGCGTTTAATATGACAACGTCAAATGTATGGAACTTCTAGTTGGAGACAAAAACCTTGTTCTCATGCACCACTGCCAGTTTACTTTAAATCTACCACCCTCACACTGACGATGCAACACACTAATTGCTTCGCTAAGCAATAGTACAGGCACCATGCCAACTTTCTCCAAGCGTTTAACATGGCAACGACAAATGTACGGAACTTCTAGTTGGTGACAAATAGCTTGTTCTGATGCAGCACTGCCAGTTTACTGTAAATCTACCACCCTCACACTGACGATGCAACACACAAATTGCTTCGCTAAGGAATATTACAGGCACCATGCCAACTTTCTCCAAGCGTTTAACATGGCAACGACAAATGTGTGGAACTTCTAGTTGGAGGCAAATAGCTTGTTCTGATGCACCACTGCCAGTTTACTGTAAATCTACCACCCTCACACTGACGATGCAACACACAAATTACTTCGTTAAGGAATATTACTGGAACCATACCAACTTTCTCCAAGCGTTTAACATGGCAACGACAAATGTATGGAACTTCCAGTTGGAGACAAATAGCTTGTTCTGATGCACCACTGCCCGAATACTGTAAATCTACCACCCTCACACTGACGATGCAACACACAAATTGCTTCTTTAAGGAATATTACAGGCACCATGCCAACTTTCTCCAAGTGTTTAACATGGCAACGACAAATGTATGGAACCTCTAGTTGGAGACAAATAGCTTGTTCTGATGCACCACTGCCAGTTTACTGTAAATCTACCACCCTCACACTGACGATGCAACACACAAATTGCTTCGCTAAGCAATATTACAGGCACCATGCCAACTTTCTCCAAGCGTTTAACATGGCAACGACAAATCTATGGAACTTCTAGTTGGAGACAAATAGCTTGTTCTGATGCACCACTGCCAGTTTACTGTAAATCTACCACCCTCACACTGACAATGCAACACACAAATTGCTTCGCTAAGCAATATTACAGGCACCATACCAACTTTCTCCAAGCGTTTAACATGGCAACGACAAATGTATGGAACTTCTAGTTGGAGACAAGTAGCTTGTTCTGATGCACCACTGCCAGTTTACTGTAAATCTACCACCCTCACACTGACGATGCAACACACAAATTACTTCGTTAAGGAATATTACTGGAACCATACCAACTTTCTCCAAGCGTTTAACATGGCAACGACAAATGTATGGAACTTCCAGTTGGAGACAAATAGCTTGTTCTGATGCACCACTGCCCGAATACTGTAAATCTACCACCCTCACACTGACGATGCAACACACAAATTGCTTCTTTAAGGAATATTACAGGCACCATGCCAACTTTCTCCAAGTGTTTAACATGGCAACGACAAATGTATGGAACCTCTAGTTGGAGACAAATAGCTTGTTCTGATGCACCACTGCCAGTTTACTGTAAATCTACCACCCTCACACTGACGATGCAACACACAAATTGCTTCGCTAAGCAATATTACAGGCACCATGCCAACTTTCTCCAAGCGTTTAACATGGCAACGACAAATCTATGGAACTTCTAGTTGGAGACAAATAGCTTGTTCTGATGCACCACTGCCAGTTTACTGTAAATCTACCACCCTCACACTGACGATGCAACACACAAATTGCTTCGCTAAGGAATATTACAGGCACCATGAAAACTTTCTCCAAGCATTTAACATGGCAACGACAAATGTATGGAACTTCTAGTTGGAGACAAATAGCTTCTTCTGATGCACCACTGTCAGTTAACTGTAAATCAACCACCCTCACACTGACGATGCAACACACAAATTGCTTCGCTAAGGAATATTACAGGCACCATGCCAACTTTCTCCAAGCGTTTAACATGGCAACGACAAATGTATGGAACTTCTAGTTGGAGACAAGTAGCTTGTTCTGATGCACCACTGCCAGTTTACTGTAAATCTACCACCCTCACACTGACGATGCAACACACAAATTACTTCGTTAAGGAATATTACTGGAACCATACCAACTTTCTCCAAGCGTTTAACATGGCAACGACAAATGTATGGAACTTCTAGTTGGAGACAAATAGCTTGTTCTGATGCACCACTGCCCGAATACTGTAAATCTACCACCCTCACACTGACGATGCACACACAAATTGCTTCGCCAAAAAATATTACAGGCACCGTGCCAACTTTCTCCAAGCGTTTAACATGGCAACGACAAATGTATGGAACTTCTAGTTGGAGACAAATAGCTTGTTCTGATGCACCACTGCCAGTTTACTGTAAATCTACCTCCCTCACACTGACGATGCAACACACAAATTGCTTCGCTAAGGAATAGTACAGGCACCATGCCAACTTTCTCCAAGCGTTTTACATGGCAACGACAAATGTATGGAACTTCTAGTTGGAGACAAATAGCTTCTTCTGATGCACCACTGCCAGTTTACTGTAAATCTACCACCCTCACACTGACGATGCAACACACAAATTGCTTCGCTAAGGAATAGTACAGGGACCATGCCAACTTTCTCCAAGCGTTTAACATGGCAACGACAAATGTATGGAACTTCTAGTTGGAGACAAATAGCTTGTTCTGATGCACCACTGCCAGTTTACTGTAAATCTACCACCCTCACACTGACGATGCAACGAGCAAATTGCTTCGCTAAGCAAT
Organism: Schistocerca nitens; assembly: GCF_023898315.1. Classification (NCBI taxonomy): domain Eukaryota; kingdom Metazoa; phylum Arthropoda; class Insecta; order Orthoptera; family Acrididae; genus Schistocerca; species Schistocerca nitens. The sequence continues at coordinate 2,690,632 of NW_026045897.1, forward strand.
TATACTGGCACCATGCCAACTTTCTCCAAGCGTTTAACATGGCAACGACAAATGTATGGAACTTCTAGTTGGAGACAAATAGCTTGTTCTGATGCACCACTGCCAGTATACTTTAAATCTACCACCCTCACACTGACGATGCAACACACTAATTGCTTCGCTAAGCAATAGTACAGGCACCATGCCAACTTTCTCCAAGCGTTTAACATGGCAACGACAAATGTATGGAACTTCTAGTTGGAGACAAATAGCTTGTTCTGATGCACCACTGCCAGTTTACTGTAAATCTACCACCCTCACACTGACGATGCAACACATAAATTGCTTCGCTAAGGAATATTACAGGCACCATGCCACCTTTCTCCAAGCGTTTAACATGGCAACGACCAATGTATGGAACTTCTAGTTGGAGACAAATAGCTTGTTCTGATGCACCACTGCCAGTTTACTGTAAATCTACCACCCCCACAACGACGATGCAACACACAATTTGCTTCGCTAGGGAATTTTACTGGCACCATACCAACTTTCTTCAAGCGTTTAATATGACAACGTCAAATGTATGGAACTTCTAGTTGGAGACAAAAACCTTGTTCTCATGCACCACTGCCAGTTTACTTTAAATCTACCACCCTCACACTGACGATGCAACACACTAATTGCTTCGCTAAGCAATAGTACAGGCACCATGCCAACTTTCTCCAAGCGTTTAACATGGCAACGACAAATGTACGGAACTTCTAGTTGGTGACAAATAGCTTGTTCTGATGCAGCACTGCCAGTTTACTGTAAATCTACCACCCTCACACTGACGATGCAACACACAAATTGCTTCGCTAAGGAATATTACAGGCACCATGCCAACTTTCTCCAAGCGTTTAACATGGCAACGACAAATGTGTGGAACTTCTAGTTGGAGGCAAATAGCTTGTTCTGATGCACCACTGCCAGTTTACTGTAAATCTACCACCCTCACACTGACGATGCAACACACAAATTACTTCGTTAAGGAATATTACTGGAACCATACCAACTTTCTCCAAGCGTTTAACATGGCAACGACAAATGTATGGAACTTCCAGTTGGAGACAAATAGCTTGTTCTGATGCACCACTGCCCGAATACTGTAAATCTACCACCCTCACACTGACGATGCAACACACAAATTGCTTCTTTAAGGAATATTACAGGCACCATGCCAACTTTCTCCAAGTGTTTAACATGGCAACGACAAATGTATGGAACCTCTAGTTGGAGACAAATAGCTTGTTCTGATGCACCACTGCCAGTTTACTGTAAATCTACCACCCTCACACTGACGATGCAACACACAAATTGCTTCGCTAAGCAATATTACAGGCACCATGCCAACTTTCTCCAAGCGTTTAACATGGCAACGACAAATCTATGGAACTTCTAGTTGGAGACAAATAGCTTGTTCTGATGCACCACTGCCAGTTTACTGTAAATCTACCACCCTCACACTGACAATGCAACACACAAATTGCTTCGCTAAGCAATATTACAGGCACCATACCAACTTTCTCCAAGCGTTTAACATGGCAACGACAAATGTATGGAACTTCTAGTTGGAGACAAGTAGCTTGTTCTGATGCACCACTGCCAGTTTACTGTAAATCTACCACCCTCACACTGACGATGCAACACACAAATTGCTTCGCTAAGGAATATTACAGGCACCATGAAAACTTTCTCCAAGCATTTAACATGGCAACGACAAATGTATGGAACTTCTAGTTGGAGACAAATAGCTTCTTCTGATGCACCACTGTCAGTTAACTGTAAATCAACCACCCTCACACTGACGATGCAACACACAAATTGCTTCGCTAAGGAATATTACAGGCACCATGCCAACTTTCTCCAAGCGTTTAACATGGCAACGACAAATGTATGGAACTTCTAGTTGGAGACAAGTAGCTTGTTCTGATGCACCACTGCCAGTTTACTGTAAATCTACCACCCTCACACTGACGATGCAACACACAAATTACTTCGTTAAGGAATATTACTGGAACCATACCAACTTTCTCCAAGCGTTTAACATGGCAACGACAAATGTATGGAACTTCTAGTTGGAGACAAATAGCTTGTTCTGATGCACCACTGCCCGAATACTGTAAATCTACCACCCTCACACTGACGATGCACACACAAATTGCTTCGCCAAAAAATATTACAGGCACCGTGCCAACTTTCTCCAAGCGTTTAACATGGCAACGACAAATGTATGGAACTTCTAGTTGGAGACAAATAGCTTGTTCTGATGCACCACTGCCAGTTTACTGTAAATCTACCTCCCTCACACTGACGATGCAACACACAAATTGCTTCGCTAAGGAATAGTACAGGCACCATGCCAACTTTCTCCAAGCGTTTTACATGGCAACGACAAATGTATGGAACTTCTAGTTGGAGACAAATAGCTTCTTCTGATGCACCACTGCCAGTTTACTGTAAATCTACCACCCTCACACTGACGATGCAACACACAAATTGCTTCGCTAAGGAATAGTACAGGGACCATGCCAACTTTCTCCAAGCGTTTAACATGGCAACGACAAATGTATGGAACTTCTAGTTGGAGACAAATAGCTTGTTCTGATGCACCACTGCCAGTTTACTGTAAATCTACCACCCTCACACTGACGATGCAACGAGCAAATTGCTTCGCTAAGCAATTATACTGGCACCATGCCAACTTTCTCCAAGCGTTTAACATGGCAACGACAAATGTATGGAACTTCTAGTTGGAGACAAATAGCTTGTTCTGATGCACCACTGCCAGTATACTTTAAATCTACCACCCTCACACTGACGATGCAACACACTAATTGCTTCGCTAAGCAATAGTACAGGCACCATGCCAACTTTCTCCAAGCGTTTAACATGGCAACGACAAATGTATGGAACTTCTAGTTGGAGACAAATAGCTTGTTCTGATGCACCACTGCCAGTTTACTGTAAATCTACCACCCTCACACTGACGATGCAACACATAAATTGCTTCGCTAAGGAATATTACAGGCACCATGCCACCTTTCTCCAAGCGTTTAACATGGCAACGACCAATGTATGGAACTTCTAGTTGGAGACAAATAGCTTGTTCTGATGCACCACTGCCAGTTTACTGTAAATCTACCACCCCCACAACGACGATGCAACACACAATTTGCATCGCTAGGGAATTTTACTGGCACCATACCAACATTCTTCAAGCGTTTAATATGACAACGTCAAATGTATGGAACTTCTAGTTGGAGACAAAAACCTTGTTCTCATGCACCACTGCCAGTTTACTTTAAATCTACCACCCTCACGCTGACGATGCAACACACTAATTGCTTCGCTAAGCAATAGAACAGGCACCATGCCAACTTTCTCCAAGCGTTTAACATGGCAACGACAAATGTATGGAACTTCTAGTTGGAGACAAATAGCTTGTTCTGATGCACCACTGCCAGTTTACTGTAAATCTACCACCCTCACACTGACGATGCAACACACAAATTGCTTCGCTAAGGAATGTTACAAGCACCATGCCAACTTTCTGCAAGCGTTTAACATGGCAACGACAAATGTATGGAACCTCTAGTTGGAGACAAATAGCTTGTTCTGATGCACCACTGTCAGTTTACTGTAAATCAACCACCCTCACACTGACGATGCAACACAAAAATTGCTTCGCCAAGGAATATTACAGGCACCATGCCAACTTTCTACAAGCGTTTAACATGGCAACGACAAATGTGTGGAACTTCTAGTTGGAGGCAAATAGCTTGTTCTGATGCACCACTGCCAGTTTACTGTAAATCTACCACCCTCACACTGACGATGCAACACACAAATTACTTCGTTAAGGAATATTACTAAAACCATACCAACTTTCTCCAAGCGTTTAACATGGCAACGACAAATGTATGGAACTTCTAGTTGGAGACAAATAGCTTGTTCTGATGCACCACTGCCAGTTTACTTTAAATCTACCACCCTCACACTGACGATGCAACACACTAATTGCTTCGCTAAGCAATATTACAGGCACCATGCCAACTTTCTCCAAGCGTTTAACATGGCAACGACAAATGTATGGAACTTCTAGTTGGAGACAAATAGCTTGTTCTGATGCACCACTGCCAGTTTACTGTAAATCTACCACCCTCACACTGACGATGCAACACACAAATTGCTTCGCTAAGGAATAGTACAGGCACCATGCCAACTTTCCCCAAGCGTTTAACATGGCAACGACAAATGTGTGGAACTTCTAGTTGGAGGCAAATAGCTTGTTCTGATGCACCACTGCCAGTTTACTGTAAATCTACCACCCTCACAATGACGATGCAACACACAAATTACTTCGTTAAGGAATATTACTGGAACCATACCAACTTTCTCCAAGCGTTTAACATGGCAACGACAAATGTATGGAACTTCTAGTTGGAGACAAATAGCTTGTTCTGATGCACCACTGTCAGTTAACTGTAAATCAACCACCCTCACACTGACGATGCAACACACAAATTGCTTCGCTAAGGAATATTACTGGCACCATGCCAACTTTCTCCAAGCGTTTAACATGGCAACGACAAATGTATGGAACTTCTAGTTGGAGACAAGTAGCTTGTTCTGATGCACCACTGCCAGTTTACTGTAAATCTACCACCCTCACACTGACGATGCAACACACAAATTGCTTCGCTAAGGAATATTACAGGCACGATGCCAACTTTCTCCAAGCGTTTGACATGGCAACGACAAATGTATGGAACTTCTAGTTGGAGACAAATAGCTTGTCCTGATGCACCACTGCCAGTTAACTGTAATTCTACCACCCTCACACCGACGATGCAACACACAAATTGCTTTGCTAAGGAATATTACTGGCACCATTCCAACTTTCACCAAGCGTATAACATGGCAACGACAAGTGTATGGAACTTCTAGTTGGAGACAAATAGCTTGTTCTGATGCACCACTGCCAGTTTACTGTAAATCTACCACCCTCACACTGACGATGCAACACACAATTTGCTTCGCTAGGGAATTTTACTGGCACCATACCAACTTTCTTCAAGCGTTTAATATGACAACGACAAATGTATGGAACTTCTAGTTGGAGACAAAAACCTTGTTCTCATGCACCACTGCCAGTTTACTTTAAATCTACCACCCTCACACTGACGATGCAACACACTAATTGCTTCGCTAAGCAATAGTACAGGCACCATGCCAACTTTCTCCAAGCGTTTAACATGGCAACGACAAATGTACGGAACTTCTAGTTGGTGACAAATAGCTTGTTCTGATGCAGCACTGCCAGTTTACTGTAAATCTACCACCCTCACACTGACGATGCAACACACAAATTGCTTCGCTAAGGAATATTACAGGCACCATGCCAACTTTCTCCAAGCGTTTAACATGGCAACGACAAATGTGTGGAACTTCTAGTTGGAGGCAAATAGCTTGTTCTGATGCACCACTGCCAGTTTACTGTAAATCTACCACCCTCACACTGACGATGCAACACACAAATTGCTTCGCTAAGGAATATTACTGGAACCATACCAACTTTCTCCAAGCGTTTAACATGGCAACGACAAATGTATGGAACTTCCAGTTGGAGACAAATAGCTTGTTCTGATGCACCACTGCCCGAATACTGTAAATCTACCACCCTTACACTGACGATGCAACACACAAATTGCTTTGTTAAGGAATATTACAGGCACCATGCCAACTTTCTCCAAGCGTTTAACATGGCAACGACAAATGTATGGAACCTCTAGTTGGAGACAAATAGCTAGTTCTATGCACCACTGCCAGTTTACTGTAAATCTACCACCCTCACACTGACGATGCAACACACAAATTGCTTCGCTAAGCAATATTACAGGCACCATGCCAACTTTTTCCAAGCGTTTAACATGGCAACGACAAGTGTATGGAACTTCTAGTTGGAGACAAATAGCTTGTTCTGAAGCACCACTGCCAGTTTACTGTAAATCTACCACACTCACACTGACGATGCAACACACAAATTGCTTCGCCAAAAAATATTACAGGCACCGTGCCAAGTTTCTCCAAGCGTTTAACATGGCAACGACAAATGTATGGAACTTCTAGTTGGAGACAAATAGCTTGTTCTGATGCACCACTGCCAGTTTACTGTAAATCTACCACCCTCACACTGACAATGCAACACACAAATTGCTTCGCTAAGCAATATTACAGGCACCATGCCAACTTTCTCCAAGCGTTTAACATGGCAACGACAAATGTATGGAACTTCTAGTTGGAGACATGTAGCTTGTTCTGATGCACCACTGCCAGTTTACTGTAAATCTACCACCCTCACACTGACGATGCAACACACAAATTGCTTCGCTAAGGAATATTACAGGCACCATGAAAACTTTCTCCAAGCATTTAACATGGCAACGACAAATGTATGGAACTTCTAGTTGGAGACAAATAGCTTGTTCTGATGCACCACTGTCAGTTAACTGTAAATCAACCACCCTCACACTGACGATGCAACACACAAATTGCTTCGCTAAGGAATATTACAGGCACCATGCCAACTTTCTCCAAGCGTTTAACATGGCAACGACAAATCTATGGAACTTCTAGTTGGAGACAAGTAGCTTGTTCTGATGCACCACTGCCAGTTTACTGTAAATCTACCACCCTCACACTGACGATGCAACACACAAATTACTTCGTTAAGGAATATTACTGGAACCATACCAACTTTCTCCAAGCGTTTAACATGGCAACGACAAATGTATGGAACTTCTAGTTGGAGACAAATAGCTTGTTCTGATGCACCACTGCCCGAATACTGTAAATCTACCACCCTCACACTGACGATGCACACACAAATTGCTTCGCCAAAAAATATTACAGGCACCGTGCCAACTTTCTCCAAGCGTTTAACATGGCAACGACAAATGTATGGAACTTCTAGTTGGAGACAAATAGCTTGTTCTGATGCATCACTGCCAGTTTACTGTAAATCTACCACCCTCACACTGACGATGCAACACACAAATTGCTTCGCTAAGGAATAGTACAGGCACCATGCCAACTTTCTCCAAGCGTTTTACATGGCAACGACAAATGTATGGAACTTCTAGTTGGAGACAAATAGCTTGTTCTGATGCACCACTGCCAGTTTACTGTAAATCTACCACCCTCACACTGACGATGCAACACACAAATTGCTTCGCTAAGGAATATTACAAGCGCCATGCCAAGTTTCTCCAAGCGTTTAACATGGCAACGACAAATGTATGGAACTTCTAGTTGGAGACAAATAGCTTGTTCTGATGCACCACTGCCAGTTTACTTTAAATCTACCACCCTCACACTCACGATGCAACACACTAATTGCTTCGCTAAGCAATAGTAGAGGCACCATGCCAACTTTCTCCAAGCGTTTAACATGGCAACGACAAATGTAACTTCTAGATGGAGACAAATAGCTTGTTCTGATGCACCACTGCCAGTTTAATTTAAATCTACCACCCTCACACTGACGATGCAACACACTAATTGCTTCGCTAAGCAATAGTACAGGCACCATGCCAACTTTCTCCAAGCGTTTAACATGGCAACGACAAATGTATGGAACTTCTAGTTGGAGACAAATAGCTTGTTCTGATGCACCACTGCCAGTTTACTGTAAATCTACCACCCTCACACTGACGATGCAACACATAAATTGCTTCGCTAAGGAATATTACAGGCACCATGCCACCTTTCTCCAAGCGTTTAACATGGCAACGACCAATGTATGGAACTTCTAGTTGGAGACAAATAGCTTGTTCTGATGCACCACTGCCAGTTTACTGTAAATCTACCACCCCCACAACGACGATGCAACACACAATTTGCTTCGCTAGGGAATTTTACTGGCACCATACCAACATTCTTCAAGCGTTTAATATGACAACGTCAAATGTATGGAACTTCTAGTTGGAGACAAAAACCTTGTTCTCATGCACCACTGCCAGTTTACTTTAAATCTACCACCCTCACGCTGACGATGCAACACACTAATTGCTTCGCTAAGCAATAGAACAGGCACCATGCCAACTTTCTCCAAGCGTTTAACATGGCAACGACAAATGTATGGAACTTCTAGTTGGAGACAAATAGCTTGTTCTGATGCACCACTGCCAGTTTACTGTAAATCTACCACCCTCACACTGACGATGCAACACACAAATTGCTTCGCTAAGGAATGTTACAAGCACCATGCCAACTTTCTGCAAGCGTTTAACATGGCAACGACAAATGTATGGAACCTCTAGTTGGAGACAAATAGCTTGTTCTGATGCACCACTGTCAGTTTACTGTAAATCAACCACCCTCACACTGACGATGCAACACAAAAATTGCTTCGCCAAGGAATATTACAGGCACCATGCCAACTTTCTCCAAGCGTTTAACATGGCAACGACAAATGTGTGGAACTTCTAGTTGGAGGCAAATAGCTTGTTCTGATGCACCACTGCCAGTTTACTGTAAATCTACCACCCTCACACTGACGATGCAACACACAAATTACTTCGTTAAGGAATATTACTAAAACCATACCAACTTTCTCCAAGCGTTTAACATGGCAACGACAAATGTATGGAACTTCTAGTTGGAGACAAATAGCTTGTTCTGATGCACCACTGCCAGTTTACTTTAAATCTACCACCCTCACACTGACGATGCAACACACTAATTGCTTCGCTAAGCAATATTACAGGCACCATGCCAACTTTCTCCAAGCGTTTAACATGGCTACGACAAATGTATGGAACTTCTAGTTGGAGACAAATAGCTTGTTCTGATGCACCACTGCCAGTTTACTGTAAATCTACCACCCTCACACTGACGATGCAACACACAAATTGCTTCGCTAAGGAATAGTACAGGCACCATGCCAACTTTCTCCAAGCGTTTAACATGGCAACGACAAATGTGTGGAACTTCTAGTTGGAGGCAAATAGCTTGTTCTGATGCACCACTGCCAGTTTACTGTAAATCTACCACCCTCACAATGACGATGCAACACACAAATTACTTCGTTAAGGAATATTACTGGAACCATGAAAACTTTCTCCAAGCATTTAACATGGCAACGACAAATGTATGGAACTTCTAGTTGGAGACAAATAGCTTGTTCTGATGCACCACTGTCAGTTAACTGTAAATCAACCACCCTCACACTGACGATGCAACACACAAATTGCTTCGCTAAGGAATATTACTGGCACCATGCCAACTTTCTCCAAGCGTTTAACATGGCAACGACAAATGTATGGAACTTCTAGTTGGAGACAAGTAGCTTGTTCTGATGCACCACTGCCAGTTTACTGTAAATCTACCACCCTCACACTGACGATGCAACACACAAATTGCTTCGCTAAGGAATATTACAGGCACGATGCCAACTTTCTCCAAGCGTTTGACATGGCAACGACAAATCTATGGAACTTCTAGTTGGAGACAAATAGCTTGTCCTGATGCACCACTGCCAGTTAACTGTAATTCTACCACCCTCACACCGCCGATGCAACACACAAATTGCTTTGCTAAGGAATATTACTGGCACCATTCCAACTTTCACCAAGCGTATAACATGGCAACGACAAGTGTATGGAACTTCTAGTTGGAGGCAAATAGCTTGTTCTGATGCACCACTGCCAGTTTACTGTAAATCTACCACCCTCACACTGACGATGCAACACACAAATTACTTCGTTAAGGAATATTACTGGAACCATACCAACTTTCTCCAAGCGTTTAACATGGCAACGACAAATGTATGGAACTTCCAGTTGGAGACAAATAGCTTGTTCTGATGCACCACTGCCCGAATACTGTAAATCTACCACCCTCACACTGACGATGCAACACACAAATTGCTTCGCTAAGGAATATTACAGGCACCATGCCAACTTTCTCCAAGCGTTTAACATGGCAACGACAAATCTATGGAACTTCTAGTTGGAGACAAGTAGCTTGTTCTGATGCACCACTGCCAGTTTACTGTAAATCTACCACCCTCACACTGACGATGCAACACACAAATTACTTCGTTAAGGAATATTACTGGAACCATACCAACTTTCTCCAAGCGTTTAACATGGCAACGACAAATGTATGGAACTTCTAGTTGGAGACAAATAGCTTGTTCTGATGCACCACTGCCCGAATACTGTAAATCTACCACCCTCACACTGACGATGCACACACAAATTGCTTCGCCAAAAAATATTACAGGCACCGTGCCAACTTTCTGCAAGCGTTTAACATGGCAACGACAAATGTATGGAACTTCTAGTTGGAGACAAATAGCTTGTTCTGATGCACCACTGCCAGTTTACTGTAAATCTACCACCCTCACACTGACGATGCAACACACAAATTGCTTCGCTAAGGAATAGTACAGGCACCATGCCAACTTTCTCCAAGCGTTTTACATGGTAACGACAAATGTATGGAACTTCTAGTTGGAGACAAATAGCTTGTTCTGATGCACCACTAAAAGTTTACTGTAAATCTACCACCCTCACACTGACGATGCAACACACAAATTGCTTCGCTAAGGAATATTACAAGCGCCATGCCAAGTTTCTCCAAGCGTTTAACATGGCAACGACAAATGTATGGAACTTCTAGTTGGAGACAAATAGCTTGTTCTGATGCACCACTGCCAGTTTACTTTAAATCTACCACCCTCACACTCACGATGCAACACACTAATTGCTTCGCTAAGCAATAGTAGAGGCACCATGCCAACTTTCTCCAAGCGTTTAACATGGCAACGACAAATGTAACTTCTAGATGGAGACAAATAGCTTGTTCTGATGCACCACTGCCAGTTTAATTTAAATCTACCACCCTCACACTGACGATGCAACACACTAATTGCTTCGCTAAGCAATAGTACAGGCACCATGCCAACTTTCTCCAAGCGTTTAACATGGCAACGACAAATGTATGGAACTTCTAGTTGGAGACAAATAGCTTGTTCTGATGCACCACTGCCAGTTTACTGTAAATCTACCACCCTCACACTGACGATGCAACACATAAATTGCTTCGCTAAGGAATATTACAGGCACCATGCCACCTTTCTCCAAGCGTTTAACATGGCAACGACCAATGTATGGAACTTCTAGTTGGAGACAAATAGCTTGTTCTGATGCACCACTGCCAGTTTACTGTAAATCTACCACCCCCACAACGACGATGCAACACACAATTTGCTTCGCTAGGGAATTTTACTGGCACCATACCAACATTCTTCAAGCGTTTAATATGACAACGTCAAATGTATGGAACTTCTAGTTGGAGACAAAAACCTTGTTCTCATGCACCACTGCCAGTTTACTTTAAATCTACCACCCTCACGCTGACGATGCAACACACTAATTGCTTCGCTAAGCAATAGAACAGGCACCATGCCAACTTTCTCCAAGCGTTTAACATGGCAACGACAAATGTATGGAACTTCTAGTTGGAGACAAATAGCTTGTTCTGATGCACCACTGCCAGTTTACTGTAAATCTACCACCCTCACACTGACGATGCAACACACAAATTGCTTCGCTAAGGAATGTTACAAGCACCGTGCCAACTTTCTGCAAGCGTTTAACATGGCAACGACAAATGTATGGAACCTCTAGTTGGAGACAAATAGCTTGTTCTGATGCACCACTGTCAGTTTACTGTAAATCAACCAACCTCACACTGACGATGCAACACAAAAATTGCTTCGCCAAGGAATATTACAGGCACCATGCCAACTTTCTCCAAGCGTTTAACATGGCAACGACAAATGTGTGGAACTTCTAGTTGGAGGCAAATAGCTTGTTCTGATGCACCACTGCCAGTTTACTGTAAATCTACCACCCTCACACTGACGATGCAACACACAAATTACTTCGTTAAGGAATATTACTAAAACCATACCAACTTTCTCCAAGCGTTTAACATGGCAACGACAAATGTATGGAACTTCTAGTTGGAGACAAATAGCTTGTTCTGATGCACCACTGCCAGTTTACTTTAAATCTACCACCCTCACACTGACGATGCAACACACTAATTGCTTCGCTAAGCAATATTACAGGCACCATGCCAACTTTCTCCAAGCGTTTAACATGGCTACGACAAATGTATGGAACTTCTAGTTGGAGACAAATAGCTTGTTCTGATGCACCACTGCCAGTTTACTGTAAATCTACCACCCTCACACTGACGATGCAACACACAAATTGCTTCGCTAAGGAATAGTACAGGCACCATGCCAACTTTCTACAAGCGTTTAACATGGCAACGACAAATGTGTGGAACTTCTAGTTGGAGGCAAATAGCTTGTTCTGATGCACCACTGCCAGTTTACTGTAAATCTACCACCCTCACAATGACGATGCAACACACAAATTACTTCGTTAAGGAATATTACTGGAACCATGAAAACTTTCTCCAAGCATTTAACATGGCAACGACAAATGTATGGAACTTCTAGTTGGAGACAAATAGCTTGTTCTGATGCACCACTGTCAGTTAACTGTAAATCAACCACCCTCACACTGACGATGCAACACACAAATTGCTTCGCTAAGGAATATTACTGGCACCATGCCAACTTTCTCCAAGCGTTTAACATGGCAACGACAAATGTATGGAACTTCTAGTTGGAGACAAGTAGCTTGTTCTGATGCACCACTGCCAGTTTACTGTAAATCTACCACCCTCACACTGACGATGCAACACACAAATTGCTTCGCTAAGGAATATTACAGGCACGATGCCAACTTTCTCCAAGCGTTTGACATGGCAACGACAAATCTATGGAACTTCTAGTTGGAGACAAATAGCTTGTCCTGATGCACCACTGCCAGTTAACTGTAATTCTACCACCCTCACACCGCCGATGCAACACACAAATTGCTTTGCTAAGGAATATTACTGGCACCATTCCAACTTTCACCAAGCGTATAACATGGCAACGACAAGTGTATGGAACTTCTAGTTGGAGGCAAATAGCTTGTTCTGATGCACCACTGCCAGTTTACTGTAAATCTACCACCCTCACACTGACGATGCAACACACAAATTACTTCGTTAAGGAATATTACTGGAACCATACCAACTTTCTCCAAGCGTTTAACATGGCAACGACAAATGTATGGAACTTCCAGTTGGAGACAAATAGCTTGTTCTGATGCACCACTGCCCGAATACTGTAAATCTACCACCCTCACACTCACGATGCAACACACAAATTGCTTCGCTAAGGAATATTACAGGCACCATGCCAACTTTCTCCAAGCGTTTAACATGGCAACGACAAATGTATGGAACATCTAGTTGGAGACAAGTAGCTTGTTCTGATGCACCACTGCCAGTTTACTGTAAATCTACCACCCTCACACTGACGATGCAACACACAAATTACTTCGTTAAGGAATATTACTGGAACCATACCAACTTTCTCCAAGCGTTTAACATGGCAACGACAAATGTATGGAACTTCTAGTTGGAGACAAATAGCTTGTTCTGATGCACCACTGCCCGAATACTGTAAATCTACCACCCTCACACTGACGATGCACACACAAATTGCTTCGCCAAAAAATATTACAGGCACCGTGCCAACTTTCTCCAAGCGTTTAACATGGCAAAGACAAATGTATGGAACTTCTAGTTGGAGACAAATAGCTTGATCTGATGCACCACTGCCAGTTTACTGTAAATCTACCACCCTCACACTGACGATGCAACACACAAATTGCTTCGCTAAGGAATAGTACAGGCACCATGCCAACTTTCTCCAAGCGTTTTACATGGCAACGACAAATGTATGGAACTTCTAGTTGGAGACAAATAGCTTGTTCTGATGCACCACTGCCAGTTTACTGTAAATCTACCACCCTCACACTGACGATGCAACACACAAATTGCTTCGCTAAGGAATATTACAGGCACCATGCCAACTTTCTCCAAGCGTTTAACATGGCAACGACAAATGTATGGAACTTCTAGTTGGAGACAAATAGCTTGTTCTGATGCACCACTGCCAGTTTACTGTAAATCTACCACCCTCACACTGACGATGCAACGAGCAAATTGCTTCGCTAAGCAATTATACTGGCACCATGCCAACTTTCTCCAAGCGTTTAACATGGCAACGACAAATGTATGGAACTTCTAGTTGGAGACAAATAGCTTGTTCTGATGCACCACTGCCAGTTCACTTTTAATCTACCACCCTCACACTGACGATGCAACACACTAATTGCTTCGCTAAGCAATAGTACAGGCACCATGCCAACTTTCTCCAAGCGTTTAACATGGCAACGACAAATGTATGGAACTTCTAGTTGGAGACAAATAGCTTGTTCTGATGCACCACTGCCAGTTTACTGTAAATCTACCACCCTCACACTGACGATGCAACACATAAATTGCTTCGCTAAGGAATATTACAGGCACCATGCCACCTTTCTCCAAGCGTTTAACATGGCAACGACCAATGTATGGAACTTCTAGTTGGAGACAAATAGCTTGTTCTGATGCACCACTGCCAGTTTACTGTAAATCTACCACCCCCACAACGACGATGCAACACACAATTTGCTTCGCTAGGGAATTTTACTGGCACCATACCAACATTCTTCAAGCGTTTAATATAAAAACGTCAAATGTATGGAACTTCCAGTTGGAGACAAAAACCTTGTTCTCATGCACCACTGCCAGTTTACTTTAAATCTACCACCCTCACGCTGACGATGCAACACACTAATTGCTTCGCTAAGCAATAGAACAGGCACCATGCCAACTTTCTCCAAGCGTTTAACATGGCAACGACAAATGTATGGAACTTCTAGTTGGAGACAAATAGCTTGTTCTGATGCACCACTGCCAGTTTACTGTAAATCTACCACCCTCACACTGACGATGCAACACGCAAATTGCTTCGCTAAGGAATGTTACAAGCACCATGCCAACTTTCTGCAAGCGTTTAACATGGCAACGACAAATGTATGGAACCTCTAGTTGGAGACAAATAGCTTGTTCTGATGCACCACTGTCAGTTTACTGTAAATCAACCACCCTCACACTGACGATGCAACACAAAAATTGCTTCGCTAAGCAATATTACAGGCACCATGCCAACTTTCTCCAAGCGTTTAACATGGCAACGACAAATGTGTGGAACTTCTAGTTGGAGGCAAATAGCTTGTTCTGATGCACCACTGCCAGTTTACTGTAAATCTACCACCCTCACACTGACGATGCAACACACAAATTACTTCGTTAAGGAATATTACTAAAACCATACCAACTTTCTCCAAGCGTTTAACATGGCAACGACAAATGTATGGAACTTCTAGTTGGAGACAAATAGCTTGTTCTGATGCACCACTGCCAGTTTACTTTAAATCTACCACCCTCACACTGACGATGCAACACACTAATTGCTTCGCTAAGCAATATTACAGGCACCATGCCAACTTTCTCCAAGCGTTTAACATGGCTACGACAAATGTATGGAACTTCTAGTTGGAGACAAATAGCTTGTTCTGATGCACCACTGCCAGTTTACTGTAAATCTACCACCCTCACACTGACGATGCAACACACAAATTGCTTCGCTAAGGAATAGTACAGGCACCATGCCAACTTTCTCCAAGCGTTTAACATGGCAACGACAAATGTGTGGAACTTCTAGTTGGAGGCAAATAGCTTGTTCTGATGCACCACTGCCAGTTTACTGTAAATCTACCACCCTCACAATGACGATGCAACACACAAATTACTTCGTTAAGGAATATTACTGGAACCATGAAAACTTTCTCCAAGCATTTAACATGGCAACGACAAATGTATGGAACTTCTAGTTGGAGACAAATAGCTTGTTCTGATGCACCACTGTCAGTTAACTGTAAATCAACCACCCTCACACTGACGATGCAACACACAAATTGCTTCGCTAAGGAATATTACTGGCACCATGCCAACTTTCTCCAAGCGTTTAACATGGCAACGACAAATGTATGGAACTTCTAGTTGGAGACAAGTAGCTTGTTCTGATGCACCACTGCCAGTTTACTGTAAATCTACCACCCTCACACTGACGATGCAACACACAAATTGCTTCGCTAAGGAATATTACAGACACGATGCCAACTTTCTCCAAGCGTTTGACATGGCAACGACAAATCTATGGAACTTCTAGTTGGAGACAAATAGCTTGTCCTGATGCACCACTGCCAGTTAACTGTAATTCTACCACCCTCACACCGCCGATGCAACACACAAATTGCTTTGCTAAGGAATATTACTGGCACCATTCCAACTTTCACCAAGCGTATAACATGGCAACGACAAGTGTATGGAACTTCTAGTTGGAGGCAAATAGCTTGTTCTGATGCACCACTGCCAGTTTACTGTAAATCTACCACCCTCACACTGACGATGCAACACACAAATTACTTCGTTAAGGAATATTACTGGAACCATACCAACTTTCTCCAAGCGTTTAACATGGCAACGACAAATGTATGGAACTTCCAGTTGGAGACAAATAGCTTGTTCTGATGCACCACTGCCCGAATACTGTAAATCTAAGACCCTCACACTGACGATGCAACACACAAATTGCTTCGCTAAGGAATATTACAGGCACCATGCCAACTTTCTCCAAGCGTTTAACATGGCAACGACAAATCTATGGAACTTCTAGTTGGAGACAAGTAGCTTGTTCTGATGCACCACTGCCAGTTTACTGTAAATCTACCACCCTCACACTGACGATGCAACACACAAATTACTTCGTTAAGGAATATTACTGGAACCATACCAACTTTCTCCAAGCGTTTAACATGGCAACGACAAATGTATGGAACTTCTAGTTGGAGACAAATAGCTTGTTCTGATGCACCACTGCCCGAATACTGTAAATCTACCACCCTCACACTGACGATGCACACACAAATTGCTTCGCCAAAAAATATTACAGGCACCGTGCCAACTTTCTGCAAGCGTTTAACATGGCAACGACAAATGTATGGAACTTCTAGTTGGAGACAAATAGCTTGTTCTGATGCACCACTGCCAGTTTACTGTAAATCTACCACCCTCACACTGACGATGCAACACACAAATTGCTTCGCTAAGGAATAGTACAGGCACCATGCCAACTTTCTCCAAGCGTTTTACATGGTAACGACAAATGTATGGAACTTCTAGTTGGAGACAAATAGCTTGTTCTGATGCACCACTGCCAGTTTACTGTAAATCTACCACCCTCACACTGACGATGCAACACACAAATTGCTTCGCTAAGGAATATTACAAGCGCCATGCCAAGTTTCTCCAAGCGTTTAACATGGCAACGACAAATGTATGGAACTTCTAGTTGGAGACAAATAGCTTGTTCTGATGCACCACTGCCAGTTTACTTTAAATCTACCACCCTCACACTCACGATGCAACACACTAATTGCTTCGCTAAGCAATAGTAGAGGCACCATGCCAACTTTCTCCAAGCGTTTAACATGGCAACGACAAATGTAACTTCTAGATGGAGACAAATAGCTTGTTCTGATGCACCACTGCCAGTTTAATTTAAATCTACCACCCTCACACTGACGATGCAACACACTAATTGCTTCGCTAAGCAATAGTACAGGCACCATGCCAACTTTCTCCAAGCGTTTAACATGGCAACGACAAATGTATGGAACTTCTAGTTGGAGACAAATAGCTTGTTCTGATGCACCACTGCCAGTTTACTGTAAATCTACCACCCTCACACTGACGATGCAACACATAAATTGCTTCGCTAAGGAATATTACAGGCACCATGCCACCTTTCTCCAAGCGTTTAACATGGCAACGACCAATGTATGGAACTTCTAGTTGGAGACAAATAGCTTGTTCTGATGCACCACTGCCAGTTTACTGTAAATCTACCACCCCCACAACGACGATGCAACACACAATTTGCTTCGCTAGGGAATTTCACTGGCACCATACCAACATTCTTCAAGCGTTTAATATAAAAACGTCAAATGTATGGAACTTCTAGTTGGAGACAAAAACCTTGTTCTCATGCACCACTGCCAGTTTACTTTAAATCTACCACCCTCACGCTGACGATGCAACACACTAATTGCTTCGCTAAGCAATAGAACAGGCACCATGCCAACTTTCTCCAAGCGTTTAACATGGCAACGACAAATGTATGGAACTTCTAGTTGGAGACAAATAGCTTGTTCTGATGCACCACTGCCAGTTTACTGTAAATCTACCACCCTCACACTGACGATGCAACACGCAAATTGCTTCGCTAAGGAATGTTACAAGCACCATGCCAACTTTCTGCAAGCGTTTAACATGGCAACGACAAATGTATGGAACCTCTAGTTGGAGACAAATAGCTTGTTCTGATGCACCACTGTCAGTTTACTGTAAATCAACCACCCTCACACTGACGATGCAACACAAAAATTGCTTCGCCAAGGAATATTACAGGCACCATGCCAACTTTCTCCAAGCGTTTAACATGGCAACGACAAATGTATGGAACTTCTAGTTGGAGGCAAATAGCTTGTTCTGATGCACCACTGCCAGTTTACTGTAAATCTACCACCCTCACACTGACGATGCAACACACAAATTACTTCGTTAAGGAATATTACTAAAACCATACCAACTTTCTCCAAGCGTTTAACATGGCAACGACAAATGTATGGAACTTCTAGTTGGAGACAAATAGCTTGTTCTGATGCACCACTGCCAGTTTACTTTAAATCTACCACCCTCACACTGACGATGCAACACACTAATTGCTTCGCTAAGCAATATTACAGGCACCATGCCAACTTTCTCCAAGCGTTTAACATGGCTACGACAAATGTATGGAACTTCTAGTTGGAGACAAATAGCATGTTCTGATGCACCACTGCCAGTTTACTGTAAATCTACCACCCTCACACTGACGATGCAACACACAAATTGCTTCGCTAAGGAATAGTACAGGCACCATGCCAACTTTCTCCAAGCGTTTAACATGGCAACGACAAATGTGTGGAACTTCTAGTTGGAGGCAAATAGCTTGTTCTGATGCACCACTGCCAGTTTACTGTAAATCTACCACCCTCACAATGACGATGCAACACACAAATTACTTCGTTAAGGAATATTACTGGAACCATGAAAACTTTCTCCAAGCATTTAACATGGCAACGACAAATGTATGGAACTTCTAGTTGGAGACAAATAGCTTGTTCTGATGCACCACTGTCAGTTAACTGTAAATCAACCACCCTCACACTGACGATGCAACACACAAATTGCTTCGCTAAGGAATATTACTGGCACCATGCCAACTTTCTCCAAGCGTTTAACATGGCAACGACAAATGTATGGAACTTCTAGTTGGAGACAAGTAGCTTGTTCTGATGCACCACTGCCAGTTTACTGTAAATCTACCACCCTCACACTGACGATGCAACACACAAATTGCTTCGCTAAGGAATATTACAGGCACGATGCCAACTTTCTCCAAGCGTTTGACATGGCAACGACAAATCTATGGAACTTCTAGTTGGAGACAAATAGCTTGTCCTGATGCACCACTGCCAGTTAACTGTAATTCTACCACCCTCACACCGCCAATGCAACACACAAATTGCTTTGCTAAGGAATATTACTGGCACCATTCCAACTTTCACCAAGCGTATAACATGGCAACGACAAGTGTATGGAACTTCTAGTTGGAGGCAAATAGCTTGTTCTGATGCACCACTGCCAGTTTACTGTAAATCTACCACCCTCACACTGACGATGCAACACACAAATTACTTCGTTAAGGAATATTACTGGAACCATACCAACTTTCTCCAAGCGTTTAACATGGCAACGACAAATGTATGGAACTTCCAGTTGGTGACAAATAGCTTGTTCTGATGCACCACTGCCCGAATACTGTAAATCTACCACCCTCACACTGACGATGCAACACACAAATTGCTTTGTTAAGGAATATTACAGGCACCATGCCAACTTTCTCCAAGCGTTTAACATGGCAACGACAAATGTATGGTACCTCTAGTTGGAGACAAATAGCTAGTTCTGATGCACCACTGCCAGTTTACTGTAAATCTACCACCCTCACACTGACGATGCAACACACAAATTGCTTCGCTAAGCAATATTACAGGCACCATGCCAACTTTTTCCAAGCGTTTAACATGGCAACGAGAAATGTATGGAACTTCTAGTTGGAGACAAATAGCTTGTTCTGATGCACCACTGCCAGTTTACTGTAAATCTACCACACTCACACTGACGATGCAACACACAAATTGCTTCGCCAAAAAATATTACAGGCACCGTGCCAAGTTTCTCCAAGCGTTTAACATGGCAACGACAAATGTATGGAACTTCTAGTTGGAGACAAATAGCTTGTTCTGATGCACCACTGCCAGTTTACTGTAAATCTACCACCCTCACACTGACAATGCAACACACAAATTGCTTCGCTAAGCAATATTACAGGCACCATGCCAACTTTCTCCAAGCGTTTAACATGGCAACGACAAATGTATGGAACTTCTAGTTGGAGACAAGTAGCTTGTTCTGATGCACCACTGCCAGTTTACTGTAAATCTACCACCCTCACACTGACGATGCAACACACAAATTGCTTCGCTAAGGAATATTACAGGCACCATGAAAACTTTCTCCAAGCATTTAACATGGCAACGACAAATGTATGGAACTTCTAGTTGGAGACAAATAGCTTGTTCTGATGCACCACTGTCAGTTAACTGTAAATCAACCACCCTCACACTGACGATGCAACACACAAATTGCTTCGCTAAGGAATATTACAGGCACCATGCCAACTTTCTCCAAGCGTTTAACATGGCAACGACAAATCTATGGAACTTCTAGTTGGAGACAAGTAGCTTGTTCTGATGCACCACTGCCAGTTTACTGTAAATCTACCACCCTCACACTGACGATGCAACACACAAATTACTTCGTTAAGGAATATTACTGGAACCATACCAACTTTCCCCAAGCGTTTAACATGGCAACGACAAATGTATGGAACTTCTAGTTGGAGACAAATAGCTTGTTCTGATGCACCACTGCCCGAATACTGTAAATCTACCACCCTCACACTGACGATGCACACACAAATTGCTTCGCCAAAAAATATTACAGGCACCGTGCCAACTTTCTCCAAGCGTTTAACATGGCAACGACAAATGTATGGAACTTCTAGTTGGAGACAAATAGCTTGTTCTGATGCACCACTGCCAGTTTACTGTAAATCTACCACCCTCACACTGACGATGCAACACACAAATTGCTTCGCTAAGGAATAGTACAGGCACCATGCCAACTTTCTCCAAGCGTTTTACATGGCAACGACAAATGTATGGAACTTCTAGTTGGAGACAAATAGCTTGTTCTGATGCACCACTGCCAGTTTACTGTAAATCTACCACCCTCACACTGACGATGCAACACACAAATTGCTTCGCTAAGGAATATTACAAGCGCCATGCCAAGTTTCTCCAAGCGTTTAACATGGCAACGACAAATGTATGGAACTTCTAGTTGGAGACAAATAGCTTGTTCTGATGCACCACTGCCAGTTTACTTTAAATCTACCACCCTC
The DNA here is from genome assembly GCF_023898315.1 of Schistocerca nitens. NCBI lineage: Eukaryota > Metazoa > Arthropoda > Insecta > Orthoptera > Acrididae > Schistocerca > Schistocerca nitens. Next base: position 2,712,374 of record NW_026045897.1, read on the forward strand.
ACACTCACGATGCAACACACTAATTGCTTCGCTAAGCAATAGTACAGGCACCATGCCAACTTTCTCCAAGCGTTTAACATGGCAACGACAAATGTAACTTCTAGTTGGAGACAAATAGCTTGTTCTGATGCACCACTGCCAGTTTACTGTAAATCTACCACCCTCACACTGACGATGCAACACACAAATTGCTTCGCTAAGGAATATTACAGGCACCATGCCAACTTTCTCCAAGCGTTTAACATGGCAACTACCAATGTATGGAACTTCTAGTTGGAGACAAATAGCTTGTTCTGATGCACCACTGCCAGTTTACTGTAAATCTACCACCCTCACACTGACGATGCAACACACAAATTGCTTCGCTAAGGAATATTACAGGCACGATGCCAACTTTCTCCAAGCGTTTAACATGGCAACGACAAATCTATGGAACTTCTAGTTGGAGACAAATAGCTTGTCCTGATGCACCACTGCCAGTTAACTGTAATTCTACCACCCTCACACCGACGATGCAACACACAAATTTCTTTGCTAAGGAATATTACTGGCACCATTCCAACATTCACCAAGCGTATAACACGGCAACGACAAGTGTATGGAACTTCTAGTTGGAGACAAATAGCTTGTTCTGATGCACCACTGTCAGTTTACTGTAAATCTACCACCCTCACACTGACGATGCAACACACAATTTGCTTCGCTAGGGAATTTTACTGGCACCATACCAACTTTCTTCAAGCGTTTAATATGACAACGTCAAATGTATGGAACTTCTAGTTGGAGACAAAAACCTTGTTCTCATGCACCACTGCCAGTTTACTTTAAATCTACCACCCTCACACTGACGATGCAACACACTAATTGCTTCGCTAAGCAATAGTACAGGCACCATGCCAACTTTCTCCAAGCGTTTAACATGGCAACGACAAATGTATGGAACTTCTAGTTGGAGACAAATAGCTTGTTCTGATGCACCACTGCCAGTTTACTTTAAATCTACCACCCTCACACTCACGATGCAACACACTAATTGCTTCGCTAAGGAATAGTACAGGCACCATGCCAACTTTCTCCAAGCGTTTTACATGGCAACGACAAATGTATGGAACTTCTAGTTGGAGACAAATAGCTTGTTCTGATGCACCACTGCCAGTTTACTGTAAATCTACCACCCTCACACTGACGATGCAACACACAAATTGCTTCGCTAAGGAATATTACAAGCGCCATGCCAAGTTTCTCCAAGCGTTTAACTTGGCAACGACAAATGTATGGAACTTCTAGTTGGAGACAAATAGCTTGTTCTGATGCACCACTGCCAGTTTACTTTAAATCTACCACCCTCACACTCACGATGCAACACACTAATTGCTTCGCTAAGCAATAGTACAGGCACCATGCCAACTTTCTCCAAGCGTTTAACATGGCAACGACAAATGTAACTTCTAGTTGGAGACAAATAGCTTGTTCTGATGCACCACTGCCAGTTTACTGTAAATCTACCACCCTCACACTGACGATGCAACACACAAATTGCTTCGCTAAGGAATATTACAGGCACCATGCCAACTTTCTCCAAGCGTTTAACATGGCAACTACCAATGTATGGAACTTCTAGTTGGAGACAAATAGCTTGTTCTGATGCACCACTGCCAGTTTACTGTAAATCTACCACCCTCACACTGACGATGCAACACACAAATTGCTTCGCTAAGGAATATTACAGGCACGATGCCAACTTTCTCCAAGCGTTTAACATGGCAACGACAAATCTATGGAACTTCTAGTTGGAGACAAATAGCTTGTCCTGATGCACCACTGCCAGTTAACTGTAATTCTACCACCCTCACACCGACGATGCAACACACAAATTTCTTTGCTAAGGAATATTACTGGCACCATTCCAACTTTCACCAAGCGTATAACACGGCAACGACAAGTGTATGGAACTTCTAGTTGGAGACAAATAGCTTGTTCTGATGCACCACTGTCAGTTTACTGTAAATCTACCACCCTCACACTGACGATGCAACACACAATTTGCTTCGCTAGGGAATTTTACTGGCACCATACCAACTTTCTTCAAGCGTTTAATATGACAACGTCAAATGTATGGAACTTCTAGTTGGAGACAAAAACCTTGTTCTCATGCACCACTGCCAGTTTACTTTAAATCTACCACCCTCACACTGACGATGCAACACACTAATTGCTTCGCTAAGCAATAGTACAGGCACCATGCCAACTTTCTCCAAGCGTTTAACATGGCAACGACAAATGTATGGAACTTCTAGTTGGAGACAAATAGCTTGTTCTGATGCACCACTGCCAGTTTACTGTAAATCTACCACCCTCACACAGACGATGCAACACACAATTTGCTTCGCTAGGGAATTTTACTGGCACCATACCAACTTTCTTCAAGCGTTTATTATGACAACGTCAAATGTATGGAACTTCTAGTTGGAGACAAAAAGCTTGTTCTGATGCACCACTGCCAGTTAACTGTAATTCTACCACCCTCACACCGACGATGCAACACACAAATTGCTTTGCTAAGGAATATTACTGGCACCATTCCAACTTTCACCAAGCGTATAACATGGCAACGACAAGTGTATGGAACTTCTAGTTGGAGACAAATAGCTTGTTCTGATGCACCACTGCCAGTTTACTGTAAATATACCACCCTCACACTGACGATGCAACACACAATTTGCTTCGCTAGGGAATTTTACTGGCACCATACCAACTTTCTTCAAGCGTTTAACATGACAACGTCAAATGTATGGAACTTCTAGTTGGAGACAAAAAGCTTGTTCTGATGCACCACTGCCAGTTTACTGTAAATCTACCACCCTCACACTGACGATGCAACACACAAATTGCGTCGCTAAGGCATATTACAGGCACCACGCCAACTTTCTAAAAACGTTTAACATGGCAACGACAAATGTATGGAACTTCTAGTTGGAGACAAGTAGCTTGTTCTCATGCACCACTGCCAGTTTCTGTAAATCTACCACCCACACACTGACGATGCAACACACAAATTGCTTCGCTAAGGAATATTTCAGGCACCATGCCAACTTTCTCCAAGCGTTTAACATGGCAACGACAAATGTATGGAACTTGTAGTTGGAGACAAATAGCTTGTTCAGATGCACCACTGCCAGTTTACTGTAAATCTACCACCCTCACACTGACGATGCAACACACAAATTGCTTCGCTAAGGAGTATTACAGGCACCATGCCAACTTTCTCCAAGCGTTTGACATGGCAACGACAAATGTATGGAACTTCTAGTTGGAGACAAATAGCTTTTTCTGATGCACCACTGCCAGTTTACTGTAAATCTACCACCCTCACACAGACGATGCAACACACAAATTGCTTCGCTAAGCAATATTACAGGCACCATGCCAACTTTCTCCAAGCGTTTAACATGGCAACGACAAATGTATGGAACTTCTAGTTGGAGACAAGTAGCTTGTTCTGATGCACCACTGCCACTTTACTGTAAATCTACCACCCTCACACTGACGATGCAACACACAAATTGTTTCGCTAAGCAATATTACAGGCACCATGCCAACTTTCTCCAAGCATTTAACATGGCAACGACAAATGTATGGAACTTCTAGTTGGAGACATATAGCTTGTTCTGATGCACCACTGCCAGTTTACTGTAAATCTACCACCCTCACACTGTCGATGCAACACACAAATTGCTTCGCTAAGCAATATTACAGGCACCATGCCAACTATCTCCAAGCGTTTAACATGGCAGCGACAAATGTATCTAACTTCTAGTTGGAGACAGATAGCTAGTTCTGATGCACCACTGCCAGTTTACTGGAAATCTGCCACCCTCACACTGACGATGCAACACACAAATTGCTTCGCTAAGGAATATTACAGGCACCATGCCAACTTTCTCCAAGCATTTAACATGGCAACGACAAATGTATGGAACTTCTAGTTGGAGACAAATAGCTTGTTCTGATGCACCACTGCCAGTTTACTGTAAATCTACCACCCTCACACTGACGATGCAACACACAAATTGCTTCGTTAAGCAATATTACAGGCACCATGCCAACTTTCTCCAAGCGTTTAACATGGCAACGACAAATGTATGGAACTTCTAGTTAGAGGCAAGTAGCTTCTTCTGATGCACCACTGCCAGTTTACTGTAAATCTACCACCCTCGCACTGACGATGCAACACACAAATTGCTTCGCTAAGGAATATTACAGGCACCATCCCAACTTTCTCCAAGCGTTTAACATGGCAACGACAATTGTATGGAACTTCTAGTTGGAGACAAAAACCTTGTTCTCATGCACCACTGCCAGTTTACTGTAAATCTACCACCCTCACACTGACGATGCTACACACAAATTGCTTCGCTAAGGAATATTACTGGCACCATACCAACTTTCTCCAAGCGTTTAACATGACAACGACAAATGTATGGAACTTCTAGTTGGAGACAAATAGCTTGTTCTGATGCACCACTGCCAGTTTACTGTAAATCTACCACAATCACACTGACGATGCAACACACAAATTGCTTCGCTAAGCAATATTACAGGCACCATGCCAACTTTCTCCAAGCATTTAACATAGCAACGACAACTGTATCTAACTTCTAGTTGGAGACAAATAGCTTGTTCTGATGCACCACTGCCAGTTTACCTTAAATCTACCACCCTCACACTGACGATGCAACACACAAATTGCTTCGCTAAGGAATATTACAAGCACCATGCCAACTTTCTCCAAGCGTTTAACATGGCAACGACAAATGTATGGAACTTCTAGTTGGAGACAAATAGCTTCTTCTGATGCACCACTGCCAGTTTACTGTAAATCTACCACCCTCACACTGACGATGCAACACACAAATTGCTTCGCTAAGGAATATTACAGGCACCATGCCAACTTCCTCCAAGCGTTTAACATGGCAACGACAAATGTATGGAACTTCTAGTTGGAGACAAATAGCTTGTTCTGATGCACCACTGCCAGTTTACTGAAAATCTACCACACTCACACTGACGATGCAACACACAAATTGCTTCGCTAAGGAATATTAAAGGCACCATGCCAACTTTCTCCAAGCGTTTAACATGGCAACGACAAATGTATGGAACTTCTAGTTGGAGACAAGTAGCTTGTTCTGATGCACCACTTCCAGTTTACTGTAAATCTACCACCCTCACACTGACGATGCAACACACAAATTGCTTCGCTAAGCAATATTACAGGCACCATGCCAACTTTCTCCAAGCGTTTAACATGGCAACGACAAATGTATGGAACTTCTAGCTGGAGACAAATAGCTTGTTCTGATGCACCACTGCCAGTTTACTGTAAATCTACCACCCTCACACTGACGATGCAACACACAAATTGCTGCGCGATCAATATTACAGGCACCATGCCAACTTTCTCCAAGCGTTTAACATGGCAACGACGAATGTATGGAACTTCTAGTTGGAGACTAATAGCTTGTTCTGATGCACCACTGCCAGATTACTGTAAATCAACCACCCTCACACTGACGATGCAACACACAAATTGCTTCGCTAAGCAATATTACAGGCACCATGCCAACTTTCTCCAAGCATTTAACATGGCAACGACAAATGTATGGAACTTCTAGTTGGAGGCAAATAGCTTGTTCTGATGCACCACTGCCCGAATACTGTAAATCTACCACCCTCACACGGACGATGCAACACACAAATTGTTTGGCTAAGGAATATTACAGGCACCATGCCAACTTTCTCAAGCGTTTAACATGGCAACGACAAATGTATGGAACTTCTAGCTGGAGACAAATAGCTTGTTCAGATGCACCACTGCCAGTTTACTGTAAATCTACCACCCTCACACTGACGATGCAACACACAAATTGCTTCGCTAAGGAGTATTACAGGCACCATGCCAACTTTCCCCAAGCGTTTAACATGGCAACGACAAATGTATGGAACTCCTAGTTGGAGAAATATAGCTTATTCTGATGCACCACTGCCAGTTTTTTGTAATTCTACCACCCTCACACTGACGATGCAACACACAAATTGCTTCGCTAAGCAATATTACAGGCACCATGCCAACTTTCTCCAAGCGTTTAACATGGCAACGACAAATGTATGGAACTTCTAGCTGGAGACAAATAGCTTGTTCTGATGCACCACTGCCAGTTTACTGTAAATCTACCACCCTCACACTGACGATGCAACACACAAATTGCTGCGCGATCAATATTACAGGCACCATGCCAACTTTCTCCAAGCGTTTAACATGGCAACGACGAATGTATGGAACTTCTAGTTGGAGACTAATAGCTTGTTCTGATGCACCACTGCCAGATTACTGTAAATCAACCACCCTCACACTGACGATGCAACACACAAATTGCTTCGCTAAGCAATATTACAGGCACCATGCCAACTTTCTCCAAGCATTTAACATGGCAACGACAAATGTATGGAACTTCTAGTTGGAGGCAAATAGCTTGTTCTGATGCACCACTGCCCGAATACTGTAAATCTACCACCCTCACACGGACGATGCAACACACAAATTGTTTGGCTAAGGAATATTACAGGCACCATGCCAACTTTCTCAAGCGTTTAACATGGCAACGACAAATGTATGGAACCTCTAGTTGGAGACAAATAGCTTGTTCTGATGCACCACTGCCAGTTAACTATAAATCTACCACCCTCACACTGATGATGCAACACACAAATTGCTTCGCTAAGAAATATTACATGCACCATGCCAACTTTTTCCAAGCGTTTAACATGGCAACGAGAAATGTATGGAACTTCTAGTTGGAGACAAATAGCTTGTTCTGATGCACCACTGCCAGTTTACTGTAAATCTACCACCCTCACACTGACGATGCAACACACAAATTGCGGCGCGATCAATATTACAGGCACCATGCCAACTTTCTCCAAGCGTTTAACATGGCAACGACGAATGTATGGAACTTCTAGTTGGAGACTAATAGCTTGTTCTGATGCACCAATGCCAGATTACTGTAAATCAACCACCCTCACACTGACGATGCAACACACAAATTGCTTCGCTAAGCAATATTACAGGCACCATGCCAACTTTCTCCAAGCATTTAACATGGCAACGACAAATGTATGGAACTTCTAGTTGGAGGCAAATAGCTTGTTCTGATGCACCACTGCCCGAATACTGTAAATCTACCACCCTCACACCGACGATGCAACACACAAATTGTTTGGCTAAGGAATATTACAGGCACCATGCCAACTTTCTCAAGCGTTTAACATGGCAACGACAAATGTATGGAACTTCTAGCTGGAGACAAATAGCTTGTTCAGATGCACCACTGCCAGTTTACTGTAAATCTACCACCCTCACACTGACGATGCAACACACAAATTGCTTCGCTAAGGAGTATTACAGGCACCATGCCAACTTTCTCCAAGCGTTTGACATGGCAACGACAAATGTATGGAACTTCTAGTTGGAGACAAATAGCTTTTTCTGATGCACCACTGCCAGTTTACTGTAAATCTACCACCCTCACACAGACGATGCAACACACACATTGCTTCGCTAAGCAATATTACAGGCACCATGCCAACTTTCTCCAAGCATTTAACATGGCAACGACAAATGTATGGAACTTCTAGTTGGAGACAAGTAGCTTGTTCTGATGCACCGCTGCCAGTTTACTGTAAATCTACCACCCTCACACTGACGATGCAACACACAAATTGTTTCGCTAAGCAATATTACAGGCACCATGCCAACATTCTCCAAGCATTTAACATGGCAACGACAAATGTATGGAACTTCTAGTTGGAGACATATAGCTTGTTCTGATGCACCACTGCCAGTTTACTGTAAATCTGCCACCCTCACACTGACGATGCAACACACAAATTGCTTCGCTAAGGAATATTACAGGCACCATGCCAACTTTCTCCAAGCATTTAACATGGCAACGACAAATGTATGGAACTTCTAGTTGGAGACAAATAGCTTGTTCTGATGCACCACTGCCAGTTTACTGTAAATCTACCACCCTCACACTGACGATGCAACACACAAATTGCTTCGCTAAGCAATATTACAGGCACCGTGCCAAGTTTCTCCAAGCGTTTAACATGGCAACGACAAATGTATGGAACTTCTAGTTGGAGACAAATAGCTTGTTCTGATGCACCACTGCCAGTTTACTGTAAATCTACCACCCTCACACTGACAATGCAACACACAAATTGCTTCGCTAAGCAATATTACAGGCACCATGCCAACTTTCTCCAAGCGTATAACATGGCAACGACAAATGTATGGAACTTCTAGTTGGAGACAAGTAGCTTGTTCTGATGCACCACTGCCAGTTTACTGTAAATCTACCACCCTCACACTGACGATGCAACACACAAATTGCTTCGCTAAGGAATATTACAGGCACCATGAAAACTTTCTCCAAGCATTTAACATGGCAACGACAAATGTATGGAACTTCTAGTTGGAGACAAATAGCTTGTTCTGATGCACCACTGTCAGTTAACTGTAAATCAACCACCCTCACACTGACGATGCAACACACAAATTGCTTCGCTAAGGAATATTACAGGCACCATGCCAACTTTCTCCAAGCGTTTAACATGGCAACGACAAATCTATGGAACTTCAAGTTGGAGACAAGTAGCTTGTTCTGATGCACCACTGCCAGTTTACTGTAAATCTACCACCCTCACACTGACGATGCAACACACAAATTACTTCGTTAAGGAATATTACTGGAACCATACCAACTTTCCCCAAGCGTTTAACATGGCAACGACAAATGTATGGAACTTCTAGTTGGAGACAAATAGCTTGTTCTGATGCACCACTGCCCGAATACTGTAAATCTACCACCCTCACACTGACGATGCACACACAAATTGCTTCGCCAAAAAATATTACAGGCACCGTGCCAACTTTCTCCAAGCGTTTAACATGGCAACGACAAATGTATGGAACTTCTAGTTGGAGACAAATAGCTTGTTCTGATGCACCACTGCCAGTTTACTGTAAATCTACCACCCTCACACTGACGATGCAACACACAAATTGCTTCGCTAAGGAATAGTACAGGCACCATGCCAACTTTCTCCAAGCGTTTTACATGGCAACGACAAATGTATGGAACTTCTAGTTGGAGACAAATAGCTTGTTCTGATGCACCACTGCCAGTTTACTGTAAATCTACCACCCTCACACTGACGATGCAACACACAAATTGCTTCGCTAAGGAATATTACAAGCGCCATGCCAAGTTTCTCCAAGCGTTTAACATGGCAACGACAAATGTATGGAACTTCTAGTTGGAGACAAATAGCTTGTTCTGATGCACCACTGCCAGTTTACTTTAAATCTACCACCCTCACACTCACGATGCAACACACTAATTGCTTCGCTAAGCAATAGTACAGGCACCATGCCAACTTTCTCCAAGCGTTTAACATGGCAACGACAAATGTAACTTCTAGTTGGAGACAAATAGCTTGTTCTGATGCACCACTGCCAGTTTACTGTAAATCTACCACCCTCACACTGACGATGCAACACACAAATTGCTTCGCTAAGGAATATTACAGGCACCATGCCAACTTTCTCCAAGCGTTTAACATGGCAACTACCAATGTATGGAACTTCTAGTTGGAGACAAATAGCTTGTTCTGATGCACCACTGCCAGTTTACTGTAAATCTACCACCCTCACACTGACGATGCAACACACAAATTGCTTCGCTAAGGAATATTACAGGCACGATGCCAACTTTCTCCAAGCGTTTAACATGGCAACGACAAATGTATGGAACTTCTAGTTGGAGACAAATAGCTTGTCCTGATGCACCACTGCCAGTTAACTGTAATTCTACCACCCTCACACCGACGATGCAACACACAAATTTCTTTGCTAAGGAATATTACTGGCACCATTCCAACTTTCACCAAGCGTATAACACGGCAACGACAAGTGTATGGAACTTCTAGTTGGAGACAAATAGCTTGTTCTGATGCACCACTGTCAGTTTACTGTAAATCTACCACCCTCACACTGACGATGCAACACACAATTTGCTTCGCTAGGGAATTTTACTGGCACCATACCAACTTTCTTCAAGCGTTTAATATGACAACGTCAAATGTATGGAACTTCTAGTTGGAGACAAAAACCTTGTTCTCATGCACCACTGCCAGTTTACTTTAAATCTACCACCCTCACACTGACGATGCAACACACTAATTGCTTCGCTAAGCAATAGTACAGGCACCATGCCAACTTTCTCCAAGCGTTTAACATGGCAACGACAAATGTATGGAACTTCTAGTTGGAGACAAATAGCTTGTTCTGATGCACCACTGCCAGTTTACTTTAAATCTACCACCCTCACACTCACGATGCAACACACTAATTGCTTCGCTAAGGAATAGTACAGGCACCATGCCAACTTTCTCCAAGCGTTTTACATGGCAACGACAAATGTATGGAACTTCTAGTTGGAGACAAATAGCTTGTTCTGATGCACCACTGCCAGTTTACTGTAAATCTACCACCCTCACACTGACGATGCAACACACAAATTGCTTCGCTAAGGAATATTACAAGCGCCATGCCAAGTTTCTCCAAGCGTTTAACTTGGCAACGACAAATGTATGGAACTTCTAGTTGGAGACAAATAGCTTGTTCTGATGCACCACTGCCAGTTTACTTTAAATCTACCACCCTCACACTCACGATGCAACACACTAATTGCTTCGCTAAGCAATAGTACAGGCACCATGCCAACTTTCTCCAAGCGTTTAACATGGCAACGACAAATGTAACTTCTAGTTGGAGACAAATAGCTTGTTCTGATGCACCACTGCCAGTTTACTGTAAATCTACCACCCTCACACTGACGATGCAACACACAAATTGCTTCGCTAAGGAATATTACAGGCACGATGCCAACTTTCTCCAAGCGTTTAACATGGCAACGACAAATCTATGGAACTTCTAGTTGGAGACAAATAGCTTGTCCTGATGCACCACTGCCAGTTAACTGTAATTCTACCACCCTCACACTGACGATGCAACACACAAATTGCTGCGCGATCAATATTACAGGCACCATGCCAACTTTCTCCAAGCGTTTAACATGGCAACGACGAATGTATGGAACTTCTAGTTGGAGACTAATAGCTTGTTCTGATGCACCACTGCCAGATTACTGTAAATCAACCACCCTCACACTGACGATGCAACACACAAATTGCTTCGCTAAGCAATATTACAGGCACCATGCCAACTTTCTCCAAGCATTTAACATGGCAACGACAAATGTATGGAACTTCTAGTTGGAGGCAAATAGCTTGTTCTGATGCACCACTGCCAGAATACTGTAAATCTACCACCCTCACACTGACGATGCAACACACAAATTGCTTCGCTAAGGAATATTACAGGCACCATGCCAGCTCTCTCCAAGCGTTTAACATGGCAACGACAAATGTATGGAACTTCTAGTTGGAGACAAGTAGCTTGTTCTGATGCAGCACTGCCAGTTTACTGTAAATCTACCACCCTCACACTGACGATGCAACACACAAATTGCTTCGCTAAGGAATATTACAGGCACGATGCCAACTTTCTCCAAGCGTTTGACATGGCAACGAGAAATGTATGGAACTTCTAGTTGGAGACAAATAGCTTGTTCTGATGCACCACTGCCAGTTTACTGTAAATCTACCACCCTCACACTGACGATGCAACACACAAATTGCGGCGCGATCAATATTACAGGCACCATGCCAACTTTCTCCAAGCGTTTAACATGGCAACGACGAATGTATGGAACTTCTAGTTGGAGACTAATAGCTTGTTCTGATGCACCACTGCCAGATTACTGTAAATCAACCACCCTCACACTGACGATGCAACACACAAATTGCTTCGCTAAGCAATATTACAGGCACCATGCCAACTTTCTCCAAGCATTTAACATGGCAACGACAAATGTATGGAACTTCTAGTTGGAGGCAAATAGCTTGTTCTGATGCACCACTGCCCGAATACTGTAAATCTACCACCCTCACACGGACGATGCAACACACAAATTGTTTGGCTAAGGAATATTACAGGCACCATGCCAACTTTCTCAAGCGTTTAACATGGCAACGACAAATGTATGGAACTTCTAGCTGGAGACAAATAGCTTGTTCAGATGCACCACTGCCAGTTTACTGTAAATCTACCACCCTCACACTGACGATGCAACACACAAATTGCTTCGCTAAGGAGTATTACAGGCACCATGCCAACTTTCTCCAAGCGTTTAACATGGCAACGACAAATGTATGGAACTTCTAGTTGGAGGCAAATAGCTTGTTCTGATGCACCACTGCCAGAATACTGTAAATCTACCACCCTCACACAGACGATGCAACACACACATTGCTTCGCTAAGCAATATTACAGGCACCATGCCAACTTTCTCCAAGCATTTAACATGGCAACGACAAATGTATGGAACTTCTAGTTGGAGACAAGTAGCTTGTTCTGATGCACCGCTGCCAGTTTACTGTAAATCTACCACCCTCACACTGACGATGCAACACACAAATTGTTTCGCTAAGCAATATTACAGGCACCATGCCAACATTCTCCAAGCATTTAACATGGCAACGACAAATGTATGGAACTTCTAGTTGGAGACATATAGCTTGTTCTGATGCACCACTGCCAGTTTACTGTAAATCTGCCACCCTCACACTGACGATGCAACACACAAATTGCTTCGCTAAGGAATATTACAGGCACCATGCCAACTTTCTCCAAGCATTTAACATGGCAACGACAAATGTATGGAACTTCTAGTTGGAGACAAATAGCTTGTTCTGATGCACCACTGCCAGTTTACTGTAAATCTACCACCCTCACACTGACGATGCAACACACAAATTGCTTCGCTAAGCAATATTACAGGCACCATGCCAACTTTCTCCAAGCGTTTAACATGGCAACGACAAATGTATGGAACTTCTAGTTGGAGACAAATAGCTTGTTCTGATGCACCACTGCCAGTTTACTGTAAATCTACCACCCTCACACTGACAATGCAACACACAAATTGCTTCGCTAAGCAATATTACAGGCACCATGCCAACTTTCTCCAAGCGTTTAACATGGCAACGACAAATGTATGGAACTTCTAGTTGGAGACAAGTAGCTTGTTCTGATGCACCACTGCCAGTTTACTGTAAATCTACCACCCTCACACTGACGATGCAACACACAAATTGCTTCGCTAAGGAATATTACAGGCACCATGAAAACTTTCTCCAAGCATTTAACATGGCAACGACAAATGTATGGAACTTCTAGTTGGAGACAAATAGCTTGTTCTGATGCACCACTGTCAGTTAACTGTAAATCAACCACCCTCACACTGACGATGCAACACACAAATTGCTTCGCTAAGGAATATTACAGGCACCATGCCAACTTTCTCCAAGCGTTTAACATGGCAACGACAAATCTATGGAACTTCTAGTTGGAGACAAGTAGCTTGTTCTGATGCACCACTGCCAGTTTACTGTAAATCTACCACCCTCACACTGACGATGCAACACACAAATTACTTCGTTAAGGAATATTACTGGAACCATACCAACTTTCCCCAAGCGTTTAACATGGCAACGACAAATGTATGGAACTTCTAGTTGGAGACAAATAGCTTGTTCTGATGCACCACTGCCCGAATACTGTAAATCTACCACCCTCACACTGACGATGCACACACAAATTGCTTCGCCAAAAAATATTACAGGCACCGTGCCAACTTTCTCCAAGCGTTTAACATGGCAACGACAAATGTATGGAACTTCTAGTTGGAGACAAATAGCTTGTTCTGATGCACCACTGCCAGTTTACTGTAAATCTACCACCCTCACACTGACGATGCAACACACAAATTGCTTCGCTAAGGAATAGTACAGGCACCATGCCAACTTTCTCCAAGCGTTTTACATGGCAACGACAAATGTATGGAACTTCTAGTTGGAGACAAATAGCTTGTTCTGATGCACCACTGCCAGTTTACTGTAAATCTACCACCCTCACACTGACGATGCAACACACAAATTGCTTCGCTAAGGAATATTACAAGCGCCATGCCAAGTTTCTCCAAGCGTTTAACATGGCAACGACAAATGTATGGAACTTCTAGTTGGAGACAAATAGCTTGTTCTGATGCACCACTGCCAGTTTACTTTAAATCTACCACCCTCACACTCACGATGCAACACACTAATTGCTTCGCTAAGCAATAGTACAGGCACCATGCCAACTTTCTCCAAGCGTTTAACATGGCAACGACAAATGTAACTTCTAGTTGGAGACAAATAGCTTGTTCTGATGCACCACTGCCAGTTTACTGTAAATCTACCACCTTCACACTGACGATGCAACACACAAATTGCTTCGCTAAGGAATATTACAGGCACCATGCCAACTTTCTCCAAGCGTTTAACATGGCAACTACCAATGTATGGAACTTCTAGTTGGAGACAAATAGCTTGTTCTGATGCACCACTGCCAGTTTACTGTAAATCTACCACCCTCACACTGACGATGCAACACACAAATTGCTTCGCTAAGGAATGTTACAGGCACGATGCCAACTTTCTCCAAGCGTTTAACATGGCAACGACAAATCTATGGAACTTCTAGTTGGAGACAAATAGCTTGTCCTGATGCACCACTGCCAGTTAACTGTAATTCTACCACCCTCACACCGACGATGCAACACACAAATTTCTTTGCTAAGGAATATTACTGGCACCATTCCAACTTTCACCAAGCGTATAACACGGCAACGACAAGTGTATGGAACTTCTAGTTGGAGACAAATAGCTTGTTCTGATGCACCACTGTCAGTTTACTGTAAATCTACCACCCTCACACTGACGATGCAACACACAATTTGCTTCGCTAGGGAATTTTACTGGCACCATACCAACTTTCTTCAAGCGTTTAATATGACAACGTCAAATGTATGGAACTTCTAGTTGGAGACAAAAACCTTGTTCTCATGCACCACTGCCAGTTTACTTTAAATCTACCACCCTCACACTGACGATGCAACACACTAATTGCTTCGCTAAGCAATAGTACAGGCACCATGCCAACTTTCTCCAAGCGTTTAACATGGCAACGACAAATGTATGGAACTTCTAGTTGGAGACAAATAGCTTGTTCTGATGCACCACTGCCAGTTTACTTTAAATCTACCGCCCTCACACTCACGATGCAACACACTAATTGCTTCGCTAAGGAATAGTACAGGCACCATGCCAACTTTCTCCAAGCGTTTTACATGGCAACGACAAATGTATGGAACTTCTAGTTGGAGACAAATAGCTTGTTCTGATGCACCACTGCCAGTTTACTGTAAATCTACCACCCTCACACTGACGATGCAACACACAAATTGCTTCGCTAAGGAATATTACAAGCGCCATGCCAAGTTTCTCCAAGCGTTTAACTTGGCAACGACAAATGTATGGAACTTCTAGTTGGAGACAAATAGCTTGTTCTGATGCACCACTGCCAGTTTACTTTAAATCTACCACCCTCACACTCACGATGCAACACACTAATTGCTTCGCTAAGCAATAGTACAGGCACCATGCCAACTTTCTCCAAGCGTTTAACATGGCAACGACAAATGTAACTTCTAGTTGAAGACAAATAGCTTGTTCTGATGCACCACTGCCAGTTTACTGTAAATCTACCACCCTCACACTGACGATGCAACACACAAATTGCTTCGCTAAGGAATATTACAGGCACCATGCCAACTTTCTCCAAGCGTTTAACATGGCAACTACCAATGTATGGAACTTCTAGTTGGAGACAAATAGCTTGTTCTGATGCACCACTGCCAGTTTACTGTAAATCTACCACCCTCACACTGACGATGCAACACACAAATTGCTTCGCTAAGGAATATTACAGGCACGATGCCAACTTTCTCCAAGCGTTTAACATGGCAACGACAAATCTATGGAACTTCTAGTTGGAGACAAATAGCTTGTCCTGATGCACCACTGCCAGTTAACTGTAATTCTACCACCCTCACACCGACGATGCAACACACAAATTTCTTTGCTAAGGAATATTACTGGCACCATTCCAACTTTCACCAAGCGTATAACACGGCAACGACAAGTGTATGGAACTTCTAGTTGGAGACAAATAGCTTGTTCTGATGCACCACTGCCAGTTTACTTTAAATCTACCACCCTCACACTGACGATGCAACACACTAATTGCTTCGCTAAGCAATAGTACAGGCACCATGCCAACTTTCTCCAAGCGTTTAACATGGCAACGACAAATGTATGGAACTTCTAGTTGGAGACAAATAGCTTGTTCTGATGCACCACTGCCAGTTTACTTTAAATCTACCACCCTCACACTCACGATGCAACACACTAATTGCTTCGCTAAGGAATAGTACAGGCACCATGCCAACTTTCTCCAAGCGTTTTACATGGCAACGACAAATGTATGGAACTTCTAGTTGGAGACAAATAGCTTGTTCTGATGCACCACTGCCAGTTTACTGTAAATCTACCACCCTCACACTGACGATGCAACACACAAATTGCTTCGCTAAGGAATATTACAAGCGCCATGCCAAGTTTCTCCAAGCGTTTAACTTGGCAACGACAAATGTATGGAACTTCTAGTTGGAGACAAATAGCTTGTTCTGATGCACCACTGCCAGTTTACTTTAAATCTACCACCCTCACACTCACGATGCAACACACTAATTGCTTCGCTAAGCAATAGTACAGGCACCATGCCAACTTTCTCCAAGCGTTTAACATGGCAACGACAAATGTAACTTCTAGTTGGAGACAAATAGCTTGTTCTGATGCACCACTGCCAGTTTACTGTAAATCTACCACCCTCACACTGACGATGCAACACACAAATTGCTTCGCTAAGGAATATTACAGGCACCATGCCAACTTTGTCCAAGCGTTTAACATGGCAACTACCAATGTATGGAACTTCTAGTTGGAGACAAATAGCTTGTTCTGATGCACCACTGCCAGTTTACTGTAAATCTACCACCCTCACACTGACGATGCAACACACAAATTGCTTCGCTAAGGAATATTACAGGCACGATGCCAACTTTCTCCAAGCGTTTAACATGGCAACGACAAATCTATGGAACTTCTAGTTGGAGACAAATAGCTTGTCCTGATGCACCACTGCCAGTTAACTGTAATTCTACCACCCTCACACCGACGATGCAACACACAAATTTCTTTGCTAAGGAATATTACTGGCACCATTCCAACTTTCACCAAGCGTATAACACGGCAACGACAAGTGTATGGAACTTCTAGTTGGAGACAAATAGCTTGTTCTGATGCACCACTGTCAGTTTACTGTAAATCTACCACCCTCACACTGACGATGCAACACACAATTTGCTTCGCTAGGGAATTTTACTGGCACCATACCAACTTTCTTCAAGCGTTTAATATGACAACGTCAAATGTATGGAACTTCTAGTTGGAGACAAAAACCTTGTTCTCATGCACCACTGCCAGTTTACTTTAAATCTACCACCCTCACACTGACGATGCAACACACTAATTGCTTCGCTAAGCAATAGTACAGGCACCATGCCAACTTTCTCCAAGCGTTTAACATGGCAACGACAAATGTATGGAACTTCTAGTTGGAGACAAATAGCTTGTTCTGATGCACCACTGCCAGTTTACTGTAAATCTACCACCCTCACACAGACGATGCAACACACAATTTGCTTCGCTAGGGAATTTTACTGGCACCATACCAACTTTCTTCAAGCGTTTATTATGACAACGTCAAATGTATGGAACTTCTAGTTGGAGACAAAAAGCTTGTTCTGATGCACCACTGCCAGTTAACTGTAATTCTACCACCCTCACACCGACGATGCAACACACAAATTGCTTTGCTAAGGAATATTACTGGCACCATTCCAACTTTCACCAAGCGTATAACATGGCAACGACAAGTGTATGGAACTTCTAGTTGGAGACAAATAGCTTGTTCTGATGCACCACTGCCAGTTTACTGTAAATATACCACCCTCACACTGACGATGCAACACACAATTTGCTTCGCTAGGGAATTTTACTGGCACCATACCAACTTTCTTCAAGCGTTTAACATGACAACGTCAAATGTATGGAACTTCTAGTTGGAGACAAAAAGCTTGTTCTGATGCACCACTGCCAGTTTACTGTAAATCTACCACCCTCACACTGACGATGCAACACACAAATTGCGTCGCTAAGGCATATTACAGGCACCACGCCAACTTTCTAAAAACGTTTAACATGGCAACGACAAATGTATGGAACTTCTAGTTGGAGACAAGTAGCTTGTTCTCATGCACCACTGCCAGTTTCTGTAAATCTACCACCCACACACTGACGATGCAACACACAAATTGCTTCGCTAAGGAATATTTCAGGCACCATGCCAACTTTCTCCAAGCGTTTAACATGGCAACGACAAATGTATGGAACTTGTAGTTGGAGACAAATAGCTTGTTCAGATGCACCACTGCCAGTTTACTGTAAATCTACCACCCTCACACTGACGATGCAACACACAAATTGCTTCGCTAAGGAGTATTACAGGCACCATGCCAACTTTCTCCAAGCGTTTGACATGGCAACGACAAATGTATGGAACTTCTAGTTGGAGACAAATAGCTTTTTCTGATGCACCACTGCCAGTTTACTGTAAATCTACCACCCTCACACAGACGATGCAACACACAAATTGCTTCGCTAAGCAATATTACAGGCACCATGCCAACTTTCTCCAAGCGTTTAACATGGCAACGACAAATGTATGGAACTTCTAGTTGGAGACAAGTAGCTTGTTCTGATGCACCACTGCCACTTTACTGTAAATCTACCACCCTCACACTGACGATGCAACACACAAATTGTTTCGCTAAGCAATATTACAGGCACCATGCCAACTTTCTCCAAGCATTTAACATGGCAACGACAAATGTATGGAACTTCTAGTTGGAGACATATAGCTTGTTCTGATGCACCACTGCCAGTTTACTGTAAATCTACCACCCTCACACTGTCGATGCAACACACAAATTGCTTCGCTAAGCAATATTACAGGCACCATGCCAACTATCTCCAAGCGTTTAACATGGCAGCGACAAATGTATCTAACTTCTAGTTGGAGACAGATAGCTAGTTCTGATGCACCACTGCCAGTTTACTGGAAATCTGCCACCCTCACACTGACGATGCAACACACAAATTGCTTCGCTAAGGAATATTACAGGCACCATGCCAACTTTCTCCAAGCATTTAACATGGCAACGACAAATGTATGGAACTTCTAGTTGGAGACAAATAGCTTGTTCTGATGCACCACTGCCAGTTTACTGTAAATCTACCACCCTCACACTGACGATGCAACACACAAATTGCTTCGTTAAGCAATATTACAGGCACCATGCCAACTTTCTCCAAGCGTTTAACATGGCAACGACAAATGTATGGAACTTCTAGTTAGAGGCAAGTAGCTTCTTCTGATGCACCACTGCCAGTTTACTGTAAATCTACCACCCTCGCACTGACGATGCAACACACAAATTGCTTCGCTAAGGAATATTACAGGCACCATCCCAACTTTCTCCAAGCGTTTAACATGGCAACGACAATTGTATGGAACTTCTAGTTGGAGACAAAAACCTTGTTCTCATGCACCACTGCCAGTTTACTGTAAATCTACCACCCTCACACTGACGATGCTACACACAAATTGCTTCGCTAAGGAATATTACTGGCACCATACCAACTTTCTCCAAGCGTTTAACATGACAACGACAAATGTATGGAACTTCTAGTTGGAGACAAATAGCTTGTTCTGATGCACCACTGCCAGTTTACTGTAAATCTACCACAATCACACTGACGATGCAACACACAAATTGCTTCGCTAAGCAATATTACAGGCACCATGCCAACTTTCTCCAAGCATTTAACATAGCAACGACAAATGTATCTAACTTCTAGTTGGAGACAAATAGCTTGTTCTGATGCACCACTGCCAGTTTACCTTAAATCTACCACCCTCACACTGACGATGCAACACACAAATTGCTTCGCTAAGGAATATTACAAGCACCATGCCAACTTTCTCCAAGCGTTTAACATGGCAACGACAAATGTATGGAACTTCTAGTTGGAGACAAATAGCTTCTTCTGATGCACCACTGCCAGTTTACTGTAAATCTACCACCCTCACACTGACGATGCAACACACAAATTGCTTCGCTAAGGAATATTACAGGCACCATGCCAACTTCCTCCAAGCGTTTAACATGGCAACGACAAATGTATGGAACTTCTAGTTGGAGACAAATAGCTTGTTCTGATGCACCACTGCCAGTTTACTGAAAATCTACCACACTCACACTGACGATGCAACACACAAATTGCTTCGCTAAGGAATATTAAAGGCACCATGCCAACTTTCTCCAAGCGTTTAACATGGCAACGACAAATGTATGGAACTTCTAGTTGGAGACAAGTAGCTTGTTCTGATGCACCACTTCCAGTTTACTGTAAATCTACCACCCTCACACTGACGATGCAACACACAAATTGCTTCGCTAAGCAATATTACAGGCACCATGCCAACTTTCTCCAAGCGTTTAACATGGCAACGACAAATGTATGGAACTTCTAGCTGGAGACAAATAGCTTGTTCTGATGCACCACTGCCAGTTTACTGTAAATCTACCACCCTCACACTGACGATGCAACACACAAATTGCTGCGCGATCAATATTACAGGCACCATGCCAACTTTCTCCAAGCGTTTAACATGGCAACGACGAATGTATGGAACTTCTAGTTGGAGACTAATAGCTTGTTCTGATGCACCACTGCCAGATTACTGTAAATCAACCACCCTCACACTGACGATGCAACACACAAATTGCTTCGCTAAGCAATATTACAGGCACCATGCCAACTTTCTCCAAGCATTTAACATGGCAACGACAAATGTATGGAACTTCTAGTTGGAGGCAAATAGCTTGTTCTGATGCACCACTGCCCGAATACTGTAAATCTACCACCCTCACACGGACGATGCAACACACAAATTGTTTGGCTAAGGAATATTACAGGCACCATGCCAACTTTCTCAAGCGTTTAACATGGCAACGACAAATGTATGGAACTTCTAGCTGGAGACAAATAGCTTGTTCAGATGCACCACTGCCAGTTTACTGTAAATCTACCACCCTCACACTGACGATGCAACACACAAATTGCTTCGCTAAGGAGTATTACAGGCACCATGCCAACTTTCCCCAAGCGTTTAACATGGCAACGACAAATGTATGGAACTCCTAGTTGGAGAAATATAGCTTATTCTGATGCACCACTGCCAGTTTTTTGTAATTCTACCACCCTCACACTGACAATGCAACACACAAATTGCTTCGCTAAAGAATATTACAAGCACCATGCCAACTTTCTGCAAGCGTTTAACATGGCAACGAGAAATGTATGGAACTTCTAGTTGGAGACAAATAGCTTGTTCTGATGCACCACTGCCCGAATACTGTAAATCTACCACCCTCACACTGACGATGCAACACACAAATTGCTTCGCTAAGGAATATTACACTCACCATGCCAACTTTCTCCAAGCGTTTAACATGGCAACGACAAATGTATGGAACCTCTAGTTGGAGACAAATAGCTTGTTCTGATGCACCACTGCCAGTTTACTATAAATCTACCACCCTCACACTGATGATGCAACACACAAATTGCTTCGCTAAGAAATATTACATGCACCATGCCAACTTTTTCCAAGCGTTTAACATGGCAACGAGAAATGTATGGAACTTCTAGTTGGAGACAAATAGCTTGTTCTGATGCACCACTGCCAGTTTACTGTAAATCTACCACCCTCACACTGACGATGCAACACACAAATTGCGGCGCGATCAATATTACAGGCACCATGCCAACTTTCTCCAAGCGTTTAACATGGCAACGACGAATGTATGGAACTTCTAGTTGGAGACTAATAGCTTGTTCTGATGCACCACTGCCAGATTACTGTAAATCAACCACCCTCACACTGACGATGCAACACACAAATTGCTTCGCTAAGCAATATTACAGGCACCATGCCAACTTTCTCCAAGCATTTAACATGGCAACGACAAATGTATGGAACTTCTAGTTGGAGGCAAATAGCTTGTTCTGATGCACCACTGCCCGAATACTGTAAATCTACCACCCTCACACGGACGATGCAACACACAAATTGTTTGGCTAAGGAATATTACAGGCACCATGCCAACTTTCTCAAGCGTTTAACATGGCAACGACAAATGTATGGAACTTCTAGCTGGAGACAAATAGCTTGTTCAGATGCACCACTGCCAGTTTACTGTAAATCTACCACCCTCACACTGACGATGCAACACACAAATTGCTTCGCTAAGGAGTATTACAGGCACCATGCCAACTTTCTCCAAGCGTTTGACATGGCAACGACAAATGTATGGAACTTCTAGTTGGAGACAAATAGCTTTTTCTGATGCACCACTGCCAGTTTACTGTAAATCTACCACCCTCACACTGACGATGCAACACACAAATTGTTTCGCTAAGCAATATTACAGGCACCATGCCAACATTCTCCAAGCATTTAACATGGCAACGACAAATGTATGGAACTTCTAGTTGGAGACATATAGCTTGTTCTGATGCACCACTGCCAGTTTACTGTAAATCTGCCACCCTCACACTGACGATGCAACACACAAATTGCTTCGCTAAGGAATATTACAGGCACCATGCCAACTTTCTCCAAGCATTTAACATGGCAACGACAAATGTATGGAACTTCTAGTTGGAGACAAATAGCTTGTTCTGATGCACCACTGCCAGTTTACTGTAAATCTACCACCCTCACAGTGACGATGCAACACACAAATTGCTTCGCTAAGCAATATTACAGGCACCATGCCAACTTTCTCCAAGCGTTTAACATGGCAACGACAAATGTATGGAACTTCTAGTTAGAGGCAAGTAGCTTGTTCTGATGCACCACTGCCAGTTTACTGTAAATCTACCACCCTCACACTGACGATGCAACACACAAATTGCTTCGCTAAGGAATATTACAGGCACCATGCCAACTTTCTCCAAGCGTTTAACATGGCAACGACAAATGTATGGAACTTCTAGTTGGAGACAAATAGCTTGTTCTGATGCACCACTGCCAGTTTACTGAAAATCTACCACACTCACACTGACGATGCAACACACAAATTGCTTCGCTAAGCAATATTACAGGCACCATGCCAACTTTCTCCAAGCGTTTAACATGGCAACGACAAAGGTATGGAACTTCTAGTTGGAGTCAAATAGCATGGTCTGATGCACCACTGCCCGAATACTGTAAATCTACCACCCTCACACGGACGATGCAACACACAAATTGTTTCGCTAAGGAATATTACAGGCACCATGCCAACTTTCTCAAGCGTTTAACATGGCAACGACAAATGTATGGAACTTCTAGTTGGAGACAAATAGCTTGTTCTGATGCACCACTGCCAGTTTACTGTAAATCTACCCCCCTCACACTGACGATGCAACACACAAATTGCTTCGCGATCAATATTACAGGCACCATGCCAACTTTCTCCAAGCGTTTAACATGGCAACGACGAATGTATGGAACTTCTAGTTGGAGACTAATAGCTTGTTCTGATGCACCACTGCCAGATTACTGTAAATCAACCACCCTCACACTGACGATGCAACACACAAATTGCTTCGCTAAGCAATATTACAGGCACCATGCCAACTTTCTCCAAGCATTTAACATGGCAACGACAAATGTATGGAACTTCTAGTTGGAGGCAAATAGCTTGTTCTGATGCACCACTGCCAGAATACTGTAAATCTACCACCCTCACACTGACGATGCAACACACAAATTGCTTCGCTAAGGAATATTACAGGCACCATGCCAGCTCTCTCCAAGCGTTTAACATGGCAACGACAAATGTATGGAACTTCTAGTTGGATACAAATACCTTGTTCTGATGCACCACTGCCAGTTTACTGTAAATCTACCACCCTCACACTGACGATGCAACATACAAATTGCTTCGCTAAGGAATATCACCGGCACCATGCCAACTTTCCCCAAGCGTTTAACATGGCAACGACAAATGTATGGAACTCCTAGTTGGAGAAATATAGCTTATTCTGATGCACCACTGCCAGTTTTTTGTAATTCTACCACCCTCACACTGACAATGCAACACACAAATTGCTTCGCTAAAGAATATTACAAGCACCATGCCAACTTTCTGCAAGCGTTTAACATGGCAACGAGAAATGTATGGAACTTCTAGTTGGAGACAAATAGCTTGTTCTGATGCACCACTGCCCGAATACTGTAAATCTACCACCCTCACACTGACGATGCAACACACAAATTGCTTCGCTAAGGAATATTACACTCACCATGCCAACTTTCTCCAAGCGTTTAACATGGCAACGACAAATGTATGGAACCTCTAGTTGGAGACAAATAGCTTGTTCTGATGCACCACTGCCAGTTTACTATAAATCTACCACCCTCACACTGATGATGCAACACACTAATTGCTTCGCTAAGAAATATTACATGCACCATGCCAACTTTTTCCAAGCGTTTAACATGGCAACGAGAAATGTATGGAACTTCTAGTTGGAGACAAATAGCTTGTTCTGATGCACCACTGCCAGTTTACTGTAAATCTACCCCCCTCACACTGACGATGCATCACATAAATTGCTTCGCTAAGGAATATTACAGGCACCATGCCAACTTTCTCCAAACGTTTAACATGGCAACGACAAATGTATGGAACTTCTAGTTGGAGACAAATAGCTTGTTCTGATGCACCACTGCCAGTT
Organism: Schistocerca nitens; assembly: GCF_023898315.1. Lineage (NCBI taxonomy): Eukaryota > Metazoa > Arthropoda > Insecta > Orthoptera > Acrididae > Schistocerca > Schistocerca nitens. The sequence goes on from NW_026045897.1 coordinate 2,737,487, forward strand.
TACTGTAAATCTACCACCCTCACACTGACAATGCAACACACAAATTGCTTCGCTAAGCAATATTACAGGCACCATGCCAACTTTCTCCAAGCGTTTAACATGGCAACGACAAATGTATGGAACTTCTAGTTGGAGACAAGTAGTTTGTTCTGATGCACCACTGCCAGTTTACTGTAAACCTACCACCCTCACACTGACGATGCAACACACAAATTGCTTCGCTAAGGAATATTACGGGCACCATGAAAACTTTCTCCAAGCATTTAACATGGCAACGACAAATGTATGGAACTTCTAGTTGGAGACAAATAGCTTGTTCTGATGCACCACTGTCAGTTAACTGTAAATCAACCACCCTCACACTGACGATGCAACACACAAATTGCTTCGCTAAGGAATATTACAGGCACCATGCCAACTTTCTCCAAGCGTTTAACATGGCAACGACAAATGTATGGAACTTCTAGTTGGAGACAAGTAGCTTGTTCTGATGCAGCACTGCCAGTTTACTGTAAATCTACCACCCTCACACTGACGATGCAACACACAAATTGCTTCGCTAAGGAATATTACAGGCACGATGCCAACTTTCTCCAAGCGTTTGACATGGCAACGACAAATCTATGGAACTTCTAGTTGGAGACAAATAGCTTGTCCTGATGCACCACTGCCAGTTAACTGTAATTCTACCACCCTCACACCGACGATGCAACACACAAATTGCTTTGCTAAGGAATATTACTGGCACCATTCCAACTTTCACCAAGCGTATAACATGGCAACGACAAGTGTATGGAACTTCTAGTTGGAGACAAATAGCTTGTTCTGATGCACAACTGCCAGTTTACTGTAAATCTACCACCCTCACACTGACGATGCAACACACAATTTGCATCGCTAGGGAATTTTACTGGCACCATACCAACTTTCTTCAAGCGTTTAATATGACAACGTCAAATGTATGGAACTTCTAGTTGGAGACAAAAACCTTGTTCTCATGCACTACTGCCAGTTTACTTTAAATCTACCACCCTCACACTGACGATGCAACACACTAATTCCTCGCTAAGCAATAGTACAGGCACCATGCCAACTTTCTCCAAGCGTTTAACATGGCAACGACAAATGTACGGAACTTCTAGTTGGTGACAAATAGCTTGTTCTGATGCAGCACTGCCAGTTTACTGTAAATCTACCACCCTCACACTGACGATGCAACACACAAATTGCTTCGCTAAGGAATATTACAGGCACCATGCCAACTTTCTCCAAGCGTTTAACATGGCAACGACAAATGTGTGGAACTTCTAGTTGGAGGCAAATAGCTTGTTCTGATGCACCACTGCCAGTTTACTGTAAATCTACCACCCTCACACTGACGATGCAACACACAAATTACTTCGTTAAGGAATATTACTGGAACCATACCAACTTTCTCCAAGCGTTTAACATGGCAACGACAAATGCATGGAACTTCCAGTTGGAGACAAATAGCTTGTTCTGATGCACCACTGCCCGAAAACTGTAAATCTACCACCCTCACACTGACGATGCAACACACAAATTGCTTTGTTAAGGAATATTACAGGCACCATGCCAACTTTCTCCAAGCGTTTAACATGGCAACGACAAATGTATGGAACCTCTAGTTGGAGACAATTAGCTTGTTCTGATGCACCACTGCCAGTTTACTGTAAATCTACCACCCTCACACTGACGATGCAACACACAAATTCCTTCGCTAAGCAATATTACAGGCACCATGCCAACTTTTTCCAAGCGTTTAACATGGCAACGAGAAATGTATGGAACTTCTAGTTGGAGAGAAATAGCTTGTTCTGATGCACCACTGCCAGTTTACTGTAAATCTACCACCCTCACACTGACGATGCAACACATAAATTGCTTCGCTAAGGAATATTACAGGCACCATGCCAACTTTCTCCAAGCGTTTAACATGGCAACGACAAATGTATGGAACTTCTAGTTGGAGACAAATAGCTTGTTCTGATGCACCACTGCCAGTTTACTGTAAATCTACCACCCTCACACTGACAATGCAACACACAAATTGCTTCGCTAAGCAATATTACAGGCACCATGCCAACTTTCTCCAAGCGTTTAACATGGCAACGACAAATGTATGGAACTTCTAGTTGGAGACAAGTAGCTTGTTCTGATGCACCACTGCCAGTTTACTGTAAATCTACCACCCTCACACTGACGATGCAACACACAAATTGCTTCGCTAAGGAATATTACAGGCACCATGAAAACTTTCTCCAAGCATTTAACATGGCAACGACAAATGTATGGAACTTCTAGTTGGAGACAAATAGCTTGTTCTGATGCACCACTGTCAGTTAACTGTAAATCAACCACCCTCACACTGACGATGCAACACACAAATTGCTTCGCTAAGGAATATTACAGGCACCATGCCAACTTTCTCCAAGGTTTTAACATGGCAACGACAAATCTATGGAACTTCTAGTTGGAGACAAGTAGCTTGTTCTGATGTACCACTGCCAGTTTACTGTAAATCTACCACCCTCACACTGACGATGCAACACACAAATTACTTCGTTAAGGAATATTACTGGAACCATACCAACTTTCTCCAAGCGTTTAACATGGCAACGACAAATGTATGGAACTTCTAGTTGGAGACAAATAGCTTGTTCTGATGCACCACTGCCCGAATACTGTAAATCTACCACCCTCACACTGACGATGCACACACAAATTGCTTCGCCAAAAAATATTACAGGCACCGTGCCAACTTTCTCCAAGCGTTTAACATGGCAACGACAAATGTATGGAACTTCTAGTTGGAGACAAATAGCTTGTTCTGATGCACCACTGCCAGTTTACTGTAAATCTACCACCCTCACACTGACGATGCAACACACAAATTGCTTCGCTAAGGAATAGTACAGGCACCATGCCAACTTTCTCCAAGCGTTTTACATGGCAACGACAAATGTATGGAACTTCTAGTTGGAGACAAATAGCTTGTTCTGATGCACCACTGCCAGTTTACTGTAAATCTACCACCCTCACACTGACGATGCAACACACAAATTGCTTCGCTAAGGAATATTACAAGCACCATGCCAAGTTTCTCCAAGCGTTTAACATGGCAACGACAATTGTATGGAACTTCTAGTTGGAGACAAGTAGCTTGTTCTGATGCACCACTGCCAGTTTACTGTAAATCTACCACCCTCACACTGACGATGCAACACACAAATTGCTTCGCTAAGGAATATTACAGGCACCATGAAAACTTTCTCCAAGCATTTAACATGGCAACGACAAATGTATGGAACTTCTAGTTGGAGACAAATAGCTTGTTCTGATGCACCACTGTCAGTTAACTGTAAATCAACCACCCTCACACTGACGATGCAACACACAAATTGCTTCGCTAAGGAATATTACAGGCACCATGCCAACTTTCTCCAAGCGTTTAACATGGCAACGACAAATCTATGGAACTTCTAGTTGGAGACAAGTAGCTTGTTCTGATGCACCACTGCCAGTTTACTGTAAATCTACCACCCTCACACTGACGATGCAACACACAAATTGCTTCGCTAAGGAATATTACAGGCACCATGCCAACTTTCTCCAAGCGTTTAACATGGCAACGACCAATGTATGGAACTTCTAGTTGGAGACAAATAGCTTGTTCTGATGCACCACTGCCAGTTTACTGTAAATCTACCACCCTCACACTGACGATGCAACACACAAATTGCTTCGCTAAGGAATATTACAGGCACGATGCCAACTTTCTCCAAGCGTTTAACATGGCAACGACAAATGTATGGAACTTCTAGTTGGAGACAAGTAGCTTGTTCTGATGCACCACTGCCAGTTAACTGTAATTCTACCACCCTCACACCGACGATGCAACACACAAATTGCTTTGCTAAGGAATATTACTGGCACCATTCCAACTTTCACCAAGCGTATAACATGGCAACGACAAGTGTATGGAACTTCTAGTTGGAGACAAATAGCTTGTTCTGATGCACCACTGCCAGTTTACTGTAAATCTACCACCCTCACACTGACGATGCAACTCACAATTTGCTTCGCTAGGGAATTTTACTGGCACCATACCAACTTTCTTCAAGCGTTTAATGTGACAACGTCAAATGTATGGAACTTCTAGTTGGAGACAAAAACCTTGTTCTCATGCACCACTGCCAGTTTACTTTAAATCTACCACCCTCACACTGACGATGCAACACACTAATTGCTTCGCTAAGCCATAGTACAGGCACCATGCCAACTTTCTCCAAGTGTTTAACATGGCAACGACAAATGTATGGAACTTCTAGTTGCTGACAAATAGCTTGTTCTGATGCAGCACTGCCAGTTTACTGTAAATCTACCACCCTCACACTGACGATGCAACACACAAATTGCTTCGCTAACGAATATTACAGGCACCATGCCAACTTTCTCCAAGCGTTTAACATGGCAACGAGAAATGTATGGAACTTCCAGTTGGAGACAAATAGATTGTTCTGATGCACCAATGCCCGAATACTGTAAATCTACCACCCTCACACTGACGATGCAACACACAAATTGCTTTATTAAGGAATATTACAGGCACCATGCCAACTTTCTCCAAGCGTTTAACATGGCAACGACATATGTATGGAACCTCTAGTTATAGACAAATAGCTTGTTCTGATGCACCACTGCCAGTTTACTGTAAATCTACCACCCTCACACTGACGATGCAACACACAAATTGCTTCGCTAAGCAATATTACAGGCACCATGCCAACTTTTTCCAGGCGTTTAACGTGGCAACGAGAAATGTATGGAACTTCTAGTTGGAGACAAATAGCTTGTTCTGATGCACCACTGCCAGTTTACTGTAAATCTACCACCCTCACACTGACGATGCAACACATAAATTGCTTCGCTAAGGAATATTACAGGCACCATGCCAACTTTCTCCAAGCGTTTAACATGGCAAAGACAAATGTATGGAACTTCTAGTTGGAGACAAATAGCTTGTTCTGATGCACCACTGCCAGTTTACTGTAAATCTACCACCCTCACACTGACGATGCAACACACAAATTGCTTCGCTAAGCAATATTACAGGCACCATGCCAACTTTCTCCAAGCGTTTAACATGGCAACGACAAATGTATGGAACTTCTAGTTGGAGACAAGTAGCTTGTTCTGATGCACCACTGCCAGTTTACTGTAAATCTACCACCCTCACACTGACGAAGCGACACACAAATTGCTTCGCTAAGGATTATTACAGGCACCATGAAAACATTCTAAAAGCATTTAACATGGCAACGACAAATGTATGGAACTTCTAGTTGGAGACAAATAGCTTGTTCTGATGCACCACTGTCAGTTTACTGTAAATCAACCACCCTCACACTGACGATGCAACACACAAATTGCTTCGCTAAGGAATATTACAGGCACCATGCCAACTTTCTCCAAGCGTTTAACATGGCAACGACAAATGTGTGGAACTTCTAGTTGGAGGCAAATACCTTGTTCTGATGCACCACTGCCAGTTTACTGTAAATCTACCACCATCACACTGACGATGCAACACAGAAATTACTTCGTTAAGGAATATTACTGGAACCATACCAACTTTCTCCAAGCGTTTAACATGGGAACGACAAATGTATGGAACTTCTAGTTGGAGACAAATAGCTTGTTCTGATGCACCACTGCCCGAATACTGTAAATCTACCCCCCTCACACTGACGATGCAACACACAAATTGCTTCGCCAAAAAATATTACAGGCACCGTGCCAACTTTCTCCAAGCGTTTAACATGGCAACGACAAATGTATGGAACTTCTAGTTGGAGACAAATAGCTTGTTCTGATGCACCACTGCCAGTTTACTGTAAATCTACCACCCTCACACTGACGATGCAACACACAAATTGCTTCGCTAAGGAATAGTACAGGCACCATGCCAGCTTTCTCCAAGCGTTTAACATGGCAACGACCAATGTATGGAACTTCTAGTTGGAGACAAATAGCTTGTTCTGATGCACCACTGCCAGTTTACTGTAAATCTACCACCCTCACACTGACGATGCAACAAGCAAATTGCTTCGCTTAGCAATATTACTGGCACCATGCCAACTTTCTCCAAGCGTTTAACATGGCAACGACAAATGTATGGAACTTCTAGTTGGAGACAAATAGCTTGTTCTGATGCACCACTGCCAGTTTACTTTAAATCTACCACCCTCACACTGACGATGCAACACACTAATTGCTTCGCTAAGCAATAGTACAGGCACCATGCCAACTTTCTCCAAGCGTTTAACATGGCAACGACAAATGTATGGAACTTCTAGTTGGAGACAAATAGCTTGTTCTGATGCACCACTGCCAGTTTACTGTAAATCTACCACCCTCACACTGACGATGCAACACACAATTTGCTTCGCTAGGGAATTTTACTGGCACCATACCAACTTCCTTCAAGCGTTTAATATGACAACGTCAAATGTATGGAACTTCTAGTTGGAGACAAAAAGCTTGTTCTGATGCACCACTGCCAGTTAACTGTAATTCTACCACCCTCACACCGACGATGCAACACACAAATTGCTTTGCTAAGGAATATTACTGGCACCATTCCAACTTTCACCAAGCGTATAACATGGCAACGACAAGTGTATGGAACTTCTAGTTGGAGACAAATAGCTTGTTCTGATGCACCACTGCCAGTTTACTGTAAATATACCACCCTCACACTGACGATGCAACACACAATTTGCTTCGCTAGGGAATTTTACTGGCACCATACCAACTATCTTCAAGCGTTTAATATGACAACGTCAAATGTATGGAACTTCTAGTTGGAGACAAAAAGCTTGTTCTGATGCACCACTGCCAGTTTACTGTGAATCTACCACCCTCACACTGACGATGCAACACACAAATTGCGTCGCTAAGGCATATTACAGGCACCACGCCAACTTTCTCCAAACGTTTAACATGGCAACGACAAATGTATGGAACTTCTAGTTGGAGACAAGTAGCTTGTTCTCATGCACCACTGCCAGTTTCTGTAAATCTACCACCCTCACACTGACGATGCAACACACAAATTGCTTCGCTAAGGAATATTTCAGGCACCATGCCAACTTTCTCCAAGCGTTTAACATGGCAACGACAAATGTATGGAACTTCTAGTTGGAGACAAATAGCTTGTTCAGATGCACCACTGCCAGTTTACTGTAAATCTACCACCCTCACACTGACGATGCAACACACAAATTGCTTCGCTAAGGAGTATTACAGGCACCATGCCAACTTTCTCCAAGCGTTTGACATGGCAACGACAAATGTATGGAACTTCTAGTTGGAGACAAATAGCTTGTTCTGATGCACCACTGCCAGTTTACTGTAAATCTACCACCCTCACACAGGCGATGCAACACACAAATTGCTTCGCTAAGCAATATTACAGGCACCATGCCAACTTTCTCCAAGCGTTTAACATGGCAACGACAAATGTATGGAACTTCTAGTTGGAGACAAGTAGCTTGTTCTGATGCACCGCTGCCAGTTTACTGTAAATCTACCACCCTCACACTGACGATGCAACACACAAATTGTTTCGCTAAGCAATATTACAGGCACCATGCCAACATTCTCCAAGCATTTAACATGGCAACGAGAAATGTATGGAACTTCTAGTTGAAGACATATAGCTTGTTCTGATGCACCACTGCCAGTTTACTGTAAATCTACCACCCTCACACTGTCGATGCAACACACAAATTGCTTCGCTAAGAAATATTACAGGCACCATGCCAACTATCTCCAAGCGTTTAACATGGCAGCGACAAATGTATGGAACTTGTAGTTGGAGACAAATAGCTTGTTCTGATGCACCACTGCCAGTTTACTGGAAATCTGCCACCCTCACACTGACGATGCAACACACAAATTGCTTCGCTAAGGAATATTACAGACACCATGCCAACTTTCTCCAAGCGTTTAACATGGCAACGACAAATGTATGGAACTTCTAGTTGGAGACAAGTAGCTTGTTCTGATGCACCACTGCCAGTTAACTGTAATTCTACCACCCTCACACCGACGATGCAACACACAAATTGCTTTGCTAAGGAATATTACTGGCACCATTCCAACTTTCACCAAGCGTATAACATGGCAACGACAAGTGTATGGAACTTCTAGTTGGAGACAAATAGCTTGTTCTGATGCACCACTGCCAGTTTACTGTAAATCTACCACCCTCACACTGACGATGCAACTCACAATTTGCTTCGCTAGGGAATTTTACTGGCACCATACCAACTTTCTTCAAGCGTTTAATGTGACAACGTCAAATGTATGGAACTTCTAGTTGGAGACAAAAACCTTGTTCTCATGCACCACTGCCAGTTTACTTTAAATCTACCACCCTCACACTGACGATGCAACACACTAATTGCTTCGCTAAGCCATAGTACAGGCACCATGCCAACTTTCTCCAAGTGTTTAACATGGCAACGACAAATGTATGGAACTTCTAGTTGCTGACAAATAGCTTGTTCTGATGCAGCACTGCCAGTTTACTGTAAATCTACCACCCTCACACTGACGATGCAACACACAAATTGCTTCGCTAACGAATATTACAGGCACCATGCCAACTTTCTCCAAGCGTTTAACATGGCAACGAGAAATGTATGGAACTTCCAGTTGGAGACAAATAGATTGTTCTGATGCACCAATGCCCGAATACTGTAAATCTACCACCCTCACACTGACGATGCAACACACAAATTGCTTTATTAAGGAATATTACAGGCACCATGCCAACTTTCTCCAAGCGTTTAACATGGCAACGACATATGTATGGAACCTCTAGTTATAGACAAATAGCTTGTTCTGATGCACCACTGCCAGTTTACTGTAAATCTACCACCCTCACACTGACGATGCAACACACAAATTGCTTCGCTAAGCAATATTACAGGCACCATGCCAACTTTTTCCAGGCGTTTAACGTGGCAACGAGAAATGTATGGAACTTCTAGTTGGAGACAAATAGCTTGTTCTGATGCACCACTGCCAGTTTACTGTAAATCTACCACCCTCACACTGACGATGCAACACATAAATTGCTTCGCTAAGGAATATTACAGGCACCATGCCAACTTTCTCCAAGCGTTTAACATGGCAAAGACAAATGTATGGAACTTCTAGTTGGAGACAAATAGCTTGTTCTGATGCACCACTGCCAGTTTACTGTAAATCTACCACCCTCACACTGACGATGCAACACACAAATTGCTTCGCTAAGCAATATTACAGGCACCATGCCAACTTTCTCCAAGCGTTTAACATGGCAACGACAAATGTATGGAACTTCTAGTTGGAGACAAGTAGCTTGTTCTGATGCACCACTGCCAGTTTACTGTAAATCTACCACCCTCACACTGACGAAGCGACACACAAATTGCTTCGCTAAGGATTATTACAGGCACCATGAAAACATTCTAAAAGCATTTAACATGGCAACGACAAATGTATGGAACTTCTAGTTGGAGACAAATAGCTTGTTCTGATGCACCACTGTCAGTTTACTGTAAATCAACCACCCTCACACTGACGATGCAACACACAAATTGCTTCGCTAAGGAATATTACAGGCACCATGCCAACTTTCTCCAAGCGTTTAACATGGCAACGACAAATGTGTGGAACTTCTAGTTGGAGGCAAATACCTTGTTCTGATGCACCACTGCCAGTTTACTGTAAATCTACCACCATCACACTGACGATGCAACACAGAAATTACTTCGTTAAGGAATATTACTGGAACCATACCAACTTTCTCCAAGCGTTTAACATGGGAACGACAAATGTATGGAACTTCTAGTTGGAGACAAATAGCTTGTTCTGATGCACCACTGCCCGAATACTGTAAATCTACCCCCCTCACACTGACGATGCAACACACAAATTGCTTCGCCAAAAAATATTACAGGCACCGTGCCAACTTTCTCCAAGCGTTTAACATGGCAACGACAAATGTATGGAACTTCTAGTTGGAGACAAATAGCTTGTTCTGATGCACCACTGCCAGTTTACTGTAAATCTACCACCCTCACACTGACGATGCAACACACAAATTGCTTCGCTAAGGAATAGTACAGGCACCATGCCAGCTTTCTCCAAGCGTTTAACATGGCAACGACCAATGTATGGAACTTCTAGTTGGAGACAAATAGCTTGTTCTGATGCACCACTGCCAGTTTACTGTAAATCTACCACCCTCACACTGACGATGCAACAAGCAAATTGCTTCGCTTAGCAATATTACTGGCACCATGCCAACTTTCTCCAAGCGTTTAACATGGCAACGACAAATGTATGGAACTTCTAGTTGGAGACAAATAGCTTGTTCTGATGCACCACTGCCAGTTTACTTTAAATCTACCACCCTCACACTGACGATGCAACACACTAATTGCTTCGCTAAGCAATAGTACAGGCACCATGCCAACTTTCTCCAAGCGTTTAACATGGCAACGACAAATGTATGGAACTTCTAGTTGGAGACAAATAGCTTGTTCTGATGCACCACTGCCAGTTTACTGTAAATCTACCACCCTCACACTGACGATGCAACACACAATTTGCTTCGCTAGGGAATTTTACTGGCACCATACCAACTTCCTTCAAGCGTTTAATATGACAACGTCAAATGTATGGAACTTCTAGTTGGAGACAAAAAGCTTGTTCTGATGCACCACTGCCAGTTAACTGTAATTCTACCACCCTCACACCGACGATGCAACACACAAATTGCTTTGCTAAGGAATATTACTGGCACCATTCCAACTTTCACCAAGCGTATAACATGGCAACGACAAGTGTATGGAACTTCTAGTTGGAGACAAATAGCTTGTTCTGATGCACCACTGCCAGTTTACTGTAAATATACCACCCTCACACTGACGATGCAACACACAATTTGCTTCGCTAGGGAATTTTACTGGCACCATACCAACTATCTTCAAGCGTTTAATATGACAACGTCAAATGTATGGAACTTCTAGTTGGAGACAAAAAGCTTGTTCTGATGCACCACTGCCAGTTTACTGTGAATCTACCACCCTCACACTGACGATGCAACACACAAATTGCGTCGCTAAGGCATATTACAGGCACCACGCCAACTTTCTCCAAACGTTTAACATGGCAACGACAAATGTATGGAACTTCTAGTTGGAGACAAGTAGCTTGTTCTCATGCACCACTGCCAGTTTCTGTAAATCTACCACCCTCACACTGACGATGCAACACACAAATTGCTTCGCTAAGGAATATTTCAGGCACCATGCCAACTTTCTCCAAGCGTTTAACATGGCAACGACAAATGTATGGAACTTCTAGTTGGAGACAAATAGCTTGTTCAGATGCACCACTGCCAGTTTACTGTAAATCTACCACCCTCACACTGACGATGCAACACACAAATTGCTTCGCTAAGGAGTATTACAGGCACCATGCCAACTTTCTCCAAGCGTTTGACATGGCAACGACAAATGTATGGAACTTCTAGTTGGAGACAAATAGCTTGTTCTGATGCACCACTGCCAGTTTACTGTAAATCTACCACCCTCACACAGGCGATGCAACACACAAATTGCTTCGCTAAGCAATATTACAGGCACCATGCCAACTTTCTCCAAGCGTTTAACATGGCAACGACAAATGTATGGAACTTCTAGTTGGAGACAAGTAGCTTGTTCTGATGCACCGCTGCCAGTTTACTGTAAATCTACCACCCTCACACTGACGATGCAACACACAAATTGTTTCGCTAAGCAATATTACAGGCACCATGCCAACATTCTCCAAGCATTTAACATGGCAACGAGAAATGTATGGAACTTCTAGTTGAAGACATATAGCTTGTTCTGATGCACCACTGCCAGTTTACTGTAAATCTACCACCCTCACACTGTCGATGCAACACACAAATTGCTTCGCTAAGAAATATTACAGGCACCATGCCAACTATCTCCAAGCGTTTAACATGGCAGCGACAAATGTATGGAACTTGTAGTTGGAGACAAATAGCTTGTTCTGATGCACCACTGCCAGTTTACTGGAAATCTGCCACCCTCACACTGACGATGCAACACACAAATTGCTTCGCTAAGGAATATTTCAGGCACCATGCCAACTTTCTCCAAGCGTTTAACATGGCAACGACAAATGTATGGAACTTCTAGTTAGAGGCAAGTAGCTTGTTCTGATGCACCACTGCCAGTTTACTGTAAATCTACCACCCTCGCACTGACGATGCAACACACAAATTGCTTCGCTAAGGAATATTACAGGCACCATGCCAACTTTCTCCAAGCGTTTAACATGGCAACGACAATTGTATGGAACTTCTAGTTGGAGACAAATAGCTTGTTCTGATGCACCACTGCCAGTTTACTGTAAATCTACCACCCTCACACTGACGATGCTACACACAAATTGCTTCGCTAAGGAATATTACTGGCACCATACCAATTTTCTCCAAGCGTTTAACATGACAACGACAAATGTATGGAACTTCCAGTTGGAGACAAATAGCTTGTTCTGATGCACCACTGCCAGTTTACTGTAAATCTACCACAATCACACTGACGATGCAACACACAAATTGCTTCGCTAAGCAATATTACAGGCACCATGCCAACTTTCTCCAAGCATTTAACATAGCAACGACAAATGTATCTAACTTCTAGTTGGAGACAAATAGCTTGTTCTGATGCACCACTGCCAGTTTACCTTAAATCTACCACCCTCGAACTGACGATGCAACACACAAATTGCTTCGCTAAGGAATATTACTGGCACCATGCCAACTTTCTCCAAGCGTTTAACATGGCAACGACAAATGTATGGAACTTCTAGTTGGAGACAAATAGCTTCTTCTGATGCACCACTGCCAGTTTACTGTAAATCTACCACCCTCACACTGACGATGCAACACACAAATTGCTTCGCTAAGGAATATTACAGGCACCATGCCCACTTTCTCCAAGCGTTTAACATGGCACCGACAAATGTATGGAACTTCTAGTTGGAGACAAATAGCTTGTTCTGATGCACCACTGCCAGTTTACTGAAAATCTACCACACTCACACTGACGATGCAACACACAAATTGCTTCGCTAAGCAATATTACAGGTACCATGCCAACTTTGTCCAAGCGTTTAACATGGCAACGACAAAGGTATGGAACTTCTAGTTGGAGGCAAATAGCATGTTCTGATGCACCACTGCCCGAATACTGTAAATCTAGCACCCTCACACGGACGATGCAACACACAAATTGTTTCGCTAAGGAATATTACAGGCACCATGCCAACTTTCTCAAGCGTTTAACATGGCAACGACAAATGTATGGAACTTCTAGTTGGAGACAAATAGCTTGTTCTGATGCACCACTGCCAGCTTACTGTAAATCAACCACCCTCACACTGACGATGCAACACACAAATTGCTTCGCGATCAATATTACAGGCAAAATGCCAACTGTCTCCAAGCGTTTAACATGGCAACGACGAATGTATGGAACTTCTAGTTGGAGACTAATAGCTTGTTCTGATGCACCACTGCCAGATTACTGTAAATCAACCACCCTCACACTGACGATGCAACACACAAATTGCTTCGCTAAGCAATATTACAGGCACCATGCCAACTTTCTCCAAGCATTTAACATGGCAACGACAAATGTATGGAACTTCTAGTTGGAGGCAAATAGCTTGTTCTGATGCACCACTGCCCGAATACTGTAAATCTACCACCCTCATACTGACGATGCAACACACAAATTGCTTCGCTAAGGAATATTACAGGCACCATGCCAGCTTTCTCCAAGCGTTTAACATGGCAACGACAAATGTATGGAACTTCTAGTTGGATACAAATACCTTGTTCTGATGCACCACTGCCAGTTTACTGTAAATCTACCACCCTCACACTGACGATGCAACATACAAATTGCTTCGCTAAGGAATATCACAGGCACCATGCCAACTTTCCCCAAGCGTTTAACATGGCAACGACAAATGTATGGAACTCCTAGTTGGAGACAAATAGCTTATTCTGATGCACTACTGCCAGTTTTTTGTAAATCTACCACCCTCACACTGACAATGCAACACACAAATTGCTTCGCTAAGGAATATTACAAGCACCATGCCAACTTTCTGCAAGCGTTTAACATGGCAACGACAAATGTATGGAACTTCTAGTTGGAGACAAATAGCTTGTTCTGATGCACCACTGCCAGTTTACTGTAAATCTACCACCCTCACATTGACGATGCAACACACAAATTGCTTCGCTAAGGAATATTACAGGCACCATGCCATCTTTCTCCAAGCGTTTAACATGGCAACGACAAATGTATGGAACTTCTAGTTGGAGCAAATAACTTGTTCTGATGCACCACTGCCAGTTTACTGTATTTCTACCACCCTCACACTGACGATTCAACACACAAATTGCTTCGTTAAGGAATATTACTGGCACCATGCCAACTTTCTCCAAGCGTTTAACACGGCAACGACAAATGTATGGAACTTCTAGTTGGAGACAAATAGCTTGTTCTGATGCACCACTGCCAGTTTACTGTAAATCTACCACCCTCACACTGACGATGCAACACACAAATTGCTTCGCTAAGGAATATTACAGGCACCATGCCAACTTTCTCCAAGCGTTTAACATGGCAACGACAAATGTATGGAACTTCTAGTTGGAGACAAATAGCTTTTTCTGATGCACCACTGACAGTTTACTGTAAATCTACCACCCTCACACTGACGATGCAACACCAAATTGCTTCGCCGAAGAGTATTACAGGCACCATGCCAACTTTCTCCAAGCGTTTAACATGGCAACGACAAATGTATGGAACTTCTAGTTGGAGACAAATAGCTTGTTCTGATGCACCACTGCCAGTTTATTGGAAATCTACCACACTCACACTGACGATGCAACACACAAATCGCTTCGCTAAGGAATATTACAGGCACCATGCAAACTTTCTCCAAGCGTTTAACATGGCAACGACAAATGTATGGAACTTCTAGTTGGAGAAAATAACTTGTTCCTATGCACCACTGCCAGTTTACTGTATATCTACAACCCACACACTGACGATTCAACACACAAATTGCTTCGTTAAGGAATATTACTGGCACCATGCCAACTTTCCCCAAGCGTTTAACATGGCAACGACAAATGTATTGAACTTCTAGTTGGAGACAAATAGCTTGTTCTGATGCACCACTGTCCGAATACTGTAAATCTACCACCCTCACACTGACGATGCAACACACAAATTGCATCGCTATGGAATATTACAGGCACCATGCCAACATTCTCAAGCGTTTAACATGGCAACGACAAATGTATGGAACTTCTAGTTGGAGGCAAATAGCTTGTGCTGATGCACCACTGCCAGTTTACTGTAAATCTACCACCCTCACACGGACGATGCAACACACAAATTGCTTCGCTAAGGAATATTACAGGCACCATGCCAACTTTCTCCAAGCGTTTAACATGGGAACGACAAATGTATGGAACTTCTAGTTGGAAACAAGTAGCTTGTTCTGATGCACTACTGCCAGTTTACTGTAAATCTACCACCCTCACACTGACGATGCAACACACTAATTGCTTCGCTAAGCAATATTACAGGCACCAAGCCAACTTTCTCCAAGCGTTTAACATGGCAACGACAAATGTATGGAACTTCTAGTTGGAGACAAGTTGCTTGTTCTGATGCACCACTGCCAGTTTACTGTAAATCTACCACCCTCACACTGACGATGCAACACACAAATTGCTTCGCTAAGGAATATTACAGGCACCATGCCAACTTTCTCCAAGCGTTTAACATGGCAACGACAAATGTATGGAACTTCTAGTTGGAGACAAATAGCTTGTTCTGATGCACCACTGGCAGTTTACTGTAAACCTACCACCCTCACACTGACGATGCAACGCACAAATTGCTTCGCTAAGGAATATTACAGGCACCATGCCAACTTTCTCCAAGCATTAAACATGGCAACGACAAATGTATGAAGCTTCTAGTTGGAGACAAGTAGCTTGTTCTGATGCACCACTGCCAGTTTATTGGAAATCTACCACCCTCACACTGACGATGCAACACAAAAATCGCTTCGCTAAGGAATATTACAGGCACCATGCCAACTTTCTCTAAGCGTTTAACATGGCAACGACAAATGTATGGAACTTCTAGTTGGAGCAAATAACTTATTCTGATGCACCACTGCCAGTTTACTGTATATCTACCACCCTCACACTGACGATTCAACACTCAAATTGCTTCGTTAAGGAATATTACTGGCACCATGCCAACTTTCTCCAAGCGTTTAACATGGCAACGACAAATGTATGGAATTTCTAGTTGGAGACAAATAGCTTGTTCTGATGCACCACTGTCCGAATACTGTAAGTCTACCACCCTCACACTGACGATGCAACACACAAATTGCTTCGCTAAGGAATATTACAGGCACCATGCCAACTTTTTCAAGCGTTTAACATGGCAACGACAAATGTATGGAACTTCTAGTTGGAGACAAAAAGCTTGTGCTGATGCACCACTGCCAGTTTACTGTAAATCTACCACCCTCACACTGACGATGCAACACACAAATTGCTTCGATAAGGAATATTACAGGCACCATGCCAACTTTCTACAAGCGTTTAACATGGCAACGACAAATGTATGGAACTTCTAGTTGGAGACAAATAGCTTGTTCTGATGCACCACTGACAGTTTACTGTAAATCTGCCACACTCACACTGACGATGCAACACACAAATTGATTCGCTAAGCAATATTACAGGCACCAAGCCAACTTTCTCCAAGCGTTTAACATGGCAACGACAAATGTGTGGAACTTCTAGTTGGAGACAAGTTGCTTGTTCTGATGCACCACTGCCAGTTTACTGTAAATCTACCACCCTCACACTGACGATGCAACACACAAATTGCTTCGCTAAGCAATATTACAGGCACCATGCCAACTTTCTCCAAGCGTTTAACATGGCAACGACAAATGTATGGAACTTCTAGTTGGAGACAAATAGCTTGCTCTGATGCACCACTGTCCGAATACTGTAAATCTACCACCCTCACTCTGACGATGCAACAAACAAATTGCTTCGCTAAGGAATATTACAGGCACCATGCCAACTTTCTCCAAGCGTTTAACATGGCAACGAGAAATTTATGGAACTTCTAGATGGAGACAAATAGCTTGTGCTGATGCACCACTGCCAGTTTACTGTAAATCTACCACCCTCACACTGACGATGCTACACACAAATTGCTTCGCTAAGGAATATTACAGGCACCATGCCAATTTTCTCCAAGCGTTTAACATGGCAACGACAAATGTATGGAACTTCTAGTTAGAGACAAATAGCTTGTTCTAATGCACCACTGACAGTTTACTGTAAGTCTACCACCCTCACACTGACGATGCAACACACAATTTGCTTCGCCGAGGAGTATTACAGGCACCAAGCCAACTTTCTCCAAGCGTTTAACATGGCAACGACAAATGTATGGAACTTCTAGTTGGAGACAAATAGCTTGTTCTGATGCACCACTGCCAGTTTATTGGAAATCTACCACCCTCACACTGACGATGCAACACACAAATCGCTTCGCTAAGGTATATTACAGGCACCATGCCAACTTTCTCCAAGCGTTTAACATGGCAACGACAAATGTATGGAACTTCTAGTTGGAGAAAATAACTTGTTCTGATGCACCACTGCCAGTTTACTGTAAAACTTCCACCCTCACACTGACGATTCAACACACAAATTGCTTCGTAAAGGAATATTACTGGCACCATGCCAACTTTCTCCAAGCGTTTAACATGGCAACGACAAATGTATTGGACTTCTAGTTGGAGACAAATAGCTTGTTCTGATGCACCACTGTCCGAATACTGTAAATCTACCACACTCACACTGACGATGCAACACACAAATTGCTTCGCTAAGCAATATTACAGGCACCAAGCCAACTTTCTCCCAGCGTTTAACATGGCAACGACAAATGTATGGAACTTCTAGTTGGAGACAAATAGCTTGTTCTGATGCAAAACTGACAGTTTACTGTAAATCTACCACCCTCACACTGACGATGCAACACACAAATTGCTTCGCTAAGCAATATTACAGGCACCATGCCAACTTTCTCCAAGCGTTTAACATGGCAACGACAAATGTATGGAACTTCTAGTTGGAGACAAATAGCTTGTTCTAATGCACCACTGACAGTTTACTGTATATCGACCACCCTCACACTGACGATGCAACACACAAATTGCTTCGCTAAGGAATATTACAGGCACCATGCCAACGTTCTCAAGCACTTAACATGGCAACGACAAATGTATGGAACTTCTAGTTGGAGACAAATAGCTTGTTCTGATGCACCACTGCCAGTTTACTGTAAATCTACCACCCTCACACTGGCGATGCAACACACAAATTGCTTCGCTAAGGAATATTACAGGCACCATGCCAACTTTCTCCAAGCGTTTAACATGGCAACGACAAATGTATGGAACTTCTAGTTGGAGACAAATAGCTTGTTCTGATGCACCACTGACGGTTTACTGTAAATCTACCACACTCACACTGGCGATGCAACACACAAATTGCTTCGCTAAGCAATATTACAGGCACCAAGCCAACATTCTCCAAGCGTTTAACATGGCAACAACAAATGTATGTAACTTCTAGTTGGAGACAAGTAGCTTGTTCTGATGCACCACTGCCAGTTTACTGTAAATCTACCACCCTCACACTGACGATGCAACACACAAATTGCTTCGCTAAGCAATATTACAGGCACCATGCCAACTTTCTCCAAGCGTTTAACATGGCAACGACAAATGTGTGGAACTTCTAGTTGGAGACAAATAGCTTGTTCTGATGCACCACTGCCAGTTTACTGTAAACCTACCACCCTCACACTGACGATGCAACGCACAAATTGCTTCGCTAAGGAATATTACAGGCACCATGCCAACTTTCTCCAAGCATTAAACATGGCAACGACAAATGTATGAAACTTCTAGTTGGAGACAAGTAGCTTGTTCTGATGCACCACTGCCAGTTTATTGGAAATCTACCACCCTCACACTGACGATGCAACACAAAAATCGCTTCGCTAAGGAATATTACAGGCACCATGCCAACTTTCTCCAAGCGTTTAACATGGCAACGACAAATGTATGGAACTTCTAGTTGGAGCAAATAACTTATTCTGATGCACCACTGCCAGTTTACTGTATATCTACCACCCTCACACTGACGATTCAACACTCAAATTGCTTCGTTAAGGAATATTACTGGCACCATGCCAACTTTCTCCAAGCGTTTAACATGGCAACGACAAATGTATGGAATTTCTAGTTGGAGACAAATAGCTTGTTCTGATGCACCACTGTCCGAATACTGTAAGTCTACCACCCTCACACTGACGATGCAACACACAAATTGCTTCGCTAAGGAATATTACAGGCACCATGCCAACTTTTTCAAGCGTTTAACATGGCAACGACAAATGTATGGAACTTCTAGTTGGAGACAAAAAGCTTGTGCTGATGCACCACTGCCAGTTTACTGTAAATCTAGCACCCTCACACTGACGATGCAACACATAAATTGCTTCGATAAGGAATATTACAGGCACCATGCCAACTTTCTACAAGCGTTTAACATGGCAACGACAAATGTATGGAACTTCTAGTTGGAGACAAATAGCTTGTTCTGATGCACCACTGACAGTTTACTGTAAATCTACCACACTCACACTGACGATGCAACACACAAATTGATTCGCTAAGCAATATTACAGGCACCAAGCCAACTTTCTCCAAGCGTTTAACATGGCAACGACAAATGTGTGGAACTTCTAGTTGGAGACAAGTTGCTTGTTCTGATGCACCACTGCCAGTTTACTGTAAATCTACCACCCTCACACTGACGATGCAACACACAAATTGCTTCGCTAAGCAATATTACAGGCACCATGCCAACTTTCTCCAAGCGTTTAACATGGCAACGACAAATGTATGGAACTTCTAGTTGGAGACAAATAGCTTGCTCTGATGCACCACTGTCCGAATACTGTAAATCTACCACCCTCACTCTGACGATGCAACAAACAAATTGCTTCGCTAAGGAATATTACAGGCACCATGCCAACTTTCTCCAAGCGTTTAACATGGCAACGACAAATGTATGGAACTTCTAGATGGAGACAAATAGCTTGTGCTGATGCACCACTGCCAGTTTACTGTAAATCTACCACCCTCACACTGACGATGCAACACACAAATTGCTTCGCTAAGGAATATTACAGGCACCATGCCAATTTTCTCCAAGCGTTTAACATGGCAACGACAAATGTATGGAACTTCTAGTTAGAGACAAATAGCTTGTTCTAATGCACCACTGACAGTTTACTGTAAGTCTACCACCCTCACACTGACGATGCAACACACAATTTGCTTCGCCGAGGAGTATTACAGGCACCAAGCCAACTTTCTCCAAGCGTTTAACATGGCAACGACAAATGTATGGAACTTCTAGTTGGAGACAAATAGCTTGTTCTGATGCACCACTGCCAGTTTATTGGAAATCTACCACCCTCACACTGACGATGCAACACACAAATCGCTTCGCTAAGGTATATTACAGGCACCATGCCATCTTTCTCCAAGCGTTTAACATGGCAACGACAAATGTATGGAACTTCTAGTTGGAGAAAATAACTTGTTCTGATGCACCACTGCCAGTTTACTGTAAAACTTCCACCCTCACACTGACGATTCAACACACAAATTGCTTCGTAAAGGAATATTACTGGCACCATGCCAACTTTCTCCAAGCGTTTAACATGGCAACGACAAATGTATTGGACTTCTAGTTGGAGACAAATAGCTTGTTCTGATGCACCACTGTCCGAATACTGTAAATCTACCACACTCACACTGACGATGCAACACACAAATTGCTTCGCTAAGCAATATTACAGGCACCAAGCCAACTTTCTCCCAGCGTTTAACATGGCAACGACAAATGTATGGAACTTCTAGTTGGAGACAAATAGCTTGTTCTGATGCAAAACTGACAGTTTACTGTAAATCTACCACCCTCACACTGACGATGCAACACACAAATTGCTTCGCTAAGCAATATTACAGGCACCATGCCAACTTTCTCCAAGCGTTTAACATGGCAACGACAAATGTATGGAACTTCTAGTTGGAGACAAATAGCTTGTTCTAATGCACCACTGACAGTTTACTGTATATCGACCACCCTCACACTGACGATGCAACACACAAATTGCTTCGCTAAGGAATATTACAGGCACCATGCCAACATTCTCAAGCACTTAACATGGCAACGACAAATGTATGGAACTTCTAGTTGGAGACAAATAGCTTGTTCTGATGCACCACTGCCAGTTTACTGTAAATCTACCACCCTCACACTGGCGATGCAACACACAAATTGCTTCGCTAAGGAATATTACAGGCACCATGCCAACTTTCTCCAAGCGTTTAACATGGCAACGACAAATGTATGGAACTTCTAGTTGGAGACAAATAGCTTGTTCTGATGCACCACTGACGGTTTACTGTAAATCTACCACACTCACACTGGCGATGCAACACACAAATTGCTTCGCTAAGCAATATTACAGGCACCAAGCCAACATTCTCCAAGCGTTTAACATGGCAACAACAAATGTATGTAACTTCTAGTTGGAGACAAGTAGCTTGTTCTGATGCACCACTGCCAGTTTACTGTAAATCTACCACCCTCACACTGACGATGCAACACACAAATTGCTTCGCTAAGCAATATTACAGGCACCATGCCAACTTTCTCCAAGCGTTTAACATGGCAACGACAAATGTGTGGAACTTCTAGTTGGAGACAAATAGCTTGTTCTGATGCACCACTGCCAGTTTACTGTAAACCTACCACCCTCACACTGACGATGCAACGCACAAATTGCTTCGCTAAGGAATATTACAGGCACCATGCCAACTTTCTCCAAGCATTAAACATGGCAACGACAAATGTATGAAACTTCTAGTTGGAGACAAGTAGCTTGTTCTGATGCACCACTGCCAGTTTATTGGAAATCTACCACCCTCACACTGACGATGCAACACAAAAATCGCTTCGCTAAGGAATATTACAGGCACCATGCCAACTTTCTCCAAGCGTTTAACATGGCAACGACAAATGTATGGAACTTCTAGTTGGAGCAAATAACTTATTCTGATGCACCGCTGCCACTTTACTGTATATCTACCACCCTCACACTGACGATTCAACACTCAAATTGCTTCGTTAAGGAATATTACTGGCACCATGCCAACTTTCTCCAAGCGTTTAACATGGCAACGACAAATGTATGGAATTTCTAGTTGGAGACAAATAGCTTGTTCTGATGCACCACTGTCCGAATACTGTAAGTCTACCACCCTCACACTGACGATGCAACACACAAATTGCTTCGCTAAGGAATATTACAGGCACCATGACAACTTTTTCAAGCGTTTAACATGGCAACGACAAATGTATGGAACTTCTAGTTGGAGACAAAAAGCTTGTGCTGATGCACCACTGCCAGTTTACTGTAAATCTAGCACCCTCACACTGACGATGCAACACACAAATTGCTTCGATAAGGAATATTACAGGCACCATGCCAACTTTCTACAAGCGTTTAACATGGCAACGACAAATGTATGGAACTTCTAGTTGGAGACAAATAGCTTGTTCTGATGCACCACTGACAGTTTACTGTAAATCTACCACACTCACACTGACGATGCAACACACAAATTGATTCGCTAAGCAATATTACAGGCACCAAGCCAACTTTCTCCAAGCGTTTAACATGGCAACGACAAATGTGTGGAACTTCTAGTTGGAGACAAGTTGCTTGTTCTGATGCACCACTGCCAGTTTACTGTAAATCTACCACCCTCACACTGACGATGCAACACACAAATTGCTTCGCTAAGCAATACTACAGGCACCATGCCAACTTTCTCCAAGCGTTTAACATGGCAACGACAAATGTATGGAACTTCTAGTTGGAGACAAATAGCTTGCTCTGATGCACCACTGTCCGAATACTGTAAATCTACCACCCTCACTCTGACGATGCAACAAACAAATTGCTTCGCTAAGGAATATTACAGGCACCATGCCAACTTTCTCCAAGCGTTTAACATGGCAACGACAAATGAATGGAACTTCTAGATGGAGACAAATAGCTTGTGCTGATGCACCACTGCCAGTTTACTGTAAATCTACCACCCTCACACTGACGATGCAACACACAAATTGCTTCGCTAAGGAATATTACAGGCACCATGCCAATTTTCTCCAAGCGTTTAACATGGCAACGACAAATGTATGGAACTTCTAGTTAGAGACAAATAGCTTGTTCTAATGCACCACTGACAGTTTACTGTAAGTCTACCACCCTCACACTGACGATGCAACACACAATTTGCTTCGCCGAGGAGTATTACAGGCACCAAGCCAACTTTCTCCAAGCGTTCAACATGGCAACGACAAATGTATGGAACTTCTAGTTGGAGACAAATAGCTTGTTCTGATGCACCACTGCCAGTTTATTGGAAATCTACCACCCTCACACTGACGATGCAACACACAAATCGCTTCGCTAAGGTATATTACAGGCACCATGCCAACTTTCTCCAAGCGTTTAACATGGCAACGACAAATGTATGGAACTTCTAGTTGGAGAAAATAACTTGTTCTGATGCACCACTGCCAGTTTACTGTAAAACTTCCACCCTCACACTGACGATTCAACACACAAATTGCTTCGTAAAGGAATATTACTGGCACCATGCCAACTTTCTCCAAGCGTTTAACATGGCAACGACAAATGTATTGGACTTCTAGTTGGAGACAAATAGCTTGTTCTGATGCACCACTGTCCGAATACTGTAAATCTACCACACTCACACTGACGATGCAACACACAAATTGCTTCGCTAAGCAATATTACAGGCACCAAGCCAACTTTCTCCCAGCGTTTAACATGGCAACGACAAATGTATGGAACTTCTAGTTGGAGACAAATAGCTTGTTCTGATGCAAAACTGACAGTTTACTGTAAATCTACCACCCTCACACTGACGATGCAACACACAAATTGCTTCGCTAAGCAATATTACAGGCACCATGCCAACTTTCTCCAAGCGTTTAACATGGCAACGACAAATGTATGGAACTTCTAGTTGGAGACAAATAGCTTGTTCTAATGCACCACTGACAGTTTACTGTATATCGACCACCCTCACACTGACGATGCAACACACAAATTGCTTCGCTAAGGAATATTACAGGCACCATGCCAACATTCTCAAGCACTTAACATGGCAACGACAAATGTATGGAACTTCTAGTTGGAGACAAATAGCTTGTTCTGATGCACCACTGCCAGTTTACTATAAATCTACCACCCTCACACTGGCGATGCAACACACAAATTGCTTCGCTAAGGAATATTACAGGCACCATGCCAACTTTCTCCAAGCGTTTAACATGGCAACGACAAATGTATGGAACTTCTAGTTGGAGACAAATAGCTTGTTCTGATGCACCACTGACAGTTTACTGTAAATCTACCACACTCACACTGGCGATGCAACACACAAATTGCTTCGCTAAGCAATATTACAGGCACCAAGCCAACATTCTCCAAGCGTTTAACATGGCAACAACAAATGTATGGAACTTCTAGTTGGAGACAAGTTGCTTGTTCTGATGCACCACTGCCAGTTTACTGTAAATCTACCACCCTCACACTGACGATGCAACACACAAATTGCTTCGCTAAGCAATATTACAGGCACCATGCCAACTTTCTCCAAGCGTTTAACATGGCAACGACAAATGTGTGGAACTTCTAGTTGGAGACAAATAGCTTGTTCTGATGCACCACTGCCAGTTTACTGTAAACCTACCACCCTCACACTGACGATGCAACACAAAAATCGCTTCGCTAAGGAATATTACAGGCATCATGCCAACTTTCTCCAAGCGTTTAACATGGCAACGACAAATGTATGGAACTTCTAGTTGGAGCAAATAACTTGTTCTGATGCACCACTGCCAGTTTACTGTATATCTACCACCCTCACACTGACGATACAACACTCAAATTGCTTCGTTAAGGAATATTACTGGCACCATGCCAACGTTCTCCAAGCGTTTAACATGACAACGACAAATGTATGGAACTTCTAGTTGGAGACAAATAGCTTGTTCTGATGCACCACTGTCCGAATACTGTAAGTCTACCACCCTCACACTGACGATGCAACACACAAATTGCTTCGCTAAGGAATATTACAGGCACCATGCCAACTTTCTCAAGCGTTTAACATGGCAACGACAAATGTATGGAACTTGTAGTTGGAGACAAAAAGCTTGTGCTGATGCACCACTGCCAGTTTACTGTAAATCTACCACCTTCACACTGACGATGCAACACACAAATTGCTTCGCTAAGGAATATTACAGGCACCATGCCAACTTTCTCCAAGCGTTTAACATGGCAACGACAAATGTATGGAACTTCTAGTTGGAGACAAATAGCTTGTTCTGAAGCGCCACTGACAGTTTACTGTAAATCTACAACACTCACACTGACGATGCAACACACAAATTGATTCGCTAAGCAATAGTACAGGCACCAAGCCAACTTTCTCCAAGCGTTTAACATGGCAACGACAAATGTATGGAACTTCTAGTTGGAGACAAGTTGCTTGTTCAGATGCACCACTGCCAGTTTACTGTAAATCTACCACCCTCACACTGCCGATGCAACACACAAATTGCTTCGCTAAGCAATATTACAGGCACCATGCCAACTTTCTCCAAGCGTTTAACATGGCAACGACAAATGTATGGAACTTCTAGTTGGAGACATATAGCTTGTTCTGATGCACCACTGCAAGTATACTGTAAACCTACCACCCTCATACTGACGATGCAACGCACAAATTGCTTCGCTAAGGAATATTACAGGAACCATGCCAACTTTCTCCAAGCGTTTAACATGGCAACGACAAATGTATGGATCTTCTAGTTGGAGACAAGTTGCTTGTTCTGATGCACCACTGCCAGTTTATTGGAAATCTACCACCCTCACACTGACGATGCAACACACAAAACACTTCGCTAAGGAATATTACAGGCACCATGCCAACTTTCTCCAAGCGTTTAACATGGCAACGACAAATGTATGGAACTTCTAGTTGGAGACAAATAGCTTGTGCTGATGCACCACTGCCAGTTTACTGTAAATCTACCACCCTCACACTGACGATGCAACAAACAAATTCCTTCGCTAAGGAATATTACAGGCACCATGCCAACTTCCTCCAAGCGTTTAACATGGCAACGACAAATGTATGGAACTTCTAGTTGGAGACAAATAGCTTGTTCTGATGCACCACTGACAGTTTAATGTAAATCTACCACACTCACACTGACGATGCAACACACAAATTGCTTCGCCGAAGAGTATTACAGGCACCATGCCAACTTTCTCCAAGCGTTTAACATGGCAACGACAAATGTATGGAACTTCTAGTTGGAGACAAAAATGTTGTGCTGATGCACCACTGCCAGTTTACTGTAAATCTACCACCCTCACACTGACGATGCAACAAACAAATTGCTTCGCTAAGGAATATTACTGGCACCATGCCAACTTTCTCAAAGCGTTTAACATGGCAACGATAAATGTATGGAACTTCTAGTTGGAGACAAATAGCTTGTTCTGATGACCCACTGACAGTTTACTGTAAATCTACCACACTCACACTGACGATGCAACACACAAATTGATTCGCTAAGCAATATTACAGGCACCAAGCCAACTTTCTCCAAGCGTTTAACATGGCAACGACAAATGTATGGAACTTCTAGTTGGAGACAAGTTGCTTGTTCTGATGCACCACTGCCAGTTTGCTGTAAATCTACCACCCTCACACTGACGATGCAACACACAAATTGCTTCGCTAAGCAATATTACAGGCACCATGCCAACTTTCTCCAAGCGTTTAACATGGCAACGACAAATGTGTGGAACTTCTAGTTGGAGACAAATAGCTTGTTCTGATGCACCACTGCCAGTTTACTGTAAACCTACCACCCTCACACTGACGATGCAACGCACAAATTGCTTCGCTAAGGAATATTACAGGAACCATGCCAACTTTCTCCAAGCGTTTAACATGGCAACGACAAATGTATGGAACTTCTAGTTGGAGACAAGTTGCTTGTTCTGATGCACCACTGCCAGTTTATTGGAAATCTACCACCCTCACGCTGACGATGCAACACACAAAACGCTTCGCTAAGGAATATTACAGGCACCATGCCAACTTTCTCCAAGCGTTTAACATGGCAACGACAAATGTATGGAACTTCTAGTTGGAGCAAATAACTTGTTCTGATGCACCACTGCCAGTTTACTGTATATCTACCACCCTCACACTGACGATTCAACACACAAATTGCTTCGTTAAGGAATATTACTGGCACCATGCCAACTTTCTCCAAACGTTTAACATGGCAACGACAAATGTGTGGAACTTCTAGTTGGAGACAAATAGCTTGTTCTGATGCACCACTGTCCGAATACTGTAAATCTACCACCCTCACTCTGACGATGCAACACACAAATTGCTGCGCTAAGGAATATTACAGGCACCATGCCAACATTCTCAAGCGTTTAACATGACAACGACAAATGTATGGAACTTCTAGATGGAGACAAATAGCTTGTGCTGATGCACCACTGCCAGTTTACTGTAAATCTACCACCCTCACACTGACGATGCAACACACGAATTGCTTCGCTAAGGAATATTACAGGCACCATGCCAACTTTCTCCAAGCGTTTAACATGGCAACGACAAATGTATGGAACTTCTAGTTAGAGACAAATAGCTTGTTCTAATGCACCACTGACAGTTTACTGTAAATCTACCATCCTCACACTGACGATGCAACACACAATTTGCTTCGCCGAGGAGTATTACAGGCACCATGCCAACTTTCTCCAAGCGTTTAACATGGCAACGACAAATGTATGGAACTGCTAGTTGTAGACAAATAGCTTGTTCTGATGCACCACTGCCAGTTTATTGGAAATCTACCACCCTCACACTGACGATGCAACACACAAATCGCTTCGCTAAGGTATATTACAGGCACCATGCCAACTTTCTCCAAGCGTTTAACATGGCAACGACAAATGTATGGAACTTCTAGTTGGAGAAAATAACTTGTTCTGATGCACCACTGCCAGTTTACTGTATATCTACCACCCTCACACTGACGATTCAACACACAAATTGCTTCGTTAAGGAATATTACTGGCACCATGCCAACTTTCTCCAAGCGTTTAACATGGCAACGACAAATGTATTGAACTTCTAGTTGGAGACAAATAGCTTGTTCTGATGCACCACTGTCCGAATACTGTAAATCTACCACACTGACACTGACGATGCAATACACAAATTGCTTCGCTAAGCAATATTACAGGCACCAAGCCAACTTTCTCACAGCGTTTAACATGGCAACGACAAATGTATGGAACTTCTAGTTGGAGACAAGTTGCTTGTTCTGATGCACCACTGACAGTTTACTGTAAATCTACCACCCTCACACTGACGATGCAACACACAAATTGCTTCGCTAAGCAATATTACAGGCACCATGCCAACTTTCTCCAAGCGTTTAACATGGCAACGACAAATGTATGGAACTTCTAGTTGGAGACAAATAGCTTGTTCTGATGCACCACTGCCAGTTTACTGTAAATCTACCACCCTCACACTGACGATGCAACACACAAATTGCTTCGCTGAGCAAAATTACAGGCGCCATGCCAACTTTCTCCAAGCGTTTAACATGGCAACGACAAATGTATGGAACTTCTAGTTGGAGACAAATAGCTTGGTCTAATGCACCACTGACAGTTTACTGTATATCTACCAGCCTCAGACTGACGATGCAACACACAAATTGCTTCGCTAAGGAATATTACAGGCACGATGCCAACTTTCTCAAAGCGCTTAACATGGCAACGACAAATGTATGGAACTTCTAGTTGGAGACAAATAGCTTGTTCCGATGCACCACTGCCAGTTTACTGTAAATCTACCACCTTCACACTGACGATGCAACACACAAATTGCTTCGCTAAGGAATATTACAGGCACCGTGCCAACTTTCTCCAAGTGTTTAACATGGCAACGACAAATGTATGGAACTTCAAGTTGGAGACAAATAGTTCGTTCTGATGCACCACTGCCAGTTTACTGTAAATCTACCACCCTCACTCTGACGATGCAACACACAAATTGCTTCGCTAAGCAATATTACAGGCACCATGCCAACTTTCTCCAAGCGTTTAAACATGGCAACGACAAACGTATGGAACTTCTAGTTGGAGACAAGTAGCTTGTTCTGATGCACCACTGCCAGTTTACTGTAAATCTACCACCCTCACACTGACGATGCAACACACAAATTGCTTCGCTAGGGAATATTACTGGCACCATACCAACTTTCTCCAAGCGTTTAACATGACAACGACAAATGTATGGAACTTCTAGTTGGAGACAAAAAGCTTGTTCTGATGCACCACTGCCAGTTTACTGTAAATCTACCACCCTCACACTGACGATGCAACACACAAATTGCTTCGCTAAGGAATATTACGGGCACCATGCCAACTTTCTCCAAGCGTTTAACATGGCAACGACAAATGTATGGAACTTCTAGTTAGAGACAAATAGCTTGTTCTAATGCACCACTGACAGTTTACTGTAAATCTACCATCCTCACACTGACGATGCAACACACAATTTGCTTCACCGAGGAGTATTACAGGCACCATGCCAACTTTCTCCAAGCGTTTAACATGGCAACGACAAATGTATGGAACTTCTAGTTGGAGACAAATAGCTTGTTCTGATGCACCACTGCCAGTTTATTGGAAATCTACCACCCTCACACTGACGATGCAACACACAAATCGCTTCGCTAAGGTATATTACAGGCACCATGCCAACTTTCTCCAAGCGTTTAACATGGCAACGACAAATGTATGGAACTTCTAGTTGGAGAAAATAACTTGTTCTGATGCACCACTGCCAGTTTACTGTATATCTACCACCCTCACACTGACGATTCAACACACAAATTGCTTCGTTAAGGAATATTACTGGCACCATGCCAACTTTCTCCAAGCGTTTAACATGGCAACGACAAATGTATGGAACTTCTAGTTGGAGACAAATAGCTTGTTCTGATGCACCACTGTCCGAATACTGTAAATCTACCACACTGACACTGACGATGCAATACACAAATTGCTTCGCTAAGCAATATTACAGGCACCAAGCCAACTTTCTCGCAGCGTTTAACATGGCAACGACAAATGTATGGAACTTCTAGTTGGAGACAAGTTGCTTGTTCTGATGCACCACTGACAGTTTACTGTAAATCTACCACCCTCACACTGACGATGCAACACACAAATTGCTTCGCTAAGCAATATTACAGGCACCATGCCAACTTTCTCCAAGCGTTTAACATGGCAACGACAAATGTATGGAACTTCTAGTTGCAGACAAATAGCTTGTTCTGATGCACCACTGCCAGTTTACTGTAAATCTACCACACTCACACTGACGATGCAACACACAAATTGCTTCGCTGAGCAAAATTACAGGCGCCATGCCAACTTTCTCCAAGCGTTTAACATGGCAACGACAAATGTATGGAACTTCTAGTTGGAGCCAAATAGCTTGGTCTAATGCACCACTGTCCGAATACTGTAAATCTACCACACTGACACTGACGATGCAATACACAAATTGCTTCGCTAAGCAATATTACAGGCACCAAGCCAACTTTCTCCCAGCGTTTAACATGGCAACGACAAATGTATGGAACTTCTAGTTGGAGACAAATAGCTTGGTCTAATGCACCACTGACAGTTTACTGTATATCTACCAGCCTCAGACTGACGATGCAACACACGAATTGCTTCGCTAAGGAATATTACAGGCACCATGCCAACTTTCTCCAAGCGTTTAACATGGCAACGACAAATGTATGGAACTTCTAGTTAGAGACAAATAGTTTGTTCTAATGCACCACTGACAGTTTACTGTAAATCTACCATCCTCACACTGACGATGCAACACACAAATTGCTTCGCTAAGGAATATTACAGGCACCATGCCAACTTTCTCCAAGCGTTTAACATGGCAACGACAAATGTATGGAACTTCTAGTTGGAGACAAATAGCTTGTTCTGATGCACCACTGCCAGTTTATTGGAAATCTACCACCCTCACACTGACGATGCAACACACAAATCGCTTCGCTAAGGTATATTACAGGCACCATGCCAACTTTCTCCAAGCGTTTAACATGGCAACGACAAATGTATGGAACTTCTAGTTGGAGAAAATAACTTGTTCTGATGCACCACTGCCAGTTTACTGTATATCTACCACCCTCACACTGACGATTCAACACACAAATTGCTTCGTTAAGGAATATTACTGGCACCATGCCAACTTTCTCCAAGCGTTTAACATGGCAACGACAAATGTATTGAACTTCTAGTTGGAGACAAATAGCTTGTTCTGATGCACCACTGTCCGAATACTGTAAATCTACCACACTGACACTGACGATGCAATACACAAATTGCTTCGCTAAGGAATATTACAGGCACCAAGCCAACTTTCTCCCAGCGTTTAACATGGCAACGACAAATGTATGGAACTTCTAGTTGGAGACAAGTTGCTTGTTCTGATGCACCACTGACAGTTTACTGTAAATCTACCACCATCACACTGACGATGCAACACACAAATTGCTTCGCTAAGCAATATTACAGGCACCATGCCAACTTTCTCCAAGCGTTTAACATGGCAACGACAAATGTATGGAACTTCTAGTTGGAGACAAATAGCTTGTTCTGATGCACCACTGCCAGTTTACTGTAAATCTACCACCCTCACACTGACGATGCAACACACAAATTGCTTCGCTGAGCAAAATTACAGGCGCCATGCCAACTTTCTCCAAGCGTTTAACATGGCAACGACAAATGTATGGAACTTCTAGTTGGAGACAAATAGCTTGGTCTAATGCACCACTGACAGTTTACTGTATATCTACCAGCCTCAGACTGACGATGCAACACACAAATTGCTTCGCTAAGGAATATTACAGGCACGATGCCAACTTTCTCAAAGCGCTTAACATGGCAACGACAAATGTATGGAACTTCTAGTTGGAGACAAATAGCTTGTTCCGATGCACCACTGCCAGTTTACTGTAAATCTACCACCTTCACACTGACGATGCAACACACAAATTGCTTCGCTAAGGAATATTACTGGCACCGTGCCAACTTTCTCCAAGTGTTTAACATGGCAACGACAAATGTATGGAACTTCAAGTTGGAGACAAATAGTTCGTTCTGATGCACCACTGCCAGTTTACTGTAAATCTACCACCCTCACTCTGACGATGCAACACACAAATTGCTTCGCTAAGCAATATTACAGGCACCATGCCAACTTTCTCCAAGCGTTTAAACATGGCAACGACAAATGTATGGAACTTCTAGTTGGAGGCAAATAACTTGTTCTGATGCACCACTGCCAGTTTACTGTATATCTACCACCCTCACACTGACGATGCAACACACAAATTGCTTCGATAAGCAATATTACAGGCACCATGCCAACTTTCTCCAAGCGTTTAACATGGCACCGACAAATGTATGGACCTTCTAGTTGGAGACAAGTAGCTTGTTCTGATGCACCACTGCCAGCTTACTGTAAATCTACCACCCTCACACTGACGATGCAACACACTAATTGCTTCGCTAAGCAATATTACAGGCACCATGCCAACTTTCTCCAAGCGTTTAACATGGCAACGACAAATGTATGGAACTTCCAGGTGGAGACAAGTAGCTTGTTCTGATGCACCACTGCCAGTTTACTGTAAATCTACCATCCTCACACTGACGATGCAACACACAAATTGCTTCGCTAAGCAATATCACAGGCACCGTGCCAACTTTCTCCAAGCGTTTAACATGGCAACGACAAATGTATGGAACTTGTAGTTGGAGACAAATAGCTTGATCTGATGCACCACTGCCAGTTTATTCTAAACCTACCACCCTCACACTGACGATGCAACACACAAATTGCTTCGCTAAGGAATATTACAAGCACCATTCCAACTTTCTCCAAGTGTTTAACATGGCAACGACAAATAATGGAACTTCTAGTTGGAGACAAATAGCTTGTTCTGATGCACCACTGCCAGTTTACTGTAAACCTACCACCCTCACACTGACGATGCAACACACAAATCGCTTCGCTAAGGAATATTACAGGCACCATGCCAACTTTCTCCAAGCGTTTAACATGGCAACGACAAATGTATGGAACTTCTAGTTGGAGGCAAATAACTTGTTCTGATGCACCACTGCCAGTTTACTGTATATCTACCACACTCACACTGACGACGCAACACACAAATTGCTGCGTTAAGAAATATTACTGGCACCATGCCAACTTTCTCCAAGCGTTTAACATGGCAACGACAAATGTATGGAACTTCTAGTTGGAGACAAATGGCTTGTTCTGATGCACCACTGCCAGTTTACTGTAAATCTACCACCCTCACACTGACGATGCAACACACAAATTGCTTCGCTAAGGAATATTACATGCACCATGCCAACTTTCTCAAGCGTTTAACATGGCAAAGACAAATGTATGGATCTTCTAGTTGGAGACAAATAGCTTGTTCTCATGCACCACTGCCAGTTTACTGTAAATCTACCACCCTCACACTGACGATGGAACATACAAATTGCTTCGCTAAGGAATATTACTGGCACCATGCAAACTTTCTCCAAGCGTTTAACATGGGAACGACAAATGTATGGAACTTCTAGTTGGAGACAAGTAGCTTGTTCTGATGCACCACTGACGGTTTACTGTAAATCTACCACACTCACACTGACGATGCAACACACAAATTGCATCGCTAAGGAATATTACAGGCACCATGCCAACTTTCTCAAGCGTTTAACATGGCAAAGACAAATTTATGGATCTTCTAGTTGGAGACAAATAGCTTGTTCAGATGCACCACTGCCAGTTTACTGTAAATCTACCCCCCTCACACTGACGATGCAACACACAAATTGCTTCGCTAAGGAATATTAAAGGCACCATGCCAACTTTCTCCAAGCGTTTAACATGGCAACGACAAATGTATGGAACATCCAGTTGGAGACAAATAGCTTGTTCTGATGCACCACTGACCGAATGCTGGAAATCTACCACCCTCAGACTGACGATGCAACACACAAATTGCTTCGCTAAGGAATATTACAGGCACCATGCCAACTTTCTCAAGCGTTTAACATGGCTAAGACAAATTTATGGATCTTCTAGTTGGAGACAAATAGCTTGTTCTGATGCACCACTGCCAGTTTACTGTAAATCTACCACCCTTACACTGACGATGCACCACACAAATTCCTTCGCTAAGGAATATTAAAGGCACCATGCCAACTTTCTCCAAGCGTTTAACATGGCAACGACAAATGTATGGAACTTCTAGTTGGAGACAAGTAGCTTGTTCTGATGCACCACTTCCAGTTTACTGTAAATCTACCACCCTCACACTGACGATGCAACACACAAATTGCTTCGCTAAGCAATATTACAGGCACCATGCCAACTTTCTCCAAGCGTTTAACATGGCAACGTTAAATGTATGGAACTTCTAGCTGGAGACAAATAGCTTGTTCTGATGCACCACTGCCAGTTTACTGTAAATCTACCACCCTCACACTGACGATGCTACACAGAAATTGCTTCGCTAAGCAATATTACAGGCACCATGCCAACTTCGTCCAAGCGTCTAACATGGCAACGACAAATGTATGGAACATCTAGTTGGAGACAAATAGCTTGTTCTGATGCACCACTGCCAGTTTACTGTAAATCTACCACCCTCACACTGACGATCTAACACACATATTGCTTCGCTAAGGAATATTACAGGCACCATGCCAACTTTCTCCAAGCGTTTAACATGGCAACGACAAATGTATGGAACTTGTAGTTGGAGACAAATAGCTTGTTCCGATGCACCACTACCAATTTACTGTAAATGTATCACCCTCACACAGACGATGCAACACACAAATTGCTTCGCTAAGGAATATTACAGGCACCATGCCAAATTTCTCCAAGCGTTTAACATGGCAACGACAAATGTATGGATCTTCTAGTTGGAGACAAATAACTTGTTCTGATGCACCTCTGCCAGTTAACTGTACATCTACCACCCTCACACTGACGATGCAACACACAAATTGCCTCGCTAAGGAATATAACAGGCACCATGCCAACTTTCTCCAAGCGTTTAACATGGCAACGACAAAAGTATGGAACTTGTAGTTGGAGACAAATAGCTTGTTCTGATGCACCACTGCGAGTTTATTGTAAACCTACCACCCTCACACTGACGAGGCAACACACAAATTGCTTCGCTAAGGAATATTACAAGCACCATGCCAACTTTCTCCAAGTGTTTAACATGGCAACGACAAATCTATGGAACTTCTAGTTGGAGACAAATAGCTTGTTCTGATGCACCACTGCCAGTTTACTGTAAACCTACCACCCTCACACTGACGATGCAACACACAAATCGCTTCGCTAAGGAATATTACAGGCACCATGCCAACTTTCTCCAAGCGTTTAACATGGCAACGACAAATGTATGGAACTTCTAGTTGGAGGCAAATAACTTGTTCTGATGCACCACTGCCAGTTTACTGTATATCTACCACACTCACACTGACGATGCAACAAACAAATTGCTTCGTTAAGAAATATTACTGGCACCATGCCAACTTTCTCCAAGCGTTTAACATGGCAACGACAAATGTATGGAACTTCTAGTTGGAGACAAATAGCTTGTTCTGATGCACCACTGCCAGTTTACTGTAAATCTACCACCCTCACACTGACGATGCAACACACAAATTGCTTCGCTAAGGAATATTACAGGCACCATGCCAACTTTCTCAAGCGTTTAACATGGCAAAGACAAATGTATGGATCTTCTAGTTGGAGACAAATAGCTTGTTCTGATGCACCACTGCCAGTTTACTGTAAATCTACCACCCTCACACCGACGATGCAACACACAAATTGCTTCGCTAAGGAATATTACAGGCACCATGCCAACTTTCTCCAAGCGTTTAACATGGCAACGACAAATGTATGGAACTTCTAGTTGGAGACAAATAGCTTGTTCTGATGCACCACTGACAGTTTACTGTAAATCTACCACACTCACACTGACGATGCAACACACAAATTGCTTCGCTAAGGAATATTACAGGCACCATGCCAACTTTCTCAAGCGTTTAACATGGCAAAGACAAATTTATGGATCTTCTAGTTGGAGACAAATAGCTTGTTCAGATGCACCACTGCCAGTTTACTGTAAACCTACCACCCTCACACTGACGATGCAACACACAAATTGCTTCGCTAAGGAATATTAAAGGCACCATGCCAACTTTCTCCAAGCGTTTAACATGACAACATCAAATGTATGGAACTTCCAGTTGGAGACAAATAGCTTGTTCTGATGCACCACTGACCGAATGCTGTAAATCTACCACCCTCAGACTGACGATGCAACACACAAATTGCTTCGCTAAGGAATATTACAGGCACCATGCCAACTTTCTCACGCGTTTATCATGGCAAAGACATATTTATGGATCTTCTAGTTGGAGACAAATAGCTTGTTCAGATGCACCACTGCCAGTTTACTGTAAATCTACCACCCTCACACTGACGATGCACCACACAAATTGCTTCGCTAAGGAATATTAAAGGCACCATGCCAACTTTCTCCAAGCGTTTAACATGGCAACGACAAATGTATGGAACTTCTAGTTGGAGACAAGTAGCTTGTTCTGATGCACCACTGCCAGTTTACTGTAAATCTACCACCCTCACACTGACGATGCAACACACAAATTGCTTCGCTAAGGAATATTACAGGCACCATGCCAACTTTCTCCAAGCGTTTAACATGGCAACGACAAATGTATGGAACTTCTAGTTGGTGACAAGTTGCTTGTTCTGATGCACCACTGCCAGTTTACCGTAAATCTACCACCCTCACACTGACGATGCAACACACAAATTGCTTTGCTAAGGAATATAACAGGCACCATGCCAACTTTCTCCAAGCGTTTAACATGGCAACGACAAATGTATGGAACTTCTAGTTGGAGACAAATAGCTTGTTCTGATGCACCACTGCCAGTTTACTGTAAATCTACCACCCTCACACTGACGATGCAACACACAAATTGCTTCGCTAAGGAATATTACAAGCAGCATGCCAACTTTCTCCAAGCGTTTAACATGGCAACGACAAATGTATGGAACTTCTAGTTGGAGACAAATAGCTTGTTCTGATGCACCACTGCCAGTTTACTGTAAATCTACCACCCTCACACTGACGATGCAACACACAAACTGCTTCGCGAAGGAATATTACTGGCACCATGCCAACTTTTTCCAAGCGTTTAACATGGCAACGACAATTGTATGGAACTTCTAGTTGGAGACAAATAGCTTGTTCTGATGCACCACTGACAGTTTACTGTAAACCTACCACACTCGCACTGACGATGCAACACACAAATTGCTTCGCTAAGGAATATTACAGGCACCATGCCAACTTTCTCAAGCGTTTAACATGGCAAAGACAAATTTATGGAACTTCTAGTTGGAGACAAATAGCTTGTTCAGATTCACCACTGCCAGTTTACTGTAAACCTACCACCCTCACACTGAGGATGCAACACACAAATTGCTTCGCTAAGCAATATTAAAGGCACCATGCCAACTTTCTCCAAGCGTTTAACATGGCAACGACAAATGTATGGAACTTCCAGTTGGAGACAAATAGCTTGTTCTGATGCACCACTGACCGAATGCTGTAAATCTACCACCCTCAGACTGACGATGCAACACACAAATTGCTTCGCTAAGGAATATTACAGGCACCATGCCAACTTTCTCACGCGTTTATCGTGGCAAAGACATATTTATGGATCTTCTAGTTGGAGACAAATAGCTTGTTCAGATGCACCACTGCCAGTTTACTGTAAATCTACCACCCTCACACTGACGATGCACCACACAAATTGCTTCGCTAAGGAATATTAAAGGCACCATGCCAACTTTCTCCAAGCGTTTAACATGGCAACGACAAATGTATGGAACTTCTAGTTGGAGACAAGTAGCTTGTTCTGATGCACCACTGCCAGTTTACTGTAAATCTACCACCCTCACACTGACGATGCAACACACAAATTGCTTCGCTAAGCAATATTACAGGCACCATGCCAACTTTCTCCAAGCGTTTAACATGGCAACGACAAATGTATGGAACTTCTAGTTGCAGACAAATAGCATGTTCTGATGCACCACTGCCAGTTTACTGTAAATCTACCACCCTCACACTGACGATGCAACACACAAATTGCTTCGCTGAGCAAAATTACAGGCGCCATG
This sequence comes from Schistocerca nitens, assembly GCF_023898315.1. Taxonomy (NCBI): domain Eukaryota; kingdom Metazoa; phylum Arthropoda; class Insecta; order Orthoptera; family Acrididae; genus Schistocerca; species Schistocerca nitens. Next base: position 2,776,397 of record NW_026045897.1, read on the forward strand.
CCAACTTTCTCCAAGCGTTTAACATGGCAACGACAAATGTATGGAACTTCTAGTTGGAGACAAATAGCTTGTTCTGATGCACCACTGCCAGTTTACTGTAAATCTGCCACCCTCACACTGACGATGCAACACACAAATTGCTTCGCTAAGGAATATTACAAGCAGCATGCCAACTTTCTCCAAGCGTTTAACATGGCAACGACAAATGTGTGGAACTTCTAGTTGGAGACAAATAGCTTGTTCTGATGCACCACTGCCAGTTTACTGTAAATCTACCACCCTCACACTGACGATGCAACACACAACTTGCTTCGCTAAGGAATATTACAGGCACCATGCCAACTTTCTCCAAGCATTTAACATGGCAACGACAAATGTATGGAACTTCTAGTTGGAGACAAATAGCTTGTTCTCATGCACCACTGCCAGTTTACTGTAAATCTACCACCCTCACACTGACGATGCAACACACAAATTGCTTCGCTAAGCAATATTACTGGCACCATGCCAACTTTCTCCAAGCGTTTAACATGACAACGACAAATGTATGCAACTTCTAGTTGGAGACAAATAGCTTGTTCTGATGCACCACTGCCAGTTTACTGTAAATCTACCACCCTCACACTGACGATGCAACACACAAATTGCTTCGCTGAGGAGTATTACAGGCACCATGCCAACTTTCTCCAAGCGTTTAACATGGCAACGACAAATGTATGGAACTTCTAGTTGGAGACAAATAGCTTGTTCTGATGCACCACTGCCAGTTTACTGTAAATCTACCACCCTCACACTGACGATGCAAAACACAAATTGCTTCGCTAAGCAATATTGCAGGCACCATGCCAACTTACTCCAAGCGTTTAACATGGCAACGACAAACGTATGGAACTTCTAGTTGGAGAGATAGCTTGTTCTCATGCACCACTGCCAGTTTACCTTAAATCTAGCACCCTCACACTGACGATGCAACACACAAATTGCTTCGCTAAGGAATATTACAGGCACCATGCCAACTTTCTCCAAACGTTTAACATTGCAACGACAAATGTATGGAACTTCTAGTTGGAGACAAATAGCTTGTTCTCATGCACCACTGCCAGTTTCTGTAAAGCTTCCACCCTCACACTGTTGACGCAACACACTAATTGCTTCGCTAAGGTATATTACAGGCACCATGCCAACTTTCTCCAATTGTTTAACATGGCAACGACAAATGTATGTAACTTCTAGTTGGAGACAAATAGCTTGTTCAGATGCACCACTGCCAGTTTACTGTAAATCTAGCACCCTCACTCTGACGATGCAACACACGAATTGTTTCGCTAAGGAATATTACAGGCACCATGCCAACTTTCTCCAAGCGTTTAACATGGCAACGACAAATGTATGGAACTTCTAGTTGCAGACAAATAGCTTGCTCTGATGCACCACTGCCAGTTTACTGTAAATCTACCACCCTCACACTGTCGATGCAACACACAAATTGCTTCGCTAAGGAATATTACAGAAACCATGCCAACTTTCTCCAAGCGTTTAACATGGCAACGACAAATGTATCTAACTTCTAGTTGGAGACAAGTAGCTTGTTCTGATGCAGCACTGCCAGTTTACTGTAAATCAACCACCCTCACACTGACGATGCAACACACAAATTGCTTCGCTAAGGAATATTACAGGCACCATGCCAACTTTCTCCAAGCATTTAACGTGGCAACGGCAAATGTATGGAACTACTAGTTGGAGACAAATAGCTTGTTCTGATGTACCACTGCCAGTTTACTGTAAATCTACCACCCTCACACTGACGATGCAACACACAAATTGCTTCGCTAAGCAATATTACAGGCACCATGCCAACTTTCTCCAAGCGTTTAACATGGCAACGACAAATGTATGGAACTTCTAGTTGGAGACAAATAGCTTGTTCTGATGCACCACTGCCAGTTTACTGTATATCTACCACCCTCACACTGACGATGCAACATACAAATTGCTTCGCTAAGGAATATTACAGGCACCATGCCAACTTTCTCCAAGCGTTTAACATGGCAACGACAAATGTATGGAACTTCTAGTTGGAGACAAATAGCTTGTTCTGATGCACCACTGCCAGTTTACTGTAAATCTATCACCCTCACACTGACGATGCAACACACAAATTCCTTCGCTAAGCAATATTACAGCCACCATGCCAACTTACTCCAAGCGTTTAACATGGCAACGACAAACTTATGGAACTTCTAGTTGGAGAGAAATAGCTTGTTCTGATGCACCTCTGCCAGTTTAACTTAAATGTAGAACCCTCACACTGACGATGCAACACACAAATTGCTTCGCTAAGGAATATTAAAGGCACCATGCCAACTTTCTCCAAGCGTTTAACATGGAAACGGCAAATGTATGGAACTTCTAGTTGGGGGCAAAAAGCTTGTTCTGGTGCACCACTGCCAGTTTACTGTAAACCTACCACCCTCACACAGACGATGCAACACACAAATTGCGTCGCTAAAGAATATTACAGGCACCATGCCAACTTTCTCCAAACGTTTAACATTGCAACGACAAATGTATGGAACTTCTAGTTGGAGACAAATAGTTGTTCTCATGCACCACTGCCAGTTTCTGTAAATCTACCACCCTCACACTGTTGACGCAACACACAAATTGCTTCGCTAAGGTATATTACATGCACCATGCCAACTTTCTCTAAGCGTATAACAGGGCAACGACAAATGTATGGAACTTCTAGTTGGAGACAAATAGCTTGTTCAGATGCACCACTGCCAGTTTACTGTAAATCTAGCACCCTCACTCTGTCGATGCAACACACAAATTGTTTCGCTAAGGAATATTACAGGCACCATGCCAACTTTCTCCAAGCGTTTAACATGGCAAAGACAAATGTATGGAACTTCTAGTTGGAGACAAATAGTTTTTCTGATGCACCACTGCCAGTTTACTGTAAATCTACCACCCTCATACTGATGATGCAACACACAAATTGCTTCGTTAAGGAATATTACTGGCACCATGCCAACTTTCTCCAAGCGTTTAACATGACAACGACAAATGTATGGAACTTCTAGTTGGAGACAAATAGCTTGTTCAGATGCACCACTGCCAGTTTACTATAAATCTACCACCCTCACACTGACGATGTAACACAGAAATTGTTCGCTGAGGAGTATTAGAGGCACCATGCCAACTTTCTCCAAGCGTTTAACATGGCAACGACAAATGTATGGAACTTCTAGTTGGAGACAAATAGCTTCTTCTGATGCACCACTGCCAGTTTACTGTAAATCTACCACCCTCACACTGACGATGCAACACACAAATTGCTTCGCAAAGCAATATTACAGGCACCATGCCAAGTTTCTGCAGTCGTTTAATATGGCAACGAAAAATGTATGGAACTTCTAGTTGGAGACAAATAGCTTGTTCTGATGCACCACGGCCAGTTTACTGTAAATCTACCACCCTCACACTGTCGATGCAACACACAAATTGCTTCACTAAGGAATATTACAGAAACCATGCCAACTTTCTCCAAGCGTTTAACATGGCAACGACAAATGTATCTAACTTCTAGTTGGAAACAAATAGCTTGTTCTGATGCACCACTGCCAGTTTACTGTAAATCTACCACCCTCACACTGACGATGCAACACAGAAATTGCTTCGCTAAGGAATATTACAGGCACCATGCCAACTTTCTCCAAGCATTTAACGTGGCAACGACAAATGTATGGAACTTCTAGTTGGAGACAAATAGCTTGTTCTGATGCACCACAGCCAGTTTACTGTAAATCTACCACCCTCACACTGACGATGCAACACACAAATTGCTTCGCTAAGCAATTTTACAGGCACCATGCCAACTTTCTCCAAGCGTTTAACATGGCAACGACAAATGTATGGAACTTCTAGTTGGAGACAAATAGCTTGTTCTGATGCACCACTGCCAGTTTACTGTATATCTACCACCCTCACACTGACGATGCGACGTACAAATTGCTTCGCTAATGAATATTACAGGCACCATGCCAACTTTCTCCAAGTGTTTAACATGGCAACGACAAATGTATGGAACTTCTAGTTGGAGACAAATAGCTAGTTCTGATGCACCACTGCCAGTTTACTGTAAATCTACCACCCTCACACTGACGATGCAACACACAAATTGATTGGCTAAGGAATATTACAGGCACCGTGCCAACTTTCTCCAAGCGTTTAACATGCCAACGACAAATGTATGGAACTTCTAGTTGGAGACAAATAGCTTGTTCTGATGCACCACTGCCAGTTTACTGTAAATCTACCACCCTCACACTGACGATGCAACACACAAATTGCTTCGCTAAGGAATATTACTGGCGCCATACCAACTTTCTCCAAGCGTTTAACACGGCAACGACAAATGTATGGAACTTCTAGTTGGAGACAAATAGCTTGTTCTGGTGCACCACTGCCAGTTTACTGTAAATCTACCACCCTCACACTGTCGATGCAACACACATATTGCTTCGCTGAGGAGTATTACAGCACCATGCCCATTTCCTCCAAGCGTTTTACATGGCAACGACAAACGTATGGAACTTCTAGTTGGAGACAAATAGCTTGTTCTGATGCACCACTGCCAGTTTACTGTAAATCTAGCACCCTCACACTGACGATGCAACACACAAATCGCTTCGCTAAGCAATATTACAGGCACCATGGCAACTTTCTCCAAGCGTTTAACATGGCAACGGCAAATGTATGAAACTTCTAGTTGGAGACAAATAGCTTGTTCTGATGCACCACTGCCAGTTTATTGTAAATCTACCACCCTCACACTGACTATGCAACACACAAATTGCTTTGCTAAGGAATATTACAAGCACCATGCCAACTTTCTCCAAGCGTTGAACATGGCAACGACAAATGTATGGAACTTCTAGTGGGAGACAAACAACTTGTTCTGATGCACCACAGCCAGTTTACTGTAAAATTTCCACCCTCACACTTACGATGCAACACACAAATTGCTTCGCTAAGCAATATTACTGGCACCATGCCAACTTTCTCCAAGCGTTTAACATGGCAAAGACAAATGTATGGAACTTCTAGTTGGAGACAAATAGCTTGTTCTGATGCACCACTGCCAGTTTACTGTAAATCTACCACCCTCACACTGACGATGCAACACACAAATTGATTGGCTAAGGAATATTACAGGCACCGTGCCAACTTTCTCCAAGCGTTTAACATGGCAACGACAAATGTATGGAACTTCTAGTTGGAGACAAATAGCTTCTTCTGATGCACCACTGCCAGTTTACTGTAAATCTACCACCCTCACACTGACGATGCAACACACAAATTGCTTCGCAAAGCAATATTACAGGCAACATGCCAACTTTCTGCAGTCGTTTAATATGGCAACGAAAAATGTATGGAACTTCTAGTTGGAGACAAATAGCTTGTTCTGATGCACCACGGCCAGTTTACTGTAAATCTACCACCCTCACACTGTCGATGCAACACACAAATTGCTTCACTAAGGAATATTACAGAAACCATGCCAACTTTCTCCAAGCGTTTAACATGGCAACGACAAATGTATCTAACTTCTAGTTGGAAACAAATAGCTTGTTCTGATGCACCACTGCCAGTTTACTGTAAATCTACCACCCTCACACTGACGATGCAACACAGAAATTGCTTCGCTAAGGAATATTACAGGCACCATGCCAACTTTCTCCAAGCATTTAACGTGGCAACGACAAATGTATGGAACTTCTAGTTGGAGACAAATAGCTTGTTCTGATGCACCACAGCCAGTTTACTGTAAATCTACCACCCTCACACTGACGATGCAACACACAAATTGCTTCGCTAAGCAATTTTACAGGCACCATGCCAACTTTCTCCAAGCGTTTAACATGGCAACGACAAATGTATGGAACTTCTAGTTGGAGACAAATAGCTTGTTCTGATGCACCACTGCCAGTTTACTGTATATCTACCACCCTCACACTGACGATGCGACGTACAAATTGCTTCGCTAATGAATATTACAGGCACCATGCCAACTTTCTCCAAGTGTTTAACATGGCAACGACAAATGTATGGAACTTCTAGTTGGAGACAAATAGCTAGTTCTGATGCACCACTGCCAGTTTACTGTAAATCTACCACCCTCACACTGATGATGCAACACACAAATTGATTGGCTAAGGAATATTACAGGCACCGTGCCAACTTTCTCCAAGCGTTTAACATGCCAACGACAAATGTATGGAACTTCTAGTTGGAGACAAATAGCTTGTTCTGATGCACCACTGCCAGTTTACTGTATATCTACCACCCTCACACTGACGATGCAACATACAAATTGCTTCGCTAAGGAATATTACAGGCACCATGCCAACTTTCTCCAAGTGTTTAACATGGCAACGACAAATGTATGGAACTTCTAGTTGGAGACAAATAGCTTGTTCTGATGCACCACTGCCAGTTTACTGTAAATCTACCACCCTCACACTGACGATGCAACACACAAATCGCTTCGCTAAGCAATATTACAGGCACCATGGCAACTTTCTCCAAGCGTTTAACATGGCAACGGCAAATGTATGAAACTTCTAGTTGGAGACAAATAGCTTGTTCTGATGCACCACTGCCAGTTTATTGTAAATCTACCACCCTCACACTGACTATGCAACACACAAATTGCTTTGCTAAGGAATATTACAAGCACCATGCCAACTTTCTCCAAGCGTTGAACATGGCAACGACAAATGTATGGAACTTCTAGTTGGAGACAAACAACTTGTTCTGATGCACCACAGCCAGTTTACTGTAAAATTTCCACCCTCACACTTACGATGCAACACACAAATTGCTTCGCTAAGCAATATTACTGGCACCATGCCAACTTTCTCCAAGCGTTTAACATGGCAAAGACAAATGTATGGAACTTCTAGTTGGAGACAAATAGCTTGTTCTGATGCACCACTGCCAGTTTACTGTAAATCTACCACCCTCACACTGACGATGCAACACACAAATTGCTTCGCTAAGCAATTTTACAGGCACCATGCCAACTTTCTCCAAGCGTTTAACATGGCAACGACAAATGTATGGAACTTCTAGTTGGAGACAAATAGCTTGTTCTGATGCACCACTGCCAGTTTACTGTATATCTACCACCCTCACACTGACGATGCAACATACAAATTGCTTCGCTAAGGAATATTACAGGCACCATGCCAACTTTCTCCAAGTGTTTAACATGGCAACGACAAATGTATGGAACTTCTAGTTGGAGACAAATAGCTTGTTCTGATGCACCACTGCCAGTTTACTGTAAATCTACCACCCTCACACTGACGATGCAACACACAAATTGATTGGCTAAGGAATATTACAGGCACCGTGCCAACTTTCTCCAAGCGTTTAACATGCCAACGACAAATGTATGGAACTTCTAGTTGGAGACAAATAGCTTGTTCTGATGCACCACTGCCAGTTTACTGTAAATCTACCACCCTCACACTGACGATGCAACACACAAATTGCTTCGCTAAGGAATATTACAGGCACCATACCAACTTTCTCCAAGCGTTTAACATGGCAACGACAAATGTATGGAACTTCTACTTGGAGACAAATAGCTTGTTCTGGTGCACCACTGCCAGTTTACTGTAAATCTACCACTCTCACACTGTCGATGCAACACACAAATTGCTTCGCTGAGGTGTGTTACAGGCACCATGCCAATTTCCTCCAAGCGTTTAACATGGCAACGACAAACGTATGGAACTTCTAGTTGGAGACAAATAGCTTGTTCTGATGCACCACTGCCAGTTTACTGTAAATCTAGCACCCTCACACTGACGATGCAACACACAAATCGCTTCGCTAAGCAATATTACAGGCACCATGGCAACTTTCTCCAAGCGTTTAACATGGCAACGGCAAATGTATGGAACTTCTAGTTGGAGACAAATAGCATGTTCTGATGCACCACTGCCAGTTTACTGTAAATCTACCACCCTCACACTGACGATGCAACACACAATTTGCTTTGGTAAGGATTATTACTGGCACCATGACAACTTTCTCCCAGCGTCTAACATGGCAACGACAAATGTATGGAACTTCTAGTTGGAGACAAATAGCTTGTTCTGATGCACCAGTCCCAGTTTACTGTAAATCTACCACCCTCACACTGACGATGCAACACACAAATTGCTTCGCTGAGGAATATTACAGGCACCATTCCAACTTTCTCCAAGCGTTTAACATGGCAACGACAAATGTATGGATCTTCTAGTTGGAGACAAATAGCTTGTTCTGTTGCACCACTGCCAGTTTACTGTAGATTTTCCACCCTCACACTGACGATGCAACACACAAATTGCTTCGCTAAGGAATATTATAGGCACCATGCCAACTTTCTCCAAGCGTTTAACATGGCAACGACAAATGTATGGAACTTCTAGTTGGAGACAAATAGCTTGTTCTGATGCACCACTGCCAGTTTATTGTAAATCTACCACCCTCACACTGACTATGCAACACACAAATTGCTTTGCTAAGGAATATTACAAGCACCATGCCAACTTTCTCCAAGCGTTGAACATGGCAACGACAAATGTATGGAACCTCTGGTTGGAGACAAACAGCTTGTTCTGATGCACCACAGCCAGTTTACTGTAAAATTTCCACCCTCACACTTACGATGCAACACACAAATTGCTTCGCTAAGGAATATTACAGGCACCATGCCAACTTTCTACAAGCATTTAACATGGCAACGACAAATGTATGGAACTTCTAGTTGGAGACAAATAGCTTGTTCTGATGCACCACTGCCAGTTTACTGTAAATCTACCACCCTCACACTGACGATGCAACACACAAATTGCTTCGCTGAGGAGTATTACAGGCACCGTGCCAACTTTCTCCAAGCGTTTAACATGGCAACGACAAACGTATGGAACTTCTAGTTGGAGACAAATAGCTTGTTCTGATGCACCACTGCCACTTTACTGTATATCTACCACCCTCACACTGACGATGCAACACACAAATTGCTTCGTTAAGCATTATTACAGGCACCATGCCAACTTTCTGCAAGCGTTTAACATGGCAACGACAAATGTATGGATCTTCTAGTTGGAGACAAATAGCTTGTTCTGATGCACCACTGCCAGTTTACTGTAAATATACCACCCTCACACTGACGATGCAACACACAAATTGCTTCGCTAAGCAATATTACAGGCACTATGCCAACTTTCTCCAAGCGTTTAACATGGCAACGACAAATGTATGGAACTTCTAGCTGGAGACAAATAGCTTGTTCTGATGCACCACTGCCAGTTTACTGTAAATCTACCACCCTCACACTGACGATGCTACACAGAAATTGCTTCGCTAAGCAATATTACAGGCACCATGCCAACTTCGTCCAAGCGTTTAACATGGCAACGACAAAAGTATGGAACTTGTAGTTGGAGACAAATAGCTTGTTCTGATGCACTACTGCCAGTTTATTGTAAACCTACCACCCTCACACTGACGAGGCAACACACAAATTGCTTCGCTAAGGAATATTACTGGCACCATGCCAACTTTCTCCAAGTGTTTAACATGGCAACGACAAATGTATGGAACTTCTAGTTGGAGACAAATAATTTGTTCTGATGCACCACTGCCAGTTTACTGTAAACCTACCACCCTCACACTGACGATGCAACACACAAATCGCTTCGCTAAGGAATATTACAGGCACCATTCCAACTTTCTCCAAGCGTTTAACATGGCAACGACAAATGTATGGAACTTCTAGTTGGAGGCAAATAACTTGTTCTGATGCACCACTGCCAGTTTACTGTATATCTACCACACTCACACTGACGATGCAACAAACAAATTGCTTCGTTAAGAAATATTACTGGCACCATGCCAACTTTCTCCAAGCGTTTAACATGGCAACGACAAATGTATGGAACTTCTAGTTGGAGACAAATAGCTTGTTCTGATGCACCACTGCCAGTTTACTGTAAATCTACCACCCTCACATTGACGATGCAACACACAAATTGCTTCGCTAAGGAATATTACAGGCACCATGCCAACTTTCTCAAGCGTTTAACATGGCAAAGACAAATGTATGGATCTTCTAGTTGGAGACAAATAGCTTGTTCTGATGCACCACTGCCAGTTTACTGTAAATCTACCACCCTCACACCGACGATGCAACACACAAATTGCTTCGCTAAGGAATATTACAGCCACCATGCCAACTTTCTCCAAGCGTTTAACATGGCAACGACAAATGTATGGAACTTCTAGTTGGAGACAAATAGCTTGTTCTGATGCGACACTGACAGTTTACTGTAAATCTACCACACTCACACTGACGATGCAACACACAAATTGCTTCGCTAAGGAATATTACAGGCACCATGCCAACTTTCTCAAGCGTTTAACATGGCAAAGACAAATTTATGGATCTTCTAGTTGGAGACAAATAGCTTGTTCAGATGCACCACTGCCAGTTTACTGTAAACCTACCACCCTCACACTGACGATGCAACACACAAATTGCTTCGCTAAGGAATATTAAAGGCACCATGCCAACTTTCTCCAAGCGTTTAACATGGCAACGACAAATGTATGGAACTTCCAGTTGGAGACAAATAGCTTGTTCTGATGCACCACTGACCGAATGCTGTAAATCTACCACCCTCACACTGACGATGCAACACACAAATTGCTTCGCTAAGGAATATTACAGGCACCATACCAACTTTCTCACGCGTTTAACATGGCAAAGACATATTTATGGATCTTCTAGTTGGAGACAAATAGCTTGTTCAGATGCACCACTGCCAGTTTACTGTAAATCTACCACCCTCACACTGACGATGCACCACACAAATTGCTTCGCTAAGGAATATTAAAGGCACCATGCCAACTTTCTCCAAGCGTTTAACATGGCAACGACAAATGTGTGGAACTTCTAGTTGGAGACAAGTAGCTTGTTCTGATGCACCACTGCCAGTTTACTGTAAATCTACCACCCTCACACTGACGATGCAACACACAAATTGCTTCGCTAAGGAATATTACAGGCACCATGCCAACTTTCTCCAAGCGTTTAACATGGCAACGACAAATGTATGGAACTTCTAGTTGGTGACAAGTTGCTTGTTCTGATGCACCACTGCCAGTTTACCGTAAATCTACCACCCTCACACTGACGATGCAACACACAAATTGCTTTGCTAAGGAATATAACAGGCACCATGCCAACTTTCTCCAAGCGTTTAACATGGCAACGACAAATGTATGGAACTTGTAGTTGGAGACAAACAGCTTGTTCTGATGCACCACTGCTAGTTTACTGTAAATCTACCACCCTCACACTGACGATGCAACACACAAATTGCTTCGCTAAGGAATATTACAGGCACCATGCCAACTTTCTCCAAGCATTTAACATGGCAACGACAAATGTATGGAACTTCTAGTTGGAGACAAATAGCTTATTCTCATGCACCACTGCCAGTTTACTGTAAATCTACCACCCTCACACTGACGATGCAACACACAAATTGCTTCGCTAAGCAATATTACTGGCACCATGCCAACTTTCTCCAAGCGTTTAACATGACAACGACAAATGTATGGAACTTCTAGTTGGAGACAAATAGCTTGTTCTGATGCACCACTGCCAGTTTACTGTAAATCTACCACCCTCACACTGACGATGCAACACACAAATTGCTTCGCTGAGGAGTATTACAGGCACCATGCCAACTTTCTCCAAGCGTTTAACATGGCAACGACAAATGTATGGAACTTCTAGTTGGAGACAAATAGCTTGTTCTGATGCACCACTGCCAGTTTACTGTAAATCTACCACCCTCACACTGACGATGCAAAACACAAATTGCTTCGCTAAGCAATATTGCAGGCACCATGCCAACTTACTCCAAGCGTTTAACATGGCAACGACAAACGTATGGAACTTCTAGTTGGAGAGATAGCTTGTTCTGATGCACCACTACCAGTTTACCTTAAATCTAGCACCCTCACACTGACGATGCAACACACAAATTGCTTCGCTAAGGAATATTACAGGCACCATGCCAACTTTCTCCAAACGTTTAACATTGCAACGACAAATGTATGGAACTTCTAGTTGGAGACAAATAGCTTGTTCTCATGCACCACTGCCAGTTTCTGTAAATCTTCCACCCTCACACTGTTGACGCAACACACTAATTGCTTCGCTAAGGAATATTACAGGCACCATGCCAACTTTCTCCAATTGTTTAACAGGGAAACGACAAATGTATGTAACTTCTAGTTGGAGACAAATAGCTTGTTCTGATGCACCACTGCCAGTTTACTGTAAATCTACCACCCTCACACTGACGATGCAACATACAAATTGATTGGCTAAGGAATATTACAGGCACCATGCCAACTTTCTCCAAGTGTTTAACATGGCAACGACAAATGTATGGAACTTCTAGTTGGAGACAAATAGCTTGTTCTGATGCACCACTGCCAGTTTACTGTAAATCTACCACCCTCACACTGACGATGCAACACACAAATTGATTGGCTAAGGAATATTACAGGCACCGTGCCAACTTTCTCCAAGCGTTTAACATGCCAACGACAAATGTATGGAACTTCTAGTTGGAGACAAATAGCTTGTTCTGATGCACCACTGCCAGTTTACTGTAAATCTACCACCCTCACACTGACGATGCAACACACAAATTGCTTCGCTAAGGAATATTACAGGCACCATACCAACTTTCTCCAAGCGTTTAACATGGCAACGACAAATGTATGGAACTTCTACTTGGAGACAAATAGCTTGTTCTGGTGCACCACTGCCAGTTTACTGTAAATCTACCACTCTCACACTGTCGATGCAACACACAAATTGCTTCGCTGAGGTGTATTACAGGCACCATGCCAATTCCCTCCAAGCGTTTAACATGGCAACGACAAACGTATGGAACTTCTAGTTGGAGACAAATAGCTTGTTCTGATGCACCACTGCCAGTTTACTGTAAATCTAGCACCCTCACACTGACGATGCAACACACAAATCGCTTCGCTAAGCAATATTACAGGCACCATGGCAACTTTCTCCAAGCGTTTAACATGGCAACGGCAAATGTATGGAACTTCTAGTTGGAGACAAATAGCATGTTCTGATGCACCACTGCCAGTTTACTGTAAATCTACCACCCTCACACTGACGATGCAACACACAATTTGCTTTGGTAAGGATTATTACTGGCACCATGACAACTTTCTCCCAGCGTCTAACATGGCAACGACAAATGTATGGAACTTCTAGTTGGAGACAAATAGCTTGTTCTGATGCACCAGTCCCAGTTTACTGTAAATCTACCACCCTCACACCGATGATGCAACACACAAATTGCTTCGCTGAGGAATATTACAGGCACCATTCCAACTTTCTCCAAGCGTTTAACATGGCAACGACAAATGTATGGATCTTCTAGTTGGAGACAAATAGCTTGTTCTGTTGCACCACTGCCAGTTTACTGTAAATTTTCCACCCTCACACTGACGATGCAACACACAAATTGCTTCGCTAAGGAATATTACAGGCACCATGCCAACTTTCTCCAAGCGTTTAACATGGCAACGACAAATGTATGGAACTTCTAGTTGGAGACAAATAGCTTGTTCTGATGCACCACTGCCAGTTTATTGTAAATCTACCACCCTCACACTGACTATGCAACACACAAATTGCTTTGCTAAGGAATATTACAAGCACCATGCCAACTTTCTCCAAGCGTTGAACATGGCAACGACAAATGTATGGAACCTCTGGTTGGAGACAAACAGCTTGTTCTGATGCACCACAGCCAGTTTACTGTAAAATTTCCACCCTCACACTTACGTTGCAACACACAAATTGCTTCGCTAAGGAATATTACAGGCACCATGCCAACTTTCTACAAGCATTTAACATGGCAACGACAAATGTATGGAACTTCTAGTTGGAGACAAATAGCTTGTTCTGATGCACCACTGCCAGTTTACTGTAAATCTACCACCCTCACACTGACGATGCAACACACAAATTGCTTCGCTGAGGAGTATTACAGGCACCGTGCCAACTTTCTCCAAGCGTTTAACAAGGCAACGACAAACGTATGGAACTTCTAGTTGGAGACAAATAGCTTGTTCTGATGCACCACTGCCACTTTACTGTATATCTACCACCCTCACACTGACGATGCAACACACAAATTGCTTCGTTAAGGATTATTACAGGCACCATGCCAACTTTCTGCAAGCGTTTAACATGGCAACGACAAATGTATGGAACTTGTAGTTGGAGACAAATAGCTTGTTCTGATGCACCACTGCCAGTTTACTGTAAATATACCACCCTCACACTGACGATGCAACACACAAATTGCTTCGCTAAGCAATATTACAGGCACTATGCCAACTTTCTCCAAGCGTTTAACATGGCAACGACAAATGTATGGAACTTCTAGCTGGAGACAAATAGCTTGTTCTGATGCACCACTGCCAGTTTACTGTAAATCTACCACCCTCACACTGACGATGCTACACAGAAATTGCTTCGCTAAGCAATATTACAGGCACCATGCCAACTTCGTCCAAGCGTCTAACATGGCAACGACAAATGTATGGAACATCTAGTTGGAGACAAATAGCTTGTTCTGATGCACCACTGCCAGTTTACTGTAAATCTACCACCCTCACACTGACGATCTAACACACACATTGCTTCGCTAAGGAATATTACAGGCACCATGCCAACTTTCTCCAAGCGTTTAACATGGCAACGACAAATGTATGGAACTTCTAGTTGGAGACAAATAGCTTGTTCCGATGCACCACTACCAATTTACTGTAAATGTATCACCCTCACACTGACGATGCAACACACAAATTGCTTCGCTAAGGAATATTACAGGCACCATGCCAAATTTCTCCAAGCGTTTAACATGGCAACGACAAATGTATGGATCTTCTAGTTGGAGACAAATAACTTGTTCTGATGCACCTCTGCCAGTTAACTGTACATCTACCACCCTCACACTGACGATGCAACACACAAATTGCCTCGCTAAGGAATATAACAGGCACCATGCCAACTTTCTCCAAGCGTTTAACATGGCAACGACAAAAGTATGGAACTTGTAGTTGGAGACAAATAGCTTGTTCTGATGCACCACTGCCAGTTTATTGTAAACCTACCACCCTCACACTGACGAGGCAACACACAAATTGCTTCGCTAAGGAATATTACAAGCACCATGCCAACTTTCTCCAAGTGTTTAACATGGCAACGACAAATGTATGGAACTTCTAGTTGGAGACAAATAGCTTGTTCTGATGCACCACTGCCAGTTTACTGTAAACCTACCACCCTCACACTGACGATGCAACACACAAATCGCTTCGCTAAGGAATATTACAGGCACCATTCCAACTTTCTCCAAGCGTTTAACATGGCAACGACAAATGTATGGAACTTCTAGTTGGAGGCAAATAACTTGTTCTGATGCACCACTGCCAGTTTACTGTATATCTACCACACTCACACTGACGATGCAACAAACAAATTGCTTCGTTAAGAAATATTACTGGCACCATGCCAACTTTCTCCAAGCGTTTAACATGGCAACGACAAATGTATGGAACTTCTAGTTGGAGACAAATAGCTTGTTCTGATGCACCACTGCCAGTTTACTGTAAATCTACCACCTTCACACTGACGATGCAACACACAAATTGCTTCGCTAAGGAATATTACAGGCACCATGCCAACTTTCTCAAGCGTTTAACATGGCAAAGACAAATGTATGGATCTTCTAGTTGGAGACAAATAGCTTGTTCTGATGCACCACTGCCAGTTTACTGTAAATCTACCACCCTCACACCGACGATGCAACACACAAATTGTTTCGCTAGGGAATAATACAGCCACCATGCCAACTTTCTCCAAGCGTTTAACATGGCAACGACAAATGTATGGAACTTCTAGTTGGAGACAAATAGCTTGTTCTGATGCACCACTGACAGTTTACTGTAAATCTACCACACTCACACTGACGATGCAACACACAAATTGCTTCGCTAAGGAATATTACAGGCACCATGCCAACTTTCTCAAGCGTTTAACATGGCAAAGACAAATTTATGGATCTTCTAGTTGGAGACAAATAGCTTGTTCAGATGCACCACTGCCAGTTTACTGTAAACCTACCACCCTCACACTGACGATGCAACACACAAATTGCTTCGCTAAGCAATTTTACAGGCACCATGCCAACTTTCTCCAAGCGTTTAACATGGCAACGACAAATGTATGGAACTTCTAGTTGGAGACAAATAGCTTGTTCTGATGCACCACTGCCATTTTACTGTATATCTACCACCCTCACACTGACGATGCGACGTACAAATTGCTTCGCTAATGAATATTACAGGCACCATGCCAACTTTCTCCAAGTGTTTAACATGGCAACGACAAATGTATGGAACTTCTAGTTGGAGACAAATAGCTAGTTCTGATGCACCACTGCCAGTTTACTGTAAATCTACCACCCTCACACTGACGATGCAACACACAAATTGATTGGCTAAGGAATATTACAGGCACCGTGCCAACTTTCTCCAAGCGTTTAACATGCCAACGACAAATGTATGGAACTTCTAGTTGGAGACAAATAGCTTGTTCTGATGCACCACTGCCAGTTTACTGTAAATCTACCACCCTCACACTGACGATGCAACACACAAATTGCTTCGCTAAGGAATATTACAGGCACCATGCCAACTTTCTCCAAGCGTTTAACATGGCAACGACAAATGTATGGAACTTCTAGTTGGTGACAAGTTGCTTGTTCTGATGCACCACTGCCAGTTTACCGTAAATCTACCACCCTCACACTGACGATGCAACACACAAATTGCTTTGCTAAGGAATATAACAGGCACCATGCCAACTTTCTCCAAGCGTTTAACATGGCAACGACAAATGTATGGAACTTCTAGTTGGAGACAAACAGCTTGTTCTGATGCACCACTGCTAGTTTACTGTAAATCTACCACCCTCACACTGACGATGCAACACACAAATTGCTTCGCTAAGGAATATTACAGGCACCATGCCAACTTTCTCCAAGCATTTAACATGGCAACGACAAATGTATGGAACTTCTAGTTGGAGACAAATAGCTTGTTCTCATGCACCACTGCCAGTTTACTGTAAATCTACCACCCTCACACTGACGATGCAACACACAAATTGCTTCGCTAAGCAATATTACTGGCACCATGCCAACTTTCTCCAAGCGTTTAACATGACAACGACAAATGTATGGAACTTCTAGTTGGAGACAAATAGCTTGTTCTGATGCACCACTGCCAGTTTACTGTAAATCTACCACCCTCACACTGACGATGCAACACAAATTGCTTCGCTGAGGAGTATTACAGGCACCATGCCAACTTTCTCCAAGCGTTTAACATGGCAACGACAAATGTATGGAACTTCTAGTTGGAGACAAATAGCTTGTTCTGATGCACCACTGCCAGTTTACTGTAAATCTACCACCCTCACACTGACGATGCAAAACACAAATTGCTTCGCTAAGCAATATTGCAGGCACCATGCCAACTTACTCCAAGCGTTTAACATGGCAACGACAAACGTATGGAACTTCTAGTTGGAGAGATAGCTTGTTCTGATGCACCACTGCCAGTTTACCTTAAATCTAGCACCCTCACACTGACGATGCAACACACAAATTGCTTCGCTAAGGAATATTACAGGCACCATGCCAACTTTCTCCAAACGTTTAACATTGCAACGACAAATGTATGGAACTTCTAGTTGGAGACAAATAGCTTGTTCTCATGCACCACTGCCAGTTTCTGTAAATCTTCCACCCTCACACTGTTGACGCAACACACTAATTGCTTCGCTAAGGAATATTACAGGCACCATGCCAACTTTCTCCAATTGTTTAACAGGGCAACGACAAATGTATGGAACTTCTAGTTGGAGACAAATAGCTTGTTCAGATGCACCACTGCCAGTTTACTGTAAATCTAGCACCCTCACTCTGACGATGCAACACACGAATTGTTTCGCTAAGGAATATTACAGGCACCATGCCAACTTTCTCCAAGCGTTTATAATGGCAACGACAAATGTATGGAACTTCTAGTTGCAGACAAATAGCTTGCTCTGATGCACCACTGCCAGTTTACTGTAAATCTACCACCCTCACACTGTCGATGCAACACACAAATTGCTTCGCTAAGGAATATTACAGAAACCATGCCAACTTTCTCCAAGCGTTTAACATGGCAACGACAAATGTATCTAACTTCTAGTTGGAGACAAATAGCTTGTTCTGATGCAGCACTGCCAGTTTACTGTAAATCAACCACCCTCACACTGACGATGCAACACACAAATTGCTTCGCTAAGGAATATTACAGGCACCATGCCAACTTTCTCCAAGCATTTAACGTGGCAACGGCAAATGTATGGAACTACTAGTTGGAGACAAATAGCTTGTTCTGATGCACCACTGCCAGTTTACTGTAAATCTACCACCCTCACACTGACGATGCAACACACAAATTGCGTCGCTAAGCAATATTACAGGCACCATGCCAACTTTCTCCAAGCGTTTAACATGGCAACGACAAATGTATGGAACTTCTAGTTGGAGACAAATAGCTTGTTCTGATGCACCACTGCCAGTTTACTGTATATCTACCACCCTCACACTGACGATGCAACATACAAATTGCTTCGCTAAGGAATATTACAGGCACCATGCCAACTTTCTCCAAGCGTTTAACATGGAAACGACAAATGTATGGAACTTCTAGTTGGAGACAAATAGCTTGTTCTGATGCACCACTGCCAGTTTACTGTAAATCTATCACCCTCACACTGACGATGCAACACACAAATTCCTTCGCTAAGCAATATTACAGCCACCATGCCAACTTACTCCAAGCGTTTAACATGGCAACGACAAACGTATTGAACTTCTAGTTGGAGAGAAATAGCTTGTTCTGATGCACCTCTGCCAGTTTACCTTAAATCTAGCACCCTCACACTGACGATGCAACACACAAATTGCTTCGCTAAGGAATATTAAAGGCACCATGCCAACTTTCTCCAAGCGTTTAACATGGAAACGGCAAATGTATGGAACTTCTAGTTGGAGACAAAAAGCTTGTTCTGGTGCACCACTGCCAGTTTACTGTAAACCTACCACCCTCACACAGACGATGCAACACACAAATTGCGTCGCTAAAGAATATTACAGGCACCATGCCAACTTTCTCCAAACGTTTAACATTGCAACGACAAATGTATGGAACTTCTAGTTGGAGACAAATAGTTGTTCTCATGCACCACTGCCAGTTTCTGTAAATCTACCACCCTCACACTGTTGACGCAACACACAAATTGCTTCGCTAAGGTATATTACATGCACCATGCCAACTTTCTCTAAGCGTATAACAGGGCAACGACAAATGTATGGAACTTCTAGTTGGAGACAAATAGCTTGTTCAGATGCACCACTGCCAGTTTACTGTAAATCTAGCACCCTCACTCTGTCGATGCAACACACAAATTGTTTCGCTAAGGAATATTACAGGCACCATGCCAACTTTCTCCAAGCGTTTAACATGGCAAAGACAAATGTATGGAACTTCTAGTTGGAGACAAATAGTTTTTCTGATGCACCACTGCCAGTTTACTGTAAATCTACCACCCTCATACTGATGATGCAACACACAAATTGCTTCGTTAAGGAATATTACTGGCACCATGCCAACTTTCTCCAAGCGTTTAACATGGCAACGACAAATGTATGGAACTTCTAGTTGGAGACAAATAGCTTGTTCTGATGCACCACTGCCAGTTTACTATAAATCTACCACCCTCACACTGACGATGTAACACAGAAATTGTTCGCTGAGGAGTATTACAGGCACCATGCCAACTTTCTCCAAGCGTTTAACATGGCAACGACAAATGTATGGAACTTCTAGTTGGAGACAAATAGCTTCTTCTGATGCACCACTGCCAGTTTACTGTAAATCTACCACCCTCACACTGACGATGCAACACACAAATTGCTTCGCTAAGCAATATTACAGGCACCATGCCAACTTTCTGCAGTCGTTTAATATGGCAACGAAAAATGTATGGAACTTCTAGTTGGAGACAAATAGCTTGTTCTGATGCACCACGGCCAGTTTACTGTAAATCTACCACCCTCACACTGTCGATGCAACACACAAATTGCTTCACTAAGGAATATTACAGAAACCATGCCAACTTTCTCCAAGCGTTTAACATGGCAACGACAAATGTATCTAACTTCTAGTTGGAGACAAATAGCTTGTTCTGATGCACCACTGCCAGTTTACTGTAAATCTACCACCCTCACACTGACGATGCAACACAGAAATTGCTTCGCTAAGGAATATTACAGGCACCATGCCAACTTTCTCCAAGCATTTAACGTGGCAACGACAAATGTATGGAACTTCTAGTTGGAGACAAATAGCTTGTTCTGATGCACCACAGCCAGTTTACTGTAAATCTACCACCCTCACACTGACGATGCAACACACAAATTGCTTCGCTAAGCAATTTTACAGGCACCATGCCAAATTTCTCCAAGCGTTTAACATGGCAACGACAAATGTATGGAACTTCTAGTTGGAGAGAAATAGCTTGTTCTGATGCACCACTGCCAGTTTACTGTAAATCTACCACCCTCACACTGACGATGCAACACACAAATTGCTTCGCTAAGGAATATTACAGGCACCATGCCAACGTTCTCAAGCGTTTAACATGGCAAAGACAAATGTATAGATCTTCTAGTTGGAGACAAATAGCTTGTTCTGATGCACCACTGCCAGTTTACTGTAAATCTACCACCCTCACACCGACAATGCAACACACAAATTGTTTCGCTAAGGAATATTACAGCCACCATGCCAACTTTCTCCAAGCGTTTAACATGGCAACGACAAATGTATGGAACTTCTAGTTGGAGACAAATAGCTTGTTCTGATGCACCACTGACAGTTTACTGTAAATCTACCACACTCACACTGACGATGCAACACACAAATTGCTTCGCTAAGGAATATTACAGGCACCATGCCAACTTTCTCAAGCGTTAACATGGCAAAGACAAATTTATGGATCTTCTAGTTGGAGACAAATAGCTTGTTCAGATGCACCACTGCCAGTTTACTGTAAACCTACCACCCTCACACTGACGATGCAACACACAAATTGCTTCGCTAAGGAATATTAAAGGCACCATGCCAACTTTCTCCAAGCGTTTAACATGGCAACGACAAATGTATGGAACTTCCAGTTGGAGACAAATAGCTTGTTCTGATGCACCAATGACCGAATGCTGTAAATCTACCACCCTCAGACTGACGATGCAACACACAAATTGCTTCGCTAAGGAATATTACAGGCACCATGCCAACTTTCTCACGCGTTTAACATGGCAAAGATATATTTATGGATCTTCTAGTTGGAGACAAATAGCTTGTTCAGTTGCACCACTGCCAGTTTACTGTAAATCTACCACCCTCACACTGACGATGCACCACACAAATTGCTTCGCTAAGGAATATTAAAGGCACCATGCCAACTTTCTCCAAGCGTTTAACATGGCAACGACAAATGTATGGAACTTCTAGTTGGAGACAAATAGCTTGTTCTGATGCACCACTGCCAGTTTACTGTAAATCTACCACCCTCACACTGACGATGCAACACACAAATTGCTTCGCTAAGGAATATTACAGGCACCATGCCAACTTTCTCCAAGCGTTTAACATGGCAACGACAAATGTATGGAACTTCTAGTTGGTGACAAGTTGCTTGTTCTGATGCACCACTGCCAGTTTACCGTAAATCTACCACCCTCACACTGACGATGCAACACACAAATTGCTTTGCTAAGGAATATAACAGGCACCATGCCAACTTTCTCCAAGCGTTTAACATGGCAACGACAAATGTATGGAACTTGTAGTTGGAGACAAACAGCTTGTTCTGATGCACCACTGCCAGTTTACTGTAAATCTACCACCCTCACACTGACGATGCAACACACAAATTGCTTCGCTAAGGAATATTACAGGCACCATGCCAACTTTCTCCAAGCATTTAACATGGCAACGACAAATGTATGGAACTTCTAGTTGGAGACAAATAGCTTGTTCTCATGCACCACTGCCAGTTTACTGTAAATCTACCACCCTCACACTGACGATGCAACACACAAATTGCTTCGCTAAGCAATATTACTGGCACCATGCCAACTTTCTCCAAGCGTTTAACATGACAACGACAAATGTATGGAACTTCTAGTTGGAGACAAATAGCTTGTTCTGATGCACCACTGCCAGTTTCTGTAAATCTTCCACCCTCACACTGTTGACGCAACACACTAATTGCTTCGCTAAGGAATATTACAGGCACCATGCCAACTTTCTCCAATTGTTTAACAGGGCAACGACAAATGTATGTAACTTCTAGTTGGAGACAAATAGCTTGTTCAGATGCACCACTGCCAGTTTACTGTAAATCTAGCACCCTCACTCTGACGATGCAACACACGAATTGTTTCGCTAAGGAATATTACAGGCACCATGCCAACTTTCTCCAAGCGTTTATAATGGCAACGACAAATGTATGGAACTTCTAGTTGCAGACAAATAGCTTGCTCTGATGCACCACTGCCAGTTTACTGTAAATCTACCACCCTCACACTGTCGATGCAACACACAAATTGCTTCGCTAAGGAATATTACAGAAACCATGCCAACTTTCTCCAAGCGTTTAACATGGCAACGACAAATGTATCTAACTTCTAGTTGGAGACAAATAGCTTGTTCTGATGCAGCACTGCCAGTTTACTGTAAATCAACCACCCTCACACTGACGATGCAACACACAAATTGCTTCGCTAAGGAATATTACAGGCACCATGCCAACTTTCTCCAAGCATTTAACGTGGCAACGGCAAATGTATGGAACTACTAGTTGGAGACAAATAGCTTGTTCTGATGCACCACTGCCAGTTTACTGTAAATCTACCACCCTCACACTGACGATGCAACACACAAATTGCTTCGCTAAGCAATATTACAGGCACCATGCCAACTTTCTCCAAGCGTTTAACATGGCAACGACAAATGTATGGAACTTCTAGTTGGAGACAAATAGCTTGTTCTGATGCACCACTGCCAGTTTACTGTATATCTACCACCCTCACACTGACGATGCAACATACAAATTGCTTCGCTAAGGAATATTACAGGCACCATGCCAACTTTCTCCAAGCGTTTAACATGGCAACGACAAATGTATGGAACTTCTAGTTGGAGACAAATAGCTTGTTCTGATGCACCACTGCCAGTTTACTGTAAATCTATCACCCTCACACTGACGATGCAACACAGAAATTGCTTCGCTAAGCAATATTACAGCCACCATGCCAACTTACTCCAAGCGTTTAACATGGCAACGACAAACGTATGGAACTTCTAGTTGGAGAGAAATAGCTTGTTCTGATGCACCTCTGCCAGTTTACCTTAAATCTAGCACCCACACACTGTTGACGCAACACACAAATTGCTTCGCTAAGGTATATTACATGCACCATGCCAACTTTCTCTAAGCGTATAACAGGGCAACGACAAATGTATGGAACTTCTAGTTGGAGACAAATAGCTTGTTCAGATGCACCACTGCCAGTTTACTGTAAATCTAGCACCCTCACTCTGTCGATGCAACACACAAATTGTTTCGCTAAGGAATATTACAGGCACCATGCCAACTTTCTCCAAGCGTTTAACATGGCAAAGACAAATGTATGGAACTTCTAGTTGGAGACAAATAGTTTTTCTGATGCACCACTGCCAGTTTACTGTAAATCAACCACCCTCACACTGACGATGCAACACACAAATTGCTTCGCTAAGGAATATTACAGGCACCATGCCAACTTTCTCCAAGCATTTAACGTGGCAACGGCAAATGTATGGAACTACTAGTTGGAGACGAATAGCTTGTTCTGATGCACCACGGCCAGTTTACTGTAAATCTACCACCCTCACACTGTCGATGCAACACACAAATTGCTTCACTAAGGAATATTACAGAAACCATGCCAACTTTCTCCAAGCGTTTAACATGGCAACGACAAATGTATCTAACTTCTAGTTGGAGACAAATAGCTTGTTCTGATGCACCACTGCCAGTTTACTGTAAATCTACCACCCTCACACTGACGATGCAACACAGAAATTGCTTCGCTAAGGAATATTACAGGCACCATGCCAACTTTCTCCAAGCATTTAACGTGGCAACGACAAATGTATGGAACTTCTAGTTGGAGACAAATAGCTTGTTCTGATGCACCACAGCCAGTTTACTGTAAATCTACCACCCTCACACTGACGATGCAACACACAAATTGCTTCGCTAAGCAATTTTACAGGCACCATGCCAACTTTCTCCAAGCGTTTAACATGGCAGGGACAAATGTATGGAACTTCTTGTTGGAGACAAATAGCTTGTTCTGATGCACCACTGCCAGTTTACTGTATATCTACCACCCTCACACTGACGATGCAACATACAAATTGCTTCGCTAATGAATATTACAGGCACCATGCCAACTTTCTCCAAGTGTTTAACATGGCAACGACAAATGTATGGAACTTCTAGTTGGAGACAAATAGCTAGTTCTGATGCACCACTGCCAGTTTACTGTAAATCTACCACCCTCACACTGACGATGCAACACACAAATTGATTGGCTAAGGAATATTACAGGCACCGTGCCAACTTTCTCCAAGCGTTTAACATGCCAACGACAAATGTATGGAACTTCTAGTTGGAGACAAATAGCTTGTTCTGATGCACCACTGCCAGTTTACTGTAAATCTACCACCCTCACACTGACGATGCAACACACAAATTGCTTCGCTAAGGAATATTACTGGCGCCATACCAACTTTCTCCAAGCGTTTAACACGGCAACGACAAATGTATGGAACATCCAGTTGGAGACAAATAGCTTGTTCTGGTGCACCACTGCCAGTTTACTGTAAATCTACCACCCTCACACTGTCGATGCAACACACATATTGCTTCGCTGAGGAGTATTACAGCACCATGCCAATTTCCTCCAAGCGTTTAACATGGCAACGACAAACGTATGGAACTTCTAGTTGGAGACAAATAGCTTGTTCTGATGCACCACTGCCAGTTTACTGTAAATCTAGCACCCTCACACTGACGATGCAACACACAAATCGCTTCGCTAAGCAATATTACAGGCACCATGGCAACTTTCTCCAAGCGTTTAACATGGCAACGGCAAATGTATGAAACTTCTAGTTGGAGACAAATAGCATGTTCTGATGCACCACTGCCAGTTTACTGTAAATCTACCACCCTCACACTGACGATGCAACACACAATTTGCTTTGTTTAGGATTATTACTGGCACCATGCCAACTTTCTCCAAGCGTCTAACATGGCGCCGACAAATGTATGGATCTTCTAGTTGGAGACAAATAGCTTGTTCTGATGCACCACTCCCAGTTTACTGTAAATCTACCACCCTCACACTGACGATGCAACACACAAATTGCTTCGCTGAGGAATATTACGGGCACCATTCCAACTTTCTCCAAGCGTTTAACATGGCAACGACAAATGTATGGATCTTCTAGTTGGAGACAAATAGCTTGTTCTGTTGCACCACTGCCAGTTTACTGTAAATTTTCCACCCTCACACTGACGATGCAACACACAAATTGCTTCGCTAAGGAATATTACAGGCACCATGCCAACTTTCTCCAAGCGTTTAACATGGCAACGACAAATGTATGGAACTTCTAGTTGGAGACAAACAACTTGTTCTGATGCACCACAGCCATTTTACTGTAAAATTTCCACCCTCACACTTACGATGCAACACACAAATTGCTTCGCTAAGCAATATTACTGGCACCATGCCAACTTTCTCCAAGCGTTTAACATGGCAAAGACAAATGTATGGAACTTCTAGTTGGAGACAAATAGCTTGTTCTGATGCACCACTGCCAGTTTACTGTAAATCTACCACCCTCACACTGACGATGCAACACACAAATTGCTTCGCTAAGCAATTTTACAGGCACCATGCCAACTTTCTCCAAGCGTTTAACATGGCAACGTCAAATGTATGGAACTTCTAGTTGGAGACAAATAGCTTGTTCTGATGCACCACTGCCAGTTTACTGTATATCTACCACCCTCACACTGACGATGCAACATACAAATTGCTTCGCTAAGGAATATTACAGGCACCATGCCAACTTTCTCCAAGTGTTTAACATGGCAACGACAAATGTATGGAACTTCTAGTTGGAGACAAATAGCTTGTTCTGATGCACCACTGCCAGTTTACTGTAAATCTACCACCCTCACACTGACGATGCAACACACAAATTGATTGGCTAAGGAATATTACAGGCACCGTGCCAACTTTCTCCAAGCGTTTAACATGCCAACGACAAATGTATGGAACTTCTAGTTGGAGACAAATAGCTTGTTCTGATGCACCACTGCCAGTTTACTGTAAATCTACCACCCTCACACTGACGATGCAACACACAAATTGCTTCGCTAAGGAATATTACAGGCACCATACCAACTTTCTCCAAGCGTTTAACATGGCAACAACAAATGTATGGAACTTCTACTTGGAGACAAATAGCTTGTTCTGGTGCACCACTGCCAGTTTACTGTAAATCTACCACTCTCACACTGTCGATGCAACACACAAAATGCTTCGCTGAGGAGTATTACAGGCACCATGCCAATTTCCTCCAAGCGTTTAACATGGCAACGACAAACGTATGGAACTTCTAGTTGGAGACAAATAGCTTGTTCTGATGCACCACTGCCAGTTTACTGTAAATCTAGCACCCTCACACTGACGATGCAACACACAAATCGCTTCGCTAAGCAATATTACAGGCACCATGGCAACTTTCTCCAAGCGTTTAACATGGCAACGGCAAATGTATGGAACTTCTAGTTGGAGACAAATAGCATGTTCTGATGCACCACTGCCAGTTTACTGTAAATCTACCACCCTCACACTGACGATGCAACACACAATTTGCTTTGTTAAGTTTTATTACTGGCACCATGACAACTTTCTCCAAGCGTCTAACATGGCAACGACAAATGTATGGAACTTCTAGTTGGAGACAAATAGCTTGTTCTGATGCACCAGTCCCAGTTTACTGTAAATCTACCACCCTCACACTGACGATGCAACACACAAATTGCTTCGCTGAGGAATATTACAGGCCCCATTCCAACTTTCTCCAAGCGTTTAACATGGCAACGACAAATGTATGGATCTTCTAGTTTCTAGACAAATAGCTTGTTCTGTTGCACCACTGCCAGTTTACTGTAAATTTTCCACCCTCACACTGACGATGCAACACACAAATTGCTTCGCTAAGGAATATTACAGGCACCATGCCAACTTTCTCCAAGCGTTTAACATGGCAACGACAAATGTATGGAACTTCTAGTTGGAGACAAATAGCTTGTTCTGATGCACCACTGCCAGTTTATTGTAAATCTACCACCCTCACACTGACTATGCAACACACAAATTGCTTTGCTAAGGAATATTACAAGCACCATGCCAACTTTCTCCAAGCGTTGAACATGGCAACGACAAATGTATGGAACCTCTGGTTGGAGACAAACAGCTTGTTCTGATGCACCACAGCCAGTTTACTGTAAAATTTCCACCCTCACACTTACGATGCAACACACAAATTGCTTCGCTAAGGAATATTACAGGCACCATGCCAACTTTCTACAAGCATTTAACATGGCAACGACAAATGTATGGAACTTCTAGTTGGAGACAAATAGCTTGTTCTGATGCACCACTGCCAGTTTACTGTAAATCTACCACCCTCACACTGACGATGCAACACACAAATTGCTTCGCTGAGGAGTATTACAGGCACCGTGCCAACTTTCTCCAAGCGTTTAACATGGCAACGACAAACGTATGGAACTTCTAGTTGGAGACAAATAGCTTGTTCTGATGCACCACTGCCACTTTACTGTAAATCTACCACCCTCACACTGACGATGCAACACACAAATTGCTTCGCTAAGGAATATTACAGGCACCATGCCAACTTTCTCCAAGCGTTTAACATGGCAACGGCAAATGTATGGAACTTCTAGTTGGAGACAAATAGTATGTTCTCATGCACCACTGCCAGTTAACTGTAAATCTACCACCCTCACACTGACGATGCAACACACAATGTGCTTCGCTAGGAAATATTACTATCACCATACCAACTTTCTTCAAGCGTTTAATATGACAACGTCAAATGTATGGAAATTCTAGTTGGAGACAAAAAGCTTGTTCTGGTGCACCACTGCCAGTTTACTGTAAATCTACCACCCTCACACAGACGATGCAACACACAAATTGCGTCGCTAAGGAATATTACAGGCACCATGCCAACTTTCTCCAAGCGTTTAACATGGCAACGACAAATGTATGGAACTTCTAGTTGGAGACAAATAGCTTGTTCTGATGCACCACTGCCAGTTTATTGTAAATCTACCACCCTCACACTGACTATGCAACACACAAATTGCTTTGCTAAGGAATATTACAAGCACCATGCCAACTTTCTCCAAGCGTTGAACATGGCAACGACAAATGTATGGAACCTCTGGTTGGAGACAAACAGCTTGTTCTGATGCACCACAGCCAGTTTACTGTAAAATTTCCACCCTCACACTTACGATGCAACACACAAATTGCTTCGCTAAGGAATATTACAGGCACCATGCCAACTTTCTACAAGCATTTAACATGGCAACGACAAATGTATGGAACTTCTAGTTGGAGACAAATAGCTTGTTCTGATGCACCACTGCCAGTTTACTGTAAATCTACCACCCTCACACTGACGATGCAACACACAAATTGCTTCGCTGAGGAGTATTACAGGCACCGTGCCAACTTTCTCCAAGCGTTTAACATGGCAACGACAAACGTATGGAACTTCTAGTTGGAGACAAATAGCTTGTTCTGATGCACCACTGCCACTTTACTGTAAATCTACCACCCTCACACTGACGATGCAACACACAAATTGCTTCGCTAAGGAATATTACAGGCACCATGCCAACTTTCTCCAAGCGTTTAACATGGCAACGGCAAATGTATGGAACTTCTAGTTGGAGACAAATAGTATGTTCTCATGCACCACTGCCAGTTAACTGTAAATCTACCACCCTCACACTGACGATGCAACACACAATGTGCTTCGCTAGGAAATATTACTATCACCATACCAACTTTCTTCAAGCGTTTAATATGACAACGTCAAATGTATGGAAATTCTAGTTGGAGACGAATAGCTTGTTCTGATGCACCACGGCCAGTTTACTGTAAATCTACCACCCTCACACTGTCGATGCAACACACAAATTGCTTCACTAAGGAATATTACAGAAACCATGCCAACTTTCTCCAAGCGTTTAACATGGCAACGACAAATGTATCTAACTTCTAGTTGGAGACAAATAGCTTGTTCTGATGCACCACTGCCAGTTTACTGTAAATCTACCACCCTCACACTGACGATGCAACACAGAAATTGCTTCGCTAAGGAATATTACAGGCACCATGCCAACTTTCTCCAAGCATTTAACGTGGCAACGACAAATGTATGGAACTTCTAGTTGGAGACAAATAGCTTGTTCTGATGCACCACAGCCAGTTTACTGTAAATCTACCACCCTCACACTGACGATGCAACACACAAATTGCTTCGCTAAGCAATTTTACAGGCACCATGCCAACTTTCTCCAAGCGTTTAACATGGCAGGGACAAATGTATGGAACTTCTTGTTGGAACAAATAGCTTGTTCTGATGCACCACTGCCAGTTTACTGTATATCTACCACCCTCACACTGACGATGCAACATACAAATTGCTTCACTAATGAATATTACAGGCACCATGCCAACTTTCTCCAAGTGTTTAACATGGCAACGACAAATGTATGGAACTTCTAGTTGGAGACAAATAGCTAGTTCTGATGCACCACTGCCAGTTTACTGTAAATCTACCACCCTCACACTGACGATGCAACACACAAATTGATTGGCTAAGGAATATTACAGGCACCGTGCCAACTTTCTCCAAGCGTTTAACATGCCAACGACAAATGTATGGAACTTCTAGTTGGAGACAAATAGCTTGTTCTGATGCACCACTGCCAGTTTACTGTAAATCTACCACCCTCACACTGACGATGCAACACACAAATTGCTTCGCTAAGGAATATTACTGGCGCCATACCAACTTTCTCCAAGCGTTTAACACGGCAACGACAAATGTATGGAACATCCAGTTGGAGACAAATAGCTTGTTCTGGTGCACCACTGCCAGTTTACTGTAAATCTACCACCCTCACACTGTCGATGCAACACACATATTGCTTCGCTGAGGAGTATTACAGCACCATGCCAATTTCCTCCAAGCGTTTAACATGGCAACGACAAACGTATGGAACTTCTAGTTGGAGACAAATAGCTTGTTCTGATGCACCACTGCCAGTTTACTGTAAATCTAGCACCCTCACACTGACGATGCAACACACAAATCGCTTCGCTAAGCAATATTACAGGCACCATGGCAACTTTCTCCAAGCGTTTAACATGGCAACGGCAAATGTATGAAACTTCTAGTTGGAGACAAATAGCATGTTCTGATGCACCACTGCCAGTTTACTGTAAATCTACCACCCTCACACTGACGATGCAACACACAATTTGCTTTGTTTAGGATTATTACTGGCACCATGCCAACTTTCTCCAAGCGTCTAACATGGCGCCGACAAATGTATGGATCTTCTAGTTGGAGACAAATAGCTTGTTCTGATGCACCACTCCCAGTTTACTGTAAATCTACCACCCTCACACTGACGATGCAACACACAAATTGCTTCGCTGAGGAATATTACAGGCACCATTCCAACTTTCTCCAAGCGTTTAACATGGCAACGACAAATGTATGGATCTTCTAGTTGGAGACAAATAGCTTGTTCTGTTGCACCACTGCCAGTTTACTGTAAATTTTCCACCCTCACACTGACGATGCAACACACAAATTGCTTCGCTAAGGAATATTACAGGCACCATGCCAACTTTCTCCAAGCGTTTAACATGGCAACGACAAATGTATGGAACTTCTAGTTGGAGACAAACAACTTGTTCTGATGCACCACAGCCATTTTACTGTAAAATTTCCACCCTCACACTTACGATGCAACACACAAATTGCTTCGCTAAGCAATATTACTGGCACCATGCCAACTTTCTCCAAGCGTTTAACATGGCAAAGACAAATGTATGGAACTTCTAGTTGGAGACAAATAGCTTGTTCTGATGCACCACTGCCAGTTTACTGTAAATCTACCACCCTCACACTGACGATGCAACACACAAATTGCTTCGCTAAGCAATTTTACAGGCACCATGCCAACTTTCTCCAAGCGTTTAACATGGCAACGTCAAATGTATGGAACTTCTAGTTGGAGACAAATAGCTTGTTCTGATGCACCACTGCCAGTTTACTGTATATCTACCACCCTCACACTGACGATGCAACATACAAATTGCTTCGCTAAGGAATATTACAGGCACCATGCCAACTTTCTCCAAGTGTTTAACATGGCAACGACAAATGTATGGAACTTCTAGTTGGAGACAAATAGCTTGTTCTGATGCACCACTGCCAGTTTACTGTAAATCTACCACCCTCACACTGACGATGCAACACACAAATTGATTGGCTAAGGAATATTACAGGCACCGTGCCAACTTTCTCCAAGCGTTTAACATGCCAACGACAAATGTATGGAACTACTAGTTGGAGACAAATAGCTTGTTCTGATGCACCACTGCCAGTTTACTGTAAATCTACCACCCTCACAATGACGATGCAACACACAAATTGCTTCGCTAAGGAATATTACAGGCACCATACCAACTTTCTCCAAGCGTTTAACATGGCAACGACAAATGTATGGAACTTCTACTTGGAGACAAATAGCTTGTTCTGGTGCACCACTGCCAGTTTACTGTAAATCTACCACTCTCACACTGTCGATGCAACACACAAATTGCTTCGCTGAGGAGTATTACAGGCACCATGCCAATTTCCTCCAAGCGTTTAACATGGCAACGACAAACGTATGGAACTTCTAGTTGGAGACAAATAGCTTGTTCTGATGCACCACTGCCACTTTACTGTAAATCTACCACCCTCACACTGACGATGCAACACACAAATTGCTTCGCTAAGGAATATTACAGGCACCATGCCAACTTTCTCCAAGCGTTTAACATGGCAACGGCAAATGTATGGAACTTCTAGTTGGAGACAAATAGTATGTTCTCATGCACCACTGCCAGTTAACTGTAAATCTACCACCCTCACACTGACGATGCAACACACAATGTGCTTCGCTAGGAAATATTACTATCACCATACCAACTTTCTTCAAGCGTTTAATATGACAACGTCAAATGTATGGAAATTCTAGTTGGAGACAAAAAGCTTGTTCTGGTGCACCACTGCCAGTTTACTGTAAATCTACCACCCTCACACAGACGATGCAACACACAAATTGCGTCGCTAAGGAATATTACAGGCACCATGCCAACTTTCTCCAAGCGTTTAACATGGCAACGACAAATGTATGGAACTTCTAGTTGGAGACAAATAGCTTGTTCTGATGCACCACTGCCAGTTTATTGTAAATCTACCACCCTCACACTGACTATGCAACACACAAATTGCTTTGCTAAGGAATATTACAAGCACCATGCCAACTTTCTCCAAGCGTTGAACATGGCAACGACAAATGTATGGAACCTCTGGTTGGAGACAAACAGCTTGTTCTGATGCACCACAGCCAGTTTACTGTAAAATTTCCACCCTCACACTTACGATGCAACACACAAATTGCTTCGCTAAGGAATATTACAGGCACCATGCCAACTTTCTACAAGCATTTAACATGGCAACGACAAATGTATGGAACTTCTAGTTGGAGACAAATAGCTTGTTCTGATGCACCACTGCCAGTTTACTGTAAATCTACCACCCTCACACTGACGATGCAACACACAAATTGCTTCGCTGAGGAGTATTACAGGCACCGTGCCAACTTTCTCCAAGCGTTTAACATGGCAACGACAAACGTATGGAACTTCTAGTTGGAGACAAATAGCTTGTTCTGATGCACCACTGCCACTTTACTGTAAATCTACCACCCTCACACTGACGATGCAACACACAAATTGCTTCGCTAAGGAATATTACAGGCACCATGCCAACTTTCTCCAAGCGTTTAACATGGCAACGGCAAATGTATGGAACTTCTAGTTGGAGACAAATAGTATGTTCTCATGCACCACTGCCAGTTAACTGTAAATCTACCACCCTCACACTGACGATGCAACACACAATGTGCTTCGCTAGGAAATATTACTATCACCATACCAACTTTCTTCAAGCGTTTAATATGACAACGTCAAATGTATGGAAATTCTAGTTGGAGACGAATAGCTTGTTCTGATGCACCACGGCCAGTTTACTGTAAATCTACCACCCTCACACTGTCGATGCAACACACAAATTGCTTCACTAAGGAATATTACAGAAACCATGCCAACTTTCTCCAAGCGTTTAACATGGCAACGACAAATGTATCTAACTTCTAGTTGGAGACAAATAGCTTGTTCTGATGCACCACTGCCAGTTTACTGTAAATCTACCACCCTCACACTGACGATGCAACACAGAAATTGCTTCGCTAAGGAATATTACAGGCACCATGCCAACTTTCTCCAAGCATTTAACGTGGCAACGACAAATGTATGGAACTTCTAGTTGGAGACAAATAGCTTGTTCTGATGCACCACAGCCAGTTTACTGTAAATCTACCACCCTCACACTGACGATGCAACACACAAATTGCTTCGCTAAGCAATTTTACAGGCACCATGCCAACTTTCTCCAAGCGTTTAACATGGCAGGGACAAATGTATGGAACTTCTTGTTGGAACAAATAGCTTGTTCTGATGCACCACTGCCAGTTTACTGTATATCTACCACCCTCACACTGACGATGCAACATACAAATTGCTTCACTAATGAATATTACAGGCACCATGCCAACTTTCTCCAAGTGTTTAACATGGCAACGACAAATGTATGGAACTTCTAGTTGGAGACAAATAGCTAGTTCTGATGCACCACTGCCAGTTTACTGTAAATCTACCACCCTCACACTGACGATGCAACACACAAATTGATTGGCTAAGGAATATTACAGGCACCGTGCCAACTTTCTCCAAGCGTTTAACATGCCAACGACAAATGTATGGAACTTCTAGTTGGAGACAAATAGCTTGTTCTGATGCACCACTGCCAGTTTACTGTAAATCTACCACCCTCACACTGACGATGCAACACACAAATTGCTTCGCTAAGGAATATTACTGGCGCCATACCAACTTTCTCCAAGCGTTTAACACGGCAACGACAAATGTATGGAACATCCAGTTGGAGACAAATAGCTTGTTCTGGTGCACCACTGCCAGTTTACTGTAAATCTACCACCCTCACACTGTCGATGCAACACACATATTGCTTCGCTGAGGAGTATTACAGCACCATGCCAATTTCCTCCAAGCGTTTAACATGGCAACGACAAACGTATGGAACTTCTAGTTGGAGACAAATAGCTTGTTCTGATGCACCACTGCCAGTTTACTGTAAATCTAGCACCCTCACACTGACGATGCAACACACAAATCGCTTCGCTAAGCAATATTACAGGCACCATGGCAACTTTCTCCAAGCGTTTAACATGGCAACGGCAAATGTATGAAACTTCTAGTTGGAGACAAATAGCATGTTCTGATGCACCACTGCCAGTTTACTGTAAATCTACCACCCTCACACTGACGATGCAACACACAATTTGCTTTGTTTAGGATTATTACTGGCACCATGCCAACTTTCTCCAAGCGTCTAACATGGCGCCGACAAATGTATGGATCTTCTAGTTGGAGACAAATAGCTTGTTCTGATGCACCACTCCCAGTTTACTGTAAATCTACCACCCTCACACTGACGATGCAACACACAAATTGCTTCGCTGAGGAATATTACAGGCACCATTCCAACTTTCTCCAAGCGTTTAACATGGCAACGACAAATGTATGGATCTTCTAGTTGGAGACAAATAGCTTGTTCTGTTGCACCACTGCCAGTTTACTGTAAATTTTCCACCCTCACACTGACGATGCAACACACAAATTGCTTCGCTAAGGAATATTACAGGCACCATGCCAACTTTCTCCAAGCGTTTAACATGGCAACGACAAATGTATGGAACTTCTAGTTGGAGACAAACAACTTGTTCTGATGCACCACAGCCATTTTACTGTAAAATTTCCACCCTCACACTTACGATGCAACACACAAATTGCTTCGCTAAGCAATATTACTGGCACCATGCCAACTTTCTCCAAGCGTTTAACATGGCAAAGACAAATGTATGGAACTTCTAGTTGGAGACAAATAGCTTGTTCTGATGCACCACTGCCAGTTTACTGTAAATCTACCACCCTCACACTGACGATGCAACACACAAATTGCTTCGCTAAGCAATTTTACAGGCACCATGCCAACTTTCTCCAAGCGTTTAACATGGCAACGTCAAATGTATGGAACTTCTAGTTGGAGACAAATAGCTTGTTCTGATGCACCACTGCCAGTTTACTGTATATCTACCACCCTCACACTGACGATGCAACATACAAATTGCTTCGCTAAGGAATATTACAGGCACCATGCCAACTTTCTCCAAGTGTTTAACATGGCAACGACAAATGTATGGAACTTCTAGTTGGAGACAAATAGCTTGTTCTGATGCACCACTGCCAGTTTACTGTAAATCTACCACCCTCACACTGACGATGCAACACACAAATTGATTGGCTAAGGAATATTACAGGCACCGTGCCAACTTTCTCCAAGCGTTTAACATGCCAACGACAAATGTATGGAACTACTAGTTGGAGACAAATAGCTTGTTCTGATGCACCACTGCCAGTTTACTGTAAATCTACCACCCTCACAATGACGATGCAACACACAAATTGCTTCGCTAAGGAATATTACAGGCACCATACCAACTTTCTCCAAGCGTTTAACATGGCAACGACAAATGTATGGAACTTCTACTTGGAGACAAATAGCTTGTTCTGGTGCACCACTGCCAGTTTACTGTAAATCTACCACTCTCACACTGTCGATGCAACACACAAATTGCTTCGCTGAGGAGTATTACAGGCACCATGCCAATTTCCTCCAAGCGTTTAACATGGCAACGACAAACGTATGGAACTTCTAGTTGGAGACAAATAGCTTGTTCTGATGCACCACTGCCAGTTTACTGTAAATCTAGCACCCTCACACTGACGATGCAACACACAAATCGCTTCGCTAAGCAATATTACAGGCACCATGGCAACTTTCTCCAAGCGTTTAACATGGCAACGGCAAATGTATGGAACTTCTAGTTGGAGACAAATAGCATGTTCTGATGCACCACTGCCAGTTTACTGTAAATCTACCACCCTCACACTGACGATGCAACACACAATTTGCTTTGTTAAGTTTTATTACTGGCACCATGACAACTTTCTCCAAGCGTCTAACATGGCAACGACAAATGTATGGAACTTCTAGTTGGAGACAAATAGCTTGTTCTGATGCACCAGTCCCAGTTTACTGTAAATCTACCACCCTCACACTGACGATGCAACACACAAATTGCTTCGCTGAGGAATATTACAGGCACCATTCCAACTTTCTCCAAGCGTTTAACATGGCAACGACAAATGTATGGATCTTCTAGTTGGAGACAAATAGCTTGTTCTGTTGCACCACTGCCAGTTTACTGTAAATTTTCCACCCTCACACTGACGATGCAACACACAAATTGCTTCGCTAAGGAATATTACAGGCACCATGCCAACTTTCTCCAAGCGTTTAACATGGCAACGACAAATGTATGGAACTTCTAGTTGGAGACAAATAGCTTGTTCTGATGCACCACTGCCAGTTTATTGTAAATCTACCACCCTCACACTGACTATGCAACACACAAATTGCTTTGCTAAGGAATATTACAAGCACCATGCCAACTTTCTCCAAGCGTTGAACATGGCAACGACAAATGTATGGAACCTCTGGTTGGAGACAAACAGCTTGTTCTGATGCACCACTGCCAGTTAACTGTAAATCTACCTCCCTCACACTGACGATGCAACACACAATGTGCTTCGCTAGGAAATATTACTATCACCATACCAACTTTCTTCAAGCGTTTAATATGACAACGTCAAATGTATGGAAATTCTAGTTGGAGACAAAAAGCTTGTTCTGGTGCACCACTGCCAGTTTACTGTAAATCTACCACCCTCACACAGACGATGCAACACACAAATTGCGTCGCTAAGGAATATTACAGGCACCATGCCAACTTTCTCCAAACGTTTAACATGGCAACGACAAATGTATGGAACTTCTAGTTGGAGACAAATAGCTTGTTCTCATGCACCACTGCTAGTTTCTGTAAATCTACCACCCTCACACTGTTGACGCAACACACAAATTGCTTCGTTAAGGAATATTACTGGCACCATGCCAACTTTCTCCAAGCGTTTAACATGGCAACGACAAATGTATGGAACTGCTAGTTGGAGACAAATAGCTTGTTCTGATGCACCACTGCCAGTTTACTGTAAATATACCACCCTCACACTGACGATGCAACACACAAATTGCTTCGCTAAGCAATATTACAGGCACGATGCCAACTTTCTGCAAGCGTTTAACATTGCAACGACAAATGTATGGATCTTCTAGTTGGAGACAAATAGCTTGTTCTGATGCACCACTGCCAGTTTACTGTAAATCTACCACCCTCACACTGACGATGCAACACACAAATCGCTTCGCTAAGCAATATTACAGGCACCATGCCAACTTTCTCCAAGCGTTTAACATGGCAACGAAAAATGTATGCAACTTCTAGTTGGAGACAAATAGCTTGTTCTGATGCACCACTGCCAGTTTACTGTAATTCTACCACCCTCACACTGACGATGCAGCACACAAATTGCTTCGCTAAGGAATATTACAGGCACCATGCCAACTTTCTCCAAGCGTTTAACATGCCAACGACAAATGTATGGAACTTCTAGTTGGAGACAAATAGCTTGTTCTGATGCACCACTGCCAGTTTACTGTAAATCTACCACCCTCACACTGACGATGCAACACGCAAATTGCTTCGCTGAGGAATATTACAGGCCCCATGCCAACTTTCTCCAAGCGTTTAGCATGGCAACGACAAATGTATGGAACTTCTTGTTGGAGACAAATAGCTTGTTCTGATGCACCACTGCCAGTTTACTGTAAAATTTCCACCCTCACACTGACGATGCAACACACGAATTGCTTCGCTAAGGAATATTACAGGCACCATGCCAACTTTCTCCAAGCGTTTAACATGGCAACGACAAATGTATGGAACTTCTAGTTGGAGACAAATAGCTTGTTCTGATGCACCGCTGCCAGTTTACTGTATATCTACCACCCTCACACTGACGATGCAACACACAAATTGCTTCGTTAAGGATTATTACTGGCACCATACCAACTTTCTCCAAGCGTTTAACATGGCAACGACAAATGTATGGAACTTCTAGTTGGAGACAAATAGCTTCTTCTGATGCACCACTGCCAGTTTACTGTAATTCTACCACCCTCACACTGACGATGCAACACACAAATTGCTTCGCTAAGGAATATTACAGGCACCATGCCAACTTTCTCCAAGCGTTTAACATGGCAACGACAAATATATGGATCTTCTAGTTGGAGACAAATAGCTTGTTCTGATGCACTACTGCCACTTTACTGTAAATCTACCACCCTCACACTGACGATGCAACACACAAATTGCTTCGCTAAGCAATATTACAGGCACCATGCCAACTTTCTCCAAGCGTTTAACATGACATCGACAAATGTGTTGAACTTCTAGTTGGAGACAAATAGCTTGTTCTGATTCACCACTGCCAGTTTACTGTAAATCTACCACCCTCACACTGACGATGCAACACACAAATTGCTTCGCTAAGGAATATTACAGGCACCATGCCAACTTTCTCCAAGTGTTTAACATGGCAACGACAAATGTATGGAACTTCTAGTTGGAGACAAATAGCTTGTTCTGATGCACCACTGCCAGTTTGCTGTAAATCTACCACCCTCACACTGACGATGCAACACACAAATTGCTTTGCTAAGGAATATTACAGGCACCATGCCAACTTTCTCCAAGCGTTTAACATGGCAACGACGAATGTATGGAACTTCTAGTTGGAGACAAATAGCTTGTTCTGATGCACCACTGCCAGTTTACTGTAAATCAACCACCCTCACACTGACGATGCAACACACAAATTGCTTCGCTAGGGAATATTACAGGCACCATGCCAACCTTCTCGAAGCGTTTAACATGGCAACGAAAAATGTATGGAACTTCTAGTTGGAGACAAATAGCTTGTTCTGATGCACCACTGCCAGTTTACTATAAATCTCCAACCCTCACATTGGCAATGAAACAGACAAATTGCGTCGTGTCTGAATACTGTAATCTCGTTGCCTTTTCTCTGCAAGCGACTAACGTGGCTACGTTGTAATGTTCAAATGGTTCTGAGCACTATGGGACTTAACTTCTGAGTTCATCAGTCCCCTAGTACTTAGAACTACTTAAACATAACCAACGTAATTACATCACACACATCCATGCCCGAGGCAGGATTCTAACCTGCGGCCGTAGCGGTCGCTCGGCTCCAGACTGTAGCGCCTAGAACCGCACGGCCACTCCGGCCGGCGGCTACGTTCACCTTGGATGTCAAGTATCTTGTTTCTGAGGGACCACTGCCAGTTTACCGTATAGCTCCCACTCTCACACTGACGATGCAACACACAAATTGCGTCCCGATTGAATATTACAGGCTCCATGCCGACTTCAATCGTTTAACATGGCAAAGGCCACCGTATTGAACTTCTCCTGGGAGTCAAGTAACTCGTTCCGATGCACTACTGCCAGTTTACTGTAAATCTCCCACCTTCACATTGAAGATGCAACACACAATTTGCTTCATGTTTGAATACAACAGGCTCCATGCCTTTTCTCTCTATGATTCTAACGTGGCTGCAGTCACCCTATGGCAAATCTCCAGGGAGTCAAGTAGTTAGCTTCCGATGCACCACTGCCAATGTGCTGTAACCCTCGCACCCCCACGTTGGCTATATAACACGGAAATTGCGTCGCAATTGAATACTACAGTCTCCATGCCGATCTCTCCCCAGGCGCATAACACGGTCTCGGTCACCACTTGGAACTTACGTTTCGATTGAAGTACTTTCTTCCCGATGCACCAGTGCCAGTTTACTGTAATCCTCGCACCTTCACATTGACGATACAACACAGAATTTCCGTCGATACTGAATATTACAGGCTCCATGCCGACTTCTCTCCAAGCGTTTAGCATGTCTGCGGCCACCGTATGGAATTTCTCCTGGGAGTCAAGTACCTTGTATCCGATGCAACACTGCCAGATTAAACATCGCGATCTCTCACTGACGAGACATCACAAATCTTGCGTCGCGATTGAAAATAACAGTCTCCATTCCGACTTCTCTTCAAGCACTCATCGTTGCTACAGACACTGTATATAGCTTCTCGTGGGAGTCAAGTAGTTTGTTTCCCATGCACCACTGCCATTAAACTGTAACCCTCGCACCCTCACATTGGAGTTGCAACGGCGCTAAGATGTTTGCAAGGGTCGGTCTGGGATTTATCACTAACGCCCGTTTAGGTGAGACAGGCAGCTTGTCCAACACCTCTTGATCTAAAGGCAACCGAACTGGCAGACAGCCGACCGACCAATGAATGAAATGAGTTCCGCTCCACGTAAGCACCAAAACGACCACAATATTTCAATACATAACACACAAAATATTGGCGCCCACAACGACCAACAACGCCTGCGCTGTCGTAATACACGCCACGCTGTACAGAAACAGCATGCCGAGGAAAATACGCTGCCTAAAATTACATCAACGACCAGGCCAGGTAATCAGTACGTCGACAGTCACAAGGCAGAAGATACCGCTGGTGAACTTCCATAACACGGAATAAATTAAGTTAAATTTCACAAGGAGACGGCTGGAATCTTAGCCGACGTAAATAAACATACGTTGTTGCTCGCGGAAATGTCCCAAAAGCGACAACCAGGATCAAACGAAGAAATGTAAACAGTTAAGGCTCATTAGTAAGTCAAGTGAGGACTCAACTTTCGTGTCCAAGATCGGTGTTCGACGAACTTCATAGCACTCGCAAGCAGCACCCCACACTCCAACTGCGCGCGCACGCCGCCAGTGGCTTCTGTCCGACTACACGGGACGGGGCCCTGCATGCTGTTCATGCCAACCGACCGACTGGACTGCTGGTCCGTCCGCAACTGCTGCCCCGTCGCGACTGCACCGCTGCTGCGTCTCCCACTCACTGACTACACGACACACGATGAACCGGAAATACTATCGGTCGCTCCAGAGGTGGTACGACAGTGCGCTTATCGATACGCGCTGCTGCTGCCACTCACGGGCAAGTAAGGCAGGATGACGGGGTCGCCAGTAAATGGAATAAGAAAACGAGGCTTCACTACCGTAATAGACGATGACAAACAATTAATGGGATGAACACAAGCAGTGCATGGCTCAACCTCCCCCCTCAAACTCAATGCCGGGCTACCTGAACTTAAGTTGGCTAAAGTGAACCCGTTACTGCTTACCAGAGCAGTTATCCTTCACCAACAGATTCACTGGGCCTAAAAGATGCACGATTGTGCAAGGTCCCAGAAATCGAGGAGTAAATTTACTTAGATTCCTTACACGCACCTGCCTACTGGGGATGTTACCGACATAGACCTGATCTCCTGGCCTCCCCCTAAAGGTTCCCCGGTTACGACTGTAACGCTCAGATTGTTTATTATGGGCCCTGAGTATATTACGCCTGGCATGGTTTCAGTTTTCCTTAATGATATGCGGAGTAATATCCGCCGGAATTACATCTTGAATTCCCCACAAGTTCGAAAGAGGGGAATTAACCGGATAGGAAAGGATCAAGGAGGCGGGCGTAGTTCTCAAAGCTTCATGAGTTTCAGTATTAAAGGGAAAATTAATCCAAGGAAAACTAGAGTCCCATTTTCTAGGCATTTTCTAATGATAAATAATCAATGAGGATTTAAGATTTCAGTTAACTCTCTCCGCAAAGGATCCCTGCTTATAGTATGGCGTAGTCGTGATATGCTTGACACCGTACTGCAAACAGAACGCCTAGAAAGGAGCCGAAAGAAAGGCTGGAGCATTATCACTAATGAGTTGCTTAGGTGGGCGAAAAGCACCGAATACATTAGTTAAATGAGAAATAGTGGTGGTAGCGGTGAGATTAGGGCTCGGAAGGAGCCAAGTGAATGTGGAGAACGCATCGATAATAACTTTCTTAGTACGAGACAAAAGTCCTAGATAATCAATATGAAGGTTGTTCATAGGGCAGGACTCACGCTCAGAACTGAACAAACCCTGTTGAAGAGCATTCGTGGGTTTAGCTACATTACACAAGCGACATTGGGATACCATCTCTCTCACATCCCGGTACATGGAGGGCCAAGTTAAATGCTCAATGATTTTTTTGGGGAGTCTTATAAGTTCCTAAGTTCCCTCTCACAAACAAATCATGAAAATAACGAAAAACGGGGCCCATCAAGGTTACAGGCAAACAGATCTTGCACTCCCTAGCATCATCCACCCTCTTACAGAGAATACCACTCTTGACAACATACTCATCCGACAACTCTCCCGCCAACAGGCATTGCTTAATCGGGCCCCAAATAGAATCCTGATCCGGATTCTGTGCGAC
Source organism: Schistocerca nitens (assembly GCF_023898315.1). Lineage (NCBI taxonomy): Eukaryota > Metazoa > Arthropoda > Insecta > Orthoptera > Acrididae > Schistocerca > Schistocerca nitens. The sequence goes on from NW_026045897.1 coordinate 2,819,739, forward strand.
ATCATCGAACAAGAGGGGGATTTCACCCAACACAATACAATGAAGACTGTCTCCCTCTATCTCCCGGGTTCCCTTACCAGAAGTCCATTCGGCGAACATCCGGCTGAGGACATCGGCAAGGATATTTTCAGAGCCTTTCACGTGTTTAACTTCAAATTGAAAAGTCGAAATGCGTACCGCCCACCTGGCAATGCGGCCAGTTTTACGACGCCTATCCAACACCCAGCTCAGTTTATAGCTGAGAACCCCGATTTTCAAGGTAGAAGCGGTACTTCTCCAATGCAGACAAAACGGCCCACGCCTCGCAATTGTAGACGGAGTACTTACCAACGAGACGCGTAAGCTAATGGCTGGCTCTGCCCTTCAAACTCCTGAAAGAGAACAGCTGAAATACCAGCATTAGATGCGTCAGTTTGGACAATAAACCTTTTATTAAAGTCTGGTACTCCAAGAACCGGAGGATTGGATATGGCTGCCCTAATGTGTTCGAACGCAGTCTCCTGTGCGAGTCCCCTTCAAAATGCACACCCTTCCGGCGCTATTCGTTCAAGGGCGCTGCCAGCTGAGCAAAATTTGGGACAAAACGGTTAAAATAGTTCGCCATGCCTATGAACGTAGCAACTCCGCCCTTGCCAGTAGGTGGAGGCAAAGCGCGTAAGGCCTTAGTGCGGTCTTGGTCGTTGCGTATGCTCTGACTCGACACTATGTGACCTAGGAATTCGATCTGCTGCCTGGCTAACGTCACCTTACTAGGTTTAACAGTCAAACCGGCTCCCTGTAATCTCACAAGAAGTTGCTGGATATGATCCAAATGGTCCTGAAACGAACGGCTACAGATAACTAAGTCGTACAAATTATACACACAAACTAACTTGAAGTTGCCAAGAATATTATCCAGCAAACGAGTGGGAACAGCAGCACCGGTCGCTAGATCATAGGGAACTCTGTTAAACTCAAACAAATTCCAATCAGTACAAAACGCGGTAACATGTCTACACTCTTCAGCTAATGGAATCTGATAGTAAGCTTGGTCCAAATCAAGAACAGTAAAGCAATTAGCGCCAGCAAACCAATTGAAAGAATTATGCAGATCAGGTTCACCGATTCGAGGACAACCTCAGCGTTCAAACAGCGGTAGTCAACCACAGATCTAAAATCGCGCCCCTGATCCTTAGGAAAAAGGAATATGGGGGAAGTACAAGCAGGTTGGAGCATCTGAGATATTTTAGACTCGAGCATCTTCACCTTAGGGGGTGAGAGGCGGTGTGGGGACTGCCTAGCAGGACTACTGTCGGACAGACGGATATGATAATTAAGAACATTATTAACCCCCAATCTATCACTAAGAAGCTGAGGAAAACCGTGTAACAAATCCCGTAATTGAGAAGCCTGAAGATCAAACTCATTAGCCACCGCCTCAACGGGCCAGTGCGCCGACATTCCGATGCACAATACGTTTAGCGCACTCACAGAAACCAAACTTCTCTACAGGAGCGAACTTAAGGAAAAAGGTGTGCTTAGAATAATCCAAGACCAACCCAGTCTTACTGATGAAATGAGGCCCCATATTTACATCAACCAGCTGTTCCTTAACTAAAGATAATGACATAGACCAGGAAATCTTCCCTACCGAAACACTCCCTCGGACCCAACAGTGCAAAGGCAACATTTGGCCATTGCCCACCCGAAATCTCTGCACCAGAGAAGGGACCGACCGAAGTTTCGTAAGATGTCCAAATTCCAAAATCCACTCGAAGCTCAATAATGGAAAGGAGCTACCAGAATCCAAAAGAGCACAAATCGGTTCGCCACCTACTCGAGAAGAAACGTAAGGCAAGGGCGGTGATGAGGAAGCGACAACACGGGTACGCCAGGGTCTAAAGGCTCGATCCCGAGGTCGCTGCCCAGCCCGGCTCTGGCTGCGCGAGACTGAAGGCAAGAGCGTACCAAATCAGCCGTACTGCCGCACCTGTAACAACGCCGGGGTTCCCTTCTAATGACTTCAGCTGATGTAGAGACTTGGGATCCATCACCGACGGCCTGCCCCTTAGCCTCGTGCCGTACATCTTTCCAAAGAGTCAATACCGATACCATTACAACCGCGTTACGAAGATCTTCCCAGGCTGAAGGCTGCTTATGGAAGACAAAATGCGACTTACCGCCGCGCGCATTACCCTTAGGACAATAGACACCTATTCTTGTTCCGGGAAAACACTCAACAAAGCCAAAGAGGCCGTCTGAACTCCACCGACATACTGATGTAACTGCTCCTCATCGCGCTGTGCATTCATAAATGTAACGACGCTCAAGCTGTATTCGAGCTCCAGTGGTCAACCTTTGCCTAATCACGAGCTCCCTCAATTGCTCTATGTGAACCCTTCTGCCATGGCTCGCGAGAGGAGGTCCTGCAACGCACCTCTATGCCAGCGGGTACAGCACTGACAAAATTACGTGAAAGGCACCCGTATGTTGTCCAAGGCGAACCAACAACCATAATACACTAATGGCCATTAAAATTACTACAACAAGAAGAAATGCAGATGATAAATGGATATTCATTGGACAAATGTATTATACTAGAACTGATATGTGATTACATTTTCACGCAATTTGGGTCCATAGATCCTGAGAAATCAGTGCCCAGAACAACCACCTCTGGCCGTAATAGCGGCCTTTACACGCCTGGGCATTGAGTCAAACAGAGCTTGGATGGCGTGTACAGGTACAGCTGCCCATTCAGTTTCAACACGATGCCACAGTTCATCAAGAGTAGTGACTGGCGTATTATGACGAGCCAGCTGCTCGGCCACCATTGACCAGACGTTCTCAGTTGGTGAGAAATTTGGAGAATGTGCTGGCCAGCGCAGCAGTCGAACATTTTCTGTTTCCAGAACGGCCCGTACAGGACATGCAGCATGCGGTCGTGCATTATCCTGCTGAAATGTAGGGTTTCGCAGGGATCGAATGTAGGGTAGAGCCACGGATCGTAACACATCTGAAATGTAACGTCCACTGTTCAAAGTGCTGTCCGTGCGAACAAGAAGTTACCGAGACGTATAACCAATGGCATCCCATACCATCACGCCGGATGATACGCCAGTATGGCGATGACGAATACACGCTTCCAATGTGCGTTCACCGCGATGTCGCCAAACACGGATGCGACCATCATGATGCTGTAATCAGAACCTGGATTCATCCGAAAAAATGACGTTTTGCCATTCGTGCACCCAGGTTTGTTGTTGAGTACACCATCGCAGGCGCTCCTGTCAGTGATGCAGCGTCAAGGGTAACCGCAGCCATGCTCTCCGAGTTGATAGTCCATGCTGCTGTAAACGTCGTCGAACTGTTCGTGCAGATGGTTGTTGTCTTGCAAACGTCCCCTCTGTCGACTCAGGGATCGAGACGTGGCTGCACGATTTGTTACAGCCCTGCGGATAAGATGCCTGTCATATCGACTACTAGTGATACGACGCGTTGGGACCCAGCACGGCGTTCCGTATTATCCTCCTGAACCCACCGATTCCATATTCTGCTAACAGTCATTGGATCTCGACCTACGCGAGCAGCAATGTCGCGATACGATAAACCGCAATCGCGATAGGCTACAATCCGACCTTTATCAAAGTGGGAAACGTGATGGTAGGCTTTTCTCCTCCTTACACGAGGCATCGCAACAACGTTTCACCAGGCAACGCCAGTCAACTGCTGTTTGTGTATGGGAAATCTGTTGGAAACTTTCCTCGTGTCAGCACGTTGTAGGTGTCACGACTGGCGCAAACCTTGTGTGAATGCTCTGAAAAGCTAATCATTTGCATACCCCAGCATCTTCTTCCTGTTGGTGAAATTTCGCGTCTGTATCACGTCATCTTCGTCGTGTAGCAATTTTAATGGCCAGTAGTATAATTTCTCGATCTGTTCAAGTCACTAAACAACTAATTTAGTGATATCTCGGTAGAAATACGCCAGGGGATTAGGTAAATTGGGAAATATTGCGTCTAACTTGACAGAGGATGTAACCGTACCAGCCCCGGGCAGCCTCTCGCCGTGTTCCTGACACAGGACGTCCCGCTCTTCAGTCCTCTTCCCATCCATTTCTAAACACATAAAATTAAGCAGTAAGCTCTTCCAAGGCTGACATGCCCAAATGCGCTATCCGATTAGTTAAATGCATTAATTGCGTCCGCACCCTATTAAGCTGACAAAACACAAATAGTGTCATCAAGGCCCCTAACAGCCTTAAACAAAAATTCAGTGGCAGCTCCTGTCTTACCCACCACCGCCGAAGTGACAGCAACCGGATGAAGAACGGCAGCGCGTAAACGAGCCACTAAATCAGGAACACTGCCGTCAGCAGGTTGGCGCTTTATTGTCAGCTCGTAAACGAGATGGTCCTTCCTGAGCAGGCCGATCCCTGGACGCTGTCTGACCGCCATTTGGATACACAGCAAGCAATCAACCATCAAAACAATACTGTGGCACACAACAGAAAACAAGGGACACTCTGACAGTAACTGGAATGGCAAGCACAAACGTAACCACATTCTGCTGCCAATGAAATGTCTCGGCTAGCAGGACAGAGCGGATTAGGTTGTGGATAGGGGCCAAATGAGTTCCTCTCAGTTGCACTCGACATACAATCCTTATTTATCAACACACAATATTACAACGACGATGCAAAACACTCAAAACTTGGATCGACCTCCTTTCATTAACTTTAGATAGGCTGAAGGCCAGATTCAAAATCCAAGACACAAGGTTCTTCTGGAGGTTTCAACCAAGAATACTTTCTCAATCTTCAACTTAATCGGCTGAAGGCCTTGGCAACTTAATTTTAATGGAACTATGCTGGAGGTTGCATATTAAGCAATAAGAGGAGCTTCAATCAAAAGGCAGACGGCCTTATCAAATTGGGCTGAAACGCCGAGTCTCGGTCCGGCACACCGTTTTAATCTGCCAGGAAGTTTCATATGAGCGCACACTCCGCTGTAGAGTGAAAATTTCACTCTAGAACTATGAAAGTGACAGTAACGATGTGAATCTAATAATAAACATTTCCTTGATCTCTAATATTTTGAAAAATAACGTATCATGCCAAGTTTGCAAAGAAAGAAGACTGGAAATGAAAATGACTTCACACATTCCTCATAGTGGTAATAGTGGAAAGACGGTGAATGATATAAATGTTAGGCTAGTGTTATGGCTTGCGTTGCATTGGCAAGGGCAGCGCTGCAGGGACAATGTTATGTGGAATTATGAACTTGCCAAATCCACCAACCAAGTTTGGATTTTATAATGAATAGGTGGGGTCTTCTGCTGAAGATATTGCTCAAGCAATAATCAAGAAAGCAGTTGAAGAAGCTGTGACAGATAATGGTAATTGTAGAGATTTAACTGTTGCTATAAATGGATCATGGCATCATAGAGGTCACAAATCTCTAAATGGAGTTGTGACTGCGAAGTAATTGATGTTGCTATTCTCTAAAAGCATTGTAGATATAAGGGCAATACCAAGGACGGACGTAGTGAAAGTTGTGAAGAAAATTTTCACGGCACGAGTAGAGCGATGGAAGTAGAGGGAGTGAAAGCAATTTCCTCCAGATCACAGGAGTGGTATAATGTACGATACTCTATCTGTGAGATGGTGATTCTAAGGGATATAAAGCTGTAGAGGAACTCAAACCTTATGGGAACGAAATTCACATTATAAACAGGAGTGCATTGGACATGTGCAGAACCGCATGGGGGCTCGCTTGCGCAAACAAAATTGGACATTAGGATGCCAGAAGCTTAGTGATGGTAAGACCCTTGGAGGAAGAGGAAGATCGTCAGACGAAGCAATTGAAAGACTGCAGAGGTATTATGGGTGTGCAATTAGACAAAATACAAGAAGCATTGAGAATATGAGGAGAGCAGTATGGGCAGTATTTTTTTCATATTGCATCAACAAATGAGCACCCACAACATGCACTGTGCCCCACAGGTGATGACTCATGGAGCAAGTACCAATCAGAAAAGGAATGTGCCCATAAAAACCGTTGGCCAAATGCTGTAATCGATGTAATTAACCCCATATTCAGAGATTTATCACAGCCACGTTTATTGGAAAAGTGTTTACATGGGAAAACACAAACTCCAAATGAAAGTGTAAGTAATTTAATTTGGATAAGGATTCCCAAAAGAGTGTTTGTACGGATTAAAAACATTGAATTTTGCAGTGTATGACGCAGTGGCCACATACAATGAAGGAAACATTATCAAATGTGATGTGCTGAAACGTTTAGGTTTCCAACCTGGACACAATGTCATTTCCACAATGCGCCTCATTGATGAAGAAAGTCGAAAAAGGTGCAGGAAGAAGACACAAAAGCCTACAACATGCAGCAAAAGGGAATAAAAGACCATCTAAAAAGAAACACTGGAAAAAGAAGAAGATGCTGATACATCATCATATGGGGCAGGAATGTATTAAAAAACTTTGGAAGCCATTTCCCGTAACTTTAAAATTTTCGTTTTTGAGGAACATTTTCTCAAAAACTGCTAACAGTATATCAATGAAATTTATACACAATATTTTTTACTTCTTTTCCTTCATTTTTATAGCAAATTGTAAGAAAATATTGTATAATTCAAGAGTTATAGAAGAAAAAGTGCAAAATTTTAGAGAAAAAATTAGCATCTATTTAAAAAATTGTAAAACAAAAACCAATAAATATTTCTTAACATGGCATTATAACTTTGTAGAGAAATATTCACTGAACGTGTAGTCCAAATTTCAGAGCAATATGTTTAATGGTTTTAGAAAAAATGTTCCTTCTATTTGCTAAAATTGACATGGAGGAGTTGGACGTTTCGGCTCCCCTTAAGCATTAGAAGAGTTTCAATTTTAAAGGCCAGAGGGCCATATCTTAAAACATTTCGTATAAAATAAAGAACAACAATCTCATGCCTTAAGGGAAAGACAAGGACATTAATTTAAGAGATATTAATACTCAGCTGAGGGCCACATAGGAACAAATATGTTTAATGGCTTAAGGCCTAGAAAGAGTTTCAATCTAAAAGGCATAAGGCCTTATCTCATAACCTCTCCAGTAAAATTCTGGTGAAGGACCCATATAAAAATATAACAATATCATACCTTAAGGGCAAGACAAGAACATTAATTTAAGAAATATTGATACTCGGCTGAAAGCCACAAATAAACCAAATAACTAAAATCCAATCAGGGAAATTCCTACATAACACACAAGAAACGGCGCTCAGAAGTTTCCAAGGGTCGACCTGGGAGTGTAAGAATAACACCCGTTAGGCGAGACAGGCAGAACATCCAACAACTTCTTGATCTGGAGGCAAATCAACTGAGAGACAGCTGACAGACCAATAAGCAGATCAATTCCGCTCCACACAACCAGCAAAACGACCACAAGATTTATATACACTACACACTATATTGGCACAAACAACGACCAACAACACCTCACCTGTCGAATTACACGTCACGCTGCACAGCAACAACATGACGAGGAAAATACACAGAATAAAATTATGTCAACGACCAGGGCAGGTAAGCAGAACATCGACGGCCATGAGGCAGATTTAATACTACAGGCTTCCAGCCACTTTGCCATAAGCCTAAAGCACAAATATTGCATAAGGCTTGACGACATTCTCGGAGTCATTCTGCTAATGTATATCTATGATACATGCGCGGCTACGGTCAGCGAATGGACGCTCTCTTGGGTGTTCAGTAGCTTGTACATGCGCGGCTACGGTCAGCGAATGGAAGCTCTCTTGGGTGTTCAGTAGCTTGTAACACAAGCACTACTGCCCGTGTAGTGTAAGCTTCGCACCAACACACTGACGATGCGACACAGAAGTTGCTTCGCGATTGCATACTACACGCACCCTGCCGTCGTCTCTCCAAGAGACTAATGTCGCCTCCAGGAGTTGTCTCGCCATTAGGCGGGTGCTTGGCTATTGCATAAACATCGAGGGCACTGTCGACGTCATTCTGCTGCTCTACATCTACGAAACTTGCGCCGATACGGTCATCGCATATAACCCGAAGTGGCTGTCCAGTAACTTTTAACCGATGCACTGTTGCCGGTTTATTGCAACGCATGCACACTGACATTGACGATGGGCTACAGATATGGCTTCGCCATTGCATACTACTAGTTCTGAGCCGACGTCAATACACGGCAGTAATGCCGCCCTCAGAAACCGCCGTGCTGTCCTATTGCATACGCCTCCAGGACAATGTCGCAGTCATTCTGCCAGTGTATATCCATGTTAGAGGTGTGGCTACGGTCACCACATGGGATCTCTCCTGGGAGTCCAGTAATTTGTAACTGATGCACCACTACCCGTCTACTGAAACCTTCGCAACCTCACCTTGACAATGCAGCACAGAAATTGCTTCGCTATCGCACACTGTAGCCTCCTTGGCGACTTCTCTCCAAGAGACTAATGCTGCCCTCTGTAAATATGTATGTAGGTGAACATGTAGGTTAAACATTCGCTGTTATTTATGAAAAATGGCGACGTGTTTTGTGGCAGCTACCTAATAACTCTTCGACATTATTTTTGCAGTTAATATGTTATTTATAAAGTTTTAACCTCAGCACTAAAACTGAACGATTTTTGTTCGTTTGCTGTAACACGGACACGTTCTGTTTCGGACGTTACGGCTGCACGTGGCGGCTAGTTCCGCCACTCACTAGCAGCCTGCCAGCACTCGGCGCGGTCCTCGGCTGCCGATGCGGCCGCAGCGCCGCCCCCGCCGCCGCCTCCGCCGCCGCCCCCGCGCCTCTGAGCCTGGAGGTAACGGAGCGGATGACCCCGGCAGCGGTGGCAGCCTCTCGCGGCGCGACCGCAGCCGCCGCCGCCGCCCGCCCCCGTAGCCACACTCCGTACCACGGGCAGGCAGCCAGGCGTCACTCCACTGCCGCCGCCGCCGCCGCCGCCGCCGCCGCCACCGGTACCGCACATTAAGGAGGCGGCGCGGCCAGCCACGACGTGTATGGCGGCAGGAGGCAGGCTGACACGGCGCAGCGGCCGCCGACCTCGCTTTGCGCCGCCACCAGACACACGTCAACCGTCCCAACCACTCTCTGCCTATACCTGCTCCTGCCGTACAAATTGTTTATGCATTTTCCTCGATGAAGTTCACTATTCAAACGTCGTGACTCCTAAAAACTGTGCGTGTTTGACTCGCGTACTCAGGCTTCTGTACAAACTTAAGTGTGTATACAGATAGTTCGCACGTTACACGGATCAACAGTTTAGACCATATTTTCCTGTTATTCATATCGATAGCTGCAACTTTACGTTATCCATTCCTGACAAAAAGGGGTGTTGACAGACAAACAGTCGGATAAGAAATGATAAAACAATTTTTTTTTTCGTACGATATAATTCAATGAAGAATTTTTGCATGTTTCACATTAGTTGTGCCGTGGAACTCGCTTCTTGCCAAATTTCACGATTCTGTATCACCGGGAAGTACCGTATAAGTTTTCATGAGTGAGTTTGACGGTATCAAAATATGTCAGATAAATGGTTCAAATGGCTCTGAGCGGGTCTAGGCGCTACAGTCTGGGACCGCGCGACCGCTACGGTCGCAGGTTCGAATCCTGCATCGGGCATGGATGTGTGTGATGTCCTTAGGTTAGTTAAGTTTAAGTAGTTCTAAGTTCTAGGGCACTGATGGCCTCAGAAGTTAAGTCCCATAGTGCTCAGATCCATTTGAACCATTTTGTTAACTGCAATAACTGGACTTCATCCTAACCATTAGAAAAACCCACATGCCGTAATACCATTTTGTTCGCACTTGACTGTTGTCACTACAGTTTATGTTACATAACGTTTTCCAGACATTCGTCCGATCCAAAGCTTTCCATTGGTTGCCAAAAGATACAGTGTGGTTCATCGCTACAAGTCGCTTTTTTGCAACCTGTTGTGTACAGATTCATACACAAAGGTAAGACGAGGTAGTCTACAGAGTTATTCGGTAACTGTCGTCATAGGAAAGCAGGACAGGAGCAGGAATGTTTAGCAAACAAGTTATCACAGTAAACAGAATATTTGCTTAACTTGTATTTCTCCAGGTGTGTGTAGAGTTACTACAAATAATACAACAAGAATTAGAGTCCAGCAGTCACTAAAATGAGGCTTACCGCACTAAACTCGAATGATAGTGTTGTAGCGACGTGGCTCCAAGTGCAAATGCGCACGAGTGGCAGCCAGTGGCCACCCTACATCGTGGCAGCAGAGGGTGCTCGTGCTAAGGAGCCACTGGAGGTGTGGACCGGCAGGTGTGCACCGTTGGGTCCACTGGATGCCCCGCGACCGCTACTGCCACCACGTGGAAACTTGGAATTCCATTACCAACTTCGGAACACCTGTGGGTTGTTACCCATACTTGATGCCACACAGTCATCCACTGTCCAGTGATATGCCTCTTGATATGGCCTCAAGTGTCCCTTCGCACTGAGTATAGAAATGTGTGGCTTACATACAACTGGTCGAACATTGAGCCCCAATCCTTTTAACTCCTTACATACAGTCACTGTGCTAGCCAGACTACTGAGAATACTTAGGAACTCGTAAGTCATCTTTTTCCTTGAGTCCATCTGATTTCTTACAACCTCCGCAATACCTGGCGGAGACTGTGCGTCACTGATCAAGCCTCTCTGGTGGTGGCTTAGCTATGATTGTTCCTTTATTTTTCCACATCACAGTCACATTACCGACAGTCGACGTGTGCAGCTTTGGAAGGGCTGAAATGTCCCTCACGGACACTTAACTGAGGTGACATCGAATGACTAGTCCGTGTTTCCCTGACCGATCCATCTGCTTTTACTGCTTCGCTACTGACAGCACAATACTCCGAGGCACCTTTGATACAACCTATCCTATCTCTCGTCATTTATACTGTTCAGTTGAGCGGCGCTATATGTGTTTGAGTACCTTTCATCAGATACTATAGGCAAAGAAAATTTTACTTATTTTCCATACACATTACAGCAGGTAGAATACATGATTAAATTTGCAGATTATTTGGGGATATACGGGGTGGAAAATTTTGTACGCAGGGTTGCCAGAACTAGAATCGGCCTGGGCATCGAGTCGAACTGAGCTTGGATGACAGATACGAGTATGTCGTTCCATGCTGCTTCAACTCGTACGTCGTACAGGCTGGTGAGTGGTGGTGGCGTGCTAGTCCCTGTTCAACCGAGGACCATACGGTTTCGACGCGTGAGACATCTGGAGGACGTACTGACCAGGTTAACCCTGGAAGTACCTCCGTATTCGGGTGGCTTAAGACAACAGAAACAACACGAGGTCTTGCGTTATCTCGCTGGAGGATAAAGCAACAGTGACTTCGCAGCACCAAGGGATCAAACTTAAAACGCGAGAATTGCAGCGCCCTGCTATCCACATAATGCGAACCAGATGTCACCCTGTTGCATGGCATCCCTTTCCAATTGCGCCAGGTGCCACGTGCTGGGACGGATGACGGTGACAAATGCAATCTGCTAACATAGGTACGTACGCAGAACCAAGAATCGTTTAAAACAGACGATGGTGTGCCACTCGCTTCTCCATTGTTCGGGGTGGGTCCACCGCTGTCGGTGCGAATTTCTTTGTTGCTGCATCAAGAGCAGCAGCAACATCGACCGCCGTGCTGACAGTCCTTGATGCTGCAAACGCCGTAGCACTGCCAGTTTGGGTAATCGTCGTGCCTACAGCAGGGCCATTTCCTGACTCGAGCTACGTGGCGTCTATGTACGACGCTTTACTCTCGGCTCAACAGTATGCTGCACTTCCGGGTGCTGGTAGTGACAGGACATTGAGATCCTATATGATGTTGAGTGTGACCTTTCCGAACCAATCACTTCCATCTTCAGATGACAGTCTTGGCATACCAAACAAGGGGAACAGCAAAATTGTAGAAAGAGTCACCATAGTCTTGATGCACAGAGTGTACAGGTAGCGATAGATTTCTGCATCCCTATAAACTCTGTGGTGTCACCGCAAGACACCACACTTGCTAGGTGGTAGCCTTTAAATCGGCCGCGGTCCGTTAGTATACGTTGGACCCGCGTGTCGCCACTGTTAGTGTTTGCAGACCGAGCGCCGCCACACGGCAGGTCTAGAGAGACGTCCTAGCACTCGCCCCAGTTGTACAGCCGACTTTGCTAGCAATGGATCACTGACAAATACGCTCTCATTTGCCGAGACGATAGTTAGCATAGCCTTCAATTACGTCATTTGCTACGACCTAGCAAGGCGCCATTACCAGTTTATATTGAGATTGTAATTAATGTATCATCAAGAGCGATGTTCTCCAATTATGGATTAAAGTTAAGTATTCCAGAAGCTATGTACTATTTTTGGCTACTATAACTCCTTTAACTGTTCCAGACCTCACGCCAGTCTGCGTGAGCTTAAACGCGTGCATTTCGGCCTCCTCTAGCAACACGGTGTTGGCTCTCTTGCCAACACATCATATGGCGACGAGTGTAAAAACGGTCTTCTTCTTTATACTTGCTTAAATTACTTGTGTCATGGTTTCTCCACAATCCAGATGTACTGTCCGAATTTTATCGCTTGCAGAATCAGCAGACGCAGGCCTTATTGGATGCCCTTGGACAGCTCGTCCAGGGTCAACGTGCAATGCAAAACGATGCGGCTGCCGCGCTCCACCGCTACCGCCGCCACAACACGCTGTTGCACCACCTTTTCGTCCTTTTGATGCTGCACTGGAAAGCTGGACGGAGTGGTCACGCCAATTTGGATTCCATCTCGCCGGCTACAGAATTCAAGGTATTGAGCGGCATCCTTTTTTGCTTTCTTGTGTAGGAGTGTCCACCTACCGTGTGATAGTGAAATTGTTTCCCCGACGCGACGTAGCAACTCTGTCCTACAACGAAATTTTGTCTGCATTAGATGCATATTTCAAAGAATCTGTCAATGTCGTTGCAAAAAGGTATACGTTCTTTCGTACAAAACGTATGGCCAGTCAAACTAATAGGGAGTGGGTTGCAACTTTGCAAGGCCTTACTAGGGATTGTGCTTTTGAGTGTGAATGTGGACTCCCTTATTCAGTTACTATGGTACGTGATGCAATTGCACAGAACGTTTCTGATATTCGTATACGGGAACAGATTTTGAAACTAGTCAATCCCTCCCTTCAACAAGTGATGGACATATTGGATAGGCAAGACACACTTGACTTTGCTCAGGAACATTTGCAACTTCGCCAGCCGTGTGTCACATTAACCGGCCTGTCGGGCGAGCTGCACGGAACAGTAAACAGCCCTCGCGCCCGTCCACGCAGCTGCCGCCAAGCTCTCCGCTACGTGTGACGCGCAAGCAAGCAAATGCAGTGCTAAAATCATGCCCGCGGTGCGCTACTAGACATTCGCGTGAGAATTGCCCGTCACGCCAAGCTATTTGCTTTTTCTGTAATAAAAAAAGACATGTTCAAAGTGTTTTCCAGAAACAGCTCAGAACGACCATTCACAACCATTCCAGGCCCTTTGCTTCGCGCCGGAATCGAACCAAGAATACTCAGGCTCGTGAACCTTCGCCCATGGACATTCATGTAGTTCATTCCGCTCCGCCAAGTGCCGCTCTTTTTAACAGTGACTGTGTTCGTCCCACAAATAGTGTGCTTCGACATCGCCGGAAATGGTTCAAATGGCTCTGAGCACTATGGGACTTAACAGCTATGGTCATCAGTCCCCTAGAACTTAGAACGACTTAAACCTAACTAACCTATGGACATCACACAACACCCAGCCATCACGAGGCAGAGAAAATCCCTGACCCCGAGACATCGCCGGAAATCGCGTCAAGTCGCAAGTGCTTCTGTACCAGTGTCTGTTCACGTTGCACGAGACACTCGCTCTTGTCGTCAGCAGCACAATAAACTTTTTGTAGATTTCGTCATTAATGGCAACGTGATCCCATTCCAGCTCGATACCGGAGCTGCAGTTTCATTGATCAATAAAGACACGTACCAACAACTGGGCACACCTCCGTTGCGTGCCGCAAATGTTAAGTTAACTAGCTATTCCGGTCAGAATATCTCTGTGTAGGACAGTGCAGCCTTCTTGCAACATACAAGAGACAAACAAAACTTGTGTCATTTTACGTTCTTCGTTCTTCTTCTGCAGTGAACTTGTTTGGTTTAGATTTATTTCAGTTGTTTAACTTGCCTATAGTAAATCAGGTCCTATCAGTGAACCAGACTGTGCCTTCAGACAGTGCTTCTCGTCTATGTGAAGAATTTGCAGACATTTTTGCACCGGGCCTCGGTTGCGCTAAGAACTATACAGCACATTTGGCACTGAAAGTAAACGCGCAACCGAAATTTTTCAGAGCGCGCAATGTTCCCCACGCATTGCGTGATGAGGTCGCAAGAACATTACACGATTTGGAATCACAAGGTGTGATTGAACGTGTGCAGGCTTCTCTCTGGACATCACCCTTAGTAATTTTGCCAAAACCTTCCGGAAAATTGAGACTTTGTGTGGACTTCAAGGCAACAGTGAATCCACATCTAGTGATTGCAACTTTTCCTTTACCCCGCCCGGAAGATCTTTTTGACAAACTGTGCCTGGGTACATATTTTTCGATGTTGGACCTCGCAGATGCGTACTTGCAAATACCGGTGGACGAAGACTCCCAGCGCGTTTTGGTGGTTACCACGCATCTTGGTTTGTACCGATTCAAAAGATTGCCATTCGGGTGTGCATCCGCCCTTGCATTGTTTCAGCAATATCTGCAAACTGTTTGTGCCTCGGTCCCTACTGCAGCAAACTGTCTGGACGATATTGTGATCTCCGGTAAGACGGAAGAAGAACATTTAGCCAATCTCAGAACATTATTTCAGGTCTTGCGACAAAATGGTCTTCGCTTGCGGAAGGACAAATGTTTGGTTTTTGCTCGTGACTTACCCTAAAAAATGGTTCAAATGGCTCTGAGCACTATGGGACTCAACTGCTGAGGTCATTAGTCCCCTAGAACTTAGAACTAGTTAAACCTAACTAACCTAAGGACATCACAAACATCCATGCCCGAGGCAGGATTCGAACCTGCGACCGTAGTGGTCTTGCGGTTCCAGACTGCAGCGCCTTTAACCGCACGGCCACTTCGGCCGGCGACTTACCCTATCTGGGACATGTAATCAATGCCCAAGGCATACATCCCAGTCCAGAGCACCTCCTTGCCATACAAGACTTGCCTTCGCCGCAGAATCTGAAGCAGCTACAGAGTGTGCTGGGAAAAATAAATTACTACCATAAATATGTGCGCCACGCCTCTTCCATTTCAGCTCCGCTTCATCGCTTACGCCGTAAAGGTGTTCCGTTCGTCTGGACGACGGAATGCGAACGCGCCTTTCGCCAGTTGAAATCGGCGTTGCTTTCCAATACTTGCCTTACGCCATTCGATCCCCAGAAACCCCTTTTGTTGATGGTAGATGCATCGGATTTCGGGATCGGTGCTGTGCTTGCGCACAAAGATGGATCGCATGATCGCCCTATTGCCTTTGCGTCCAAATTGCTCTCGTCTGCGCAAAGAAATTATTCACAGATAGAGAAAGAAGCTTTGGCTCTCGTATTTGGTGTTACTAAGTTTCATGATTTCTTGAATGGTCGTCACTTTACCATCATCACAGACCACAAACCTTTGACATCGCTTTTTCATCCGAACAAGCCTGTACCTCCACGTACAGTGCAGAAATTCATTCGCTGGTCTATTTTCCTCTCGCAGTACCGCTGCGATATCTTGTATCGGTCCACTGCTAAGTACGGAAACGCCGATGCGTTGTCCCGTTTGCCTGTTGCTGAGGATAGAGCATTCGATTCTTCCGAACTTGCTTGCATGTTCATTGATGCGGAAACCGATGACGTGGTCGAATCGTTTCCGATTGATTTTCGTCGTGTAGCTACAGCCACAGCTGCTGACCCGGTCCTTGCTACCGTTTTGCGTTTTGTTGCTACTCAATGGCCTTTGTCAAAGTCACGGATCGAGGATCCGTTGGTTCGCCGATTTTTTGCTCACAAGGAGAGACTTTTTGTACGACGTGGTGTTTTGCTGTCGCGTTCTGATAATGATCAGTCCAGGGTCGTGGTCCCACGTTCGTTACAGTCCTCTGTCTTACGGCTTCTCCACCAAGGACATTGGGGTATAGTGCGAACGGAACAACTTGCTCGTCAGCACTGTACTTGGTTCGGAATCGATGCTGCGATTACGAATATGTGCTCTTCTTGCATGGCGTGTGCCGAACAACAATCTGCACCACCGCGGAAAGTCTTTGCATGGCCGAAAGCCACTTCCCCTTGGCAACGCTTACACATCGATTTTGCTGGTCCATTCTGGAATGCTCGATGGTTGGTTGTGGTAGATTATTTCAGTAATTTTCCTTTTGTTGTCAGGATGTCTTCCACGACGTCATGTGCCACCATCCAAGCGTTATCTGCTATCTTTTGCATTGAAGGTCTTCCACAGACTATTGTTTCCGACAATGGCCCACAATGCATGTCCGCAGAATTTCAGTCCTTCTGCAATGCCAATGGTATTCAACATCTGACATCCGCGCCGTTTTCGCCTGTCAAACGGTGCCGCTGAACGATTGGTCCGGACTTTCAAGTCACAGATGTTGAAGTTCAAAGAGGCGCATTCTCGGGAGGACGCGTTATTGCTCTTTTTGTCCTCGTATCGCTCTCAGCCCCGAGATGGTCGCTCGCCGGCTGAGTTGCTCCACGGTCGTCCTCATCGAACCTTGATGTCTTTGCTCCATCCGCCGCATCAGGTTCCTGTGCAGCGGAAGACACCTGCTTTTGTTCCAGGCGACATTGTATACTATCGCAACTATCGAAGTTCACGGCGTTGGCTCGCAGGGCGCATCCTTCGCTGCCTCGGCCGCGCTATGTATCTGGTTTTGGGGGACTCTGGTGAGGTGCGTCGGCATCTCAGTGAGCTGCGCCTCTGTCGTCGCCTGGGTTCTGCCGCTCCCCGTCTGCATTCAGCGACGGTGCCGTCCGGTCAGCGCCCTGGGGACCCATCTACTGGCTCGCCTCATCCCCAGGTGTTACCGACGCTGCCTTCCATTTTGCCCCATGGCGACGCGCCGCCGCCGCCGCCGCCGCCTGTTCTCCCGCCGGTGACGCCCGCAGTGGACGCGTCGCTGCAACCGCCGGGTGACTCCCTGGGTCACGCGCCGCCGATCGCTTCCCGTGACCAGCTGTCCTCCGACATGAAACTCTTGCCCGTTCCGGACCAGATGGCGTCTTCGCCCGTCGGGTGCACCGCCCCGATGGAGGTCGCCTCTTCGGCCCCTCCTGTATCTCTGCGGGCGCATACACCGCATGTTGGCGTGCACCCTGGACTAGGTTTTCAGGCGTTTCCTAGCTCCCCTCGGACCGAATGGCAGGGTGCGGGTGGCACAGCCTCGCCTGTTGTTAGGCTCCCCACCTCGTCGCATACGTCAACATGGGTTCTCCCCACGGCGGGCGGAAGCCTTATCACACAACCGTTCGCCGATTTGCGGGGAAGGAATGTGGTGTCACCACCAGACACCACACTTGCTAGGTGGTAGCCTCTAAATCGGCCGCGGTCCGTTAGTATACGTCGGACCCGCGTGTCGCCACTGTCAGTGATTGCAGACCGAGCGCCGCCACACGGCAGGTCTAGAGAGACGTCCTAGCACTCGCCCCAGTTGTACAGCCGACTTTGCTAGCAATGGATCACTGACAAATACGCTCTCATTTGCCGAGACGATAGTTAGCATAGCCTTCAGCTACGTCATTTGCTACGACCTAGCAAGGCGCCATTACCAGTTTATATTGAGATTGTAATTAATGTATCATCAAGAGCGATGTTCTCCAATTACGGATTAAAGTTAAGTATTCCAGAAGCTATGTACTATTTTTGGCTACCTTAACTCCTTTAACTGTTCCAGACTTCACGCCAGTCTGCGTGAGCTTAAACGCGTGCGTATCGGCCTCCTCTAGCAACACGGTGTTGGCTCCTCTGCCAACACATCAAACTCTGTTTGCCATCAAATGTTATTTTGCAGCTTGGTAGCTATATTATTTCTTACCACCTGTTGGAATCAATTCTTGGAATTCATGTTTACATGTTTTCGCTATTGCAGTCAGTCACAGACGCAGTCGAGTTTTTTAATTTGTAGCCATGGCAGATGTGAGCAATCGTAGGTGGAATATTGAGGAGCGCTTAGTGACAAGTGTGTGAGTGCACGAACGGAAACACACTGCCAATGACGCACTCCAGGAAAGATTTAATGAGGGTCTATCGCGAAAGACAACATTTCTGCATTGGGAAAGACGTGACTTTGATTTTGGCAGCGTTAAAGGCAGGACGCGGTGTGGAAGGAAGAAGAGACGAGAAGAAACACTTGCCGGGGTCTCTGTTTCTCTACGAAGTCGACACCCAAAGTGCTTGAGAACTCTGTATACCGAGGAGAACAGTGCAACAGACTGGTGGAAATTGAACCTGCCTCACGTAATGATATGGGCAGTAATGGCATCACAACCTCCGCTTGGACCGTAATTTTTTGGACGGCCGGTCAATGGAGCAAATTAAGGTACACGTATTGCACGCCTGGGTGATTCCTCAGCATGAGGAAACTGGCCCACACAGAACGCAAATGGCTGCAGCAAGACGCAGCTGCTGCTCGCTACGCTCTTGCAGTGTGCGAGTTTCTAAATGAAGGCTTTCCAGGATGGTGAATAGGTCCTGATTCATCAGCAACACCAGCTCCCTTCAAATGGTCACCAAGAAGTCCTGACTTCACCACAACTGTTAACGCTCATGTATCCGCACGTCGTTATGGTATTGTTCTTGTTGTTATCTTCAGTCCTAAGACTGGTTTGATGCAGCTCTCCATGCTACTCTATCCTGTACAAGTCTCTTCGTCTCCGAGCAACTACTGCACCTACATCGTTCTGAATCTGCTTACTGTATTCATCTCTTGGCCTCCCTTTAGGATTTTTACCCCCCACGCTTCCCTCCAGTACCAAACTGGTGATCCCATAATGTCTCAAAATGTGTCCTACCAAATGATTCCTTCTCCTAGTCAAATTGTGCCATAAATTTCTTCTCTCCCCAGTTTTAGCCAGTACCTAATCATTAGTTACGTGATGTGCCCATTCAATATTGTGCATTCTTCTGTAGCACCACATTTCAAAAACTTGTGTTCTCTTCCTATCTAAACTGTTTATAGTCCGTGTTTCACTTCCACGCAAATACTTTCAAAAAGGGTTTCTTGAAACGTAAAGCCACACTCGAAGATAATAAATTTCTCTTCTTCAGAAATCCTTTTCTTGCCACTAACAGTCCACATTTTATCCTTCAACGTCCCTACTTCGACTATCTTCCCAAATACCAAAACTCATCTACCACTTTAAGCGTCTCGTTTCCTAATCAAATTCCCTCAGTACCAAATCACCTAAGTCGACTACATTCCATTATCCTCGTGTTGCTTTTGGTTGATGTTCTTCTTGTATCCTTTTTTTTTTAAATGTCCATTCCGTTCAATTGCTGTTGCGAGTTCTTTGCTGTCTCTGGCAGAATTACAATGTCATCAGCAAACGCCAAAGTTTTTATTTCTTCTCTCTCAACTTTAATTCCTACTCCAAATTTTTCTTTTGTTTCCTTTACTGCTTGCTCAATATACAGACTGAATAACATCGGGGATATGCTACAACCCTGTCTCATTCCCTTCTTAACCACTGCTTTCCTTTCGTGTCCCTCGACTCTTATAACTGCCAACTGGTTTCTGTACAAATTCTTAACAGTCCTTGCTCCCTGTATTTTACCCCTGCCCCTTTACAATTTGAAAGAGAGCAGTCCAGTCAACACTGTCAAATGCTTTCCCTAAGACTACAGATGCTACAAACGTAGGTTTGCCTTTCCTTGAACTATCTTCTAAGATAAGATGGTACAGATGAATAATTGCGCATTGCCACTGAGGATACAATTCGCACTATGAAGCCAGACATGCTTGAAAATATGTGGAGTGTGGTGGTCAGTCCACCCTAATCAGACATTTGCTGTTGAGCGGGAGGGCCGGGCCACATAAGCAACGTTCACGGTTTATAAGAACAACACATTTATTAACTTTTCTTTTGGAAATACAATTTTATCTTTAAAATTTTTGTGATAAGGTAAGGTAGTAAAGAATTCTTACAAGCACGGGCAAGCGCCCTATTCAAACAACAGCATTCATCTTTAAACAGGCATTAAGTGATTCGCAAGTTAATTGAATTCTGTAGACAGTAAAACTCGCAAAAGGAGACTACCATAATGAGGTAAAGTTTAAGCAATCATGGATATCACAGATTAAAAAAAAATAAATAAAATACGAACAGATACACCCCATCGTGACAGATTTTCAAAACAGGTGACGTCACATAAGAAGAGGCTAATTCAAGTAGCAGAAGGGGGCCCACTGGAGCCAGACCAGAGGCGGCTGGACCCAGAACCCACAGCAAGCGGGCGAGCTGGACAGGGTGCCGCACACAGTACACTGTAACACACTGAGAAAAAAGGTCTTAAAGCCGTGCTACTATACAATTTCAGGGAAAGGAAAAGGGGGAGGGTAGAGAAAACGACAAACATTAATTCCTCAAACGTAAAATATCTACGATGTACAAAATAATAGCCTATTTCACGAACATTGAAATAAAATAGTCAAGGGTGAATCAATAACTAATGCCCTTGACGTAACCTTAAAGGACGAGGGCGAATAGCGTAGTACCAAGTCAGCTTAGAAATTTAAACTACACTGGTAGGTTAACATATGCTCACTGAAATTGGGGAGCTCATTTAAATTACCCCTTAACAGGATACTGATAAACTTAAACAATCAAGTAAGGCTACCATTTCACTGTTAACAAGTGAACAAGTAATGCAATTAGATAACACAGAACGTGCAGATTCAGTGTTAAGCCTGTGCTTTTAACCAACTATAACAACGTCCACACAACTCAGTGTACCAGGAAAAATATTACAGTTTCACCATACTCGCTTATGCCGTCCGTCACTCCGAGGAGCAATAGTACCAATTAATACACCTCGCTTACTCGGACTGTATCACGTCACAAAATCCAGATAAACGTTTAACCAAACACAAAAAACATGTTTACTTAAACAGCACTAAATAGAGGGGACCTTTTGGTTGGCAAGACAACAGTTTCCAGTCATGGTGCCGACACTTAGGAAGCAAGGATCAGTATAATATGCGCACCAAAAACATGACAAGCAATTCTCACCAAATCGATCGATACAGATCCAAATTAGGGCCGCAGGACTCGATTCGGGTAATGTGGCCGAATCCAGTTCCCACCCTACAAGCCAGGTTCGCTCTTGTAAACGTGTCAAACACACCACAACCTCTGCGTCGTGCCCCGGCCTGCTCAACCACGCTCCCCCTGATTCCGCAGCGCCGTGCGGCTCTCCGGCTGTCCCTCTCTAGCGCCACACAGCCGTCTCGGCCAAAAGCGACGTCAAACGGCCCAGCCCAAAGATCGCACCATGCCGACCCGATCGATCAATCGATACGAGCCGGCACGTCTCAAGGAGATTAACACAGAGGCTTGTGAAAATGTGTTTATACCATGATGGGCAACGTGCCGATGTATTGGACGCTTAATATTTAAGTAATTACTTTTGTTAAAATAAATCAAATCAATTAGCATACGATACTGGGTGTAAGAGGACTCCTCGCCCACGCTGTAGAAGGCCTTACTGCTGCCTGCTTTGTGTGATCATACCGAAGTGCAGACTGTCTGCATATGCAAGTATGTTCTACAATTCGTGCCAACCGGAAATTTGTTGCATCCCGCGTTCATGGTGTTGCAGTTTTAATGGTTCAAATGGCTCTGAGCACTATGGGAGTTAACTTCTAAGGTCATTAGTCCCCTAGAACGTAGAACTACTTAAACCTAACTGACCAAAGGACATCACACACATCCATGCCCGAGGCAGGATTCGAACCTGCGACCGTAGCGGTCGCGCGGTTCCAAACTGTAGCGCCTAGAACCGCTCGGACCCCTTCCCCGGCGGCAGTTTTAATGCCTAGCAGTGGAGTTACTGTACAAAAATGAAGGTAGAAACACAGTGTAATTTTCAGTTTGCACAACTAAGAGTTTACCTTCGCTCCAGTTTTAATTTCCGTTGCGGAAGGTCAGGGTTTCGACAACACCACAGCAAAAGGCGGTATGTGTTCTCTGTTTGGAAGGGGTCCAATTAGCATTCCATCTGTGAGGTTGTGACTTCGCCACTGGGCGTTGCGGTCGCAATTAAGGAGGGACATCATCAAATGTGACCAAAAATTTCGTTATTCGTTTCTGTTTCCATTCAGTAGCAAAACTTATAGTTTCATTTCAGAAATCGCATGGCAAGTGATAAAGAGTCAGTCCACATTGCTAGGTGTTTTCAGTCCAAGCCCTCTTTCGCAACTGTCTGTGGAACGTTAATTGCACTACTGAATATGTCATGAATGCTGTCAAGTCACCATTTAGGTTCGTGCCAAATCTTGACCTACTAAGGCAGTGTGTTCATGTCAGTGTCGAGTCAGAGCCCGAAATACAAATGAATTTCTGAATGAGCTTATTTGGAAACGTTGTCTTCAGACAACAATTTCATCATCTACAGTTGTCAAACTGTTATGCAGTAATCGATTTTAATCATGCTCACGTAGTGAGAGTTAAAAAGTGTTACTGTATTTGGGCTTCGGTGCTGGTAAATTCACTTTAACAGCATGTGAGAAAATTGACCGTCGACGTGCATGTGGAACTGAAATGTCTGTTCAGCGTCTAGTAAGGACAACAAGACAAAAGGAAAGAATTTACGAGAACACGTCCTGAGGACCAGTAACATCCTGAGCACAGGTCTGAAGCGTTCTGAGAAATAATTGAAGAAAATGTAAGTTTAACATTTATGTTCATTTTCCGACAATCACATACTGTGTCAGCTTTTCGGCGCACAGCTGTCTTAGCAGTTCCGTACGCCCCGACCTCGTCAAGGCCGTCTGCTGAGGCAGCAAGCTTCTCGTTTCGCGGGTTACTTCCGTCCAGAGCCGACGATCCTGCCTGGCTACAACAGCTGTGTCCGCAGCGAGACGTCTGCCCAACCAGCTTCCCCCCAGTCTCCACCTTCTACTCGCGGCTTGTACGTCGGATCCCGCTCGGCGTCCGTATCGCTACGGACGCGTCACGTGGCGACGTACGCTGCGGAGTTTTGAGGGCGCAGCTGGGCTCGTGGGTGGTGTTTCGTGCCGCGTCTACTTCCGGAAGCTACCACTAACCCCGCGCCTCGCGCCGGAGTACCGCTGTGCCGGTGAAACTCCGCGACGAGACCGCCACCTTGCTCGGGGTCCGCCTTTCCTACCGCACCGCACCTTTTTGCAGCGCCATCCGATGCGCGGAGTGACTTTGTTGACACCTTATGAATCTCTAGACTACTTCGTGTGTTTGTTTGTAGTTGCATAGTCGGTAATTAGATCTGTTCCTTGGCCACGTGTGAAGATTGTTCTTTGAGCGGTGCCTACCAAGCCTTGCTCTGCCATTTGGTAATCAGCTTGTAAGTTAAGAAAGAAAAGATTCCTACAGTACCTTTTTCGCAGGACAGCTGTGATATAACGTCTTGATACTTGGTCCACACGTCTTTCACAGTGTAATAAACAAACACACCCAATTAAATTTCCTAACTCTTTTCTAAGGTGAGGTGTGTGGATAAAGATGCTGCAATCCCCTTACCGATTCCTAAGAGAATGATGTGCAACGTTATAAACATTTTTGTCAAAAGTATTAAAAATTGCTTACGTATATGTAAGCATAACATAGTTCAATTTTGGCAGTGAAAGATTCAGTAGTGTATGAGGAGGAGTACACTTAGTAGTTATAGATGCATTACAGTTGATATCCGTATACTAATTTCTAAAGTTGAAGAAAAGTTTTGAAAACTGAGTTTAGCGTTGCCTTATACTATTACTAACCACGACATAAAATTTTACTTGTGCATCTGTAATATTTTAGGCTCTCTGTTAGATAACATGAGAATATCCATTTCATCCGCATCCTCTCCCTCACCCTAAAACATCCTCAACAAATAAGTTGTAAATTCATTTGTAACTTGACACCCTGGGTGAAACCCGTTTTAGTATTTATTTTTATTTTAATTTTTAATTCTTTTTCGGAACTCGCCAATGCACTCATTTCAAGATTGGAAATTGTATAATACAGACTACAATTAGTTTTGACAATTGAAAGTAGACATTAGTTTACGTCGTACTTAGGTACGAAGTTGTACAGACTTAAGGAAATACGTATTCCTACTTAAAACAATTTTTATAACGACAGAATACGTAAACGACTAAATAAGATGAAACTGCAACAATGTCATACAGGATACACACAGGTAGTATGATATAAAAACGCTACTGATGACACAATAAGAAATGATATATCGCCGTTCGTAAACATTTATGATTTTCTCAATTCAATTCATATTAATAAGCCTATATATATAAACTAGCGAAATGTGCATCTATGGCAGCAAAGGAAGGCAAATATGCTCGTCTTTATTAGAAGACTGTGGCTGAAGTACCGGTTAAAGCTGCCTCTTTCTACTTTCCTCAGCACCTTTAAAAAATTTGCAAAACTTCTGGCGTGGGAAGTTATTCGCGCTCTTGTAGCTCACAACTCATCTCTCACTCCCTCAAAGTCTCCAAACCGTGACTCGCCCACACCCAGTACTCCGTCGCTGTACCTATCTCTTTGTGGCTCTCCAGCAGCTGTCACTGTTTTCTGTCACAGCACTAAGGTAGCTTTGCCACAGTGACGTTTCTTCGTATGAATCCCATTCGGGAAAGAAACTTCGTGAATATTGTTGAAGATTTGACGCGTTGATAATAGTTTCGTGGCAAACTATACATAACGGATCACTTTTCAGAAAAGTAGCGTTTGCAGCTGATTATCAATCAAGGTGCACTTCAGGAATTTAACCGAAAATAATTTCAAATCATTTTCTATCTCTCTCTCTCTTTATTTTTTATTTTTTTAAATTCATTCATCTGACATACAATTTGATACGAATAGGGACAAAGGTATATCAATATGCACTTCAACATACTCGTACATTAATCTTCCACAGACTTAAATTAAGAACAAAAATAAAAGTGATAGTGGGGTTTTGGACCCAGGATGCTAAACCAATTAGCCGCAATTCTAACCAATGTGCCAATATTTCGATCGAGAATATTTCGCGGTCAAAGGTTGTGGAAAAATACCTCGAAAACTGACCGTCGTTTTCTCAGAAACGGTCGAATGTCTGCGGATAAGCCGAAACACATGTTTCCTTGTTTTGAATCGTCTTCCACTGACCGAAATTTCTGAGAAATCGAGTGCGGGCACGTGTCAGTACAAGAGAACAGAGTTAAGCAGTTCGCGGCAGGCCGTTGCTGTTACCATTCACGCGGGCGGAGGAAACTTCTCGTAAGTCTGCTCTTCTGTGGGAACCACTTTCCGCAACACGCTACACTCCTTCTAGTTTGACTGGTCGGTCACAGAGAAGTGATACTGAGATAAAAGAGCAGTGCACAACTGCCCCTGCTGGATTCTCACAGCAGCCCAAAGGAGGTGTCCATTCTGGTACAACGTCTCAAAATGGTTCAAATGGCTCTGAGCACTATGGGACTTAACATATGAGGTCATCAGTCCCCTAGAACTTAGAACTACTCAAACCTAGCTAACGTAAGGACATCACACACATTCATGCGCGAGGCAGGATTCGAACTTGCGACCGTAGCAGTCGCCCGGTTCCGGACTGAACCGCTCGGCCACCGCGGCCGGCACAGCGTCCCACATGGCAAACTTCCCAACAAGAAGCGGCTTACAGGGAAATAAATTGACATTTGGATGAAAAAGAAGCCGCTGTATGAATATCAATACCACAGATGGCACTATAGCACCAAACAAATAATAGAAGCCAGAATGGTCTTCAAAGTAAAGTTGTTTAAAGTAAAAATAAAAAAAAAAACATCTTAAAGACAACACTCAGTAAAGAGAAACACAATTGCACGAAGCAGAGATGTATGATGCGGTACAACAAAAATCTGACACGTTACGACGATTCTTCAGAATTATTAAGATAGATGACTGCTACAGCCACGACCAACCGTCCCAGTTGAGACGCAAGGTACACTGATGAGCCAAAACATTATGACCACCTGCTTAATAGCTGGCTTGTCCGTCTTTGAAACGAAACGAAATACATCACTCATCTTGCGGATCAGTTTGTTGGTACGTTTGTGGAGGTATGTGGCATTAGATGTCCATCCACAAGTCATGTAATTCGCCTTAATAACGAGCCGCTGATTTGAATACGCGGTAATGGAGCCCCCTGGCGACCCAAATGGGATCCACAGAACTTACATCAGGCGAATTTGGTCACCATATTCTCGTCAGACCACTGTAGCATGGTTCTCGCTCTGAGGCATGGATAATTGTAGTGCTCAAAGATGAGATCGCCAACGGGGAAGACATGAAGCATGAAGGGATGCAGGTGGATCGTAACTGTCACCATGTCTTCGATTGATACCACCGGTCCCATGCACGCGTAGTGGAATGTCTGCCACAGCAGAACACTGCTCTCACCAACCTGTGTCGGTCGCGCGCTCCACGTTTCGAACCGTTCACCTCGACGACGTTGTTTCTGGAGACGACCATGGACCTAGTGTAGCCAAAATGTGGCTCACACGTTTCCATTGATAGACGGTCGAATCGCGATGGTTCCGTGCCCACTGTAATCCTAACTGATGATGTCGTTGGGTCAACATACGAACAGTAGGAGTGGTCTGCTGCGGTGCTGCATGCTCTATTTTCAACAATGTACAGCGGACGGTGTGCTCCGAAACACTTGTGCGAGCACTAGGAATGTGCTCTTTAGGCAGAAGTGTCACAGGTCACCGTCTATACTACTTTATAGAGCACACGAACCTTCGAAGCCCACTTGCTGTGAAGAGTCGTGGATGTCCAGCCATTTAGCGCCTAGTAGTAGTTTCATTGTCCATTCGACCACTTTCCCGTTTTCGAGATATTCTTCCACAGGCTCTGAATAATAATCACCTGCTGTCAAAGTCGCTTATCGCAATGGATTTCGCCATTTGCGGCCCATATCTTGGGTAGGGCGATCCTCCACCAGTGTCTGCTCCGCTTACACACTTTTGTTACCGCGTCACGTGCCCGCAACGCCACCAGGCGCCATAAACGTCGCGGTGGGCAGTCGTCATAATGTTGTGTGTGAGGCAAGAAAAATACAAACATAAAAGACTTATTTAGTAACGCTAAGCTCGGAAAGGTGTGAGTATTACCGATGCATCCGATTAATAAGTCATGATTACTTGATGGCAGTTAACGCCAATCTTGCACGTTATACACTACGCAGCACAGTTAGTTGATCAGTTTTTTTAAAACCATGTAATTATCTCCCATTACGAAGCATAAGTTTGAAATTTGGCTCAAAATTTGGTACATAGTTGCCTCTGTCTGTAATGGTGCGAAAGTGTGGCGCCCTAAGACGTCGCCCATGAGCTCGGTGACGCTTCAGACAGCGACGTGTCGACTCGTGACGAAAAGGCCACGACTCAGAAGTTCATCTGAGCTTTGAGGTGGGCTACTGACGTCACATCGGCACCAAACTGCAGCACAATTCTGCCCAGAGCCACCGCGGATACGTCACACCGTGGGATGGTCGTCACCCCGCCGTTTACCCACATCCCTTCAGTTGACACCTCTGCGATGGATGTCAGAACTGTGACGCCTAGGCTTTACATCACGCAGGTCCCTTATGGGTGGCCAAGAAAAATTTGCTGAGAACGACACGAAGAGGCTTCAAGAGGTGGTATAAAGGGCGTCTACGAAACCACTCCTTCCCTACGGGCGCGACATTATAACGTGAATAAAACTGCAAAGAATCTCTCCAAGACTCCTTCCCCAGCTAATTCGCCAACACCATCGGTGTCACCTACCGACCTTTATTGGACTCTTTAGAAATTTCCCCGAACAGAGACATATATCAACTGACCTCCACCAGCCAGTCAAACAGGCAACCCTTTCGACACCCCTCTGATGTCGTTTACGACCAGCAGGCGCTAGTGTGGAGCGGGTTGCTTGTCCCGCCCGTGGGTGGTGATCGGTGAATCAGTATCTCTCTACAAGAACATTTCTTTTTAAAGTGCCCAAGAAAGGCGCTCGCAAGGTACCAAGGGTGTCAACAAACTGGGGGTTCTTAGAGGTACCCATTGCCGTGCGTTTCAGTGTTGTATCGGGCCGTACAGCCACCACTGTAGGGCGTGGAAAAGGAAGGGTGAAAAATCATAAACATCCTCTTCTGCTTCGGACAACGTTCAAATTTCGTCGAATGGTTCTATCCTGTGTACAAAAGCAAATATTGCAGTCACGCCATATTCCAAATGGGCGAGGTGACGTTCAGTGCTGTTACACCCCGGCGATATCCTTACAAATGGCTGAATCGTCCGGTGTAGTCATCAGTGACAAAATCTGTCAACAATTTCTTCCAGTTATACATCACAGTGCAAACGGTGATTTTAGAGCGCTAAACCTGTAAAAGTGAACTCTCATAAGGAAGTGGTGGTTTCACTGACGCCCTTTTTGCCACCTCCTCAGGCCTCTTCTCGTAGATTATCAGCGGTGGTATGTCCGCAATGTTTTCCTCGGTGGCCCATAAGAAACCCGTCCGATTTCACTGCTAGCCGTGACGGTTCTGAGTTCTATCTCAGAGGGTGATACGGAGGGGTGAACTGTGGGTAAGAGGGAGTGTGACCACCTTTTCATCGGGCCAAATTAGCGTTTTTTGGAATTATGGTGAAATCTGGCCGCAATGTGACATCATCAACCCAACTTACAGCTCAGATGAACTTCTGAGGTCTCGCCTGCTAGTTGCATGCGTCGACATCCTAACTGTTTGCAACGTTGCTGAGCCGTTGCAGGCTGACACCCTTTTGCACGATTACGGAGGAGGATTGGGGACACCTTTGACCCTAATTTCATTCATTACAGGGTTTTTAGAGTTTAAGAGGTGATCCTTTAATTGTGTTGCGCCGTTTGGTTTTCGTTGTCTAGCGGTGTCTTACGGTAGCGTGAACGCCGGGAATTCGTTGTTTACCAGGGATGGAAACAAACAAAAAATTAAGTAGTTCACTTTATATTTTTGTAGGCGATGGCTGGAGGTTTATTACTACCACTCCTAGTATGAATCGGTACTTGCTACGTTCATGCTTTAATTAACGCACTTTCCCTTATCAAACCTCAAACGACAATGCTAATACAGAAAAAACGGTATTAGATAGTACACCAATCCCGAATATGTATTTTGCTGTATATTAGGTATAATGTCCGTCTGTGAAGCCCAGTGTTCGGCGTGGTGAATGCCATGCAAGGTGTCCAGACTCGAGTAGCACCTGCGTCGGAGAGTGTCTCCGCTACGGGACTGACTTTTGTGTCCCACATCATCATCATCATCATCATTCCATCGCAGAAGTACAGCCAAATAAGATCTTGGACAAGGGATCCCGAAAGGGGGCTTCTGCCAAAAATATGCCACATGCACATTTTATTTTTGGGTGTACATTAAAAACATTTAATTGCCTATTGTACATTAACTACGAAAATTGGGAGGTGTAAATTACGTACCTCGTAGCGCAACACGCGTCCGAAGGTACGGGGTCAGTTATTATGCTACAGATAAAAGCAGCCACTTGTGCGACAAAACAACCCGCGGCGAGAAACCGTCCCCGTATTGCGTTTCGCGATGTTGAGCGAGAGCGGAATCGCCGGCTCCAGTGTCTTGCTGTGGCTAGCATTACACGCAGGTGTTTACGTCGGCCCGGCAACAGCAGAGCGCAGAGGAGCTCGCACGCCAACTTGAAACCCAATACACAGCTTTGCAGTCAACTCATTAAGGTCGACTGTGGGCGTCACGGAAAATAACACCTGTTTTCTGAACCACTGCGTAGGAGTGCGCTATTACAGCAGTAACCTACGTTACCTTGAAATGTGTTTCCTATTTCTGTTAAATTCACGTGTATACAAAGATTAAAAGTATCTTGGTCCACGCACAACAAAATTGCCTGTGCACAGAAAGCGTTGACCCTGAAATTAAGAACAAAAATCGTCTTCTGGATGGTTCACTTACAACTTAATACGTGTCTTGTAGAAGGAAGGGTCGGCTCTGCAAAAAGTATCACCACCATTCCATCTCAAAACTGTTCCCAGGCTGTGTACATCAAAAATGAACGGTAATACTACTCTCTGGAGGTCTGCCGTTGGGGAACGGTACGTGCTGGGGTAACGTTGTCACTATCGTATTTGAGAACCGCTCCATTTTTGTGATTGGCGTTTCAGGTGCAGCTCGAGTGATTCCAGCGTAATGTTACGTTCTAGACTACTGCTACAGGCGCGAAACTTAACCGACAGGAAGAAGATGCTGTGATATGCAAATAATTAGCATTTCAGAGTATTTACACAAGGTTGGCGCCGGTGGCGACACCTACAACGTGCTGACATGAGGAAAGTTTCCAACCGATTTCTCATACACAAACAGCAGTTGACCGGCGTTGTCTGGTGAAACGTTGTTGTGATGCCTCGTGTATGGAGGAGAAATGCATACCATCACGTTTCCGACTTTGATAAACGTCGGATTGTAGCCTATCGCGATTGCGGTTTATCGTATCGCGACATTGCTGCTTGCGTTAGTCGAGATCCAATGACTGTTAGCAGAATATGGAATCGATAGGTTCAGGAGGGTAATACGGAATGCCGTGCTGGATCCCAACGGCCTCGTATCACTGGCAGTCGAGATGACAGGCATCTTATTCTCATGGCTGTAACGGATCGTGCAGCTACGTCTCGATCCCTGAGTCAACGGATGGGGACGTTTGCAAGACAACAACCATCTGCACGAACAGTTCGACGACGTTTGCAGCAGCGTGGATTATCAGCTCGGAGACCATGGCTGCGGTTACCTTTGACGCTGCATCACAGACAGGAGCGCCTGCCATGCTGTACTCAACGACGAACCTGGGTGCACGAATGGCAAAACGTCATTTTTTCGGGTGAATCCAGGTTCTGTTTATAGCATTGTAACGTTCCCTGGCAGCACACACACTGTTAATAAACTGAAATGACGTTTAATTGTACTATTTACGCCGCTATGGAGCAATTCGTATGTACTGTAATTGTTTAACAAAAATATTATTTGATTTTGTATAAAGGACGTTGGTTATTATTGTAATATTTTCTGAAATAATATTCTCGATGTATTTATGATTGTATTATTTCTACACTCATAATGTAATTACGAAATATGTTAATATCTGCGATGAAAAAATGTAAAATACAGCCACAGAGGAAAATAATGTTGTAAGATTACAAAGAGATATTAATAATCAGCAGTAGTATAAATAGCACTACATAATGTGCATTCTTCGTCGTCTTCCTTGAGAGCTGAGAGGGAGAGGAACCTGTGACGTAGCATTATATCCATGAGTAGACTTCTTTTGTCTGTATCTATCTTCAGCCGCCATTAGAGGAGAAATTATAAAGGTGTGTAATTTTAATTATTGTTATGGTCTAAATACATTATAATTTATGAAAATTGTGTATTACTAATGTAAATTAGCTTGCCCATGTCATCTATAATATTTCTTAAAAGAATTTTCAGCACTTTTAGCGATTATCGTTCGTGTTGCTGGGCTGTGCCGCGACCGAACGATTTGCAGCGGCGGCACATTTAAAAAATTGTTCCGCTATAAAATTAACCAAACCCGTAAATCGGGAGCAGGTAAAATTAGCAGTGAATTACGAAATATTTTTATTTTACAGCGATCCTGTGGCTGACTGAATTTATTACTGGTTTTACATTTGTGCATTCATAGGCGGATAATTAACGTTGAAGTTGTTAAACTGTTGGTTCTTTCAATTTCTAAAGCAAATAACTTAAACGTATAGTGAAGTGTGTTTTGTCAATGATGATTAAACGTTCAGGTCGGCTTGGCAATATTTAACCATTTTATGCTTACAGAGACAGTCTTGTGTTCCATATGTAACGCCGGGAAAGAATTCAGTAAATATTTAAAAACCCACTGCATTTAGAAAATGTGTGCCAAGGCCGAAATACGTAAAAAATTTAATTTAAATAATTTTCAAAGTCATAAATGTTATTAATGAGTTAGTTTGAATTTATGAGCATGAGAGGGTTGCTAAAGTTCACGTAATTTTAAATGTGCTTAATTCTGTCTGAATGAATTTTTATTACCACACGTAAAAAAAGGGTTCTACAACAAAGTTCGTACTGAAAGAATAAATAACAAAAATATTTAAAGCCATTTCTTCTCCATTTTCATCCATTCATTTTACATAATAAATATTTTTTTATATGTATATTTTTTTTCTTTTCCATTAAAGCATCGTGATGGTCGCATCCGTGTTTGGCGACATCGCGGTGAACCCACATTGGAAGCGTGTATTCGTCATCGCCATATTGGCGTATCACCCGGCGTGATGGTATGGGCTGCCATTGGTTACTAGTCTCGGTCACCTCTTGTTCGCACTGACGGAACTTTGAACAGTGGACGTTACATTTCAGATGTGTTACGACCCGTGGCTCTATTCTTCATTCGATCCCTGCGAAAGCCTACATTTCAGCAGGATAACGCACGACCGCATGTTACAGGTCCTGTACGGGCCTTTCTGGATACCGAAAATGTTCGACTGCTGCCCTGGCCAGCACATTCTCCAGATCTCTCACCAATTGAAAACGTCTGGTCAATGGTGGCCGAGCAACTGGTTCGTCACAACACGCCAGTCACTACTCTTAATGAACTGTGGTATCGTGTTGAACCTGCATGGGCAGCTGTACCTGTACACGCCATCCAAGCTCTGTTTGACTCAATGCCCAGGCGTATCAAGGCCGTTATTACGGCCAGAGGTGGTTGTTCTGGGTACTGATTTCTCAGGATCTATGCACCCAAATTGCGTGAAAGTGTAATCACATGTCAGTTCTAGTATAGTACACTTGTCCAATGAATACCCGTTTATTATCTGCATTTCTTCTTGGTGTAGTAATTTTAATGGCCTGTAGTGTAATGAAGTTCATAAAGTTCCAAATGGGTATGTGCAGTGCCGTATCGTACCGATTCCTTCATCGATATCAAATCGTGCGGAATCCATCGTGATGCAGTTTCTCCAATCCCAGGCATTTTTTCAGAGCGTGAAGTGGAGTTATGCGCTCTAACCCTGTCTCTTTAGTCGGACCACGAATAGTCTGACGTCGGCCACTGTGCAGTAACGCGGTAAGAGCAGATTCTTCTTGACTGACGAGGGTACGACGAGATCGACGAACGTCTGCCTCGTTTTTCCGTACCTCGTTGAGAGCTTTTATCCACGTTGCCACTCTTCAGTAAGGCAATGCAGATTCACTGCAAGCCTGCTGAATGCCTAGGTGATGCTGCCGAGCTGTTCGTTTTCTGGCAAACTCAATTTGTACGTAACTCGTTTGCAAAAACTCGTGATAGCACCATCTGCCGCACGACGCTCTGTTCTTCTTGTAAGTGCACATGCCCGTGGTGTGGGACTAAAGAGTCCATTTCTGCAAGGTAGGGCAGGTCCTCACTGAGCTGGCAAAAGTCGTCGGACACCTCCAAATGTCGCGCCAGATCTCCCTTTGCCAGGCATATTGCAGCAACTCGATGTGGACTGGACTCAACAAGTCGTTGGAAATCGTTTACAGAAAAGGTTAACCATGCTTCCTCTGTAGCCGTCGATAATCGCCATAGCGTTGCCGGTGCAGGACTTTGTGCACGAACTGACCTCCCGAATATGTCCCATAGCGGTGGATTCACGTCGGGTGAGCTGGATGATGGAATCATATGCTCAGATTGTCCAGAATGTTCTTCAAATCGATCACGAACACTCGTCGTCCGGTGACACAGCGTATTGTTATCCATAAAAATTCGATTTTTGTTTGTTCTCCAAGTTGCCCAACATTACCATTTCTAGTCGATGATCGCTTCAGTTGACCGGAGGACCCAGTCCATTCCATGCTATCGCAGCCCAAACCGTTATGAAGTGAACACCAGCTTGGAGAGTTCCTTGTTGACAACTTGGGTCCATGGCTTCCTGGGGTTTTCGACAGACTCTAACCGTACATCAGGTCTTACAAACTGAAATCGGTACTCATGTTAACAGGACGAGCTTTTTCCAGTTTTCTGGGATCCAACCGATACGGTCGCGAGCCCAGGAGAGGCACTGCAGGTGACGTCGTGTTGTCGGCAAGGGCACTCGCGGCGGTCGTCTGCTGCCACGGCCCACTAACGCCACATTTGGCAACACTGCCTTATCGGATACGTTCGTCGGACGTCCCACATTCATTTCTGCGGTTATTTCACGCAGTGTTGCTTGTCTGTTAGCACTCACAACTCTAAGCCAACGCTGTTGCTCTCGGTCGTTAAATGAAGACCGTCGGCCACTGCATTGTCCGTGGTGAGCGGTAATGCGTGTGAAATTTGGTATTCCTGACACATTATTGACTCTGTGGGTTTCGGAATATCCCCAACGATTTCCAAAGTGGAATGCCTCACGCGTCGAGCTCCAGCTACCATTCCGTGTGCAAAATCTCTTAATTCCCGGCGTGCGGCCTTAACCACGTCGGCAACCTTTTCACATGACTCAGCTGAGTACAAATGACAGCTCCGCCAATGCACTGCCATTTGATACCTCGTGCGCGCGAGACTACCGCCATCTGTACAGGAGTATATCGCCAACTCACGACTTTCGTCATCTCAGTGTATGTAAGTAGCGTGTCGAATAAGCGACGTTATTTGATTCCCTTGCGTTGTGTCTGTATGGAGGTCTTGTCAACTTCTGCTTTTTAATTCGTCTCTTGACATTAAGAGTCGCAGACATCCAATAAAGCAATCAAATTTGAACGAAATAAGGTTATTTTTAACGTGGACTTATTTGAGCGTCCTTATGCTTTCTCGAGTCTGCATAATACAGATAAATCGTGCGGATTGCCACAGAGAACACTTTGCAGCCGTATGGGTTCTGGCGAAGACTTAACGCGGGCGCCAGCTGTGCATAGCGCCGACAGCGCAGTGATATGTGGGCCGCTGCCATCCGGGTTCAGCTGAAGGAGATACACTGTGCTGCTCGGAACATCCGCCTTGTGACTGACGTGGCCGGCTGCCTGGCAGATTCGCCGAGTCACTGTGCAAGAGCAGCGAGGGGAGCGCGTGGTTTGCGTAGCACGTGTCCGCCGGCTAGGAGGGCTCCCCCTCTGGGCTGTAACGTGCGACCGGAAGGAGCTGGTCAGCGGCGTTCTCTTGTGATCAAGTATCATTACAATCTCAAGATTCCTTATAATCTGTTTACTCCTAGTATCTTGTATGTTTCGTAGGTACGTTAAACTCTTTTCTTAGTTCTTTCTTCAACTCTCTACTACTGTTTCTCCCCCTTCAACTGTCTGCTTCCATTTCCACCTATTTCCTTTTCGCTTTCTTTTTGCTTACTTCACTCTTTTCTCCTCATTTTTGTTTCTCACCCTGTGTTTTCCATTTTGCTCTCTCTCGGTCTTTCTCTGTGTGTACGTTTGCTCTTCTCTCTCTCTCTCTCTCTCTCTCTGTCTCTCTCTCTCTCTCTATCTATCTATCTATCTCTAGCTCTCTCTCTGTCTATTTGTTTCATCCTTTTCTTCTGTCTCCTTTTTTGCTTTTTTGAGTGTCTATTATCCTTGTATAATACTTTATTACCTAGATCGCAAGTTTTGTTACATAGATAATCTGTTTTAGGCGGTTCATTGGCCATCTTCAAATCCATAAAGGTCTACAACGAAATACCGCTCAGTACATCTTATCCAAACCAAAAGCGTTGTAATACATTTAAGTAGATTATATAGCCTATACGGTACAAAGGAATAGGAAACTGCTTGACTCAGTTACGTACTTTTCATTCATGGGAATCTGCAATCTCTGTCCAAGCGGTTCTAGGCGCTTCAGTCTGGAACCGCGCGACCGCCTCGGGCATGGATGTGTGTGATGTCCTTAGGTTGGTTAGGTTTAAGTAGTTCTAAGTTCTAGGGGACTGATGACCTCAGATGTTGAGTCCCATAGTGCTGAGAGCCATTTCAACCATGTGAACGCAAAGAGGCACACTAACTGCCGCAGATCATTTAGACCTTAAGTCCTAGTAATTGTCACCAGGTGGCAGTACAGCATCATGCATCTACCATGTAAATGTACCCCACAGCATACTATATAACAATTTACGTGAAATAGACCAGTTGGTAGAGTAAATGCCAAACATAACCGTACATACTAGGTGATAATGGAACTCGTTACAGAAGTTTAAATAGTTAAAACGTAAGCTGGACAGATATTTAAGATATGACACTGAAGCTCGTTTATCAAAATTGGTTGTATGAAAACCTCATGGGATAGAGCAGTAGCAGTGTAATAAGTTCATATAAACAACCTGACATCCAGTAACTCACCGGATAGGAACTTCTGACAACTACTACATTACGGTTCATGAAGAAGTACATGTGACGTATAACGAATCTCGAAATATATTTGTAAAAAGAAAAAAGCCGTCTCTACCGGCCGTATGCCGGAACGCACTACGTCCGTAAGTCAATAGGTATTATTCCTACGTTCAATAATACACACCTAGAACAGGAACATGGTAAAATCTTGCGTACCTGGTATTATACGTCAGAATACATATGTTTACCGGCCATATGCCAGAGGACATTACATCAATACAGCAACAGGCACTCTGTTCTATTGTGTATTATCACGCTGAGCGTATACGTTGCAGATAGATTACAACAAATGTCTACGTTTCATACGTGTTACGCTGTATTTAATGTATGATAACATTATAAAATCCAACTTTTCTTAAAACTATACTCTCCAGTTCAAAGCAAAGCGTGTAGGGCCCGTGATCGACAGCAAACAATTACAAGAATAGTAAAATGTAGTTCGATATTTACTGAGCCGTGGTTGGAGAACAAGGAGGAAACAAATGGTGGCAGCAAAAATGTTTTTTACTAGGGTGGCTTTATTGGAGTGAAACGTAGACAATGAAATTTAAATAACAACCCTCCACAAATATGGATTCACAGGTAATATTAAATCTATGATATTTAATTTAAAAAAAAACTTTGAACAAATATCCCTTAATGCCTTTAGTAAAACAATAAATGATAGGCCTAACCAGAAAGTGCAATCCACCCCAACATTTCCATAGATCGTAGGCAAAAGTTGCACAATTTAACCCCGAAGATTTGCCAAGATACAATTTCCCCAAAAAGAAAAAGAAAAATCATTACACTAAAATGCTGCATCAGTTATCAACATAAAAATTCACAAGGATCCCAAGGCAAGATTTTAACATTTCTGACATCGCAGCAGTAGGCAAGATAAAATTAACTCAGTTAACAAAATACAATTGCACCGAAACTCAAATAGCAGTTAAAATGCAACACACACGGAGACAACCGCCAGCTTACAATAGTTCAAAACATTATTCAGTCTCATAGGTGCACAGATGTCACTACCAAGAGGACTGTGCGAACCAACTTGAAGCAAGTATAACATGGCATAGACCAAATTACAGATTCGGCAGTCGATGGAGAGAAGTCGACAAGAAACGGTAAACAAGTCAGGAAACGACCACCGTCGCCCACATACACACTCGCGCACGGGCACAGAGGAGCCAACCTTAAGCCAGGGACATAGGACAGGCAGGGCGCCAAAAAAACAATTCGTCAGGGGGCCCACCGAGCCACTGGACGGCAACTAACAAAATTCACTCACCTTAAACCTTACGTACGACGCCCGGGCGAGGAAATGGGAAATCGTACGGGCACAGGCCAGCAAAAACCCCTGACAAACACACAGAATCCCATAAATTCCAAAACATAATTTCATCTATTATCCCCCAAAACCCGGGAACTTGGGACAAGCGAAATTACAGGCCCACAGGATCCAAAGGCACTCTGCAGAAGAGTAAGAAGGGAAAAGGTTAAACAAAGTTCTACAACGGCACAATCAAACGCCGAGAAAAACACACTGAGTAAGGTACATCACCCCACAGAAAGCCGAGAAACACGAACACTGGGGTTTGCCCACGATTCCGACACAATCATAGCAACGGAGATAATCTTCTTAGCCGTAGCACGCCGAAACACACAAACAGCGCCAAACTTCCGAGGACGGAAAAGTACTCCCCTGTAAATTATATCCGGGAGCAGCACAGCCACAAGCTGCTGCCGAGGCGCGGTCCAGGGAAATGGCCGCGAGAAGATGATCCAGCACGGGTATAGTCAGCCAGGCCTCAGCAAGGCGCAGCCAGGCAGGGCAGGAAGGCTGGTAACCAGGCGACGACCGACCCGGGGAGCAGCGAGCAAGACCAGCCCCGGCCAGCGGCAGCGCGCAGGGACCCACCGTCCGACGCAGAAGGCAGTGCTCTCGCCGCTCGCACCCTAACTCGACTGCCCGCGCACACCACGCCACCGGGCAGAGACGGCGCCACCCGCCGCCAGGAGGCGAAAGAAACACCACTCGGAGGCCCAACGATCGAGAATCGATCGAAAACACCGCCGCCACGGCACATTTACGTAACATAAATGTTACATTACACTTATTTTGTGGCAACATTGTAAAAGCACTGCATTTAAACAACCTCACATCCAGCATTCTAATTGGAAATGGCTCTGAGCACTATGGGACTCAACTGCTGTGGTCATAAGTCCCCTAGAACTTAGAACTACTTAAACCTAACTAACCTAAGGACAGCACACAACACCCAGCCATCACGAGGCAGAGAAAATCCCTGACCCCGCCGGGAATCGAACCCGGGAATCCGGGCGTGGGAAGCGAGAACGCTACCGCACGACCACGAGATGCGGGCATTCTAATTGGATAAGATGTCTTAAGAACTATTACATTACGATTCATGAACAGGATAGGTACATGATGACGTGTAATGAAGCCAGAAACATATTTCTTGTTGTTTCTGTTGTACGCAAACAAGCGATTAGTTACTTAACAGCACTGACATTACCGTATTGATTGTATGTTCTACTTGAGTGTATTATAACATTTTTGTACCGGCCAGCATTTCATTGTAAGCCTTTACAGATCTGAATGAAATGGCTGAAACTGGTTATCTACGCAACAAAACTTGCGATCGAGGCAATAAAGTGCTGTAAAACTCTCAAACATGGAGGACCGCCTCCTGGTGCCATTGACGATGTAAGGTAATCAATTTCTTGCCATGTCCGCTGCGTAAGTCTCTCCTCCTGTTCTGGTTTTGTGTAGGCAGTTGAAACAGTACGTAACACACGCCGTCCAACACCAAAACCACGGAACAGCACAAGTGGCACAATGTCACTGTTTTCCCGGAGAAACCGATGCTTCACAGTTTGGCAACTGCTATTCCAAAACTGCAGTACAGGGTACAGTACAATTCATTGGGGCAAATCATCCAAATTTCGGACAGATTCACCGTTAAATTGTGGCAATATGTGGACCAAATTAAATGTCGCATCCAGCCACAGTGTAATGGCGCCAACGATTTGGAGAACACAGAAGTGGGCTGTGTTTACCGGGGAGTCCAGAACTTGCGCCTTGCCATTTCCATCTTTTCTCCAAGCTGAAAGAAAATTTGAGGGGAAAGAGATTTTCTGTCGATGAGGGCGTCCACGCAGCGGTTTTAGAAAGGCTTCGTGACCACGGAGCGTACTTCGATCGTCGAGGAACTGATCGCTTGCCGGTACGTTCCGACCTCTGCTTGCGGAGACTTGGTGACTATGTTGAAAAAGTACTGTCATGTATGTGCGTCATTTTCTAGTGTAGGGTAGCATTTAATAAAAGTTATTTAGTCTGCCATAGTAATGCGTAATTTTATTTTTTATGTACTCGTAGTCATACTTTGTCTTATTTATTTTCTAAGTTATCGCTGAAAACGACTTTCACAGTTCTTATGAAAACTGTTTTGTTTCAACTGCAATGCAGTTTGTCTGAATATAAAAAAATACCGCGAATTTAAGAAAGATTTTAATGCTCAGTTTATGTATTATAAGTATGCAGAAGCAGTTCATATAGATAACTGAGAAAAGTGTGGAATATTATTGAGCAAGCGAATTAGGTTGAAACCTGCTGCATCTCATTAAATGCATACACAGCTACTCAGAAATATCCCTGACTGTAAACAACATCTTGAACAACGATTTGGCCGCTCTATACCAATCCCCTCTAACATTTATGGGAGACAATCTAGAGGACACTTTGTGTACAAAATCCTGCACCGGCAATGCTTTCTCAGTTATGGACGTCTGTAGAGGCAGCGTGATTCAGTATTTCTGTAGGGACCTCCAGAGAGATGTTGAGTCCATCACGTCACGTCGCGTTGCTGCAGTACGCCGGGCAACAGGAGGTCCGTCGTGGTATTAGGAGGTGTGCTACGACTTTCGTCACCTCAGTGAAGGTTAAGGAATATTGCACAACATTACAACTCCCCTTTGTCTGTTTACTCAATCGTTGCAAGAGGAAACCCGCTATATGTGCTAGATGAGGAATAGGCGGTATAGATGTTATGTTCAAATGGTTCAAATGGCTCTGAGCACTATGCGACTTAACTTCTGAGGTCATCAGTCGCCTAGAACAAGTATGAGGAAGGATATCCGCCGTGCCCTTTCAAAGGAACCTTCCCGGCATTTTCCACGAGCGCTTTAGGGTGAGA
Source organism: Schistocerca nitens (assembly GCF_023898315.1). Lineage (NCBI taxonomy): Eukaryota > Metazoa > Arthropoda > Insecta > Orthoptera > Acrididae > Schistocerca > Schistocerca nitens. The sequence goes on from NW_026045897.1 coordinate 2,860,604, forward strand.
AAGGAAAACGTAAATCAGCATGACCGAACGCTGATTTGAACCGACGTCATCCCAAATACGGGTCCATTGTGCTAATCACAGCGTCACATCCCTCGGTAAAATTGATTTTTGAAAACCGAATTCGCTTCCTACCCCTACACACGGACAGATGTATTATTTTCTTATCAGTTTTAAGAAGGACAGAGTCTGTAATGGATGTTGACTAGTGGCAAGTACAAGTAGCGATGGATTACTAAGTGAAAACGATAGGACAATTGAAAATATTCTAAAAGTGCGACTATAGCCATTTCATTCACGCTCGTATCCTGTGTACGCTCTTGAAGAGAAGATTAAGTGTCCAACAGAGCAAATAGAATGGTCTCCTAAATCTGAATAGGTGGGTAGATATTGGGATGGATTTCTCAGTCAGGTAGAATGAAGTCGCTAAAGTTAAGCCTATTCGGAGACAGTGTACATGTTGTACATATAAGATGTGTTGTGTCAAGTAGACTGAAGTGGCTACGTTGAAGCCTGTATGAAGAGAGTGGACGCATAAGATGTAGTGGGTCAGGCAGAATGAAGTGGCTGAAGCTGAAGCCTGTCTCAAGGGAGTGTACGTGTAAGATGTGTTGGAATAGAGCAGCTGGAAACATGTTTTTGGTATCCAGTGGAGGGACCATGAGAACTGCGAATTTTACGTGTCCCTCCAGTTCTGGAAAGAAGTCGATGTGATCTTGCACTTTCACTTGGTGACTGAAATGAAAACGTTTTTAAAATGTTTTTACAATGGATTCTGAAGTTCCTAGCATATATAAATCAACAGATCGCTCTTTATGGGGCAAAATCGTCAGATATGAACGTAACTTGTGGTGAGCCCCAACGAAGTGTTGTAGGGTCGCTACTCCCCACAATATACAGTACATCTAAACTATCACGTGGATAACTTCGCAAGCCACTTGAGGCTGTTCGCGGGTGGCAGGAGATGCTGTTATATACAGGATACATAGGATCTAGTTTCTTCGTTTACATAGCTGCACTGATTTCGAATTCGGCAGACCTCGATGATGGGTGGGTGGCGTGTGACGACGGCCTCCCGTCGGGTAGACCGTTCGCCTGGTGCAAGTCTTTCGATTTGCGGCGACTTGCGCGTTGATGGGGATGAAATGATGATGATTAGGACAACACCCAGTCCCTGAGCGGAGAAAATCTCCGACCCAGCCGGGAATCGAACCCGGACCCTTAGGATTGACATTCTGTCGCGCTGACCACCCAGGTACCGGGGGCGGACACCTCGATGGTTTTGATTTTCCATGGTTTTTCCGAATTACTTGAGGCTAATGCTGGGATAATCAAATGTTTAAGATTTCCTTACTAAGTAAAAATGAAAAAAACTATCGACAATTAAAAGAACCGAGCAACGGATGTGAGGAATATGGACTGAAGATAAATGCGAAGAGGACTACGGCAATGATTTTCACAAAACAGTCAGGGAAGATGAAAGTGAAATCTCGGGGTGACTTAGAGGAACAAGTTGATCCAGGATGCAAAATAACCAGTAACACGATGTATAATCAAGAACTAAAACAAGGATAATTATTTTAAAACAAATGTCTTCTAGAAAGAACAGGATGTTTATTGTTCCAACAAATACATATTTTTTTTTTTAAAAAAAAGGTAGGAGAAGTATTTCGCAAGGAGTTCTGCTCTGTATATTGTCGAAACGTGGATACTGTGGAGGAGAAAGAACGAATATTTAGAAGTTATTCAGATGAGTATCTAGAGATGAAGAGGAAGGGTGAATCGGGAAGGGCGGCCGGAGAAAGATCCTGGTTCAAAATGGTTCAAATGGCTCTGAGCACTATGCGACTTAACTTCTGAGGTCATCAGTCGCCTAGAACTTAGAACTAATTAAACCTAACTAACCTAAGGACATCACACACATCCATACCCGAGGCAGGATTCGAACCTGCGACCGTAGCGGTCGCTCGGGTCCAGACTGTAGCGCCTAGAACCGCACGGCCACTCCGGCCGGCCAAAGATCCTGGAAGAACGGGACCAACGACGGCTGAAGAGAATCGTTCAACGTGACAGCAGAAGTGCAGCCCTTCCCCAAATTGCTGCAGATTTCAGTGCTGCGCCATCAACGAGTGTCAGCTTGCGAACCATTCCACTAAACATCTTGATATGGAATTTCGGAGACAAAGGCCCACTCGTGTGCCCTTGATGACTGCACGACACAAAACTTTATGCCTCCCCTGGGCCCGTCAACACCGACATTGGACAGTTGATGGCTCGAAACACGTTGTCTGGTCGGACGAGTCTCGTTTCAAATTGTGTCGAATGGTTGGACGTGTACGGGTAAATGCATGGACCCTGCATGTCAGCAGGGCACTGTTGAAGCTGATGGAGGCAGTTTAATGGTGTTGGGCGGGTGCAGTTTGAGTGATATCGAACCCCAGACACGTCTAGATACGAATCTGACAGGTGACACGTACGTAGCGTCCTGTGTGACCACCTGCGTCCCATTGTGCCTTCCGACGAACTAGGGCAATTCCTGCAGGACAATGCGACACCCCACACGTCAAGAATTGCTACTGAGTGGGTCTTGTGAGTTTAAATACTTCCGATAGCCACCAAACACGCCAGAGATGAACATAATATCTGGGATGCCTTGCAAGGCGCTGACCAGAAGAGCTCTCCACCCCCTCGTACTGTTACGGATTTGTGGACAGCCCTGCAGGAGTCATGGTGTCAGTTCCCTACAGCACTACTTCAGACAACAGCCGAGTCCATGCCACGTCATGTTTCGGTACTTCTGCGTGCTCGCGGGGGCGCTACACGACATTAGGCAGGTGTGCCAGTTTCTTTGGCCCTTCAGTGTATAAACTAAGGAGTGACACTGAGTTACAAAGAGTGAATGGGGAAAAACAAATACTGGAAATAATTAAGAGAAGAAAAAAAGAACTGGCCAGAATTACTTCATAGTTCCTGCCCTAGAAGAAATTGCGACTGGAAAGAGAACCGGAGGGAGAAGATACCAGAAAATCGACGACGTCTAGATAAATGCTACATGCGCAAATACGAAATGAAAGCAGAAAAAACCGGGGAGCTAGAGAATGCTGAATTTGAAGTGATGGGTCATACTTATGGAATGAACACATCATATCATCAGCACAGTCATCATTATCATCAGCATCATCATCACTCGTGAATGTTTCCCCCAACGATGATGTTTTCCTGTATTGTTGTTAGAACCGAGCGTATTTTCTGTCCGTAATAACGTTACCATTGGCAGGCCGTTACTCTCTGACCCTCTGCCCGTATATCTGACTTCCGACTGTACTCTCGGAAGTCAGAGAAATACCGCAGTGCAAATTAGGTTACGCCAAGTGTTTCCAGAATGGATTTACTTCGAATAAAGTGTCACGCTGATACAGCTTGGAGGACAGGATTTAGCTCCCGCGTAACGTCATCACCAGATTCCTAACTGTCACAGTGGCACGTCCCTCTACTGCTCATCTGACTGATTACTTTCACAAGAAAGTGGCGCTCCTTTCCCATTAGCGATTCTCGGTATTACTTGTGTAACGTGTCATCAAAATTGTAGCACGTCTGGTGACGTGCTAGGTGATACAAAGCAGTTGAGGGTACGGTTAAATCAAGCCTGTGCCTTTCCCAGCGACTCCTTGCTTCTTCCAACATGTATTCTTTTTTTCTAACGGGGAAGCAGATTTCCTTAACTTCGTCTACGTGTAATCTCAATTGTATTGCTAATTATATTCCTGGTACTCGTCATTACTTTCTTCTTTCTTAAGTTTACTCTCAATACATATTTTATACCCATTAGTCGGCACACTCCATCCAAGAGGTCCTGTAATTCTTCTTCACTTGTAGTGAGGATAACAATGTCATCTCTGAATCTTATCATTGTCATCCTTCCTCCTTGAGTTTTAATCCTACTCTTGAATCCACCTTTTATTTCCGTCATTGCTTCTTCATTGTGTAGATTGACCAGTGTGGCTGGAAGACTGCGTCCTTGTTTTGCATCCCCTCCAATGTGAGCACTTCGTTCCTGGATTTAAGTTCTTATTGTTCTCTGTTGATCCCTATACTTCATGTATGTTGCCCGCCTTTCCCTGCAGATTTTAGTTATTTTTCTGAGAAGTTCGATAATCTGAGATCATTTTACAGTGTCTAACTGTTTTAGCTAATTCGACAAATGTTGTGAAAGACTCTTGACTTTTCTCAATTCTTCGTTTCATTTTCAACCGCTACATCAGAACGAACTTTCTGCTGCCTTTATCTTTCCTAAAGCCACACTAATCGTCACGTGCCAGATCCACAGTTGTCTCTTTCGCTCTTATGTACATTTGTTTTGTCAGCAGCTTGGATGCATGTACTGTTAAGTTCTCACAGTTAACTGATCTTGCTGTCTTCGGAGTTGTGTAGCTGATATTTTTCTTTTCGTATGTCTCCATTCTCATAGATTCTAAACACCACCTTGAATAGTGGTTTGGCTGCCACTTCCCATAATGATATCAAAAACGCCGATGGAACGTTTTTTATCCTTTGTGCCTTATTTGATGGCAAGTCTTCCAATGCTCTCTTAAACTCTGACTCTAGTCTTTCAGATCGACCCAAGCTCTTCTTCTGTCACGTCACCAAAAAAGTCCTCCCACTCGTAGAGTCCTTCAGTGTATTCTATCTATCCCCATTCTCCTCTGAATTCAGAAGTGGAATTCCCATTGCACTCATAATGTTGATGCCCTTTCTTTCAGTGTCAGCGAAGGCTTCTGAATTGTACATGGCTGGAGAGCATATCACTGCGTTACAGATTCTCTTCTTAGTGTTCTCTGATATTGATTTTGAGCTGAGCGTCTCCCTGGGGGAATAGACGTATTTCATTCATTTGCTTTTCTTTCTGTGATGTTCGTTTCTATGCTGTTGTTGCTGGCAAACCAAGATCCCAAGTATTTCAACTGGCGAACTCTCTTTAACTTGAGCCTATCTTTCTTAAGAAATTTTAGCAGCTTTTGATTTTTTCCTAATTGCATGTATTCGATATTGTTTTGATTCATCTTTACATCAGCCTTTAGTGCGTATTTATCCAATTTCTGGTACATTTATTTCAACTCACTCTGTGATTTACTTAGCAGTACTGTATCGTCTTCAGATGATAGACAACTGAAATTGCGCTCCATCTGTACTCCAGCCCATTACTGTTGCCTACATTCCATTTTCACTTTCTCCAAGAAGACACTGAACAGAACGCATGAAAGAGCATCCCCTTGTCTGAGACCTGTCTCAGCCTTGACCTCCTCCGACGTGACCGCTCGGAAACACACTGCTCCCATTGATCCATCCATACAAGTGTGGACTATTCTCACTAGCTCCTCAGGGATTCTGAAGTCACACAGTACAATGTAAAGACTATTCCTGTGGATGCTGTCGCATTCACGTTGAAAATCAACGAACAGACTATGGATATCTTGATTGTATTACCAGTGTTTCTGAAACAATTGTTTTGGAGTGAAACTTTGATCTATTGTCGATCGGTTTGTTCGAAAGTTAGCTTGGTATTGCTGCATGTTGTTTTCCACGAATGGGAATTTTCTGAAGATAACGATAGGCAGTAACTTGCAGGTCACATACAGCACTCTGATGACTATGTTGTTATCAGATTCCCTTTTACTTCCCCTCTCGTACATCCATTCTTCTGGAAATTCTCTCTTCAATATCAAGTGGATCAGTTCATAAATCTCTCACCTACCGCTTCGATTAACTCTCCTGTTATTGTGTCCTCCTCTGAGGCTTTGTTGTTTCTGAGTCTTTTGATCCCAATCTTCACATTTTCATCAGTCACTTACCATTCTTCCTCATCTTTGCTTTCCTCCATAGTGGTTGCAGGTAGCATTTCATGTGGGTCCAAGTGATTCAAGGGTTCTGAGAGGTATGCACTCCATCTTTCTGTACTTCTTTTCTCGTCATTTATCAAGTTGCCCCTTTCATCTCTAACGAGAAAGGCTGGGCTGTCAAACCAATGTTTCCTATTTTTAATGCGTTGGGTAAGTTGTCATGAATTATTGTTGTGGTTCTCTGCCACAGCATGTTCTAATTAACTGGTTAGATATATTCTCTTCTCTGTTCTCAGGACACGCTTCGTGTCTCTTTTTATGTTGAGACAATTTTGTCTTTTCTGCTCATTCTCACTGTAAATCCAACCAGTCCTCCGTCATCTTCATTTGCTTTACTGTAGCTTCTGGCATTTCTCTTTGAAGCATTTTCTCTTTTTCATACTCTTCTTTCTTCCCAACCTAATCCATGCTATGCTTAGTATAACGACCTATATCTCTTTCCACTTTCCCTCCACGTCCTCTCTTGCTTCTAGGTTTTCTATGGCCAGAAAGCAGTTATTGATTTCTTTAGCATATCGTACTTTAATTGAATTTTCTCGCAGTATCCCAAAAGTCAAAGCAAGTTCTAGTGTCTCGTTCTTCTTCTTGTGGATGTATCATATTGAGTCTACACATAACGATGAGGTAGTCTGACGCACATTCGGCTCCTGTATACATCCTCATGTCCACGACAGTATGGCTATAGCGCTGTTCCACCAAGACGTGATCTATCTGGTTGGACAATCCTCTTTCGCTGAGCACGAGGTTCCCTTGTGTATTCACTTGGGTTCGAAGTAACTTACTCTCAGGTTCTTTGAAATAGGTAAGTTGATCATCCTCTGACCTTTCTCATTGATCTCATCATGCAAAATGTGCCTTCCAGTAGTTGTTATACAGCATTCTTGTTTCCCTGCATTTGCATTAAAATCTCCTAGACCTATTATGATATTTCCAGTTATTTGTTCTAGTTGGTCATAGAACTCTTTATTTTCTTGATTTATCTCCTGTCGGGGCCTGAACATTGGCAAGTGCGATATATGACACTTGGTCTCGGAATACTATATAGGATATTCTTTTGTTAACAGCTTTGAATTCATGTTTATCTCCATATCCACAATAAAATAGTACGCATCCATCTTCTTTGCCTGAGCATTGGTAAGTGCGACATATGACACTTGGTCTCGGAGTACTACATAGGATATTCTTTTGTTAACAGCTTTGAATTCATGTTTATCTCCACATCCACCATAAAATAGTACGCATCCATCTTCTTCGCGAGTATCATCACAAAGTTATCTTGTCCCTTGTAGTGCTACCAAGCCCAGTTTGTATCACTTAATTTCTGGGACTACAGTCTGGGTGGTTGCCAGACTATACTGGCTTTCAAGATTACAAGATCCAGACATAAAGTTTCCAAATCGTGGGCCATATTTCTTTCGCACTTTTCCTCCTTCACTGTATCGGTCCGTGTCCGAGACAAGTACGTGTCTCTTAACAAAAGGTTTTTACGGGGTTTGTTTGCTAGCCCAATGCCCAACTCTACTCCTTCATCTGTGCCTGGGACAGGCAGATGCTGTTGCAAGACAACTGACACCAGGCAGAGCAAAATGTGAATATTATACGTAAATAATTATTGTACGTCAGCTGCAATCAATATTTATACAGTCTACTGCTAACAGTGGGAATGCGTACCTCAAAATGTGCGCGTAGTTAGCACATCCTGATAAAAGTCAGGTATCTACGGCGAAAAACACAGTAAACAAAAAGACCTCGGCTTATTAGTTTAATAGACGAGCTCTACCAACGGCGCTCGCAAAAGGACACAGGGTGTATGAGTTTATAATTTTTACACATCTGGAGTGCTATTTACTGGATAAATTTAAAATTTAAAAATTGACTGTGGTAGTCGTAGAGACAGCAGCAGACATAATTAAACATTTACACTGCAGCAGTCCATGCCGTTCCAGCACAGTTAAAAAAAGTCTCCGTTTCTGCTTTAGAATTTGTGTGCCCAATTAATTTTGAATTCCTTTCTGCACATTTCATATTCTTCCAGCTCGTCGTTTCGAGGGTTTTGTGTCACTTCCGTAAACAGCGTTCTTTAGAGGGGCCATTTAATTTTAGAACATTCGTAGAGAAAAGGAGATGGAACATTTTCCTCTTGTGCTAGTTATGTTTCTTTTTCTCTTTTTGTTGATACTCCCCTCAGCTTTGTATCATTCTTACCATATTTGCATCCGCACCGATTTCGAGTCGAAAATATAATGTAAGTGGTGCAGTTTTAGGTCTTTGACAGAGAAGATTTAGATGCCGTTTCCGAGATGGAGTTTACGTTCTGTAGTGCTGCTCACTTCACGGGGAATGGTCTTTCGCGTGCTACGGCTCGTCACATCAGCACGCGTAGCCGTGAAGCGTGCTCCAGCTGGCCGCGGAAAGTACCGCCGTGATCTCAGCCAGTGAGGAGAGAGTAGGTCACGTTCCAGCCTCAACACATGTGGAACTAATTTACGGCGAAATAGCGAACGAGTAATAGACGTCCTTGCCCCTTTCGTTCTTATAAATGGTTTGTAAACTTTGGATGGATCCGTTTACGGTTGGCGAGAACGCTTGCTCGAGTTGAAATCTGACCAGCGTGAGTGCGGATATGGCGGTGAAGGCAGCTGCGTACCGTGTTTGCACTTCTGAGGGAAACAGTTGGAGTTTTTCCCGTACCCTGGGCAAAAGAAAATAGGAGCAACAAGTATAAATTACGCGGTACAATTCGTAGTGCTCTGCTCGCGGGCGAAAGGAGACAAATGAATGAGGAATGAAGAGCCATTTGGCATTCCTCACCGCAAGTAGTTCCAAAACACGTGGTTTTATTTCAAGACAAACTTTCCGCTTGGCCGATTTGAGTCTTCGAAGTTGGACTGCCGATATTTTTAAATATATCGGGTATCCGACATATCGATATACAAATTTCATTACTGGCGCTCGATACGTCGGAGGAAATATCGATAAATTGACCGGAGAGGTATCGACGTACCGGCCACAAAACAACATCGGCTGCACATTGTAAATATACTGCCAGTTTTAAGGCTGTACATTTAAGTATTGATTTATTATTAGATATTCTGTACATCAACAAGCTAGCAGCCTGCTCTCACCTTGTAGCAAGAATTGAAAGGGAAAGCGATGCACGTTCACGCGTGGCGATACCGCTCTGCTGACAATGGTAACTGCATGTAGAGGTGTCCGATGGCTCCGTCGTCAAGTTTCGTCACATACCGGGTTGTCCGGAACGCTTCGTCTCGACGTCCCTGTTTTTTCATTTCTGCAAACGCCAGCGACCTAGCAGTTGTAATGTCAAAATTGCTTGGTGAAGTTAAACTTTGCGGTTTCTTTTGGTAGCACCGAGCGCCGATTACGTCAGCATTTCCCCTCACACGTCTCCGCACACGGCAAAGACCAACCTTGTAATTTAGATATTTGTTCATCATTTTCGCAACTGTTTTGAAGAATGCCGATGTGAACAAATAGCACACTAGTTGCGTTAAACCAATGCCGAGCCGGCTTTCCCTACCACGCCGCCAGCGTTTCGACTGGTAAAGCGCCCCTGTTCCCACACCGTGAGTAAACAGCACACATTACATATATCAACGTTCGCGACCTCTCGATGTAACGCTGTATTTTCTGTAGTGGTCAGGTATTGTGAACAAGTGCTTTGTGTTGGCGTTGCATTAATAACAAGTGCAGTATATCTGAATACTATATTTTTGCCGCCCGGTTTGAGGCGTCATGTCACGGACTGCGCGGCCCCTCCCGCCGGAGGTTCGAGTCCTCCCTCGGGCATGGGCGTGTGTGTTGTTCTTAGAATAAGTTAGTTTAAGTAGTGGGTAAGTCTAGTGGCCGATGACCTAAACAGTTTGGTCCCTTAGGAATTCACACACATTTGAACATTTAAACTAGATTTGCAGTAAAAGTGCCGTCCGAGAACACGTTCATGGGCTGGGAAGTTAATGTTCTGCTAAAAAACGTTACTCGGTATTCTGCAATAGCAATGGACAAAATGGAGTCGACCTATCACCCTGTAATGATGCATAAAAATCCAACAGTGCCGTAAAGTAAAACGGATATTTTGCGGGACGAGATAAAGGTGAAGGCGAAGCCCATCGAACTTGTAGTACTGCACAAGCCGAAGCTTCACGCTACCAGGTCCACCAACTGGCTAACGGTAAAGGGAATAGTTTAATCAGGCTTCGTCCAAATTAGTTTTACATCTAATTTTGATCATTCTTTAATAACATCACATTTCAGAGGCGTCCAACCTCTTACTGATTGAACTGTTTGTCATCCACACAAAAACTTTCAGGAAAGATTTCCTAACACGTTTATTTTGGACGTTTAGCAAATATCTCTTTATGATCAATGATCTTCTTACTACTGCCATTCGGTCATCGACAGTTACTTTTCTGCCTAAAAATAGCACATCTAATATTTGTAGTATCTAATTTCCTAATATAATTGTTTCACTGACGCCTGAGTCCGCAGCTCGTGGTCGTGCGGTAGCGTTCTTGCTTCCCACGCCCGGGTTCCCGGGTTCGATTCCCGGCGGGGTCAGGGATTTTCTCTGCCTCGTGATGACTGGGTGTTGTGTGCTGTCCTTAGGTTAGTTAGGTTTAAGTAGTTCTAAGTTCTAGGGGACTGATGACCATAGATGTTAAGTCCCATAGTGCTCAGGGCCACTGACGCCTGATTTCGTTTTGAGGCGTTACTTTCGTTTTACCTCAGGTTACAGTAGGAAGTAATTATGTTTTCTAATCGAGAATATTTCTTTTATTGCTAGCAGCTTCAATACTTCGCTGGGTGAAAGGAATATTTGACGCATTTGTTTATTTTTCATCATTTCACAAAGAGGTCACACGCCGTTTATATGTAGCTCCTTGTTCCATCCTGTATGAGTGTGCATGGGTATGAATGGAAGTCAAATGTAGCGGGAGAATGAACCAGAGGGAACAGTTTAAGGGAATAGCAGTAATTGCCAACATTACAAGAATAACGGCAGGTAGGCCAGAGCAGCAAGCAAAGATGAAAACAGGCACGAGGGTAGGTTACAAAGTTGGTGCGGGGGTGAGGTGAGTCTCCCCACCACCGCGTCTGAATAGGAATGTTGGTCGGATTCTGGCGCGTGGAGAGCACTGTGGGGCCAGCCATGAGACGGACCGGACGCGGGAGCACAGCAGCTCGCAGATTTGGTGAGATAGAAATGAGGTAATATGGCTAAAAGTTCACGACAGGGTATGCTCATAGCACGCATTCAACATAGCTTTATCGGTACAGGTTACGGTTTTAATTTATTTGCAATAGTTTTCTCTGAAATGTGTTTGTGAAATTTTGCTTTGTGGTAGTGAGCATGCAACAGGAACCATCAGTTCATGTAGCTATTTCCCGAGTTATAAGCTTCACTTTTAGCTCAATGTGTGCAGATTGCGTATCGGATGGTAGATCGAGAAATTTCTGCCGCGAAATTTAATTATTTTTGGTACTTTCTTTGTGAGTTCAGTTCGCACTTCATTTTGGCGCCAATAGTACATCATTTTTGCCCAGAATCTTTTCTCTGATAGAGGTTATCTACCTTGAGCAGTGGCCTATCTTAAATTTCTAGTGGTGTAATTCATGCATGACGATAAGTGAGTCTTAAAGAATGAATGACGATTTTCCCGCTAAAGATGGTATGGCCCACTTATGTATTTTTTGTGTTATTATGAAATTATGTGTCATATATTTTTTGTGTTATAATGAAATTATGTGTCATATATGAAATTATTCGTGTAGCGTTTTCGTTTTGTCATTGTCCTATCCATGAGAGATAACGCTGAAGGTTTGTAACTAAAGAAAAATTGTAATGTGTCGACTTCAAAAGTTTTCATCAAAGTAGAAAATAAATCTATTAAATGAGAGTCAGCATTTCAGTTAAGAAATAGTCCCCCAGTCACCTGACACATGAAATGGGTAGGATGTATCTTATTCAGTCCGATTTTCTAAAGTTAATGAAAGACAGAAATAATCTGAAATGTGAATTTAGATAGGCTACCAGCTGCTATAGGACGGCTTTGAGCTCAACCACACAAGAACGTGTTATCTTAGAGAAACTCGCACCAGTTTCCGCTGCGCATATTTTAAAAATAATTAATTTGTTTATCAAGTTAATCACATAAGGGTCACAATATAGACACCATTTCTTATGGGCCTGGTATATTAGCAACCAGGACGCAAAGTCCGGTACAATTCTCTAAGGCAACACGGCGATGGTCACACAGGTTCAATATAAACTATAAATATATAAAGAACGAGCGTACAGCCAGGCGAGCAGTCTTATAGCAGTTTTACTACACTCGATTCCATTCAACTGTTCTTCGAAGTCTGCTGACGCCTCTGACAGAAATATAATGTCCTAAGCGCCCTATAGCTTTTCATGTCTTCTGTCCGAAATTTAATTCCCTTCCCAAATTGTATCCCACTTTCCTTCACAACTTGCTCGGTGTCCACATCGCGATACGGTACCACCTTGTTGGAGCAAATTGCGGGTAGCCTTTCGTTCCCTGTATTTTAGCCTTGTTATGTTCAGAATTTCGAAGAATGTGTTCCATTCAGCGTTGTCAAAAGCTCCGTCTAAATCTGTCGCTCTACAGTCTATCGTCTACGATGAGTCGAAGAGTCAGTATGGCCTCACTTGCTTCTACGTTTTTCCGGAATCCGAAATGATTTTCCCCGATGTCGGCTTCTAGTTGTGTTTCTTCTGCAAATAATTTGTGTCTGTATTTTATCCATGACTTTCCAAACTGACGTTTCGGCGACCTTCATACAGGTCACTACCTGTCTCCTTTTGAAATGAAATTATTACACTCTTCTTGGGGGCTGAGGGAATGTCACCTATCTTATATGTTCTGAGCTCTGAGCACTATGGGACTTAACTTCTGAGGTCATCAGTCTCTTATATGTCTTACATACAATAAGCGATAGTTTTGTCATAGATAAATCTCCCATGGGTCTCAGCAACTCTGAGCGTACATCGTCCTCTGCAAAGGCCTTGTTTCGATTTACGTCTTGCAGTGCTCTGTCAGATTCTTCTCGCAGTATCGCATCTGTCATCTCAGCTTCGTCTTCTTTCTCTTCCTTTTCGATATCATCGTCTACTATTTCGTTTTCCTTGTATAGCCCTTCGTGTAGTTTCCTTCCGCTTTTTGATAAACCCATTTCTGATAAGGTTTACCTTGTCATGCTTCACATTTGTGTAAAGGGGTCACTAAATTTTCTGTTGCCTGCATGTACCCACAATCTACACGAACGTAAACAATAGCGAAAAGCAAGACATCGCATAGAACTGGTAGTTGACTCTAAACACAAACTAATGTATAGCACTTGGCAAAAGTAGCGAAAATACCTATCTTACTGCTGTCTCCCTCACAGCTAAGATAACCAGTAGTGGTGTAAATAACGGCCCCGCAGACTCCGCAAAACAGCTCCCCCCCCCCCTCCCCCCACCCTGAAATATGCCAAGGGGGACCGCGAGGTGCCCTACATACAGTTTATTTGCCGGCCGAAGTGGCCGTGCTGTTAAAGGCGCTGCAGTCTGGAACCGCAAGACCGCTACGGTCGCAGGTTCGAATCCTGCCTCGGGCATGGATGTTTGTGATGTCCTTAGGTTAGTTAGGTTTAACTAGTTCTAAGTTCTAGGGGACTAATGACCTCAGCAGTTGAGTCCCATAGTGCTCAGAGCCATTTGAACCATACAGTTTATTGTTTTTAATATGTATTCTTATATTCCATAGAACCATGGAATTTCACGATATTGTTGCTCATCCGCCTATGGACCACCTTTTTTCCCACCGTCCCCGGGCTACGTTGCCCTTTGGGATCCGTGTGCAACGTGTGCTCGAGTCCCTCGGTGTGGAGTCTGTACGACCCCAAATCCTGGGTTTTAACCGCCTGCCACCCTGGTTAGTGGAAAGGCCCAGAGTGATTTTAGATTTGGTGCAGTACAGGAGACATTGCACTCCTGTCACCGTTTTTACTGCAACATTTTCTGCCATTTTATCTGAGCACCACGACTATGTAGCTGTTTCTACGGATGGGTCGAAACAGGGGGATTCCGTTGGTTGCTCTGTTGTTTTTCCGGATCGTGTCCTCAAGGTTCCACTGCCTCAAACTTTTACTGTCTTTGATGCAAAATTGTCTGCGATATTTCGGGCACTGGAGCAGATGAGACATTCTTCCTGTCCTAAATTACTTGTCTGTTTCGATTCACTAAGTGCCCTTCACTCATTGCAATATTTGTATCCAGCGGATAAATCGTCCAGACCATCCAGGATGCCCTCCTCCAACTACAGCGACTGGGGAAGGTGGTGGCTTTCTGTTGGGTTCCGGGGCGCGTTGGCATTGCTGGGAATGAAAGGGCAGATCTCGCAGCCAAGGAGGCGTGTCTCGATCCACAAGTATTTCAGTGTGCTATCTCCCTGCACGCATTCACCTCGCTGTTGAGCTCACGAGTCATGCGTCGGTGGGAGGATGATTGGCTGAAAGTGACTGACAATAAGCTTCGTATAAACAAGCCCACAATGCGTGTGTGGTGTACTTCCTTCCAGCCCCGTCGACGGGACGAGGTTCTCCTCACTCGGCTTCGGATAGGCCACAGCCCTATGACGCATGATTTCCTGCTCCGGCGAGAGGACCCGCCAATGTGTGATGCTTGCGGCGTCCAGGTCACAGTGCCCCACATTTTATTGGACTGCGTTTTATTTTCTGACCAGCGGGCCGCGACTGACTTGCCAGTGGATCTGACATCTCTTTTAGGAAACACTCGAACGAATGTGGTTAAAGTTTTAAAGTTCTGTGCCTTGTCAAATGTTTTTACAAAGGGATTTTAGGGAGAGGGTCTTAATTTGCTCACTGTGTGACAAGCTCGCCCATATTTTATGTAAGTGGCCAGCCAATGACAATTTCCTGTGGCATTCTTGCTGCTACGTTTTCGCTTTCCTTACGTTTTACTTTCTTATGTAGCATTTTCTTTCTTTTCCTGCTTTCTTTGCGTGTGTGCTTCGGTTTTATTAAGTCTGTCCACATTCGTTCCTTTTAATGTGTGTCAGGGCGCTGATGACCTCGACGTTGAGCGCCCATAAGCCCCAAGACACACACACACACACACAAACACACACACACACACACACACACACATACATACACGCACACACAACAGGAATGTGACATTGTGTGGCGGCCAGCATTGCGTGCGGTGGACAAACCGCACCGGTGTTCGCACCGGTGTTACAAAAGCAGCGGCCGGTACGACAGCTAGTGCCCTGGAATGTGTTCGTTATGTATGGCCTTCCATTCGCGTTGGCAACAATAGGCTCTTCTGCCGACAGTTGTGTGTGTGTGTGTGTGTGTGTGTGTGTGTGTGTTTCCGTGTGTGTGTTTGCGAAGGACACAGTGTTACAGTGCAAATAAAGTGCTAATAAAAGTGGCTCGGATATTGGAGTTGTGTGCATCAGCTGTCTGTGTAACGCAATTTATTAACCCTCCATCTAAGCATTGTTTACATTAATGTAAAACGTATTTCTGGTTTTCCTGACATAGGCTGCTCTTAAACATAACCACAGTGTCCAGAAATAGATCACATTTAAGGAGTGCTCAAAACAAAAAATTAAAAGGCTGTCGAGATTAAAAAGTTAATTTATGGTGAGCATAATAGCAGCACCTGCACGCTAGGACCATCCCTGATCAGAATTCAGACAGAACATTGAAATTTTCTGTCCTACGTCCGTCATTGTCATGATATATGCATGTGTCTTTTCAGTTCACCTGTGAGACAAGCAATCAATGTAATCGATGAGTAGGAAATGATGAGTTATTTCAGAATATCAGTCGCTTTTATAGCTGTAGGAAATGATGAGTTATTTCAGAATATCAGTCGCTTTTATAGCTGACTTTTACAACTTTCGAAGTAAGTTTGTCTAAAGGAAGATTCACTTTGTTCAGAGTTTTTCGCACGCTTCATATTTTAATTTTGTTTATTGTCAAATAGGCAGATGTCTTTCCATATTTGTGCCTTGTTTGAATAATATAATAACTTCATTCAAGTCGTGTTTTTGACAACATCTTAAGTATTCTCATTATGATGTTAGGCAAACCTCCTTCAAGTTTCCCTGCCAGGGCGATAATACTTCATTGCATTTATTAATACCTTTGCGTAGGGTAATTTAGATTGGTTCTTAAGGGAGTGTATGTCTGTCTCATACTTAGTGTTCTGATTCAGATTTTTACATTCAAGAAACTTGGGCTTTTGCATAAATTAGCGAAATGTTCCTTGATCTTACCAATCTAGGATGTTCTGTGATGCTGTCAGTCACCATTTTTCGTGTTTATTGTACATGATCAGGTAACTGTAAATACTTAGAATTGCAATAGTTTATAGTATTTTGCTGCTACAAATGAATAACAAATGTAATTTTATTTTCAGCTTCATGTTTGAGGTGTTGTGGTTTCTGCACGACATCTGATTGATGACAGGCGTCGTTAATTTCGCAATGTAAGTCTTTTGAAAGCGTTTTATGTATGTACAGTTTCTTTGGGGTATGGCAAAGTGTATAATGATTAGTTTTAGCTGGACTAAACTTTTATGTCTAGGTTATTCAGCTTTGTAGAGATACAGAATTGGTGAATAGAAAGAGATACTTGGTTGTTTAAAACTCCAGCGGTGGTTGAAAATTTTTTCTCTATTTTTGAGCCATGGTGAAATAAATTACAGTAGCAAACATAAGGACCGGAACAACCTTAAAAGGATTCCAGAGCAGTGAGTCACTCATGTCCTAGATGTCATATTTCGTTGTATTAAACCAAGGCGCGGACATATCTGTTCTGTGTAATTCTAATGTTTAGACATCTTATTTGCAAGGTTTGTGAGGGCACAGCACGGCGTCATCTCGCGAAAGAACTCAGCCACCTGATGACGTGTGACACCTACTGTTCAGATGAGAACGGCGCTCAATGCATGAAAGAGGAGAGGGATCGAATAATTGTTAGCAGTGACTGCAACTAAACGCATGAGGTAGTTTGTTGTCAAGATGATAAGCTAACGAGCCGTTATATGACTGAGGGTAGCGTTGCTGACTGGGAATATATTCTGAAAGATGGTAGAGGCGAAAGCGATTTTGCAGTTAGTGCTGGTCGCAGTGAACATCAAAATGTAACTGACAAGTTGAGTTCCATGAATACCACCGGCCAGGAAGCAGATGCCAACCTTGGTAATCGATGAAATGAACACCTGGCCGCTCCACGACATATAGAGGCGATAGTAATGATTTACAATTACTAACTGACAAACCAGGGACTCCTGAGATACGACTTGGCAAACAAATGGTAATGAGATGGGGAGCTATTAATATCAATGGGGGCTACTCTGGGAAGAAGGTAGAGCTGGCAGAGGCTGCAAGTAAGATGGGGCTGGACGTTTTAGCTGTTAGTGACATTCGGGTAAGGGGTGAGAAAGAAGAGGAAGTGGGAGAATACAAGGTCTACCTGTCAGGAGCCAAAGCAGGAATAGCACAATGGGGTGTAGGGCTTTACATCAGGAAAGAAATGGAACCCAGCTAGTTGCAATAAGGTATGTAAACGAACGACTGATGTGGATAGATTTGACAGTGTCTAGCAAGAAAATTAGGATTGTGTCAGTATATTCGCATTGTGAAGGGACAGATCAAGATAAGATGGATAGTTTTTATGAGGCACTCAGTGATGTAGTTGTTAGAGTAAAGGACAAGGACAGTGTTCTGCATGGGTGATTTTAACGCCAGGATTGGAAATCGAACAGAAGGGTATCAAAAGGTTATGGGTAAATTTGGATATGGAGGCCAACAGGAACGGGCAACAACTCTTGGATTTCTGTGCCAGTATTGGCTTAGTAATCACAAACTCCTTTTTTAAACATAAGAACATTCACCGGTATACTTGGCAAGGCAGGGGAATCAGATCTGTCATTGACTATATAATAACAGATCAGGAATTCAGGAAGGCTGTGAGGGACACACGTGTATTCAGGGGATTCTTTGATGACACTGATCATTATTTAATCTGCAGTGAAATTGGGATCGTGAGGCCGAAAGTGCAGGAAGTCAGGTCCATATGTAGGAGGATAAGAGTGGAGAAACTTCAGGATAAGGAAATCAGGCACAAGTACATAACAGCGATCTCAGAAAGGTACCAGTTAGTTTGTAGTCAATTACAGTCATTGGAAAAGGAATGGACAAGGTACAGGGACACAGTAATAGAAGTGGCTAAAGAATGTCTTGGAACAGTAGTGTGTAAAAGTAAGATGAAGCAAACAGCTTGGTGGAATGACACAGTCAAGGCAGCCTGTAAAAGGAAAAAGAAGGCGTATCGAAAATGGCTACATACTCAGGTAGACAGAGAAAGTTATGTTGAAGAAAGAAACAAAACCAAACAGATAATTGCAGCATCCAAGAATAAATCTTGGAAAGACTTTGGAAACAGGTTGGAGACTATGGGTCAAGCTCCTGGAAAACCATTCTGGAGTGTAATTAGCAGTCTTCGAAAGGGAGGTAAGAAGGAAATGACAAGTATTTTGGACAGGTCAAGAAAACTGGTGGTGAATCCTGTGGATGCCTTGGGCAGATGGAGGGAATATTTTGAAGAGTTGCTCAATGTAGGTGAAAATACGATCAGTAATGTTTCAGACTTCGAGGTAGAATTGGATAGGAATGATGATAGAAATAGGATCACATTTGAGGAAGTGGAGAAAATGGTCAATAGATTGCAGTGCAATAAAGCAGCTGGGGTGGATGAAATTAAGTCGGAACTCATCAAATACAGTGGAATGTCAGGTCTTAAATGGCTATATAGGATAATCCAAATGGCCTGGGAGTCGGTACAGGTTCCATCAGACTGGACAAAAGCAGTAATCACACCAGTCTTTAAACATGGAAACAGAAAAGATTCTAACAACTACAGAGGTATCTCTTTAATCAGCGTTGTGGGAAAAACCTTCTCAGGTATTGTTGAAAGGAAAGTGCGAGTATTAGTTGAGGACCAATTGGATGAAAATCAGTGTGGGTTTAGGCCTCTTAGAGGTTCTCAGGACCAGATCTTTAGCTTTCGGCAAATAATGGAGAAGTGCTGTGAGTGGAATAGGGAATTGTACCTATGCTTTATAGATCTAGAAAAGGCATATGACCGGGTTCTGAGGAGGCAGTTATTGTCTGTTCTAAGAGATTATGGAATAGGAGGCAAACTTTTTCAAGCAATTAAAGGTCTTTACATGGATAGTCAGGCAGCAGTTAGAGCTGACGGTAAATTGAGTTCATGGTTCAGAGTAGTTTCAGGGGTAAGGAAAGGCTGCAACCTGTCTCCACTGTTGTTCATATTATTTATGGATCATATGTTGAAAACAATAGACTGGCTGGGTGAGATTAAGATATGTGAACACAAAATAAGCAGTCTCGCATATGCGGATGACTTAGTTGTGATGGCAGATTCGATTGAAAGTTTGCAAAGTAATATTTCAGAACTAGATCAGAAATGTAATGACTATGGTATGAAGATTAGCATCTTCAAAACGAAAGTAATGTCAGTGGGAAAGAAATATAAACGGATTGAGTGCCAAATAGGAGGAACAAAGTTATAACAGGTGGACGGTTTCAAGTACTTAGGATGCATATTCTCACAGGATGGCAACATAGTGAAAGAACTGGAAGCGAGGTGTAGCAAAGCTAATGCAGTGAGCGCTCAGCAACGATCTACTCTCTTCTGCAAGAAGGAAGTCAGTACCAAGACTATCTGTGCACCGTTCAATCTTTCGACCAACTTTGTTGTATGGGAGCGAAAGCTGGGTGGATTCAGGTTACCTTATCAACAAGGTTGAGGTTACGGATATGAAAGTAACTAGGATGATTGCGGTACTAGTAGATGAGCACAATGGCAGGGGGGTGTCCACAATGAGGAAATTAAAGAAAAACTGGGAATGAACTTTATAGGTGTAGCAGTCAGGGCGAACAGGCTTAGATGGTGGGGTCATGTTCCACGCATGGGAGAAGCAAGGTTACCCAAGAGACTCATGGGTTCAGCAGTAGAGGGCAGGAGGAGTCGGGGCAGACCAAGGAGAAGGTACCTGGATTCGGTTAAGAATGATTTTGAAGTAATAGGTTTAACATCAGAAGAGGCACCAATGTTAGCACTGAATAGGGGATCGTGGAGGAATTTTATAAGGGGGCTATGCTCCAGACTGAACGCTGAAAGGCAAAATCAGTCTTAAATGATGATGATGATGATGATGATGATGATGATGATAAGAAAAGAGCGAGAGAACAGTTACTCCATCCGGTACTCGTGTATCTTCACCATATAGGTGCAGTGAGGAAGGACATGTTAGTTATAGTGTCACAGAATTTTTTAACGAAATGAAGAATAAAGCTAAGAATTGGGAGAAGGGGTACGAAACAAAGTTAAAGAAGTAAAGCTAGAGACAGAGGAAATTAGGAAGCTGACAGAAGAAATTCAGAAAGTGGCTCAGGATGCAAATAACGGAAGACATTAAGCTAAGAAGGCAGTGATGGAAGCTGCCGAAGAATGTAAGAAAACAGTGAGGGAAAGTTGTGAAGAGATAAAGAAACTAACTTTTAGGGTTAAAACCATAGAACGTGGACAGAAACAACTTTAAAATTTGCAAAAGGATCAAGTGCAATTAAGTGACAGACAGAAAGAGACAGAGAAACGTGCTGACATGCCGGAGAATCGTGTCGGCCAATTCGAAGTCTATATTTATGCGAAATTAGAAGTCGTGAATCAATCAAAGGTCCATAACCGTGAACGTGGACCACAAGAAATACGACTTGCACACGCTGCTACAAACAGCAACACACATTACGAATAGCAGAATCTACGGATGTTTCTGCCTAAGCACAAACAACAGCAGGACAGATTGAATAGCTTGGGGGTGCAAGAAAGCAGAGAGGTGGAATGACAACGTTGTTCGGTTTTAAACAGATAGAGAGTGTTGGCTGCAGAACAAAGCGGCCGCCGCTAGCGCAGGAAGTTGCGGGAAGGCCGTAAGGACTCACACCGAGTTGGCAGTGTGGAACCGGCAGTTGGTGGCGCAGGGACTAGCCTTGCTGGGGTCAGACAGAAACAACACGTCACGAAGGAAAGAAATCACGCACGGCGATTTCTGTCTGTTAGAATATAAATTCCAAGATTCCAAGGCAAATGGCTCATCGATCCATCCCGTAGCTTCGGTTCGACAATTCGCGAACCGTTTCCCTCCGAACCGTCCGCATGCTTAGCTGAGCGGTAACGTGTTTGCCTACAACCCAGCGGTACCGCATTCTATTCCAGGCCGGGCTGGAGATTTTCTCCACCTTTGGACGAGGTGTGTTGCCCTAAACACGATATCATTATGCCGACGCCCAGTTCGTCGAATGTGGCGCCACCTTCAGTAAGATTTGCACCGGGCGGCCGAACTTCCCCGGACGGGCCCACCCGGCCAACAATGGCACACGATCATTTCATTTCCTCCCAAAATGTCATCACATCATCGGCTAGATTTTGTGATGAGTCACCTTGACACAGAGGCTATAAATGGACTCTTTCCAATTCTTAAGAAATGTTCGTCGTTCGTGGCATTTAGAGAGTAGTTTCTAGCGATTTACTAGTCACGCATGGCACAGGACAAGGTTAAGTAAGAAATAATAAATAGAGAAGGTTTTCTATAACGCGGTTCAGTTTTTTGAAGAGTTCGAAAATAAGAAGATCTACACAAAACTTTCACTCCTGCTGAAATCATATGGTTGTGCCATGCCAAGTTAGCAACGAAATATCGTTGGGCCTTAGGTGCTTAAAATAAAGAGAGCGCGAGTGAACTCACGATATGGGTGGAGGAAGAGTGATGTACAGAAAGAAAGTGAAAGAAGGAGAAGGAGATGTGGTACCCATCGGTATGTACCATGGACCTAGGAAAATGAACAGATCGGTCGCACAGTTTATGAACGGAGTGAGCGGCATTGTAGAGGACATGAAGTAAAGGGCAGTTGAAACTCACATAATGGGAATAGAAGTGCTCAGCTCCAGACGGAAAACACCAACTGTTGAATATCAAAGACACGGAATTACTGAACTGTTGAATGATTGCCTGCCGCCTTGGTCGAGCGGTTCTAGGCGCTTCAGTTCGGAACCGCGCTGCTGCTACGGTTGCAGGTTCGAATCCTGCCTCGGACATGGATGTGTGTCGTGTCCTTAGGTTAATTAGGTTTAAGGGGCTCCGGAAAGGCTCAAAATCATGAAAAGTTCAATTTTTACTTTTTTGCGTTTTCTGAATCTGCAGACTATTACCTTTTAATAGATATAAAATCTATTCAATTCCGAAGACTACAACTATTTTTAAATTTTTTTTTGAAATGTGTTCTACATGGGCGTGACCCACTGTGGCGCTGTTAAACTGCTGTCAAATGGTGTTATTATTAACGTCCGTGTTCATCAGGTACATTTTAGTGATGTGAGATAAAGTATGTGTTGTGGCTAACCTGTGATGGTTCAATATATATCGCTGGGGTGATTGTCGATTGTTTCATGTTTATTTACTCTGTCGTTATCTCGAAAATATTCGTAATTAATTCTGTTTCTTGAGTCTCTGTTTTGTTGAATTATAATAATGAGTAAAAGTAAAGTTATTAGAAATCCTCTGAAGGCTTTTAAGAAAAGGAGAAATGTTGGAAAGCCGAAGCTATGTGTTATTACTGTAAACAATAAAGACGATAACCAAGTGAGTGGACCTAACCTCTCAAGTACACCTGCCCATAGCAGTCAAAGTGGGAAAGAAAATACTTCACAGAAGAAGCTTGGTTCAATGAGTGAAAACTATGAATGTTTTATGGGCGAATCGGATGTGAATGAATTATTTGATATGTCGGTTCTCAAAGGAATTTTTTCAAACTGTGTAAGATGTATTCATTGTAGTGAAGTTGGTCTGGAACTCTCCATAATAAAGCACGTAGGACTTGCTAGTGAAATACAACTGGAATGTGATAAGTGTTCATACATGACCACCTTTTGGAACAGTGTTGCAGTAACTGCAACTGAAGAAAATGGTAGCAAAATCTACGAACACAACATTAGATTTGTTTATTCCTTGCGTTCAGTTGGTAAGGGTGCTACTGCAGGTGCAATTTTCTGTGGCATCATGAATCTTCCAAATCCCCCAACCAAGTTTACGACCTATAATAAATTAATAGGGTCTAAAGTAGAAGATGTCTGTATAGAATCTACGAAAAACGCTGTGGAAGAGGCAGTAATGGAAAATAATGGTAACAGAGATTTGACTGCAGCGTTCGATGGTACCTGGCATAAACGGGGACACACATCTCTTCATGGTGTAGTATCTGCCACCAGTATGTATACAGGGAAAGTTTTAGATGTAGCAGTAATATCAAAGTATTGTAGATGTCCACAAAAATATAAAGGTACACATGAAAATAATTGCAAAGCTAACTATAGTGGCAGTAGTGGAGGAATGGAAGTGGCTGGTGTTGCCAGTATATTCCAGCGTTCTGAGGCGTGTGATAAAGTGCGATATGTTAATTACCTTGGTGACGGTGATTCTAAAAGTTTCAAACATGTTCAAGGACTGAAGCCCTATGGTGATGATGTTGTAGTGCAGAAATTTGAGTGTATTGGACACGTACAGAAGCGAATGGGAACAAGCTTCGTACAAAAAACAAAAACTCAGTGATGGTAAAGGGTTGGATGGGAAGGGAAGGTTAACTGACAGTGTAATTGACAAAATACAGAACTATTATGGAATGGCTATTAGGCAAAATACACAAAGTGTCGACGAAATGAAGAAGGCTGTTTGGGCTCTTTTTTTTCATACTTCTTCAACCGATGAAAATCCCCAACATAGCTTGTGTCCCAAAGAAGAAGACAGTTGGTGTAAATATAACAAAGGATTGCTAACTGGTGAAGCGTACACTCATAAGCATAGTCTGCCTCATGCAATAATGGAGGTGATAAAACCTACTTTCAGAGACTTAGCAGCACCTGAACTGTTGAAAAAGTGTATTCACGGAAAAACTCAAAACCCCAATGAAAGTGTAAATAGTGTTACATGGTCGAGAATCCCCAAGACTGTATTTGTTGGAATAGAAACACTTCACTTTGGTGTGTATGATGCTGTTGCGACTTTCAATGATGGCAACATTGTAAGGTGCAAGGTATTTAGAAATATGGGAATGAAGATAGGTTCTAACATGGTACGAGCGATGCTTGCTTTAGACAAGGAACGCCTTCGGGCTGCAGACAGGGCTGTAAAGAGTCTAGAAATACAAGCAAGAGTAAACAGGAGGAGGAACAAGAGGAAGCTGGAGGAGGAGTTTGCAGAGGATGAAGATAATCCATCCTATGGACCTGGAATGCACTAAAAAGTTAATCAAATCTTTGTCGCTCTATTCCCTAAACTTTTATTTTCTCATACTAATTAGATGTTTTCTGAGGATCTTCCAAACATATTTGTTTCAAACTTTCAGTAAATGTTACACAGTACCTTCTGCATAATTTAACACAGCCTTTTTCCAAAAAACTGTATATTTTTGAATATATAAATAAAAAATTGCAAAAAAATGTTGTGAATTTTCATTACAATTGAAAAAAAAATCATCTTTAATAACTGAACTAAAATTTTGTAAAATCCCTGTGTTAAGTTGTAGTCCATATTCCAATAAATAATCTGTAAAAAGTTCAACTTCCTACCTCAAATACTTTGTGAGGAAAGATGTAATTTATAAGCGTTATTTTAACATTGCAAGTATAGGGCGTTCCGGAGCCCCTTAAGTAGTTCTAAGTTCTAGGGAAATGATGACCTCAGATGTTAAGTCCCGTAGTGCTTAGAAGCAATTGATTCATTTTTGTTGAATGATTGCAGAGAAGACAGTACAGTATGGTGTGTTTATTTAGAATCAGATACAGCGCATAAATCATAGTGTTACTGGTGATAGCAATTTACCAGAGATGTTACAAATATCATGTTATAAAACTCTAGTATATTTAAAATATGAAGTGTGAGGAGGTTGAGCATTTAAAATTACTGAGGATATTATGTTAAGACTTAACTAAAATGTAAGTAGGTTAATAATGCACATTATGTAATGTATTTGTATTCATTTTTCTTGAATCTGTTTAATTTTAGCGGATCATGTAGCAGAGAATGTCCACAAAAGAAGCCCAGAGATTTGTTAGTGGCTGTCTGGGAATCGTGAAGTGTTTTTGTTAATTCAGATGTAAGGATAGAGCTATGCATTTGCTCTTTCAGAGCTCATATTAGTTATGTTTTTCCCCGATTGATAATTGCGTCATTTCAGGAATCTGTGGGTGTGCAGCCGGATAAAGTGTAATCATGGTGGGTGTTACAAGGTACTAGACAGTGGACTAATACCGAATTATGCGGTTTTCTGTTATGATTTAATAGCATTCAGGGGAGTGACGTGTGCAACAGATGGTGAATTATGTTATACAGAGGGATGGTGGATATCGGTTATGCCGGACGCTGGTGGCCGAGCGGTTCTAGGCACTTCAGTCTGGAACCGCGCGACCGCTACGGTCCCAGGTTCGAACCCTGCCTCCGGCATGGATGTGTGTGATGTCCTTAGGTTAGTTAGGTTTAAGTAGTTCTAAGTTCTAGGGGACTTCTGACCTCAGATGTTAGGTCCCATAGCGCTCAGAGCCATTGATATCGGTTATGGACAACACGTGATTCTCGAGTATAATAAGGTGAACACAAATAAAGATGTGAGTACACGCATATAAAGGCTTAATGTCATATAAAGAATAACGTAGTGAGAATCTCTGTTCAACTTCACCTGCGGTTCTCAAAACAATAGTCGGTTGATTGAATTAATGTGGATTGCCAAATTTTTGTATTGTGTTTCACAGATGAAGCATGCGGCAAGGGAAGCACTGCGGAAAGAGGACCAAAGGGGGGAAGGATGAACAGACAGTGACGTAGCCAAGATACAAACACGTTACCACTAAGGGCACACCTCAGGTCGAATTCAGTAATCACTGAATCAGTGACTTTCTTAATTATGCAGCATTTTCGGTTTACTTACATGATACACGTGACTAATTGGATTTGCAGGCTTGCAACTAATTAAAGCGAGTAGGTCCTAAGGCAGGGCAGAAATGAAAGATGTATGTTCACTAACCTTCTACTGATCTTAACGTGCACAGAATAAACGTTCACTTGGCCAAGGCAAGATGACTGTGTTGCCGTAAGAGGCACTGGCTCTCGGGAAGACTGGATTTAACGTCCCATCGACATCGAGGCCATTGGAGCACAAGCCCGGATTGTATTAATGGTGCGGAAGGAAATCGGCCGTGCCCTTTCAAAGGAACGATCCCAACATTTGCCTAGGACGATTTAGGGAAATCTCAGAAAACCTAATCTGGATGCATGAGCGCGGTTTGAACTGTCGTCCTCCCGAATGCGAGTCCAGTGTGCTATCGACTGCGCACCTCATTTTGTAGCACTGACAAGGGGAAGGCTTGAGACACGACCCACCGATTCGTCGCTTGTGTACAACCTAAAAGGAAGGAATCTAAGATATTTTGGGTCAACACCCCCGCGTTTTTGAGAAAATCACCCCTAAATGTTATGACGAGCAATCGACTCAAAATTAGAGGGATCGATAGGTAATTGTAAATAGAGCATGAGGTATGGGGTCCGAGAACGCATACTTTTCCAGAAATGGAGGTAAGAAACTTTCATAACTGCCGCTTCTGTACCCGCATGGTAACCGCTTTTCGCCGACAACGCCGATAGCGCAACGGCCAAGGTAACGCAGGCACGGTAGCTCAGCGTGTTCGGTCAGAGGGTTAGCTACCCTCTGCAACAAAAAAACTGAGTGAACAGATCAACGGAGAACCTAAATGGGTGTCATCGGACGTCCACCCCGAACAACTTCGACGAACAGGTAACTGGCTGGGAATCGGAAAACCCTGATTCGTATCTCGAAGAAACCTAGCGGAATTTCTTCTTTTCGTTT
This sequence comes from Schistocerca nitens, assembly GCF_023898315.1. Taxonomy (NCBI): domain Eukaryota; kingdom Metazoa; phylum Arthropoda; class Insecta; order Orthoptera; family Acrididae; genus Schistocerca; species Schistocerca nitens. The sequence continues at coordinate 2,887,557 of NW_026045897.1, forward strand.
GAATTTTTCCATATTTCAGTTGATAGGGATAGGAGGGTTAATAAGGTAAGTAAATCAATAAGGAATGATAATAATAAGGCAGGCATATAAATTTCTCAAACCTCTTGTGATAGTTAACAACTAAAATGTTACTCCAGGTCACTTTGCAATGGCTCTTCCAGTCACTGCTACGTGTCCTCACTTTTCTTCGAGCAACTAGATGGATGGCACTTGTCATATAAACATTCGAAAGAAATATACTCACGGCACCAAGAACATCTAATGAATGCAATCTTTCGACAGCTACACTGTTCCTTCCCAACAGTCGGCGGAAAACAAACTTGGTTTACATTGAAAAATACGTCTTTTTCGGGAATTAATTTTGTTGCGTACCAGGCATACGATATCATTGCCTGAAAAATCGGTGCTGAAAGTTGGTTATGAATTATGCTGTGAATAGTTACTGCATCCGTGCGGTTGTGCAATTCCCGCTGGGTTTCCAGAAGCACACTGCAATTCTGAAGCCTGGAAATAAAGTTTTTAACTTTTCGATAGAAATAAACATCACATGGATGGCACACAGGTATGCAGTTTGGCGGTTTTACTTTAACTTTACACGTCTGCTGACGCTCGCCATCTATAAACATTGTGTCATATATTGAAGTATTAATTTGTCCACTCCAGGAATCCAATATTAGACAAAACTAGTTATCAGAAACGTATGGTTTTAAAACATTCTCAAGAAATATTCTGTAAATCGCATTCGTCAGTTTCTCGGATTTGGAGCAGGTAATGTATACATTTTTCAACGAGTCGGTTAAACGATTGACCTCTTCTATAACCCGAGGACCAAATGTAACATTCGTTTCTTGTAAACACAGAAAAACGTTAGCCAATACTTTTCCAGAGGCTGTAATGGCATATACGCCGTGTACGAATGTGTTTGTTTTTACTACCAACTGCGACAAGGGTTCGTTTTTCTCCCTTATGCGATAACGTGCGTCGAATGTGCACCCGATACTCGCATCCTGTTTGATCGGTGTTGACCACGTAATCACTATTAAAACCGGTCATAAGTGACACCGTTTGCGTGCTGAAAAGAGCCGCCACTTTCTGTATATCTTCTATATTTTGTATCTCCTTATTAGAGACGTATTTAGTGACGTGCCGTTGACGAATTTCATACTCCGATTTGAAATTTCTTGTCCAAGATAATGATGCAGCAAACGTAAAATCCTTGTTGGTCGTATATTGAACCGCTGCACCTGCAGCCCACTCCTGAAGTATTGTCGTTGTTACATTCTCGTTACGACAACGAGATTCACAAATCGGTCTTTGTCCAGTTATTTATCGCCTGGTATTTGTCGTATCTTGTCCCTCCTTTAACGATTTCACTTTCCCACAATTTCAAGTCCTTCTTCCTATTCAGGGCTGCTGTTATTCTATTCTTTTGCAGTGTTTGTAAGTTGCAATTTGGATGATTCCTGGCTAGCTCTACCGGCTTTACTTTTACTTCAAGGGGTATAGCACCGTAGTTCAATCGTTTAGTAACCGGTTCGTAATACTGATCGGGAACAGATGAAGCACATATTCCGAGTAACGTGGAGACCATTTTGCGATTGACTAGTCGGGATATCTTCCACTGAATCACCTTCTGCTTTGTCTTCGTGGTATAGTACTTCCGTATCAACAAAAGTCATTTCGTTCGTCAGCTCAAAAATCGCTCGACGATACCCGCTCCTATCAATATGGAACGCCGAGAAACAGAACTGCCTGCTTCCGGTAGTGCATTGATAATGCATCTGTCTTGCAACACTTTACAAACCAAAACACAGCGTCGGTAACTTCCCGCTTGCCATCGACTGTGACAGGCTCCCATCTATATATTACAACGCCAGTCGAAGGCTGTACATCCTCCATTATTCAGATTATGCACCTGAAAGATATGACACAGGAAACAATAACTAGTTACTACGGCATCAACAGACGAGCTAATTAGTACAAACTACAAACAGTACTCGTCGTATGTTACTTACGGAAGAACACTGTATTCATTCACAAAACGTATTTCATTCGGCGCATTAACGATGGAAAAGTCACTATATGTATCTGCGAGGTTCGCGGCAGCCGATTGGCTCTTGCTGGACACCACTCTTCCAGGTTCACGACTATGATATGACGAAGAGGCAACCGGGACACCATAACTCTCCTCGCGTGCATTCTGTCCCGTGCCCCGCTGTAAACGAGCAACGCGCGGTTGGCTATCTGTGATCCCTCGTGAGGAATTTGCAGCACTCTTACTCGGAGTTGTTTTCATATGACAAGGCTTGAGAGTTTAATACTCTACTAACTCACGGCATTTGGGAAATTAGTTAGCCTACCTTATTATTATCATGCCTTATTGACTTACTTACTTTATTAACCCTGCTATCCCTCAATTGACATATGGAAAAGTACAAACGAAAAGAAGAACATCCGCTAGGTTTCTTCGAGATTCGAACCTGGATTTTCCGATTCCCAGCCAGTTACCTTTTTCTTTTTTAATCTCATTTTGTTCGTTTTCGTTCGTTTCATCTGTTCGGGGCGGACGTCACAAGACACCCGTTTCAGTTCGTCGTTGATCCATTAACTCAGTTTTTTTTTTTTCCTCCAGAGGCTGCCGAACACGCTGAGCTACCGTGCCGGCTTACCTTGACCGTTGCGCTATCTGATGTGTTGGCAGAAGAGCCAACACCGTGTTGCTAGAGGAGGCCGAAATGCACGCGTTTCAACTCACGCAGACTGGCGTGAGGTCTGGAACAAGGTAAAGTAATTAGCCTATGAAGAAAAGAACGTAGTTGATTGAATACTTAACTTTAATCCATAATTGGAGAACATCGCTCTTGATGATACATAATTACAATCTCAATATAAACTGGTAATGGCGCCTTGCTAGGTCGTAGCAAATGACATAGCTGAAGGCTATGCTAACTATCGTCTCAGCAAATGAGAGCGTAGTTTGTCAGTATATCATCGATAGCAAAGTCGTCTGTACAACTGGGGCGAGTGCTAGGAAGTCTCTCTAGATCTGCCGTGTGGCGGCGCTCGGTCTGCAATCACTGACAGTGGCGACACGCGGGTCCGACGTATACTACCGGACCGCGGCCGATTTAAAGGTTACCACCTCGCAAGTGTGGTGTCTGGCGGTGACACCAGACTATCAGCGCTGTCGGCGTAAAGCGTTTACCAAATGGGTACAGAAGCAGCAGGTGTAAAAGTTTATTTCCTCGATTTATGGAGAAGTTTGCGTTGGCGGACTCAATACCTGATGATGAAAAATGCTCTATTTACAATTATCTATCGATCCCTCCAATTTTGAGTCGATTGCTCGTCATAGCCTTTACGGGTGATTTTCTCAAAATTGCGGGGGTGTTGACCCAAAATGTATTATAGTCCTTCGTTTTAGGTTGTACACAAGTGACCTGCCAAATTTGAGCCGAATCGGTTGGCCGTGTCTGAGGCCTTCCCCTTGTGAGTACCTATTACATAGTAAGTGCAATGCGTAAAGGTACATATGACAATGCTAGAAATAAGAAGTCAGGCAAGGGCATTTGTTTCCAATTTTATACTTGGGATCATTTTTATATGTTATCAAATTACTCCACAGATAAACTGCTGCACGTCATGCTGTCATGGAGAGGTATTTATATATCATGTTTAAAGCCAGCTTCCCATTCACATGAGCAAAAAATATGCATAGTTTGGGTTTTTTTTTTCGAGACAGTGACAAGACGTACAAAGGATCTGCTTCGGGACTAATGATTGACCATACTTTGAGCTTTATTTTAAACTTTCAACACAAAAAAAAACAAAATCGCGCCCATAATTATGGTTTGATCAAGGATCTGCGAGTTTGAGATAAAAAATTTTAAAAAACAAATCTTAGCTTTATATATGAGATGATTATTAAAAATAATTCATTTCTATTGATAAGGAAAAAAACAATTAGATATTTATACATCTTGTTTGAAAGGAAAGCTAAGATTTACTTTTTAAAAAAATGTATCTCCTTTATCCTCAAATCTAAATCCTTTTTCATACACAAGATTTTTATATTCTTTGCATTCACTTAAAATATATCATTATTGTGATTTTCTTTTCAATCATTAGATATTAGTTACATTTATTCAATAAATTAGACTGATGATGAGGGGCGTTATCAGTGATTAGCATTAATAGATAGAAATGGCTGGTAGCCCCTGGCTTACAGTTTAATGCCTTATATAATTCCTATTTAACAAATGAGAATATAGAATTTCTGTTGTTCACTATACTAAAGGGAAACAGTCACTTGAATGGCATGATATTAATTTTTGCTATAATTTATCAAAGGACCTTATGAGAGATTTTAAAGAAAAAGTAATTTAGTCTTTGATTTCTTATCACCAAAGATTATCAAAATATGTCATTAGAGAAATTAAAAATAAACTTGATTGGTGCCATATTTCGAATACCAAAAATTATCACATTATTTTTTAAAACAATTTAAAAATAGACTGGTGGCCTATTTCTGAATACCAAATATTATCAGAAAGCTGTATTAGAGAACTTAAACGTGAAGAAAATCAGTCTTATATTTCTATGATGATCCTTTATGCATGTATAACTTAATATTGCTTTCAACAATAACTCTATTAAAAATTTCATCCACATTTAATGTTCATATTAGGCCTTTTTGTGTGAATATTTTTTGTAATTTTTTTTCCAACATTAATCTCCATCATTTCTCGATTACAACACAATTTATTATTTTTTGGTGTGATATTTGGCCTTAGAAATGTTGTATAAAAACCAACCACTGAAGCATTGAAACTTTCTGGCAGATTAACCCTTTGCCTGCTGGAGTTGCACGATCCGCTTGGCACGCTGAGGCGCTGCGGCCTGCACTGTCATCCGTAAAGCTGCGCTAATGTGGCTGACCCTCGAGCTGCCGCCTGGGGCGGAGCGCTCCTCGCTGCCCCACCCGCCCTGTGCTGAATATTTCCCCAGTGACTGCGACTCCAAGCGAAGTATTGTGTCCTCTCACGGCTGACACAGAATACCCGTAAATGCTCACACTACGTAGTTCCCCTGCAGGTGAGTTACTACAGAATCAAACTGTCTGGTAAAACAATTTTCCATCACCAAGAATGATACCTTGCTTGTAGTTTTCTTGCACTATTTTCGTAGATTATGCCGAAAGCGACGTGATTCGTTAGCTTTACATCAATAGTTTATTGTTCTTTCTTGGATACCTATTTATAATGTCTGCATTTATCCACGCTTTCTTCACCGCACTAACTCAAGAACGAATAAAATAAGCCATAGATTACAGATTACTGTACGTTATTTATGTTGTTTAGAACATCGTATTACGTCGTTTATAGGAGAAAGCGACATACAGATCATCTTTCATATCGCACTACATCATCGGAATTTACCTTGAGCCACTGTAAGAACAATTTTACTTCACGCCGTTAAATTCGTATTCTGGTGTGATAAGAAATTTCACATGGCCTACTGTTTGTATCGCTGAATTGCCCGAATATTTGTTGCTCTTTGTAATTAACCGATTATGCGTAATTTTATTTCTTTGACGAAATTTGTGAAATACTTGTGATTGTTGAACATAAGTATTCAACAGATTTTCCAACATTTGAAGGCTGTGAAATCTCTGTCTTGTTAGCCCATTAAATTCACTTATAGAGAAAATTCAAAGTCATGAACTCTAAATTTAGGCGTTTCTTTTACACTTTGTGAATATGTTCCCCATTCTTCTTTTCGAACCAGGCTTTGGACCGGCACTGGCGAAGTTAAAAACATTTTTATTTTGTTTTTCCATTTTTATAATTTTTTGCTTTTTTGAAGTTTTTTTCTAATAGCATTATTGTATTCGTTCTATGCTGCAATTAGTAATTCTGTTTTGTGTGGTATTTTTCAAAACAGGGTACTACACACAATGGTACCTTGCAAGTTTTACATTCGTACCTCCTTTCTCGACTCACTTTTTGTTTCCAGCAAACAATGCATCTACGCGTTAGCGCACTTTTCTTGGATTGCTCACTTGTTATATTGTCTGGAAAATCCCTTGCCAGAAATCCTAGAGGATTATCATCAGATCACCTTCCTCTGCCAGCTTTTCTGCGCTCTAACGCATACGTTTCTGTAAGTTTCCTTACCAGTGACAGATGAAACTCTGCTATCGTCATTTTACGACCTGTTAGTGATCCGTGTAGCACATGAGCATTTAAAACACACAGAACGTGAAAAAAGAACTTTTTATACCACTTCATTGTTTTCCGTATACATCCGACAGAGCTAAGCAGCATGTCAGAACGGTCAACTGCTCCCATATTCAAGTTATAATCTACAGTGCTTTGTGGTTTCTTAAATTTTTCTCCAGTATTCCTGTCAATCTTTCCTGTGTCAACCATTTCTGTGGTGTTACATGTGGGCAACATCCACACTTCCCTTTTGTCACACCACTTTATAGCAAGCATTGTATCAGTACACATAAATTGAATATCTCCACGTTCCAGTTTCTTCTGAAGTTTCAGCATGTTGCGTCTGTTCTTACGGATAGTACCACATGCGTTGGTCCCATGCCTGTGAAGCCAGACAAACAAGTCTGGGCTTGAGTACCAGTTATCGACGTATAAGGTGTGTCCACGTTCTAAATAGGGTTTCATAAGTGTGGCCACTATGTCACCACTTTTCCCAAAATTCTGGAATTCAGTTTCTGTTGATGACCCTGTATAAACAATGAAATCCAAGACATAGCCAGTCTTACAATCACATAACACAAATGTTTTTATACCGAATCTACTCCGTTTCGATGGAATGAATTGTCTGATGGATAAGCGTCCTTTGAATAATAAGAAACTTTCATCAATGCAGAGTTTCTGATGTGGATTTAATGCACAACGGAAAGCTGTACGAACTTTATTGACAATGTTCCTAATTTTGAATAATCTGTCTCCTCCAGTATTGGCAGAGTTGTCACTGAAATGTAACATTCACATAAGTAACAAAAAGCGGCCTCTTGACATGAGTACACTAAAAATTGGCGTATTTACAAGAACATCTCTCGTCCAGTATTCGCTAGTTTTCAGTTTTATCACGCGAGGCATCAGAAGACAAACAGCTATGAAGCAATACATTTCTTCATATCCAGTATCTTTCCAGTTTGAGATTCGAGAATGCACTGATTCGGGAGTATTCTCCTTGGTGATTAAATAAAACCGATTCATTTCGTCAGCTATATATTTCATCAGTTATTGTGTAAAGAATAACATGAAAACTGACAGAATACTTGACTCATTCCCTATTCGACACATATGTCCCGACAGCGTATCATCAAATGCGTGATTAACTGTCTGAAAGTCATTTTCTTGCCAGTCAAATATATCACTAAGACGTGCTTTCTTCATGGGCGTTTCACTATCACTTTCTGATTCTTCAGATTCAGAACAATTAAGAACTCTTGTTGAAACATGAGACTGCTTTGACACCCCTGCTGACGTGGACGGTTTATGAATAGAGCTTTCGGACTCTGTGAAAGAGCTACCACTTTCGTCAAAATGAAGTAGTTCACCCTCACTGTCGATCCTCGTAAGAATCTCCATGACATCTTCCTCAGTGCAACCACGATGTCTCGCCATTTTCCTTGTAAAATACTGGACGTGAAAACACTGATGTAAATTCCGATGAACAGTGAACTTAGTGCAAAGCCTAGGCTCAAAACAGACAAGTTAGCGGCAAGGACTGCGAAAAGCTACTGAGACATGGAACGCGAAGTCCGCTGTCGGAGTTATGTCGTCATCAGCGCTCAGGGGCCGGCAAGCGGGTGCGATTTAGCTTGTCAACAGCGCTCAGGGCAAAATCGGCGGCCGCGACTATACTTGTCATTAGCACCCAGGGAGCGGCACGCAGCACGACGAGTAAACTCATCAACAGCAGTCAAAGGGTTAAAAGAGTGTGCTAGACCGAGACACGAACTCAGGACCTTTGCCTTTCATGAGCAAGTGCTCTACCATCTGAGCTACCCAAGCATGACTCACAACCCATCCTCACAGCTTCAATTATGCCAGTACATCGTCTCCTACATTCCGAAATTCACAGAAACTCTTTGCAGAAGAGGTCCAGCACACAGTTTTAATCTGCCAGAAAATTTCATATCAGCGCACACTATGCTGCAGAGTGAAAATCTCATACTGAGCTGTCTCTTATAGGTAATATCAAACAGATGAAATAGATGACTCATTTATACTAATAAAATTTCAAGCAATTAAATGAATAAATTTACTGATAAGCAGAAATAAGAGCTCCTGAGAAGGAACTGAAGAATAAGCATGACAAGTTTTTGCCGAGCTCTAGTCAGTGCACAACAATAGGACCAAATGGATGTGGAAAACAACATTGATGATCGACATTTATATTCTAGCTCCAGGATACCTAAACAGGGATAAAATAAAGCATTTGCATGTTTATTCTAAAAGCTTGGGTCAATCGAAAAATTTATAAAAATGTGTAAAAAAAAGGGGAAGATAGCGGTAATGGAACGATTATTATATTTATCGAAAAAAATGACGAAATTATACCAATGGATGAATGTAAAGATAATAAATAACATAAAAGAAAATAATAATATTGGCTTAGCAAAGGCTAAAGGAAGATAACCTTGAAAAAAATTACGTTATCTTCCAGGCTGGGGCCAATTCTCCTTTTACTGGAAGAAAATACAGTGTTAAAAGACCTGAGATGATACAGCCAGGCGAATTAAATGGTAAATGGATAAAGCTAAGGAAACAGACAATGAATATTTTAATATGGAACATTAGAGGCCTAACAAATAAAGATGGGGAAATAATCAGACAGTTAGACAACAAAAAAGGTTCATTATTGTGTTATAGAAAAGAATAGAGAAGGGAAAAAGCATGGAAAATAAAGGATTCTACATGTACTTATACAGCAGGGTGCAAAAACATCAAAGGGCAAAGTAAGGAGTGACTATATTTATAAATAAAAAATTACTGCAGCATGGTAACCTGTTGATGAAAATCTGATTAAAGTAAACAAAACTTTATATTGACACAAAACTACCATGATAGCAGTCTATACAGTAAGTGGGGTTGAACCAGTAAATACCAAAGAAACATTCATCAATAAATTAAATGAATTCATAGAAGGAATAGGAAATACATGAGAAATATTAATTACTGGAGACTTCAATAGTAGACAGGACGACAAGTAGGAAATAATATAGTAGGACTGCATGGAGAAAATACAATAAATGATAATGAACTAAGATTAATTAATATATGTGAACAAAATACACTACAGATTCTGAGTGGTTTCTATTCACATAAATAAATTAATAAATATACATGGCATCAAGGGACACTCCAATTAAAATCAATAATAGATTCCCTAATAATTCAGCATGAACCTTCTTTTTTTTTAAAAAAAAATTAAAGCGGGCATCAGGGCCCACTACGCAGCCTGCTGAACTCGTCAGCACAGTGGGACCTGCTGTTTTTCTTCAGCTAAGTAATGTAGGCTTATGACTGGGTACTATGGTACTATAGTTTTGTTCTTGACATGGCCAAACTTTGGCATGCAATAGTTTAGTGTCAATAACTTCTGATCAAGGCCAAATTATTTTGGCTCAACCCAAGGTAGAGATTGGATTGTATTTGCAAATTCAGCCTGATGTGTTATATGTATAATTATCACAGTTGCTGACAGGCCTGCACGATATTAAAAATGCTTAGTAAAATATCAATCAAATCTTTAAAAAGAAGGAAGTCCAATGGAATTGGAGGAGTACCAAGAGAACTGGTGAAATATGGTACAGATAAATTACATGAACTATTGAAAAGCCTTTTTGGAATATGTTTAAATGGCGACACCATACCAGAAGACTGCAAAGTAGGATTTATATCAATATTCCAAAAGAACGGAAGATTAGTGCAAGGAATACAGAGGAATCGCTGCAACTAATGTATTTAGCAGATTGTATAGAAGGATTATCGAACATTTTTTGGAAAAAGAATTTAAGGAAATGGAGGCCAAGGAACAGGAGCACTTCGGAGTGGGAAGAACAACTATAGATCATATAGTTTTAATTACAACAAAATATTAAAAAGAAAAAAGCTTGAAATCAACCCACTCATTTAGTATTTGTATACACTAAGTATAACCTACAATAATATTCCCAGATGTAACTTGTGGAAAGCTTTAAAGGCATTAAATATTATTTCCATCGTAATTAATGAAATTTGGAACCCTTACGAAAACTCTATTGCAAGAATAAATGTACAAAATTATCTCTCACCTGTTTTTAAATTTGCAAAAGGATTATGTCAAGGATACACTCTGTTGCGAACAGTTTACAAAATATAAAACAGATGAACCATTGGGAAACTGAAAAAGAAATGTAAAAACATGGGGATCCCAGTAAATAATATTACACTATACTCATCACAATTTGCTTATGACGAACTAATTTTGTACATTGTAAGGGAATTTATAGAAGAGTATAAAAAATGAGTGCTATGGTCAACAGGAATATCACATAATATATGGTAATAGGAGACACATATCAAGATTTGACATGGGAAGAAGGGTGGGAACTATTAAGCACACCGAAGAGTACTAACGTCTAGGTGTGAATATCACACAAGGTGGAAAACAAGACAGGAAAAATAATTCAAAAATTAATGCTGTATAGTTTACTATTGCAACAGTAAATGGTATTTTATGGGAATAACAAATTAGAAACAAGAAGGAAAATCTTCAACACAGTTATCAGAAGCATTATGGCATATGGCTCTGAAGTATGTACAGTTAAATCACACACTGTAAATAGGTTGATGGCAGAGGAAACGGACATTTGGTGGGGTGTCTAGGCGAGGAAGATTTTCAGCAAGAAGAAAATGGACGTTACAAATTCAATTGCAGATTTGGTAGAGGTAAAACAACTGTTACAGAATGTACATACAAAAAGGATGTCATAGGAGAGATTACCAAAGAGGATTATTTAATACAGACAACCAGGAAGAAAGAGATATGGGAGACCACTGACGTCATGGGTACAAGGAATTCAGGCTTCTCTCAGAAGAAGAAATATTGAACATTTATGGACAGAGTAAAATGGAAGATAAAATCAAATTTCATGTGTAATCTTGAGCTATCAGAAAGTGTATAATTTAGTACGACACTGAATAGTAAAAATAAAATAAAATAAATAAACAAATTAAAGTATGCTAGAATATATAAATCACAGTGATGATATAGATTTTGGATAAATATGTGTCAGCACATTTAAAAATATTGGTAAACCACCAGTAAAATCTGATGGAGATACGTTAACAATCACTAGAATGAATATGAAGATACAGAAGGTGTACTGAATTGTTTAACTAAAAACAGTTTACTAGCTTCATTTATGTGAAAAATTTAATGCTATTGATTTCTTAGATATGCTAGAATTTTATATGATTAAAAAGCAGTGCATAATAAAATAATACAAATAAAAAAACCTAGTAAAGGAAATAATATAATTATTTTTAAAAGAAATTGTTGAAAGATATTTTCCTAGTTTTTTCACAAATAAATCCTGATTTGATTCACTAGACAATATAAGTGAAAAAATTGTTGAAGATTTAATTAATAATAAATGGAGAAACCAACTCAACGTATTTGGTGAAATAATTTAGCAGTTATTCATAGAGAAGCAGTTATTGAAAGAGAAGTGTAACCTAGAAATAAAAATTATCACGATAAACATGTTTGAATAACACATATGTTAATGAATAAATTTAGTTGTTTTGTTATGAACAATCCTAATGCAGTACCATATCTGATTAGATTTTTGAGTAATGTATGACATTCATTTTGGAAAAATGAAAAATAAGTAAAAGGATTAGTATTATTTACTTTTCAACCTGTTTCTCCATTATTATAATTATTGTGGTCCAAAGTCGAAATTAGAAGAAAGGTAAGCTAGAGGCAATCAAGAAACAAATCCATTTGATGTGGCATAAAGGAACATCATATTGCATCATATTTAGCATCTCTTGATCCATTAGTAGGCAGAGCAGTTGTTACTGCAAAAGCATTGATGGACAACAAAAAAGGTGACGAAGATTAGAAGAACAAAAAAGACACAATTTGCAATAGAGAAGAAACCTCCACCTGGCACTGGATTGAAATAAAAACTTTCCAAAAAGAATACACATGTTTCCTAATGCATTAAGTAATTCTGATATAGAAAATGTTGTAAAAAATTAAAAATCAGACACTTTTATTGTGTCTTTATGATCTATGAATTACCTAATCATTGTAGAGAATATGAATCTGGAATAGTTAATTTAGAAACTTCTGATGATGTAGGCACTCAGTGGATATGTTATTATGAGATCAACAATAAAAAATTTGTGTTTGATTCATTTGGAGGAATTATTCCTGAAGAATTGGTTATATATCTTGTCTCAAGTGAGCTGTATTATAATGGGAGACAGAAATCATAAAATCATTTGTGATTATTGGTGTCTTATTTGTGCTAAGGCTTTTGTGTGTTAATTATAGGTTCAATGATATTTTGAATACAACAGATGGACATTTTTGGAAAATAGGTATGGCATAAAGACTTGCAAATAAATTTTCGAGAATTAGAAAAATAAAATCTATTTTAGAATCATTTGACACCAAAACAAAAAATTCGATTAAATACTTTCAGAAAGAATTAATCTGAATTTCACAAATGTATATTAGTTATAAAGGAAGAAGATTAGGCAATATAAAAAAGCCAGTATGTGTTCATGATACTGTAACTAAACAATATTTAGAAAATCATTTAAAAGATCATTCTATAAAGGCTAAGAATACAAGTATTCTAACACTATTCATAATTATATTACCAAACAAGAATTATCATCAGATAGAATGAAACTACTGTAAAAATAGAAATGAATAAATCATTAACAGATTTAATGTCACAAGTGCAGTCGATATGTGAAAAGGAACATGGTAAACAAGCACTTAACTTTATTCTTATTAAAGGTGAAGAAACAAAAAATTCATCATTTTTAGTCAGACATCATTCATAGTAATTTTTTCATTATTTGTCAAAATATTCAGTTTTCAATGTGACTAGTGATGCTGTATCAATAAACATCGAACACAAATCTAACTTTATAAACGTAAGATTAAAGGTTCTGTTAAAATTGCAAACATAGTTAATACAATTATATTTGATGAAATAATTCAAAATTTAATAAATTTTTAATCTATTTAAATGGTTAATCACATCTGTAGCTTGAAGTGCAGGAAATATAGCGAGAATCGTCACCCTCCAAGTATCACCATTAAAAATGGAAGACAGAGAATTAAAGGTCTTCACACAGTATGCAAGACTAAAAAGAGTAAATTATTTTAAAAAATTTATAGGTGATTGCCTGAATACTTATGAAGCTATTATTAATGAATTTCATAAATCAATGACAAAATATTTGAAAGAAGAAATATTGTTTCTTTCAGAAGAGATGATTTGTGGCAAACAGATCTCGAAGAAATGCATTCTTAAAAATTGAAAGAAATTTCCAAAATAAATAATGCACATAGATATATATTATCTGTAATCCATGTGTTCTAAAATCGTGCTTGGTCATTCCAGTTTTACAGGTAGAAATGCGGTCACACCTATCAAAAAGTAAAGAAAAAGACAACTCCAAAAAATTTTAAACAGATAATGAAAAAGAATTATATAATAAAGGTTTTCAAGATCTTATGAAAAAATAAGGCATTAATCACTATTCTACTTTTAGAGGATTAAATTATTCGTTCTTATCCAATCACACATACATTAAATTCATTGGATGGAGAAAAAAACAAAAGGATCTTTTTATGAGTAAGAATTAAAGAAGAGCAAACATCCAGATGCATAAAGAATATTAAAAAAATGATGGTCAAGTTTTTGTTAAGTGGCTTGGTTTTGATAATTCTCATATTAAATTTTCTAATAATTTTCTAATAATTTTTTATTTAGACCTGGAATATCTTTTAAACATACAAAACAGCAAACTAAATTCGATAACAAACAAGATTTTTTGATTATTGTCAAAAAGTCCATGGTTTAAAGCTAAAGATATTAAACAAATTGTAGTATATGAATATCCTAAAAAGACTGTCATGACCCTATTATAGAAAAATATCGTATGGATTACAGAAATTTTAAGTGAAATGACTTGTTCCCCCTATAAACGAATATCCTCATACTAAATTGATTTGTGAACCAATTCTATATCTATTAATTATGAAATTTAAAATAAAAAAGACTGAAGATCTCCCTGCATTATAGAAAAAGTTTTACCATCTATTAGAGTATACGGAGAATATACAATTTAAAAAGAAAAAGATTATAAAATTGACAAAAATCATTCACAAAAGTAAAATAAAATTCATAGTATATCTATTGATCATGTAGATAATACTACTAATTTGCTGACAGAAAATTTAACTTCTATGAGATGATATGTCATACCAATGCAAAACCTGGTATTAAGCCAAATTTTTATCTTTTAAATTTATTTGATAACAATTTTATTAATAATTAAGTTGTACTAACTCTAGCTAACGTTCTTTAAAGACATATACTGACAGAACAACACATCCCAATTATGAAACATTACTATATTTAGATTATGATCCATATGATATTAATATGTATCTTATGATGAAAGAAGTACCAAGTATTAATATTTTTTGTATAGAAAATATTTATATATATTAGAAATATTTATATCAGAAATCTTTATATGGTAGAAAAATCAATGATAATTTTTAAACTTTTATTTTCTCCAGTAAATTTCCTTCTAACAAAATCGAAGGCACACAGAGCAAGGTTTTTCAATGATTTTGAGAACTCAATTAATAATTTTACATTGCATGAATTTAGAGAGGGTGGTTATAGAACAGTGTGTAGACCTTGTTTGTCTAATGACTACTGAGGTCGCTGATATGGAGTAAGAGCAGTAGGTGGAAACAAAATGCACCTACATGTTTTTGTTGCTGTCCGGATACGTTTGATCGCATAGTGTATGCTTGAAACAGTAATTGTCCTAACACATAATTTTCGGATGCTCCTGAAATTTCTTTAATGTATGTCGATTTTGTAAGTAAATGAAAAACCCAAATGAAGTCTTCTGAGTAGAAAATAAAAATAGTCCGACTCTCTGGTATTGAGGACAACAAAATGCTGACTAAACCTTATCTATAAAAGATAGGAAAAGAACTCTGATTGTAAGTTCCTTGCAGATTAGTCACTTAGAAATTTACGAGGGGTGTACTTTAAGTAATGCAACACATTTTTGTCCTCAGCCAATTTACGGTGGGACAATGAGAAAGATTTCCCCTTCATCGAATGTAGTTTCATGATGCTCCGATAGGTGGCAGCACTATAAGTACACTTCAAAATGGCGTCCGTAACGGAGGCGCGTTCCAGCAGACAGCTGTCATTTAGTTTCTTCTGGCGCAAAACCATGGTATTGCAGATATTCATTAGAGCTTGCAGAATGTCTGCGGAGACATGGCACTCAGGAAAAGCACGGTAAGTCGTTTGTCATCGTCGCAACAAAGTCGCGCAAACTATTCTCCACAAACATGCATGCCAGCCACGCGATCTCTGGTGTAGTGTTGGACCGTGCAGGCACTCTCTTTTTGAGATAATCGACACATCACAATCAAACACTCCCTACTCAACTGGATGTCTCTGCTTGTAGTGCTGACACACTCGTTCACCAGCTGAAGTACTCAAAGATGTGTTCCCACCGGGTTGTTTGCCACCCAACGGAAGTTCATAAAGAGCAATGAAGAACCATCCATGCACAATTCCTTGCTCATTATGAGGCGTTAAGAACCAGTATGTGGCTGATGAGGAGTTTATTGCTGCAGCAAGACATTGGTTCTGACGTCGACCAATTTACTTTAAATTATTGAAGAGCATTCGTACATCAATGTCGAACACGTATATTATCTATACGATCAATAGACAATGAATTCATTTTAATTATCAATTAATTTTTCAACTTTATAATTTTATTTTTATTTTTTATTTTTATATTCTTCATGCACTCTAATAAGATGGTATAACCTTTTCAATACTGCAGCCTTGAAAATTATTTTAAATTTCATAATTAATCCATATAGAATTGGTTCACAAATCAATCTGGTATGTGGTCCTTCGTTTATAAGGGGAACAAGACGTTCTTCTTAAAATTTCTATAAATAATACGATATTTTTCTATAGTATGGTCGTGAACAGTCTTTTTGGCTTATTCATATACTGTTCTTGTAGTGGTCTTCAGTCCTGAGACTGATTTGATGCAGCTCTCGATGCTACTCTATCCTGTGCAAGCTTCTTCATCTCCCAGTACCTACTGCAACCTACATCCTTCTGTATCTGTTTAGTGTGTTCATCCTTGGTCTCCCTCTACGATTTATACCCTCCACACTGCCCTCCAATACCAAATTGGTGAACCCTTGATGCCCCAGAAGATGTCCTACCAACCGATCCCTTCTCTTCTTCTTGTCAAGTTGTGCCAGTAACGTCTCTTCTCCCCAATCCTATTCAATACCTCCTCATTAGTTACGTGATCTACCCACCTTATCTTCAGCATTCTTCTGTAGCACCACATTTCCAAAGCTTCTATTCTCTTCTTGTCCGGACTAGTTATCCTCCATGTTTCACTTCCATATATGGCTACACTACGTACAAATACTTTCAGAAACGACTTTTTGCCACATAAATCGATACTCGATGTTAACAAATTTTTCTTCAGAAACGCTTTCCTTGCCATTGCCAATCTACATTTTATATCCTGTCTACATCGACCATCATCAGTTATTTTCCTCTCCAAATAGCTAAACTCCTTTACTACTTTAAGTGTCTCATTTCCTAATCTAATTCCCTCAGCATCACCCGACTTAATTCAACTACATTCCATTATCTTCGTTTTGCTTTTGTTTATGTTCATCTTATATCATCCTTTCAACACACTATCCATTCCTTTCAACTGCTCTTCTAAGTCCTTTGCTGTCTCTGACAGAATTACAATGTCATCAGCGAACCTCAAAGTTTTTATTTCTTCTCCTTGGATTTTAATACCTACTCCGAATTTTTCTTTTGTTTCCTTCTCTGTTTGCTCAATATACAGATTGAATAACATCGGGGAGCGGCTACAACCCCGTCTCACTCCCTTCCCAATCACTGCTTCCCTTCCATGTCCCTCACCTCTTATAACTGCCATCTGGTTTCTGTACATATTGTAAATAGCCTTTCGCTCCCTGTATTTTACCTCTGCCACCTTCAGAATTTGAAAGAGAATATTCCAGTCAACATTGTCAAAAGCTTTCTCTATGTCTACAAATGCTAGAAACGTACGTTTGCCTTTCCTTAATCTAGCTTCTAACATAAGTCGTATGGTCAGTATTGCCTCACGTGTTCCAACATTTCTACGGAATCCACACTGATCTTCCCCGAGGTCGACTTCTACCAGTTTCTGTAAAGAATTTGCGTTAGTATTTTCCATCCGTGACTTATTAAACTGATTGTTCGGTAATTTTCACATCTGTCAGCACCTGCTTTCTTCGGGATTGGAATTATTATATTCTTCTTGAAGTCTGAGGCTATTTCGCCTGTCACATAGATCGTCCTCACCAGATGGTAGAGTTATGTCAGGACTGGCTCTCCCAAGGCCGTCAGTAGTTCTGATGGATTGTTGTCTACTTCCGGGGCCTTGTTTCGACTCAGGTCTTTCAGTGCAGTATCGTATCCCTCATTTCACTTTCATCTACATCCCCTTCCATTTCCATAATGTTGTCCTCAAGTAAATCGCCCTTGAATAAACCCCCTATATACTCCTTCCACCTTTCTGCTTTCCCTTCTTTGCTTAGAACTGGGTTTCCATCTGAGCTCTTGATATTCATACAACTGGTTATATTCATACAAGTGGTTCTCTTTTCTCCAAAGGTGTCTTTAATTCTCCTATAGGCAGTATCTATCTTCCCCTAGTGCGATAAGCCTCTACATGCTTACATTTGTCCTCTAGCCATCCCTGCTTAGTCATTTTGCACTTCCTGTCAATCTAATTTTTGAGATATTTCTATTCCTTTTTGCCTGCTTCATTTACTGCATTTTTATATTTTCTCCTTTCATCAACTAAATTCACTGTGTCTTCTGTTACCCAAGGATTTCTACTAGCTCTCGTCTTTTTACCTACTTCAACCTCTGCTGCCTTCACTACTTCATCTCTCAAAGCTACCCATTCTTCTTCTACTGCATTTCTTTTCCCCATTCCTGTCAATTGTGCCCTTATGCTCTCCCTGAAACTCTGTACAACCTCTCGTTTAGTCAGTTTATCCAGGTCCCATTTCCCTAAATTCCCACCTTTTTGCAGTTTCTTCAGTTTTAATCTACAGTTCATAACCAATAGATTGTGGTCAGAGCCCACATCTGCCCCAGGAAATATCTTACAATTTAAAACCTGGTACCTAAATCTCAGTCTTACCATTATATAATCTATGTGTAACCCGTCAGTATCTCCAGGCTTCTTCCATGTATACAACCTTCTATTATGATTCTTGAACGAAGTGTTAGCTATGATTAAGTTTTGCTCTGTGCAAAATTCCACCAGGCGGCTTCCGCTTTCATTTCTTAGCCCCAATTCATATTCACCTACCACGTTTCCTTCTCTCCCTTTTCCTACTACCGAATTTCAGTCATCCATGACTATTAAATTTTCGTCTCCCTTCACTATCTGAATAAATTCCTTTATTTCATCACACATTTCTTCAATTTCTTCGTCATCTGCAGAGCTAGTTGGCATATAAACTTGTACTACTGCAGTAGGCATGGGCTTCGTGTCTATCTTGGCTCCAATAAGGCATTCACTATGCAGTTTGTAGTAGTTTACCCACACTCCTATGTTTTTTCATTATTAAACTGACGCCTGCATTACCGCTGTTTGTTTTTGTATTCATAACCCTGTATTTGCCTGACCAAAAGTCTTGTTCCTCCTGCCACTGAAATTCACTAATTCCTACTATATCTAACTTTAACCTATCCATTTCCCTTTTTAAATTTTCTAACCTACCTGCTCGATTAAGAGATCTGACATTCCATGCTCCGATCCTTAGAACGCAAGTCTTCTTACTCCTGATAACGACGTCCTCCTGAGTAGTCCCTGCCCGGAGATCCGAATGGGGGACTATTTTACGTCTGGAGGACGCAGTCAATAAAGCCATACAATAAAGCTGCATGCCCTTGGGAAAAATTATGGCTGTAGTTTCCCCTTTCTTGCAGCCATTCGCAGTACCAGCACAGCAAGGCCGTTTTGGTTAGTGTTACAAGGCCATAACAGTCAATCATCCAGACTGTTGCCCCTGCAACTACTGATAAGGCTGCTGCCTCTCTTCAGGAACCAAACATCTGTCTGGCCTCTCAACAGATACCTCTCCATTGTGGTTGCACCTACGGTATGGCTATCTGTATCGCTGAGGCACGCAAGCGTCCCCACCAATGGCAGGTTCCATGGTTCTTGGCGGGGATTCATATACTACACTTTGATTAAAATATTTAGCTTTAAACCATGGACTTATTGACAATAATCAAAAAATCTTGTTTGTTATCGAATTTAGTTTGCTGTTTTGTATGTTTAAAAGATATTCCAGGTCTAAATAAATAATTATTAGAAAATTATTAGGAAATTTAATATGAGAATTATCAAAACCAAGCCACTTAACAAAAACTTGACCATCATTTTTTTAAAATTCTTTATGCATCTGGATGTTTGCTCTTCTTTAATTCTTACTCATAAAAAGATCCTTTTGTTTTTTCTCCATCCAATGAATTTAATGTATGTGTGATTGGATAAGAATGAATAATTTAATTCTCTAAAAGTAGAATAGTGATTAATGCCTTATTTTTTCATAAGGTATTGAAAATCTTTATTATAAAATTCCTTTTCATAATCTGTTTAAAATTTTTTGGAGCTGTATTTTTTTATGTTTTTCATAGGTGTGAACTAGATTTCTACCTGTAAAACTGGAATGACCAAGCACGATTTTAGAAGACATTATTTATTTTGGAAATTTCTTTTAATTTTTCAGAATGCATTTCTTCGAGATCTGTTTGCCACAAATCATCTCTTCTGAAAGAAATAATATTTCTTCTTTTCAAATTTTTTGTCATTGATTTATGAAATTCATTAATAATAGCTTCATAAGTATTCAGGCAATCACATAAATTTTTTAAAATAATTTACTCTTTTTAGTCTTGCATACTGTGTGAAGACCTTTAATTCTCTGTCTTCCATTTTTAATGGTGATTCTTGGAGGGTGACGATTCTCACTATATTTCCTGCACTTCAAGCACCAGATGTGATTAACCATTTATATAGATTAAAAATTTATTAAATTTTGAATTATTTCACCAAATATAATTATATTAACTACGTTTGCAATTTTAACAGAACCTTTAATCTTACGTTTATAAAGTTAGATTTGTGTTCGATGTTTATTGATACAGCATCACTCGTCACATTGAAAACTGAATATTTTGACAAATAATGAAAAAATTATTATGAATGATGTCTGACTAAAAATGATGAATTTTTTGTTTCTTCACCTTTAATAAGAAAAAAATTAACTACTTGTGTACCATGTTCCTATTAACATATCGACTGCACTTGTGGCATTAAATCTGTTAATGCTTTATTCATTTCTTTTTTTACAGTAGTTTCATTCTATCTGATGATAATCCTTGTTTGGTAATATAATTATTGAATAGTGTTAGAATACTTGTATACTTAACCTAAATGGAATGATCTTTTAAATGATTTTCTAAATCTTGTTTAGTTACAGTATCATGAACACCTAGTGACTTTTTTAAATTGCCTGATCTTCTTCCTTTATAAGTAACATACTTTTGTGAAATTCAGATTAATTCTTTCTGAAAGTATTTAATCGAATTTTCTGTTTTGGTGTCAAATGATTCTAAAATAGATTTTATTTTTCTAATTCTCGAAAATTTATTTGAAAGTCTTTATGCAATACCTTATTTCCAAAAATTTCCATCTGTTGTATTCAAAATATCATTGAACCTATAATTAACACACAAAAGCCTTAGCACAAATAAGACACAAATAATCACATATGATTTCATGATTTTTGTCTCCCATTATAATACAGCTCACTTGAGACAAGATATACACTGCTGGCCACCGTAAATGCAACACCAAGAAAGACAAGAGGTAGCACAACAAAATTTATTTTGTAGATAACATGTTGACCAAGTATCAAATGATTACGTTTACAGACGTCTGTGACATGTGGTTACTGCCAGAATCAGTAGCCAGAGTAGCCGCCATTGTTGGAGATCACCACTGCCACACGTCTCGGCATTGAGTCAAAAAGACGTTGGATGTGTTCCTGGGGTACAGCAGCCCAAGCAGCTTCCACACGTTGCCAAAGATCATCTGGTGTGGCAGCTGGAGATGTAATCTGGGTCACTCGTTGAGCAACCATGGACCACATGTTTTCTGTCGGCGAAACATCCGGAGAGCGAGCCGGCCAGGGAAGCAATTCAATCTGGTTATTGACGAAGAACCTTTGGACAATACGTGCCACGTGTGGTCGCGCATTATCCTGTTGAAATATGGCTGTGGCCGAGCCCTGAAGATAAGGAAGGACAACTGGCTCCAGCACCTCGGATATGTAGCGCCAGCTATTTAAAGTATCGGCAATGCGCACTAGAGGCGTGCGAGAGTAATATCCAATACCGCCCCATACCATAATACCCGGTGCAAGACCAGTGTGGCGGTGCATAATGCAGCTGTCCAGCATCCTCTCTCCACTGTGTCTCTACACTCGAATCCGACCATCGTGGTGCTGCAGACAGAAGCGTGCCTCGTCAGTAAAGACAACGTCATTCCATTCTGCCGTCCACATCCGTCTGTCATCACACCATTGGCGACGGAGACGTCTGTGGTTCTGCGTCAATGGTAGACGAAGCAATGGACGTCTTGCGGACAGACCACTCTGCTGTAAACCGCGTCGAATGGTACGCGCAGACACTGGATGATGCGTTACAGACGCAATGTGCTGTGCTATGGTTCGGGATGTCACTGAGCGATCCGTCACTGCCATGCGCACAATTTGCCTATCAGCACGTGCAGTGGTGCACCAAGGTGAATGCGATCGACCACGTCGGTCCGTCGTACCCTCCTGCATCCAACGGTCACATACCCGCATTACAGTCGTTTAGTTTCGTCCAACACGACTAGCGATTTCTCTGTATGATAATCCACAATCTCGGTAAGCCACTATCCTTCCTCTGTCGAACTCGGATACTTGATCAAACGATGTTCGCTGTTGTCTACGAGGCATAACTGATCGTCTTGTGAAACAACCACAAGGTAAACACATGTGCCGAACGTACACTCGTCGAAATCGCCAAGCCTTAAATGGCGCTATGAGGTGGCGCCACAGGCGCGCGTGATGTGCGTCTGCGCTGAAATTCTAATCAGTTGCATATCTCATCGCTGCAAACTCATGGTGTAAATTTCACTTGATTCGGATGCTTCCTTCAGGGTGTTGCATTTACGGTGGCCAGCAGTGTATAACCAATTCTTCAGGAATAATTCCTCCAAATGAATTAAACACAAATTTTTTATTGTTGCTCTTATAATAACATATCCACTGAGTGCCTACATCATCAGAAGTTTCTAAATTAACTATTCCAGATACATATTCTCTGCAATGATTAGGTAATTCGTCAATCATAAAGACAATAAAAGTGTTTGATTTTTTATTTTTTACAACATTTTCTATATCAGAATTACTTAATGCATTAGGAAACATATGTATTCTTTCTGGAAAGTTTTTATTTCAAACCAGTGCCAGGTGGAGGTTTCTTCTCTATTGCAAATTGTGTCTTTTTTGTTCTTCTAATTCTTCGTCACCTTTTTTGTTGTCCATCAATGCTTTTGCTGTACCAACTGCTCTGCCTACTAATGGATCAAGAGATGCTAAATATGATGCAATATGATGTTCCTTTATGCCACATCAAATGGATTTGTTTCTTGATTGCCTCTAGCTTACCTTTCTTCTAATTTCGACTTTGGACCACAATAATTATAATAATGGAGAAACAGGTTGAAAAGTAAATAATACTAATCCTTTTACTTATTTTTCATTTTTCCAAAATGAATGTCATACATTACTCAAAAATCTAATCAGATATGGTACTGCATTAGGATTGTTCATAACAAAACCACTAAATTTATTCATTAACATATGTGTTATTCAAACATGTTTATCGTGATAATTTTTATTTCTAGGTTACACTTCTCTTTCAATAACTGCTATATTTAAAATCATTCATAAAAACATGTTAAGTTGGTTTCTCCATTTATTATTAATTAAACCTTCGACAATTTTTTCACTTATATTGTCTAATGAATCAAATCAGGATTTATTTGTGAAAAAACTAGGAATATATCTTTCAAAAATTTCTTTTAAAAAGAGTTATATTTATTTCTTTACTAGGTTTTATTTTATTTGTATTATTTTATTATGTACTGCTTTTTTGTCATATAAAATTCTAGCATATCTAAGAAATCAATAGCATCAAAATTTTCACAAAAATGAAGCTAGTAAACTGTTTTTTAGTTAAACAATTCATTACTCCTTCTGTGCCTTCATATTCATTCTACTGATTGTTAACTTAGCACCATCAAATTTTACTGGTGATTCACCAATATTTTTAAATGTGCTGACACACATTTATCCAAAATCTGTATCATCACTGTGATTTATATATTCTAGCATACTTGAACTTGTTTATTTCTTTTTTTAATTTTTACTATCCTGTGTCACACTAAATTTTACACTTTCTGATATCACAAGATTACAGATCAAATTTGATTTTATCTTCCATTTTACTCTGTCCATAAATGTTCAATATTTCTTCTTCTGAGAGAAGCCTGAATTCCTCGTATCCATGATGACAGTGGTCTCCCATTTCTCTTTCTTCCTGGTTGTCTGTATTCCATAATTCTCTTTGGTAATTTCTCCTATGACATCCTCTTTGTATGTACATTCCGTAACAGTTGTTTTACCTCTACCAAATCTGCAATTGAATTTGTAACGTCCATTTTCTTCTTGCTGAAAATCTTCCTCGCCTAGACACCCCACCAAATGTCCGTTTCCTCTGCCATCAACCTATTTACAGTGTGTGATTTAACTGTACATACTTCAGAGCCATATGCCATAATGCTTCTGATAACTGTGTTGAAGATTTTCCTTCTTGTTTCTAATTTGTTATTCCCATAAAATACCATTTACTGTTGCAATATTAAACTATACAGCATTTATTTTTGAGTTATTTTTCCTGTCTTGTTTTCAATCTTGTGTGATATTAACACCTAGACATCCCCCTGCGGGTTCGGGGGTTAGAATAGGCCCACGGTATTCCTGCCTGTCGTAAGAGGCGACTAAAAGGAGTCTCAACTGTTTTGGCCTTTAATGTGATGGTCCGCTAAGGGGTCTGACCACTCCGTTTCTAAATTTTTCCGTTAGTGCGTACCATTTGGGGAAGGACACCTTACATGGTGCATCTAAAAATCCATATTGCCCTACGACCTGGCACACCTGATTTTTCATGGAGTTGGACTTACATTGAGCTTCCGGCCACATCCATTGCAGTGTGTTCCGGGTGGCATACATTCCCTCCAATGTGCACTTCCATCTTTGCCCTCATGATGTACATGGATATTTCGACACCCGACATCCAGCACGGTAGCCAGTCCATTGTGGTGGGGTCGTCATGTACCCTCTTGGTGGTAGCCCGCTGATTACACAGGGATCGCACTGCTGATGCCTGAGCTGCTACCTCCCCACGTATGCCGAGGAGTAGATGCCTATCCCTCTGGGGCATCCTGCCAGGTGGTCTTTGCTGTGGCTGGGTGGTGCGCATGGGGAGAGCCCCTGGTCAGAGTGGGTGGCATCAGGGCGGATGACCCGCAGTGAAGCGTGGTACATCATCTCTCGCTGGTGGGCCTCCACCAGCAGTCTCTAAGCGATCGAGGTCTAACCTCAACGGCAAGCAATTCAATCCAAGATCATTTCCCTCCCTGGCCACTCCATGGGAGGAACGCATGGCTAAAGACAGCAGTGGAGATTATTCACCCCGGTACCTTCTCTGTATGCGGGTCGATGGTGAATCTTTTATGCAAACTAAGCCTCAGTTTTTTGTGGAGCATTTATAGGACAAGTTCGCAGAGGTGGAGGGCTTGTCCAAGATGCGCTCTGGTTCTGTGCTCATCAAAACGGCATTCTCTGCCGTCACGGATGTTGCTCGGTTGTGACAAGTTGGGGGATGTTTCAGTTAGCATCACGCCGCATAAGAGTCTCAACATGGTCCAGGGTATTATATTCCACAGGGATCTTCTTCTGCAGTCCGACGATGAATTACGCGCCAACCTCGAATGACGAGGTGTTCACTTTGTCCGGCGCGTCCATCGGGGTCCGAGGGATAATCAGGTAGCCACCCGTGCCTTCATCTTGGCCTTCGAGGGTGATGTCTTACCCGAAAAGGTTAAGTTGATGGTTTACCGTTGTGATGTGAAGCCATATATCCCTCCTCCGATGCGGTGTTTTAAGTGCTGGAAGTTCGGGCACATGTCATCTCGCTGTACTTCCAGCATCACCTGTCGAGATTGTGGCCGTACCTCCCATCCCGATACTCCATGTGTCCCGCCTCCTATCTGTGATAACTGCGGAGATCACCATTCCCCCTGCTCACCGGACTGTAGGATCTTCCAGAAGGAAAGGAAGATAATGGAATATAAGACTCTGGACCGCCTGACCTACACCGAGGCCAGGCGGAAATATGAGCGGCTCCATCCTGTGGCAATGACGTCAACTTACGCCGCTGCTGCCACGACGGTTCTCCCATCGTCCCGAATCGGCTCTAAGATCGGTCAGAATCCACCAGCCCCCTTGCTTGTGGGGGGCCCTTCACAACCTGTTGCTCCTGCTCCATCTACTTCAGGAGCAACACCCCCCCCCCCCCAACACTCGGGGACATCAGTTCCCCCTTCCCAGCCAGGTAAGCTTAAGTCTTCTTCGGCTACTCTCGCAAGGAAGGGGTCCCTTTGGAACCTCCCTTCGCAAGTTCCCACCAGCGGCACAGCAGACACGCGCAAGTGGCTCAAACAACCACCAGTGCCTGGTCATAGGGCTTCACGGTCGTTGTCCGTCCCTGAGACTGACCCTGTGAACCCCTCCAAGCATGAACCACCGAAGGCACAACGCGAGAAACAGAACCAGAAGCAGAAGAAAGTCCCCAAGAATACCGACATTGCGGTGGCACCCGTCCCACTGCTTCCTACAAGCTCTGCGTCTGAGGACGAGGTGGAGATTCTGGCGTCCGCTGAGGACCTGGATCTCGCCAGTCCCTCGGACGCAATGGATGGCTGTTGCACAGGTGGTGACTCAGTAGCAGCAGGGGCCCCGGAGGCGTAATCTGCCTCCTCAGTCTCCTCACGCCTTTCCCATCCATGGTCAATACTACCCTCCAGTGGAACTGCAGCGGTTTCTTCCACCATCTAGCTGAGCTCCGCCAACTTATCAGCCTTCATCCTTTCCTTTGCATTGCTCTGCAGCAAACTTGGTTTCCAGCAATGCGAACTCCCGCCCTCCGTGGCTATCAGGGTTATTATAAGAACCGGGCATATATGTCCTTAACTCTCTTCACAGCGTGTTTGTACTTCTACAAACAGTTTTAGAGGCTGTCGCTGTTCGGGTGTGGACGCCACAGGCTGTTACCGTCTGCAGTCTTTACCTTCCACCGGATGGTGCTATTGCGCAGCATCTCCTGGCTGCTCTGATAGCCCAACTGCCGTCACCTTTCTTGTTGCTGGGCGATTTCAATGCCCACAACCCTCTAAGGGCTGGGACTGTCTCCGATGACCGCGGTCGTGCCGTGGAGCATTTGTTGGCTCAGCTCGACCTTAGCCTCTTGAACACCGGTGCTCCCACGCATTTCAGTGTGGCCCATGGCTCGTTCTCGGCCATCGATCTCTCTCTTTGCAGCCCCAGACTTGTCCCATCACTGGAGAGTGCATCCTGACCTGTGTGGTAGTGACCATTTTCCTATCTATTTGTCACTGCCTCAGTGTCTTTCTTCTGGGCGCCTGCCCCGCTGGGCTCTCCACAGGGCTGACTGGCCGGCTTTTACTTCCGCTGCAACCATTGAGTCTCCCCAACAGGGTGATATTGACGAGGTGGTCCGTGTCTTAACCACGTCCATCATTTCGGCGGCCGAGGCTGCCATCCCCCGCTCTTCTGGACTCCCTCGGAGGAAGGCTGTACCCTGGTGGTCGCCGGAGATTGCTGAGGCTATTCGCGACCGTCGGCTGGCTCTCCAGCGTCATAGGCGGCACCTGTCTCTCGAGACCCTCATCGCCTTTAAGAGGCTCCGAGCCTTGGCCCGTCATCTTATTGCACGGCGTAAGCAGGTGTGCTGGGAGAGATATGTCTCCTCCTTGGGCTCCTGTGTCTCCCCCTCGCTCGTGTTGTCCCGGATACGGCGGATTTACGGATACCAGACCCCTATGGGTGTCCCTGGGATCTCCTTGGACGGCGCTGTCTGCACGGACGCTGCCGCCGTTGCTGAACACCTTGCTGCGCACTTTGCTAAGAGCTCTGCGACTGCAACTTATCTCCCCGCCTTTCGCTCTCTAAAGGAGCGAGCCTAGCAGACGCCGTTATCATTCCACACGCGTCGTCCTGAAAAATACAATGCTCCTTTCAGCTAGAGGGAATTCCTCGCTGCCCTCGCCGATTGCCCTGATACAGCACCAGGACCAGACTGCATCCACGCACAGATGCTGAAGCATCTCTCCAGGGAATGCCAGAGACACATCCTCACCATCTTTAACCGCATTTGGAGCGAGGGCGTGTTCCTGTCGCAAGGGCGAGAGGGTCTTATTGTACCCATCTTGAAACCCGGTGCAGACCAACTGGCGGTGGACAGCTATCGTCCTATTATCCTCACCAACGTTTTGTGCAAATTGCTCGAATGTATGGTGGGGCGCCGTTTGTGTTGGGTCCTTGAGTCGCGCAGTCTCCTCTCACCATCCCAGGGTGGCTTCCGTCGGGGCCGGTCTGCAGCGGACAATTTGGTGCGGCTGGAATCTGCAATCCGCACGGCCTTTGCCCGACGTCAGCATCTCGTTGCTGTCTTTTTTGATCTGCGGAAGGCGTATGACACCACATGGAGGCATCACATCCTTGCTACATTGCAAGAGTGGGGTCTTCATGGTCAGCTCCCGGCTTTTCTTCAAACCTTTTTATTGCGCCGCTCTTTCCGGGTGCAAGTGGGTGCCGCCTCTAGTTCATCTTATATACAGGAAAATGGGGTCCCGCATGGCTCGGTGTTGAGTGTCTCCTTATTTCTAGTGGCCATTAATGGTCTGGCTGCAGCCGTGGGGTGGTCGGTGTCTCCTTCTTTGTATGCCAACGACTTCTGCATCTCATTTAGCTCTACGACTACGGGAGTCGCCGAACGCAGGCTGCAAGTAGCCGTTCGCAAGGCAGCATCATGGGTTCTGACATGGTTTTCAGTTCTCTGCACCCAAGACTCGAGTTATGCACTTCTGCAGGCGTCAGACGGTCCACCCTCATCCTGAACTTTACCTCGACGGCCACCTGCTTGACGTGGTGGACACTTGCCGCTTCTTAGAACTCGTCTTTGATGCCCGGCTCACATGGGTTCCTCATATTACTCAGCTGAAGCAAAAGTGTTGGCGGCACATCAACGCCCTCTGCCGCCTGAGCCACACGTCTTGGGGTGCAGATCGCTGCACGCTGTTGACATTGTACAGAGCCCTTGTGCAGTCCAGGCTTGATTATGGGAGCCTGGCCTATGGGTCTGCATCAACCTCAGTGTTGACGTTGTTGGACCCCATACACTACTGTGGGGTTCGGCTTGCAACTGGCGCTTTTCGTACGAGCCCCGTGGATAGTCTACTGGTGGAGGCCGGGGTTCCCCCACAGCGGATTCGCCGCCATAGACTGCTCGCCGACTATGCTGTCCACGTGCATTGCTCGCCGGGCCATCCCAATCGTCGCCTGCTTTTCCCTGCCGTGGTCCTCCATCTGCCCGCACGGCGACCTAGGTTTGGGCTTTCCATAGCTGTCTGCATCCACTCCCTGCTGTCGGAACTGGGGTCATTCCCTCTTCTGCCTCCCTTCCGGGTCCGTGCACCTACGCCTCCCTGGTGTTTGCCCCGGCCGTCGGTCCATCTGGACTTGGCACAGGGACCCAAGGACTCGGGTCCGCCTGTGGCTCTCCGTCGCCGTTTTCTTGCGCTCCTCGCCTCATTTTCGGGCTGTGAGACTGTCTACACTGATGGTTCCCTGGTTGATGGTCGTACTGCCTACGCTTTTGCTCACGCTGCCCATGTTGAGCAGCGCTCCTTGCCGGCTGGCTGCAGTATTTTTACTGCAGAGCTGGTGGCCATCTTGCGCGCTCTTGAGCATATGCGTTTCTGCTCAGGTATGTCCATCGTCATCTGCAATGACTCCCTGAGCAGTCTCCAGGCCATCGACCGCTGCTATACCTCTTCTCCTCTGGTGTCCTCTATTCAGGAGACTGTTTCCGTCATTACCCGTTCTGGTCGTTCGGTGGTCTTTGTTTGGACGCCAGGTCACGTTGGCATCCCGGGGAACGAACGTGTTGACAGGCTGGCCAAAGGGGCGATCGACGCCCCAGCTTTGGAGATCGGCCTCACGGCTCGCGATCAGCAGCTGGTGTTGCGCCGTAAGGTGCTTGGGATGTGGTCTGCTGAGTGGCGTGGCATGACATCCCTGAATAAACTGCGGGCTGTCAAGGAGACTATCGATGGGTGGCGCTCCTCCCTGCGGGCTTCTCGCAGGGACTCTGTCATCCTGTGTAGGCTCCGCATCGGCCATACCTACCTGACGCACGGCCATCTTTT
The DNA here is from genome assembly GCF_023898315.1 of Schistocerca nitens. Taxonomy (NCBI): domain Eukaryota; kingdom Metazoa; phylum Arthropoda; class Insecta; order Orthoptera; family Acrididae; genus Schistocerca; species Schistocerca nitens. Next base: position 2,917,619 of record NW_026045897.1, read on the forward strand.
GCGTCAGGAGGATCCCCCCCCGGTGTCGGTGTGGGTCCCGGCTGACTGTCGCCCACATTCTGTTGGGGGACTGTCAGGGGACTGCGCATCTTCCGGCAGTCTTTTAATCTCCTGGGTACTTTGCCTTTGGTTTTATGCGACGATGCCTCCATGGCTAATGACGTTTTAAATTTTATCCTTGGTGGTCCTTTTTATGGTTCGATTTAGGGAGGTCCTGCACCTTTCCCTTTCTGTGTCTCTTGTCCTCGTGTCTCTCATATTTGGTTGCAGATTTTAGTGTGTAGTCGGATGGTTGACTCTTTCCCTTTTTTTTTTGTTCTCATGGTCAGTCAATCAGTTTCCAGCCATCTCTTTTCTTCTGTTTCTTTCTGTCTGGTGTTCGTCTGTACTCTTCTTGTCTGTAGTGTTCGTTGCTGCTTTTAGTGCCTGGGGGGGGGGGAGTCTCCTCCCCCCTTTTGGTTTTTACCTGCTCAGCAAACTTTTCGGCTCGCCTGTTTTTGGAATGGGGGACTGATGACCTTCGCTGTTTAGTCCCCCTTAAACATCCCATTAACCAACCAACCACACCTAGGCATTAGTACTCTTTGGTGTGTTTAATAGTTCCCATCCCTTCTTCCCATGTCAAATCTTGATATGTGCCTCCTATTACCATATAATATGTAATATTCCAGTTGACCATAACACTAATTTTTTATACTCTTCTATAAATTTCCTTACAATGTACAAAATTAGTTGGTCATAAGCAAATTGTAATGAATGTAGTGTAATATTATTTACTGGGATCCCCATGTTTTTACATTTCTTTTTCAGTTTCCCAATGGTTCATCTGTTTTATATTTTGTAACCTGTTGGCGACAGAGTGTATCCTTGACATAATCCTTTTGCAAATTTAAATCCAGGTGAGAGATAATTTTGTACATTTATTCTTGCAATAGAGTTTTCGTAAGGGTTCCAAATTTCTTTAATTACGATGGAAATAATATTTAATGCTTTTAAAGCTTTCCACAAGTTACATCTGGGAATATTATTGTAGGTTTTCTTCGTGTATACAAATACTAAATGAGTGGGTTGATTTCAAGCTTTTTTCTTTTTAATTTTTTGTTGTAATTAAAACTATATGATCTATAGTTGTTCTTCCTGCTCCGATGCTCTCCTGTTCCTTGGCCTCCATTTCCTTAAATTCTTTTTCCAAAAACTGTTTGAAAATCCTTCCATACAATCTGCTAAATACATTATTTGCAGCTATTCCTCTGTATTCCTTGCACTAATCTTCCATTCTTTTGGAATATTGATATAAATCCTACTTTGCAGTCTTCTGGTGTGTTGTCGCCATTTAAACATATTCCAAAAAGGCATCTCAATAGTTCATGTAATTTATCTGTACCATATTTCACCAGTTCACTTGGTACTCCTCCAATTCCATTGCACTTCCTTTTTTTTTAGTTTTGATTGATATTTTACTAACCATTTTTAACATCGTGCAGGCCTGTCAGCAACTGTGATAATTATACATATAACACATCAGCCTCAATTTGCAAATACAAACCAATCTCTACCTTGGGTTGAGCCAAAATAATTTGACCTTGATCAGAAGTTATTGACACTAAACTATTGCATGCCAAAGTTTGGCCATGTCAAGAACAAAGCTATAGCACCATAGTACCCAGTCATAAGTCTACATTACTTAGCTGAAGAAAAACAGCAGGTCCCACTGCGCTGACGAGTTCAGCAGGCTGCGTAGTGGGACCTGAAGCCCTCTATTTTTTTTTAAGAAAAAAATATTGTTTATGCTGAATTATTAGGGAATCAATTTGTAGTGTATTTTGTTCACATATATTAATTAATCTTAGTTCATTATCATTTATTGTATTTTCTCCATGCAGTCCTACTATATTATTTCCTACTTGTCACCCTGTCTACTATTGAAGTCTCCAGTAATTAATATTTTTCATGTATTTCCTATTCCTTCTATGAATTCATTTAATTTATTGATGAATGTTTCTTTGGTATTTACTGGTTCAACCCCACTTACTGTATAGACTCCTATCATGGTAGTTTTGTGTCAATGTAAAGTTTTGTTTACTTAATCAGATTTTCATCAACAGGTTACCATGCTGCAGTAATTTTTTATTTATAAATATAGTTACTCCTTACTTTGCCCTTTGATGTTTTTGCACCCTGCTGTATAAGTACATATAGAAACCTTTATTTTTCATCCTTTTTCCCTTCTTTATTCTTTTCTATAACACAATAATGAACAGTTTTTTCTTTTCTAACTGTCTGATTATTTCCCCATCTTTTTTTGTTAGGCCTCTAATGTTCCATATTAAAATTTTCATTGTCTGTTTCCTTAGCTTTATCCATTTACCATTTAATTCGCCTGGCTGTATCATCTCAGGTCTTTTAAAACTGTATTTTTTTCCAGTATATGGAGAGTTGGCCCCATCCTGGAAGATAACGTAATTTTTTTTCAAGGTTATCTTCCTTTAGCCTTTGCTAAGCCAATATTATTATTTTCTTTTATGTTATTTATTATCTTTACATTCATCCATTGGTATAATTTCGTCATTTTTTTCGATAAATATAATAATCGTTCCATTACCGCTATCTTCCCCTTTTTTACACATTTTTATAAATTTTTCGATTGACCCAAGCTTTTAGAATAAACATGCAAATGCTTTATTTTATCCCTGTTTAGGTATCCTGGAGCTAGAATATAAATGTCGAACATCAATGTTGTTTTCCACATCCACTTGGTCCTATTGTTGTGCTCTGACTAGAGCTAGGCAAGAACTTGTCATGCTTATTCTTCAGTTCCTTCTCAGGAGTTCTTATTTCTGCTTATCAGTAAATTTATACATTTAATTGCTTGAAATTTTATTAGTATAAATGAGTCATGTATTTCATCTGTTTGATATTACCTATAAGAGACAGCTCAGTATGAGATTTTCACTCTGCAGCATAGTGTGCGCTGATATTAAATTTTCTGGCAGATTAAAACTGTGTGCTGGACCTCTTCTGCAAAGAGTTTCTGTGAATTTCGGAATGTAGGAGACGATGTACTGGCATAATTGAAGCTGTGAGGATGGGTTGTGAGACATGCTTGGGTAGCTCAGATGGTAGAGCACTTGCTCATGAAAGGCAAAGGTCCTGAGTTCGAGTATCGGTCTAGCACACTGTTTTAATCTTTCATAAAGTTTCAATGTTTTAGTAGTTGGTTTTTATACAACATTTCTAAGCCGAAATATCACACCAAAAATATTAAATTGTATTGTAATGGAGAAATGACAGGGATTAATGATGGAAAAAACATTTGCAAAAAATTATTCACACAAAAAGGCCTAATATTATCATCAAATGTGGATGAAATTTTTAATAGAGTTATTGTTGAAAGCAGTATTAAGTTATACATGAACATAAAGGATAGCATAGGAAAGGTATTAGAACTTAATAACCAAATTATTGCAGCCAATTAAGAATTATTGCTAACAATGTACGTAAAATTATTCCATTCAAATTAAACAATAAAAAATTTAATTCAGCTGATGGGATGTTTGTAAAGCATGGTGATCATGTTGACAGAGAAACTTATACTACTGCTTCATTCAAACCCAATGATGACGTAGGTGCACCGTTAACTGACAACCCACATTATTTTTCTGCCGATACCAGGATTCGTCTTTGAATATAAACGACTCGCCCCCCCCCCCTCCCCCGCCGACCACCATTGGGAAAACACATAATGTGTGAGTGCAGGTTATGGCACACGAAGGAAGACAAATGAAAGTTTGGATCTGCACAGATAGCCAAAGCGGTTAAGACGACAGCTCGCATAGAAGCGGGAAATCAGGGCTCCAGTCCCGATCCGACACAAATATTCACTGTCGTCAGACTGTTGTCTGTATTCGCCACTGAGAATACATTTCATACCTTTCTTGTGGTCTCTGCAGTGGAACACTGCATCGTGCTGCTTAATAACGCTGGCGCTATAACTGAGAATGTACTGTTTACGTGGAATCTGAACCACGTGTTCTTCCTTGGAAGTTCTCACGTCGTTGGGAGGGGAAACTAGGTTAAAACGAAGGCTGCAACATCCGTGGTTTCACCAACATTCTATTCCACAATTCCTTGATCTACATGCTCACGCTTTACCACTAAGCCACCAAGTTCGGCATTGATGTACGAAGGCTGTTCAATAACTTAAAGTAAATTGGTTTTATTAAAGGTTCCGGTCGTCATATTATCCCCCACTCTTCGGCTAAAAAAACCTATTTTTGAACATAATCTCCGACTAATTTGACGGCCTTACGCCAGCTTACTGGAAGTGCCTCTTTGCCCAGACGGGTATGACACTACTGGTCGACGCCGGAACCAATGTCTTGCTGCAGCAATAACCTCCTCATCAGCCACATACTGGTTCTTAACGCCTGATAATGAGCAAGTAATTGTGCATGGATGGTTCTTCATTGCTCTTTATGGTCTTCCGTTGGGTGGCAAAGAACCCGGTGGGAACACATCTTTGAGTACTTCAGCTGGTGAACGAGTGTGTCAGCACTACAAGCAGAGACGTCCAGTTGAGTAGGGAGTGTTTGATTGTGATGTGTCGATTATCTCAAAAAGAGAGTGCCTGCACGCTCCAACACTACACCAGAGATCGGCTGGCTGGCATGCATGTTTGTGGAGAATAGTTTGCGCGACTTTGTTGCGACGATGACAAACGACTTACCGTGCTTTTCCTGAGTGCCATGTCTCCGCAGACATTCTGCAAGATCTAATGAATATCTGCAGTACTATGATTTTGCGCCAGAAGAAACTAAATGACAGCTGTCTGCTGGAACGCGCCTCCGTTACGGACGCCATTTTGAAGTGTACTTATAGTGCTGCCACCTATCGGAGCATCATGAAACTACATTCGATGAAGGGGAAATCTTTCTCATTGTCCCACCGTAAATTGGCTGAGGACAAAAATGTGTTGCAGTACTTACTGAACGCCCCTCGTAAATTTCTAATTGATTAATGCGCTAAGAACTTATGATCAGATGTAAATAAATTATACACAACAGCAACCAGTCACTTTTTTCATTAATAATGCTTTATTACATTAACCGGTTTTCGAACCCTTTCAGGTTCATCTTCAGATGATTTCGGGAGAATCCGGGAAGCTACATCATTATTGGTAGTAGCATAATGCTGGGTGCTGGTTTGCGACAGTATAGGCGGCTTTTTTCGTATCTGTCTGCATCCATCTTGAAGTCCAGAACACTTTTGTTATAAGCAACAGTTGTAAAGCGCATGCTGGATGCTGGTGAAGTGTCACTGTTAAAGTGTGAACTAATATAGTTTGTGTGAAAGTGTTCTGGACTTCAAAATGGATGCAGACAGATACGAAAAAAGCCGCCTATACTGTCGCAAACCAGCACCCAGCATTATGCTACTACCAATAATGATGTAGCTTCCCGGATTCTCCCGAAATCATCTGAAGATGAACCTGAAAGGGTTCGAAAACCGGTTAATGTAATAAAGCATTATTAATGAAAAAAGTGACTGGTTGCTGTTGTGTATAATTTATTTACATTAATATACAGTCACGGTTCTAAAATATCCGTAATGGATAAGCATAATCTTATGATCAGAGTTCTTTCCCTATCTTTTATAGATAACGTTTAGTCAGCACTTTGTTGTCCTCATTACCAGACAGTTGGACTATTTTTATTTTCTACTCATTTACTTACAAATTCGACATACATTAAAGAAATATAAGGAGCATCCGAAAAAAATGTGTTAGGACAGTTACAATTTCAAGCATACACTATGTGATCAAACGTATCCGGACACCCCCAAAAACATACGTTAGGTGCATTTGTTCTCCACCTACTGCTAGGTACTCCATATCAACGACCTGAGTAGTCATTAGACATCGTGAGAGAGCAGAATGGGACGCTCCGCGGGACTCACGGACTCCGAATGTGGTCATGTGATTAGGTGTCATTCGTGTCACACGTCTGTACGCGAGGTTTTCACACTCCTAAACATCCCTAGGTTCACTGTTTCCAATGTTATAGTTAAGCACAAAAGCATATAGGCCGACCACCTCTGTTGACCGACAGTGACCGCCGACAGTTGAAGAGGCTCATAATGTGTAATAGGCAGACATATGTCCAGACAAGCGCAGAGGAATTCCAGTCCGCACCAGGATCCAATGCAAGTACTATAACAGTTAGGCGGGAGCTGAGAAAACTTAGTTTTCATGGTCGAGCGGCTGCTCATAAGCCACATATGACGCCGGTAAATGCCAAACCACGCCTCGCTTGGTGAAAGGAGCATAAACATTGGTCGATTAAACAGTAGAAAAACGTTGTGTGGAGTGACGAATTACGGTACACAATGTGGCGATCCGATGGCTGGGTATGGGTGTGGCGAATGCCCGGTGAACGTCATCTGCCAGCGTGTGGGGGGTGCCAACAGTAGAATGCGGAGTCGGTGGTGATATGGCGTGGTCGTGTTTTTCATGGAGGGGACTTCCATACCTTGTTGTTTTGCGTGGCACTATCACAGCACAGGCTTACATTGATGTTTTAAGCATCTTCTTGCTTCCCACTGTTGAAGAGCAGTTCGGGGATGGCGATTGCATCTTTCAACACGATCGAGCACCGGTTCATAATGTACGGCCCTTGGTGGAGTGCTTACACGACAATAGCATCCCTGTGATGGACTGACCTGCACAGAGCCCTGACCTGAATCCTATACAAGACCTTTGGGATGTTTTAAAATGCCGATTTCGTGCTAGGCCTCACCTACCGACATCGATACCTCTCCTCAGTACAGCACTCCGTGAAGAATGGGCTGCCATTCCCCAAGAAACCTTCCAGCACCTGACAACGTATTCCTGCGAGGTTGGAAGCTGTCATCAAGACTAAGGGTGGACCGACACGATATTGAATTCCAGCCACGAACTTCTAAGTAATTTTCCGCCAGGTGTCCGTATACTTTCGTGGCCAAGATTAGAAACTGCATGACGTCGTTCGCAGATGATGCGGTATTTCATTCAACGGCAACAATGTCAGAAGAATATCGAATTGCAGGAAGACCTGCAGAGGATCGGTATTTTATGAAGCAAATGACACATGACCATAACCATAACAATGACTGTAAATAAGAGGATAGTTTGATAAAACTGGGCCGGCCGCTGGTGGCCGAGCGGTTCTGGCGCTACAGTCTGGAACCGCGCGACCGCTACGGTCGCAGGTTCGAATCCTGCCTCGGGCATGGATGTGTGTGTTGTCCTTAGGTTAGTTAGGTTTAAGTAGTTCTAAGTTCTAGCGGACATGACCTCAGCAGTTGAGTCCCATAGTGCTCAGAGCCATTTGAACCATTTTTTTGTTGTTGATAAAAGTGGTAAAAAAGCAAGATAAATATTTGTTTCGTAAACTTCTTCGCATTGTTGTCTTTGAACGATATATGCTTGGTCTAGCGATCCTCCAGGTTTTTCATCCCATCGGAAAAATAGGTTTGTCAAACTCTGCAAAATATTCGTTGATTGCATCTACCACTTCCTCATCTGATGAAAATTTCTTCCCAGCAAGCCAAAGTTTCAAGTTAAGGGGCGGGTAGAAGTCACTCTGGGAGCGCAGTATGGTGAATACGTTTGATGAGGAACCAGTTTAGAGCCCAGTTCATACACTTTCACCATTGTTATCGCTGATGTGAGGTATGGTGCATTATCCTGGTGAGAGAACAAGTTTTGCGTGCCAACCTAGTTATATTTTAAGACAACGGTTGTTTCAGACGTTCCAACAATCAAGTATAATAGGATCCAATCATTTTTCTTCCTTTTTTCAAGTAATCTACAAGGATTATTCCTTGGGAATACCAAAAAACAAGAGCTATCATTTTACTAGACAACAAAACAGTGTCTCCCTTTCTCGGTTCACTGACCAGCCTTTGACCATTATTCTGACACCCGTTTTGATTCTGGTGTGTAATCACCATTTAATCAACAATGACAAATCGGCGGAAAAAGCTTTGTGGACTACAATTAAATGTCGCTGGACACTGTGTTGACATTCGTGTCGGATGCCTTTGGCCGACCGCGTGCAGTCGCGGCACCCGCCTCGCACACAGCACCTCCAAACCCAGTTCTTCCTACAGGATGCTGTGCACTCGCCCAGTTGAGATGCCTGCGGTCTCAGCAACCGAACTGTTTTTATTCAGCGCTTTTGGTTCACTACATCGTGTATTAGGTCAATGGCTTCCTGTTTGGCGATCTAGATTGGACGGCTGCAGCGTTCTTCGTCTTCACTGCTTGTCCAACACCGCGTTTAAATTTATTAATCAAAAGTAAATGTTGCAAGGTCCTCGTAAAATTCATACATTTCGGTTTTGATCTGTGTCGCACACCCACTCTTGAGATTAAAATGTTTACAAATTCTGTTTCCTCCATTTGCAGTCGCACCTGACACACTGACCTATTCAGACAGCAGTCAACAATGAATTGTACACTATGCATTAGAGCTAACATTGAGAGTTACCGACAAACAGTCTTCTCACGCACCATTCACGAATGGAGCAAGGAGGACAGTATTGGTACCAACATACCCTCCACAACATACCTTAAGATGGCTCGCAGAGTACTGATGTAGATGTAGATGTTTTGTGACGAAATGTGGATGTCCAACACCCTGTCGCCTTATAGTGGTTACACTGAGCTACATCGTTTCCCGTAATTGGTCACCACAGGAGCAGGCGAACAGCAGGCCAGCTTTGCCGATTCCAAGATACTCGCTCCCAGGTGGTGGACCATGACAACTAACCTTCGTCAAGGTCATTTATGCCACAGATTTCCTTTTTCCATTTGCTGCCCACGTGTTCCCCATTCGCATCTGCTCCACTTGTACAGGATGATTCAGCTGTCCCCAGCTATCGGTTTCACGCGACCCGCAATGCATCACCGCATGCAAGATTTTCATGTTCTCCCGCTCCCTATGGACAAAACGAACACTACCTTCCTGTAGGAGATTGAATGTGGTTAAATTTTGTACTGAGATACATTTTCAATGGAGGTCACAGCTTTCGAGTTGTACGAGAAAAACTTGTTTGAGGTCACTTTTGTAAGGTTTTCTTGAATAATTCGAAAACTATGGTCTCTGGGGAAAACGTACCCCAGTACAAATTTTAACTACATTAAATTTCTTAGAAAAGGGTTCTGTTCAATTTTTCTACAGGAAGAATATATTGCATGTAGTGAGGGAGAAAAAACGAAAAAGTTGGTCGTGATATTTGAAGGTTCTGCGGGTTGCATAAAACCCATAGGTAGGGAAAGCTGAATCACACTGAATGCTTCCCTTACCGTGTCACGTGTCCACCCCCGGTAGCTGAGTGGTCAGCGCGACAGAATGTCAATCCTACGGGTCGGGGTTCGATCCCCGGCTGGGTCGGAGATTTTCTCCCCTGAGGGGCAGGGTGTTGTGTTGTCCTAATCATCATTATTTCATCCCCATCGACGCCCAAGTCGCCGAAGTGGCGTCAAATCGAAAGACTTGCACCCGGCGAACGGTCTACCCGGCGGGAGGCATTAGTCACGTGACATTTTATTTACCGTGTCATGTGCCGCAAACGCCACCAGCCGGCATTCAGTGTCGGTATGGGAGTGGTCACAATTTTCTGACCCATCCCTGGATACAAGTTGACTAGACGAAGAATTAATCTTCCTTGTGCACTCGCACAGATGAATTGCTAAGCATGATGGCGCTCAAACACGAACTGTCTCTCCGTGAGCACAACGCCGTAGCAGTGAGTTAGACATTTATGCTTCAAGCGGACCTTTCCACAACCACAGGTAAGTGTGAGGACGCCACAGAATGGCGAAAAGGCGCAGTCCTCTGTGGTCAATCAGTGGGTCGAGATGCTGGATTTGCTGGTGTTTCGCGGCAGACTGCTCAGCGTGCCTGGGAGCAGTGGAGTGACACACGTGGCCAACAAACGCCACGTCAGAACTGTGGTCGGAAAACGTTCAGCACTAAGAGGAACCGGAGATGCGTTTCACGGTTTGCAAATCATAATAGCTTCCAGGCCCGCCACGAATTGCTGCAGGCAGTGACTGAAGGTCCATCCCAACTTGTTAGGGAGAAATCGTTACGATGCAAACCGCACACAGTGAAGATATGTCACCTCGAAAGAGGCCAGTGCTCACTCAAGCACGTAAAGACAAGAGCATAATTCATCAGGCTGGAAGAATGTGTAACTAATATATTACGACTGGTCTGCAAAATTACCTACCTTGAATCCCATAGCATGTTTGTGTGGCATGCTGGAACAGAGAGTAAAAACACCGACACCAGCATCCCCGTGATTTGGTGGAATTCGGCCATCAAGTCCTCAGCGAGTGGCTTAACATCGATACGATGTAAATGTACAACATTGTGGACTCACTTCCTAACCGAATCCAGGTGGTTATCAACTGTAGGGGTGAAATTACAAGGTGTTAAATGATGCTTGTAATGATTTATCTAGGCGTCGACGAGTTAATGTCTGTATGTGCGCCGACGTGTGTGCGTGCCTACGTTTGTGTGTGTGTGTGTGTGTGTGTGTGTGTGTGTGTGTGTGTGTGTGTCAGAGTGTGTGTGTGTGTGAGTGAGTGTGAAACGGACGTGGCACGTTGGTGCAAATGTTGGCAAATAACAAAAGTAGTACTATCAGTATGATAGTTTTTCTTTGCTATTCTGTATTCCTTTTTCCATCTGTTTAACGAAAATGAAAGGAAAGTTATTGAGATCTATTTTCCTGGAAATGTGGCTCGTTTCCACCGCAAGAAGAAATTCTAGACATTTCTGCGTCTTGGTCTTGCGGACACCGGTTCTCTCTTAGAGAAGTGGTGCAGTCCGCTGTATTTCTTTTCTCTTTACGTATCAGGTGTCGGCCTCACAGTCACAAACAGCGTTGCAAACCAATGAACCCAACACAGGAAACATAAATCCACGCCGACCAATCAAGTGCACAAAACTTTTTACGACTTTCCCCGCTGCTATGCAAAGAAAATATGTCTGTCGTACTGAGAAAATGCGATAACTCCAGGACGGAAACTTTATAACGGGACTACAGTAAAACTGAAGCAGTTCAAGAAACGTTTTCTGAGCTGCTGTGGGGCGATTCACAGGCCACGGGTTTTTGTAAGCACCGGCATCGACCTACAACAGAAACGTAGCAACTGCTTACGAAATCTTTGGACGAGGCAGCCACTCTGACAATACAACAGCAACACCTCGCTATTCGTGTTCAGAGGCTGCATCAATGAAAATACGTACGACAGACGTCATGCTAAACTTGAAAAGAAATAAATACACTTCCAATGGCGGTCTAGTTGGTTGCAAGGATAATAAATTCAACTGAAATTTTGTGTAGCCCACAGCCACCACACAGCGGTGAGTCTTCTCTGTAGGATGACATATTCTCGGCAGCAACGGCTGGATCACTAGTGCCGCTGACTTGTCTAGAAGCGGACAGAATGCGAAACCGTTGAGAACTAGCCAACATACGATACCTGAGGCAGTATCAATCCCAGCATTTATCTCAGGAGATAGACTTCAGACACACAGACCTACGTCTATAGCATTTGTATATTTAAAACTCTGAGATTCGTCGATGCCATTGTAATACACTAAAGACTTGGAAAGTCAATTGAACGGAACTGATAGTGTCTTGATAACAAATTAGAACTTGATTAGCAACGAAACTGTAACATGGGTACTGGAATGTTGTAGAACTAAATCAGGAAATACTTACAGAATTAAATTACGAAATGAGAGGCTGATTTGTACTGTATGGACAGAAAAGTAACTGACCATCGCCAAAGCAGATGGGATGTGAAATGTATACTCGCATAAGTAAAAAAGCAGTTTCTGTGAAAGAGCACCGAATATGACGAACCGCCTCGTCTGGAGTGTATCCTTGTACAGAAGTGAAACGTGGACGGGTAACAGGTCAGACGAGAAAACAACAGAAGCTTTTGAAATGTGGTGCTACATACGAATGTTGAAGATTCGATGGATATGTCAGATGACTAACTAGGAGGCCCTAAATTTAGGAGGGAAGAAAACAAAACGTGTGGCTCAACTTGACTTAAAGAAGGTATCGGCCGATACGAGACATCAGGGAATCACCAATTTGGTAATGCAGGCAAGTGTGGGGTGGAAAAGCTGTAGAGGGCGGTCAGGGCTTCGATACAGTAAGCAGGTTTAAATGGATGTAGGTGGCTGTGTCTATCCAAAGATGGACAGACCAGCGTAAAAAGCTGCATCTAACCAGTCTTCAGACTAAAGACCAGAAGCCCAACAACAACAAAAAGTCTCGCGTGTTTGTCTTCTGAAGATTTACTTGCCTATCTTGTCCCCCCTGAGAATGATGACTTGCATCCACCTCTTCATTGCGTTTTGTCATTTATAACCACTTTCCGTTGTCCGATCCGACGTTTCTTGACCGTAAGTTAGTCTGAATACAAACGTCTCAAAAATGAGATCGACAGGATGTGCAAAATGGCTAAGCAGGGATGGCTAGAGGACAAATGTAAGGATGTAGAGGCTTGTCTCACTAGGGGTCAGATAGATACTGCCTACAGGAAAATTAGAGAGACCTTTGGAGAGAAGAGAACCACTTGTATGAATATCAAGAGCTCAGATGGAAACCCAGTTCTAAGCAAAGAAGGGGAGGCAGAAAGGTGGAAGGAGTATATAGAGGGTTTATACAAGGGCGATGTACTTGAGGACAATATTATGGAAGTGGAAGAGGATGTAGATGAAGATGAAATGGGGGATAAGATACTGCGTGAAGAGTTTGACAGAGCACTGAAAGACCTGAGTCGAACCAAGGCCCCGGGAGTAGACAACATTCCATTAGAACTACCGATGGCCTTGGGAGAGCCAGTCATGACAAAACTCTACCATCTGGTGAACAAGATGTATGAGACAGGCGAAATACCCACAGACTTCAAGAAGAATATAATAATTCCAATCCCAAAGAAAGCAGGTGTTGACAAATGTGAAAATTACCGAACTATCAGTTTAATAAGTCACAGCTGCAAAATACTAACGCGAATTCTTTACAGACGAATGGAAAAACTGGTAGAAGCGGACCTCGGGGAAGATCAGTTTGGATTCCGTAGAAATGTTGGAACACGTGAGGCAATACTAACCTTCGACTTATCTTAGAAGAAAGATTAAGAAGAGACAAACCTACGTTTCTAGCATTTGTAGACTTAGAGAAAGCTTTTGACAACGTTAACTGGAATACTCTCTTTCAAATTCTGAAGGTGGCAGGGGTAAAATACAGGGAGCGAAAGGCTATTTACAATTTGTGCAGAAACCAGATGGCACTTATAAGATTCGAGGGGCATGAAAGGGAAGCAGTGGTTGGGAAAGGAGTGAGACAGGGTTGTAGCCTCTCCCCGATGTTATTCAATCTGTATATTGAGCAAGCAGTAAAGGAAACAAAAGAAAAATTCGGAGTAGGTATTAAAATTCATGGAGAAGAAGTAAAAACTTTGAGGTTCGCCGACGACATTGTAATTCTGTCAGAGACAGCAAAGGACTTGGAAGAGCAGTTGAACGGAATGGACAGTGCCTTGAAAGGAGGATATAAGATGAACATCAACAAAAGCAAAACGACGATAATGGAATGTAGTCAAATTAAATCGGGTGATGCTGAGGGGATTAGATTAGGAAATGAGACACTTAAAGTAGTAAAGGAGTTGTGCTATTTAGGGAGTAAAATAACTGATGATGGTCGAAGTAGAGAGGATATAAAATGTAGACTGGCAATGGAAAGGAAATCGTTTCTGAAGAAGAGAAATTTGTTAACATCGAGTATAGATTTAAGTGTCAGGAAGTCGTTTCTGAAAGTGTTTGTATGAAGTTTAGCCATGTATGGAAGTGAAACATGGACGATAACCAGTTTGGACAAGAAGAGAATAGAAGCTTTCGAAATGTGGTGCTACAGAAGAATGCTGAAGATAAGGTGGGTAGATCACGTAACTAATGAGGAGGTATTGAATAGGATTGGGGAGAAGAGAAGTTTGTGGCACAACTTGACTAGAAGAAGGGATCGGTTGGTAGGACATGTTTTGAGGCATCAAGGGATCACAAATTTAGCATTGGAGGGCAGCGTGGAGGGTAAAAATCGTAGAGGGAGACCAAGAAATCAATACACTAAGCAGATTCAGAAGGATGTAGGTTGCAGTAGGTACTGGGAGATGAAGAAGCTTGCACAGGATAGAGTAGCATGGAGAGCTGTATCAAATCAGTCTCAGGACTGAGGACCACAACAACAACAAGTTAGTCAGGATAGACTTAAACTTTCCAAGTACCGTCTAACTCAACCCAACTCCTCTTGGAATGTCTGTAGTGTATTGTAGCAAGTCTGGTGCAGGAGGAGGTAGAGCAGATACTACAACAGACACACACAAGTTCTTAGTATTTTATTAAAACTTGAACATGGAAATAACTTTGGAAGAAAATAGTGCCCACACAGACAAGATGTATTTCATACTGTCTCTAACAATTATAACATTCAGCACTTTGTTTCTGAATGATAGTATCACATCGGAGTACAATTCTTTAACTCATATAAAGTTCTGGATATTTTTTCTAGTCACATTCAGCCGGATTTGTAGTATGACGATAGTGTCGTCGTAAGCGATGATTACAATTGATCGGTGATGATGTAGAGAGTAGGGGAGTCGCACTCGATCGAACATAAATAAATTTACGATTGCGGCAGCATAAGGAAACACTAAGCAGCGCGCCCAAGCCGACTTCTCCGATTGGTTGCTGCATTTGGGAGCGACTGTGTTTACTCGTGCTGCTGCCTTGATGTACCAACTTTTGCATGATATCTCGTCCCGCAGACGACACCACATCCTTCCACTCAAACCCCCGCAACGGCGTCGTGTATGAGAAACTTTCCATAAGTAATGCAACAATTTTTTGTGTTGGTCAGCTTCGGTTGAAAAAAATTAGGAATTTGTTCTAAGATATCATGTAATATTCCCATGTCAGCCCCTGTAGCTTCATGAAGTTCAGACAGACGGTGCAGCTATGCGGAGTCTTCAAGATGGCAACTTTAATGGAAGTGAATTCCAAGCAGAGAGCTGTCATTGGATTTCTTTTGGTGAAAAATCGTAGCACTCAAAAACGAGTGCGGCGGAGAGACTCGATGTTCCGTACACGCTTTACAACGAGAGGATATTTGCTGAATTTGGGCGCCCATGGCCTTCTTTGTGGATACTATGCCTGAAAGACCGTGATACAATAAAGGCAAAATTGGAGAGAATGACGAATCACGAGCATGCAACAGCGGAACACCTGACCATGTGCAGATAGCGCGTGACGCTGCGAAAAGTAGCGATATGTCACTGAGTGGTGAATTTCCTTCCAACTGTCCGCCTGCTGAGCTGAGTGGTGACGTGTTTGCCTACCATGCAGCTGGCCTGGATTCGGTTGGAGATGTTCTCATCTCGTGGACTGGGTGTTGTGCCGTCCTCCTCGCTTCACCGTCACCGACACGCAAGTCGACCAGTGTGGCGTCACTTGAAATAATACTCGCAGCTCGGCGGTGAACGTCCCCGGACGAGGCCTCCCGCCCATCAGTGTCACACGATCATTTCATTTCATTTGTTTCAAACTGTGTGACCATACATCGCGCATGGAGCGCTCCAGAAATATGTCAAAAGCCAAGATGTCTGCAGAATTTCGAAATTCCGACTACCTATTTAATAACACGGTTCCTTAGCCGGACAAAATAATGGAATTGTACTGTACCTGTAACCAAGACAAGAAGTCAGGATTCGATTGTTGTGCTGTGGGCCTGTACAACAACTAATGTTGGTAAGTAGACAATATCAGCGCCCAATATTGCAATTTTTGCACTGTCTGCGGTGCGACAGGGTTTGGAGGACTGAACAGACATGTTAAGGACCAATGATTTGTAATCAAACATTGGTGGAACTTGGTAATACCATACATAAAGTGAGAGCCTGCTTCCCAATTTGACTATAAATGTAGTGTTTCTTGTTGATAGCTTCTTAGACAAAAGTAGTGGACCGATCACATGAACCAGTTATATGGGGGAGCTCAGCTGCAATCCCACAAGAAGTTCCATCTACAGGTAACACAACAGCCTCGGCTGGATCGCAATGACTGAAACACCATTGACTTTAATGAGTTAACTGTGTGTCCTTTAATTACTGTAATGCGTCCTACTATTCTGGGACACACACAAAAGGAACACCTTTCCAGCACAGCCTGTTCAGTGGAGCAGCAATCTTTGCTTCATTTTCCATGAACTTAATATGTACCCTTCCCTACGACGGCTTTGACCTCTTTAATGTTATGCGGTGTCCACACATTTTTAATTGCAGACAAGTGCGAGTTAGCTGGATGAATATCAATTTGCGTTTACTCCATGTCCTAAATATTCACGTTCTTTAAGGAAGAATGGGCAGTTTTCTTTGTTACACTTCAAGCTAGATCCAAAAAGAAGACCAAATAGTCTTTCTAAATTCACCATATGTTCAGCAGACAATATCATGCAGAGTGTTTGTGTATGAAGGGACTTTTTTTTGTTAATTGTTCCAGAAACCTTTGAAAACTTCCACAAACAGTAGTCTATGGAACTGGAAGAGACCAAGGTGAGTGTTAATCAAACGATTTTGCGTGAACTGTTCGTTCGCTGGTAATTGTTAGTATGCCGCATGTAAATCAATCTCAGAAAAGAATCTGCGCTATCCCAAACTGTCCATCAGTTCCTCCAGTCATGTGAGAGGAAATGAATCCATGACTGTTTGTGGATTTACTGTGATTTTAAAATTGGCACGAAGACGTAAACCTCCTTGTGGCTTTTTGAGAATGACCAAGTGAAATTCCCACTGACTTGCGGAAATGGGTTGTACTACCCCATTGTCATTAAGTCGTTGCGGTTCCGGAGCAACCTGTTCACTTATAGCATGCAGGACTTATAGCATTTAACAGCAACGTACACTTCCAAAGCTTCAGCTTTTCGTAAACCTGGTTCAAACAATTGACTGTATTTGTTACACAAGTCTGGAACTTGAATGTGAGGCATTGAAACACTCGTCTACAACATATTGTATTCTACAAGCCGAACAAGACAAAAAAGTATAAACAAAAAGTGGTTGTACTGTTCCTTGAACATAGAACATGAATTGAGACACATTTTAAACATCACGAAAAGTCGCTGCCAAACAGCACACGGCAAGTGCTGGTGTTTCGTGTCCATTATATACATACAATGCAGGAGTAGGCTGCTGTAGCTGTAGGCCACTGATCATTTCCTGTTTTTATTCACTAGGGAAACAGATACACCTTGACGAACCATGTGGGCCCGTAACTCAATTGCCTGTGTTTGGTAACAATATATGAGCTAATTCAACAACTTCTTCCGGAATTTCTTAAATCCAAACCACATCATTCTTTGTTACTTACATGTAATATAGTGCCACGTTGCACTGTCGTAATTTCCTTGTGAGTTCTCCTCATGGCCCATACACATTCTTGTGAACTGTAAACCACTCATTGGCATCCAGTCGCAAAACTTTAGTAATAATTAACTTCCGTTTGCATGGATTCAGGTCGTAGACGCAGACAAGGTAGGCCGGCGGGAAGTGTTTCGACAAAACTGAGGAAAGATCCTCATTCGCGAGGCTGGACCCTACAACCAGAAGGCTAACATTTGTTCAGTTTTAGATAGGTGTCTTGATGAATCATTGTTGCTGCTTAATAGTCAAACGATAGCTATGGCAAGACCATTTTCTGTTGTAGGAGACTGTGTGTGTGTGTCTGACTATTTCTACTAAACTAATAGGTCAGATAGCGACAGTTCAATACGGCCATCCTGATTCGGGTTTTCCGTGATTTCCTTAAATCGCTCCAGGCAAACTCCAGGATGGTTCCTTTGAAAGGGCACGGCCGGCTTCCTACCCGATCCTTCCCTAACAAGATGAGGCCGATGACCTCGCTGTCTGGTCTCCTCCCCCAAATAACCCCTCCCCCCAATTGTTTTCTTTGGCATAATACTTGTAAGTAATGCCTGAAATTCTCAGGAATGCAGAGGGCGGTCTTCATGTACTCCATTAAAATTTTTTTTTAAAGTTACAAAAATCGTTTAATGCTTTGAGTGCTTATTAAAAGATTTTTGTAAACTTCGTTTCAAATTTTATGAATTATAAGGCATATACTTATCACATAACTTGAAGGTTAAGGAGTTAATTATCACCAGGACCTACTTACGAATGTACAGTAGATCACTGGTGGTAATACATTCGCATTTGAGAATGTGTATGCTGTGGATACGAAGTGAATGAATGATTAAACAGTAAACGTAGGAATGGAAGGCGGTCGGTATTCAACACCCAATCGACAGCGACATGATTAGAGACGGAACACAAATTGAAAATAGAGACAACTTCTGTTCTTTACAAGAAAACCATTCCAACATTTGTATTAACCGATTTAGGGAAACAAATAAAATGGTTCAAATGGCTCTGAGCAGTATGGGACCTAACTTCTGAGGTCATCAGTCCCCTAGAACTTAGAACTACTGAAACCTAACTAACCTAAGAACATCACACACATCCATGCCGGAGGCAGGATTCGAACCTGCGACCGTAACGGCCGCGCGGTTCCAGACTGTAGCGCCTAGAACCGCTCGGCCACTCCGGCCGGCTAGGGAAACAACAGAAAACCAAAATCTGAACAGCTGGATTGGGATCTGAAGCATTGTCCTAACGAATGTAAGTGTATCCATAAGAGATATATTAAAAAAATACTATTGTGGGCGTCATAACAGATGAACTTGATACTGGGAATGCGTTTCACCTGCTTCAGAAGTTCAAAAAAACATTGGAGTAATATACTAAGCACTACTCCAAGCACTGAACGTTGTTGTTGACATAACCGTCTGTCTTTTGCAGTACAGTTGACATTTTGGTACGGTTTGTGCATCCTCGTTTTGAAAACTCTACAAATTACTGGCAACACGGACTGTATATACTATGTTCTACCACTGAGCCGATTGCAAACAGTGGCATAGGGCAGGTTATGAGTAGCTTTCAGTGCTTTGGGGACGAGATGTCACAGCTGCCAGCAACAAAAGTGTGCTTGGTAGGTGCTACTCGACTAAATCAGCAGAGGAGGATGGCTCCACTTTGAGTCACGACAGACCGTACAGAGAATGAACTCGGCAATGTGTTGCAACTGCTGGTGCCAATGAATGCAGGTCCATCTTACTCAGTTTCCAAATAAAACAGCGAAAGAACCGCATGCAGTAGACTTTTGGATTGGGGTGCATCACGAAAGGCCATTGCCCACGGGGGCGTATGAGGTTGTACGTCTTATACGGCCCACGCAATACAGGAAGTGGAGGTAAATAGTGCTTTCCGACGAGTCAATTCCATTTCTCTTTTCAGGTGTCTACTCTAGGTCGAGTAAGGGTAAATACCTGGAAGGCGCTGCATACGTTACAGACTGCGTACCCCTAGTAGAATCTGCAAACACAGTGTTGGCTGCGTATCGGCACTGCTGTTGGTTCAAATGGCTCTGAGCACTATGGGACTTAACATCTGTGGTCATCAGTCCCCTAGACATAAAACTACTTAAACCTAACTAACCTAAGGACATCACACACACCCATGCCCGAGGCAGGATTCGAACCTGCGACCGTAGCGGTCACGCGGTTCCAAACTGAAGCGCCTAGAACCGCACGGCCACACCGGCCGGCCACTGCTGTTGCTCAGTGGACGCAAAGTCCTAATAAGTTTACGTTTCGGTCGAGTAAGTTGTATATAAGCTCTGGGTGAGTTACTGAAGTTAGTTTATAAATACACCTTCAAAACTTTTTCAGCGTCACGATTAGGTCTTAATCTATGGCAAACAGTCCAATATTTCCAAATATTTGAATATTTGTATTAACAGTAAGTTCTATCGGGTGTGTTTAGGTTCTTGGCTATCGAGGTCATGAATTTAGAAGTTGCGGGGTCCCTCCCCTACAGATCGGGATACATTCCGCAATAAAATCCGGTACCTACGCCACACATTTTTTTCGTGAGGGGTACTTACCGCAAAAATCAAATAACTGTACGTTCTAATATGTGAAAACATTTCTGTTTTGTTTGTATTTTCGTTCAAATGTTTTCAGCTATTAATAGTTACACTAATTAGCTAACAGTGAAAGACTTATATATACAGGGAGGTTCAAAAGAAACTGTACACACTACGTGCGTGTAATGTATGCTTCAGATTAAGAATAAAATGTTAAATAAAGTTTTGTCTGAAACTGTATTGTTTCCGAGCTATGAACCATAATGTCATTTGTGGTAAGCAGGCTTATGGCCTGTCGTGTTCACCTACATAAAGACTGACGTTGCTTTTTCGACGATGCGCCTGCTCAATTGAGTTGCGAGGCAAGAGCGCATCTCGTGGTTGCTCGTCGCGATTAGTGGACAGCTCGTGCGGGAACAACTGCTTGGCCCGCCAGATGTCCGGGTAAGAACTCCCTGCACTTCTTCCTCTGGGGCCTCCTTGTGCAACTCGTGTATGAAACTTCCTGGCAGATTAAAACTGTGTGCCCAAACGAGACTCGAACTCGGGACCTTTGCCTTTTGCGGGCAAGTGCTCTACCGACTGGCAGAATTAAAGCAGTGAGGACGGGGCGTGAGTCGTGCTTGGGTAGCTCAGTCGGTAGAGCACTTGGCCGCGAAAGGCAAAGGTCCCGAGTTCTAGCCTCGGTCCGGCACACAGTTTTAATCTGCCAGGAAGTTTCATATCAGCGCACACTCCGCTGTAGAGTGAAAATTTAATTCTGACTCTTGTATGGTCCTGCAGCAGCTAACTGAAAATAGCCGTGCA
Source organism: Schistocerca nitens (assembly GCF_023898315.1). NCBI lineage: Eukaryota > Metazoa > Arthropoda > Insecta > Orthoptera > Acrididae > Schistocerca > Schistocerca nitens. Next base: position 2,938,528 of record NW_026045897.1, read on the forward strand.
GCTGTGCAGAACGACATAAATGGAGTCTGCAACATCCGGAGAGCGGTAAGACGTCGAGCATGTCATTCACTTCCTCTACATGCACATAAATTTGAACATGTCCTGCGGTAAAAGCGCGTACGTAGTTGAGCTGAATTTCAAGTCCCTTGGTGTCGTAGGTTTCTGAGAAGAATTAATTTTGTGCAGTTTGTGTTGCACTTGTGATCCCTACTCCACTGCAAAAGTTTGAAACAAAGTAACTTCAGACAAAACTTTATTTGACGTTTTACTCTTATTTTGATGCGTGCATTACATCCATGATGTATGTACACCCTGTACAGTTACTTTTGAATCACCCTCTATCAATGATACCATTCTTCAGCCCACAACATATTTAAAACAACATATATATATATATATATATATATATATATATATATATATATATATATATATATATATATATATATATATATGTGTGTGTGTGTGTGTGTGTGTGTGTGTGTGTGTGCAGGTTTTAAAAAACGGGTTTTGCCGTTTTTTAGGATGCGGCATATCGCCGGTAGCATAAGGGAGGATGCTTCAATGTGAAAATTCTTTCAGGGCCAAATATTATGTTTAAATGTTACACTGAAAAAATAAAGAATGTTCTTTGTAGACAACTGGTGTGTGTAGTTGCAAGAAACAAAACAAACAAAAAAAATAGGATGCAGCATGTGAATTCATACATGCGGTTTCGAAAATGTGCGCCATCTCTTCCGTATTTACCCTGAGTAGTCGGCCGAATAACGTTCTTAAACGGCAGTGTGTGGATGACAGAGTTAAGGGCACTCCTTCAGGCTATTCTGAACATGAACCAGGATGTTTATTTCAACATCCTCAGTCACCAACTGTTCCCCTTCAGTGTCCTTGTAGTGAAGTATGCAGCACATGCTTTCGACTTATAGGGTGATAACAGCCATTTTCAGTGGGCTCTATGCATGTTCCTTGTTTCTGTCAGGAACTCTGTTGCGCCTCTTCTGGCCCAGTAAATAACGCCAAGTTAATCCCAGAGGGAATATCTGGGACTATTTACGAAATTCTTTGCAGCGTAAGTAGCAGTATGTGGCTGCAGCATAGTATGGCGTACCTCAAGAAACTTGTGGCGTCTCTTCATTACCGAATGTAGACCGTTATGTAGGCCGGAGTGCGAGTTACACCGTGTTAGCGAGATATCACCCTGACACACGGCTGATCTTTTGTCCACGTTCTTATCTACTGCGGTAATAATACGTCAATCTTGCATAATGAAAATACGGGAGAGGAGGACAAATCAGCCAAGGGAGGGAAGAGTGCATCGGAAAAAGGAGTGGGGTAGTTAGCAATGGTTGCATAGGCGAAAGTGCAATAGGGTCCGGTTTTGCGACATTCGGAGAATTACGAGCGCGGAGGCGTGCGTAAAGTCAGGGTAGAGCGTGCGTCCATTAATGGCCGGTGTGTAATAGCTGAGAATGGCGGCGTTATCTGCGTGGGCGTGTCGCGGCCGCCTGCAGCGGGTACACGCCGCCCACCTGACGAGGGCAAACTGTGGCCGGGACGCGAGTCAGACGCTGTTTGCCTGCCGCGCGATCCGCGGCCGCGTGTGTGCGTGTGTGTGTGTGTGTGCGTGCGTGCGTGTGTGTGTGTGTGTGTGTGTGTGTGTGTGCGTGTGTGTGTGTGTGTGTGTGTGTGTGTGTGCGTGCGTGTGGACACGGCCCGATAAGGGCGCGACAGACGGCGCCGTGTCCGCGGCGCGTATCGCGCCGCCCCTGTTTGCTTTCCGAATGGACGAGCGGCGAGTGGCGCGCCGTTTAATTGCCTTTCGTCATCCTCCATCGCCCTGCCACCTCTCCTCTGTTTGGGCACTAACAGAAGGCCAGCACGGCGATATTATTGCGACACACTCCTCGTACGATTTCACGTCGGTGGCATCACATATTACATGTCAACTACCCACTTTGCATTAAATCGTCATCTCGGCCTTTTCTTATATCGTGGAAGCCAGAAGCCAGCAAAGAAATTGTTTAGTCCATCTCCGATCTACTCGCCTGGATAAATATCCCACCTGTGTTTACCTTCACTGTAGTCACAAGTCTTCTCTTGGCGAAGAGTTCTCGGGCTTCCAGCCGGGTGGCGGTGTCTTCAAACGGCGACGTTTCGACAAGTGACATACTCGTCATATTGACTTCGCCAGAAGATGACGAGTATGTCACTCGTCGAAACGTCGCAGTTTGAAGACACCGCCACCCGGCAGGAAGTCCGAGAACTCTTCGTCAGCTGTATACGCCGAGGAAGCATACATTCACAAGTTGTAAGGTGTCAGGCAAATCCAACACCTTCCATGAAAACACTGACATGATAAGCAAATCCAGTAGTATGTCACATAGCTCCGAATAAATCGTGACATTAAACTAACCAAAGTAATACGAGTAACGAGTGAGCAAATGGAATACCACAGACTAACACAAGAATGCCTAAATGCATGTCATACCTTCCCACAGTGAGACAGACGCAGTTCCGAGGGGAGAAACGAGAAGCCGAGAGCAGAACCGTGTTAAGCGAGAAGGCCCTACGATAAGGGACGGACACCCACGTCGCGAGCTAACGGCTAGGACCACCCCAGACGCAAGTTTTAGCGTGAGACTTATTCGCGTCTCTGTTACGTCAGGACCACCCCCCAGCCCATGTTAAAAGATAGAGCCCTCCAGAAGAACAGTATAGATCTTACGATAACGGTAAAAGGACCACACCAGCCGCAAGTTTTAGCGTGAGACTTTTTCGCATTTCTGCTACATTGCAAACTTTAAAAACATTGCCTCAACACGAAAAGTATAACGTTTCTCATTGGATGGACAGAATTTTTGTAGGCGGAGCTTAAGGTTAACATTGAGACCCTGATTGGTCAGATGAAAACACAGCCAGACAGTTTTTTTTTTTAACCAAGTTCGGTAAATTGTAGTAAGGAGAAGTTAGGAAAGAGTTGCTTCTGAGACGGCGAGGTGAGCGGAGCTGTGCTGTCCGCCGCCCCCTGACGAACACCGACAAGGTAATGAACGCACGCGATGCCGCATAACAGCGCATAAAGCTTCACTCAGAACTGCAGAAGTCTCATCTGTTACACCCCCTTTTTGCGTAATACTAGTGTCGATCGTCAATTAAAGCTCATGGTGTCCACATTTGCCACTTGAAGTAAAAATCTGAAACGCGATGATTTTTCTGTTATATAATTATTGAGAAGCCACATTAGCCACTGTAATTTACGACAAGTTAGATAAGTAACTAAAGATAATTGAGGGTCACTGTAGACCATTTTGATAGTTTTCTCTTTTGTGAAACTTAATTTAAACCTAGATTATAAATGTGATATGGCATAGGTCATCCTTCGATCCATTGTAGAACTTGGAAATCCATTCAGGGAATATTCGTTCACATTTTTGTTGAACGCAGTTGGTTTTTACCATCCTGTATTAAAACATTTTATTTTATCAATAGTGCAATTTATAAACAATGTTTTGTGAGTAGAATAAAATTTCCAGTGGTAAACGTAACTGCTTTTTCGACGTTATTTTACCAGCTAACTAAAAATAGGAAAGCCTTGAACCCCTTCCACTAAATTGAGTTAGTGTTAAGATTCTTTTACAGGGAGTGCAGCGGAGCTGACGCTGAAATCATTAAGTATTTGGTTATATCATCGCTAGTCTCACTGAACTCTTCTGAATTCTACATATCATGTGTGGTCTGGCGTCTCCTTACCAGCAACAGGTCCCAGGTTCAAACTAGTCAATTCCCTAAAAAACACGCTCAGATTGTCGTTACGCGAAAGTGGTAGGGAGACACGATATAGAACAAACAGAAACCACGTAGAATGTTAGAAAGTCTTCTCTTTCCTGGCAGATGTCTCTCTTTTCATGTCCTACCTTGTAGTGTCAAACTTTCACCGTTTCAGAGTTATATGCTTTCACTAACAGAAATGCATTTAAAGGGTGATTGCGTGATGACGTTACATAGTTTCAAGGATGATAGTCAAAGTTAAATACATCAACTGCCCAGGTAAGGGACTCTGGTCCGGAAATGATCAAGTCGAAAGTTATAAGCGAAATTCAATCTCACAGTTGAATACATTTACTGATGCTGTTGTCGCTATGTTTGTATCGTATCTACATTGTCCCATGACAGAACGTGCTATGAATCAACAACGGGCCCATTCATTACCCACGCTATTGAGAGACGAACGGTACAGTTCAGTACAGTACCGGTACAGTGTTTCTTGGTCACTGTATTGGAAGGGGAGGTCCTACTCCATGGCCTGTGAGGTCACCTGACCTGAATACCCTTGATTATTTCCTATGGGGATACCTAAAGTCACTTGTGTATGAGAACCAGTAGGTACACAGACGGAATTAGTTGCCAGAATTGTAGTTGCCTGTGATGTGATTCGAAACATACTAGGCGTATTTGTCAGCGTGCGTCAGAATCTTGTTCGACGATGTCATGCTTGCACTGTGCTCAATGGCCGTCAGTTTCAGCATATCTTGTAAGATACAGTACAAATCAAATGATAGAGCACAGAAATCAGTTGTTCTTTTCTTTCAGATTTCATTAGGCACTCCTAGATTTCCTCTAGTGTCTAGCCATTATCAATGCAGTGTTTCATATTATCAATGTATGTCCTAATACATCGGTCCCCTGTTGCCCGGGCATGTGACACAGTTTGTTCAAGATGTGGAACAAACTGTGACAGAATCCCGAACAACAGGGGACCGATGTATTAGGACATACATTGATACTATGAAACACTGCATTGATAATGGCTAGACACTAGCCGAAATCTAGATTTGTCTAATGAAACCTGAAAGAAAAGGACGACTGATTCCTGTCTATTATTTCAAAGTCATATCATAGTCGAGTGCACACACATTCCTAATGGAAGGTAACTTGAAACAGTAAAATTGGTACGTTCATTGTGTCAATAATGGTATTTATAGTTACATAATGTAAATAAAGAAGCACACAGTACTATGATTTTATTCCTGTTACCTCCTTACGTCGGCTTCTTCGACCCAAGGCTCCCAATCTCAAATTGTTTACTGGAGCATCCTCTACATCCAGTTGAAATGTTACACACACTTACGAAAGTACCCTGCATATGTCGTCTAACCACGTACCTGAAGAGCTGTGGGCACATGGTCAGTACAGGAAATATGTTTCACAGTGGCGAAGGGCAAGAAGTGCTCATAGCATTCTCTAGCCTATGACACAGTCTTTTTTTTGTCCATATTTGTCTCTGAAATATTAGCAACAGCTGTACCTCTACATGTATTCCACTGTCAGAGGTATCAGAACACTTTTCGATCAAAACTTTCGGCTCGGTTATTTCTGGACCAGGTTCCCTTACATCAAACTGACACGTTCACATTTCTCCATCACCCCTGAAGGTTTGTGACGACATAACAAAACCACACTGTTCATGTACAGTGGTGGACAAAACGAGCGAGACCCCCCGGCTTTTCGTTATACTTATCCGCACAAGTTTGAAGTCTGCTACACAGCATAACAGGCAAGGCGACGAAGTGCTACCAACATATTATGCACAGGCGTGAAATTGACAAACTATCAGAATTTTCTCAGACTGTTTTCAATCATGTGTATGACTATATTAATGCTGATTATTGTGTTAAACACAACACGGAAATGTAAGATATAAATGAAAGAAGAAACGCTAATTAGTATGAACTGTACTAATAAAAATTAATTTCAGATTACTGAAATAACATAACTGTTTCAGTAAGACACAGTACCCCAGATCGTTACGAATTAGCAAAACGGGTTTTAAGGGCTGGGTAGACAGATAGACGGTCGGGAAAGTAAGACTAGTAGGGCTCCATTTTTAGATATTTAGGTGACGAAATCCTAACAACGAAAATAGCTACGACAGTTACTGAATATGAGGGCCGCACAGATAGTTCCCCCTAGTCTTTATTGGAAACGTTCTAGCTGCAGTCGATACATCAGCGTATTACTCGTGGCTATGCTTTAGATCCAATTTGCACATACACGTGGTAATTCTGATCCCAGTATTAATGCCACCGCGTTTTAGAAGTGCGAGCATTCTCATTGCTAGGTAGCGTAAGAAGCACTTCGGCTAATGAACGTTTTCTGGCTGTGGCGAGTCTAATGCAGAATTCTAAACATTGTAGAATACGTTTGGCAGCTATGTAGCCGTTTATTTCCTGGGGTGGTGCAGAATTATCCTATTAGATTTACTCGCTAATAACAGTATTTTGTTATTTCGATAAACATCCCGAATGACTGAGACATAAGCGGTGACATAAAGGTAGAAAATTTTTGTTTTTGAGTCCAGAAAGCTCTATGCAACAGAAACTGCAGATCATTTTGCCATTTTCATTGCGAAATTGTCGTCTTAATCAAGTCTAGGATAATAATAGAGGGCTGTTTGCCTGTGTTGTCTGCTAGCGTAGTGAAAGGTGTTTGCTACTGCAAGGGAGGTTTGGTTTGTTTTTCGGTTCTAATCTCGATGGAGACAGATAGACAAGCAGTAAAGCAATTTTAAGATGGTTCAAATGGTTCTGAGCACTATGGGACTTAACATCTGAGGTCATCAGTCCCCTAGAACTTAGAGCTACTTAAACCTAAGTAACCTAAGGACGTCACACACATCCATGCCCCAGGCAGGATTCGAACCTGCGACCGTAGCGGTCGCGCGGTTGCAGACTGAAGCGCCTAGAACCGCTCGGCCACACTGCCAGGCTCAATTTTAAGAAATTCTCGCGCCCCCAACACGTTTTATTGCTATCTTTATTCTGTACCGGCGCCCTGTGGATGCAAATACGAAGATCTTGTAGAATTTCATACCTCTTACACATTACTTTTTCCGCTTCTGTCAATAACTGAATTGACTTACGTGTGCAACTGAATGATTTTTCACTGTATTTCGTTATGAATCTCCACGCACTGCTAAATTTGCACATTTTGGTAGTAGGTCAGCAACGGTAATCCAGTACGACTGGTCTGTACGTTGACACAGACCGTTTTACAGCCAAATAGGCATAATATTTTGCTAACTCGTAACGATCTGGGGTACTGTGTCTTACTAAAACAGTTATCTTATCTCGATAAGTTGAAATTAATTTTTATTAGTACAGTTCATACGAATTAGCGTTTCTTCTTTAATTTACATCTTATATTTACGTGTTGTGTTTAACACAGTAATCAGCATTAATATAGTCAAACACATGATTGAAAACAGTCTGACAAAGTTCCGACAGTTTGTCAATTTCACGCCTGTGCATAGTATGTTGGTAGCACCTCGTCGCTTTGCCTGTTATGCTGTGTAGCAGACTTTAAAGCTGTGCGGATCAGAATAACGGAAAGGCGAGGGGACTCGCTCGTTTTGTCCACGACTGTATATTCATACGTGGCAAGCTTTCAAGCTTATCGTGTGTGGTGGTGGATACGTTGTACACCACTATTAGTTCCCCCTTTCCGCTGCCAGCTGGGATCGGACAGTGCGAAGAACAATAAATGTGATCTCGAATCTCTCTGACTTTTACAGTCACGGTATTTTCGCCAGATACACATAGGCGAATGCAATACGTCGGTTGACTCTTCTAGGAACACATGTTGTCGAAATGTTAAATGTAACCGCAGTTCGAAGAACGACGCCTCTGTCGTAGCACCTGCTAGTGGAGCTGGTTGAGCACCTGCTAGACACTTTCATGCATATTAAATAAATCTGCGACGAATCGCACTGCTATGCTTTGGATCCTCTGTATTTCCTTTGCCAGTCCTACGTGGCACGGATCGTCAAGTACTGGTGGAACGACTGTTCCGTAAGCTACCTCCTTTGTGGGTGCACTACACATCCTGACGATTCTTCCAATCTCAGTCTGACATCCATCTCCCCTGCATTTACTTTTGTTTGATGTTTCGTTCCTTGACATATTCAGATTGGATATAAGCGGACTATTAAGGTGAAAAGTTGTTAGATTCCTATAAATAGTCCATTATTAGTCATTATTAGTCAATATATACAGTTGAGCATAACAGCACTCGTAGCCCCGACCCTCTTATACGTTTACGGCTCAATGAATGTTTATATACAAGCTAATTGAGCTGCCTCTACCGATGTCTCTTTATGTAAACCGTGATGTTATACCCGCGCGATATTTTCATATTCACTCTCTCGCTACGTGAAAACTATAGGTCCTATAGAAAAAAGAAACGAACTGGAATTTTTTGCAAGAATTTAATGTAGTTTAGTTTTGTGGTTGGATGCGTTTCCGATAGAGACCATAGCTTTCGAGTTATTCAAAGAAACCTTCAAAAGGGACCACCAAGCATATCTCCACTCCCACATTCATCCCCCATCAAAAATGGCTCTGAGCACTATGGGACTCAACTGCTGAGGTCATTAGTCCCCTAGAACTTAGAACTAGTTAAACCTAACTAACCTAAGGACATCACAAACATCCATGCCCGAGGCAGGATTCGAACCTGCGACCGTAGCGGTCTTGCGGTTCCAGACTGCAGCGCCTTTAACCGCACGGCCACTTCGGCCGGCCATCCCCCATCGGTTAGCATTCCCAGTATGTTGTTCATAGCCCTACCTGCTGCCATAGTACAAGAAATTATTCCCACATTCGATATCTTTTGGTTTTATTGACTGGCCTTATTGCGCTCCCGCTTTAGTCGAGCATTTAGTAATTGTAAAACTAACATTTAAGTAAATTTTACCTAACAATTTTGTTAATTCTAACAGTCTAAAATAACCAATTACATCGTTGTATTCGTCAGGGTTTCTGACTGCAATGCAACTGTGATTGTAAGGATAAAGTTTGGATCGTATTGCCAACATAATTTTAGCTTGGTTCAAAAAAATGGCTCTGAGCACTATGGGACTCAACTGCTGTGGTCATAAGTCCCCGTAGAACTTAGAACTACTTAAACCTAACTAACCTAAGGACAGCACACAACACCCAGCCATCACGAGGCAGAGAAAATCCCTGACCCCGCCGGGAATCGAACTCGGGAACCCGGGCGTGGGAAGCGAGAACGCTACCGCACGACGACGAGATGCGGGCTAATTTTAGCACAATGTTTACAAAAGTCATATTTCTTTCACTGCACTCACCGGTACGTTTAAACTGAAAATGTCAATGAAATAACTGACTCTGCTGGTGGCGTTCAAATATCTGGAACACTTCATGGAGTTGGAAATTTTTGTACAGTGGTAGGAAGGAATGCCATGAAGAACACACTAGAAATCATGAATGGTGAGGGATGTGTGTAACCGTAGTCTCCAGCGAACAAGTACCTCAGTACAAAATTTAGCCACATTAAATTACTTATAAGAATGTATTTTTCAATAGGACTAATCGTATGTAGAGAATATGAAAATTTCGTGCGTGGTATTTGATGGCGAGATCTAACGTTTCGGGCTGCATAAAACAACATCGGTAGGGGCAGCTGACTCACTCCTATTAGTGTCGCCGAACTATATGAGACTGACGTAAACATTGTAAAATAGCACTGCATGAACTAGTACCCACATATAGGAAAAGCTTATCACAAACTAGCGAACAAATGTACCCCTGTAACATAGCACCAGAGAACAACGGGGTAACGTGCTCGTGTCATAGCAGGCAGAGTGTTCTGTTAAATAAACTGAATCACTGATTTTCGTCAGATTTCAACCTTCGCTGGTAGTTGCCGCTTCGAAATTGATGGTTTGGTACGGAGTATCAGGTGTAGGTACTGTCTGGCTCTTGTTCACTCAGGGCACACTAAAATCAGCCTGCTATCTGCATCAGTCAGAAGAATGCGCGCAGCCGGGGCTGCCACCTCAATATCGGACATTTCCGGCTTCCTTCCAGCACAGGCATGCGCCACCTCATCTCCAGTATGAGATTACAATGAAATCGAGACTTTTAGTTGCTAACAGGCGTTGATAGATATCAACGGGAACAGTTCAAAACGTGTGACCCGACCGGGACTCGAACCATGAATCTCCTGCTTACACTGCAGACGCTCTATCTGTCGAAGCCATTGAGGGAACAAAGGATAGTACGACTGCAGGAACTTATCCCTGGCACACTCCCCGTAAGACCCACATTTCCAGCTTACTGTCCACACACTACATTTCTACTGCCCCTGCCGACTACACTCATTTCTCGCGGCAGTCGATCTACCGATTCTAGTAAGACTTTGGGCAATGTGAGTGGATCCGCACTGAAGAAGGTCATTGGCCGGTAAGCCTTGTCTATATAAAGATGGTATTTGTCTGTTCCTTCGGACACCCAGACGTCCAGCTCCGCTGGAGATGGACAGGACGCAGAGCGGCTGCCGTGTTGCCCAAATTTAAGTACGTTAGGTTTCTGTCTGTGAGGACATATAAAGACAGGTGCATGTCAGGTGAGGATCACAAACATTGCACACTTATCATCCGAAATTGTGCTAAACGCATTCTCTGCAAATTATTTCGAGCAGTTAGTTCATGAGCCCACGCGAATAGTAAACGATTGTGGAAACACACTTGTCCTCTTAGCAAAAAATTAGCTTGAGTTAATAACGAGCATCGAAACCGATTCAGGTGTTAGTGAACACAGGGTTGTCGTAGCGAGATTGAATACTGTAATCCCCCAATCCTCGAAAAATAAGCGAAAAGTATACCTATTCAAAAAATAAGATAAAAATTCACTTGATGCCTTCCTGAGAGACAATCGCCACTTATTCCAAATTAATAATCTAAGTGTAGACCAGATGTGGCTTGATTTCAAGGAAATAGTATCGGCAGCAATTGAGAGATTTATACGGAAATAGTATCGGCAGCCATTGAGAGATTTATACCAAATAAATTAACAGACGACGGAGCTGATCCTCCTTGGCACACAAAACGGGTTAGAACACTGTTCCAGAAACAACGAAACAAACATGCCAAATTTAAACAGACGCAAAATCCCCAAGATTGGCGATCTTTTACAAAAGCTCGAAATTTAGCGCAGACTTCCATGCGAGACGCCTATAACTGTTTCCACAACGAAACTTTGTAGCGAAACCTGGTAGAAAATCCAAAGAGATTCTGGTCGTATGTGAAGTATTTTACTGGCAAGAAACAATCGGTGCCTTCTCTGCGTGATAGCAATGGAGATACAATTTAAGACAGTGCTGCCAAAGCAGAGTTACTAAACACAGCCTTCCGAAATGCCGTCACAAAAGAAGACGAAGTAAATATTCCAGAATTCGAATCGAGAACAGCTGCCAACATGAGTAACGTAGAAGTAAATATCCTCGGAGTAGTGAAGCAACTTAAATCACTTAATAAAAGCATGTCTTCTGGTCCAGAATGTGTACCAATTAGGTTCCTTTCGGAGTATTCTGATGCATTAGCTCCACGCTTAACTATCATATACAACCGTTCGCTCGACGAAAGATTCGTGCCAAAAGATTGGAAAGTAGCACAGGTCACGCCAATATTCAAGAAAGGTAGTAGGAGTAATCCACTAAAAGCAGCAGAATTTCGGAACATATATTGTGTTCGAACATTATGAATTACCTCGAAGGAAACGGTCTATTGACACACAGTCAACATGGGTTTAGAAAACATCGTTCCTGTGAAACACAACTAGCCTTTTATTCACATGAAGTACTGAGTGATATTGACAAGGGATTTCAGATCGATTCCGTACATATGGATTTCTGGAAGGCTTTTGGCACTGTACCAAACAAGCGGCTCGTAGTGAAATTGCGTGCTTATGGAATATAGTCTTAGTTATGTGACTGGATTTGTGATTTCATGTCAGAGCGGTCACAGTTCGTAGTAATTGACGGAAAGTCATCGAGTAAAACAGAAGTGATTTCTGGCGTCCCCAAGGTAGTGTTATAGGTCCTTTGCTCTTCCTTATCTATATAAACGATCTGGGAGACAATCTGAGCAGCCGTCTTCAGTTGTTTGCAGATGACGCTGCCGTTTATAGACTAATAAAGTCATCAGAAGATCAAAACAAACTGAAAAACGATTTAGAAAAATATCTGAATGATGCTAAAAGAGGCAGTTTACCCTAAATATCCAAAAGTGTGAGGTCATCCACATGAGTGCTTAAAGGAACTAGTTAACTTCGGTTACACGATAAATCAGTCTAATCTAAAAGCCGTAATTTCAACTGAAGACCTAGGTATTACAATTACCAACAACTTAAATTGGAAGGAACACATAGAAAATGTTGTGGGAAAGGCTAACTATAGACTGCGTTTTATTGGCAGGACACTTAGAAAATGTAACAGACCTACTAAGGAGACTGCCTACACTACGCTTGTCCGTCCTCTTTTAGAATACTGCAGCAATGTGTGGGATCCTTACCAGATAGGACTGACGGAGTACATCGAAAAAGATGAAAGAAGGGCAGCACGTTTTGTGTTATCGCGAAATATGGGAGAGAGTGTCACAGAAATGATACAATGATTTGGGCTTGACCTCATTAAAAGAAAGGCGTTTTTCTTTGTGAGGAATCTTCTCACGGAATTCCAATCACCGACTTTCTTCTCCGAACGCGAAAATATTTTGTTGACACCGACCTACATAGGGAGGAACGATCACAATGATAAAATAAGGGAGATCAGAGCTCGTACGGAAAGATATAGGTGTTCATTCTTTCCGCGCTGTATACGAGATTGGAATAACAGAGAATTGTGAAGGTGGTTCGATGAACCCTCTGCCAGGCACTTAAATGTGATTTGTAGAATATCTATACAGATGTAGATGTAGACATGAGAGTGCTTGTTACTGATGCTTGCACAGCCGTTCTGCTACATGCGTTTGCGCATGTCCACGAGGAATCGATGAAGTTACAACGTGGTTGGCAACACATCCAGGACATTGTGTAGCCTCAATGTGTCATCATCAGCACTCGTCTTGAGCTGTACATAACTGTGGCATAACTCGAGAATCATTGCAGCTATGCTCAAATGAAAGGAGACACAGTTTATCGTGTCTAATTCTCAGTCTTTATGATGTATCACATGAGCCGCTTTACATCTGAAAATTAAGAGTTAGTTCCAAACTGTCAGCTTCGACAGTGGCTGCCATCTTGGAAACACAGCCTTAATAGTTTTCCTACTTTCCCGTCTCAAAAAATATGACGTTGAATTTCTGTTTATCCAATGGAATTTGTTTTAAAAGTGTGGATTACCCTGTACTTGCAGAGAAAAGAAAAGGTTATAACGTACCTTTATTTTTCAAAGTGGTAATTGAAATTTTATGACCAGTCTCTTAAATACCAGTCTAGATGTACACTTTAATTCAATAGTTGACATCTTGTTTAGAAGAAGCTTTTTGAAGAATTTTGATTTATGTACGTAATTTTAACACATTAGTATACATCCAGCTATCTGATAGCAAATCAGAATGTTTGGTTCACATGATAATTACTACCATTTCCAATTTTACAGTCCGACATACACTCAGTCTGCTAATACGAGGCATTACTGCACTTAGGAAACGTGTTGCAACGTAACACTTTGTAACAGAAGCTGTTTCCTAGTGACAATGACTGAGGAGTTCTGGTTGTACCATGTGGCATTACATAGAAATACTGAAACTGAACTTCTCTCTGCTACTGTGTTTGGAAAGATTCCAAGTTGCCTCCTAGTTCCATAATCTAGGTGCAATGGATACTTACGTCATTATTTGAAGTTGCATTTGTCACATATATCTCTGCATCTCCTCTCTGCTTTCAGTCATGGTCTGAATTGAACACCACCTCGAAGACCCGAATGAACTATACATCATTAGCAGCAATTAGATGCACAAATGCTCAGTCGGATGTTTGCTTTTGGAAGACTCCAATGTTCTGCCAGTTCTCCTTCTGGTCAGAAGAGTATCATTCAGGAATCCATCAAACAGCAATTTTGCTTATATAATTCTTCAAATTTCGCATTTCTGCCGAAAAAGAATTAATGGTTCAAATGGTTCAAATGGCTCTGAGCACTATGGGACTTAACATCTGTGGTCATCAGTCCCCTAGAACTTAGAACTACTTAAACCTAACTAACCTAAGGACATCACACACATCCATGCCTGAGGCAGGATTCGAACCTGCGACCGTAGCGGTCGCGCGGTTCCAGGCTGAAGCGCCTAGAACCGCTCGGCCACTCCGGCCGGCAAGAATTAATGTGTTCTCTGAAACTTCTTCACATGTAAAAAAGAATTCTTCTTGAATGGAGGATCTCACAGGCTTTTACTTCGTTAATCTGCCGCTGTTTTTGCCTTTCCTGGGAGGTATCATCGTTGATGCACACGGAATCACAAAGAATAGACAATGAAGGGACGTGCGAGAAACTGTGCTACAGGGCAGTGCTAAATACGATGGAAGTAACTTGCGCATTAAGGGTTACCGCTAAGTAAAAATGCGCAATGAAACTTGGTCCGTACAAAGAAAGAACTACTGCAGTATAGCAAAAAGGACATGTGCAATGTGACGAACAGAAATAACACTTTTATTCAAAGACAATAATCACGCTCAAGTCACCGCGAATGGTGACCACTAGGTGGGTGAGGTGCTCTCGTGGTAGAGCGCTCCATTTGCCCCCAAGTTCGACTGACAAGTGCTCGGTTGTCGTTGGTGCACGTGAACGTGCTGCTGCACGTCTTTCTTCCAACAGCTCCTCTGCCTGTGCTGTTGGATGCGGTCGCGCATTGTCATCCATAAAAATGAAGTCCGACCGACTGCGCACTTGAAAGGACGTACATGGGTAAGCAGTCCAACGTCACAAAAACGTTAGCGATGAGTGTTCCGTTTTCAATGACACAGAGGTCAGTACGTCTGTGCAACATTATGCCTTCCAACACCATAACAGACGGCCCACCAGTACGATCATGTGCGTCCACGTTCCTGAATTCATTATGTGTTCCCACATGTCGCTGTATGAGGGTAGGTCCAGAATCACTACTCAGACTGAATCCGCTGTGCTCTCACTTGAGAAGAGCACACGACCCCACTCTTTGCTGGCCCAGTCCCTGTGCTCTCGGGAGTGTTGGTGTCAAATGGAACACGATGTACTGGTCATGAGGGAAATACAGCACTCCCATGCAGTCACCGCTCCGCTGTGGAGCGTGAGACTGCATGCCTTGCAGTCCTGATAACTGTGCCTACAATTGCACCCCCTATTTGACGTGGGTCCTTCCTTGGCTGTTGCACAAATATAGCGGGCATCTTCTTCTTTCCTTCGGGCAGCAGCACCTGTGGTCACTATACTCCCCATGCATCTTAAACCACCAATGCTGTGAGCAATAGCAATGTCCTGGGTTACACTCGTCACACTTCACGTGTCTCCCAGTTTCCCGATGATTGTTCCCCGTGTGAGTTCATCCAGATGTTGCCTCTGGACCAGGTTCCATGGAGACCACCACCCACCACAGTGCGTCGTACGTGCTCGCTGACTGGCGTAGTCTTATCCCGTTCCTTCAACTGACTCGTGCCTTGGGGCCAGCCCCATTTAGCGCTACGGTCACACCGATCTCACGCCATCTGACGTCCAACTTCCTGTGCGCGACTGGGAGACCTCTGGAATCATGCTCGCGCTCTTTCATTCATTTCCACATAGCAAGTAATACGTTATGTTGAGTTATATTCAGGGTGATTATAATCAAAGTTAAACTTTCAAAACGCTTTAGAAATAACATCATTGGTCAGAATCACGCCAAATTGCGATGGAATTTTATCGGAGAAGGGGTCAAAATGTATGGCAGAAGAAGGAAAAAAAGTGTGAAAATTGATCAACAGATGGCGCTGTATGTTTCAGAATACGTAAATGAAAACACCTGTCACGTGCACGACACATTCAAGTTGGTATAAACACACCAGGTACACGGCTTTTCCTCCTTTCGCGTCTGCGACGTTCTCCATGGCTGTCTCAATGCAGGATCGCGCTCTGCTTGTAAAACTGCATTACAAGAATGATGACTGTGCACACGTCGCTCTGAAGAAGTTCTGGACACTGAAGAGTTTGAAAAAAGGCTTTAGTCCGATGACTGCCTTGGGTCTGGAGAAAATGATTCGAAAATTCGAAAAGTCGGGTTCTTCTGGAGAGCTATCTGGCAGAGGGAGGAAACGAATTGATTCGTCAGTGAAACCAATGACCACAGCAATTCAGGAGGAGACGAGTGGTGGTGTGCAAACGTGTAGTGCACGGATAATTGCCCGAACATTGGACATACCCGTGAGCACGGTGCGTAAAATCCTACGAAACATCCTTCTTTGCTGTCGATTCAAAATTACCCATGTGCATGAGTTGCGTCCTGTTGATCTGCCAGCAATAGAGACCATTGCTTTAGAATTTCTTGCTCGCATGGAAGTGGACAATGACTGGCTATGGAAGATTTTGTGGATAAACGAAGCCCACTTCCATCTGACAGGATATGTCAATACACAGAATTTTCGAATAAGGGCAAGGGGAAATCCACACGTAAATCAACCAGTACCACTTCATCCTGAAAATGTCAGTGTGTGGTGCGGGTTTACGACGTCGTTTACCATAGGGCCATATTTTTTCGAAGAGACAGGTTCAAATGGTTCAAATGGCTCTGAGCACATCCCCTAGAACTTAGAACTACTTAAACCTAACTAACCTAAGAACATCACACACATCCATGCCCGAGGCAGGATTCGAACCTGCGACCGTAGCGGTCACGCAGTTCCAGACTGAAGCGCCTAGAACGGCACGGCCACACCGGCCGGCGAAGAGACAGGTGCTTCCAGTCCTGTTACCTATACGTAGAGTCACTGGTAAGCGCTATGAGTGTCTTTTGCGTGACCACGTCCAACAGCGTGGATGTGGGGATGAGATCATTTTTATGCAAGATGGCGCACCTCCGCACATTGCAAATCCAGTTAAGCAGCTGCTGAAGCGCCATTTCGGAAATGCTAGGATTATGAGCTACCATTTCCCTACAGCCTGGCCGTCCCGATCTCCTGAAGTTAATTCGTGCGACTTCTGGCTGTGGGGGTATCTGAAAGATGTGGTCAGTTTTCCGATTGCAAACTGAGCTGCATTGAAGGCACGGATTGCGCAACACATTCTCAACGTGGCCTCGGGATCACTTCGATCAGTTGTGGAACATGCTATTTCTCGATTTCAACTTGTTGCAGAAAACGGTGGACAGTGCATATGGAACATGTTTTGCGCCAGTCACACTGGGATTAATAACTCGATTTGATTTTGAGTGATGCTTATTGTGCGTTTCTTCAGGACAACTAAAAATCGATGTGATTGATGCTTTTGATACGGTTTTCGGCTTCAGGATACTTAACAACCGATTTTTCCCATCCGATGTGATATGACCTCACCGTGGTGGATGAGCTTACCGGTACGTAACTAACAGTATCACTCATTTGCACCCATGCACACTGAATAGCACAGTTTTTTTAACGCCAGACGTACACCTTAGGCTTTGTTGTATGATTCGTTTGTCATTTGTAGTCGACCACTATTACATTATGATGCTTACAGCACCATCTAATGCTACATTTTGTAACTATTTATTTTCCTTTTGACATACCTTTCCCCCTTCTCCGATAATATTCCGTTGCAATTTGCCGTCATCCTGACCAGTGGTGTTATTCCTACAGCGGTTTGAAAGATTAAGTTTGATTGTAATCACCCTGTATATCGTTCTTTTTACAGAACACTGTAGCTGAAAAATTAGTGTTTCACCTCTGCCTTCAGTAGTCACAGAACGGGCAACAGTTCCTTACTGCTTTGCGACCATACCGGCAATGAAACAGAAAGAAATCTTAATTACTGTATTTTATTTATTTAACCAGATCTGATTAGGGCCATCTCGTCCTCTCGCACATCAGACCAGGGTTTCACACATACGGTTTTAATTATATCTTAGTTACCCAAGAAACAACAATTTTAATACGACGTCTGGTATTAAAATGATTTGAGTGTCTGAAGTGAGTATGTTATACTGACTATGTACTAACAAAGATAATACTGGCACTACTTCCATCACTGCAGTTGTTGCCACTAATAATAATAATAATGGCAATAATTGTGACATTAATAACACTAATGACAGTGGCAGATAAATGAAGAATTTGTAGGTCTAGAAAACAAATGTTTTCTGAAACAGCAATGTTCTGATAAAAGTAAATTTAAGGAGACTGCCTAAGAATACTGAGAAATGAGTAAAATCAAGTTGGAAAGAGGAATATACAAGGATGAGTGTGTGCCGGGCCTTCTGAAATTTTTTCACAGCTGGAGTATCCTTCAATCATCACATTAAATGTGCAATGGTCAGGGTCACCCAAGAACATTTTTTTTTTTTTACTTTATGTCTTGAAACTTACTAGTTGTGCTTTGGAAGAAACGAATACGGCAAAGAAAAATTGTTATTGGCTCTACTTTCCGTGGCATCGGTAGGTGGAAGTATTCTGTTTTAACGGATTAAGAGAAAACAATATATTTTAACTGCATACGCCAATAACGTTGAAAGTCTATTTGAGTTTTTTTATGACCGTTATATTCTCAGAGTTCTAAATTGACGTAACTTACCTGGAGGTTGGTGGCTGTGCAAGATCCTTGCCTTTTGGCTTGCCTCTTCGGAGTGAGTTCCAGAGCCTCCTTACGTACAGCACAGCACTAATCTTCAAGCATTACTTGATTCCGAAAACCCTGATACTTTTGTTCCAATACAGAAAATTCTAATGAGATCTTTCTCTGTGTTGATCAGTGGCAACTCGATGACTAGGTGTATTACATTTTTCGTCAAAATCAGACTCCTGGGACGTGAAGCCCTATTTGGGCTTTTCTTGTTCTACACCGTCTCCATTTCCTATTTCAATTTATAATTTTAGTGGTCGAGAAGCAAATGGGAGCCTTCTGAATGTAGAATAGATCCAATAGCAGATGGGTTATACAGTATTGAATTATTTTTCTTTTTTTAAAGAAAGAGCAGCTATCTGCATGGTTTGCAGAGTCCCGACAAACTATACACACAGCAGCAGCCGCAGACGGTTTCTTATTTTTCAGCCATTCTCTTATTACGAAGGCGCGCTGAAAACTAATGCGTCCAATTTCTTGCTCTGTTCTCAGTGTCGGCTGAGGCATCACACGTCCTGCCTGTGTCACTCGGCAGACTTCCTCCCTTCGCTGACGCAAGTTGCCACAGTCTGCCGCCAGAGGGCTCCGAACTGTAACGTGTGACGTGGCTGTCTGTAATGTAACTACGTCGGTGGTGACAAACAGCTTGCTGTAATCGAGTTTCTAAAAGCAGAAAATGTGCCTCTAACTTAAACCCATAGAGGAATGGAAGCTGTGTACGACCATGATTGTATCGACGTCAGTAATACGTGACGTAGGGTTGTTCACGCTCGTAATGAGGGAAACGGTGGTGCTAACCTCAGTGTGTGTGACAGACCTCGAAGTGGGCGACCGCGAGCGGCTCACCGTGATCTGGTACGTCAACTCGTCAGGGAAAATCGTCGGATAAGACGGATACAGTCTGCAGATAATCATGGGATATCGCGAGATCGTGTGCAGGTCATCATTACAGAATGCCAGCACAGAAAAATGTGTGCATGGTGTGTTCCTCTAATGCTCACTCCTCACGTAGGACACCCGACATTTGTCAACAGTTTCTTTTGCATTTTGAGTGTCAGGGTGTGGAATTCCTTAACAACATTGTGACCGGTGACGAAAGCTCGTTTCACCAATTCGACTCTGAAAATAACAGTGCATCAATGGAGTTCCACGACAAAGGATCATCGACGACAGACGAGTTCAAGACCATTCTATCTGCGGACAAAGCCATGCTCGCAGTACTTTGGGAAGTTCAAAGTGTGGTTCATTTGGAATTCATACCTAAAGACACCACCGTAAACTCTGCAAGCGACTGCGATACCGTCAGAAAACTGAAAGCAAGAATTCGATGAATTCGTCTACAGGTGGAGCGCCGCCTCCTCCAGCGTGACAGTGGCACGCTGCACACCGGCACTGCGGCAGACGCAGCGATCCGACGCCTTTGCTTCACTGTCGTCGAGCGTTCTCCACGCAGTTCCGTCTTCGTCTCCTCCGATTTTCATCTGTTGCAGAACTTAAACAACGCCTTCGAGCACTTAACTTTGATAGTGACGAAACGGTGCAAGCAGAGGCGAGGTTGTGGCTGCGTCAACAAAGTCCAACGTTGTACAGTGACGGTATCAACAAACTGGTCTCTCATTGGGTGAAATGTGTTCGTCGGCAGGATGACAATGTTGAGAAACAAATATGTAGACGTGAAGAATAAAAATCTAAAATGCTACTAAAGTTTGTTTTATTTAAAATCTTTACGAATTTCCACATACAAAATTCGGAGGCATTATTTTTCATGCGTATGACTGAACAAGAGCTGCAACATACATGAGGAGCCTACGATTTAATATGGCCCTCCACCTTCATACCAAAATAATGCTGATACGCAGTCTTAGGGAGACGCGTCAGATTGTGTTTTCGTGACGAAAATGTTATTTCACCGCATATGTAATAAAAATTATTCACTGAAATACAGATTTGGACGGCATTTCATTTTAAGAAGTTGTACGCTTCAAAAGCCCTCGAAAACCACCTTTGCACTAATTATAACACAAGCAGGATGAAGCTCGCAGCCACAGCAATAATAATAGTAATGTTTATAACCTAAAAGCTTCTGGACTGTTGTGTGTGTGGGTTTTTTTCATTTAGCATGTGTGATAACTCCCAAAACAAAATTACCTTCAAACCGATATTATAGATCGGGAAAAAGCTCACATTTCTCCTTATCTCCAAACCAAGACCTCATTAGTTACATTAGATGATTTTTGAATTCAGCAGCGCGAAGTATTTTCATTATTGGGCAGTGCAACGATATAAGTCATCGCCGATTACAAAATCGCTTATCCGAGATAAGGCACCTCGAGCTGATATAATACCTGCGTACTTTGGGAGGGGTTATGAGAAATAAAACATTCCCCCATTAGTAGTAGTTTATGGTAGGGCGGTGGAGCAATAAATAGTAAGTGAATAGAAAAACATGCTCCAGTTTAATTTTCAACAAGAATCGAGTTATGCATCACGTTTTACGCTTTTTGGAGAACTAAAATCTCTCCTGTAAGAACCAGCGTGGATTTTCGAAACACAGCTCGTTGTCTTCGTCAATGACAGACACAGCGGCGTATACCAGTGTGCGCAGGTTGGCGCAGTTCTGTAACCTGCGAATCGCATTCTGTGCAGTTGGCGCTGCCGCCCCGTGAACAAATCACGAGCTTACTGAATTTCACTCAAACTTTATGACTGATTTCACGACTTTCCCAATAACAGAATTTATCATGTTGTTCTTACCGGGCTGAAAGACCAAGACCAAGATGTAAATGTAAGACGGGGATTGCACCAACACAATGCCACGAGGTCGCTACTACTCACTACACAGTGTGGACGTTAATGAAACCTACTACAGGGACGGGTTGATGATTGGGAATGAAGGAAAAATTTCCTGTGAACATGTTCCGGGAAATGGACAGTGTGCGTGCAATGAAAATAAATAAACCCGGAACACAGTGCACAGCTGCATTGCACCCGCGTCACAACAGATGTTCAGAATGGCCTCCACGGGATTGCAGATGATAGGGACAGTAGCGGTTGTAATGCAGGACACACGTAACCGTACTTTAGGTTACGTAATGTTGGCGGTCCACTTCGCTGGAGTTTGTACTGCGGTTCGTCTCAATATCCTGTAGAAGTCGGTCCTCCAAATCTGTTGTCCACACAGTCCGCCGCCTCCCTCCACGGGTGTCTGTCTGAGTTGTAGACACTTGTGAGAAGCGACTCTTGTGAGAAACTGGAATGTGGCGACACTTGTGAGAAGCGACTCTTGTGAGAAACTGGAATGTGGCGACACTTGTGAGAAGCGACTCTTGTGAGAAACTGGAATGTGGCGACACTTGTGAGAAGCGACTCTTGTGAGAAACTGGAATGTGGTGACACTTGTGAGAAGCGACTCTTGTGAGAAACTGGAATGTGGTGACACTTGTGAGAAGCGACTCTTGTGAGAAACTGGAATGTGGCGACACTTGTGAGAAGTGACTCTTGTGAGAAACTGGAATGTGGCGACACTTGTGAGAAGCGACTCTTGTGAGAAACTGGAATGTGGCGACACTTGTGAGAAGCGACTCTTGTGAGAAACTGGAATGTGGCGACACTTGTGAGAAGCGACTCTTGTGAGAAACTGGAATGTGGCGACACTTGTGTGAAGCGACTCTTGTGAGAAACTGGAATGTGGCGACACTTGTGAGAAGCGACTCTTGTGAGAAACTGGAATGTGGCGA
The DNA here is from genome assembly GCF_023898315.1 of Schistocerca nitens. Lineage (NCBI taxonomy): Eukaryota > Metazoa > Arthropoda > Insecta > Orthoptera > Acrididae > Schistocerca > Schistocerca nitens. The sequence continues at coordinate 2,960,883 of NW_026045897.1, forward strand.
CACTTGTGAGAAGTGACTCTTGTGAGAAACTGGAATGTGGCGACACTTGTGAGAAGCGACTCTTGTGAGAAACTGGAATGTGGCGACACTTGTGAGAAGCGACTCTTGTGAGAAACTGGAATGTGGCGACACTTGTGAGAAGCGACTCTTGTGAGAAACTGGAATGTGGCGACACTTGTGTGAAGCGACTCTTGCGAGAAACTGGAATGTGGCGACACTTGTGAGAGATCCGGGATGCTAACGGACCGGCACAGGGTGTGTCGCAAATGCTGCGCCACTACCTGCTGCCGCTTAGTGTGACTGAGCGCTCGGCTTGTGCCGGCCCGGGCAGCTGCTGAGGGACATTCACACTCCTCCGATGCAACCTGGTTACATTATTTCAGAATTTTTGTGGGCAAGGAAGAGTAGCTTTAGTCAAATTAGACATCGGAGCTGATTTTGCCCCCACGATATAATGTCAACCATTAGTTGCAGAACAGTTATGTGTAAGAGCATAAGACTATTTTCATTGGAATTTTTGTTCTGATTAACCTTACATAGGGCATAATTTTCGCTCAACTTCATTCTTAAAGATGTATTTTACAGAAACTATAGAAACCGAAAATGTTTTCCATCTTTCAACCCCTCACCCAGAATTTGATATGATAGGAGTGGCAACCTTTCTATATTAAGAGGAGGCAACTAAAGAATTTGGTTGTCGGTAGAAAATTTTTCTTTAATTATTTCGAAATAAACCTCAATTTTTCCGTACCATGCAGGGGAAGTGTACTGAGGTCTAATGTGAGTCCTGCTAGCAATTAGCGTTAAGGAATGCAATTTATGTATTGAAACAAGATGTATTCATCGTCCACTCAAACAGACACAGTTTATAAAATTCTCTACACAAAAATGCTGATTGTGATTGTTAGAAAAACTATGACTTTTCAGACTTCATTAGTGAATCCTTTACAATTTGCAAGAGACATTTAGTCGACTTCGTTTCCAGGGAACACCACGAGGAGCTAGTCTCTCTTCGTCCCGCATTATATTTATTTACCTTATTTACGGGATGATTATTTATTTACAATTTTTACAATAGGGCTATCGACGTGAACTCAATCCCTTTTCAATATTTACAAGTGTTTCTGTAGCTTCAGCCATTTCCTTTTCACTGTAATTTCTGTGCATAAGCCACGCAAGTAAGAAATGATTTTATATTGCCGTCAACTTAGAGTCTTGTAAGCGTCTTAGAAACTACCTCATCTGTCTTAATTGAGGACTTCTTTCTTCTTTTCCCACATAGATTTAAAACTAGCCGGTGCCCACGATATTCTGCGTCTTCTCTGAGAATTTTTACTAAGGAGTAAAAATTTGGTTGAACCTTTATCCTCCGATTCCATCCTTCTGAAACATTGTTGGTGCGGTGACGCCTTCCCCTCGCAGTTTCATATATCTCTTGGCATGTCTTTATTATCCAACCATTATTCAACAAAATAGTAGTAAAAATCCTGCAGTTTTTCATTATCTGGCGTGCTCTCCCGAATGCATAGCCACCCATCATCTAACATGTCCAGCGGAATGTGAGCTAACGCGGAACACAATCTTTTGCGAAAACGAATTTCTTCGTAGGCCTCAATTCTGCACTTGCCTCCACAAGCACTGATTGAAATGGCAGTTGCAGCCATTAATCTTTGCATCAGGAAACGAATGTGTTAATGATTGGATGATTGCAGGTTCAAAATCCATCATGATAGCTGTAGGATTCCATCCAGGTACGTTGCTCTCAACAACTGTGAAAAATTGATCGTACGTTTCTCGCTTTTTATTGAGTATCAAGGCGTACACGGTTGGAACTGGGTTTGTTTCCTCCTCAGAACTAGAAATATCGACATGAACATTAAATAACTGTTCAAACTGCTTCCTGGAGCTTTTGAAGGTTCCATCGACAAAGAACGAATTGGAGTCTGTGAAACAGGATTTTCCCCTTTCTCTGGCGAACACCAGTCATTTGGTCCTCTGTCGTCATCTGCAAGTAAAAATTTGCTCCCGTCACTCATTAGGTAATGATGTTCTTGCAGAAATATTCCTGCAGCATCGGTCGGATCTTGTGTAGATCCCACGCTTTTTGCCTGATGCGTTGCACTCCTGTGTGACGGCAGTGACGTGACGATGCAGTACTGAACTGCGGTGTGCTACCTGTCTGGTGTCCCAGTAGACCGCTCGATACCTGTTCGGCCGGATCTCCTCACAAATGTCGCTCCTCACAACTGTCGCTCCTCACAAGTGTCGCCACCCCGTCTGTATGGAAGAACCCATGATCAGACGCCAAAAGAGGGCTTGAAATGTCAGAGGAACTGTCATTCGTTAACACCATCTGCTCTGGCCACAATGCATTTCCGGACACATGTTCATAGGACCTTTCTTTCTCTTTCCAGTCAAAATTTCGTTCCTGCAGTATGTTGGTTTTATTAATGTTCACCCTGTATTTGTATACAAATGATCTGGAGGAGAACATGGAAAACTTCGTGAGGGTACGATGATGATGTTTGTAGGAAAGTAGGAATGCCACAAATCTGTAGTGAAAATGAAGAGAAACTGCTGTGACTAGACGATTGGTAGACTTACAGAGTTCTTGTGCTGAAGAAAGTAGAACGATCCATTACTGTTCGATTACATTATGGGTGAAAAATTATTGGATTTAGTAACAACTGCAATAAATCTGGGATTAAGCGTCCGGGAGACATAAACTGGAACGAGCGAATTAAACTAGTTGTTGAAATACAAGGTGCCAAGCTGAGATTCATGAGAAAATCGCAACGAAATGTAATTTACCAACGAGAGAAGTGGCTTAAAGAACGCTCGCTCGACCAGTTGCCGCGCGTTGCTCATCCGTCATGGACCCTTACCCGGTAAGATCGACGGAAGAGCGGTGCGTTTTCTTTCACATTTATCTGCTGAGCGAGGCAGCGTCTCGGATATGCTCAAGAGGCTTCAGTGGCAGGCGATCCAAGACGTTACAACAGTATTGTGTCTGAGGTTAACTCTATTTCGAAACACCACAAATGAGGCGTAAATTATTAAGTGCTGAACTGCCCTAGTTTGATTTTGCTATCTGGATAGCTAAATATTGGTAAACAGAATCTGGACAACAATCGTATCGGTCAGGGCCGGCCAGCACCAAGGGCTCGCAGGTCCTCCGACTTGAACCCTTTAAAAGTTTTTGGTTTGGGGATATTAAAAAGCCCTGCCGTATTCTGACCCCGTAGATAGTGTCGATGAGCTCCAGGAAAGCACTGTGGGTTCTTGTCAGTGCATTCGGGACAACACTGGGATTTTTAATGCATACTGGCGTCCATGAGGAGCCACGCTTCAGTCTGCCTCCACATAATTGTGGCCACTTCGGACACCTGTTGTGATGTGTTTTTCCTCAACCTGCAGTCTGGATCCTTGAGGACTTGTTAGTGGGGAAATCACTGGTTCTGGGCCTATGAATATTAGGATTACTCGCTTGTTTCTTTGCCCTTTACTCGACATTGGCTTACCATATGGAGATCGGTAATGCGAACTCTACTATTGTGGGTTGCCGTGGTGCAGTGTGGAGTGCGTTGTGCCAATTGGACGCACAGTGCACCCCACCAGCAGTGCGAAGTCGGGACAACAAGATTTGATGTTCGCAGACTATAACTGATAATTGGAAAGGAGTCTGTTGTATTTGCCACGACAATTTCAGGTAGTTTTGGCCATAAATGTAAATAGAATTGTGGATTTCATAAATGCACTCAACCTTCGTAGTATCAAAATAACCATATTCTTTGCAAGTTTGTTCTTGTGACCACTGATCTTGGTCGGAGAGGTTAGTTCTACTTTGTCAGAGTAGCAGTCAGCGTGTGTTACATAGTCTAAAATCGGTTTGAAAAGGATGGAAGCTGACCTTCGTGTATTGGAGGCAACATTACTTAGAAAGGGTTTTGTACTAATGTGTTTTGAGAAAATAAAACTAGATTATATGAATAGAAAAATGTCAGGGCAGGATTTTGTAAGGTAATCCAGTTTTATATATATACTTGTAACTGTGTAATTTCTTACTGTTGGAACATTCCGTATGGTTGAAGTTTACTGTAGAAATATCATAATGCAACATATAGTTTTGTTTTATAGTTGAAACTAGTGTCGAGGAAAGCAGTTGTATACAGAAAACTTCTTAATAAATACTTTTCTCACCCGTCTAGGTACGTGAACTTTATGAGCATGTACATTGTTTTCGCCGCTTTATGAAGAGTGGTTTTTACTTGGAGTCTTTGTCCTCATTTATCAGTCGTTAAGTTTAGCTCCTCATTTTTAATTCTTTACTGTCGTGGCTGTGCTTGTTTACTCGCATTGCACATCGCGAGTTGTGTGCTGCAGAAACACTTTTGTGAAAGGTGATAAAATACCGTCTTCCACTGCACATAGCAAGTACGGTACGGTAAATAAAATTTGTTTTTTGACAATTTCTTAATTATCTTAACAGTAACATGTCGCAGGATATACAAGCGGTCCGTTCGCATAGGTAGGTCAACAAATTTGTCAGGAAGATTCATGTCCATTGTAAGGTACAGTCATTATAGGAATGTACTTGTGAAAATAATATATTACTTCAGAGACTTAATACCTGTATATCTCAGGAAACCGCTGTCTCGTGAGTTTGCAATCAGTTTCATGAAAAAGTCAGGTTTTATGTTAATTTGCTGTCTAATTAAATTAACAGTTCTCGTACATTCATTGTTTGCAAGACTAAATATAAAGATTAATAATATTCAAGGCCAACAATTTAATCGGAATAATTTTGTTTAAGATAGCGTAAATAAATTTCACTGAAAACGGGTTGCTTTCTTGCAGGTGAACTGTTCGTTGTACTAACTAGTCTGGATTTTGAATCGGGTAGCGTGTGAGCTTGACATACTTCCGTTCAAAATTTAATTTCAACACAGTTCTGTTACCCTGTACTGAGATTTACGTATTTCAAGATCAAAATAAGGTTCACCAATGTTTTAGATGCCAACCAGGCACATACGAACACCAATTTAGACGTTTAAGTGTATCGTTTCAGAAGTATCGGCGTCTGAGGCAGCTGGCGGTGGTGGGCGCGCCAGCAGTCGGCGCTGCCCCGGCACTCACTGACCAAACTGTGGGTGGTGGGCGTGGAAACAGCACCAGCTGCTGTGAACAGGCCGCCAGCACGCGGCGCTGCCCCGGCACTCACTGACCAAACTGTGGGTGGCGGGCGTGGAAACAGCACCAGCTGCTGTGAACAGGCCGCCAGCACGCGGCGCTGCCCCGGCACTCACTGACCAAACTGTGGGTGGCGGGCGTGGAAACAGCACCAGCTGCTGTGAACAGGCCGCCAGCAGTCGGCGCTGCCCCGGCACTCACTGACCAAACTGTAGGTGGCGGGTGTGGAAACAGCACCAGCTGCTGTGAACAGGCCGCCAGCAGTCGGCGCTGCCCCGGCACTCACTGACCAAACTGTGGGTGGCGGGCGTGGAAACAGCACCAGCTGCTGTGAACAGGCCGCCAGCAGTCGGCGCTGCCCCGTCACTCACTGACCAAACTGTGGGTGGCGGGCGTGGAAACAGCACCAGCTGCTGTGAACAGGCCGCCAGCACGCGGCGCTGCCCCGGCACTCACTGACCAAACTGTGGGTGGCGGGCGTGGAAACAGCACCAGCTGCTGTGAACAGGCCGCCAGCAGTCGGCGCTGCCCCGGCACTCACTGACCAAATTGTGGGTGGCGGGCATGGAAACAGCACCAGCTGCTGTGAACAGGCCGCCAGCACGCGGCGCTGCCCCGGCACTCACTGACCAAACTGTGGGTGGCAGGCATGGAAACAGTACCAGCTGCTGTGAACAGGCCGCCAGCAGTCGGCGCTGCCCCGGCACTCACTGACCAAACTGTGGGTGGCGGGCGTGGAAACAGCACCAGCTGCTGTGAACACGCCGCCAGCAGTCGGCGCTGGCCCGGCACTCACTGACCAAACTGTGGGTGGCGGGCGTGGAAACAGCACCAGCTGCTGTGAACAGGCCTCCAGCACGCGGCGCTGCCCCGGCACTCACTGACCAAACTGTGTGTGGCGGGCGTGGAAACAGCACCAGCTGCTGTGAACAGGCCGCCAGCACGCGGCGCTGCCCCGGCACTCACTGACCAAACTGTGGGTGGCGGGCGTGGAAACAGCACCAGCTGCTGTGAACAGGCCGCCAGCAGTCAGCGCTGCCCCGGCACTCACTGACCAAACTGTGGGTGGCGGGCGTGGAAACAGCACCAGCTGCAGTGAACAGGCCGCCAGCAGTCGGCGCTGCCCCAGCACTCACTGACCAAACTGTGGGTGGCGGGCGTGGAAACAGCACCAGCTGCTGTGAACAGGCCGCCAGCAGTCGGCGCTGCCCCGGCACTCACTGACCAAACTGTGGGTGGCGGGCGTGGAAACAGCACCAGCTGCTGTGAACAGGCCGCCAGCACGCGGCGCTGCCCCGGCACTCACTGACCAAACTGTGGGTGGCGGGCGTGGAAACAGCACCAGCTGCTGTGAACAGGCCACCAGCACGCGGCGCTGCCCCGGCACTCACTGACCAAACTGTGGGTGGCGGGCGTGGAAACAGCACCAGCTGCTGTGAACAGGCCGCCAGCACGCGGCGCTGCCCCGGCACTCACTGACCAAACTGTGGGTGGCGGGCGTGGAAACAGCACCATCTGCTGTGAACAGGCCGCCAGCACGCGGCGCTGCCCCGGCACTCACTGACCAAACTGTGGGTGGCGGGCGTGGAAACAGCACCAGCTGCTGTGAACAGGCCGCCAGCACGCGGCGCTGCCCGGCACTCACTGACCAAACTGTGGGTGGCGGGCGTGGAAACAGCACCAGCTGCTGTGAACAGGACGCCAGCACGCGGCGCTGCCCCGGCACTCACTGACCAAACTGTGGGTGGCGGGCGTGGAAACAGCACCAGCTGCTGTGAACAGGCCGCCAGCAGTCGGCGCTGCCCCGGCACTCACTGACCAAACTGTGGGTGGCGCGTGTGGAAACAGCACCAGCTGCTGTGAACAGGCCGCCAGCACGCGGCGCTGCCCCGGCACTCACTGACCAAACTGTGGGTGGCGGGCGTGGAAACAGCACCAGCTGCTGTGAACAGGCCGCCAGCACGCGGCGCTGCCCCGGCACTCACTGACCAAACTGTTGGTGGCGGGCGTGGAAAAAGCACCAGCTGCTGTGAACAGGCCGCCAGCACGCGGCGCTGCCCCGGCACTCACTGACCAAACTGTGGGTGGCGGGCGTGGAAACAGCACCAGCTGCTGTGAACAGGCCGCCAGCACGCGGCGCTGCCCCGGCACTCACTGACCAAACTGTGGGTGGCGGGCGTGGAAACAGCACCAGCTGCTGTGAACAGGCCGCCAGCACGCGGCGCTGCTCCGGCACTCACTGACCAAACTGTGGGTGGCGGGCGTGGAAACAGCACCAGCTGCTGTGAACAGGCCACCAGCACGCGGCGCTGCCCCGGCACTCACTGACCAAACTGTGGGTGGCGGGCGTGGAAACAGCACCAGCTGCTGTGAACAGGCCGCCAGCACGCGGCGCTGCCCCGGCACTCACTGACCAAACTGTGGGTGGCGGGCGTGGAAACAGCACCAGCTGCTGTGAACAAGCCGCCAGCACGCGGCGCGGCGCGCGCGGCGCGGCGCGGCGGCGCCCGCGCTTTCACAGCCAGCCAGCAGCTGCAGAAGTGAGTGACCAGGTCGCCATGACCACACTGTAGACTGCACACAGGGAAGGCAGTCCGACCTCAGGAGCAGAAGGTCGGCAGCTGACGTGGCTCGCACCTCATGATGACTGAAAAGTAGCCTTACGTTCCCGGACGGAAACCGGAGACCCTCAGGATGGAAGGCGGCAGCAACCGTTGTATAGCGCTCCAAACGACTCACAGGTCTGTGGTGCCGAAACAGTTTCCATTGGACTGCACTGCAGCTGGAAGCGTCAGCATCCCGAGGGTAGGACTTACTGTTCGATATAAGCTCACAGAAAGCTAAATAAACAGATGCCATAGTAACATAGATCCCTCCTTCAGGCCGCTGGGCTGCAGACTGCTTAACTTCCGATGGAAACGAGAAATATTTGTGCGAGATTTGCGTGCCTTGGTCATGCTACGGTGAAGCAATAGTGATGTCACTTGTCCTGCCTTTTCTCCCCGGTCAGCTTTCCTGAACGCTCTGTGAAGTCCAAACGCTACACTTCAGACGCTGTCGTTGGTGTTTTCTGCAGCGCCACTCTGCGCCCTACATTTCTCGCGTCCTACTTGGGCATTCTTGTTCCGTTTCGCGCGATCACTGAAATGGCGGAACCTCTCTTTCCCTATCACGCCGTTTTGCTCCATTGGCACCAGACTTCAGTGTCCTGCACATGAGCGTTGCTCAGTACTCTTGTGTCCCTTCGCCTCTGGCATTGCCTTGTAATTTTTACTTGGCTGCACCGTTGTATTATTTCAGTAACTATAATAGCCAATGACATTGTATATGGAGTATAGTTAATATGATGGTGAGGCCTGTACATTTACTTCTACATCCCTTGTCTTCAAAACACGGTCAAGTCCTTGCCATGGTGTACTTCTCATTGTAGGAGACATTAGAGCTTTTTCTTGTAGTATTTCTGTATGTCAAGAGGGAAGAATTATAGCTTAAATGCTTCAATGCCCTGTAATTACTCAAATCTTGTTTCGACTGTCCGTACTCGGGTCAGTAGTGTATTTTCAGACTGATGAGTTAATGTTGGTTGTTGGAACAATGTAAGTACGGTTTCGCAAGATAATTGAAGCGGCTCACAGTACCGTCTTGTGTTGGTCATTCTGTCGAGATACATCATTACGCACTGTGCTCAGAATATCGTACCGAACGACAACAGACTGGTCGGAACAGTGCTGGGTGCTTGACTCTATTCTGGGAGGAGGTCGAGTGGGTACTGTGACACACAAAATATTAGTTCGCTTTGTTATAGAACAGACAAGATTGACTTCTCAACTTCATACAGTCCATTTTCACAGGAATATTTATAACTGTCACTGAACATTAACATATCACTTGATACTGATGCAAGTCTCCTCACTCGAAGGAAAATTGCCAATAACATTTATTTAGAGTACAGAATAACCCAACGTTCGCTGGCCTAGTAGAAAGAGTGTTCTGCCGAGCAGAAGCGGAGGAGGGTCGAAACTCTTTCGAGCGTGTCTACGCCTCGTTGATACTTCTGGCAGCGACTATGTTCACTTGTGGTTTCGTTGAGAAGTACCAACGTTGTTTTGGTTCGTCGCTTTTTGGACGACACCACACAAAATATGTTCTAAAATTCTACAGCAGGTACATGTTAGAGATATTAGACGGTAGTTTTGTGGTTCACCTCTGCTGCCCTTCCTGCGGACGTGGATGAAAGTCTATTTTCTGCCAACTATTCGGTAGAGTTTCTTGTTCGAGAGAACTACGGTGTATTATGGTAAAAAAAAGGCTAACTCATCCGTATATTCTCTATAGAATGTTACAGGTATTTCATCGGGTCCAGGAGGTTTGTTCAGTTTCGCGATTCCAACTTTTTCTCTGCGCCACTGGTACAAATATCTCCGTGAACTATCTGTCGAGTGATGTGAGAACTTAACTTAAAAGAAATCCTTACCAAGTTGCTAAAAGACAGCGAACATCACAGATTAGACGAAATACTCGTTTCTCTTTCAAGCATTCAAATCTCACCATTTTAATTTTCTGTACTGCTCAGTGACACCAGACTGTGCTTTACGACCTACCTGAAAGCAACTTTCTCAGGACGAAAGTGTTATGCAGTAGGGCTTCTCTTTCGTTTCTGTGTTCGTCTTGATTTCAAGTTATCTCAGTTGTAACAAGACAATATCGCGTTCCTGGAGCAGCATCAACGGCACTCACGTAAGACGCTTTTGCTCTCCGTCGACGTTGTCGTCAATGCCACTTTGTAGCGAATTTGTCCGTCTCTCCTCACCGTTCTAATGTACGGACTTGGAATCGACTACACTCGTCTGTTTTTGCCTGTCTGTTCTCTTACGATATTATAGCGGCCTCCTTGTATTGCAGCCATATTGACGGAGCAGCAGATGTTATAAGTCGGTCTAGGTCCCCAATCGAGTAGGCAGGTAATGCTTTCCTGGCATCTCATAGCACGAAAAAGCTGCAGTATTTTCATCTCCATGTATCAGAGCGACACAATAAACAACAACTTACCTCATGCAATTTGCCACGCCCGTAGAGAAAGCTGCGCGAAAAAATATCGCAGAACGAACACCGAGTTTTCGATAGCTATAGGACCTGAGTTCTTCTTTCTTTCACCTCACTGTAATCTCCTCAAGACCTGTTATATCTACCCAAGAGCTACGATGTTTGCTCAATAAATAATGTCCCACAGTTACTTTGTGACAACATGTTTATTTTTAAGAGCAAGAATTTGCTAACAACATAAGTCAACATTAATTGTATATGTACTATTTTTCTACATAGTCACTATCACGTTATAAGGTCTTTCACCAGCGTTGTGTAATAGCGTGTATTCTCTGTTGTTGAAAGCTCTTGTCACCACCTTGTATTCGTGTTTTCTCTACATGACTTACGGTCTCATCATCTTCAAGGTAACAGGATGGATGATGCATTGATGTCCAATTGACCAATCCAATTTGTCGATGTATTCGAGGGCTGTGAGATTTGTGTGTGTGTGTGTGTGTGTGTGTGTGTGTGTGTGCACTCATGCGCATTCTCGTCTTTGAAACATATTTCTTTTGGAATCTTTTCAGACTGAACAAGTTGCAAATGGTTTTTGAGATTGTACATAATCTTCACATCTGCATCTGAATTAATGTAGCGACCTGTTGGGCTACAGATTCACGAGAATGATACCATAAATATGTCAAAAGACTGTCCTCATGAGTTTGCAAGCACAGTGAGTTGCCTCGAATTTCTTCTTTTCTGGTGATCTCGAATGGTACCACTTCACTTTTAAGGTGGCTATAATTTCGCACCTTACAAGAACTCATCCACATACTTTGCCATGATCTACAAACACAGTTAGGTATCATGTGATAGGTTGTACATCGTATATATGAATATATAAAGGAGACTGACATTGTCACGTACATCATGTAAATAACTGTTAACGCTTATTGCATGAAAGGTGATGGCGTGTCTCTATTATAAAAACGGCGTAATGAATGATTGCCTATACTAGTAGAAGATGGAATGCCAATGGAGATGAAACGGAAGGCAGAACTCAAGCTCTGGGTGGAAGGCAAGCATAGGTGTTTGTCCTGCTTAAGGGGACCACGCGGTGTTTTCATAATATTTCGATAGATTAAGGTTCTATTTAAGTACTCTGAAAAGGATTTTGCTGAAAAATATTTTTTTCGAGCATTTAAAAAGCATTTTTCTACCACGTGTGTTTATGTGCCGCGCCCACTACTCTGTCACCCACTTTTCTGCATATATTTTAGATCTTTATATCCACTACATAGTACGTTATGGATTTTTTTACTCGCGAGTGTGTTGGCTATCCTTGGAATGCAACGGTCGGTGTTATTTTGTTTCTGATCTTTGTAAACAACACGCTTTCAAACACGCGGTTAGTTTTGTTCAAGTGCGATTGCGAGTAGTTGTTACACTTACGTTTGCAGTGCTTGTTTATGAGTGTTTTGTTGTGTTTATTGAAGATGACTAAACGTAAAAGCATTTTCAAGAAACGACAATTTAGAGGAAACAAGTTTAGTAAGCTTTCTGTACAAGAGGTTATGTCGTCTGGCAACGATGTTTCTAATAGTAATTCTTCAACAAGTACATCATCAAAGAAGCTCTCACCATTTCAAGAGAGTTACAACGCATTTACTGTAAGTGACAAGGGGCTCAGTAACATTATTATAGATTTGAGAATATTATCAGATGTAATTTCTAAATTTGTACAATGTAGACAGTGTGGTGAGTCACAGAGTGTGAAAATTTGTGAGAGTGCCAGTGGGAGGAAAGACCTAACAATTGCTTTGGATTTAATTTGCACTAAGTGCTCAGCTGTGATTTAATTTATGAGTTCTTCAAAACCAGATGCAAGTGGCCCTTATGAAATCAATATTAGATTAGTTTATGCCTTACGATCCATTGGCAAGGGCATGGCTGCAGGGAGAACATTTTGTTCAGTGATGAACTTATATCAACCAGCAAATAAATTTGAAAAACTGACTGCAATATTAGAGAAAGCTATGTGTGTGAGGTCAGTGAGGAAAGCATAAAACTGGCTGCTAGGAAAGCAGTGGAAGAAGATGGTGGATGCTCGTATACTGCTGTTGCACTTGATGGAAGTTGGCAGAAAAGAGGACATACTTCTCTGAATGGAGTAGTGACTGCCACGAGTGTAGACACCAGTAAAGTGTTAGATGTGGAGATAATGTCTAAATATTGCAAATGTTGGTAAGTCAATGAACATAAAGAACACAACTGTGTGGCTAATTTTAGAGGAACAAGTGGTGGTATGGAAGTTCATGGAGTACAACAAATATTTCATCACTCGTAGAAACAAGAGGCGTACGGTACACCAAATATTTGGGCGATGGTGACAGTAATGCATACAACAATGTGGTGAACTCTAAGCCATATGGAGATGCCATTATTAGTAAAATAGAATATGTAGGCCGTGTTTAAAAACGTTTGGGAAAAAAGCTGAGAAAACTAACTGTTGATATGAGAGGAAAAAAAATTAGAAGATGGAAAATTGTTAACCGGACAGGGTCGGTTAACTAAAACTGAAATAGAAAACTTGCAGGTATACTATGGGCCGGCAATTAGGAGAAATAAAGAAAATCTGGAGGCAATGAAGAGAGATGTTTGGGCCATATTCTTCCATAAATCCTCCACCGATGATGGATTGTGTCCATTCGTGGTGCAAATACAATAGGGCTCAGGCAACTGGAAAGTCTTATTCTCACCAGCATTCTCTTCCTGCTGCTGTTATTACAGCAATTAAACCTATTTTCAGAGACTGGGCTCATCCTGACCTTCTAAGGAAATGCCTCCATGGGCAGACACGACCCAGATGAATGTTCCAACAGCATAATTTGGAAGCACCTCCTAAAATTGTATTTGTTCCCATGCATACAATGAAACAAGGAGTTCATGATGCTGTTATTACATTAAATTGTGGTAATATTGGAAAGTGTAGGGTACTGAAAAATCTGGAAATTAATCCTATTGAAAATATGTTCACTGGCCTGCAACATTGCGATAAAATGAGGATAGCCGATGCAGACAGGTCTGCATCTAATATGGCCAAGAAAGCAAGACAAACATCCAGGAAGGTGAAAAAGAAGCTAGAAGACCTGCTAGAGGCCAAAGAAGGGCCATCATATGGAGCAGGACAGTTTTAATTAACTGTAAGTAACAAATTTCATAAGTTCTTTATTTAAAGTCAATTTCCCACAAACTAATATTTTCAGTGCATATGCCCCATTATATCAGAAACTATCACAGATAAATGAATGAAATTTTCAGAGACTCTGCATAACATAAAAATCCACCTCTGGTACTACATTCATTAATATTCCCCCATTAGGAAGCTCACAAAAATATTTTCTGCAGAAAAACTTAATATTTATTTTATTTCTTAAAAACTATAAAATAGATAAAGTAGGTTTTAGTACAGTTGATTCTATTAGCATCATGTAACATACAGTAAAACTATTAAGGTCCTGCATCAAATAGTTTTCGGAAATGGGTCAAATACTTGCCTAAATTAACATGGGTTAAATAGTCAGGGTGTGGTCCCCTTAAACGCAAGAAGTAGCTATACAGACGTTGTGGAGCACGTCCGGTCGCTATTGTAGTAGGAGCCGAAAGGATAACCGTATAATACTTCCAAACGCTGAAAATCTTGGACGCAGATGAGAGGAACGAAGAAGCGGCACCTCGGAAACCACGCAGGATTTTTACTCAGAAGCGTACCATTGTACTAGTATAGGTTTTTTCCTCGCAAACTTTCTGCGCTGGACGACAAAAGACTAAAATATGGTTGGTCGGCGTTCGGAAGAATCTATAGAGAGGGAGAATATTCCGTGGTTTCGGAATTACGATGGTGGGGAGCCAAGCCTTGCTGGGAAGCCAGTGCTGGAGAGAGACAGTCTTCCGTTGTGAGCGCCCGTGTGTGACGATCGCTCGATATCAGCTTTGATGGTACGGAAGGACTTGCTGTCTTTGCTCTCAGGAGAGTTTATAGTTATAACAGTTAGGCACTGTACTGTTGCGAACCTATACGATTCTGGACTTCACCTCCGGGTTGGAAGTCGTCGTTGAGTACGCAGCGTTCAGTAATTGAGAGCACTTCCTCTGCCTATACTTGAGACTTCTCGTCTATAGAACACAGAGAGGAGAAGACAGTATTAGAGTATATTAGTCAGAGGATCGCCTTCTGCCGTCCTAGTGTTTGAAAGAGTTTATTTGTGGCTGGAGTTCTTCCATCGTCGCAGACGCGTACGAGAACCGTCACTTCGACGAACCGGACGTAGTGCATATGATGATATCACAAATTGCTTCGGCTTATTAAGGCTATGAAAGCTAAACAGTTGTGATCACGCTTGTTTATTTCCACTGAGGTTGCACACCACCGTACATCATCTTTAAAGGTAGTGTCTTCTAGTGTTTGGTATGAAGATGATGTCAGTCATTTCGCGTTATTGATATTAGACCGCACAGTCATAATAAGGGGTAGAGTTGGGCAATTGATCAGTAATTTTACTTAGGAAATGTGAACTTTGTAAACATAAAGTTTTTTTCTAATCTAGAATAAATATATAAGCAGGAACAAAGTTTATCGTATAGTAGGATTAGTCGCATTCATCATTCATTTAGGTTTAGATTGTAATTTATAGAATTAAGAGATCCTAAGATCCGTTCTACGAGTCGGGGCGTGGAATGTCAGAAGCTTGAACGTGGTAGGGAAACTAGAAGGGGCGTGGAATGTCAGAAGCTTGAACGTGGTAGGGAAACTAGAAGGGGCGTGGAATGTCAGAAGCTTGAACGTGGTAGGGAAAATAGAAAATTTGAAAAGGGAAATGCAGAGGCTCAATCTAGATATAGTAGGGGTCAGTGAAGTGAAGTGGAAGGAAGACAAGGATTTCTGGTCAGATAAGTATCGGGTAATATCAACAGCAGCAGAAAATCGACAGCAGACCAACACCGACAACGATAGTTCAGGTATAGATGCCGACGTCGCAAGCTGAAGATGAACAGATAGAGAAAGTGTATGAGGATATTGAAAGGGTAATGCAGTATGTAAAGGGGGACGAAAACCTAATAGTCATGGGCGACTGGAATGCAGTTGTAGGGGAAGAAGAAAAGGTTACAGGAGAATATGGGCTTGGGACAAGGAATGAAAGAGGAGAAAGACTAATTGAGTTCTGTAACAAGTTTCAGCCAGTAATAGCGAATACACTGTTCAAGAATCACGAGAGGAGGAGGTATACTTGGAAAAGGCCGGGAGATACGGGAAGATTTCAATTAGATTACATCATGGTCAGACAGAGATTCCGAAATCAGATACTGGATTGTAAAGCGTATCCAGGAGCAGATATAGACTCAGATCACAATATAGTAGTGATGAAGAGTAGGCTGAAGTTCAAGACATAAGTCAAGAAGAATCAATACGCAAAGAAGTGGGATACGGAAGTACTAAGGAACGACGAGAGCCGGCCGGAGTGGCCGAGCGGTTCTAGGCGCTGCAGTCTGGAACCGCGTGACCGCTATGGTCGCAGGTTCGAATCCTGCCTCGGGCATGGATGTGTGTGATGTCCTTAGGTTAGTTAGGTTTAAGTAGTTCTAAGTTCTAGGGGATTGATGACCTCAGAAGTTGAGTCCCATAGTGCTCAGAGCCATTTGAACCATTTTTGAACGACGAGATACGTTTGAAGTTCTCCAACGCTATAGATACAGCAGTAAGGAATAGCGCAGTAGGCAGTACAGTTGAAGAGGAATGGACATCTCTAAAAAGGGCCATCACAGAAGTTGGGAAGGAAAACATAGGTACAAAGAAGGTAGCTGCGAAGAAACCATGGGTAACAGAAGAAATACTTCAGTTGATTGATGAAAGGAGGAAGTACAAACATGCTCCGGGAAAATAAGGAATACAGAAATACAAGTCTCTGAGGAATGAAATAAATAGGAAGTGCAGGGAAGCTAAGACGAAATGGCTGCAGGAAAAATGTGAAGACATCGAAAATGATATGATTGTCGGAAGGACAGACTCAGCATACAGGAAAGTCAAAACAACCTTTGGTGACATTAAAAGCAACGGTGGTAACATTAAGAGTGCAACGGGAATTCCACTGTCAAATGCAGAGGAGAGAGCAGATAGGTGGAAAGAATACATTGAAAGCCTCTATGAGGGTGAAGATTTGTCTGATGTGATAGAAGAAGAAACAGGAGTCGATTTAGAAGAGATAGGGGATCCAGGATTAGAATCGGAATTTAAAAGAGCTTTGGAGGACTTACGGGTAAATAAGGCAGAAGGGATAGATAACATTCCATCAGAATTTCTAAAATCATTGGGGGAAGTGGCAACAAAACGACTATTCACGTTGGTGTGTAGAATATATGAGTCTGGCGATGTACCATCTGACTTTCGGAAAAGCTTCATCCACACAATTCCGAAGACGGCAAGAGCTGACAAGTGCGAGAATTATCGCACAATCAGCTCATGCATTGAAGCATGAAGAATGGAAAAGAAAATTGAGAATGCGCTAGGTGACGATCAGTTTGGCTTTAGGAAAAGTAAAGGGACGAGAGAGGCAATTATGACGTTACGGCTAATAATGGAAGCAAGGCTAAAGAAAAATCAAGACACTTTCATAGGATTTGTCGACCTGGAAAAAGCGTTCGACAATATAAAGTGGTGAAAGCTGTTCGAGATTCTGAAAAAAGTAGGGGTAAGCTACAGGGAGAGACGGGTCATATACAATATGTACAACAACCAAGAGTGGACGATCAAGAACGAAGTGCTCGTATTAAGAAGGGTGTGAGACAAGGCTGTAGCCTTTCGCCCCTACTCTTCAATCTGTACATCGAGGAAGCAATGATGGAAATAAAAGAAAGGTTCAGGTGTGGAATTAAAATACAAGGTGAAAGGATATCAATGATACGATTCGCTGATGACATTGCTATCCTGAATGAAAGTGAAGAAGAATTAAATGATCTGCTGAACGGAATGGTCTAATGAGTACACAGTATGGTTTGAGAGTAAATCGGAGAAAGACGAAGGTAATGAGAAGTAGTACAAATGAGAACAGCGAGAAACTTAACATCAGGATTGATGGTCACGAAGTCAATGAAGTTAAGGAATTCTGCTACCTAGGCAGTAAGATAACCAATGACGGACGGAGCAAAGATGACATCAAAAGCAGACTCGCTATGGCAAAAAAGGCATTTCTGGCCAAGAGAAGTCTACTAGTATCAAATACCGGCCTTAATTTGAGGAAGAAATTTCTGAGGATGTACGTCTGGAGTACAGCATAGTATGGTAGTGAAACATGGACTGTGGGAAAACCGGAATAGAAGAGAATCGAAGCATTTGAGATGTGGTACTATAGACGAATGTTGAAAATTAGGTGGACTGATAAGGTAAGGAATGAGGAGGTTCTACGCAGAATCGGAGAGGAAAGGAATATGTGGAAAACACTGCTAAGGAGAAGGGACAGGATGATAGGACATCTGCTAAGACATGAGGGAATGACTTCCATGGTACTAGAGGGAGCTGTAGAGGGCGAAAACTGTAGAGGAAGACAGAGATTGGAATACGTCAAGCAAATAATTGAGGACATAGGTTGCAAGTGCTACTCTGAGATGAAGAGGTTAGCACAGGAAAGGAATTCGTGGCGGGCCGCATCAAACCAGTCAGTAGACTGATGACCAAAAAAAAGATCTGATTCAGGGGGTAATCAGACAGGGCCAAATCTTCATTTTAGCGTTTATTGTTTTCCGTTGTGCACATTCATACATTCATTTTTACACCCGTCTGGAGTAGCATTTTGGACACTGACTGCGTTTTTGTTTGCAGCTTAATGTGATGCAGCCGAGTTTCCTCACCTGTAACCATCCGCGACCCGAAGAACTCTTCTGGTCTGTTGTGAGCATTCGTGGAACCGATCTCGAGCACACCTTCGAATATGCAAGGGTCTCAATAACTTACCGTGCTCACAACTGTGGAGGCAACCGTCGAACTTCGGCGCGCCGGTCTGCACTAATAGTGACATCAGGAGGATTCACCATGTCGGAAGCTGCGACAGTGGTGGTCAGTCATGGAGCTCAGTATTTGCGCTTCCTGACGCTTCACCTCTCTTTACTCTGGGCCAAAAGCACTCCTACAGCTGCATCACTACTGTGCATTACACACAAGCCTTTATGGATGTTCATCGAGTTTGTCTTTCCCGCAGTCAAGAATTCAGTTACAGAACTTCCTTGTAGTGAGTGCCTTGCGTAGACGCCATTTGGATTGAACATTATGGCTCTGCCATCTACCAGGATTGCTTGAAACTTGTACAAATGCATCAAATTTGAAGTAGCTAAGAGGACATCTCCCTTTAAGAAAATAGATGCTGCATTATTTACTGAACGACCCTTGTATTTTCTACGACAATCTTTTCTTCTTCCTGCATCTCGGAAATAGCATGATGAGCACCGCCATGGACTCGTATTTGCCGCGAGAGGCTCCATATGCCGTCCATTCCGTCTGATCTACATTTACAGCAGTTCGATGTAAGTTTTTCCAATATATTTTGCATAGGTGGTGCCCCACAAGTCTTATCTATTTAAAGGAAGTCCTACCGATGCATCACCAAGTGGTTCAAATTAAGCAAGCTTTTATTTGCTACCACTTTGATCATCAGGCGTTATTAAGATTTCAGCACTATTCGTGGGGCTACACGTACTGTGTCGTCAAGCAAAATGAAATTGTAGAAAATAATCTTGCTACACTGTTGTCAAGAATGGAGTGGATTTATACAACTGAGTGTACTTAGTACGCTGTCCTTTTCTGTGTTCCCTGTTGCTCTACACTTGATGTCACAGTAAGAGCGAAACCGTACACCATAGGCTGCTGCAGTAATTTTCACCTTCCAGAATGAAATTTTAACGCTGTAGAGGGATGTGCACTGACGTGAATCTTCCTGGCGGATCGAAACTGTGTGCCGAACAGGGACTCGAACTCGGGACATTTGTCTTTCGCGGGCAAGTGCTCTACTAACTGAGCTGCCCGACCACAACTCACGACTCGTTCTCAGAGCTTTAATTCCGACAGCACCTTGTCTCCTACCTTCCACGCTTCCCCCAGACATTCGCGATATCTTTTCTTCCAGAAGTGCTAGTTCTGCACGAATTCCTTACAGGCGAATGGAAAAACTGGTAAAGGCCGACCTCGGGTAAGATCAGTTTGGATTCCGTAGAAATGTTGGAACCCGTGAGGCAATACTAACCCTACGACTTATCTTAGAAAATAGATTAAGGAAAGGCAAATCTACATTTCTAGCATTTGTAGACTTAGAGAAAGCTTTTGACAATGTTGAGTGGAATACGCTCTTTCAAATTCTGAAGGTGGCAGGGGTAAAATTCAGAGAGCGAAAGGCTATTTACAATTTGTACAGAAGCCAGATGGCAGTTATAAGAGTCGAGGGGTATGAAAGGGAAGCAGTGGTTAGGAAGGGAGTGAGACCGGGTTATAGCCTCTCCCCGATGTTATTCAATCTGTATATTGAGCAAGCAGGAAACGAAACAAAAGACGAATTTGGAGTAGGAATTAGAATCCACGGAGAAGAAATAAAAACTTTAAGGTTCACCGATGACACTGTAATTCTTTCAGAGGCAGCAAAGGACCTGGAAGAGCAGCTGAACGAAATGGACAGGAGGATATAAGATGAACATCAACAAAAGCAAAACGAGGGTAATGGAACATAGTCGAATTAAATCGGGTAATGCTAAGGGAATCAGATTATGAAATGAGACGCTTAAAGTAGTAAATGAGTTTTGTTATATGGGGAGTAAAATAACTGATGATGGTCGGAGTAGAGAGGCTACAAAACGTAGACTGGCAATGGTAACGAAAACGTTTCTGAAGAAGAGAAATTTACTAACATCGAGTATACAGTTAAGTAAGTCGTTTCTGAAAGTATTTGTATGGAGTGTAGCCATGTATGGAAGTGAAACGTGGACGATAAATAGATTAGACAAGAAGAGACTAGAAGCTTTCGAAATGTGGTGCTACAGAAGAATGCTGAAGATTATTTGGTTAGATCCCATAACTAATAACTTGAATAGAATTGGGAAGAAGAGAAATTTATGGCCCAAATTTACTATAAGAAGGAATCGGTTGATAGGACATATTCTGAGGCATCAAGTGATCACCAATTTAGTATTGGAGGGCAGCTTGGAGGGTAAAACTCGTAGAGGAAGACCAAAAGATTAATACACTAAAAAGATTCAGAAGGATGTAGGTTGCAGTTGGTACTGGCAGATGAAGAAGCTTGCACCGGACAGAGTAGCATGGAGAGCCTCAACAAACCAGTCTCTGGACTGTAGTCCACAACAACAACAACCACAGTCTATACGGCACAGCATATGCCAACTTCCTCCTATGAACCAGAATGCTTATGTGGTATCACCACGATAGATATCCAGCACATAATGACGTCGTGTTCTGAACCAAAGGTATCCTGCCAGATCGATTGGTCGAGGAGGAACAGTTACTTGGCCTGCTAGGCCTCCTGATTAAAGACGTTGTTTATCGCGATACTCTAACAACTCCAGAGGACGTGCAGGAACGTATCGTGCTTGCTTGTAATTCTCTTCAGCAGGCAACACAGGAAGCAGTAAATAATTCTTTCGTTCAACGCGTGCACCAATGTATCGGTGTCCATGCTCACCACTTTCAGCATCTTTGAATGTTCTACTCCTGGGCAATGGTACAGGAGAGTCAAAGTCAATTTTGTGTTATGTTTTTACTTCGTTTTCATTTGAATTTTGACAACTCCAGCAAGTGGACGAGTTTGTGATCCAGCGCTCAAAGTCAATGTTGTATTGTGTAATTAATGACGTTGTGTTTCAGTGATTGGTATACTGTGATACATTTTTGAATGGTCTTCAGGAGAGGAAATGAATTATCGAATAAAAAATACAGGGTTCCATTCTAAAAAGTCATACCACTGTTCATATTTTTGTAAAAAACGAAGCTACAACGAAGGCAATCATGATGATTGATGTCCCGCTGACGGCTAAAGAACATATGCTTTGTAATTTGCATCTGGACAAACATTTATTTAGGATGCTCAAGATAAATGGGCACCCATTATGCCATCCTTCCTACACCGGAGGCTTCCATGTCAAAATATTTAGGCGAAAAATGAATACTGTTTAGCTTTATGGAGATCGTTTGCTGTAAAATTCTTATTATTAAGGCAAGTGGCAAAACAGTGCTCGATATCCCACCAGCTGACAGACTGATTTCGCCCTTATGCTTTGGCCCACGACGTCCTGCGTGACCTCCTGAGTTTACGATGCGAAGGATATGAGCGGCCTTTATTAAATGTTATTTGTGGTTGTGTTGGTAACTGGTCTAAATTGTGCTGTTTGTTCCAGATATGTCGTGATTTACGAGGGAGTGGTTAGCGTGGAACCAGAGAGCACAGTTTACATTGTTGCTAGAGAAAGTAGTAGCGATTATATTTATGTTTATGTTGCTCACAAATATTTGTTTGTTTCGTGCTACATTCTGCGCGATTTCCGAGGGTAAGGATCGACAGGAATCTAAGAGTATAGTTTAAAGTGCTGCAAGTGAAATGATTAGTGATTATAATTACAATCTTGTTTCTTAGAATTATTTGCTCATTTTTGTAATATAGCAAGTTTGCAGAGGGTTAGGTTAGGCAGAAACCTAAGTTCAACTGGTTCAAATGGCTCTGAGCAATATGGGACTTAACTTCTGACGTCATCAGTCCCCTAGAACTTAGAACTACTTAAACCTAACTAACCTAAGGACATCTCACACATCCATGCCTGAGGCAGGATTCGAAACTGCGCCGTAGCGGTCGCGCGGTTCCAGACTGTAGCGCCTAGAACCGTTCGGCCACACTGGCCGGCAAACCTATGTTCGTAGCTCAAATGTTTGCGAGCTAAAGAAGTGGTGATCTTACTCATTATTTTGGTTCTTACAAATATTTGGCCGTTGTTTTCGAATGGATCGTATTTAGAGAGGGCGTGCTTTTGTTAGCGGTGGCCACTTCTTTGGTGGATGTTTGTGTTTATAATATGGTTTGATTAGGGTTGTTTTTTTTCAGTTTTATTGTTCCGTTTGTCTGTAATTTATGGATTATGCTGTTTTTCTTGATGGTAGGGTGTATAGTACGCTGTCTTCAAATGGTTGAAATGGCTCTTAGCACTATAGGACTTAAAATCTGAGGACATCAGTCCCCTAGACTTCGAACTACTTTAACTAACCTCAGGACAATCACACACATCCATGCCCGAGGCAGGATTCGAACCTGCGACCTTAGCGGTCGCGCGGTTCCGGACTGATGCCCCTAGAACTGCTCGGCCACAACGGCCCGCACGCAGTCTTCGTTTCAGCTATGTATGTCAAGTGAAATATCCGATTCCAGTTTTGTGTTTCTTGTATTTTTTCGATCTGTTTATTCTGGAGGAATTCGTGAGCGAGGTTTTTCGATTTTTTGCTTACTTAAAAATGATCTTACTTTTTCTGTCTTTTTTTTTCTTTTACTTTTCCCCGCCCACGAACACTAATTTTCGCGACTATTCCGTTAGATTCGTCTCATTCGCTGTTGAAATATTTCGCATTTTTTATGTTTATTTTCGATCGTATTGGTCTGTCTTGTGGCCACCGTCTTGAAGAATGTAATCTGCCTTTTGTTAATGGATGTGAGGTTGTTTGACTAACTCATGTAAGCTATGCTCTTTCCTCGAAATACGGAGTTATCAGTCAAAGCGGATGATGGAGTCGAATCTTGCTCTATTTCCCCAACAGAAATATACAGGGTGGTTCACTGATCGTGACTGGGCCAAATATCTCAAGAAATATGCGTCAAACGAAAAAACTACAAAGAACGAAACTTGTCTAGCTTGAAGGGGGAAACCAGATGGGGCTATGGTTGGCCCGCTAGATGGCGCTGCCATAGGTCAAAGGGATGTCAACTGCGTTTTTTAAAATAGGAACCCCCATTTTTATTGCATATTCGTGTAGTACGTAAAGAAATATGAATGTTTTAGTTGGACCACTTTTCTCGCTTTGTGATAGATGCCGCTGTAATACTCACAAATCTATGGCTCACAATTTTAGACCAACAGTTGGTAACGGGTGGGTTTTTAAATTAAAATACAGCACGTAGGTTCGCTTGAACATTTTATGTCGGTTGTTCCAATGTGATACATGTACCTTTGTAAACTTACCATTTCTGAGAACGCATGCTGTTACTGCGTGATTACCTGTAAATACCACATTAATGCAATAAATGTTCAAAATGATGTCCGTCAAAATCAATGCATTTGGCAATACGTGTAACGACATTCCTCTCAACAGCGAGTAGTTCGCCTTCCGTAATGTTCGCACATGCACTGACAATGCACTGACGTATGTTGTCAGGCGTTGTTGCTGGATCACGATAGCAAATATCCTTCAAACTTTCTCCACAGAAAGAAATCCGGGGACATCAGATCCGGTGAACGTGAAGGTGCTTCGACGACCAATCCACCTGTCATGAAATATGCTATTCAACACAGCTTCAACCGCACGCGCAACTTCTGTCATGTTGGAAGTACATCGCCATTCTGTCATGCAATGAAACATCTTGTAGTAATATCGGTACAACATTACGTAGGAAATCACCATACATTGCACCATTTAGATTGCCATCGATAAAATGGGAGCCAATTATCCTTCCTCCCACAATGGCGCACCATACATTAACCCGCCAAGGTGTTCCACTTGCCGCAGCCATCGTGGATTTCCGTTTGCCAAATAGTGCATATTATGCCGGTTTACGTTACCGCTGCTGGTGAATGACGCTTCGTCGCTAAATAGAACGCGTGAAAAAAATCTGTCATCGTCCCGTAATTTCTCTTGTGTCCAGTCATAGAACTGTACACGACGTTCAAAGTCATCTCCATCCGATTCCTGGTGCATAGAAATATGGCCCGGGTGCAATCGATGTTGATGTAGCATTCTCAACACCGACGTTTCTGAGATTCCCAATTCTCGTGCAATTAGTCTGCTAGTGATGTGGGGATTAGCCGCGACAGCAGCTAAAACACCTACATGGGCATCATCATTTGTTGCAGGGCGTGTTTGACGTTTCACTTTGGCTGAACACTTCCTTAAATAACGTAACTATCCGGCGAAAGGTCCGACCACTTGGATGATGTCTTCCAGGATACCGAGCAGCATACGTAGCACACGCCCGTTGGGCATTTTGATCACAATAGCCATACATCAACACGATGTCGACCTTTTCCGTAATTGGTAAACGTTCCATTTTAACACGGGTAATGTATCACGAAGCAAATACCGTCCGCACTGGCGGAATGTTACGTGATACCGCGTACGTATACGTTGGTGACTATTACAGCGCCATCTATCACAAAGTGAAAAAAGTGGTCCAACTAAAACATTCATATTTCTTTACGTACTACACGCATATGTAATAAAAAATGGGGGTTCCTATTTTAAAAAACGCAGTTGATATCCGTTTGACCTATGGCAGCGCCGGCGGGTGTGGCCGTGCGGTTCTAGGCGCGTCAGTTTTTAACCACGTGACCACTACGGTCGCAGGTTCTAATCCTGCCTCGGGCATGGATGTGTGTGATGTCCTTAGGTTAGTTAGTTTTAAGCAGTTCTACGTTCTAGGAGACTGATGACCTCAGTAGTTAAGTCCCATAGTGCTCAGAGCCATTTGAACCTATGGCAGCGCCATCTAGTGGGCCAGCCATAGCGCCATCTAGTTTCCCCCTTCAAGGTAGACGGATTTCGTTCTTTGTAGTTTTTCAGTTTGATGCTTATTTCGTGAGATATTTGGCCCGGTCACCTGGTATATAATTGTCTTAAAATGGCTCTGAGCACTATGGGACTCAACTTCTGAGGTCATTAGTCCCCTAGAACGTAGAACTAGCTAAACCTAACTAACCTAAGGACATCACACACATCCATGCCCGAGGCAGGATTAGAACCTGCGACGGTAGCGGTCTCGCGGTTCCAGACTGCAGCGCCTAGAACCGCTCGGCCACTTTTGTCGGCTATAATTGTTATAATTAAGCTTTCGTTACTTGAGACAGTGCAGACGGAAAACTATTTACAGCATATGTAAGAGATGTTCAGAATGTTCGCTGCAGGATTTGCGTTGTTAGCAGTGTCACTGTCAGGATTTTCCGTTAGGGGCTGTACTTGTCTACTGGTAAGGCAACGTATGGTTGAAACACATACATCAGTACACGTCACAGTTGTAGTCAACGAAAATGAGTCTGGACAAGGTGAACAGATGATTACTCGTAAAGCTCTTTACAGAAAAAAAAAAAAAACAATGTGCTGCCGCGCTTCGAGAGTACGTCCCCTTCGTGCGGATGCGTGAAATTCTTCCCACGTGTCGATAGCGTCAGTTGCTGAGAAGCAGCAGTTGAGTGAGGTAGTGTGTGGTACTCGCGTCTGTGTTTCATTTCAACGCAAATGGGAAGCGAGGGAGCGAGTGGAGCAGCGCTACTGCATAGAATTTTGCCAAAAATTGGGCGACAGCCAGGAGGAAACCATTTGGAAGATTCAGACAGTTTTCGGAGACGATGCTAGAGGCACCACACAGATTAAGGTGTGGTACAACCGGTTTAAAGACGGCCGCACGCCACGGTCAATCGGCCATCGCCGTGCCGAAATGACGAGGTCATTGCCAAAGTGAACACCGTGATGGTGCGGACCCGTCGTGTGACTATCAGAGAATCTGCCAAAGATGTTGGCATCAACACTTTTTCGGCATAGTAGATTGTGACCGAAGATTTGGCCACGAAGCGAGTGTCGCCGAAATTCGTGGCGAATCTGCTGGCGGCGGAGCAGAAGCAATTTGGTGTTGAAGGCTCACAAGACGTGCCGGACTGCACAAACCGTGATGCCGAATTCGTGAACACCGTAATCACTGGTGACGAGTCCTGGGCGTCAGATACGACCGAGAAAACAAATCCCAGTCGTCGCAGTGGAAGCATTCCCCGTCACCGCGGCCAGAGAAGGCCCGCCAAGTGGGCAGCGACGTCAGAGCGGTTCCGCTCGCCCTCTTTTTCTCCAGCGCTGGGGTACACCACGAGTACGCACCGCATGGTCAGTCACCGTCGACGTGATGCCGTGCGGCGCAAGAGACCGGACTTGTGGTCACTAGAAAATTGGCTCCTCCCTCACGACAATGCTCCAGCACATTCCTCGCAAATGATTCAGATCCTTCTGGCCAAAAACCAAATTCCTGTGCTCCAGCCTGCTCCTTATTCTCCTGATGTAGCCCCCTGCGATTTCTGGCTGTTCGCCAAACTCAAGAGGACACTGAAAGGAACGCGATTTTAGACAAGAGAGGATGTTGTGGTCGCAACGAGACAGCCAACCTTAACTCCATTCCGAAAGAGGCTTTCTCGGAACTATTCCAACAATGGCGGCATCACTGGGAGAAGTGTGTGGAGCCCCGAGCGAACTGCCGCCCGGAGTGGCCGAGCAGTTCTAGGCGCTACAGTCTGGAACCGCGCGACCGCTACGGTCGCAGGTTCGAATCCTGCCTCGGGCATGGATGTGTGTGATGTGCTTAGGTTAGTTAGGTTTAAGTAGCTCTAAGTTCTAGGGGACTGATGACCACAGCAGTTAAGTCCCATAGTGCTCAGAGCCATTTTTTTTTAACCATAGGGAACTGCTTGAGAGCCAATTTTTTTTCCCCAACCAAAGGTCAAGTACTCCTCTGACAGACCTTATAATATTAAATGTAGGTTAATTCTTACAAAGCAGAAGACAGCAACCAACAACTATTAATACTGCTATTTATTTACGAAAATAGCGCGGTTTCGAACTGGCAAGTTCATCATCAGACGGCTGTTCACATGCTTTGCAAGATACACTTTACATTATCGTCAGTTTTCGATTTTTATTCTTCCACTGTAGCGAAATATTTTTGGTGTGTTGGTGCCGTCGAAAATTCCACGCGATTTTGTTGCAAAGTTGCAGGATTGTATTTTTCGAATATTCCAAAATATATCCAGCACTTAGGGAATTTGTACATCACGATATTGTGCAAAGCACCACACACACACACATACTCACCAAAAAGAATTTGTAAATCGGCAATCTTTCTGATAACTTCACATGTGGAAAATTCTTTTTGATGTGTGTGTCTGTGTGTGTGTGTGTGTGCGTGTGTGTGTGTGTGTGTGTGTGTGTGTGTGTGGTGCTTTGCACAGTATGATGATGGGAACAATATGAAGATGGAAACAATCACTCAGCTGATCGATTGTGTTAGTTACAACAGAATGACGTACCGGCGTTCTATTTCATCTGCTGTGTAAGTCTTAACATGATGCGAATTGTTATCAGCAATTTTGCATATTTTTCTTAAAAAATCGTTTCTATGGTGTGGTCAGTATTAACCTCTTAGCAAAGTATACGGTTTATTATCACATGTATTGTATCAGTAGCACTAACAGTTCAGCATCATTGCTATAACATAATTATAATGTGAGATAACAGAGCAAAGTCTAAGTCTTCGCACAAAACGTAAGCTGCAGTGGCATGCCGTGGTCATATCGATCGAAGTGGCGCAGTGCTTATCACAATATACTCACCTCCTTGAGGTCGACGGTTCGAATCCGGCATTCGACCATCCACATTTAAGTTTTCCGTGATTTCAGTAGATCGCTAGATCGTTTAAGGCGAATGCCGGCACAGTCCTTTCAAACCGCTCAGCCGATTTCCTTCCCCTGTCTTAACCAACCGGATCTTTTGTTTCCTTCCTGATGACCCCGTTGTCGACGGAACGTTAAACGCTAATCTTCCTGACCAGCGTCACGAGATAATTTCTGTAACTGAGCATCCGTCTTATAGGCGCACATGGTATACGTATGTTCAGCTGGAGGCGCTGAAAATCGCTCTGCGGTTCTAGCCAGCTACAAGAATCTCATTTGGTATGTTACTCATACTGCAGTGATGGTCATGTGGCACGTTGTTCCGATCCACCCAACATAACTTGCTTCTATTTCAAACCCATATCGCCTCAGAGGCGGGAACGCCAGGACAGAGCAAACGTACAGTTGCCTCACCGACTGATGTTCCTCAACTTGTTCTTTCAATTCTTTTCCGTGCTCTGACAACGCTTCAGCTTAATTTATGTTTCAGTGTGTTTGCTTAGTGGGATTTTGGAGTCAATAAACTTCGTTCGTATTATCACAACTACCGCCTTACTTATTTTTCAGTGCGTTTCCAGTTCGTTTTAGAACGGTTGTTTTTCTTTGTAAACTACAATTTTACTCTTCTAAATAATTTCTGTACGTAGGAATATACTTTACACAATATCAGTTATGACTGATTTGTTATGGCTCATTTATCTCACCATTGTTTCTTGGTCCTTGAAGGTAGGTACCTACTATTTTTGCAATTTTTTTCACTAATTACCTTCAAGATGGAAGTCGTAATACACATTAGTTCCTAACTCATGTTATTTTTTTAAAGTACGATGCCTCAAAAAATGCATGCAAATATGTCTAACAGAATCAGACGAATTATGCAGATGTCAGAGGAGCAGTTTTTGAAAATTCCGGCTCTGAAGTTGGCTCCAGTGGTTCATACGTCCTTGATGAAAAGAATCTGTCAGTCGTAGAACACGACACTCGCTCAGGAATATCCGAAGACGAATTGGATCAGAATGCAACCACTGCTACTCAAGTGAAAAAGTGAAAAGCGTCAGTTTTGTTGATAACGTGCCAGATACTACACTCCTGGAAATTGAAATAAGAACACCGTGAATTCATTGTCCCAGGAAGGGGAAACTTTATTGACACATTCCTGGGGTCAGATACATCACATGATCACACTGACAGAACCACAGGCACATAGACACAGGCAACAGAGCATGCACAATGTCGGCACTAGTACAGTGTATATCCACCTTTCGCAGCAATAGTACAGTGTATATCCACCTTTCGCAGCAATGCAGGCTGCTATTCTCCCATGGAGACGATCGTAGAGATGCTGGATGTAGTCCTGTGGAGCGGCTTGCCAAGCCATTTCCACCTGGCGCCTCAGTTGGACCAGCGTTCGTGCTGGACGTGCAGACCGCGTGAGACGACGCTTCATCCAGTCCCAAACATGCTCAATGGGGGACAGATCCGGAGATCTTGCTGGCCAGGGTAGTTGACGTACACCTTCTAGAGCACGTTGGGTGGCACGGGATACATGCGGACGTGCATTGTCCTGTTGGAACAGCAAGTTCCCTTGCCGGTCTAGGAATGGTAGAACGATGGGTTCGATGACGGTTTGGATGTACCGTGCACTATTCAGTGTCCCCTCGACGATCACCAGTGGTGTACGGCCAGTGTAGGAGATCGCTCCCCACACCATGATGCCGGGTGTTGGCCCTGTGTGCCTCGGTCGTATGCAGTCCTGATTGTGGCGCTCACCTGCACGGCGCCAAACACGCATACGACCATCATTGGCACCAAGGCAGAAGCGACTCTCATCGCTGAAGACGACACGTCTCCATTCGTCCCTCCATTCACGCCTGTCGCGACACCACTGGAGGCGGGCTGCACGATGTTGGGGCGTGAGCGGAAGACGGCCTAACGGTGTGCGGGACCGTAGCCCAGCTTCATGGAGACGGTTGCGAATGGTCCTCGCCGATACTCCAGGAGCAACAGTGTCCCTAATTGGCTGGGAAGTGGCGGTGCGGTCCCCTACGGCACTGCGTAGGATCCTACGGTCTTGGCGTGCATCCGTGCGTCGCTGCGGTCCGGTCCCAGGTCGACGGCCACGTGCACCTTCCGCCGACCACTAGCGACAACATCGATGTACTGTGGAGACCTCACGCCCCACGTGTTAAGCAATTCGGCGGTACGTCCACCCGGCCTCCCGCATGCCCACTATACGCCCTCGCTCAAAGTCCGTCAACTGCACATACGGTTCACGTCCACGCTGTCGCGGCATGCTACCAGTGTTAAAGACTGCGATGGAGCTCCGTATGCCACGGCAAACTGGCTGACACTGACGGCGGCGGTGCACAAATGCTGCGCAGCTAGCGCCATTCGACGGCCAACACCGCGGTTCCTGGTGTGTCCGCTGTGCCGTGCGTGTGATCATTGCTTGTACAGCCCTCTCGCAGTGTCCGGAGCAAGTATGGTGGGTCTGACACACCGGTGTCAATGTGTTCTTTTTTCCATTTCCAGGAGTGTATAAACAGGGAACGTGATTCTACAGAATTGCAGCGTGTTCCAAATTCCTCTGCTGCTTTACATCTGGAATAACGGAGTGACTCTGTTCGTTATTCCTGTACAGCTAAAATATTGTACAAGACTAAAAAAAACTTCCTTTGAGACTGACGTACTTTCATTTTGAAACTGCTTAAAAATTAAAATCTTCGAACTCCAACGCTTCATTCATTTTAAATTAAACAATGACATAACAAATTTCACCAAAAAGCTATATTCGTCTCATAGGCGGGTATTCCCACTCGCCAGAATGCACTGTGAAACAATGTTTCTCTCTACGTGTGCTACGTTCACCTCAAACGTATTCATATTTTACACTCAAATCAATGAATACATGACAGTGAATAACACAGCGAAGAAGTTGAAATCAACCACTCACCTAGACGTGATGCCGTAGCAGCCATCACCATGTAAGATTCCTGTCAATGATGACTGCTAGTGTCATCTGGAGACAATGTGTTATAGCCAAGGTCCGTTATAGCATTAGGCAGCAACTCATCACGTGAGAGATAGCTATGTGGGGATTATGGAAGAATAGGATACAACCCGTCAGCTTTGACCAATGACGTCAGAAGTTACCATAGATGGTGTATTACACAGATTTAACAGCAAAGACGGATGTTGAGAAAAAAAGGAATGCGGGACAGGGAAAACAAATGGTAAACATATAGCACGTACATTCATATTCCTAGCATAATGTTAAGTGTATCGTTTCTTTGTGTCCTAGTGTCCTATTCTCCAATTGACTTACATATCTCAACTGAAGAATGTGATACTAGTGCAAAAAAGAAAGAAAGGAAAACAAAGGGACGGAAGTAACGTTACCATATAATACGTCAGTTGATCTGCATAGGTTAACTGCAGTATACAAATTTAACGTATGTCGACTTTCTCGCCTTCGCTAGTGTCTTATACTGCAATTGACCTATTTAGGTCAACTGAAGTACGGGGTACAAATTTTACAGATGTTGCTTTTTTCGTATCCGCTACTACCAGCATCCTGTTCTTCAGTTGATACTAGTACTAACAAAGGCGCGAAGACAGAAATACGTAAAATTTGTATTCGATACTTCAGTTGACCTATATAGGTCTTCCACATTCATAGGAATAGATAAAGCCGTACCTACCAACGAAAACCAAAAGGTCAAAATTGTCCAGAATATCTCAAACTCAATTCTCAAATTCATTTCTCAAATTCTTAGAATGAAAGTAAGTACCGAATGAATTGAAACGAACAATGATTTAAATTAATACAAGCGACAACAATCGAACACAATGTCCAACCCTGTCTTTTAAAAATACATTCATTTATATGAATTTCCAATGATGACGCCTCGCCACAGAAGATAACCGATTTATTATCTATGGCTCGAAAATGAAGACATTAATATCCGTGAGTAATCTACAACGTCACTGGTTAAAGCCGACGGGCTGTACCCCAATCTTCAGTTGACGTCGTATACGCATTTATCCAACATTTTAACTTCAACTTTCTCTGTCTTTCGTGGAAAACCTTGAATTCTGCAATTAAATACACAGTTTTATTTTCTTCATTATCTTGTACTCTCAGGAATATTACACATCCAGATATCAAATTGGCCATCTAAAAAAGGTGTCAAGCAGAGCTTCAAAAAAGGAAACCATTAATAAAGAAAGAATACCGTTGCCACCTGAGTCGTCAGCGGCTTCTTTCTTCCTCGAATCACCAGTTCTGCCACTTGCCACGGGGTCTGATGAACAACCATCTTCAACACAGCTGTCATTTTCATCACCGTCAACGTGGTATATTTCAAGGCGAAATTCACTTTTCTCGTGTGACGGATGGCCGTAAACTGCAATCCAAATAGGTCGCCTGAAATTTCTTGGGACGTCTACTTGATCCACGCCACACGTTGTTGACTGAGCACAATACCGTTCTGGATCATATGATGGCTTCGAAACATGTTGTGATACGTATAGATCAGCATCCCCACTCAGAGAGTGAAGATAAATTCTGATCCGTCCTTCGTGAGTGACAGTATAGTATGTGTAGTTATGAGCTGTCACTTCTTTAACAGACGTGTGGAGTAACTGTTCCGATGCACAATTTCCGGTGAAAAGCCAGAGCATTAATATAACTTTAAGCAACATCTTTGCAACACTGAAGTAACATCTAGAGAGCACCTCACCCTCGGCAGTCCGTCACATACAACACACCGTCAACAGTGTTGGCACGCGGTGATAACGGATATTTCAGTGCTCTGTAAACGTTTCATTCTTTGGTGTCGCCTCACGAAGCTGAATGACACACTACACGTCCGTATTTATAAAACTTATTTTCTCACTTCCTTGACCGTTGAGCAATCAGTAAGTTATTTATGGCACCTCTATTCTGTAAGATGTATGGCATAATATTGACGAACAGCTGTTTATCAGAGATATTAACGCCAATTGTTGCTTGTAAATATAGAGAAGCAATATCTATGGTGCAAGCATTCAGATGCGCACAATGGGAACTCTAAAACGCTTAGAGATGGCTGTGTGGCCATCAGGTCAAAAGTCACAATAAATAAATAAACAAATACAATAAATAAAACAATTATTTGCCAATATACATTGATTGCAAAAGTGAGGTGACTACGGAGCTGTTCAAAGTTTTCACACAACCTCATTGCAGCTTTTGAATATCGTAACGTCGTTAACACAGTCAGATATCTCCCCAAAGTATAGTGGATTTTGTAACTGCATTTCATACGGATCTTATGTATTAGCATTGGGCATTTGGAATGATCTTGTATTAAGTTTCCTATGAGATAAATGTAAGAGCATTTCTCTTGTTTGCGACAAATCTGATAGCTAAGATATCGCTAATTGTTTTGCTGCAGAGAAAGAAGAGATGGACGCTACTGTCGAGTCTCTGTTTTAATAGATTTTGATGCGGCAGCATTGCATGATGTCTTCTTAGTACGCCAAAGTAAAAGTGAAATATTTTTATGGGCGAATTTTGCCAGTTTCTCCTTTTCATTGTCATATGTGTTAGTTTCGCTCATTTTTCGTTAGCTTGATTGTTAATCGCACATACTTATTCCCTATGACATATCTACACGTACTGCAGTTTCCGGAAATGAAATGAAATGTCGTGTGACGAGGGCCTCCCGACGGGTAGAGCGTTCGCCTGGTGCAAGTCTTTCGATTTGACGCCACTTCGGCGACTTGCGCGTCGATGGGGATGAAATGATGATGATTAGGACAACACAACAGCCAGTCCCTGAGCGGAGAAAATCTCCGACCCAGCCGGGAATCGAACCCGGGCCCTTTGGATTGACAGTCTGTCGCGCTGACCACTCAGCTACCGGGGGCGGACGCAGTTTCCGGAAACATGCAGAAGGAGAAGGGTCTGCAGATTTATACAGTCCATATAACTGACACTGACAGGCCAAAGTACTGTGACCAATGCCCACCGCAACGTTGTTGAACATGGAGCTTTGCAGCAGACCACCGTTCCTGGAGCTACGACAACATGTTCCCCTTTCCGCCAAATGGTCAAGACGCGGCCCTGTCGCATTAACTCAGGTCACGGATTGTAGAAGGTGGTAGATATAGCTCTCTCCGATTTCTGCTCAGTTACGACTTAAATTGGAACTATCACATTCACAAAGCGGCAGGGATGCCAGAGCGGAGTCAGAAGAAGAGTTACAATCTGCATAGGGACTATCTAAAAGCACGTTGGAATTTTACTGTAGCAAATAGGTTCGAAAAAGGCGACTCATGTCGAGATATGAGAGTGCCACGAATATGATTCACTAGTGGCTGTAATCATCAAAAGACTTCTCCATAGGATCCAACGGAAAGACTTGATTCCAAATCACAGACAGCATTTCTGCCAGGAAGTGTAACAGTATAGATCCGAAAAGCCAGTGTACATTTCTTATGATCTCAATCAGCACAACATATACTATATGTGATCATTCTCAATCAACCATCACCTATAACCCAGTGGATATATCACAGAACCTCTGATGTGGTATCGAGACAGAATGCATTATAAATACTGGAGAAATACTATAGGTGGGACGAGGGAGTTGCAAATACGGGCTTCATACCACGTTCCTTAGCCGAAGTACTTTCTAAATTCGGTGATTTTGTTATGAGCTTAAGCCGTCGAGGTGTAACCGTGCTGTCGGTCTGATGATATACACTCCGGCGATCGACGTCTATATTCGGTGTCGCAGTATTTGTCTGGAAAAACTACTTCATTCGAAGGTAATTCCACGCCTCGATTTATAAGGTCTGTGTAGCTTTTAACATCGACATCGTTAGCGATACTTGTGAGCACCTGTAGAACCAAGACGGCTTGTCACAGTAATATGGTCGTTGCGATCGTGTTTTCAACATCTGGCGGCTTGTAAGACGATTACGTTTTTCTTTCTAAGACACAATGATACCTTTCGCAAGAAAAACTTATGATACATGTCCACTCACCGTTGATTTTCGCTCAGTATTGTTTTGTATCGCCAGCACTCAGTCATTGGTGAATTATTATACTTAGTAGCAGGGATGTGTGATAGATTCGCCTTGGGCATCAGGCTTATATAAAGTATGTGCTCCGATAGGTGAAAAGAAAATGGATATGTCCTGACATAAGGGAAGGTATGGATTTGGCGTGAAATACTGCGATAGCCGTATAGGGAATGAAAGATTTTTTTTTACCTGGAAAATTACGTCTGTTCGTAAGAATGGTAAAGATATTTCTGTTTCCAAAGCCACAGTAGTCAGGAGGGGGTATTTCTGATACTTTTCTCATTATCCAATGTCGTCCGATTGAGCTGCAATCTTAATGTTTTATTGTAACTACAAGAATTAAATACATATGAGGTTGGTTTCCTAAGACGATTTTGTCTGGGGGTGCGTGGCGCGCTGCAGTGGTGGCCTGTGGCGAAATGCTCCACGTTTCCAGGTAACGGCAGGAGCCGCACGAATCGGAAGACTGGTTGGGGTGCGGGAACGTAGCTGACTTAACCATGTCGCCCTCTAGACGGCTGAATAGCGAACTAATACTCAGTATGTGTTGGGAAGCCTTTGTGATACCACGTAGTCTCCACGGAAATTTGAGAAGATTCAATATGGACGTGTGTTTGCGCTGGACCGTTTTCCAGCTGACTGCTTCTGCACATTTCCCGTCTTTGTTTGTTTGAGAGAACATCGAGTGTGGTGTGTGCTGTGTGCATGTAGCAGGTAAAAGACACGTTTGCTGGTTCTCTAGACATGAGAACCCCTTAGATGACTTTGTAAATTATAAGGATGATTTGGAATCTGTTATATCATCGACATCGTTATTAGTGGCTGGAATTATCAGATTCCTATGTTTTTTTTCTAGTTTTCACGTAAAAGTCTTCACAGTCGAGATAAGTCTCTAGTTACTCAGAGGTTTGCAGCACGTTCCACCTCGCAGCACCTCGCTAAAGTTTCCGATTTCTGGAAAATAATTTCCAGTCTTTATATTCGGAATTATACTGTGCAAGCGATACTGCTATGCAAGCGATATTGCTGTGTGTGTGATATCGAGAACTATAGCATAAATAGTATGATATTCTAGTAAACCACGTGAAAATACACGTGTTCTTGTAATCCCAGAGTCTGGAGATGGGTGTAGAAAGCAAGGAAGCGAGAAGTCAGGTTCAGAAGCAGTAAGGCCTTTGTGCTGAGGGGAACCGACTCAGCCTTTGTACAGCAGTTCGGAGAGTGACCTCGGTCCACCGAGGGTGCTCTGGTCATGCGTCAGGCCAGTATGTGTTGTAGGGCAGATGACTCGTGACCGTCGGCTGCGGTGGATGACCGCCCGACCTCGTGGGAAATATCTAGTGCTGCGAGGAGTGTATACAGCGCATGTGCTCATTCTGTCTGTCTTCGTTCTATATGTGCGAGAGTCTAGTGGTCGATAGCTATATCCAGGATGCAGAAGTGGTGATTTTGCATGGCAGAGGATATAATTGCGTGTTTACTACGCCGATACACTATGCGGTGATATAGCCAGATCAGAGATAGGCTTCACACTGAAATATTCAAGCTTTCCTCGACAACTGCAGAGTGGTGTAATTTAGGGAGTGTCTTTCTGTATTTCACGGTCAGTAGACCAGATTTGCAGGGTTTAACTGTCAGTGTGATATGGCGATCCGTACAAAGTATTTTTGCCGCTGAAAGTCTTGTCTACAGAAAAGAATGGTGAACAGTGCTCTCACACCGGCAGCAGCAGCAGCAGCGGCAGCAGCTTGGCAGGTAAATTCAGTAAGAGCAAATCAGAATGCTCCATTCACTCACATGACATCGTTTGTGCTGGGACACAGGGCTGGTCCGAACAATACAGGGGCAAGGTATACGGAAAGTTCTGAGAGTAATGTGATGTCTTCTTTGTTCAAGTGTTTGAAGACAAGTTAAAGCAGACCATCCATCTGTAGTGTGATGCTGTCCTTCATCCACCACTGGGGCATTAGGATATCTCCAGACCAGCAGCAGTATGACACCGAAAATTCCAGTCAATTTTCTCTCCTGAAGGACAGTGCTTCCAATACTGTATGGGTAATTGTCCTGATTTTTCTGTCTGTGCTTACACAGTACTCTATTCCTGAACGACAAGAATGCTTTCATGATTAACGGTGTTTTGGAAGGCATTCACAGACATAATGAATGCTTTTAGTAGTGAGAACATGAGCTAACGTTTACCGTTTCTGAGACATATGTAGAAAGCAGGATGTTACGATTTCTGGGACGGGTAACACGTGACGGACAGGGTCTCCTACTAGGTTCGCTAGGAAGAACGCATCCTGTGTTATTCTGGGATATTTTCGTAAACAGTTTCTGAAAACATTGCAGAAAATTTCTATAGCGTGTGCAGAGAGAGACTTGGCTGTTATTTACACAGACAAGAGACGTCAGTATAACACCGACAACCTTTTAGCTGCGCCTGTGAGGATGCGTCGTTAGGTAGATATCTCGCCCGACAATTAGGCCTGCGCTGGACCCACACGAACAAAGGCTATGCATCAGCGCAGCAGAGGCAGACAGAAGCAGCTCGCATGTGGGACAGGCTGGACTGGAGTGCACCCCTGACACACATCCAGTCATCGTTCTGCCTTGTACCTCTGTACAATAGAGATCGCTGACATGTTGAGTTCGAAAACGTTTTTACATGCACCGAGTGTTTGTGCACTGCATTATTTCGGCTGTTTAAGTATTGTGAGCCTGTTTGCAGAACGTTATACATGCATTATTTTTTGACAGTTTTACGTGTAGTGAATGACTCTGCACATCGGTGTACTGGATTATTTTGTCATCATGTCTGTAGGCTGTGCAATGCATTATTTAGACGTTTACAATTAGTGAGCGTTTTTGCAGAGCATGTTACCTGTATTACTTAGACGATTTACGAGTTGTTTGCGTATCTGTACATCAGTGTACTGCATCATTTCGGTAATTTACGAGCAGTTTGCAGATCTGTAGACTATGCATTTGATCTCAAGCACATCAGGGCTAGTGTTTTGTATCAGTGTAATAAATAAACTACACAAAATCCATCTGTAAATAAGTTGTCACATCCTCCCACTGAAAATAAATAAAGTACACTCCTTCGTCTCCAGTAGCTGGACACACAGCCATTCTGATAACATTTTTTTCTGGCTCGCCATCTTGGACTACATCATGGGAGGGACGACAGTGCCTTCTGGTGGCAGTACTGTGTACTACGTCAGTTCGACTCAGGACCTCATAGCGAACACACTGCCTGGAGATACTGCCTCTAACAACTCAAACTGTTTAAATAAACAATGCTACAGTGCGGAGTGTGAAATGAAGAATCTGGCATTTAAGATTATTGACTCATGGAGAGGAATGTGGCCAATGAGATGCGACATCGTTTTTACCTCACAAGCAGAACTGAACAGCGCCATGCTGATTCGAGTTAAACAACGTATTTGGTGGGTTTTCTTTCTGATAGAGTACGTGGTATAAATATAAGCTGTTTGAAAGTATCAGGAAATGGAGGATCTCTCAAAATGCATAATTTTACATGTGATTTTTATAGCACAGTGTTCCTTTACTTAACGTTTATAGTGTTATAGCTTGTGTGCTGTAAAAATATGCCGTTTCATTGCTACGGCACAATGAGGAACAGTCAACTAACCGTTTTGATACAATGTGCTATAGATAAAAACCAAATAAATACAGTTATAGATACAGTCTTCACATATATGGCGATTGCGGACAAAGTTGCTGTGTTGAAGCTGTAACTCAGTTGACTTAACGCTGCAACAAATCCAGGAATTGGCTCGGAATGGTCAGAACTGGGAACTGCTGCCCTTTCTTCTTTTTCCCTCCACGAATTCCTCTCCTGTACCAACCTCTTGATTTCAGAGTAGCACTTGCATCTACGTCCTCAATTATTTGCTGCATGTATTCCACGCTTTGTTTCATCTACAGATTTTGCCCTTTAAAGTTCCCTCTAGTATCATGGAAGTCATTCCTCGATGTCTCAACAGATGTCCCACCATCCTGTCTCTCCTCCTTGTCAGAGTTTTCCACATACTTCTTTCCTCTCCGATTCTGCGCAGAACCTCCTCATTCCTTACCTTATCAGTCCACTTAATATTCAACATTCGTATTTTCCACCACATCTCAAATTATTCAATTCTCTTCCGTTCCGGTTTTCCCACAGTCCACATTTCACTACCATACAATGCTGTGCTCCAAACGTTCCTCAAATTAAGACCTTTTTTTGATACTAGTGGACTCCTCTTAGCCAGGAATCGCATTCTTGCCAGTGCTAGTCTCCTATCGATGTCCTCCTTGTTTCGTTCGTCACTGGTTACTTTGATGCCTAGGTATCAGAATTCCTTAACTTCATGTACTTCGCGACCATCAGTACTGATGTTGAGTTTCTCGCTGTTCTCATGTTACTTGTCATCACTTTAGTCTTTCTTCGATTTACTCTCAATCCATATTCTGTACTCATTAGACCATTCCATCCAGATCCTGAAACTCTTCTTCACTTTCACTCAGAATAGCAACGTCATCAGCGAATCGTGTCATTGATATCCTTTCACCTCGAATTTTAATTCCACTCCTTAATCTTTCTTTTATTTCCATCGCTGCTTTTTCGATGAACAGATTGAATAATAGGGCGAAAGACTGCATACGAGCGCTTCGTTCTTGGTTGTCCACCCTTATTATTCTCTCTTGTCTGTTGTCCATATTGTATAATACCCGTCTCTGTCTATAGCTTACCCCTACTTTTCTCAGAATTTCGAACATCTTGCGCCATTTTACAATGTCGAACACCGTTTCCAGGTTGTCAAATCCTATTAACGTGTCTTGATTTTTTCTGCGATGCCTTTACCTTTCCTAATGCCAAACTGATCGTCATCTAACACATCCTCAGTTTTCTTTTCCATTCTTCTGTGTATTATTCTTGTCAGCAACTTGGACGCATGAGCTGTTAAAATGATTGTGCGATTATGCTCACACTTGTCAGCTCTCCCTAAAGCAGGTCTTGTTATCAAAAAATGCTTCAAATGGCTCTAAGTACTATGGGACATAATATCTATCAGTCCCCTAGACTTAGAAGTACTGAAACCTAACTAACCTAAGGACATCACACACATCTATGCCCGATGCAGGATTCGAACATCTATGCCCGATGCAGGAGTAGGTCTGGTTATCAGGTAAGTGGTCAGAGTCGCCAATAGCAGAGGACTCACAGCCACCGTTAACAATACGAGATTGATTGACACATGCGTGCTATCTGGCACAAGCAACATTGGCCGCTGAGCCGAATTTCTTTTAAAAAACAGGTTGATCCACTTTTTAACGCACTGTCTGACGATAGCTTTCTGGCAGGAGATTTTAACTGCGTCATCAACTACAGAGACCAAATACAAAATTTTAACAAGTCGGTAGAATTAGAACAGGTAATCAAATACTTACATTTAGTTGATTCGTGGGAGTATAAGCATGGCTTCAACCATGTTACAAGCCATTCGGCTAGCGGGCTTAACAGAATTTACGTCTGAAACAACCACACAAGCCACATTCTAAAAACCGAAATCTGGCCGACGACCTTCTCTGGCCATGCATCTGAGGCGCCAAAGAAACTAGTACAGGCATGCGTATTCAAATACAAAGATATGTAAACTGTAAGATACGGCACTGCGCTCGGCAAAGCCTATATAAGACAAGTGTCTGGCGCAGTTGTTAGATCGATTACTGCTGTTATAATGGCGCGATAACGAGATTCCAGTGAGTCTGAACGTGGTGTTACAGTCAGCGCAAGGGAGATGGGACACAGCACCTCCGAAGTAGCTATGAAATGGGGAATTTCCTGGACGACTATGTCACAAGGGTACCGTGAATATCAGGAATCCGGTTAAACATCAGATCTCCGACATCGCTGCGGCCGGGAAAACATCCTGCAAGAACGGGACCAACGACGAGTGAAGAGTTTAGCGTGACAGAAATGCAACTCTTCGGAAAATTGCTTCAGATTCAAATTCTGGGTCATCAACAAGTGTCAGCGTGCGAACCATTCAACGAAACATCAGCGATATGAGCTTTCGGAGCCGAAGGCCCACTCGTGTGCCCTTGATGCCTGCACAACACAGAGCTTTACTCCTGACCTGGACCCGTCAAGACCGACACTAGACTGGAAAGATGTTGACTTGTCGGACGAGTCTCGCTTTAAATTCTACCGAGCGGATGGACGTGTACGGGTATGCAGACAACCTCGTGTATTCATGGACCCTGCATGTTAGCAAGGGACTATTCAAGCTGGTGGAGGCTCTGTAATGGTATGGGGTGTGTGCAGTTGGAGTGATATTGGCCCTTGATACCTCTAGATACGACTCGGACAGGTGAAACGTAGGTATGCATCCTGTCTGATAACCTGCATCCATTTATGTCCATTGTGTATTCCGACGGACTTTGGCAATTCCAGCAGGACAATGTGACACCCCGCAGGTCCAGAAATGCTACAGAATGCCTCCAGGAACACTCTTCTGAGTATAAACTCTTCCACTGACCACCAAACACCACAGACATGAACATTACTGATCATATCTGGGATGCCTTGCAACGTGCTGCTCAGAAGTAATCTCCACCCCCACGTACTCTTACGGACTTACGGACAGCCCTGCAGGATTCACTGTGTCAGTTTCCTCCAGCACTACTTCAGACATTAGTCGAGCCCATGCCTGTCCTGTTGCGGCACTTCTGTGTGCTCGCGGGGTTCCTACACGATATTAGGCCGGTGTACCAGTTTTTTTCTTTTTTTGGGTCCTCAGTTTATT
Source organism: Schistocerca nitens (assembly GCF_023898315.1). Lineage (NCBI taxonomy): Eukaryota > Metazoa > Arthropoda > Insecta > Orthoptera > Acrididae > Schistocerca > Schistocerca nitens. Next base: position 3,002,708 of record NW_026045897.1, read on the forward strand.
TGTACAATCAATATGAAAGGAAAGGAAACCCACAGAGGTAGAGGTCTATGGAAGTTTAACGACTCACATTTACAATATTCGGAGTGTCGAAAGATTTTTAGCAAAACGTCGAAGGAATGTGAAAGTAAATGCAACCGTTATTACTCTGCCTTAACTTTGTGGCTCAATTGTGCGAAACCAAAAATTCGGAAGTGCTTAATTTTGGTCACGTAACACTAATTTGTGGTACAAACGAACAGAGATATATATAAACTTGACGCAACTTTCATAGAAAATTACTCCAAAATTAAGAAAATTCAAACAAAAATTCGACTCCTAAAACAGAAACAACTAGACGGCATTAAAATCAGGGCAAGAGACATAAACACACCGCACAAGGAAGAAACGTCTATATTCCACCTCTTTGTGAAAGGAAAATAACTAGTAGGAAAACCATAACTGAAATAAAGTTTCAGAATGGTACAACGTTGACGAATCAGAAAGATATTAGAAATGAGATTCACACACATAACGCGGACTTCTTGGCCGACCAAACTGTAGGAGAGTTTACGTTGGACAAAATCACATCCTGTATCACAAGAACATTTAACCCAGATGACGCTGGACATCTTATGGAAGAAGTAGACGAAGATGGATTGTGAACTATATAATATTCCAAAGCCTAAAGAATAAATTTCCCTGACATGACGGCATCGCTATTGACTTACACCAAACTTTCGGGCAGAAAATTGAAAACAAACTTGCATCGAACTGCAACGAATTATTGAGCCCAAATGTTAATGTTCCGCCAGAATTTAGGAAGTGAATAGTCGCCTTTATTCCGAGAAAGACCGGAAGCAATTCAACTGAAAAGTTGCGACCCATGATCTTACTAAATAGTGATTACAAAATCGTAGCCGCACTGGTTAGCCACGCGGTCTACGGCGTCTTGTCACGGTCCACGCGGCTCCTCCCGTCGGGGGTTCGAGTCCTCCCTAGGGCATGGGTGTGTGTGTGTGTGCCGTCCCTAGCGTAAGTTAGTTTAAGTTGGATTAAATAGTGTGTAAGCTTAGGGACCGATGACCTCAGCGGTTTGGTCTCATAAGAACTTACCACAAATTTCCAATTTTTACAAAATGGTAGCGCGCAACCCCATAAAAGGATGAAAAACTTCATGCAACTCATCACGGGACCTCACCAAACCAGTGTAGGCGAAGATAGGTCGATCAGGCAGACTATAGCAGAATACCGAGACATATTGGCAATACCCGAAATATGCAAACTACAATGTGCTATTGCTGCCATTGATCTTAATGAAGTGTTTGATACAGTCAGTCATCAATTCGTGTTTCACACTGTGTAAGCAGCGGGTTTCCCTTGTCGATTCACAGGAATAATGAAAAATTTCCTCCAGGAAAGCACTTCACTTTATTAATAAGCGTAAACCTAGGCAACATGAAACAAATAAATAGGTCCGTCGGTAAAGGGCGCCCATTATCGCAATAGAGCCTCTCCTCGCTACACCGCCGCACCAGCTGGAGGAAATAGTATACCACGTATACGCCGAAGACGTCGGGTTAATCGTAAAGAGTACAACCGAAGTCGAAGCCACACACAGAATAATACGTACATCAATATGAAGCAGCATCAGGGTCCAAATTAAACGGAATAAGTCCGGACTAATGAATATTGGACGTTATAGGCAGGTGCCACCACGACCAAGTGAAATAGCTCCAGAATATAAAATACATCGGCGTTGATTTCAAAAATAAAATACAGCATTGCATTGTCACAAATTATAAATGTATCCTCATGCAAGAACGAGCCTGTGTACAATCGTATAAGTAGATGAACTTCCAGAAGTCCAACTGGCGAACATCTACATATCGGCGAAGGTTAGTTATGCGGCACAAACTGTACCCATGCCTGACAGCATTGCAAGTGCATCCTAGCAGCCCCTGGACACTGCGTAAGTCGACGCCGCATGCTTGAAGTTAAATACGACACCCCGACACTGCCAACTCTAGCCGGTGGCTTGAATTTAACATAAATGCCCAGTAAAGGCGGCCACACACGTAATTGCACGCTTGCGCAGCGTGTTTGAGCAACCACGCACAAATTCCTGGCACCTACACAAGGTTCAAGCATGCTTGTACAAGAATTAGTTTGTCTGTCAGGAAATATCGAGCTCAGACGACGCTCCGCAGTCTTGGCATACTTTCTACTTGTGTTACGAAAAAAAATATAAAATGTAATATGCGGGGTAAAGAGTGGTTAAAGAAACGAAAAAAATATTCCCATATTAACTTTTGGTGTTAGACACCGTTGATTTTCTTCTCTCTTTCTCCATTTAATATTGTGTTTTTTGACTTGACTTACAATGCAGTACAATCTCTGTACAGAACGCAATTTAACAGAAGTAAAGAAAAATTAAATCAAGGCAGATAACTGACAAATGTTTGCATAAGCGTCCCTATTCGTGGTGCACGCGCTCAAGTACACACCAACGCTTACACAAGCATGCATAACCGAAATTCGATTACGCATTAAGCTGCTTGTACAGTCCTGATGGTTGCGCAGGTTTAATCTACACACTCTCAAGCGTGCTTGTTAAGCATGCAGTTACGTGTGGGGCTGCCTTAAAGCCAAACCTCTCAACATGCGCTGCAGCTGTAAGCAGTGGCGAAAACCACCGAACAACCTCGTTTGCCACCTTCTAAGTGAGATTTCTCAAACTAATGTTGTGAATGTCTGCCACATCTGAAATGATCTGTGTCACTCGAAATGTTTCCTATTGGACTACAAGTATATCCGTAGGAGGCTAAGTGACAAACAGGCCATGCTGGTCAATGAAATTTATATGAATCTTTTGTAACTCAAAGCAAGAAACGTGATACATCAAAAAATTAAACCACAAAAGTTTCTCTGTCATATGGGAAAAAATCCGCAGCCCACATCTACCGATTCCTGTCAAGGCACAATGGTACTTCGCAGTGAACAGGTAGATCCCAGCAGATTATGAACTCCATGCATTCCATCTCGCTACAAGCCATCTAGTCGACAGATTTGAACATAGGTTAGTATGTGCAGACGAAAATCAGATACGGTACTTCGTGGTACAGAAGCTGACAATCATCCATCGAACCACACCATGTCTACATCTACATCATACTCCGCAAGCCACCTAATGGTGTGTGGCGGAGGGTACTTTCGGTACTACAATCTAGGCCGTCCAACACTGTTCCACTCACGAATAGTGCGTTGAAAGAATGATTGTCGGTAAGCCTCTGTATTGGCTCGATGCACAACGCCTCTGTAGTAAATGTAATGTAACACCTGCAAATGCACTGACACCAGATAACAGACCAAAACCAACGCCACATTTTTTTTAATGGCACACGAACTTCTATCTTTTAACAACAAAAGACAAGAGTAAGCAATATTTTTTAGTATACTTGACAGCCCAACTCCATATGATCAGACAGGAAACGGAAAATAAAGATAATTTCGCAGATTTTTTTGTGCTTGAAGTGCATCCTCATTTCAGGAATACTTAAATGATATCTTACTTTTGAGCCAGTATCCTTAATTTTAAGAGTGTGTTTAATGATCACGAAGATATTTCAATATTATATAAAAAAATAATTCAGTGTCGTCACATTAGAAGAAGGCAAATCCAGCGACTCTTCAGTTCCATATAAAAAGAATCCTGACCAGTCACATCTGCTTCGTTTTAATTCAGCAGACGCAGCCACTGACGATTTAAACCAGCTGCAGAAGACGTTTCTTTATTTAATCTCCACGTTTCAACCTCTCATTTTGGCACAAGACGCTGTTTCAGTTTTTTTTTTTTTTTTTTTATTTCACGTACTGTCGCAGTTCACCCACACACGACGTTTCAGTGAGTCATGAAGGCTCTTCGGTGCCCTACCACAATACACATTTTAACCGTTGTCGACACATGTCATGTGGACTGATTGCCAATGTGAAGTTTGTTTGTCCATCTGAGGAAGAAAGGTTTAGATCCGTCGAAACCATGGTAAAGGTTATTTCAAAACCACCATGTATTGCAACTGGTTGGCTGTCCATTACACCTGCTGTTCTGTAACCGTTGCTATAGTTCAACCTTGTCCAAAATATTTAATATATTCGTTTTAAAACTGAAAGTGGAATGAAAACTCAACAACACTACGAAGTGTTCTCCAGAAATTCGGTGTTAAAGCCGTCGGTGAGTCAAGAATTTCTTCCGCGGTCTCCTCCGCTCTTCTTCGGCAGTCGCTACCAGAGTTCACGCAGCTGTTTTACGTGCGTCAGTTTTCGAAAAGAAACCTCGCGGTATGCGAGCCACGAATCGACGACGACGGCCGGCCGTTAGACAGCGCCGAGGGCGCCAGCTCGTCCCGTGTGGCTCGTGAGATCGCATGTGCCGTCCGCGTCCACGTCCACGTCCACGTTAGCTACCCCGTCCCGTGTGCGTACGAGTTTAGCGACGTGTTCTCAAGTCGGCGTTCAGGAGAGCCACGCTGCCCGTAAATGGTGAGACCCGCGGGCGGCGTTTGCGGTTTCGTCAATTCTAAACCGTGGTGTGTCGTGTGCGTGGCGAGTGCGTCAGCTGCAGCCTTGTCCCGTGGGAAAACAGACAGAATGCGTGTTATTACCTCTAGTGCCACCAATAGGTGCTGCATCTTCGAACGTGAATGGAAAAAAATGCGTGGTACTTGGATTAAGGAGCACAATTAGCGTAATTCTTCGATTAAAGAGCTGCGACACAATTACGTAGATGAGTATCGAAACTATTTAAGACTGATACACTGTTGGACATCAGAATGTCAAATTCAGCCGGTAGGACACGTGGATTTCTGCGGAGGAACGTTTTACAGCTATTCTCTGATTTTTAGCCACGGTTCACTCCCTCGAAGAATTACACTCTGCCACAGGAATTTCCATATTGTCGCCATCTAATTTAACTACCGTGACATGCAAAGCACTTTATGATGCTCTACAGAAAGAGGTGGTGAAGGTGAACAGGTAAAAGTATTACATACTGTATTAAAATCTTTCGTTTAAGAAACTACCTGCTCCCGGCCAAGCGTTGCTGAGGCTCAGTCTGGCTAAATGGAAAAGAAATAAAAAGGAAAGCGAATAGAATAGCAACTGGATACACATCCTGATCTCCTTCTGCCACCTGTCTCTTTCCACCTCCGCCGCACCCCTCACTCTGTCCATCTGCTCCTTCTGTTCCCTCTCCCTGTCCAACTCCTCCTCAGCCCTTAGCCTCCCCATCTCTCTGCCAGTTCTCTCCTCTCATCCTCTCTCCGTCCATCTTCTCCTCCGCCTCCCCTCCCCCGCTCTCTTTGACCTCGAACCTTGTTTTAATGTTATTACAAATTCAGATTATGTAGTACTGTTCTATCATAATCCGACAAGGCATAAGTTCAACTTCCCTGTTTGCTAACAAGGATGCACTTAGATAAACAAGTAGCCAATATGTATCCAAACATACGAATTACAGTAAGATGTAAAAATTTGAAGTAAATCGCTCCAATACTTTATGTGAGTTTTGGTAGCAATGGCTCATATGTATACATCAGACGCATATTAATATGTCATATATATATATATATATATATATATATATATATATATATATATATATATATATTAAAAATGTATATCTTATGTCCTTCCAAATGTTAATTAGAATATCGTGTAAGAAATTGTAGTAAAGCGGTCAAGAACTTTTCAAGATATTTGTAAATACTGCTTCCCCTTTATACATTACATATTTATTTATATTATACATACACTTTTAAAAACAGGTTGAACAAGCGAGAAGCAATCAATGAAGAATATTCGGAGATATACGATTTTGAACGGATGAACATTTACGTTTTTACTTAAATAGGTTGCTGAAAATTATACAGAAGTAAACTTACACACACATCCAAGTAAATATTTTTAGCGACGTCTTGTTTAAAAACCATAAAAAAGACTCTCCACTCTTATTACTCTGTGGTCATATACTTACCATATTCCACATAACATGTGTTAGCGTCTTGACGTGGAACAGAAGTGTGAAACTCTCGAGATATGGAGGGAGACACGGAGAAAAGGTGTTGAAGAATTTGGGGGGGGGGGGGAAGAGGAGAGGGAGTGTGTGTGTAGCAGGGGACATTGGCTTTACTCATATGATTGTCACACAAATCAGTCCGTGTAGTTGTAAGTAGGCTGTTTAGGTTTTCTTATTGGTAACGCCACGTAGCGCTCTGTATGAAAATCACTGGCTGTGCTGTGTGCAGTCTGTGGCTAGTTTGCATTGTTGTCTGCCATTGTAGTGTTGGGCAGCTGGATGTGAACAGCGCGTAGCGTTGCGCAGTTGGAGGTGAGCCGCCAGCAGTGGTGGATGTGGGGAGAGAGATGGCGGAGTTTTGTAATTTGTCATGAACTGCTATATATATTATGACTATTGAGGTAAATACATTGGTTGTTCCCTATCAAAATCTTTCATTTGCTAACTATGCCTATCAGTAGTTAGTGCCTTCAGTACTTTGAATCTTTTATTTAGCTGGCAGTAGTGGCGCTCGTTGTATTGCAGTAGCTTGAGTAGCGAAGATTTTTGTGAGGTAAGTGATTTGTGAAAGGTATAGTTTAATGTTAGTCAGGGCCATTCTTTTGTAGGGATTTTTTTGAAAGTCAGATTGCGTTGCGCTAAAAATATTGTGTGTCAGTTTAAGCACAGTCATGTATAAATTGTTAAAAGGGGACGTTTCATAGTTAAAGGTCTCAGCAGATGTTGATAGCAATTTATCCACAGTAAATGAAAGCAAGTCGTAGTACCACAAACATCCTGCACAAACGTAATCGAGAGACTTGCGTCTACTTTCGCTATCACAAACGTTCTTCCTTTATCGTAATCTGTAGTTATTAAATTTTTATTTTCATAGTGTTTCGTCTCACTTTCCAACACTTTTTCGAAACACAACAATTTTTTAAGGCTAACTTATGGTCTCAGAAGAAATCTTATTGGGTGCCTGAGTGTTCCTCAATCCAGGAAAGTACGTGTGCACCCTTGCGAACACGGCTGCTGTCAACTTGGAAGACGAGTGTGTCTGCACCAAACCCATGATGATGATGTAGAAGAAAGGGCACACTTGGCACCCAGTCACTGAGAATGTTGCAATGAACATCCTGGTAGTTCATGGTAATGGGAGGGGTCAAGTCACGGCCTGAAAGGCACCCACAAAAGATCGCAGAACCGCCTGCAGCATCGACCACAACCTCCACTCACTGCGGTTTAGAGTCGTCATTGAGCGGACCGTGCACTTGACGTGTCGCATCACCTCAGAGAGGGATCACCACGACTAGTACACCACCAGTGTCTGGCTCAGCAGGCTGGGGCCTAGGGTGGCATATTTAATGGGCAAAAAATTTATTTTATGTTACAGGACTTGAAAAGATATGCGTTTATAAATTTAAATATTATTAGTGCCACACAAACTGTGCTGGCGTAAGCTGTCGCCAGCACACCGGTCAGGAAAGATGTTGCAAGAAGACCGAGAGTAGGCACTGAATCAAGTGCGCCTATCAGGAGAGGGGCCAAAGACAGACGCGCAAGCATCACTCCGCCAGCGCCCTCTCGACCGCGAGTATTTTGATCGCTGCCGCTGACGAGAGGGCTCCGTTATTAGCACAGTCTCAGTCTGTCAGTCTCAGTCGCTACCGCAGTCGCTCAGTCACTGGCTAGCCGCACCAACTCACATTCTAGTTTGACGTCGGTCATTCGTCGCATTGTGGGACTTGCACTTCACCAGCAGTGAGGCTGATGTGGAGCTTGTACCATGACACATGGGATCCTAAAATTAAGCAGCTTCTTGTTAAAGTAAATAAACAACCTTGTTAATACATGTGTGCAGTTGTATTGTTGAAAGAGGATTCCGGCAACCAAACAACATTGCTACTTAACAAATTTTTATGCAGTTTGCGTAGTCGCGTTTGGTTACGGCGGGGGAACGTGTGACATGACCATTGGCTGACTGTGTCTGGCCGAGCTGTCTGCTCGATGGGTGCGCTGCCGCAGCAGGAGCTGAAACGAGGTCGTGCTGTTGTCGGCATACGACGCGTGGTGGCACTGAGTTCGAGAGAGACAGATATAGTGCGGCGGCACAAAAGGGGAAGTCCCGTCCCTTATCGTCTGCTGCTGGCGCCATTACGGTTAACAGTGTGTACAATATCATTTCGCGTCTAGGGCCGCTTAGTGTCGGCAGCGCTCGGAGAGAAATGAATATCTTTCAACTTTTGCCGATATTCTGTGGTTATTCCAGCGCAAACGCAATCGCCAAGTTACTATGGCCAAATAATATGTAAGCATATTTGTTTGCACATTTCTCCGGTTGTGTGCCGTAATTTTTCAGTGTTTCGTGGACTGAATGAATAATTTCATAACATAATATCTCCAGAGCGTATAGTTGGTAAGTAATCATAATATCAGGTTGCCCTCCCTGGGGTGGGTGCACGCAACGACTGTGGTTATATTGGGTTAGATAGAGCAGCAATTGGTCGTAGAATTAAGTTCCTTTAATATGACATTTATAGTCACAAGGCAGATCAGATTTCGACCTGTGTCAGGTCATTATCAATGCAGTGCGGAATTGTAGCAGTTGCTCGTGCTCAAGTGAGTGCTTACACAGTACATGGTTGAACTGTGTAAGCATTCACTTGAGCACGAACAACTGCTACAATTCCGCACTGCATTGATAATGACCTGACACAGGTCGAAATCTGATCTGCCTTGTGACTATAAATGTCATATTAAAGCAACTTAATTCTACGACTGATTGCTGCTCTATCTAACTCAATAATCATAATATATTACAATAAATCATCAGTAACGAATCAGTAACACGTAATTAACCTTGATAAGTAGTTGTTTCGAAAGCCATGCAAAAAAATTGCCTTTTTTCTGTTATGTCTCGCTTAAATGACTTTCTCGCACTTATGTTAGGTAATTATTCAATGTCTGAAGTCTGAATAAAGGATACTGCTAATTACATACGACAAAAATAACTCCCAAGGAAACCTTTCTACTTTAGTTCTTGAATAACAGATTATTAGAATGAGTGATGGGAGAAAGCGACTTTGTGAAGCTGAGTATAAAGAGAAGGCCAAAACGAAGAAAGAAAAACACGAAGAGATTATCAGTAAAACGATAAAAATTGATAGTTTTCTTTTCAATGCAAGTGAAAGGTGTGTTGAAAGACCAGGAACATCTACAACGTGCATTGACACAGTACAATCTGAAAAAGATGAAACGGATTTGAACGCTGCAGTTCATTAACAACAGACATCTGCTAAGCGAATTACTTTTGGAAGAAAAACAGTTATTAATGTTTTCGACGAAGAGGCGGTAGAGGAATCATCAATTAGTATAACAATTGAAGACGCGTCTCAGATCAGACGTTGAGTGACGGCCAAGCGCAAACAACACAAAATCTAAACAAAGATACGTTAAGGAAGAATATCGCAAGGTACGGCTGCGGGGAAAAACAAGTCTTGTGACGTGTCTAAAACTGAAAAAAATATATCCTGATCAGCGTCGTTTCTTGCCAGTAAGTATCTTCCAAATAAAAATGAAAAATAATGGATTGAATGACCGCAACTGGCTTCTTTATTCTGAAAGTAAAATATTCATCTATTGCAGGCCCTGTTTGGCATTCGGTCCATTGGACAGTAATTTGAGAACGAAGGATTTAGTGCCTGGAAAAATGCAGAACTAGAGTATCTGAGCACGAAAACTCTGCGCGTCATAAATCAAGTATCCGTAGTTTGAAAGTTAGGACCGAGATTGGTAACAGATTCGACATTTACTGCGTGTCCAGGCTAATAAAGAAATCACTCATTGGGGAAACGTTCCGAAGAGGAATGTTGGCGTAGTGAAGCGATAGTGTTCAGGAGCAAAAAATGGGAAGTTCGGTGATCCGCATAACCGAAATTATTATATGATTTTGGAACTGTTACCTGAATCCTTCAGCGCCCTGAACCATGGACCTTGCCGTTGGTGGGGAGGCTTTCGTGCCTCAGTGATACAGATAGCCGTACCGTAGGTGCAACCACAACGGAGGGGTATATGTTGAGAGGCCTGACAAACGTGTGGTTCCTGAAGAGGGGCAGCAGCCTTTTCAGTAGTTGCAGGGGCAACAGTCTGGATGATTGACTGATCTGGCCTTGAAACACTAACCAAAACGGCCTCGCTGTGCTGGTACTGCAAACGGCTGAAAGCAAGGGGAAACTACAGCCGTAATTTTTCCCGAGGGCATGCAGCTTCACTGTATGGTTAAATGATGATGGCGTCCTCTTGGGTAAAATATTCCGGAGGTAAAATAGTCCCCCATTCGGATCTCCGGGCGGGGACTACTCAGGAGGACGTTGTTATCAGGAGAAAGAAAACTTGTGTTCTACGGGTCGGAGCGTGGAACGTCAGATCTCTTAATTCGGGCAGGTAGGTTAGAAACTTTAAAAAGGGAAATGGATAGGTTAAAGTTAGATATAGTGGGAATTAGTGAAGTTCGGTGGCAGGAGGAACAAGACTTATGCTCTGGTGAATACGGCGTTATAAATACAAAATCAAATAGGGGTAATGCAGAAGTAGTTTTAATAATGAATAAAAAATAGGAGTGCGGGTAAGATACTACAAACAGCATAGTGAACGCATTATTGTGGCCAACATAGATACGGAGCCCATGCCTACCACAATAGTACAAGTTTATATGCCAACTAGCTCCGCAGATGATAAAGAGATTGATGAAATGTATGATGAGATGAAAGAAATTATTCAGATAGTGAAGGGAGGCGAAAATTTAATAGTCATGGGTGACTGGAATTCGATACTTGGAAAAGGAAGAGAAGGAAATGTAGTAGGTGAATATGGAATGGAGTTAAGAAACGAAAGAGGAAGCCCCTTGGTAGATTATATAATGGTAAGACAGAGATTTAGGAACCAGGTCTCAAATTGTAAGACATCTATTGGTTATGAAATGTAGATTAGAACTTAAGAAACTACGCAAAGTGGGAATTTAAGGAGATGGGACCTGGATAAATTGAAAGAACCAGAGGTTGTAGAGAGTTTCAGGGAGAGCATTAGGAAACAATTGACAAGAATGGGGGAAAGAAATACGGTAGAAGAAGAATGGATAGCTTTAAGAGATGAAATAGTGAAGGTATCAGAGGATCAAGTCGGTAAAATGACGAGGGCAGTAAATGAAGCAGGAAAAAAGGAATATAAACGTCTCAAAAATGAGATCGAAAGGAAGTGCAAAGCACCGAAGGCTAGAGGACAAATGTAGAGGACAATATTATGGAAATGGAAGATGAGGTAGAAGAAGATGAAATGGGAGATATGATACTGCGTGAAGAGTTTGACAGAGCACTGAAAGACCTAAGTCAGAACAAGACCACAGGAGTAAACGACATTCCATTAGAACTACTGATAGCCTTGGGAGAGCCAGCCCTGACAAAACTCTACCATCTAGTGAACAGGATGTATGAGACCGGCGAAATACGCTCAGACTTCAAGAGGAACATAATAATTCCAATCCCAAAGAAAGCAGGTGCTTACAGATGCGAAAATTACCGAACTATCAGTTTAATAAGCCACGGCTGCAAAATACTAACTCCACTTCTTTACAGACGAATGGAAAAACTGGTAAAAACGGATCAGTTTGGATTCCGTAGTAATTTTGGAACACGGGAGGCAATACTGACCCTACAACTTATATTAATAGATTAAGGAAAGGCAAACCTACATTTTCAGCATCTGTAGATTTAGAGAAACCTTTTGACAATGTTGACTGGAATACTCTCTTTAAATTATGAAGCTGGCAGGGGTAGAATTCAGGGAGCGAAAGGCTATTTACAATTTGTAGAGTTATAAGAGTCGAGGGGCATGAAAGGGAAGCAGTGGTTGGGAAGGGAGTGAGACAGGGTTGTAGCCTATCTCCGATGTTGTTCTATCTGTATATTGAGCAAGCAGTAAGGGAAACAAAAGAAAAATTTGGGGTAGGAATTAAAACCCATGGAGAAGAAATAAAAACTTTGAGGTTCGTCGATGACATTGTAATTCTGTCAGCAAATTACTTGGAAGAGCAGCTGAACGGAATGGACAGTGTCTTGAAAGGAAGGTATAAGATGAACAAAAGCAAAACGACGATAATGGAATGTAGGCGAATTAAATCGGGTGATGCTGCGGGAATTAGATTAGGAAATGAGACGCTTAAAGTAGTAAAGCAGTTTTGCTATTTGGGGAGAAAAATGACTGATGCTGGTCGAAGTAGTGAGGATATAAAATGTAGACTGGCAATGGCAAGGAAAGCGTTACCATCTAGTATAGATTTAAATGTCAGGAAGTCGTTTCTGAAAGTATTTGTATGGAGTGTAGCCATGTATGGAAGTGAAACGTGGATGATAAATAGTTTAGACAAGAAGAGAATAGAATCTTTCGAAATGTTGTGCTACACATGAATGCCGAAGATTAGATGGGTAGATCACATAACTAATGAGGTGGTATTGAACAGAATTAGGGAGAAGAGAAATTTGTGGCACAACTTGACTAGAAGAAGGGATCGGTTGCTAGGACATATTCTGAGGCATCAAGGGATCACCAATTTAATATTGGAGGGCAGTGTTCAGGGTAAAACTCGTAGAGAGAGGCCAAGAGATGATAGCACTAAACAGATTCAGAAGGATGTAGGTTGCAGTAGGTACTGACTGGGAGATGAAAAAAGTTTGCACAGGATAGAGTAGCATGGAGAGGTGCATCAAGCCAGTCTCTGGACTGAAGACCACAACAACAGCTGAATCCTATTCTTTTTTAGCCAATCGTATTGAACGATTTGGGAATTCAGGACCTCGAGGTACCACTGACTTATCAGAGATCGTTTGCGATGAGTTTACTCTCTTGATAGGTCATAATCATCGATTCAACATCAGATATATCTCATTTGAAGCAACTTATCCTCGTCATTATGTATGTTCGGAAACAGATGAACTGTATGAAAGAGTTCTCAAGTTTTTGCCTTCAGCAGGACGTAAAGCTCTTATTTCGGAATCCGAAACACTGGTATAATATTGAAGAGTGTCGTGGACAATGATATGATAATGCCGCGAACATGACGGGCTTAAATTCAAAGCCACGCACCTCCTCCTTTTGTCGTTCCTTGCTGTGCCCAGTCTTCAACTTTTGTGGCAACTATGGCTCTAGAATATTACCCAGAAGCATGTCGCTTCTTCATGTTGCTTCAAAGAAATTTCCTTGTCCCTTTCCTTTCAAGTTCGACACAACGCTGGCAAAAATCAATAACTGAAATCAAGGGAAAACGCTAAAGAGAGTAAATCTGACACGCTGGTCAGCTAGAGAGGACGCATGTAGAAGTCTGAGAGATTCCTAGCACCATATCTTTGAATCTAAGGAATCAGTCAAGGGTGATCGTACCGAAAAGCTTGTGCCACGAAACGAAGCGACGGAAATACTATTGAATTTAGAGAAACTGGAAACAGCGGTAATGGTTGTTTTGTGGAATGATTTATGGAAAAGCTAAACAAATTGAATGTTCAAATTCTGGCTTCTACCGTAGATATTTTCACTGTTCCCGATCTTTAAGAACCTCTTTGCAAGTCTTTCGTAGTTGAGCAAGGAATTTTTAACTATTGCGAAGGAAAGGCGGTGCAGTTAAGCGTGTCGAAGCAGTATACAAAACATATGGTAAAAAGACAACCGAAAATAAAAGAAAGCTACAATGCAACACCCGATCACAAAGTGAGAATGTCTGCGACACTCTCGTGGTTAACACAGTTCTCGTCAACATTGATAGACTCGTATACGAATTTAAAAAACGGCAGGAGGCCTACAACAGGTTCAATGAAAAGTTTTCGTTTCTGATTAAAATGAGTGAACTGCTATCATCAACCTTACGGAAAAAGCCATTTTCTTAGAAGAAATGTATACAAACGATTTAGAGGCTGACTTAGTTCAAGATTGCGTACATTTTCAGTGCCACCCTCCTTCTGAAACAATTTTAGTTAAACCATATTCCGGTTCATTGAAAAGTCTTCGTTCCTGCGAAGACAGAATTTGTATAAAGTTTATCCAATCTTAGATAGCAGTTCGTATGGCTCTATGTACATCAGCGACAAATTTTAAACTTAAACCGGATGAAAAATTATCTAAGATCTGCCTTAAGCACGAAATGCTAAACGATTCTGCTTTTTTGTGCAGAGTCGCAACTAAAGAACAAGATTTGATACGACGATATAACTGATGATTTTGCGAACAGAAAATCGCGCAAAGTGAAACTGTAAAACTTTCAAAACGTCATTCATTGAATTTCATAGTCATCAGGGGGAATTGTTAACGTATAATTAAATATAAATAATAAGGGCGGTAAAAATTATTTAAACCTGCAGTGATCGCGCTCTAAAACGAAACGTAAGTGGCGCAGGGATTACATATGTATGTCATTTTCTCAACTAAAAAAAGAGGCTATTGAATTTTCAAATATTTTTATTGAGTGTTTTATTTATTTTCCATAGTCACGTATATTACAAACTATCAAAAAATGTATACTTAGGACCTCATATTTGAAAAAATAACAAACGTTTCACAGAAAGTCACAATTTTAAGGAAGAGAGCATCATTGGCTTTGATTTACTTTCAAAAAACACATATTTGTGTAAAAATAAATCTAATAATGATTTTCTGAACAAGAAATACAGACGATCTTGGAATGATCGGGACAAGCAAAATTTTTACTCTCATTACACACTTTTCTTGTACTGCTATTTCTTGATCTTCCGCAGTCATAACAGCGACCCACAGAATTCCTCTGTGCCATTCCCGAAGTTCAAAAGGTTCAAATGGCTCTGAGCACTATGGGACTTAACTTCTGAGGTCATCAGTCCCATAGAAATTAGAACTAACTAAACCGAACTAACCTAAGGACATCACACACAGCCATGCCCGGGGCAGTATTCGAACCTGCGACCGTAGCGGTCCCGCGGTTCCAGACTGTAGAGCCTAGAACCGTTCGGTCACTCCGGCCGGCCCCGAAGTTGCTGGCTGACTTTCCACAAGAGGCATGCCAAGAAAGTCCTTTATTTTGAAGGACAGACTTCTTGGCAACATTTTTTTGTCTAACCTCCGCAGAACCAGAGGTTTCATCCAAGACAAAGACAGGTCAATAAAGAAATCTCGACGTCGAATAACAGAGTAGTTTTGAATCGCTGTATAAATGAAAAGAGCATTGAGGGCACTAAGGTTCAGCAAATCATAAAATACAGCAAGGGCCATCTTCTTGAATTTCTGGATAGATCATAAAGCATAAACATCTTATCAAGTAGATCCACACCGTTCTTTGTAGGGTTTTAGTGCGTTATTATTTCTGGTTTCCGTTTAGATCCTGTATCGGTGTTAATTTTTGCGTCATTGTGCACTGTTGACATCAAAATCACTACTTTGATAGATTTTGCACGTAAGAAACCAATGTGCAAGAGGGGTGGAAGCCAAATTTTGATGAATTTATTGGATTCCCTTTCGCCATACGAAATTCCCCGGGCACTTCTCTTTTGTCCTTCCGTACCGTGGCAAAGGTGATTGTTCTGTTTTCAAATGCTGCTTGGCAACTTGGAGCCAAAGAGAACCAATTGTCCATTATTATATTGATGTTTCTGCCGAACAAAGAACGTGCGACTCGTATTACTATATCACTTCTTTCGTTACTCAAGCGATATGGCCCTTCCGGTTGTTTGCCTGCATATATTTCCAAGTTAAAAGTATAGGGGTAGTGAGCATCCACAAGCGCAAATATCTTTCCTCCATATTTTGCAGGCCTGCTGGGAATGTACTGCCTAAATAGACAGCGTCCCCTGAATGCCAAAAGTTGTTCATCCAAAGTCATTTCAGCACTCAGAACAAAGTGCTGTAGAAAGATGGTAGGGAACAGATCAAATATTTCGCATATTGGGGCCAGTTTGTCAGTTTTTGCACGCACTTCACGATCATTAATATCATAAAATCGGAGAGTCCTGATAAGAAATTTAAATCTTTGCTCAGACATAGTCAAATAAATCGCATCAATTCCAGTATGTTTTATGTGCTCGAACATTTGGCTTGTGCTCGATCGGCTTATTTTCAGCACTCCACTCATCAACAGAATCCCAACAAGTCCCTTTATTTCAGTTGGATCTGTATGTTTAACATCTATGTTTCTAGAAAAATTATTCTTGATGTGGTCTATTTTTATGTTAACGTATTTGGTTATGAGATAAATGATATTACCATCCTAAAAACGGGACATTGCAATCTTCGATATTAGTTTTCTGTTGTGTGGTTCCTTTAGGATCAGCAGGAACATACACAGTGCTTGGAGATCTAGTTCTTCCTATACTGAGAGGAGGAGTCCTTAAATAAGTTAATTAGCTTAGGAAAATCATATGTTTTGAAAACATAAAACTAGAAGTTTAACCCTTCTATTAACTTTTCTTAAAAAGTTTCACAAAATAAATGAAATAAATAAAATCTTTAAACCAACAAAGAAAATAAAAAATTTAAAGATAAAGGTAGAAAACTTTTTCAAGCCAAGTATATCAAAAGATAGTGTCATCTACACCAGTGTTGTTGTTGTTGTGGTCTTCAGTCCTGAGACTGGTTTGATGCAGCTCTCCATGCTACTCTATCCTGTGCAAGCTTCTTCATCTCCCAGTACCTACTGCAACCTACATCCTTCTGAATCTGCTTAGTGTATTCATCTCTTGGTCTCCCTCTACGATTTTTAACCTCCACGCTGCCCTCCAATGCTAAATTTGTGATCCCTTGATGCCTCAAAACATGGCCTACCAACCGATCCCTTCTTCTAGTCAAGTTGTGCCACAAACTTCTATTCTCCCCAATCCTGTTCAATACCTCCTCATTAGTTACGTGATCTACCCACCTTATCTTCAGCATTCTTCTGTAGCACCACATTTCGAAAGCTTCTATTCTCTTCTTGTCCAAACTAGTTATCGTCCATGTCTCACTTCCATACATGGCTACACTCCATACAAATACTTTCAGAAACGACTTCCTGACACCTAAATCTATACTCGATGTTAACAAATTTCTCTTCTTGAGAAACGCTTTCCTTGCCATTGCCAGTCTACATTTTATATCCTCTCTACTTCGACCATCATCGGTTATTTTACTCCCTAAATAGCAAAACTCCTTTACTACTTTAAGTGTCTCATTTCCTAATCTAATTCCCTCAGCATCACCCGACTTAATTTGACTACATTCCATTATCGTCGTTTTGCTTTTGTTGATGTTCATCTTATATCCTCCTTTCAAGACACTGTCCATTCCGTTCAACTGCTCTTCCAAGTCCTTTGCTGTCTCTGACAGAATTGCAATGTCATCGGCGAACCTCAAAGTTTTTACTTCTTCTCCATGAATTTTAATACCTAATCCAAATTTTTCTTTTGTTTCCTTTACTGCTTGCTCAATATACAGATTGAATAACATCGGGGAGAGGCTACAACCCTGTCTCACTCCTTTCCCAACCACTGCTTCCCTTTCATGCCCCTCGACTCTTATAACTGCCATCTGGTTTCTGTACAAATTGTAAATAGCCTTTCGCTCCCTGTATTTTACCCCTGCCACCTTCAGAATTTGAAAGAGAGTATTCCAGTTAACATTGTCAAAAGCTTTCTCTAAGTCTACAAATGCTAGAAACGTAGGTTTGCCTTTTCTTAATCTTTCTTCCAAGATAAGTCGTAAGGTCAGTATTGCCTCACGTGTTCCAACATTTCTACGGAATCCAAACTGATCTTCCCCGAGGTCGGCTTCTACCAGTTTTTCCATTCGTCTGTAAAGAATTCGCGTTAGTATTTTACAGCTGTGACTTATTAAACTGATAGTTCGGTAATTTTCACATCTGTCAACACCTGCTTTCTTTGGGATTGGAATTATTATATTCTTCTTGAAGTCTGAGGGTATTTCACCTGTCTCATACATCGTGCTCACCAGATGGTAGAGTTTTGTCAGGACTGGCTCTCCCGAGGCCATCAGTAGTTCTAATGGAATGTTGTCTACTCCCGGGGCCTTGTTTCGACTCAGGTCTTTCAGTGCTCTGTCAAACTCTTCACGCAGTATCTTATCTCCCATTTCGTCTTCATCTACATCCTCTTCCATTTCCATAATATTGTCCTCAAGTACATCTCCCTTGTATAAACCCTCTATATACTCCTTCCACCTTTCTGCCTTCCCTTCTTTACTTAGAACTGGGTTGCCATCTGAGCTCTTGATATTCATACAAGTGGTTCTCTTCTCTCCAAAGGTCTCTTTAATTTTCCTGTAGGCAGTATCTATCTTACCCCTAGTGAGACAAGCCTCTACATCCTTACATTTGTCCTCTAGCCATCCCTGCTTAGCCATTTTGCACTTCCTGTCGATTTCATTTTTGAGGCGTTTGTATTCCTTTTTGCCTGCTTCATTTACTGCATTTTTAGATTTTCTCCTTTCATCAATTAAATTCAATATTTCTTCTGTTACCCAAGGATTTCTATTAGCCCTCGTCTTTTTACCTACTTGATCGTCTGCTGCCTTCACCACTTCATCCCTCAGAGCTACCCATTCTTCTTCTACTGTATTTCTTTCCCCCATTCCTGTCAATTGTTCCCTTATGCTCTCCCTGAAACTCTGTACAACCTCTGGTTTAGTCAGTTTATCCAGGTCCCATCTCCTTAAATTCCCACCTTTTTGCAGTTTCTTCAGTTTCAATCTGCAGTTCATAACCAATAGATTGTGGTCAGAATCCACATCTGCCCCAGGAAATGTCTTACAATTTAAAACCTGGTTCCTAAATCTCTGTCTTACCATTATATAATCTATCTGAAACCTGTCAGTATCTCCAGGCTTCTTCCATGTATACAGCCTCCTTTCATGATTCTTGAACCAAGTGTTAGCTATGATTAAGTTATGCTCTGTGCAAAATTCTACAAGGCGGCTTCCTCTTTCATTCCTTCCCCCCAATCCATATTCACCTACTATGTTTCCTTCTCTCCCTTTTCCTACTGACGAATTCCAGTCACCCATGACTATTAAATTTTCGTCTCCCTTCACCACCTGAATAATTTCTTTTATCTCGTCATACATTTCATCTATTTCTTCGTCATCTGCAGAGCTAGTTGGCATATAAACTTGTACTACTGTAGTAGGCATGGGCTTTGTGTCTATCTTGGCCACAATAATGCGTTCACTATGCTGTTTGTAGTAGCTAACCCGCACTCCTATTTTTTTATTCATTATTAAACCTACTCCTGCATTACCCCTATTTGATTTTGTATTTATAACCCTGTAATCACCTGACCAAAAGTCTTGTTCCTCCTGCCACCGAACTTCACTAATTCCCACTATATCTAACTTTAACCTATCCATTTCCCTTTTCAAATTTTCTAACCTACCTGCCCGATTAAGTGATCTGATATTCCACGCTCCGATCCGTAGAACGCCAGTTTTCTTTCTCCTGATAACGACGTCCTCTTGAGTAGTCCCCGCCCGGAGATCCGAATGGGGGACTATTTTACCTCCGGAATATTTTACCCAAGAGGACGCCATCATCATTTAATCATACAGTAGAGCTGCATGTCCTCGGGAAAAATTACGGCTGTAGTTTCCCCTTGCTTTCAGCCGTTCGCAGTACCAGCACAGCAAGGCCGTTTTGGTTAATGTTACAAGGCCAGATCAGTCAATCATCCAGACTGTTGCCCCTGCAACTACTGAAAAGGCTGCTGCCCCTCTTCAGGAACCACATGTTTGTCTGGCCTCTCAACAGATACCCCTCCGTTGTGGTTGCACCTATGGTACGGCCATCTGTATCGCTGAGGCACACAAGCCTCCCCACCAACGGCAAGGTCCATGGTTCATGGGGGGGATCTACACCAGTATAAAAATCAATCCGTCTGCTTGTTCGGAATGGTTCATCACATGAACATTCAGGACTGTTCTCAGTTGCCTCACCTGGTACTTCTCCCTCTTGCTCAGATGCAGACTGATGGTTCTGATCTTCCATTCCGTCAGCTTCATCGTTAGAACTTGATGTCCTTCAGACATGCCAGAATCCGAACTTCTTGCCTCTGATCCATAATTTACCTAAAATTCAATGAAATTATACTATTATTTCATATATTTTGAAAGGATACAATACCGCCCGACATTGAAAATAGGTACAACATTCTTCGTTATTCTGGTCAGAACAACATATTTTTTGTAATAATAACTCAATTTCACTTAATACACCGAAGCCATATACCAGTGTAGGAAAGAAGGACAATTTATTTATTTAACTGATCACATGTGCACTCACACAGAATAAATCCCTGCATCCAATTTGGTGAGATCTGTGAAATGAATGAATGTATGGTCGGCTGCTAACCGCAATAGTGAATGTGCGATATTTGATCATCTTTGAGACGGTCCTTCGGTCACCTTTGGTGGAACCAAAGAGATAAAATTTACCTGAGCTTTGAGCACCTGAAATGTGGCTCACCAATACGGTAGCATGGTGCTCCCCCACCTCGGTGGGGGTGCGAGATGACCTGGAGAACGGCCATGTTTCAGCACTCTGGCGCTGGATCTTGCGTTGGTAAGACCTGTCTTAGGTGTGCTCCATAAAGACAAAAGAATGGAGAGAATGATATGCATGTGAAATACTTAAGAGTAGTTTGGAATAATTATTTCTCTATTTCAGGAACTTTTGGAGGGGGGGGGGGGAGAATTAAATGACAGGCAGGTAATAATAAGGGGATCGTAGTAATCTTCGAAAGTGACCAACGGTCACAATGAAACCACGTGTAGCAATAAGTTGAAATAGTTGTGAGTGCTAGTACTAAGATGAAATACTTCCGAGTGCTAAAGTTAAGCTGAATTACTGGCGTGTGTACTATAAGTTGGAAATATTTAAGAAATGGCGTGTGTAGGACTCACGTGGTGAGTACTGAGTGAGTCTCAATCTGTGTATGAGAGAGAGGATAAAGAGAAGTACTCGTCCAGGGTATCAGTTGAGGACTCGCATGTGCCACGAATATAATCTTAATATTATTTTGCGTGTTATGTTTCCGTGTGACGCTATATTCAAACTCTAATACTCTGAGAGAGAAGCAAGATGAGTCAGCCGTCTATCCAGCAACGCCACTTGGCTTGCATTGCACAGGAAGACGTGCGTATATCCTCCAGAGTTCGTAGTAGGAAAGAAAAGTTACGAAGTGGGGCAGTGTCGTGTAAAACTGGGATGAATACTAATTGAAGTGGGAAAGCTGAAAGTGAAGTGATTCTAACGTTGTGACTATTCTTTGTGATATATTTTATGTTGTCAGTGTGATGTATTTCATGTAATTTAAGTATGT
The DNA here is from genome assembly GCF_023898315.1 of Schistocerca nitens. Classification (NCBI taxonomy): domain Eukaryota; kingdom Metazoa; phylum Arthropoda; class Insecta; order Orthoptera; family Acrididae; genus Schistocerca; species Schistocerca nitens. Next base: position 3,024,110 of record NW_026045897.1, read on the forward strand.
GTGTTTTGCATGTGAGAGTAGATAGATAGGTTCAGAGGCACTGGGTTCTTCATGTACCTATTAGTACCGCTCGGTCTAGAGTAAATTTTCGTGATGATGGGTGCGAGAGTCGACGTGTGAGATATAGCAAAAGATCCACCATCCTATCCAGAAAGTGCACTGTAGCGTTACATAATTACGAGACCATAAGATAATCACCAATGTAAAGCCATGCCCACTGGGCGGAGTTTCTCACGTGTAATTGTTGTATAGATTGTAATGGTGTGTTTAGGTTATCTTTGAATCATACTAGAATTTATCGGAATAAAAAAGATAGTGAAAAGAAAAAGATTGGTGGTCTTGTTATTCGAATAGTGTGTAGTCATTATAACCAGGATTTATAATGTGTGCGCCATTCATATTCAGTGCGATGGCCATGTATTGATCAAAGCCGTTGGGTAAGAAAGAAAATGTGGTATTGCCAGAGAGTAGTGAACAATCAGAGTTGTGTAAATTCCCAATAGTCAGATGTGCGTTATCCGTTTCCGTTGCGTAATATTCAGACAGGAGAATAATTTGTAGCTTAATTGTGGGTACTAGAGCTTATAATCAGTCACTGATGTTACTCAAGAAATAAGAATAAATCCACTCGTTTGGCAGACCACTCATCTTGCAGGCCTGACTGCTTGATGCCACAATGTGGGTGCCTCTCAATTTATACATAGCAAAACAATAATGAATACATGGTATACGTATTCGAACAAATAAGTGGAAAAAGGCGACTAAGAAAAAAAACTGTTTTTCGAAAATACGTAACAGGTTGCGTGGACTACAGTGGTAGACGACCGACGTTGACAAGGTCCTGTGAGGCAACCTCACGTGACCGGCGCTCACACAGCATTTAGAGGGTCTGCCAACAATACATCTTAAAGTACACAGAATCTCGAAGCGTTGTCGCTTCTGGGCTTCCAAATTTATTTGAATTTGCACATGTAACGCGCGCGACCACTGCAGGGTTAATTACGTATACTACAGCCGTAAGTTAGGTTATGGAACGCGCTCGAGAGGAAAATTGAGACATTAGTGCTACTTGGGGTTCCATACGATCGTACAGTGTCGTTCGTTTAAGCAGTGCCAGAAATCGAGGACTGTCTTCCCACCACCACGCAACATACAGCGGACGGCGTGGTCGCGTATCCATGTCACGTGTATTTTTGCTGTCGGAAAATACACCTCTTACGGGAAGAAGAGCTACTGTGCATTTATCCGGTCGAGAGTGATGCGTGTGAGGAAAGCCAATATCTGGCGCACTAAATACCAAACACCCTTCGCCGATCGGCAGAGAAGGTGATGGTCATCCGTATCGATCACTCCGCAGGTGACACGCAGTGTAGGGTGCGCGAGGTGAATTTGATGCAGGCGACGGGGACGCACCGGCTTCCCGCTAACCGACAAGTGCCGAGCCCGGCTGAAGGCCTGTATCAAGAGTGGCGGCGTGCACCGCCTGCCACACAACACACTCCTCTGTGTGGGGGTGTTTCCTTCCAATCACGTTCGGCCCCCTATCATGTTGCATGTCCTCGACGATGTCAAGCGTTTGGGTAATAATTCGGTGCGGATATAACTCAGTTCAAGGAAGAATTGTCCATTCTAGAAGAATGGTGCTGGGATGTCCGATGACAGCACCGGGGAAGAGAGAGAGGTCGGCGCTCAACATTCAGCAGCAGGTTTGACCGCCTCGGCCATCCGGACAGGTTTTCTGTCCGACGCAAATTCTGAAACTTCTCGCTCGCTGCAGTGCAGTGTCAGCCGTTCATTAGCCCCCCACTGGCACCAGTCGCGTCTAATGTGTGCTCTGCAGGAAATATCAGACAGAACAGATACCACGTAGATATATACACTTGATGCACAGTCTCTGTATTATTTGGCAGACCGAAGACGTGCAGCCCTATGTGGCGTGTCACATTAATGGCCTTAAGCGAGGACCACAACTCCGGAGACGGATTGTTTGCAGTTCCCTTCGCGATATTCGCTGGGAAGCTGGCTGAAATGCACGTGCATTTACTGACACCAGCTATTCCTCACTGACGAGATGAGACGATCGCTTCTGGTCTCTGCCGTCTATGTCACTCCTGCAGCCAACGTTTTGGCACCGAATTATTCGTATTCGAACGGTATGCCATGTCTTGTAGCGTCGTTGGAGAACCGGTGTTGATACACCAACAGGTCAGACAGCATTCCCGGTGTCGTCATGGGCAAAGGCTCCTTTTTTCAGTTGTGACACGTCTCCACGTGAACCAGTCTTACTGCTCTGATTCCATACGACACGTATCACATACTCATGTATTTGTTGCCATGATCTACGATATCGATGGCACGGTAACTTGACCGTCTAGTACGGCGGACAAGGTGAACAGCAATCTACCGGCCCTTTGCTGATGATGATGTCGTGGTGTACGTAAAGGTGTCAAGGCGTCGCATTGAGTCACTCTAAGGGAATACCAGATGACTTATGAAGAATTTCTAGTTGCTCTGCTGAATGGCAGCTTGCACTAAATGTAGCAAAATGTAACTCTGATGATTAGGAAAAACAGACCCTTAATGTTCAAATAGGGCATTAGCAGTGTGCTCCTTGACACAGTCTCGTCAATAAAATATCTAGAAGTAACGTTGCAGAGCGATGCGAAATGGAATGAGAATGTGAGGACTGTGGTAAGGAAGGCGAACTGTCTACTTAGTTTTCACAGGAAAATTCTGGGAAAGCGCAGCTGAGCTATAAAGGAGACTGCATATCGGATACAAGTGTGACCCATTCTTGAGTACTTTTCGAGTATTCGGGATCCGCACCAGGAGTGTTCGACGAGTGCGCGGCTATAACGCTTGCCGCTGTGCTGGATCTGCTCTCGAGTATTACGGGGACGCTTCGTCAACTCAAATGGGAAATTCTGGAGGGAAGGCGACGCCCCTTTCGCGATGCAATGTTGTGCAAATTTAGAACCCTTTTTCTAGGCCGCCTGCAGAACGATTCTACAGCCGCCAACGTACATTTCGCGTAAGGACCACGAAGAAAGCGCAGAAATTAGAGCTCATACGGAGGAATATAGAAGCTTATTTTCGATTATTATTGGTGCTGCATGGTATCCTCCGCCGTGCAGTGTATATGGCTTGTGGACCATGTATTTAGATATAGATGTGCGAGTTCTACACCCTCTACAGTCCTCCAAAGCGACCAGCGTTCTCTTCTGTGAAAGTGACTAATGATTTGTTCAGTGAGCTTACAACAGAAACCACATCTGATGCCAAACTAAAGTAACGAAACTGTGTGTTAGATGACGTCTAAGAATCACAGGAATGACGTGAGCAAAGGAAGTGGAAAAATTTAGGAGAAAAATTATGTGCAATGGAATGGGTCCAAAGACTGTCAATCGACAAGACGGGAAGAATTGTACTATGTAAGTGAAAGATTAATCGAGTCGATTAGAAAAATAGACTAAAATTTTGCGGACATGTGTTTCGAAAGCATGAGAAGAGGCTGAAAACACACATCTTTAGTATTTCTGCCAGCAGTCCTACAGAGGATCGATCAACAGCTTTAAAGTCTGCCATTATGAACAGAAATAGAACAGGGAAAGGAGGTAGGCTTCCAAAGGAAGGATGCAAATTATCTGGACTGCGAAACAGGCTTCCTCTAAAGTTCGTTATCTAACGAATTTTAATAGACGTTATCGAAGAAGTTGCGTGTTTTGGTGTAAGTTAATCGAGCATAAAAATTTAAAAATCTATAGAAAATTACACTGTCTGGCCGCGCTAACTTGCGAACTTTTACATTCAAACCCTCTTCGAACTCATGAGTCTGTGTTTGCGTCAATGGAGAGAATTCACGTTTTTGATATTGGCATCTGAACTTACAGAAGGTGATTCAGCCGCCCATTCCTATGGGTTTTAGGCAACCTGCGACGTTTTCAAATAGTGTGCTATGCACAAACCATTAATGCTACAGAAAAAATGAAGAGAACCATTTTTATTGCAAGTTTAATCCAGTTAAATTTTTTACTAGGATACATTTTCGCTAGAGGCCATAATTTTGAGGCTATTAAAGATATATGTACAAAAGTGACCTTGAAATGCGTTTTTCTTGAATAATTCGAAAACCTTGACCTACTCAACTACTTTAAATTTCGTGCATGAAGGTACCGTTCAACAAACGCGCGTGTTACTTGAGAAATAAGCTGGCACTGGAAATGAAGATCTCAGGGACATTTTAAATCAGTCTAAAGATGAACTGCGAAAAAACAGGAAACTAAAGTAACGCAAAGGCCTGTGCCGTTTGAGGGAGAGATTCTGTGTGGCGACTCGGAACAAGTAGTTAGCGCAGTGCTCTGAACTTGCGTCCCAGCTGATTACTGGCTGCCTTCCGCATCGGCTGCGCCGGCCGGCGCTCAAAGCGGTCGCAGCCGCGGGCGGCTCGCCACAGTTTCGCGAGGTTTTAATTAATGTGTGACGGGACGCGCGTCCACCCACGCTCCTTGCAGCGGCAGCCGCCAGCATCGGAGATTAAAGCGGCGCTGGCTTTCCCTGTTGCAGAGCGTCCACGTCTGCAAGGGGGCGGGGAAGAGTCTTGTCTGCATCAGCTGGAAAGACCGCCACCCACACACACCTGAACAAAACCGTTAGACCAACACACTACTGTTGCACTCATTAATAATCTAACGGAGAGAAGCCGAAATTTAGTCGTCCGATTTTGAGGAAACGATGAGGCACTCAACGAGTAGAGTGCAGCGAACACTGTGGTAAGTATTTCAATATATTTCAACCCCTGAAGGAAGCCAAAGCGGTATTTCGAACAGGAATTTAAGTTTACCAAATTTAGTTTTTCTTCTCTCTTTCGTATTAATGTCATTGAATCTGTAATATTTTTTGAGTGATTTTTTCATTAGATTTATTTTCACTTTTCACTTTTTCTGGCTCTTATCCGCATCCATATGTCTGTTGTTTCTACTTATGTTTTTGTTACCTCGCAATCCACCCTTGAGACCCGTAGCTCCGCTCCAGCGAAATAGATAAATATTTTTCTTGCTTACATGGTAAGGTGGTTGTTTGCTAAGAAGTTATTGTTATTTCGGAAAGCTTCTTTAGTCATTACTATTCTTGTTTTACTGTACATACGTAATTTGTAGACTGAAGTGATGAATGAAAATTTGTGCCGACGCTAAGATTGGACGCCCGGGTGTCCTGATCACTAGGCAGAAGTGCTAACCACGAAGTGGGTTGAGGCTCGGGGGGTATTTGGACTGAGCAGCAAGGTCAAGGTGTGTTACGCTAATCAGCGCAGTTGAGCAGGGCGACTGTGCCGGGGTGGCGTTGTGGTCGGCACGACTGCCCAGCGAGCAGGAGCCCTGGTCCGAATCTCTTTCATTCGTCCCTTCAGTCTACGTAAACACATCGCAGATGTCTGAGACTAGAAAAGTAGAACCATATAGTTCAATTTCGTTTTCTTCTGTTTGTATCCAGTATATTTCTGTTATGTCTTACTGTACTTCGCAGGTAGCAAAATTCGTTTACTTGTGTTGTGACGTATGAAAATGCATTGTCGGGCACAGTGGTAGGTTGTTTCGCATTTGCTCCAGGAGGAGACTGAACGTAACTATAACAGGTAAAATATTAATTTGTTTTATTACTCTGTAGATATCAAGATTTACTTAATTTTGTGTGATCCATTCCCACAGGAATGTCCTGAGTATTTACAACCGTCTCTGAATGTTAAAGCATCACTGGATACAGACAGATTGACGAGGTCCTTCATTTGCAGACTAACGGTCGTAATGTTAACGTAAAGTTCTTCCCAGACTGGTGGCCTGACTAGGGCAATACTGTCGCCCTCGTCGTTGACTGGACTGGACCGAGCGTTCCTCTGCTGAGCCCTGAGCGGACCACCGACTGCGGCGGTGCAGTGAAGCTCCAGGTGGACGTGGCTGCACCGGGGTTCCTCATTTGTCGGTGCGCTGCGCAGCGACTTGCGCTTCTGTGGTTTTGGTGCGAGGCTGGTACCCCACTTAGACACCCCGCTCTTTGGACGACACCACGACTTCTTTTATCATTTTATTTCCTTCCTTACTGTTTGCCTTTATTTGTCAGTTCGATTTACGTGTCAATATTACAATATCATTTTAGCCCCGTTGGCGTTTATTTTCAGTTAGTGGTTATCCAAGGCCGCACACCAAATTTTTAACACATAGTTCATATACTTTTGACACTCTGCTAGGACTGCTATATTATACGCAAATCAAGTACATTGTATTTGCATACCATCAAATTTGAGCGCTTTAGTGTTCCGTTCATTAAATGGGACTTAACGTTCAGGGACTGAGAAAAAAATAAATTCCTGGTTTAAGTTGTTGATGGTGTATACCAACCAGCTACAAATTGGTTTTAGGTTACTTCATTTAGAAAGTATCGTTATAGGTTTAAATTTTTCATAATTCATCATCAGACGGTTTTTTCATGCTCTCATTAAAACAAATTGCTGGTTTTCCGTGAGTTACCATACGATAAACAATATTTCAAAATTATAACCGTGTAACCAAATGGGTGTGCACATATTTTTGTTGGAATGCAACTTACATGCAATGTCCATTCGGCGCATTTGTCTTGCAGCTTTCTTGCAATGAAATAACATTCTCTAGGATGTTTGTATTTTCACAGTCTCAAACGATCCACTTCACTGTTAACCACTTTCGTTCAGCCACTAAACGAATTTTTAATGTGCACCATATGTACTAATTCACAACATACGAAAACAAATATACCTTTTACAAAGTAATTTAGTGTAAAAAAATGCTGCAATGCAATGACACTTTGAGACTCACAGAGCCTGTCAATCAGAATATGTAGTGCACATTGAAAATTTGTTGCCGGCCTTGGTGGTCGAGCGGTTCTAGGCGCTTCAGTCCGGAACCGCGCGACTGCTACGGTCGCAGGTTCGAATCCTACCTCGGGCATGGATGTGTGTGATGTCCTTAGGTTAATTAGGTTTAAGTAGTTCTAAATTCTAGGAGACTGATGACCTCAGATGTTAAGTCCTATAGTGCTCAGAGCCATTTGAACCATTTTTGAAAATTTGTTTCGTGACTGAACGAAAGTTGTTCATTATGCAGTGCAGCGTTTGTGACTGTGAAAATACAAACATCCCTGAGAATACATTTCATTGCCAGAAAACTGCAAGAACAAAGCGCTAGATGGACATTTCGTGTAAGTTGCATTCCAACACAAATATGTAACGTATCGATTTGGTTACACGTTTATACCTATAAATTATTGTTCATCCCGGGAAAACTCACAGGAAACCAATATATAATTCGTTTCGATGAGAGCGTGAAAAACCATCGCGAAAGTAACCTAAAGCCAGTTGGTGGCTGGTTGCTGTACACCGTCAACAGTTTACTTCGTACAACAGCCACAGTCTCCAGCCATGGCTTAATTTGATAAAATTTCACTTCGTGGTTTGTCAATAACACTTTAAGTCTATCAGAGATGGTAAAGGACTTGGCAGAACAGCTACACAGAATCGACACTGCCTTGAAAAGTGTTTATGACGTGTGTGTATCAACAAAAATAGACACTAGGGCGACGGACCGTAGTCGAATTAAATCAGGTGGAGCTGAAGGGATTATATTAGCAAATATGGCACCAAAAATAATGAATAAATTTTGTTATTTGCACGGCAAAGTAATTAGCTGAAGTACACAAGATAAGACATGCATACTGGCAGTAGTAAGAAAATTATTTCTGGAGAACAGTAATTTTTTTAACACGAAAAATTAATTTAAATATCTGAACCTGCCAGTAACATTTGTGAGTTCCGCAATAAATTCGTACTGTTATTGTCAGTTGGAGGAATAAACTTAAATTGTGCTGTTTAAGAACTTTTTGATAACAGTAGATATATCTTCGTTCAAAAACGTTCCTTTCCTAATTTCATCGTATAACTACGTGTACTGTCAAACAGTAGTTGACCGTGAGTGTCAAGATTATCTCAAAAAGAATGAATGTACATTTTCAAGAATTTTTCGATGTTACTATTGTAGTGTGCATAAGCTATTCATAGAAAATCGGCGTTAGTAATTTATTTACTGTAGCACATATTATAACAAACATACGATGGTACATCTTGGTTTGTCTTCAAAATGAAATGTATATTATCGACGTTTATCGTAAATTAACGTTTTTTTCGTTATTGTTAGCGATTTTAACCTCGAAGTTTTAGGATACTAATAGTTTTTACCCCAGGTTTCTCTGTTGACTTATAGAAATCACATTTTTTGTACCCACTGCTTCAGTTATTAAAGAGAATTACTAATACTTTCTGCTCAACATATTAAAAGAAAATCAGAATGCTCAGGTTAAATTATTTGCTTAATTTCCTGTAAAGCATAGCAGCAGTCACAATGCAGTCCCACTCTGAATTCGTTCTCGAACACGGGAAGAGTTAGTTGATGATTGTTAGCAGCTGAAAATCGTCCTGACTATTCCCGAACGATTAGCAGCTGCTGCGAATCTATATGTTGGGACAGCTCCAGAGAGTCGTGTACCAGAGATACCAAAGGCACCCTAGGTACTGCCCTCTCCGTCGTAAATATGGGATCCGTCACTACTGGTCTACTTGACTGCCATTGGTGTGTCACTGATGGGACTAGGCATCTTAGACAGGGTGAACAGGTACCAGGGACATATCAGGGTGTTGTACGAATCCCCCTAACCAACAAGTTCGGGATGCTGTCTTGCACTGAAACTGAAACTGAAGCTTTGGGACTCACTTCAGCTATTGGTATACCTGCTGGGTCCTGTCTCAAGAGGAGGAAAACACAAAAGGGTAACGCTCTACTAATCGTTCGCAGTTCAAAGGTATGGTGAATAATGGTACCCCTTAGGGAAATGACAACAGTGGACAGGACGGGATACCAGGTGCACTTAGCGAGTACGCCTGGCGGCCTCCTTCAGCATCTTGAAGAGGCTATTCCGGCAGCCATTGAGGGAACAGGGTTAACTAACTGTACAATGTGGCGCGTTTTGGACAAAAGGACGCCTGTCGTTTGGGCTCCAAGGTTACAAAAAAATGGTTCAAATGGCTCTGAGCACTATGGGACTTAACAGCTATGGTCATCAGTCCCCTAGAACTTAGAACTACTTAAACCTAAATAAGGACAGCACACAACACCCAGCCATCACGAGGCAGAGAAAATCCCTGACCCCGCCGGGAATCGAACCCGGGAACCCGGGCGTGGGAAGCGAGAACGCTACCGCACGACCACGAGATGCGGGCATCCAAGGTTACACATGAAATATTTTTACCGACTGGCAGATGAAGTTGGGAGGACCAGCCTCACACACAGGGTTTTCATGAAGCTCTCAATTTGCAGCCTTGTTCCCAGAGCAAACCATGGGCCCCTGCTTCTGAGCCAAGTGGATGAATTGCACCAGAAACTTAGAGGAACCTGTGACATGTTATGTTGAAACTTCGTGGACTTGCGTCACAGTATCGAGATCTATAGGTCTCCCTAAATGGCTCAGCTGAGCACTGCCCATGAGAAGCTGTAAGGCAGGCACCTGACTGTGTGTGGGGCGCGAACAAGAGCGATTCCCCATCTAGTCAAGATAACGACAGCTTTAGGAGACCCCGAACTACAAAAGGTGATAAAGAGGTTCAGTCCAGATTCGATATGCCAGTCAGGCAAAATCGCCGTGAGCACTGAGCAACCGTCCCACCGATGCACCGGGCTGAAGATACCCGTTTGGTGAAACACAGTGTCCTGCTACATGAGCGTAACTGCCTGCTGCACATGCTCGTACGACAGGAACCGTCCACCCCTGAAAGCATTTTTTAGGGCACGGAGGCGAGATAAGGGCACGGGGAGAGGCCAGGAGCACAGGCCGGGTGCTCGAGTGACTCACACTTGAGGTGGGGTGACTTCTGCGTTACGGCGTTGCAGCGCTCTTTGCCAGAGTTTTCCCCGACGTTCTGCCTTAATTGTAGGCCGTAATTTCTCCAGCGTTAAGCAGACTATCCCGTGGATGTCTGCCGGTGTTTGTCCTTTGCCATCCAAGGGCAGTATAACAACAAGTTGACCCAGTTCGGATACATTTGGAAATAATGTCGCCATAGCTCACGTTTCCGCATTTACCACACGCATGTCAGAAAGACACAAATGTCACACCAATTCCTCGCAGTTGTAGTATAGGCGTCGGTATAAGACAAAACCTTCATTTTGCGCAAAAGATGACGCCTCGCTTGACTCTCATCTTTTTGGCCAAGAGATGGTTGGTTGGTTTGTGGGATTAAAGGGACCAGACTGCAACGGTCATCGGTCCCTTGTTCGAAAACTTAAAAACACCCACACAGAGTAAAAAACGGATAATGGAGACAACAGACGACACAGGACAAGAAAAAACCAGACAAAAGAATTAAAATCACGCAGAGTGTGACAGTGGTTGGCCGACTATAGAGACAAAAAAGGAAAAGCCAACCACCAAGAACACATTAAAAATTCAGGCTAAAAGCGTAGGCCAAAGGCCAGACTCGACACAAAATATAGACAAACACTTAGATCATGTGATAAAAGCCCCCTGCCCGAATAAAACGCAAAACTAAGTCCGCCATGGAAGAGTCATCTGTTAAAAGGGCAGGGAGCGTATCAGGCAGCGCTAACGTCTGCTTAAGCACAGCTAAAAGGCGACACTCCAACAAAATGTGGACCACAGACAAAACGGAGCCGCAGCGACATAGAGGGGGGTCCTCACGGCGCAGTAAATGGCCGTGCGTCAGCCGAGTGTGCCCAATGTGCAGCTAGCAAAGGACAACAGACTCCCTACGAGAGACCCGCATGGATGACCGCCACACAGTCGTCGACTCCTTGATAGGACGGAGTTTGTTTGGCGTGGGCAGGTTGCGCAATTCAGTGTCCCATAGTTCGAAAATTTTGCGGCGTAAGATTGCCAGCAAATCAGTCGCAGTCAAGACTGCACCTTACAGATAGCGCCCTGCAGCTGACGTTTAGCAGCTGCAATGCCAATGGGGCTATGGTAGGGGCAGAAGTCGTCAGCATACAGTGAAGCTGAGACAGATGCTCCCACCGCTGCAGCGAGCCCGTTTATTGCAATTAAAAACAGGCAGACACTGAGGACAGATCCCTGTGCTACCCCGTTCTCCTTGACTCGGGAGGAACCATGGGAGGCCGCGACTTGCACGCGGAAGGTACGATACGACAGAAAATTTCGGATGAAAATCAGCAGTTGACCCCGAAGACACCGACCATAAAGCGTAGAAAGGATGTAACGACGCCATGTCGTATCGTACGCCTTCCGCTTGTGGAAAAAGACAGTGGTGAGGTGCTGACGGTGGGCAAAGGCCGTATGGATGGCTGACTCCAGGCTCACCAGATTGTCGGCGGCAGAGCGGCCTTTACGGAACCCACCCTGAGCTGGAGCCAGAAGGCCCCGCGACTCGAGTGCCCAACTCAACCGCCGGCTCACGATCCGTTCGACAAACTTACACAGAACGTTGGTGAGGCTGATGGGGCGGTAACTGTCCACCTCCAAAGGGTTCTTGTCCGGTTTCAGAATGGGGATAACAATACTCTCCCGCCATTGCGACGGAAACTCACCCTCGATCCAAATACGGTTGTAAAGGTCGAGGAGGCGTCGCTGGCAGTCCACTGAAAGGTGTTTCAGCATCTGACAGTGGATGCGATCTGGCCCAGGAGCTGTATCAGGGCAAGCGGCTAGGGCACTGTGAAATTCCCACTCACTGAATGGAACATTGTAGCATTCGGGATGGTGGGTGCAAAATGAAAGGCTCCGATGTTCCATCCGCTCTTTAATGGAGTGGAAGGCCAGTGGGTAATTCGCAGAAGCGGAACTCAGAGCAAAATGTTCTGCCAAGTGGTCTGCAATTACGCCAGAGTCGGTACAAACTGCTCCCTTCAGTGAGAGCACAGGGACGCTGACAGAGGACCGATACCCATAGAGTCGTCTAATCTTGGCCCAGACCTGCGATGGAGAGACATGGAGCCTAATGGTGGAGACATACCGCTCCCAGCACTCCTGCTTGCGCTGGCGGTTGAGGCGGCGGGACCGCACACCCAGCCGTTTGAAGGCGATGAGGTGTTCTATGGAGGGATGTCGCTTGTGACGCTGGAGCGCCCACCGGCGATCTTTAATCGCTTCAGCGTTCTCAGGCGACCACCAAGGCACTGTCCTCCGCCGAGGAGACCCAGAAGAACGGGGAATGGCAGATTCTGCGGCACTAACGATGCCGGTGGTGACCGTGTGAACCACCGCATCAATGTCATCATTAGAGAGAGGCTCAATAGCGGCAGTGAAGGAAAACAAGTCCCAGTCAGCCTTATTCATAGCCCACCTGCAATTGCGCCTGCAAGACTGACGCTGTGGCAGTGACAGAAAGATCGGAAAGTGGTCACTACCGCACAGGTCGTAATGCACACTCCAGTGGACAGACGGTACGAGACTAGGGCTGCAGGTGGAATGGTCGATGGCGGAGTACGTGCCATGCGCACACTGAAGTGTGTGAAGGCACCAACATTAAAATCGAAAGATCGAGCTGTGCCAATAAACGCTCAATGGTGGTGCCTCGACCTGTCGCCACTGACCCACCCCGCAGAGGGTTATGGGCGTTGAAGTCACCCAGTAACAGGATAGGCGGCGGCAATTGCGCTATCAGCGCAGCCAGGACATTCTGCGGAACATCACCATCCGGTGGAAGGTAAAGACTGCAGACGGTAACAGCCTGTGGCGTCCACACCCGAACAGCGACAGCCTCTAAAGCTGTTTGTAGAGGACAGACGCGCTATGAAGAGAGTCAAGGACATAGATGCAGACGCCACCAGACACCCATTCGTAAGCTGCCCGGTTCTTATAATAACCCCGATAGGCACGGAGGGCGGGGGTTCGCATTGCTGGAAACCAAGTTTCCTGAATAGCAATGCAGAAGAAAGGGTGAAGGCTTATAAGTTGTCGGAGCTCAGCTAGATGGTGGAAGAAACCGCTGCAGTTCCACTGGAGGAAGATATCGTCCATGGCTGTGAAAGGCGTGAAGGGACTGGGAAAGCAATTTACGCCGCTTATTCACTCGCTGCCACCGATTCAGTACCCGTGCAAAGGACATCCATGGCGTCTGAGAACTGGCGATATCCAGGTCTTCAGCAGACGCCAGAATCTCGACCTCATCCTCAGACGCTGAGCTTGTAGGAAGTGGTGGGACGTGTGCCACCGGTTTGTCGGGATTCTTGGTGACCTTTTTCTTTTTGAGCTTATATCGCTGTGCCTTCGTTGGTTCAAGCTGGGAGGGCTTCACTGAGTCAATGGACAGACGACGACCGTGAGGCCCTGCGACCAGGGACCGGTGGTTGTTTGAGCCACTTGCGGGTGTCCGCTTGTGTACCATTCGGAACTTGCGAAGGGAGGTCCACAAGGGACCCCTTCCTGGCGAGAGGAGCCAAAGAAGTCTTACGCTTCTCCGGCTTGAAAGGGGGAACTGATGTCCCTGATGGTTGGGGGGGGGGGGGGGGGCGTTGCTCCTGAAGTAGATAGAGCTGGAGCAACAGGGGGTTTAGTGCCCCCCAACCATCAAGGGGCAGGTGTGGTCCTTCGACTCTGAGAGCTGACTGGAGCTGATGGAACTGTAGCAGGAGTGACAGTTGCGGCATAAGAAGATGTCATATGCACTGGATTAAGCTGATCATATTTCCGGTTAGCCTCAGTGTACGTCAGTCAGTCCAGGGTCTTGATTTCCATTATTTTCCTTTCCTTCTGCAGAATCGGACAGTCCGGCGAGCAAGGCGGATGGTGCTCTCCGCAGTTGACACAGATGGGAGGCGGGGCACAGGCACTATCAGGATGTGATGGTCGACCACAATCGCTACATACGAGGCTGGAAGCACAGCGTGAAGACATATGGCCGAACTTCCAACACTTGAAGCACCGCATCGGGGGAGGGATATATGGTTTGACATCACAATGGTATACCATCACCTTGACCTTCTCAGGTAATGTGTCATCCTCGAAGACCAAGATGAAGGCACTGGTGGCAACTTGATGGTCCCTCGGACCCCGGTGGACGCGCCGGAAGAAATGTACACCTCGCCGCTCTAAGTTGGCGCACAGCTCGTCATTGGACTGTAAAAGGAAATCCCTGTGGAAAATAATGCCCTGGACCATATTCAAACTTTTATGGGGCGTGATAGTAACGGAGACATCCCCCAGCTTATTACAAGTGAGCAAGGCCCGCGACTGGGCAGAGGATGCCGTTTTTATCAATACCGAACCAGACCGCATTTTGGACAAGCCCTCCACCTCCCCAAACTTTTCCTCTAAATGCTCTACAAATAACTGAGGCTTCGCGGATATATAGGATTCCCCATCAGCTCTGGTACAGACGAGATACCTGGGCGAATACGTCTCACTTTCATTCATTGCCTTTCGTTCCTCCCATGATGTGGCCAGGGAGGGGAACGATTTGGGTTTATGAACGTTACCTTTAAAATGAGCCCTCTAACGCTTAGAGACTGCTAGCGGCTGGCATCCAGCAAGAGAAGATGTGCCACCCTTCACTGCGTGTCATCCACCCTGATGCCACCTACTCCGACCAAGGGCCCTCCCCACAGGCGCCACCCAGCCACAGCAAAGCCCACCTGGCAGGATGGCCATTGCCGGGAGTCCCGATGCCCCAGGGAGATGGGTATCTACTCCTTGGCATATGTGGGGAGTTAACGGCGCAGGCATCAGTAGAGTAGTATTACAGTAGTAGTAGAGGGATTTTTGCGCGCACGACAACAAGGTCTTCAGCGCCCATTCAGTAACATAGTGAGACGGGTGTCAAGAAAAATCCCAGAACAGGAGTATAAAACGGAACATAAAACACGGGTAACAATCGTTGAAAAATATGTGCTCACCCACACCGAAGCGTGGGATGAAGCAGGGTGTCAGCAGTAAAACATGGACAACACAGGAAGAAAATGATAGAGGGAGCTAAAACAATGTAGCAGATGGAAGTGGCTGGCTGACCGCAAGGATCAAAGGGGAGGAGTCAGCCACTCTGCAATACACTAAAACCTCCAGCCTAAAAGTTTAGGCCAGAGTCCAGACACATCACAGAACTTAAAAACCCTAGACACACACGTCTCATCATTAGCTAAAACAGAAGGCAGATCCCCATCAACTTGTGCTTCTGCCCTTGCATCATGGTATAAAATGCAGTCTGTTAAAATGTGCCGGACAGAGATGTGCACACCACAAGCATCACAAAACGGAGGATCCTCCCGCCGTAATAAAAAGCTATGTGTGGGAGGACAGTGCCCGATCCGAAGACGTGTGAGGGCCACCTCTTCCCGCCTGAGCAACCGGCAGGAGGAACGCCACGGCCGAGTGGTTGTCTTTACCAACCGCAGTTTATTGGCCGTCACCGCCAGCCATTCGTCCCACAACTCCATGCACTTCCTGTGGAGGGCAGCGATGACTGACTGCAAGGGAATAGGACACTGGACCACATCTTACTCTCTGCAAGCTTTCTTGGCAGCCCGATCGGCCTGTTCATTGCCCCATATTCCTTCATGACCAGGCACCCAGCAGAAGGAAACCTCCTTACCCCGCCGTTGGAGCAAGTACAGTTGGTCATATACCAGCTGGACCATCTCCTCAGTCGGGTACAGGTTCTGCAGTGATTGTAAGGCGCTAAGAGAATCGGAGCAGAGAAGAAATCGATTGTCCCGAATACGATGCATCTGCTCCAGTGCCTTGAGGATCGCGTGGAGCTCCGCTGCGAAAACGGTATATTCATCAGGGAGGCGAATCCGGGTAACATCATCAGGGAACACCACAGAACAGCCAAGGAAATGCTCCTGTTTGGAGCCATCTGTGTAAACGACAGTGAAACCGTGATGCACATCTAAAATGTTAAAAACAGAGACTGGAATGTAAAATCTGGTGTGCCATCTTTCTTAAAATGAGTCAAATCTAAAATAAGTTTGGGTCCCCGGAGGAGCCAAGGTGGAGATCTGCTCCAACCGCGACGTAAAACACGAAGACCAGCCATAGACATCGCAGCGAGGCAATCCTGTGCGCGAATCCCATAGGGCTGCGTCGCACGTTGCCGGTTATGAAATAACCGTGCCAGAGGAGGCTGAGCAACGGTATGGTATGCAGGTGTGTATGGTGTGGACAAAGTTTTATACGCCTGGCGGACCGTAAGTAGCCGTCGCCGCATATGGAGTGGCGGTTCACCAGCCTCTGCACGGAGGCTTGGTATGGGGCTAGTTCGGAATGCCCCAGTGGCCAACCGAAGCCCTTCAAGGTGCACAACGTCCATAATCTTTAAGTAAGAAGGCCTCGCAGACCCATACACCGTGCACCCATAATCGAGCCGAGGTCGCACAAACGTCCTGTAAAACTGCAGCAGACAAGTCCTGTCAGCTCCCCATGTACTGTGGCTAAGACATTTTAAAATACTTAAAGCCTGAAGCGACCGACGTTTCAGGTCTTTCAGATGAGGTAACCACGTGAGCTTCGAGTCAAAAATGAGTCCCAGAAATCTCACCGTGTCTTTAAAAGTAAGAATAGTGTCCCTCATCCTCAACTCAGGAAAGGTTAAAATCGAACGAGAACGGTTAAAAAGAACACATACAGATTTCTTGGAGGAAAACTTAAAACCACTCTTCTGCGCCCAGTCATCCAAACGTCTAAGAGTAAGTTGCAACTGACGCGTTGTCGTTGCAAGGCTTGAAGACGAGCAAAACAAAGAGAAATCATCCACAAACAAGGAACACTGGACAGGACTTTTCACTATGGACGTAATGCTATTAATAGCGATGGCAAAGAGAGTCACACTTAAAACGCTACCCTGAGGGACACCGTTCTCCTGCTCAAAGCGATCAGACAGGACGTCACCAATTCGGTATCTAAAATATCGTGGCGAGAGGAAAAACTGAATAAAAAGAGGAAGACAACCACGAAAACACCATTCGTGAAGTTACTCCAGGATAAGACGCCTCCAAGTGGTTTCGTAGGCCTTCTCAATGTCGAAAAATACACCTAGAAGGTGATGACGGCCTAGGAAAGCTTGTTGTATAGCCGCCGCCGCCTCCTGAACCCACACTGAAAGCGACTAACATCCAGACAAGGCGGCGGTTGACCATCCGCTCCAAGGTCTTCCCCACGCAACTAGTGAGGGCAACACTATGGTAGCTACTCGGGCTCGTGCGGTCTTTCCCAAGTTTTAAAAAAGGAATTAAAACTGCCTCACGCCACGCATCAGGAAAGTGATCCGACGCCCAAATGGCATTAAAAAGTGCGAGGAGGATTTCTTTGTTCCGCATTGTGAGGTGCCATAGCATACTGTAATGGATCCTGTCGTGACCAGGGGACCAGACAATGCAGAATCCTGCTCCCACATAGAAAATGGGCAGTTGTAAACTTCATGAGAGGTGGACTGGAAGTCCAGACTACATCTCTCAGCAACCGTTCTATGGCGCTGTAAACCTCGATCCTGACTGGTTGTTGCAGTAACTGTGGCAAAATTCGCTGCCATAGTCTGGGCAATGTCTCGCGGATCCATGTGGAGAGTGCCGTTATTCATTACAGCAGCTACGGGGCACCTCCCTCCTCTGCCAGAAATTCTCCTGATGGTCTCCCACACAATGGAACTTTTGGTGGAACGATTAATGGTGTTCAGGAACTGTTGCCATGACCTCTTCTTGCTCTCACGAATAATGCGGCGACATCTACCCTCGCCACCCGAAAGGCTGCAAGATTCTCAGCAGTCGGTCGACACTTGTACCGACCCAGAGCCGCACGCCTGGTCCTGATTGCAGAGCGGCATTCGGCACTCCACCAAGGCACAGGTGGCCTCTTCCGGTGGCCTGTGGGCTGTGGAATGGATGCTGCAGCGGCGTGGTGGACCGTTTTCGTAATATGATCCACCCACACCTCAAAATTCGCACAGTGTTCGAATTGGGCCAACTGGTAATAAAGTGTCCAGTCAGCTCCACTGAGCACCCATCGTGGTGGTCTCCTTTCGGGGCCCACGCCATCTGGCAGGTGAGTCCAGATTGGGAAATGATCACTGCCGTGCAAGTCAGCGACCACTTCCCAGTGAGCACTGGCGGCAAGAGCTGGAGAGCAAAGCGAGAGATCAATGGCAGAGAATGACCCAGTCGCTGTGCAGAAATGAGTACTCTGTCCTCCATTGAGCAAGTAGGCACAGCATGACAGGAGAAGCCTCTCAATTGCTCTACCCCTGGGACAGGTAATTGCAGAGCCCCAAAGCACATTGTGGGCATTAAAATCACCACAAATAATGAATGGCTTGGGGAGCTGTGGAAGAAGGTCAGTGAGGGCCGCTGCATCAAGTGCATCATGTGGGGGCAAGTAAAGCGAACATACAGTCAATGGATGACGCAGGTACACGGACACAGCGACGGCCTGTAAAGTCGTCGTAAGTGAGAGAGGCGAGGAGTGGTAGTCTGTCCTGACGAAAATACCTACGCCTCCTCTAACTCTCTCCCCACACAGGTCGTCCTTTTTGTGGAGTGTACACCCTCGTATCTCAGGGGACTATGATGGATGGAAATACATCTCCTGGAGACATAGACACAGTGGACTACCCTGAGAGAGTAGAAGAAGTTCCTCCACATGCGTCCTGAACCCTTGGAAGTTCCACTGAAGTATGGGAGCCATCTATGTTGGGGGTAGCACCTTCATCCTGTCTCTCCGACGGGGCTGGGAGACCGCAGCTGGTGGAGGGTTAGGCGTGGGACGAGATGATTTCCCCACACATACATCGTATTCCATCAACTCTGGGGAAGAGTCAGATGAAGCCCCACGTAAAACAACATCCGCATGGTCAGACGGTTTACCACGGGATTTGAGCTGCTGTTGCTGCTGTACATGAGCTTTCTGTGGTTTGGTGGGCTTTGGGGGAGCTGATGTGGGAGTGGTAATTGACGCACTGGGCTTGGGAACAGCCTCAGGTATTGAAGGCGCCAGGCGCTGGCCCAAGTTCGCCACTGTACCGTTGTCTGCCGTTCGAGTAGGGGCTACTGGCTCTGAAACACTGGCTGCGTTGCAAGTGCACTGACAGCTGCAGGTGTTAGTGCCAACACTCACCACTTCGGTTTGCGTTGAGACATCGACTTTTGCAGTAGGCTTTGAACAAGGGATGCAAAAGATGTAGCAAAAGTGGGAGGTTGCATCGACTTATAGATCTTCTTGGCCTCACCATAGGGGATACGCTTGGTTGTTTTGATGTCCTGGACTTTGCGTTCCTCTAAAAATATTCGGCAGTCCCTACTCCAAACAGGGTGGTTCCCAGAGCAATTAATACATTTAGCCGGAGATGAGCAACCAACTCCTTCATGAGCAGCCTTACCACAGTTTCCACAAGTCGCTTCGCCTTTACATCCTAAGGTGGTATGCCCAAAACGCTGGCATTTAAAACAGCGCATTGGGGTCGGGAAATAAGGCCTCACACTAAGGCGAAGAAAGCCAGCTTTAACATGTTCAGGAAGTTTTGTGCTACTGGGGGTCAGAATAAAGGAGTTTGATTTGACAAGATTGCCATCAACCCTCTTCATGATGTGTTGGACATCAACGATACCTTCCGGAGCCCACTCACGTTGCAGTTCTTCCTTGGGACTGTCAACTAGATCCTGGAATGTCACAACACCTTTGTTGTAGTTCAAGGTGCTGTGCAGTTCAGTGTCTATGGCATACTCTCCAAGGCATTTAGCAGATTGGAGGTTAGTTGCTTGCTGGGAAGTGGAAGTTTCCACTATCAAGGTCCCATTACATAAACGCTTCACCGATTTTAAGGAGCCACAGATTCCCTCCAATCCCTTTTGTATATAGAAGGGCGAAACCTTCTCGAAACTACCCTCCTTCCGTTTCACAATGAGAAACACATTAGGATTAACCGAATGCATTCTGTTACCTAAGACTGGACTTGTCAAAGATGTGCCGGAGTCAGGGGGACTGACTGCACGAGCCCTCTTAAGAGACTGGGCGATAGAACCTTCCAGCGGCCCACCCTTTCCGCTGGGAGGAAGAAAAGAGGATTTCGAAGGATCCATCTCGGTCCCACGAGCAGCTAGGGAATTACAAGTCCACCTAGACAAAGCCCCACGTGCCTAGGTAAGCCTTATACAACTGAGCTGCGGCAGGTTCCCCAGAGGTTGCCCGCTAACGACTGTTCCACCTCAACAGCCATGCATCTCATCAGCGCGCAGCACACCTTGAGATTGAGCGGTTGTTTATAGAGGTTTATTCCATCCTCGCGATCCGGGCGGTCAAGCCAAGATCCCCACTCCCTGAGACACACAACATTCCACCGCCGCGACGCACGGTGGTCGTTGGAGTATGCCCAGAGCTTACGGTGACAAAGGACTGGCGGCGCTTACCAGTCCCCAGCTCAGGAACCCCGGGGTCGCCAAGCCCGTACCCAGCAAATGAATGCTGAGCCCCTGGGGGCGGCATCAGTAGAGCGATCCCTGTGTTGTCAGGGGGTTACAACCAACAGGGTACATGGCAGCCCCACCAAAACGGACTGGCTACAGTGCTGGATTTTAGGTGACATGTCGTCCATGGTTTTCATCCGTGCAGAAACTGGGACTGCTCATCGCATGGCGGAAAGTGCACGCAAGAACGGATCCATGCCCAATCGGATATCAGGACTGCAATGCAACGACGAATAAGCTGGCGAAAGTTCTCAACGCAAGATGGACATAACGCACCAAGTAAGGCGCCCTCCCCCAGTCGGCTCGCTCTTCGGAAAAATTTTGAGTTATGGAGGTCAAACCCGACAGGGGACCATCACATAAGCAGAAACGTTTGGGACTCCTTTTAGTCGCCTCTTACGACAGACAGGAATACCGCAGGCCTATTCTTACCCCTGAACCCGCAGGGGTGAAAATAGCTGATGATGGTCGAAATAGAGAGGATATAAAATGTAGACTGGCAACGGCAAGGAAAGCGTTTCTGAAGAAGAAAATTTGTTAATATCGAGTATTGATTCAAGTGTCAGGAAGTCGTTTCTGAAAGTATTTGTATGGAGTGTAGCCATGTATGGAAGATGTTATATTCGGCTTTGCTCAAATAATCATCGAAAAATTTCTCCAAGTCCTTTTTGCTGTAGTATTCGCTGAGGTCAGCTTTGCTCAATAGTGTGAGAATACTTGTGTGTTCAGGCTTGGTAACAAGATTATTTAATTGCTTTTCTAGATTTTTTGGGTAACCTTATCATGTCCATCTATAGGGTCTTTTGCGTTTACTAATCTCTTATCTTTGAAGTCGTCATTACTTTCCGTTATTGTAAAAACGATGTTTCATTCCTTTCGAAATTGTACGGCCTCACCTTTGATTTCTGAAGTTATTCTCCCAAGTCAGCTTTACTAGCAGTCGGTCTTAGTTGCTGATAAAATTGCTTGAATTTTGAAGCTAATTCCCCCAAGTCAGCTTTACTAGTAGTCGATTCTAGTTGCTTAGCCAAGTCATCTCCTTGCTTTATCTTGTTCCCAAATATATCAATTTACTATAACGAGAATTTTATCAAACGGCCACCCATCTGTAAACAGCTTCAGGGCCAGCAAAAATAGGTGGCCACATATAAACTGGTCAGAATTTTGAACCCTCTGTGCGCTGCAAAACAAGTTATCTCAGCCTAGATAGTTCACTGACGATTGTGGAATTTCGCCACCGAACGAGTCAAACACTAATTTTTCACGGCCATTCTTCAAGTAACTTATCCATGGGGTGCCTACGTGATCAGACGTGTCTAGGTTAACAATTCTATATAAAAGTTGGTTAGAGGATGAATCATTTGCATCATTTCTTCGACTTCTTTTCTTAAAGCATGATTTCATAGGCAAACTTGACCCTGATTTTCTTTTCTCCAGTTCTACGTTATGTCTCTTCTGTTCTGCGAAATCAACATCTTCCTTCTGTTGTTTTTTTTTTTTTCTTTTTTTTGGACAGCGTTCGTAATTGCTGCAACACCACCCACCAACGATCCAATAGCGCCCAGTGCAGCTAGAATCAGCTGCAAGAATCCGCCTACGTGTTTACCTTCTTTTTTTGACGTAAGATATTTAATTCATTTTTTAACAACAGGAATAGATTAAGGGAAGCGTCCTGCGACCTCTGCTGTTCCTGATCTATACAAATGACCTGGGTGACAATCTGAGCAGTTCTCTGAGGTTGTTCGCAGATGATGTTGTAATTTACCGTCTAGTAAGGTCATCCGAAGACCAGTATCAGTTGCAAAGCGATTAGGAAAAGATTGCTGTATGGTGTGGCAGGTGGCAGTTTACGCTAAATAACGAAAAGTGTGAGGTGATACACATGAGTTCCAAAAGAAATCCGTTGGAATCCGATTACTCGATGAATAGTACAATTCTCAAGGCTGTCAATTCAACTAAGTACCTGGGTGTTAAAATTACGAACAACTTCAGTTGGAAAGACCACATAGATAATATTGTGGGGAAGGCGAGCCAAAGGTTGCGTTTCATTGGCAGTGCACTTAGGAGATGCAACAAGTCCACTAAAGAGACAGCTTACACTACACTCGTTCGTCCTATGTTAGAATATTGCTGCGCGGTGTGGGATCCTTACCAGGTGGGATTGACGGAGGACATCGAAAGGGTGCAAAAAAGGGCAGCTCGTTTTGTATTATCACGTAATAGGGGAGAGAGTGTGGCAGATATGATACGCGAGTTGGGATGGAAGTCATTAAAGCAAAGACGTTTCTTATCGCGGCGAGATCTATTTACGAAATTTCAGCCACCAACTTTCTCTTCTGAATGCGAAAATATTTTGTTGAGCCCAACCTACATACGTAGGAATGATCATCAAAATAAAATAAGAGAAATCAGAGCTCGAACAGAAAGGTTTAGGTGTTCGTTTTTCCCGCGCGCTGTTCGGGAGTGGAATGGTAGGGAGATAGTATGATTGTGGTTCGATGAACCCCCTGCCAAGCACTTAAATGTGAATTGCAGAGTAATCATGTAGATGTACATGTAGATGTAGAAGTTAGGAGTAAACTACCACCTTTTTTAACTTTACTGGCTTTTATTTCATCTGTGTTTCAGTAACAAAGTTATCTAGAAAGCCGTGAGTTTTCAGTTTATCGTTGGAGAGCCTTGGCTTAATACCTTTGGTTTTTGGCTCACCGCTAGATGGTACGTTAAAATCAATAGTAAACCCTTTCACTTATTAACAGGAGAAAAATAATTTCCAGCCATTATCGTCTACTAAACCCATGCCTAATTTTCTCTTTCCATATATTGTCCACGCAAAAGCAGCAGAAGATAATCTTTCGCCTAGCGATGCATCTTTGCTGAAAATTCTCTCTTTTGCTGCCTTGTGCAATTCTTTATCTGCTTGATGCTTATTTTTCAGTTCTCTATTGTCTCTGTATGCAGTGTCATGTCTCTTGCAGGCTTCATCTGAAGGATTAATTCCTACATCTCCACGTGCTAATCTTTCATATAGTTTAGTAAAAGGGCGACAAAATCTAAACCCTGGTGCATGCAGCTATGGCATTGGCAGATTATTTAATGCCCTATTGACTAGACCTTTACTGACTTCCAGAACGTGTGAGAGAGATTGTTCAGAAAGCAAATTAAGTACGGAATTCCCTTTGGACTGTTCACTATAAAGTCGTTAAGTTTACTGGAAAGCATTTTCGTTATGACTACATTTCCCGATTGATGACCTCAGATGTTAAGTCCCATAGTGCTCAGAGCCATTGGAACCATTTTGAATCTACATTTCCGTTATGATAACTATTATTTTCTGCATTCTCTTCACCGTAAATCACCATCAGCCGGTCAATTAAATCTCTGACGTCATTCATCCAAACATATCGGCTTAATGATGCTGCTGTGCTTTTCCCCGCTGCTTGACTTGGGTTTATTCGTATTTTGATCATTGTGGTGAAATATTGCATTCTTTTCCTCCAGCATAGTCGTATATACTTCAAGGCCATCACGCTTGTAGTCTACGAGTGGTACGTTTTTTCGGATATCAGTTTCATCAATCCATCGCTGGCGCTGAAAGCTTTACCTTTAACAGAAACAGTGTCATTGTGAAACGTTACTTCGGAATCGCGTATGTAGTGCTATCGATGGTCAGACCTTAAACCAAATACTGTATCACCGAGACAGCCCAAGTATTTTGATACTTTCGGCCCAAGATAAGATGTTGCTGAGTAGTCTGTAACAAGTCTCTTATACGTCTTTGGCGTGATCGATTCATCATCAAGAAATAAGCTGCTTTCAAAAGATGATTTCTTAGGTGTCGACGGAATAGGAAACATATCGTCATAATTCCCTTCGTAAGGAAGTATCTGTTTTTCAGCCTCTCCATTTTTCGCTATAGCACCGATAACTTCTTTCCTTGAAGCATCCAGTTTATCGATAACAGGTTGGTCTTCTTTCTTATACTTCTCGTATTTCGTTATCGGTTTCATCTTGCACTCTTTGAACTGACTTTTCAGCTGTTCAAACTTCTTCCTGTTCTTCTTTGCTTGTTTAAGAAGCTTTTGATCGTACTTTGCAAACATCTTTATTTAATGACAAATTTTAAACGTGCACGTTTACGTCTCACGCCTCACATTTTACGTTTACGTCTCACGTGGTGGTGGTGGTGGTGGTGGTTGCTGGGATGTTTAAGGGGGACTAAACAGCTAAGGTCATCAGTCACCCATTTCAAAAACAGTAGAGACGAAAATTTGCGGAGCAGGTAAAACCCCAAGGGGAAGGAGACTCCCCCCCCCCCCAGGCACTGAAAGAACACAAAGGCGGCAACGAACACTACAGACAAGAAGAGTACAGATGAACACCAGACAGAAAGAAACAGAAGAAAAGAAGATGGCCGGAGACTGGTTGACTGACCACGAAAACAGAAAAAAAGGGAAAGAGTCAACCATCCGACTACACACCGAAACCTGCAACCAAGTATGAGAGACTCGAGGACAAGGGACACAGAAAGGGAAAGGTGCAGGGCCTCCATAAATGGAACCATAAAAAGGACTACCACGGATAAAATTTAAAACCTCATCAGCCATCGAGGCATCGTCGCATAAAACCAAAGGCAAAGTGCCCGGGAGATTAAAAGACTGCCGGAGGGTGCGCAGTCAGGGACACTACAACAAAATGTGGGCGACCGTCAGCTGGGACCCACACCAACACCGGGTGGAATCCACCTGACGCAAAAGATGGCCGTGCGTCAGGTAGGTATGGCCGATGCGGAGCCGACACAGGACGACAGAGTCCCTGCGAGAAGCCCGCAGGGAGTACCGCCACACATCGGTCGTCTCCTTAACAGCCTGCAGTTTATTCAGGGATGTCAGGCCACGCCACTCATCATTCCACATCCCAAGCACCTTACGGCGCAACACCAACTGCAGATCATGAGCCGGGAGGCCTATCTCCAAAGCTGGGGCGTCGATCGCCCATTTGGCCAGCCTGTCGCCACGTTCATTCCCCGGGATGCCAACGTGACCTGGCGTCCAAACAAAGACCACTGAACGATCAGAGTGGGTAATGGCAGAAACAGACTCCTGAATAGATGATACCAGAGGAGAAGAGGTATAGCAGCGGTCGATAGCCTGGAAGCTGCTCAGGGAGTCACTGCAGATGACGATGGACGTACCTGAGCAGGAACGCATATGCTCAAGAGCGCGCAATATGGGCACCAGCTCTGCAGTAAAAATACTGCAGCCAGCCGGCAAGGAGTGCTGTTCAACATGGGCAGCATGAGCAAAAGCGTAGGCAGTACGACCATCAACCAGGGAACCACAAGTGTAGACAGTCTCACAACCCGAAAATGAGGCGAGGAGCGCAAGAAAACGGCGACCGAAGGCCACAGGCGGAACCGAGTCCTTGGGTCCCCGTGCCAAGCCCAGACGGACAGATGGCCGGGGCATACACCACGGAGGCGTAGGTGCACGGACCCAGGAGGGAGGCAGAAGAGGGATTGACCCCAGTTCCGACAGCAGGGACTGGACGCGGACAGCAATGGAAAGCTCAGACCTAGGGCGCCAATCGGGCAGATGGAAGACCATGGCAGGGAAAAGCAGGCGACGATTGGGATGGCCCGGCGAGCAATGCACGTGGACAGCATAGTCGGCGAGCAGTCTATGGCGGCGAATCCGCAGTGGGGGAACCCTGGCCTCCACCAGTAGACTATCCACGGGGCTCGTACGGAAAGCGCCAGTTGCAAGCCGAACCCCACAGTAGTGTATGGGGTCCAACAACGTCAACACTGAGGTTGATGCAGACCCATAGGCCAGGCTCCCATAATCAAGCCTGGACTGCACAAGGGCTCTGTACAATGTCAACAGCGTGCAGCGATCTGCACCCCAAGACGTGTGGCTCAGGCAGCAGAGGGCGTTGATGTGCCGCCAGCACTTTTGCTTCAGCTGAGTAATATGAGGAACCCATGTGAGCCGGGCATCAAAGACGAGTCCTAAGAAGCGGCTAATGTGCACCACTTCAAGTAGGTGGCCGTCGAGGTAAAGTTCAGGATGAGGGTAGACTGTCCGACGCCTGCAGAAGTGCATAACTCGAGTCTTGGCTGCAGAGAACTGAAAACCATGAGTCAGAGCCCATGATGCTGCCTTGCAAACGGCTACCTGCAGCCTGTGTTCGGCGACTCCCGTAGTCGTTGCGCTAAATGAGATGCAGAAGTCGTCGGCATACAAAGAACGAGACACCGACGACCCCACGGCTGCAGCCAGACCATTAATGGCAATTAGAAATAAGGAGATGCTCAACACCGAGCCCTGCGGGACCCCATTTTCCTGTATATAAGATGAACTAGTGGCGGCACCGACTTGCACCCGGAAAGACTGGCGCAATAAAAAGGTTTGAAGAAAAGCCAAGAGCTGACCACGAAGACCCCACTCATGCAACGTAGCAAGGATGTGATGCCTTCATGTGGTGTCATACGCATTCCGCAGATCAGAAAGTACAGCAACGAGATGTTGACGTCGGGCAAAGGCCGTACGGATAGCAGATTCCAGCCGCACCAAATTGTCCGCAGCAGACCGGCCCCGACAGAAGCCACCCTGGGATGGAGGGAGGAGACCGTGCGACTCAAGGACCCAACACAAACGCCGCCCCACCATACGTTCGGACAATTTGCACAAAACGTTGGTGAGGGTAATGGGACGATAGCTGTCCACCGCCAGTGGGTCCGCACCGGGCTTCAAGATGGGGACAATAACACCCCCTCGCCATTGCGACGGGAACACGCCCTCACTCCAAATGCGGTTAAAGATGGTGAGGATGTGTCTCTGGCAGTCCCTGGAGAGATGCTTCAGCATCTGTGCGTGGATGCAGTCTGGTCCTGGTGCTGTATCAGGGCAATCGGCGAGGGCAGCGAGGAATTCCCTCTCGCTGAAAGGAGATTTGTAGTTCTCAGAACGACGCGTGTGGAACGATAACGGCGTCTGCTCGCCTCGCTCCTTTAGAGAGCGAAAGGCGGGGGGGTAAGTTTAAGTCGCAGAGCTCGTAGCAAAGTGCGCGGCAAGGTGTTCAGCAATGGCGGCAGCGTCCGTGCAGACAGCGCCGTCCAGGGAGATCCCAGGGACACCTATATGGGTCCGGTATCCATAAATTCACCGGATCCGGGACCACACGAGCGAGGGGGAGACACAGGAGCCCAAGGATGAGACATACCTCTCCCAGCACTCCTGCTTACGCCGTGCAATAAGACGACGGGCCAAGGCACGGAGCCTCTTAAAGGCGATGAGGATCTCCAGAGACGGGTGCCCCCTATGACGCTGGAGAGCCCGCCTACGGTCGCGAATAGCCTCAGCAATCTCCGGCGACCACCAGGATACAGCCTTCCTCTGAGGGAGTCCAGAAGAGCGGGGGATGACAGCCTCGGCCACAGAAATGATTGACGTGGTCAAGACATGGACCACCTCATCAATGTCACCCTGCAGGGGAGACTCAGTGGCGGCAGCGTAGGTAAAAGCCGGCCAGTGAGCCCTGTTGGGAGCCCAGCGGGGCAGGCGCCCAGAAGAGTGACACTGGGGCAGTGGCAAATAGATGGGAAAATGGTCACTACCAGACAGGTCAGGATGCACTCTCCAGTGGAGGGATGGGAAAAGTCCGGGGCTGCAAAGCGAGAGATCGATGGCCGAGAACGAGGCATGGCCCACACTGAAATGCGTGAGAGCACCGGTGTTCAAGAGGCTAAGGTCGAGCTGAGCCAATACATGCTCCACGGCACGACCGCGGTCATCAGAGACAGTCCCACCCCATAGAGGGTTGCGGGCATTGATATCGCCCAGAAGCAGCAATGGTGGCGGGAGTTGAGCCAGCAGCACAGCCAAGACATGTCGGGGGAGCTCCCCATCTGGAGGAATGTAAACAGAGCAAACAGTAATAGCCAGCCAGAGCTCAACCCTGACAGCGACTGCCTCTAAAGGCGTCAGAAGGGGTACTGGCGAGCTACAGACAGAGTGCTGAACAAAGAGGCAAACTCGACCCGACGCTCGTTGACAGGCAGCACGGTTCTTATAATATCCCCGATAACCGTGAAGAGCGGGGGTCCACTTTGCTGGAAACCAAGTTTCCTGAAGAGCAATGCAGAGAACAGGGGAAACACTCAGAAGCATCCTGAGCTCAGGCAGGTAGCGGAAATAACCGCTGCAGATCCACTGGAGAATGGAAGCAGTAGGGGACTGGGAGGGCGCGAAGGTGACTAAGAGGCAGACGGCGCCTCAGAGCCAACTGCCACCACCGGGGGAGAGTCAGCTGTGTCCATAGGGAAGGCCCCCAAGGCTTCCGTGAGGGTGAGATCCGCGGCAGAGGCGAGGATCTCCACCTCATCTCCGGAGCCAGAACTATTTACAGCAGGCGGTACTGAAACCGCCGGAATGTCCTTCTTCTTGGACACGTTCCGTTCCTTCTTCTCGCGCCTGTCCTTAGGGTTAGAGGGCTGGGAGAGCTTCTCTGAAGGAGCGTCGGAGGCTGACGACGACGTAGAAGCCCTGCGACCAGCAGGTGGCGGAATCTTCAGCCACTGGCTGACATCCGGCTGTGTAGGAGAAGAAACGGAGCAAGGGTGAGCCCCGAGGGACCCCTTCCGCGAGAGAGGAACCGGCAGAGGCAACGCCTGCGTTGAAGGAGGGGGAGGGATCGATCCCCCCGGTTTTTGAGCAGATGTCACTCCCGAAGTAAGCGTGGGGGGAGCGACAGAAGAGGGTTCGCCCCCAACTGCTAAGGGGGCAACAGAGGAAGGCTTGCCCCCAGACACTAGGGGGACAGACAGGTATGCACGGCCCCGAGTGCCCACCGAAGGCGGCACAGATGAGGCGACAACTGGCGCTCGCGAGGGCGACGATAACGTGGCTGCAGCATAAGATGTTCGAAGGAAGGGAAACAGGATACAACTTTTCAAATTTCAGTTTTGCCTCTCGATGAATTCCATTATCTTCCGCTTTTTATGAAGAATGGGGCAATCCGGCGAGCATGGAGAGTGGTGCTCCCCACAGTTGACACATACAGGCGGAGGCGCACGTGGAGAATCGGGATGAGAGGGGCGTCCGCTATCTCGACATGTATCGCTGGATGGGCAACAGGAGGACATATGCCCAAACTTCCAGCACTGGAAGCACCGCATCGGGGGAGGGACGTACGGCTTGACGTCACAACGGTAAACCATTACCTTGACCTTCTCAGGCAATACAGCACCCTCGAAGGCCAAGATAAAAGCACCGGTGGAAACCCTGTTAGTCTTGGGTCCTCTATTTGCACTGAGAGGGTACATTACCGCCCGACATTGAAAATAGGTACACCATACTTCATTATTTTTGTCAGAACAACAGATTTTTTTGTAAAATAACTCAATTTCAATTAATACAGCAAATCCGGATACCAGTGTGGGAAAGAATGACAATTTATTTATTTAATTGATCACATGTGCACTCCCACAAAATAAATCCCTACATCCAGTTTGGTGAGATCTGTGAAATGAATGAATGTATGGTCGTCTGCTAACCGCAGCTAGTGAATGTGAATATATGATCATCTTTGAGACGATCCTTTGGCCACCTTTGGTGGGACCAAAGAGATGAAATTTACCTGAGCTTTGAGCGCCTGAAATGTGGCTGACCAATACGGTAGCAAGGTGCTCCTCCACTTCGGCAGAGGTGCGAGAGAACCTGAAGAACGGTCATGTTTCAGCACTCTGCCGCTGGATCTTGTGCTGTTAAGACCTGTCTTAGGTGTGCCCCGTAAAGACAAAAGAGTGGAGACATGGCATGCATGTGGAATATTTAAGAGTAGTTTAAAATAATAATTTCTCTATTTCAGGAACTTTTGTGGGGAGAATTAAATGTCAGGCAGGTAATATTAATGGGATCGTAGTAATCTTCGGAAGTGACCAACGGTCACAATGAAACCACATGTAGCAATAAGTTGAAATACTTCCGTGTGCTTCAGTTAAGCTGAATTACTAGCGTATGTTCTATAAGTTGAAATATTTATGAAATAGCATGTGCAGGACTTGAAATTAGAGGCGAGTACTTCCACGTGGTGAGTACTGTGTGAGTCTCAATCTGTGTATGAGACAAAGGATAAAGAGAAGTACTCGTCCATGATATCAGTTGAGGACTTGTGTGTGTGATGAATATGTTCTTAATATTACTTTGCGATATATGTTTCCGTGTGACGCTTGATTCCAACTATAATACTCTGAGAGAGAAACAAGGTGAGTCAGCCGTCTATCCAGCAACGCCACTTGGCTTGCATTGCACAGGAAGACGTGCATATATCTCTAGAGTTCATAGCAGGAAAGTAGAATTACGAAGTGGGGCAGTGTCGTGTGAAACTGGGATAAATATTAATTGAAGTGGGAAAGCTGAAAGTGATAATGTTGTGACTATTCCCTGTGTTGTATTTCATGTTGTAGTGTGGTGTATGTCATGTAATTTAAGTATGTGTGGTTTGCATGGGAGAGTAGCAAGGTAGTTTGAGAGGTAGTGGGCTATGCGTGTTCCTTTTGTACTGCTCGGTCTGGAGGAAAGTTTCGTGATGATGATTGTGAGAGTCGAAGTGTGAGAAATAATAAAAGTTCCACCATCCTATCCAGAAAGTGCACTGTAGCGTTAAATAATTACGAGACCATAAGATAGAGTTTCACCAATGTAAAGCCATGCCCACTGGGCGGAATTTCTCATGTGTTATTGTTGTAGGTTAAAGAATTTGTGTGTTTAGGTTATAGAATTTATCGGAATAAATAAGATAGTGAAAAGAAAAAGATTGGTGGCCTTTTCCTTCGAATTCTATGTTGTCATGATATCCAGAATTTATAATGTGTGCGCCACTCATATTCAGTGCGATGGCCACGTGTTGATAAAAGCCGTTAAATAAAAAAAAGAAAATGTGGTATTGCCAGTGTGTAGTGAACAGTCAGAGTTCTGTAAATTACTGATAGTCAGATGTGCGTTTCCGTTGCGTATTATTCATACAGGAGGATAATTTGTAACTTAATTGTGAGTACGAGAGTTCATGTTACTCGATAAATAAGATTGAATCCACTCGCTTGGCAGACCACTCATCTTGCAGGCCTGACTGCTTGATGCCACAGTATGAGCAAGGCATGTGGGTGCCTCTTATAATTTCGACCCTGCCAGGATATTTTGCTGTTAGGGTTTGCTGTTAAGATTTTTTTATTTTTTTTATGGAATATATTGTGATAGCGCTAAGAAGTAAAATTTTTGTTTGTTTGCAATTTCTTTCTGGATTGGTGAGGATCTTTTATTTTTTTATGTAATTAATTGCTATATCGCCCAAGGCTGGAAGATCATTGTATAATTTTTTTTGCGTAATGTCCGTAGTAACTAGGTTGCAGTCGAAGAGTGTAGTCACCATGGAGAATAGTGATTCTGGGGTGAACGTAGCAGTGCAGCAGGAAGTAGGTGTCGACCTTGGGTTAATGAGCGAGAACGGCAAACACTTGGAAGGGGCTGAATTGTTCAGCGGACCACGGCTAGGTGATCCTTTAAGCGGCGGGCTTTGTCCACAATCGGGGGCTTTTCCTAACGATGCGGGCGAGCCGGGACTAGGTCAGGTATGCAGTGAAAGTGTAGCTACCCTTAGCGAAGCTAATGTTTCTCAGGCGAACGAGGTGAGCGCGTCGAAAGTAGCAAATGACAATGTGCTACTGCAGCTTTTACAGAGGATGGATAGAGATAATAAGGAAAGATTGGAAGTGATGAATAGAGATAATAAGGAAAGATTGGAGGCAAATAAGGAAAGATTGGAAGCCATGGATAGAGCTAAGAAGGAGAGTGATAGGGAGACTAAGGAAAGATTGGAAGCAAATAAGGAAAGATTGGAGGCAAATAAGGAAAGATTGGAGGCAATGGATAAGGGAAATAAAGAGGCAATGAGGAAGCTACACACAGTTATCGATGAGCGTCTGTCCACTGTTAATAATTGGTTAGATGAGGAGGAGAAGAATCTGGATGCGTTAAAGCAAGTATGTGATGCTGTGAAACAAAAAAGGCAATAATTTGGAGGGACGAATAAGTGCAATAGAGAGCGATATTACAGAATTTAGGGACGTGTTGCCGGATGAGCGAATCAAAGAGATAGTGGAGGACTTACTTGCAGATAAACAAGGGGCATTAGACAGCGTGGAAGATCAAGTCACCCGCTAAATAAACACAGGGATGAAGTTGCGGAGGTAGTGGTCAGAATGAATACGATTAGCGCAGATGTAGAAAAGATCAGTATAAGAGGCGAAACAGGCTCTGACAGTACGCAGCGAGAGGTTTATGCCGACCAGGAGGAGATACAATCACTATACAGTTTAAAGAGACACAATTAGAAACAAATAGGAAACATAGGGAAGAACTAGCACAGTTGCAATTAGCGTGCAGAAGTGAAGGTGAAACACCACTAGGTAGATTGCAGAGGGAGAGTGAGAACAATTCAAAAAACGAAAATAGGGAGAAAGAGGAAGACGAACTCAGATAGTTAGAAGAACGGTTGTGTCGGATAAAACAGATGGCAAACCCAACTGGGTATAGTCCAAGGTCGGAAAACATAAATGCGGAAGAAGAATGTAGGAGGCAGTTCGTGTCGGTACAAACGTACAGTTGTTTTCCGGATCCTGATAATTACCAACATACATGCCTATGGCTGTCTCAATTTCAAGATTCATTACCTTCATCGTGGGGACCGCTCCTCAAAATGAAGTCTGTGTGTAACCATTTGAGGGACGAGGCTAGAGCGAAAATGCAGGAAGTTATTAAAGACTGTAGTAGCTACAAGATATTTTGTGACAAGTTTTTAAATGAATTCTGGTCGAAAAGTAAGCAGGACCAGGTTAAGCAAAGCATATTGATGATGCCAAATTGTAACGAAGGTGGTATAAGAGATCCAGTGTCGTGCTATCAGGAAATGCTGAGACGAAATAAGTATTTGGATGTGCCATACGAAACTGGGGAGCTCAATAGGATCTGTATAACGAAGTTGCCAGTGAGATTGCGCAGATATATAGTGATAGCAGGCAGAGAGACGATTCTGCGTCATTTCAGCACTTGTTACAGGAACTGGGTAATGAGAGCAATATTGTGAACGGCGACACGACTCATAGGTCAGACAGAGTCGAGGATAGGAACGGCAGAAACTATCAGAATGACAGGAGATCATGGAATCAGAGGAATGACGGAAATGGAAGATGGCGAGGAAATAGGGGGCAGAATTCATGGGGATATCGACCGGCAAACCGGGAAAATAGCCCGTATCTCGTGGTCGTGCGGTAGCGTTCTCGCTTTCCACGCCCGGGTTCCCGGGTTCGATTCCCGGCGGGGTCAGGGATTTTCTCTGCCTCGTGATGGCTGGGTGTTGTGTGCTGTCCTTAGGTTAGTTAGGTTTAAGTAGTTCTAAGTTCTAGGGGACTTATGACCACAGCAGTTGAGTCCCATAGGGCTCAGAGCCATTTGAACCGGGAAAATAGAACATGGGACAGAGATGGAAGAAGAAGGGAAAATGAAAATGATGGGCGAAGAAAGGATAGGCAGTCATTGGGTTCACGACAGGACAATCACTGTCACAATGACGGAGGGACAAGAAGGTGACTGCATGATAGACGGGTACAAGCCAGGACTATTAATGATGTAAATATCAGGTATATCGATTACGGAAAACTAAGGGAGAATCTGTTAGAAGAGGTAGGAGATGTTGGGAGTGAAGTCCACCAAATAATTAGCGTAGAAATAAATAATATAAACGTAACTTGTGTCATCGACACACGCAGTGTAATGAGTGTTTTGAGGGAAGATTTGTTTAAGTGTTGTAGTCTTACAAAACCATGGCCAACGTTGCCATTGCAAAGGACAACAGTGAGAGGGGCAGTTACAGGAAAGGAAATTGAGGTGAAGTTACAAGCGCAGGTAGACTTTGTGTGCCAGGCGAAGAGGTTTAGTACAGTGTTCATGATTGTGTCGTCTCTAACTGTTGAAGGGATATTAGGCGTTAATTTTTTGAACCAATATAAAGCAGTCGTTAACATGAGAAATGGTTCGATGGAGTTGAAACGAGATTCGGAGGAAATGACATTAAGATTCGACGATTGCTTATATGCTAAAGATAACGCACACTTAGCATTATGTCTGGCGGTGAAGTCCGGTAGACAGGCACAGAATACGGGGTTCGAACAAGAGAAGGAGGAAATTCATAAATGTTTGGAGGAGGAGATCAGGGAGAAAATATGGCATTTACGAGGGACCACGGTCTACGGGGAACTGCAGAAAATTTTATACGAGAATAGAAAGGTATTTAAACATGCTGCGGGTACAATAAGAAATTTTGTTTATAGATTCAAGGTCAAGCCTCATAAACAGTTTAGGGCCCAAGTGTACCCGATACCTATTGTGTACAAAGAAAGAGTGGAAGCTGAGATCGAAAGCATGCTACAACAAGGGATTATCGAACCAGCATCCAGTACGTACAACAGCCCTTTAGTTTTTGTTGAAAAAAAGGATGGGTCAATTAGATTAGTTTTGGACGCAAGAAGGATTATTAGGATAATAAAGCCAGAGACAGATCGGCCGCTGACACTTGACGAATTGCTACAAAAGTTCCACGGGATCAGAGTTCTCAGCTCAGTTGATTTGAGAATGAGTTTCTGGCAGGTGGAGTTAGATAGGGGGTGTAGAAAATACACTGCTTTCTTGTGCTACGGGAAATCGTATCAATTCCGGAAACTTCCATTTGGGTTAAATGTATCATCCGCGGCATTTATCAGAGCGCTAAATACTGTCATTCCTAATTAAATAAAAGATAAGGTAACACAGTGCGTGGATGATGTCCTGATAGCCGAAAGAAACTGGGAAGACCACAATAGAACGTTAAGCATATTGCTCGGTGCACTGGAGAGACATGGGGTGACCGTGAATTTGGGAAAGTCAGAATTTGGACGAAAAGAAATCGAGTTTCTAGGTCACATTGTGACACCAGAGGGAATAAAACCAAATCCAGACAAACTCGAAGCAATCAGAGATTTTCCGGTGCCGAGAACAAAACGTCAGCTACGGGGTTATTTAGGATTAATCAATTTTTACAGGAGGTTCATTAAGATTGGGGGTGCAGCGACACCCAGACTATGTCAGCTGACTGGAAAGAAAACGGTATGGAATTGGGACCCTGTCGCACAGGAAGAATATGAGGCGTTAAAGAAGGCACTACTATCGGCACCTCTTCTCAGGCATCCAGACCTAGGGAAGGAGTTTTGTATGGGCACGGACAGTTCCCGTAGTGGACTTGGGGTAACATTGTTCCAAGAGCAAGAGCAAGGAGGAGAAGTAATACAACAACCTAATGCAGTTGCCCCCCCCCCCCCCCCATGAATCATGGACCTTGCCGTTGGTGGGGAGGCTTGCGTGCCTCAGCGATACAGATGGCCGTACCGTAGGTGCAACCACAACGGAGGGGTATCTGTCGAGAGGCCAGACAAACATGTGGTTCCTGAAGAGGGGCAGCAGCCTTTTCAGTAGTTGCAGGGGCAACAGTCTGGATGATTGACTGATCTGGCCTTGCAACATTAACCAAAACGGCCTTGCTGTGCTGGTACTGCGAACGGCTGAAAGCAAGGGGAAACTACAGCCGTAATTTTTCCCGAGGACATGCAGCTCTACTGTATGATTAAATGATGATGGCGTCCTCTTGGGTAAAATATTCCGGAGGTAAAATAGTCCCCCATTCGGATCTCCGGGCGGGGACTACTCAAGAGGACGTCGTTATCAGGAGAAAGAAAACTGGCGTTCTACGGATCGGAGCGTGGAATGTCAGATCACTTAATCGGGCAGGTAGGTTAGAAAATTTAAAAAGGGAAATGGATAGGTTAAAGTTAGATATAATGGGAATTAGTGAAGTTCGGTGGCAGGAGGAACAAGACTTTTGGTCAGGTGATTACAGGGTTATAAATACAAAATCAAATAGGGGTAATGCAGGAGTAGGTTTAATAATGAATAAAAAAATAGGAGTGCGGGTTAGCTACTACAAACAGCATAGTGAACGCATTATTGTGGCCAAGATAGACACAAAGCCCATGCCTACTACAGTAGTACAAGTTTATATGCCAACTAGCTCTGCAGATGATGAAGAAATAGATGAAATGTATGACGAGATAAAAGAAATTATTCAGGTAGTGAAGGGAGACGAAAATTTAATAGTCATGGGTGACTGGAATTCGTCAGTAGGAAAAGGGAGAGAAGGAAACATAGTAGGTGATATGGATTGGGGGGAAGGAATGAAAGAGGAAGCCGGCTTGTAGAATTTTGCACAGAGCATAACTTAATCATAACACTTGGTTCAAGAATCATGAAAGGAGGCTGTATATATGGAAGAAGCCAGGAGATACTGACAGGTTTCAGATTGATTATATAATGGTAAGACAGAGATTTAGGAACCAGGTTTTAAATTGTAAGACATTTCCTGGGGCAGATGTGGATTCTGACCACAATCTATTGGTTATGAACTGCAGATTGAAACTGAAAAAACTGCAAAAAGGTGGGAATTTAAGGAGATGGGACCTGGATAAACTGACTAAACCAGAGGTTGTACAGAGTTTCAGGGAGAGCATAAGGGAACAATTGACAGGAATGGGGGAAAGAAATACAGTAGAAGAAGAATGGGTAGCTCTGAGGGATGAAGTGGTGAAGGCAGCAGACGACCAAGTGGGTAAAAAGACGAGGGCTAATAGAAATCCTTGGGTAACAGAAGAAATATTGAATTTAATTGATGAAAGGAGAAAATATAAAAATGCAGTAAATGAAGCAGGCAAAAAGGAATACAAACGTCTCAAAAATGAGATCGACAGGAAGTGCAAAATGGCTAAGCAGGGATGGCTAGAGGACAAATGTAAGGATGTAGAGGCTTGTCTCACTAGGGGTAAGATAGATACTGCCTACAGGAAAATTAAAGAGACCTTTGGAGAGAAGAGAACCACTTGTATGAATATCAAGAGCTCAGATGGAAACCCAGTTCTAAGCAAAGAAGGGAAGGTAGAAAGGTGGAAGGAGTATATAGAGGGTTTATACAAGGGAGATGTACTTGAGGACAATATTATGGAAATGGAAGAGGATGTAGATGAAGACGAAATGGGAGATAAGATACTGCGTGAAGAGTTTGACAGAGCACTGAGAGACCTGAGTCGAAACAAGGCCCCGGGAGTAGACAACATTCCACTAGAACTACTGATGGCCTCGGGAGAGCCAGTCATGACAAAACTCTACCATCTGGTGAGCACGATGTATGAGACAGGCGAAATACCCTCAGACTTCAAGAAGAATATAATAATTCCAATCCCAAAGAAAGCAGGTGTTGACAAATGTGAAAATTACCGAACTATCAGTTTAATAAGTCACAGCTGCAAAATACTAACGCGAATTCTTTACAGACGAATGGAAAAACTGGTAGAAGCTGACCTCGGGGAAGATCAGTTTGGATTCCGTAGGAATGTTGGAACACGTGAGGCAATACTGACCTTACGACTTATCTTGGAAGAAAGATTAAGAAAAGGCAAACCTACGTTTCTAGCATTTGTAGACTTAGAGAAAGCTTTTGACAATGTTGACTGGAATACTCTCTTTCAAATTCTGAAGGTGGCAGGGGTAAAATACAGGGAGCGAAAGGCTATTTACAATTTGTACAGAAACCAGATGGCAGTTATAAGAGTCGAGGGGCATGAAAGGGAAGCAGTGGTTGGGAAAGGAGTGAGACAGGGTTGTAGCCTCTCCCCGATGTTATTCAATCTGTATATTGAGCAAGCAGTAAAGGAAACAAAAGAAAAATTCGGAGTAGGTATTAAAATTCATGGAGAAGAAGTAAAAACTTTGAGGTTCGCCGATGACATTGTAATTCTGTCAGAGACAGCAAAGGACTTGGAAGAGCAGTTGAACGGAATGGACAGTGTCTTGAAAGGAGGATATAAGATGAACATCAACAAAAGCAAAACGACGATAATGGAATGTAGTCAAATTAAGTCGGGTGATGCTGAGGGAATTAGATTAGGAAATGAGACACTTAAAGTAGTAAAGGAGTTTTGCTATTTAGGGAGTAAAATAACCGATGATGGTCGAAGTAGAGAGGATATAAAATGTAGACTGGCAATGGCAAGGAAAGCGTTTCTCAAGAAGAGAAATTTGTTAACATCGAGTATAGATTTAGGTGTCAGGAAGTCGTTTCTGAAAGTATTTGTATGGAGTGTAGCCATGTATGGAAGTGTGACATGGACGATAACTAGTTTGGACAAGAAGAGAATAGAAGCTTTCGAAATGTGGTGCTACAGAAGAATGCTGAAGATAAGGTGGGTAGATCACGTAACTAATGAGGAGGTATTGAATAGGATTGGAGAGAAGAGAAGTTTGTGGCACAACTTGACTAGAAGAAGGGATCGGTTGGTAGGACATGTTTTGAGGCATCAAGGGATCACAAATTTAGCATTGGAGGGCAGCGTGGAGGGTAAAAATCGTCGAGGGAGACCAAGAGATCAATACACTAAGCAGATTCAGAAGGATGTAGGTTGCAGTAGGTACTGGGAGATGAAGAAGCTTGCACAGGATAGAGTAGCATGGAGAACTGCATCAAACCAGTCTCAGGACTGAAGACCACAACAACAACAACAATGCAGTTGCGAGCCGAATGCTTATCAAAGCTGAGAGAAATTACACGGTAACTGAGCTTGAAGGTTTGGCAATAGTATGGGGTTTTAGTAAGTTTAGATACTATTTGTATGGGAGGCATACTAATATCTATACTAACCACAAGTCACTACAGTTTCTGATGTCGGCCAAACTTGACCATAGACGACTCGCTTGGTGGGCACTCTATTTACAGGAGTTTCAGTTTTCGGTCATGTATATTCCTGGGCCACAGAATATAGTGGCAGATGCGTTGTCAAGGAACCCAGTAGGTCATGGTCAGTGCTTTGATGAGGAGGTAAACGAGAACAGATATGATATATTGTATATGCAGGGCGTGCCGTTCGAGAAATACATAGGGGCGGTACTCAAAAATATCGCGAAGAGCAGGATAAAGATGCATCATGGAGAATGGTGAAGAACAGAGTTAGAGTGAACTCAGATGCCAATATAGCGCGCTTTTGTATAATTCAGAACGGGGTCCTTTTCTACCGTAGAAATCCGAACACACAGGACTCGGTGTTGTGTATACCAAATGAAATAGTCAACAAGTTGATCTGGTACACGCACCTAAGTTACGGGCATTACGGGGCAAGGAAATGCTGTAAGAAGTCAAGGGAATCAGTTTATTTCATTAGTATGGAGAGGAGGATCAAGGACGTGCTAGGTAGTTGCAAATTGTGCCAGAAGGCAAAATCGTTAACTATCTCATGCAAAGCACCGCTTTTTCCGATAGTTCCAGGTAGATTGAGGGAATTCGGAGCAACAGATTTGTTTGGCCCGCTACCTAAGTCAGTGCAAGGATACAGATATGTTTTAGTAGCAGTGGAATTGGTGTCAAAGTGTGTGACTTTTACCGCATTGAAACGTGCGACGGGAAGGAGAGTAGCAGCAGCAATCGTTAAAAACTTTTTGCGAGAAGTAGGAACTGTAGAAAAGTTCATAGCTGACAATGGACCACAATATAGATCCAGACAATGGCTAATCACACTGAAGAGAAGAAGGATAAAACCGGTGTTCATATCCAGATACCATGCTGCAAGTAACCCCAGTAAAAGACTGGTAAAAGAACTGGGAAAGTTGTGTAAGATCTATTGCCATAGGCAACATAGAAGTTGGAGTATTTTTCTCAAAGATTTTCAGGACATCCTCAATGAGCTACCATATGGAGCAACTGGTTTATCACCAATTACGGTACTAAAGAATGAACTACCACCAGATAGAGGTTGGGAGCTGGTAGATTTTCCGCGATCAGGAAAGCAGAGGCACACAGAAATTGTCAAGGTTGCGATAGGGCGTATTATGAAAGCAGCTAAGGATAGGCAGGAGAAGCAGAAAGGAAAGATCCGTAAGATCGAATTGGCAGTAGGAGACAAGGCTCTAATTAAAACTCATCGATTATAAAAGAAGCACAGATTCCTAACCAGCAAATTCTTTACGGTGTATAGTGGACCATTCAGAGTGAGGCGTATTGTCCATGAAAATGCTGTACTGGTTGAGACGATATAGGGAAAACAATCTCGTGGGCTTCATCACATTTCTAACATCAAATTATGGAAAAGTTAAGGATAGATCGAAAGTAGGCAATTTATGGTAGATAGTCAGTGTATTTATTTGTGGTGTGTAACGTTGTGCAGGGTCAAATCGAACATAAGAATTTTCAGGCGGGATGTCAGGAAGTATGACGGAATAGACTGGTCGAATGAGTCATGAACAGGAGTCGACAGAGTGGTGTATGTACGTATTTTTTGTCATATGAATAAGGATCAAGCAGAAACGACGTGATGATTAATGAGTGGATAAAGATGGTAGATAATGAGAGAAGCGACGTAATAAATAGTAGTTGATAAAGGTGATATTTAAGGAGAGAAGCGACGTGAAGCAGTGTGATTAATAAAGAGAGATTCGACGTGATGAAACAGTGGTAAATAAAGGCGAGTAGAATTAATAATGTGGAGATGTCTTAGATGTATGTTATAGAGAGGCCTGTGTATGCTGCAATCGAGATTGATGCAAATGGCGAAGGAAGACCAGGAAATGATGGGAGTAATGGACGGACGGAGAGCCAAAATACGAATGAAGAGATGAGGACAACTGCACAACGTGAAGGGACATAAAGGGAGTATGAGATACAGATGGTGAACGTTGTGTAATACTGACGTAGGATGTAATATAAGTGTAAATCTAATTTTTAATTCTTACCATAAGATTTGCAATTTGGCAAAAATTATTTTTGTTGTTGTTGTTGAAGCCTGGTACCAGTATAACTAATCAAAACGGTACCAAGAATGTGTACAGTTATTTTGCAGGATCAATAATTTGTGTATTTTTTGTTCTTAGATGAAATGTCGCAATTCTAAAGTGATATTTAGCTGGATGAATAGTCGGTAAAGTGAATGCGGAGGTAAGCCGATGGAGAGAGGTGCCAGAGTGGAAGGACGAATTCGGAGATTGGAATGCTATCTCCGAAACAGGTTGGTTGGTTGGTTGGTTGGTTTGGGGAAGGAGACCAGACAGCGAGGTCATCGGTCTCATCGGATTAGGGAAGGAAGTCGGCCGTGCCCTTTGAAAGGAACCATCCCGGCATTTGCCTGGAGCGATTTGGGGAAATCACGGAAAACCTAAATCAGGATGGCCGGACGCGGGATTGAACCGTCGTCCTACCGAATGCGAGTCCAGTGTGTAACCACTGCGCCACCTCGCTCCGAAACAGCTTCATGTGTTATGTGGTTGAGTATAAGGGAGCAAAGGTATGGTATGTTGTCGTGGGTGTGGTGGTGTTAAGGTTAGCTGACTTCTAGACCTATTCTGTTAGTGTATTAATGGATTGAATGAGAAGGAAAATGTGATGTCTGGTGAGTGAGAGTCGTAGAGTAGTGTGATCAATGCGCACACTCCTGTAAAGGGGATGCTACCGATCCATAACTAAAATATTATTGTGCTTTATTGTTTGATTTGGATGAACCTCGATGGTTGGTCACGATCTGACATCATGTGGATAGTTCATACATGTCCTAGAAATGTTGTTATATATAATAAAGAGGTAAAATATATAAAGAGATACTAATTTCAGTCTGTCACGTGCACAAAGGTGCATTGTATGTTGTAGATTTAGAGTCATCAGTTTCTAAAATGTTTATTGTGTTAGGATGTTAAAGTAGTTTACTATTTAATAACATGTGGTAGGTGATTGTGAGCTCTGTAGATTATTTCATATTTTTCTGTTAGAACACTTTCAAGGGGTATTAATTTCAGTCTGCCACAAGCACAAAGGTTCACTGCATATTGTAGTTCTAGAATCAACAGTTTCTAATATTTTCACTGTGATAGGATGTTAGAGTAGTCTACTATTTGATATTGTAATTATGAGCTGTATAGATTGTTTCTTATTCCTTTTTTTTTTTACACTTTCATGTTTTGTATGAGGGACGACAGGTACAATCAATAGCACAAGTGTGGGCCATATATAGAAAAGGGATAAATGTTGATGTTGTATGTGAAGAAAATTAGCGTGTATGATTTTACGTTTTTTGGAACAAAGATTCTTTTATTACCAATGTATCTAATACATCATACATGTAATCAATGAGTATTTAAATACTGTAAGAATATCCTTTTGTCTGTAATGTTGCGAGATGCATGGAAGGGTCTGACTGATTGGGTGTCGTAGCGCTGAGGGGCTACATCGGCATGGGAGAGGCGACAGAGCTGCGGCACTCTCCACTCCACTGCCGGTCGGGGTACACTCCACACGCCCGCTACAGCAGGTCAACGACCTGGGGCGACACGCACGTACCACTGGCCATTCATAAGTTCCGCCACCCTTACGATTGGGGACAGTATCCCATGGAGGCAACAGCGGGTGTTTTCTTCTGCTCAACGGCTCGCGCGGCGGCGGCACGGCAGAATGAACGACGCGCGGCAGAGTCCGGCGGGCATTTTTTACCAGCAACTATTAACTAGTACTGGACTGTGGAGCCGTGAAACAAGATGACTGCTCGTATGTCTCCATAAGGTGGAAAGTGAAGGACTGGTGTATCCACGTTGTGAGTGGTGGAAAAGATTTTGTCTTTAGCAGACAGGACGATTGTTTTGTTTTGTCTTGACCACTGAATGGTGGGATCCATAAACTTTTGGCAGTGACTTGTTAAGTGTGCTCTGTGAATTGCATGTGGGACGCTTGGTATACTTAAAGAGGACAGTTGTCGTTTGGTGACTAATTATTGTATGAACGCAAGAAACTAAAGTGGGACATTGACATTTGCATTTGTAGTAGGAGACATTTCTTTAATTGGTGCGGGAATAAGTGCTGTTTGTTGGAACTTACGACTTTTAAAAACACTGTGAACTGAAAGGACAGAACTGTGGGTAATAGTAGTTGTAGGACCATTTCTGGACGACCAGATTCGTGTGGATGGTACTCTGAGAGTGACTATGACATTTGTGTTTAATGTGTTCAAAATGCCGATTTGAGTGACTTAAAGACTTTCGTCCGGGTAACCATGGGAGAGCTTTGACACCGAGACAGTGTTTCTAGGGAACCTGTCAGCAACTTTTTTGACCCCAAGAAAATCGCAGAATGAAATGATTCCGTGTGACTCGCGAGTTAGGGAATAATGTATTTGTACTTGTAATTGTGTAAATTTTTTTATATGTTTCATTCCAGAAGGGACAGCAAGTCTAATTGTATTTCATTAACATTTGTGTTTAGACTATTTAGTGTTTTTTATTTTTTTTTTGCTTGTTCTGGGTTACCAGTTGACGTAGCATGTTTATTAGAATATTTGGTACAATGATGCTTTAATTATTAGCCAGTGGCGTAATACTAACGTAGCGGCTCTTGTTGCATTGGTTCAAAAGGTTCAAATGGCTCTGAGCACTATGGGACTCAACTGCTGAGGTCATTAGTCCCCTAGAACTTAGAAC
This sequence comes from Schistocerca nitens, assembly GCF_023898315.1. NCBI lineage: Eukaryota > Metazoa > Arthropoda > Insecta > Orthoptera > Acrididae > Schistocerca > Schistocerca nitens. The sequence goes on from NW_026045897.1 coordinate 3,068,241, forward strand.
TAGTTAAACCTAACCAACCTAAGGACATCACACACATCCATGCCCGAGGCAGGATTCGAACCTGCGACCGTAGCGGTCTCGCGGTTCCAGACTGCAGCGCCAGAATCGCGCGGCCACTTCGGCCGGCTGTTGCATTGGTCAGTAAGGTTGTCACAGGGGACAAGAGTTTGCATTGCACAACAAATATCAGAATTAACTGATGCATTTTGATGTCGTGGACAGTAATGATCTTGTTGGTGTGTTGACTGAAGCCACTTATTTTCATCATCACAGTGGTGATATTTCACATTAAAGTGTAACGAAGGCTAGTCGAAATGCAAGTTCTTGTCATCTAAATGTGTAACAACAGAGAAATGAGCAGTAGAGTAAGATACGAGAGCTACTGGTGGGTTCAAACAATTATTGCTAACTATTTATTGCGTGCATTGATCAAAGTTGATAGACTGACTAGCTCATCAGCAGGTATTTGTACTGGTGGACAAGGATAAGGTTAAACTCACAGTCGAGTAGTGGTTGCAATTGCTTAAGTGATGATAGTTAATGAGGTATGACATGATGTCTTAGATGAACTATATCACGTAACCAGTATGTAACGTGTGGTATATATCATTGTTTTTCTTCTCAGTTATATTTCTCTGTACGTTTGATGTATATTTTAGAGTAATGGTATGGAGCCTGACATTATACATGGAACTAGTGTACGCAATATTTTCTTTTGTTGACTTTGTTTTGTATTTAGACATTGCCGTGTAAAAGATTATTACAACACAATTTATGAATGTCGGATAACTTGATCTGCGTTTGGACGGTGAGCTATTTAAAATTTCATGAGTACAATTAGTATTTTTAGTTTTTGTCATAGAATTTGTCAGAACAACAGATTTTTTTGTAAAATAACTCAATTTAAATTAATACAGCAAAGCCGGATACCAGTGTGGGAAAGAATGACAATTTATTTATTTAATTGATCACATGTGCACTCCCACAAAATAAATCCCTACATCCAGTTTGGTGAGATCTGTGAAATGAATGAATGTATGGTCGTCTGCTAACCGCAGCTAGTGAATGTGAATATGTGATCATCTATGAGACGATCCTTTGGCCACCTTTGGTGGGACCAAAGAGATGAAATTTACCTGAGCTTTGAGCGCCTGAAATGTGGCTGACCAATACGGTAGCAAGGTGCTCCTCCACTTCGGCAGAGGTGCGAGAGAACCTGAAGAACGGCCATGTTTCAGCACTCTGCCGCTGGATCTTGTGCTATTAAGACCTGTCTTAGGTGCGCTCCGTAAAGACAGAAGAGTGGAGACATGGCATGCATGTGGAATATTTAAGAGTAGTTTGAAATAATAATTTCTCTATTTCAGGAACTTTTGTGGGAGAATTAAATGTCAGGCAGGTAATATTAATGGGATCGTAGTAATCTTCGGAAGTGACCAACGGTCACAATGAAACCACGTGTAGCAATAAGTTGAAATACTTCTGTGTGCTTAAGCTAAGCTGAATTACTAGCGTGTGTACTATAAGTTGAAATATTTAAGAAATAGTGTGTGCAGGACTTGAAATTAGAGGCGAGTACTTCCACGTGGTGAGTACTGTGTGAGTCTCAATCTGTGTATGAGACAAAGGATAAAGAGAAGTACTCATCCATGATATCAGTTGAGGACTCGTGTGTGATGAATATGTTCTTAATATTACTTTGCGATATATGTTTCCGTGTGACGCTTGATTCCAACTATAATACTCTGAGAGAGAAACAAGGTGAGTCAGCCGTCTATCCAGCAACGCCACTTGGCTTGCATTGCACAGGAAGACGTGCATATATCTCTAGAGTTCATAGCAGGAAAGTAGAATTACGTAGTGGGGCAGTGTCGTGTGAAACTGGGATAAATATTAATTGAAGTGGGAAAGCTGAAAGTGATAATGTTGTGACTATTCCCTGTGTTGTATTTCATGTTGTAGTGTGGTGTGTGTCATGTAATTTAAGTATGTGTGGTTTGCATGGGAGAGTAGCAAGGTAGTTTCATAGGCAGTGGGTTATGCGTGTTCCTTATGTACTGCTCGGTCTGGAGGAAAGTTTCGTGATGATGATTGTGAGAGTCGAAGTGTGAGAAATAATAAAAGATCCACCATCCTATCCAGAAAGTGCACTGTAGCGTTAAATAATTAGAGACCATAAGATAGAGATTCACCCATGTAAAGCCATGCCCACTGGGCGGAATTTCTCTTGTGTTATTGTTGTAGGTTAAAGAATTTGTGTGTTTAGGTTATAGAATTTATCGGAATAAATAAGATAGTGAAAAGAAAAAGATTGGTGGCCTTTTCCTTCGAATTCTATGTTGTCATGATATCCAGAATTTATAATGTGTGCGCCACTCATATTCAGTGCGATGGCCACGCGTTGATAAAAGCCGTTAAATAAAAAAAAAAAAGGAAATGTGGTATTGCCAGTGCGTAGTGAACAGTCAGAGTTCTGTAAATTACTGATAGTCAGATGTGCGTTTCCGTTGCGTATTATTCATACAGGAGGATAATTTGTAACTTAATTGTGAGTACGAGAGTTCATGTTACTCGATAAATAAGAATGAATCCACTCGCTTGGCAGACCACTCATCTTGCAGGCCTGACTGCTTGATGCCACAGTATGAGCAAGGCATGTGGGTGCCTCTCAACACGACGGACAAAATGTACACCACGTCGTTCCAAGTCGGCTCTCAGCTCGTCATCGGATTGTAACAAGAGGTCACGATGGTAAATAATCCCCTGTACCATATTTAAGCTACTGTGGGTAGTGACGGTAACAGGGACGTCACCCAGCTTATCACACAAGAGAAACTCTCGTGACTGGGCTGGGGAGGACGTCTTGAGGAGGATGGACCCATTCCTCATTTTAGACAACCCCGCCACTTCCCCAAACTTATCCTCCAGGTGTTCCACAAAAAACAGAGGCTTCGTCGTAAGAAAGGAGTCACCATAAGTCCTGCTGCAGACAAGGTATTGTGGTTTGTAAGGCTCCCGCTTGGCACTAGATACGCGTCCCTCCCACGGCGCAGCCAACGAGGGGAACGACTGAGGGTCATATTGCGCAGCATCAAAGTCAACTATGCCTCGCTTAGAGACGCTGGTGGCCGTGCGACCACCAGCTTCATTGCGCCACATCCGCCCAGATGCCACCTACTCCGAACGAGGGCTCTCCCCAAGGGCGCCACCCAGCCAAAGCAACGGGTACCTGGCCGATATCCCGTTGCCCGGAGTCCCCGTGCCCCAGACAAGATGGGCACATACTCCTTGGCACGCGTGGGGAGGAAACAGCTCTGGCATCTGTAGTGCGATCCCTGCTTGGTCAGGGGGCTACCACCAAGAGGATACATGACGACCCCACCACAACAGACTGGTTACCGTGCTGTATTTTAGGTGTTGAAAGGGTCCACAGTTGTCGGGGGCGCTAAGAAGCGGATTACGCACAAGACAAGAAGGAGGCAACCCAGAAGAAGTTGGGTGTAAATCCCGCCACACGACAATAGGTAGCATGCAAGATGGTGGTGCATGATGGACCAATAGAAAAACACCACGTAAGGCGTCCTTCCCCAAATGGCACGCACTAACAACGGAAATTTGGAAAAAACGGAGGTCAAACCCAAGAGGGGACCATCACATTAAGGCCGAAACGTTTGAGACTCCTTTTAGTCGCCTCTTACGACAGGCAGGAATACTGCGGGCCTATTCTTACCCCCGAACCCGCAGGGGGATTACGTCACGTCTCACTGAGCACGCAAACATGCCGCCACTATTTCGCGGGTCTCACGCAGCCGTCGATCCGAGGGCGGCAAGGGACAGCTTTTTTGTGAACACATTCAGTGCATTAAATAAGTTGCTCACTCGTTACAGTGTGTAACATTGTGAGTAAAATAATCATCTTTTGCAATGTACGAACCACCCATCGATTCGACGGGTGGATAGCACCCACTACGTTTCACGTTTATTGTGATTTTTATGGTTGATAAATGATAAAAATTTGAAGGAATTCGATATCGTGAACGCTATAGCCTTTGACATTCTTGTGACCATTATATACAATATACACTCCTGGAAATGGAAAAAAGAACACATTGACACCGGTGTGTCAGACCCCCCATACTTGCTCCGGACACTGCGAGAGGGCTGTACAAGCAATGATCACACGCACGGCACAGCGGACACACCAGGAACCGCGGTGTTGGCCGTCGAATGGCGCTAGCTGCGCAGCATTTGTGCACCGCCGCCGTCAGTGTCAGCCAGTTTGCCGTGGCATACGGAGCTCCATCGCAGTCTTTAACACTGGTAGCATGCCGCGACAGCGTGGACGTGAACCGTATGTGCAGTTGACGGACTTTGAGCGAGGGCGTATAGTGGGCATGCGGGAGGCCGGGTGGTCGTACCGCCGAATTGCTCAACACGTGGGGCGTGAGGTCTCCACAGTACATCGATGTTGTCGCCAGTGGTCGGCGGAAGGTGCACGTGCCCGTCGACCTGGGACCGGACCGCAGCGACGCACGGATGCACGCCAAGACCGTAGGATCCTACGCAGTGCCGTAGGGGACCACACCGCCACTTCCCAGCAAATTAGGGACACTGTTGCTCCTGGGGTATCGGCGAGGACCATTCGCAACCGTCTCCATGAAGCTGGGCTACGGTCCCGCACACCGTTAGGCCGTCTTCCGCTCACGCCCCAACATCGTGCAGCCCGCCTCCAGTGGTGTCGCGACAGGCGTGAATGGAGGGACGAATGGAGACGTGTCGTCTTCAGCGATGAGAGTCGCTTCTGCCTTGGTGCCAATGATGGTCGTATGCGTGTTTGGCGCTGTGCAGGTGAGCGCCACAATCAGGACTGCATACGACCGAGGCACACAGGGCCAACACCCGGCATCATGGTGTGGGGAGCGATCTCCTACACTGGCCGTACACCACTGGTGATCGTCGAGGGGACACTGAATAGTGCACGGTACATCCAAACCGTCATCGAACCCATCGTTCTACCATTCCTAGACCGGCAAGGGAACTTGCTGTTCCAACAGGACAATGCACGTCCGCATGTATCCCGTGCCACCCAACGTGCTCTAGAAGGTGTAAGTCAACTACCCTGGCCAGCAAGATCTCCGGATCTGTCCCCCATTGAGCATGTTTGGGACTGGATGAAGCGTCGTGTCACGCGGTCTGCACGTCCAGCACGAACGCTGGTCCAACTGAGGCGCCAGGTGGAAATGGCATGGCAAGCCGTTCCACAGGACTACATCCAGCATCTCTACGATCGTCTCCATGGGAGAATAGCAGCCTGCATTGCTGCGAAAGGTGGATATACACTGTACTAGTGCCGACATTGTGCATGCTCTGTTGCCTGTGTCTATGTGCCTGTGGTTCTGTCAGTGTGATCATGTGATGTATCTGACCCCAGGAATGTGTCAATAAAGTTTCCCCTTCCTGGGACAATGAATTCACGGTGTTCTTATTTCAATTTCCAGGAGTGTACATGCCTGTCAGTGTTGATTATCCTCGTAATTCAGCACTTTGTTATATCTATCTGGTAAAAGAATCTTACACTCGCTATCGAGCCTTAGAGATGTTTTACATCCATATCTTCTATTTACGCTGCTGGCGTTTGTGATTTTGTATAAACGTCCTTCTTCTAAGTGGCTAAACCTTTTATAAAGCATTGGAGCGTTCAAGTTATTGAGTTTCGTCTTCAACGGATCTCGTTCCATTTTATTATCCGAAATATGTGTATGTTTAGGGATTTATCGCTTCCAGTTGTGCCACAGTATTCTTTGAAGTCTTCATTATTGCCTTGAATGAAGAAGATGTCTTTGCGCAATTTATACCAAATAATGGTAGATAAAATTTAGCTGCTCTCACTAGAACGTTCGAGAAATCATTGTATTCGTAGAATATACCGACCTTGAAGAAGTACAACACGCCGTTTATGTATCTAAATACAGAGTCCAAAGCCGATGGCACGTCTTGTGCAACTACTTTACTGCTGCTTTATCAAGAGCATATCCTAACAAGGGTAAATATATTGAAAGTACGATTATTACGTTCATAGAAAAATTATTACTATTATTACTTTTCATGCAATTCAGTTTTCATGGAAGTCTATAGAATTACAAGGGGCGTGCGCTTATGCTTTCTTGTACCCGTGGTTGGTATATTATTTTTTGAGTCAAATGTTTCTGCTTTCTTGGCAGGTACACGCTACGGCAAATATACAAAAAGCTGTCCTCCTTTTCGTGAATTGAGAGAAATAGCAAGGGAAAATAGAGTCAAAGGATATTCTGTTCAGAGAAAAGCTACTGAATTTGATAAATTTAAACAAGGAGCGTTTGGAGAGAATTAGGCAGTTTCAATTTGCTTATTCGAGACAGTTCCAAAGCATAAAGTCAGGAAAACAATAGAAAGACTAGGCGATATTTTTCTTTTCAGGAAAAAACTGTTCACGTCGTTGAAAGAGAAGTTACCGTTCGAGATTCGTCCTGGTGATCGTACAGTATTGCTAAAAAATATAACGTTTGGCACACAGCTTATCGTATTAAAAGCAAAGACTTGAAAGGTAAACCCATAGAGCAAATGAAAGCAATCGGGAAAGCTGTACACGCAGCCATCAGTGAGGTAAGAAAGCTGTTTTCAAGCAAGGCGATCAAATGAAGGTAGTTGCTGTAAGTAATCATATTAACCACGCAATTTCGTCGAAAAGGAATTTAAAAGTCTATGCTTCACGGGTACCTCCGCAGATTGAAGGAATATTGACACGTAATGATAATTTAGACATAAACAATACCACATTATACTTTGTGGTCTACAAAATGCCTAGAGGTACAGACGCAAATCGTAAGAAATTAGTGACTATTGCTAATTATATCATTAGTAAGAGAAGCATAAACAGAATAACCAACACTGATAACCTGTGCGGTCTGTGAGCAATAATCACAGCACTAACCTACGAAACTAGAAACATACTCGACAAGGAATTGACGGGTAATGAAGTTCCCTACATTACGGAAAAAAACTTGGAAAAGAATTACGAAGAGGCGTTCAGTCTGGCCGATATCAACGATACAGCAGAATTTTTGAATGTTCACATTAAGGTTGTTTCAGCTGCTGCAAATAACAAGGTAATTCATTTCTCAGGCGCGGAAAGAGAGAAAACGATTTACTTGTACTTGAATACGATCACTATGATGCAATCAATAACATGAAGGGTTTTAGTGGCAGCTGAAGTGTGACGTTCCCTTCGATCACAAGGACAAATACTCTTGCAAAAAAAGATAAAGGAAATGTGTGCAATTTGTGTTTCAGATCAAAGCATGATAATACAGAAGGAAAGCGATCAAGGATTTATTGTAAAATGTGCAATAGGTTTTATCTTGATAAGGATAACCACAAACGAATTAGTGAAGCAGTTTATGAGCTGCTATAGTGTAAAAATATATGCAAAAGGCGGCCACAACTGTGGTTTCTCTGAATGCCGAAATTGTAATGAAAATGTAAAGATAAGTGAAGACGAATGCTATATGCAAAGGAGAAATAGTCGGGGTGGTTACTGCGAGGATTATTGTACTTGTAACGGAAGAGGCACTAAACGATTTCAAAAATGCACTTACACAGAAAGGTACTACTTTTTTGATTTCGAAGCAGAACATGATACAGGAGTACGCGCGCCAAACTTTCTCACTGTGCACGACCAAAGAAAACAGATACGAGTTCAGAAATAACAATGAACTTTGTGAATAGTTGATATCACACAGTAACAGGATATAGCACACAGTGCAATGGCTTATGCTCCGTAGGTCATTTTGCAGAATTGTGTCAATAACGGCAGTAAGATGAAAACCATTTACCAAGGGACGAAGCTTATGGAGCTGAAAATACATACCTTAAAGCTAAGAATACTTTACAGTACAAACGTGATCCAAGACGGCCTCGTGTTGTTTCCAAAGACAGTCGGTCTGAAAGAACTGAAAAAAATGCCACTTTCCGCACTTCTTCAATAAACGCGAAAATCAAAATTACGTTGGGCAAATTCTAGCGACCAAGTACTTTGGTGTCGACACTATGAAACCTGAAGCTAGAAAAGCGTTCTTAGAATGGCACGCTCAGAACGTGAAGGAAAACTACGTGTTTGGCTTCCAGAAGGAACTAGCTGAATATTGCCATTCTGATGTCGAGACATTGAGCCGTAGATGTCTCGAATTTAGGCAAAATTTCCTAGAAATAGCGAATATTGATCCATTCCAGTACATAACAATCGCTAGTATATGTATGGCTATTTACAGGTCAAAATTCCGTGACCATAACACGATTGCTGTAGTCAAAGAGCAAAAGAAGGAAATGTTTAGCAAAGGGAATTGCGTGGTTAAAATCCTTTCCTAATGTACAACATGCATTGAACGGTGTGATGCAAAAGTTGACAGCTACGACGAAAGCACGAAAACCGTGTAACAATAACACGGTTGCTTTTGGCATGGTTGACCTAAACGTTATTCGGCAGTTAGAGTCAACAATGTGAACAATGAATCGATGGATGATCTCTTTTCAATGACAGCAGAGTGAACACAGGCGTTGAGGAGTGCTGGTTATAACGTTGTCGAGACGTGAAGTGGAAAAATTCTAAGCCTTACAAAGAGAACGTAAATAAAGCAATAAATGTCGTAGAACCACTGTATCCTAGAGACGCGTTTCTCGGTGGAAGAAAAAACGCTGCCAAGTTGAAGGTTTCAGGCAAGAAACCGCCATACATAGACATCTGCAGCCCATATCCAACAGTGATGTGTTACGACGATTGTCCCACTGGGCACCCCGTCCGCATACTGAGACCATAAAAACACGACGAAGAATGGTTTGGTTTTGTTAAATGCAAAGTACTTGCGCCTCGAGGCTTGTATCATCCTGTGCTTCCAGTTACACAGGAAGAGCTTTTGTTCGCTCTGTGTGCGAAATATGTAGAAGGAAAGCCTCATAGTTGCTGCAACCATAGCGACGATCAGCGAGCATTTGTAGCAACTTGTACAACGATAGAGCTCAACAAGGCCATAGAAAAAGGCTATAAAATTTACAAGGTGCGGCATTTTGATCGCATAAGTAATGAGTTGTTCAGAGACTACAATAAAACCTTCATGAAGTTCTAACTGGAAACTAGTCCTTGGGAAGACGATTACAAGTCGAAAGAAGAATACGGTCGAGTTAGCAAAGAAAAGCAAGATATTGAGCTCGATATTAGCAATATTGAAACGAACGCCGGCAAGCGACCTGTTGCCAAAATACGCCTCAATTCTCTTTAGGGAAAATTCGGTCAGAGGCTGAACTTGCCACAAACAGAAGTTACAGACGTCGTTAAACGACGGCAGGAGCTACTACTCGACAACAGAATGGAGATAACTAATGTGATACCAATCAATGAGGAAATAATTGAAGTGAAATATCCCTACGATGATTTTTATGTTGAAGATAACACAAGTACTGACATATTTGTAGCCGCTTTCACTACAGCCAACGCTAAAATGAGGTGCTCGATAGATTAGGCGATAAAGTTGTATACTACGACAAACACTCTATTGTTTACATTGACGATGGCACAAACACCGTGCAAAGAGGTGCTTGACGAATGGACAGATGAATTTGGCAAAGACGATTTTGACGTTGAATGGATTAGCACTGGCCAAAAAAGCTACTTATCAAACATGTAAAGGCAAACAGACCATCAAACTTAAAGGCTTCACTCTAACTACGAAAATTCCGTAAAACTCAGTATAAAGACGATGATCGAATTAATACAGACTTCTGAAGATAAGATTATCATAAGCAATAACATGATTACGAGAGATAAAAAGAGGAAAAATCTGGTGAATGAATTTTTAGCAAAAGAGTTTAAATTTAACTACGATATGCGAATGCTTCGAGAGTAAAATGACGGCATAACTGATACACTTCCGTGGAGTTATTAAAGAAAAACTTTTTTATATATAAATGGAAACAGTGATTACAGAAGACATCGGGGATCCTGCTCGTGGGTACGAGCTCATACTCCATAACAATATAGAAATAATAAATACGATATCTACCAAGGAGGAAATATTAAAGGTGGCATGTAACTACTACTACTGATAATTTTATAGGTCAAGGCCTATAAAATTTCAAACTTGTGGCCGCTCAAAAAGTCGCTGCATATTACGGCTCGCCAGCTGCTGTGGCTGCTGATGGGCGGCCGTATAAATGGCATCGAAAAAGAGTTTGCCAAAAAGTGCTCGCAAAAAAACGGATGCCAAAAACATGCTCGCAAAAAAGCGACCACCATCTTTTGAACAAAAAGTTGCCGTTTCAGGGAGGAGTCATCTTTTGGGCGAAAAGGGGCCGCTATAAATTTACTGCCATCTTTTAGCCGAAGTGTTGCAGGTTTAGGGAGGCGTCATATTTTGCGCAAAATGTTAAGGGTTCAGGGAGGCGTCATCTTTTGCGAATAAACTGACCGCCCAAAAGTGCTCGTCAAAAAGTCGCCAACATTTTGCAAAAAAGTTACCGTTTCGACGGACGCAACAAAATTCGCCAACATTTCCAAAAATGTGAGCGTCGAAAGGCTACTACCATCTTTTGGCCAAAATGTTGAGAGGTTTGTCTCGTACCGACGACTATACTACTCCTCGCCTGTATGTCGGTGCTTATAGACCCGCATCGAAGTCGCGCTGCGTTGCATGTAAGCTGCAGAAATGCCGTCAAATCGAAACTTTTTGATCGCCAGCTATGTTAGCGTAAATTCCGAAGGAATGCCTCCCACTAGTGAGAGCATTAAAAAATCCTAATGGTAAACTGGCTAAGCATTTGCAACAAAAAACCAGCGTTCAAAGCGGTCCTGAAATGAAGTGAAACTCACAGAACACTAAGTACAGAAAGCTGGTTAAAGCCTGAAGTTGATAGCAGTGAGATTTTTGGAGAAAATTTAAGCGTATATCGAAAGAGTAGGCTGATAGAAAATGAAGGTGATGGGTTTGTCGCAGTAGACGAGAAACTCAAATCCGCCGAGATAGAAATTGAGTGCATGAATGATTGTTTGGGCAGGACTCAGCATCACGGGTGGGCATGAAACTGTAATTGGGTACTTCTTTCGTCCACCATACTCACCTCCTGATTTTATCGAAAACTTTAGGGAAAAACTCAATTCTGTTCCCCGTAAGTTCGCCAGTCATACTGTAATCACTGGTGCAGACTCTAATCGTCCAACAATCAATTGGGAAAGTTGTAGTTTGTAAGTGGTGGGAGTTAAAATGGCTCTAAGCACTATGGGACTTAACATCTGAGGTCATCAGTACCCTAGACTTAGAACTACTTAGACCTAAGGACATCACACACATCCATGCCCGAGGCAGGATTCGAACCTGCTACCGTAGCAGCATTGCCGTTCCGGACTGAAGCGCCTAGAACCGCTCGGCCACAGCGGCCGGCCTGTGATGGGAGTGACAAGACTCCTGTGAAACAGTATTAAACGCCTTGTCTGAAAACTACTTAGAACAGATAGTTCGCAACCTCATCCAAGATGAAATCATATTACTTTTAATGGCTCTAAAAAGAGTATATTCACACTTAAACATGTAGCAGTGATCATGAGGTATTTGTAGCAGAAATGATTACCGAAGTACAAAGGACAACTAAATCAACTAGGAAGATTTATGAAATCAGCAAACTAGGTGAAAAGGCAATAGTGACTTATTTCAACGAGGAACTGAAGCTCTTAGCTCAGGCCAGGAGCATATAGGAACTACAGACGTGGTAACCGTGTGCTGGACAGATATGTACCCAGATCCTCCGAGGTATACGGTAACTGTAAAGAAACTTCTCAGCAAACAGAGCCTCCAGTGACCACCGTAGCGGAATACTGTCAAACGGTCTCATAAAACCCAAAGAAATTCTGGTCATATGTAGAAGCCGTTAGTCGGACCGAAGACTGCGTCCAATCACACAAATAAAGAAAAGCAAAACCAGAAGTCTTTAACTCAGTTTTCAATCTCGCTTTTACAGAGGAAATTTGATCCTCGCACCACTATAAAAATGAGTGAAATAAGTATTAGTGTCAGTGGCGTTGAGAGACGGGCGAAACCGTAAAAACTGAACAAAGCTCCAGAGCCACACTGAAACTCTATCAGATCTTATACTGAATATAGAGCTCAGTTAGCACCCTTTTTAACTATAAAGTATTGTAGATTCTTCAAACAAAAATCGTACCCAGTAGTTGAAAGAAATCACAGATAACACATATTTTCTAGAAGGATAGTAGAAGATCCATAAAACTACCGTCCAGTATCTTTGACATCAATTACTTGTAGAATATTGGAACATATTCTGAGCTCAAACGTAACGCGATATCTCGAACAAAATGGCCTCCTTCACGCCAGCCCCCACGAGTTCCGAATACATCGATCATATGGTGAAACCCAACTCGCATTTTTCTCACTTGTCGCTGCGCGGGGTACCCTCTCCCCAGATGGTGTTTGCGTACGGCCAACCAGATGAAAACAGCTGACAGGCAGCACGGCTGTATCAAAACAGGTACCCGAACATACACCAGCCACATCGCACAACATTTCAAGACCGTTTCGGGCGTTTTTGTAATCGAGGGTCCTTTCAGACATACGAACGTGCAATGAGACTGCTGACCGTTCGCACACCGGGCTTGGAGCACCGGGCTCTATGGGACATTGAGACCAACAACGACGATACAGTCAAGCTCCAGTGGCACGCCAACTTGTCATCCTGCATGGCAACCACTACTATCCCTATTACCTCCAACGCCATGGGAGCCACTTTAGTCATCTGTTGTAACGTGGATGCGATGCAGCTGTGTACCGCGTTCCGGGGCGATTTGCTGTCGGTGCAAGCACACCGTCCACTGCTGGACACATGTTCATACGACTTTTTGTCTTCCATTTCCAGTCAGGAATTCACCCCTGCAGTTTTTTTCGGATTTATTAATGTTTAAACTTATTTATTTATATTGTAAGTTCCCTTCTTCAAGCTGAGATATCCGCCTGGTTTCAGGCAGCCCACGTAACGTTAATTTCATGCTTGACTGCAAACTGCGGCATTGGTGCAGAACTTTGAAGCAGAGCGTGCAGACGTTCATGATGCACGCAGTCAGTGAAGGAAGCGAGTGTCATCAGGTAGAGTCCTGCGTGACAATACTCAGACGAACACCGCAGCCGCAACAAAGACGCTCTTACACTCGAGGTATGAATTAAGAAACGCCTTCAGTCACAACTTTTCGTGTTTTATTCAGTACACGATGCATTTCAGGCCCTGTGGGTCCATCATCAGGTATGATTCGTCTTAATAAATGCTTTATTTTTCTCTTGAATGAGGTAAAATGCACATTTCTGTCACGAAAAGGTTTGAAGTTAGGTTACGAATTTCGTAAGTCAAACACGGAAAATATGTGCGAAATAGTGGAAATGATGAACAGCGTAAACTTACCAAATAATCCAAGAAAAGAGTTTTTAACGTTTTAATGTCAACATACGTTTTCTTCTCCATCGTTTTCGTACATATCACTTAATTGAAGAGGCACATTCGCATACACATGTTTGTAAAGAGTTCGCAGGTGTTTTTGTACATGGTATGGTCAAAGATGATTTTTTCATAGTGCCATAGATATAATCACTAAACAATTGATACATGCAGGAAACAATTGACAAATGCAGGAAATAACTTTAGAATAGGTCTTTCAAATTACTGAATTAGCTGTGGCTTGCGAAATCTGTTTCTTCATTTAACATGGATTCTTTTTTTTTTTTTTTTTTTTTTTAATTTTGTGGAGGTATATCTCTAGTTGTCAGCAAACAGTACAAGATGAATAATTCCTTTATTTTGTTATAAGCTACAACAGCGAAGTCAGTACTGAGAAGGTGGCCAATGTTCCCCTGTGGGTTGGTACTCGTAATGTGAGATGGTGTCAGCAGGAGCACAGTGGATGGACAGCACTTGTCATCTATATACATCTACATAGATATTACTCAAGCCTTGCGAAGGATACATGTACCAGTACTAGTCATTCCCTCTCCTTTTCCACTCGCAAACGGAGTGAGGGAAGACCGACTGGCTATATGCCCCTGTAAGAGCTCTAATTCATCTTCTCTTATCTTCGTGATCCTTATGCGAAATGTACCTTGGCGACAGTAAATTTGTTCTGCAGTAAGTATCAAAACCCGCTTCTCTAAGCTTTCTCAAGAGCGTTTCTCGGAAACAACACTGTCTTCCCTCCAGGGTTTCCCATTTGATTTCCCGAAGCATCTCCACAATACTTGCGTGTCTTTCAAAACTAGAGGTAACAAATCTAGCAGCCCGCTTCTGAACTGCTTCGTTGTCTTCTTTTAATCCGACCTACCGCTGGTCCCAAAAACTCTAGCAGTACTCAAGAATGAGTCATACTAGTATCCTGTATGGGGTTTCCCTTACAAGTGAATCACACTTTCCTAAAATTCTCCAACTAAACAAAAGTTAACCATTCGACTTCCCTATTACAATCCTTAACTGTTCGTTCCATTTCTTATCGCTTTGCAATGCTGATAACAGATAATTAATCGACATTAATCTGTTAGGAACCACAATACTATTGCTGCATTCGAGCATAACAGGTTTGTTTTTGCAACTCATCTACATTAATTTGCATTTTTCTACATTTAGAGCTAGCTGCCAATCTTCACACTAACTAGGCTGGCCGGAGTGGCCCATGCGGTTCTAGGCGCTACAGTCTGGAACCGTTCGACCGCTACGATCGTAGGTTCGAATCATGCCTCGGGCATGGATGTGTGTGATGTCCTTAGGTTAGTTTAAGTAGTTCTAAGTTCTAGGGGACTGATGACCTCAGCAGTTAAGTCCCATAGTGCTCAGAGCCATTTGAGCCCATCACACTAACTAGAAATCTTGTAAGTCATCTTGTGTCCTCCTGCAGTCACTCAATGATAACGCCATCACGTAAATCACAGATTCATCAGTAAAGAGCCTCATATTTCTGCTCATCCCGTATCCCATGTCATTTATGTACCACGTTATAAAAGAAAGTTGGTAGGCGTGATTCTACGTGTGGAAGATGTCTGCTCACGTTTCCTTCCAGTCGTATAAAATCTGTGCTAATAGCGCGACTATGGTTCAAATGGCTCTTAGCTCTATGGGACTTCACTTCTGAGGTCATCAGTCCCCTAGAACTTAGAACTAGTTAAACCTAACTAACCTAAGGACATCACACACATCCATGCCCGAGGCAGGATTCGAACCTGCGACCGTAGCGGTCGCGCGGTTCCAGACTGTAGCGCCAAAACCGCTCGGCCACCCTGGCCGTGCCACTATGAGGATGCAAATTACGGTTGCTCTAAATACACGCACAATGTCGTCGTCAGTTAGTTACCTTTGAGAATGGATGGCCGGCCGGAGTGGCCGAGCGGTTCTAGGCGCTACAGTCTGGAACCGCGCGACCGCTACGGTCGCAGGTTCGAATGCTGCCTCGGGCATGGATGTGTGTGATGTCCTTGGGTTAGTTAGGTTTAAGTAGTTCTAAGTTCTAGGGGACTGATGACCTCAGCAGTTAAGTCCCATAGTGCTCATAGCCATTTAAACCATTTTTTTGAGATTCTATGTGGTGAGTTGATAGTCAAGAATGTCTTTAAGGCGACAGATGTGCTATTATCAGTATCTCACTGGGTTGGTCGAGATCGTGTAATAGGTTAGAGGAAACTGAATGTTCCTTCTGCGATAACGCAGGAAGACTTGGAAGGAATGTAGCCACTGGGCGTCACTATTGACAGCAGTGGTCACGACCATGTACAGTTGTAGCCATGTGGCACAGCCGAGAGCGAAGACTATCTTGTTGGTGTATGACTCTCGCCTATCGTACTGCATCTGCAGCAACTATTTGAGCAGCAGTTGGCACCACAGTGATATAATGAGCAGTAACAAATGATTACTGCAATGACAACTCTGAGCCAGAAACCCTGCAGAAAGCCAAACCACAGCCATTTGTGACTTCAGCGGTGTCAAGCAAGAGATGATTGGAGGGCAAGCTGCAGTTCTGTTGTGTTTCCTGATGAAAGCTGGTTCTACCTTGTAACACCGGAAATGCATATCCTCCTATTTCCATCCATTGTACTATAATTCATTTTTCCTTATTTTGTTACCTGAATATATGACGTTTCTGTGTCTTTGTATATTGTAATTGTTTTACTATTTGTATATATATACGCATTTATGTCGATGTATAATTGGTCTGTTGCGTAAAGATTATTTGTATTTCTACGCTGGGTCTGGCATAGGGAAACTATGATATCGAACCATTACATCGATAGGTCGTGTGGAGAACCAAAGTGTTTAGGATCTTTGGTAGTGTTAACTCTGCCGCGTGGAGCGCGGGCAGAGCAGGGGGATTCTGGCTGGGGTAGTGCAGTGGGGCAGTGTGTTGTGTGACGCTCCCGCGAGTTGCCGCGCTTTCGGGCTTTGGCAGCATGTAATTGCGCTCGACTTGCTATGATAGTTTGTGACACGATGTCGTGGACGGGAAGCATTAGCTGACGCCCATCAAGAACCCGTTTCGCCTGGTGACCGTGTCGAGAAGGAAGCGCGCCAACATTCAGCTTCTGCAACAGCGACGGCCGACAATGAGTTACTGTCGCCACCTCCTCGATCGACGGCTTCAAACCTTCAATCAACCAACAAGGAAGACTGGAAGCTCGTAAAGTTTTAGAGCTGTATGGCAGACCTCAGCTTTTAAAACTGTTCAAATCACAAAATTACAGCAACGTAGCATAAACCTTTGTTGCTCATTGTCCCAATTGCATTACCAAGCAGGGTCCTTTCCTTTTCCGAAATGAACCCGAGTGTCGTTTAAATTCAAACGCCAGCATTAAAGCAATATTATTCTATTTCACTGCTTTAATTTCAAAGTTCAGTTAAAGTATTCATAGCTGGCTACAATATTTAGATTCCACAAGCACAAATTAAGAGTGCGAGTTTTGTTACCATATTTTTAGCTTACCTGTGGCCACAGCTCAGCTTGGTACGTACTAAATTTTACTATTGTTAATTGTTCAGAATCATTTAATTCAAGTTCAAAGTTAAATCTCTTATTTCTAAATTGCGTAGATTCAAGTAGCCTTTGAAATGAGTGTTGAGGTAGTCCAAGACTAACCGTATTTTACTGAATTTCGATGCGCTTCAGAAAGAAAGCTCACTATTAACTTCAGTCACTAAATTAACTTTCGATTTTCCGGTTTTATTCATTCCTTTGCTAAATTAAGTCAGAGTGTAGCGAAATTTATTACTTCTGACAAACTTTCAGTTTTCATACTACACATGTCAACCTTCAGTTGCCACGCTTCTAGTGCTAATTATATGTGTAATAACCTTTCTTTTTCAGTTACTATAGTAATTGTCCTTAGGACTGGCGACCGTAATTTCCCCCAAATCTCAAATATCTAATTACCGCTAGTTAATTGTTGACGTAACGGCCGCACATTTACTTTCTTTATTAACTTTACCCCTTTTCAAAACTAATATCCACCAGTTTCATTTGCATTTTTCCTTTCATTCAGATGTAACCCCTTGCTCCCCCTTTACCGACAGATTAACTTCGGTGACGATTGCTTTTCCCAAATTTCCATTAGGTACACGCGGTTTAATTTTTCACTGTCATTAAGGTCGATAAGTGAGGGGGAGGTTACACGTGGCGACCTGGTGACAGGACAATCTTCAGATTTGAGGTTGTTCTGGACACGAATTTTGCATTGTGCAAATCTGGTAACAAAGTACTGGTTACGAAATGGTCGATACGTCAGCGAGAATATTAGTGTGAGGAATCCTAATTAGATTTGAGATTTGGCATTTATATTGGAAATTATTAAAATGAGTGAAGGCAACAATTGCCAAAATTTGGTAGACTTGGATACGGAACAATCGGTCGAACAGTGGGAAACGCGCACCGCGGTACCCATTGTTCAGGGGCAGGCGGCTAGCATGAAAGACGCGACCGCCGAAATGCAACAAAGAGCAGAAATGGAATTCCAAACTTTAGAAAATGTTTCGGAATCGGAAGTGAAAATCAAATCTGAATCCCTTGATGACGAATACGGGGGTACAATTAAACAGGAAGCCGCTACGGAAGTAAAACCGGAAGTTTCCGGGAATTTAACTGATTTATTGAATGTTTTGATTAACGAAATCAAGAGTCCATCGGCAGAAGTTAAAGCTCAGGCTGCCAAGTAAGAAGCTCAGGCTGCCAAGCAAGAAGCTCAGGCTGCCAAGCAAGAAGCTCAGTATGAAAAAATTGAACGAAAGCTAGACAATCAGAACAAATCTATTAATGTTGTTAACAACAATGTTGGAGTTGTTAACACAAAAGTTGATAAAATCAAAGAAGATATTGTTGTGATTAATACTGAAATACGTAATCTTAAACAGGAAATGATAGGCGTTCAGGCGGAAATTGCGAGCATAAATACTCGTTTTTATTCCGAAATTAGCAGAATCAAATGGTTCAAATGGCTCTGAGCACTATGGGACTCAACTGCTGAGGTCATTAGTCCCCTAGAACTTAGAACTAGTTAAACCTAACTAACCTAAGGACATCACAAACATCCATGCCCGAGGCAGGATTCGAACCTGCGACCGTAGCGGTCTTACGGTTCCAGACTGCAGCGCCTTTAACCGCACGACCACTTCGGCCGGCATTAGCAGAATCGAGAAAAGTGTAGGAGAAGCAGTTGCTCCGATCATCGAGAATAAGGTGACGGAACAAATTCAATTAGTGAAAAAAGAGGATCAAAAGAAGGTGGAAACTTTAAGGGCTTTAGTATCCGATGTAGATACCAAAGTGACGAAGCAGGCTAATACCTGCGAAGAGAAAAAAAGGGAAGTAGAAACGCTTGCGACAACCACTTGCCAAGTAATTACGAGGGTGTCGGAATTAGAAAAGAAACTTGACGAAAAACAGAGCTATGTACCAATATGTGCACATAGTTCGGAATTGTTGACGAAAGAGGAGCGGTTCGACCCCTTGAAAAGAGGCGGTGTACACGCGACGGATTTCATTAAAAATTGTGAAAGAGTTCATGGACTAATGAGAGAAAAATTAATGCGGTTATTGATGTGTTGGCTGGTGATGCCAAGCGTTGGGGCTTAAACCTCAACATTACGAACCTAACTTTTGACGAGTTTAAAAATTTGTTTCTGGATGAATACTGGTCAGAGCGAAAACAGCAAAGTGTCTGGCGCGAATTTGTCGTATCGAGGCCTTTCGATGCGAATTCGCGCGGCTCGATGAAGGAGTTTTGTGAGGGCTGGATCCGCAAGTTGGAATATTTGCGTGATCGCCGCACGGAATCCGAAATAGTCTGGGAACTCTACAAGAAGCTTCCAGATGATACAAAACGCTACATAGGAAGCAATTACGGGACAATCAATGATTTCCTGGAAAGAGTTGAGGACGAGAACAATTGGCGCAATAATCGCGATAGTGGTAGAGGCCGTGGTAACAAAAACGGGTACCACAGCAACCACAACAATGATAACTTCGCTGCCCTAACCGGCAGACTTTACTAGAAATAGTTGATGTTAATGGGGAGCACGAGCAAGATTCGTCGTGTTTCGTCCTGCAGGAGTTAGATGTTGAAGTAGTAACGGAAAGTTCTGGCCCTAACCGGCAGACTTTACCGAAAGTTATAGTGGTAGAAGTAGCCGACCCATCCGAAACAAAACTCCAGTTTAAACATTGCGAGAGTATGAAGGAGAAAGATTACGAAAAGTTTAGTGATAGCCGGACACGATTGGTAGAAAAGCACGTAGATTACAGCGTGTATGAGGTTAGAGCTGACGTTATACGGTCAGACGGTAGCAGTGTGGGTTGCGCAGATCCATAGCAAGTAATTGCAGATACTGCTGGGCACATTCCTCCAGGTAGATTGGCAGATGAGATCAATCTGACCAAAGTGGAATCAACGAAGGTGACAGTGAATTGATAGCAAAGCAACACTCACTAGTTGACGAGTTACAGGAAAAGGTTTCGCTATTGGAGGCGAAGCTACAGACTAAGCCTCAGGACAAACGTGTTGAAATTGAAACTGTATGTGAACAGAGGCTGAAAAAGCCGACAGATAAGCCGGATTTACGATCAAAGCCGGATGTTTTTTTCTGGAATGACCTGGATATAGACGAGGATTTATTGTGGGAAAATAAAGAAACAGTCGAAGACAAGTTTAGACAGATAGTAGTGTCTGTTAATATGCACGGCCTACAACTAAACGTGTTGATTGACACCGGTGCAGAATTGAGTGCTGTATCTGGGAAAATATTTGAATTACTGAAAGACAGACCTGGTATCGTAGTTATGCCAGTAACAGGAGTGAAAATTATCGGTGCTACTGGGAAGGCCAGTAAACCGGTCACAAAACAGATTTTTCTCCACTTCGAGATATGTGGGGCACGATTTGAACAAGAGTTTTTCGTCGTGCCAGACTTAACTACGGAAGTAATTGTCGGGTTAGATTGGCTATTGAAGTACCGTGCAGTGATTAATTGCGAAAGCAAAACTTTGACATGTACGTCACAAGATAAAGCAATAGTAGTTAGTTTTGACGAGGCAGGAGACGGTATGCATAGGCAATACCAGCCTATACACATTGTTAAGTGGCCGGATGCCATTGACTTAGGTATGAATTTGAACTACTGTAACGTGAGGAATCTCGGCATTGACAAAAGTGTAGAAAGTGAATTGGAAGAGATAATTAAATTCCCTCCACGGATTGACATTAGTATTGGTGTGAAAAAAGATCGTTTGCGAGAAGTAATGAAGCTAAAAGCCGATGCTCGCATATGTCGTCATGACGCTAAAGCGCGTTTTGCTAAGTTTGCAATCGGAGACTTAGTAATTGTAAAAGCTCATGAGAAATCGAACGAGATAGACAATGAAATCTCTATATTTAAGTTTGTTTATAATGGACCATATAAAGTCATTGGTATACCTCACACAAATGCTTATTGCTTAGAGTATCCAAGCTCTGGAAAACTATTAGGTATACGGAATATTGTAGACTTGAAATTGTACCAACCTAGGATCGATTAATACCACACAATGGGTAATTTGTACAGTATGTAAATATAGAGTGTAAGATTTAAGGTTTGCTAGATTGCCATGCTTTTGCCTGACCAAGAGGACATTAAAGAAGTTGTAATTAATAAGTAATTAGTTTTTACTAAATGATTTAAGACAGAGTGATTATTTATCAATTGAAAAATCCAAGCTGCTATTTTAAGTTTTCAGCTGAGTCACAGCAGATTAAGCAATGTAAATATGATTTTGTAACTAGCTGTAAAATTTCATGAATTGTGTGTTTTACTAGTCATTGCCGATGTACTTAGACGCTGTTTTAAGTTTCAGGCTAGTACATGCGTGTGATGATGGACAGTGTTGAGTTATCCACTGTGATAGTGTTAATGGACTCCTTGAGATTACTCGGGAGTGAGTTTTTCCGAAAGAATTCAGTGAAACGGAGGTTCTGGAGATGCCGTTACACAGGGCGAGTGAGATCAAGCGTGCCGCACAGGCGGGCGCAACAATACTGGCGAGGTGGAGCCGCTGTCGGCTCTTGTGCCGCTGTCGGCATTCTTTGTACTTGCGGGTACGGAAGGCGGAGTAGTTCTTCTTCCCGGACAACTGGTGAGAAAGAATTCTGCTGTCAATATTTATGTTTTTGTCGATCTGCTGAATATTATTTTCTTGCTTAGCGTTAATTTGACTCTCATGACAAGAATATTAATTATGAAAAGGTTACATAAAAATGTGTATAATATGTAATTAATAATTAATTTGCGAATTTTGATCTACCTGTTTTTATGACCATGTACTCTGATTAATTTTGTAAATAGTATTCCATTTCTTGATAGTGTTACGAATTTTGAAGATTTTGGAATAGCTAAACCATTTTCTATGTTTTCTATGAATTTTAATATGTTGTCAACCTGTTTTATTTTGTGCAAGATGACAGAGTGGAATAAGATTAAGAGTGTCTTCACTCAATTATTATGGTCTAAAAATGTATTTATGCTTAATTAGACGAATGCCAAATTTTGTTGATATTTTGAGCATATGCATTTCCGCTGTTTCTTTTTTGGGACATTTTCTGAGTCTGTTTAGGTTACACGAACATCCTCAGACAATGTGGGGCACGTGTAACGCCGGAAATGCATATCCTCTTATTTCCATCTATTGTACTATCATTTTTTTTCCTTATATTGTTACCTGAATATATGACGTTTCTGTGTCTTTGTTTATTGTAATTGTTTTACTATATATATATATATATATATATATATATATATATATATGTGCATTTATGTCGATGTATAATTGGTCTGTTGCGTAAAGATTATTTGTATTTTTACGCTGGGTCTGACCTAGGGAAACTATGATATCGAACCATTACATCAATAGGTCGTGTGGGGAACCAAAGTGTTTAGGATCTTTGGTAGTGTTAACTCTGCCGCGTGGAGCGCGGGCAGAGCAGGGGGATTCTGGCTGGGGTAGTGCAGTGGGGCAGTGTGTTGTGTGACGCTCCCGCGAGTTGCCGCGCTTTCGGGCTTTGGCAGCATGTAATTGCGCTCGACTTGCTATGATAGTTTGTGACACGATGTCGTGGACGGGAAGCATTAGCTGACGCCCATCAAGAACCCGTTTCGCCTGGTGACCGTGTCGAGAAGGAAGCGCGCCAACATTCAGCTTCTGCAACAGCGACGGCCGACAATGAGTTACTGTCGCCACCTCCTCGATCGACGGCTTCAAACCTTCAATCAACCAACAAGGAAGACTGGAAGCTCGTAAAGTTTTAGAGCTGTATGGCAGACCTCAGCTTTTAAAACTGTTCAAATCACAAAATTACAGCAACGTAGCATGAACCTTTGTTGCTCATTGTCCCAATTGCATTACCAAGCAGGGTCCTTCCCTTTTCCGGAATGAACCCGAGTGTCGTTTAAATTCAAACGCCAGCATTAAAGCAATATTATTCTATTTCACTGCTTTAATTTCAAAGTTCAGTTAAAGTATTCATAGCTGGCTACAATATTTAGATTCCACAAGCACAAATTAAGAGTGCGAGTTTTGTTACCATATTTTAGCTTACCTGTGGCTACAGCTCAGCTTGGTACGTACTAAATTTTACTATTGTTAATTGTTCAGAATCATTTAATTCAAGTTCAAAGTTAAATCTCTTATTTCTAAATTGCGTAGATTCAAGTAGCCTTTGAAATGAGTGTTGAGGTAGTCCAAGACTAACCGTATTTTACTGAATTTCGATGCGCTTCAGAAAGAAAGCTCACTATTAACTTCAGTCACTAAATTAACTTTCGATTTTCCGGTTTTATTCATTCCTTTGCTAAATTAAGTCAGAGTGCAGCGAAATTTATTACTTCTGACAAACTTTCAGTTTTCATACTACACATGTCAACCTTCAGTTGCCACGCTTCTAGTGCTAATTATATGTGTAATAACCTTTCTTTTTCATTTACTATAGTAATTGTCCTTAGGACTGGCGACCGTAATTTCCCCCAAATCTCAAATATCTAATTACCGCTAGTTAATTGTTGACGTAACGGCCGCACATTTACTTTCTTTATTAACTTTACCCCTTTTCAAAACTAATATCCACCAGTTTCATTTGCATTTTTCCTTTCATTCAGATGTAACCCCTTGCTCCCTCTTTACCGACAGATTAACTTCGGTGACGATTGCTTTTCCCAAATTTCCGTTAGGTACACGTGGTTTAATTTTTCACTGTCATTAACGTCGATAAGTGAGGGGGAGGTTACAATCTCAGTGCGAGAGATGGCAGTGTGTTAGTTAGGAGGAGGCCAGTGGGGAGCCTGCAGCCAACCTGTCTGTGTGTGAGACACACTGGATCCTCACCTCGAGTTAAGGTCTGGGGTACAGTTTCGAATGACAGCACTGCTGTGTTTATTCCATGCACCCTATCTGCAAATTTGTATTTCAGTCTGGTGATTCGACATGTTCTGTGCTGCGCGTGGTAGCCACACGGTCTAAGGTGCCTTGCCACAGTCGTGCAGTTCTCCCCGCCAGATGTTTGAGTCCTGAACACTCGCCATTGAGGACAACGTTCTGGATTCTATTATTTAAGTAGTTGAAAGTGATTCTGGCAGGCTTGCCACAATGAAAGTTAACCCATTTGTGGGCTGTATAAAAATGACTGATTGAGAACCTGGGAGGGTCGCACACAATGAAAGTTATCTTGGCTGTGTTGCACACAATGAAAGCTATCCCGGCACGATAGCACACAATGAAACTTATCCTAGGATGGAACACCACAATGAAAGTTAACACTTGGGGTGACTATATAAAAGTGATGATTTGACTGAGAATGTGAGCAAAATTTAGAACGAGATTTTCACTCTGCAGCGGAGTGTGCGCTGTCATTAAACTTCCTGGCAGATTAAAACTGTGTGCCAGACTGAAACTCGAACTCGGGACCTTTGCCTTTCGCGGGCAAATGCTCTACCATCTGAGCAACCCAAGCACGACTCACGCCCACTCCTCACAGCTTTACTTCTGCCAGTACCTCGTAACCTACTTTCCAAACTTTCTTAAGCAAAATTTAGTTTATTGACAACATTTATTTTACCGAAAATAAAAAAAAGACAGAGACAATTAAAGTTAAACAAATTCTGCTAGAATATTGTAAACAACTAACAAGTGGTTGAGGACCACAATGGACAAGGATCCTGTGTGGCAAAAGTGAGCCATGTACTCTAGCCCTAAAAATGTGTATAACACAATCTGAATTGTTCTGATTGCTGAGCAGACTTTGATCGATGATAGGTGCAGCTGAGAGCGAGTGGCGATTGTGATTTGTACGCCCAGACAAGGCCAGAGCAGCAGTACTTTACCCTGTTTGCTTCGTGCAGCGATGTAACTGGCAGCTGGTGAGTCGTGTGCGGCAGAGGCAGGGCGTATGGTGGCACCTGTGACTCGATCGGAGCCATGAAAGAAAGGCAAAATCTCACGATCTAGCGATCAGGCAGATTGATCGCAATTTTCTCCCTTCCAGAGCCCTGAAATCACGGTAGATTTCAGTGTGTGACACACCTGTTCACTGGTGGTACCAAGCACCAATTTGGCTCACTTATATGACAGAGCGCACGAGGATGCCAAACGTCAAGACTGGTAAACCAAAAACGAATAAGTGTCCAAACGAGTAGTCCGAGACGTTTGAAGTTACACTGTCGGTACAGTAAGAACTTCAACACTGGCTCCCCTGTCCAACTACTCGCAAGTGAAGTGTGTCTTGGGACAGCTGCGAAGTACTAACCACACATGCCAGAGCTTCGACCATAAGTTGCTTCTAGACCGAAGTCCAGAGCCCAGTTGCCTCGCACCCCTCCAGATAAAAAATCCGGTTTTCCGTAAAGTGCACCAACGACGCCGCCTTCACCCCACCTTGAGCCAATCACAGGGCTTTACAGGCGCTAAATCTCCCCTCATACACGACAGCATAAACTCATGCAGAACCAGCGCATGAGTTAATAAACCTGCACCTCTCGAAAAAAGAGAAACCGCCAGTTACTGGCCTTTTTTAAGTTTTCGAGGACGGAGAAGATGTTTTTTCCATAGTCGCGTCGCTTCCTGTGGCAACAAGTGAACAATCTTAAAGATCTTTATCTAAATCGCCTGTGCCTTGGAGCATGTTACTTCTAGCTATGAGGTGTAATAAAGATTCTATCTCTCAACGTTTCTCAGACGCCAGAGTTTCTTCTACGACCGAGGTGGGCGATATAAGTGGGTCACAGGCCTATTTGCAGTATCGACGGACACGAAAACTTCTAAATTTTTACTAGGCATGACACAGCACACAATTCCCGGTCTATGACTCCACTGCGTCCCTTCAGTCTGTCGCTCCAGCCCAGCCTTCGGCTGGCGGCAATGCAGGTATAGCTCGGCATTGTCCTGCTGGAGACCTGTCTCAGCAAGGAGCTGCTCTGTCTGGCCTGGGGCTGTCCGGAAAGATTTACTGAGGGATGAGTGTGCTGCCACTTGCTTTCAACTTCCAACATGCCGTTTCTACGAACTAAAAACAATAAAAATACCTCATGCTGTTAGCGCACTGTCCGCAACTTGTGGTCTTGTGGTAGCGTTTCCGCTTCCCGCGCACGGGGTCCCAGGTCCGATTCCTGGCGAGGTCAGGGATTTTCCCTGCCTCGGGTGTTGTTGTATCGTCTTCATAATCATCATTCATCCCCATTACGGTCGGAGGAAGGCAATGGCAAACCACCTCCGCTACGACCTTGCCCGCATCATCCCCTAAGCTCCTCGGAGTATGGGATCTCATTATCATTTAGCGCCCTAACAGGTTCTATCAACGCCTACTCAGGCCGTTAACTTACTAGAGTCTTACTCAAGTTGCATAACGTTGTAACAAAATCTTTATGCAAAGTAGGTGAGAGAATAACTTGTCCTCTCTCAAAGCCTTTGGCACACTGTCGCATTTGCTAACCTAATCCACATGCTCAAGCTTCATTAACGGTCTGCAGTGGGGCATAGTGTGAAATGTTCCTGGAAATCTAAGAATATCGAGCCTGTCTCTTGCCCTCCATCTATAATCAGAGGAAAGGCCAAGCTGAATTTTGCATCGGCGATGCTCCCTAAAATCGTTCTTGTTCGTGGACAGAAGCATTTCTGCCTCAAGAAAATTTATTGTATTATAACTGAGAATATGTCCAAGAATTGTGCAGAAAGCCTCCGTTAAAGATATTAGTCTGTAATTTTACGGATTAGTTCTTTTACCCTTCTTATATATAGGAGTCACATATGATATCCATTTCTGTTTTTTGAATTACTTGGGACTTTGTGTTGTATGAGAGATTAACGAGTATCATGTAATAGTGATAGGCAGCCAGATGTGCCATCAGTATCAAGGCTGATTGATGAATGGATTGGAGTAGCTTGCATCGGACAGCAGGCTTGTCCCACATACTCAGCATGAAGCGTGTCTGGGCAGGTGGGAGCAAACTGTGGCCTCTAGCATGGATGATCGGAAGTCTAATGTGTCCGTACAGGGAAATGGCAAGCAGTAACAGCGTATGGTGACACAAGGTTATGAACAGTGACTGTATTTGCCCATCCAGATAGTGGTAGTTGGTCAGTTACATGGCCCAGGATCAGACCTCTGTCCACCAGGATAGGTGGCCAGCAACAGATGACAGTTATGCAGTGCTCTGTGAACAGGCAGCGCCCTGCAGCCAGTGAAGACTGAGCTGGTACTGTTAGCTTGTCGACTCATCTCGGCTCGAAAATTGACTTGGACCTTATCTCGTCCTTAGCCGTTGACGATGATTGAAACTAACCGGGTCCTGTATCGTTTGTTAAACTGCAGCGAATTTTCCCTCTAAGGCTGACCATTGGGTAACCAGGACTTAATTGCTCCAATTTACCCAGCAGTTTCATGGTGTCGTAGTTTCTGCTTTCAAGAGCCCCAGGTGGCAAATGCTGAAGGTAACATGCTGGAAACATTTCCTTGGGCCAGTGCATCTGGTTACTGAGGTGTTTTGTGACACTCGACTTCTGCTATCGTTTTGCTGAGGCGGTCACAAGAGCAGTCTACTTCAACAGGTGAACTGTTGCACAATACGTTTTGCATTAATACATCGTCAGTGACTTTAATCTGAAATCTTCAAACTTACTTTTTGTATGGAGTACTGACAGCTCAGAAAACAGTTCCGTTATAGTTTGTATACACTGGAGCGCCAAAGAAAATGGTATAGGCACGTGTATCGAAATACAGATTTATGTAAACAGGCAGAATACAGCGTTACGGTCGGCAACGTCTATTAAAGACAACAAGCGTCTGGCACAGATGTCAGATCGGTTACTGTAACAACGGTGGGTTATCAAGATTTAAGTTTGTTTGAATGTAGTGATATAGTCGGCGCACGAGCGGTGGGACACAGCATCTCCGAGGTACCGATGAAGTGGGGATTTTCCCGTACGACCATTCCACGAGTGTACCGTCAATATCAAGAATCCGGTGAAACATCAAGTCTCAGACATCACTGCGGCCGGAAAAAGGTCCTGCAAGAACGGGACCAACGACGATTGAAGAGAATCGTTCAAGTGACAGAACTGCAGCCTTTCCGCCTATTGCTGCAGATTTCAATCCTAGGCCATCAGCAAGTGTCAGCGTGCGAATCATTCAACGAAACATCATCGATACGGGCTTTCGGACTTGATGACTGCACAACACTAAGTTTTACGCCTCGCCTGGGCCTGTCAGTACCTACATTAGACTGCTGATGACAGGAAACATGTTGCCTGGTCGGAAGAGTCTCGTTTCAAATTGTATCGAGCGGATGGACGTGTGCGGGTATGGAGACAACCTCATGGATCCATGCACTCTATGTCAGCAGTTGGCTGCTCAAGGTAGTGGACTTGGTAGAGAGGCTATAAAATGTTCAGGCTTAATCTAGAAATAGTGGGACTCAGTGAAGTGGAATGGAAAGAAGAGAATGATGTCTGGTCAGATGAATATAGGGTAATATCAACAGCAGCAGAAAATGGTACAACGGGAGCAGGACTCGTTATGAATAGGAAGGTAGGGCAGAGAGTGAGCTACAGTTCAGTGAGAGGATTATTCTCGTCAGAATCGACAGAAAACCAACACCGAGAACAATGGTTCAGGTACCCATGCCGACGTCGCAAGCGAAACACGCGGAGGCAGAGAAAGTATATGAGGATATTGAACGGGTAGTACAGTACGTAAAGGAAGATAAAAATCTAATAGTCATGGGGGATTGGAATGCGGCTGCAAGCGAATGAGTACAAGAAAGGGTTACGGGAAAAATGGGCTAGGTACTAGGAATGAGTGTGGAGGTGAGATCATTGAATTCTGTAATAAATTTCAACTAGTAATAGCGAATACTCTGTTGAAGAATCACGTGAGGAGAAGGTATACTTGGAAAAAGCCGAAAGATACGGGAAATTTTCAGTTAGTTTATATCATAGTCACGCAGAGATTCCAAAATAGCTGTGGCTTTCAACAAGATGTGAAGTGCTGCATCATGACTGAAATACGATGGTTCCTGATAACAACACCAATGAGGACACAAGGTACTATTTACCAACAAGAAGACTTTCGCTAAATGTCAAGGAGCATAGAACAACAAGTGCACTGACTATAAGAAGCCTGGCGATGATAGAATATCGAAACGTGTAGTTTCAAATAATGCTGTTGATAGTAGTAACTGGTAGCAGTACTATTTCTTACTAACTGGGAAAAGAATCCGAAGAGTGCAAATATTTACCGAAAATACTTGAATGTGTGAACCTGAACGCAGCCCTAGATATTCAGAAATTTTACACGAAGTAAAATATTTAACCTTACTTGCATAGCGAGTGAAACCTACCTATGCAGTCACGATATGACTGTATTGTACTTGTACCGAAAATTTTACATAAAAAGAGAAACAAGAAGGCATAACACAACGGTCACACCTACGTTGGGTTAATTCCAGGCTGCTCATAAGTAAAAATTATGATTATGCTGAGACTCATTGTCCCTCTCTTTTCTTTCTCTCTCTCTCTCTCTCTCTCTCTCTCTTGGACTGTCGGGGTGGGGAGTGGGGGTGGGGCAGTGGGGGGGGGGGGGGGCGTGAGAGAGAGAAGGCACAAGGCACGTGGTTCCCCGTGCCCCAATCCCCCCGAATCTGTCTTGTAACTGACTATAGTATACGATATGTTTATACAAATTTAATATCAGCCTGTGTTCTGTCAGTGTTTAAAAATTCTAGTTACAAAACAGTCTTGCCTACATAAAACAATTTAATTTTGTTCTAAAAGGTGATTGGTTTCGTTCTGTGTGAGATCATCTTCCTACCAGTTACTCCATGATGAATATTGGAGTTGGTGGCATGGAGCGGGAACCGTTAAGGGAATACATGAAGGTCAACTCCTCCACACTTTCTTTATGCCTTCCCAGAGCTGTTCCTGCTTTGTGCCATTGGCTCCAACAGACAACACGGAGTAAATGGTCTGAAGCTCTCACACAGAACGAAATCGGTCACTTTTTAAAGTAAACTTAAATTATTTTATGTAGCAGATCTGTTTTTAATTTAAATATTTAATAGTGCTTTATGATCGCTGGAATTCACAGCCATGTTCAGAAAAAAAATAGAAAACTTGAACGACAGGAGGTGTACGTATATATTAGTTTGTTCTGCAGAAATGATAAGCATTTGAACCATCTTGGTCTACGGGTTCAAGGTCAACATTGATATTGCGGCGCAACACCACGTACTGTTTAAATGTGCCTGCGGCTATCGTTGTCGCTATAAACCGAAGGTAGCGTATGCTCAGATTGTACTGTCAAATCACAAAGTTTGAAAGAGGGCGCATTACTGCCGTCTGACAATGTGATGCATCCATCCGAGAAATTGCTGTTCGTGTGGGAAGAAGTGTTTCGGCAGTGCAACGGGTGTGTGTGGGCTGATTCACAGAAGGCCGCAGAATCTGACGAGATGGGTTAGGTCACACCACAAAAATCTTTTACTCTTCGTCTAAAGACAACTGCAGGTCTTCTTCTGGAGATAAAGTTTTGAAAAGAAATGACCGTGACCTAATTTTTCCATCAAATCTTCAGGACGGGGCAGAAGAAAAAAATCAACAACAGTTTGTGAGCCGACAATTTAGAATCTGCACAGAGCGTCAACCTGCCTGATGGTTTAGTAAGGACCATCAGGAGTGACACAATTCGGCTTGCCAACACTGGTTTGGTGACATCAGTGCAACTTTGTGGCCGGCCACTCCCGTAACGCGTGAGGGACAGGGCGAGCACGAAAAAACGTGAGCCGTGCGTTGTGTTTCAGTGTCGCATGGGCCTCGAACCACTCGGCCTTGTCCAAACTACGGTGGAGCTGAGAAATTTATTTGTCTCATAAAGCATTAATATTGGCCAGAATCGCAGATGAATTAATTTTTCTCACCTTCCTGTGAACTGACTATCCAAAACGGTCAAAGCTATCCATGCCAAAGATGTTAGCAGACATACAAGAGCACAACATATGAAATAACACAGCTTTAGTAGTAGAACAGAACGAGGCTGGTAAAGTCAACACTCCAAATACTGGAACAGATGTTACACGACTGCTGAAGTTGTGGACAACCTAATCATTCACAGTAGCTGGTTGGTTGGTTGGTTGGTTTAAAAATTAAAGGGACCAAACTGCAAAGGTCATAGGTCCCTTGTTTCATAAAAACACAGAGCACATTGAAACTATCCACCAGTCAGGCGAAGCACTAAAATAAAAATTCCGGGGGAAGAAAAGCCCCAAGTTCAATGATAAGACAACACGGAAAACGGAGCACAGCAACAAAAACAACACAGAGAAGAAAGGCAGAAGGAATTGAAACTGTACAGCAGAGGACTGTGGCTGGCTGATCACGAAAATAATAGGATGAGCCAGCCACTCTGCAACACGTTAAAACCTCCAGCCTAAAAGATTAGGCTGGAGTCGAATTACAACACAAAACTAAGTAAAACATACAGCACGAAAGAGGGTGACGCAATAAAATTAGAGGGACCTATAAAAGCCACTTGCTCGAATAAAACTTAAAACACGATCTGCCATAGAGACATTGTCACCTAAAAGAGATGATAAATCACCCAGGAGATTAAAAGTTCGCCTGATGGCCGTTAAAAGAGGACATTCCAACAATATATGGGCCACCATCATGTTTTCACCACAGCGACAATGAGGGGTTTCCTCTCGATGCAGCAGATGACCATGCGACAGCCAAGACTGACCAATGCGGAGCCTACAC
Organism: Schistocerca nitens; assembly: GCF_023898315.1. NCBI lineage: Eukaryota > Metazoa > Arthropoda > Insecta > Orthoptera > Acrididae > Schistocerca > Schistocerca nitens. The sequence continues at coordinate 3,100,111 of NW_026045897.1, forward strand.
AGAACAACAGAATCCCTGCGAGAGGCCCGCATGGAGGAACCCCACACAGTCGTGGTCTCCTTTACCTGCCGCAGCTTGTTGGGTGCAGACAGAGTGCGCCATTCGTCTCCCCACATCCCAAAAACCCGACGGTGCAAAACCTTTCGGAGATCAGTTGCCGGGAGGCCGATCTCCAGCGTCTGTTTGCGGGTAGCCGCTTTGGCTAACATGTTGGCGAGTCCGTTTCCCGCGATCCCAACGTGTCCGGGGGTCCATATGAACACCACCGAACGACCACGCTGTTCAAGAGCGTGAATGGACCCCTGGATGGCACCAACAATGGGATGGCGTGGGTAGCACTGGTCAAGAGCCTGCAGACTACTGAGCGAGTCACTGCAAATGACAAAGGACTCTCCAGTGCTGGTATGAATATGCTCAAGGGCACGAAAAATGGCTGTCAGTTCTGCGGTGTAAACACTGCAGCCTTCTGGCAAGGAGCGCTGGTCGACATAGTCCGCATGAGCATAAGCATACCCCACACAGCCATCAACCATAGAGCCATCGGTATAGATAACCTCCGAGTCATGGTATGCGCCTAGGAGAGCAAGGAATTGGCGGCGCAAGACTGCAGGAGGAACTGAATCTTTTGGCCATCGGGAAAGTTCCAGCCGAAGCTGCGGCCGACGAATACACCAAGGTGGTGTATGTGGGCGGACCTGGAAAGCAGATGGAAGAGGCAAACACTCGAGTTCATTAAGGAGCGACCAAACACGGATCGCAATTGTATGGCCTGATCGCGGCCGCCGGTGTGGGATATGGCCTGCCGCATTGGTGAAAAGGAGACGGTAGTTAGGGTGACAGGGCAGACGTGGGCAGCATAGTTGGCTAACAGTTGTTGACGCCGAATACGAAGTGGAGGAACCCCAGCCACAGCAAGGAGGCTATTAACAGGGCTGGTGTGGAATGCTCCTGTCGCTTGTCGAACCCCACAGTGGTGAACGGGGTCCAACAGTTACAATGCTGAGGGCGACGCTGAGCCATACGCCACACTCCCATAATCCAGTCGGCACAGCACGAGAGCTTGATAGAGCTGCAGCAGCGTATTACGATCTGCACCCCAAGTTGTGTTGCTGAGGCAGCGGAGGGCATTCAGATGCTGCCATAACTGACGCTTGAGCTGACGAATATGTGGAAGCCAGGTAAGCCGGGCATCAAACAGCAATCCCAGAAAACGGTAAGTGTCAACAACCCTGAGCATGGCATCCTGAAGATACAGCTCAGGGTAGGGATGGGCAGTTCGACGCCGACAAAAGTGAATTACACAAGTCTTTGCAGGAGAAAATTGAAACCCATGGGCTAGGGTCCACGACTGCGTCAGTATATAACGTGAGTGAGACAGACGACCCTACTGCTGCTGCAAGGCCATTAATGGCCACAAGGGAAAAAGGGGCACGCTCAATACAGAGCCCTGTGGAACGCCGTTCTCCTGGATATGAAGTGAACTATGGGATGTGCCAATTAAAACGCAGAATGTCCGAATAGATAAAAAATTCTGAATAAAAATGGGGAGAGAGCCCCGAAGACCCCACCCGTTCAACGTGGCGAGAATATGGTGCCGCCACGTCGTGTCATATGCTCTGGAGAGATCGAAAAGGAGACGAGGTGTTGGCGCCTGGAAAAAGCAGTGCGAATTGCAGACTCAAGAAAGACCAAAGTATCGGCGGTGGAACGGCCCTGACGGAAGCCGCTCTGGCACGGAGCCAGAAGACCTCGAGACTCGAGCAGCCGTCGACTCACCATACGTTCCCGTAGCTTGCAGAGAGTATTTGTCAAGCTGATGGGCCGATAGCTATCCACATTAAGCGGATCCTTACCAGGCTTCAGCACCGGAATGATGGTACTTTCTCGCCACTGCGACGGAAAGACACCATCGCCCCATATGCGGTTGAAGATGGCAAGAACACATCGCTGACAGTCCGGGGACAGGTGTTTGAGCATCTGATTGTGGCCGCCATCTGGCCCAGAGGCTGTATAGGGGCACTGTGCCAGGGCGCTCTTTAGTTCCCACAAAATAAATGGGGCGTTATACGCCTCAGGGTGGCGAGAAGCAAAAGAAAGCCGTTTGCCTTCCTCCCGGCGTTTGAGCGCGCGAAACGCAGGCGGGTAATTCCCCGACGCAGAGGCCCGAACATAGTGCTGTGCGAAATGCTCGGCGATTGCGTCGGCATCAGTGGATACCGTCCCGTTGAGGGTAAGCCCTGCGACACCTGTAGAGTGCTGCAATCCAAAGATGCGCCGAATCTTCATCCACACCTGGGAGGGTGAAGTACGGGAGCCAATAGTGGAAACGTACCTCTCCCAGCACTCCTGTTTCCGCCTTTTGATGAGCCGCCGGACCTGAGCACGGAGACGTTTGAAAAAAATGAGGTTCTCCAAATACGGGTGCCGCTTATGTCGCTGAAGAGCCCGCCGACGTGCTTTAATGGCTTCAGCTACCTCCGGAGACCACCAAGGCACTGACTTTCGCCGGGGGCACCCTAACGAATGAGGAATGGTACGTTCTGCAGGGGAAACAATCGCTGCAGTCAGTGTCTCAACCGCCACATCGATGGTACCGTGGGGGAGAGATTCAACAGTGGCAGCAGAGGAGAATGTTTCCCAGTTTGCCTGAAATGTGTGGCGGAGCCACTGTTTAAGAGGCAGAGGTCTAGTTGGGAGATGAGATTCTCGACATCTCTGCCTCGGCCAGTAATCTTCGTTCCACCCCACAGGGGATTGTGGGCGTTAAAATCCCCCAGGAGAAGAAAAGGCGTGGGAAGTTGGGTGACAAGTGCAGCCAATTCGGTCAGGGAGACTGTACCACCTGGAGGGAGATAGACACTGCAGACAGTTATGTCCTGGGTAGTCCTTACGCGGACAGCCACAGCTTCCAATGATGTCTGAAGTGGCACAGGTGCACTATATACAGAGGTAAGGACATACACGTAGGCTCCACCTGACACACTATTGTAAGTGCTATGGTTGCAGTATTAACCCCTGTATCCACGAAGGACAGGGGTCTGCATTGCCGGGAGCCAGGTTTCCTGGAGGGCAATGCATATAGTAGGTGTCATGCTTAGAAGCTGACATAGCTTATGTAGATGGCTAAAATAACCGCCACAATTCCACTGGAAGATTGTACAAAGCGTGTCCTGTAGGGGCATGAAGGCACTGAAAAGGCAAATTACCTTGCAGGGTCACATGATGCCACTGGCTGAGTGATGGACGTCGCTATATTCATCGTTTCTGAGGAGACGGCGAGATCCAAGTCATCAGGGGACGCAAAGAGCTCGACCTCATCCTCAGAGGCTGAGCTGACAGGAAGCGGTGGTGCGGGAACCACTGGGTCTAAATCCTTCTTGGAGAGCATCCTCTTCTCTCTCTTGTCTTTGGGATGAGGGTTTTCAGGCCTGGAGGGCTTTCCTGAAGCATTATCAGGAACAGAGGAAGAGCGTGAAGCCCTTCGACCAGCTGCTGGTGGCTTCTTCAGCCACTGGCTAGGGTCCTGTGAGACACTGGGGAAGTCCGTGGAAGGGACTCCCCCAAGGGATCCCTTCCGAACAAGTGAGGCCGGAGGATGCTGTTGCATCTCCGGCTGAGTAGCTGGAGAGGGCTGTCGCCTCTCCGGCTGCGAGGTGGGGACTGGGGACATAGGGGGCGGGGCATAGAGCTTGACATCGCACCGGTAGATCATGACCTTGACCTTCTCAGGCAAGCAGTCGCCCTCAAAGGCCAGGATGAAGGCACCGGTAGCGACCCTATTATCCTTGGGTCCCCTAAAGACACGATGGACAAAGTGTACACCTCATCGTGCCAGGTTCTCACGTAGCTCGTCATCAGACTGTAGCAGAAGATCTTTATGAAAAATAATCCCCTGGACCAAATTTAAGGACTTATGGGGAGTGACGATAACCGGGATATCACCGAGCTTCTCACAGGCGAGTAATGCCCGGGACTGTGCAGATGAATCTGCTTGTATCAGAATGGCCCCGCTCCTCATTTTGGGAAGAGACACCACTTCCCCAAACTTATCTTCGAGACTGTGCACAAAGGAAAGAGGCTTAGTCCCCCAAAAACGAATCCTCATCAGTTCTGCTGCATACAAGGTATCACAGCGAATATGGCTCCTGTCTGTCTGCAGCCCCACGTTCCTCCGATGGTGTGGCTAGGGAAGGAAACGAGTTGGCGTTATATGTCACAGCGTTAAATTCCACCTTACCACTCTTAGAGACATTGGCAGTCGGGCGACCACCAGATTGAGGTTTCACCCGCTTCATTGCAGGGCATCCGCCCCAATGCCACCCACTCCGACCAGGGAATCTCCCCACGTGCGCCACCCAGCCACAGCAAAGGTCACGTGGCAGGATGGCCGTTGCTGGGAGTCCCGATGCCCCAGAGAGACGGGCATCTACTCCTTCGCTTACGTGGGGAGGTGCCAGCTCAGGCATCGGCAGTACGATCCCTGTGTTGTCAGGGGGCTACAACCTAGAGGGTACATGACGACCCCACCACAATGGGCTGGCTACTGTGCTGGATTTTGCGTGCCATGGGTAGTCCATAGTAATCGTGGGTGCAGATGGTAACGCACTAAGGGCGTAACATACACAATCCATCAGGTATGTATGCCCAAAATGAGGGATGGAGGGTGCAGTTACGACGCCTAGACGATAAAGAGCGCCAAGCTCCTAGGGCACAGAGGACTCATGGTGCACCACGTAAGGTGTCCTTCCCCAAAAGGCTCGTACTTCTGTTGAATTTGGAAAAATGGAGGTCAAGCCCCAATGGGGACCATCACATTAAAGGCCGAAACAGTTGAGACTCCTTTTAGTCGCCTCTTACGACATGCAGTAATACCGCGAGCCTACTCTTACCCCTGAACCCGCAGGGGGGTTCACAGTAGCGTGGCTGAGCAGCTTGAGAGTAGCAACAGTATCTAACTGTAAATTAACACACTTGTTGAACACACGCAACTGAACATAAAATGTTTTGAATTGCCGATTGAGAAGTTCAGAGTTTGTGTCCTGGAAATCTGACGAATCAACAATAGGACTGGTGGACCGTTGCGCAAACACAACATAGTAGGTTGGTTTGTGGGATTTAAAGGGACCAGACTGCTACAGTCATCAGTCCCTTCTTCCAAAAAACTAATGCCACCCAAAGAGAATAAAAAAAGGAACAAAAGGAAAGACGGCAGACGACACAGGACAGGAAATACTCCGACAGAGAACAGACAAAACAAATTAAAATCACACCGAGTGTGATGGTGGTTGGCCGACCATAGAGAAAAAAAGGAAAAGCCAACCACCGAGAACACATTAAAACCTCAGTTTAGTCTCGGAGGCCAAAAGCCAGAATCAACATTAAAAACAAACACTCAGATTAAATGATAAAAACCCCCAGCACGAATAAAACGTAAAACTAAGCTAGACATAGCACTGTCGTCAGTTAAAAGGGCAGCGAGCTAATCAGGCACCCCAAACGTCTGCCTGAGTACAGTTAAAAGTGGGCAGTCCAACAAAATATGGACCACCGTCAAAGCCGACCCGCATCGACATAGAGGTGGGTCCTCATGCCGCAGTAGAAAGCTCTGTGTCAAGCGGGTGTGGCCAATGCAGAGCTGGCAAAGGAGTCCCTGTGGGTGGCTCGCAGGGATGACAGCCACACAGTCGTTGCCTCCTTGACGACACGGAGTTTATTGGGGGTGGTCACACCGCGCCATTCAGCGTCCCATAATGCAGAAACATTTCGGCAGAGGACTGCTCACAAATCAGTCTCTAGGAGGCCAACGTCCAGAGATGGGTTACTGGTGGCCTCTTTCGCCAGGCGGTCAACATGTTCATTGCCAGGTATCCCAACATGGCCGGGGGTCCACACAAAGACCACAGAGCGGCCGCAACAGGCAATAGTATGCAGGCACTCCTGGATAGTTATCACCAGACGACAACGAAGGAAATATTGGTCGAGAACTCGTAAACCACTCAGGGAATCGCTACAGATAACGAAGGACTCACCTGAGCAGGAGCGGATATACGTTAGGGCTCGAAAGATGGCGACCAGCTCAGCAGTGTAAACGCTGCAGCCAGCCGGCAATGAACGTTGTTCGGAAAAGTCCCCTAGAGTTAGCACATAACCGACATGACCATCAACCATTGGGCCGTCAGTGTAAACAATGCCAGAGCCCTGATACGTTGCGAGGATGGAAATAAAGCGCCGGCGGAAAGCCTCTGGAGGGACCGAGCCCCTAGGGCCCTGAGCCAACTCCAGCTGAAGGCGAGGGCGAGGCACACACCACGGGGATGGCGGAAGAGGTAAAGCCCCAAGCCCGGAGAGTAGCTCTCTCATGCGGACCGCGATCGTACATCCAGCCCTGGGCTGGGGTTCTGGAAGATGGACGTGCGACTGTGGGAATACTAGCTGATAGTTAGGATGCCCGGGCAAGCTGAAAACATGGGCAGCATAAGAAGCCAACAAACGTTGGTGGCGTAACCGCAGTGGAGTGACACCCGCCTCCACAAGTATGCTGTCCACTGGGCTGGTCCAGAAAGCACCAGTGGCAAGGCATATCCCGCTGTCGAGGATTGGGTGCAGCACCTGCAACGCAGATGGGGATGCTGAGCCTTAAGCCAGGCTCCCATAATCCAGACGGTAGGGCTGTAAGAGCGTAGATCGGTCGTGCCCCAGTGGGTGTGGCTCAAGCATCGCAGAGCATTTAGATGCCGCCAACACATCTGTTTAAGCTGCCGAATATGAGGCAGCCAGGTCAACCATAAAAAAAAAACACAAAAACCTATGTGACTCAACCACTGCAAGGAGTTCGTTGTCAAGATAAAGCTCCGACTCCGGATGGACAGTGCGTCGCCGGCAGAAATGCATAACGCAGGTCTTGGCTGCCGAAAACTGGAACCCATGAGCTACAGCCCAAGACTGCGCCTTACGGATAGCGCCCTGTAGCTGATGATCAGCAGCTGCAATGCCAATAGAGCTGTAATAAAGGCAGAAGTCGTCAGCATACAAGGACGCCGAGACGTTCCCACCGCCGCAGCGAGCCCGTTAATGGCTATTAAAAAAAGGCAAACACTTAAAAGAGATCCCTGTGGCAGACCGTTTTCCTGAACACGGGAGGAACTATGGGAGGTCACGACTTGAACAGCGAGGGTACGATACGACAGAAAATTTCGGATAAAGATCGTCAGAGGGCCCCGAAGACCCCATCCATGAAGTGTAGAAAGTATGTAATGACGCCATGTCGTATCGTACGCCTTCCGCATGTCGAAAAAGACAGCGACGAGGTGCTGACGGCGGGCAAAGGCCGTATGGATGGCCGACTCCAGGCTCACCAGATTGTCGGCAGCGGAGCGGCCTTTACGGAACCAACCCTGTGGGATCCAGAAGGCCCCGAGACTCCAGTAAATTCAACCGCTGGCTCACCATCCATTCAAGCAACTTGCAAAGAACGTTGGTGAGGCTAATGGGAGGGTAGCTGTCCACCTCCAAAGGGTTCTTGCCAGGTTTCAGAATGGGGATAACAATAGTTTCCCACCATTGTGACAGAAACTCACCCTCGATCCAGAGACGGTTGTAAAGGTCGAGGAGCCGTCGCTGGCAGTCCACTGAAAGGCGTTTCAGCATCTGACAGTGTATGCGATCGGCCCCAGGAACGGTATCAGCGCAAGCGGCTAGGGCACTGCGGAATTCCCACTCACTGAATGGAACATTGTACGATTCTGGATGGTGGGTGCGAAATGATAGGCTCCGACGTTCCATCCGTTCTTTAATGGAACGGAAGCCAAGGGGGTAATTCGCAGAAGCGGAATTGAGAGCAAAATGCTCTGCCAAGCGGTTTGCAATGACGCCGGAGTCAGTACAAGCTGCTCCATTCAGTGAGAGCGCCGGGACGCTGACATGGGTTCGATAGCCATAGAGGCGTCGAATCTTGGCCCAGACCTGCGATGGAGAGACATGGAGGCCAATGGTGGAAACATACCGCTCCCAGCACTCCTGCTTGCGTTGGCGGATAAGGCAGCAGGCTCGCGCCGTTTGAAAGCGATAAGGTGTTCTATGGAGGGATGCCGCTTGTGACGCTGGAGCGCCCGCTGGTGATCTTTATTCGCTTCAGCGATCTCAGGCGACCACCAAGGTACAGTCCAGAAGAACGGGGAATGGCAGATTCGGCGGCAGTAACGATGCCGGTGATGACCGATTGAACCACCGTATCAATGTCATCATTAGAGAGAGGCGCAACAGCGGCAGTGGAGGAAAACAAGTCCCAGTCAGCCTTATTCATAGCAAGGGCGCAGAGAAAACTGGCGCTGTGGCAGTGACAGAAAGATCGGAAAGTGGTCACTACCACACAGGTCGTCATGCACTCTCCATTGGACAGACGGTAAGAGGCTAGGGCTGCAGATCGGAAGGTCGATGGCGGAGTACGTGCCATGCGCCACGCTGAAGTGTGTTAAGGAACCATCATTTAAAACGAAAGATCGAGCTGCGCCAATAAATACTCAGTGGTGGCGCCTCGACCTTTCGCCACTGACCCACCCCACAGAGGGTTATGGGCGTTGAATTCGCCCAGTAACAAGAAAGGTGGAGGCAATTGGGCTATCAGCGCAGCCAGGACATGCTGCGCGACATTACTATCTGGTGGAAGGTAAAGACTGCAGACGGTAACCGCCTGTGGCGTCCACACCCGAACAGCGACAGCCTCTAACTGTGTTTGTAGAGGGACAGACTCGCTGTGAAGAGAGTTAAGGACATATATGCGGACGCCACCAGACACCCTTTCATAAGCTGCCCGGTTCTTATAATAACCCCGATAGCCATGGAGGGCGGGGGTTCGCCTTGCTGGAAACCATGTTTCCTGAATAGCAATGCAGAAGAAAGGGTGAAGGCTGATAAGTTGTCGGAGCTCAGCTAGATGGTGTGTTCACTCGCTGCCACCGTTTCAGGACCTGCGCGAGTGACATCCGTGGCGTCTGAGGGACCGGCGAGATCAAGGTCCTCAGCGGACGCCAGGATCTCGACCTCATCCTCAGATGCAGAGCTCGAAGGTTGCGGTGGAGTCGGTGCCACCGCAAGTTCTATGGCCTTAGAGGTCATTCGCTTGGACTTCTCTCACTGAACCTTGGGTTTCACCGGCTGGGAAGGCTTCACCGATTCAGTCTCTGGGACCGGTTGGTAGAGCCCCCCACTGGCAAGGGGGCAGGAGGACTTGTACTGCTCATCGAGGTGGCTGGAAGTCTCGAAACTAATGGGGCTAACACAGTTGTTGTAGCAGCTGCGTAAGAAGGTGTCATTCTCGCAGAATGTAGTCTGTCATATTTCCTTTTGGCCTCAGTATAGGTCAGCCGGTCCAGGGTCTTATATTTCATGATTTTGCGCTCTTTCTGAAAGACTTTGCAGTTAGGCGAGCAAGGTGAATGATGCTCTCTGCAGTTGACACAGATGGCAGGTGGGGCACATGGAGTATTGGGATGTGATGGGCGTCCGCAAGCTCGATATGTGAGGCTGGAAGTACAGCGGGAAGACATATGGCCGAACTTCCAGCACTTAAAGCACCGCATCGAGGGAGGGATATAGGGCTGGACATCAGAACGGTAGACCATCACCTTGACCTTCTCCGGTAATGTATCACCATCGAAGGCCAAGATGAAGGCACCGGTAGCAATCTGATTTTCCTTCGGACACCGATGAACGCGCCGGACGAAATGAACACCTCTATGCTCTACGTTGGCGCGCAGCTCGTCATCAGACTGCAAAAGTAGGTACCTATGGAAAATAACACCCTGGACCATATTTAAACTCTTATGTGGTGTGATGGTAACGTTAACATCCCCCAACTTGTCACAAGCAAGTAAACTGCGTGACTGGGCGAAGGATGCCATTTGTATCAGTACTGACCCGGAGCGCATTTGGACAATCCCTCTACCTCCCCAAACTTGTCCTCTAAATGCTCGACGAAAAACTGAGGCTTTGTGGATAGAAAAGACTCCCCATCAGCTCTCGTGCAAACTAAGAATCGGGACGAATAACTGTTACCTCCATCCTGAGACTTACGCTCCTCCCACCGCGTGGCCAGGGAGGGGAACGTTTTCGGATCGTACTTCTGAGCATTAAATTGAGCCTGAGAACGCTTAGAGACTGCTGGCGGCTGGCCGCCAGCGGGAGACGATGTACCACGTTTCATTGCGAGTCATCCGCCCTGATGCCACATACTCCGACCAAGGGCCCACCCCACGGGCGCCACCCAGTCAGCCAGCCAGCCAGACGCAGCAATAGCCACCTGTCAGGATGGCCATTGTCGGGAGTCCTGATGCATCTACTCCTTGGCATACGTGGGGAGTTAACGGCGCAGGCATCAGTAGAGCGATCCCTGTGTAGTCAGGGGGCTACAACCAATAGGGTACATGGCAGCCTCACCACAACGGACTGGCTACCGTGCTGGATGTTAGGTGACATGTGGTCCATGGTCATCGTCAGTGCAGAAAGTGGCACTGCACAGCGCAAGGTGGAAAGTGCACGCTGGAACGTATCCATGCCCAAGAGATGGAGAGCGGGCAGGACTACAATGCAACGACGAATAAGCTGGCGAAATTTCGCAACGCAAAATGGACACAACGCACCAAGTAAGGCGCCCCTCCCAAACTGGCTCGCTCTTCTGAAGAATTTAGAAAGATGGAGGTCAAACCCGAGAGGGGACCAACACATCAGGCCGAAACGTTTGAGACTCCTTTTAGTCGCCTCTTACGACAGGCAGGAATACCACGGGCCTATTCTTACCCCCGAACCCGCAGGGGGGACAACATAGTACACCATATTGGAACCACCGTCTGACAGGGAATGTAGAAGCTGTCTGACACCATCTATTATTAAACATACCGACTGATTGTGCCCACGTTAGCCACACGGGAAACTTCTGGATTCGCGGCGCAGGCCCTATCATGTGTTTGAATGCAACGAAGGCAGTACTTCGGCAATTGTGTGTGATGTGCTTCGCACATGACCTAGACTTCGGGCTTCGTCTGATCTGAGCTGCAAGGAAGGGGGACGGGTGGATGGGTGGTGGCCCCTAAACTATCATAATGTCATTCGAACTTAAAGCAGATGAACACTGAAAGTAACACTGTCTAGTAAGGTCACGAAGTTCTGTTACTCACTGCTTCTGGGACTATTCTGGCCGGCTGCTGCTTCAATCTGAAAAACCCACAGCGAGCAGCCGCTACTGGCAGTTGTGATTTAAAATTATTTAACAGTTTGTCGACTAACTCGTCAAAGGACAGCTCGTGAGGTTGGCGATCTGGAAACAGTTTTGCTTACAACAGGAATACGCTTGTGCCAGCTTCGGAGAGAAAATGGTAAATCGGTTGGTTACCTGTAATACCGTACGCGTCGAAATGCACTATCAACTGCGCAACATAATGAGCCCAGTCTTCGGTTTGCTCCAGAACCTCTCTCAATTTAGGTACTTGAACCGTTTGTTGAGTTGATTTTAATCGAACAGGTTGGGGTGGCGGTCGTGGTGCTGCCACATTTCCTTGCGTTGCTTGAGATAATTGTTCAATTCTCTCTTCCTGCAATTGTATATCTTGCATGAGAGACACATCCAGAAGAGGTATCGCGAATATTCCATATAACAACACACGTAAACAGAAAATTAGTTCTGCTGCAAATGAGTGTTATCTACACAGCATTCTACAGTGAGCTAATCACGAGCTGCATCTCGTCGCAACGTTACTTATTGTGTACTTCTTCAACACTGAGGTAGCTAGTTATAACAGTGTTAAGTAGAACACTATGAATAAGTATCACTTTACAACAAGAACTATCTTTGGTCGCCAGGCTAGGCTGTAGCTATGATACTGCACAATCGTGTGGACTTGAGGCTCAGAAACACTTTCGAGCCACAGTTAATGAGTGTTAAATTGATACAAGTTCAGAGTGGCCCTACTGTGGCTGCATTAATGTCACTAGAAAATACAAGTTCGTAGACACTTGTTGACACAGTTCTGATAGCGTTGGCTCTTAGGCACAGTTCACAGGAGACGTAATCTCCTCACTCACCGATGCTTGACACGGGCTGTCTAACGGCGAGCAGGCAGCACGACGACTTTTATTCCGATAGGAGCTTCCTGCAAGTGGGCAGGAGCCGACTACTCTCCTGGCCTTTGGCATCGCTGTTCAGCATAGAGGCGCGGCGGGGCCCCAAGTAACTACTGGAGGCCCGGCTTCTTCCTAGCGTCTCATTGGCCTCCCGCTGTGCAGTATCTCCGCGGTGCTCAATGCTTCTTGCACCGCTCCCGATACACGACGACACCACATTATCACTGTTCCTTAGCAGTTCATGTAAACATCAAAAAATGATTTGCATCACCTCTGTTCCGAGAGTTCCGGAAACTGTACAGAAAACTGGAATGGAGATCAACATAAACATCATTTCCGCCCTTTTTATTTCTCATCAAAACCACATATTGCATGTTGCACCATCATACAGCGAGACCTTTAGAGGTAGTGGTCCAGATTGCTGTACACACCGGTACCTCTAGTACCCAGTAGCGTCTCCTCTTGCACTGATGCATGCCTGTGTTCGACGTGGCATACTATCCACAAGTTCATCAAGGCACTGTTGGTCCAGATTGTCCCACTCCTCAACGGCAATTTGCGTAGATCCCTCAGAGTGGTTGGTGAGTCACGTCGTCCATAAACAACCCTTTTCAATCTATCCCAGGCACGTTCGATAGGGTTCATGTCTGGAGAACATGCTCACCACTCTAATCGAGCAATGTCGTTATCCTGAAGGAAGTCATTCACAAGATGTGCTTGATGGGGGTGCGAACTGTCGTCTATGAAGACGAATGCCTCGCCAATATGCTGTCGATATGGTTGTACTAACGGTCGTAGGATGGCGTTCACCTATCGTACAATCGTTACGGCGCCTTACATTCTCACCAGCGGCTTAAGTCAGCGTGACATAATGCCACCCCAAAACAGCAGGGAGCCTCCATCTTGCTGCACTCGATGACAGTGTGTCTAAAATCTTCAGCCTGATCGGGTTGCCTCCAAACACGTCTCCGACGATTGTCTGGATGAAGACATATGCGACACTCATCGGTGAAGAGAACGTGATGCCAATCCTGAGCGATCCATTCGGCATGTTGTTGGGCCCATCTGTGTCGCGGTGCATGGTGTTGTAGTTGCAAAGATAGGCCTCGCCGTGGACGTCGGGAGTGAAGTTGCGCATCATGCAGCCTATTGCACACAGTTTTAGTCGTAACACCACGCCCTGTGGCTGCACGAAAAGCATTATTCAACATTGTGGCGTCGCTGTCAGGGTTCCTCCGAGCCATAATCCGTAGGTAGTGGTCATCCACTGCAGTAGTAGCCCTTCGGCGGCCGGAGGGCCTGTCTCTCTGTATCTCCTCCATGTCCGAACTTTGGTTCCCTCTGAGACGGCTGGGCATTAACCTTGTTGAGACCTCATCCTGGCATAAAGTAACAATGCGGACGCGATCGAACCGCGGTATTAACCGTCTAGGCATTGTTGAAGTACAGACAACACGAGCCGTGTACCTCCTTCCTGGTGGAATGACGAACTGATCGGCTGTAGGACCCCCTCCGTCTAATAGGCGCTGCTCATGCATGCGGGTTTAGTGCCATCTCTGAACAGTCAAAGGGACCGTGTCTGTGGTACAATATCCACAGTTGTAATTGGTTCATTACCCTGCTGGAGCAAATGTAATTTCGATGTACTGTTCATGCGCTGCCTGCGATATAAAACATCTCTGCTGCAACAGAATCGCAGGTCAGAGCAGTGTCAGTAGTAGTAGTAATCGTTCGCTCCTAGAGAGCAGAAGTCGTAGTAGCTCACCGCTACAGTACAGTTGCTAGCCATGTTGAACAACATTTGTCTGAGATTTGCATTATTAGAAAAAAAATGACTGTGCTTGTTGACCAGCTGCTCTGATTATTAAACCACACATGACTATGATCTGGGAAAATTTGTAAAATATTTAAATTCAAGTAAATGACTGGTAAAAAATTATGTTCTGAGAAACGTTATTATTGAATACATTTCTGCAAACCATTACATTAAAAAAAATTTGAGCACTACAAGGCTGACTTAATTAGTGCTGACAAGCCGCAAAAAGACTGAAACAAATTCTTATTAACATCTCAGGCAGCAAATTTAAGTACGCGCATGGCGATGAAGAATAATACAGTTTACCTTACACTATATGGCAATGAACTGCGCTGCACCAGCGGCGACTGCTATTGCTCTTTCATGGCTAGCAAATTTACTTTAGCGGTGAGCTACTACGACTTCTGCTCTGTAGGAGCGAACGATTACTACTGCTGCCGACACTGCTCCGACCTGCGATTCTGTTGCAGCAGAGATGTTTTATATAGCAGGCAGCGCGTGAGCAGTACATGGCAATTTCATTTGCTGCACTAGGGTAGTGAACAGGAAACCACCCTCGTACATAATGAACCCCTTACACAGTCAACGTCTATCTCCAGAAGTTCCGGCAACTGGGGTGATGCAAAACGTTTCTTGATGGGTGTCTTAAGCAGCGGATACCACCCATGTATCTGAGCCAGCATCATGTGCTGTATTATTTTGCAGCTATTTTTGTGATACAGTCTGTTGAACAAGGCTTATAAAAGTATTTGTTAAACTTACTGAAACTGCGGATCCCATCGGTAACCTCTTATATTGTAAATTAAATGCATTATTAAACTAGAAGTAGATTTCTTCAGTTATAAACATTGCTCGAATGAGTATCTCGTTAACTGTTCGCTAGGAATTTGACTGTGTTTTCAGATTTTTTAACGTTTCTCTTACGGGTAGGCTGGTATCCGTGCTTTTCATGTCTAATGAGAGAAGTGTTGCTGTGTATGGAATTTTTATACAATTTTTGTGTCAGCTGCATATTATTTTTAATGTTCCTGTCTCCTTGTACTACGAAGTTTCCAGACCAATATATGTCCTGCAAGACTGTAAGTAGAGAGTGTTCTGAAGTTTACTATGGGTCTGGCTACAATATTTCTCTTGTGGATTCTTGGTTGGCATAAGAGACTGGATGCGGAAGGATTATTCTGTGTCAGTTTGCCTTTTTTCCTCTCATCTTGTCTGATTTCTGAGTTTTTGAGACTTTTTTTTTACATTTGTCTCGAATCTGTTTCTAGAATCTGATTTTAATTTTGTAATACAGGAAAAATGTAAATGATTCATTGATTTCCAGAGCCCATTATCTGTCAAAATATTACATGTATAGATATTATTGATGCACGAATACAACTGTAAACTCAGTAAGTTTGCAGTTTGCATTTTGCGCTCTACACATGCTCTATGAGCGCCCCTGTGGCCACGTGACGCACATCGAAGTGGAGGTGTTGCTCGTTCCTTACCCTACTTAGCAACGTCTCGTCAAGGCTACCGCAGCGACAACTGATGCGACGTGTGAGCTGCTCCAGTGGTCTTGGCATTGAGGTTCTGTAAACACTGTCCCTAACGTATCCCAAAAGGAAAAAGTTACAAGGCGGTAAGCAAGCGGCCTGGGTGCCAAGGGTAAAGAGCCACATCATCTTCACCACTACACACAGTTCAGTGATGTGGATGTTCGTTTTTTAGGTAGCGACGGACATCACAACTGCAACATATCGAGGTAAGAGGTACCTGACACTCTCTTCTTACAGAAGAAAAACAGACCAATCAGCTTCATCTGTGCCAATGCACAGAGAACATTAAACTTCGACGAGTCTCGTTTATGCGCCGTAATTTCATAAGGACTTTCAGTGCATGACAGTTTCACATTTTGGCGATTAACCTTTCCAGGTGAATAGATGGTTGATTGATCTTGGAGGTGAAATATTCATCCTCAAGTACTTGAGCATTGTGATGTAAAACTGAAAGTGCTGCGAATAATATTTTGGTTTTAATTCTTGCACTAGCTGCAGATGGTACGATTTGAAACGTAACCACCATTGCATAACCTTCCACACAATTTCCTGCGGCATTCGAAGTTCGTGACTTGCACAGACAGTTGACTTATTTGAAATGTGTGCGAAATTTCATTCTCTTCACAGCTTCATCTTGAACATTTGGTCGATCATTGCTTTTTACACAGACAACCAGTCTTACTAAATTGTCGACACCAACGCAAAACGCTCTGTTTACGTGGCCGTTCTTTTCCGTAACTCCTTCTGAATGTACGTATATTTCAACGAGCGAAAGCTCTTTTCTTGTTTTGTTGCCATTTTGTCAAGGCACTGCACTCGTAACTCGTGTACACAATCCAAACATGGTGGTTTTGTAGTTATATTAATGCATGAGTCACATTTGTACATGTAACTTGTACTTGTAACACTTTGGAAAATATAAAACTAGGATGGATAATTTACAGTACCCCTGTATGACTTTGTAAGATGAATTTTTGTGTTTCATCAGTGTATTGTCGTTTGTCCAGTGTACACTGGGCAGTGGTAGTCACATCATGCGAAGCTTACATCACTCTGTCACATGAGGACTATACAATAGGAGCACTGTGCCGGAAATGTGGCCCCTGAGAGTCCACGTACCATAGCGTTCAGGCACCACCCAGTCACAGTACACGAGGAAATGGAGAGAAAGAGAATGTAAATTAAATAAAATGGGTAATTACTCGTGAAGAGAAGCAATAGAGTTCTGTCCTATCTCCGACGACCACAGAGTCCTGGAAACACTGTACGAGTCATTTTGAATTTTATTTAATTTAAATATTTTTCTCGATTTCCTCGTGTCCTGGGACGGGGTGGTGCCTGAACGTTTTAATGGTGCTAATTAAGTGGACACTCGTAGGCTGCAAATCCGGCACAGTGTAGGGAAAAGGGAGTGGATATGTTTAAGTGCAAGCATATCCCGAGCTAGAAACACTGAGTAACTGACTGACGAAATTTGTAGATTTGATCGAAATGCTTAATTTTATTCCAGTACATTATAAATAACGCAGTGTTAATGAAAACTGAAGTATCGTACAGGTTAATGAACAAAGGCTCAACTATAAAGTTTTATTAGTACTGATTTAATTGCCTAGCCCCGTAGGTTAAGGTAACTCTTAGGGTTTGTCCAGCTGCTGGCTGGTCCTAATCTTTAGTCACATGCCAAACGAGCAGACCTGCGAGAGGCAATCTGCAAGTACCAGTTTCCTCGGCATTGCATTCGGTTTCAACTTCACCACTGGCTTCGGCTTCTCACCGAACAGGACAAGAATAAGGAGAAGGAGGCAATACAAGAAAAATATTAAACAACAAAGGCCTGTTACATTCTTATGTATATTTCATATGATGTTCCTCGTTGGTGTTTCTTTAGTAGAGGTTATGTACACTGAAGCGCCAAAGAAACTGGTACACACATGCGTATTCAGAGACATGTAAAGAGAAACAATACAGCACTGCGTTCGGCAACGGTTATGTAAGACAACAAGTGTCTGGCGCAGTTGTCAGATCTGTTACTACTGCTACAATGGCAGGTTGTAGAGGTTGAAGTGTATTTGAACGTAGTGATATAGTCGCCGCACGAGCGGTGAGACACAGCATTTCCGATGAAGTGACGATTTTCCCGATCGACCTTCTCACGAGTGTACCGTGAATATGAGGAATCCCGTAAAACACCAAATCCCCGACATCGCTGCGGCTGGAAAAAGATCCTGCAAGAATGGGATCGACGACGACTGAAGAGAACCATCGAACGTGACAGAAGCGCAGCCCTTCCGCAAATTACTGCAGAGTTCAGTGCGGGGCCATCAACAAGTATTAGCACGCGAACCATTCAACGAAACAACATCGGTATGGGCTTTCAGAGCCGAAGGTCCACTTGTGTACCCCCGATGACTGCAGGACACAAAGCTTTACGCCTCGCCTGGGCCCGTCAGCATGGGCATTGGACTGTTGATGTCTGGAAACATGTTGCCTGGTCGGACGAGTCTCGCTTCAAATTGTATCTAGCTGATGGACGTGTACGGGTACGGAGACAAATTCATGAATCCATGGACCCTGCATGTCAGCAGAAGACTGTTCAAGCTGGTGGAGGCTCTGTGAAGGTGTGGGGACGTGTGCAGTTCGAGTGATATATATGACCCCTAATACGTCTAGATACGACTCTGACAGTAGCACGTACACAAGCATGCTGTCTGATCACCTGCATCCATTGATGTCCATTGTGCATTCCGACGATCTTGAGAAATTCCAGCGGGATAATGCCACACCCAACACGTCTAGAATTGCTACAGAGTGGCTCCCGAAACACTCTTCTAAGTTTAAACACTTCCGTTGCCCACCAAACACCCCAGACTCCCAGACTCATAGGATTATACTTGGGGTGAATTAAATTTACCCTCGATATGTTCGCGAAAATACATGTTTAATACTGGAGGTACGCACAAAACATCATCCGAAATTGTACTAAACGCACTCTCTGAAAGTTATTTCCAGCAGTTAGTTCATGAGCTCACGCGAATAGTAAACGGTTGTGAAAACACACTTGACCTCTTAGCAAGAAATAACACTGAGTTAATAGCGAGCATCAAAACGGATACAGGGATTAGTGAACACAGGGTTGTCGTAGCGAGTTTGAATATTGTAACCCAAGAAGTCCTGCAAAAATAAACGAAAAATATACCTATTCAAAATTCAGATAAAAATTCACTTGACGTCTTCCTGAGAGACAATCTCCACTCATTCCAAATTAATAATATAAGTGTAGACCAGATGTGGCTTGAATTCAAAGAAATAGTATCGGCAGCTATTGAGAGATTTATACCAAATAAATTAACAAACGACGGAGCTGAACCTCCTTTGTACTCAAAACGGGCTAGAACACTGTTGCAGGAAGAAAGAAACAAACATGCCAAATTTAAACAGACGCAAAATCCCCAAAATTGGCGATCTTTTACCTAAGTTCGAAATTTAGCGCGGACTTCAATGCGAAGTGCTTATAATACTTTCCACAACGAAACTTTGTCTCGAAACCTGGTAGAAAATCCAAAGAGATTCTGGTCGCATATGAAGTACGTTAGCGGCAGGAAACAATCAATGCCTTCTCTGCGCGATAGCAATGGAGATACTATCGAAGACAGTGCTGCCAAAGCAGAGTTACTCAACACAGCCTTCCGAAATGCCTTCCCAAAAGAAGACGAAGTAGATATTCCAGAATCAGAATCAAGAACAGCTGCCATTATGAGCGACGTAGAAGTAAATATACTCGGAGTAAGGAAGCAACTTAAATCACTTAATAAAAGCAAGTCTTCTGGTCCAGACCGAACACCAATTAGCTTCCTTTCAGAGTATGCTAATACATCAGCTCCATACTTAACAGGTCGATATGCAGCAGAATTTTGGAACATATATTGTCTTCGAACATTATGAATTACTTCGAAAAGAAAACCTTTATTTGACACAGTCAACATGGATTTAGATGGATTTAGAAAACATCGTTCTTGTGAAACACAACTAGCTCTTTATTCGCACGAAGTGCTGAGTGTTATTGACAAAGGATTTAAAATTGATTCCGTATTTCTGGATTTCCAGAAGGCTTTTGACACTGTACCAAACAAGCGCTTGTAGTGAAATTACGTGCTTATGGAATACCGTCTCAATTATGTGACTAGATTTGTGATTTCCAGTAAGAGAGGTCACAGTTCGTAGTAATTGATGAAACGTCATCGAGTAAAACACAAGTGATTGCTGTGGTTCCCCAAGGTAGTGTTATAGGCCCTTTGCTGCTCCTGATCTGTATAAACGATTTGGGAGACAATCTGAGCAGCCGTCTTCGGTTGTCTGCAGATGACTCTGTCGTTTATCGACTAATAAAGTCATCACAAGATGAGAACAATTTGCAAAACGATTTAGAAAAGATATCGGAATGGTGCGAAAATTGACAGTTGACCCTAAATAACGAAAAGGGTGTGGTCATCCACATGAGTGGTAAAAGGAAGCCGTTAAACTTCGGTTACACGATAAATCAGTCAAATCTAAAGGCGGTAAATTCAACTAAATATCTAGTAATTACTATTACGAACAAGTTAAATTGGAAGGAACACATAGAAAATACTGTGGGGAAGGCTAAACAAAGACTGCGTTTTATTGGCAGGGGACTTAGAAAATGTAACAGATCTACTAAGGTTACTCCCTACACTACGCTTGTCCGTCCTCTTTTAGAATACTACTGGGCTGTGTGGGATCCTTCCCGGATAGGATTGACGGGGTATATCGAAAAAGTTCAAAGAAAGGCAGCACGTCTTGTATTATCGCGAAATATGGGAGAGAGTGTCACTAAAATGATATAGGATTTGGGCTGGACACCATTAAAACAGAGGCGTTTTTCGTTGCGACGTAATCTTCTCACGAAATTCCGATAAACAACTTTCTCGTCCGAATGTTAAAATATTTTATTGACGTCGACCTACATAGGGAGAAACGATCACCACGATAAATAAGGGAAATCAGAGCTCGTACGGAAAGATGTAGGTGTTCGTTCTTTCCGCGCACTATACGAGATTGGAATAATAGAGAATTGCGAAGGTGGTTCGATGAACCCTCTGCCAGGTATTTCAATGTGATTTGCAGAGTATCCATGTAGATGAATAAAATAAGGACTAAGTTGTCGATGGTTGAAGATACTGGTGTCTGGCAACAATAATGAGTATAGCTATTTTTGGCTCAGAAAAGGGCGGTTCGGCTAGTAAGTGGTGGGAGATCGCTAACTTCCTGAAGACCCCTGTCCCTTAGTCAGGGTATTCCACCACTGGCCTCGTAATATGCCTAGTCTTTGTCATTTATGTTAACATGAGCTTATTTCGAAGAATTAGCAGCTTTCATCCAGTTAATACTAGGCATAAATCCAATCTGCATTTGGATCGCACCTCTCTGATTCTTGTGCTGAAAGCCGCGAAGCATTCTGCTGTATCCATTTTCAATAAACTACAACAGGACTTCAAATTTTTAGCAATAATCCATAGATTCTCAAATTTAAACTGAAGTGTTTCCTCATGGTAAGCTAATCCATGTGTTACTTTGTTGACAGCGTTTAGTTCAAGTTATAGCTTGTTCTCTAGTTCCGTAAAATAATTATAAATAAATAAAATGCACAGTAATAGGGTGTTGTTCAACCAAAGTAAGAAAGGATTAACTAGATGGCGAGTATGTCTTCCACAGGCCTGTGTCAGGCCCTTAATATGGTAATAATAAGCTTAAGTTGTTTAACAAGAAATGACAAAAAATATGCGTATATGCGAAGCCAATATCAGAATACCCTGACTAAACAGGAGTCTACTGTTGGCACAGTCTAAATGTGCACAAAAGCATACTAAGTGGACTATACTTCTAAGGAGTATCTTCCACACGATAGTACTGGAGTAGCACCGAGGGGGATAATGTAAGGGAAGATCGTGAGAGACAGACTCTTCGAAGTAATAGATTGTCCACCCGAGGAAATTGGATGGGAAGAAACATCACAGAATTTTAAAATAGTAAATTGCGCAAGAACGCTGAAATTTGGTCGAAAAGGTTAAATAAAAATGTACGAATGAGTATTTTTAAAATTGGTGATCTAGTCTTCCTGAAGCCTCATCTAAAATTTAGTGATATAAATAAAAGTATTAAAATGTTTTATCATATGTGTGATGGCCCAATTGAGATTAAAGCAAAAGTATTAAAACGTTTTATCATATGTATGATGGCACAATTGAGATTAAAGCAATGTCCAATACTACAACAGTGATGATGGAGCAATTGCGTGCAGTTAAAGATGTAGACAAACACCACGTCTGTTGCTGAGAGACAGGACACCAAGATAGATACCAAGCATATTGATGACGTCGATGTTACTAAACTGTTTACTGTGTCTCTTTGGTTAAAGACTATAGAAAGGACATGAATTTAGGACACAATGAACAGCGAGGATTACTTTCGGTAATTACTAAACTAAGAGACGTAACTATAATTACGACTGCAATGAAAGGGCGTGTACAGAGATACTCTAAGGCGAGAGTCCTCAGCTATAAAATTATGAAGATTAAAAGGAATGAGGAACGTGTTTGAGCCGGTACGGCTCGCTGTTTAAATGTTTTTTGGTTTTTGAAACCATCCACCTTCTCAGTATTCGCCGCGTTGTCAGTACCGAAATCGGATGGGAGTCTCTGGTCGCCGCACCACATCTTTGGCAAGTTGACTTCCCGAGCGCTGCTGTGCGTTATCTCTGGAGTGTGCGTGAGGAGCGACGTCGCTGCCGGAGGGCAAAGCCGTTTGGTCGGTCGGCCCCGCGGAAGCAGCCGCTTGGGGACTGAACGCCGTGGGCTCCAAGATCCTAGTGTGGAGGGCCGATGTTGTCCCGATGGCGGTCATCGTGTGGTCAGTCAAGGGCTGAGAAGCGATTTCTTGGTTCTGCCCTTGGATTCCGACGAAGAATCACGGCAAGTATCAGGTGAACATAAGAATTCTAAAAAGTTGCACGTTGGTGGCGCGTATATCAGACTTGTGAGTGGTGTAAGCCTTGCTTCAGTACTGCAGTCTCCAGTTAGAGCGCCGCTTGGGAGGAGAGCGTTGATATCGGCATTGTCATCTAATTAGCTGCTTCAAAGTAAATGACTGTTTTGGATCGAAGGTGGATCCAAGTGAGGGACCGAATCATTGCTTCTTTTACTGAGAAACCTAAGTCGGCCCCCAGTGTGTTAAACTCTGTTATCTACAGTTATCACGAATAATTTGACTCTCTGGTAGTGTCCACGAGTGAACTTTGGTACTGTTAAGCTTTGGTAATAAAGGAAAGATCGACTATGGAGCTTTTCAGTCGGACTCTTACCAATCGTGTTAACTGCAGTTTACTTATGCTACTTAACGGTTCTACTTGTGGTGAAATCGCCGATAGTATTTCCATAATTTAGCTTGGGACGCCAGTCTGTGGTTTGGTGTGGCCCTCCCAAGCGATTAAAGCCCCAAATATTTTCTTACTGCATATTCTGAGGTTGCCATGCAACAGTTGTTGATTTGTCTCTTGTCTACCCCATCGCACTGCACTGCTGTTTGGTGCGGTGCGGTATAGTCGAAGTGTTCAGTGGTACCGCATCTACTCCCTCGCCCGTTTTAAGATTTGCGAGCCGCATCCATATCGACGTACAATCCCAGTATTCAATGTGTATAAGTTGCTTGCGCCCCATTAACGTTTTTCACATTGTGGAAAATCCCGTGCCGCATGTAATCCTGAAGGACAGAACGGTGCACAACAGCGCATGACCACGACGAAATCAAAAGATGTATATTATTTTTTTTAACGGATGTAACCACTGAGCTCAAGAGTTGATTTGTACGTGTGTGTGCTTTTTTATTTATTTTAAAAGGAGAAGATTTACATACCTGGTTAATTATAACATCTGTGCTTAATTATTTCTCCTAGCCGGCCGCGGTGGTCTAGCGGTTCTGGCGCTGCAGTCCGGAACCGCGGGACTGCTACGGTCGCAGGTTCGAATCCTGTCTCGGGCATGGGTGTGTGTGATGTCCTTAGGTTAGTTAGGTTTAAGTAGTTCTAAGTTCTAGGGGACTTATGACCTAAGATGTTGAGTCCCATAGTGCTCAGAGCCATTTGAACCATTTATTTCTCCTAGTTCGTTGGGTGTAGTATGCATCACATGTGGGGAGGTTTATGGTGTACAGTGTTTAAAAGATAGGAGAATATTTTGTGACACAGTGTGCATCGTAGAGGCTACAGGGTTTGTGTGTACGATGACAGTAGAAAGATTTCATTGCATTTGTTTTAATTAAAATTTTGTGATCAATATTTTATTGCCTTTAGATATTACAGATATCGTCATGTGGCGTTATGATCTTTTATTTAACCTTGCATTATGCAATTTGCATTTTTGCCTTTGCTTAAAAACGGATTTTGTGTTTTAAGCATTGTAAACTGATTCTGAGAGCTGTTCTTTGATATGTTATTATTCAATGCTTCAGGAACTTTCATTAAGAAACTATGAGGATCTTGCTGTTCATATTAACGAATGTTGACTTACTATTTCAAAATCAAGTTAATGAAGGTGTAAAATTTTAAAGGAAAAACAAAACTTTTATTAGAGAAACGATGCCTGCCCGTACTCCCCACAACTTCCTCGTATTCAAGGTACTGGCTTTCGGGCGTTGTCTGATGTTTTCCCCGGTATCTATCCCAGCTACCAGCTAATGCCTGCGGGGTGATGTCAATATTAAATATTGAAATGGCAATAAACTTCCGAAGAATCGAATTAAACGACTCAGAAAACGAAAAGTTGAGGAATTGTAAATAGAGGCAAGAAGACCCAGATCCTTTAGGAAAGAAGAGAATTTTTGGGGTTCCGTACGGTGTTAAGTTGCTGATAGAAGCCACATCGCACAACAATTAGTTTAATTAATTAATAGTAGTTCAATTATCAGACCTGTTTGAACTGGGAGGAGGCGTTGCGGTTGCTTGACCACATACTTCACTGCGGGATCCGACTCGCAACTGGAGGTTTCCGCACAAGCCCTGTAAACAGCATACTTGCGGAGGCTGGTGTCCCTCCGCTGCAGATCCGGCGCCAACGACTGCTGGCCGTTTATGCTCCACATGTTTGTAGCATGCCCGGGCATCCAAATTACCGTCTCCTGTTCCCCAATTCGGTCGTCCATCTTCCCGAAGGGCGGCCCCGGTCAGGGTGTCCGACCGCGGTTCGTGTCCGGGCTCTGCTCTCTGGGCTTTTTTTCTCTCCCACCTCTTTTCCGGGCCCATATGCGTATACGTCCGTGGTGTGTGTCCCGCCCATGCCTGCAACTGGATTTAGCACAAGGCCCGAAAGACACAGTCCCCTCCTGAGGCCCTCCGCCGCCGCTTTCTTGCCATCCTTGCCGCGTTTCCGTGCTCTGCCGCGGTCTATACCGACGGTTCGATGGTTGCTGTTCGCGTTGGCTATACATTTACTCTTGGGGAACAATCTGAACAACGCTCAATGCTGGATAACTGCAGTGTTCTCACTGCAAAGCTTGTAGCCATCTCCCGCACCCTAGAGCATAACCTCTCCTGCTCAGGTGAGCCCTTCGTCATCTGTACTGACTCCCTGAGCTGTTTACGAGCTATCGTCCGGTGTTTTCCTCGCTCTCGTCTGGTGATGGCTATCCAGGAGGTCATACATACTCTTTCCGGTTGCGGCCGCTCCGTGATTTTTGTGTGGACCCCGCATCATGTCGGCATCCCGGGTAATGAACGGGTTGACATGCTGGCCAAACAGGCTATCAGTGCGGCATCCCGAGTAATGAACGGGTTGACATGCTGGCCAAACAGGCTATCAATGCGGCATCCTGAGTAATGAACGGGTTGACATGCTGACCAAACAGGCTATCAGTGCGGCATCCCGAGTAATGAACGGGTTGACATGCTGGCCAAACAGGCTATCAGTGCGGCATCCCGAGTAATGAACAGGTTGACATGCTGGCCAAACAGGCTATCAATGCGGCATCCTGAGTAATGAACGGGTTGACATGCTGGCCAAACAGGCTATCAGTGCGGCATCCCGAGTAATGAACGGGTTGACATGCTGGCCAAACAGGCTATCAATTTCCCGGCCCTGGAGATTGGCATTCCGGGATGTGATCTCCAGTCAGTGTTGCGGCAAAAAGTCCTTGGTATCTGGAGTGACGAATGGCGCACCTGCCTTCTCCCAACAAACTTCGGGTCATCAAGCAGACTACAGGTGTGTGGCGCTCCTCCATGCGAGCCTCCCGCAGTTGTTCTCTGCCGGCTACGCATTGGCCACGCCTGGCTGACGCACGGTCATTTGTTGCGCCGCGAGGACCCGACTCTATGTCTCTGTGGATCAGCGTTGACAGTGGTCCACATTTTGTTGGCCTGTCCGCTTTTAACCGTGCTCAGGCACACGTTTGCAATACTTTTAACGGATGACGCTGTAATGGCGGGCTTAGTTTTGAGTTTTACTCACGCAGCGGGCTTTTTTCGCTCGATCTGAGGGTTTGTCTCTTTTGTTTTGTGTTGAATCTGGCCTTTGGCCTGCGGTCTTACATTGGGGTTTTTAGTGTGTCTCTTGGTTGTTGGCTTTTCCTTTTTCCGTTTCCACTGTCGGCCAACCACTGTAATACCCTGTGTGTTTTTGATTCATCTTTTCTGGTCTTTGTCTGTGCCTTTCTTGTTCTGTGTCATGTCCGATGCTTGTTTTTCTTCCCTGTGGGTGTTTCGTGGTCGTGGAAATAGGGACCTATGGTCTTTGTAGTCTGGTCCCTTCAACCCCTACAAAACAACCGTACTTTAACGACTCACGAATTCTATCAGATACTGACACAGCGTAGAGGCTACTCTCGACTAAGCCCATACCAACTTAAAATCACTTGACCATTAGTCAAACGTCACGCAGAATACGAGGAGTTCGACTAACAAAATTCAGAAAAAGTTGCTAAACCAGTTACCGCACACTTCATACCTTACATTTTAACAACTACTCAATCCCAGGACAACTTCTTGTACTCTTTCAATAAAATAGCGGAAAATGCCACACTGACGAATAATCGATGTAATCTGTACCAGGTAGGTATCGATCACGACAGTTGTAAACGCGACCTAACTCATATGCAGTAACTCATACGTCGTTTTAGCGACCCAAGTTCGCTATCTCTTCAGCTCCTCAACAGCGACTGACTGAAACCTTTCAGTACCATAGCTGAACCATCAGTTCAGACAAATGTAGGGCTCTACCAGTATTTCTGAACAATTAAAATAGACAATCCGGCGCAGATCGGTCAGATCGCCCAGGATGATCTCTGGCGTGCCCGAGCTCTGCTATTGGCCAACGACGCATGTATGATCTTGGCCGTCTCTGTATGAGCACTTGCATCGATGAACAAAACACGGATTTTTCTGTAACATATGAGACAACATAGACTTAACTTACATGGAAATGATAAATACCATACCCTTTCCCTTGACTTATCTTCCTTTTTAGTTGCTATTACTATATAAAATAATTACGTGACGACATGGAAACCAATGAAAATAACTTCGATCCGTTACATATGTTGTGATATAATAACTCTCATGAAACTCTACTGATGTGAGTGGATACAGTCCAAAGTCAACGAATAATACATATAATAAGCAAAATTTTAAATAAAAATGTACCATAAAAAAGTCGAGGCATTACAATGACTCGGCAGGTGTCCTATCATCAGTACATACAATTACGAATGGCATGATAAACAGTGGCTGTGGCTAAGCCATGTCTCCGCAATATCCTTTCTTTCATGATTGCTAGTTCTGCAGGATTCGCAGGAGAGCTTCTGTGAAGTTTGGAAGGTGGGAGACGAGGTACTGGCAGAAGTAAAGCTGTGAGGACGGGGCGTGAGTCGTGAGCTACTCAGTTGGTAGAGCACTTGTCCGCGAAAGGCAAAGGTCTCGAGTTCGAGTCTCCGTCCGGCACACAGTTTTAATCTGCCAGGAAGTTTCATATCAGCGCATGCTACGCTGCAGAGTGAAAATCTCATTCTGGAAACATCCCCCAGGCTGTGGCTAAGCCATGTCTCCGCAATATCCTTTCTTTCATGATTGCTAGTTCTGCAGGATTCGCTGGAGAGCTTCTGTGAAGTTTGGAAGGTGGGAGACGAGGTACTGGCAGAAGTAAAGCTGTGAGGACGGGGCGTGAGTCGTGAGCTACTCAGTTGGTAGAGCACTTGTCCGCGAAAGGCAAAGGTCTCGAGTTCGAGTCTCCGTCCGGCACACAGTTTTAATCTGCCAGGAAGTTTCATATCAGCGCATGCTACGCTGCAGAGTGAAAATCTCATTCTGGAAACATCCACCAGGCTGTGGCTAAGCCATGTCTCCGCAATTTCCTTTCTTTCATGATTGCTAGTTCTGCAGGATTCGCAGGAGAGCTTCTGTGAAGTTTGGAAGGTGGGAGACGAGGTACTGGCAGAAATAAAGCTGTGAGGACGGGGCGTGAGTCGTGAGCTACTCAGTTGGTAGAGCACTTGTCCGCGAAAGGCAAAGGTCTCGAGTTCGAGTCTCCGTCCGGCACACAGTTTTAATCTGCCAGGAAGTTTCATATCAGCGCATGCTACGCTGCAGAGTGAAAATCTCATTCTGGAAACATCCCCCAGGCTGTGGCTAAGCCATGTCTCCGCAATATCCTTTCTTTCATGATTGCTAGTTCTGCAGGATTCGCAGGAGAGCTTCTGTGAAGTTTGGAAGGTGGGAGACGAGGTACTGGCAGAAGTAAAGCTGTGAGGACGGGGCGTGAGTCGTGAGCTACTCAGTTGGTAGAGCACTTGTCCGCGAAAGGCAAAGGTCTCGAGTTCGAGTCTCCGTCCGGCACACAGTTTTAATCTGCCAGGAAGTTTCATATCAGCGCATGCTACGCTGCAGAGTGAAAATCTCATTCTGGAAACATCCCCCAGGCTGTGGCTAAGCTATGTCTCCGCAATATCCTTTCTTTCATGATTGCTAGTTCTGCAGGATTCGCAGGAGAGCTTCTGTGAAGTTTGGAAGGTGGGAGACGAGGTACTGGCAGAAGTAAAGCTGTGAGGACGGGGCGTGAGTCGTGAGCTACTCAGTTGGTAGAGCACTTGTCCGCGAAAGGCAAAGGTCTCGAGTTCGAGTCTCCGTCCGGCACACAGTTTTAATCTGCCAGGAAGTTTCATATCAGCGCATGCTACGCTGCAGAGTGAAAATCTCATTCTGGAAACATCCCCCAGGCTGTGCCTAAGCCATGTCTCCGCAATATCCTTTCTTTCATGATTGCTAGTTCTGCAGGATTCGCAGGAGAGCTTCTGTGAAGTTTGGAAGGTGGGAGACGAGGTACTGGCAGAAGTAAAGCTGTGAGGACGGGGCGTGAGTCGTGAGCTACTCACTTGGTAGAGCACTTGTCCGCGAAAGGCAAAGGTCTCGAGTTCGAGTCTCCGTCCGGCACACAGTTTTAATCTGCCAGGAAGTTTCATATCAGCGCATGCTACGCTGCAGAGTGAAAATCTCATTCTGGAAACATCCCCCAGGCTGTGGCTAAGCTATGTCTCCGCAATATCCTTTCTTTCATGATTGCTAGTTCTGCAGGATTCGCAGGAGAGCTTCTGTGAAGTTTGGAAGGTGGGAGACGAGGTACTGGCAGAAGTAAAGCTGTGAGGACGGGGCGTGAGTCGTGAGCTACTCAGTTGGTAGAGCACTTGTCCGCGAAAGGCAAAGGTCTCGAGTTCGAGTCTCCGTCCGGCACACAGTTTTAATCTGCCAGGAAGTTTCATATCAGCGCATGCTACGCTGCAGAGTGAAAATCTCATTCTGGAAACATCCCCCAGGCTGTGGCTAAGCCATGTCTCCGCAATATCCTTTCTTTCATGATTGCTAGTTCTGCAGGATTCGCAGGAGAGCTTCTGTGAAGTATGGAAGGTGGGAGACGAGGTACTGGCAGAAGTAAAGCTGTGAGGACGGGGCGTGAGTCGTGAGCTACTCAGCTGGTAGAGCACTTGTCCGCGAAAGGCAAAGGTCTCGAGTTCGAGTCTCCGTCCGGCACACAGTTTTAATCTGCCAGGAAGTTTCATATCAGCGCATGCTACGCTGCAGAGTGAAAATCTCATTCTGGAAACATCCCCCAGGCTGTGGCTAAGCCATGTCTCCGCAATATCCTTTCTTTCATGATTGCTAGTTTGCAGGATTCGCAGGAGAGCTTCTGTGAAGTTTGGAAGGTGGGAGACGAGGTACTGGCAGAAGTAAAGCTGTGAGGACGGGGCGTGAGTCGTGAGCTACTCAGTTGGTAGAGCACTTGTCCGCGAAAGGCAAAGGTCTCGAGTTCGAGTCTCCGTCCGGCACACAGTTTTAATCTGCCAGGAAGTTTCATATCAGCGCATGCTACGCTGCAGAGTGAAAATCTCATTCTGGAAACATCCCCCAGGCTGTGGCTAAGCCATGTCTCCGCAATATCCTTTCTTTCATGATTGCTAGTTCTGCAGGATTCGCTGGAGAGCTTCTGTGAAGTTTGGAAGGTGGGAGACGAGGTACTGGCAGAAGTAAAGCTGTGAGGACGGGGCGTGAGTCGTGAGCTACTCAGTTGGTAGAGCACTTGTCCGCGAAATGCAAAGGTCTCGAGTTCGAGTCTCCGTCCGGCACACAGTTTTAATCTGCCAGGAAGTTTCATATCAGCGCATGCTACGCTGCAGAGTGAAAATCTCATTCTGGAAACATCCCCCAGGCTGTGGCTAAGCCATGTCTCCGCAATATCCTTTCTTTCATGATTGCTAGTTCTGCAGGATTCGCAGGAGAGCTTCTGTGAAGTTTGGAAGGTGGGAGACGAGGTACTGGCAGAAGTAAAGCTGTGAGGACGGGGCGTGAGTAGTGAGCTACTCAGTTGGTAGAGCACTTGTCCGCGAAAGGCAAAGGTCTCGAGGTCGAGTCTCCGTCCGGCACACAGTTTTAATCTGCCAGGAAGTTTCATATCAGCGCATGCTACGCTGCAGAGTGAAAATCTCATTCTGGAAACATCCCCCAGGCTGTGCCTAAGCCATGTCTCCGCAATATCCTTTCTTTCATGATTGCTAGTTCTGCAGGATTCGCAGGAGAGCTTCTGTGAAGTTTGGAAGGTGGGAGACGAGGTACTGGCAGAAGTAAAGCTGTGAGGACGGGGCGTGAGTCGTGAGCTACTCAGTTGGTAGAGCACTTGTCCGCGAAAGGCAAAGGTCTCGAGTTCGAGTCTCCGTCCGGCACACAGTTTTAATCTGCCAGGAAGTTTCATATCAGCGCATGCTACGCTGCAGAGTGAAAATCTCATTCTGGAAACATCCCCCAGGCTGTGCCTAAGCCATGTCTCCGCAATATCCTTTCTTTCATGATTGCTAGTTCTGCAGGATTCGCAGGAGAGCTTCTGTGAAGTTTGGAAGGTGGGAGACGTGGTACTGGCAGAAGTAATGCTGTGAGGACGGGGCGTGAGTCGTGAGCTACTCAGTTGGTAGAGCACTTGTCCGCGAAAGGCAAAGGTCTCGAGTTCGAGTCTCCGTCCGGCACACAGTTTTAATCTGCCAGGAAGTTTCATATCAGCGCATGCTACGCTGCAGAGTGAAAATCTCATTCTGGAAACATCCACCAGGCTGTGGCTAAGCCATGTCTCCGCAATATCCTTTCTTTCATGATTGCTAGTTCTGCAGGATTCGCAGGAGAGCTTCTGTGAAGTTTGGAAGGTGGGAGACGAGGTACTGGCAGAAGTAAAGCTGTGAGGACGGGGCGTGAGTCGTGAGCTACTCAGTTGGTAGAGCACTTGTCCGCGAAAGGCAAAGGTCTCGAGTTCGAGTCTCAGTCCGGCACACAGTTTTAATCTGCCAGGAAGTTTCATATCAGCGCATGCTACGCTGCAGAGTGAAAATCTCATTCTGGAAACATCCCCCAGGCTGTGCCTAAGCCATGTCTCCGCAATATCCTTTCTTTCATGATTGCTAGTTCTGCAGGATTCGCAGGAGAGCTTCTGTGAAGTTTGGAAGGTGGGAGACGAGGTACTGGCAGAAGTAAAGCTGTGAGGACGGGGCGTGAGTCGTGAGCTACTCAGTTGGTAGAGCACTTGTTCGCGAAAGGCAAAGGTCTCGAGTTCGAGTCTCCGTCCGGCACACAGTTTTAATCTGCCAGGAAGTTTCATATCAGCGCATGCTACGCTGCAGAGTGAAAATCTCATTCTGGAAACATCCCCCAAACTGTGGCTAAGCCATGTCTCCGCAATATCCTTTCTTTCATGATTGCTAGTTCTGCGGGATTCGCAGGAGAGCTTCTGTGAAGTTTGGAAGGTGGGAGACGAGGTACTGGCAGAAGTAAATCTGTGAGGACGGGGCGTGAGTCGTGAGCTACTCAGTTGGTAGAGCACTTGTCCGCGAAAGGCAAAGGTCTCGAGTTCGAGTCTCCGTCCGGCACACAGTTTTAATCTGCCAGGAAGTTTCATATCAGCGCATGCTACGCTGCAGAGTGAAAATCTCATTCTGGAAACATCCCCCAGGCTGTGGCTAAGCCATGTCTCCGCAATATCCTTTCTTTCATGATTGCTAGTTCTGCAGGATTCGCAGGAGAGCTTCTGTGAAGTTTGGAAGGTGGGAGACGAGGTACTGGCAGAAGTAAAGCTGTGAGTACCGGCCGTGAGTCGTGAGCTACTCAGTTGGTGGAGCACTTGTCCGCGAAAGGCAAAGGTCTCGAGTTCGAGTCTCCGTCCGGCACACAGTTTTAATCTGCCAGGAAGTTTCATATCAGCGCATGCTACGCTGCAGAGTGAAAATCTCATTCTGGAAACATCCCCCAGGCTGTGGCTAAGCCATGTCTCCGCAATATCCTTTCTTTCATGATTGCTAGTTCTGCAGGATTCGCAGGAGAGCTTCTGTGAAGTTTGGAAGGTGGGAGACGAGGTACTGGCAAAAGTAAAGCTGTGAGGACGGGGCGTGAGTCGTGAGCTACTCACTTGGTAGAGCACTTGTCCGCGAAAGGCAAAGGTCTCGAGTTCGAGTCTCCGTCCGGCACACAGTTTTAATCTGCCAGGAAGTTTCATATCAGCGCATGCTACGCTGCAGAGTGAAAATCTCATTCTGGAAACATCCCCCAGGCTGTGGCTAAGCCATGTCTCCGCAATATCCTTTCTTTCATGATTGCTAGTTCTGCAGGATTCGCAGGAGAGCTTCTGTGAAGTTTGGAAGGTGGGAGACGAGGTACTGGCAGAAGTAAAGCTGTGAGGACGGGGCGTGAGTCGTGAGCTACTCACTTGGTAGAGCACTTGTCCGCGAAAGGCAAAGGTCTCGAGTTCGAGTCTCCGTCCGGCACACAGTTTTAATCTGCCAGGAAGTTTCATATCAGCGCATGCTACGCTGCAGAGTGAAAATCTCATTCTGGAAACATCCCCCAGGCTGTGCCTAAGCCATGTCTCCGCAATATCCTTTCTTTCATGATTGCTAGTTCTGCAGGATTCGCAGGAGAGCTTCTGTGAAGTTTGGAAGGTGGGAGACGAGGTACTGGCAGAAGTAAAGCTGTGATGACGGGGCGTGAGTCGCGAGCTACTCAGTTGGTAGAGCACTTGTCCGCGAAAGGCAAAGGTCTCGAGTTCGAGTCTCCGTCCGGCACACAGTTTTAATCTGCCAGGAAGTTTCATATCAGCGCATGCTACGCTGCAGAGTGAAAATCTCATTCTGGAAACATCCCCCAGGCTGTGGCTAAGCCATGTCTCCGCAATATCCTATCTTTCATGATTGCTAGTTCTGCAGGATTCGCAGGAGAGCTTCTGTGAAGTTTGGAAGGTGGGAGACGAGGTACTGGCAGAAGTAAAGCTGTGAGTACCGGCCGTGAGTCGTGAGCTACTCAGTTGGTAGAGCACTTGTCCGCGAAAGGCAAAGGTCTCGGGTTCGAGTCTCCGTCCGTAACACAGTTTTAATCTGCCAGGAAGTTTCATAACAGCGCATGCTACGCTGCAGAGTGAAAATCTCATTCTGGAAATATCCCCCAGGCTGTGGCTAAGCCATGTCTCCGCAATATCCTTTCTTTCATGATTGCTAGTTCTGCAGGATTCGCAGGAGAGCTTCTGTGAAGTTTGGAAGGTGGGAGACGAGGTACTGGCAGAAGTAAAGCTGTGAGTACCGGCCGTGAGTCGTGAGCTACTCAGTTGGTAGAGCACTTGTCCGCGAAAGGCAAAGGTCTCGAGTTCGAGTCTCCATCCGGCACACAGTTTAAATCTGCCAGGAAGTTTCATATCAGCGCATGCTACGCTGCAGAGTGAAAATCTCATTCTGGAAACATCCCCCAGGCTGTGGCTAAGCCATGTCTCCGCAATATCCTTTCTTTCATGATTGCTAGTTCTGCAGGATTCGCAGGAGGGCTTCTGTGAAGTTTGGAAGGTGGGAGGCGAGGTACTGGCAGAAGTAAAGCTGTGAGTACCGGCCGTGAGTCGTCAGCTACTCAGTTGGTAGAGCACTTGTCCGCGAAAGGCAAAGGTCTCGAGTTCGAGTCTCCGTCCGGCACACAGTTTTAATCTGCCAGGAAGTTTCATATCAGCGCATGCTACGCTGCAGAGTGAAAATCTCATTCTGGAAACATCCCCCAGGCTGTGGCTAAGCCATGTCTCCGCAATATCCTTTCTTTCATGATTGCTAGTTCTGCAGGATTCGCAGGAGAGCTTCTGTGAAGTTTGGAAGGTGGGAGACGTGGTACTGGCGGAAGTAAAGCTGTGAGGACGGGGCGTGAGTCGTGAGCTACTCAGTTGGTAGAGCACTTGTCCGCGAAAGGCAAAGGTCTCGAGTTCGAGTCTCCGTACGGCACACAGTTTTAATCTGCCAGGAAGTTTCATATCAGCGCATGCTACGCTGCAGAGTGAAAATCTCATTCTGGAAACATCCCCCAGGCTGTGGCTAAGCCATGTCTCCGCAATATCCTTTCTTTCATGATTGCTAGTTCTGCAGGATTCGCAGGAGAGCTTCTGTGAAGTTTGGAAGGTGGGAGACGAGGTACTGGCAGAAGTAAAGCTGTGAGGACGGGGCGTGAGTCGTGAGCTACTCAGTTGGTAGAGCACTTGTCCGCGAAAGGCAAAGGTCTCGAGTTCGAGTCTCCGTCCGGCACACAGTTTTAATCTGCCAGGAAGTTTCATATCAGCGCATGCTACGCTGCAGAGTGAAAATCTCATTCTGGAAACATCCCCCAGGCTGTGGCTAAGCCATGTCTCCGCAATATCCTTTCTTTCATGATTGCTAGTTCTGCAGGATTCGCAGGAGAGCTTCTGTGAAGTTTGGAAGGTGGGAGACGAGGTACTGGCAGAAGTAAAGCTGTGAGGACGGTGCGTGAGTCGTGAGCTACTCAGTTGGTAGAGCACTTGTCCGCGAAAAGCAAAGGTCTCGAGTTCGAGTCTCCGTCCGGCACACAGTTTTAATCTGCCAGGAAGTTTCATATCAGCGCATGCTACGCTGCAGAGTGAAAATCTCATTCTGGAAACATCCCCTAGGCTGTGGCTAAGCCATGTCTCCGCGATATCCTTTCTTTCATGATTGCTAGTTCTGCAGGATTCGCAGGAGAGCTTCTGTGAAGTTTGGAAGGTGGGAGACGAGGTACTGGCAGAAGTAAAGCTGTGAGGACGGGGCTTGAGTCGTGAGCTACTCAGTTGGTGGAGCACTTGTCCGCGAAAGGCAAAGGACTCGAGTTCGAGTCTCCGTCCGGCACACTGTTTTAATCTGCCAGGAAGTTTCATATCAGCGCATGCTACGCTGCAGAGTGAAAATCTCATTCTGGAAACATCCCCCAGGCTGTGGCTAAGCCATGTCTCCGCAATATCCTTTCTTTCATGATTGCTAGTTCTGCAGGATTCGCAGGAGAGCTTCTGTGAAGTTTGGAAGGTGGGAGACGAGGTACTGGCAGAAGTAAAGGTGTGAGTACCGGCCGTGAGTCGTGAGCTACTCAGTTGGTAGAGCACTTGTCCGCGAAAGGCAAAGGTCTCGAGTTCGAGTCTCCGTCCGGCACACAGTTTTAATCTGCCAGGAAGTTTCATATCAGCGCATGCTACGCTGCAGAGTGAAAATCTCATTCTGGAAATATCCCCCAGGCTGTGGCTAAGCTATGTCTCCGCAATATCCTTTCTTTCATGATTGCTAGTTCTGCAGGATTCGCAGGAGAGCTTCTGTGAAGTTTGGAAGGTGGGAGACGAGGTACTGGCAGAAGTAAAGCTGTGAGTACCGGCCGTGAGTCGTGAGCTACTCAGTTGGTAGAGACTTGTCCGCGAAAGGCAAAGGTCTCGAGTTCGAGTCTCCGTCCGGCACACAGTTTTAATCTGCCAGGAA
The DNA here is from genome assembly GCF_023898315.1 of Schistocerca nitens. Lineage (NCBI taxonomy): Eukaryota > Metazoa > Arthropoda > Insecta > Orthoptera > Acrididae > Schistocerca > Schistocerca nitens. The sequence continues at coordinate 3,135,919 of NW_026045897.1, forward strand.
GTTTCATATCAGCGCATGCTACGCTGCAGAGTGAAAATCTCATTCTGGAAACATCCCCCAGGCTGTGGCTAAGCCATGTCTCCGCAATATCCTTTCTTTCATGATTGCTAGTTCAGCAGGATTCGCAGGAGAGCTTCTGTGAAGTTTGGAAGGTGGGAGACGAGATACTGGCAGAAGTAAAGCTGTGAGTACCGGCCGTGAGTCGTGAGCTACTCAGTTGGTAGAGCACTTGTCCGCGAAAGGCAAAGGTCTCGAGTTCGAGTCTCCGTCCGGCACACAGTTTTAATCTGCCAGGAAGTTTCATATCAGCGCATGCTACGCTGCAGAGTGAAAATCTCATCCTGTAAACATTCCCCAGGCTGTGGCTAAGCCATGTCTCCGCAATATCCTTTCTTTCATGATTGCTAGTTCTGCAGGATTCGCAGGAGAGCTTCTGTGAATTTTGGAAGGTGGGAGGCGAGGTACTGGCAGAAGTAAAGCTGTGAGGACGGGGCGTGAGTCGTGAGCTACTCAGTTGGTAGAGCACTTGTCCGCGAAAGGCAAAGGTCTCGAGTTCGAGTCTCCGTCCGGCACACAGTTTTAATCTGCCAGGAAGTTTCATATCAGCGCATGCTACGCTGCAGAGTGAAAATCTCATTCTGGAAACATCCCCCAGGCTGTGCCTAAGCCATGTCTCCGCAATATCCTTTCTTTCATGATTGCTAGTTCTGCAGGATTCGCAGGAGAGCTTCTGTGAAGTTTGGAAGGTGGGAGACGAGGTACTGGCAGAAGTAAAGCTGTGAGGACGGGGCGTGAGTCGTGAGCTACTCACGTGGTAGAGCACTTGTCCACGAAAGGCAAAGGTCTCGAGTTCGAGTCTCCGTCCGGCACACAGTTTTAATCTGCCAGGAAGTTTCATATCAGCGCATGCTACGCTGCAGAGAGAAAATCTCATTCTGGAAACATCCCCCAGGCTGTGGCTAAGCCATGTCTCCGCAATATCCTTTCTTTCATGATTGCTAGTTCTGCAGGATTCGCAGGAGAGCTTCTGTGAAGTTTGGAAGGTGGGAGACGTGGTACTGGCAGAAGTAAAGCTGTGAGGACGGGGCGTGAGTCGTGAGCTACTCAGTTGGTAGAGCACTTGTCCGCGAAAGGCAAAGGTCTCGAGTTCGAGTCTCCGTACGGCACACAGTTTTAATCTGCCAGGAAGTTTCATATCAGCGCATGCTACGCTGCAGAGTGAAAATCTCATTCTGGAAACATCCCCCAGGCTGTGGCTAAGCCATGTCTCCGCAATATCCTTTCTTTCATGATTGCTAGTTCTGCAGGATTCGCTGGAGAGCTTCTGTGAAGTTTGGAAGGTGGGAGACGAGGTACTGGCAGAAGTAAAGCTGTGAGGACGGGGCGTGAGTCGTGAGCTACTCAGTTGGTAGAGCACTTGTCCGCGAAAGGCAAAGGTCTCGAGTTCGAGTCTCCGTCCGGCACACAGTTTTAATCTGCCAGGAAGTTTCATATCAGCGCATGCTACGCTGCAGAGTGAAAATCTCATTCTGGAAACATCCCCCAGGCTGTGGCTAAGCCATGTCTCCGCAATATCCTTTCTTTCATGATTGCTAGTTCTGCAGGATTCGCAGGAGAGCTTCTGTGAAGTTTGGAAGGTGGGAGACGAGGTACTGGCAGAAGTAAAGCTGTGAGTACCGGCCGTGAGTCGTGAGCTACTCAGTTGGTAGAGCACTTGTCCGCGAAAAGCAAAGGTCTCGAGTTCGAGTCTCCGTCCGGCACACAGTTTTAATCTGCCAGGAAGTTTCATATCAGCGCATGCTACGCTGCAGAGTGAAAATCTCATTCTGGAAACATCCCCTAGGCTGTGGCTAAGCCATGTCTCCGCAATATCCTTTCTTTCATGATTGCTAGTTCTGCAGGATTCGCAGGAGAGCTTCTGTGAATTTTGGAAGGTGGGAGGCGAGGTACTGGCAGAAGTAAAGCTGTGAGGACGGGGCGTGAGTCGTGAGCTACTCAGTTGGTAGAGCACTTGTCCGCGAAAGGCAAAGGTCTCGAGTTCGAGTCTCCGTCCGGCACACAGTTTTAATCTGCCAGGAAGTTTCATATCAGCGCATGCTACGCTGCAGAGTGAAAATCTCATTCTGGAAACATCCCCCAGGTTGTGCCTAAGCCATGTCTCCGCAATATCCTTTCTTTCATGATTGCTAGTTCTGCAGGATTCGCAGGAGAGCTTCTGTGAAGTTTGGAAGGTGGGAGACGAGGTACTGGCAGAAGTAAAGCTGTGAGGACGGGGCGTGAGTCGTGAGCTACTCAGTTGGTAGAGCACTTGTCCGCGAAAGGCAAAGGTCTCGAGTTCGAGTCTCCGTCCGGCACACAGTTTTAATCTGCCAGGAAGTTTCATATCAGCGCATGCTACGCTGCAGAGTGAAAATCTCATTCTGGAAACATCCCCCAGGCTGTGGCTAAGCCATGTCTCCGCAATATCCTTTCTTTCATGATTGCTAGTTCTGCAGGATTCGCAGGAGAGCTTCTGTGAAGTTTGGAAGGTGGGAGACGAGGTACTGGCAGAAGTAAAGCTGTGAGGACGGGGCGTGAGTCGTGAGCTACTCACTTGGTAGAGCACTTGTCCGCGAAAGGCAAAGGTCTCGAGTTCGAGTCTCCGTCCGGCACACAGTTTTAATCTGCCAGGAAGTTTCATATCAGCGCATGCTACGCTGCAGAGTGAAAATCTCATTCTGGAAACATCCCCCAGGCTGTGGCTAAGCCATGTCTCCGCAATATCCTTTCTTTCATGATTGCTAGTTCTGCAGGATTCGCAGGAGAGCTTCTGTGAAGTATGGAAGGTGGGAGACGAGGTACTGGCAGAAGTAAAGCTGTGAGGACGGGGCGTGAGTCGTGAGCTACTCAGCTGGTAGAGCACTTGTCCGCGAAAGGCAAAGGTCTCGAGTTCGAGTCTCCGTCCGGCACACAGTTTTAATCTGCCAGGAAGTTTCATATCAGCGCATGCTACGCTGCAGAGTGAAAACCTCATTCTGGAAACATCCCCCAGGCTGTGGCTAAGACATGTCTCCGCAATATCGTTTGTTTCAGGAGTGCTAGTTCTGCAGGGTTCTGCAGGAGGGCTTCTGTAAAGTTTGAAATGTAGGAAACGAGATACTGGCAGAAGTAAAGCTTTGAGGACGGGGCGTGAGTCGTGTGTGGGTAGTTCAGTTGGAAGAGCACTTGCCCGCGAAAGGCAAAGGTCCCGAGTTAGAGTCTCCGTCTGGCACACATTTTTAATGTGCCAGGAAGTTTCACATGAAATGTGTTGCATGTTCGTGGTATAATGGCATACTGGCTACCACGAAGTAACTGAAGACTGGATCTGACGTATAGTGAAAGCTCGTACTGAGAGCTACCACCGGATGGTGGTCCGCACTGCGTGACGTCAGTTACAGATAATGTAAACAGGATCATACACTTGTTTAACATCGTAATTAGGTGAAGGAATGTAACGTCAAAATAGTACAGACCATGTAATCATAACGACAAATTGCATACAAAAGAAACAGCATCCTGTAAATTGTAATGGATCGCTGCCTACGCCATCTTTCGAGATGTAACGATTACATAACATATTCGATTCATTAACAAAGCTATGTCATATAAAATATGTAATAGTATTCGTTTTTGAGGAAAGCTATACAGCAGAGATATACAGAATTTGAAATGGGGTTTAACTGTATTGGTCGGTTTCACTGCAAACGAAGAATGATACTTATTGTGTAAAAGGAAATTGTGGAACAAGTCCCTACATAATGTACGATAGTAATGTATAATAAAATTCATAAATAAAACATTTTTATAAAAAAATTTACCTATATAACACTACATGTAAAATATGCCTCATATTTACTAAATTTTCATCAACGTCAAATGCTGTCACTATACGAGTAAAATTTCAGTTGGTTTATAATAATTAGACACCATTTCTGAGCATACATACTAGGACTTTTTATGAGGGAAATTAACATAAGTCACACTTATCAACCGACTACGCTATGTAACGGCAGTGATGCCTTACTTTCACATCCTGAATCATTCGATGTTAACAGCATAATACTTATTTTATACTTAACACTGTGTTAACCAGAGAAATCTGTATAGCGCTTCCCATTGAGGCCTATTGTTAGTGCTATTGGGTCTCCTACATATCGGTTGGCAAAATGCTTAACCAAATTATTAGCACGTATAGTCGGCCACTGTAGCCATCATATTAATAACTCAAAAATGTTTGTTGACATCATAAAGCAGATGAGGATAGGTCCGAATGACACCATGATCAGCCTAGATATGGTCTCTTTGTTTACAAAGGTACCGGTGGAAGATACGTTAAAACTGTTGGCTGCTCATTTCTCTCCTGAAATACTGAAGTTATTTCGAGACACTTTGACGACCACCTAATGACTGACGGAACAGCCATGGGTTCGGCACTGTCATAGCTAACTTCTTCATGGAGGATTTCGAAGAACGAGCGTTGGACAGTGCTCCCTTACGTCCATCCTGCTTCTTCACGTATGTTGACGATACATTTTTAATCTGGCTACATGGCAATGAGGCACTGCAGCAGATTGTTGATCATTTGAATGGTATACATCAGAAGATATGATTTACAGTGGAGGTGGAGAAGGATGGGAAGTTACCCTTCTTAGATGTGCTGGTGGAGCGAAAATTAGATGGACGTCTCGGACATTCTGTGTACAGAAAACCGACGCATACAGATTTATATCTAAACGCGCGTAGTTTTCACCACCCAGGTGAGAAGAGAGCTATGTTGAATACCTTGGTACACAGAGAAAGGACTATTTCGGACAAGGATCATCTCGGCTCCGAGATTAACCATCTGACGACGGTATTCAGAAAAAAATGGATATTCCGATCGTGATATCAGATCTACTCTGGCGAAGAAACCTAGGAAGGACGCTGTTCGAACAGATGAAGAGGACCAACACATCCCACGGCTGCCATTCTGCGGTGCAACTCCAGCAAGATCGGCAGAGTCCTGAGCCGGCAGGGAATCAGATCAGTCTTTCGGCCACCCAGGATGATTAAGGAGATGTTGCGATCCGTGAAAGATAATCTTGGCCTGGGAGTGCCGGGAATTTACAGCATTCCTTGCTAGTGTGGCAAAAATTATGTGGGCCAGTCTATAAGAACTGTTGCCGATCTCTGTGTGGAACATCAGCGTCACCTAAAAAACAGGTATCTAGAGAAATCAGCGGTGGCTGAGCACAGTTTGTTAAATAAACATAAGATTTATTCGATGAAACAAGACTACTTGCTCACGCTTCAAACAATTGGGACTCTGTCATCAGGGAAGCAGTTGAAATTAGACTCTGTGAAAATAATTTCAACAGAGACACCGGTTATGCACTCAGCAATCCATGGAAGCGCGCATTTGATAAAGAAAGAGCGCAGAGGGAGACTTCTTACATTCCTCGCAGCTCTCCGCCTGTTGCGATGGGTGGCGCTGCAAGCAACGCTGGATAAAGCGAGCAAACAAAATGTATGGATATAGAGGCCGCCACCTCGGTACGCGCCGTTTTCACCGTGACGTCATCCAGCGAATGAAAAGCAGTCCACTGCTTATAGAAGCGGAAGCCTCATCGGTCCACGAACCCCCCACCTGCTCTCGGCTGTGGTAGTGCAGTGTTTGAGTGTTCAGTGTTGTGCGTCTTTCCACAGTGTTGCGAACAGAAATCATGCTGTCGCTGGGTGTGCATTTTATATCTCTTGCGAACAGAAACCAGACTGTCGCCTTGTTCTTTAATTGTCTGTCTATTATTTTTCTGCTTCCTGTGTATTTTATAAGCATCATCAACCCTGTGTTTTATGTTTTAAGTCCCAGAATTTTCTGCCATTTTACCTTTCAGTCACCGATTTTATCGCCAACTGTTATTTTTTTATTATCTTCATCTTAAAACAAATTCTGTAGGCTGAAGAGCGGCGTAATAAGCTGCTGCCAGCCCGCCCCCTTCAGGGGGAATCGAACCTCAATAAAGGAAAAAAAAACGGTCCACGACGGTCAGTTTTACCCCTGACATAGATGACGGAGGTAGTCATCGAAAGCTTGGGATGTTATTCAAATTTGACGCGGCAAGTAAACCGAGAACTTTATATGTCCTATGTACTACCTCACTGTCCAAGTGGTGGACGATTCTCAACTCTCCAAAGCTGACTGATACCTTCATTTCTTGACTTGTAAACTCCAGTCAGGATCAGAATGCTAAGAAACTTTTCCATTTAGTTCATAATTATATCCACCCAGTCATCGTAAATGATTCGATCTTCATTGTTAGTCCACATGCACACTTTGTCAGTGTGGGGCACCTGAAAGAACAACATAAAACGCGATAGCATAAACCATTCTTGGACTTCTTGTCGCGTCAGTTCATTACCATGGTGGAAATAATCGAAAGCTCGAGGTGTTACCCTGATCTGACTTAGAAAGAAGTCCGAGAATGCTTTACACAAAAGTGCCGACGCGAAAGATTCGTTCTCATAAAATAAGATTTTTCGTTATCACAGCTCCTAATCGAATAACTTGTAGGTTCATGGTCTTCATTCAATATATCCTTTTTGCTCCGCCTACTAGAAATTCCAACCTGTGGAGCTGCAGCCCGTATTTCATTCCCATTACGAGAAAGCGGTAAGTCACATTCTGTCGAATCTGAGATAATTTTTTATTCTCCATCTTTCTAAAGGGATTCCTCATCATCATTATTTTCGTGAAGTTCCGAGTTCTCAACGACGTCTGCCGCATCGTCATCATCATTGGAAGATTCATCATATTCTCTAGGTGGATTTTCTGAATCTGGAGACTACTCCAACAATTCCCTTTCGTCCTCATCTTCTCCCTAATATTTTCAGTTTGTAGAACAGACAACTGTCATGAAATAATGAACCAAAATAAACATGTGCTTACCACAAGGAGGAGTGTTCAACACTGAAAGAGTAACAGCGCAAGTCAACAAAGGCAAATGATCTAACAGACGATGCGCAGACAGACATCGGGTTGTTGAAAAATTGCTTCTAACCGCACGGGTCTGCGAGGCCCGTAGGGGAGGAAACATGCACCAACACTTTAACACAAAGCCAAGTTAAATGCTTATTTTTTTCCCAAAAGTATGCGTAACTTGAGAAGTTAAGAGTAGTCTTAAACTATCATTAAAATAAAATACATAGTTACTGATAGAGAAGTTATTAGGCGTCACAGATTGGCTTCTGAGGCTCGGTATACAGGGTGTTACAAAAAGGTACGGCCAAACTTTCAGGAAACATTCCTCACACTTAAATAAAGAAAAGATGTTATGTGGACATGTGTCCGGAAACGCTTAATTTCCATGTTAGAGCTCATTTTAGTTTCGTCAGTATGTGCTGTACTTCCTCGATTCACCGCCAGTTGGCCCAATTGAAGGAAGGTAATGTTGACTTCGGTGCTTGTGTTGACATGCGACTCATTGCTCTACAGTACTAGCATCAAGCACATCAGTACGTAGCATCAACAGGTTAGTGTTCATCACGAACGTGGTTTTGCAGTCAGTGCAATGTTTACAAATGCGGAGTTGGCAGATGCCCATTTGATGTATGGATTAGCACGGGGCAATAGCCGTGGCGCGGTACGTTTCTATCGAGACAGATTTCCAGAACGAAGGTGTCCCGACAGGAAGGCGTTCCAAGCAATTGATCGCCGTCTTAGGGAGCACAGAACATTCCAGCCTATGACTCGCGACTGGGGAAGACCTAGAACGACGAGGACACCTGCAATGGACGAGGCAATTCTTCGTGCAGTTGACGATAACCCTAATGTCAGCGTCAGAGAAGTTGCTGCTGTACAAGGTATCGTTGACCACGTCACTGTATGGAGAGTTCTATGGGAGAATCAGTTGTTTCCGTACCATGTACACCGTGTGCAGGCACTATCAGCAGCTGATTGGCCTCCACGGGTACACTTCTGCGAATGGTTCATCCAACAATGTGTGAATCCTCATTTCAGTGCAAATGTTCTCTTTACGGATGAGGCTTCATTCCAACGTGATCAAATTGTAAATTTTCACAATCAACATGTATGGGCTGCCGAGAATCCGCACGCAATTGTGCAATCACGTCATCAACACAGATTTTCTGTGAACGTTTGGGCAGGCATTGTTGGTGATGTCTTGATTGGGCCCCATGTTCTTCCACCTACGCTCAATGGAGCACGTTATCATGATTTCATACGGGATACTCTACCTGTGCTGCTGGAACATGTGCCTTTACAAGTACGACACAACATGTGGTTCATGCACGATGCAGCTCCTGCACATTTCATTCGAAGTGTTCGTACGCTTCTCAACAACAGATTCGGTGACCGATGGATTGGTAGAGGCGGACCAATTCCATGGCCTCCACGCTCTCCCGACCTCAACCCTCTGGACTTTCATTTATGGGGGCATTTGAGACCTCTTGTCTACACAACCCCGGTACCAAATGTGCTCGTATTGTGGACGGCTGTGATACAATACGCCATTCTCCAGCGCTGCATCAGCGCATCAGGGATTCAATGCGACGGAGGGTGGATGCACGTATTCCCGCTAACGGAGGACATTTTGAACATTTCCTGTAACAAAGTGTTTGAAGTCACGCTGGTACGTTATGTTGCTGTGTGTTTCCATTCCATGATTAATGTGATTTGAAGAGAAGTAATAAAATGAGATCTATCATGGAAAGTAAGCGTTTCCGGACACATGTCCACATAACATATTTTCTTTCTTTGTGCGTGAGGAATGTTTCCTGAAAGTTTGGCCGTACCTTTTTGTAACACACTGTATTTGAGATGTACTCGCAGGTTTATAAATTGCATATATATCAAACGCTGCACTATAAGTCTCCTGTTATTCTTGTTGTCATAAAATCAACGACATATGCAACTTAAGAATTTTTATTGACATTTAGCCATAACTTACAAGATTACCTTCCGGCAGAAAGCTAACGATTTTACGAAATCGTAGTTACTCTTATTAACTCGATGCCTAGGTTGAAGATTAAAGCCCAAGAGGGTACCAATGGTAAGACAATGTAACATGACAATGGAGAACATTGGTTTCATACTTGAAACAACGGTTTGCAGCTGTCGTTCATAAAATGTGTGACCTAGGCCTCGAATTAAGGAGTGTAGACCACAAGTACATCACAAATACAGTATGAATATAAAACGTATAACAAGTATTTTGCTGCATTCGTTATTGTACGACCTCTGCTCACATCGACGGTCAAACACAGGTGGCGAATATTTCCTGCAATACCACTTCTCCAACAGGGAACTCCGAATCGAGCCTCCAACACAGCGCGCCAAATCGACGTCGGTAGCGTAGTGCCAACCGCAGACACTGCCAGGGAGCCTACGTGACTACATGCACGTCTTCCTCGGCATTTCGCAGCGGGTGTGACACTTATTTCTTCAGCTTCCTGTAGGTATCTCCCTCTCATTCTGCTGACTGCAGTGTTTCGAATGTCATAAACCAGCAACTGAGAGATGGAAATGACAGTGTAGGTAAGTGCGTGGTCACATGTCACGATTTTATTGCTACTCCACCTGAGCCAGCTAACACATCTTAGAAACACTCAACGACGGGAACATAGTCACCTGGTCTCTCAGACAATAATTACGCTAGACAGGAAGTAACAGGTGGCGTTATATGTAAATAAATGTAACACTGCATGTAAATAGGTGGAGAGATTTTAAAAAATGGTTCAAATGGCTCTGAGCACTATGAGACTCAACTTCTGAGGTCATCAGTCCCCTAGAATTTAAAACTACTTAAACCTAACCAACCTAAGGACATCACACACACCCATGACCGAGGCAGGATTCGAACCTGCGACCGTAGCGGTCGCGCGGTTCCAGACTGTAGCGCCTAGAACCGCTCTGCCAGATTAAGATAAAACTTTTGGCAATAAATCACTAGAAAAGGTCACAAAGATAAGATACTAGAGTTTGTTGAGCAACTCTGTCACGCTCTTGCGCTTACTAGAACGAATCAAAACGAAACGCGCCGCTCTTCTTATCTAGTATATTAATTTAACTTAGTAACGGTCCTACATTAATGAGGAATACTCAAAGATCGGTCAAGCAAGTGTCATGTATACCACTTCTTTCGCCAATTAATTCCATGTCCTTAACATTCCTCCGACTAGTTTTCTCTGTTCGTTCTGCCTTACATCGCTCCGGACTGCTGCTCCACTGTATTTTAACTTATTGTTGTTTGGGAGCAGACCCTTTATAAATTCTTCAGTTCACGCTACTTCTAATTTTGTCTGCTTTTATTGTAGTATCGCAATGTCTGCTGATAAACACTATGTGATCAAAAGTATTCGGACACCTGGCTCAAAATGACTTACAAGTTCGTGGCGCCGTCCATCGGTAATGCTGGAATTTAATAAGGTGTTGGCCCACCCTTAGCCTTGATGCCAGCTTCAACTCTCTCAGGCATACGTTCAATCAGGGTCTGGGATGTCTCGTGGGGAATGACAGCCCATTTTTCACGGAGTGCAGCACACAGGCCTGACAAGAATTCGGCGTTTCAAAACATCCCAAAGATGTTGTATAGGATTAAGGTCTGGACTCTGTACAGGCCACTCCACTACAGGAATTTAATGGTCGTGTAACGACTCCGTTACAGGCCGTGCATTATGAACAGGTGCTCGATCGTGTTGAAAGATGCAATCGACATTCCCGAATTGCTCTTCAATAGTGGGAAGCAAGAAGATGCTTAAAACATCAATGTAGACCTGTGCTCTGATAGTGCCACGCAAAACAACAAGGGGTGCAAGCCCCCTCCATGAAAAACGCAACCACACCATAACACCACCGCCTCCGAATTTTACTGTTGCCACTACACATGCTGGCAGATGATGTTCACCGGGCATTCGCGTACCCACACCCTGCCATCGGATCGCCACATTGTGTACCGTGATTCGTCGCTCCACACAACGTTTTTCCACTGTTTAGTCGTCCAATGTTTAAGCTCCTCTCACCAAGCGAGGCGTCGTTTGGGATTTACCGGCGTGATGTGTGGTTTATGAACAGCCGCTCGACCATGAAATTCAAGTTTTCTCACCTCCCGCCTAACTGTCATAGTACTTGCAGTGGATACTGATGCAGTTTGGAATTCCTGTGTGATGGTCTGGATAGATGTCTGCCTCTTACACATTACGACCTTCTTCAACTGTCGGCGGTCTCTGTCAGTCAACAGACGAGGTCGGCCTGTATGCTTTTGTGTTATATGTGTTCCTTCACGATTCCACTTCACTACCACATCGGAAAGAGTAGACCTAGGGATGTATAGGATTGTGGAAATCTCGCATACAGTCACCTGATTACGTCCGAAGTCCGTGAGTTCCGCGGGGCGCCCCATTCTGTTCTCTCACGATGTGTAATGAATGACTACTGAGGTCACTGATATGGAGTACCTGCCAGTAGGTGGCAGCACAATGCACCCAGTATGAAAAACATATGTTTTTGGGGGTGTCCGGATACTTATTACCACATAGTATATCAGTTTCAAACATCTGCAAACATTGTAATACAACGTCTACAGAAGACTTAATAGGAGAACATCGGCATGTACAACAAATCTGTAAGATTCGCATACTTACAAGATTCGATATCATATTAGAGAACAGAACAGGTTAAAAATAATACCATTGTAGGACCTTGTGTACTCCTATGGCGACAGAGTTAACATCAAGCAAATAAGACATATCATTCTGGTTGAATATGGACAGGGGTTACTAATGGGTTAGCAGGTACAAAATTATCTGGATCTCCTAGTAGGTAAGGATTAATCAAGCACAGTATAATTAATAATGATGTTATTAATACAAATGTAATAGAGTCCTTGAAAGTAAAGTATGGGTGAAATGGGATTTTTTCAATATCTCCATTTCGGCCTAAAGGGTTATTAGATCCTGTTTGGTGAAGAAAAAATAAATGAATTGCTGCTATTGCAGCAATAATAAACGGTAGTACAAAATGGAATGTGAAGAATCGATTTAATGTTGCATTATCAACAGCAAACCCCCCTCATACTCATTGAACTAAATCTGTTCCTAAATATGGAATTGCTGATAATAAATTAGTAATTACTGCCGCACCTCAGAATGATATTTGACCTCAAGGTAAAACATATCCTATAAATGCAGTTGCTATAACTAAGAATAGGATTACTGTACCAATTATTCAGGTGTGTATGTATATATAAGATCCATAGTAAATTCCTCGTCCGACATGTAAATAAATACAAATAAAAAATATAGAAGCTCCATTTGCATGTAAGGTTCGAATAATTCAGCCATTATTTACGTCTCGGCAGATGTGAACTACACTACTAAATGCTATTTCAATATTTGATGTATAATGTATAGCTAAAAATAGTCCAGTTACAATTTGAATTGCCAAACATAATCCTAGTAGGGACCCAAATTCCATCAAAATGAAATATTTGTTGGTGCAGTTAAATCAACTAAAGAGTTATTAATGATTTTAATTAAAGGATGTCTCAATCGTAAGGGTTTATTCATTAGTAAATTATCTTATTTTACGAATAGGCCCCTGGTTAATATTGGTGATTTTAACAACTGCTAATAGTGCTAAAAATAAATAAATTATTATTATTATTGTGATAATGAATGTTGGTCTATTATATAGTTTTTCTAAAGATATTGTTATTTCTTGATAATTGATTGAATTATCAATATTTATAGTTTCAGTATTTTTGAAAAAGTCTATAAATATTGTTATATCTAAAATAATTAATGTTAATACGATAAATATTCATATTGTTAAGGTAATAATTATCGTAATTGATTTAGGCTGAAATATTTCGTTTAATGCAATTCTCGTAATATAAATAAATAGAACTAATATACCACCAAGAAACGTTAAAAATAAAATATATGATAATCAATATCATTCCATTATTGTTCCTGTTATTAGTCCAACTAGAAAAGTTTGAAGGATAATGAAAAGTATTATTGATATTGGGTGTCTTAATTTAATAAAATTAATATTTATTACGTTAGATATCGATATAATTATTATTTTGATCATTTCAGGGGTTAGTTTTATTAAAAATATCGGTTTTGGGGACCGATGATGAAAAAGCTTTTTCACCTCTGAAGTTTTAAAAGTGGTGGCTGAACTTATTTCCGGTTTACAAGACCGGCGTTTTTTTAAACTATTAAAACTAATGTTTATATTCTGTGTCTTTACTTCTTTATTGATTTATTTTGCTAGTGTTTATGTTTTTTCTTCTAAACGTAAGCATTTATTAATGGTTCTTTTGAGATTAGAATATATTGTTCTTTCTTTATTTATATTGGTTATTGTTTTTCTTGTTGAGTTTGATTATGATTATTTTTTTCCTGTTATTTTTTGGTTTTTTCTGTTTGTGAAGGTGCTTTAGGTCTTTCTATTTTAGTTTCAATAATTCGTTCTCATGGAAATGATTTTTTTAATTCTTTTGTTTTATCTTTATGTTAAAGTATTTATTTATAACTATTTTTTTTATCCCTCTTTGTTTGGTTAATAATTGTTGATGGTTGGTTCATTCTTTAATGTTTCTATCTAGTTTTGTTTTTATGATTTGTTTTTATTCATATGCAGATTTAAATATGATTAGATATTATTTTGGTATTGATTATTTTTCATTTAGTTTGATTTTGCTTAGTTTTTGAATTTGTTCTTTAATAATTACTGCTAGAGGTTCAGTTTATTTAAGTTCTTATCATTCTAAATTTTTTGTCTTTATAGTCTTAATTTTAATGATTATGCTTTATTGTTCATTTGCTAGATTGAGTCTTCTTTCTTTCTATATTTTTTTTGAGGCTAGATTGGTTCCTACTTCACTTTTAATTTTAGGTTGAGGTTATCAACCTGAACGTTTACAGGCTGGTGTTTATTTAATTTTTTATACTCTGGTTGCTAGATTGCCTTTATTGTTAGTGTTATTTAGGGTTCATGATTTTTCTAATACTTTGTATTTTCCTTTATTGGTTGATTTTGGTTCTTATTATTTTATATTTTATGTGTTTATAATTCTTGCTTTTTTAGTTAAGATGCCGATATTTTTGGTTCATTTATGGCTTCCTAAGGCTCATGTTGAGGCCCCTATTTCAGGTAGAATGATTCTTGCTGGTGTTTTATTAAAGTTAGGTGGTTACGGTATTTTCCATGTTATGAAGGTTATTTCTTATTTGGGTTTAAAGTTTAATTATTTTTGATTGTCTTTAGGTTTATCTGGTGGGGTTATTGTTAGATTTATTTGTTTTCGTCAGGTTGATTTAAAGTCTTTAATTACATATTCTTCTGTTGCTCATATAAGAATGGTTATTGGAGGATTAATAACTATGAATTGATGAGGTTGTATAGGTTCTCTTTCTTTAATGGTTGGTCATGGTTTGTGTTCTTCTGGTTTATTTTGTTTATCTAATATTATTTGTGAGCGTTTAGGTAGACGAAGATTATTAATTAACAAGGGTATAATTAATTTGATACCAAGAATGGCTTTACGATGATTCCTTTTGAGATCATCTAATATAGCTGCTCCTCCTTCTTTGAATTTGGTTGGTGAGCTTAGATTATTAAATAGAATTATGTCTTGATCTTCTTTTAGATTTTTTGCTTTAATTTTTTTGTCTTTTTTTAGAGCTGTTTATACTTTATATATGTATTCTTATTCTCAGCATGGTAATTATTATTCTGGTGTTTATACTTGTTCTCTTGGTTATTTTCGTGAATATCATCTTTTACTTTTACATTGATTGCCTTTAAATATTCTTTGTTTAAAGGGAGAGTATTTTTTTGTTTAGTTTGCTTAAGTATTTTAATTAAAAATATTGTTTTGTGGAATCAATGATATGAATTTTTCATCTTAGGCCATGAATTTGTTTTCTATTTGTTCTTTGAGTTTTTTTTCTTTATTTTTTCTAGAACTATAATTTTTATTTTAGGTACTTATTATTTAATAATTGATTATAGAGTTTTTGTTGAATCAGAACTTTTTAATTTAAATGGTTCTATGGTTGTTATGACTTTAATTTTGGGTTGAATGTCTCTTATTTTTATGTCTTTTGTTATGTATATTTCTTCTTTAGTTATATTTATAGAGAGGATTATATATCGGGAGAAAAAATATAAATCGTTTTATTATTATTGTTTTAATATTTATTCTTTCTATAGGTTTTTTAATTATTAGTCCTAATTTGATTAGAATTTTATTAGGGTGAGATGGTTTAGGTTTAGTTTCTTATTGTTTAGTTATTTATTATCAAAATGTGAAATCTTATAGTGCGGGAATGTTAACTGCACTTTCTAATCGTATTGGTGATGTTGCTATTTTAATTTCTATTGCTTGAATATTGAATTTTGGTGGTTGAAATTATATTTATTATTATGATTTTATTTCTAGTTCTTTTGAAATAAAGCTTATTACTATATTAATTGTTTTAGCAGCTATAACTAAGAGAGCTCAAATTCCCTTTTCTTCTTGACTTACTGCTGCTATAGCTGCTCCTACTCCTGTTTCTGCTTTGGTTCATTCTTCTACTCTTGTTACTGCTGTGGTTTATTTATTAATTCGTTTCAGACAAATATTGGATACTTATAATTGTGGTTGATTTTTGCTTTTAATTGGTTGTATAACTATATTTATGGCTGGTTTGGGAGCAAAATTTGAATTTGATTTGAAGAAAATTATTGCTCTTTCTACTTTAAGACAACTTGGTTTAATAATAAGAATTTTGGCTATGGGTTACCCAAAACTTGCATTATTTCATTTATTAGCTCATGCTTTATTTAAGGCTTTATTGTTTATGTGTGCAGGTTCAATAATTCATAATTTAAAGGATTCTCAGGATATTCGTTTTATACGTTCAATTGTTAATTTTATACCTTTAACTTCAGTTTGTTTTAATGTTTCTAGTTTGTCTTTGTGTGGTATACCATTTTTAGCAGGTTTTTATTCAAAGGATTTAATTCTTGAAATGGTTTGTTTAAGATGAATTAATTGTTTGATTTTTTTCTTTATTTCTTTTCTACTGGTTTAACTGTTTCTTATTCTTTTCATCTTTTTTATTATTCAATATCTGGTGATAATAATTTTTATTCTAGATTTTCTTTTGATGATAAGGGTTATTATATTTCGTTTGGTATAATTGGTTTATTGTTTGTTGCTGTTTTTGGTGGTAGTCTTTTGTCTTGGTTAATTTTTCCTGTTCCTTATATGATTGCCTTGCCCTATTATTTAAAGTTTTTAACTATTACTGTAGTTGTTTTGGGTGCTTATTTGGGTTATCTTATTTCTAATTTTGATTTTTCTCAAAACTTTCTTTTGTCAGATTTGCTGGTTCTATGTGGTTTATACCTTTCATTTCAACTAAGTTTATTAGATATGTTCCTTTAAAATTAGGTTATTATTCATCTAAATCATTTGATTATGGCTGAGGTGAGTTATTTGGTGGCCAAGGTTTGTATAGACTATTTATTTATTTAATTAGTTATATACAAGGTTGATATGATTCTAATTTTAAGATTTATCTTTTAACTTTTATTTTTTGAATATTTATTTTGGTGGTATTATTTTTCGTTTACTTAAATAGCTTATAATTAGAGCGTGACACTGAAGATGTTAAGGAAGTATTTTTACTTTTAGGTATTTATAAATATATATATATATATATATTATTTTTACAGTGAAAATGTAATGTTTTATTTAAACTATATAAATTTAGAAATGTTAACGGAGTTTAACCGCTAGTATAAAAAGTTAGCAGCTTTCATATTGGCTTTACATTTCCTTAATTGGAACTTTATAGTTCAATTATATTATTAACAGTAATACGCCTCTTTTTGGCTTCAATTAATAAGAATAAGGGTATTTTATTTACCAACCTTCCAGGTCGAAACTGACTGCAATATTTCGCTTCTTATTCTATTTAAGGTTGATTGATTATATCAATACTTTTTGAATGCAACTCAAATGTTGTAGTTAACTACAACCCTTTATTCTGCGCATTGTAAGGCTCCTTGATTTCATTCATGGTATAGTCCACCTAGTAATACTATAATAAAAAATATTGTTGATACTGTTCAGATTATAATGTCTGAAGTTTTAAAAATAATTACAATTGGGAGGATTAGTGCGATTTCTACATCAAAAATTAAGAAAATTACTGCAATTAAGAAAAATCGAAGTGAGAATGGTATTCGTGCTGATCTTTTTGGGTCAAATCCACACTCAAATGGTGATCTTTTTTCTCGGTCATTAATTAATTTTTTTGATAATGTTGTTGCAAGGATTATAACAATTATTGGAATAATAAATCTAATAAAAATTCTTATAGATAAAATTAGGATTGTTTTTCTTGATTTATATCAAGCTTTTTGATTGGAAGTCAAATGTACTATTTATACTAGAAAAACAATTATCTACCTCATCAATAAATAGAGATGTATAAGAATAATCATACTACGTCTACAAAGTGTCAGTATCATGCTGCTGCTTCAAATCCAAAGTGGTGTCTTGGTGAGAATTGATTTATTGAATGTCGAAGTAGACATGTTGATAGGAAAATTGTTCCGATAATTACATGTAGACCATGAAATCCAGTTGCAACAAAGAATGTTGATCCATAAACTGCGTCTGCAATGGTGAATGGTGCTTCTCAATATTCATATGCTTGAAGTATAGTGAAGTATAGTCCTAGTAGTACTGTGAAGAATAGTCCTTGTAATGCTTGGGTATGATTAGATTCTATTAAACTATGATGTGCTCATGTTACTGTTACTCCTGATGCTAAAAGAATAGCTGTATTAAGTAATGGAATTTGTATAGGATTAAAAGGTTGAATTCCTATTGGGGGTCATAATATCCCTAGTTCAATAGTAGGTGCTAGTCTTCTTCTAAAAAATGCTCAGAAAAATGAAACAAAGAATAGTACTTCTGATGCAATAAATAAAATTATTCCTCATCATAATCCAATTGATACAAATCCCGTATGTAGTCCTTGGTATGTTCCTTCTCGTACTACATCTCGTCATCATTGGATTATAGTTAATAAGGTAATTCCAAATCCGATTATAAATAAGTTAATGTTGAATAGGTGAAATCATTTTGCTAATCCTGATACTAGAACTATTGCTCCAATTGCTCCTGTTAATGGTCAAGGTCTATAATCTACTAAGTGGAATGGGTGGTTTGAGTGAGTTGTTAACATAAGTTTAGTATACTTCTCTAGAATATAAAGTTCTTAAAATTGAGAAAACATAAGCTTGAATTATTGCTACTGCTGATTCTAGAATTAACAGAAGTATTTGTCCAATAATTAATAGTGAAATTAAGTTTATTGCTATAGATGGTCCTGTATTTCCTAGTAATGTTAACAGTAAGTGTCCTGCAATTATATTTGCTGCTAGTCATACCGCTAGCGTACCTGGTCGAATGACATTTCTAATTGTTTCAATTAATACTATAAATGATATTAATGCAGGCGGTGTTCCTTGAGGAACAAGGTGTGTAAATATGTGATTTGTATGATTAATTCATCCAAATAACATAAATCTTAATCATATAGGTAGAGCGATTGCAAATGTTAATGCTAAATGTCTTGTTCTAGTAAAGATGTAAGGAAATAACTCTATGAAATTATTAAATAGTATTATAACAAAGATTGAAATGAAGATGAATGTTGTTCCATTAAATGATTTCGGTCCTAGTAATGTTTTAAATTCATTATGTAAGGTTAACTTTAGTTTTTTTCAGAGAATATTAATTCGTGATGGTGTAAGTCAAAATATTGATGGGATTAATAATAATCCTAAGAATGTTCTAGTTCAATTTAATGATAAATTGAAGATATTAGTTGATGGATCAAATGTTGAAAATAAGTTTATCATTTTCAATTTCAGTTTTTTATATCAATTGTTCTTTTTTCTGCTCTTTTAATAAGATTTGGTTTAAATGAGAAAAAGTTTATTTGATTAAATAAAATTAATGTAGTCGAAAATGTAATGAATAGGGAGAATCATATAAGAGGGGATATTTGAGGGATTTAGATTAAATTTCCCCATCAGAAGTAGTCGTTAATTTACCATTTTTTGGTTTAAGAGACCATTACTTACTTTCAGTCATCTGATGTATTTCAAGGTGTACTAATTATTTAGTTATTTTAGATTGACACTCTAATGTTATACATTTTAACTAACTCCTTAGACTATCTTAGATAATCATTTGATAAATAAGTTTACTGAAGTTCTTTCAATTACAATTGGTATGAATCTGTGGTTTGCTCCACAGATTTCTGAGCATTGTCCAAAGAACAGTCCAGGCCGGTTTATTGTAAATGTTCCTTGGTTTAGTCGACCTGGTGTTGCGTCAATTTTAACTCCTAATGCAGGTACTGCTCATGAGTGTAGGACGTCTGATGCTCTTGTTAATACTCGTACTTCCGTATTTATTGGTAGAATTGTTCGGTTATCTACATCTAGAAGTCGAAATCCGTCGTTTTCTATGTCTTGTTCTGGTGTTATATAAGTGTCAAATTCTACG
The DNA here is from genome assembly GCF_023898315.1 of Schistocerca nitens. NCBI lineage: Eukaryota > Metazoa > Arthropoda > Insecta > Orthoptera > Acrididae > Schistocerca > Schistocerca nitens. The sequence continues at coordinate 3,155,526 of NW_026045897.1, forward strand.
TCTATAAAGTCTGAATATTCATATCTTCAGTATCATTGTCATCCAATTGTTTTAATTGTGATTATTGCGTCTACTGAATCATCAAGTAAATATAGTAGTCGTAGTGATGGGAGGGCAATAAAAACTAGTGTAATTGCTGGTAGTGCTGTTCAGATTGTTTCAATTAAATGTCCGTGAAGTATGTTTCGGTTTGTATAGGCAATGAATAATATATAACTTAGGGCATAACCTACAATTACTGTAATTAATAATAATACCACCATAGTATGATCATGGAAGAATGATAGTTGCTCCATTAATGGTGAAGCTCCATCTTGAAGGGATAAATTTGATCATGTTGCCATAAATGAATTTTTCTAATAAAAGGTCAAACCTTTATTTGTAGAGCTTAAATCTACTGCACTAATCTGCCATATTAGAATCTAGAAATTAATGGTAGTTCTGAGTAACTGTGTTCTGCAGGGGGGTTATTTTGTAGTCATTCTGTTGATCTTCTTATATTAGCTCTAAATATGATTGCCCGGTTTGTAACCATTCTTTCTCATATAATTACAATGAATATAATGATTCCTACAATAGAAATTGTAGACCCAATTCTTGACACTACATTTCATGATGTATATGCATCCGGATAGTCTGAATATCGCCGTGGTATTCCTGCTAGTCCTAGGAAGTGTTGAGGGAAGAATGTTAAGTTTACTCCAATAAATATAATTGTAAATTGGATTTTTAATCATGTATTATTTATAGTTAATCCTGTAAATAATGGGTATCATTGAATAACACCTCCTATGATTGCAAATACTGCTCCTATGGATAATACATAATGGAAGTGGGCTACTACATAATATGTATCATGTAATACGATGTCAAGTGATGAATTTGCTAATACTAATCCTGTTAGTCCACCAATTGTGAATAGAAAAATAAATCCTAAAGCTCATAATAACGGTGGATTGAATTTGAATTTAGTTCCATATAGTGTAGCTAATCATCTGAATACCTTAATTCCTGTAGGTACAGCAATAATTATTGTTGCTGATGTAAAATATGCTCGTGTGTCAACGTCTATTCCTACTGTGAATATGTGGTGTGCTCATACAATAAATCCTATTAGTCCAATTGATAATATAGCATAAATTATACCTAATGTTCCAAATGATTCAATTTTTCCTCTTTCTTGACATACAATGTGAGAAATAATTCCAAATCCTGGTGGAATTAGAATGTGAACTTCTGGGTGCCCAAAGAATCAAAGAAGGTGTTGATATAGAATTGGGTCACCTCCTCCTGCAGGGTCAAAGAATGATGTATTTAAATTTCGATCTGTTAATAGTATAGTAATAGCCCCTGCTAATACTGGAAGTGATAAAAGGAGGAGAAGGGCTGTAATAGCTACAGATCATACAAATAAAGGTTTTTGATCTAGAGTTATACTTTCTGATCGTATATTAATTGCTGTTGTAATGAAGTTTACTGCACCAAGAATAGATGATACACCTGCTAAGTGAAGTGAGAAAATAGCTAGGTCTACAGATGCCCCTCCATGTGCGATAGCTCCTGCAAGAGGAGGGTAAACTGTTCATCCTGTACCAGCACCGTTATCTACTATAGAAGATGTAAGAAGAAGGGTTAATGAAGGTGGTAGTAATCAAAAACTTATATTATTTATTCGTGGGAACGCTATATCTGGTGCACCGATTATTAATGGTACAAGTCAATTACCAAATCCACCAATTATAATAGGTATTACTATAAAAAAATTATTACAAATGCGTGGGCTGTAATAATAACATTATAAATTTGGTCATCTCCAATTAGAGATCCTGGTTGACCAAGTTCAGCACGAATAAGTATTCTTATTGATGTTCCTACTATTCCTGCTCACGCTCCAAATAAGAAGTATAAAGTACCAATATCCTTATGGTTTGTTGAGAATAATCATTTTTGCGGTAAGATGGCTGAATTTAAGGTGGTAGACTGTAAATCTACTTATGAGATGTTTCTCTCTTACCATGGGTTAGGCCTTATATTCAATCATGATTCTAGACTGCAATTCTAGAGGTGTAAAATTTACTAAGGCCTAAAAGATTATTCTTTTAATTATAACTTTGAAGGTTATTAGTTTTGTTAACTTAAGTCCTTAGTATAATGAAATTAAGGTTGATGTTGAGATTAATCCTATTGTTGAAATTATTACTGTTATAGGAAGAATAATTCTTGATTTTTGAGACTTTATTTTTATAGATCATGAATTTTCTGTGTATGACATAATTAGGGCTGAGAATCTAATACGTATATAATAATAAATTGTAATTGTATTTAATACAACCATAACAGTCATAATAGTTGTTATGTTATTTTCTATTAATGATTGTATTACAATTCATTTTGGTAGAAATCCAAGGAATGGTGGTAAACCACCTAGGGATAAAAGAGATAAAAATATTATGAATTTAATTTCAGTTTTTATATTTCTTGCTGAATAAATTTGGTTTATAAAAAATAGATTTATTTGCTTAAATAATAAGACCATAATTAATCTTAATAGTGAGTAAATAATAAAGTATAGTTCTCAAATGTTTTCTCTAACTGTTAGGGATCTAATTATTCACCCTAAATGTCTAATAGATGAATATGCTAGAAGTTGTCGTAGAGATGTTTGATTTAAACCACCTATTGCCCCAATAATAATTCTTAAAATGATAATTGTTCAAATGAAAGTTCTTAGTTGAATACAATAAGATAATACCATTATTGGGGCAATTTTTTGCCATGTTATTAGTGTTAAACAGTTATTTCATCTTGAAGCTCCTATTACTTCTGGAAATCAGAAATGAAAGGGTGCAGCTCCGATCTTTAATAATAATCTAGATCTAATTATTATTGATGGAATAAATTCTGTTTCTCATCCTATTGGATGCTTTATTTGAATCATCAAAAGTGAAAATAATAGTATTGTCGATGCTATTGCTTGGACAATAAAATATTTAATTGATGATTCATTTATTATTATATTTTTATTTCTTGTTAGGAGCGGAATAAATGAAAGTAAGTTGATCTCAAGTCCTATTCAAACTCCAGATCAGGAGTTTGATGAAATGGACAGGATCGTTCCTATCATTAATGTTGATAGGAAGAGAAGTTTTGTAGAGTTGTTGGTCATTAAAAAGGAGTGGATTGATACCTCTATGAATGGGGTATGAACCCATTAGCTTGTTTAGCTTACCTTTTTACATTAAGGTGTATGATGCACGTTAGTTTTTGATACTAAAGGAGGCAGATTTTTTTTAATTTACATACTGTAGAAGTCAATCAGCGTGGGACAGAGAAAAACAACTGAAGACGTATGTAACCAAATGTCAAGTAGTCAGCAGCATATTATGAATGTTGTTCCCTGAATAGCTGTCTATGTGGTGTCACCGCCAGACACCACACTTGCTAGGTGGTAGCCTTTAAATCGGCCGCGGTCCGTTAGTATACGTCGGACCCGCGTGTCGCCACTGTCAGTGATTGCAGACCGAGCGCCACCACACGGCAGGTCTAAAGAGGCGTCCTAGCACTCGCCCCAGTTGTACAGCCGACTTTGCTAGGAAAGGTTCACTGACAAATACGCTCTCATTTGCCGAGACGATAGTTAGCATAGCCTTCAGCTATGTCATTTGCTACGACCTAGCAAGGCGCCATTACCAGTTTATATTGCGATTGCTATTAATGTACCGTCAAGAGCGATGTACACCAATTATGGATTAAAGTTAAGTATTACATCATCTACATACTTTATTTGCAATTCTCAAGACATTGTCCTGTTCCAGACCTCACGCCAATCTGCGTGAGCTTAAACGTGTGCCTTTCGGCTACCTCCGAGTGGCTTGGCTGTCTTGCCAAGTCACAACAGTCAACATGCAGGGATGTGAAAGGAACGATCATTTGAAGCAAAAAATTCATGTGGACATATGCCCTATCGCAAATGGTCTTCAAAGTATAATACACTCAATGTACATTGTTATTTATCTTATTTAGTTTCTGTTTTATTCAACACATTGCCAGGTTTACACATATACACATGTACATGGCCACGTACATGTAAAAGGGTCAGTAAACACTTCACCACTACAAGATTCAACGAAGTCGTTTGGCATTGTTGAGCCTGTGAAGATTGTGCGTACAATATCTCCGCATGAAATGTATGCTAGTTGCAGGACTACACTGGACCATTTCTATAGTGTGTTTTTCTTCCTGTGCAGGTTGTTGAACTACGCGTTCAGAAGGAAAACGACAACTTGGAAGAATACCTGTATCATGCAATATCCTGAAAACGCAGATAAACACTCTAGGACGAGGAACTAGACGTGTTGGAAAGCGACAGAAGCGGAAGCAATAAACATGTACCATATCAGCATATTCTTCATTAGTGTGGATATGTTGTATTATAGCCAGCGCGTGCACCGCAATTACTCGATGCCTCTCTCTGATACACTCTCAATCTCTGGCACTACTCCACCCACAAGCCATGAGTGCGCTTTCAGGGGGTTGGTTTAATAACAGAAACACGTCCTGAGCAGCGAAGTAGAAAGGGCTAAAATAAAACCTCAAACAGGTTGCCTGCGAAAGACACAGACGTGCGTGCCATCAGTCAAAATCAAATCCACATTAAATGTGTTTACCTCGGAAACTATTCGAAGTACGACATACGTAAATATGAAGCTTTTTGCTTCAAGTGAGGGTTCTTATCATATCCCTGACTATAGAGAACTCCTCCTTGGACGTCCTGCATAGTGACACAGGATGACTATTATTGATCTATAGGAAATAAAATCGTCGTAACTTCTGAACGGTTTGCGTTAGGACGTTCAAACAGCAGGGTTGGCCGCGGGGCATGATCGGAATTAGGATTGTTGTCAGCCATTCGCAAGTGAAAATAAGCAAAACTGTCGCATTTAGGGAACTGTGTGATGACTGTGTGGTGTGCAGTGTCCAGTCACGGAAAAATCGGTACGATATTGCTTGATGGCAAGGTGGCTACCGAACGGTACATGAAGGTTTTGGAAGATGTCATCCCCATTATCCAAAGTGACCCTTATTTCGACAAGATGTGGTTCATACAAGACGGAACCCGACCCCATCGATGTCCTGGAGAAGCACTTTGGGGACACCTGTGCGGCTCTGGGGTGCCCAGAAGTCACTGGCGTGGGCCTCGATTGGCCGCTTATTCTCCGGATATGAACACGTGGGACTCCTTTTCGTGAGAATATATTAAACACAGGTGTACAGCAATAGCCCCAAAACCATCGCTGCCGAGCTAAAGCAGCCATTCACGAGGGCATCGACGTTCCGACACTTCAGAGGGTCATGCAGAATTTCGCTATTCGTCTGCGCCACATGATGACAGGCATATCGAACACGTCGTAACCTGGATCCGAATATCTGTAGTGACATTTACATGTTGAATAAAGAGTGTGCTCGCCGTTCTTTGAAACTAATTTTTTTTCATTTAGTTCAATAATTGTCCCCTTGTATGCTGAGTAGACCGTGAACACCACAACTGCGGCTTTCGTAGCTAAAAGCGTACCTATAGAACGTTAAAGTAAACGTCTAAAAGAAACTAAAAATCTCTCATTTCTGTAGTTAGTTCGTACAAAGAGTATATCTTCTGTAGTTCTTTGAAGGTGCTATAAATGTCAATTCCCAGAAGAGCGGCAATATCGCGGCCCGGTGAACAGCAGCCTCAGTAGGCTGCCGCTGTGTTGGTGGAAGCAGATTCTGCAGTCTTCTCAGAAGCCTACTCTTGTATTCGCCAGTATCTTAGGCGCCCAATGTAGAGGCAGCAGGAGCTCCGTGGCCTACTTGCACACCTCACTCGCTCGCTCTGTCTGGAACATGAGGAATGGGGCAACACATCGCAAACAAGAACAATCATTTATTAAAGTAATTTTTCGCAGTCTCATTAAGGACCGTGCACTACAGGCAGCCATGCGCAGTTTCCGGTGTTTACTACTTTTTGTTTTGTTTTGACATGAGGTTGTGTTTTGTGCAGAGTTTGTAAATATAACTAGTTTCACATATTTAAGTGCTGTATGTGGCCACCTGTCAACATCCCGAATAAGCGCCTTTTGCAACGTGGCCTGCAACGAGACGTGCTGGAAGAGAGTCACTGAGATTCTGGCGATGTGGAGCCATGTCGACTACTTGAATGTCTTGCAGAGCAGATTCTGATATGCATGACATCCAGAAGGTCGCATGGCACCACGCACAGGCTATAAACATCTATGGAGTGAGCATTCGGCTGCGCAGAACGAGAATTACGTCTGCAACATCTGCTGCAGTTCAAGTCACGTGATTTTGGGACCGTTTCATTTGAACTCGAATGGCGCTTAGCGTATTTCAAGTGTTATTACACACCGCTACCGATGGATCACCTTCATAAGTACGGTGAAACGTTATATACGACTTTTACAAACATCTTGACAGTTTGATACCAGGGACTGAAGTTCGTTTACGGATGTGAAGAGTAACGTTACTGTGCTTTTTCGCCACAGCATCATAGATCAGATTCCACTTTATTTACATTTTCTCGATAACGGGATAAGAAGTGACAGACAACAATATTTTTTTTTACATTTTGTGTTGCACTTACTGATGTTGTCTAATGGCGCAAAAGTGTCACGAGAAAACAACGCATTTTGAACTATACAATTCTTGCAGTAAACGCAGTAGGCGATTTGCACCACCTGGTCGTGCATTACCATTTTCAATGTTCCTTTATTTAACCCTGTGCTTTCTATACACAAGTAAAACATCTACAACATTTTTCCTCAGCTCATCAGAAAAATAAAACCATACATTACGCACTAAAATCAAGAGAAACAAGATTAATGTTGGAATTTAAGTTTTGGAGTAATGAAAGGTTGGTTGGTTTGTGGGATTAAAGGGACCAAAAAAACTGAAACCACCCAAAGAGAATAAAAAAAAACCAACAACAGGGAAGACGGCAGACAACACAGGACAAGAAATACTCCGACAGAGATCAGACAAAACAAATTAAAACACACATATTGTGACGGTGGTTGGCCGACCATAGAGGAAAAAAAAGCCAACCACCGAGAACACATTAAAAACTCAGTTTAAAATCGGAGGCTACAAGCCAGAATCAAAATTGAAAAAAAAAACATAAATACTCAGATGAAATGATAAAAAAAGACCCTGCCCGAATAAAACGCAAAACTAAGTCCACCATGGTAGAGTCATCTATTAAAAGGGCAGAGAGCGTGTCAGGCAGCGCAAACGTCCGCCTGAGCACAGCTAAAAGTGGACAGTCCAACAAAATGAGGGACCACTGTCGAGACGCAGCGACAGAGAAGCGGGTCCTCACGGCGCAATATGTGGCCGTGGGTGATCCATGTGTGCCCAATGCGCAGTCGGCAAAGGACGACAGATTCCTTGCGAGAGACTCGCAAGGAGGAGTGCCACACAGTCGTCGTCTCCTTGACGGCACGGAGTTTGTTAGGGGTGGTCAACCGCGCCATTCAGCGTCCCAAAGCGAGATAACTTTGCGGCGTAAGACTGCCTTCAAATCAGTCTCTGGGAGGCCAATGTCCAGAGATGGTGTACTGGTGGCCTCTTTCGCCAGGCGGTCAGCATTTTCATTGCCGGGTATCCCAACATGGCCTGGGGTAAACACAAACACCACAGAGCGGCCGCAACGGGCAAGTGTATGCAGGGACTCATGGATAGCCATCACCAGACAGGAACGAAGGAAACACTGGTCGAGAGCTCGCAAACCGCTCAGGGAATCGCTACAGATCACGAAGGACTCACCTGAGTAGGAGCGGATATACTCTAGGGTACGAAAGATGGCGACCAGCTCAGCAGTGTAAACGCTGCAGCCAGCCGGCAACGAACGTTGTATGGAATGGTCCCCTAGAGTAAGCGCATAACCGGCACGACCAGCAACCATCGAGCCGTCAGTGTAAACAATGCTAGAGCCCTGATACGTTGCGAGGATGGAAAGAAAGCGGCAGCGGAAGGCCTCCGAGGAGACTGTCCTTCGGGCCCTGTGCCAATTCCAGCTGAAGGCGAGGGCGAGGCACACACCACGGAGGTGTACGCAGAGGCGCCCGGAAAGGAGGCGGACGAGGTAAAGCCCCAAGCCCGGAGAGAAGCTCTCGGATGCGGACCGCGATCGCACATCCAGCCCTGCGCCGACGTTCTGGAAGATGGACGTGCGACTGTGGGAATAGTAGACGATAGTTAGGATGCCCGGACAAGCTGAAAACATGGGCAGCATCAGCAGCCAGTAAATGTTGGCGACGCAACCACAGTGGAGGGACACCCGCCTCCACAAGTATGCTGTCCACTGGGCTGGTCCGGAAAGCACCAGTGGCAAGGCATATCCCGCTGTGGAGGATTGGGTCCAGCACCCGCAACGCAGATGGGGATGCTTAGCCATAAACCACGCTCCCATAATCCAGACGGGACTGGATTAACGCCTGGTAGAGCCGTAACAGGGTAGATCGGTCGGCGCCCCAGCAGGTGTGGCTCAAGCATCGCAGAGCATTTAGATGTCGCCAACACATCTGTTTAAGCTGCTGAATATGAGGCAGCCAAGTCAACCGGGCATCAAAAACCACCCGCAAAGACCTGTGTGACTCCACCACTGCAAGAAGTTCGCCGTCAAGATAAAGCCGCGGCACCGGGTGGACAGTGCGTCGCCGGCCGAAATGCATAACGCAGGTCTTGGCTGCCGAAAACTGGAACCCATCAGCTACAGCCCAAGACTGCGCCTTACGGATAGCGCCCTGTAGCTGACGTTCAGCAGCTGCAATGCCAATAGAGCTGTAGTAAAGGCAGAAGTAGTCTGCATACAAGGACGCTGAGACAGATGTTGCCACTGCCGCAGCGTGCCCTTTTATAGCAATTAAAAACCGGCAGACACTTAAAACAGATCCCTGTGGCACACCGTTTTCCTGAACTCGGGAGGAACTATGGGAGGCCGCGACTTGCACGCAGAAGGTACAATACGACAGAAAATTTCGGATAAAAATCTGCAGAGGGCCCCGAAACCCCATTCATGAAGCGTAGAAAGGATGTGATGATGCCATGTCGTATCGTACGCCTTCCGCATGTCGAAAAAGACAGCGACCAGGTGCTGACGGCTCACCAAATTGTCGACGGCGGAGCGGCCTTTACGGAACCCACCCTGAGACGGAGCCAGAAGGCCCCGAGACCCCAGTACCTAATTCAAGCGCCGGCTCACCATCCGTTCAAGCAGCTTGCAAAGAACATTGGTGAGGCTAATGGTACGGTAGCTGTCCACCTCCAAAGTGTTCTTTCCAGGTTTCAGAATGGGGATAACAATACTTTCCCGCCATTGCGACGGAAACTCACCCTCGACCCAAATACGGTTGTAAAGATCGAGGAGCCGTCGCTGACAGTCCACTGAAAGGCGTTTCAGCATCTGACAGTGGATGCGATCTGGCCCAGGAGCGGTATCGGGGCAAGCGGTTAGGGCACTGCGAAATTCCCACTCACTGAATGGAACATTGTACGCTTCTGGATGGTGGGTGCGAAACGAAAGACTCCGACGTTCCATCCGCTCTTTAATGGAGTGGAAGGCCAGGGGGTAATTAGGGAAGCGGAACTCACAGCAAAATGCTCTACAAGCGGTTTGCAATGACGTCGGAGTCACTACAAACTGCTCCATTCAGTGAGAGCGCCGGGTTGCTGACAGGGGTTCGATAGCCATAGAGGCGTCGAATCTTGGCCCAGACGTGAGATGGAGAGACATGGAGGCCAATGTTGGAAACATACCGCTCCCAGCACTCCTGCTTGCGTTGGCGTATATGGCGGAGGGCCCGCGCACGCAGCCGTTTGCAGTCAATGAGGTGTTCTATGGAGGGATGTCGCTTGTGACGCTGGAGGGACCGCCGGCGATCTTTAATCGCTTCAGCGATCTCAGAAGAAGTGGGAATGGCAGCTTTACGGCGGTAACGATGCTGGTGGTGACTGAGTGAACCACCGCAGCAATGTCGTCGTTAGAGAGAGAGAGGCTCAATAGCGGCAATGGAGGAGAACAAGTCCCAGTCAGCCTTCTTCATAGCCCATCTGCTGGGGCGCCTAGAAGAGTGGCGCCGTGGCAGTGACAGAAAGATCGGAAAGTGGTCACTACCACACAGGTCGTCATGCACACTCCATTGGACAGACGGTAAGAGGCTAGGGCTGCAGATCGAAAGGTCAATGGAGGAGTATGTGCCATGTGCCACACTGAAGTGTGTGATGGCAGCATCATTTAAAATCGAAAGATCGAACTGCGTTAATAAGTGCTCGACGGTGGCGCCTCGACCTGTTGCCACTGGCAATTGGGCAATCAGCGCAATCAGGACATGCTGCGCAACATCACCATCCGGTGGAAGGTAAAGACTGCAGACGGTAACAGCCTGTGGCGTCCACACCCGAACAGCGACAGCCTCTAAAGCTGTCAGTAGAGGGACAGACTCGCTGTGAAGCGAGTTAAGGACATAGATGCAGACGCCACCAGACACCCTTTCATAAGCTGCCTGGTTCTTATAATAACCCCAATAGCCACGGAGGGGGGGCGGGGGTTCGCATTTCTGGAAACCAAGTTTCCTGAAGAGCAATGCGGATGAAAGGTTGAAGGCTGATAAGTTGTCGGAGCTCAGTTAGATGGTGGAAGAAACCTCTGCAGTTCCACTGGAGGATGATATTGTCCATTGCTGAGAAAGGCGTGAAGGGACTGGGAAGGCAATTTACGCCGCTTGTTCACTCGCTGCCACCGATTCAGTACTCGCGCGAGTGACATCCATGGCGTCTGAGGGACCGGCGAGATCCAGGTCTTCAGCAGACGCCAGAATCTCGACCTCTTCCTCAGATGATGAGCTTGTAGGAAGCGGTGGGACGGGTGCCACCGCAATGTCGGGATTCTTGGGGACCTTTTTATTTTTGAGCTTATCTCGCTGTGCCTTCGGTGGTTCAGGCTGGGAGGGCTTCCCGGGGTCAGTCTCACGGACAGACGACGACCGTGAGGCCCTACGACCAGGGACCGGTCGTTGTTTGAGCCACTTGCGGGTCTCCACTTTTGTACCGGTCGGAACTTGCGAAGGGAGGTCCCCAAGGGACCCCTTCCTGGCGAGAGGAGCCGCAGAAGTCTTACGCTTCTCCAGCTGGGAAGGGGGAACTGATGTCCCCGATGGTTGGGGAGGGCGTTGTTCCTGAAGTAGATGGAGCAGGAGCAACAGGGAGTCAAGTGCCCCCCACCATCAAGGGGGCAGGTGTGGTTCTGTGGCTCTGAGAGCTAACTGTGTGTGGTGCAGCTATGGGAACTGTAACAGGAGCGACAGTGGCAGCATAAGTGGACGTCATGCCTACTGGATGCAGTCGTTCAAACTTACGCTTAGCCTCAGTGTAGGTCAGCCTATCCAGGGTCTTGTATTCCATTATTTTCCGCTCCTTCTGGAGAATCTTCAGCGAGCAAGGGGGATGGTCCTCCCCGCAGTTGACACAGTTGGGAGGCGGGGCACATGGAGTATCAGGATGGGATGGTCGACCACAATCGCGACAGATGAGGGTGGAAGCACAGCGAGAAGACATATGGCCGAACTTCCAACACTTGAAGCACCACATCGGGTGCGGGATATATGGCTTGACATCACAACGGTACACCATCACCTTGACCTTCTCAGGTAATGTGTCATCCTCGAAGACCAAGATGAAGGCACTGATGGCAACTTGATGGTCCCGCGGACCCCAGTGGACGCGCCGGACGAAATGGACCCCTCGTCGCTCTAAGCTGGCGCGCAGCTCGTCATCGGACTGTAAATGGAGATCTCTGTGAAAATAATGCCCTGGACCATATTTAGGCTCTTATGCAGGGTGAAAGTAACAGAAACATCCCCTAGCTTCGAACAAGCGAGCAAGGCTCGTGACTGGGCATAGGATGCTGTTTTTATTAAGACTGACACTGACCGCATTTTGGACAAGCCGTCCACCTCCCCGAACTTGTCCTTTATATGTTCTACAAAGAACTGAGGCTTCACAGACACAAACGATTCCCCGTCAGCTCTGGTACAGACGAGATACTGGGGCAAATACTTTTCGCTGTTATTCATAGCCTTTCGTTCCTCCCATGGTGTGGCCAGGGAGGGGAACGATTTGGGGTCATACACATTAGCCTTAAACTGAGCTTTGGAACGCTTAGAGACTGCTGACGGCTGGCCGCCAGCGAGAGATGATGTACCACGCTTCATTGCGGGTCATCCGCCCTGATGCCACCTACTCCGACCAAGGGCCCTCCCACGGGCGCCACCCAGCCGCAGCAATAGCTACCTGGCAGGATGGCCATTGCCGGGAGTCCTGATGCCCCAGGGAGACGGACATCTACTCCTTGGCATACGTGGGGAGTTAACGGCGCAGGCATCAGTAGAGCGATCCTTGTGTTGTCAGGGGGCTACAACCAACAGGGTACATGGCAGCACCACCACAACGGACTGGCTACCGTGCTAGATGTTGGTTGACATGTGGTCCATGGTCGTCGTCAGTGTAGAAAGTGGCACTGCACAGCGCAAGGTGGAAAGTGCACACAGGTACGTATCCATGCCCAAGAGATGGAGAGTGGGCAGGACTGCAATGCAACGACGAATAAGCTGGCGAAAGTTCTCATCGCAAAATGGACACAATGCACCAAGTAAGGCGCCCTTTCCCAATTGGCTCGCTCTTCGGAAGAATTTAGAAAGATGGAGGTCAAACCCGAGAGGGGCCCATCACATAAGGCCAAAACGTTTGAGACTCCTTTTAGTCGCCTCTTACGACAGGCAGGAATACCACGGGCCTATTCTTACCCCGAACCTGCAGGGGGAGGAGTAATGAAAGAACTGACACCCAACAGTATAGTGTCCTTTACGTTTTCTACTGCACTGATTCATATTGTCGGGTCTGTTGTAATTAATTACGTTACAGTGCCGCAGTGTAGGAGACTGTCTCATACGTATGTACTTAGATACTCACAAGGGTTTGAGAACCTGCATAAATTGGAAAAAATTAATCGGACTGTCATATGAATGTAGCATATACACTGGCTGGTAGTTTACTCAGACACACCCGCAAATTTATCTACCACTTGTCTCGTCAACAGATGATCATAGTCGTAGAAATTATCTCTACAACAGAAGACTTTATAGTAGCATGTCTCGATATTTTCCAACATGTAAAGTGCCTTATATCAATACGACGTTTACAATTATACATTTGTTGTACTTACTTATGAAAAGTAACTGGTCGTTTCACATACTTCTCTTTACTTCGCCACAGGTCTTACTAGAACTTGAAACGTGCAGAAAGGATATAAAACAAGGAGAATATATGTAATATTCAAGTTTCGCTATTACCGCAAACTGTAGACAAGCAGCGTCGCCCCAAGATCACCTGACTATCCCCCTTTTGGTGTTGAGAACATGCACAGTGGACAGTGGGCATTCGGGAGACATTCATACTCTGTGGCTCCACGCCCACTCTGCTTTCTGTAGGCCGCCCTTCGGTGCCCGCCGCTGTGTGCCGTGTCCGGCACCGTCACATTCTGAATGAGAAACCCACTGCAAAATATTTCGTCCTAATTGCTTTGCACGGCTGCTACGAAATGCTAATCATTCACATACGCAATAATTTTAACGGTCCTGTTACATACGTTTTTTATTTCCCCCAACCCTATAAAACACCAATTTCAAATGTAAGCTACGAAAATATTAGTTCCAGATTGTTGCTGAGTCGTAGGAGAAGGACGGAAAGTGCACAAAAATTCTTATACTAATGATTTTCGAGAAAATTTGTTACATGGAATCGACTAAGAACTTCCGAGCTGGCACGCAAGTTCGAATACCAGGGAGTGCAGTACCTGGAACATTGTTGCGCAAAACAGTCGCGTGAGTGGTAGTGTCCCGAACCCGCCATTGCCACGAAAAAATTATAAGGAACTCAACTTTACAGCATTCAGTCTTTGCTTGTTCTTCGACCCTCACCCTTCTTATTTTTCTTCTTTCTCTTGTGCCAGCGCTTAGTCGGTATGGTTCTGAACAGGTTTGTCGTGGTTAGTTCCAGGGTTGGCCCGATACCCTCCCCGTCCACGTCACCCCCTCTCCCCACCTGTCTTACTATTCTTTTCTCATGTTACGCGTCCACCGGTCTATAAACGAGTGAAGCCCATACAGCGTAAACTGAAAACAGTCTGCTAAGCTGGCAACTGTGCGATCCCAAGACGATCGACTTAGGCCGGATGCGCCACCATGGGCATTTTTATTTAATTTCTACAAAACTGAATTGAAATGGTTGATTGGTATTCAGATTCAGTTGCCTTTGAGCTGCGGTTGAGATGCTGTCGTAACGATACGTACTGGAAATCAAAACATGCTGCTGTCGCAAATGTAGCATACACCGTGATTCCGCGATGCTCTCAGTGACGATGTAGGAGGGTGTACAGGTATGTATCAACTTGAGGTAAGGGACCCTGGTCTGGAAACGAGCGAGTCGGAAGTTATAGGTGAAAATCTTTCTGACATCTCTGACAGTGTAACGCATGTACTGGTGCTGGTGTTGCTAAGATTGCAGGGTAGGCAAATTTCAGAGGTGGGTAGTAAGGACCAAAAAAAGAAAAGTCCACGAAACATGGGCTCTAAAACGTACACCTTAAGAACTATGAGCACTTGTTCATCTTCTACAGTGTCAACACACATCATCTACTGCAAGCTTTTGGTTTTTTGTAGGAGGTAGTACGGAACGAAACAAGAAAAATGTCCGGTAAACACGTGCTCTCAGATGGAAACCTCAACACTTAAGAGTGGGTGTTCAGGACAAGACATGCGTTTCACAATAGCGAAGTTGAACAAGTGTTCGTAGCTCTTAAGGTATGCCCTTTAGAGCCCATTTACATAGACTTTCTTTTCCTGATTTTGTCCATACTGCCACCTCTGAAAGTTTCCTACCCTACATTCTCATCAACAATAATAGCAGTACATGTACTCGACTGCCAGAGATATCTGCCAGAGATATCAGACCGATTTTCGCTTATAACTTTCAACGCGGTCGTTTCCGGACCAGGGCCCTTTACCTCAGATTCTGACATTTATCCTTCTCCATCATCCGTGAAGGCTCGTAAAATCGTCACGGAATCTTCCTTTATATCTATTGTAAGAGTATTCGTAGGATTTTACGGATAAGAACGTTTGCTTGGACAAAGAGAGAGAGAGAGAGAGTGAGTGAGCGGTATGTCTTTCTTTTTAAAATCGTATATATATTTTACATTATCACGCAAAAAGACTTCAGCAGAGATAGCACAAAATTGTTCACTGTCGTCTGGCCACCAATAAGTGAAAAAGGCGCAACTGACATAAAATCGCTGTGGTTCACTCCATTGACACATCAGTCCGAACCAGGAGAAGAAATTAAATCAATTTCCAAGTTCTGATCTATTAAGACGGTTAGTAGTAAAGCTAATACTTCGGTATGGAGAGGTTCTTTGGAGGAGGAAAGCTGCACCGTAACTTTTGCGGGATGAACTGAGCAAGCAACAGTTTTTTATTAATTCGGTTCAAATGGTTCAAATGGCTCTGAGCACTATGGGACTTAACATCTGAGGTCATCAGTCCCGTATAACTTAGAACTACTTAAACCTAACTAACCTAAGGACATCACATACATCCATGCAAGAGGCAGGATTCGAACCTGCGTCCGTAGCGGTCACGCGGTTCCAGACTGTAGCGCTTAGAACCGCTCGGCCACACCGGCCGGCAATTAATTCGGTGAGGATACATTGCGTATTACGCACTTAAAGTTTCTCCGCAACACGAATGGGTGTTCACAAACTAACTTTCGATTGGCTATTTAAAAAAATTAATAAGAATGTTTGCATTTAGTCGCCACCCAAATTCAGACATTTATGTTTCCTTGTCAACAGCGTCTTTATTCCATCATCAAAGAATAGAGTACTTGGGTGCTTCGGCCAGTTGCAGACAACATCCCTGAGTTCATCCCTGATCGTGAAGTGCCGACTGGCCAGGTAGGGCGCCATGTTGTGGGACAGGTGCCGCAGGGAGTAAAGCTGTGACGGCGCGTCGTGGGCCGGACTGTGTCGTCGACACTGCCACAGGTCACCGCATACCAACCCATGCAGAGTGCGTAGGCCTCCAACATCCACGTTTTCGATAATGCGTAAATGTCCGACACGTTGTCGTCCACGTGTGGTTTCTCCAGCCTTTGGCCAGTTCCCATAGATGATCATGACAGCACACCAAGAGCCAAGCAGCTTTCAAGTCCTATGTGAGTAATGATCATTTCAACACATCAGTTCGCAAAGTAAACAATGGAATCAATACTTATTATGGTTTCACTCCATCTGGAATCAGCACTTTCTCGATTTCTCACTGGATATTGCCATTGTTCGAACTGTTTGTAGTTCCCATTAAACTAATTATAAGTTCACTTGTGCCGTAAAGGGTAGCCTCTACAGTGAAATCTAGTTACTAGATTGCAGGTCACTGAAAATTAATCACTCTAAGATGCGACAGCGCACGGAATTCTAATTGCGTTTGCGCTAGTAATCGGGGAACTGTTTTTTTTTTTCGCGAGAGTCCCTCATTCAATAACAAAATGGCGGCACTGTCAGCTACATGCCTTTTGGGATCGAAACACATGATCATTCCCCGCTGCGTAAGTGAATTCAAACCGATGCCTATTAAGTGTTGTCGTCCACAGCACGAGAGTCCCCATCCCCCTGAACGCACAGCAGCACGAAAAATTCTACGGAGCGAACGATGTACTTAGGGGAACGACTTTAGCACGCTGACCACACTATCGATATCAATGTCCTGAAAGGATCACCCGTATTATTATCGTACGCATAAATTGCAACAAATCCAACACAGTGGGTGGTCCATTGATAGTGACAGGGCCAAATATCTCACGAAATAAGCATCAAACGAAAAAACAACAAAGAACGAAACTCGTTTAGCTTGAAGGCGGAAACCAGATGGCGCTACGGTTGGCCCGCTACATAGCGCTGCCATAGGTCAAAAGGAATAACAATTGCGTTTTTTTAAATAGGAACCCCCATTTTTATAACATATTCGTGTAGTACGTAAAGAAATATGAATGTTTTAGTTGGACCACTTTTTTCACTTTGTGATAGATGGCGCTGTAATAGTGACAAACGCATAAGTACGTGGTATCACGTAACATTCCGCCAGTACGGACGGTATTTGCTTCGTGATACATTACCCGTGTTAAAATGGACCGTTTACCAATTGGGGAAAAGGTCGATATCGTGTTGATGTATGGCTACTGTGATCAAAATGCCCAACGGGCGTGTGCTATGTATGCTGCTCGGTATCGTGGACGACATCATCCAAGTGGCCGGACCGTTCGCCGGATAGTTACGTTATTTAAGGAAACAGCAAGTGTTCAGCCACATGTGAAACGTCAACCACGACCTGAACCAAATGATGATACCCAAGTAGGTGTTTTAGCTGCTGTCGCGGCTAATCCGCGACGAATTGCGCGAGAATTGGAAATCTCGAAAACGTCGGTGTTGAGAATGGTACATCAACATCGATTGCACCCGTACCATATTTCTATGCACCGGGAACTGCATGGCGACGACTTTGAACGTCGTGTACAGTTCTGCCACTGGGCACAAGAGAAATTACGGGACGATGGCAGATTTTTGCACGCGTTCTATTAAGCGACAAAGCGTGATTCACCAACAGCGGTAACGTAAACCGGCATAATATGTACTATTGGGCAACGGAAAATCCACGATGGCTGCGACAAGTGTAACATCAGCGACCTTGGCGGGTTAATGTATTGTGCGGCATTATGGGAGGAAGGATAATTGGCCCCCATTTTATCGATGGCAATCTAAATGGTGCAATGTATGCTGATTTTCTACGTAATGTTGCACCGATGTTACTACAAGATGTTTCACTGCATGACAGAATGGCGATGTACTTCCAACATGATGGATGTCCGGCACATAGCTCGCGTGCGGTTGAAGCGGTATTGAGGAGCATGTTTCATGACAGGTGGATTGGTCGTCGAAGCCCCATACCATGGCCCGCACGTTCACAGCATCTGACGTCCCCGGATTTCTTTCTGTAGGGAAATTTGAAGGAAAATTGCTATCGTGGTCCAGCGACAACGCCTGACAGCATGCGTCAGCGCATTGTCAATGCGTGTGCGAACGTTACGGAAGGCGAACTACTCGCTGTTTAGAGGAATGTCGTTACACGTATTGCCAAATGCATTGAGGTTGACGGACATTATTTTGAGCATTTATTGCATTAATGTGGTATTTACAGGTAATTCCGCTGTAACAGCATGTGTTCTCAGAAATGATAAGTTTACAAAGGTACATGTATCACATTAGAACAACCGAAATAAAATGTTTAAACGTACCTACGTTCTGTATTTTAATTTAAAAAACCTACCTGTTTCCAACTGTTGTCTAAAATTGTGAGCCATATGTTTGTGACTATTACAGCGCCATCTATCACAAAGCGAAAAAAGTGGTCCAACTAAAACATTCACATTTCTTTATGTACTACACGAACATGTAAAAATAAATGGGGGTCCCTATGTACAAAAAACGCAGATGATATCTGTTTGACCTATGGCAGTCCATCTAGCGGGCCAACCATAGCGTCATCTGGTTTCCCCCTTCAAGCTAGACAAGTTTCGTTGTATGTAGTTTTTTCTTTTGACGCTTATTTCGTGATATCTTTGGTCCCGTCGCGATCAATGGACCACGCTGTATATATAAGCAGGGACGCATTCCTGACTGGTAATGGACAAAAAAAGCACCTATGAAGATGCGTCCGGCAATGCATCGTTATTGACAAGTCACATTTCCTCTGGCCACGTGCCGCGCATTCCTTCTGTGGTGCAGGTTGCGTGATTGACGCAGCGTATTGTAAGCAGCGGAATAGTCCGGTATTCATGTCGGGAAAAAGCGGAGTTACTGTTTGTGTACGACCAAGCAGTTTAATTTTGTGACCGAGGCAGATGAATGATCAACAGTTTCTATACACTGGTTTGCGACAGTAAGTGGTGGGCTGTCTGTGCTTAGTGTTTTTGCTTTATTGATATTCAGTAAGCCAACGTTTGCAGATGCAAGTGAGTTTTAATTCTTAGATCCTTTTTCTTCGATTCAAGAAAATTACGCTCCAAGCTTCAATATTTCATTTTGGTTCGATCGCACATACCTCACTTACTAGGCAGTGAGATATTTTTTTGTTTATATGACTTTTGCAGACACACATTTTCTTCATTCTGTCTCTCTTTTTTTCGCCTGTAGCACCTTTCTGAGCATGTTAGCGCCCGCTAAAGTCTGTTCGACGCTTTCTCACAATGGGAGTGGCAAAAGTCTTATTCACGCGAAAAGCAGATAGTAAGCCACGTATTTAAGCATTCTGGTCGCGAAGAGTTCGAAAAGTTCGACAAGAATAAGAAAAATTTTCTGCGGGGCTCGTCTTCGGATGGATGCCACGAACTTCTCCTCCGCCCTCTTTATTCCGGCGGGTAACTGAGCGGAAGGACAGAAGACATCAGGCGATTTGCGGACCGGAAGAATTTCGTCAGGAAACCGCTTCCAGCCGGTTACACAGGAGTCCTGAAGGAGTCCTGAAGGCGAACTCAGCGCGTGTGAGAGCTTTCAATTGAAACGTGCCGAACGTAAATTGCGAGGGGAGGAAAAGAGGATTCGTTTATGGATAAAACTTCAACGTTTACACTCTAGTCTAAAATTTCGTCAGGTATTGACCAGAAAGTGAAAATATGCTTTACTTACTGTCACTGCTTTCCAGTCAAGTGGGATTGCTCAATAAATCACTTAGGTTTCATTACTATTATTTTATACGTTGCTGTAAACCATGAGCATATTTACAATATTGCAGTGCCTATGTTATTCTGAATTACGACGCATGCAAACATGTCGAAAGGAACCTTTCATCATAATTCGGACTAACACAGGCACTGCACCTCCCGTCGGAGGTTCGAGTCCTCCCTCGGGCATGGGTGTGTGTGTGTTGTCCTCAGCGTAAGTTAGTTTAAGTTAGATTAAATAGTGTGTAAGCTTAGGGACCCATGACCTCAGCAGTTTGGTCCCTTAGGACCTTATCACAAATTTCCAAATTTTCCAGGCACTGCAATATCGTATTTCTCCGCCGCTACCGGGCAAGCGACCTGTACGGGAATATACATAATGCTACTACGAGTACAGGCTGTAGACGCGTAGTTGACGACATGTGAAAGCTTGGGTCTGGCCGCGATTCGTGCACGGATAGCCAAATGGTAAGCCGGCACGATAGCTGAGCGGTTCGGTCAGAGGGTTAGCTGCCATATGTAATTAAAAAAAAAAAATGAGTCAATGTATCACCGATGAACTTGAAGAATCGTTAATAGAACTAACACTAGCGGAAAAAAAAGAAAGGCGACTGCTCGCGATCCGGCACAAATTTTGATAGTTGTCATTCCATTTTTCACCTGATGGTTCTCCGTTTCCGCAATTGCGAATACATTTAATGTAATTGCGTATCTGTCGTTGAATCAAACGTTATGAAGTCGTTATGACGAGATGTTGTGGTCTTCACTCTGAAGACTGGCTTGATGCAGGTCTCGAAGCTAGTCGATCATGTACTAGACTGTTCACTTATGCATACCTGCTGCAACATTCAGCCTTTTTACTCTAGTCAAGCCTACGGGGTCTCCCTCTACAATTTCACACACGCTCATACACGCGTCTTTCCTCCATTACAAAACTAAATATTCTTTCATTCATTATGCTGTATCGTATCAATCGATCTCCATTCCTCAATTGCGTACCTTTCATTGTCCGATCTAGGCATCTAACATTCAGCATTCTTCTGTAGCACCACATTTCAAAAGTTTCTGTCCTCTCCATGCCTGCATTGCTTATGAGTATAAGGCTACACAACAGACCATTACTTTCAGCAAACAACTAAATGCATATGTTGAACTCTCTATTCAAAAATCATTTTCTTGTTGTTGTAAGGTTGGATTTTATATCCACTTTACGTTTAGCATCATCAGGTACTACGCTACCCAGGTGGTAGAAATCCTTTTACTCATTTCAGTATCTCATTCCCTAACCTAGTTCCCTTCGCCTCACGTGCTGTAAGTCGACCCCATTCCATTCCCTTGTTCAACTTTTGTAGTTGTTCATCTTTCCAGGTTACTATTGCATGGTACCCTTTCCCTTCAAGCCACATTTTCATGCCATATTCTCCAGCTATACCATTTTCTATCGCGCCTGCAGTAATAATGTAGCCTTCAACTGAGGGAAGCGGTACCGCGGAAAGCAGACAGGCCGGAGCAAGATTTCAGTTCCCACGCTGGCTGAAGTGACCGGTGGACCTGAAGGCGTTGCCAGCGGACTGTGGTGGTGTGAGGCGCTGTGGCCAGACATGAGAGCGCCTGTTAAGGTCGGCAGCGAGGTACGTAGGGAAAGCAAAGTTGTTCTGGTTGCTAATAAAGGTCGACTTTATCAATAGAGATACTGTGACAAGCCTACTGGTCATACTGGTCATAAGTAGTTCAAGAATATTACAAAGCTAAAAATCGATCATCCTAACAAATAAATGTATAATGTTTAAGCTAACGAAAACGTACGAACGGCTGCGAAATATCACGAGTGTAAGTACGAGGTACAGGCTGCTCACCGTACTCGTCGGTCGGAGATAGGACGCCTTGCGATCTAGTTTTGTCGTTAGAAAATTTTTAGTTTGCAGTCAATCACTATATTATCCGTTTATGATGTTTAACAAATGAATACGAAATAATGGCATCCTTTCTGAACGTTATTCCGAATAATACAGCTTTCCACTTCATGACTTAGAATCACAGGAAGAAGAACTGCACTTTGCAGAAAAAGCAACGGTACTGATGCCGCTTCTGAGATCGACCCAAACTTCGAGAGCCTCTGGGCAAAACAGGTACACGGCGACTCACTAAGATAGTCCAAGCACGTATTGTCTCAATCTCCACAAAACTCGGATGGAAAAGCCCGGCCAGTCGTACTGTACCCTTCATATACCATCCTCTACGGACTCAATTGCTAAACTGAAACATTTCTCAAGGCTTAGTACAGGTTCGTTGCAGGTTCTTGCACTACCAATTCAACTCATATTCGAATTCCCTTGCCGTACCTGATAGAATTACAGTGTCATCGCCCCAACCTTGAAGCGTTTGTTTCCTCTAGTATTAAAATAACCACTGTGGTATCTCCAAAGGTCGCGGTGGCACGATAAAGTCGGCATCTCGCATCGATGCTGCAGATGACAATGACTCTCTGTATACTGCAACGACGAGTATGAGGCGCCGGCGAGTCACCACCTGCTGGGGGCCGCCGATATACAGCCTGAGAGAGACCGACGCTCAGTCCAGTTCGTAGCCTCCGATCAAGCAGACGACATGATCTAGTTAGGACACACGAGTTACTCACGTCTTAGATTGAGCTGTCATTCTGAACTTTTTGAACTTAATACTTCAAGAGAACAGTTTAGTAAGTTGCGTACGTTCAGTGATGCTTCAATATTCAAAGACAGTAGCGCATTATATAAGGTTAAGTAAATATTTGTTATCATTCTTGTAATAAAATGAACTATTATTTCATGTGTTTAACTTCCACTCCACCATCTCCCAAGATAATCAAAGAACCCACAATTACTCCCGAAAGTTGTAGTTTCATCAGATCATAACGATCTGAAAGATGTATTACGGAAATTCTCCGTCAACTCAAACGATAATCTCTGAACGAAAGAATACGTTCTTTTTGTGAAACCCTGTTTATAAAGTTTGTTTATAGCATCGTCATTTGCGAAAGACTGCAGAACGATTCTAGTGCTACCAATGTATTTCTCGCATGACTGCGAAGGCTAGCAGCGGTACAAGGCAGCCTCCGCCATGCAGCTTATGATGGCTTGCGGAGTATGTAGATTGTGTAAAGGTAGACGTAGATGTAGATATTGCAGGCAATAATATTTTTGGCAGTAGGTGCGAGTAACAGAGGTGTCGGCGTTGAGTGAGTGTAGGAAGATACAAAATAACTGAGACAAAATTTCTAGTTGGTCTCATGAATGGCACCTAGCTCTAAACGTAGAAAAATGTGAGTTAATAGGGATGAGCAGGGAAAGCAAACCAGTACATTTCGAATACAGCATTGGTATCGTGCTGCATGACACCCAAACGTAAATTAAATTACTACCAGTATCGATGCAAAGCAATGAGAAATGGAATGAGCATCTAACGATTGTAGTAGGAACGGCGAATGGTGGACTTCGGTTTATTGGAAGAATTTTAGGAACACGTGGTTAATTTGCGAAAGAGACCGCAATATGGACAATACTGCACGCGATTACTGAGTACTGTTGAAGTGTTTGCTTTCCGCATCAGATAGGATTAAAGCAAGACATCGAAGCAATTTAGAAGCGGTCTGCTAGATTTGTTAACGTTAGGTTCGAATAACACGCAAGTTTTATGGAAATACTTGATTGGAGAAGAGGCGATGTTCCTTTCAAGGAAAAGTTCAGAAAATTTAGAGAACTGACATTTGAGGCTAACTGCAGAGCGCCGGTCGGAGTGACCGTGCGGTTCTAGGCGCTACAGTCTGGAGCCGAGCGACCGCTACGGTCACAGGTTAGAATCCTGCCTCGGGCATGGATGTGTGTGATGTCCTTAGGTTAGTTAGGTTTAAGTAGTTCTAGGTTCTAGGGGACTGATGACCTCAGAAGTTAAGTCACATAGTGCTCAGAGCCATTTGAACCAGCTAACTGCAGAGCATTTCTACTACTGCCAACACACATTTCGCGTAAGATCCACGAAAATAACATTAGAGAGATTAGCGGTCGCACGTAGTCATAAAGACAGTTGGCTTTTCTTCGCTGAGTTGCAAGTGTAACACAAAATAAAATGGCCAACAGAGGTGCAGGTTACCCTCCGCCACGCACCCTACGGTGGCTTACGGAGTATGTTTGTAGAAGTGGAGAAAGAAGAGAACAGATCTTCTCTGATCGGCAAACGGCGATGGATAGGTTTAGCCACTTAGTACTAAATGGTTTTCTTCCACCGCTCACCATGCACGCTGTCCCTGCGGTGTGCGAGACTTGGCTTAAATGTATCCATTGAGAGCATGGGACTGCAGTGGATGAGTAATGTTCGTATCATAGCCCAAACTGATGCTCCCCGTGGCAGTTGCAGAATCTAATGAAGAGGTATTAGTTGGTATACACTGAAACATTTTTAACACTATTTCTAACATTTAGTGTGCGGTATTTACTTGGGTCGATTAAGGGAAATTACGGAAGACCCAAATGTACCCGCTCGCACACTGATTTAAGCTCTCATCTTCAGAAATGCGAGTCCAGTACGCCACACGTTGTGCTGCCTTTCTCGGTAAGTCTTGTCGAGGCAAATTAGATGTCTTGAGAGACAGAAGAGGTGATCAGTACTGTTAGGCGTTATACGACGTCTTACTTATCTACAGGCGTTGACACGCTGGACTAGTATATATAGATGGAGTTTAATTCAGTTCCCCACTTTGGCATCCAGACAAATCCTGGAACGCTTTCCTCCTTCATATTTCTCGAACTGAATTAATGGCCATGTTGTACGTAGCACGTTAACCTCTGTAATATTTCTTATTTCCCCACTTTTTTCGTCATAATTCGTTTTCTAAGTATGCTATTGTGATTAAACGATGCTGCAGACCTGCAAATCATTTTCGTTATTTCTTTGTGTATACAGGAAAATGTGACACATAAGAAACATACTATTCGATACATATCATAAAAATTGTTTTATATATTATAAAAATCGATGTATGTAAGAATTGATGTGGGACGAAAAATCTAATCTAAAGAAGTGTAGCGCGTAACTCGCGAATTTCCAGACTTTAATCATCCAGTATTTGATGTAGAGTCTTGTGCTGTAGGAAACAAGGGAGAGAATGTTAAGGGTGGCTGGTCCTTTTTTACTAGAATAGATAGCTGCTACTTAGTCTTAACAGAGTTCATGTGTTGTGATCCAAGCTTTTCAATGATAGTGCACGTTAGCCTCACTGCTGGTGAAGTAAAAGTCCTTTTATGTACTGTTTCAGCCCAATCCCACTCTGCAGTGAGTGACAGACGCCAAACTGGAGTGTGAGTTAGTGCGCCAGTGACTGGTAGAGCGGGGGCGGCCTAAAAACTTACAGTCAAGAGGACGTTGGCGGCCTGTTTCTTGCGAGTCTGTCTCTTGGCCTCTCTCGTGACAGGCGCACTCGATCCAGCACCTGTTAATCGATCTTCGCACTACATCTTTGCCGACCGCTGTGCTGGCGACAGCTTACGCCAGCGCGTTTGAGAATGAGAGCACCGTACACGAAAAAAATTTTACACATCATTTCAAACTTTTCTTCGCTGACAACACATACAAAGTGATGAAAGGAGAAAAGTTTATCGTTGTATCAGCCTGACACCTACGGATTAATCAAGCAAACTACAAACGCAACATCACGTTTTGAGATCAGACTCTCCAACACTACAGCACTGCGAAATACTTAGGTGTGACTAAGCTGCTCTTTGACATACAAAATCCATCTCCGGATGTGGCAACTAAAACTACATTTCGGAATGACGTAGTCCAGAAGTTAATGCAAACTGCCTGGGGTGCCGCTGCAACAGTCGTCAGACTGCCAGCTCCAGGTCTTGCATACTCATTCGCAGATTATTGCTGTTCCACCCAGGTTTACAGCGCTCAAACGAAAGTAATTGGCACTCTGCTCAGTCGAGAAATGCCTTGTCAGAGGATGTATACATTCCACAAACATGCGCTAGCTACCGGTTCTTAATAATATTCCACCACCATCCATCAGAAGACCACAACCAGCGACTGAGGTTCAGAAAACAATCGTGGCGTGTAGCAAGCAGCCTGCTGGACAGTAACTTCAACAAGCAAGAAGCCTGCTCACCCTATGGAATCAGATAACTGTTAAGTAATGGCATCAGCTCGACCTTATGGTTTTATGACGTTGATAAATGAAAATAGCTCTCCATATTCAGTGCTCACTTATTCCGATCTTCTTCTGTCTGCTGTAAAGAAACAGTCTGAGTTACAAAGTGAACTTTATTACGCCTGGTTAAGATTTCATCGGATTTTATATACGGAAAAAAGAAAAGCAAGGGCATTCTCACATAAAAGTATTCCCTAAAAAATATTAAAACATAGTTTTCAAGTACGACGGAACAAATAAACACTCACGAAGAGCTATGAACAGCGTTTCATATCACCAGCTCGAAAGGAGTCAGAAATGATGATGAATAAACCATCTGAAGGACATTTTCTGTTGGAATAGATCCACCGAACAGGACCATACGTAAGGCGGTAATAGAAATAAAGCTCGGATAAATGTATAGAGGTAAAAGAAAGTTCTTCATAAAGGGACTGAAGTAACTGAAAATTTCCTCGGAAATTGTGAACACGTCCATGCGAAGCGCAATGTACAGTGACATCACATGAAACGTGTGTCACCTAGACAATCACACGCACAATGCTATGAACGATCACTAAAAATATCCGATAACGAATGTCTAGGAGACTTGAGACCGATAAAGAGAAACTAAAAAATTCTGCCGTCACATCCCGTGTAGGGTTATAGTCGCTCGTCGGGTGCCTCCTCACTGGCGAATCGAAGAACACTCAGTGGATACAGGGAGAGGGCTGGGTCAAAGGCCACGGACGGGGCAACGCATACAGGATGGGCATCCGCTCACACAGGATGGCAGAAGAGGTCCGAGAAACGCAACAGGCAAATTGGATGGCATCAACAGGGATACGGAGCTGATGGGCCTGAGACAAGAAAGTTGGACCACGAATGCCAGGAACAGAAATGATCGTTGGAGGAATGAAGAAAGGCATACGGTCTTCCAGGCCAAAGTGACCATTAAGAACGAGATCATCGAGAAAGACCACTGGTTTCAGTCATGCCTGAAAACCCGTATGTGTTTGTGTGTACGCAACACTTGCCCGGCTGGATTGTCACTGCAGCACGGTGCGCTAAAAATGGACAGCCAGAGCCGTCCCGTCAGTGGAGCAGCGGTACCGCTGAGGAGCGTTCGGCGGCCAGTTGGCAGGCGGTGACGCAAGGCCGCCGGCTCCAGACCGGGATGCGCGATATCTGCGCATCACGCCATCCCACGCCGCAACACGCCACGCCTATGGACTCCTGACCAGTTGCTGGCCGCGCCACACAGACCTCCTGCGGGCCCACAGCGAGGTCGCACTCCTTCTTTTTTCCTTCTCTCCATTTGACGGTCGCATCTACTGGTCTGTCTGACCTGGACACTGCACTTCCACCCTCGGTCTAATTCATCGCAAATACCGCCTATCCGGCGCGTTTCACAACGTGGCCAGCCGTCGTACCACAGCTGCTCTCTCCCAGTCAGCGCAAAACAAACCGCGTCGTCGTCGCGACTTGAGTGACCACCTTTGGTTCGTGAAAGAAATTTCTGCGTATACATCCACATAGATCCTCCTCAAGACACTGTACAATGCACGAGGTGGATAAATAGTACCAATATTATCAATTTTACGTCCTACTCCATTTGCATACTGAGTGGCGAAATATAAGACTGCCTTATAAGCCTCTCTAAGCGCCGTAATCTCTCTTGTTCTATTCTAATGGTCCCTACGTGAAGTATATATTTGTCACTACACCCGGCGTGCCCTGACTTTCGAAAACAGATTCTCGGAATTTATCCAACAGGGTTTCGTAAGAAAAATGGTTCAAATGGCCCTGAGCACTATGGGACTCAACTGCTGTGGTTATCAGTCCCCTAGAACTTAGAACTACTAAAACCTAACTAACCTAAGGACATCACACACATCCATGCCCGAGGCAGGATTCGAACCTGCGACCGTAGCAGTTGCACGATTCCAGACTGCGCGCCTAGAACCGCGAGACCACCGCGGCCGGCGTTTCGTAAGAACTTGAAACGTCTCTGTACAACTGTTTCATAACGCAGTTGACCAATTTTATCTTTTACCCATCTCATTTTCTACATCTAAATGTATACTCTGCAAACCACTGTGAAGCGCATGGCAGAGGGTACATCCCATTGCACCAGTCATTGGGGTTTCTCCCTGTTCCATTCACGTACGGAGCGTGGTGGAAACATGATTCTTTGAATGCCTCTGTGTGTGCAGTAATTATTCTAATCTTATCTTCAACGACCTTATTTGGGCGATACGTAGGTAGTTGTAGTATATCGCTATAGTAATCATTTAAAGCCGGTTCTTGAAACTTGGTTAATAGACTTTCTTGGGATAGTTTACGTCTGTCTTCAAGAGTCTGCCACATCAGCTCTTTCAGCATCTCTGTGACACGCTAACAGACCGTGGCCATTCGTGCTGTCCTTCTCTATAGGGTGGTCCATTGATAGTGACCGGGCCAAATATCTCACGAAATAAGCATCACACGAAAAAACTACAAAGAACGAAACTCGTTTAGCTTGAAGGCGGAAACCAGATGGCGCAATAATTGGCCTACTAGATGGCGCTGCCATAGGTCAAACGGATATCAACTGCGTTTTTTTTTAAATAGGAACCCCATTTTTTTACACATTCGTGTAGTATATAAAGGAATATGAATGTTTTTGTTGGACCACTTTCTTCGCTTTGTGTTAGATGGCGCTGTAATAGTCACAAACGTATAAGTACGTAGTATAACATAACATACCGCTAGTGCGGACGGTAGTTGCTACGTGATACGTTATCCGTGTTAAAATGGACCGTTTACCAATTGGGGAAAAGGTCGATATCGTGTTGATGTATGGCTATTGTGATCAAAATGCCCAACGGGCGTGTGCTATGAATTCTGCTCGGTATCCTGGATGACATCATCCAAGTGTCCAGACCGTTCGCCGGATAGTTACGTTATTTAAGGAAACAGCAAGTGTTCAGCCACATGCAACAAATGATGACGCCCAGGTAGGTGTTTTAGCTGCTGTCGCGGCTAATCCCATCACTAGCAGACTAATTGCGCAAGAATCGGGAAACTCAAAAACGTCGGTGTTGTTAAAGCTACATCAACATCGACTGGAGCCGTACCATATTTCTATGCACCAGGAATTGCATGGCGACGACTTTGAACTTCGTGTACAGTTCTGCCACGGAGCACAAGAGAAATTACTGAACGATGACGGATATTTTGCACGCATTCTATTTAGCGACGAAGCGTCATTCACCAACAGCGGTAACGTAAACCGGCATAATATGCACTATTGGGCAAAGGAAAATCCACGATGGCTGCGACAAGTGGAACATCAGCGACCTCGGCGGGTTAATGTATGGTGTGCCATTATGGGACGAATGATAATTTTATCGATGGCAATATAAATGGTGCAATGTATGCTGATTTCCTACGCAATGTTGAACCGATGTTTCACTGCAAGACAAAATGACAATATACTTCCAAGATGATGGATGTCCGGCACATAGCTCGCGTGCGGTTGAAACGGTACTGAATAGCGTATTTCAAGACAGGTTGATTGGTCGTCGAAGCAGCATACCATGGCCCGCACGTTCACCGAATCTGACGTCACCGGATTTCTTTCTGTGGGGAAAGTTGAAGGATATTTGCTATCGTGATCCAGCGACAACGCCTGACGACATGGCCGGTCGGAGTGGCCGTGCGGTTCTAGGCGCTTCAGGCTGGAACCTGCGATGCCACTATCCGAATGTACTGTAATATTTTTAGACCATGCGGCATCGGACGTCTGGAAAGCGGCTATCGCATGTAATAAGCCTGAATAGCTTTGCTATGTAGTTCAGACTACTACACGGAATTACTGAATAAATATTGGCGATGGCGTACAAGAAATCGAATGTGAAATGAATTCTGATTTTCATTAACAAAAATAACCTCTTTGAAGTGATTGAACAGAATGCACTAACTAGTGTACGTTAATCACGCCTAGCAGGTGAACAACATTTACGTAACACAATATACACAGCCGGCCGGTGTGGCCGTGCGGTCTAGGCGCTTCAGTCTGGAACCGCGTGAGCGCTCCGGTCGCAGGTTCGAATCCTGCCTCGGGCGTGGATGTGTGTGATGTCCTTAGGTTAGTTAGGTTTAAGTAGTTCTAAGTTCTAGGGGACTGATGACCACAGATGTTAAGTCCCATAGTGCTCAGAGCCATAGAGAGCCAATATACACACACATATGATAAACACTTGAACTTGCTTTAAGTTAGATTGATTTACACCAACTGTCAGTAATGATTTTAATGTTACTGAATTTGTATTGTACTGAAGGTACAATGAGTACTGTGGTGGCAATAGATTCTTTAATTGAATAATCAATTAACACTATAGAACTGATGGTTACTAGAGATGTTAAAAACATTACTTTAGAATCATTTTGTTCTAATGAAACTGAATGAGTTTTTACGTTGATAATGTACTGAAAAGCCACCACATCGAGTTGAACTGTAATTAATGTGGCACAGTACCTGCCGTCTTCTGTTAGTTGCATAATCCGGCGTTTGTTGGAAATTTTCAGCGTTAACTCCGATTATATCCTCTTGTTGCATTAATTCGTCGATACGTAATATAGCCTTGTTACTGGTATTGCTGCACACACAGTGATGGATTTTCTGTAAATAATTGGCGACACTCGTGGAATGCAGTTTGAATCACAAACTTATTATTTCACTCAGACATTACACTGTAGATCACTTGACTTGATAAATACATAAACTGATTCGCTACGGATAAATGTACTTGTTATGGCGGCGGTATAAAATGCACTGTTCATAAAAACACTGTCGTACGATAACTACTACACTCCTGGAAATTGAAATAAGAACACCGTGAATTCATTGTCCCAGGAAGGGGAAACTTTATTGACACATTCCTGGGGTCAGATACATCACATGATCACACTGACAGAACCACAGGCACATAGACACAGGCAACAGAGCATGCACAATGTCGGCACTAGTACAGTGTATATCCACCTTTCGCAGCAATGCAGGCTGCTATTCTCCCATGGAGACGATCGTAGAGATGCTGGATGTAGTCCTGTGGAACGGCTTGCCATGCCATTTCCACCTGGCGCCTCAGTTGGACCAGCGTTCGTGCTGGACGTGCAGACCGCGTGAGTCGCCGCTTCATCCAGTCCCAAACATGCTCAATGGGGGACAGATCCGGAGATCTTGCTGGCTAGGGTAGTTGACTTACACCTTCTAGAGCACGTTGGGTGGCACGGGATACATGCGGACGTGCATTGTCCTGTTGGAACAGCAAGTTCCCTTGCCGGTCTAGGAATGGTAGAACGATGGGTTCGATGACGGTTTGGATGTACCGTGCACTATTCAGTGTCCGCTCGACGATCACCAGTGGTGTACGGCCAGTGTAGGAGATCGCTCCCCACACCATGATGCCGGGTGTTGGCCCTGTGTGCCTCGGTCGTATGCAGTCCTGATTGTGGCGCTCACCTGCACGGCGCCAAACACGCATACGACCATCATTGGCACCAAGGCAGAAGCGACTCTCATCGCTGAAGACGACACGTCTCCATTCGTCCCTCCATTCACGCCTGTCGCGACACCACTGGAGGCCGGCTGCACGATGTTGGGGCGTGAGCGGAAGACGGCCTAACGGTGTGCGGGGCCGTAGCCCAGCTTCATGGAGACGGTTGCGAATGGTCCTCGCCGGTACCCCAGGAGCAACAGTGTCCCTAATTTGCTGGGAAGTGGCGGTGCGGTCCCCTACGGCACTGCGTAGGATCCTACGGTCTTGGCGTGCATCCGTGCGTCGCTGCGGTCTGGTCCCAGGTCGACGGGCACGTGCACCTTCCGCCGACCACTGGCGACAACATCGATGTACTGTGGAGACCTCACGCCCCACGTGTTGAGCAATTCGGCGGTACGTCCACCCGGCCTCCCGCATACCCACTATACGCCCTCGCTCAAAGTCCGTCAACTGCACATACGGTTCACGTCCACGCTGTCGCGGCATGGTACCAGTGTTAAAGACTGCGATGGAGCTCCGTATGCCACGGCAAACTGGCTGACAGTGACGGCGGCGGTGCACAAATGCTGCGCAGCTAGCGCCATTCGACGGCCAACACCGCGGTTCCTGGTGTGTCCGCTGTGCCGTGCGTGTGATCATTGCTTGTACAGCCCTCTCGCAGTGTCCGGAGCAAGTATGGTGGGTCTGACACACCGGTGTCAATGTGTACTTTTTTCCATTTCCAGGAGTGTAGTTCGATGCTTGTTCCGGCGTGAGCTCATCAATGGATGTTATATGCTAGTAAGATCACATTGCAACATTAGCTGCACACACTGGTCACTTCATACCTTGCTGCTGGTCGCTGCAGTCCGTCGTAAATTACGCAGACATCCACAAGGCGTGCCATGAGCTTTTTGAGCGGGAACAGCAACTATATCGCTCACCAGCCGTCTCCGTCGAAATGTTGCGTCCTGGAAGCCTTAATGTCCATTTGACTTGCTGACACACCATAAATCCAGTTCGTGTTTGTTATAAGCTCACTTTTAACTGTCTATAAGCACCGTTACCGTACCGTACTAAAACCGTCATTTTCGCGCCGCGTAATCTCTGATCTGCATCTGAACAGTTCCAGAACACATCTCTCTCTACGCATTGTCTGCGTTCTCTGGGAGTTCCCTAACATTTAAACATTAATTTACTCTATGCCAAGTTCTCTATTTACAAATGGACATACCATAACATTACCATATTCATTTACAGTCATTATATATATATATATATATATATATATATATATATATATATATATATATATATATATATATAACTATTATTAAATTATATATGACGGTAGTATCTGTTCCCGGAAGAACAGTTACCGTGGATGACAATGCAGCTTTGCTAGAAGTGAAATGATAATTAAATGGACACCCTAGCTGCAAACAGGCGTTGATGTACTTCATTGGGAACATGTTGAAAATGTGTGCCCTGACCGGGACTCGAACCCGGGATCTCCTGCTTACATGGCAGACGCTCTATCCATCTGACCACCGCGGGCACAGAGGATAGTGCGTCTGCAGGGACTTACCCTTGCACGCTCCCCGTGAAATCCACATTCCCAACATGTCCACACCACTACATTCGTAGTGCGCCTAATAGATGTTTGCTCATCATACTCATTACTCGTGGCAGATTAATCTACCAAGTCCCGTACGAGTTCGGGCATAGCGTGTGCGTTCGCACAAGAAGGTCAATGGCCGGGAAGCCATATTTTAACTATATATGACGATAGTATCTGTTCCCGGAAGCACAGTTACCGTGGATGACCATGCAGCTTTGCTAGAAATGAAATGATAATTAAATGGACACCCTAGCTGCAAACAGACGTTGATGTACTTCTTGGGGACATGGTGAAAATGTGTGCCCCGACCGGGACTCCAACCCGGGATCTCCTGCTTACATGATGGGCAAACATCTATTAGGCGCACTACGAATGTTGTGGTGTGGACATGCTGGGAATGTGGATCTCACGGGGAGCGTGCAAGGGATAAGCCCCTGCAGACGCACTATCCTCTGTGCCCGTGGTGGTCAGATGGATAGAGCGTCTGTCATGTAAGCAGGAGATCCCGGGTTCGAGTCCCGGTCGGGGCACACATTTTCAACATGTCACCAATGAAGTACATCAACGCCTGTTTGCAGCTAGGGTGTCCATTTAATTATCATGTTATTATTAAATTACTATTTTTACTATACGTAATAATATTATCCTAGTTTAATGCTTCTTTGTTTTGTCGTCCGAGTGCAGCACTATTCAGATACTGTCTTCCTCGCGCTATTTCATTTGACTGCCGCCAGACGGAAGCACCTGTGCTTTTGTTTGCGCATCTATCCAACAAATGGCATGAGTGTTCACTTATTCAATTGCTGTGCCTTGGCTATGCTTCATTGTGGCATTACAAACTGCACGACCACTACGGTTGCAGGTTCGAATATTGCCTCGGGCATGGATGTGTGTGATGTCCTTAGGTTAGTTAGGTTTAAGTAGTTTTAAGTTCTTGGGGACTGATTACCTCAGATGTTTAAGTCCCATTGTGGTCAGAGCCATTTTTTTTAACCTGAGAACATGCGTCAGCGCATTGTCAATGCAGGTGCGAACTTTACGGAAGGCGAACTACTCGCTGTTGAGAGGAATGTCGTTACACCTATTGCCAAACGCATTGACGTTGACAGACATTGTTTTGAGCATTTATTGCATTAATGTGGTATTTACAGGTAATCAAGCTGTAGCAGCATGCGTTCTCAGAAATGGTAAGTTCACAAAAGTATATGTATCACATTAGAACGCCCGAAATAAAATATTCAAATGTACCTACGTTCTGAATTTTAATTTAAAAAACCTCCCTGTTACCAACTGTTTGTCTAAAATTGTGAGCCATATGTTTGTAACTATTACAACGACATCTATCACAAAATGAAAAAAGTGGTCCAACTAAAACGTTCATATTTCTTTACGAACTACACGAATATGTAATAAAAAATGTGGGTTCCTATTTAAGAAAACACAGTTGACATCTGTTTACCTATGGCAGCGCCATCTAGCGGGCCAACCATAGCGCCATCTGGCTTCCCCCTTCAAGCTAGACAAGTTTCGTTCTTTGTAGTTTTTTCGTTTGACACTTATTTCGTGAGATATTTGGCCCGGTTACGATCACTGGACCACCCTGTACACATGTTCAAAAGTATCTGTTCATCCCATCTTGCACGGGAGAAATATTCTCTGATGGGTTGCACGAGTGATTTATAAGCAATCTGTTTTGTTGACTGATTGCACTTCACCAGTATTCTATCAATACTCCGAAGCCTACCGCCTGCTTTATACATGACTGAACCTATATGAACATTCCATGTCGTATCCCTGCAAAGTGTTACACCCAGGTATTTGTATGAGTTGGCCGATTCCAGCAGTGACTCACTGGTATTATAGTCATAAGATACAACGTTTTTTCGTTTACTGAAGTGCAAAATTTTACATATATGAACATTTAGAGCAAGTTGCCAGTCTGGACCATGTTGAAATCTCATCAAGATCTGACTGAATATTTATGCAGCTCCTTTTAGATAGTACTTCATTATAGATAACTGGATCATCTGCAAAAAGTCTGAGTGTAGTATTTATTTTGTCTGCGTCATCAATGTACAACATGAACAGCACTGGTCCCTACATACTTCCCTGGGGCACACTCGAAGTTACTTTTATATTTGTCGATAACTATCCATCCAAGGTAACATGCTGTGAACTCCCTACCACAAAGTCCTCAGTTCAGTCAAAAACTCTACTTGATACCCTATATGATCGTATTTTTGACGGTAAGCGTAGGTGCGGTACTGAGTCCAATGTTTCTGCCCGGTTGTCTTGATCCAAAGCTTTCAGTGTGTCATGTGAGGAAATTGCGAGTTCGGTTTTACATTTTTTGCACCGTCTGTCCGTTGTGTACTTCTTAGAACTCTCCCTGAAGGACTGAGCAGTGGGACTGATAATTCAATAATTATCTGACGTTCAGATGCAAGCAACTTGTGTTCTGCATCAAAAGCTTTGTGTAATGCGTAATTAAATTACATGTCCTGTGTATCCTGTGTCATCCGCATACACATCTGTGTAATAACATCCTGCATTATCATGCGAAACTTCCTGGCACATTAAACATTATCATGTTTCCTCCTCTTCCTTGCCTTCTGTGTGAAACTATGTGAGGGTAAACGGATCTTCTTGGATTTACAAGGCATGTTTCTGCTGGAAGCAGACGGTAACCAGCTTAGTGCTCCTCTATCTGGGCAAAGAGGTCCGTCCACGATGTCCGCATCCTGTCAGCCTGTTTGTTATGTTGGCGGTGTGGACGACCCCTCCAGTCTTTTCCGCCTTACGCTGCTGCTTCTCTGCGTGCCACCGCTCAGAAAGATTTTATAGATGTACAGAATACAATTTTTTTCCTGATACAGCGAGTGTTGGGGACAGGATATTTAAGCTAAGAATACTGGGAAATGAGGACGACCTGGCTGAAAAGAAGGATGTACAAGGATGACGTGTGCGTACAGGGACAATGACAATCATTACTGTTGCTTTAGTACTCACGTCAATAATTGTCTTCTGAAGCTGGGAGGGGGGGGGGGGGGTGAGGTGTTGTTCAGTTCTCTAATATAATGCGGGATGTTATTCCATAGTCGGCTGCTACTCATTGCCAAGTTTTCTCAAAAGTACACCTTTTTGTGTACTCAGAGTTTCACCATCAGCAATCAGCAAACATTAGTTGCGTCAGATTGTGAGCTCTTTGGTTTACTGACTAAAAGTAAATTAAAAAGTCTGCATTGCTGAACATCCGGTGGGCTGATTCACAGGGAAACTGCAGGAAGTCCATTGTAAATTTCACCACTTCATGAACAGACACTAAACACTAAAGCGCTAAGATCACGTCCTGCTAGATGGTTGGTTGGTTGGTTTGAGGATTAAAGGGACCAAACTGCATAGGTCATCGGTCCCTTGTTTCATAAACACACAGAGCACAGTGAAACCATCCATTAATCATTCGAAGCACAAGATAAAACTTCCAGGGGAAGAAAATCCCCAAGGTCAATAATAAAGAAACATGGAAAACGGAGCACAGCAATAAAAACAACAAAGAGAAGAAAGGCAGAAAGAATTAAAACTGTACAGCAGAGGATCGTGGCTGGCTGATCACGAAAATAATAGGATGAGCCAGCCACTCTGCAACACGTTAAAACCTCCAGCCTAAAAGAATAGGAGGGAGTCGAATTAAAACACAAAACTAAGTAAAAGATACAGCTCAAAAGAGGGTGATGTAATAAAATTAAATGGACCTATAAAAGCCGCTTGCGCGAATAAAACTTAAAACCCGATCTGCCATAGAGACATTGTCACCTAAAAGAGATGATAAATCACCCTGGAGATTAAAAGTTCGCCTGAGGGCGGTTAAAAGAGGACAGTCCAACAATATATGGGCCACCGTCATATTCGTACCACAGCGACAATGAGGGGGGTCCTCTCGACGCAGCAGGTGACCATGTGTCAGCCAAGAGTGGCCAATGCGGAGCCTACACAGAACAACAGAATCCCTGCGAGAGGCCCGCATGGAGGAACCCCACACAGTCGTGGTCTCCTTTACCTGCCGCAGCTTGTTGGGTGCAGACAGAGTGCGCCATTCGTCTCCCCACAACCCAAAGACCCGACGGTGCAAAACCGTTCGGAGATCAGTTGCCGGGAGGCCGATCTCCAACGGCAGTTTACGGGTAGCCTCTTTGGCTAACGTGTCGGCGAGTTCATTTCCCGCGATCCCAACGTGTCCCGGGGTCCATATGAACACCACTGAACGTCCACGCTGTTCAAGACCATGAACGGACTCCTGGATGGCAACAACAATGGGATGGCGTGGGTAGCACTGGTCAAGAGCCTGTAGACTACTGAGAGAGTCACTGCAAATGACAAAAGACTCGCCAGTGGTGGTACGAATATGCTCAAGGGCACGAAAAATGGCTGTTAGCTCTGCGGTGTAAACACTGCAGCCTTCCAGCAAGGAGCGCTGGTCTACATAGTCCGCATGAGCATAAGCGTACCCCACACGGCCATCAACCATCGAGCCATCGGTATAGAGAACCTCCGACTCATGGAATGCGCCTAGGAGAGCAAGGAATTGGCGGCGCAAGACCGCAGGAGGAACTGAATCTTTTGGCAATCGGGAAAGTTCCAGCCGAAGCTGCGGCCGACGAATACACCAAGGTGGTGTATGTGGGCGGACCTGGAAAGCAGATGGAAGAGGCAAACACTCGAGTTCACGAAGGAGCGACCAAACACGGATCGCAATTGTATGGCCTGATCGCGGCCGCCGGTGTGGGATATGGACTGCCGCATTGGCGAAAAGGAGATGGTAGTTAGGGTTACAGGGCAGACGTGGGCAGCATAGTTGGCTAACAGTTGTTGACGCCGAATACGAAGTGGAGGAACCCCAGCCTCAGCAAGGAGGCTATTAACAGGGCTGGTGCGGAATGTTCCTGTCGCTTGTCGAACCCCACAGTTGTGAACGGGGTCCAACAGTTACAATGCTGAGGGCGACGCTGAGCCATACGCCACACTCCCATAATCCAGTCGGCACAGCACGAGAGCTTGATAGAGCTGCAGCAGCGTATTACGATCTGCACCCCAAGTTGTGTTGCTGAGGCAGCGGAGGGCATTCAGATGCCGCCAGCACTGACGCTTGAGCTGACGAATATGTGGAAGCCAAGTAAGCCGGGCATCGAACAGCAAGCCCAGAAAACGGTAAGTGTCAAAAACCCTGAGCATGGCATCCTGAAGATACAGCTAAGGGTGGGGACGACAAAAGTGCATTACACAAGTCTTCGCAGGAGAAAATTGAAACCCATGGGCTAGGGCCCACGCCTGCGCCTTGCGTATGGCTCCCTGCAACCTGCGTTCTGCAACACTAATGGTGGAGCAGCTGAAAAAGATGCAGAAATCGTCAGCATATAACGTGGGTGAGACAGACGACCCTACTGCTGCTGCAAGGCCATTAATGGCCACAAGGAAAATGGGCACGCTCAATACAGAGCCCTGTGGAACGTCGTTCTCCTGGATATGAAGTGAACTATGGGATGTGCCAATTAAAACGCAGAATGTCCGAATAGATAAAAAATTCTGAATAAAAATGGGGAGAGAGCCCCGAAGACCCCACCCGTTCAACGTGGCGAGAATATGGTGCCGCCACGTCGTGTCATATGCTCTGGAGAGATCGAAAAAGACGGAGACGAGGTGTTGGCGCCTGGAAAAAGCAGTGCGAATTGCAGACTCAAGAACGGTGGAACGGCCCTGACGGTAGCCGCTCTGGCACGGAGCCAGAAGACCTCGAGACTCGAGCAGCCGTCGACTCACCATACGTTCCCGTAGCTTGCAGAGAGTATTTGTCAAGCTGATGGGCCGATAGCTATCCACATTAAGCGGATCCTTACCAGGCTTCAGCACCGGAATGATGGTACTTTCTCGCCACTGCGACGGAAAGACACCATCGCCCCATATGCGGTTGAAGATGGCAAGAACACATCGCTGACAGTCCGGGGACAGGTGTTTGAGCATCTGATTGTGGATGCCATCTGGCCCAGAGGCTGTATAGGGGCACTGTGCCATGGCGCTCTGGAGTTCCCACAAAATAAATGGGGCGTTATACGCCTCAGGGTGGCGAGAAGCAAAAGAAAGCCGTTTGCCTTCCTCCCGGCGTTTGAGCGCGCGAAACGCAGGCGGGTAATTCCCCGACGCAGAGGCCCGAACATAGTGCTGTGCGAAATGCTCGGCGATTGCGTCGGCATCAGTGGATACCGTCCCGTTGAGGGTAAGCCCTGCGACACCTGTAGAGTGCTGCAATCCAAAGATGCGCCGAATCTTCATCCACACCTGGGAGGGTGAAGTACGGGAGCCAATAGTGGAAACGTACCTCTCCCAGCACTCCTGTTTCCGCCTTTTGATGAGCCGCCGGACCTGAGCACGGAGACGTTTGAAAAAAATGAGGTTCTCCAAATACGGGTGCCGCTTATGTCGCTGAAGAGCCCGCCGACGTTCTTTAATGGCTTCAGCTACCTCTGGAGACCACCAAGGCACTGACTTTCGCCGGGGGCACCCTAACGTACGAGGAATGGTACGATCTGCAGCGGAAACAATCGCTGCAGTCAGTGTCTCAACCGCCACATCGATGGTACCGTGGGGCAGAGAGTCAACAGTGGCAGCAGGGGAGAACGTTCCTCAGTTTGCATTGCTAAATGCCCATCTAGGCAAGCGTTCATGGGAGCGACGCTGTGGTAGTGAAAGGAAGATTGTAAAATGGTCACTACTACACAAGTCGTCATGGACTCTCCAGTGGACCGATGGTACAAGCCCTGGGCTGCACAACGACAGATCTATGGCCGAGAACGTGCCATGCGCCACACTGAAATGTGTGGAGGCGCCAGTGTTTAAGAGGCAGAGGTCGAGTTGGGAGATGAGATTCTCGACATCTCTGCCTCGGCCAGTAATCTTCGTTCCACCCCACAGGGGATTGTGGGCGTTAAAATCCCCCAGGAGAAGAAAAGGCGTGGGAAGTTGGGTGATATGTGCAGCCAATTCGGTCAGGGAGACTGTACCACCAGGAGGGAGATAGACACTGCAGACAGGTTTCCTGGAGGGCAATGCAGAAAGCAGGTGTCATGCTTAGAAGCTGACGTAACTCAGTTATATGGCTAAAATAACCGCCACAATTCCACTGGAGGATTGTACAAAGCGTGTCCTGTAGGGGCATGCAGGCACTGAAAAATCAAATTACTTCACGGGGTCACATGATGCCATCGACTGAGAGACGGACGTCGCTACGTCCATCGTTTCTGAGGAGACGGCGAGATCTAGGTCATCAGGGGACGCAAAGAGCTCGACCTCATCCTCAGAGGCTGAGCTGACAGGAAGCGGTGGCGCGTGAACCACTGGGTCCTTAGGCTTCTTAGAGAGCTTCCTCTTCTCTCTCTTGTCTTTTGGAGGAGGGTTTACATGCTGGGAGGGCTTTCCTGACGCATCATCGGGAACATACGAAGAGCGTGAAGCCCTTCGACCAGCAGCTGGTGGCTTCTTCAGCCACTGGCTAGTGTCTTGTGGGACACTGGGGAAGTCCTTGGAAGGGACTCCCCCAAGGGATACCTTCCGAACAAGTGAGGCCGGAGGAGGCCCGTGCGTGCCCGGCTGATCAGCCGGAGAGGGCTGTCGCCTCTCCGTCTGAGCAGCCACAGAGGGCGGTCGCCTCTCCGGCTGAGAGGTGGGGACTGACGTCCCCAGTTGTTTGGGGCGCACTGCTCCCAAACTGGTTGTTTTAGGAGCAGTGGAAGAGAGAGTGGCCCCCACCTTGTGTGGGGCAGGTGTAACGTGACTGTTCAGTTGGCCAACTGTGAGAGGAATCTTTGCAGTAACTGGTGGCGGCAGTGTTACAGCAGCATAACTCCTCAAGATAGGTGTGGGGTTGAGCCGTTCTAATTTCTTTCTCATCTCTTGGTAAGTTAAACGGACCAGGGTCTTAATTTCTTGTATCTTCCGCTCTCGTTGGTAGACTGCACAGTCTGGCGAGCAGGGAGAATGATGCTCCCCACAGTTAACGCAGATGGGAGGCGGAGCACACGGAGCATTGGGATGAGAAGGTCGTACACAATCTCGACACGTGGGGCTGGCAGTACATCTGGAGGACATGTGTCCGAATTTCCAGCACTGCAAGCATCGCATAGGGGGCGGGACATAGGGCTTGACATCGCACCGGTAGATCATGACCTTGACCTTCTCAGGCAAGCAGTCACCCTCAAAGGCCAGGATGAAAGCACCGGTAGCGATCCTATTATCCTTGGGTCCCCTAAAGACATGACGAACGAAGTGTACACCTCGTCGTGCCAAGTTCTCCCGTAGCTCGTCATCAGACTGTAGCAGAAAATCTGTATGAATGATAATGCCCTGGACCAAATTTAGTGACTTATGGGGAGTGACGGCAACGGGTATGTCACCAAGCTTCTCACAGGCGAGTAATGCCCTTGACTGTGCAGAGGAAGCTGCTTGTATCAAAATGGCCCCGCTCCGCATTTTGGAAAGAGATGCCACTTCCCCCAACTTATCTTCAAGATGGGTCACAAAGAACAGAGGTTTCGTCCCCAAAAATGAATCCCCATCAGTTCTGCTGCACACAAGGTATCGCGGTGAATATGGCTCCTGTCTATCCGCAGCCCTGCGTCCCTCCCAGGGCGTGGCTAGGGAAGGGAACGATTTGGGGTTATATGCCACAGCGTTAAAGTCGACTTTACCGCGCTTAGAGACGTTGGTGGTCGTGCGACCACCGGATTGAGACTTTACCCGCTTCATTGCGGGGTATCCGCCCTGATGCCACCCACTTCGACCAGGGGCTCTCCGCACGGGCGCCACCCAGCCACAGCAAAGGCCACCTGGCAGGATGGCCGTTGCCGGGAGGCCTGATGCCCCAGACAGACGGACATCTACTCCTTGGCTTACGTGGGGAGGTGTCAGCGCAGGCATCGGCAGTACGATCCCTGTGTTGTGAGGGAGCTACAACCTAGAGGGTACATGACGATCCCACCACAACGGGCTGGCTACTGTGCTGGATTTTGGGTGCCATTGGTAGTCCATAGTGATCGTGGGTGCAGATGGTGACGCACTAAGGGCGTAACTGACACAATCCATCAGGTGTGTATGCCCAAAACGAGGGATGGAGGGTGCAGTTACGACGCCAAGACGATAACGTGTGCCAAGGTCTTAGGGCACAGAGGACTCATGGTGCACCACGTAAGGTGTCCTTCCCCAAAAGGCTCGTACTTCTGTTGAATTTGGAAAATTGGAGGTCAAACCCCAATGGGGACCATCACATTAAAGGCCGAAACAGTTGAGACTCCTTTTAGTCGCCTCTTACGACAGGCAGGAATACCGCGGGCCTATTCTTACCCCCGAACCCGCAGGTGGGGTCCTGCTAGAACAAGATAATATTCACTAACAGCTACTGAGTGCCGATTCTAAATTACGATTCACGCTTCAGCATAAACGATTGGTACCCGCTAACGCAACTTGTGACGTCACGCCCATTCCGGGTTAACAACGTCCTGCCTTCTCTGCTACGACTGTGTGCGAGGAAACAATAGACGTAAGCGTTTTCAAAGAAGAGTTACCCAATGTACATTGTGTGACATTTGCTTTAGTTTGAAGAGATGTAAGATAAATATGAAATGTGAGACAAATATGGACTCCCTTATCATGATAGCAGCAAATAATGAAAACTGATTTTCTTAATTGTTTTATTGTTCTTGCAATGTACTTATAAATTCATCTACAATATTCTCAAATCCTTGCGCCAGTGTGATATTCGTGCACATAAAACATTAAATGTTGTTGAATGCAAGATATCTATGATCTCTTATTATGAAGAAATGTTCTCTGCATAGCATATGGTTACCAAAACGGCCTTGCTGTGCTGGTACTGCGAACGGCTGAAAGCAAGGGGAAACTACAGCCGTAATTTTTCCCGAGGGCATGCAGCTTTACTTAGCAGATTCAGAAGGATGTAGGTTGCAGTAGGTACTGGGAGATGATGAAGCTTGCACAGGATAGAGTAGCATGGAGAGCTGCATCAAACCAGTCTCAGGACTGAAGACCACAACAACAACAACAACATAGCATATGGTTATGAATCATTTTGTTGAAAAACAAATTTCAAGAGTTCAGTTAAAAACATTTACATTTAGGCGATGTTTTGTACATAAAACTTCATAGACCATCGTAATTTGTAATGGTACCTGTGCATTCCTTACAGCAATGTCAGAATGATATTCAAGTTATATGCACATAAAATTTTTGGGACGCTACTGCTATGAAATCGGACCTTGTTTGAGATTTGCTTAAGTACAGAACACGAAACTTGAAGTCGGATATTTAATACTCGTCACTAGCTGTCCATTTGCCCTACGACAATTCATAGGTAACTGCTGAGCAATTTTATTGTATTTCTTGCATTTGTATATTCATAGACTTGTTTCACTAACTATGAAAGTGTGTAATACACTTCTGGCCATTTTCACTCTACGTGTTTAATGAATTGGCACTACTAGACAGTATTGGTGTATTCTGTGCTAATAACTGTGAG
Organism: Schistocerca nitens; assembly: GCF_023898315.1. Taxonomy (NCBI): domain Eukaryota; kingdom Metazoa; phylum Arthropoda; class Insecta; order Orthoptera; family Acrididae; genus Schistocerca; species Schistocerca nitens. The sequence goes on from NW_026045897.1 coordinate 3,199,289, forward strand.
CATTGTAACCAAATTTAATCTAAATACTGTATTAAAAATTATGTTTTCATTTGAAAAGGGTCCGTTATGTTGTCAAGAAACTGAAGTTTAAAACAGATTTTCTGTAGTGAAACTGCGTGATAGAACACTCGGAGACTCATTTTTGTATATTACTAAACGATTTGCAGTTAATTACTGGCAATAACTGTGTGTACTTAAAATCTCTATACTCTCGAAAATTGTTAGTGAGAATGTCGATACTTGCGCCAATCAAAGTCTTTCGCAATTAATGGCAAATCATCTATATGTAAAAGTTTAAATCCTAACTAATGAAGTAGTTGATGACGAAGGGCGATTTTATAAAGATAAATTATGATTTTAGAAAACGTTTAATTATTGAGAGGTGCATTGCCGTGACAAGCTTTATATAATTCTATTTTGCTGACAGTTCCATGTAGGATTCCGTATGCACTGTGGTGACCAATTTTGCCCAAATCGCAGCCCCCCTTAACAAACGATGCAGGAACGGGCAAGATTTCGTGTGAGGAGAAAGCCAGCAGGCCGCCTTTGATGCAATTAAAACTGCCTTAACTAAGCCCCCGGTCAAAATTCATTGTCCAGACCGATGCCTTCAATGCTCACGTTGCGACGGCATTGTTCCAGGAAGACAGAGGAGAGAGACGCTCCGTTGCTTAGATCATTAGATGACTGGCGGGCCCCGAGCATCAGTACTCTGTTTATGAGCTGTGTTGTTCGCTCTAGAGAAATTTAAATTTTACTTGGAACGCCGGGAGTTCGATCTCGAAACTGACAACTAAGCCTGTAGTTGGGTTCTCTCTCGGCCTAGAAAGATCGCGAGGTGTGTCGTCCGTAACAGCACCTTCCGTTTTAGGATACTGCGTAGCATGAAACCTCTGGGGCGCATCGGCTACCGTAATGCTTGCCCAGCCTCTTAATTCTAGCTTTTCCAACCTTTCGAATATTAATTACGTTTCACTCAAGACCATTGACTCGGATGTTATTAGGCAGAATTGTGGGTAGGGCTGGAGAAACATTGAACTAGCCCACAATCGGCTGAGGGAACATTATAATCAGGGCAGGAGGCTATTTTAGGTCAAAACGTTAACCCTATGAGGGTTCGGCAGGAGGTACTGTAATAAACTCACAACATGATTTGTAGGTCCTTTCACAGTTTCGAAGGTTCTGAGTCCAGCTAATCTTCTGGTGCGTAACCCGCAGACCGGAATAATCTTAAGGGTACATATTAGCCAGGTTAAGAGCGCTAATTAACAAAACGGACCGAATTGCTGAGGTCATCGGTCCTCAGACTTACACACTAATTAAAATAACTTATGCTAAGAACCACACACACACACACACACCTGTGCCCGAGTGAGGACTCGAACCTCCGGCGGGAGGGGCCGAGCAGTCCGTGACATGGCGCCTGCAACCGCGCGGGCGCTCCGGGCCGCCGCTAATTAACCTGCCCCTCATGAATGTTGAGGGGTATGTGTTTCCTTTGCTGATGGAGCTTGAGCAGTGTCGGCTAGTTTTCCGAGCTGTTATATCTTTGTTTACTGGCGCAATGCGTTGTGCTGGGTGGCACTTCTGTCCTATCGTAGTTGGCTCTTTGGTTAGAGAGAGCTGGAGGCAGGTTGTTGACAGACAGAAGGACAGTGGGAGAAAAGAGTGCAACGAATGGTGAGCGTGCGATTACGGCTGTTTGTACAGGGCCGTGTTGCCTTGGAGCGTTGGGCCCCATACTGTTGTGCCTGCTTGACCATCTGTGATTGGGAATCACTGTCCGCTGAAGTGGGCGTCGTGACGACGTTGATAATCGCCCACCCTACCTTGTTTTCGGGTAAAGTGGATCTGTTCTGGATTTTGGCACATTTGCTCCAGTGCTGCACTTGCTTCCATTTGGCTGAAGCTACTATATTCACCCTTCCCCCCCTCCCCCTCTCAGTGAATTCCCTTTATGGATGATATATTTGAGTGTATATAAACTCTGTTTTCCTTTTTACTGGAATTTGTTCAGAGTTTCGGTGATCTTTGTCATCATTGCCTGGGTGTTAAATTAGTTTGTTGTAACGTGTTCTATGTCATCACATATATTAGTGACCATTCAGGTCGAATATCGAGCCTGACCCTTAAGGTGGCAACTTCTCTCTTGCCCAGAACATGCTACTGTTCTTGTCTGAGAAAGTGCTAATATCTAAGGCCGTTCAGATTGTCAAATATTTAACTTCAAAAATTTTGAATATTGCTACTGGAAAACTCCTAATGTATAAGGGCCCCTCCAATTTGGTGAATTGATGAACCTGTAAATTAAAAAAAAGGGGGTTATCCTTCTGTTTCCTAATTGCTGGCGCCGAAAGCGCCATCAAGTTAAAAAAAAAAAAGCTGCAACTGCTAAAAGGCGTATTTAAGGTGCCTCGTGTAGTTTGTGTTACCTTGAGTTAAACTTCCTGTTCTGCCAGGGTTACTTTATTGGAAGTTTGGTATTTCTTGTTTGTCACCCTGAAACGACACATGTCCGGACATGTGTTCACAGTGCCTTAAATCCTCCATCTCCACCCTGTGTATTGAGATATGAAGTGAAATTGAATCCTAGAACCCTTTTGTTTGCAGAAATCATTACTTAGATTGCTGTGCCACGAACTACTATGATGGCTGATGGAAACACAAGAATCTCAGCTAAATGTAATATTCACGCATGATAACGTGAATACTAAAGTAATGTCCAACTTTATCTCTTATTTCATCTCAAGGCGTGAGATAATATACAGCAAACCAGGTCACAGAGAAATTTGTGAAGGTTGGTTGGTTGGTTGGTTGGTGGGACTAAAGGGACCAGACTGCTATGGTCATCGGTCCCTTTTTTCCAAATACTAAAAACACCCACAGAGAATAAAAACGATTAACAGAATAGATCACAGATGACACAGAGCAAGAGAAACATAGAGAAAGACCAGACAAGACGAACTAAAATCACACAGAGTGTGACGGTGGTTGGCCGACCATAGACACAAAAAAGGAAAAGCCAACCACCGAGAAAGACATTAAAAACTCAGACTAAAATCGTAGGCCAAAGGCCACAATCAACACAAAAGAACATAACAAACACTCAGATTAAACGATAAAAACCCCCTGCCCGAATAAAACGTAAAACTAAGCCAGCCATAGCAGGGTCATCAGTTAAAAGGGCTGTGAGCGTATCAGGCAGCGCAAATGTCTGCCTGACCACTCCTAAAAGAGGGCAGGCCAACAAAAAGTGGGCCACTGTCAAAGCTGCCCCGCAGCGACATAGAGGAGGGTTCTCCCGGCTCAGTAAATAACTGTGTGACACCTGGGAGTGGCCAATGCGGAGCCAGCAAAGGACTACTGAGTCCCTGCGAGTGGCTCGCAGGGATATCCTCCATACAGTTGTCGTATCCTTGACAGCACGGAGTTTATTACGCGTGGTCAGTTCGCGCCATTCATCGTTCTATAGCGCAAAAGAAGGAAACACTGGTCGAGGGCTCGTAAACTGCTCAAGGAATCGTTACAGGTCACGAAGGACTCACCTGAGCAGGAGCGTATATACCCTAGGGTACGAAAGATGGCGACCAGCTCAGCAGTGTAAACGCTGCAGCCAGCCGGCAATGAACGTTGTTTGGAATGGTCCCCTAGAGTTAGTGCGTAACCAAAACGACCAGCAACCTTCGAGCTGTCAGTGTAAACAATGCCAGAGCCCTGATACGTTGCGAGGATGGAAAGAAAATGGCGGCAGAAGGCCACCGGAGGGACTGAAACCTTCAGGCCCTTTGTCAATTCCAGCTGAAGACGAGGGCGAGGCACACACCACGGACGTGTACGCAGAAGTGCCCGGAAAGGAGGCAGAAGAGGTAAAGCCCCAAGCCCGGAGAGAAGCTCTCGGACGCGGACCGCAATCTTACATCCAGCCCTGGGCCGACATTCTGGAAGATGGACGTGCAACTGTTGGAATAGGAGCCGATAGTTAGGATGCCCGGGTAAGCTGAGAACATGGGCAGCATAAGTGGCCAGCAAACATTAGCGCTGTAACCGCAGTGAAGGGACACCTACCTCCACAAGTATGCTCTCCACAGGGCTGGTCCAGAAGGCACCAGTGGCAAGGCATATCCCACTGTGGGAGATAGGGTCCAGCACCCGCAATGCAGATGGGGATGCTGAGCCAAAAGCCAGGCTTTCATAATCCATACGGGACTGGATTAACGCCTGGTAGAGCCGTAACAGGGTAGATCGGTCTGCGCCCCAGCAGGTGTGGCTCAAGCATCGCAGAGCATTTAGATGCCGCCAACACATCTGTTTAAGCTGCTGAATATGAGGCAGCCAATTCATCCGGGCATCAAAAACCACCGCCAAAAACCTATGTGACTCCACCACAGCAAGAAGTTCGACATCAAGATAAAGCCGCGGCTCCAGGTGAACAGTGCGTCGCCGGCAGAAATGCATAAAGCAGGTATTGGCCGCCAAGAACTGGAACCCATGAGCTACAACCTAAGACTGCGCCTTACGGATAGCGCCCTGTAGCTGACGTTCAGCAGCTGCAATGCCAATAGAGCTGTAGCAAAGGCAGAAGTCGTAAGCATACAGGGAAACAGGGAAGCAGAGACAGACCTTCCCGTTTACTGCAATTAAAACCAGGCAGACACTGAGGACAAATCCCTGTGGTACCCCGTTCTCCTGGACTCGGGAGGAACAATGGGAGACTGCGACTTGTACGCGGAAGGTACGATAAGACAGAAAATTTCCGATAAAGATCGGCAGAGGGCCCCGAAGACCCCATCCATGAAGCATAGAAAGGATGTGATGACTCCATGTCGTATCGTACACCTTCCGCATGTCGAAAAAGACAGCTACCAGGTGCTGACGTCGGAGAAAGGCAGTACGGATGGCCGACTCCAGGCTCACCAGATTGTCGGCGGCGGAGCGGCCTTTACGAAACCCACCTTGAGGCGGAGCCAGAGGGCCCCGAGCCTCCAGTACCCAATTCAACCGCCGGCTCACCATCCATTCAAGCAACTTGCAAAGAACGTTGGTGAGGCTAATGGGACGGTAGCTGTCCACCTACAAAGGGTTCTTACCTGGTTTCAGAATGGGGATAACAATTCTTTCCCGCCATTGCGACGGAAACTCACCCTCGACCCAAAGACGGTTGTAAAGGTCGAGGAGCCGTCGTTGGCAGTCCACTGAAAGGTGTTTTAGCATCTGACAGTGGATGCTGTCTGGTCCAGGAGCGGTATCAGGGCAAGCGGCGAGGGCACTGTGAAATTCCCACTCACCGAGTGGAACATTGTAGGATTCAGGATGGTGGATGCGAAAATAGAGGCGCCGACGTTCGATCCGCTCTTTAATGGAGCGGAAGGCCAGTGGGTACTTGGAAGATGCGGAACTCAGAGCAAAATGCTCTGCCAAGCTGTTTGCAATTTCGTCGGAGTCTGTACAAACTGCTCCATTCAGTGAGAGCGCAGGGACGCTGACAGGGGTCCGATAGCCATAGAGGCGTCGGATCTTGGTCCAGACCTGCGATAGAGAGACAATGAGGCCGATGGTGGACACATACTGCTCACAGTACTACTGCTTGCGTTGGCGAATAAGGCGGCGGGCCTGCTTGCTCACGCAGCCGTTTGAAGGTGATGAGGTGTTCTATGGAGAGATGTCGCTTGTGACACCGTAGCGCCAGCCGGCGATCTTTAATCGCCTCAGCAATCTCGGGCGACCACTAAGGCACAGTCCTCCTCCGAGGGGACCCAGAAGAACGGGGAATGGAAGATTCTGCGGCAGTAACGATGATGGTGGTGACTGAGAGAACCACCGCATCCATGGCGTCATTAGAGAGGCTCAATAGCGGCAATGGAGGAGAACAAGTCCCAGTCAGCCTTATTCATAGCCCATCTGCTAGGGCGCCCAGAAGAGTGACGCTGTGGCAGTGACAGAAAGATCGGAAAGTGGTCACAGGTCGTCATGCACTCTCCATTGGACCAAAGGTAAGAGGCTAGGGCTGCAGATAGAAAGTTCGATAGCAGAGTACGTGCCATGCGCCACGCTGAAGCGATTGACGGCACCATCATTTAAAATGGAAAGATCGAGCTGTGCCAATAAATGCTCAATTGTGGCGCCTCAACCTGTTGCCACTGACCCACCACACAGAGGATTATGGGCGTTGAAGTCGCCCAGTAACAAGAAAGGTGGCGGTAATTGGGCAATCAGCGCAGCCAGGACATGCGGCGCAACATCACCATCCGGTGGAAGGTAAAGACTGCAGACGGTAACAGCCCGTGGCGTCCACACCCGAACAGCGACAGCGTCTAAAGGTGTTTGTAGAGGGACAGACTCGCTGTGAAGAGAGCGAAGGACATAGAGGCAGATGCTACCAGACACCCTTTCATAAGCTGCCCAGTTCTTATAATAACCCCGATAGCCACAGAGGCCGGGGGTTCACATTGCTTGAAACCAAGTTTCCTGAAGAGCAATGCAGAAGAAAGGGTGAAGGTTGTTAAGTTGTCGGAGCTCAGCTAAATGGTGGAAGAAACCGCTGCAGTTCCACTGGAAGATGATATTGTCCATGGCTGAGAAAGGCGTGAAGGGACTGGGAAGGCAGATTACGCCACTGGGTCACCTGCTGCCTCCAATTGAGTACCTGTGCTAGTACTATCCATGGTGTCTGAGGGACTGGCGAGATCGAGGTCCTCAGCGGCCGCCAGAATCTCCACCTCGTCCTCAGACGCAGAGCTTGTAGGAAGCGGTGCGACAGGTGCCACCGCAATGTCGATTTTCTTGGGGACTTTCTTCTTTTTCTGCGTCTATCGTGGTGCCTTCGGTGGTTCAGGCTTGGAGGGGTTCACAGGGTCAGTCTCAGGGATGGACGACGACCGTGAGGCCCTACGACCAGGGCTGGTGGATGTTTCAGCCACTTGCGGGTGTCCGCTTTTCTGCTGGTCGGGACTTCCTGGCGAGAGTAGCCGAAGAAGTCTTACTCTTCTCTGGCTGGGAAGGGGGAACTGATGTCCCCGATTGTTTGGGGGGTGTTGAAGTAAATGGAGCAGGAGCAACAGGGTGTGAAGTGCCCCCACAATCAAGGGGGCTGGTGGATTTTTACCAGTCATAGATCCAACCGGACGGGATGACACAGGAGATGGGAGAACCGTCGTAGCAGCAGCGGCGTAGGTCGACGTCATTGCCACAGGGTGGAGCCTCTCATATTTCCACCTTGCCTCTGAGTAAGTCAGGCGGTCCAGGGTTTTATATTCCATTATCTTCCGTTCTTTCTGGAATATCCGACAGTCCAGCGAGCAGGGGGAATGGTGTTCTCCGCAGTTATCACAGATGGGAGGCGGAGCAGATGGAGTATTGGGATACGAAGGACGTCCACAATCTCGACATATGATGCTGGAAGTACAGCGGGATGACATGTGCCCGAACTTCCAGCATTTAAAACACCGCATCGGAGGAGGGATATATGATTTCACAGAGCAGCGGTAAACCATCACCTTGACCTTTTCGGGTAAGACGTCACCCTCAAAGGCCAAGATGAAGGCACCGGTGGCCACCTGATTATCCCTCGGACCCCGATGGACGCGCTGGGCGAAGTGAACACCCCGTCGTTCTAGGTTGTCGCGTAGTTCATCGTCCGACTGCAGAAGGAGATCCCTGTGGAATATAATACCCTGGACCACGTTGAGACCCTTATGTGGCGTGATGCTGACAGAAACGTCCCCTAACTTATTCCAAGCGAGCAGCCTCCATGACTGGGCAGAGGATGCTGTCTGGATTAGAACGGAACCAGAGCGCATTTTAGACAAGCCCTCCACCTCCCCGAACTTGTTCACTATATGCTCCACAAAAAACTGGGGTTTGTTTGACATAAATGATTCATCATCAACTCGGGTACAGACTAGATGCCGGGGTGAATAATCAGCACCGCCTTCTTTAGCCATACGTTCCTCCCATGGAGTGGCCAGGGAGGGAAATGATCTCGGATCAAATTTCTTCCTGTTGAGGTTAGACCTTGATCGCTTAGATACTGCTGTTGGAGGCCCACCAGTGAGAGATGATGTACCACGCTTGATTGCGGGTCATCCGCCCTGATGCCACCCACTCCGACCAGGGGCTCTCCCCACGTGTGCCACCCAGCCACAGCAAAGACCACCTGGCAGGATGGCCTTTGCCGGGAGTCCCAATGCCCCAGAGGGATAGGCATCTACTCCTCGGCATACTTGTGGAGGTAGCAGCTCACGCATCAGCAGTGCGATCCCTGTGTAGTCAGGGGGCTACCACCAAGAGGGTACATGACAACCCCACCACAACGGACGGACTACCGTGCTGGTTGTCGGGTGTCGAACATCCATTAATAAAGGGAGCAAAGATGGAAGTGCACAATAGAGGGAATGTAGGCTACCCGGCACACACTGCAGCCGATGTGGCCGGGAGCTCAGTGTAAGTCCAACTCCATGACAAAAACAAATATGCCAGATCTTAATGCAAGATGGGTATAGAATGTACCACGTAAGGCGTCCTTCCCCAAATGGTACGCACTAACGGAAAAATTTGGAAATAGAGTGGTCAAACCCCTTAGGGGACCACCACATTAAAGGCCGAAACAGTTGAGACTCCTTTTAGTCGCCTCTTACGACAGGCAGGAATACCACGGGCGTATTCTTACCCCCGAACCCGGAGGGGGTAAGAATTTGTGAAGAATGTGAAGCAACTTTTCAGTCGTTATTCAACGCATTAATGCAAGAGGGAAGCCAGGGCAATCCCAGAGGGTAAATTTTTAGCAGTGAATGTACAGTAGTATGTATCACTATTTAATATTTCTTCTATTTGCGACTAACAGATAAACTGTAGGACTTCCGCAGATTGTATTAGAGGTCGGGCAACGGCAGCCAAAGCTGCACATGGCGAATAAAAGCTTCCGCACTGGCTGTTAAAATGTTTTTATTAAAGAGTCATGATCGATTTCGCATCAGTGGAGATGCATTTTCAGGTGATCTGTGCAAGAATTTACTTATTTATTTATTAGGTGACGATCATGATTCCAGGTATACATGTCAGACAGGAAGAAGCTTTGACGTTCGCTTTAGAGAACATACTAACAGTTCGGGTTCAAGGTCAGCTCTAAGCACCCATTTACATGAAACCGGACATTCGATTACTAGTCTCCATTCAAATTTGCAGGTGCTGCACTGTGAGTTAGAAATTCACCGGTCACTAAAAATGTTCCCCGAATATACTCTTCACGCGCAGTTCGAGCTGCGCCCCAGAAGTCTGATTGTCTAGGTAGACAATGGTTAGTCCACCTAACTGTTGCATCACTACAGGACGCTGTTATTCCCTGTTGTGACTTTCATTTTCGTAGGACTTTTAATTAGTTTTTATTCTCCGTTAAAATAATTGGCTTTCTTAAAAAATAAGCTTCTTTATGTCCTCAGCAATACTACGGATGCGTTATACGCTTGCTGGTTCTAAAAAATAGTGCAATGTAACATTCAAAAAAGTTCATGTTATTACTTACCTTTTCTTCAGGGGTGTATTAACGTGTATTTTAACGTTGTTGAGCGTTTTTAACTGTAAATGCTTTTCAAAAAAGAAATTCCTTATGACCATGTAACATGTAAAGCCAGCTCCCTACATTCTTGCCATACATGGCGTTAAGTTCGGTGCGACCTCGCACATGTGGCTCGCAATATCGACAGTTAGTACTGTTCACGCAGGCGCCGTGCGCTCTTCTGTACTGTCTACGGCATGGTAAGTCATTCAAGGCTGTATTACAATTCTCGGCTGTGTGGTGTCTTTAGCTGGTACCCACTGTTACATGGGAGTCAAGAATTTAAATAGTTTTATCCGGCTTCCTCTCTCTTAGGAGCGGCGCGTTCCCAGTCAGACAACCGGTTTTAGCGCGATAAAGGCCTAATCTTGAAGATTAACATTGCGAATTGGCTTGGCTCGTAGCATTTAATTTGCCGCACCATGCCTGTAAAAAAATATGTTTTAAAAAAGTGAATATTCAGCTCTCATTAACGTATGGCGCTTTTTGGTATGACACATCTATTTTCAAAGCCATAGCAAATCTTTAACGTTTCAATTTATTGTACAGATCACCTAACGATGCGTCTCCACTGATGCGAAACCGTTCGTAACTTCTTAGTAAAAATACACTCCTGGAAATGGAAAAAAGAACACATTGACACCGGTGTGTCAGACCCACCATACTTGCTCCGGACACTGCGAGAGGGCTGTACAAGCAATGATAACACGCACGGCACAGCGGACACACCAGGAACCGCGGTGTTGGCCGTCGAATGGCGCTAGCTGCGCAGCATTTGTGCACCGCCGCCGTCAGTGTCAGCCAGTTTGCCGTGGCATACGGAGCTCCATCGCAGTCTTTAACACTGGTAGCATGCCGCGACAGCGTGGACGTGAACCGTATGTGCAGTTGACGGACTTTGAGCGAGGGCGTATAGTGGGCATGCGGGAGGCCGGGTGGACGTACCGCCGAATTGCTCAACACGTGGGGCGTGAGGTCTCCACAGTACATCGATGTTGTCGCCAGTGGTCGGCGGAAGGTGCACGTGGCCGTCGACCTGGGACCGGACCGCAGCGACGCACGGATGCACGCCAAGACCGTAGGATCCTACGCAGTGCCGTAGGGGACCGCACCGCCACTTCCCAGCAAATTAGGGACACTGTTGCTCCTGGGGTATCGGCGAGGACCATTCGCAACCGTCTCCATGAAGCTGGGCTACGGTCCCGCACACCGTTAGGCCGTCTTCCGCTCACGCCCCAACATCGTGCAGCCCGCCTCCAGTGGTGTCGCGACAGGCGTGAATGGAGGGACGAATGGAGACGTGTCGTCTTCAGCGATGAGAGTCGCTTCTGCCTTGGTGCCAATGATGGTCGTATGCGTGTTTGGCGCCGTGCAGGTGAGCGCCACAATCAGGACTGCATACGACCGAGGCACACAGGGCCAACACCCGGCATCATGGTGTGGGGAGCGATCTCCTACACTGGCCGTACACCACTGGTGATCGTCGAGCGGACACTGAATAGTGCACGGTACATCCAAACCGTCATCGAACCCATCGTTCTACCATTCCTAGACCGGCAAGGGAACTTGCTGTTCCAACAGGACAATGCACGTCCGCATGTATCCCGTGCCACCCAACGTGCTCTAGAAGGTGTAAGTCAACTACCCTAGCCAGCAAGATCTCCGGATCTGTCCCCCATTGAGCATGTTTGGGACTGGATGAAGCGGCGTCTCACGCGGTCTGCACGTCCAGCACGAACGCTGGTCCAACTGAGGCGCCAGGTGGAAATGGCATGGCAAGCCGTTCCACAGGACTACATCCAGCATCTCTACGATCGTCTCCATGGGAGAATAGCAGCCTGCATTGCTGCGAAAGGTGGATATACACTGTACTAGTGGCGACATTGTGCATGCTCTGTTGCCTGTGTCTATGTGCCTGTGGTTCTGTCAGTGTGATCATGTGATGTATCTGACCCCAGGAATGTGTCAATAAAGTTTCCCCTTCCTGGGACAATATTCGCGGTGTTCTTATTTCAATTTCCAGGAGTGTATTTTAACAGCCAGTGCGACGCATTTTATTCACCATTTCCACAGGTGTGCAGATTGTTGGCAGATAATCGTCGCATGCAGCAAAAGTATCCTTGCCTTATTCCAGCTGGAAGTTATAATAAGTTTTATTTTGATAACATAGGATGTTCCAGATTTGTGGACCGTTACTGTGGAAACAAAATTAAAGTTGTATAATGCGCTCTCATTTTACTTTTACCTTTCATTTCTTTTAGTTTCTAAAATAAAATACACAGGGAAGTAATAACAGCTAATGAGGTGACAAACAGTTTGTTCGAAGAATTCAGAAATGCACTTATTCGTTCAGAAGAAAATTACAGGAAATGATGATAGAACGTGTTCTACGACTGTGCACATGAGTGGCGTGAACCACTACACGTTACTCATTAGATTCATGAGGCTTGTCGTCAGCGATGGGAAATTCTCACTCTTTGACCTACGCAGCGTTTGTGTCTTCCCAGCAGCAATAAACGCAGGCAAACAAAATATGCCTCGTAGCATTTACTTTGCCGCGCCATGCCTGTAAAACGAAAGGTCCTCGTATTTGATAATCGCTCTGTCGTACTTGGGCAAACGATGTTTCACTAGAACAGAAAAGAAAATACTTTCTTATTCTACATCCACATGATTCTGTTACATGGGTTGTCCCAAATTATAGACCGTTACACTGGCATCAAAATTAAAGTTGTAATAATATCATTAACCGTGGTGTCGTTTTACTCTCCATTTCCTTTATTTTCTAAATTTTCTGCATTTTCTTCTGAGACAGATCGGTGAATGTCGAACATGGTCAGTGGCTATCGATAAGAATGTTAGTTCTGTCTGAATGATTATAAATATACAGAAAAACTTTTTGCAGCTCCATATTCAGTTATTAAATTTCAGAAACACTTACTAAAGTAGAAATACGTTTCCATAACACTACTTCGTTTTTATAAAACAGGTTTATTCCACCATTATAGATAGCTCTATACAGCTTTTACTTTCCACATTAACTCATAGCCCTGTACAATTTGTATTTTTCTCACCCTGTCCATTTTCTCTGCGTAAGGTTATTTACAGTTATACAAATGCAAGCAAGAATCTTCTGTGACCAACGTTAACGCTGAAATTACAGATATTACTGTTTGTTATACGTTGGGTAAATCTGTTCCAGTATTATTACTTTTCATCAAACTTAAGTCACGCTTCCTTCACACATTCTTACTCAATATAAATCCATCCATCTCATTCTTTCTGTTAGCTCCAAAATATTTATGTGGTCTTTATCCTTTAATACATTAATTCGTTGCATCCTTGTTTTCCTCTCAATACAAGATCATCTCTTCTGTGCTCTTTACCTGACTTACTATTCTACACACATGTCCATATTATCTACCCTCTGGTATAACGCAGCAAAGATTTGAAACTGCAGTACTGCTAGTTTATTATTCCTTAATTGAATGTATTTTTTTGTTGCTAGGTGGCGTCGCTTCAGAGATATGAAGGTCAAATTTGTTTCTGTAAATGAGATCCTATAGTTTGGTACTTATTTCCTGATAGTGGCTATCGAGACGAATCCAATGATGTGTAACAGTAAGTTCTTTGAATGTCAAAGAAGGTCAAAAAGGTGGCATAAACGTCCATTTACAGAAGGTGTTCGAAGTGATGATCACTGGTAGCAGTGCAGTGCTGCAATCTTCTTATCATGGATTCAGTGATATTCCTTATCACACCGGCACTCATCGAAGCACATGCTCTGAGAATTCTCTCTCGAATATTGAACATGTAACTTGTCAGCGTCAGTTTCAAATAGAAACCAGTCTTTACGTAGGTTTTAGCCAAAATAATTTGGCTGAAACCTGGGTAAAGATTGGTTTATATTTGCAAATGAGGCTGACGTGTTACATGTTCAGTTATCACAGTTGCTGACAGGGCTGCACAATGTTAAAAATTCTCTCATATATCGTGCAAATAGCAAATATTCGCCGAATACGGTGTATCCACCTAACGTGACACTGACATGAAACACCTTTCGACGGTTTCGCAGTACAGTACCAATAGCAACGGTAAGACTAGTATCGTCGAATCAAGTGAATGTAAATGATGTATTTCTTTGAATAACAAGTCGATATGCTTCTCATTTACGGAGAATGCCATCGAAATTCAGTGTGAGCTAGAGACTTATACGCTAAAATATATCCTCAACGTACTCACCCTATACGTCATACATTTAAATATTTGTATTTTGAATTGAGAACAACTGGATCTTTAACGCATCGGAAACATATCTGGCAAAGGAAAGTTACTAACGATGAAACGGAAATTGGTACTCTTGCCACTGTGGTTCGAGATCGTCGTGTTAGTTCGCGTCAAATCGCCAGGGGATTTGCATGAGCCAGAGTAGTGTTGGTCGTGTTCCACAACGCCATACATATCATCCTTACCATATGAGTCTCCACAAAGGATTAACTGGTACAGATTGCATGCGTTGCACTGATTTCTGCCGATGGGCTCAACTGCAGATTCAGAGGAATGACACATTAATTAACTTGATTTTATTTACTGACGAGGCTACATTCACGAACGATGGAAATGTTAATTTGTGTAACATGCATTACTGGGCAACTGAAAATCCACGTTGGCTCCGGCAAGTTGCACACCAAAAGCCGTGGTCGGTGGATATATGGTGCAGGATTCTGGAGGACAGAATTATAGGAAGTACACCACATTCCTGTAAGAAACATTATGTCTGTTATTTGAAGAAATACCTTTAGGAGCAAGGAACAGAATATGGTATCAACACGATGGGTGTCCGGCATATTTTTCGCTGACGGCTAGAAATGAGTTGCAGAGACAATTGCCAAATCGTTGGATTGGACGCGGAGGAGATGTGTCGTGGCCGGCTCGTTCGCCAGACTTGACGCATCTGGTTTTTTTCCTTGTGGGGATTCGTAAAAGACATTGTTTATAAAGACATTCCAACTATATCTGAAGATATGCGAGAGAGAATTGTCAAAGCATGTGCTTCGATGAATGCCGATGCCATAAGGAGGTGTGTGTGTTAGTATAATTTAGGTTAAGTAGTGTGTAAGCTTAGGGACTGATGACCTTAGCAGTTAAGTCCCATAAGATTTCACACACATTTCTAACAAAAACAAACGATCGCAAGACCGAAGCCTATGGGCGTAAAAATGTTTAATTACTCGCCGTTGTGTGGTCATGAAAGACTGCGTTAAGACAACCTTTTACAAGTCTCTTCATTTGCGGTTTCGCATTCAGAGCAAAATTTTCGAGCAGCACCGATAACTGGACCAAACAAGGAGATAGACAATCGTCATTTGTTGTTTAGCAGCTCTCGAAGACTTTTAACGTTATCTTTTGTTGCTGATTAGAATCTGGAGTGCATCAGAATCGTGACAGACCAGGACAAGGTGCAATGTGTGGTGAAAGATCCAAACCTCTGGCAATGTTAATGCGGAATTAAGGGCCCAGTGTGGAAGGGTACCACCGTCAAGAGCAAGTATAGTGAGGTTCAAAAACTTTAAAAACACAGGCAGCGGCAAAGACGTCCCTCTAACTGGACGGCCCCCTGTGTTTCAAGGACGTGTTGACAGAGAGAAAATAGCATTATATCGCAGTTCGCAGAAGTCAATTGGCCGTGCATCACACGTAGGATTAGGGGTCAGTTAAATGTTACAAAAGCGGCTACGCTATTTATGCGGAGAATGCAAATTGTCCAGGCAGTGTAGCCAAACGTTCGTCCTCGCTGGCCTTCGTAGATGACTGCCTGGAAAAGTTCCCATTTTCAGATGAAGAAACGCCCCGCATTTCTGGACGTGTGAGCCGCCACAACATTAGGATTTGGGCTCCGAAAACCCACACATCACACTCGAACACGTCCGTGATGCCCCGAAGCTAAGTATTTGTTGTGGACTGGTTCACTATACGGCAACAGGCCCATTTTTCTGTGCAGACAAAAGCATTCCAACTGGACATGCTCCAAACGTTACTGTCGGCATTGAACAGTGACCTGCAACTGTCCATAGTCTTTCAGCATAGAAGGGTACCTCTACGATGGATTTTGAACTAGTGGGATGTGCTGAATGACTCGTTTTCTGATAGATGTCCCCAGTGTACCGCCCATGCGGTCCCAACACGTCACGCCTTTAGAGTTATTTTTGTGGGGTTATGTCAATGAATGCCAGGTCGCAAATCCAGGCAGTGACACTGCTGTCCTTGGTGGAACAACTCAGTGAAGAAATGAGAACTACTGCTGCCACTGTGTCTCGAATTCGTAATTTGAGGCACACGTTTCCTGCGCCACCCAGATAGGTCCGCGCTCGGTGGCGTCCGCGGCGCTGCTGCTGCCACTCCGGGCCCTGACGATGTGGCGCTAGACGGGGCCTGGGGTGCTGAGCTGACCAGCACTCGAGCCGGAGTGTCGGACTGGCGCAGCGGGCGACCCGGACTGAGCAGCTGAGCTGTAGGGCAGTGGGCCGCGCGCAGTGGGCGTCATGCCAGTAGCGGCAAGCGACGGCCGTCGGTGCTCGCCTCGCGCACAGCAGGGTCTGTTCCTGGTGTCGTGCGTACGGTAAGCCGGCGGTCCGTGCAGCCCAGTGGTTGCCCGTCTCACGGTTAAGATACCCGCCGAGTCGGCAGTGGGTTAATGACCGCTTCGGTTGTATTACGTATTTACGGTGCAAAACGGTCGTGTCCGGTTAGCGAGTGCAGGTAGTGCCATCGGTACCGCTGTGAGTGCGATCCTTCTGGATGAAACTGTGGTCACAAGACAAGTAAACACTGATCGTGAATTTCGCCCGCACGCAACAGTCGTTCCCCGCGGCCCGGGCCGTGGCGTGGCGTGGCGTGGCTGTCGCTTGGGACTACGCAGCCGTCGTCAGCAGCAGCGGCAGCAGCAGCAACGGCGCGGCGCACCAGCTGACTCGCCGCCGGCCACATCGCCTTCAGCTGAGGACGCGGAGCGTGACGTCGGCGGCTGCGGAAACAGCAGCAGACGCGTCGGCTGCAACTGCTTCGGCGCGAGCAAGTGCGGAGCTACAAGCAAAGCAGGCCGCGTAACGTCAACACGCGGGTGCGCTCCCAAAGTAATGCCTCCTACTGTTATTCGTGGAAACTGCGGCAGATACATAAATCACAACAGCACAGCTAACTAGAGCAATATTTCAGATACAGACTGTCAATTTTCCACATAGTCACCACCATTCGTTGTTCACTTCTGCCAATGATGAACCAGACCCTGCATTCCGCGCTTGTAAAAAGCGGTACCAGGTGAGGTTGATTGGTTGGTTTGTGGGATTAAAGGGACCAGACTGCTATGGTCATCGGTCCCTTTTCCAAATACTAAAAGCACCCACAGAGAATAAAAACGTGGAACAGAATGGATCACAGACGACACAGAACAAGAGAAACTTATATAAAGATCAGACAAGACGAACTAAAATCACACAGTGTGTGACGGTGGTTGGCCGACCATAGGAACAAAAAAGGAAAAGCCAACCACCCAGAAACGCATTAAAAACTCACATTAAAATCGTAGGCCAATGGCCAGAATCAACACAAAAGAACATAACAAACACTCAGAGTAAACGATAAAAACCCCCTGCCCAAATAAAACGTAAAACTAAGCCAGCCATAGCAGGGTCATCAGATAAAAGGGCAGGAAGCGTATCAGGCAGCGCAAATGTCTGCCTGACCACAGCTAAAAGGGGGCAGCCCAACAAAATGTGGGCCGCTGTCAAAGCCGCCCTGCAGCGACATAGAGCGGGGCCTCCCGGAGCACTAAATAACTTTGTGTCAGCCAGGCGTGGCCAATGCGGACCTGGCAAAGGACTACTGAGTCCCTGCGAGTGGCTCGTAGGGATGACTGCCACACAGCTGTCGTCTCCTTGACAGCACGGAGTTTATTACGCGTTGTCAGTTCCCGCCATTCATCGTCCCATAGCGCAAAAACTTTGCGGCGTAAGACTGCCTGCAAATCAGTCTCTAGGAGGCCAACATCCAGACATGGTTTACTCGTGGCCTCTTTCGCCAGGCGGTCAACATGTTCATTGCCCGGGATACCGACATGACTGGGGTCCACACAAAGACCACAGAGCAGCCCCAACGGACAAGAGTATGCAGGGACTCATGGATAGCCATCACCAGACGAGAACGAGGGAAACACTGGTCGAGAGCTCGTAAACCGCTCAGGGAATCGGTGAATCGCTACAGATAACGAAGGACTCACCTGAGCAGGCACGGATATACTCTAGGCCATGAAAGATGGCAACCAGCTCAGCAGAGTAAACGCTGCAGCCATCCTGCAAGGAACGTTGTTCGGAATGGTCCCCTAGAGTTAGCGCATACCCGACGCGACCAGCAACCATCGAACCGTCAGTGTGGTGGTGGTGGTGGTGGTTGTTGGGATGTTTAAGGGAGACTAAACAGCTAAGGTCATCAGTACCCCATTCCAAAAACAGACGAGACGAAAATTTGCAGAACAGGTAAAACCCCAAGGGGAAGGAGACTCCCCCCAGGCACTGAAAGCACACAAATGCGGCAACAAACACAACAGACAAGAAGAGTACAGATGAACGTCGGACAGAAAGAAACAGAAGAAAAGAAGATGGCCAGAGACTGGTTGACTGACCACGAAAACAAAAAAAAAAGGGAAAGAGTAAACCATCTGACTACACACCAAAATCTGCAACCAATTATGAGGCGGTGGTGGTGGTTGTTGGGATGTTGAAGGGGGACTAAACAGCGAAGGTCATCAGTCCCCCATTCCAAAAACAGGCGAGCCGAAAATTGGTGGAGCAGGTAAAACTCCAGGGGGAAGGAGACTCCCCCCCCTCCCCAGGCACTGAAAGAACACAAATGTGGCAACAAACACTACAGACAAGAAGAGTACAGATGAACACCAGACAGAAAGAAACAGAAGAAGATGGCCGGAGACTGGTTGACTGACCACGAGAACAAAAAAAGGGGAGAAAGAGTCAACCATCCGACTACACACCAAAACCTGCAACCAATTTAAAAGACTCGAGGACAAAAGACACAGAAAGGGAAAGGTGCAGGACCTCCATAAATGGAACCATAAAAAGGACTACCACAGATAAAATTTAAAACCTCATCAGCCATAGAGGCATCGTCGCATAAAACCATAGGCAAAGTGCCTGGGAGATTAAAAGACTGCCGAAGGGTGCGCAGTTGGGACACTCCAACAAAATGTGGGCGACCGTCAGCCGGGACCCACACCAACAGAGGGGGGGATCCTCCTGATGCAAAAGATGGCCATGCGTCACGTAGGTATGGCCGATGCGGAGCCGACACAGTACGACAGAGTCGGGGATGTCAAGCCACGCCACTCATCATTCCACATCCCAAGCACATTACGGCGCAACACCAACTGCAGATCACCAGCCGGGAGGCCGATCTCCAAAGCTGGGGCGTCGATCGCCCCTTTGGCCAGCCTGTCAACACGCTCGTTCCCCGGGATGCCAACGTGACCTGGCGTCCAAACAAAGACCACCGAACGACCAGAGTGGGTAATGGCAGAAACAGACTCCTGAATAAATGATACCAGAGGAGAAGAGGTATAGCAGGGAGTCACTGCAGATGACGATGGACGAACCTGAGCAGGAACGCATATGCTCAAGAGCGCGCAATATGGCCACCAGCTCTGCAGTAAAAATACTGCAGCCAGCCAGCAAGAAGGGCTGTTCAACATGGGGAGCATGAGCAAAAGCGTAGGCAGTACGACCATCAACCAGGGAACCATCAGTGTAGACAGTCTCACAGCCCGAAAATGAGACGACGAGCGCAAGAAAACGGCGACGGAGGGCCACAGGCGGAACCGAGTCCTTGGGTCCCCATGCCAAGTTGGTTGGTTGGTTGGTTTAAGGATCAAAGGGACCAAACTGCAGAGGTCATCGGTCCCTTTTTCCAAAATACTAAAAATACCCACAGAGAATTAAAAAAAAAAGTTCAACAGGAGACAGACGACACAGAACGAAAGAAACGTAGACAAGGACCAGACAAAACAAAATAAAATCACACAGAGTGCGACGGTGGTTGGCCGACCATAGGACCAAAAAAAAAGGAAAAGCCAACCACCGAAAACACATTAAAAACTGAGTTTAAAACCGTAGGCCAAAGGCCAGAATCAACACAAAACAATAAAATAAAACAGAAACACTCAGATTAAATGATAAAAAACCCCTGCCCGAATAAAACGTAAGACTAAGTCAGCCATAGCAGAGTCATCTGTTAAAAGGACAGGGAGCGAGTCAGGTAGTTCGAACGACTGCCTGAGCACAGCTAAAAGTGGACAGTCCAATAAAATGTGGACCACTGTCAAAACGGAGCCGCAGCGACATAAAGGTGGGTCCTCACGTCGCAATAGGTGGCCGTGCGTCATCCATGTGTGCCCAATGCGCAGCCGGCACAGGACAACAGACTCCCTGCGAGAGATCCGCAAGGAGGACCGCCACATATCGGTCGTCGCCTTAACAGCCCGCAGTTTATTCGGAGATGTCATGCCACGCCACTCAGCAGTCCACATCCCAAGCGCCTTACAGCGCAACACCAACTGCTGATCACGAGCCGGGAGGCCGATCTCCAAAGCTGGGGCGTCGATCGCCCCTTTGGCCAGCCTGTCAACACGTTCGTTCCCCGGGATGCCAACGTGACCTGGCGTCCAAACAAAGACCACCGAACGACCAGAACGGGTAATGGCGGGAACAGACTCCTGAATAGAGGACACCAGAGGAGAAGAGGTATAGCAGCAGTCGATGGCCTGGAGGCTGCTCAGGGAGTCACTGCAGATGACGATGGACGTACCTGAGCAGGAACGCATATGCTCAAGAGCGCTCAATATGGCCACCAGCTCTGCAGTAAAAATACTGCAGCCAGCCGGCAAGGACCGCTGTTCAACATGGGCAGCGTGAGCAAATGCGTAGGCAGTGCGACCATCAACCAGGGAATCATCAGTGTAGACAGTCTCACAGCCCAAAAATGAGGCGAGGATCGTAAGAAAACGGCGACGGAGGGCCACAGGCGGAACCAAGTCCTTGGGTCCCTGTGCCAAGTCCAGACGGACGGACGGCCGGGGCAAACACCAAGGAGGCGTAGGTGCACAGACCCGGAAGGGAGGCAGAAGAGGGAATGACCCCAGTTCCGACAGCAGGGACTGGACGCGGACAGCTATGGAAAGCCCAGGCCTAGGTCGCCTTTCGGGCATATGGAGGAGCATGGCAGGGAAAAGCAGGCGACGATTGGGATGGCCCAGCAAGCAATGCACGTGGACAGCATAGTCGGCGAGCAGTCGATGGCAGCGAATCCGCACTGGGGGAACCCCGGCCTCCACCAGTAGACTATCCACGGGGCTCGTACAAAAAGCGCCAGTTGCAAGCCGTACACCACAGTGGTGTATGGGGTCTAACAACGTCAACACTGAGGGTGATGCTGACCCATAGGCCAGGCTCCCATAATCAAGCCTGGACTGCACAAGGGCTCGGTACAATCGCAACAGCATGCAGCGATCTGCACCCCAAGACGTCTGGCTCAGGCAGCGTAGGGCGTTGAGGTGCCGCCCACACTTCAGCTGAGTAATATGAGGAACTCATGTGAGCCGGGCATCAAAGACGAGTCCTAAGAAGCGGCAAGTGTCCACCACTTCAAGCAGGTGGCCGTCGAGGTAAAGTTCAGGATGAGGGTGGACCGTCCGACGCCTGCAGAAGTGCATAACTCGAGTCTTGGCTGCAGAGAACTGAAAACCATGAGTCAGGGCCCACTATGCTGCCTTGAGAACGGCTACTTGCAGCCTGTGTTCGGCGACTCCCGAAGTCTTGGAGCTAAAGGAGATGCAGAAGTCGTCGGCATTCAAAGAAGGAGACACCGACGACCCCACAGCTGCAGCCAGACCATTAATGGCCATTATAAATAAGGAGACGCTCAACACCGAGCCCTGCAGGACCCCATTTTCCTGTATATAAGATGAACTAGTGGCGGCACCGACTTGCACCAGGAAAGAGCGGCGCAACAAAAAGGTTTGAAGAAAAGCCGGGAGCTGACCACGAAGACCCCACTCATGCAACGTAGCAAGGATTGATTCCTCCATGTGGTGCCATACGACTTCCGCAGATCAAAAAATACAGCAACGAGATGCTGACGGCGGGCAAAGGCCTTACGGATAGCAGAGTGCAGCCACACCAAACTGTCCGCAGCAGACCAGCCCAGACGGAAGCCACCCTGCGATGGAGCGAGGAGACCGCGCGACTCAAGGATCCAACACGAACGCCGCCCCACCAAACGTTCGAGCAATTTGCACAAAACGTTGGTGAGGGTAATGGGACGATAGCTGTCCACCGCCAGTGGGTCCGCAACTGGCTTGAAGATGGGGACAGTAACACCCCCTCGCCATTGCGACGGGAACACGCCCTCACTCCAAATGCGGTTAAAGATGGTGAGGATGTGTCTCTGGCAGTCCCTGGAGAGATTCTTCAGCATCTGCGCGTGGATGCAGTCTGGTCCTGGTGCTGTATCAGTGCAATCGGCGAGGGCAGCGAGGAATTCCCTCTCGCTGAAAGGAGCATTGTATTTTTCAGAACTACGCATGTGGAATGATAACGGCGTCTGTTCGGCTCGCTCCTTTAGAGAGCGAAAAGCGGGGGGGGCGGGGGGGGGGGCTAAGTTGTGCAGTCGCAGAGCTCGTAGCAAAGTGCACGGCAAGGTGTTCAGCAATGGCAGCAGCGTCCATGCAGACAGCGCCGTCCAGGGAGATCCCAGGGACACCCATAGGGGTCCAGTATGCATAAATCCGCCGGATCCGGGACCACATGAGCGAGGGGAAGACACGGGAGCCCAAGGTTGAGACATACCTCTCCCAGCACTCGTGCTTACGCCGTGCAATAAGACGACGGGCCAAGGCACGGAGCCTCTTAAAGGCGATGAGGGTCTCCAGAGACAGTTGTCGCCTATGACGCTGGAGAGCCCGCCTACGGTCGCGAATAGCCTCAGCAATCTCTGGCGACCACCAGGGTACAGCCTTCCTCCGAGGGAGTCCAGAAGAGCGAGGGATGGCAGCTTCGGCCGCAGAAATGATTTATGTGGTAAAGACACGGACCAACTCGTCAATGTCACCCTGTGGGGGGACTCAATGGTGGCAGCAGAAGTAAAAGCCGGCCAGTCAGCCCTGTTGAGAGCCCAGCGGGGCAGGCGCCCAGAAGAATGACACTGGGGCAGTGACAAATAGATGGGAAAATGGTCACTACCACACAGGTCAGGATGCACTCTCCAGTGGAGGGATGGGACAAGTCCGGGGCTGCAAAGAGAGAGATTGATGGCCGAGAATCAGCCATGGGCCACACTGAAATGTGTGAGAACACCGGTGTTCAAGAGGCTAAAGTCGAGCTGAGCCAACACATGCTCCACGGCACGACCGTGGTCATCGGAGACAGTCCCACCCCATAGAGGGCTGCGGGCTATGAAGGCACATTTGCATGCCATGCGTGATTTTCCTCGGAAACACGAAATCTTAATTAAATAATTAATCTCTGACAAATAAATAAAGCCTATGGCACAGAACTGCAGCGCTATGTCGCTGATAAAACAAAATACAATTACGAAGGAGGTCATGTACAATAGCTAGTGCTGGAAGCACGTATATTTTATTAACTGGCACACCGCCATATTTGATGTTATATAAGTACACTGCGAGTTGCAATCTTACTAGGCACTCGATTCTGTAAAGAATTTATATTTATGAAAGTAAGTAGAATTATTTAACTGTAGGCTTATTCGTTGAATATAACTGATTTAACTAACTGTGTAAACTTTTTATGTTTAGTAGACAGTCACCTCTGTACGACGTATTGACAAGGCTGGCAAATTATTCTAATATTGAGATTTAGATTTGAGTCCGCAGCTACCGCAGCAGTCTTTGGAAACGATTTAAATACGAAGTCCGATTATTTGAGTCACTTTTCACGGTCAACTACGAATAACATTGCATTTACGAAAAAGCCATTGTCAAGCGTCTGATACCAAATAATTAAACGTCCACGTTCCAGATAAGCAAATATTAATTACAACCAATCATTATAATAAATAATTAATAATTAGTATTTTATTTATTTCATATTGGCGACCATGACAGGACGTTGTTCAATTTTGTCATTTGTTAACATTGTTCTCTTTGTTTCATGTGAAAAATCAACTTTCTGGACCTGGACTTGAATATATGAGAAATAACAAAAATCTGAAGGTATTTTCCGGGAAGACGCAATGAAGCTTCTAGCAAAATAAGGTAAGACGCAGCATCTTTGCATTGGCATGCTTGACCAGACGCATAATTCAGTGTATTAGCTCTTCAGTAGATTCTGTAGTATTTCTTTCGCGCGTAGCAGTTTTCAGTGATAAATTTCATTCTCAGTGCTTTTCCTTAAACAATAACTTCTGCAACTATACCAATACACGAGTGTACAATACGGCCGACTTCTGTACAATACGTTGTAACATGGCCAGCAGCCATTAAGAATAATCCGATATTCAGTTTACATTTTTAAATTAACAAGCAGCCATTGTTGCTACGAGCGATTCATGTTCAACTGCATGTTATTTTAAATCCAATGCCAAACTTTATTTTCTTGAAGCATACCATACGTGTGGTATGGTCATAACTAGAAAACAATACGCAAAGATGGAACAGCAAAGACATACTATTCAGACGCAATCCGACTCGGACGAGAGACAAATGTTAGAAAATGACTTTACGACAGCAACCGGTAGTGACGATTCATCAAATATTGAAGCAAGTGTTCACGGAAATTTTGACAATAGGCCGTCCACCACAAAAATTTCAAAGTCTCAGTCAGAGCACATGTTAATACATGACGTCACGTCTAATGACGCGGCGGGGCAGAGACCTTGCAAACAGTAAACATTGCCAACATGTTACAAATGCTAATGAAACAAAATGCAGAAAATATGGCAACCTTAAGGATGCAGAACGCGGAAAACCTGACAACCTTAACGACACAAAATGAACAGTTAAAGGCACAAAATGACGAAATTAAATCTGACCTCGTAGCAATCAAGGCATGTAATGACACTTTACGTAAACGTGTGGAACTTATGGACGCCACACTGACCAAACAGATGACTGAACTCAGTACGAAATTTTCCAAGCTTAATACGAGACAAGAAAAGACTACAAATGACGTAGCACTTTTACAGACACAAGTAAAAAACCTTAATGTCACGTGTGAAGCTCTTACTGAACAAATTTAAACATATCCTTCAGTGCATGACAACCTTGAAAAACGAATTACTGACGTGCAGAATAAATTTGGCGATGTTGAACAACAACTGACTGACAGATTACAATCTGATGCCACAGCTCATTTTCAAAATATTAATAAAGAATTTCATGATTGGCTAGAGAGCAAAGACAAACATTTTGATAGATGCATACGTGAAAATTTACCAACAATTGTGCACGACTCCGTAGCGGAATACATCACTAATAACAAACAGCTGATTAGTGACGCAGTACAATCCGTCACTGCACCCATGACACAATTCAACGATCAACCACAGTCTGAATGTAACGAAAATATCAGTCAAAATGTACAGTTCAGAAACCAATATACATTCGAGTATGACGCACACATACCGCACACGACAAACACACAAGAACAAAACACACCACGACTACAACACATACCACGACGTGCAAACACAAACACAAGCTATTAATATGGTAAACCACAGCAACATTATCGTAATTACTCGCCATCTGAACATTACAGTAATCACAGTGGAACAAATCCATATCATAATGCAAAGGAAGAAGAAACCTTAATAAAACACAGGCAATTTCAGACTTTTATCCCAGAAAAACGAACCATTCATCCGGCGATATTTCTTAAATCTTTTAGTAACGCATTTCCACGCACTTGGAGTGACCGGAAAAAGATTTCATATATTGTCGGTTACATCCAAGGCGATGCAGCTGTCTGGGCATACAGTCAAGCTGACGTATGTACCACGTACAGTGAGTTTGAGCGTGCCTTTCTGAACAAATTCTGGTCGCAATCCGTCCAGGAGCGACTCAGAAGACAAATTTTAGAACCTGAAACTTTTAACAGTAAAAATGGTAACTTACGCAGATATTTTGAAAAATACTTGAACATGGGACATTTTTTGGACGAACTAGTCGCAACACGTGATATACTCCGTGCGTTGAAGGCCAAAGTGCCTTTCAACATTAAAGAAAAACTCTTACATATTCCGGATGACGATCCAGATTATTTTTTAACGGCTTTAGATTCGGTTGACATGTTACTAGAAGATCAGCGCTTCGCGCGGCAAAACAGAAGCCACAATGTTTATACTAGTGGTATGCGAAACATGCAGGCTTGCCAACTCAATTCTGGCGCGCCCACAGTTGGATACGCGGTACAGCAAAAACAGCAAACTCACATGCCGTCTCAATACGGAAATCAAAATCAACACGCGTATTCCAATACAAACAACAGTTGCAACAGTAATAACACTTCATGCGGCAATCCATACAAAAGGCACAGCGTTAATAACAACAACGGTAACAACGGATACAAATGTAACAACAAAAACACAAACAGAAATAGAAATAATAATAACTACGAGCCAAGACAGCATCAAGGCTGGACTCGTAGCGATCAATACTTACATTCAAACACTGCTATACCACAGCAGCCACCAGGACAAAATTGGAGCATACCTTACGACCGACAGGTAAGTCATAATGCGCAACAGCAAGAACAACTGCAAAAGTTTGGAGATCACAACAGGCAATATCCGAATGTGAATATAATAGAAGTGACACCTGATACACAACCTCAATCTCTGTCAGTACCTAATACAAATGCTAACCCAACAAACTAGAAACAGTCACTTCTATGCCCCGGGTCGTGGCTGAAGAATTCTTGGGGGGCGACTTCACTGTTAATCAGTTATTTGACACCACCATTGAACAACAAAATATTGATTTGCCTAATAATTCTAAACAAAAACTACCTGTTTTATTTATAAGATACAACCACAATGAGAATATATCAAATGAACTTTTGCAAGACAGTACACAATGTCGTTCAAACGCAAATGAAATTGTTTTAGCATCTACTACTGGTGTAGTAGGTGGGATTCCAACTACTATTATCTTAGATACAGGTACAGCTGTGAGCGTTTTGTCTTAATTTCTATAAGAAGATGTGTGAATTGGAGCCTGTGCCTGAGTTTCCCGCCCAAAACTGTAAAATAACTACTGCTCTAGGTAATAAGTCATGTAGGGTTAAGAAGCAAGTTTTTGTAAACATTAAAATAGCTAATGGAACCGTACAATGGCCATTCCTGGTTGTACAAAACCTTGTGACAAATTGCATATTAGGATTGGATATTATGAGCGAGAAGGACTGCATTATAGACTTCTCCAAAGGTAAATGTATTTTAAATGATAAAGGCAGTGTAATTATTATTGATTTGGACAGGAGAACTCTAAAGCATGACAAACGCTGTACAGGGTACAAGGTTCAGTTAGTACTTGACAATGACATTCAAGACATGCAAACACACTCATCTGACACAGAGCTAATTGACTTGAAAACATTGCTTGATCATAAGATAAATGAAGCTACAGCTCTCAGTGTACATGAACGTATGAAACTACAGGAAGTGTTATCCAAATATTTACAAGTTTTTACCAAACGATTAGGTGTTATCAACACATATGTGTACAAGATTGAAGTTAAGCCTCACAAGATCTTCTACCACAAGACATATAACGTACCGTTATCTCGACGACCTGCTGTGTGGCAAGAACTAAAACAAATTACAACACAGATAATAAGTAGTATAGAAATCTTCATTTCAGCTGTACCAGTGACGCAGTTGAAGACAGAAGAACTTTTCTTTCAACGCCGCGGCACTACCAAGAAAACTGAATATTAAGGTAAAATTTATGATTACGTAGCAGTGAATGATATATTAATTTTTCACGGAACATTTGTGACTGTAGGTACCACTGACTTGGTATGACACCTGACGAACCGACAGACGTCATCTGTGAAGGGACCTTTTACTTCGAGAAAAAGATTAGACGCACATCTCTCAGCAAGAAAAGCATCTACTAGTAGCCAAGTCCACACAGACACTATAAACACACTCACAAAACGCGAGGAATCTAACAGTTTTCCTTCTCTTAGTATTTTGAATATTTATTGAGTACTGAAAACGCCTGGTCTTGCCTACTGATATAATGAATGTTGCGTCTAACCTATCTTAATTTCAGATGACATTACAAAAAACATCGATAAAATCTCAGCAAAACCGTTAAAGAGAAAGTAAATATCTGCAATTCATGTAATCTAATGTGACATAATGTAATAATTTATAGCTATGTAATGATGATGTAAACATGTTAAATGTGTAACTGTATTATGTTTATGCTAAGAAAATATGTGACGTGTATATGTATGATTACTTATGTTTTTTTTAAAAAAATGATGTATAATGTAACTGTTACTATGTGAAAATTTGAACGATAACGAGTGCCAAAATGAGAAAAATTTTAAAAAAATTGCATAGTGAACCACTGTTCACGGACATTAACGTACTTTACTAAGTCCGCAATTACGCAGAAACCTATGTGAAAGAGACTGTTAATGCCATTCATCATGCATCGTACCTTTGTAAACGCGATGAACGATTTCTTTGATAAGTAACTACGAACATTTAGGTGAGCTGTATTCAGCAAAAAACTGAAAATGTGAAGTGCGTAATTGGTGCATCGTCTAGTGACTTTACTACAGTACCTAACTTCAAGATGTTAACTGGATTAAATGGTCACAACGTGCCTGTCCAGAAAACAACACGACGAGTGGAAGAATTTTGGTTGGAACTTCAGGGAATGGAATGTTCTCCAAATGTGACGGACACACTTACCTGGACTGTCCAAGAATCGACGCCAGCTATGTGCCGTCCGAGGTTCTGCAACCAAGCGTCCACTGAATATCAAAAACGAACTGCATATGGACCAATTACTCGACGGGTCACATCTGATCTGTAATAAAAAATGCTTTTTGTCACAACGAACTGCATCACAACGACCATAATGGAAATAGGAAATGGACATGCTTATGTATCAATTATGTTGTTATACAGCGATGTTACTGTGATCAAAAAACTTTACCACGACGACACTAACCTGTGAAAAATTATTGTGCAGCAGATGAATATGAACTGTAATAACGACACGATGTGTATAGGTCAACGCACCTGAAACAAAAAGACATTTTTCTTTGAAGCATTTCAATGCAATACTATGTAACTAAGAACATTCAACAATCTAAAGTTGTATTGTATTATAACAAATATTGTAATTTTAAAACTAAGTTACCTGTCATAGAATGTACTCTTCATATGTAATCTTGGTGAAATATTTTCTTTGTGCAACGACTAAGAAATGCGCGCGCACACGAACAATATGAACTGCAATACTGTGCCGTTACGATATAACGGCAGTGCCGGAGTCACATGACGCTTCTGACCATGCGCGCACTCTATTTTGCCAACATAAGAACTTTTACGGCGCACGTGCGTCATTCAAATTTTGTATATAATATACTGTATAATGTATGTCATGTAAATAGTTGTAGATAACTTAGATTTTCTTGTACCTTTAGGTGAACTGCTCGCCTGCAGGTGTGTCCTTTCGCCTCGCAATTCCGGGGGCAATATAAAGGCACATTTGCATGCCGTGCGTGAGTTTCCTCTGAAACACGAAATTTTAATTAAATAATTAATCTCTGACAAATAAATAAAGCCTATGGCACAGAACTGCAGCGCTATATCGCTGATAAAACAAAATACAATTACGACACTCTTATGTTTCATTAAGAAGAAGGAGGTCATGTACAATAGCTAGTGTTGGAAGCACGTATATTTTATTAACTGGCACACCACCATATTTGATGTTATATAAGTACACTGCGAGTTGCAATCTTACTAGGCACTCGATTCTGTAAAGAATTTATATTTATGAAAGTAAGTAGAATTATTTAACTGTATGCTTATTCGTTGAATATAAGTGATTTAACTGTGTAAACTTTCTTATGTTTAGTAGACAGTCACCTCTGTACGACGTATTGACAAGGCTGGCAAATTATTCTAATATTGAGATTTAGATTTGAGTCCGCAGCTACCGCAGCAGTCTTTGGAAACGATTTAAATATGAAGTCCGATTATTTGAGTCACATTTCACGGTCAACTACGAATAACATTGCATTTACGAAAAAGCCATTGTCAAGCGTCTGATACCAAATAATTAAACGCCCACGTTCCAGATAAGCGAATATTAATTACAACCAATCACTATAATAAATAATTAATAATTAATATTTTATTTATTTTGATTATTTTATAGGGCATTGAAATCACCCAGAAGCAGCAACGGTGGCGGGAGTTGAGCCAGCAGCGCAGCCAAGACATGTCGGGAGAGCTCCCCACCCGGAGGAATGTAAACAGAGCACACAGTAATAGCTTTCGAGAGCTCAACCCTGGAAGCGACTGCCTCTAAAGGCGTCAGAAGGGGTACTGGCGAGCTACAGACAGAGTGGTGAACAAAGAGGCAAACTCCACCTGACGCTCGTTGACAGGCAGCGCGTTTCTTATAGTATCCCCGATAACCGCGAAGGGTGGGGGTCCGCTTTGCTGGAAACCAAGTTTCCTGCAGAGCAATGCAGAGAACAGGGGGATCACTCAGAAGCATCCGGAGCTCAGGCAGGTGGCGGAAATAACCGCTGCAGTTCCACTGGAGAATGGAAGCAGGAAGGGACTGGGAGGGCATGAAGGCGACTAAGAGGCAGACGGCTCCTCAGAGCCAACTGCCGCCACCGGTGGAGAGTCAGCTGTGTCCATAGGAAAGGCCCCCGAGGGTTCCATGAGGGTGAGATCCGCGGCAGAGGCGAGGATCTTCACCTCATCCCCGGAGCCAGAACTATTTACAGCAGGCAGTACTGAAACCGCCGGAAAGTCCTTCTTCTTGGACACGTTCCATTCCTTCTTCTTGCGCATGTCCTTAGGGTTAGAGGGCTGGGAGAGCTTCTCTGAAGGAGCGTCGGAGGCTGACGACGAGGCAGAAGCCCTACGACCAGCATGTGGCGGAACTTTCAGCCACTGGCTGACATCCGGCTGGGTAGGAGAAGAAACGGAGGAAGGGAGAGCCCCAAGGGACCCCTTCCGCGAGAGAGGAACTGGGAGAGGCAACGCCAGCGGAGAAGGAGGGGGAGGGATCGAGCCCCCCGGTTTTTGAGCAGATGTCACTCCCGAAGGAAGCGTGGGGATAGCGACAGAAGAGGGTTTGCCCCCAACTGCTAAGGGGGCAACAGTGGAAGGCTTGACCCCAGACACTAGGGGGGCAGACAGAGATGCACGGCCCCGAGGGCCCACAGCAGGCGGCACAGATGAGGTGACAACTGCCTCTCGTGAGGGCGACGATAACATGGCTGCAGCATAATATGTTCGAAGGGAAACAGGATACAACTTTTCAAATTTCAGTTTTGCCTTGCCAGGGTCTTAAATTCCATTATCTTCCGCTTCTTATGGAGAACGGGGCAATCCGGCGAGCATGGAGAGTGGTGCTCCCCATAGTTGACACATACAGGTGGAGGCGCACATGGAGAATTGGGATGAGAGGGGCGTCCGCAATCTCGACATGTGGCGCTGGATGGACAACGGGAGGACATATGTCCAAACTTCGAGCACTGGAAGCACTGCATCAGGGGAGGGACGTATGGCTTGATGTCACAATGGTAAACCATTACCTTGACCTTCTCGGGCAATACAGCACCCTCGAATGCCAAGATAAAGGCACCAGTGCCACCCTGTTAGTCTTGGGTCCTCTGTGTACATGACGGACAAAATGTACCCTACGTCGTTCCAAGTCGGCTCTCAGCTCGTCATCGGATTGTAACAATAGGTCACGATGGTAAATAATCCCATGGACCATATTTAAGCTACTGTGGGAAGTGACGGTAACAGGGACGTCACCCAGCTTATCACACAAGAGCAATGCTCGTGACTGGGTTGGGGAGGACGTCTTGAGGAGGATGGACCCATTCCTCATGTTAGACAACTCCGCCACTTCCGAAAAACTTATCTTCCAGGTGTTTCACAAAAAACAGAGGCTTCGTCATAAGAAAGGAGTCACCATCAGTCCTGCTGCAGACAAGGTATTGTGCTACGTAAGGCTCCCGCTTGGCACTGGATCCGCGTCCCTCCCACGGCGCAGCCAACGAGGGGAACGACTGAGGGTCATATTGCGCAGCATCAAAGTCAACTCTGCCTCGCTTAGAGACGCTGGTGGCCGTGCGACCACCAGCTTGGTGTGATTTATTGCGCTTCATTGCGCCACATCTGCCCAGATGCCACCTACTCCGAACGAGGGCTCTCCCCAATGGCGCTACCCAGCCAAAGCAACGGGTACCTGGTCGATATCCCATTGCCCGGAGTCCCTGTACCCCACACAAGATGGGCACATACTCCTTGGCATGCGTGGGGAGGAAACAGCTCTGGAATCTGCAGTGCGATCCCTGCTTGGTCAGGAGGCTACCACCAAGAGGGTACATGACGACCCCACCACAACGGACTGGCTACCGTGCAGGATTTTAGGTGTTGAAAGGGTCCACAGTTTCGGGGGCGCTAAGAAGGGGATTGCGCACAAGACGAGAAGGAGTCAACCCAGAAGACGTTGGGTGTAAATCCCGCCACACGACAATAGGTAGCATACAAGATGGTGGTGCATGATGGACCAATAGAAAAACACCACATAAGGCGTCCTTCCCCAAATGGCACGCACTAACAACGGAAATTTGGAAAAATGGAGGTCAAACCCAAGAGGGGACCAGCACATTAAGGCCGAAACGTTTGAGACTCCTTTTAGTCGCCTCTTACGACATGCAGGAATACCGCGGGCCTATTCTTACCCCCAAACCCGCAGGGGGTCACAATCCAGTCAACAGACGGTAAGAAACTAGGGCTGCAAATCGAAAGGTCGATGGCGGAGTACGTGTCATGCGCCACGCTGAAGTGTGTGAAGGAACCATCATTTAAAAGCGAAAGATCGAGCTGTGCCAATAAATGCTTAATGGTGGCGCCTCGACCTGTCGCCACCGACCCACCCCACAGACGGTTATGGCCGTTAAAGTAGCCCAGTAACAAGTAAGGTGGCAGCAATTGGGCTATCAGCGCAGCCAGGACATCCTGCGCGTCATCACCATCTGGTGGAAGGTAAAGACTGCAGACGGTAACAGCGTGTGGCGTCCACACCCGAACAGCGACAGCCTCTAAAGCTGTTTGTAGAGGGATAGACTCGCTGTGAAGAGAGTTAAGGACATATATGCAGACGCCACCAGACACCCTTTCATAAGCTGCCCGGTTCTTATAATAGCCCTGATAGCCACGGAGGGTGGGGGTTCGCATTGCTTGAAACCAAGTTTCCTGAAGAGCAATGCAGAAGAAAGGGTGAAGGCTGATATGTTGTCGGAGCTCAGCTAAATGGTGGAAGAAACCGCTGCAGTTCCACTGGAGGATGGTATTGTCCATGTCTGAGAAAGGCGTGACGGGACTGGGAAGGCAGATTACGCCGCTGGGTCACCTGCTGCCTCCGGTGGAGCACCCGTGCAAGTGCTCTCCATTGTGTCTGAGGGACCGGCGAGATCGAGGTCCTCAGCGGACGCAAGAATCTCCACCTCAGACGCAGAGCTTGTAGGTAGCGGTGGAGTAGGTGCCACCGCAGGTGCCTTTGTCTTACAGGTCTTTAAAGTCGTTTTCTCTCGCTGTTCCTTTGGTTGTTGTTGTTGAGAGGGCTTAGTCTCCGGGACTGAAGAGGATCGCGAAGCCCTTCGACCAGCCACCTGTGGCTTCTTCAGCCACTGGTTGGCGTCTGCTGTGCCGCTGGTAGGAACCTGAGAAGGGAGTGACCCAAGGGATCCCTTCCGTGTGAGAGAAGCCGAAGAAGATTTACGCTTCTCTGGCTTAGAAGTTGGGACTGGTGTACCCGGTCATTTAGTGGGTGCTGCTCCCGAGGTAGATGGTGTGGAAGCAACAGCGACAGAAGGGGCCCCATCGTCAAGGGGGCAGGTGAGGTCCTCTGACTCACTGTATGTCTTGCAGCTGAAGGAGCAGGAGTGACAGTGGAGGCATAAGATGACATCATGCACACGGGATGTAGCTATTCAAATTTCCGCTTAGCCTCAGTGTACGTCAGTCGGTGCAGGGTCTTATATTCCATGATTTTGCGTTCTTTCTGTAAGATACTGCAGTCTGGCGAGAAAGGTGAATGAGGCTCTCCACAGTTGACACAGATGGGAGGCGGGGCACATGGAGTATCGGGATGAGATGGGCGTCCACAATCTCGACATGTGAGGCTGGAAGTACAGCGAGATGACATGTGACCGAACTTCCAGCAGTTAAAGCACCGCATTGGGGGAGGGATATAGGGTTTGACGTCACATCGGTAGACCATCAATTTGACCTTCTCTGGTAATGTATCACCTTCGAAGGCCAAGATGAAGGCACCGGTAGCTACCTGATTGTCCCTCGGACCCCGATGAACGCGGCGGACGAAATGTACACCTTGGCGCTCTAAATTGGCGCGCAGCTCGTCATCAGAATGCAAAAGTAGGTCCCGATGGAAAATAATACCCTGGACCATATTTAAACTCTTATGTGGGGTGATGGTAACGTTAACATCCCCCAACTAGTGACAAGCAAGTAACCTGCATGACTGGGCAGAGGATGCCGTTTTTATCAAAACTGACCCAGAGCGCAATTTGGACAAGCCCTCCACCTCCCCAAACTTGTCCTCTAAATGCTCTACAAAGAACTGAGGCTTCACGGATAGAAACGATTCACCATCAGCTCTAGTACAGACGAGATACCTTGGCGAATACATGTCACTGTCATTCATTGCCTGTCGTTCCTCCCATGGTGTGGCCAGGGATGGGAACGATTTGGTGTCATAAACGTTAGCTTTAAAGTGAGCCCTCGAACGCTTAGAGACTGCTGGTGGCTGGCCGCCAGCGAGAGATGATGTACCACGCTTCATTGCGGGTCATCCGCCCTGATGCCACCTACTCCGACCAAGGGCCCTCGCCACAGGCGCCACCCAGCCGCAGCAATAGCCACCTGGCAGGATGGCCATTGCCGGGAGTCCTGATGCCCCAGGGAGATGGGCCTCTACTCCTTGGCATACGTGGGGAGTTAACGGCGCAGGCATCAGTAGAGCGATCCCTGTGTAGTCAGGGGGCTACAACCAACAGGGTACATGGCGGCCCCTCCACAACAGACTGGCTACCGTGCTGGATCTTAGGTGCAAAAATGTCCAAGGTCGTCGTCGCAGTTAAAAGCAACGTTGCACGGTGCAGCGTGGTAATCGCACCCAAGGACGTATCCTCGCCCAAGAGATGGAAAACGAGCGGGACACCATTGCAACGACGAGAAAGCCGGCTAAAGGTCTCAATGCACGACGGATACAGTGCACCACATAAGGCGCCCTTCCCCAATTGGCTCGCTCTTCGGAAGAATTTAAAAGGATGGAGGTCAAACCCGAGAGGGGACCATCACATAAGGCCGAAACGGTTGAGACTCCTTTTAGTCGCCTCTTACGACAGGCAGGAATACCACGGGCCTATTCTTACCCCTGGACCCACAGGGGGGGACCAGGTGAAGCTAACCACTTCCTTACAGTTTTGGCAACTGCATCCGAGTCTTGAAAATGTTCACCACGTAGTCCATCATTCAGAAGCCTAAGAAGATGTAACTCTGAACGCACTAAACTGGGACTGTACGATGGATGTGGTAAGACCAGCCGAATTTTGCAACGCGCTGCGTGGTCGTAAAACTGGTGTGGGGCCTGGTGTCTCTCATGTTGCAGTTGGCCTTCTTCCCTCGCCCTAGCCTCCAAATTCTGGCGCTAGGCTTAGTCAGTGTTGCCTTGTAGACTGCTGAACTGACAGTTTCTCCAGGCTGTAGGACATTCGAAAGAACCACACACTGGCTTTCCTGGAAGACTGTACACATCACTTTGCCTGCAGACGGCTGTGTCTCAAATTACTTCTCTGATGGACAATTCGCATATCGCCATTCGCTGGACTGTCTTTTTGGCCCGTAGTAGTGACACCATGTCTCATCTCCGGTGATGAAGCTACTCAGAAAATTCTCACCTTCAGCTTCATATTCGTCCAGCAGATTCCAACAAATTTCCATTCGATGAGCTTTTTGTTCTTCTGTATGCATCTGTGGGACCCATCTCGCAAAGATTTTGCGATAACCAAGATGTTCCAACATCGTTTCCAAGGCATTACAGCCACCATTCAGCTTTGCACACAATTCTCTGGTCATTATCCGCCGATGAGCATGGGTGAGTTGATCGAAACGCTATTCATTACGAGCTGTACAGGTTCGGCAGGGCCGTGTCTTGTCATGCACGCCCTTTTCACCACCTTAAAAATGCCCCACCCATCGCCTCACATTACTCACGTCTATTCTATCGTCTCCATACAACTTTAGCAAGCGTCGATGGATATCAATCGGCGCTTTTTCTTCATCAGTGAGGGATACTATCACACATCGCTGTTCTACATACGAGTCCATATAAAACTCCATTTTGCGACACTCCTCGGCTGGCGCTAGATACCGCAGAACAACGGAACTATCTTCAAATGAAAGAGCAGTATTCAAGAATTTTCACTACACCAACGACATGTGGCGCGAACATCCAAAGTCACAACAAAAATATAGGAGGCATTACTTTCGGAACGACTATACTACACTACTGGCCATTAAAATTGCTACACGAAGAAGAAATGCAGATGATAAACGGGTATTCATTGGACAAATATATTATACTAGAACTGACATGTTATTACATTTTCACGCAATTTGGGTGCATAGATCCTGAGAAATCAGTACCCATAACAACCTCTGGCCGTAGTAACGGCCTTGATACTCCTGGGCATTGAGTCAAACAGACTGTACTGTACAGGTACAGCTGCCCATGGCACTATACCACAGTTCATCAAGAGTAGTGACTGGCATATTGTGACGAGCCAGTTGCTCGGCCACCATTGACCAGACGTTTTCAATTGGTGAGAGATCTGGAAATGTGCTAACCATGGCAGCAGTCGAACATTTTGTGTGTCCAGAAAGGCCCGTAGAGGACCTGCAACATGCGGTCGTGCATTATCCTGTAGAAATGTAGGGTTTCGCAGGCATCGGATGAAGGGTAGTGCCACGGGTCGTAATAGATCTGAAATGTAACGTCCACTGTTCAAAGTGCCGTCAATGTGAACAAGAGGTTACCGAGACGTGGAACCAATGGCACCCCACACCATCACGCTGGGTGATACGCCAGTACGGCGATTACTAATACGCGCTTCCAATGTGCGTTCACCGCGATGTTGCAGATCACGGATGCGACCATCATGATGCTGTAAACAGAACCTGGATTCATCCGAAAAAATGACGTTTTGCCATTCCTTGCACCCAGGTTCGTCGTTGAGTACACCATCGCAGGCGCTCCTGTCTGTGATGCAGCGTCAAGGGTAACCGCAGCCGTGGTCTCCTAGCTGATAGTCCGTGCTGCTGCAAATGTCGTCGAACTGTTCGTGCAGATGGTTATTGTCTTGCAGACGTCCCCATCTGTTGACTCAGGGATCAAGACGTGGCTGCACGATACGTTACAGCCATGCGGAAAAGATGTCTGTCATCCCGACTGCTAGTTATACGAGGCCGTTGAGATCCAGCACGGCGTTCCGTATTACCCTCCTGAACCCACCGATTCCATATTCTGCTAACAGTAATTGGATCTCGACCAACGCGAGCAGCAATGTCACGATACGATAAACCGCAATCGTAATAGGCTACAATCCGACATTTATCAAAGTCGGAAACATGATGGTGCGCATTTCTTCACCTTACACGAGGCATCACAACAAAGTTCCATCAGGCAATGCCGGTCAGTTGGAAACTTTCCTCATGTCAGCACGTTGTAGGTGTTGCCACCGGCGCCAACCTTGTGTGAATGCTCTGAAAAGGTAATCATTTGCGTATCACAGCATCTTCTTCCTGTCGGTTAAATTTCACGTCTGTAGCACGTTATCTTCGTGGTGTAGCAATTTTGATGGCCAGTAGTGTATATCTGCCCTGTGGGATCTTCTTTACGCTACATTTAAAGAAATTAGAAACAGGCGAGGCAATTTATAACTGTATGGAGACAGTTTCAAGTAATGGTCCAAATGGCTCTGAGCACTATGGGTCTTAACATCTGTGGTCATCAGTCCCCTAGAAATTAGAACTACTTAAACCTAAGTAACCTGTCATCACACATCCATATCCGAGGCAGGATTCGAACCTGCGACCGTAGCGGTCACGCGGCTCCAGATTGAAGCGCCTAGAACCACACGGCCACACCGGCCGGCTCAGTTTCAAGTAATAGAGTTGTTAATGATGTATAATAAACCTTTAGTAATAGAGACCTGCAGCGAACTCCTAAGAAAATCTCTTGTTGTAAAATATTTAGGACTTGTGCAACAGGTGCCCAAAGGACCAACTGCTCCACGTTCACGTAAACAACGCTAACACTGGCAGCGACGTGTATCGCCTAAGCTGGCGCCTGCAGTTGTCAACACTGGCGATGTGAATAGTGCCTCCATTGGACGCCGCAGGAACAGTTCTGTGCGACAGCCAGACGAGCAGAGGAACACAGGGGACTTCACGTAGACACTCTTAGAGGGGTCGAACACCCAAACAATGAACCATGGAGATGTGAATGAGAGATCCTGAGATACAAATAATCTGAAAGTAACGTATCTCTCAGTAGACTACAAAATGAACATATTTTCCAAACTGCACGAAGAGTGGTAATACATATGAAATATCCAGAAGCGGATAAATTATGTTTTCCAGCCACCGAACAAATGGATAGAACGATACTCCGAACAGCAAATCTCCCAACAGACCATCACATCTTAATCACACTGCTGGGGCAGGCATGCTCTAGAAGGGGTGAAGGAATAGACTGGAAGCAACTTTACAATGATTTCGTAAGGGCGCACGGGCGTGTTTACTACGATCCTAAAGAAGTAGGACGAAAAAGCTACGTCGTTACAAAATATCCACCAACAACGTTAACCTTTTTGAACTAAACTGCATGATAACTCCCTTATTGGGGACAGAGCTAATTAAATTCATAAGGACGAAGCAGCTGACGTAATTTGCCTACAGGAACCATACATGGGCGATGGGTGTGTGTGTGCGTGTGTGTGTTGGGGCTTATGGGCGCTCAACATCGAGGTCATCAGAGCCCTGACACACATTAAAAGGAACGAATGTGGACAGACCTAATAAAACTGAAAAACACACTCAAAGAAAGCAGGAAAAGAAGGAAAATACTACATAAGAAAGTAAAACCGAAGGAAAGGGAAAACATAGCAACAAGAATGCCACACAAAATTGTCATTGGCTGGCCACTTACATAAAATATGGGCGAGCTTGTCACACAGTAAGCAAATTAAAATCCTCTCCCCCTAAAATCTTTGTAAAAACATTTGACGTGGCACAGAACTTTAAAACTTTAACCACATTCTTCCGAGTGTTGCCTAAAAGAGATGTCAGATCCACTGGCAAGTCAGCCGCGGCCCGCTGGTCAGAAAATAAAATGCAACCCAATAAAACGTGGCGCACAGTGACCTGGACGCCACAAGCACCACACATTGGCAGGTCCTGTCGCCGGAGCAGGAAGCCATGCGTCATAGGGCTGTGGCCTATCCGAAGCCGAGTGAGGAGAACCCCGTCCCGTCAATGGGGTTGAAAGGAAGTACACCACACACGCGTTGTGGGCTTCACTATACGGAGCTTTTTGTCAGTCACTTCCAGCCACTCATCCTCCCACCGACGCATGACTCGTGAACTCAACAGCGAGGTAAGTGCGTGCAAGGGGACAGCACATTGAGATACTTGTAGTTCGAGACACGCCTCCTTGGCTGCGAGATCTGCCCTTTCATTCCCAGCAATGCCGACATACCCCGGAACCCAACAGAAAGCGACAACCTTCCCCAGTCGCTGTAGTCGGAGGAGGGCATCCTGGATGGTCTGGACTATTTTGTCTGCCGGATACAGACGTTGCAATGAGTGAAGGGCACTGAGTGAATCGGAACAGACAAGAAAGTTAGGAGAGGAAGAATGTCTCATGTGCTCCAGTGCCCGCAAGATCGCAGACAATTCTCCATCAAAGACAGTAAAAGTCTGAGGCAGTCGGACCTTGAGGACACGATCCGGGAAAACAACTGAGCAACCAACGGAATCCCCTTGTTTCGATCCATCCGTAAAAACAGCTACATAGTCGTTGTGCTCAGATAAAATGGCAGAAAATGCTGCATTAAAAACGGTGGCAGGAGTGCAATCTCTCTTGTACCGCAATAAATCTAAAATCACTCCGGGCCTCTTCAGTAACCAGGGTGGCAGGCGGTGAAAACCCAGGATTTGGGGTTGTACAGACTCCACACCGAGGGACTCTAGCACACGTTGCACACGGATCCCAAACGGCACCTTAGCCCGGTGACGGCGGGAAAAAAGGCGGTCCAAGGGTGGATGGGCAACAAGATGGTTTAGCAGGCGAGGTGGGAGCCGCAAGAAACTTACAAGCCTGGCGCACCAGCAGGAGCTGCCGCCGGATGGTAAGTGGCGGTTCGCCAGCCTCAGCACAGAGGCTGGGAACGGGACTGGTCCGATAAGCACCCGTGGCCAGTCGAATCCCAGCATGGTGAACAGCGTCAAGGATCCGCAAATAAGATGGCCTTGCTGACCCATATACTGTGCACCCATAGTCCAGCCGTGAACGCACAAAAGTGCGATAAAACTGAAGGAGACGCGCCCTGTCCGCTCCACAGGACCTGTGGCTGAGGCACTTGAGGATGTTCAGTGCCTTCAGAGTTCTGGCTTTCAAGTCACGTAGGTGTGGCAGCCATGACAACCTGGAGTCAAAAATTAGGCCCAGAAAACGCACTGTTTCTCTAAAATGTAGGACAGTATCCCCCATATGCAAGGCAGGCAAAGTAAAAAGACGACGAGAACGATTAAAATGAACACAAACACACTTATCGGCAGAAAACCGAAAACCCGTCTTTGCAGCCCACTCCTCTAACCGCCGCACTGTTAGCTGCAACTGACGGCTCACGGTTGCAACACTGGAGGAGGAACAGAAAACAGCAAAGTCGTCCACAAACAAGGAACACTGTACTGGACTCCTCACTGTAGACGTTTACTGTTGATGGCTATGGCAAAGAGGGTAACGCTTAAAACATTGCCCTGGGGGACACCGTTCTCTTGCTCAAAGCGATCAGACAGTATGTCACCAACTCGGGTCCGAAAAAACCGCTGAGACAGGAAAGACCGAATGAAAATGGGGAGGCGGCCACGAAAGCCCCATTGATGCAGTTGTGCAAGGATACCGTGTCTCCAAGTAGTATCATATGCCTTACTGATGTCAAAGAAGATACAGATACAGTGATGCTGACGGAGGAAAGCCTGCTGAATAGCCGGCTGTAGGAGGGTCAGGTTGTCGACTGTGGACCGAAATTTTCGGTATCCACACTGAGAGCGGCTAAGGAGCTGCCAGGTCTCTAGTAGCCAGACCAGAAGACGGTTAACCATCCGTTCCAGGGTCTTTCCGACACAGCTTGTCAAGGCCATACTCCGATAACTACTGGGACATATGCAGTCCTTTCCTGGTTTGAGGAGAGGGATGAGAATTGCCTCCTGTCTGCCATATGAGATTAAAACATTCGAGGAGGATTTCCTTTGACGCCGCTGGCAGATGTCGAAGCATGGAGTACCGGATGCGGTCGTGACCTGGTGCAGTGTCAGAAGTCTCAGTAAATGCCGATTCAAGTTCCCACATGGAGAAAGGGGAGTTTCAGGCCTCAGAACTGTTCGACCGAAAGTCCAAGATTGCTCTTTCGACAGTCGCACGGTAGCGACGAAACGCTGGATCCTGGTTTGCAGTGGCAGTACTTTGTGCAAAATGCTTTGCCAGCGTCTGAGCAATGGCTCTGGGTGTCATTTGGAGGCATCCCTGGTTCAGGACTGCAGCTATTGGTAAACGGCTGCGTTTACCGGAAATCTTCCGGATGGCTTCCCATACTTTTGTGGAACAAGTGGAATGGTTGATGGAGTCCAGGAACTCCTGCTATGACCTTTTCTTGAACTCTTTAATGACACGGCGTGCCCTGGCTCTCGTGATTCGAAAGGTGGTAAGACTGACCGCTGTTGGGCGGCATTTAAATCGTCGAAGAGCCGCAAGCCTGTCCCGGACAGCTGAATGGAACTCTTCTGTCCACCAAGGCACAAGGCACCGCTTAAGAGGGCCAAAAGACTTTGGTATGGACAGGTCAGCAGCACGATGGATCACTAGTGTGATGTGATCCACTCATTCCTGTACGCTGTTGCGGCGTTCAAAGAGAGCCAACTGACTGAACATTGGCCAGTTAGCCCTGCTGATCATCCACGATGGCGGCCTCTGCTCCAGCAGTGCACCATCCAGGAGATGAATGCGGATGGGGAAGTGATCGCTGGAATGAAGGTCGTCAATGACCTCCCAGTGAACAGAGTCAGTGAGGGTTGGAGAGCAGGAAGATAGGTCAATGGCTGAGAATGACCCAGTAGCAGCAGAGAAATGAG
Organism: Schistocerca nitens; assembly: GCF_023898315.1. Classification (NCBI taxonomy): domain Eukaryota; kingdom Metazoa; phylum Arthropoda; class Insecta; order Orthoptera; family Acrididae; genus Schistocerca; species Schistocerca nitens. Next base: position 3,241,644 of record NW_026045897.1, read on the forward strand.
TCGGAGGATGCACAACACTTGAGATGTTAGGAGGCTCTCCAAAACTCGATCTCGAGCGCAAAAAGAAGTGGAGCCCCACAAGACATGATGGGTATTGAAGTCAACCAGGAGGAGAAAGGGGCGGGGGAGTTGTGCGATAAGATCTGTGAGAGCCTCTACGTTCACTGCATCCAGAGGAGGTAAATAAAGGGAGCAAACAGTAAGCCTCCGACGGGAATGAATTTCAACTGCAACTGCTGGCAGGTCAGTATCCAGGGGGAGAGCAGAGGAGTGGTGGTCATTATTGACAAACACGGCGACTCCGCCTTTGGCCCTTTCTCCAGTCAGGTCATCTTTGCGATATAACGTGTAGCCCCCTAGTACAGGAGCATCAGATGGTTTGAAATGCGTTGCCTGTAAACACAAGCACAGGGGGCATTGCCGTGCTAGGAGGTTTAGTTCCTCCACATGTGCCCGGAATCCATTCATGTTCCACTGTATAATGGGAGCCATCTATCAGGGTGGGAGTACCTTCATTCTCACTTTTTGTCGGGGAGGAGAGCCCACAACAGGTGGAGGCTCAGTTTTGGGGCGAGATGATTGCCCCAGTCTGACATCAACCTCCATCGCCTCTGAAGAGGAGTCGACAGAGACGTCAGAGAGAATGACATCAACATCAGCAGACTGTATAATTTCAGTCTCCTTCAGGGGCGAGTCTTTACCTTTGGCTTTGGCTTAGAATTTCTGGCCTGAGGTGGCATTGGAGCCAAAACCTCAGAAGCAGTATGGGGTGTAGCAGCGCTGGGCAGTGCACAGGACTGGACCCGGGAAGGGGCAGGAAGTTCCATGATGTCAGCTACCACGGCCTGGTCAGAAGGCCATGGGGGAGCAGCAGGCTTCACAGGAATGGCAGCAGCACACGTACGTTGACAAACGCAGGTGCTAGTGCTCACAGTAGCAACCTCCGTTTGTGTAGCGGCTTCGGTTTTCAAGACTGGCTGTTTCAGAACGGAAGAAAAGGAGGCAGCGAACGTGGGCGGCTGCATGGACTTGTAGATTTTCTTTGCCTCACCACACGGGATGCGTTTGGTGGTTTTAAGTTCCTGGATCTTCCGTTCCTCAAGGAAAACTCTACATTCCCTACTCCACGCAGGGTGATCCCCAGAGCAGTTGACACGCTTGGGAGGAGAGGAGCAACCAACTTCCTCGTGAGTTCGTCTTGGAGAATGTCAACGAGATCTCTGCAAGTCACAACACCCTTGCTGTAGTTCAAGGTGTTGTGAAGTTTAGTCTCTATCGCAAACTCCCCAAGAAATTGTGCCTCCTGAAGGTTCTGGACTTGCTGGAAGCTCGATGTTTCAACCAACAAGGTGCCATTTCGCAAGCGCTTTACAGATTTTAATGTGCCAGCAATACCTTCTAAGCCCTTCTGTATATAAAATGGTGAAACTTTATCGAAACTCCCATCTTTTCTTTTAATTATAAGAAACACATTCTGCGAAGCAGCATTCGTTCTGGTACTACTAACTGAATCAGGAGGACTGGTTACACGAGCCCTCTTGTTGGATTGGGTGTTAGAACCTACCAGCGGCCCACCCTTTCCGCTGGGAGGAGAAGAAGAAAAGTTCGAGGGTTCCATCTCGGTCCCAAGAGCAGCTAGGGAACTAGAAGTCCACCTAGACAGAGCCCCACGTGCCTAAGAAAGCGTTATACAACTGAGGTGCGGCAGGTTCCCCAGAGGTTGCCCGCTAACGACTGTTCCACCTCAACAGCCAAGCATCTCATCAGCGCGCAGCACACTTTGAGACTGAGGTTTTTTTTATAGAGGTTTATTCCATCCTCGCGACCCAGGCGGTCAAGCCAAATCCCCATTCCCTGAGACACACAACGTTCCACCGCCGCGTTGCACGGTGGTCGCTGAAGTATGCCCAGAGCTTACGGTGATAGGGGACTGGCGACACTTACCAGTCCCCAGCTCAGGAACCCCGGGGTCGCCAAGCCTGTACCCAGCAAATGAATGCTGAGCCCCTGGGGGCAAGACAGGTATAAACCGAACTTGAGAAGACTAGACAGGACCACTGGGACAATTTCGTGTGGACTCAGAAAATAATATGTGTCGAGAACCGTACAAACTGGAGACAGATAAAATCAAATCACCACTTGCACTGCCCACATTGAGGCGTGCAAACGGCTCCTCTACGCGAATTTAGAGAAGTTCCACGGAACACCTCCCACAAAAGCTCCTCCTGGACGACTACCCAAGTCAAGGCCAACAGCAACAGGTCAGTCCCTGACGACTAATAGAAACTTACTACTCTACTGACCAAGTAGTCCTCCCGTTCACTCAGGAGGAAGTTGTCCTGGCAATTAACAAATTCAAACCCAAAACAACCACAGGCCCCGACGGAATTCACCCAGAAACTATCAGGAATGCAGCACTGCACATCATACCATTTCTGAGTGAATTACTGAATGAAACCTTATAACAACTCAAGATACCGACAAAGAGGACAGAAACCCGATGAATCCTAATCATACGGACCAGACTATGAGACGTTGGCCAGCGTTAAGGGGAGACAGCTGTGCCACAGTCTTCAATCGCAGAGGCAGGACTTCGGCCTTAGCCCCACCACTTCGGGTTTAGACCACATAAATCTGTAGATGACGCGGTTAATAATGTACTGCTGCCAACACAAACGGAAAAAGACAAATATGTAGTTGCCATCCTAACTGATATTGCGGCGAGTTTGATAATGTCTCGTGGCCGGCACTATTTGCAAGATTTAAGGATATGCAGATACTCACATCATTATATTACAGTCTCTTAGACAACTGCACACGGGCACGCAGGCCATTAAAGAGTTGTCAAAAGACCACAGGCTGTCCACAGGGGTCTACATGCTGTCGCATACTTTTGTACATCACGACAGAACCTCTTTTAAACACTCTTGATGGGGACAACAGGGTGACAGGAGTAATTGCGTATGCAGGCGACGTAATGGAAACTACGTCGGCCAACTCAAGAGAAAATCTCGAACTACAGTCAACACACATACTAGAAAAAATAAGTAACTGGTGCATCAACAACAAATTTCAAATAAAAGCCAACAAAACTGCCTATCTACTGCTAAAGGGAACATTACAAAGAAACCCAACAATCACACTTAACAATAGCACCATACAACGAAAACTTACGACAAGATATCTCGGAACATATGTCGACGGAAAACTTTTATTCAAGGACCAAACAAAACTCGCGACTGACAAAGCGACGAAACTGATGCATAAAGTAGCCAGACTCAACACTGCACAGTTTAGACTACCAGTACAGATGATACGAACCAACCGTATCCTCTTGCTTGAGTCCATTGTGAGCTTTGCAGCTAGCATATGGGCCCATCGTCTCTGCCTCGCATAACACAAAACCATAGTACGACGCGAAGAGAGCCGCACCCTTTTAAAATCGTCAGGAGCGTTTGGGACAACATCTGCACAGGCATTAGGTGTCATGTTCGGTGCGTACCCAACAGACATTACTGTACATTTGAGAGCAAGAGCAAGAGCATACTGGATGGAAAAGGGACGACAAGACAAATTACAGGAAATTACAGGTCAACAAGTAAGCGTAAACACATTATTTCCTAACATCCGAGAATGAATGAGCGTGGTCCACTTTCTTACATGGCACGGGCCGTAGCCACAACGTCTCCATCTTGCTGAGACTATGAGACGGAGAATAGTAAATAACCCTACAAGACAATACGATTCCGACAACAACAAAACCACTGACTCGGGTGCTTCAACAAACTCAGAACAAGACAACTTGGATACACACAATAATGTAAAAGTAAATAACACGAGAACGAAAAAAAAAGAGGTATGAAACATTGACCAACGATAGAAAATGTATAAGGATTGTAGCTATAGAAAAGTAATACGTAAATAATTGCTAGGTTTAATTTCATAACGCCTTACATTACACCCATACACTGTGCTAAAAGGCGAGGCTCGACGAACTTCCGAGGCTCCCCTCCCACGGGAAAAACCATGACATGGGCAGTAATTACTCAATAATGTCATAATGCTGTCAAATGCCAACGGAGATGTAAATTTCCCGTAATAGATTGTTTTCTATAATGCACTACTAGAAACTGTACTATAATAGTAAAATTAATATGAGAAATGTATGTTAGTTTTTTTATATATGATGAAAAATTGTAAATAATTTAATTCAACATAGTTGGTACTTAGAGGTAAACAAATTGCTGCTCCACCTGGGACTGGCTCAAAGTCGTTCCGATGCCCTCACACGCAGCCATGTAGTAGGGCACCTTCTTCTGTTAAAAATCTCTCCTACCATCTATTAGCGTTTTCCGAAATAAACAAATAGTTTCTGTTTTTCTTTTCCTCGAATTATGTTCATTTTATTGCTACTCTTGTTTTGTTGCAAAAAACAAAATTTGTTAGAAATCTGGAACAATGAAAGTACTGTAACATGTAAAATGGTAAAATTTACGACCTGCTTTTTAAACCGGCAGCGGGTTTAGAAAAATGTAATAAATAAAATGAAATGAAAATGACCATTGGAACAATTGGAGGTGGAGTTGGTGGAGAGCCAAGAAAAGGAGCCTTCTACAGACTGGTGAGCCAAGAAACTGTCTAGGAGACCTCAGTAACGGTCAGTGTGGGGTGTGGCCGCAAACAACCCTGCGCGGCGGTTGGTCTCTTTTTCCAGGACAATTGGACGGCAGTTTCAGTGAAGACCCAAAGAGGGGTTTTCATATAGCAAGTTGAACACTGATTGGGTACTTAAGTTATTCATAGGAGTATTTTGGCCGTTTGAGTGATACACTATAGTCTATAGTGAGGAGTACAGGCTATGCATTAAGACACAAAAAAATTAGAGACGATGGTGAGAGTGGACACTGATTTAGATCAATGGCGAAAGTTGAAAATTTGTGCCGGACAAGGATTCGAAACCGGGTCTCTTACGTACGAGGTAGATGCTCTGACCACTGCGCCATCCGAAAGAACAGATGCAACATGCATACGTGACTGTTCCAGATGATCAGTAATATCAAACAAGGTAGGTCCGTGGATACAGTGCGGCGTGATGGCACCCTACACATACAGATGTTTTCGCTACGACGGAGAACCACACTGATTTTGTCGTTAATAAGGTAAGAGCGGGACTGAAATTGCCTGTACCACTGCAGAGTGGTGGTCTTGTCATTGTTACGCTGTGAGTGTGACTGCTCTTGTTTGTCCCATTGTATCGAAAATTGCTTAGTTATTTTACCTCGTAAGGGTGATCTGCTTTGTATATTCTATTGCACAGAAAATTAGTTCTCTGGTTGGTTGATTGTCGCATATCCTTAGTGACTAGCTGGTAATAGGAATCGTCGTCGATCTCTGTTTAGTTCAGTGCTAATGTAAGTAGCCTTAACTGAACCAGGGAGTTGTCTTCTACTTTGTTGTCTTATGGTTTGTTATTGTTATTTTCTTTTTTTGCCTTTTTTACTATAAACTGTTACTGATCTGGGTGTAAAATGATTTGAATTTTGTTTTCACTGCGTTTCAGGTATTTTACGTTGTCATTGTCTTGTTGAGCTCTGCCTTCAAGAACTGTCTTGGGCTGTAATTCACGTGCTGTTCGTTATCATTTCTGATTTCCAAGAAGAATATTTTATGTTTAAGAAATTCTTTGTAAGAGTGAGCCCACGACAGCAAAACCAACAGCTTCAATCCCACTCAACCCAAATACGACTTTCCTAGAGTGCTGACGCGTAAGTGGGCAGAGCTCGAACATCGCCTTGATGTTCAACCAGCGACGAGTGAGGCACACACTGGAATTTTGCCACAACCGAAAAAACGTGTTGAGAGCTGCTAAACGTTTTACAGCACATTGCGGTGATCTATCCGTAATAGTTTCCAAGATATGATTTTCTGAAACGATCTCAGGAAATAAGGGACATTTAGAGCATGATTCACGTTCCTTACACCAAAAATAGAAATACTGTAGGCTATAAAAACATATGTTCGAACATCTTACGTTTTAGGGTTATTAATGAAAGTTTACATTTGAACAAAGACAAATTGCGGCAACTAATAAGATTGGGTCGATCTAAGTCCTCGTGCTATATTTCATGCAGTACATCAGCATCCGTTTAAGATTAATGTCCAGGCTGAAACTGTAGGTTACTGTCTGGTAGGTAAGCAAGTTCTACCAACAGGTCTTACAGGCTGTCTACAGGGACTTCAATCTCCAAGATGTGCAGAGGACAGCCTGTGACACTTACCAGGTTGGAAACGTATATTTTCACGAGAACTATGCTGTAGTTCTTCAATAGAAGCCTATTTCATTGCCACTTCATGGTGTACTTATGCATATATGCAAACTGATGCATGAAACAGTTGTTCACAAAATCTGCAAACATGTCGCATATTTTTGAGATATTTAATGCTGGTCCGAACTCTAGGTCATTGTATGCTCGTAAGCCGGTCATATGATAATGACATTCATGTTTCGGTACGTGCCCTAATTACAGCATTTCCGCAAGAAACAAAAGATTCACTGCTATGAAGTGTGGCAGTAACATTGATACATGCGTTGACTAGAATATGTTTGTTTCGATCTATGTTTTTCGTCTTTGTAGGAAGCAATTTGCGAGACCTGTTTTATGATGTAGCAGCCAGAGTACATACGGTACATAACGAAAAATGCGTATTTAATGATTCCTTCAAGATGGTCAACGTGATAAAATTTTCTGCATGTCTGTGTCAGAACAATTTTTCTTATTAAAATGAAATCAGTACATTTCTGTTTGATGGGAAAACTCTGCTACCGTAAGAAGCATGACATTACTGGTATTTTTCGCCATATCTAGATCGGCATCAAATTAACAATTTTTTTCTATTGTCTCAGCAATGAGCACTCTTTTACTTATTGTAACTGCTTCACACCACGGTGCGGCCCTGTTATCTCAGTGCATGGGCTACTGTTATATGGGCGCTTTTACCTGGTTGCGACTGGTGTGTGCATTCTGAGCCAGTGAAAGGTATCCTGTATCGGGAGCCCGACCGGCTAGCCGCGCGGTCTAATGTGCTGCTTACCGAGCGGGAAGGCGTGCCGGTCCCCGGAACGAGTCCACCCGGCGAATTAGTATCGAGGTCTGGTGTGCCGGCCAGCCTGTGGGTGGTTTTTAAAGCGGCTTTCCATCTGCCTCGACAAATGCGGGCTGGTTCCCCTTATTCCGCCTCAGTTATATTATGTCGGCGATCGCTGCACAAACACTGTCTCTCAGCCGGCCGTGGTGGCCGAGCGGCTGTGGGTGCTTCAGTCTGGAACCGCGCGACCGCTACGGTCGCAAGTTCGAATCCTGCCTCGGGCATGGATGTGTGTGATGTCCTTACGTTGGTTAGGTTTAAGTAATTCTAAGTTCTAGGGGACTCATGACCACAGATGTTAAGTCCCATAGTTCTCAGAGCCATTTGAAACACTGTCTCCACATACGGATAAACCAAAATTACTCTAACACGTGAACATTTGGGGTTACACTTGTCTGGTATGAGACGTTCCTGGGTAGCGCCCACTGGGGGCCGAACCGCACAATAACCCTGGGTTCGGTGCGGGGCGGAGGTGGGGTGGGTGGACTGCTGTGGCCTGTTTTTGGGTTGTGAACCACTGAGAGCTAAAGCAGGACGAAGCCTCTCCGTCGTTTCTATGTCCCGGGTCCAATGCACAATACACACACCCTATAGCGATGTACAGATCGGTATTCTTTTGTCAGTTTTATGCAGAGCGTTTTCCAGCAGTTCCTGTCAACCACTGGCTGCATGTTGAGGCTGTGGCTGTCCTTTCCCAGGCCAGGCATATCATTTATGTGGGCATTGGGTGGTGACAGCCCGGCCAATATTCCCAGGGCTGCCGCACTGGGGCAGCAGGCGCCTACGTCGAGGCACCAGAAGTGGTGGCGGTGGCGGTGGCACAGGGGAGTGGGAGGTGGCATCGGAGGTGTCACCGGAGGCTGGCGTCGGCGGCGTCGCCAGAGTCTGCTGTAGACGCCCTGCCCCTTGTCTGTAGATATTCAGGACTTTTTTTGGTTGGTTTGGGAGATTAAAGGGACTAGACTGCGACGGTCATCGGTCCCTATTTCCAAAAAAACTAAAACCACCCAAAGAGAATAAAAACGAACAACAGGAAAGACGGCAGACGACACAGGACAAGAAAGGCTCACACAGAGGTCAGACGAAAGAAATTGATATCATATAGAGTGTGAAGGTGGTTGGCCGACCACAGAGATAAAAAAGGAAAATCCAACCACCGAGAACACATTAAAAACTGAGTTTAAAACCCGTAGGCCAAAGGCCAGACTCAACACAAAACAATAAAATAAAACATAAATAGATTAAATTATAAAAACCCCCTGCCCGAATAAAACGCAAAACTAAGCCAGCCACAGCAGGGTCATCTGTTAAAAGGGCAGGGAGCGTGTCAGGCAGTGCGAACGTCTGCCTGAGCACAGATAAAAGCGGGCACCCCAATAAAATGTGGACCACAGATAAAACGGAGCCGCAGAGACACAGAGGTGGGTCCTCACGGCTCAATAAGTGGCCGTGCGTCAACCGAGTGTGCCCATTGCGCAGCCGGCAGAGGACAACAGATTCCTGGCGGGAGACCCGATCGGACGACCGCCACACAGTCGTCGTCGCCTTGATAGGGAGAAGTTTGTTGGGCATGGGCAGGTTGCGCCATTCAGTGTCCCGCAAATCGAAAAGTTTTCGGCGTAAGATTGCCAGCACATCAGTCACCGGGAGGCCAATCTCGAGAGGTGGTTTACTGGTGGCCTCTTTCGCCAGGCGGTCAACATTTTCATTGCCGGGTATCCCAACATGACCTGGGGTCCACACAAAGACCACAGAGCGGCCGGAAAGGGCAAGAGTATGCAGGGACTCATGGATAGCCATCACCAGACGTGAACGAGGGAAACACTGGTCGAGAGCTCGTAAACCGCTCAGGGAATCGCTACAGATCACGAAGGACTCACCTGAGCAGGAGCGGATATACTCTAGGGTACGAAAGATTGCGACCAGCTCAGCAGTGTAAACGCTGCAGCCAGCCGGCAAGGAACGTTGTTCGGAATGGACCCCTAGAGTTAGTGCATAACCGACACGGCCAGTAACCATCGGGCCGTCAGTGTAAACAATGGCAGAGCCCTGATACTTTGCGAGGATGGAAAGAAAGCGGCGGCGGAAGGCCTCCGGAGGGACTGAGTCTTTTGGGCCCTGTGCCAATTCCAGCTGATGGCGAGGGCGAGGCACACACTGTGGCGTCACCGCCAGACACCACACTTGCTAGGTGGTAGCCTTTAAATCGGCCGCGGTCCATTAGTATACGCCGGACCCGCGTGTCGCCACTGTCAGTAATTGGAGACCGAGCGCCACCACACGGCAGGTCTAGAGAGACGTCCTAGCACTCGCCCCAGTTGTACAGCCGACTTTGCTAGCAATGGATCACTGACAAATACGCTCTCATTTGCCGAGACGATAGTTAGCATAGCCTTCAGCTACGTCATTTGCTACGACCTAGCAAGGCGCCATTACCAGTTTATATTGAGATTGTAATTAATGTATCATCAAGAGCGATGTTCTACAAATGTGGATTAAAGTTAAGTATTCCAGAAGCTACGTACTTTTCTTTATAGCATTCACTACGTATCCTGTTTCAGACCTCACGCCAGCCTGCGTGAGTTTAAGCGCGTGCCTTTCGGCTTCCTCTCATTGTGTCTAGGCTGTCTTGTCTAGACACAACACACACCACGGAGGTGTACTCAGAGGTGCTCGGAGAGGAGGCGGAAGAGGTAAAGCCCCAAGCCTGGAGAGAAGCGCTCGGACGCGGACCGCGATCGTCCATTCAGACCTGGGTCGACGTTCTGTAAGATGTGCGTGCGACTGTGCGAATAATAGCCGATAGTTAGGATACCCGGGCAAGCTGAAAACATGGGCAGCATAAGCAACCAGCAAACGTTGGCGTCGTAACCACAGTGGAAGGACACCTGCCTCCACTAGTATGCTGTCCACTGGGCTGGTCCGGAAACCACCAGTGGCAAGGCGTATTCCGCTGTGTAGGATTGGGTCCAGTACCTGCAGCGGAGATGGGGATGCTGAGCCATAAGCCAGGCTCCCAGAATCCAGACGAGACTGGATTAACGCCTAGTAGAGCCGTAGGAGAGTAGATCGGTCAGCGCCCCACCTGGTGTGGCTCAAGCATCTCAGAGCATTTAGATGCCGCCAACACATCTGTTTAAGCTGCCGAATATGAGTCAGCCAAGTCAACCGGGCATCAAAAACTACACCCAAAAACCTGTGTGTCTCAACCACAGCAAGAAGTTCGCCATCAAGATAAAGCCGCGGCTCCGGACGAACAGTGCGTCGCCGGCAGAAATGCATAACGCAGGTCTTGGCTGCCGAAAACTGGAACCCATGAGCTACAGCCTAATACTGCGACTTACGGACAGCGCCCTGTAGCTGACGTTCAGCAGCTGCAATGCCAATAGAGCTGTAATAAAGGCAGAAGTCGGCAGCATATAGGGAAGCGGAGACAGAATTTCCCACCACTGCAACGAGCCCGTTAATGGCTATTAAAAACAGGCAGACACCTAAAACAGATCCCTGTGGCACACCGTTCTAATCGACTCGGGAGGAACTATGGCAGGCCGCGACTTGCACGGGGAAGGTACGATACGACCGAAAATTCCTGATAAATATGGGCAGAGGGCCCCGAAGGCCCCATCCGTGAAGCGCAGAAAGCATGTGATGATGCCATGTCGTATCGTACGCCTTCTGCATGTCGAAAAAGACAGCGAACAGGTGCTGACGGCGGGCAAAGGCAGTACGGATGGCCGACTCCAGGCTCACCAGATTCTCGGCGGCGGAGCTGCCTTTACGGAACCCACCCTGAGACGGAGCCAGAAGGCCCCGAGACTCAAGTACCCATTTCAACCGCCGGCTCACCATCCGTTCAAGCAACTTGCAAAGAACGTTGGTGAGGTTAGTGGGGCGTTAGGTGTCCACCTCCAAAAGGTTCTTGCCAGGTTTCAGAACGGGGATAACAATACTTTCCCGCCATTGCGACGGAAACTCACCCTCGACCCAAAGACGGTTGTAAAGGTCGAGTAGGCGTCGCTGGCAGTCCACTGAAAGGTGTTTTAGCATCTGCCAGCGGATGCGATCTGGCCCAGGATCGGTATCAGGACAAGCGGCGAGGACACTGTAAAATTCCCACCCACTGAATGGAACATTGTAGGATTCAGGATGGTGGGTGCGAAATGAAAGCCTCCGACGTTCTCTCCGCTCTTTAATGTAGCGGAAGACCAATGGGTAATTCGCCAAACCGGAAGTCAGAGCAAAATTCTCTACCAAGCGGTTGGCAATTAGGTCGGAGTCAGTACATACTGCGACATTCAGTGAGAGCGCAGGGACGCTGACAGGGGTCCGATAGCCATAGAGGCGTCGGATCTTGGCCCAGACCTGCGATGGAGTGACATGGAGGCCAATGGTGGACACATACCGCTCCCAGCACTCGTGCTTGTGTTGGCGGATAAGGCGGCGGGATCGCGCACGCAGCCGTTTGAAGGCGATGTGTTCTACGGAGGGATGTCGCCTGTGACGCTGGAGCGCCCTCCGGCGATCTTTAATCGCTTCAGCGATCTCAGACGACCACCAAGGCACAGTTCTCCACTGAGACGACCCAGAAGAACGGGGAATGGCAGATTCTGCGGCGGTAACGATGCCGGTGGTGACCGAGTGAACCACAGCATCAATGTCGTCGTAAGAGAGATTCTCAATAGCGGCAGGAGAAGAACAAGTCCCAGTCAGCCTTATTCATAGCCCATATGCAAGGGCGCCCACAAGGCTGAAGCTGTGGCAGTGTCAGAAAGATCGGAAAGTGGTCACTACCACACAGGTCGTCATGCACTCTCCATTGGACAGACGGTAAGAGGCTAGGGTAGCAGATCGAAAGGACGATGGCAGAGTACATGTCATGCTCCACACTGAAGTGTGTGAAGGCACCAACATTTAAAACGAAAGATCGAGCTGTGCCAACAAATCTCAATGGTGGCGCCTCGACCTGTCGCCACTGACCTACCCCACATAGGGTTATTGGCGTTGAAGTCGCCCAGTAACAAGAAAGGTGGCGGCAATTGGGCTGTCAGTGCAGCCAGGACATGCTGCACGATATCACCATCCGGTGGAAGGTAAAGACCGCAGACGGTAACAGCCTGTGGCGTCCACACCCGAACAGCGACAGCGTCTAAAGGTGTTTGTAGAGGGACAGGCTCGCTGTGAAGTGAGAGAAGGACACAGAGGCAGACGCTACCAGACACCCTTTCATAAGCTGCCCAGTTCTTATAATAACCCCGATAAACAGAAGGCAGGGGTTCGCATTGTTTGAAACCAAGTTTCCTGAAGAGCAATGCAGAAGAAAGGGTGAAGGCTGATAAGTAGTCTGAGCTCAGCTAGATGACGGAAGAAACTGTAACGGCTCCATGTAAGCCGCTACATGGCTCGACCCCACAACTAAAGACACCTGAGTGCCCTTCCGACACTCAGGGAAGAGCCTGATGATAATTAGTAAGATAGGGTTATTTAAATATAGGTGTTGTTGTTGTGGTCTTCAGTCCTGAGACTGGTTTGATGCAGCTCTCCATGCTACTCTATCCTGTGCAAGCTTCTTCATCTCCCAGTACTTACTGCAACCTACATCCTTCTGAATCTGCTTAGTGTATCCATGTCTTGGTCTCCCTCTACGATTTTTACCCTCCACGCTGCCCTCCAGTACTAAATTGGTGATCCCTTGATGCCTCATAACATGTCCTACCAACCGATCCCTTCTTCTAGTCAAGTTGTGCCACAAACTTCTCTTCTCCCCAATCCTATTCAATACCTCCTCATTAGTTACGTGATCTACCCACCTTATCTTCTGCATTCTTCTGTAGCAACACATTTCGAAAGCTTCTATTCTCTTCTTGTCCAAACTAGTTATCGTCCATGTTTCACTTCCATACATGGCTACACTCCATACAAATACTTTCAGAAATGACTTCCTGACCCTTAAAACTATACTCGATGTTAACAAATTTCTCTTCTTCAGAAACGCTTTCCTTGCCATTGCCAGTCTACATTTTATATCCTCTCTACTTCTACCATCATCAGTTATTTTGCTCCCCAAATAGCAAAACTCCTTTACTACTTTAAGTGTCTCATTTCCTAATCTAATTCCCTCAGCATCACCCGACTTAATTCGACTACATTAAATTATCCTCGTTTTGCTTTTGTTGATGTTCATCTTATATCCTCCTTTCAAGACACTGTCCATTCCGTTCAACAGCTCTTCCAAGTCCTTTCCTGTCTCTGACAGAATAACAATGTCATCGGCGAACCTCAAAGTTTTTACTTCTTCTCCATGAATTTTAATACCTACTTCGAACTTCTCTTTTTTTTCCTTTACTGCTTGCTCAATATACCGATTGAATAACATCGGGGAGAGGCTACAACCCTGTCTCACTCCTTTCCCAACCACTGCTTCCCTTTCATGCCCCTCGACTCTTATAACTGCCATCTGGTTTCTGTACAAATTGTAAATAGCCTTTCGCTCCCTGTATTTTACCCCTTCCACCTTCATAATTTGAAAGAGAGTATTCCAGTTAACATTGTCAAAAGCTTTCTCTAAGTCTACAAACGCTAGAAACGTAGGTTTGCCTTTTCTTAATCTTTCTTCTAAGATAAGTCGTAAGGTTAGTATTGCCTCACGTGTTCCAACATTTTTACGGAATCCAAACTGATCTTCCCCGAGGTGCGCTTCTACCAGTATCTCCATTCGTCTGTAAAGAATTCGCGTTAGTACTTTGCAGCTTTGACTTATTAAACTGATAGTTCGGTAATTTTCACATCTGTCAACACCTGCTTTCTTTGGGATTGGAATTACTATATTCTTCTTGATGTCTGAGGGTATTTCGCCTGTCTCGTACATCTTGCTCAACAGATGGTAGAGTTTTGTCAGGACTGGCTCTACCAAGGCCGTCAGTAGTTCCCATGGAATGTTGTCTACTCCCGGGGCCTTGTTTCGACTCAGCTCTTTCAGTGCTCTGTCAAACTCTTCACGCAGTATCTTATCTCCCATTTCGTCTTCATCTACATCCTCTTCCATTTCCATAATATTGTCCTCAAGTACATTGCCCTTGTATAAACCCTCTATATACTCCTTCCACCTTTCTGCCTTCCCTTCTTTACTTAAAACTGTGTTGCCATCTGAGCTCTTGATATTCATACAAGTGGTTCTCTTATCTCCAAAGGTCTCTTTAATTTTCCTGTAGGCAGTATCTATCTTACCCCTAGTGAGACAAGCCTCTATCCTTACGTTTATCCTCTAGCCATCCCTGCTTAGCCATTTTGCACTTCCTGTCGATCTCATTTTTGAGACGTTTGTATTCCTTTTTGCCTGCTTCATTTACTGCATTTTTATATTTTCTCCTTTCATCAATTAAATTCAATATTTCTTCTGTTACCCAAGGATTTCTATTAGCCCTCGTCTTTTTACCTACTTGATCGTCTGCTGCCTTCATCCCTCAGAGCTACCCATTCTTCTTCTACTGTATTTCTTTCCCCCATTCCTGTCAATTGTTCCCTTATGCTCTCCCTGAAACTCTCTACAACCTCTGGTTCTTTCAGTTTATCCAGGTCCCATCTCCTTAAATTCCCACCTTTTTGCAGTTTCTTTCAATCTGCAGTTCATAACCAATAGATTGTGGTCAGAATCCACATCTGCCCCTGGAAATGCCTTACAATTTAAAACCTGGTTCCTAAATCTCTGTCTTACCATTATATAATCTATCTGATACCTTTTAGTATCTCCAGGGTTCTTCCCGGTATACAACCTTCTTTTATGATTCTTGAACCAAGTGTTAGTTATGATTAAGTTATGCTCTGTGCAAAATTCTACCAGGCGGCTTCCTCTTTCATTTCTTCCCCCCAATCCATATTCACCTACTAAGTTTCCTTCTCTCCCTTTTCCTACTGACGAATTCCAGTCACCCATGACTATTAAATTTTCGTCTCCCTTCACTACCTGAATAATTTCTTTTATCTCGTCATACATTTCATCTATTTCTTCATCATCTGCAGAGCTAGTTGTCACATAAACTTGTACTACTGTAGTGGGCGTGGGCTTCGTGTCTATCTTGGTCACAATAATGCGTTCGCTATGCTGTTTGTAGTAGCTAACCCGGACTCCTATTTTTTTATTCATTATTAAACCTACTCCTGCATTACCCCTATTTGATTTTGTATTTATAACCCTGTAATCACCAGACCAAAAGTCTTGTTCCTCCTGCCACCGAACTTCACTAATTCCCACTATATCTAACTTTAACCTATCCATTTCCCTTTTTAAATTTTTTAACCTACCTGCCCGATTAAGGGATCTGGCATTCCACGCTCCGATCCGTAGAACGCCAGTTTTCTTTCTCCTGATAACGACGTCCTCACTTCGATATATATACGATCATTTTAATATTAGATATGGTAATTGTCTGCAAAGTGTGAATGCGAACGTATGATGAGGTATGCGTGAGATGTCGGCTGTGGGTGTGCTATAGGCATAGTGGAAGCGTAGCCAACCTCGAATCTAGTAGAGCGCGACTGCACTGGACCAGAGAGGCATAAGCTCCACGCGCGTCATTAACGCTCGTTAGGTTGGCAAATAACCGTGTGCGGTATCTCCGAGTCCTTGCGGCCACGATGTGTGGACCCGGACGAGGGAGACCGTATCGGGGTTGTTGCTGGGAAGACCTGGGTGAGTAAGCACGCTCTGCTCTATCGCTCCGAAAGTTAGCGAAGATTTACAATTCCATGTTCACTTTGAACTTGGAAGTAACTTCCCTGCTGAGGAAAGCCACTATGATATTTCCTAGAATCATCTCGTTTAGGAGAGATAGGGAGATGATTTCTTTTGCCAAGTAATTTCACGGGAATTGCGTTCACTGCACTCGGGAGTGAACGGGCGCTCATTGCCGAGTAATACTCAGAATTGCTCAATTTGCATTTTAGTGTGAGTGTGAAGTATATATGCAAAGTGTATTTTATTTAAATGTGTTTATTGACTACTGATTGTGGAGAGATTGGTAACACGGGGTCCGCAGACCCCGTGCATTTCTTGGTGAGAAGCTTCAGCTCGACGTAATCACATTTCGGGATCGAGCTGGATCTTCTACGTAAATCCACGCGTGTGATTTAATTGTTCCTTCATAATATCCAGTAAAACTCGCGGAGTCAGTTAAACGTGAAGACGGGACTTGCCCGAATTAAAGTTACAGTGGGAACCATGTGCTCTCCCCCAATGTTGTCCCACTTGGTGTATGGGAACCTTCCTCTTTTATCTGTTAGATAAAATGAATAGAGTGAATGTTAGTGTGTATGGGTGTGGCTAAATGATGATAGAAATGTGCAGGCGGCAGTCATTGTCGATTCACGGCACATGTTAGCCGGATGTTTAACTAAGTTTACGTAGATATTATACTATTTGTATCGCGCCAGCATTCCATGATAAGTGAGAGGGAATATTTGAGATGGTAATGTTTATTGAATAAATGTGATTGTGTTATTATATAAATATGTTACAGTGACTTCTCCCAGCCACAACATATTCCCTTATCATTTCACAGAATATTTGGTATGCGTATTTCAGTTAATCACCTGGCATATTTCATTTAATAAACTCTGTAAGGTGGTATTAAAACTTCATTATAATAATATTCTAATTCTAACTTGATCAAAACCACCGAATAAAACGTTAGTTGAGTATTGATGCTTGTTGCTGCAAATGGACCAGGGCGTCTTCTATAGTACAGGTTCTATTTATCAAATTGAGGAGGCCTGCCGAGGGTGCGGAAAGCAAGTATCATGCATAATGGCGACCCTTTAGCCTAGGATCTCGTTCAGTTTAGGAACCCTTTGTGATGCTGGGAGATTGCTAGGACGTGCTAACAAAATTAAATTTCCTCAGAATTCACAATTCCTATTTGTGAACAGAACCAGCGTTGAGAATACGGCGTAGAATATACTGCGTTGCTTGTGATTTTATTTGTGTGATTTTGGGGGCAATTTTCTTGTGTGTATTTATCCATGTATTTTGGGGAAATTTCAAACGTGTTAGGCTGCGTGTGACTAAATAAATGTGTTAGGTTGCGTGTGACCAAATAAATGTACTAGGTTGCGTGTGCAATTAACTTAAGCTACGATAATTTGTCGCGATTCGTGCAGCGAAAGTAGGAAGTCTGTTTTCCGCGAGCGAAGCCGTTATTTAGGCACTTAGCCCGAAACGTAAGCCTAGTGTCCAGAATGGAGACACGTGCTCGCTCGAGGAGCGGTGCTAGGGAAAACCGACCGGGTGAGGAGGAAGTTATCCTCAATCAGGTAGCCGCGGAGAGAGACGAGGCAGGCAACGGGAATTAACAAGATTTCAGCGGCGCTACGGCAATGTTGAACTTGGAAAATGAGCGGGCCAATTCCACACCAAATAGCGGGACTTCGGACCCGAGCGCGAGCGCAGATGAATTAGAGAATGCAACGAGTAGCCAAAATGCGCCGACCAATGCTGACACAAATAGTAACACGTGGATGACCGAATTGGTCAAAATGATGGAAAAGAACGCGAGAACGATCTTAAGCGGAGTAAATTCCAGATTAGAAGAAAATAATAAAAGGCAGGAAGAATATAATAAAAGGCAGGAAGAATATAATAAAAGGCAGGAAGAATATAATAAAAGGCAGGAAGCGAAATTCGAGGGCATGATGTCCGAAATCGAAGGGGTTCGAAAGGGCGTCAATGAGAAATTCGAAGTGGTTGGCAGTAAACTAAACGCCCTCGAAAAGGAACAAAAAAAAGTTAGGATCGAAATGAAAACCCGCGGAGAAAAATTAGAAAAGGGGCTCCAAACTTTAAGGGAACGATGCATTACCGAAAAGAAAAAGGTAATAGCGCGAGTAAAAGCAGTAGAAGCAACGCAAGAAAAGGTTCACGAAAACAGTAGGGCAATTGTGGATCTTGAGGAAAAGAGAGATACGGTTAAGACATTAAATAGCGAGGAGACAAAGAAAGTAAAGGAGGAGCTAGTAAAACTCGCGGAGAAGGTTGCGGACTTAACAATATCAGTGGGAAGCGAGAGTGCTGCAATTCTGAACTCGAGGGATAACGAGGAAATACAGGCATTGCGAAAATTTCAAGAAGGCCAATGCGAAGTCAATAGACGGCAACGGATAGTTACCAATGACATATGTGCACGCATGGCCCACGTGGAAAATCTCCTCACTGGCGGTGACGAGAGGGAGGACCATGTGCGCAAGGGCGCGTGCGAAAGCGAGCGACGCGATTCCGGACACGAGGATGATTACGAGGAGGCTAGCGAACGCAGAAATGTAGGGAGGTGTCGGAAAAGACACCTAAAACCGTGCGCAGATCCATACCGGAGGGAAGTGGAAGGCTTCGACTATAAGCACTTTCTCTCCGTACGGAAGTTCGAAGTCTTTAGAAATTCTGTGAACCGAATCCACCCACGGGCCTTGTTGGAACAGTACCAATTCTGTCTTCCGCCCAGTTGGCCGGATGAGTATAAAATCGAGTTCATGTGCGGGCATCTTGAGGCTGAACCCGCAGTACGGATGAGAGCCATAGCGAGAAATTGTAAAACGGTGAAGGAATTTCAGCGTGAATTTCTCTCGGCATATTGACCCGAAGCTGCGCAAGATCGGGTGAAACATCAGATAATGATGCTGCTGAGTCTTAGTCAATCCGGTTTCGCGAGTCCTGCAAGACTGTTTGAAAACATGTTGCAGAATAACCAATTCTTGTACAACCCTTACAGTCCGGGCGAATTGATAAGGCTGTGTATAATGAAGCTTCCAGCGCAGCTTCGCCATATCATATTAGCCGGGCGTTGTAAGGACGATTTAGAGTCGTTTAAATTACTCCTACAAGAATTGGAGTATGATATAGGACAATGTATACCGGAAAGGGTACAGACCGCATGAGGAGAGAACGTAGGAAGAAATAGGAGAGTGAGTCGCGGCCGCAGTAAAACGCGGAAGCGTACAAGCTCACATGTAGCGGAGCATGCGAATACCAGTTTCCAGCCATACAAGGCGAATTGGAAAAATGGTAACAAGCATGGCTACTACAAAGCCCAGGGACACAATGGCCGGCACGACGGGCACGATAACCGGGATAAAGGTAGGAACAACCACGGGAATCGTGCGAATTCACCACAAAATAGGGGTGAAGGAAGCGAACAGGCCACAGGGAGAAAGAGAAGGGAAAATATCACCGACGACGTAGAAATCAGATCGGCCGATCCATGGAGGGATGCTCCAGAACCAGGAGGAAATCAAACATTATGACCTGTGGCAATCGAGGGAGACAACCTTAGTCGACCCCCGATAACGAATAACCGCGAGATAAGGTACATTGGTCATGACGACATTAGGGAAACATTACCGGATTTCGGCCGTCAGCCCAGTAATTGCGATCTCGGTGAAAAGAATTTCACTGGACTGCATAGTCGACACGGGAAGCCCGGTTTCGATCGTTAGTAAGGCCGCATTCCAGAAATGCGAGGAGACGGGAACTTTGCCGACTTTGCCGTTGCGAGGTACAAAGGTGAAGGGAGCGATATACGGGAAAAGTGTAGAAGTCAAGTGGCAGACTAGGATTACGTTCCAATGCCAGGGCGAAGAGTTCGAGGCAAACTTCTTCATTGCGCCCCTAATGAACACAGAAATGATTCTGGGGATGGATTTTATGAGCGCTCACCAGGCAATTGTAGACCTGGGTGGAGGCATCATGTCTCTGAACAGAGATGGAAACCCCGTAGAATTAAAGTTCAGTAATTGGGTCCTACGGGACGGAGCGGAAACTAGCTGCCTACGAATTCTCACTTACCCGGAATTGCGCCCTGAGCCGGAGATCCTCATAAACTGTGTAAATGGCGTGAGTTTACCGTCCTCCACGCATGGAAAGGATGAGGTCTTCGAGCGAATAATTGAGGAAAGCATGCGCAATGTAGGAGACATGCCAGAGGATGCCCGTGTACGATTATTAGAAGTTCTGAGGAACCATGAGAAAATATTCTCAGACGCACCGGGTGCGATAAGGAACTTCGAGTACAAATTCCAAATACGAGAACATAAAAGGTTCTTCGTCAGGCCATACCCGATTCCACTAGCGCATAAAGAAAAGGTCTAGAAGGAGATTGCGAAGATGTTAGAACAAGACGTTATAGAACGCGCCGTGAGTACATACAACTCACCACTCCTAGTGGTACCGAAAAGGGACGGATCGGTGAGGTTGGTGCTGGAATCTCGGCAAATAAATACGGTAATAAAGGCAGAAACAGACAGACCGGAAAGCCTGGAGCAATTATTGCAACGGTTTCATGAACTGAAGGTGTTATCCTCCATAGACCTGCGAGCTAGTTACTGGCAAATCGTGTTGCATCAAGAGTGTAGGCAGTATACCGCGTTTTTATGCTACGGTAACTGCTACCAATTCAAACGGCTTCCGTTCGGGTTGAATGTTTCGGCGGCGGCGTTCATACGAGGCTTGAACAGCATCCTGCCGGAAGACCTGCGTGAAGGAATTACGGTCTACGTCGACGACGTATTAATCTCGGAAAGTTCCTGGGAGGAACATAATGAAGTATTAAATCGATTATTAGACGCCTTCGAAAGAGCAGGAATAACCGTAAACCTGGAAAAGTCGCAGTTTGGGCGCCAGAAGATAAAGTTCCTGGGACATATAGTTTCGGTGGACGGGATACAAACGGACCTGGACAAAATCAAGGCAATTGCGGAGTTCCCAAGGCCCACGACTAAGCGAAAACTAAGAGGATTCTTAGGAGTCGCGAATTTCTTTAAGAAATTTGTAAACCTGAGTATGCTGTCCACGCCACGTCTTTGCGCGCTTATTGGCAAGAACACGATCTGGTACTGGGACGAGCAAGCACAGAATGAGTTCGTGAGGTTAAAGAAAGCATTGGTGAATGCACCGATTTTCGCGCATCCAGATATGAGTAGGGAATTTTATCTGATGACGGATAGCTCGGTTCTCTTCCAAGGGGAAGACGAGAAGGATATGTTGACATGGAAGCCCGTATCTTTCGCGAGTAGAGTGCTGTCGAGGGCAGAGAGAAATTACTCGGTGACGGAACTCGAGGGACTCGCTGTCGTCTTTGCGTTTAGCAAATTTCGGTACTTCCTGTATGGGAGAAATACTAAAGTGTTTACCGACCATCGGGCATTACAATTTCTGATGTCGGCAAAGTTGGCTCACGGCAGGTTAGCTCGCCGGGCGCTGTATCCACAGGAGTTCGATTTCACAATTAAATACGAGGCCTGTTCAGAAAGTAAGCTCCGATTGATTGCCAAATTGAAATCACAGTGAACATCAGAAATGTTTTACTTGTAACAATTAGCTACACCTTTCAGCTACTTCTCTACGTAGTCGCCGTTCTGACTTAGACTTTTGTCATAGCGTTGTAGCAACTTTTCAATAGCCTCATCATAGAAGGCAGCCGCCAGTGCTTTCCGCCAATTCTCCACGCTGGCCTACACCTCGTTGTCTGTGTCAAAATGTTGTCTTCAAAGACAGCGGTTCATGTGACCAGAGATGAAACTCAGGGGGAGACAATTGCGGACAGTATTGTGGGTAATCTCACATTTCCATTTGAAAACGATGCAGGAGCATCTTCATTGCCCCTGCAGAATGCGGCTGAGAATTGTCTTGAAGAAGAAACAGCACGATAGTTATGTAATGTTAGCTGCATAGCTTCAGGCGAAATTTCTCACCAGGCCCTCGTACTTGGCGGCAGACACTATTTTCTAGACATCTTTACGCACTCACTGCGAGCTCAGAAATGAGAAGAGCGACGTGATGCTAACTGGGGTTATACTAGAGACACTACCCAACACATCTGTGCAAAGCTTTATCGGATTTTCATAGTCGTTTCCATTTCGCGACCGATCGGAGCTTACTTTCTGAACGCCCCTCGTACATTTCAGGAGAAAAAAACCTGATAGCAGATGCGTTGTCTCGGGCTCCGATAGGCCTAAAACACGGCATAGACGGTGACCCGGGCGAGAATAATTTCAGTATTCTCTACCTGAAAAACGTCACGTTCGAAAACTTTGTGACGATGTCACTAAAGAATGTCGGGCGCGAACAAGAGAAGGACCCCATACTAAAGGAGGTGAAAGAGAAGTGGAAGGACAGGTCCCAAGCTGCTATTCGGCAGTACTACCGAATAGAGAACGGAATCCTCTTCCGGAAACGGAGCATAGAAGATCCGCGATGGCTGGTGGTAATACCTGAGGAGCTAATAAATAAGCTAGTGTGGTATATACACCTAAGTTACGGACACTTCGGAGCACGGAAGTGCTTCCAGAAGTTACGAGAGGCCTGTTACTTCAATAACATGCTAAAGAGGATACAGCGGGTAATTAGAGTGTGTAAACCATGCCAAAGGACGAAACCGCCCACCACATCTTTTGCTGCACCGATGTACCCGATCATTCCAAGCAGGTTGCGAGAGGTCGCCGCGGTGGACTTGTTCGAGCCAATAACTCGAACGAAATCTGGCTACGCGTTCATTCTTGTAGCCGTGGAATTGACGTCGAATTTCGTTTGCTTTACTCCGCTGAGGAAAGCGACGGGGAAAACGGTGGCGGCGGCATTCGCGAACGATTTCGTGCGCGAGGTCGGGCCGGTGAAACGAGTGATATCGGATAACGGACCTCAATTCCAATCTAAACATTGGCTGCGGATATTGAGGCAGAGGAAAATAAAGCCGAATTTTATATCCTTGTTCCACCCGTCGTCTAACCCCGCCGAGAGAATAATGAGGGAATTAGGGAGGCTGTGCAGGCTATACTGTTATAGGAAGCATAACACGTGGGACATACACCTAAAGGCGTTTCAGGAGATCTTAAATGAATTGCCAAATGCCTCCACGATGTTGCCACCAGTGTTAGTGCTAAAGAATAAGGAGCCCCCTAATCGAATCAGGGAAGTCACACCTTGGCCAAAGGAAAGACAACCAAGACACAAGGAGGTCGTTGATCTCGCGCTCGAAAATATCAAGAATGCGGCAGACCGGAGGCAAAAGGCGTACCAAAAGAAAACGAGAAAAATTAAATTCTTCATTGGACAGAAGGTGTGAGTTCGGTCACACAAACTGTCAAACAGAGGTAAGGGAATCTGCAAGAAGTTCCTAAGCCTGTACAATGGTCTGTACCGTGTGTGCCGTATCCCTCATCCGAACACAATAGAAGTACAGACACTAAGGACGAGAAAATCGAGAGGGCTTCATCACGTATCAAACGTGAAACCCCTCATTGAATAAAAATTGTGGAACAATAGAAGATAGGTAAAATAGATTTAGAATATATTGTATACGTTGTGTGTAAAATGGATTAGGATAAATTGTATTCCGAGCAATAAGATGTACCATGTGATCAATGAGCAGACAAGTCGCACATGAAAGTAACGAGAGTAACGACGAAATTACTCCAGAAGGAGATAAATATGTAAGGAGAAAGATTAATCCGTATCCAGAAGTTGTGTTACAGGAAGGAGCGGTAACCAGAATGAAGAGGAACGATGCAAAAACCTCAAATGAGGTGTACAAAGGAAAAAGGGTGTAAGTTATCGTAGAAACCGGTTGTAGTAGGAGTAGCGGTAATTGTGTGTGTAGGATTTTGTTACTATAAGGCATGTTTTGGTTGTTAATTATATGTGTCGTTGTTGTTGTTGTGGTCTTCAGTCCTGAGACTGGTTTGATGCAGCTCTCCATGCTACTCTATCCTGTGCAAGCTTCTTCATCTCCCAGTACCTACTGCAACCTACGTCCTTCTGAATCTGCTTAGTGTATTCATCTCTTGGTCTCCCCCTACGATTTTTACCCTCCACGCTGCCTTCCAATACTAAATTGGTGATCCCTTGATGCCTCAGAACATGTCCTACCAACCGATCCCTCCTTCTGGTCAAGTTGTGCCACAAACTCCTCTTCTCCCCAACCCTATTCAGTACCTCCTCATTAGTTATGTGATCTACCCATCTAATCTTCAGCATCCTTCTGTAGCACCACATTTCGAAAGCTTCTATTCTCTTCTTGTCCAAACTATTTACCGTCCATGTTTCACTTCCATACATGGCTACACTCCATACAAATACTTTCAGAAATGACTACCTGACACTTAAATCTATATTCGATGTTAACAAATTTCTCTTCTTCAGAAACGCTTTCCTTGCCATTGCCAGTCTACATTTTATATTCTCTCTACTTCTACCATCATCAGTTATTTTGCTCCCCAAATAGCAAAACTCCTTTACTATTTTAAGTGTCTCATTTCCTAATCTAATACCCTCAGCATCACCCGACTTAAGTCGACTACATTCCGTTATCCTCGATTTGCTTTTGTTGATGTTCATCTTATATCCTCCCTTCAAGACACCATCCATTCCGTTCAACTGCTCTTCCAAGTCCTTTGCTGTCTCTGACAGAATTACAATGTCATCTGCGAACCTCAAGGTTTTTATTTCTTCTCCACGCATTTTAATACCTATTCCGAATTTTTCTTTTGTTTCCTTTACTGCTTGCTCAATATACAGATTGAATAACATCGGGGAGAGGCTACAACCCTGTCTTACTCCCTTCCCAATCACTGCTTCCCTTTCATGTCCCTCGACTCTTATAACTGCCATCTGGTTTCTGTACAAATTGTAAATAGCCTTTCGCTCCCTGTATTTTACCCCAGCCACCTTTAGAATTTGAAAGAGAGTATTCCAGTCAATATTGTCAAAAGCTTTCTCTAAATCTACAAATGCCAGAAACGTAGGTTTGCCTTTCCTTAATTTTTCTTCTAAGATAAGTCGTAAGGTCAGTATTGCCTTACGTGTTCCAGTATTTCTACGGAATCCAAACTGATCTTCCCAGAGGTCGGCTTCCACTAGTTTTTCCATTCGTCTCTAAAGAATTCGTGTTAGTATTTTGCAACTGTGGCTTATTAAACTGATTGTTCGGTAATTCTCACATCGGTCAACACCTGCTTTCTTTGGGATTGGAATTATTATATTCTTCTTGAAGTCTGAGGGTATTTCGCCTGTTTCATACATCTTGCTCAACAGATGGTAGAGTTTTGTCAGGACTGGCTCTCCCAAGGCCATCAGTAGTTCCCATGGAATGTTGTCTACTCCCGGGGCCTTGTTTCGACTCAGCTCTTTCAGTGCTCTGTCAAACTCTTCACGCAGTATCTTATCTCCCATTTCGTCTTCATCTACATCCTCTTCCATTTCCATAATATTGTCCTCAAGTACATTGCCCTTGTATAAACCATCTATATACTCCTTCCACCTTTCTGCCTTCCCTTCTTTGCTTAGAACTGGGTTGCCATCTGAGCTCTTGATATTCATACAAGTGGTTCTCTTATCTCCAAAGGTCTCTTTAATTTTCCTGTAGGCAGTATCTATCTTACCCCTAGTGAGACAAGCCTCTATCCTTACGTTTAACCTCTAGCCATCCCTGCTTAGCCATTTTGCACTTCCTGTCGATCTCATTTTTGAGACGTTTGTATTCCTTTTTGCCTGCTTCATTTACTGCATTTTTATATTTTCTCCTTTCATCAATTAAATTCAATATTTCTTCTGTTACCCAAGGATTTATACTAGCCCTAGTCTTTTTACCTACTTGATGCTCTGCTGCCTTCACTATTTCATCCCTCAAAGCTACCCGTTCTTCTTCTACTGTATTTCTTTCCCCCATTCCTGTCAATTGTTCCCTTATGCTCTCCCTGAAACTCTGTACAACCTCTGGGTCTTTCAGTTTATCCAGGTACCAACTCCTTAAATTCCCACCTTTTTGCAGTTTCTTCAGTTTTAATCTACTGGTCATAACCAATAGACTGTGGTCAGAGTTCACATCTATCCCTGGAAATGTCTTACAATTTAAAACCTGGTTCCTAAATCTCTGTCTTACCATTATATAATCTATCTGATACCTTTTAGTATCTCCAGGGTTCTTCCATGTATACAACCTTCTATCATGATTCTTAAACCAAGTGTTAGCTATGATTAAGTTGTGCTCTGTGCAAAATTCTACCAGGCGGCTTCCTCTTTCATTTCTTAGCCCCAATCCATATTCACCTACTACGTTTCCTTCTCTCCCTTTTCCTACACTCGAATTCCAGTCAGCCATGACTATTAAATTTTCGTCCCCCTTCACTATCTGAATAATTTCTTTTATTTCATCATACATTTCTTCAATTTCTTCGTCATCTGCAGAGCTAGTTGGCATATAAACTTGTACTACTGTAGTAGGTGTGGGCTTCGTATCTATCTTGGCCACAATAATGCTTTCACTAAGCTGTTTGTAGTAGCTTACCCGCACTCCTATTTTTTTATTCATTATTAAACCTACTCCTGCATTACCCCTATTTGACTTTGTGTTTATAACCCTGTAGTCACCTGACCAGAAGTCTTGTTCCTCCTGCCACCGAACTTCACTAATTCCCACTATATCTAACTTTAACCTATCGATTTCCCTTTTCAAATTTTCTAACCTACCTGCCCGGTTAAGGGACCTGACATTCCACACTCCGATCCGTAGAACGCCAGTTTTCTTTCTCCTGATAACGACATCCTCTGGAGTAGTCCCCGCCCGGAGATCCGAATGGGGGACTATTTTACCTCCGGAATATTTTACCCAAGAGGACGCCATCATCATTTAATCATACAGTAAAGCTGCATGCCCTCGGGAAAAATTACGGCCGTAGTTTCCCCTTGCTTTCAGCCGTTCACAGTACCAGCACAGCAAGTCCATTTTGGTTATTGTTACAAGGCCAGATCAGTCAATCATCCAGACTGTTGCCCCTGCAAGTACTGAAAAGGCTGCTGCCCCTCTTCAGGAACCACATGTTTGTCTGGCCTCTCAACAGATACCTCTCCGTTGTGGTTGTACCTACTTTACGGCTATCTGTATCGCTGAGGCACGCAAGCCTCCCCACCAACGGCAAGGTCCATGGTTCATGGGGGGATATGTGTCGTAGTTGTTACAATAGTGCATATTTTGTAGTTAATTCTCGGTTATACCTGTTACAGTAGCGCATGTACTGTAAAATAGAGGGGAAGGTTGCCCGAAATGAGAAATTGTGGATGCGAAATGTGTGACGTCACAAGGAATGCTTGCTATGTAGCTAGTAAAGAGTGCCTATGTGTGTATGTTGCATTTATGTGAGAAGAGTGAGAAATGAATGACTGAAGGTCATGGAAGTGTGATAACTTGGTCTTACGAATACTATAGGTCATAATCTAAAACAAATGGAATTCTAGTTCCATCCATTTCTTGTCCATCAGTAAAGAAAATATCCTAGGTTAATGTTGATTAAAATATCCCTATTATAAAGCCACTGAGGGATCAAATAAGGAATAAAAAAAATTGTTGTAAATTGATAGGATAATGATTCATGTATGAACAGGCGGCTAAATTAAAAGCCATGTTAAAATATCATTGGAAGGATACGCCCATAAGGCACAGTAGGAGAACGAGAGAGAGAAATAGAATCTGAGTAATGTAGGAAGACCTTATGGATTGCTGAGAACAGTCGGGGACTGTGATGGAAAATTTGTCTGAAATGTATCGGTATAGCCAAGCTTCCCTAAGTCTAGATTAGCAACCAGTGGAGAATGCAGCCGAGGAGACCGGGTCGCCGATGCAAGCAATTAGCGGCTAGACGTCGGCCGAGCGCACGGCACTTGGGATTCCCTAAGTGAAGGCCGTTGTCCGCGACTGTGTCAACACGCGCCGGAGGCGATTACAGTGCCTCCCACATGCAGGAACAAAGCGGTGGCTACCCAGGTAGCCGGCCGCAATCACGGAACAGACGAACAGTGAGCGGCGGTGACCTACATATGCCGAGCGCCCGCGCCAGCAGGTGACACGCCCCCAACTCTGAGGGCGCCGCACAGCAGCAGATGGTAACGGGCAGTCCGTATGGACGACCCGTGAGGTGACGCGCTGCCACGCCTGGTAGACATCGCCACAAACAAACCCGGGATGGAAACTGCAGCACCCGCAAGAGGCGAGCTCGGCGTATCCAGGTCAGGCGTCGCGGTGCAGCAGATCGAGGAAGGAGAACCGGTGCGCGCCAGGGGCGTGGCACCAGTGGCGGCGTGTCAACAACGTCACCACCACACGTACAACGTCCGCAGTACCGATTCAAGAGGCATGTCAAACTCACCACTTGAGTCGGACATGCCGGGACTGCAGACGGAAGAGAGAGGCGAGTGACGTTACCGACGGGGTGACGTCAGGAGTGTGGCTGTCGGCAATAATTGCGGATATGCTCACATATCGACTAGAGGTAGCCAGACGGGTCCGGGCGCTCACGATGCGGCACGCGGCGACGACTGCTAGGGGGATGCTATTCTGCCCTGGAGGTCGACGCCCACCTGACGCGGAAACGCGTGCCACCACGTCCTGAGCCAGCCGAAGTGGCCGTGCGGTTAAAGGCGCTGCAGTCTGGAACCGCAAGACCGCTACGGTCGCAGGTTCGGATCCTGCCTCGGGCATGGATGTTTGTGATGTCCTTAGGTTAGTTAGGTTTTACTAGTTCTAAGTTCTAGGGGACTAATGACCTCAGAAGTTGAGTCCCATAGTGCTCAGAGCCATTTGAACCATTTTTTGAACCACGTCCCGAGGCAGACATCAACGCGAGGCAACATGGGTCCTGGGGAGCTGACAAAGGTGAGGGAGCGGCCTGATGCAAGGAGGCGGCTGACATGATCGACGGAGAGCCTGCAGTCGCTGACACCTGCAGAATAACTTCCTCCCCTGTCCTCCAAGTAGCCCAAAACTGTGGTCCTCCAAGTACCCCGATCCCATAGTGAAGTGCAAGGTGATTGAAAGTGCCACGTACATTCAATATGTAGCGCGTGTGTTTACTTTTCAGCAGAACTGATTTTGCATATATTATGGCTAGTTACTAAGTAAATAGGGAAAGAGATGAAGAAAAAACTTTGACACGTCAATCCAGAAGTGAACGAACGAAATTGCTTAAAGATGTAATGTGATTTACTGAAAATTTCTCTAACTAATAGATTTTGTATGTTTTCTATGCTTCGCAAATGTTTCAAAGTGGGATACAAATGCGAAAAGACGCTAAGAATTTAAATGCCCACAAGCTTAATATCAACTTATCTATATGTTGTATGAAATTCAGTTCATTACATAATTTGTTTAAATTGTGCAATTTCAAGAATTTATGTGTTTTGATAGATCTTGTGAAATATTTCAAAGTGGGACACACTGGCAACAGGACTTAAATAATTTAAGTGCCCACAAAGATTTAAAAGTCTAGTATATGAGAACTGATTATGTTTGTCGAAAAATTTAAAGTTTTCACTCATGTTACACTTGAAAAACAGATGCTTGGTTTAGATGATAGGTAAAATTGGTGTTAAATTGAAATATTAATGGTAAATTGTATATGTTTCAATGATGATGTTTAAGAGGGGCAAAGGCCCATATGTTTATGTGTTAATAGCTGCATAATGCTCTCAGAAGGAGATAACCATGTGTGAGGGTTTTGAATGTTAAATTTTTTAGTCTGAGTTTTGAATTTGAATACTATGTTCTACGGAACGGATGAGGAGGATGTGTAATAAACTCAGTAAAGAATCAGATAGATAAATGACACACCTCCGACCACTAGGTTAAAAAAAATGCTTGAAAGTGCCCTTCCAAAAGCAAGGACACTTGCTACCCATTTTTTCGTCAGAAGGGGAGGGTTATGTAACGGCTCCATGTAAGCCGCTACATGGCTCGACCCCACAACTAAAGACACCTGAGTGCCCTTCCGACACTCAGGGAAGAGCCTGATGATAATTAGTAAGATAGGGTTATTTAAATATAGTTGTTGTTGTTGTGGTCTTCAGTCCTGAGACTGGTTTGATGCAGCTCTCCATGCTACTCTATCCTGTGCAAGCTTCTTCATCTCCCAGTACTTACTGCAACCTACGTCCTTCTGAATCTGGTTAGTGTATCCATCTCTTGGTATCCCTCTACGATTTTTACCCTCCACGCTGCCCTCCAATGCTAAATTTGTGATTCCTTGATGCCTCAAAACATGTACTACCAACCGATCCCTTCTTCTAGTCAAGTTGTGCCACAAACTTCTCTTCTCCCCAATCCTATTCAATACCTCCTCATTAGTTACGTGATCTACCCACCTTATCTTCAGCATTCTTCTGTAGCAACACATTTCGAAAGCTTCTATTCTCTTCTTGTCCAAACTAGTTATCGTCCATGTTTCACTTCCATACATGGCTACACTCCATACAAATACTTTCAGAAACGACTTCCTGACACTTAAATCTATACTCGATGTTAACAAATTTCTCTTCTTCAGAAACGCTTTCCTTGCTATTCCCAGTCTACATTTTATATCCTCTCTTCTTCGACCATCATCAGTTATTTTGCTCCCTAAATAGCAAAACTCCTTTACTACTTTAAGGGTCTCATTTCCTAATCTAATTCCCTCAGCATCACCCGACTTAATTCGACTACATTCCATTAGCCTCGTTTTGCTTTTGTTGATGTTCATCTTATATCCTCCTTTCAAGACACTGTCCATTCCGTTCAATATCTCTCCCAAGTCCTTTCCTGTCTCTGACAGAATTACAATGTCATCGGCGAACCTCAAAGTGTTTACTTCTTCTCCATGAATTTTAATACCTACTTCGAACTTCTCTTTTTTTTCCTTTACTGTTTGCTCAATATACAGATTGAATAACATCGGAGAGAGGCTACAACCCTGTCTCACTCCTTTCCCAACCACTGCTTCCGTTTCATGCCCCTCGACTCTTATAACTGCCATCTGGTTTCTGTACAAATTGTAAATAGCCTTTCGCTCCCTGTATTTTACCCCTGCCACCTTCATAATTTGAAAGAGAGTATTCCAGTTAACATTGTCAAAAGCTTTCTCTAAGTCTACAAACGCTAGAAACGTAGGTTTGCCTTTTCTTAATCTTTCTTCTAAGATAAGTCGTAAGGTTAGTATTGCCTCACGTGTTCCAACATTTTTACGGAATCCAAACTGATCTTCCCCGAGGTCCGCTTCTACCAGTTTCTCCATTCGTCTGTAAAGAATTCGCGTTAGTATTTTGCAGCTGTGACTTATTAAACTGACAGTTCGGTAATTTTCACATCTGTCAACACCTGCTTTCTTTGGGATTGGAATTATTATATTCTTCTTGAAGTCTGAGGGTATTTCGCCTGTCTCATACATCTTGCTCACCAGATGGTAAAGTTTTGTCATGACTGGCACTCCCAAGGCCATCAGTAGTTCTAATGGAATGTTGTCTACTCCTGGGGCCTTGTTTCGACTCAGCTCTTTCAGTGCTCTGTCAAACTCTTCACGCAGTATCTTATCTCCCATTTCGTCTTCATCTACATCCTCTTCCATTTCCATAATATTGTCCTCAAGTACATTGACCTTGTATAAACCCTCTATATACTCCTTCCACCTTTCTGCCTTCCCTTCTTTGCTTAGAACTGGGTTGCCATCTGAGCTCTTGATATTCATACAAGTGGTTCTCTTATCTCCAAAGGTCTCTTTAATTTTCCTGTAGGCAGTATCTATCTTACCCCTAGTGAGACAAGCCTCTATCCTTACGTTTATCCTCTAGCCATCCCTGCTTAGCCATTTTGCACTTCCTGTCGATCTCATTTTTGAGACGTTTGTATTCCTTTTTGCCTGCTTCATTTACTGCATTTTTATATTTTCTCCTTTCATCAATTAAATTCAATATTTCTTCTGTTACCCAAGGATTTCTATTAGCCCTCGTCTTTTTACCTACTTGATCGTCTGCTGCCTTCATCCCTCAGAGCTACCCATTCTTCTTCTACTGTATTTCTTTCCCCCATTCCTGTCAATTGTTCCCTTATGCTCTCCCTGAAACTCTCTACAACCTCTGGTTCTTTCAGTTTATCCAGGTCCCATCTCCTTAAATTCCCACCTTTTTGCTGTTTCTTTCAATCTGCAGTTCATAACCAATAGATTGTGGTCAGAATCCACATCTGCCCCTGGAAATGCCTTACAATTTAAAACCTGGTTCCTAAATCTCTGTCTTACCATTATATAGTCTATCTGATACCTTTTAGTATCTCCAGGGCTCTTCCCGGTATACAACCTTCTTTTATGATTCTTGAACCAAGTGTTAGTTATGATTAAGTTATGCTCTGTGCAAAATTCTACCAGGCGGCTTCCTCTTTCATTTCTTCCCCCCAATCCATATTCACCTACTAAGTTTCCTTCTCTCCCTTTTCCTACTGACGAATTCCAGTCACCCATGACTATTAAATTTTCGTCTCCCTTCACTACCTGAATAATTTCTTTTATCTCGTCATACATTTCATCTATTTCTTCATCATCTGCAGAGCTAGTTGTCACATAAACTTGTACTACTGTAGTGGGCGTGGGCTTCGTGTCTATCTTGGCCACAATAATGCGTTCGCTATGCTGTTTGTAGTAGCTAACCCGGACTCCTATTTTTTTATTCATTATTAAACCTACTCCTGCATTACCCCTATTTGATTTTGTATTTATAACCCTGTAATCACCAGACCAAAAGTCTTGTTCCTCCTGCCACCGAACTTCACTAATTCCCACCATATCTAACTTTAACCTATCCATTTCCCTTTTTAAATTTTTTAACCTACCTGCCCGATTAAGGGATCTGGCATTCCACGCTCCGATCCGTAGAACGCCAGTTTTCTTTCTCCTGATAACGACGTCCTCACTTCGATATATATACGATCATTTTAATATTAGATATGGTAATTGTCTGCAAAGTGTGAATGCGAACGTATGATGAGGTATGCGTGAGATGTCGGCTGTGGGTGTGCTATAGGCATAGTGGAAGCGTAGCCAACCTCGAATCTAGTAGAGCGCGACTGCACTGGACCAGAGAGGCATAAGCTCCACGCGCGTCATTAACGCTCGTTAGGTTGGCAAATAACCGTGTGCGGTATCTCCGAGTCCTTGCGGCCACGATGTGTGGACCCGGACGAGGGAGACCGTATCGGGGTTGTTGCTGGGAAGACCTGGGTGAGTAAGCACGCTCTGCTCTATCGCTCCGAAAGTTAGCGAAGATTTACAATTCCATGTTCACTTTGAACTTGGAAGTAACTTCCCTGCTGAGGAAAGCCACTATGATATTTCCTAGAATCATCTCGTTTAGGAGAGATAGGGAGATGATTTCTTTTGCCAAGTAATTTCACGGGAATTGCGTTCACTGCACTCGGGAGTGAACGGGCGCTCATTGCCGAGTAATACTCAGAATTGCTCAATTTGCATTTTAGTGTGAGTGTGAAGTATATATGCAAAGTGTATTTTATTTAAATGTGTTTATTGACTACTGATTGTGGAGAGATTGGTAACACGGGGTCCGCAGACCCCGTGCATTTCTTGGTGAGAAGCTTCAGCTCGACGTAATCACATTTCGGGATCGAGCTGGATCTTCTACGTAAATTCACGCGTGTGATTTAATTGTTCCTTCATAATATCCAGTAAAACTCGCGGAGTCAGTTAAACGTGAAGACGGGACTTGCCCGAATTAAAGTTACAGTGGGAACCATGTGCTCTCCCCCAATGTTGTCCCACTTGGTGTATGGGAACCTTCCTCCTTTATCTGTTAGATAAAATGAATAGAGTGAATGTTAGTGTGTATGGGTGTGGCTAAATGATGATAGAAATGTGCAGGCGGCAGTCATTGTCGATTCACGGCACATGTTAGCCTGATGTTTAACTAAGTTTATGTAGATATTATACTATTTGTATCGCGTCAGCATTCCATGATAAGTGAGAGGGAATATTTGAGATGGTAATGTTTATTGAATAAATGTGATTGTGTTATTATATAAATATGTTCTCCCAGCCACACCATATTCCCTTATCATTTCACAGAATATTTGGTATGCGTATTTCAGTTAATCACCTGTCTATGTCCCACTCATGGGCATATTTCATTTAATAAACTCTGTGGTATTAAAACTTCATTGTAATAATATTCTAATTCTAACTTGATCAAAACCACCGAATAAAACTGGATGATGTTGTCCATGGCTGAGAAAGGCGTGAAGGGACTGGGGAGGCAGATTACGCCTCCTGTGCAACAGCTATCCATCGCGTCTGAGGGACTGGCGAGATCCAGTTCCTCAGCAGACGCCAGAATGTCCACCGCATCCTCAGACGCAGAGTTGGAAGGTTGCGGTGGGACAGGTGCCACCGCAATGTCAGGATGCTTGGGACACTTTTTCTTTAACTGCTTTGCACGCCGTGCCCATGGTGTGTCTGGCTGGGAGGGCCTCACTGGGTCAGTCTCAGGGATGGATGACGACCAGGAGGCCCTACCACCGGCGACTGATGGTTGCTTTGGCACTGGGCAAAGCCTGGGATGGGAGGGCCCCAAGGAACCCCTTCCTGGCGAGATTAGCTGAAGAAGACTGAAGCTTCTCTGGCTGAGAAGGGGGAACTAATGTCCCTTATGGGTGGGGTGGTGTTGCTCCTGAAGTATATGGAACAGCAGCAACTGAGAATGAAGTGCCCCCCGCAACCAAGGGGTCCGGTGGATTTTGACATAGCTGAGAGGCAACAGTACGTGATGACATGGGAGAGGATCGTACTGGTGTTGCTGCAGCTTCATAAGTTGATGGCATTGGCACAGGATGTAGCCGCTCATATTTCCGCCTAGCCTCGGGGTAGGTCATGTGGTCCAGGGTCTTATATTCCATTATCTTCCATTCTTTCTGGAATATCCTACAGTCCGGCGAGCAGGGGGAATGGTGTTCTCCGCAGTTAACACAGGTGGGAGGTGGAGCACATGGAGTATTGGGATGCGAAAGACGTCCACAATCTCGACCTGTGATGCCGGAAGTATAGAGGAATGACATGTGCCCGAACTCCCAGCATTTAAAACACCGCATTGTGGGAGGGATATATGGCTTCGCATCACAGCGGTAAACCATGACCTTGACCTTTTCGGGTAAAACATCACCTTCGAAGGCCAAGCTGAAGGCACCAGTGGCTACCTGACGATCCCTCGGACCTCGATGGACGCGCCGGACGAAGTGAACACCTCGTCGTTCTAGATTGGCGCGTAGTTCATCATCGGACTGCAGAAGAAGATCCCTGTGTAATATAATATTCTGGACCATGTTTAAACTCTTATGGGGAGTGATGGTGACGGAAACATCCCCCAACTTGT
This sequence comes from Schistocerca nitens, assembly GCF_023898315.1. Classification (NCBI taxonomy): domain Eukaryota; kingdom Metazoa; phylum Arthropoda; class Insecta; order Orthoptera; family Acrididae; genus Schistocerca; species Schistocerca nitens. The sequence goes on from NW_026045897.1 coordinate 3,276,991, forward strand.
CACAAGTGAGCAACCTCTGTGACTGGGCAGATGATGCTGGTTTGATGAGAACTGACCCAGAGCGCATTTTGGACAAGCCCTCCATCTCCCCGAACTTGACCTCTAAATGCTCCACAAAAAACTGAGGCTTGGTCGACATAAATGATTCCCCATCAACTCGCGTACACACGAGGTACTGGGGTGAATTAGTCTCCACTGCCTTCTTTAGCCATACGTTCTTCCTATGGAGTGGCCAGGGAGGGAAATGATCTCTGATCAAGTTTCTTTCCATTGAGGTTAGACTTCGATCGCTTAGAGACTGCTGGTGGAGGCCCACCAGTGAGAGATAATGTACCATGCTTCATTGTGGGTCATCCGCCCTGATGCCACCCACTCTGACCATGGGCTCTCCCCACAGGCGCCACCCAGCCACAGCAAAGGCCACCTGGCAGGATGTACATCACGAGGGCAGAGATGGAAGTGCACAATGGAGGGAATGTATGCTACCTGGAACACACTGCAGCGGATGTGGCCGGAAGCTTGATGTAAGTCCATGACAATATCGGGTGTGCTAGATCTTAGAGCAAGATGGATATATAGAATGTACCACATAAGGCGTCCTTCCCCAAATGGTACGCACTAACGGAAAAATTTTGAAATGGAAAGGTCAAACCCCTTAGGGGACCATCACATTAACGGCCGGTACGGTTGAGACTCGTTTTAGTCGCCTCTTACGACAGGCAGGATTACCGCGGGACTGGCCTATTCTTCCCCCCTAACCCGCAGGGGGACACGCCAGATAGGAAATTTCCACCCCGCACGGAGAGACGTGGCGATGAAACGGCGATCTGTCATTGGGTTCCATTCAAAATGTCGTCCGCCAATTACAACGGCGAAAGGAAAAATATTTGGAAGAGGAGTTGAGCCGAGAGATGGGGGAGAAGCGAGACGGGAGTCATGGAGACACTGCCGAAGCGAGAGGACATGGGCGCTCGTCCACCCATCGCTAAAACCGACTTCCGACACCGTCGTAGCACAGCTCTGGCCACGCCACCGACAACGGGCAGACAATTCGCAGATCGCGGCTGGGCCCCGCCGCATAGCCGCGGTTGCTGGTGAGGGCAGCCGAATCCCGCCGCACAGTTCCGAGGCGACGCGCCGTATCGACGCAGTGCCTGCCGCCGACAGCACTACACGACGAACGATAACGGAGAATGGCATGACGATTCGTTCCCTCCCCCTTCCCCATAATAACTGAGTCGTATCCACGCCCACTAAAAAATCAGCCCTGAGATTCATACTTTTGTTTTGGTTTGTGTAAGGAGTAAAAAAATTACAGTAATGGCCATTGAAATTCCTACACCACGAAGATGACGTGCTATAGAGGGGAAATTAAACCGACAGGAAGAAGAAGCTGTGATATGCAAACGATTACATTTTCAGAGCATTCACACAAGGCTGGCGCCGGTGGCGACACCTACAGCGTCCTGACATGAGGAAAGTTTCCAACCGATTTCTCATACACAAACAGCAGTTGACCGGCGTTGCTTGGTGAAACGTTCTTGTGATGCTTCGTGTAAGGAGAAGAAATGCGTACCATCACGTTTCCGACTTTGAAAAAGGTCGGATTGTAGCCTATCGCGATTGCGGTTTATCGTATCGCGACATTGCTCCTCGCGTTGGTCGTGATCCAATGACTGTTAGCAGAATATGGAATCGGTGGGTTCGGGAGGGTAATACGGAACGCCGTGCTGGATCCCAAAGCCCTCGTATCACTAGCAGTCGATATGACAGGCATCTTATCGGCATGGCTGTAACGTATCGTGCAGCCACGTCTCGATCCCTCAGTCAACAGATGCGGACGTTTGCAAGACAACAACCATCTGCACGAACAGTTCGACGACGTTAGCAGCAGCATGGACTATCAGCTCGGAGTCCGTGGCTGCGGCTGACGCTGCATCACAGACAGGAGCGCCTGGTTGGTTGGTTGGTTGGTTGGGGAGACTAAAGGGACCAGACTGCTACGGTCATCGGTCCCTTTTTCCAAAAAACTAAAACCACCCAAAGATAAGGAAAAAAAACGGGAAAAAGGAAAGATGGCAGACGACACAGGACAAGAAAGACTCAGAGATCAGAGGAAACAAATTAAAATCACACAGAGTTTGAAGGTGGTTGGCCGACCACGGAGATAAAAAAGGAAAAGCCAACCACCGAGAACACATTAAAAACTCAGTTTAAAAACCGTAGGCCAAAGGCCAGAATCAACACAAAACAATTAAATAAAACATAAACACTCAGATTAAATGATAAAAAACCCCTACCCAAATAAAACACAAAACTAAGCCAGCCATAGCAGGGTCATCAGTTAAAAGGGCAGGAAGCGTATCAGGCAGCGCTAACGTCTGTCTCAGCACAGCTAAAAGTGGACAGTCCAACAAAATGTGGACCACAGATAAAACGGAGCCGCAGTGACATAGAGGTGGGGCCCCACGGCGCAATAAGTGGCCTTGCGTCAGCCGAGTGTGCCCAATGCGCAGCCGGCAGAGGACAACAGACTCCTGGCGGGAGACCCGCATGGACGACCGCCACACAGTCGTCGTCGCCTTGATAGGGCGAAGTTTGTTTCGCATGGGCAGGTTGCGCCATTCAGTGTCCCATAGGTCGAAAATATTGCGGCGTAAGATTGACCGCAAATCATTCGCCGGGAGGCCAATCTCCAGAGATGGTGCCCTGGTGGCCTCTTTCGCCAGGCGGTCAACATTTTCATTGCCAGGTATCCCAACATGGCCTGGGGTCCACATAAAGACCACAGATCGGCCGCAACGGGCAAGAGTATGCAAGGACTCCTGGACAGCCATCACCAGACGAGAGCGAGGGAAACACTGGTCGATAGCTCGTACACTGCTCAGGGAGTCGCTACAGATAACGAAGAACTCACCTGAGCAGGATCGGATATATTCTAGGGCACGAAAGATGGCGAACAGCTCAGCAGTAAAAACGCTGCAGCCAGCCGGCAAGGATCGTTGTTCATAATGGTCCCCTAGAGCTAGAGCATAACCAACCCGACCAGCAATCATCGAACCGTCAGTGTATACAACGCCAGAGCCCTGATACGCGGCTAGGATGGAAAGAAAGCGGCGGCGGAAGGACTCCGAAGGGACTGAGTCCTTCTGGCCCTGTGCCAAGTCGAGCCGAAGGCAAGGGCAAGGAATACACCATGGTGATGGCCTGGAAAGGAGGTGGAACAGTGAAAACCCTAAGCCCGGAGAGAATCTCTTTGACGCAGACCGCGATCGTACAACCTGACCGGGGCCGACGTTCTGGCAGATGGACGACCGATTGCGGGAACAGGAAACGATAGTTTGGATGCCCGGGCAAGCTAAAAACATGGGCAGCAAAAGCCGCCAGTAAATGTTGGCACCTCAATCGCAGTGGAGGGACACCTGCCTCCACAATTATGCAGTCCACTGGGCTGGTGTGGAAGGCACCAGTGGCAAGTCGGATCCCGCTGTGTAGTATTGGGTCCAGCACCCGCAACGCAGATGGGGATGCTGAGCCATAAGCCAGGATCCCATAATCCAGACGGGACTGGATTAACGTCTGGTAGAGCCGTAACAGGGTAGATCGGTCGGCGCACCAGCTGGTGTGGCTCAAGCATTGCAGAGCATTAAGATGCCACCAACACTTCTTTTTAGCTGCCGAATATGAGGCAGCCAAGTCAACTGGGCATCAAAAACCGCACCCAAAAACCTATGTGACTCTACCACAGCAAGAAGTTCGCCGTCAAGATAAAGCTGCAACATGATGCGGAGACAGAATTTCCCACCGCTGCAGCGAGCCCGTTTATTGCAATTAAAAACAGGCAGACACTATAGAGGGCCCCGAAGACCCCACACATGAAGCGCAGAAAGGATGTGATGATGCCATGTCGTATTGTACGCCTTCCGCATGTTGAAAAAGACAGCGACGAGATGCTGACGGCGGGGAAACGCAGTACGGTTGGCCGACTCCAGGCTCACCAGATTGTTGGCGGCGGAACGGCCTTTACAGAACCCACCCTGAAATGGAGCCAGAAGGCCCCGAGACTTCAGTACCCAATTCAAGCTCCGGCTCACCATCCGTTCAAGCAACTTGCAAAGAAGAGGCTAATGGGACGGTAGCTGTCCACCTCCAAAGGGTTCTTGCCTGGTTTCAGAATGGGGATGACAATACTTACCCACCATTGCGACGGAAACTCACCCTCGACCCAAATACAGTTGTAAAGGTCGAGGAGGCGTCGCTGGCAGTCCACTGAAATGTGTTTCAGCGTATGACAGTGGATGCTATCTAGCCCAGGAGCGGTATCAGGACAAGCGGCGAGGGCACTGTGAAATTCCCACTCACGAACATTGTAGGATTCAGGATGGTGGGTGCGAAAAGAAATGCGCCGACGTTTCATCCGCTCTTTAATGGAGCGGAAGGCCAGTGGGTAATTGGAAGAAGCAGAACTCAGAGCAAAATGCTCTGCCAAGCTGTTGGCAATGTCGTCGGAGTCTGTACAAACTGCTCCATTCAGTGAGAGTGCAGGAACGCTGACAGGGGTCCGATAGTCATAGAGGCGTCGGATCTTGGCCCAGACCTGCGATGGAGAGACATGGAGGCCGATGGTGGACACATACCGCTCCCAGCACTCCTGCTTCCGTTGGTGGATAAGGCGGTGGGCCCGCGCAAGCAGCCGTTTGAAGGTGATGAGGTGTTCAATAGAAGGTTGTCGCTTGTGACGCTGTAGCGAACGCCGGCGGTCTTTAATCACTTCAGCGATATCAGGCGACCACCAAGGCACAGTCCTCCTCTGAGTGGACAAAGAAGAACAGGGAATGGCGGATTCTGCGGCAGTAACGATGCCGGTGGTGACCGATTGAACCACCCCATCAATGTCATCATTAGGGAGAGGCTCAATAGCGGCAGTGGAGGAAAACAAGTCCCAGTCAGCCTTATTCATAGCCCATGTGTAGGGGCACCCAGAAGACTGACGCTGTAGCAGTTACAGAAAGATCGGAAAGTGGTCACTACCACACAGGTCGTCATGCACTCTCCATTGGACAGACGGTAAGAGGCCAGGGCTGCATATCGAAAGGTCGATGGCGGAGTACGTGCCATGCGCCACACTGAAGTGTCTGAAGGAACCATCATTTAAAAGCGAAAGATCGAGCTGTGACAATAAATTCTCAATGGTGGCGCCTCATCCTGTCGCCACTGACCCACCCCACAAAGGGTTATGGGTGTTGAAGTCCCCCAGTAACAAGAAAGGTGGCGGCAATTGGGCTGTCAGTGCAGCCAGGACATGCTGCGCGACATCACCATCCGGTGGAAGGTAAAGATTGCAGACGGTAACAGCCTGTGGCGTCCACACCCGAACAGGGACAGCCTCTAAAGCTGTTTGTAGAGGGACACACTCGCTGTGAAGAGAGTTAAGGATATAGATGCATACACCACCAGACACCGTTTCATAAGCTGCCTGGTTCTTATAATAACCCCGATAGCCACGGATGGCGGGGGTTCGCATTGCTGAATCCAAGTTTCCTGAATAGCAATGCAGAAGAATGGGTGAAGGCTGGTAAGTTGTCGGAGCTCAGCTAGATGGTGGAAGCAACCTGTGCAGTTCCACTGGAGGATGATATTGTCCATGGCTGAGAAAGGCGTAAAGGGACTGGAAAGGCAGATTACGCCGCTGGGTCACCTGCTGCCTCCAATGGAGCACCTGTGCGAGTGATATCCATAGCGTCTGAGGGACCAGCAAGATCGAGGTCCTCAGCGGACGCCAGAATCTCCATCTCGTCCACAGAGCTGGAAGGTTGCGGTTGGGTGGCTGCGACCGCGAGCTCCTTGGTCTTAGAGCTCATCTTCTTGGGTTTCTCACGCTGCTCCTTGGGTTTCACTGACTGGGAGGGCATCACCGATTAAGTCTCTGGGACGGAGGAGGATCGCGAAGCCCTACGACCAGCTGATTGTGGGCACTTACGCCACTGTCGGTCGTCAGCCTTCCCGCTGGTGGAAGGGAGGTACCCAAGAGACCCCTTGCGAGCGTGAGAAGCCGAAGAAGTTGGACACTTCTCCGGCTTAGAAGCGGGGACGGACGTCCGCGATGGGTGGGATGGTGTTGCTCCTGAGGTAGGTGGTGCAGGAGCAAACCGGTGGGTAGAGCCCCCCGCTGGCGAGGGGGCAGGAGGAGTTGTACTGCTCGTCGATCCGGCCGGAATTCGAGAAACTGATGGGGCTAGCACAGGTGTTGTAGCAGCGGCATAGGAAGATGTCATTCTCACAGGATGGTCGTATTTCCGTTTGGCATCAGTATAGGTCAGTCGGTCCAGGGTCTTATATTCCATGATTTTACGCTCTTTCTGTAAGATTCTGCAGTCTGGCGAACAAGGTGAATGGTGTTCCCACAGATGGGAGGCGGGGCACATGGAGTATTGGGATGTGATGGGCGTCCGCAATCTCGATATGTGAAGCTGGAAGTGCAGCACTTAAAGCACCGCATCGGGGGAGGGATATAGGGCTTGACATCACATCGGTAGACCATCACCTTGACGTTTTCCGGTAATGTATTACCCTCGAAGGCCAAGATGAAGGCACCGGTAGCAATCTGATTTTCCTTCGGACCCCGATGAACGCGCCGGACGAAATGTACACCTCGGCGCACTAAATTGGTGCGCAGCTCGTCATCAGACTGCAAAAGAAGGTCCTTATGGTAAATAACTCCCTGGACAATATTTAAACTCTTATGAGTTGTGATCGTAAAGGCAACATCCCCCAACTTGTCACAAGCAAGTAACCGTCGTGACTGGGCAGACGATGCCGTTTGTATCAGGACTGACCCAGAGCGCATTTTGGACAAGCCATCCACCTCCCCAAACTTGTCCTCTAAATGCTCGACGAAGAACTGAGGCTTTGTGGAGAGAAAAGACTCCCCATCAGCTCTCGTACAAACTAAGAATCGGGGCGAATAACTGCTACTGCCATCCTGAGACTTACATTTCTCCCACAGTGTGGCCAGGGAGGGGAACGTTTTCGGATCGTACTTCTGAGCATTAAATTGAGCCCGAGAACGCTTAGAGACTGCTGGCGGCTGGCTACCAGCGAGAGACGATGTACCACGCTTCATTGCGGGTCATCCGCCCTGATGCCACCTACTCCGACCAAGGGCCCTCCCCACGGGCTCCACCCAGCCTCAGCAAGAGCCACCTGGTAGGATGGCCATTGCCGGGAGTCCCGATACCCCAGGAGGATAGGCATCTACTCCTTGGCATATGTAGGGAGTTAACGGCGCAGGCATCAGTAGAGCGATCCCTGCATTGTCAGGCGCTACAACCAACAGGGTACATGGCAACCCCCCCCCCCCCCACAACGGACTGGCTACCGTGCTGGATTTTAGGTGACATGTCGTCCATGGTTATCGTCTGTGCAGAAAGTGGCACTGCACATCGCATGGCGGAAAGTTCATGCAGGAACGGATCCATGCCCAAGAGCTAGAGAGCGGGCAGGACTGCAATGCTACGACGAATAAGCTGGCGAAAGATCTCAACGCAAGATGGACACATTGCACGTTGTAAGGCGGCCTTCCCCAATCGGCTCGCTCTTCGGAAAAATGTTGAGATATGGTGGTCAAACCCGACAGGGGACCATTACATAAGGCCGAAACGTTGGAGACTCCTTTTAGTCGCCTCTTACGACAGGCAGGAATACCGCAGGCCTATTTTACCCCCGAGCCCGCAGGGGGACAGGAGCGCCTGCGATGGTGTATTCAACGACGAACCTGGGTGCACGAATGGCAAAACGTCATTTTTTCGGATGTATCCAGGTTCTGTTTACAGCATCATGATGGTCGCATCCGTGTTTGGCGACATGACGGTGAGCGCACATTGGAAACGTGTATTCGTCATCGCCATACTGCAGTAAGCATGCGTGATGGAATGGGGTGCCATTGGTTACACGTCTCGGTCACCTCTTGTTCACATTGACGACACTTTGAACACTGGACGTTACATTTCAGCTATTACGACCCGTGGCTCTACACTTCATTCGATCCCTGCGAAACCCTACATTTCAGCAGGATAATGCTGAAATGTAGGGTCCTGTACGGGCCTTTCTGGATACAGAAAATCTTCAACTTCTGCCCTGGCCAGCACATTCTCCAAATCTCTCACCAATTGAAAATTTCTGGTCAGTGGTGTCCGAGCAACTGTCTCGTCACAATACGCCAGTCACTACTCTTGATGAACTGTGGTATCGTGTTGAAGCTGCATGGGCAGCTGTACATGTAGACGCCACCCAATCTCTGTTTGACTCAATGCCCAGGCGTATCAAGGCCGTTATTACGGCCAGAGGTGGTTGTTCTGGGTACTGATTTCTCAGGTTCTATGCACCGAAATTGCTTGAAAATGTAATCACATGCCAGTTCTAGTATAATATAACTGTCCAATGAATACCCGTTTATCATCTGCATTTCTTCTTGGTGTAGTAATTTTAATGGCCAGTAGTGTAAATATATTTCTTTCATGCTGATCATATAAGAAATCTTTTGTATTCATACATTCATACATTAACATGAGCCGTGTGCGTCTAGCGTTGATGCCGTTTATAGCCTGGCATCTTGTAATAGCGATAGTGGCGTCTCTTTTCTTTTTTTAGTGTGTGCACTGGCACCACTACGTTTGCTCGCCTTGTCTTTCCGTGAGTGGCAGCACCAGCGTTTATCGATAGCGCGTTCTGTCGTACCATCTCTGGAGCGGCCTCTAGTATTTCCGGATCGTGTGTCGAGCTAGTGGAGTTGGGACGGAGCATCAGTGAGGTTCGGACAGCCAGTACTCGCCCGACCGCTGGCGACACACATGCACTGTCCAACGGATGGACGTGGTCGCGAGAGTGCACGGCCACGTCAAGGACCGGATTCAGCGAGTTTTAGTTGAATGGATCGTGATAATCGTGTTGTGCAACTTTCACCTGTGTGTGTGTCCGCCAGTCGAAGTGACCTCATGGCATTTAGTTGTCAGTCGACGATTTACACTGGGACCTTTCCCGTGCCTGCATTGAGTGGGGACGATCGTTGGTTCGTCGTTCGGTCGGTCGTCGCAGCGGACGACGTGCTTTTGGTCTTCCGACAGCTTCTGGCTTCTCTGTGTTTGTGCCGACTTATAATTCGGCCATGTCGTTTCACAGTGACTGGTTTTAGTATTGTGAGTTGAATTGTTTGCCCAGATGCGCGTGTATCTTGTGGTTTTGAATGAGCAGTTATTTTAATGCTGTCTGCGTACTGGATTTGGAGGGGAGAGTGGCGAATGGACATCAGTTCGGTTGGGGTGTAGCAGTGAGCAGGTCCGTGCAACGCGAGGGCAAGCAGGGGCCGCTGGCGGCGTGCTGCCACTGCCGGATCGAGGAGGGTTAGCTGCGAGAGCGACGACTTCGTTGCACACCGAACCCTGGTCGTTTAACAACCACGACTATTCTGAGATCTCGCCTTTGGTTGGCGGGTTGTTGCTCCTAGGGCCGCTGAGCCGGGCGGCAACGAGTGAAATGTTTCGAGGTGGTGAAATATTGCAGCTGTTTTTCTCTATTTGTTATTCATCACTGAATTTAGTATTATTCTTATTAGTGAAGTACAACCAGCGGCAATCTCTGCTTTGTGGCCGCTGACGCCCCAGTTACCTGCCTTGGAGGTTAGCGACTCTTCCATCAGTGTACCTTTCCTCATGGTGTTGATGCTGTCCGAACAGCGTGTAGTTTGACAACCTCTTGTATTGTACTGTGCATATTTTTTGGGCAGGTCTACCTTGGTTCTAGTGTTTCCTTAGGCCTTGGGTGTTTTCTGAAGACGTAGTGCTGTCTCTCTCTTCACTCTTGTCTAAAAATATTCCATTGTTGTACCGGTAATCGGACGTTAGGCGGATATGTTAGTCGGTTGGTCAGCGCTTAAGCTGCCCCTAGTTGAGTTGCCATTCTATTATGTGAGTACAACTCTTGGCTGCCTGTCTCACCTTACCTTATGTTCGAGTTGCCTTCCCAGGCCGACCCTTGGAACACTTGCTGAGAACCGCTTGGTCTGATTCCTTTGATTTTGAAGTTTTTTTTAAGGGTATTGTAATTTTATAATTATTGTTGGTGTGGCCTTCAGCCGAACAATAATGTCATTTCTTTCACAATAAGGCCTTCTGCCGTGTTACAATAAGTTTTTTTTAAAGCAAACTTGTTTTAAAAGCAAGGTATTTGTTGAGATGTGTGCTATTTGGAATTGTTTTCCTGACTTCTAATTCAGGCCTTGAGCCATTTGTTGTTTGAGGTTATTGTTGGTGGCCTTCGCGCCCAAAATTGTGGAATTTTTTCTGTGATAAGGCCTTCAGCCGTCAAACAGCCAGTTGTATGTTTTTAAGAGTTTTTTTTTATTTTAATTTCCTTAAATAAAGTTTAGGTATTTGTTGTGCAACCGAGAATATCTGATTACGGCCCCGTCCACAATCGTAACCTTGTCCTGCCCCATCATGAGAAATCAGGTCTCAAACACCTTAATTTCGTACCATTTGTGTTTGATTGTACTTAACGGTTGATATGAATTAATTGTCGGCTCCTAACGTGGGCCAATCTCATCAGTCATCTGCCCATCATTTCACGTCCGACAGCAGGGGGAAGAATTCACAGTTCACTACATTTCTGGCGCCCAGCGTGGGGCGACCTCATTGGTAACGTCGCGCAGATATCTTTCCACGAAATTTCAACCACCTTTTCCGAATGTGAAAATATTCTATTAACTGCCTTATTGATACAGGGGAATAACCATCGTAACAAATGAGAGAAATCAGAACTTCCATGTCAATATTTAGGTGTTCGTTTTTCCAACATACTATTGGAGACTCATGCCCACGTGGCTGCCTGTTAGTTTTCTATGATGCCGCCACAATCACTGTCTTTTTATTAATAAGATATTAAAAGTAAAGAAATATCAGATTTGCAGTGCAGACAACGCTGACAATTTTGCTGTGCAAAGTAACGTGGCATCCAAATGAAAATATCAGTTTTACGTCACGGGAAATGTTAACATTTTTCGTACAAAATGATGTGGCGTCAAATGGAATACACAAAGCCGGGAGGCGACGACCTAGTGCCTCCTCCTGTACACAGTCCTGTATTTTTGTAGCAGGGTACAGTACCAGAGGCACTAGTGGCTTTCCTACAGGGAGTCAATGCTAAAACCCAAAATATGAAGTTCATTATTGCATGTTAGCCACATACTGTCAATAAAATAAGACTAAAGACACAAAACACTTACATCTATACAAACTGCATTATTGGTGTAACCTTTGGTACGAAAATCACAGTAACGCATTAAATAAACATTACACAGCACCATACCGAGCATCATCGGACGCAATCATCTTCTTGGCGCTAGGGCCGCATTCAAAGCCAAACTTTATTCGTCCATTGAGCGTATAAACCTAATAAACGTAGGTGAAGGTATTAAATAAAATGCTCCTATTATATCATTACATACGGCTACGTTACGAAAGAGCATGTTACAACTAATATGCACCATCATGGGGCGTGCAGATTTTTGTCATACACATTTCAATAAGTGTATCAAACAATGACGTATGCGCGCACCATAAGGGCGGTATCAATACAATAATACATGCTTTTTCGCTCCGAAAGGATAACCGCAAGTACCGCTGACATACAACACAGCACATTTTTCTGTGTCCAATGCGTGCTGTACCTGAAACTGAGAACGCTGACAAACGTTAACTAACGATTTTTGATGCTCCTGAATAAATCTGTCTCACGATAGCAGCGCACTGTTTTTCTTTTATATTTGGATGTTCTTCACTCTCGTAATATCTTTATTGGTGCGACGAGCGCTACTTGCTAGGATGAGGCGAAGCTCCTCGTTGTTTTGTCGCCTTCATGCCGGCTGTCCGTAGCTTAGATGAGCCAGCTGCTGCCTTTTCTGCTCAGTATCTTTCCTCGCAAACTTTGACGACAGTGTTCTTAAGCATCTCCGAAGCCTCTGCAGTACTTTATACTACCTTCACTAGAGGCAACACAGTCGTACCATCGTCTGTCTCCTTCTCGAATTATTCCCGCACCGAGCACATAAGCTCACATGTCTGACCATGCAAAAAGTGAGTAGATCACTGAAGTTCCCATTTAACAACCATACGTTTCAACCCACTTCTGCTGCAAGCCTCAGACATCCTATTGCGCAAAATAAACTCGCCACACAGAAAAACAAAACACACACCGAAAACGGATCGCAGTATTAGCTTAACGGCCGCAAGCGTTCTCTGCAACTTCTGTAGCTGCCTCTTGTAGCAGGGAAATGTGACAACGGTGAACGGAACATAAGGCGAGGCTGAGCGCGTTCTCTGCACGGTTGTTGCTATTATTGTTGCCTTGTAAACAGCGAGCCATCAGTCAGTTTGTTACTGTGATCCGGGTATATAATATCTAGAGACGAGATATAAAGGTACTTCTGCACGCATGTGTTAAGTGCTTAAAAATGCATGCAACGCTGTTGTCAACTATTTGGCCAAAATATACTGGAGGAAAAGAATTGCAACACCAACAAGTAATTAATGTAGAGTAATGAACTTTTGGGAATATGTTTGTTTGCTTGACATATTTAAGTCATTAACATTCGAAGATCAAAGGTTAATGCAAGTGCTAGATAAACCATTGCACATGTGAAATGCAGGTGTAACCACCAGAACGTTGAATGCGAGAGTGCAAATGCACACGCGTCTTGTTGTACAAGTGCTGCGTGTCAGTTTGCGGGACGGTGTTCCATGCCTGATGCACTTATAGGGACGGTTAATGCCGTTTGTGGGTGACGCTGGAGTTGTCGTCCGATGATGTCCCATGTGTGCTCCATTGGACACAGATCTGGTGATCGAACAGGCCAAGGCAACATGTCGACGCTCTGAAGAGCATCTCAGGTTACAACAGCGGTCTATGCGTGATCGTTATCCTGCTGGAAAGCACCCCCTGGAATTCTGTTCACGAATGGAAGCACAACAGGTTGAAACTTCAGAATGAAATTTGCAGTCAGTGTGCGTGGGACAACCACGATGGTGGTGTAAGAAATCGCACGCCAGACAATAACTCCAGGTGCAGGTCCAGTGTGTCTCACACGCAGACAGGCTGGATGCATGTCTTCAGCTGGCCATCACTGGCACCGACGCAGGACCAGCTTTCATCAGAAAGCATAACAGACGTCCACTGTGCCGTGCAATTAGCTCTCGGTTGACACCACTGAAATCGCCAACGGTGGTTCCTTGGGATCAGTGGGGTGCATGCTACAGGGCGTCCTGCCTGAAGCTGTACTGCGGTGCCAACTGCTCCAGATGCAGCAGGATGCGCCGGAGCCGTACGCCGGACACGACGGCTCTCCCTCTCGGTAGTGCACGTGGCCGTAAGGAGCCCCGTCTTGTCGTGGCCACCACTGCCAGCAGAGATGTGCAGTGGCTACATTCCTGTCACGTCTTTATGCAGTATCACAGAAAAACGCCTGCCTCCTGGTGGCACTATTACAAGACATTGTTCAAACTCAGTGAGGTGCTGATAATGTTTTCTTGACCAACATCAACTCACCACTTCCAATCTCAAAGGTGACTAACGGTCACAACTGTTAGCGTGTATCTAAAGTAAGTATGATTTGCATCCTCATAGAGGTACCACCAACGCCTCCCTTATGCGACTGGCCACCAAATTACGTCGCACAAATCCTTCTTGGTATTGCGGTATTTGTTCCCGGCCTGTGGCCTGTGGCTTCTGATGCTAGCTTGCACAAAACTTTCTGACCGTTTTTTTTTTCCTTCAAGATATTTCTTAGTATCAAGTCCAATTTTATAGCCCGAAAAACTGTTCGATAACATTTCCTACAATGCCATGCCATCTGAAGTAGTATTGCCACAGAACACTATTTCCTTTGTTTTGGCGCGAGGACGGTGGCAATACTTGTCGTATGACCTAATTGTGAATCGCATTGTTGTACGAGTGATTTAATCCCCAACCAGAACCTCTAAATTAGAGGAGACTATTTCCCTGTTCACTGTCTGTTTTGTTTAGCAAAACTACGACTCGTACCAGCACAATGAAGTCGTCACTGTATTGGGGAGTACTGTTGGCGTCAGAATGTTTCCAGCCAAAACGGGGTCACAACGCTTGGACTGTCGCCAAAAACTGCAAGACATTTCCGGGTGTGCGTGCTTCCGCCTGCGATTCAGGCCAGTAGCGTTTCCAACAAAACGGGCGATGCGACGACGTCCTTAAAAGCCGGCCTCCTTCCGAAACTAGATTGCCTGCCAGTCATTGTCAACACTCTGCTACTCAGTCCTCGTTGGTGCAGCAGCAGGAAAGCTCAAAGATATCACTTACTTCCGTGAACACTGTCTCTCCCCTCCTTTAGTGGCAACCTTTTTTACTTACTCTATTTATTGGGCGGCTAGCTGTCCAGTTAGCTAGCCAATTACATTCTTATTTAATCCGTTTACAATTCCATATTAATTTGTTATGTTAACTGTGAAGTTTCGATACATATCAGTCTTTCTTACCTTTAGTGACTCAAAATTGCTCGAACATATAAACTTTCTTATTTTTGTGCCGTAAAATAACAGCAGATATCAATGTGGGACAAACTCATGCACTGGGGCAGTGCGGCTAAATATGGCGGTAATGGGCTGTGGCGACACACGACCGACGCCAAAGTCTTTGCTAATGGCACGACATCGCCTGTTGCGACTCTCCTGGTCTTTTGACCATGTCTGTTGTACCTGTCTCGAAAACGGTGGTCTAGTCAAGTGAGTTCCGATTTCAATTGGTAGGAGCGGATGCTACAGTTTTAGTGTGGCGCAGAATCCACGAAGGCAGAGGGATCCAAGCTGTCGACAAGGCTCTGTGCAAGCTGGTAGTTGCTCCACAATGGTGTGGGCTGTGTTTAGATGGAGCGCACTGGCTACTCAGGTCCAACTGAACCGATTATTGACTGGAAATGATTATGTTCGTACGTCTGGAGAGCATTTGCAGCCATTCGTGGACTTCATGTTCCCGAACAACGATGCAACTTTTACGGATCACAATGCGCCATGCTACTGGGCCACAAGTGTTCGCGACTGGTTTGAAGAACGTGCTATACAATTCGAGCGAGTGATTTGCTCACCCAGATGGCCCAACATGAACACCGTCGAACATATGTGGGACATTATTGAGGGGTCAGTTCGTGCACAAAATCCTGCGCTGGCAGCCGTTTCGCGAATGTGGATTGGTACAGAGGCAGCATGGATGAATATATCTGCAGGGGACTTCCAGTGACTTGTTATGTCTGTGCCACGTCAAGTTGCTGGGTTACTTCGTGCAAAACGAGGTCCAGCACCGTATTAGAACGTACCCCATGACTGTTGTCACCTCAGTATATGTTGTTGTTGTGGTCTTCAGTCCTGAGACTGGTTTGATGCAGCTCTCCATGCTACTCTATCCTGTGCAAGCTTCTTAATCTCCCAGTACCTACTGCAACCTACATCCTTCTGAATCTGCTTAGTGTATTGATCTCTTGGTCTCCCTCTACGATTTTTACCCTCCACGCTGCCCTCCAATGCTAAATTTGTGATCCCTTGATGCCTCAAAACATGTCCTACCAACCGATCCCTTCTTCTAGTCAAGTTGAGCCACAAACTTCTCTTCTCCCCAATCCTATTCAATACCTCCTCATAGGTTACGTGATCTACCCACCTTATCTTCAGCATTCTTCTGTAGCACCACATTTCGAAAGCATCATCAGTTATTTTGCTCCCTAAATAGCAAAACTCCTTTACTACTCTAAGTGTCTCATTTCCTAATCTAATCCCCTCAGCATCACCCGATTTAATTTCACTACATTCCATTATCCTCGTTTTGTTTTTGTTGATGCTCATCTTATATCCACCTTTCAAGACACTGTCCATTCCGTTCAACTGCTCTTCCAAGTCCTTTGCTGTCTCTGACACAATTACAATGTCATCGGCGAACCTCAAAGTTTTTACTTATTCTCCATGAATTTTAATACCTACTCCGAATTTTCCTTTTGTTTCCTTTACTGCTTGCTCAATATACAGATTGAATAACATCGGGGAGAGGCTACAACCCTGTCTCACTCCCTTCCCAACCACTGCTTCCCTTTCATGCCCCTCGACTCTTATAACTGCCATCTGGTTTCTGTACAAATTGTAAATAGCCTCTCGCTCCCTGTATTTTACCCCTGCCACCTTCAGAATTTGAAAGAGAGTATTCCAGTTAACGTTGTCAAAAGCTTTCTCTAAGTCTACAAATGCTAGAAACGTAGGTTTGCCTTTCCTTAATCTTTCTTCTAAGATAAGTCCGAAGGTTAGTATTGTCTCACGTGTTCCAACATTTCTACGGAATCCAAACTGATCTTCCCCGAGGTACGCTTCTACCAGTTTTTCCATTCGTCTGTAAAGAATTCGCGTTAGTATTTTGCAGCTGTGACTTATTAAACTAATAGTTCGGTAATTTTCACATCTGTCAACACCTGCTTTCTTTGGGATTGGAATTATTATATTCTTCTTGAAGTCTGTGGGTATTTCACCTGTCTCATGTGTCTTGCTCACCAGATGGTAGAGTTTTTCATGACTGGCTCTCCCAAGGCCATCAGTAGTTCTAAAGGAATGTTGTCTACTCCCGGGGCCTTGTTTCGACTCAGGTCTTTTAGTGCTCTGTCAAACTCTTCAAGCAGTATCTTATCTCCCATTTCATCTTCATCTACATCCTCTTCCATTTCCATAATACTGTCCTCAAGTACATCGCCCTTGTATAAACCCTCTATATACTCCTTCCACCTTTCTGCCTTCCCTTCTTTGCTTAGGACTGGGTTGCCATCTGAGCTCTTGATATTCATTCAAGTGGTTCTCTTCTCTCCAAAGGTCTCTTTAATTTTCCTGTAGGCAGTATCTATCTTACCCCTAGTGAGACAAACCTCTACATCCTTACATTTGTCCTCTAGCCATCCCTGCTTAGCCATTCTGCACTTCCTGTCGATCTCATTTTTGAGACGTTTGTATTCCTTTTTGCCTGCTTCATTTACTGCATTTTTATATTTTCTCCTTTCATCAATTAAAATCAATATTTCTTCTGTTACCCAAGGATTTCTATTAGCCCTCGTCTTTTTACCTACTTGATCCTCTGCTGCCTTCACTACTTCATCCCTCAGAGCTACCCATTCTTCTTCTACTGTATTTCTTTCCTGTCAATTGTTCCCTTATGCTCTCCCTGAAACTCTCTACAACCTCTGGTTTTTTCAGTTTATCCAGGTCCCATCTCCTTAAATTCCCACCTTTTTGCAGTTTCTTCAGTTTCAATCTGCAGTTCATAACCAATAGATTGTGGTCAGAATCCACATCTGCCCCTGGAAATGTGTTACAATTTAAAATCTGGTTCCTAAATCTCTGTCTTACCATTATATAATCTATCTGATACCTTTTAGTATCTCCAGGATTCTTCCCGGTATACAACCTTCTTTTATGATTCTTGAACCAAGTGTTAGCTATGATTAAGTTGTGCTCTGTGCAAAATTCTACAAGGCGGCTTCCTCTTTCATTTTTCCCCCCAATCCATATTCACCTACTATGTTTCCTTCTCTCCCTTTTCCTACTGACGAATTCCAGTCACCCATGACTATTAAATTTTCGTCTCCCTTCACTACCTGAATAATTTCTTTTATCTCGTCATACATTTCATCAATTTCTTCATCATCTGCAGAGCTAGTTGGCATATAAACTTGTACTACTGTAGTAGGCATGGGCTTTTTGTCTATCTTGGCCACAATAATGCGTTCACTATGCTGTTTGTAGTAGCTAACCCGCACTCCTATTTTTTTATTCATTATTAAACCTACTCCTGCATTACCCCTATTTGATTTTGTATTTATAACCCTGTAATCACCTGACCAAAAGTCTTGTTCCTCCTGCCACCGAACTTCACTAATTCCCACTATATCTAACTTTAACCTATCCATTTCCCTTTTTAAATTTTCTAACCTACCTGCCCGATTAAGGGATCTGACATTCCACGCTCCGATCCGTAGAATGCCAGTTTTCTTTCTCCTGATAACGACGTCCTCTTGAGTAGTCCCCGCCCGGAGATCTGAATGGGGGACTATTTTACCTCCGGAATATTTTACCCGAGAGGACGCCATCATCATTTAATCATACGGTAAAGCTGCATGTCCTCGGGAAAAATTACGGCTGTAGTTTCCCCTTGCTTTCAGCCGTTCGCAGTACCAGCACAGCAAGGCCGTTTTGGTTAGTGTTACAAGGCCAGATCAGTCAATCATCCAGACTGTTGCCCCTGCAACTACTGAAAAGGCTGCTGCCCCTCATCAGGAACCACATGTTTGTCTGGCCTCTCAACAGATACCCCTCCGTTGTGGTTGCACCTACGGTACGGCCATCTGTATCGCTGAGGCACGCAAGCCTCCCCACCAACGGCAAGGTCCATGGTTCATGGGGGAAGACCTCAGTATAGAACCAAATATAAAAGTATGAGCAGGCGATTTTTTGTTCTGGTGTGAGCTGTCTGGTGTGTAATTCTGGAGCCAATCAAATAACACGGTTGCTCTGTTTCGGTGCCTTCGCATCTAGAAATTTCGATATAAATGTCCGTCTCTTGAAAGTGTATTCTGACGTCGACAATGAGTATCGGCTGTCGAGCAAGGTTCGTGGCACTTGTGGGTGGAAGGATTTCCAGTGTGACGACTGCGTTATGACGTTTTTCCTGCTCACTAGCGTAGTGAGGATAGCCGAACGGAACGCGTTTCAAAATAACTAGTTCTGATGGGTTGCCCTCGAAATTTGGTTAGCTTAAAACTTTGATTCTGTAGAGCTGTGCAAGGTAACACCGGTGTCTACTTTGTACCTTCATTATTGATGTTGTATGACTGTGATAATTTTTATTTGGAATTCCGTGCACTTTCTCGACTGAATTTTGTCGTCTCTTGATCTGACAGGTTTTCCAGAATCGGGCCATTCATCAGCTGCCCCTTCTGCTAAAAAATTACGAAACATGTATGTGGGAGACAAACGTACAAAGAAAGGTACTCCTCTTTTTGTTAGTTGTTAAGTTATTTTGTTGTTTATACTTACAGAAAGCCCTTTGATCCAGAGAAGTTGCACACTGACAATTCCTTTCATTTACGACGTTTTGAAGTTCTTAGACTGACGTTCTATTTTTTTCCGAGAATCTGTTATTATCATAAGACCGTTGATATTACACAATGAGTGTTTGACTGCCTCTCTTTATTACCAACGTGGCGGCGACTTCAATGTGTCCGATCACCTCCCTGTACCTAAAGTAAGAACATACCAGACGTACCATAAGTGGAGAAAGTATGGGAAGAAGACGAATGCCTTGGAGACCGCCCATACTACGGAATCATATCTCATTAAATAAAGTTTACCGACAAATTCCTCAGAATCGTTTACTTTAGAAGCAGGTTGTGAGCAGCAGAACTGGATATCTTGGCTGAGATTTACTTTAAGCTGAAAAGAATCAGGAAAAAACTTATCGCTGGATGCTCTTCCTTTCTTACCTCGTTTTCAAACTGAGCAGCCTTCCTACAAAGAAACAGCCCGAGGCATAGTTAGGAGTTTAAAAGCGTTTACAGGTCAGCAACGATTAAGAACAAACGATTCTGTTATTCCAGGGAGAAACGAGTAGAATTTTATGTCGAAGAAGCCACAAGATGGGATTTCGTTTCTACCAGCATTCTTAATATTCAGTGCTGTTATTTGTGTTACTAAATGAACATGTCACTGCCTCATCGTAGTACGATGGGATGATCTTCCATCACCGTAATTACAGCTACGGGGTAATTTTGTAATTTGGAAATGCTTCCTGGTAAGTCTTTGTTTCACACTGAAAATTTATGACTGGCTAAGAAGTCCACACGTCTTCGGTAAGTCAAAGTACAGGACGGCTACACGGTAATTAAATTTTCACTACTTGTGCCAGTGCAGGCGGAAAACTATTTTCCGTATCGGCACACAACTCTTTAGAAATCAAATGGTTCAAATGGCTCTGAGCACTATGGGACTTAACTGCTGAGGTCATCAGTCCCCTAGAACTTAGAGCTACTTAAACGTAACTAACCTAAGGACATCACACACATCCATGCCCGAGGCAGGATTCGAACCAGCGACCGTAGCAGTCGCGTATAGAAATCATGATCATATAGTGCGCTGAAGGATTTGCGTTGTTAGTAAACTTGACGTCACGGTTTGCCGTACGGTGACGTAAGTCTGAAACACGAGCATCCGTGTGCACTACAGCTGCACACAGTAACACGGGTCTCAACAAGGAGAGCAGCGTTTTGTTCGTAAAGCAGTTTCATCAGAAGAACAGCAGCAGTGCTGCCGCTCTCCGCGAGTGTCGAAGCGTTAAAGAAATACGGGATGCTTCACGCAGGGGTGTTTGAAGAACATGATTCGGAAGTTCGAATTAACAGGCGACTTGGATATTGCTTCGGAGAGAGGTCGACGGTCAATTGCGCCTCAAATGGTTGAAGAAATTACTGTTGCCGTGACTGAGAATGCTGGGCGCACTCTGCGATCTCGAAGCCGCGCACGAGCTGTGTCACGACAGCTGAAGATTCCGTGGTCCAGCGTTCGAAAGCCGCTGCGAACATTTGTGAAATAGTATATGCAGAGCTGTGCCCGGCTGTCGTGGATGCAGATGGTCGTCACATCGAGCAACATTTGTAACCTGGAACGTAAGCGTGGTACACAATTAACAACTTTTACCCTGTCAAGTGGCGATTAAAGTGTGTTTCTTTCAATGGTTCATACGTTATCTTCTGCACACAAATGTTTCCACAAAGTTTCACTGTGCTACGATAACTCGTTTTTCACAGGGGCCCCCTCACGTACCGGAAGTTTAATTATAACCACCATGTAGTCGTATTAGTAAGCTAATCAGTGGGTATCCTAAGTTCTTTGAATTGCTTTTCTTGTCTTCTTCAAATGTCTCTGAGCACTATGGGACTTAACATCTATGGTCATCAGTCCCCTAGAACTTAGAACTACTTAAACGTAACTAACCTAAGGACAGCACACAACACCCAGCCATCACGAGGCAGAGAAAATCCCTGACCCCGCCGGGAATCGAACCCGGGAACCCGGGCGTGGGAAGCGAGAACGCTACCGCACGACCAAAGATGCGGGCCTTGTCTTCTTCATCAACCAAAATCGAATGACTCGTATTACACACAACCTATATGATTCATATACAACTATTTATTTGTTACTTCGCTGGTTCATTTGGGCAAAACAGGCCCATATGCTACGTTCCCAGCAGGTCTTGAAATGGGTTTTTATGCCACCCAAAGCATTAAAGTACTGACACTAAATTATATCAATAAAAACTGCGGCATCCACTTTCAGTACTAAAATGTATCTTAAAAATTTTTTATAATGCAAATAAACTTCAGTGTCTTAATGGGTATTATACTGTGAATAATGGGTAATGTCACTGATTAATTATCAGACGTTAATGAAAATTCAGAGATTGTACGTACGAAATATAAAAGGAGATCTCTGCCAACATGTAAGAAAACTACTTTCATTTCACTTAAAAGAAATTATTTTTGAAGGAATGTTTTACATCTGTTATGGCCTTTAGTATAGTAAGAGGTAATGATGCCGAAATCCCAAATTGTGTCTCTTTATGAAATAGTAATACTTACATTCATACACTACTGGCCATTAAAATTGCTACACCACGAAGATGACGTGCTACAGACGCTAAATCTAACCGACAGGAAGAAGGCGCTGTGATAGGCAAATGATTAGCTTTTCAGAGCATTCACACAAGGTTGGCGCCAGTGGCGACACTTACAACGTGCTGACATGAGGAAAGTATCCAACCGATTTCTCATCCACAAACAGCAGTTGACCGGCGTTGCCTGGTGAAACGTTGTTGTGATGCCTCGTGCAAGGAGGAGAAATGCGTGCCATCACGTTTCCGACTTTGATAAAGGTCGGATTGTAGACTGCACAACCATCTGCACGAACAGTTCGACGACGTTTGCAGTAGCACGGACTATCAGCTCGGAGACCATGGCTGCCGTTACCCTTGACGCTGCATCACAGACAGGAGCGCCTGTGATGGTGTACTCAACGACGAACCTGAGTGCACGAATGGCAAAATGTTATTTTTTCGGATGAATCCAGGTTTTCTTTACAGCATCATGATGGTCGCATCCGTGTTTGGCGACGTCGCGGAGAACGCACATTGGAAGCGTGTATTCGTCATCGTATACTGGCGTATCAACCGGCGTGATGGTATGGGGTGCCATTGGTTACACGTCTCGGTCACCTCTTGTTCACATTGACGGCACTTTGAACACTGGACGTTACATTTCAGATGTGTTAGGACCCGTGGCTCTACCCTTCATTCGATCCCTGCGAAACCTGACATTTCAGCAGAATAATGCACGACCGTATGTTGCAGGTCCTGTGCGGGCCTTTCTGGATACAGAAAATGTTCGACTGCTGCCCTGGCCAGCACATTAGCCAGATCTCTCACCAATTGAAAACGTCTGGTCAATGGTGGCCGAGCAACTGGCTCGTCACAATACGCCAGTCACTACTCCTGATGAACTGTGGTATCGTGTTTAAGCTGCATGGGCATCTGTACCTGAACACGCCATCCAAGCTCTGTTTGACTCAATGCCCAGGCGTACCAAGGCCGTTATTACGGCCAGAGATGGTTGTTCAGGGTACTGATTTCTCAGGATGTATGCACCCAAATTGCGTGAAAATGTAATCACGTATCTGTTCTAGCATATTTGTCCAATGAATAGCCGTTTATCATCTGCATTTCTTCTTGGTCTAGCAATTTTAATGGCCAGTAGTGTACAAATCGGTATCGGCCAGTTGTTGCTGTGAACCTTTGGATATCATCATACTGAATTACTTTTATCGAATTTCCTTCTTTCAGAAAGATGTATCGAGAAATTGTGCTCACACTGCTCGAAGGCAAAGGGAACGATTGCTCAACTAATATAGATATATATCCTGTTTTGCCAAACCAACAGTACTATATACCAACAGTAATAGTACTGCTCTTCGCGAGTATCGCCGTATTAAAGGCGTAAGGAATGCTTCTCTTTAAGCACCGGCGCTGAAGAACATGATTCTGAAGTTCGAATTTGGTGTTCTGGCCCGAGCTGCCCTAGTTGGCGGTCATGTGTGCGTGACGTCTGCTTGACTGTGTGAATCAAGGGAGTAGACTGACGTGGACTGTAGCCATGAGAAGCCGTTGATCTTACACTGTAGGCACCGTTTACTAGGGGATTGTTCGGGATTCCTTCCTTAACGGGATGAAGTAGGGGATGAAATGTTTTAAGAAAATATGTCGCTGTTAACACAATTTTGAAGCTAGATCAATGAAAATTGGTAACTGGTTTCTAAGTGATAAATTAAGAAACACATGTTTCAGCACTTTTGGAAACGACCACTAAGGGGGTAAAATAGTGAGTCAAAGTGCTTTTTGAAAATAAATCATTATTAAAGTACTACTACAGCATTTTTAAAGCTACCTCTATGGAAATGGGTATTTGACTTCTCAATGGCAGATGAAAAAATTACATATTTAAGCATGTTTGGAAATTCAATGTCTAATGGGGTGATATAGAAGCTGAATGAAACATTATTACTGAAGTACTGAAGCATTTATAGAGCTATGTCTATGAAAACTGGTATTCGACTTCACAGTTGAAAATAACAATTCCACGTTTCATATTAGAACAAATAAGCCCTCGGTCACAAATATTAAGTCAAAATTGACCAGGTTTCGACGCTACTATGAGCGTCGTCTTCAGAATTAAAGGTTGGTTGTGGGATTAGAGGGACCAGACTGCTACGGTCATCGGTCCCCTTTTTCCAAAACTTAAAACACACACACAGAATAAAAACGTCAATGGAAAGGACGACAGACGACACAAGACAAGAAAGACTTAGACAGAGACCAGACAAAAGGAATTAAAACACACAGAGTGGGACAGTGGTTGGCCGACCATAGAGACAAAAAGGGAAAGGCCAACCACCGACAGACACATTAAAAACTCAGTCTAAAACCGTAGGCTAAATGCCAGGTTCAACAGAAAAAAAGGATAAACACTTAGAGTAAATGATAAAAGCCACCTGCCCGAATAAAACACAAAACTAAGCCTTCCACGACAGAGTCATCAGTTGAAAGGGCAGGGAGCGTATCAGGCAGCGCAAATGTCTGCCCGAGCACAGCAAAAAAGGGCACAGGCCAACAAAATGTGGACCACCATAAAGGCCAACCCGCAGCGACATAGAGGCGGATCCTCACGACACAGTAAATAACTGTGCGTCAGCAAGGTGTGGCCAATACGGAGCCAACAAAGCACAACTGAGTCGCTGCGAGTGGCTCGCATGGAGAAACGCCACACAGTCGTCGTCTCCTTGACAGCACAGAGGTTATTGGGTGTGGTCAGATCGCGCCATTCAGCGTCCCAAAGCGCATAAACTTTGCGGCGGATGACTGCTCGCATATCAGTCTCCGGGAGGCCAACGTCCAGAGTTGCTTCACTGGTGGCGTTTGGCCAAGCGGTCAACATGTTCATTGCCCAGGATGCCGACATGACCTGGGGTCCACGCAAAGACCACAGAGCGGCCACAATGGGCAAGAGTATGGAGGGACTCCTGGATGGCCATCACCAGACGAGAGCGAGGGAAGCACTGGCCGATAGCTCCTAAACTGCTCAGGGAGTCGCTACAGATAATGAAGGACGCACCTGAGGAGGAGTGGATATACTCTAGGGCACAAAAGATGGCGACCAGCTCAGCAGTGAAAACGCTGCAGCCAGCCAGCAATGAATGTTGTTCGTAGTGGTCCCCTAGAGTGAGAGCATAATCGACACGACCAGCAACCAACGAACCGTCAGTGTAAACAACGCAAGAGCCCTGATACATGGCAAGGATCGAAAGAAAGCGCCGGCGGAAGGCCTCCTGTGGGATGAAGTCGTTCGGGCCCTGTGCCAATTCGAGCTGAAGGCAAGGGCGAGGCACCCACCATGGGTGTGTATACAGAGGGGCCCAGAAAGGAGATGGAGGAAGGAAAACCCCAAGCCCAGAGAGAAGCTCTCTGACGAGGACTGCGATCGTACAACCCGACCAGGGCCGACGTTCTAGGAGCTGGACGACCGACTGCGGGAACAGCTGGTGTGGCTCAATCACCGCAGAGCATTGAGATGCCACAAACACATCTGCTTAAGCTGCCGAATATTTGGGAGCCAAATCAACCGGGCATCAAAAACCACACCCAAAAACCGATGTGTCTCCACCACAGAAAGAAGTTCACTGGCAAGATAAAGCCGTGGCTCAGGGTGAACTGTTCGTCGCCGGCAGAAATGAATAATACAGGTCTTGGCAGCCGAAAATTGGAAGCCATGCGCTACAGCCCAAGACTGCACCTTGCAGATAGCGCCCTGCAGCTGAAGTTCAGCAGCGGCAATGCCAATGGAGCTATAGTAAAGGCAGAAGTCGTCAGCATACAACAAAGGGGAGACAGACTTTCCCACCGCCGCAGCGAGCCCGTTTGTTGCAATTAAAAGCAGGCAGACACTTAAGACAGATCCCTGTGGTACCCCGTTCGCCTGAATTTGGGAGGAACTATGGGAGGCCACAACTTGCACGCGGTAGGTACGATGCGACAGAAAATTTCGTATGCAAATCGGCAGCAGACCCCGAAGACCCCAATCATGAAGTGTACAGAGGATGTGATGGCGCCATGTCGTATCGTACGCCTTCTGCATGTCGAAAAAGACAGCGACGAGGTGCTGACGGAGAGCAAAGGCCGTACGGATGGCTGACTCCAGGCTCAACAGATTGTCGGCGGCAGAGAGGCCTTTACAGAACCCACCCTGAGACGGAGCCAGGAGGCTGCAAGACTCCAGTACCCAATTCAACTGCCGGCTCACCATCAGTTCGAGCAATTTGCAAAGAACGTTAGTGAGGCTTATGGGGCGGTAGCTGTCCACCTCCAAAGGGTTCTTGCCAGGTTTCAAAACGGGGATACAAATGCTTTCCCACCATTGCGACAGAAACTCACCCTTGACCCAAAGACGGTTGTAAAGGTCGAGGAGGCGTCGCTGGCAGTCCACTGAAAGGTGTTCAGCATCTGACAGTGGATGCGATCTGGCTCAGGAGCTGTATCAGGGCAAGCAGCTAGGGCATTGTGAAATTCCCACACACTGAATGGAACATTGTAGGATTCAGGGTGGTGGGTGCGAAATGAAAGGCTCCGACATTCCATCCACTCTTAATGGAGCGTAAGACCAGTGGGTATTTCGCAGAAGCTGGACTCAGAGCAAAATGCTCTGCCAAGCAGTTTACACTTACATCGGGGTCAGTACAAGCTGCTCCATTCAATGAGAGCGCAGGGACATTGACAGGGAACCGATAGCCATAGAGGCGTCTAATCTTGGCCCAGACCTGCGATGGAGAGACATGGAGGCCAATGGTGGAGACATACCGTTCCCAGCACTCCTGCTTGTGTTGGCGAATAATGCGGCGGGCCCGTGCACGGATCCGTTTAAAGGCGATGTTTTCTGAAGATGGATGCCGCTTGTGACGCTGGAGCGCCCGCCGGCGATCTTAAATCGCCTCGGCGATCTTAAATCGCCTCGGCGATCGCAGGCGACCACCAATCCACAGCCGTCAGCTGAGGGGACCCAGAAGAACTGGGAATGGCAGATTCTGTGGCAGTAACGATGAGGGTGGTGACTGAGTGAACCACCACGTCAATGGCTTCATGAGAAACAGGTTCAATAGCGGCAGTGGAGGAGAACAAGTCCCAGTCAGCCTTATTCATAGCCCACCTGCAGGGGTGCCCAGAAGAATGACGCTGTGGCAGTGACAGAAAGATCGGAAAGTGGTCACTACCACACAGGTCGTCATGCACACTCCATTGAACAGACAGTAAGAGGCTAGGGCTGCAGACCGAAAGGTCGACGGCGGAGTACGTGCCATGTGCCACACTGAAATGTGTGAAGGCACCATCGTTTAAAAGGGAGAGGTCGAGTTGTGCCAATACGTTCTCAATGGTGGCGCCTCGACCTGTTGCCACTGACCCACCCCACAGAGGATTATGTGCTTTGAAGTCGCCCAGTAACAGGAACGATGGCGGCAATTGGTCTATCAGCGCCGCCAGGACATGCTGTGGGACATCATCATACGGTGCAAGATAGAGACTGCAGACAGTAACAGCCTGTAGTGTCCACACGCGAACAGCGACAGCCTCTAAAGGTGTTTGTAGAGGGACAGACTCGCTGTGAAGAGAGTGAAGGATATAGACGCCACCAGACACCCTTTCATAAGCTGCCCAGTTCTTATAATAACCCTTGATACCCATGGAGGGTGGGGGTTCGCATTGCTGGAAACCAAGTTTCTTGAAGAGCAATGCAGAAGAAAGGGTGAATTCCGAGAAGCCAGAGCTCAGCAAGTTGGTGGAAGAAACCGCCGCAATTCCACTGGAGGATGACGTTGTCCATGGCTGAGAAAGGTGGGAAGGGACTGGGGAGGCAGATTACGCCTCCTGGGCCCCTGCTGCCACCAATCCACTACCTGTGCAACAGCTATCCATCGCGTCTGGGGGACTGGCGAAATCCAGGTCATCAGCGGACGCCAGAACCTCCACCTCATCCTCAGACGCAGAGTTGGAAGGTTGCAGTGGGATGGGTGCTACCGCAATGTCAGGATGCTTGGGAGCCTTTTTGTTTGACTGCTTTGCGCGCTGTGCCTTTGGTTGTTCTGCCTGGGAGGGCCTCACTGGGAACGGATGACGACTGTGAGGCCCTACGACCAGCGACCAGTGGTTACTTCAGAAACTTGCGGGTGTCCGTTTTGGCACTGGGCCAAGCCTGGGATGGGAGAGCCCCAAGGGACCCCTTCCTGCCGAGACCAGCTGAAGAAGTCTCAAGCTTCTCCCGCTGGGAAGTGGGAACTAATGTCCCCGATGGTTGGGGTGGTGTTGCTCCTGAAGTAGATGGAGCAGGAGTAACAGGGAGTGAAGTGCCCCCCACAATCAAGGGGGCCGGTGAATGCTGACATTGCTGAGAGCCAACTCTACGTGACGACACGGGAGAGGATCGAACTGGCGTTGCAGCGGCGGCATAAGTTGATGTCATTGGCACAGGATGTAGCCGCTCATATTTCCGCCTAGCCTCGGTGTAGGCCAGGAGGTCCATTATCTTCCTTTTTTTCTGGAATATCCTACAGTCCGGTGAGCAGGGGAATGGTGTTCTCCACAGTTAACACAGATGGGAGGCGTGGAACATGGAGATGTGAAGGACGTCCACAATCTCGACACGTGATGCTGGAAGCACATCGGGATGACACATGCTCAAACCTCCAGCATTTAAAACACTGCATCGGAGGAGGGATATATGATTTCACGTCACAGCGGTACACCATCACCTTGACCTTTTCGGGTAAGACGTCACCCTTGAAGGCCAAGATGAAGGCACCGGTAGCTACCTGATTATCCCTCAGACCTTGATGGATGCGCTGGACGAAGTGAACACCTCGTCGTTCTAGGTTGGTGCACAGTTCATTGTCTGACTGCAGAAGAAATTCCCTGTGGAATATAATACCCTGGACCATGTTTAAACTCTTATCGGGTTTGATGGTAACGGAAACATCCCCCAACTTATTGCAAGCGAGCAACTTCTGTGACTGGGCAGAGGATGCTGTTTTGATGAGAACCGAACCAGAGTCCATTTTGGACAAGCCTTCCACCTCCCAGAACTTGTCCTCTAAATGCTCCACAAAAAACTGAGGCTTGGTCGACATAAATGATTCACCATCAACCCAGGGAGGGAAATGATCTCGGATCATATTTCTTCCTGTGTCTGCTGGAGGAGGCCCAACAGTGAGAGATGATGTACCACGCTTCATTGTGGGTCATCCGCCCTGATGCCACCCACTCCAACCAGGGGCTCTCCCCACGGGCGCAACCCAGCCACAGCAAAGACCACCTGGCAGGATGGCCTTTGCTGGGAGTCCTGATGCCCCAGAGGGATAGGCATTTACTCCTTGGCATACATGGGGAGGTAGCAGCTCAGACATCAGCAGTGCGATCCCTGTGCAGTCAGGGGGCTACCACCAAGAGGGTACATGATGACCCCACCACAATGGACTGGCTACCGTGCTGGATGTCGGGTGTCGAAATCCATGTACATCACGAGGGCAAAGATGGAAGTGCACAATAGAGGGAATGTATGCTACCCAGAACACACTGCAGCGGATGTGGCTGGAAGCTCGATGTAAGTCCAACTCCATGACAATATTGGGTGTGCCAGATCTTAGGGCAAGGTGGATATAGTATGCACCACGTAAGGCGTCCTTCCCCAAATGGTACGCACTAACGGAAAATTTTGAAATGGAGTGCTCAAACCCCTTAGGGGACCATCACATTAAGGGCCGAAACAGTTGAGACTCCATTTAGTCGCCTCTTACGACAGGTACGAATACCGTGGGCCTATTCTTACCCCCGAACCCGTAGGGAAGGTTCAGGATTAAACTAACTGCTCTAAAACATAATAGGTACATAAGAGATTGATAAACTCAGGGCCGCTGTATGGCTGTCTCAGGAGCTATCGTGAAGAAAGGGAGGTCTGGCTATCGGCCCCTAGCGGCAAAGTTAGCAAGAAAATTACCAAGGGGTGTCCTCAGGGATCCATCCTGGGGCCACTCTTTTGGGACATAAATATGGAGCCACTCTTAGAAGAACTAAAGAGCAGTGAAGATGTGCTAGAGGTCATGGCCTACACAAACGAACTACTCCTGCTGGTCGGCGGCCGTAGCCACGAAGAGTTAAAGTAGAGAGAGCGATAGCAATATTGACCACATGGTGTCACAAAACAAAAATGACCATCGCACCTAACAAATCCACCTACCTATTACTCAAAGGCCAACTACTAAGAAATCCTACAGAGGTGGAACTATGCATCACATATTGACACGGTAACACAGAGATCACTAACAGTACTAAACAATTTAATCGGAATTGGGAACAAAAGATTCCATCTCCCACCTGATCTAATCAAATTGTATCACAACAGCATTCTCACATCCACAGTAGTTTACAGTCAGCGGTCTGGGCACACAGGCTCACGAGGGTCATGCCTGCCATGGCCGTAAGAAGAGTGCAGCGAAATATGCTCCTACGTTCAGCAGGCACATATAGATCAACTCCGGGAGGGGCACTTTCAGTACTGATGGGGTTATGTCCATTGGACTTAAAAATAAGGAAACAGGCCACCTGGTAGTGGATAAAGAAGAACAGAAGAGAAATAATAGAAGAAATCATGGGGGTATGTGTAGGAGATTAGAAGAACGGGAATTGAATTATGGCAGGATCTTTGGAATAACGATGAGACAGGGCGAAGAACACATGAACTACTTCCAAACATACAGGAACGCTTAAAGCTTACATACATCAAACCTACTAGAGGCTTGCTGCACTTTCTTACTGGACATGGACCCTACCCGACATATTTGTGTCGGTTCGGGAAAAGGGCAATACCAGCGTGTGACTGTGTAACAATGCAGGGCACCCCATACCATGTGGTGTAAGAGTTCCCCCTCTTCGACAACGTTGCACCACAATTTAGGGAACAATTGCCAAATAACGACACGTACCACTTGCACAGGCAAGAAGACGCTTTTAACGTCCTGAATAACTTAGCAGATGCAATCTCAGGCAAAGTCCTTGAAGAGTACCTGAGAAACAATCAATGAAATAACATCAGACTTAGACTCCATACACCCTCCCTGTTCCGCCAGGGCATGGACTTGGCCAGCCGCCTCACGGCTGGAACCCGCCATGTTTTCGGATTAGGTTGGGCGGGTTGGTTGGTTTTGGGGATCAAAGGGACCAGACTGCTATGGTCATCGGTCCCTTTTTCCAAATACAAAGAACACCCACAGAGAATAAAAACGAGGACCAGAATAGAACACAGACGATACAGAACAACAGAAACTGAGACAAAGACAAGACAAAACGAACTAAAACCACACAGAGTGTGACGGTGGTTGGCCGACCATAGAAATAAAAAAAGGAAAAGCCAACCACTTAGAAACACGTTAAAAAATCAGTTTAAAAGTATAGGCCAATGGCCAGAATCAACACAAAAGAACAGAACAAACACTCAGAGAAAACGATAAAAACCCCCTGCCCGAATAAAACGTAAAACTAAGCCAGCCATAACAGGGTCATCAGATAAAAGGGCAGGGAGCGTATCAGGCAGCGCAAATGTCTGCCTGACCACAGCTAAAAGGGGGCAGGCCAACAAAATGTGGGCCACTGTCAAAGCCGCCCCGCAGCGACATACAGGAGGGTCCTCCCGGCGCAGTAAATAACTGTGTGTCAGCCGGGAGTGGCCAATGCGGAGCCGACAAAGGACGACTGAGTCCCTGCGGTTGGCTCGCATGGATGACCGCCACACAGTCGTCGTCTCCTTAATGGCACGGAGTTTATTGTGCGTGATCCGATCGTGCCATTCAGCGTCCCAAATCGCAAAAACTTTTCGGCAGAGGACTGCCCGCAAATCAGTCTCTGGGAGGCCAACATCCAGAGACGGTTGTCTCGTGGCCTCCTTCGCCAGGCGGTTGGGCGGGTAGTACATCTTCACCGGATTTGACAACGCACCGATTATGACAGTAGAAATAGATTAGTTATAGGTTCAGAATTAGGATAATAACATTAGTATAGAACTGCAGCGACCAAGTCATCGGCCAGCCCAGTGCCAGGGGCAATCCCACAGGGATTAGCTCAGTGGCAAAAGCCAGCAAAATTAGGTTTATATTTTCTCGCACACCTGTGACGCTGCAGGTAGAGTAGTTATAGTAACTTGTTATAAGTAGAATCGAAATTCAACAATAGCAAAGAATTTCAATCTAATAGCCAAAACAATAGCGTAGTAAATAATAGTAGAATAATCCCGATAGTGGTGAAGGTACTGTCAGAAAATAAAGCTGCAGATTGCAAATTGAAATAGTTAAAAATAGGAACTACTAATGTATATAGGTAGTAGGTTAATTTGTATAATAAAAAATGATTGAATAAAGAACTCAAAAAAAACTTAAGTGTGTATTGACTGGAATGAGATGCAGTACTTACAAGTCACATTCTAAAAAATTTAAGCCGGAAAGGCGACGTCATGAAAAGTTGTAAATAAGATAAGATGGCGAGCCGCTAAGTAACCTGAATGAACAAGGGTTGCAACAAAACTACACGTTTCACTGTTTTTGGAAATTCAGCCAATTAGAGGGCGAAATAAACGTTGTATTAAAAAATTTTTGAAGGCAACTCTTTGATAACTGCTGTTCCACTTCTCGGTCAGATATAAAGAAAAATGTATTAGGGGATGAAAGTTTCTATGGAAATGTCACCACAAGAACGCAAAAGGCATGATTAACAAAAACGCTGGTGTCAAGCTAATAGAATCGCGTTTAGGTCCGGAAAGGGCAATGCTTCTGTAGCCTTGAGTAGTGCGAAAATATAAGAAGGCTTTGCAATTTGAGAAATTCGATCAAAAGAAACCAGCGGGTGTTAAGAGGCAAACTCATAGTCGGGCGCAGCATGTTTTTTATTGAATTAAATTTCTCTCTCAGTTTTATCTGGCAGTAAGGAAAGATATTTTACAGTTGTTATTGTTGTGGTCTTCAGTCCTGAGACTGGTTTGATGCAGCTCTCCATGCTACTCTATCCTGTGCAAGCTTCTTCATCTCCCAGTACCTACTGCAACATACATCCTTCTGAATCTGCTTAGTGTATTCACCTCTTGGTCTCCCTCTATGATTTTTACCCTCCACGCTGCCCTCCAATACTAAATTGGTAATCCCTCTATGTCTCAGAACATGTCCTACCAACCGATCTCTTCTTCTAGTCAAGTTGTGCCACAAGCTCCTCTTCTCCCCAATTCTGTTCAATAACTCCTCATTAGTTATGTGATCTACCCACCTTATCTTCAGCATTCTTCTGTAGCACCACATTTCGAAAGCTTCTATTCTCTTCTTGTCCAAACTAGTTATCGTCCATGTTTCACTTCCATACATGGCTACACTCCATACAAATACTTTCAGAAACGACTTCCTGACATTTAAATCTATACTCGATGTTAACAAATTTTTCTTCAGAAACGCTTTCCTTGCCATTGCCAGTCCACATTTTATATTCTCTCTACTTCGACCATCATCAGTTATTTTGCTCCACAAATAGCAAAACTCTTTTACTACTTTAAGTGTCTCATTTCCTAATCTAATTCCCTCAGCATCACCCGACCCTATTCGACTACATTCCATTATCCTCGTTTTGCTTTTGTTGATGTTCATTTTATATCCTCCTTTTAAGACACTGTCCATTCCGTTCAACTGCTCTTCCAAGTCCTTTGCTGTGTCTGACAAAATTACAATGTCATCTGCGAACCTCAAAGTTTTTATTTCTTCTCCATGGATTTTAATACCTACTCCGAATTTTTCTTTTGCTTCCTTTACTGCTTGCTCAATATACAGATTGAATAGCATAGGGGAGAGGCTACAACCCTGTCTCACTCCCTTCTCAACCACTGCTTCTCTTTCATGCCCCTCGACTCTTATAACTGCCATCTGGTTTCTGTACAAATTGTAAATAGCCTTTCGCCTTCAGAATTTGAAAGAGAGTATTCCAATCACCATTGTCAAAAGCTTTCTCTAAGTCTGCAAATGCTAGAAACATAGGTTTCCCTTTCCTTAATCTTTCTTCTAAGATAAGTCGTAGGGTCAGTATTGCCTCACGTGTTCCAACATTTCTACGGAATCCAAACTGATCTTCCCCGAGGTCGGATTCTATCAATTTCTCCATTCGTCCGTAAGGAATTCGCGTTAGTATTTTGCAGCTGTGACTTATTAAACTGATAGTTCGGTAATTTTCACATCTGTCAACACCTGCTTTCTTTGGGATTGGAATTATTATATTCTTCTTGAAGTCTGAAGGTATTTCGCCTGTCTCATACATCTTGCTCACCAGATGCTAGAGTTTTGTCAGGACTGGCTCTCCCAAGGCCATCAGTAGTTCTAATGGAATGTTGCTACTCCGGGCGCCTTGTTTCGACTCAGCTCTTTCAGTCTTCTGTCAAACTCTTTACGCAGTATCATATCTCCCACTTCATCTTCATCTACATCCTCTTCCATTTCCATAATATTGTCCTCAAGTACGTCGCCCTTGTATAGACCCTCTATATACTCCTTCCACCTTCTTCCTTCCCTTCTGTGCCCAGAACTGGTTTTCCATCAAAGCTCTTGATATTCATGCAAGTGGTTCTCCTTTCTCCAAAGGTCTCTTTAATTTTCCTGTAATCAGTATCTATTTTACCCCTAGTGAGATAAGTCTCTACATACTTACATTTGTCCTCTAGCCATCCCTGCTTAGCCATTTTGCACTTCCTGTCGATCTCATTTTTGAGACCTTTGTATTCCTTTTTGCCTGCTTCATTTACTGCATTTTTATATTTTCTCCTTTCATCAGTTAAATTCAATATTTCTTCTGTTACCCAAGGGTTTCTAATAGCCCTCGTCTTTTTACCTATTTGATCCTCTGCTGCCTTCACTATTTCATCCTTCAAAGCTACCCATTCTTCTTCTACTGTATTTCTTTCCCCCATTCCCGTCAATTGTTCCCTTATGCTCTTCTTGAAACTCTGTACAACCTCTGGTTCTTTCAGTTTATCCAGGTCCCATCTCCTTAATTTCCCACCACATCTGCCCCTGGAAATGTCTTACAATTTAAAACCTGGTTCCTAAATCTCTGTCTTACCATTATATAATCTATCTGATACCTTTTAGTATCTCAAGGATTCTTCCAGGTATACAACCTTCTATTATGATTCTTGAACCAAGTGTTAGCTATGATTAAGTTATGCTCTGTGCAAAATTCTACAAGGCGGCTTCCTCTTTCATTTCTTAGCCCCAATCCATATTCACCTACTACGTTTCCTTCTCTCCCTTTTCCTACTGACGAATTCCAGTCACCCATGACTATTAAATTTTCGTCTCCCTTCACTACCTGAATAATTTCTTTTATCCCATCATACATTTCATCAATTTCTTCGTCATCTGCAGAGCTAGTTGGTATATAAACTTGTACTACTGTAGTAGCCGTTGGCTTCGTGTCTATCTTGGCCACAATAATGCGTTCACTATGCTGTTTGTAGTAGCTTACCCGTACTCCTATTTTTTTATTCATTACTAAACCTACACCTGCAGTACCCCTATTTGCTTTTGTATTTATAACCCTGTATTCACCTGACCAAAAGTCTTGCTCCTCCTGCCACCGAACTTCACTAATTCCCACTATATCTAACTTTAACCTATCCATTTCCCTTTTTAAATTTTCTAACCTACCTGCCCGATTAAGGGATCTGACATTCCACGCTCCGATCCGTAGAACGCCAGTTTTCTTTCTCCTGATAACGATGTCCTCTTGAGTAGTCCCCGCCCGGAGATCCGAATGGGGGACTATTTTACCTCCGGAATATTTTACCCAAGAGGACGCCATCATCATTTAATCATACAGTAAAGCTCCACGCCCTCGGGAAAAATTACGGCTGTAGTTTCCCTTTGCTTTCAGCCGTTCGCAGTACCTGAACAGCAAGGCCATTTTGGTTATTGTTACAAGGCCAGATCAGTCAATCATCCAGACTGTTGCCCCTGCAACTACTGAAAAGGCTGCTGCCCCTCTTCAGGAACCACACGTTTGCCTGGCCTCTCAGCAGATACCCCTCCGTTGCGGTTGCACCTACGGTACGGCTATCTGTATCGTTGAGGCACGCAAGCCTCCCCACCAACGGCAAGGTCCATGGTTCATGGGGGGTATTTTACAGTAGGAAGGACATAATTCCTGCTTTCATAAATTCATCTTTTAGCTTCGATACTGGTGAAGTGTGGTGGAGATATTAGCTATTGAGAGTTTCACGGGAAAGAATAAACACTAAGAATTCGCTTTGAAAACAGCTGAAGTTACTGATGTCTAATCTAATTGTTATCCACTTTGAGTCCACAAGGTTCCACATTCATTAACGCAATGTATGAATCAGTGTACTGAATGTCTGCAAGTATATCATCTGAACAAAAGGAAACTAACGATACATTCATCAGCAGGTATGATAATTTCGTTGAATTGAGCTATTTCCAATGATAAAACAATAAATTCAGTATTTGGATACAGTAATAAAAGTAGAATAAACAGTGCTTATTTTCAAGTGTGCAATTCGTAAGTTGTGACACACTTCAAAATCACAGGATTTATCTAATTTGCTCTATTTTCTTTAAATATGTTTTGTTAAGTAACACATAGAAAAAGTAAGAATACCAGAATATCAATTATCTATTCAAGATTAGTATCCTCTAGGAACGCATTATCGCTTGCGGTTTACTTTTGACAAATGAAGGAAGCAACATTAAAATTAAATGTCTTGTTGATGACATAAAGGTGGCTCGTTGTTAATCT
Organism: Schistocerca nitens; assembly: GCF_023898315.1. NCBI lineage: Eukaryota > Metazoa > Arthropoda > Insecta > Orthoptera > Acrididae > Schistocerca > Schistocerca nitens. The sequence continues at coordinate 3,313,558 of NW_026045897.1, forward strand.
CTAGGTTAGCTGAGCAATGGCAAGGAAGGAAATCATTCACGGTCTTAATGAAAGCACCATACGTTATTTCTTGGTTAGCTGCCTCTTCCGGCCAAAAATAGGAATCGTTGACTCTAGAGAACAAAAGAAGGAAACCATACTTTTTTATAATTGGCGAAAATGTTATCTACTGAATGCACTGTTTTTTCCTCACAGTGTATAAATAAAGACAGTACGTAATGTCCGATGCTTTGCTACGAGCGCTATGAATCTGTCACTTACGAGGGTAGTCATAAAGATTTAATAATCACCCCCAAGAAATAAAATTATGTAAGTATTTTTGGGGGGGAGGGGCGGTTACCGGATTCATAAAAACTGAGTATCGTGCCATAATTGGTTTTCTTAATCGGGAGGCAGTGGCGCAGAATCGATGCTGAGTTGGTGGAACCGGGCGGCAACAACGCACCAAGGCATGACGCAGTCGTCAAGTGACGCCTACACGTTCAGTGTCGTCAAAGAAGACTGGCAGACGAAGAACGAAGCAGCAGGTCATCTCTCTGTGAAAAACAGGAGTCACAAAACAACAGGAGTCCCTGGTGCTCCAAGATCGCCGTATCACAATGAAGTTGGAAGTGGAAAACGTTAAAACCAATAACGGAGCAGTTTTCAACACGTTTCACGACGTTTCGAACATGACGAGGATCGCCGCCCGCTTGGTTCTGCGACTACTCACACCAATTCAGCACCGCAGTCCAGGTGATGTCTTTACCCTTAACTACCAGCGAGAAAGAAATGAGTAAAGCAAAGTGTGAAATCAACGCCACCGAAAGAGGTAACTCCCAACTGTCACCGGGAAAAGTGATGCTGGGTATTTTTTGGGACTGCCACGGTGTGGTACTAACAGATTCTGCTTGTAAACGGTAAATCCGCACATTGATATAGTACCGAAAGCTGCTGATGAGGTAACGTTAGGCTATCGAACTGCCCGAGGGAGTCGCTTTTCACCACGACAATGTCCCAGCTGATTCTGCACTGGACAGTCACACATGTCTTCTTTCGGCAATCAAACCTTGCCTCCCTCTCTGCCTGGCATAGCACGCAGGTCCTCATGTGAAGCAATCACAACATGGCAGTCATTTCCTGAATGATTACGGCGTCATTAACGACGTGCAGCATTTCCTGAACAGCCAGAGTACTTAGTTTTACTACGAAGTCATCTTCCGTTGAGGCAAAAGTTTTGAATTGAAGAGTAAACATACAGAGAACTAAGCTTCATGATCATAGCTTGAAAGTTATAATGTTGTAATTAAGACTCGTTTATGAAACATGCCGAGGAAGGGACCTTGGCTACCGGTGATAGACGTCATCAGCATATCTTTTAATATTCCGTTGACTGTCCTGCTAGCGTGTTGTCGAGTGATGTGACAAGGTATGTTCAAAGGAAACATTGTCTCAACGAACTCCAAACTACCTATCAGTACTCAGCATTTTAATGACATTATTTATAAATACATTCACTTCACCTGACTACATCAGGGTGTTCAACCCCTCTCTTACATTTAAGTTGATGTCCATAAATAAATTAGCATTGCTATTATATGAACACTACGTAGTTCCAATAATAATTGTAATTATAGTAATAAATACATAGCATAAAATCAATATATTATTATAAAAATGGTTATAGTAACAGATATAATTACGATATTTTCGGAATTCTGTCTAATTGACACTGTACCAAAATTTCATAGTTATGTTTTCGTCTAATGTGAGTTATGATATCTAACAGGAATCTATTTAATCCGTACATGAGAAATCAAATTTGGGGAAAAAAAGTTGACGGGTCAGGAGAAATATGAGAAGTAACTCAATAAGGTTATCAAGTGAGACAGAGTGGGAATGAGTAAAGTGTGGATAATGTTGACAGTGTGGCACAAATACTGGTTCTCCGTTGGACAGCAAGAAAACAGCTGGTTTCAGCCGAGAATGAGTCCACTCAATGATAAGAGAAGAAGCTTTAATCTCATCCTGAAAGCTGCGTGGTTTTGCGTAGGATAGTGGGTACAGGGTGGAATATTTCAGAGTCATATGACGGAAATGGAGAAGCAGAAACATTTAGTGTTGCGTGCAGGTATTTCCAGGATGTTGTATCCCATTTGGCGCTGCTGTTATACAACTATGATGGGTATTCGACATTTGACAGGTACAGTGGATGCTATTCACTAGCGAACCGACGAAGGAAACAGAACGAATGAAAAATCATGTCGCCTGTCCGTTGACATACATCCTAAATATGCATAGGAGGGACTGGCAGCAGTCAAACAACCGAATGCTGCAGGCATAGTTCGTAGCTAGCTCGAGTAAGTCTGGGAATTCTACTATTTGTACCGTGTTGAACTGCATCTCACCGAACACGACGCGTCAGCACTGAGGACGCTAGTTTTTATTTTACTTTGACTGGAAATATTTTTCTAAGTTTTTGCCACGAGGGTTGAGGCGCGCAGTGTGGTCGTGGCCACCTGATCTTGAGCGCTGCTCACCGTTGTCTATCTCATAGAAGTGCATGTAGTAACATGTAACTACAATATAAAATCATCAAAAATACCATTTTCACCAGTAGATACTTGGACGTTTTTGTTAACATCCTTGTTTCTTGGGGCAGGAACTACTTCACAATCTGGTTGAAGCGATATAGTGAAACGATGGGAAACGGAAATCTGAATATCTGCAGAGGCATATGAATCATCGTCTTCTCCAAACAGTAGACGGAGCAGTGTCTTTGTCAGCGGTGGTTAGAGAGAATTTTTCCACACAAGTAACTTTTCATGTACCCCCACGATCCCAAACTCCCCCGCCTTTTCCCTTTCATCCATCAGGTTTCGCTACTAATTGTGAAATGCACTGTAAACAAATATTGCCTCAGCGTTGCGCCACAGGTGGCCATAGCTCACTGTGATACGTCCCCTTTAGGAATCTTACACTTGTCGCACCACTAGTAGCCCGTCTCTGCTTGGCGCCTCGAGCTGCTGCTGTTACACTGCTGGCCATTAAAATTGCTACACCAAGAGGAAATGCAGATGATAAACGGATATTCATTGGACAAATATATTATACTAGAACTGACATGTGAATACATTTTCACGCAATTTGGGTGCATACATCCTGAGAAATCAGTACCCAGAACAACCACCTCTGGCCGTAATAACGGCCTTGATGCGCCTGGATGGCGTGTACAGATACAGCTGCCCATACAGCGTCAACACGATTCCACAGTTCATCCAGAGTAGTGACTCGCGTATTTTGACGAGCCAGTTGCTCGGCCACCATTGACCAGACGTTTTCAGTTGGTGAGAGATCTGGAGAATGTGCTGGCCAGGGCAGCAGTCAAACATTTTCCGTATTCAGAAAGGCCCGTACAGGACCTACAACATGCGGTCGTGCATTATCCTGCTGAAATGTAGGGTTTCGCAGGGATCGAATGAAGGATAGAGCCACGGGTCGTAACACATCTGAAATGTAACGTCCACTGTTCAAAGTGCCGTCAGTGCGAACAAGAGGTGACCGAGACGTGTAACCAATGGCACCCCATACCATCACGCCGGGTGATACGCCAGTATGGCGATGACGAATACACGCTTTTGCCATTCGTGCACCCAGGTTCGTCGTTGAGTATACCATCGCAGGCGCTCCTGTCTGTGATGCAGCGTCAAGGGTAACCACAGCCTTGGTCTCCGAGCTGATACTCCATGCTGCTGCAAAAGTCGTCGAACTGTTCGTGCAGATGGTTGTTGTGTTGCAAACGTCCCCATCTGTTGACTCACGGATCGAGACGTGGCTCCACGATCCGTTACAGCCATGGCGATAAGATGCCTGTCATATCGACTGCTAGTGATACGAGGCCATTGGGATCCAGCACGGCGTTCCGTATTACACTCCTGAACCCACCGATTCCATATTCTGCTAACAGTCATTGGATCTCGACCAACGCGAGCAGCAATGTCGCGATACGATAAACAGCAATAGCGATAGGCTACAATCCGACCTTTATCAGAGTCGGAAACGTGATGGTACGCATTTCTCCTCCTTACACGAGGCATCACAAGAACGTTTCACCAGGCAACGCCGGTCAACTGCTGTTTGTGTATGAGAAATCGGTCGGAAATATTCCTCATGTCAGCACATTGTAGGTGTCGCCACCGGCGCCAGCCTTGTGTGAATGCTCTGAAAAGCTAATCATATGCATATCACAGTATCTTATTCCTGTCGGTTAAATTTCGAGTCTGTAGCAATTTTAATGACCAGTAGTGTAATTGTGAAGCTTCCTGTGTTACACTTGTTGTGCCTCATGTCATCCCTCTAACCTTAGCACCCCAAGCGTTTGCCGCTCTGTGTGGCACGTGCTGTACAGGAATCTCACACCTGCGGCGCCTCTTGGCGCTCCTCTCAGGCCTGGCGCCCCAACAACCCTGCCAACGTGACAGCAGCACGCGCCACGGCGCAGTTGCACTGCGCAATAGTACGGGACAAGCGTATCAGTATGTGACGTATAATGCAGCGATGTGTGCGTTTTGTGCCCTTGAATTCGCTCAGTGTGAGTCAGCTGTGACTAAACGCCGACGAGCCGGCCTGAGTGGCCGAGCGGTTCTAGGCTCTACAGCCTGGAACCGCGCGACCGCTGCATGCGCAGGTTCGAATCCTGCCTCGGGCATGGGTGTTTGTGGTGTCGTTAGGTTAGTTAGGTTTAAGTAGTTCTAAGTTCAAGAGACTGATGACCACAGCAATTAAGTCCCATAGTGCTCAGAGCCATTTGAACCACTTTCAGCGGCGAAGATATTGTTCCACATACCGGATAGGAGCTCCAACAGACAAAACAATCCCGTGACACTGTCTGCTTGTGTGGCGCAAAATAATAATAATATAAATAATAAAAAAAACCAGGCCCGCCGGGATCCCCAGCATCGAAGGTGGAGATGTGTGGGAATCTCTCTCGAGGAGCTGAAGGAACTGAGGACACGTGCGAGCAGAGGACTGCACACAGCACAGTCAGCTGTCTGCGTCTAAAACCGTGCCGGCTTCTGCTTCTGCTAGTGCTGACTGCACGGGGCACTGAGTTTCGTTCCGGCATTTGCAATGAGCTGCGGCGGCTGCTAGAGGAAGACTGTATTTCACAGAAGTTGGTTTTCATTGATGAAAGCCGTGAAGTTGAATCGACAAGGATTTGTGATATTCAGGCGAGTTTGTGGAACACATTTGTCGTTCGACTAAATTTAGTGCGTTTTCTGGCATGTCATCTTCAAAGGTTTACGCAGGCTTCTCCTTTGCAGAAAGAACTCTGATTGGTTTCGTCTACTCCGACACGCTGCATCAGTGGCTTAAGCCCCAACTACATCAAGACAGAGGAGACTTCATTTTGCAACAATACGGTGCTCCACCACTCCAGAAGTTCGTGGTGTCCTGAATGGCGAACTGAATCACCGTTGAACTGAACATGCTTCCCAGCGTGACTCGCCTCTTCACCAGTGGCTCCCACAGTCATCAGTCTTAAATCCAAATGATGTCTTTTTATGGATTTGTGTCGTAGACCGTATGTTTGTCTCGTCATTACCACTTAATTTGGTAAGAGCTGCAAGCAAGTATAATTAACGCGGTTGTTGATACTGGCTATAGCGTGTTGCGACATGTATGGGCAGAGTGTCATCACTGTGCTGACGTTTGTGTCCATATTTAGGACTCGGAGAAGTGCTCTATCCCCTGACATGTGTCTTTTCTTCTGTATGTCCTCCAGTTTTCGGTAAGCCTTGTTCTGAAGCCGTGGAGGCACTTACTAATCACGTATGGATAATTGACCATAAACAACATAGTAACAGAACAAAGAACGTTATTGTACTGGATGATCATTATGATAACGTTATTCTAGTGTGTTGAACGATGTCTAAACACGGAGTTAACACCAGAGCTACATCAACACAGCTGTGAGGGAGCAGTGCAAAGCATAGATACCCAAGTGAAATAGTGGTGGCAGGAATCAGATGCCCATTAACTGCCTAGTGCAACGATGATTTACTTTGTGTACGAAAATGTCGAAACTGAAAATCCCCTTTCAGATACTCCCATCTGGAATTCCCTGTGCCACATTGGCAGCTTGCTTGGTGTTCGGTTGAAGAGTCAACGACTCCACTTACCTAAGACAGTAACTGCCTCAGCGTTCTTACTCGAATAAGCGACCAATACACAAAGAAAGTGTGACTTATTTTTGTGCATCAGTAAACAAGCTAGATCAGCGAGCAACATTATGGATGAACTATGAGTATGGTTACGAACCGTCTTTAATAAGTAGGCACGAGGAAAGTATCAGGAATAACAGATGGTTTGACTGTAACGACTGGGCATTATTGTGCACTTTGTCAGCAGAAAAAAAAGCAATACCGCGTTTCTAAAAATGTAAACGGAAAGGATTGACAAGGCACGATAAGACGTCGTGCTAGCATTTGATGAAAACATGGATTCCTAAATCTGGATCAGTGATCAACGAGTAAACGACAAGAATCACCTGAAACTTGCACCGCAGATATTGCGGAGATGGTGAGTGCTGTTGACGTACGGTTTTATCAGAGTGGATTGGCAGTCAAGGGCTCGTATTTTTAGCCACTCAAGAGATTATAATAATAATTAGAAAGTGTATCTTTGTGCAAACACACATTTTTTTTATAATGAAACAATGCCTGCTGACATCAACAGACTAAAAGTATGGTAAATTAGAATGTCAGTGGTGTTTGATGCACGATTCTAGTGCGAGTGTTTTACGAGACATCGTACTTTCAAAAGTTCCCGCACTGACGCTTGGATGAGCCATCCAATCCAACCTCTGTAGTTGCTACATACGATATTGTTATGTTTACTTAGAGTGTGCTTGTTTGTCCTTTGAGTGCACTTCCCTTGCCAGACAGTTATTGTGTGACAGTGCAAACAGTATATCATGAGTGGACAATGGGATTTACGAATACAGAAGAAGCAGACGTGCTCATGTTGTATGGAGAGTGTAGGAAAAATGCAGTTCGTTCTTGTACGGTGTATACAGCAAGATATCCCAACAGATATCAATCATCTGGCAATTATTTATCGACTTCTTCAACCAGTTACTGTAACACCTACACAATGTAACAGAAGGAAACAAGTGACGTCAGAAGATGAGGAAGCCAATGTTCTTCCTGTTGTTGCTGTCGATCGCACGTTAGCTTCTGCGCAGTCGCACGAGGAAGTGGCACGAGTCATGCAGGCGTCCTTCGCATTCTCCGTCGACGTAGGTTCCATCCCTATGACATCTCCCTCCATCAACAGCTGGATGGAAACGGTTATGAGAATCGTGTTAACTTCTGTACTTGGGCATTAAGACATGATACTCTAGACGTATCACTGTCTTGTTTAGTGATGACACATTTACCAATAATGGCCACATAAACTCCCGAAATATGCGCTATTGGCCTGTTGACAATCACCGTTGATTCGTCAGATTGGACGTCAACGTCCATGGAGTGTAAACTTGAGGTGTGGGATAGTGAACCATCAGCTCATAGACCAGTGCTTCATAGACGGAAACCTGAACGTGCGCACGTATCGCTGGCTCCAAATAGATTATGTTCCACGGGTGCTAGAAGACATTCCACAGGAACCTGTGGTACCAACGTGATGGCCGTCCAGCCCATAGTGCACGAAGTAGTACAGCATGTCTTTGAGAAATTTTTCCAAATCGTTGGACTGGATGCAGAGGACCTGTACTTCGGCCGACCAGTTCCCCGGATTTATCGGCGGTAGACATTTTCTGTGGGAAAAGCTGAAAGACGCTTTCTATAAGAACATGTGACATTACGGGAGCCTGCTTGGACATCTCCGCTGAAATTCTAGCACGTAAGGAGCAGTCGTTGCAGAAGCGTGTATCGCCGCTACCATTGGTCATTTTGAACTCCACCTGTGATGGTCAGCTGCCTCGTTTCTGGTGAGGATCCACGTAACTAGTGAACGCCCGTGCCACCACAGGTATGGCGCAGATCTCGGCGTGGGAACTTTTCAAAATAAGATACCACGTAAAAGACTCGCACCAGAATCCTGAAACCAACACCACTGTCATTCTAATTTATCCTACATTTAGTGTGCTAATATCAATAGGCACTGCTCCATTTAAGAAGTATATATTTGCACAAAAAGTTCACTTTCTGAGTATTACTACAATGTGTTTATTGGCTAACAGTACGAGCCCCTTTCTCTAATCCATTCTGTGAAAACCGTACATCAATGGCACTTTAAATTTCCGCAATATTTACGGTGATTGACCCTGTATAGAGCCGTATGAAGGTATATGGTAGAGACATTAGAAAATAATGAACAGTACTCAGCAAGAGATGTAACAGCGGATCAGATATTTGACTCTGTAGTCGCAGGAATACTAAACCTAAAGTTATCAAAAGTAGGTACAAAGCGCCGCAGATACTGCGAACAAAATACGGCATTTGTCGTTATCGCGTCCGCCGCTCTGCTGATTATTCAGTAAATTTCGAGAGGTGTTTTGTTATTAAAATGTCCGGTGTTAAATTATAACGCGACCAATCTGTTATGTATTCAGTGCAGTCGTTTAAATATTCCGGTACAAAAGTGGCTGTGAAATGGTGAAAATATTCAGTTTGTTGTCACGCGATAGCAACTATACAATGATTCGTCACATAAATCATCCGCTCAAAGTCAGCGAGCTCTTGTCTTTGAATCACGGGTCTCTTATCCTTGACGCACGTCCTTTCCATGACCGTTCGACAAGTTTTTATTTGACAACAGACCAATTTTCGGATGATGTGCTCTTAAATGACGTCTACTGATAAATCTGTTCAACACACCTTGATAGAGCACTTGTATAAGACAGGTTCTGTTATGTCTGGTAGACATACTTTTGGTGTTTTGAATAAATGGCCCTTATCAATTGTTCGTTCATTATTAATCTGTCACCATCTACCAAAGCTGTGCTCCCAGGGAAGATCCAGGATTCGGCTGAGTGTAACAGAATCGTGAATAACCACTTTTCACTGCTTTCGCAGAGTAAATGAGATTCTGAAATGTACCGTCAGGGATGAAGACCCAAGCTGGCTCAGTGCCGTGGTCAGCTGCACTGTATTTCTCGGTTAAGGATCCACGGCAAGAACATCCCGATTGATGTGTTCCCACAGACCCCTCGATTGGGTTTACATCCGGGGAGTCTGGTGGCCAGCGGAGTACGGTAAACACATCGTAGCACTCTTGGAACCACGATGGCTCTGCTAGCTGTGTGATACCTTGCATTGTTCTGCTGGTAGGTGCCATAATTCTAAGGAAAAACAAACTGCCGGCCGGGGATATCCGATGGTTGGTTGGTTTGGGAGATTAAAGAGACCAGACTGCTACAGTCATCGGTCCCTTTTTGCAAAAAAATAAAACCACACAAAGAGAATAAAAAACGAACAACAGGAAAGACGGCAGACGACACAGGACAAGAAAGACGCAGACAGAGATCAGACGAAACAAATTAAAATCACACAGAGTGTGAAGGCGGTTGGCCGACAATAGAGATAAAAAAGGAAAAGCCAACCACCGAGAACACATTAAAAACTCAGTTTAAAAACCGTAGGCCAAAGGCCAGAATCAACACAAAACAATAAAATAAAACATAAACAATCAGATTAAATGATAAAAACCCCCCGCCCGAATAAAACACAAAACTAAGCCAGCCATAGCGGGGTCATCAGTTAAAAGGGCAGGGAGCGTATCAGGCAGCGCAAATGTCTGCCTGAGCACAGATAAAAGCGGATAACACAATAAAATGTGCACCACCGTCAAAACCGAGCCGCAGAGACATAGAGGAGGGTCCTCCAAGCGCAGCAAATAACTGTGTGTCAGCCGCGAGTGGCCAATGCGGAGCCGGCAAAGGACTACTAAGTCCCTGCGAGTGGCTCGCAGGGATGACCGCCACACACCCGTCGTCGCCTTGATTGGACGGAGTTTGTTTGGCGTGGGCAGATCAGTCTCCGGGAGGCCAAACTCCAGAGATGGTGCACTGGTGGCCTCTTTCGCCAAGCGGTCAACATTTTCATTGCCAGGTATCCCAACATGTCCAGGGGTCCACATAAAGGCAACAGATCGGCCGCAACGGGCAAGAGTATGCAGGGACTCCTGGACAGCCATCACCAGACGAGAGCGAGGGAAGCACTGGTCGATACCTCGTAAACTGCGCAGGGAGTCGCTACAGATAACGAAGGACTCACCTGAGAAGGAGCGGATATACTCTAGGGCACGAACGATGGCGACCAGCTCAGCAGTGAAAACGCTGCAGACAGCGGCACTGAACGTTGTTCGGAATAGTCCCCTAGAGTTAGAGCAAAACCAATACGACCAGCAACCATCGAATCGTCAGTGTAAACAATGCCAGAGCTCTGATATGTGGCGAGGATGGAGTAAAAGCGGCGTCGGAAGGCCTCAGGACGGATGGAGTCCTTCGCGCCCTGTGCCACGTCAAGCAGAAGGCAAGGGCGGGGCACACACCACGGGGGTGTACGCAGAGGGGCCCGGAAAGGTGGTGGAACTGGTAAAACCCCAAGCCCGGAGAGAAGCTCTCTGACACGGACCGCAATCGTACAAACCGATCGCTGCCGACGTTCTGGGAGACCATGGGCAGCATAAGAAGGCAGTAATTGTTGGCGTCGTAACCGCAGTGGAGGGACACCTGCCTCCACAAATATGCTTTCCACAGGGCTGGTCCGGAAAGCAACAGTGGCAAGGCGTATCCCGCTGTGGAGGATTGGGTCCAGCACCCGCAACGCAGATGGGGATGCTGAGCCATAAGCCAGGCTCCCATAATCCAGACGGGACTGGATTAACGCCTGGTAGAGCCGTAACAGGGTAGATCGGTCAGCGCCCCAGCGAGTGTGGCTCAAGCATCGCAGAGCATTAAGATGCCGTCAACACATCTGTTTAATCTGCCGAATATGAGTCAGCCAAGTCAACCAGGCATCAAAAACTACACCCAAAAACCTATGTGACTCCACCACAGCAAGGAGTTTGCCGTCAAGATAAAGCCGCGACTCCGGGTGAACAGTGCGTCGCCGGCAGAAATGCATAACGCAGGTCTTGGCTGCCGAAAACTGGAACCCATGAGCACAGCCCAAGATTGCGCCTTACGGATAGCGCCCTGTAGTTGACGTTCAGCAGCTGCAAGGCTAATAGAGCTGCAGTAAAGGCAGAAGTCGGCAGCATACAAGGACGCTGAGACAGACGTTCCCACCGCCGCAGCGAGCCCGTTAATGGCTATTAAAAACAGGCAGACACTTAAAACAGAACCCTGTGGCACACCGTTCTCCTGGACGTGGGAGGAACTATATGAGGCCGCGACTTGCACGCGGAAGGTACGATACGACAGAAAATTTCGGATAAAGATCGGCAGAGGGCCCCGAAGACCCCATCCATGAAGCGTAGAAGGTACGTGATGACGCCATGTCGTATCGTACACCTTCCGCATGTCGAAAAAGACAGCGACCAGGTGCTGACGGCGGGCAAAGGCAGTACGGATGGCCGACTCCGGGCTCACCAGATTGTCGGCGGCGGAGCGGCCATTACGGAACCCACCCTGAGACGGAGCCAGAAGGCCCCGAGACTCCAGTACCCAATTCAACCGCCGGCTCACCATCCGTTCGAGAAGCTTGCAAATAACGTTGCTGAGGCTAATGGGGCGGTATCTGTCCACCACCAAAGGGGATGACAATGCTTTCCCGCCATTGGAACGGAATTCACCCAAATACGGTTGTAAAGGTCGAGGAGGGGTCGCTTGCAGTCCACTGAAAGGTGTTTCAGCATCTGACAGTGGATACGATCTGGCCCGGGAGCGGTATCAGGGCAAGGGACGAGGGCACTGTGAAATTCCCACTCTCTGAATGGAGCATTGTAGGATTCAGGTTGGTGGGTGTGAAAAGAAAGGCGCCGACGTTCCAGCGGCACTTTAATGGAGCGGAAGGCCAGGGGGTAATACGCAGAAGAGGAATTTAGAGCAAAATGCTCTGCCAAGTGGTTGGCATTTACGTCGGATTCAGTACAAACTGCACCATTCAGTGAGAGCGCAGGGACGCTGACAGGGGTCCGAAAGCCATAGAGGCGATGGAGAGACATGGAGGCCAATGGTGGACACATACCGCTCCCAGCAGACCTGCAGGCGTTGGCGGATAAGGCAGTGGGCCCGTGCACGCAGCCGTTTGAAGGCGATGACGTGTTCGATGGAGGGATGTCGCTTGTGACGCTGGAACGCCCCCTGGCGATCTTTAATCCATTCAGCGATCTCTGGCGATCACCAAGGCAAAGTCCTCTGCCGAGGGGACCCAGAAGAACGGGGAATGGCAGATTCTGCGGCATTAATGATGCTGGTGTTGACTGAGTGAACCACTGCATCAATGTCGTTAATAGAGAGAGGCTCAATAGCGGCAATGGAGGAGAACAAGTCCCAGTCAGCCTTAGTCATAGCCCATCTGCTGGGGCGCCCAGAAGAGTGACGCTGTGGCAGTGACAGAAAGATCGGATAGTGGTCACTACCACACAGGTCGTCATGCACACTCCATTGGACAGATGGTAAGAGGCTAGGGCTGCAGATCGAAAGGTCAATGGCGGAGTATGTGCCATGCGCCACACTGAAGTGTGAAGGCACTATCATTTAAAATGGAAAGATCGAGCTGCGCCAATAAATGCTCAATGGTGGCGCCTCGAGCTGTTGCCACTGACCCACCCAAAAGAGGGTTATGGGCGTTGAAGTCGCCCAGTAACAAGAAAGGTGGCGGCAATTGGGCTATCAGCGCAGCCAGGACATGCTGCACGACATCACCATCCAGTGGAAGGTAAAGACTGCAGACAGTAACAGCCTGTGGCGTCCACACCCGAACAGCGACAGCCTCTAAAGGGGTCTGTAGAGAGACAGACTCGCTGTGAAGAGAGTTAAGGACATAGATGCAGACACCACCAGACACGCTTTCATAAGCTGCCCAGTTCTTATAACAACCCCGATAGCCACGAAGGGCAGGGGTTCAAATTGCGGGAAACCAAGTTTACTGAAGAGCAATGCAGAAGAAAGGGTTAAGGCTGATAAGTTGTCGGAGCTCAGCTAGATGGTGGAAGAAACCGCTGCAGTTCCACTGGAGAATGATATGTCCATGGCTGAGAAAGGCGTGAAGCGACTGGGAAGGTGGATTACGCCTCTGGGTCACCTGCTGCCTCCGATTGAGCACCTGTGCTAGTGCTAGCTATGGTGTCTGAGGGACCGGAGATATCGAGGTCCTCAGCGTAAGCCAGAATCTCCACCTCATCCTCAAACGCAGAGTTGGAAGCTTTTCTAAATGCTAGATGAAGAACTGAGGCTTTGTGGATAGAAAAGACTCCCCATCAGCTCTCGTGCATACTAAGAATCGGGGCGAATAACTGTTACCTCCATCCTGAGAATTACGCTCCTCCCAAGGCGTGGCCAGGGAGAGGAACGTTTTCGGATCGTACTTCTGAGCATTACATTGAGCCCGAGAATGCTTAGAGACTGCTGGCAGCTGGCCGCCAGCGGGAGATGATGTACCACGCCTCATTGCGGGTCATCTGCCCTGATGCCACCTACTCCGACCAAGGGTCCTCCCCACGGGCGCCTCCCAACCTCAGCAATAGCCACCTGGCAGGATGGCCATTGCCGGGAGTCCTGATGCCCCAGGTTGGTTGGCTGGTTGGTTTGAGGATTAAAGGGACCAAACTACAAAGGTCATCGGTCCCTTGTTTCATAAACACACAGAGCACAGGGAAACCATCCATGAGTATTGGAAGCAGAAGATAAAATTCCCAGGGGAAGAAAATCCCCAAGGTCAAGAATAAAGAAACATGGAAAACGGAGCACAGCAACAAAAACAACATAGAGAAGAAAGGCAGAAGGAATTAAAACTGCACAGCAGAGGACTGTGGCTGGCTGATCACGAAAATAATAGGATGAGCCAGCCACTCTGCAACACGTTAAAACCACCAGCCTAAAAGATTAGGGTGGAGTCGAATTACAACACAAAACGAAGTAAAAGATACAGTACACAAGAGGGTCACGCAATAAAATTAGAGGGACCTATAAAAGCCACTTGCTCGAATAAAACTTAAAACACGATCTGCCATAGAGACATCGTCACCCAAAAGAGATGTTAAATCACCCAGGAGATTAAAAGATCGCCTGATGGCGGTTAAAAGAGGACAGTCCTACAATATATGGGCCACCGTCATATTTGCACCACAGCGACAATGAGGGGGGTCCTCTCGACGCAGCAGATGACCATGCGTCAGCCAAGAGTGGCCAATGCGGAGCCTACACAGAACAACAGAATCCCTGCGAGGGGCCCGCATGGAGGAACCCCACACAGTCGTTGTCTCCTTGACCTGCCGCAACTTGTTGGGGGCAGACAGAGTGCGCCATTCGTCTGCCCACATCCCAAGGACCCGACGGCATAACACCGATCGGAGATCAGTTGCCGGGAGGCCGATCTCCAACGGCAGTTTGCGGGTGGCTTCTTTAGCTAACTTGTCGGCGTGCTCGTTTCCCGCTATCCCAACGTGTCCCGGGGTCCATATGAACACCACTGAACGTCCACGCTGTTCAAGACCATGAACGGACTCCTGGATGGCAACAACAATGGGATGGCGTGGGTAGCACTGGTCAAGAGCCTGTAGACTACTGAGAGAGTCACTGCAAATGACAAAAGACTCGCCAGTGGTGGTACGAATATGCTCAAGGGCACGAAAAATGGCTGTTAGCTCTGCGGTGTAAACACTGCAGCCTTCCAGCAAGGAGCGCTGGTCTACATAGTCCGCATGAGCATAAGCGTACCCCACACGGCCATCAACCATCGAGCCATCGGTATAGAGAACCTCCGACTCATGGAATGCGCCTAGGAGAGCAAGGAATTGGCGGCGCAAGACCGCAGGAGGAACTGAATCTTTTGGCCATCGGGAAAGTTCCAGCCGAAGCTGCGGCCGACGAAGACACCAAGGTGGTGTATGTGGGTGGACCTGAAAAGCAGATGGAAGAGGCAAAGACTCGAGTTCACTAAGGAGTGACCGAACACGGATCCCAATTGTGAGGCCTGATCGCGGTCGCCGGTGTGGGATATGGACTGCCGCATCGGCGAAAAGGAGACGGTAGTTAGGGTGATGGGGAGAACAACGGACGTGGGCAGCATAGTTGGCTAAGAGTTGTTGACGCCGCATGTGGAGGGGAGGAACCCCAGCCTCAGCAAGTAGGCTATTAACAGGACTGGTGCGGAATGCTCCTGTCGCCTGTCGAACCCCACAGTGGTGAACGGGGTCCAGCAGTTGCAACGCCGAGGGCGACGCCGAGCTATACGCCACACTCCCATAATCAAGCCGGGACAGCACAAGGGCTTTGTAGGGCTGCAGCAGCGTGTTACGATCTGCACCCCAAGTTGTGTTGCTCAGGCAGCGGAGGGCATTCAGATGCTCCCAGCACTGACGCTTGAGCTCACGAATATGTGGAAGCCAAGTAAGCTGGGCATCGAACAGCAATCCCAGAAAACGGTAAGTGTCAACAAGCCTGAGCATGGCATCCTGAAGATACAGCTCAGGGTGGGGATGGACAGTTCGACGCCGACAAAAGTGCATAACACAAGTCTTCGCAGGGGAAAACTGAAACCCATGGGCGAGGGCCCGCGCCTGCGCCTTGCGGATGGCTCCCTGCAACTGACGTTCTGCAACACCAATGGTGGAGGAGCTGAAAAAGATGCAGAAATCGTCAGCATATAACGTGGGTGAGACAGACGACCCTACTGCTGCTGCAAGGCCATTAATGGCCATAAGGAAAAGGGGCACGCTCAATACAGAGCCCTGAGGAACGCCGTTCTCCTGGATATGAAGTGAACTATGGGATGTGCCAATTAAAACGCGGAATGTCCGAACGGATAAAAAATTCTGAATAAAAATGGGGAGAGACCCCCGGAGACCCCACCCGTGCAACGTGGCGAGAATATGGTGCCGCCACGTCGTGTCATATGTTCTGGAGAGATCGAAAAAGACGGAGACGAGGTGTTGGCGCCTGGAAAAAGCAGTGCGGATTGCAGACTCAAGAAAGACCAAAGTATCGGCGGTGGAACGGCCCTGACGGAAGCCGCTCTGGCACGGAGCCAGAAGACCCCGAGACTCGAGCAGCCAACACAGCCGTCGACTCACCATGCGTTCCAGCAGCTTGCACAGAGTATTTGTTAAGCTGATGGGCCGATAACTATCCACAGTAAGCGGGTCCTTACCAGGCTTCAGCACCGGAATGATGGCACTTTCTCGCCACTGCGACGGAAAGAAACCATCACCCCATATGCGGTTGAAGATGGCAAGAACACATCGCTGACAGTCCGGGGACAGGTGTTTGAGCATCTGATTGTGGACGCCATCTGGCCCAGAGGCTGTATCGGGGCACTGTGCCAGGGCGCTCTGGAGTTCCCACAAACTAAATGGGGCGTTGTACGCCTCAGGGTGGCGAGAAGCGAAAGAAAGCCGTTTGCCTTCCTCCCGGCGTTTGAGCGCGCGAAACGCAGGCGGGTAATTCCCCGACGCAGAGGCCCGAACATAGTGCTGTGCGAAATGCTCGGCGATTGCATCGGCATCGGTGGATACCGCCCCGTTGATGGTAAGCCCTGCAACACCTGTAGAGTGCTGCAATCCAAAGATGCGCCGAATCTTCATCCACACCTGGGAGGGGGAAGTACGGGAACCAATGTTGGAAACGTACCTCTCCCAGCACTCCTGTTTCCGCCGTTTGATAAGCCTCCGTACCTGAGCACGGAGACGTTTGAATAAAATGAGGTTCTCCAAAGACGGGTGCCGCTTATGTCGCTGAAGAGCTCGCCGACGTTCTTTAATGGCGTCAGCGACCTCTGGAGACCACCAAGGCACCGACTTTCGCCGGGGGCACCCTAGCGAACGAGGAATGGTACGTTCCGCAGCGGAAACAATCGCTGCAGTCAGTATCTCAACCGCCACATCGATGGTACCATGGGGGAGAGATTCAACAGTGGCAGCAGAGGAGAACGTGTCCCAGTTTGCCTTGCTAAATGCCCATCTAGGCGAGCGTGCATGGGAGCGACGCTGCGGTAGTGAAAGGAAGATCGGAAAATGGTCACTACCACACAAGTCCTCGTGGACTCTCCAGTGGACCGATGGTACAAGCCCTGGGCTGCACAATGACAGATCTATAGCCGAGAACGTGCCATGCGCCACACTGAAATGTGTGGCGGCGCCAGTGTTTAAGAGGCAGAGGTCGAGTTGGGAGATGAGATTCTCGACATCTCTGCCTCGGCCAGTAATCTTCGATCCACCCCACAGGGGATTGTGGGCGTTAAAATCCCCAAGGAGAAGAAAAGGCGTGGGAAGTTGGGCGACAAGTGCAGCCAATTCGGTCAGGGAGACTGTACCACCTGGAGGGAGATAGATACTGCAGACGGTTATGTCCTGGGTAGTCCTTACACGGACAGCCACAGCTTCCAATGATGTTTGAAGGGGCACAGGAGCACTATATACAGAGGTAAGGACATACACGCAGGCTCCACCTGACACACAATTGTAAGTGCTACAGTTGCAGTAATATCCCCTGTATCCACGGAGGACAGGGGTCCGCATTGCCGGGAACCAGGTTTCCTGGAGAGCAATGCATAAAGCAGGTGTCATGCTTAGAAGCTGACGTAGGTCAGGTAGATGGCTAAAATAACCGCCACAATTCCACTGGAGGATTGTACAGAGCGTGTCCTGTAGGGGCATTCAGGCACTGAAAAGGCAAATTACTTTGCAGGGTCACATGCTGCCACCGACTGAGTGACGGATGTCGCTACGGCCATCGTTTCTGAGGAGACGGCGAGATCCAGATCATCAGGGGACGCAAAGAGCTCGACCTCATCCTCAGAGGCTGAGCTGACAGAAAGCGTTGGTGCGGGAACCACTGGGTCCTTATCCTTCTTGGAGAGCTTCCTCTTCTCTCTCTTGTCTTTGGGAGGGGGGTTGGCATGCTGGGAGGGCTTTCCTGATGCATTATCAGGAACAGAGGAAGAGCGTGAAGCCCTTCGACCAGCAGCTGGTGGCTGCTTCAGCCACTGGCTAGTGTCTTGTGAGACACTGGAGAAGTCCTTGGAAGGGACTCCCCCAAGGGATCCCTTCCGAACAAGTGAAGCCGGAGGAGGCTGTTGCGTCTCCGGCTGAGCAGCCGGAGAGAGCTGTCACTTCCCCGGCTGAGGAGCCGGAGAGGGCTGTCGCCGCTCTGGCTGAGAGGTGGGGACTGACGTCCCCGGTTGCTTGGGGCGCACTGCTCCCAAACTGGGTGCTTTGGGAGCAGTGGAAGAGAGAGTGGCCTGTCCCAGCGGTGGGGCAGACGTTACTGGATTTCTCTGTGGGCCAACGGAGAAGGGAGTCTGTGCAGAGGCTGGTGGCGGCAGTGTGACGGTAGCATAACTCCTCAACACAACAGAGGTGTGAGGTTGAGTCGTTCCAGCTTCTTCTTTGCCTCTTGGTAAGTTAAACGGTCCAAGGTCTTAATTTCTTGGATCTTCCGCTCTCGTTGATAGACTGCACAGTCTGGCGAGCAGGGAGAATGATGCTCCCCACAGTTAACGCAGGTGGGAGGCGGAGCACATGGAGCATTAGGATGGGAAGGTCGTCCACAATCACGACACGTGGGGCTGGCAGTGCATCTGGAGGACATATGTCCGAACTTCCAACACTGGAAGCATCGCATAGGGGGCGGGACATAGGGCTTGACATCGCACCGGTAGATCATGACCTTGACCTTCTCAGGCAAGCAGTCACCCTCAAAGGCCAAGATGAAGGCACCGGTAGCGACCCTATTATCCTTGGGCCCCCTAAAGACACGACGGACAAAGTGCACACCTCGTCGTGCCAGGTTCTCCCGTAGCTCGTCATCAGACTGTAGCAGAAGATCTTTATGAAAAATAATCCCCTGGACCAAATTTAAGGACTTATGGGGAGTGACAGTAACGGGGATGTCACCAAGTTTCTCACAGGCGAGTAATGCCTGGGACTGTGCAGATGAAGCTGCTTGTTTCAGAATGGCACCGCTCCTCATTTTGGAAAGAGACGCCACTTCCCCGAACTTATCTTCAAGACTGTGCACAAAGAAAAGAGGCTTAGTTCCCAAAAACGAATCCCCATCAGTTCTGCTGCATACAAGGTATCGTGGCGAATACGGCTCCTGTCTGTCTGCAGCCCGACGTTCCTCCCATGGTGTGGCTAGGGAAGGGAACGATTTCGGGTTATACGTCACAGCATTAAAGTCTGTCTTACCACGCTTAGAGACATTGGCGGTCGGGCGACCACCAGATTGAGATTTCACCCGCTTCATTGCGGGCATCCGCCCCGATGCCACCCACTCCGACCAGGGGCTCTCCCCACGGGCGCCACCCAGCCACAGCAAAGGCCACCTGGCAGGATGGCCGTTGCCGGGAGTCCTGATGCCCCAGAGAGACGAGCATCGACTCCTTGGCTTACATGGGGAGGTGTCAGCTCAGGCATCGGCAGTACGATCCCTGTGTTGTCAGGGGGCTACAACCTAGAGGGTACATGACGACCCCACCACAATGGGCTGGCTACCGTGCTGGATTTTGGGTGCCATGGGTAGTCCATAGTGATCGTGGGTGCAGATGGTGGCGCACTAAGGGCGTTACGTACACAATCCATCAGGTGGGTATGCACAAAATGACGGATGGAAGGTGCAGTGACGACGCCAAAACGATCAAGAGTGCCAAGGCCGTAGGGCACAGAGGACTGATGGTGCACCACGTAAGGTGTCCTTCCCCAAAAGGCTCGTACTTCTGCGGAATTTGGAAAAATGGAGGTCAAACCCTAATGGGGACCATCACATTAAGGCCGAAACGTTTGAGACTCCTTTTAGTCGCCTCTTACGACAGGCAGGAATACCGCGGGCCTATTCTTACCCCCGAACCCGCAGGGGGAGATGCCCCAGGGAGATGGGTATCTACTCCTTGGCAAACGTGGGGAATTAACGGCGCAGGCATCAGTAGAGCGATCCCTGTGTTGTCAGGGGGCTACAACCAACAGGGTACATGGCGGCCCTACCACAACGGACTGGCATACTGGATGTTAGGTGACATGCAGTCCATGGTCGTTGTCAGTGCAGAAAGTGGCACTGCACAGCGCAAGGTGGAAAGTGTACGCAGGAACGTATAAATGCCCAAGAGATAGAGAGCGGGCAGGACTGCAATGCAACGACAAATAAGCTGCCGAAAGGTCTGATCGTAAGATGGA
Organism: Schistocerca nitens; assembly: GCF_023898315.1. Lineage (NCBI taxonomy): Eukaryota > Metazoa > Arthropoda > Insecta > Orthoptera > Acrididae > Schistocerca > Schistocerca nitens. Next base: position 3,333,877 of record NW_026045897.1, read on the forward strand.
CACAATGCACCAAGTAAGGCGCCCTTCTCCAATCGGCTCGCTCTTCGGAAAAATTTTGAGAGATAGAGGTCAAACCCAACAGGGGACCATCACATAAGGCCGAAAAGTTTGAGACTCCTTTTAGTCGCCTCTTACGACAGGCAGGAATACCGCGGGACTATTCTAACCACCAAACCCACAGGGAGGGAGGCGGAAGAGGTAAAGCCCCAAGCCCAGAGAGTAGGTCTCTGGCGCAGACCGCGATCGTACATTCAGCCCTGGTCCAAGGTTCTGCAAGATGGACGTGCGACTATGGGAATAGTACACGATAATTAGGAGGCCTGGGCAAGCTGAAAAACTGGGCAGAATAAGCGGCTAGTAAACGTTGGCGATGTAACCGCAGTGGAAGGACACCCGCCTCCACAAGTATGCTGTCCACAGGGCTGGTCCGGAAAGCACCAGTGGCAAGGCGTATCTCGCTGTGGAGGATTAGGTCCAGCACCCGCAACGCAGATGGGGATGCTGAGCCATAAGCCAGTCTCCCATAATCCAGACGGGGCTAGATTAACGCCCGGTAGAGACGTAACAGGGTAGATCGGTCGGCGCCCCAGTGGGTGTGGCTCAAGCATGACAGAGCATTTAGATGCCCCCAACACATCTGTTTAAGCTGCAGAATATGAGGCAGCAAAGTCAACCGGGCATCAAAAACCACCCCCAAAAACCTATGTGACTCTACCACAGTAAGAACGTCGTCAAGATAAAGCCGCGGCTCCGGGTGAAAAGTGCGTCGCCGGCAGAAATGGATAACGCAGGTCTTGGCTGCCAAAAACTGGAACACATGAGCACAGCCCAAGGCTGTAGCTGGCGTTCAGCAGCTGCAATGCCAATAGAGCTATAGTAAAGGCAGAAGTCGTCAGCATACAGGGAAGCGGAGACAGAATTTCCCACCGCTGCAGCAAGCCCGTTTATTGCAATTAAAAACAGACAGACACTGAGGACGATACGACAGAAAATTTCGGATAAAGATCGGCAGAGGGCCCCGAAGACCCTATCCATGAAGCGTAGAAAGGATGTGATGCCGCCATGTCGTATCGTACGCTTTCCGCATGTCGAAAAAGACAGCGACCAGGTGCTGACGGCGGGCAAAGGCAGTACGGACGGCCGACTCCAGGCTCACCAGATTGTCAGCGGCGGAGCGGCCTTTACGGAACCCAACCTGAGACGGAGCCAGAAGGCCCCGAGACTCCAGTACCCAATTCAACCGCCGGCTCACCATCCGTTCAAGCAACTTGCAAAGAACGTTGGTGAGGCTAATGGGACGGTAGCTGTCCACCTCCAAAGGGTTCTTGCCAGGTTTCAGAATAGGGATTAAAATACTTTCCCGCCATTGCGACGGAAACTCAACCTCGACCCAAATACGGTAGTAAAGGGCGAGGAACCGTCGCTGGCAGTCCACTGAAAGGCGTTTCAGCATCTGACAGTGGATGTAATCTGGCCCAGGAGCGGTATCAGGGCAAGCTGCGAAATTTCCACTCACTGAATGGAACATTGTACGATTCTGGATGGTGGGTGCGAAACGAAAGGCTCCGACGTTCCATCCCCTCTTTAATGGAGCGGAAGGCCAGGGGGTAATTGGCAGAAGCGGAACTCAGACCAAAATGCTCATCCAAGCAGTTTGCAATGACGTCGGAGTCAGTACAAACTACTCCATTCAGTGAGAGCGCTGGGACGCTGACAGGGGTTTGATAGCCATAGAGCCGTCGAATCTTGGCCCAGACCTGCGATGGAGAGACATGGAGGCCAATGGTGGAAACATACCGCTCCCAGCAGTCCTGCTTGCGTTGGCGGATAAGGCGGCGGGCCCGCGCACGCAGCCGTTAGAAGGCGATGACGTGTCCTATGGAGGGATGTCGCTTGTGACGCTGGAGCGCCCGCCGGCGATCTTGAATCGCTTCAGCGATCTCAGGCGACCACCAAGGCACAGTCCTCCGCCTAGGGGACCCAGAAGAACGGGGAATGGCAGATTCTGCGGCAGTAACGATGCTGGTGGTGATTGAGTGGACCACCACATCAATGTCATCATTAGAGAGAGGCTCAATAGCAGCAATGGAGGAGAACGTCCCAGTCAGCCTTATTCATAGCCCATCTGCTAGGGCGCCCAGAAGAGTGACGCCATGGCAGTGACAGAAAGATCGGATAGTGGTCACTACCACACGGGTCGTCATGCACACTCCATTGGACAGACGGTAAGAGGCTAGGGCTGCAGATCGAGAAGTCAATGGCGGGGTACGTGCCATGTGCCACACTGAAGTGTGTGAAGGCACCATCATTTAAAATCGAAAGATCGAGCTGCGCCAATACATGCTCAATGATGGGGCCTCGACCTGTTGCCACTGACCCACCCCACAGAGGGTTATGGGCGTTGAAGTCGCCCAGTAAGAAGAAAGGTGGTGGCAATTTTGCTATCAGCACAGCCAGGACATCCTGCGCGACATCACCATCCGTTGGAAGGTAAAGACTGCGGATGGTATCAGCTTGTGACGTCCACATCCGAACAGCGCTAGCCTCTAAAGCTGTTTGTAGAGGGACGGACTCGCTGTGAAGAGAGTTAAGGACATAGATGCAGACGCCACCAGACACCCTTTCATAAGCTGCCCAGTTCTTATAATAACCCCGATAGTGGGCGGGGGTTCGTATTGCGGGAAACCTAGTTTCCTGAAGAGCAATGCAGAAGAAAGGGTGAACGCTGATAAGTTGTCGGAGCTCAGCTGGATGGTGGAAGAAACCGCTGCAGTTCCACTGGAGGATGGTTTTGTCCGTGGCTGAGATAGGCGTGAAGGGACTGGGGAGGCAGATTACGCCTCCTGGGCCCCTGCTGCTACCAAGTCACTACCTGTGCTACAGCTATCCATCGTGTCTGAGGGACTGGCGAGATGCAGGTCCTCAGCGGACGACAGAATCTCCACCTCATCCTCAGACGCAGAGCCGGCAGGTTGCGGTGGGACAGGTGCCACCGCAAGGTCAGGATTCTCAGACGCAGAGTTGGCAAGTTGCGGTGGGACAGGCGCCACCGCAATGTCAGGATTCTTGGGACCTTTTTTCTTGGACTGCTTTGCGCGTTGTGTCTTTGGTGTTTCTGACTGGGAGGGCCTCACTGCGTCAGTCTCAGGGACTGACGGCGACCGTGACGCCCTACGACCAGCGGCCGGTGGTTGTTTGAGATACTTGCGCGTGTCCGCTTTGGCAGTGGGCAAAGCCTGAGATGGGAGGACCCCTTCCTGGCGAGAGGAGCCGAAGAAGGCTTACGCTTCTCCGACTGGGGAGGGGGAACAGATATCCTCGATGGTTGGGGTGGTGTGGCTCCTGAAGTAGATGGAGGAGGAGCAACAGGGAGTGAAATGCCCCCCACAACTAATGGGGCCGGTGAATTCTGACAGAGCTGAGATCGAACTGTATGTGACTACACGGTAGAGGTTCGAACCGGTGTTGCAGGAGCGGCATAGGTGGATGTAATTGGCACAGGATGTAGCCGCTCATATTTCCGTCTTGCCTCGTTGTAGGTCAGGCTGTACAGGGTCTTATATTCCATTATCTTCCTTTCTTTTTGGAATATCCTACAGTCCGGTGAGCAGGGGGAATTGTGTTCTCCGCGGTTAACACAGATAGGAGGCGGGGCGCATCGGAGGTGGGCGCCACCCAGCCACAGCAAAGACCACCTGGCAGGACGGCCTTTTCCGGGAGTCCCGATGCCCCAGAGTGATAGGCATCTCTACTCCTGGGCATACGTGGGGAGGTAGCGGCTCAGGCATCAGCAGTGCGATCCCTGTGTAGTCGGGGGCTACAACCAAGAGGGTACATGACGACCCCACCACAACGGACTGGCTACCGTGCTGGTTGTCGGGTGTCGAATATCCATTAATAAAGGGAGCAAAGATGGAAGTGCAGAATGGAGGGAATGGAGGCTACCCGGAACACACTGCAGCTGATGTGGCCAGAAGCTGAGTGTAAGTGCAACTCCATGACAGTAGCGAATATGCCAGATCTTAGGGCAAGATGGATATAGAATGCACCACGTAAGGCGTCCTTCCCCAAATCTTACGCACTAATGGAAAATTTTGAAATGGAGTGGTCAAACGCCGCTGGGGACCATCACATTAAGGCCGAAACGTTTGAGACTCCTTTTAGTCGCCTCTTACGACAGACAGGAATACCGCTGGCCTATTCTTACCCCCGAACCCTCAGTGGGGCGCTCTACCCAACTGACCTATTTTCTTTCTTTCTTTTTTTTTTTACACACCGAAAAATACACTCAAATGGCAGTGTATTCCTTCAAAAAACAAAAATATTCACTCTTTTCTTTCCAAAAGTACTTATTGAAGTAATCAATTAAAATTAAAACAAAATAAGTTACTTCGACAAAAACAAAAGGGTGAAATCAGAAAAACTTATAGGAAGGAATGGGGCGTCAATTTTAACGTGCCCACACATTCTTTCTTCCTTCACTTCTACATGGTGGAACATGTAAATCTTTAGTAGTGTCCACAAACATAAAAAAAAATAAGAAAAGTGGGGGGAGAGGGGGGCATGGCAACTCATCCAACACCTTGTCGATGGAAAACGAGATACAACATATTAGAAAGAAACTCACGATAACGGAGCATCCTGACCTACGTCCAATGTGCGGTGGCCATATATTGGGAAAAGCACACGGATCTGCGTCATATTCACTCACCATCATATAGTGAATATAATGACCAACAAGCCACATGATGGTATTGTTCTTCGATCGAGGAAAGAAGGTTGAATCGGGACGCACGAGAATCTCCCCCGAGATAGCCGCCTCCGACGTCCTGAGTAGAAAAGCCAGTTATCGACGAAGCCATCTCCAATGGGCAAGACCGCAGGAAATCAGTCGATGAGATAATGTATCAGTTTCATGGCAACGATTGCAGCTATCCATTACACTGAGGCCAATACGAAAAAGTCGCACGTTGGTAGGTACAACATCATGAACAACTTGGTACCACGAGGACGCCACTTCCATTTGGAAAATCGGGAAGCTGATGTTAGACCAAACAATCTTCCAGTACGTTTCTGGCGACAGGGCTTCCACAGAGGGAATACTATAAGGAACTGGCCAACGGCTTAACAGCATTTTTAGGGAGAGATTCGCTTGGGAAAGGATATTTACTCCTAAATAACTGACGTCAAGAAAAAATTCCTTGACGTGCCGTAATTTATAACTAATCCTACCAATATCTACTGGAGGTGTTGAACTCGCCGGTCGGATACAGTCATAAAGGCGAGCTGTAAGTGACTGGGGGAGGCGCGTTGACACGTTAACACGGTGCGACGGATGAATAAGGCAGAAGCCATTACCCGAATGTCAGGGACGCCCAACTCTCCCTGCAAGCGGGGCCGCGCCATAACCCCATAACGCACGCGAAATAACCTGCCAGCTAAATTTTGTAACTTGCAGGACATCATCGCAGGAAGTGGAAAGATTTGTGCAATAAAATAAGCCTTACTTAACACATACGTTTGCATGGCCCGAACCTTATGAAGAATCGAGAGAGAGCGACGCTCGTGTTCAATGATTGCACCATTAATCTTATCCGTGACAGACTTCCAGTTTATCGTAGCCATCTTTAGCGGACAGCTGTCATTTATAACACCCATCCATATCGGGTGACCTTCGAAGCCCATGGAATTTCAACAGCGTCAAATCTTCGCAAACTGAGTAAACGACATTTCTTGTCTTTAACCCGCGCTCCCGTAAGATGACAATAGGCATCCAAAACTTCCTTCAGAAGTAGTATATCATCATGGGTACGGAGAAGAACAATAACTTCATCAGCATATACACGAACGGTAAACCTTTCTCCCAGCAACGACCAGCCACTTAAACGAGCAGCTATAGTTCGCAATAATGGTTCCAGAAACAGCACGTAGAGCGACATTGGTAATGGACTCCCTTGAAGGACTCCCTGACACACCGCGATGGGGGAAGTAAGACGGCCATTTACGTCAATGGACGCCCGTATACCAGTGATTAGAGAGCTAAACAGCCGTCGTGCAGCATTATTAAAACCAACAGTCGTCAATACTCGCATAAGGAATCCATGATTGACGCCGTCGAACGCTTGGCGAAAGTCGATGAAAAGCAAAGCGCTTGGCACGGGAATGGTGGAAGCAATCGAAATTAAGTCTCGACATTCAACAAAGGGAGTCAGGAGAGTACGACCGGGAAGACAACTTTGATGACTCGCGATGATTGTAGTCAACAATACCGACAGTCGGCTATTGACCGCTCGCGCCACTGTTTTATAATCATAGTTGAAGAGGGTTATCGGGCGGACCTGATCCACACGGGAACGTCCCGGCTTTTTGGGAATTACGACTATTTTAGTAACCTCAAAGCTTGGCGGAAGAAGGCCTCCGTGGAACACATCATTCACCATGGAAGTTATCGTATCTCCTATTAAGGGCCAAAATCGAATGTAAAATTCTTTGGAAAGGCCGTCGGAGCCAGGTGATTTATGGGAGGGAGAACGAGCCACAATATCAAGTATATCAACACGATCAAGGAGGGAGGTGAAATCAACAGACGGTGGACCGTCTGAATCCACTTCAGCATAAAGCTCGGAATAGTACTGGTAAAGTTCACGCATGATATCAGATTGGGAGGACCACTCACGCCCATCTAGAGAACGAATGGTAGAAAGACACGTCCTTTGAGATCGCTTGTGAAACCGGAGAAGATGATAGAGAGAGGTCAACTCCTCCTCTACGATTGAACGAGGCTGGGAACGCAGTCGGACCTCATTCATTTGCCTGCGTTTGAGTTGGAGAAGTTTTGCCTTCACACGGTGGACGTCGACGACCCTCTAGGGGGCATCACGAGCATTATCGTGAATGTCGCGAAGGACTGCATAATAAAATTCCCTAGTGCGCCTTATTTCAGCCGCTTTTTCTGCGCTAAAATGCTTGAGTGTATTTCGAATCCGGGGCTTATCAAAGGTAACCCACCACTCGAGAAGTGAGGAATAACGCGTCTGAGACTGGGTTGTCCGCCGACATACGTCTGCGATGATGCCTTCCAGAGAGGGGTCCGTGAGGTGTAGAGTGTTTAGCTTCCATAAAGGGAGCGAAAGATGGATCCGCTGCGGGACGTGGTTAAAAGTCATGGAAACAGCACAGTGATCAGTGAAACTGGCAGGAATAACATCAATCGATAGGAGCTCACTACATATGGGGGCAGATAAATAAGAGCGGTCTCATCGGCTACTTGAAGTAGCTGTAAAAAACGTAAACCGCACCAATGTAGGATATCTGGAAACCCAAGCATCCTGGAGATGCAAGGACATAACCATATCATTAAGTTCACGACAAAATGTATAATTGGGGGTCTGATCAACACGGCGTAAGACGCAGTTAAAATCGCCCCCTAACAAAACATTGCGTGGGTTCCGTCGCAGTAAATAAACAACTTCCTCCTTATAAAACCGCGCGCGATCAGATGAAAGACCGCATCCAGACAGAGCGTAAAGAAAAATTAAGGTGAGGTCATAAAAACTACAGCCTATACCGCGACCATCATCTAGCGTTTCGAAGTCCGTCAGCGGGATTCCATCTCGATAAAGCAAAGCCATGCCGGTAGAATGTTCAGGCGCAACATTGAAAAACATAGAATACCCAGGAAACCAAACCCGTCAGATATCACCTCTTGTAAACATACTGCGGTGTCACCGCCAGACACCACACTTGCTAGGTGGTAGCCTTTAAATCGGCCGCGGTCCGTTAGTATACGTCGGACCCGCATAGAAACTAACAGTTCTTGATCGTTAGGAGAGAAATTTATTTTGTACTTATTTGCTGCGCTTAGCTTTTAAATAGTTTTTCTGGGAAAACCTAGCGTAGTTTTCGCGTCTCGTATTTCAGTGAGTGTTTCTTGATTATCAGAGTAGCTCATCAGAAGATTATCTTGGGAATTTGTCACCGTATAGAGTAGGGTAAACATAGTCATGTGTAGGGACTGTGGTTGTTGTGAGCGGACGCAAGGAGAATTGGCCACTCTTCGGGGGCAGGTGGAGGCTTTGTCTGTTAGGCTCATCGAGCTCGAGGCGCAGGCGTCGGCTCGTAGTGGCGTTGGGGCAACTGTGGTGAGACCTATGCCTACTTCGGTGGCCTTGGAATCACATGGAACCCCAGATGTCGCTGCGTCTTCCGGCAGTGAGCATCTTACCGGTCAGCCATCACTCCAGGGTGAATGGCGGACAGTGGTGGGCTCGCGTGTGCCTGGCCGAAAGGCGAAGGTGGGATCTGGCCGCGTGGCAGCTGCCTTACCCCTTTCCAACAGGTACGGGGTGCTTCCTAGTGGTGATGACATCGTTTCCGAGCCACCACAGGATGCCTCGCCTGTTGGGCCAGTGGCCGATTCTCCGGCAAGGTCCCGACAGTCACAGAGGGCGGGCCTATTAGTTATAGGGAGCTCCAACGTTAGGCGGGTTATGGAGCCCCTCAGGAAAATAGCGGGTAGGTCGGGGAAGAATGCCAGTGTGCACTCGATGTGCTTGCCGGGGGGTCTCGTCCGTAATGTGGAGGAGGCCCTTCCGGCAGCTATTGAACGCACTGGGTGTGACCGGCTGCAGATAGTAGCACATGTCGGAACGAATGACGCCTGCCGCTTGGGTTCTGAGGCCATCCTTGGTTCCTTCCGGCGGCTGGCTGATTTGGTGAAGACAACCAGCATCGCACGCGGAGTGCAAGTTGAGCTTAATATCTGCAGCATAGTGCCCAGAGTCGATCGCGGTCCTCTGGTTTGGAGCCGTGTGGAGGGTCTAAACCAGAGGCTCAGACGACTCTGCGACTATAATGGTTGCAAATTCATCGACCTCCGTTATTGGGTGGAGAACTGTAGGGCCCCCCTAGACAGGTCAGGCGTGCACTACACACCGGAAGCAGCTACTAGGGTAGCAGAGTACGTGTGGCGTGCACACGGGGGTTTTTTAGGTTAGAGGGACCCCCCCTTGGGCGAAACGATAAAATACCTGACGGCTTACCAGAGAGAACATCAGCATCGTTGATAAAGAACGTCCGTCCTCAGAGACCAAAAACAGGAAAAGTTAACGTAATATTGGTAAACTGCAGGAGTATCCAGGGCAAGGTTCCTGAATTAGTATCGCTTATTGAAGGAAATAGTGCGCATATAGTATTAGGAACGGAAAATTGGTTAAAACCGGAAGTGAACAGTAACGAAATCCTAGACACAGAATGGAATATATACCGCAAGGATAGGATAAACGCCAATGGTGGAGGAGTATTTATAGCAGTAAAGAATTCAATAATATCCAGTGAAGTTATTAGCGAATGCGAATGTGAAATAATCTGGGTTAAGTTAAGTATCAAAGGTGGGTCAGATATGATAGTCGGATGCTTCTATAGACCACCTGCATCAGCAACCGTAGTAGTTGAGCGCCTCAGAGAGAACCTGCAGAACGTCGTGAAGAAGTTTCGTGATCATACTATTGTAATAGGGGGAGACTTCAATCTACCAGGTATAGAATGGGATAGTCACACAATCAGAACTGGAGCCAGGGACAGAGACTCTTGTGACATTATCCTGACTGCCTTGTCCGAGAATTACTTCGAGCAGATAGTTAGAGAACCAACTCGTGAAGCTAACGTTTTAGACCTCATAGCAACAAATAGACCGGAACTTTTCGACTCCGTGAATGTAGAAGAGGGTATCAGTGATCATAAGTCAGTGGTTGCATCAATGACTACAAGTGTAATAAGAAATGCCAAGAAAGGAAGGAAAATATATTTGCTTAACAAGAGTGATAGGGCACAAATCGCAGAATATCTGAGTGACCACCATCAAACGTTCATTTCTGAGGAAGAGGATGTGGAACAAAAATGGAAAAAATTCAGAAACATCGTCCAGTACGCCTTAGATAAGTTCGTACCGACTAAGGTCCAAAGCGAGGGGAAAGATCCACCGTGGTATAACAATCATGTACGAAAGGTACTACGGAAACAAAGAAAGCTTCATCATAGGTTTAAGAGTAGTCGAATCATAGCTGATAAGGAAAAGCTGAACGAAGCGAAAAAGAGCGTAAAGAGAGCAATGAGAGAAGCATTCAACGAATTCGAACATAAAACATTGGCAAACAATCTAAACAAGAACCCTAAAAAGTTTTGGTCATATGTAAAATCGGTAAGCGGATCTAAATCCCCTATTCAGTCACTCGTTGACCACGATGGCACCGAAACAGAGGACGACCGAAGAAAGGCAGAAATACTGAATTCAGTGTTCCGAAACTGTTTCACTGCGGAAAATCGTAACACGGTCCCTGACTTCAGCCGTCGCACGGACGCCAAAATGGAAAATATTGAAATAAACGATATCGGAATTGAAAAACTACTGCTATCACTTAGTAGCGGAAAAGCATCCGGACCAGACGAGATACCCGTAAGATTCTACAGTGATTATGCTAAAGAACTTGCCCCCTTTCTATCAGCAATTTATCGTAGATCTCTGGAAGAACGTAAAGTACCTAGCGACTGGAAGAAAGCGCAGGTCGTTCCCATTTTCAAGAAGGGTCATAAATCAGATGCGAATAATTATAGGCCTATTTCGCTTACGTCAATCTGTTGTAGAATAATGGAACATGTTTTATGTTCTCGTATTATGACGTTCTTAGATAATACAAATCTCCTTCATCATAACCAACATGGATTCCGCAAACAGAGATCATGTGAAACTCAGCTCGCCCTATTTGTCCAAGAAATTCACAGTGCCGTAGACACTGGCGAGCAGATTGATGCCGTATTCCTGGACTTCAGGAAGGCATTTGATACGGTTCCGCACTTACGTTTAGTGAAAAAAATACGAGCTTATGGAATATCGGACCAGGTTTGTGATTGGATTCAGGATTTCCTAGAAGAAAGAACACAACATGTCATTCTTAACGGTTCAAAATCTGCAGATGTAGAGGTAATTTCGGGAGTACCGCAAGGAAGCGTGATAGGACCTTTATTGTTTACAATATACATAAATGACTTAGTTGACAACATCGGTAGCTCCGTGAGGCTGTTTGCAGATGACACGGTTGTCTACAAGAAAGTAGCAACATCAGAAGACTCGTACGTACTCCAGGAAGACCTGCAGAGGATTAATGAATGGTGCGACAGCTGGCAGCTTTCCCTAAACGTAGATAAATGTAATATAATGCGCATACATAGGGGCAGAAATCCATTCCAGTACGATTATGCCATAGGTGGTAAATCATTGGAAGCGGTAACGACCGTAAAATACTTAGGAGTTACTATCCGGAGCGATCTGAAGTGGAATGATCACATAAAACAAATAGTGGGAAAAGCAGGCGCCAGGGTGAGATTCATAGGAAGAATTCTAAGAAAATGTGACTCATCGACGAAAGAAGTAGCTTACAAAACGCTTGTTCGTCCGATTCTTGAGTATTGCTCATCAGTATGGGACCCTTACCAGGTTGGATTAATAGAAGAGATAGACATGATCCAGCGAAAAGCAGCGCGATTCGTCATGGGGACATTTAGTCAGCGCGAGAGCGTTACGGAGATGCTGAACAAGCTCCAGTGGCGGACACTTCAAGAAAGGCGTTACGCAATACGGAGAGGTTTATTATCGAAATTACGAGAGAGCACATTCCGGGAAGAGATGGGCAACATATTACTACCGCCCACATATATCTCGCGTAATGATCACAACGAAAAGATCCGAGAAATTAGAGCAAATACGGAGACTTACAAGCAGTCGTTCTTCCCACGCACAATTCGTGAATGGAACAGGGAAGGGGGGATCAGATAGTGGTACAATAAGTACCCTCCGCCACACACCGTAAGGTGGCTCGCGGAGTATAGATGTAGATGTAGATGTAGATGTGTCGCCACTATCAGTGATTGCAGACCGAGCACCGCCACACGGCAGGTCTAGAGAGACTCCCTAGCACTCGCCCCAGTTGTACAGCCGACTTTGCTAGCGATGGTTCACTGTTTACATACGCTCTCATTTGCAGAAACGACAGTTTAGCATAGCGGTCACCTACGCATTTTGCTACGACCTAGCAAGGCGCTATATTCAGTTACTATAATTACTTCAAGAATGTATTCTGAACAGATAATATTGTGACTCATGTACCGTCAAGAGCGACGGCAGGTCTAGAGAGACTCCCTAGCACTCGCCCCAGTTGTACAGCCGACTTTGCTAGCGATGGTTCACTGTTTACATACGCTCTCATTTGCAGAAACGACAGTTTAGCATAGCGGTCACCTACGTAATTTGCTACGACCTAGCAAGGCGCTATATTCAGTTACAATAATTACTTCAAGAATGTATTCTGAACAGATAATATTGTGACTCATGTACCGTCAAGAGCGACGTTCATCATTAATGGATTACAGTTAAGTATGAAACTAACTACGTCCGCTTTCTGAATTCTCATTCCTTGTCATGTTCCAAACCTCACGTCAGTATAGTTCTTCCCTCTTCACGCTAGCCTGCGTGAGCTAAAACGCTTGCATCTCGGCCTCCACTCGTCACACGGTGATGGCTCTTCTGCTAACACAAAACATACGATATCAGCTTGGGAATCGTAAATAAACTGGCGTAACGCAGCAAGCAGTAATTGGGAACGTTTCCTATTAACATTGAGGTTTAGAAATGTATACGCCTGCATCCGTTAAAACATGTAAGGTTAATAAAACAACATTAAGGAAAAACACTATCGCGTCCGTCTGTCCCCAACGTCCGGAGGCGGGGAAAAGGAAGGTATAATGCTGGTCCTCCCCACCTGACGCCGAGGAGTCTTCGCTTTTCTTTTTACTACGCGGCGCGGCATGGGCAGGTTGAAAACGCTGTTTCAGACCTCCGTGAAAACATTCACTCTTGATGTGGAGGGGTTGGGGACACGTCTAGCTCCGATTTGACAGAGGAGCCATCGTCACCGCACTTATCCGAAATCGGGGAGCACAACTCAGAAAGACCAACAGCAACATCAGATACAGAAGAGACAGGTAATGCAGCGCCGGTGTCGGGTGGCATCTCCTGAATGTCAGCAAGACAACCGGAAGAAACATGTTGCTCCACCGTCTCAGCGTGGAGGGGGGTGGTACTGCACTGGAACAGTGTAAAGGCTGGCCAGCAGACCATGTCTCTGCGGGAACGACGGAACGCACGGGAACCGTCACGTCGGCTGGTGAAGTGGGGGACACAGATGGAACGCACATTTCAACATGAACAGAAGCAGCTACATCCTCTCTGGTATTACTGGAATCACAATAAACATCAGTAGACAACGCATTACCGCCAGAAGGTGCATCCTCTGTCAACGCCGTGTCAGAAGAACGAGACTGGAGTGGGGCGTCCTCGAAATCTGTACCGTTCTCAGTCCTCCGGCGTTTGACGTGCGCTGCAGGAGCCGTCGTCCCCTCGTGGACAGAGGCCGCACTGGTACGCGTCGGTAGCGGTGGAAATTCGCGAGGAGTAGGGGGTAATGTTGCCCCTACACCGCTTAAAGCTGGAGACTGACTGGCAGCTGAATGCGAAGTTACTATGTCTGCTAACGTTAAAGGAAGACGTTTTTGATAAGACGACGTCTGAACAGTAGTACGGCGCGGGCAGTCAGATCTGAGATGACCGCTTTCGTTACAGAGAAAACAAGTTCCTTCTTGCCCTGTATACGTAACATGGATTCGGTAACCACAAACAGTTAAGTGGGAAGGAATATTCTTTTTAATTCACATATCCACAGTCCGGATACCATTATAACACTGGAAGCGATGTTGTGCTGACCAGCGTTCCCATCGAATATGCCGTACGACTCCAAACGGAAGCAACGCTGTTTTAAGAAATGAACCGTCCACTTCAGGAAGAAGGTTATAAATTCTAACCTGAGTATACTCGAGTGCCGCATTTGAAGGAGGACTTGACTAACGGAACCATCGCGATGAGTAAACAACACTTTAGAACCAACCCGGGAGAGAAGTCTTTCTACTTGAACGGGATCATAAAACTTCACAAAGAATGCATACAAATCAGAATCAGTGTCTACCTGATCAGGTGTAACACGGATAACATCAGCCAACCAATCGTGAATTTCTAAGGAGCCAGGTTGAACACGACGCGTACTCTTGTCAAAACTGAAACGGACAGTAGCTCGACGAGGAAGAGATTTAGGAGACTCGACAGACACCACGGCGCGGGCAGAAAACACCGCCGCCAGGAGGAAAACGACAACGAATTCCGCTACGCAACTACGATGTGACTCCGGCCGATACACCAACACGACTGAGTAGCTTCGACACAAGCGGAGCTGTGGCACAGGCGGAAGTTAACGACGACCTGCTCGCTCGACGCGCAAGGCGACACTGCCCGTCCACTAGACCACGAGCTGCGGACGCTTTGCTGAGTGCCTGTCGAATGATCCTCATACCTGGCTAGCTAGCCTACACGCTGCCTCTGCATTTCCTTAAGCAACAGCCTGACGATGCTGCTAATTTATTCTCCACTGATCGACAGAGGGACAGTAGAACAGTCTATATTATTTATTACGTACTACACGTGCCTTTGCTCACTTTCTGCTGAAGCTGCCACCTGTGTGGCGTCTGTGTCACAGTTCTGTGACCTGTTTTATTTGTGATAGAGATACGTGAATGACATTGGCCGATGGGTTGCTATGCATAGTATATTACGCTCTTTGTGGACACAAGCTTTATTATCAGTCGCATCTCGCGCTGCCGTCCAGAGTGGCCGAGCGGGTCTAGGCGCTACAGTCTGGGACCGCGCGACAGCGACGGTCGCAGGTTCGAATCCTGCCTCGGGCATGGATGTGTGTGATGTCCTTAGGTTAGTTAGGTTTAAGTAGTTCTAAGTTCTAGGGGACTGGTGACCTCAGAAGTTAAGTCCCATAGTGCTCAGAGCCATTTGAACCATCTTGAGCTGACTGTCGTCCAGTATCCGTGGCAGATCACAAGATTCAAAGAATTATCATTATTATACCAATAGAAACGACGTATGATGAACCTCACTTTACTTGCATACATATTATAGATCGAACAGTTCAATGTTCCCCGTTCCAGGTGCACTGCGTCTGATTCCGAGGTGGGCCACTCCTTCTATTGTCCGCCGGGTAGCTCAATAAACGCAACGTGAGCCGAATTTTTCAAGGAGGGTACTACCGTGTCGTGTCACATTAATGTGACCACCAGTCAGACGCCCGAATCACCGCCTTCCACAGCGGAGAACGCCGCGAGACATGCAGCGAGGTTCTGAAACGTGCTCTGTTATTAAAATGTCCAGTGTTAAATTTAATGCGAGTGATCAGTTATTTACTCATCGCAGTCGTTTAAATATTCCGGCACAAAAGTGGCTGTGAAATGGTAAAGATATTATTCAGTCTGTTGTAAGGCGATACCAGATGCACAATGACTTGTCATCCAAACACTCCGACCTCAGTAAGCATTCTCTTGTGTTTGAGTCACGGGTCGCCTGCCGTTCACGTAATGCGCATGTCCTTTCCACGACACTTCAACAACGTTTTATGTGTCAAAAAAATAATTTGCGGATGATGTGCTCTTAAATTGAAAACTCCATCTATTGATAGACTTGTTCAATACACCTTGGTAGAGCACTTGTAAAAGGCCGGTCCTGTTATGTCTTGCAGACTTACTTTTTCGTGATTTAACCATAAAGCCCCTATCAATAGTTCGTTCATCATTCATTTGCCAACTATTACACCGCTGTGCTCCCAAGACAGAACCAGATTTCGATTGAGTTGAGTGTATTAAAGTACACTGATCACACACACTGTGGCACCTGAAAATCGAACTGCAATACGGGGCTGTTGATGCCCATATTAATTTGAACACCTGCCAAAAACATGGATAACCTGATCTTGCAGAGTAAATGAGATTCTGTAACGAGCCAACAGGGATGCGGAGTCACGCCAATTCCATTGTCGTGGTCAGCTGCATAGGGTTCCTTGGTTGAGGCTACATGACGAGAAGAGCCCGATAGAGGTGGACCTGCAGATTCTCTATTGTGTTTAAATTCGGGGAGTACCGTAGACTCATCCTGGTACTCTTGGAACCACACTGGGAGCTGTGCTTTGTCCTGTTGGTAGGTGTCATACTCCTGGATTAGATTAGATTAGATTTATTTTCATTCCAATTGATCCGTAGTGAGGAGGTCCTCCAGGATGTGGAACATGTCAGAAAAACAACAATACATGACAAATATTTACAACTAAAACAAATAAGCTAATGTACCATTACACAGGTCCCAAGTGGAATGATGGTCATTTTTTAATGAACACTAAGAGTCATTTTACAAATACTAATGCACTGAATCTAAAATAAAAAGTTTCTTATTTATTTATAAGGTAATACAACTACTGTAATACTTATGTACAATGAACACATTACTGCACTGAGATGGTGCAGAAGTTAGATTATACTAACACACACACACACACACAAATTTTCAATGAACACATTACTGTACTGAAATTGTGCAGAAGTTATGTTGTACTTATATACAAATCAGTTGGTTTTACTAAGAAATTCATCAATGGAGTAGAAGGAGTTGGCCACCAATAAATCCTTTAGGCTTCTCTTAAACTGAATTTCATTGGTTGTTAAGCTTTTTGTGGCTGCTGGCAAGTTATTGAAAATGTGTGTTCCTGAATAATGCACACCTTTTTGTACAAGACTAAGTGACTTTAAATCCTTGCGAAGATTATTCTTATTTCTGGTATTGATTCCATGAATTGAGCTGTTGGTTTGAAAAAGTGATATATTTCTAATGACAAATTTCATTAAGGAATAAATATATTGGGAAGCAGTAGTTAGTATCCCTAGTTCCCTGAACAGGCTTCTGCAGGATGATCTTGAGTTCACACCACATGTAACTCTCACTGCACGTTTTTGTGCCCGGAAAACTTTAGCTTGGCTTGATGAATTACCCCAAAAAATAATCCCATATGACATTATGGAATGAAAGTAAGCATAGTATGCCAGCTTTTTCATTTTTATATCCCCTATGTCTGACAAACTTCGCATTGCAAACAGAGATTTGTTAAGACGCTTCAGCAGTTCTGTGGTGTGCTCCTCCCAGTTGAATTTATTATCAAGCTGTAATCCCAAGAATTCAACACTGTCCACTTCTTCTATCTTCTTGTCATTGTATGTTAGACATATACTCTTGGGGCACCCCTTGCAAGTTCTGAACTGCATGTAGTGTGTTTTTTCAAAGTTTAGTGCATAGAATTGGCTAGGAACCAGTGATTAATGTCCACAAATATTTTATTGGCTGATCTTTCTAAGACTACACTTGATTTGCTATTTATTGCAATGTTCGTATCATCGGCAAACAATACAAACTTGGCATCTGGTAATGTTACTGATGAAAGGTCATTGATATACACAAGAAAAACTAAGGGCCCCAAAATGGAACCTTGTGGGACCCCACATGTAATTAGTTCCCAGTTGGATGATGCCTGATAGCTTGATACATGGCTCTTTCCTAATAACACCCTTTGTTTCCTGCCAGAGATATAAGATTTGAACCATTTTGCAGCATTTCCTGTTATACTATAATATTATTTATTTATTTATGCATTTATTTTACCTGGCAAGATTAGGGCCTTCAGGCCCTCTCTTACACCTAACCAGGCATACTCAGATTCAACAAATTTCAGTTTCTACAGAACATTAAGGACATATTAC
Organism: Schistocerca nitens; assembly: GCF_023898315.1. Lineage (NCBI taxonomy): Eukaryota > Metazoa > Arthropoda > Insecta > Orthoptera > Acrididae > Schistocerca > Schistocerca nitens. Next base: position 3,351,622 of record NW_026045897.1, read on the forward strand.
ATGTTATACAGTATTAATGTTAAGAAAAAAATAGAGATTATAAACGTAGTACAATGATAATGATAACAATCAAAAATTAATTATAACAATCAAGAATAATAATAATAGTAATAATAATAATAATAATAATGACTATGTATATGGAAGTAAACATATTTTTCTTTCATGAATGTCAGTCCTATTGCTAGTTGGGAATTTTCTCGTTATATTCTTGCAGCTTGTGAGTTATTCTCATCAAGCAGAGACATAAGACGATAGAATGGGGTGAAAGAGATATAGAAGAGGTAGATAGGTTAGAGGAAGAGAAATAGAATGGTAAAATTCGAAGCTATGATGGAGAGGAGAAAGAAAGAGATGAGAGGGGCACAACAATGGTGGCTATACCGTCCCTAATATGTAAGTCTTGAGTTCACTCTTGAATGTTGAGTGGTTCCGGATAAGACGCAGATCACAGGGGAGCGCGTTCCATAGTCGTATGGCTGAGATGGAGAATGACATGGAGAAAGATTTTGTGTTATGTAAAGGTACAGCCAAGATGCTAGACGTATCCGATCTGGTATTGCGGTTGTGGAATGATGATAGGTGTTTAATGTGAGAAGATAAGTATTGGGGGCACCAGTGGCTAAGAAATCGATGAAGTAAGCACATCGTGTGGAGATCGCGTGCCTTATGTGGGCGTATCCAACCTAGCTGGGAGTATGAAGGACTGATATGATCATACAACCGTATATTGCATACGTATCTAACGCAAGCGTTCATCACTAGCTCGAGGCGTCTCGAATTTTCACTATTTGTGCCGTGTTGAACTACATCACAGTAGTAAAGATTAGGCAAGACTAGTGTTTGGACTAATTTTTGTTTAACATGGGTTGGAAATATTTTTCTAAATTTCTGAATTGCACGTAGGGAGGAGAGCGATTTCCGGCAAGCTGTAACTGTTTGTTCTTCCCAGTTTAGGTGTTCATCCAAGATTATTCCAAGGTCTTTTACTGTTTTTTGGTATGGTAGTTGGGTACCATTGAGGTGTATTTGAGGGACTGTTTCGTGAAAGTACCGACTGATTAACTTTGGATGAGATATAAGTATGACCTGGGATTTCTTGGGGTTTAGTTTCAGACCTAGGTTCTGTGCCCATCGAGAAACAGAGCAAAGATCTGCGTTCATACTCGCTACTGCGTCAGCAATGTTCTTGGGGCTTGCACTTATGTACAGTTGGATGTCGTCGGCATATAGATGGTAGTTGCAGGAGTGAATCACTGAAGAAATATCATTAATGTACAGTGAGAAGAGTAATGGACCAAGGACGGAGCCTTGGGGAACTCCAGAGCGCACGTTTTTCCATGATGACTTTTCCGATCCACAAATGACTTGTTGACTTCTGTTTTTGAGGTAGCTGTCGAACCAGTGTATTGCGCTGTTTGAGAAATTCAGCTGCTTCATTTTAATTAGTAATATATCAAAGTCAACTGTATCAAAAGCCTTGCTAAAGTCAAGCAGTGTTAGGATGGTAGCTTCACGTCTGTCCATAGCATGTTTAATGTCATCAGTTACTTTGATTAATGCAGTTGCTGTACTATGGTGCTTTCGAAAGCCTGACTGATATTTGTCATGGATGTTATGAGTTTTGAGGTAATCCGTCAGCTGTTCATGGACGATGTATTCTAGGGCTTTAGATATTGCAGGTTGTATGCTGATCGGCCTGTAGTCACCTGGCGACTTAGGGTTGTCAGTCTTGGGTATAGGTTGAATTAAACTTTGCTTCCACTCAGTAGGATATGTACTACTGACAAGAGACAGGTTGAAGATGTCTGTGATAACTGGAGTAATAGTGTCTACGACGTTCTTAATCATGCCAATGCTCACTCCATCATTACCTACTGCCTCGGAAGAGATTCTCGTAATTGCCTTGTGTACTGTGCCGGTAGTGACATGTTTTAGGAAAAACTTGTCTCTCGAGAGATTGATATCTTGGGGCTGGTAATTTGTCGCTGCGTGGCAGTTTACAGCTGTTGAGAAGAAATCGTTTAATTCTTCTGCAGACGCTTGATAAACAGCGTCAGGTCTTCGCTTCCCTATACCGAAACTGCGCAGCTTTTTCCACAGTGCAGCGGGTTTTGATATGCCGCATACGACAGAGCGGGCATGTCTGATTTTGGCATTCCTCACGCTCTGCTTGGTTCTATTTCGGAGTTTCCTATAAGCTTCGTACGCCTCGGGAGTTGGGTTACGCTTGAAGGCCCTATGTGCAGCATCACGTTTATTCATTAACTGGCGTAATGCAGTGGTGAGCCACGGAGCGGGAGCTCTCTTTACCTTGATAGTGCGTTGAGGAGCATGTTTATCATACAGTGCAATGATTTTGCGACATAATTCCCGAATTTTTCCGTCTAAAGTCGGTTCATTGCTTATATCATACCAAGGGATGTCTGAGCAATCCTTTTGAAGAGCGTCATGGTTAACATTTTTTAGGTTTCTGTAGGTTACCAGGTAAGATTTTTCTTTGGTAGTATGCACTGAGTAATTTAAGAATATCACGTCATGAGCAGAGAGTCCTGGAGCGGATGTCTGATTGGCGCGAATTATTTTATCTGGTCGCTTTGTTGCCATTATATCTATGAGTGTATGGCTGTGTGGCGTGTGATGAGTTGGGTCCAGCGGTGTTAAACTCATATCATTGGAGTGGAACAGTCTCCTTAGTTTTTCTGCAGAGGGAGATTTTAACTGTAAGTCGATGTTTGTGTCGCCCATAATGATTATGTGTTCATACAGTGTCACGAGCGAGGACAGGGCAGACTGAAAGGAGGACATAGCACCGACGTTTGGAGGTTTATAGATTACTCCAATTAGCAGTTTCTGATTTGATGTATTTATTTCGAAAAACAAGAACTCTGCTTCTCCTTCGCACTTTGCATCCGATGTGCATAGTATAGTAGGTCTCAGATCAGAGCGAACATAGGCACCCACACCACCCCCGCGTCGTGTTTCACGATCTGCCCTTAGGAGAGTGTAACCAGTGATTCGGATAGCGTCGGAAGAAATGTTTGGTTTCAACCAAGTTTCAGAGACGAGGATAATATGGAACAGCGATTGGCAGAACAGGTTACAGAACTCGTCGAAGTGAGCCGTTAGCGACTGAGCGTTCGCGTGGGCCACAAAGAGCCCGCCGCCGGAACCGGTCCGTCCCATTGTGGCCGCCTGTAGGACCGAGCGCGCTCCGTTTACCTGCTGGCCGGAAGAGGGACAAAAGCTGGATTTCGCGGGGGAAGACATATTTACAGGTGTGTCCAAGGTCGTGACTGACTCAAGCGTCTGTGGGCTAAAGGTGAAAGACAAGCTGGAGGTATCGGAGAAGGGAGCGAAAAGAAAGATGGAAAGTGGCAGTGGTGCTTACGAAAAAGATAATAGTAGTAGTAGTGGTAGTGACGAGGATGAAAATAACAGATATAGTAAGGCGGTTTTAAGGAGATTCCTGTTCATGGTGAATGTTAATTCCCGTTTGACTGACAATATGAATATACATGAGCACTTATGATACACAAATAAAGAAGCAATATCTGTGAAACAACTGACTGATTTTAAATAGAGTACTTATGGTACTTATAGAAATAACGAAGCAATATTTACGTTAAAAAAATGAAAAGAAAGAATACTAATTAACTTATATTAGACAGAGTACAATATGAGACTTTGTGTCTCGCGAGATTTCGCTCAGTCTTTCAGTTCGGACATGTTCGTCACCGTTTTCCTCCCTCCTTCCGTCTTGACTACGATCCTGCCATCCTGGGTCCATACATTTTGAAGGCCGAACTGTGTGATCGCAGTGTTCAAAATTTTTAGTCTTTCGCGCGTCAGATCTTCCCTCAGGGTAACCCCACTCTTGGCGAGTTTTCTTTTCTGAGCAAACATTTCAGCTCTTTTCCGATATGACACAAATTTAATTATTATGGGCCTGGGTTTCATGGCACCTGGTATCGTGCGCCCAACACGGTGGCTTCTGTCAATATCGGTCACGTCGATCCGCACGCCAAGTTTTTCACGCACGAGGCTAATGACCAGGTCGTCGGTGTTTTCGCGATCGTTTTCAGCTACCCCGAACAAGCGCAAGCTGTTCCTTCGCTGATACTGCTCGATTTCATCGGTGGCCGCAGACAGTTTAGCTTCTAGGTCGGCGGCTTTTTTCTCTTGTGCGGCCAGGGACTTTTTAAGAGACTGGATTTCGGTGCTGTTGCGCCCGACAGACTCTTGCAGTTTGTCCATGACCGCGGCCGTCACAGAATCCGTGATGGATTGCACGATTACGTCTAGCGTGTCTTTGCTGTGCAGCGCCGCACTCACCTGGGACCGGACGAGCTCCCCGATGTCGGGAAGCGAGGCCTCACCTGCCGCCGGAGACCGGGCGCCCGCGCCGCCTGCGCCCCTGTAGCCTCGCCTGCTGCCGCTTACTCGTGCTCTTCCCATTTTTCACTCACTTATCACTTATCACTTGTGGTAATCAACGGAGAACAACACACCACGGCAAGTAACTCTTGTTTACTCGGATGCACACGTTGTGGACTGCCGCACTTCTCTGTAACACCTTCAATGAGCGGAAAAACTCGCGAGCCAAAGAAACGCGCGTCACTCAGTGGCCGCCATCTTCATATTCTAGTTTACTTAAAAGGATATTGTGAATTACACAGTCAAATGCCTTTGACAGATCACAAAATATACCAGTTGCCTGCAATTTTTTGTCTAATGAATTAAGCACATTTTCACTGTAAGTGTAGATAGCCTTCTCAATATCAGAACCTTTTAGAAATCCAAACTGTGACTTTGACAGTATGTTAGTTGACATAAGATGGTTATAAAGACGACTGTACATTACTTTTTTAGAAAATTTTTGAGAATGCTGGCAACAGTGAAATTGGACGGAAATTTGATGCTATTTCTTTATCTCCCTTCTTAAACAGTGGCTTAACTTCAGCATATTTCAGCCATTCAGGAAATATTCCACTAATAAACGACTGGTTACACAGATACCTTAATATGTTACTTAGCTCAGAATCACATTCTTTAATTAACTTTGTTGATATTTCATCATACCCACTAGATGTTTTTGATTTTAAAGATTTTATGGGGAAAAACAAACTGCATGTAGGGGTTGTAAGCGGGCTGTTTATATCATTATGTTGGTAACGCCAAGTAGCGATCTGTATGAAAATCACTGACTGTGCTGTGTGCAGTCTGTGGCTCGTTTGCAGTGTTGGAATATTTGCTATTGTAGTGTTGGGCAGTTGGATGTGAACAGCGCGTAGCGTTGCGCAGTTGGAGGTGAGCCGCCAGCAGTGGTGGATGTGGGAAGAGAGATGACAAGAGTTTTGAGAGTGGACGATCTGGACGTGTGTCCGTCAGATAAACGAAATTTGTAAGACTGGATGTCATGAACTGGTATATACATATTATTACTTTTGAATGCTATTAAGGTAAATACATTGTTTGTTCTCTATCAAAATCTTTCATTTGCTAACTACGCCTATCAGTATTTAGTGCCTTCAGTAGTTTGAATCTTTTATGTAGCTGGCAGTATTGGCGCTCGCTGTATTGCAGTAGTTCGAGTAACGAATATTTTTGTGAGGTAAGCGATTCATGAAAGGTATAGGTTATTGTTAGTCACGACCATTCTTTTGTAGGGATTATTGAAAGTCAGATTGAGTTGCGCTAGAAATATTGTGTGTCAGTTTAGTGACGATCAGAATAAGTAAAGAGAAAAATGTCTGAGTACGTACAGTTTTGCTCAGTTGTTTGAAAATCAAATAACGTAAGGGGTTTACCAGCACAGTAATTCATAAATTTTTCTAAGGGGACGTTTCATATGTCGACCCTTAGTCGAGGATACCACACTGGAATCTTCTGATTTTTTCTTGTAGTTTGTGTAATTAGTGTAGCTATTGTTTATTGCTAGCGCGTAATTATAGAGAGAATTTCCTTAGTAGTTGTAGTCTTTCATTGTTGTACAGTAAAAAAGTTGTGGCATGCATGTAGATTTGCAAAAAGTACTTCGCAGCTGCGCTTGCAATTAACGAGACATTATTTTCAGTGCTATGCTAATGTGTTTTCTTGTTTTTGCTCTTCAATTTGTGCCTTTCTTGTTATCGTGTGAAATACGTGATAATTATGGCGTGTGAAAAACGTAAGACTAGGCTCCAAAGTAAATTGAGAAATGATAGTGACGAAGATTGTAGCTTAACAGCACCACCGTGTAATGAATTAACATACATTCAACGTAGTAATTTGGTAATTGTGCATAGGGAAATGGAGTGGGTGGCAAATAATGGTGTAGACAGTGTAACGATTAGTGAAGAGGGAAGCATTATCGATCGATCGGTCGGCAACAGCTCACCTAAGGATTCCGAAATGACAGGACCCAATTTTGCAAATACTGTAGTTTCAGGTTTTGGGTCCTCACCGTTTTCTCAAATAAGTCAAGACACATTTTCTGCTTGTCAAAATGTGAATGTTGCCGGTGTAAATGCACTGCCGAAAAGCACATAGGAATAGATTCCAACCGCTAATACATTATTATTGCAAAAGTTAGACACAATGGAACAAAATCTTCAAAAGTTAGACACGATGGAACAACACCAGAGACAAACATCAACAGCTTCAAATGTTAGACACCACGCGTTAACAAACTCGTGAATGTTTAATTACTGACATAATTAAAATCGGCCGACCGGGGTGGCCGAGCGGTTCTAGGCACTACAAAAAATGGTTCAAATGGCCCTGAGCACTATGGGACTCAACTGCTGTGGTCATCAGTCCCCTAGAACTTAGAACTACTTAAACCTAACTAACGTAAGGACATCACACACATCCATGCCCGAGGCAGGATTCGAACCTGCGACCGTAGCAGTCGCACGGTTCCGGACTGCGCGCCTAGAACCGCGAGACCACCGCGGCCGGCTAGGCGCTACAGTCTGGAACCGTGCGACCGCTACGGTCGCAGGTTCGAATCCTGCCTCGGGCATGGGTGTGTGTGATGGCTTTAGGTTAGTTAGATTTAAATAGTTCTAAGTTCTAGGGGACTGATGACCTCAGTCCCATAGTGCTCAGAGCCATTTGAACTTAAAATCAAATCGAAATGTAAAAAAAGTCTGTAATGACCTAAAAACACCAATTTGTGAGCATTTCCAACCTATTTTTTCGCGTCATGAAAATGCATTACAGAATCACGAAGCAGCCATAAAGGATCTGCAAACTATTGTTCATGAAAATCACGACACCTTGCAAGCTAAAATTGACCCAGTTGCATCTACCGATTCGGTTATGCAACTTGCAAAAACTCAGGAAAACTTAAAGGACACAGTAGATACGTTTTCAACACAAATGGACACTCTGAAACTTGGTTCAGAAGAACACACTGAGGAAATCAGTTCATTACCGGAGAAAGTAGCCCAACTTTCGGACCAGTTCACTAACCTATCTACAAAGGTAGATGATGATCTGACTGACACAGGACCAGTAGCCTTCACTGACACAGAAGAGTATGAACAAATTAAGAAATTCAAACAAAATCAGAATCAAATTAATACGCAACACAAAAGAGACATTCGGGAAGTACAAGATCAGTTGGCACAAGTAATACAAGAATTACATATTTCAGAGGACACTCGCGCTCCAACACGGGAAGAGGGACTTAGAAATACGGAAAAGCCACAAAATAATAACACAGGGCATTTCGGAAATTGTGAAAGAAATTGGCAAGGTGCACTGAATTTTTGAGATGGAACTGCCGACACGACGTAACAATGACCGATATGCGACTCTCCGACACGATGACTTTGACTATGAGGTGTTCATTACTACACGTAAATTCAAAACACTTAAGTATTCTGGCTACGACATTCATCCACAAGTGTGGCTACATCAATTCTCTCATTGTTTTCCTCCCAACTGGTCATTGGAGCATGGTTAGAATATATGTGCGGCTACTTAGAGAATGAACCAGCTGTAAGAATGCAATCGGTCTTTCACGATTGTCACAGTGAAGGAGAATTTTATCATGCCTTCTTCTCAGCATATTGGTCTCAAGCTACTCAAGATCGCATACAACATAGCATCATGATGATAATCTGAACAATCTGAATTTTCCAGCCTTGTCAAATATTTTGAAGACATGTTGCACAAGAATCAGTATCTTTCAAACCCATACAGCCCCTCAGAACTCATCCGCATTTACTTAATCAAATTGCCTGAACATTAACGACATATTATTTTGGCAGGACGTTGCAAAGACGACATTGAAGCTTTTCAAGGGGTGTTACAAGAATTGGAAATTGACACTGACAATCGCGGGACGCGAGAACAGGAACACAACAATTAGAGGTCACATCCATCACAATTCCGCGATGCCAGAAATAATAACTGGACATGACAAGGCTATTCTTACAACGCAAATCGTGACCAAAACAGACACCACTCGTGTTGACAACTGTTGGCAGAGTAGTAATAATTACAGGGAAAGATCACCTCTCCCCGATAATGACTATGACAAGGACAATCAGAGAAACAGACAATATCGGAACAAAAATAATTATTATCAAGGGAGACAGAATAACTTCAGATGCAACGGTCCACTGCACAGTTACGATTCCGGGAGAAATTCTCCACCACATGACCAACAAGCAAGAAAGTATGGAAACTACCGACATAATGACAGACCTGAATTTCATGAGAACTGGCGGGATTCAAATTCCATGGCGCACGGTACCAGAGAAAGTTCTCAAATTATTGAAAGAAGCTGCGACGATTTTGAGATGTGATTGATCTTTTATGATGATGTTGTTATGACGACAATGTGTATTATGCTGTTGACGAATGTTTATGATCAATAAGCTGATGTTACCATATATGAGGAATGTGATTACATGTTTATATGTATATGAATAATGAATAGAAGTTAGGGGCTCTGGTTTGTAAAAAAGAATGTTGGAAACCAAGAATCATACTTTAAGAGTTATGACTTGTGTGTCCATGCATGAATGTATCACAACACTGCTATTCATGAGATTTCGTTTCTGCGCATTTCTACTGTAATTTTTCGATCTGTGAAATTTTTTTATATGAGACTGTCACTGTAGCAGAAACTGCTGTTGTAAATTTTTGGGTAAGAAAGCTAAGTGACCTTGACGTAATGCATTGTGGGCACCCAGCTGCGCCAGTCGCCTGGAGAAAAAGCCATTAGGGGGAGAAAAAAAGAGACCATTAACCTCGCTATTGACATTCCTTTGTAGAAAGCATCGCAAATATGACACGCTATTACTTGGAAACATATCATTATTCTGTGGAGCTCATACCTTGTGCTACTTACTGAAATGCCTATGAATTGATGGGAAATATTCTTACATCTGCACACCTGATTATGACAAGTGTCGTTCTACGAGAGTTGAGAGTATTTCTACTGACGTATGAAATGCCACATGGCTATTGAATGATGTTTTTATGCTTTGCTTTGTACATAGCTGCTTATTTCATTTTATATCTGGTTTCCAGCTTTGTTTCAGCATTGGTTTTATAAAATAAAATTAAATGCATTTGTTAATGTGAACACTTTCTATCAACAGATCTATTAAATAATAATTTTATGATCCACATTCATCGAAAAAGGAGCACTTGGAAAGGAAAGAACAATAAGAAGGGACTAATAATAGTAACTGCATACATAATTTTCTTTTAAAGTACTTGGTAATTTTTTTGTAGAATAAGTTGTTGTGGTGCACCACTTTAATGACATAGACATTAAGATCTGAATAGACATTTCCCTTGTCTGCACTGTTGTCTTTAGTGTACTATTTTTCTGCTTGTGGGTTTGTCATGTTTAGATATAAGTTATTGCATTTGCTGCTGTTGTTTGCCAGGTATGGTGCTACTGAAATTCTCTTTGTATTGCTCTGTTAAGCCAGTTTTACTACTGATTTATTTTTCTTGTTGCTGCACATTGGCTCATATTAGTTGTAACATTGCATTTGCTTTGCTAATTTATATTTACTGCTGCTGGCTTTGCCAATTTGCATTTTTGTTATTGCTGTTTATGTTAATTGATTTGTGTTGCTGCATTGCCTCATCCCTTAGTTTATGTATCTGAGCTCAGTAGATTTAAGTTAGCTTAAGAGAGGGTAGACTATATAAGAAACTAACTATGAAGAATATGGAAATAATGCATTGAGAAGTTATACGAAAAAGATTTGTGCAAAAATAAGTATTGTACAATGAGAAATATTTATTTTGAAAGAGGATATGAACAAAACAGTAGGGTTTAGGGACAACAGGCTTAGATAGATTTCTTTTTTCCTTTTTTTTGCAGGAGCAAATGTTGAAATAAGAGGAAAGATCTATGGAATGAAGTTTTGGGTTGGACTGCAGTACCAGACGTCTCACTGAAAACAAACCCTGTCCTTTCCTTTTGTGTTATTCTCCTATGTGTTTTTGTACCCTTGTGTATTTGTGTTCTTCCAGTCTTTGTATGTTTATCTGATAAAAGTTATGTTGTAGAATTTTTCTAATAATATGTTATTTACTTTGTAAATATGTTTAGACATTATTAATTCTGTTCTGTTTCAATGCTCATGTGTGAAATTAATGTTTCGAAAACTATTCTCGTTATTTTCTTTATTTAATCATGTCATAATTCCTGTAACACTGATGTATATGCTATTTCGATTCTTTTGTAAAGCCTATATTACAACAAATGTTATCTGTATTGTGAGGTTCTCTAATGATGTATTCTGATGTCGTAAATTTATAATTTTATAGACACCAGTTCTTCAAATTAAGTTTCATTTCACTGCACACGTTTCTGTTGGTCATTGTACATGCACAGTATGTGAGAAGAAAAAGGGGACTGTTAGCATTTGCAGGTGTGATGATGATTCAGCAAGGGACTGTTTAAAAGCACTGCTGGTTCTAAGGACATTCCAAAAAGTTTGTGAATGCAAAAGTGGTGGTTTATGGACTTGCTATATTGTCCGCAAGACTCTTCGATGGTGATTGTGCACCCAAAGAGTCGCAACAGATGGCTGCTGGCCATTTCTACAAGGACTACGGTGAGTCTACACCTTTGCTGGCTCACCAATACCATTACCTTTACAAGGACTACAGTGGGTCTGCACCTTTGATGGCCCACCAATACCATACTCTCTACCAGAACTACAGTGGGTCTGCTCTGTGATGACCTACCTACCAATATTCTTCAAAACTTCGACTGACTCTGCTGTGTGCTTGCTCTGTTGTGGCCCATTACCTGTCTGCATGTCAAGAGTTAGCACTGTCTTTCCGTTGGAAGGACAACACTACTTCTTCAAGGCTGCATGGAAACCCACTACTTCCGTGTGCGTTTTCTTTTACTGCTCAGACTTCGAGGAAAAAACTGCAATTGCTACTGTGATGAATGTTCAGGACTGTCTTTATAAGAACAATTTTTGCTTTTGACCAACAGTATATCAATAAGTGTGTGCATTTGATATCTTTGTTATTGTGCTATGTAAGTGGGCTGTTTAGGTTTTTATGTTGGTAACGCCAAGTAGCGCTCTGTATGAAAATCACTGACTGTGCTGTGTGCAGTCTGTGGCTCGTTTGCATTGTTGGAATATTTACTATTGTAGTGTTGGGCAGGTGAACAGCGCGTAGCGTTGCGCACTTGGAGGTGAGCCGCCAGCAGTGGTGGATGTGGAAACAGAGATGGCAGAGTTTTGAGAGCGGACGATCTGGACGTGTGTCCGTCAGAAAAACGAAATTTGTGAGACTGGATGTCATGAACTGATTATATATATATATATATATATATATATATATATATATATATATATATATATAGACTTTTGAACACTATTAAGGTGAATACATTGTTTGCTCTCTATCAAAATCTTTCATTTGGTAACTATGCCTATCAGTAGTTAGTGCCTTCAGTAGTTAGAATCCTTTTTTATTTAGCTGGCAGTATTGGCTCTCGCCGTATTGCAGTAGTTCGAGTAACGACGATTTTTGTGAGGTAAGTGATTCATGAAAGGTATAGATTATTGTTATTCACGGCCACTCTTTTGTACGGATTATTGAAAGACAGATTGCGTTGCGCTTAAAATATTGTGTGTCAGAATAAGCAAAGATAGAAATGTATGAGTACGTTCAGTTTTGCTCAGCTGTTTGAAAGTCAAACAACGTAAGGGGTTTTCCAGCACAGTAATTCATAAATTTTTCTAATGGGAGGTTTCAGGGTTAACGTAATGCCCAAGGAGAAATGCAGACTTGTGTTGATCCACTGTGCCTTCCGTAACGGCGTGATCACCCAGAGAACGCCTCTGGTCTGGACCCTTCTGACGACTGTTGCAGGCTGTTTGCTTGCTTGCATGAGATGGGGCCGCACACGCCAACGGCCATCTGTCCGATGCAGCATAAAACGTGAGTCATCTGAAAAAGCCAGTGGACGTCCACCTGCGGTACTGGCGTGCAAATCCCAGATTTCGTCGCTAACGAACGACAACCAGCATGGGCGCACGAACCAGGCACCTGCTGCGGAGGCCAATACGCCGCAACGTTCACTAAATGGTCGTTGAGGAGACACTATTGAATACCCCTCGGGTCAATTGGGTGGTCAGTCAGTCAACAGTTGTACGTCTATTCGACCTAACACATCTCTACAGCTGTCGCTCACCGCTCTCATCCGTCACCACTAGTCCACCACAGTTGCCTCGGCACCGGCTTTGGAGAGCGCCATTTTTCGATACACGGTATACTTTAACGACGGTGGCAAGTGAACAGCTCACGAATTTGGCCATTTCGGAAGTGCAATCACCCTTGACCCAAAAACTAATCATCGTGCTCTTATGGATGTCAAATAAATCGCTCTGCTTCCCAGTGCCAACAACGACTCCACCGTCTTCCGCGCCGCCTCCACTACTAGCGCTCCCACCTCCCGCCTGTGAGTGGTTGCTGCATGCTGACATCGGACACGGTAGGCGGTCACATCAGTGTGACTGGACTGTGTATGTATGCGTTAAGAAGGGACTCTGTGAGTTTACACATACACACACCAAACTTTCGACGTCAGTGAGTGCTCCTTAACCTAAAAGTTCTTATCAGTCGTGCCTATATGCCACATGCAACTGCTTTAGTGAGTGATACGGACAAGTTAAATATTTAATTTGAAGCTTCACTGTACTTGGAAAGTGTGAGAAATCTATCATATACTGATGCAGTTTTACTTTGGTCGAATTCTCGTGAAGCTGTAACGCCGGAAATGCATATCCTCCTATTTCCATCTATTGTACTATAATTTTTTTCCTTGGTTTGTTACCTCAAGATATGACATTTCTGTCTCTTTATATATTGTAACTGTTTTACTGTTATATATATATATATATATATATATATATATATATATATATATATATATATATATATATATATATATATATATATATATATAGGGTGTTTCAAAAATGACCGGTATATTTGAACGGCAATAAAAACTAAACGAGCAGCGATAGAAATACAGTTTGTTGCAATATGCTTGGGACAACAGTACATTTTCAGGCAGACAAACTTTCGAAATTACAGTAGTTACAATTTTCAACAACAGATGGCGCTGCGGTCTTGGACACTCTATAGTACGATATTTTCCACATATCCACCATGCGTAGCAATAATATGGCGTAGTCTCTGAATGAAATTACCCGAAACCTTTGACAACGTGTCTGGCGGAATGGCTTCACATGCAGATGAGATGTACTGCTTCAGCTGTTCAATTGTTTCTGGATACTGGCGGTACACCTGGTCTTTTAAGTGTCCCCACTGAAAGAAGTCACAGGGGTTCATGTCTGGCGAATAGGGAGGCCAATCCACGCCGCCTCCTGTATGTTTCGGATAGCCCAAAGCAATCACACGATCATCGAAATATTCATTCAGGAAATTAAAGACGTCGGCCGTGCAATGTGGCCGGGCACCATCTTGCATAAACCACGAGGTGTTCGCAGTGTCGTCTAAGGGAGTTTGTACCGCCACAAATTCACGAAGAATGTCCAGATAGCGTGATGCAGTAATCGTTTCGGATCTGAGAAATGGGCCAATGATTCCTTTGGAAGAAATGGCGGCCCAGACCAGTACTTTTTGAGGATGCAGGGACGATGGGACTGCAACATGGGGCTTTTCGGTTCCCCATATGCGCCAGTTCTGTTTATTGACGAAGCCGTCCAGGTAAAAATAAACTTCGTCAGTAAACCAAATGCTGCCCACATGCATATCGCCGTCATCAATCCTGTGAACTATATCGTTAGCGAATGTCTCTCGTGCAAATGGTAGCGGCGCTGAGGGGTTGCCGCGTTTGAATTTTGTATGGATAGAGGTGTAAACTCTGGCGCATGAGACGATACGTGGACGTTGGCGTCATTTGGACCGCAGCTGCAACACGGCGAACGGAAACCCGAGGCCGCTGTTGGATCACCTGCTGCACTAGCTGTGCGTTGCCCTCTGTGGTTGCCGACGCGGTCGCCCTACCTTTCCAGCACGTTCATCCGTCACGTTCCCAGTCCGCTGAAATTTTTCAAACAGATCCTTTATTGTATCGCTTTTCGGTCCTTTGGTTACATTAAACCTCCGTTGAAAACTTCGTCTTGTTGCAACAACACTGTGTTCTAGGCGGTGGAATTCCAACACCAGAAAAATCCTCTGTTCTAAGGAATAAACCATGTTGTCTACAGCACACTTGCACGTTGTGAACAGCACACGCTTACAGCAGAAAGACGACGTACAGAATGGCGCACCCACAGACTGCGTTGTCTTCTATACCTTTCACATCACTTGCAGCGCCATCTGTTGTTGAAAATTGTAACTACTGTAATTTCGAAAGTTTGTCCGCCTGAAAATATACTGTTGTCCCAAGCATATTGCAACAAACGGTGTATTTCTATCGCTGCTCGTTTAGTTTTTATTGCCGTTTCAAATATACCGGTCATTTTTGAAACACCCTGTATATATATATATATATATATATATATATATATGCATTTATGTTGGTTTGTTTTGTGAATATTATTTGTATTTATACGCTGGGTCTGGCCTAGGGAAAACTATACTATCGAACGAATACATCGATAGGTCGTGTGGAGAACCTAAGTGTTTAGGATCTTTGGTGGTGTTAACTCTGCCGCGTGGAGCGCGGGCTGAGCATAGAGAGAGGGTCTGGCTGGAGTAGCGAGTGGAGCAGGTGTGTGGTGTGAAGCTCCCGCGAGTTGCCGCGCTTTCGGGGTTTGCCAGCATGTAATTGCGCTCGACTTGCGATGATAATTTCTGACATGGTGTCGCGGACGGGAAGCATTAGCTGGCGCACATCAAGAGCCCGTTTCGTCTGGTGACCGTGTCGAGAAGAAGGCGCGCCAACATCCAGCTTCTGCAACAGCGACGGCCGACAATGAGTGACTGTCGCCACATCCTCGATCGACGGCTTCAAACCTTCAATCAACCAACAAGGAAGACTGGAAGCACGTAAAGTTTTAGAACTGTATGGCAGACCTCAGCTTTTCAAACTTTTAAAATTGTTGCATCACAAAATTACAGCAACTTAGCATGAACCTTTGTTGCTCATTGTCCCAATTGCATTGCCAAGCAGGGTCCCTTCCTTTTCCGAAATGAACCCGAGTGTCGTTGAAATTCAAACGCCAGCATAATTCCATTTCACTGCTTTAATTTCAAAGTTCACTTTAAGTATCCATAGCTGGCTACAATATTTAGATTACACAAGCACAAATTAAGAGTGCGAGTTTTGTTACCATATTTTAGCTTACCTGTGACCACAGCTCAGCTTGGTACGTACTAAATTTTACTATTGTTAATTGTTCAGAATCATTTAATTCAAGTTCAAAGTAAAATCTCTTATTTCTAAATTGCGTAGATTCAAGTAGCCTTTGAAATGATTGTTGAGGTAGTCCAAGACTAACCGTATTTTACTGAATTTCGATGTGCTTCAGAAAGAAAGCTCACTATTAACTTCAGTCACTAAATTAACTTTCGATTTTCCGGTTTTATTAATTCTTTTGCTAAATTAAGTGTAGCGAAATTTATTACTTCTGACAAACTTTCAATTTTCACACTACACTTGTCAACCTTCAGTTGCCACGCTTCTAGTGCTAATTATATGTGTAATAATCTTTCTTTTTCAGTTACTATAGTAATTGTCCTTAGGACTGGCGACCGTAATTTCCCCCAAATCTCAAATATCTAATTACCGCTAGTTAATTGTTGACGTAACGGCCGCACATTTACTTTCTTTATTAACTTTACCCCTTTTCAAAATTAATATCCACCAGTTTCATTTGCATTTTTCCTTTCATTCAGATGTAACCCCTTCCTCCCTCTTTACCGAGAGATTACCTTCGGTAACGATTGCTTTTCCCAAATTTCCATTAGGTACACGCGGTTTAATTTTTCACTGTCATTAAGGTCGATAAGTGTGGGGGAGGTTACACGTGGCGACCTGGCGACAGGACAATCTTCGGATTTGAGGTTGTTCTGGACACAAATTTTGTACGGTGCAAATCTCGTAACAAAGTACTGGTTACGTACAGGCTGTTACGTCAGCGAGAATAAGTAGTGGGAGTAATCCTAATTATATTTGAGATTTGGCATTTATATTGGAAATTATTAAAATGAGTGAAGGCAACAATTACCAAAATTTGGTAGACTTGGATACTGAACAATCGGTCGAACAGTGGGAAACGCGCACCGCGGTACCCATTGTTCAGGGGCAGGCGGCGAGCATGAAAGACGCGACCGCCGAAACGCAACAAAGAGCAGAAATGGAATTCCAAACTTTAGAAAATGTTTCGGAATCGGAAGTGAAAATCTAATCTGAATCCCTTGATGACGAATACGTGGGGACAATAGAGAGGAAGCCGCTACGGAAGTAAAAACGGTAGTTTCCGGGAATTTAACTGCTTTATTGAATGTTTTGATTAACGAAATCAAGAGTCAATCGGCCAAGCAAGAAGATCAGGCTGCCAAGCAAGAAGCTCAGGCTGCCAAGCAAGATGCTCAGGCTGCCAAGCAAGAAGCTCAGGCTGCCAAGCAAGAAGCTCAGTCTGAAAAAATTGAACGAATGCTAGACAATCAGAACAAAGCTATTAACGTTGTTAACAACAATGTTGGAGCTGTTAACACAAAAGTTGATAAAATCAAAGAAGATATTGTTGTAATTAATAACGAAATCGGTAATCTTAAACAGGAAATGATAGGCGTTCAGGCGGAAATTGCGAGCATAAATACTCGTTTTTATTCCGAAATTAGCAGAATCGAGAAAAGTGTAGGAGAATCAGTTGCTCCGATCATCGAGAATAAGGTGACGGAACAAATTCAATTAGTGAAAAAAGAGGATCAAAAGAAGGTGGAAACTCTAAAGGCTTTAGTATCCGAAGTAGATACCAAAGTGACGAAGCAGGCTAATACCTGCGAAGAGAAAAAAAGGGAAGTAGAAACGCTTGCGACAACCACTTGCCAAGTAATTACGAGAGTGTCGGAATTAGAAAAGAAACTTGACGAAAAACAGAGCTATGTGCCAATCTATGCACATAGTTCGGAATTGATGACGAAAGAGGAGCGGTTCGACCCCTTGAAAAAAGGCGGTATACACGCGACGGATTTCATTAAGAACTGTGAAAGAGTTTTACCCAGATCATGGACTGATGAGAGAAAAATTAATGCGATTATTGATGTGTTGGCTGGTGATGCCAAGCGTTGGGGCTTAAACCTCAACATTACGAACCTGACTTTTGACGAATTTAAAAATTTGTTTCTGGCTGAATACTGGTCAGAGCAAAAACAGCAAAGTGTCTGGCGCGAATTTGTCGTGTCGAGGCCTTTCGATGCGAATTCGCGCGGTTCGATGAAGGAGTTTTGTGAGGGCTGGATCCGCAAGTTGGAATATTTGCGTGATCGCCGCACGGAATCCGAAATAGTCTGGGAACTCTACAAAAAGCTTCCAGCTGATACAAAACGCTACGTAGGAAGCAATTACAGGACAATCAATGATTTCCTGGAAAGAGTGGAGGACGAGGACAATTGGCGCAATAATCGTGACAGTGGTAGATGCCGTGGTAACAACAACGGGTACCACAGCAACCACAACAACGATAACCATGGGAATAATGCATACCGCAACCATGGCAGCAATAACAATAATGGTTCGGACCGTAATAACAATCGGTACAATGCAAATAATAACAGGAATGACGGAAACCGGTATCATACTAGCGTGATACGGGCTTCGCAGAATAGTAATAACTCCAGAGGGTGTGATCAGCCGCCTCAGCAGCATCCAGGGAGCGTATCTGCTGGGACGAGACAGGGAAACCATTAGCCGCGCCGGTGAGGGCCGACCGGGCGTGGAGAAATTTTGGCGGCCCAATAACAGTAGAAAACCGAGGTGTCGTCGTTATGAAAATTCCGTATGGAATAATCAACGGCGGGAGAGTGTGCCAGTATCAGGAGAAAGGAGTGCGCCCACAAGTAGTAGATCAGCTGTAGACACGGCAGTAGAAAATACATTCACTGTCAGTGAGAACAATTTAAGTAGTGTTCCGGAAATCGATTATAAAGTGGCAGCTGTAATACCCACAGCGGAACTGGAGATTGAGTTTAAGAATGATTCGCAAGTGTTGAGAGAAGATCAGATGTCGGATAAAACGTCCGTCATCGAGCGAGGGGATGCAGAGAGGGATGAGGTCTGGTTAAGGCTGTTCGGTCGCTTATACGACGAACTAAGAGATTATAGGGGTCTGTATGGGAGAAGTGTTTATGGGGAGCGCGTGCAGGATTTGCCGCGTCTCGTCCCGCAGGAAGATAGTGTTTGTGAAATGATAGAAAGTTCTGCCCCTAACCGGCAGACTTTACCGGAAACAGTTGATGTTAATGGGGAGCACGAGCAAGATTCGTCGTGTATCGTCCCGCAGGAGTTAGATGTTGAAGTAGTAACGGAAAGTTCTGGCCCTAACCGGCAGACTTTACCGAAAGTTATAGTGGTAGAAGTAGCCGACCCATCCGACGCAAACCTCCAGTTTAAACATTGCGAGAGTATTAAGGAAACAGATTACGAAAATTTTGGTGATAGCCGGACACGATTGGTAGACAAGCACGTAGATTACAGCGTGTATGAGGTTAGAGCTGACGTTCCACAGTCGGACGGTAGCAGTGTGGGTTGCGCAGATCCAGAGGAAGTAATTGCAGATACTACTGGGCACATTCCTCCAGGTAGATTGGCAGATGAAATCAATCTGACCAAAGAGGAATCAACGAAGGTGACAATTAGTGAATTGATAGCAAAGCAACACTCACTAGTTGACGAGTTACAGGAAAAGGTTTCGGTATTGGAGGTGAAGCTACAGACTAAGCCTCAGGACAAAAGTGTTGAAATTAAAACTATATGTGAACAGAGGCTGAAAAAGCCGCCAGATAAACCGGATTTACGATCAAAGCCGGATGGTTTTTTCTGGAATGACCTGGATATAGACGAGGATTTACTGTGGGAAAATAAAGAAACAGTCGAGGACAAGTGTAGACAGATAGTAGTGTCTGCTAATATGCACGGCCTACAACTAAACGTGTTGATTGACACCGGTGCAGAATTGAGTGCTGTATCTGGGAAAATATTTGAGTTACTGAAAGACAGACCTGGTATCGTAGTTATGCCAGTAACAGGAGTGAAAATTATCGGTGCTACTGGGAAGAACAGTAAACCGGTCACAGAACAGATATTTGTCAAGTTCGAGATATGTGAGGCACGATTTGAACAAGAGTTTGTCGTCGTGCCAGACTTAACTACGGAAGTAATTATCGGGTTATATTTGCTATTAAAGTACAGTGCAGTGATTAATTGCGAAAGCAAAACTTTGACATGTACGTCACAAGATAAAGCAATAGTAGTTAGTTTTGACGAGGCAGGAGACGGGCCGGCCGCGGTGGTCTAGCGGTTCTGGCGCTGCAGTCCGGAACCGCGGAACTGCTACGGTCGCAGGTTCGAATCCTGCCTCGGCCATGGGTGTGTGTGATGTCCTTAGGTTAGTTAGGGTTTAAGTAGTTCTAAGTTCTAGGGGACTTATGACCTAAGATGTTGAGTCCCATAGTGCTCAGAGACATTTGAACCATTTTGCAGGAGACGGTGTGCATAGGCAATACCAGCCTATACACATTGTTAACTGGCCGGATGACATTGACGCAGCAATGAATTTGAACTGCTGTAACGTGAGGAATTTCGGCATTGACAAAAGTGTAGAAAGTGAATTGGAAGAGATAATCAAATTCCCTCCACGGATTGACATTAGTATTGGTGTGAAAAAAGATCGTTCGCGAGAAGTAATGAAGCTAAAAGTCGATGCTGGCATACGTCGTCATGACGCTAAAGCGCGTTTTGCTAAGTTTGCTATCGGAGACTTAGTACTTGTAAAAGCTCGTGAGAAATCGAGCGAGATAGACCATGAAATCTCTAAATTTAAGTTTGTTTATAATGGACCATATAAAGTCATTGGTATACCTCACACAAATGCTTATTGCTTAGAGTATCCAAGCTCTGGAAAACTATTAGGTATATACGGAACATTGTAGACTTGAAATTGTACCAACCTAGGATCGATTAATACCACACAATGGGTAATTTGTACAGTATGTAAAATAAAGTGTAAGATTTAACGATTTGCTAGATTGCCATGCTTTTGACTGACCAAGGTCATTAAAGAAGTTGTAATTAATAAGTAATTAATTTTGATTAATCAATTTAATTTTAATCAATTTAATCATGATCTATTCAACTGAAAAATCCAAGCTGCTAGTTTAAGTTTTCAGCTGAGTCACAGTAGATTAAGGAATGTAAATATGATTTTGTAAATAGCTGTAAGATTTCATAAATATGTGATTTACTAGTCATTGCCGATGTACTTAGACGCTGTTTTAAGTTTCAGGCTAGTACATGCGTGTGATGATGGACAGTGTTGAGTTATCCACTGTGATAGTGTTTATGGACTCCTTGAGATTACTCGGGAGTGAGTTTTTCCGAAAGAATTCTTGAAACGGACGTTCTGGAAACGCCGTTACAAGGGCGAGTGAGATCAAGCGTGCCGCACAGACGGGCGCAACAATACTGGCAAGGCGGAGCCACTGTCGGCTCTTGTGCCGCTGTTGGCTCTTGTGCCGCTGTCGGCATTCTTTGTACTTGCGACTACGGAAGGTGGAGTTGTTTTTTTCTTCCCGGACAGCTGATGTGAAAGAATTCTGCTGTTAATATTTATTTTTTGTCGATCTGCTGTACATTATTTTCTTGTTTAGCGTTAAATAGATTCTCGTGACGAGAATATTAATTATGAAAAGGTTATACAAAATGTGAGGTCTATTTAATTATTTATTTGCGTATTTTGATCTACCTGTTTTTATGACCATGCACTCTAATTAATTTTGCAAATAGTATTCCATTTCTTATAGTGTTACGAATTTTAATGATTTTGGAATAGCTAAACCATTTTCTATGTTTTCTATGAATTTTGATATGTTGTCAACCTGTTTTATTTTGTGCAAGATGACAGAGTGGAATAAGATTAGGAGTGTCTCCACTCAATTATTATTGTCTAAAAACTGGTTTATGGTTAATTAAACGAATGCTAAATTTTTTTGATGTTTTGAGCATATGCATTTCCGCTGTTTCTTTATTGGGACATTTTCTGAGTCTGTTTACGTTACACGAACATCCTCAGACAATGTGGGGCACGTGTAACGCCGGAAATGCATATCCTCCTATTTCCATCTATTGTACTATAATTTTTTTCCTTGGTTTGTTACCTCAAGATATGACATTTTTGTCTCTTTATATATTGTAATTGTTTTACTGTTTATATATATATATATATATATATATATATATATATATATATGCATTTATGTTGGTTTGTTTTGTGAATATTATTTGTATTTATACGCTGGGTCTGGCCTAGGGAAAACTATACTATCGAACGAATACATCGATAGGTCGTGTGGAGAACCTAAGTGTTTAGGATCTTTGGTAGTGTTAACTCTGCCGCGTGGAGCGCGGGCTGAGCATAGAGAGAGGGTCTGGCTGGAGTAGCGAGTGGAGCAGGTGTGTGGTGTGAAGCTCCCGCGAGTTGCCGCGCTTTCGGGGTTTGCCAGCATGTAATTGCGCTCGACTTGCGATGATAATTTCTGACATGGTGTCGCGGACGGGAAGCATTAGCTGGCGCACATCAAGAGCCCGTTTCGTCTGGTGACCGTGTCGAGAAGAAGGCGCGCCAACATCCAGCTTCTGCAACAGCGACGGCCGACAATGAGTGACTGTCGCCACATCCTCGATCGACGGCTTCAAACCTTCAATCAACCAACAAGGAAGACTGGAAGCACGTAAAGTTTTAGAACTGTATGGCAGACCTCAGCTTTTCAAACTTTTAAAATTGTTGCATCACAAAATTACAGCAACTTAGCATGAACCTTTGTTGCTCATTGTCCCAATTGCATTGCCAAGCAGGGTCCCTTCCTTTTCCGAAATGAACCCGAGTGTCGTTGAAATTCAAACGCCAGCATAATTCCATTTCACTGCTTTAATTTCAAAGTTCACTTTAAGTATTCATAGCTGGCTACAATATTTAGATTACACAAGCACAAATTAAGAATGCGAGTTTTGTTACCATATTTTAGCTTACCTGTGACCACAGCTCAGCTTGGTACGTACTAAATTTTACTATTGTTAATTGTTCAGAATCATTTAATTCAAGTTCAAAGTAAAATCTCTTATTTCTAAATTGCGTAGATTCAAGTAGCCTTTGAAATGATTGTTGAGGTAGTCCAAGACTAACCGTATTTTACTGAATTTCGATGTGCTTCAGAAAGAAAGCCCACTATTAACTTCAGTCACTAAATTAACTTTCGATTTTCCGGTTTTATTAATTCTTTTGCTAAATTAAGTGTAGCGAAATTTATTACTTCTGACAAACTTTCAATTTTCACACTACACTTGTCAACCTTCAGTTGCCACGCTTCTAGTGCTAATTATATGTGTAATAATCTTTCTTTTTCAGTTACTATAGTAATTGTCCTTAGGACTGGCGACCGTAATTTCCCCAAATCTCAAATATCTAATTACCGCTAGTTGATTGTTAATGTAACGGCCGCACATTTACTTTCTTTATTAACTTTACCCCTTTTCAAAATTAATTTCCACCAGTTTCATTTGCATTTTTCCTTTCATTTAGATGTAACCCCTCTTTACCGACAGATTAACTTCGGTGACGATTGCTTTTCCCAAATTTCCATTAGGTACACGTGGTTTAATTTTTCACTGTCATTAAGGTCGATAAGTGAGGGGGAGGTTACAAAGCCCTTGCATATTCTGCGATAAGCATGAAGCATGCAAGCTGCGTACGTTGTAATCAGTAATACAGACTACTTAGATGCTGGAATATTTAATTTTTAGAAGATTGATTGTGCCTGAAAAGTGTGAGGAATTTCACAGTAAACGATAAATATTCTCTTTTTGTTTTCTAAATATCGGCTCTGTCATTATCTTCGACGTCACACCTCTCAATCTTAACGTATTTTGTTATCTCTCTCGTAAGTGTGTTTATAAACAGGCCATGTCGTTCTACAGTTTAAGTGACACATCGTAATAAGACACGTTGTTCCTTCCTAAAATTGAACAGTTTAACTGGGCCGTCTCTAAACAAAATGGTCTATGTGTGGAGGTACTGTCTAATAGATGTTAGTGTACCTGGCTGCACGTTTTATTATAGCGAAGCATAGTTTCCTGAAATGTAGCAGCAGTTTGTTTTAGTGATAGCTGTCATCTATCGTATTTTTTCTTGTGAGGCTTTATTTCCTACACTATAACTACTTGCAGATTTGGGGGGTAGGATTTCTAATTTTCCATTAACACAATTGGAGCATTTCCGCCATCTTGCATTTTTTAATGACAACTGGGAACAAGGAGTACTGCAGTGTGTGAGTGGCTGCCGATAGGGGAAAGAGGACATGGTTTTTAATTTTCAACTAATGCGATTGGTCTATTTCTGCCATATTGAATTTTTCGTTGGTTTTTAATTTTTAATACTGTGCTACGATTGATTGGAGATGGGATCGAGAGGAGGGCGAGGAGTGTGGTTACGTCATGAGGTTCGGGTCAAGGTCAAAGGTCATTGACCCTGCCATTGAATGTTGTCAACATGCTGAAACATTTGCGCTTTTCGCGGTTGATTAATTCAGAAGTGTTCCAGATAGCTGGTGGACATACTGCTAAAACGATGACGAAGACAACGACAAAAGTAAGTGTGAACGTACAGTCTTCAAAACAATCTGAAGTAAAACGTTGTCTTCTCAAGGGAGTGCAATGTCTGTGATACTGTACATAATTTCAGTAGAACATAACAAAATGTCTGACAGAATTAAATTTCCTTGGCCAGTCTTTCACAGTGAGCAAGCACGTCGAACATATTGGCATCCTGATGAAAAGAACTAACAAGGTAGGCCGTATTGAGATAGAAATTCGAAAATACTGTTTAACATCTATAGCAGGCAAAAGCAAAACATTAAATCTAGCAAGGAAAATGCCTCAGAGACGGTTATCCGATTGTACTCATATTTGTCAAGCAGCTGGTGTACAACCTGAAATGAAGGATATTTTGGCTCAGCCCCAAATCGCCCCCCCCCCCCACCATCCCCTTTTTGCTTTGTGAAAAATACCCCTCAAGTACATGATGCGCAGTCGAATCAGAACTGACGAGATCGATAGATAATTGAAAATTGAGCAATTTCCACTATCATCTTTGGGAGTCGCAAACACATTTTCCTAGAAATCGAGTAAGAAACTTTTTAGACTGTTCAAGGACAGCGCAGCTGACGTAGCGAGCGAGGCATCAAGCTGCGGAGCTGAGTACCTGTGTTCGACTCCCAGTTACATTTTATAGGTTTTCTTATTTGTGTTTTCATTCGTTTCGAAATTAGTAGGCATGGGAGACTTAATAAAGTAAGTAAAACAATGTAGGTAAATAAATTTCTCAAGCGACTTGCTTTGGTAAAGTTTTGAAAATTAGTCTGGTCGCTTTACAACAACTCTTTTACGCACTCTGTTACACGTCCTCAATTTCCTTCGATAAGTCGTCTGACCCTCGCCATCACTAAACATGTTCTCACCCATGGTGGCTCAAAATGGCTCTGAGCGCTATGGGACTTAACACCTGAGGTCATCAGTCCCCTAGAACTTAGAACTACTTAAACCTAACTAAACTAAGGACATCACACACATCCAATCCCGAGGCAGGATTCGAACTTGCGACCGTAGCGGTCGCGCGGTTCCAGACTGTAGCGCCTAGAACCGCTCGGCCACCCCGGCCGGCACACAAGGTGGTATTAGGCTGCCCACACCAGGAGTTCAGTATCAGACAGAACTTTTTATCAGCAACGTATAGTTTTAAAATGTTTTTAAGGTACGTTTCGTAAACTGAATTTGTTAATTTCCCGGATGTGGGGAAAGTGACGTAACGATTGTTTAAGGAGCTGGTTAGACGATTGACCGCTTCTGTACCTTGAGGGTATATTTTCTCTTCACGCTCTAGTAAATTATTAAGTGTTTCTTGATTCATATAATTAGAGAAAGAGCAAACAGAAGTAGCTTAATGGTGGAAAGGAATTTATTAATCAACACAATTTGTGATTTTCGATCCGCTAATAATACATGATACATAAGGATGGAAACAAATGGAAACATTTCAGCGCTAGTATTTGCGTAGAAGAGCAATGTTTCTTTAAATGGATCGAACTTAGAAAGCCAAATCTGGTACTTTTACGGCCATGTAATATCTTTTTACGATTGCAGAAATGGCTGCAGATCAGTAGCATCATCTTAACAGCAACCCCAACGACAGTTTCGCTCCCCGATCACAATTCTGTAAAGTGCATTCAAGAACAAGATTAGGACAAGAAATATTAGTAATATTAAGCAAAATTAATTCAGGTTTAGATCAGATGTAATTACTGTAAGATGTACAACAGGATCATTTTCTGCTAACCATGCAGACAAATAAGGCACCAGCAACAAGGGATACAATAAGAAAAAGAGGTATCAAATGTATTTCAGACGAAAACATAACGAGAGCATCACAGAGATTATAATGTCTACACTGTGTTCATGATATGCATAAATCTGATGTAAACATTACATCATGTATTCTTCCGCGTTTGCTTCAATCTCATTGGATTTTATTTTGCGTGGAGCGGAAGGCAAGCTGTATCCAGTACAGTAAATCACGATCGTTAGGATACGTTTTACGCTGTGTTACGCACACATACAGACTGAGCGATAATGCGGGACAACAGCTTTACCGGCGCATTTAACTTGGCCAGCCAGCTGCCCTACAAAAGCTGCAATGATGTGAACAGTTGCAGTTCAGACGTAAAAAGCGACGAGCAGACGAACAATAAGTCGTTCTACTACAGAATCCACGAGGCCGCCCAGGCGCCGCACATTCTCCTCTTCTCTTATGACGAGCCATTCTGTTGTACCCCGTCAGCGTTCGGCAGTGACGTGTGAAACAGATGCGTGCGTCAGTTCCGGTACGTCTGGCAGCTTAACAGTCTTAATATGGCTCCAGATCAGTTCTGTTGGGTTCATTCTGTAATGGTACAGCGGCAAATGTAAAAATGCAGTATTTGTGTGGTTTGCTCGATGTTGTGAAAATGATTTTTTCATGTTTCTTCTTCAAAGTCGATATTTTTGTAAATTTATGAGAAACATTAAGAACAACCTATTTCTTGGCAGTTTTCAACCGAGCAGGAAGCACCCTCAGCCATTTTGACACTACGTATTAACAACGCGA
Organism: Schistocerca nitens; assembly: GCF_023898315.1. Taxonomy (NCBI): domain Eukaryota; kingdom Metazoa; phylum Arthropoda; class Insecta; order Orthoptera; family Acrididae; genus Schistocerca; species Schistocerca nitens. The sequence goes on from NW_026045897.1 coordinate 3,378,501, forward strand.
CAATCAGGGCACAACAATACAGAGACTGTGACTGTACACGAGTTGTTGTAATAAAAACTACATAGCTAAAGCGAGATTAAGAAAAACCATGATGGCAGTTAATACATTAGAAGATCTTAAAGTTTCATTTTTTTAACGTAACTCAGTAATAAGACATGTAATACAAAGTACCTACTTCCAAGAGCGTGTACGTGTGCTACGGCTTCTGACCAATCATCGCGTTTGTGTTTGTTTACATTAGGTTTACGTCTGAGATCTTGGTACACTGTGGATTCATTTCTCTTAATTTTAATTTTTTATGGCCTACTGCAGGGACCAAATTAATGATTAGTTTTCCTTTTTTTTTTTTTTAAGCACAGGAAAACCTTAGGCAACAATTTTCGATGTGGCTTGATGAAATATTGCGGCAAGGGATCGTTTTTCTTCGTTGTGCGATAACATGCGTCGAATGTTCGTCCACGCAGCAATTTTAATCGGAAATGTAAGGCGTTAGATTTTGATTATTTACTAAACCAAAACGTTTAAGTTATTTATTTGCGTACCTTGTTGTTGTTACTTAGAGATACTCTTACCTTATGAAGCCTTCCAGTCTACCAATTTCGATGCGGAAGAAAACATAAATGAAAAAAAAAAAACTGGAAAATATATTTGGGAATCGAACAAAGATTGTCCGCTCCGCAGCCAGATGCTTTGGCCGCTGCATCAGCGGCGCTTAGACAAACGGATAAGTTATGAGTTTATTGGGACATATGGGACAGTCCAAAAAGTGATTTCCTCGTTTTTTAGAAAAAATTGCTTTTGCGGACCGCCCCCTACTCCCTCGCCCACCCCACCCCCCACCACCACCCATATAAGACAATAAAAAGTATTCCGTTCTCAATTATCTATCGAGCACTTCAATTTTGAATCGATTCTACGTCATTAATTTTTGGGGGTGGCTTTCTTAAAAACTAGGAGGAGAGGGTGAACCGAAGTATGAGTCTTTCGTTTTAGGTTGTACAGTCCTGCTCAAAAGTATCCGAACGACTTGAATTGCATTTCACCTGATTCGAATGCAACCCACACAGCGCAGCTGTCTAGCAGATCCTCGAATAACCCCTCGGTACAGTCGTTTGACTATTGAAAATAGTTCCAACACGTCACCACTAGAAAACACTAATCTGTATCGCAATAACTCAAGATGTAAAGTAATACCAAGGTACTACAAATATCAGGGAACATCTTATCACAGATAAGACGGTTCTTAAAGCTTGTAAGCTCACATTTATTACAATAAATGACATACATGAAATGTTACCACTCTCATTATTACGTCAGATAGGTAATTTACGTAGTAAGTTCGCCGTATTCATGAATTCCTCTTCAAAATAACATACCGTACTTATTATTTAACGCAAAATGACATTAAAAATTTAAGTTATTCACGAGCAGCTAGTTGAGAATATGTATGAACTTCAAAGAACACGACGAACCGTCTCGTTCTGCATATGGATTCAAACTCAGGTCATGCAGGCTAAGCAAAGATTTTGTGACTGACGGAAACTAACAGTCATTCCTGACTAGGAATACAGAGAGTGATATACCTCGATTTTAGACAGTATCCGTTAGCAAATATCAACTTTAAATTACATAACGTAAACATTTTTAACGGACGCGAATTCCTACCCAGCATCTATTGTCCTTGTTAACGAACTACGAGAGATGTTAAATATTGCTTCTTCACAAGTAACTTACTTGAAATGCCGTGAGGTAAAGCTTTGTGTTAGACGGGGATTCGAACCCAGAACCTAACTGGATTGTCATCGAAGCACAATCAAATGTGACATATCGAATTTTCTCGGCAATAGTTAGATGTTTTAACTGAAATGACGAGACGAAACATTAATTGTTTCTTTCCCAGGACTCCAAACTGGCACCTATCGCTGTAATATTCTAGAGAAAACGAACGTTAAAAATGGGTTTGTTACACCAGCAGCGACACGCGAGCATGTTTGACCTAGAAATAATATGACGAAGAGTTCAGTGCTGACTGGGAATCGAATCCCACACATATCGTTGTTGACTGCACACAAAGAGATGTCAGCTTCCGAATTTTTCTCCAGCAGCAGCTCGGAATAACATCCTTGAATTTACAAATGATGTCGCAAACAGTTCCGTGTCTCACTGGGACTCAAAATCGTCAGATATCGTTAGTGTTGACAACGAATGAAAATACATTAAAAATCAAAATTATTACCCACCAGCAGATAGGTGTTCTCATGTTAGAGCTTGATAATACATAATGAAAGCTTTAGTGCCGGGCCAGGATTCGAACCCTTTCACGCGCAATATGTGGAGATGTTGAGGAATCTGCAGTTTTGAACAAACAACAAATTGCAGTCGAACTGTATTGTCACCAGGAGATCAAATTCCGCGTTAAGGGCGGTCTGAGTTGCAATCCCATTTCAGAACCAATTTTATCGACATACAGAAGCCCAAATAGTAGATGGAATAAGTGTCCTGTGACCCTACATAGCGTTTGTTTCGTCACTAGAAATAAATAACTAGTATAAGAAAGGTTATTGTTGATAGAGTTTCTACATGTCACGACTCCTGACTTTATTGAGGTTCAACCTAACGTCTAATTGGTAGAGACAGAATATCATGTTTAACATGAATGTCAGACCACAATGCCATTATACCTCCTTCACTTGGCGTAGCTAGAGGAGAACAGAATCTGTCCCTCCTTATCAAAAATCGTCAGCAGAAGTTGGAATCGAACCCAGACCACACGTATATGAACCTACCACCAATCCAAGAGACCACCGAATTCTCTTCTCTATCACTCATTTTTCTATCATAACAATGTTGCGCCACACTCGATGAGAATTCTGACACACAGGCTCCCTGCAGTGGTTTGCAGCACGTTCAGTACATTCATTTACTTGGTTGACCGAATCGCCATGACCTAGTTGCCTCGGCTAGCCAGTGCATTCATTCTACTCTATTTTGTAATCACCGAAATAAAATCACGTAACTGACACCTACACAGAACTGCCAACAGTGCAGGATGCAGAAATTTAAATAGGAAGTGTTCCTTTCGACTCTATTGCGCTATCTGTTAGTTAAAAACGTCGTGCAGTGCAAAAGAAAAGCTGTAACTGTCTGTCTCTCAGAAGTCTAGATCCGGCCATATGCATTATTTCACATTACTGTGCAATGCGGAAGTTCTGGAAGTGTTGTTGCTATGTGTTAGATAGTAGCGTAACGGTAAGCGTCGCGCAATGTTGATAAGACGTCGCGAGTTGGGGTACGTTCACTGTTACATATTTTAAAACGCCATACTGCTGTCTGCTGAAGTTATCGATCTAATGGAACTTTGAACATAATTCCCTTCACTTCTCAACCCAAAATAGTCGCATGTGGAAAAAGTACTAACTTCTGCGACATTTTGTTCTTTTCAGGTTTAAAAAATGGCCAGGCTGCCGATGCATCTCGAAACTTTTGTATTATGTATGGGGAGAGCGCATCGTGCCAAAATACGTCAGAAAAGTATTTTCTACATTAGCTGTCGTGTGGCAGTGGCATTTTATTCTTCTTCAAACCTTGTTTGACAGCTTTAACTCAGAACAAGTTTTCTACATGCATGTAATCAATAAACTGCATGTGCATTGTCAGACTGTTATAGATAACATCAGAAAATTCGCATATATCGTTGATGATTAATTTCTCTCTCATGTTAACTAATGTTTTAACAATGCTAAAAGAAACCGTACGAAAATTGTGCACTGTATTATAAGTAATGAAATAAAACTACCCATGATAACCTGACGACGAAAGTCTGATTCATTAAAACTGAGTATCTGTACACAGGCGTGCATCTATCGGCACGAATTAGTAAAATACTAATCACTTAGATTTCGATTGGGTCTTCGTTTGATTGGTTTCCTCTTACGAGACCAGTAGTGGCTAGAACTCGTAAACCGCTATTTAAAGGACGACATTAGAGGAGATTTTCACGTCCAACGACTTTCCTGGGCTGAAAACCGCCGATTTACAATCTTTTGTTACAGCTCAAGCGTTAATATCAACTCAGATCAATCAATGGAAATGACAGAAAATATCAAGTGAATTTTGAGGCTTAATCCTGTGCACACCAGGATGTAACTCGTGATCACAGAGTTGCCAAATATACCTTGCCCTGTTGCCAAATCTCACTTACATTACCAGCAGGAAGAAGACGAACCGATGTGGTCCTACACTGGGCTGGGAAGTGACCAAAGCTGACGTCTCAAAGACACGGCTGCTACGGCCTGGAATACATAATGCGTCTGATTCACGTTACTTTAACTGGGGTTAGCGACTGGAGCGTTGTTACTAATGAAACGTCCCCTTAGAACAATTATACATTACTGTGATTAAACTGACACACAATATTTTTAGCACAACGCAATCTTTCAAAAATCCCTACAAAAGGATGGCTCTGACTAACATTAACCTATACGTTTCACAAATCACATACCTCACAAAAATCGTGGTTACTCGAACTACTGCAATGCAGCGAGCGTCACTACTGTCAGCTAAATAAAAGATTCAAACTATGGAAGGCACTAATTACTAATAGGCATAGTTAGCAAATGAAAGATTTTGATAGAGAACAAACAATATATTTACCTCAATAGTGTTCAAAAGTCATAATGTATATAGCAGTTCATGACATTCAGTCTTACAAATTTCAAAACTCCGCCGTCTCTCTCCCCCCATCCACCACTGCTGGCGGCTCACCTCCAACTGGGCAACGCTATGCACTGTTAACAGCCAACAGCCCAACACTACAATGGCGAATATTACAACAATGCCACCCAGCCACCGACTGCACACAGCACAGCCAGTGATTTTCATGTAGAGCTTAAGTAACACTTGCTTACTCACCAACAGTAAGATGTGTGCATGTTTGACCAGAAATAACGACACCTATTGCGATTGTTGGCAACACATGAACAGACATTAAAAATGCATGTTAATTTTCACTAGCAGACTGGTATGCACGTGATAGGGCCTGAAATAAAATTATTAATATTTTTGTACTGGATCAGGATTCGGACCCACATACTTACCTTTGGAGGTGACATAGAGAAGATTGCTGTCTTGGGAAAAGGAACGAAATGATGGAACTATACTGTTCCGAGAGATTCAGATCCTCGAAAGATGAGATACGAATTCGAATCACAGTCCAGCACCAAATTTTTTAACGTCTCTGGTTCAATCAAGTACAAGAAAAATATGAGCCCTGTTCCTTTAAATGGCTATCGTTTCATCAAATAAAATAAAATTTTCTAATATAAGTAAGTGTACTGGAGACAGTATTTCTGTTTACCATGACTTCCGCCTATGTCATTTCCCAACGGAAACGGGCTCTGCCCAAGTGATAATGAATGAACGTGATGTTTAATGCGGATTCTGGATTATAACGTCTTTCTCTTGAGGTTACCAGAGGTAAAGTAGATTTGTTTGTCCCTCTTAAAAGTAAATGCCTGAACCCACGCATTGCAATCCTCTGACAAGTAGAAGCAATCTTCCGACGTGGAGATTATGCTATTCTCATGTCAGCAGTATGTAAAGACTCTTCTAGGCATCATAGCCTCGGTGTGAAGCCATTTTCAAATATTCACTAATTCAGCAAATTTCTTATTTCGAGAAAATCCAGTGTGAAGTGTGAAGTTACCGGATAATTCGATTATTACCGTCATTGTTACTATCATTTTCTTCATACCGTTGCTGGAACACATGTGCTTGAAGATCATTTAATGCCTTCTGGTCATTATACAAGTAGTTGCCCAAGAAGAGGTTCTTTCCCTGCCTACGTAGTCCTTTTCATTTTAATATAAACATCAGCCATTACTCGCAGATTATATTAAAACTAAAGTAATTGATGAAGACGCTACTTGATAGCAAAAACAGAAAGATTTTCATTGTAAGCTATCCAAGTTCAAAATTTATGCATCATTAGGACAAATTTAATATTCACTTCTATAATGTAGGAAAGTATTTGACAGTTGCAAAACCCGCATCCGACTCATTGACCCTATACTTAGTCGCTGACCATAAATTCTAGCTCAGAGTGACACCTGTTTAAGTAAGCCAATGTAGCGAAGACTGTTTGCCTTTGCTCTTTTTCACCGGAAAATATGCGGTTCACTCATTGTTCTCCAGTAGTACACTGTAACAGTAATTTCTGTATGTATGCAATGCAAGCGGATTGTGGAATTTAGTGGATCTCTCTCTTCCACTTTCGTATACAATATGCCTGACCTAAACGGCCCTTTATCATTACAGGCCCCGGGCAGTGCAACATCATACTGCCAACAGTAATGTGCTTATACTGACAGCCTCGCTGTTCGTTTTAGCTGATTTTGTAATCAATTAAATAAAACATGACCTTCCAGTGGGAGACATTTCGTCCCCCTTTTCCTTGTGTGAAATTTGTCAGTAAGCTTTTTTCCTTCCAACTAGCGAAATGCGGCAGAGTACAGCCAGTAAACGATTCACAAACCACGATTTAGTGCCGTTAGGACGACTTCTTTAAACATTGTCGTAGCTGAAGGAATTTAGTTTGTTCTTAAATCGTCTTATGCAGCAACGTTCACAGATATCTCAAATAGGAAAAGCTCTTTATCCAGATACGAATGTTGTAAAACAAACTTCCCACCGTTTGTGTCAGGTTGATCTTTTCGTCTGATAGCAATGCATAAGTATTTTGTCGAAGAGGTATCACAAGTAGTGTTCCTGTAGCTGTGGGAATCATTGGTTGAAAACGAGTTTATCACCAATGGGTTCAGTACTGCCAAATATTCAAAATGATTATCAACCTATGTCTGAGTTCATCCACAAACTGAGGCGTATTTATAATACTGTAGCTAGACTGTGTATTCTTGTCTTCTTTGAATGGGTATCGGAAGACATTTACACACACGTATACAATACTATGAATACTCCGAACGCTGTAGCTAACGTTGCTCTCAAAAGTAATTTTAGTAGATGGGAGGATACAAAGAAACAATCAGACTCATGGGTATGGACAGAAACTTAAGTGCAGATGCGGGCACTGTGCAGATCTGCGCTTTTTCATCTTCCGATCTACACAAATAATGTATACAAATCTGCGTATACAGTGCTTTCGTAGTGTTTCCCTCTTGTTTAGTCTTCTAATGATGAAGTGGATCCACACCAATGAGTCTGATTGTTTCTTTGTATTCTTCCATCTTTTATCTTTGTGTGTTACTGCTCGGTGTTCAAAAAGCAATAAATTATGCCTGCTCCCACGAGGTATTAGAACGAGGTCACAAGAAGCTAACGAATTATAATCAAAATACACTTAGAAACTAATTTGTCCGTCGTCATGGTGTTAAGTCGGTAGAAATAGTTGGGTATTATTGCCTGCATCACCAGCGACCCACTGCCGTCTTCTCTTTCGTTTGTGTGTTGCGCGTGGTGCAAGAAATATTTGTGTTTTGCTTGCTTCTGTGACGGGTTTCAGCGCACTGAATGCGAGCAAGCTCACGAATAGACTGTCAATAATTGGAATTACGCAATAATACACTTAAAACGTGTATTTTTGCAATATGTATCCGGATAAAAATAACAGTAAATAGATTATACGCCTACTTGCTTATTACTCGCGCTTCTCGATGCTTTCCTCAGAAAATAAAAAGAAAAATAAAGAGAGGGAAAGAGACAGAGAGAGAAAACAGAAATGTATTTCAAATATCAGCTCGGTGCCGCCATGTTCGTCTCGTGATGTAAAGCAAGGATTGTTGATAGGTAGTATCTCGTTGTGCTAGCGATATGTATGGCTACAGGGGTCTTTCTTCTCTCTCTGCAAACAACCAGAACAGAATTCAATAACAAAGAGGTAAAAAGACCTATGCACTGTGACAACTAAACACTCGGTCTTTCTTGGTTTTTTTATTAATCCTTAACAATTGTCTGTAATGCAGTAAACATCTTTGATTACTGATTTTTTATTACTACCATTGTCACTGTTATTCGTCACCTCACAACAGATTTCCTATCACTGCCTGCTGCTGATGCACGTTACGGATGGATCAGGATGAATGGAATGTGGGATGTTTCGTCACGGAGAATATACACATTTATCTCGGCGTCTGATGTTCAGGGTAATATGAAAATCTCTGTTATAGAAGACGACAACGGGATGCCGGTGATACAGGCAATAATATCCAACTATTTCTGTCAACTTAACACCATGACGACAGACAAATTGGAGTCTCGGTGTATTTTGATTATAATTCGTTAGCCTTCTTGCAACCTCGTTCTAATACCTTGTGGGAGCAGGCATAATATTTTGCTATTTGAACACCGAAATAACACATAAAGATAGTAGGTGTAAGGATACAAAGAAACAAACAGACTCATGGGTGTGGATCCACTTCATCATTAGAAGACTAAACAAGAGGGAAAAATTACGAAAGTAATGAATACGCTGATTAGTATACATTATTTGTATAGATCGGTAGATGAAAAAGCGCAGATCTACACTTTACGTTCTGTCTTAATGGGCATGATTTTTAGTTTCTTCTCTTCTGTATTTTCAAATGAATTGATTGTTACATGGCACTGAATGATTAGTTAACTGTGTTTCTTACAGCTTCCATTCGCACCAACATTTTTCTACATTCTCGTTCATTTCATGAAATTCTACCTGTAAGATCACAAGATTGCACATATATGCAATAGATTTCGAGGTGCATAGTGTTTGGTATCTTACTTTTTGTGACAGGTGGGCAAAGTTTATTTCCAAAATCTTTTTATTGTACTGAAATAACCTTTTGTCACAAAGTAACAAGGTAAGTGTTTTATTTGTATATATTTTGTGGGAAACTTAATCTTTTGTACTGAAATAACGTTTTGTCACAAAATAACAAGGTAAGTGTTTTATTTGTATATATTTTGTGGGAAACTGTAATCTTTATGGAAGATTATACACCTGAATGTTTGACACAACTGGTAGGAGAAAAAGCTGCATATTAACCAAACCACACGCATCCTCTCCGTATCCTGCTATGACATGAGCATGTGATTCTCCTCACATACCGCTACAGAGCTGTTCCTAGCACACCTGAGAATTGGCAACACCGTCACAAACATTTGGCAACATTGTGACAGTGCAATCACTTCCACGTATGGCACTGAATTGACTCGCCAAATTCGCTTGATATTCCCTTTTCCATTTGAATGACTCGTCCTGTATAATCCTCATGTAAACTAAGACACTGAGTCTGAAATTCAATTTAATTTTTTTGTTAAAGAAATGCTGTTCTTCACATAAGAGACAACTTTTATTATCTTTCACGATGTGTTATGAGCGACCAATATCATGATGAGAGTGGAGTTGTCAGTTCTAGCCGTGTGCGAGCTTTTTTTCTGATTTATTTTATGGAGCTACGAATTTCGAGAAAAAATTCTGTAACGAAATCGGAAGAAAAACCTTTACACTTCAAGTCCTCTTGGTAGCTCGACCCATTAAGTTGTGTTAATGGTAATACATCTCGGCTTTCTGACTACCAAGCTGCCTCACAATACAAGCATCTCTAAAGAAATTCGAATCGACCGTCAACGATACGAATTTCAATATTGTTCTTCACATAAGACTCACATTCCAGGGTGATAAGTATGAAGGGAATGAACCTCTTGATTACTGTAGGGCCTCTATGCTAAATTTCCACAGTAGCAGTTAGGAACTCCCTGCAGACATTTGCTAACAGCGGCTCTAGCAACTTACTTTTTCTCTGGGTAGCTTCAAATACGGGCAATTTTGTCACCTTAAATCCAATTGAATATTTCAAATATCACTTCTGAACAGCGTTCACTTCTCCATTAATTAATGTATATACCTTAAAACAAGCAATACGCCTGAGTAGCTACGTAGCAGGTACTGAAAGGTATTGACACTATGTTTTGCATCCATTTACTATAGGGAATCAAAGAAAGGAGCCAAATACATTACACTGCGTTTACTCTCTGTGCCTTGACTAACACATATGAATCCATGAATAAAATAAATTATTTGAAGAATCTCCTGTGAAAGGAAACAGAACTGGATATGACACTTTAATTATAGCGCACAGGATCACAATGAAATTAAATCTCTGCCACATTCATCTATTGCATACTAGTGTAATAAAATAATCACCAAATAAAAACGGTTTTGTGCCTCCGTTACAATAGAGTGTGAAACACAAATAGTAGACACATTTTATGGGTCACCACTCAATAACATTAAAGAATTTTACACCGTCGAGAGTGAGGAGTGGAGCAGACGTTGCCGGCAGAAGGCATCGCAGTGCCTCAGCCCCCGGCAAAGTTTAAAGAAGTCGTCCTAACGGCACTAAATCGTGGTTTACGAATCGTTTACTGGCTGTACTCTGCCGAATTTCGCTGGTTGGTAGGAAAAAAGCTTACTGACAAATTTCACACAAGGAAAAGGGGGACGAAATGTCTCCCACTGTATAATGTCAAGTTGGTTTATTAAAATGATTACAAAATCAGCTAAAACGAACAGTGAGGCTGTCAGTATAAGCACATTACTGTTAGCAGTATGATGTTGCACTGCCCGGGGCCTGTGATCATAAAGCGCCCGTTTAGGTCAGGCATATTGTATACAAAAGTGGAAGAGAGAGCACCACTAAATTCCACAATCCGCATGCATTGCATACACACGGAAATTACTGTTACAGGGTACTATTGGAGACCAATGAGTGAATTGCATATTTACCGGTGAAAAAGAGCAAAGGCAAACAGTCTTCGCTACATTAGGTTACTTTAACTGGTGTCACTCTGAGCTAGAATTTATGGTCAGCGACTAAGTATGAGGTCAATGAGTCGGATGCGGATTTTGCAACTGTGAAATACTTTCCTACATTATAGAAGTGAATATTAAATTTGAAACAATAATGTGAAAATTTTGAACTTGAATAGCTTACAATGAAAATCTTTCTGTTTATTGCAAAGTAAAACATTTGATTTTCTAAAACATTGTCTGTCATACACAACTTGAAACAGGTCACGTCGAACAAATCATATGGAGGAACTGACAGCGACGTATATCGGAAGGCAGTAAGATCCCTTGGCTTTTGGTTTGGCAGTATTCGACAGCCATTTCTAGGCGGAAGTACATTAAGAAAGGCAGCGCGTTTTTGTTATCAAGTAACGTCTTCATCAATTACTTTAGTTTTAATGTAATCTGCGAGTAATTGCTGATGTTTATATTAACATGAAAAGGACTACGTAGACAGGGAAAGAACCTCTTCTTGGGCAACTACTCTTATAATGACCAGAATGCATTAAATGATCTTCAAGCACATGTGTTCCAGCAACGGTATAAAGAAAATGATAGTAACAATGACAGTAATAATCGAATTATCCGGTAACTTCACACTTCACAGTGGATTTTCTCGAAATAAGAAATTTGCTGAATTAGTGAATATTTGAAAATGGTTTCACACTGAGGCTATGATGCCTAGAAGAGTCTTTACATACTGATCACATGAGAATAGCATAATCTCCACGTCAGAGGATTGCTTCTACTTAACCATTTAATAGACTCACATTTTTTCCACCGTGACTAATTTTGTAAGCTAAGCACATCATCCGTTACAGCACACTCCTGGGGCTGGGAAATGTGGCCACAATGGTCTGGTGGAACGAACTATCACAGGTGCAATGCATGGGTTCAGGTATTTACTTCTAAGAGGCACAGACAGTTTTACTTTACCTCTGGTAACCTCAAGAGAAAGACGTTATAATCCAGAATCCGCATTAAACATCACGTTCCTTCATTATCACTTGGGCAGAACCCGTTTACGTTGGGAAATGACATAGGCGGAAGTCATGGTAAACAGAAATACTGTCTCCAGTAAACTTACTTATATTAGAAAATTTTATATTATTTGATGAAACGTTAGCCATTTAAAGGAACAGGGCTCATATTTTTCTTGTACTTGATTGAACCAGAGACGTTAAAAAATTTGGTGCTGGACTGTGATTCGAATCCGTATCTCATCTTTCGAGGATCTGAATCTCTCGGAACAGTATAGTTCCGTCATTTCGTTCCTTTTCCCAAGACTGCAATCTTCTCTATGTCACCTCCAAAGGTAAGTATGTGGGTCCGAATCCTGATCCAGTACAAAAATATTAATAATTTCATTTCAGACCCTATCACGTGCATACCAGTCTGCTAGTGAAAATTAACATGCATTTTTAATGTCTGTTCATGTGTTGCCAACAATCGCAATAGGTGTCGTTATTTCTGGTCAAACACGCACACATATTACTGTTGGTGAGTAAGCAAGTGTTACTTAAGCTATGTTCGTGGATGATATAGAAGGACGGTAGGTGTGTGGTTCGATTGTCACTCAGGCACAAAAATTTGTATCCTTATTTTAGATTCAAACATCTAGCAGCTGGTAAGAAAAACCGATACGTAACATTTGATTTTACTTAGTTAACAATCCGATTGCGTGTTGGGTTCGTATTTCCGTCACAGAACTTCACATCATGCGCTTCATCTTTAAATGCATGAACACTTTGTTCCTTCTGAATGGAGGCATATCACACATCTTTTGTGCTTAGTTAACAGGGACGAAAGTGTCTTTACAGGAATCCCGGTTTATTGGAAAAACTGTCGTCTTTTATTTTCAAGTTTAGATTTGGTTACTGATATTGACGAAAATTTCATTAATTCGTGCCTCTTCATGACTAGTCAGCAATATGATATGATTAGATTAGATTAGATTAATACTTGATCCATAGATCATGAATACGACATTTCGTAATGATGTGAAACGTGTCATTTTAACGATAGATTTCTTTACATACCATGATTCAGTTTCTTTGCAACAATTTTTTACTCTCGCTCTCATTTTTTTTTATTTTTATTTCTCTCCCTCACTCCCTCTATCTTCTCTCTCTCTCTCTCTCTCTCTCTCTCTCTCTCTCTCTCTCACACACACACACACACACACACACACACACACAAAACACAGCCTTTTTTTATTTGTTTGTTGTGCTCGACTATTGGCGAGGCATGAAAATGTTCGTCAATGATTATCTTAGTTTTGAGTACACATACGAAAGATATACAAAAAACAATTATGAGAATTACTGATTTATGAAGCATAGTTTGCAGTCAGTTGTGAGTATTATTAGTAACTACGCTCCAGTCGCTAAACACAGTTACAGAAATGTGAATCAGACGCATTACGTATTCCAGGCCGTAGCAGCCGCGTCTTTGAGACGTCAGCTATGGTCACTTCCCAGCCCAGTGTAGGATCACATCGGTTCGTCTTCTTCCTGCTGGTAATGTAACTGAGATTTGGCAACAGGGCAGGGTATATTTGGCAACTCTTTGATCACGAGTTACTTCCTGGTGTGCACAGGATTAAGCCTCAAAGTTCACTTGATTTTTCCTGTCATTTCCATTGATTAATCTGAGTTATTATTAACGCTTGAGCTGTAACAAAAGGTTGTAAATCGACGTTTTTCAGCCCAGGAAAGTCGTTGGACGTGAAAATCTCCTCTAATGTCGTCCTTTAAATAGCGGTTTACGAGTTCTAGACACTACTGGTCTTGTAAGAAAAATCTTAGAAGCATGCCTCTTCCCTAGCTCTGCGGAAACGTGGTAACCTGTGGGAAAGTGTGTGTTACGGTTTGCGGTTCCAATCTTGTTAACTGCCACGTTTTTATCCCTTCTGTGAAAGAGCTACAAGCAGTCAGATCACACATCGATAAGGAAATCGCAAGAAAATACTTTCGGCTCATAGTGCAATGGTGAAAAACTTACAATGCTGTACAACAGGTAACGCCTCTTTCCGCTGCTGACAAGCAAATTTTGGGTTTCTAGGCACACGTAACATTATTTATGAAATACCAAATTTGCATACCACTTGAGTATGACACAGCATACCAATCAAACGCAGACCCAATCGAAATCTAAGTGATTAGTATTTTACTAATTCGTGCCGATAGAGGCACGCTTGTGTACAGATATTCAGTTTTAATGAATCAGACTTTCGTCGTCAGGTTATCGTGGGTAGTTTTATTTCATTACTTATAATACAGTGCACAATATTCGTACGGTTTCTTTTAGTGTTGTTAAAACATTAGTTAACATGAGAGAGAAATTAATCATCAACGATATATGCGAATTCTCTGATGTTATCTATAACAGTCTGACAACGCACATGCAGTTTATTGATTACATGCATGTAGAAAACTTGTTCTGAGTTAAAGTTGTCAAACAAGGTTTGAAGAAGAATAAAATGCCACTGCCACACGACAGCTAATGTAGAAAATACTTTTCTGACGTATTTTGGCACGATGCGCTCACCCCATACATAATACAAAAGTTTCGAGATGCATCTGCAGCCTGGCCATCTATTAAACCTGAAAAGAACAAAATGTCGCAGAAGTTAGCCCTTTTTCCACATGCGACTATTCTGGGTTGAGAAGTGAAGGGAATTATGTTCAAAGTTCCATTAGATCGATAACTTCAGCAGACAGCAGTATGGCGTTTTAAAATACGAGGGCAGTTCAATAAGTAATGCAACACATTTTTTTTCTGAAACAGGGGTTGTTTTATTCAGCATTGAAATTACACCAGGTTATTCCCCAATCTTTTAGCTACACAACACTATTTTTCAACGTAATCTCCATTCAATGCTACGGCCTTACGCCACCTTGAAATGAGGGCCTGTATGCCTGCACGGTACCATTCCACTGGCCGATGTCGGAGCCAACGTCGTACTGCATCGATAACTTCTTCATCATCCGCGTAGTGCGTCCCACGGATTGCGTCCTTCATTGGGCCAAACATATGGAAATCCGACGGTGCGAGATCGGGGCTTTAGGGTGCATGAGGAAGAACAGTCCACTGAAGTTTTGTGAGCTCCTCTCGGGTGCGAAGACTTGTGTGAGGTCTTGCGTTGTCATGAAGAAGGAGAAGTTCGTTCTGATTTTTGTGCCTACGAACACGCTGAAGTCGTTTCTTCAATTTCTGAACAGTAGCACAATACACTTCAGAGTTGATCGTTTGACCATGGGGAAGGACATCGAACAGAATAACCCCTTCAGCGTCCCAGAAGACTGTAACCATGACTTTATCGGCTGAGGGTATGGCTTCAAACTTTTTCTTGGTAGGGGAGTGGGTGTGGCGCCACTCCATTGATTGCCGTTTTGTTTCGGTTCGAAGTGATGAACCCAAGTTTCATCGCCTGTAACAATCTTTGACAAGAAATTGTCACCCTCAGCCACATGACGAGCAAGCAATTCCGCACAGATGGTTCTCCTTTGCTCTTTATGGTGTTCGGTTAGACAACGAGCGACCCAGCGGGAACAAACCTTTGAATATCCCAACTGGTGAACAATTGTGATAGCACTACCAACAGAGATGTCAAGTTGAGCACTGAGTTGTTTGATGGTGATCCGTCGATCATCTCGAACGAGTGTGTTCGCACGCTCCTCCATTGCAGGAGTCACAGCTGTGCACGGCCGGCCCGCACGCGGGAGATCAGACAGTCTTGCTTGACCTTGCGGCGATGATGACACACGCTTTGCCCAACGACTCACCGTGCTTTTGTCCACTGCCAGATCACCGTAGACATTCTGCAAGCGCCTATGAATATCTGAGATGCCCTGGTTTTCCGCCAAAAGAAACTCGATCACTGCCCGTTGTTTGCACCGCACATCCATTACAGACGCCATTTTAACAGCTCCGTACAGCGCTGCCACCTGTCGCAAGTCAATGAAACTATACGAGACGAAGCGGGAATGTTTGAAAATATTCCACAAGAAATTTCCGGTTTTTTCAACCAAAAGTGGCCGAGAAAAGAAATGTGTTGCATTACTTATTGAACTGCCCTCGTATGTAACAGTGAACGTACCCCAACTCGCGACGTCTTATCAACATTGCGCGACGCTTACCGTTACACTGCTATCTAACACATAGCAACAACACTTCCAGAACTTCCGCATCGCACAGTAATGTGAGATAATGCATATGGCCGGATCTAGACTTCTGAGAGACAGACAGTTACAGCTTTTCTTTTGCACTGCACGACGTTTTTAACTAACAGATAGCGCAATAGAGTCGAAAGGAACACTTCCTATTTAAATTTCTGCATCCTGCACTGTTGGCAGTTCTGTGTAGGTGTCAGTTACGTGATTTTATTTCGGTGATTACAAAATAGAGTAGAATGTATGCACTGGCTAGCCAAGGCAGCTAGGTCATGGCGATTCGGTCAACCAAGTAAATGAATGTACTGAACATGCTGCAAACCACTACAGGGAGCCTGTGTGTCAGAATTCTCATCGAGTGTGGCGCAACATTGTTATGATAGAAAAATGAGTGATAGAGAAGAGAATTCGGTGGTCTCTTGGATTGGTGGTGGGTTCATATACGTGTGGTCTGGGTTCGATTCCAACTTCTGCTGACGATTTTTGATAAGGAGAGACAGATTCTGTTCACCTCTGGCTACGCCAAGTGAAGGAGGTATAATGGCATTGTGGTCTGACATTCATGTTAAACATGATATTCTGTCTCTACCAATTAGACGTTAGGTTGAACCTCAATAAAGTCAGGAGTCGTGACATGTAGAAACTCTATCAACAATAACCTTTCTTATACTAGTTATTTATTTCTAGTGACGAAACAAACGCTATGTAGGGTCACAGGACACTTATTCCATCTACTATTTGGGCTTCTGTATGTCGATAAAATTGGTTCTGAAATGGGATTGCAACTCAGACCGCCCTTAACGCGGAATTTGATCTCCTGGTGACAATACAGCTCGACTGCAATTTGTTGTTTGTTCAAAACTGCAGATTCCTCAACATCTCCACATATTGCGCGTGAAAGGGTTCGAATCCTGGCCTGGCACTAAAGCTTTCATTATGTATTATCAAGCTCTAACATGAGAACACCTATCTGCTGGTGGGTAATAATTTTGATTTTTAATGTATTTTCATTCGTTGTCAACACTAACGATATCTGACGATTTTGAGTCCCAGTGAGACACGGAACTGTTTGCGACATCATTTGTAAATTCAAGGATGTTATTCCGAGCTGCTGGTGGAGAAAAATTCGGAAGCTGACGTCTCTTTGTGTGCAGTCAACAACGATGTGTGTGGGGTTCGATTCCCAGTCAGCACTGAACTTCTTCGTCATATTATTTCTAGGTCAAACATGCTCGCGTGTCGCTGCTGGTGTAACAAACCCATTTTTAACGTTCGTTTTCTCTAGAATATTACAGCGATAGGTGCCAGTTTGGAGTCCTGGGAAAGAAACAATTAATGTTTCGTCTCGTCATTTCAGTTAAAACATCTAGCTACTGCCGAGAAAATCCGATATGTCACACTTGACTGTGCTTCGATGACAATCCTTTTAGGTTCTGGGTTCGAATCCCTGTCTAACACAAAGCTTTACCTCACGGCATTTCAAGTAAGTTACTTGTGAAGAAGCAATATTTAACATCTCTCGTAGTTTGTTAACAAGGACAATAGATGCTGGGTAGGAATTCGCGTCCGTTAAAAATGTTTACGTTATGTAATTTAAAGTTGATATTTGCTAACGGATACTGTCTAAAATCGAGGTATATCACTCTCTGTATTACTAGTCAAGAATGACTGTTAGTTTCCGTCAGTCACGAAATCTTTGCTTAGCCTGCATGACCTGGGTTTGAATCCATATGCAGAACGAGACGGTTCGTCGTGTCATTTGAAGTTCTTACATATTCTCAACTAGCTGCTCGTGAATAACTTACATTTTTAACGTCATTTTGTGTTACATAATAAGTAAGATATATTATTTTGAAGAGGAAATCATGAATACGACGAACTTATTACGTAAATTACCTATCTGACGTAATAATGAGAGTGGTAACATTTCAGGTATGTAATTTATTGTAATAAATGTGAGCTTACAAGCCTTAAGAACCGTCTTATCTGTGATAAGATGTTCCCTGATATTTGTAGTACCTTGGTATTACTTTACATCTTGAGTTATTGCGATACAGATTAGTGTTTTCTAGTGGTGACTTGTTGGAACCATTTTCAATAGTCAAACGACTGTCACAGATTACTATGTAGGGATAAGTTATCTTCAGCAACGTAATATACACTATTTGATCAAAAGTATCCGGACACCTGGCTAAAATTACTTACAAGTTTGTGGTGCCCTCCATCGGTAGTGCTGGAATTCAGTATGGTGTTGGTCCACCCTTAGCTTTGATGACAGCTTCCACTCTCGCAGGCATAAGTTCAATCAGATGCTGGAAGGTTTCTTGGAGAATACCAGCCCATTCTTCACGGAGTGCAGCACTGAGGAGAGGTATCGATGTCAGTCGGTGAGGCCTGGCACGAAGTCGGCGTTCCAGAACATCCCAAAGGTGTTCTATAAGATTCAAGTCAGGAATCTGTGCAGACCAGTGCGTTACAGGGATGTTATTGTCGTGTAAGCACTCCGCCACAGGCCGAACAGGTGCTCGATCGTGTTGAAAGATGTAATCGCCATGCCCGAATTGCTTTTCAACAGTGGGAAGCAATAAGGCGCTTGAAACATCAATGTAGGGCTGTGCTGTGATAGTGCCACGCAAAACAACACCGCCCCCGAATTTTACTGTTGGCACTAAACACGCTGAAAGATGACGTTCACCGACCATTCGCCATGCCCACACCCTGCCATCGGATCGCCACATTGTGTACCGTGATTCGTCACTCCACACAACGTTTTTTCCACGGTTCAATCGTCAAATGTTTACGCGCCTTACACCAAGCGAGGCGTCGTTTGACATTTACCGGCGTGATGTGTGGTTTATGAGCAACCGCTCGACCACGAAATCCCAGTTTTCTCATTTTCCCCCTAACTTTCATGGTACTTGCAGTGGATCCTGATGCAGTTTGGAATTCCTCTGTGATGGTCTGGATAGACGTCTGCCTATTACACGTTACGACCCTCTTCAACTGCCGGCGGTCTCCGTCAGTCAACAGACGAGGTCCGCCTGTACGCTTTTGTGCTCTACATGTCGCTTCACGTTTCCATTTCACTACCACAAAGGAAACAGTGGACCTAGGGATGTTTAGGAGTGTGGGAATCTCGCATACAGACGTATGACACAAGTGACACCCAATAACCTTGAAACGTCCCCTTAGGAAAATTAAACATTACTGAGCTTAAATTGACACACAATATTTTTTAGCGCAACGCAATCTGACTTTCAGTAATCCCTACAAGAGAATGGCCCTGACTAACATTAACCAATACCTTTCACAAATCACTTACCTCACAAATATCTTCGTTATTCGAACTACTGCCAGCTAAATAAAAGATTCAAACTACGGAAGGCACTAACTACTGATAGGCATAGTTAGCAAATGAAAGATTTTAATAGAGAACAAACAATGTATTTACCTTAATAGTCATAATATATATAGCAGTTCATGACATCCGGTCTTACAAATTTCAAAACTCCGCCATTTCTCTCCCCACATCCACCACTGCTGGCGGCTCACCTGCAACTGTGCAACGCTACGCGCTGTTCACATCCAGCTGCCGCTGCCCAACACTACAATGGCAGACAACAATGCAAACTAGCCACAGACTGCACACAGCACAGCCAGTGATTTTCATACAGAGCGCTACACAACGTTGCCAATAAGAAAACATAAACAACCTACTTACGTAGCCCCCAAGCTCCCCAAAACAAATTTTACAAATTGTTTTGGGCAGTGGCCAATAATGATTTGATAAAAATTTTCATAATTACAATAACAAAGAATTTAAATGCACACACTTATTGATACAATGTTGGTCAAAAGCTAAAATTTTCTCACAGTCCATAAAGACAGTCCTGATCATTCATCACAGTATTAATTACAATTTTATGCACAAAGTCTGAGCAGTAAAAGAAAATGCAAACGGAAGTAGTGGATTTCCATGCAGTCTTGAAGAAGTAGTGTTGTCCTTCCAACGGAAAGACAGTGCTGACTCTTGACATGCAGATAGGTAATGGGCCACAACAGAGCAAACCCACAGAAGATTCAGTCGAAGTTTTGAAGAATATTGGTAGGTAGGTCATCACAGAGCAGACCCACTGTAGTCCTGGTAGAGAGGATGTTATTGGTGGGCCACCAGAGGTGCAGACCCACTGCAGTCCTTGTAGAAATAATGGTATTGGTGGGCCATCAAACGTGCAGACCCACTGTAGACCTTGTAGAGACGGCCAACAGCCATCTGTTGCGACTGTGCTGGTGCACAATCACCATCGAAGAGTCTTGCGGAGAATATAGCAAGTCCATAACCATCACTTGTGCACTCACAAAAGTTTTGAAATTGTCCTTAGAACCAGCAATGCTGTTATCCAGTCCCTTGCTGAATTATTAACACTCGTGCAAACACTAACAGTCCCTACTTCTCACATTTTGTCCATATACTATGACCAACAGAAACGTGTGCAGTGAAATGTAACTTACAAGTTACTTAATTTGATGAACTGGTGTCTAATACAATATTATAACATGAGAATACAATAACAAAGGTACAAAATACATCATTAAAGAACATAACAATACAGATAACATTTGTAGTAATACAGGCTTTACAAAAGAATAGAAATATACATATAAATCAGTGTTACAGGAATTATGACATAAGTACGTACATAAAAGATCAGAATAACTTTCGAAAAATCAACATGAGCATTAAAACAAAACAGAACAAATAATGTTTAAACATCTTTACAAAGTAAATAACACAGTATTAGAAAAATTCTACAACATAACAACATCAGCTAAACACATAAAGACAGGAAAAACACAAATACACAAGGGAACACAAACACATAGTGGGATAACACAAGGAAAGGACAGGGTTTCTTTTACTGCAGTATTTTGCAAACAAAACTTTCTTTACTTCTCGGAGACCTCCCTTCATTCTTCATTATTTCCAAAAAGTCCTATCTATACCTGCTTTCTGTACTTCGTATGACTTCTCAATGCATTTCTTCCAATTCATCGCAACTCATTCTCTTATATAGTCTACCACCTCTTAAGCTAACTTAAATCTACTGAGCTCAGATGCTAAACTAAGGGACGAGGCAATGCAGCAGCACAGAACAATTAACACAAACAGCAATGACAAAAAGAATGGAAATTGGCAAAGCAAGCATCAGCAAATGTAATAACTTATATCTAAACATGACAAAGCTCAAGCAGAAAAAATATTACAGTAAAAATGGCCATGTTTAATACCTATGTCACATCTTAACACTAGGGTGACGCATCACGAGAACTTACACTAGCAGATAAGTTACCAAATCGTAAAAAAGTTATTTATGCAATTCCTGTGAAGGGAAATGTCTATTTCTGTGCCCTCGTTTTCTTGGCAGTAGATCATAAATATCTTATTGACTGGATCTGTAGGCATAAAATAACTATATTAGTACTTCTATTAAATTTTATTTTAACCAATGCTGCAGTGCAGCTAGAAACTAGATATTAAAGAACATGAGTAAATAAATACGTAAAGCAAGCCATATGGCATTTCTGTCAACTAGCAAGACAATAGCCCTGAAATTTTTCTCATCGTTTCATTAGGCATTTTAGTAAATATCATAAATTAAGAGCTCCACAGTATAATCATATGTTTTCAAGTTTGAGCGTGTCGTATTTGCGATGCTTTCTACAAAGGAATGTCAATAGCGAGGATAATGGCCTCCTCCTTTTTTTTTCTCCACCTTGTGCCTCTGAAAGGAACAAACTAATGGCTTTTTCCCAGGCGACTATCGCGCAGCTGGGTGCCCACCACGCATTACGTCAAGCTCACTTAACTTTCCTACCGAAATATTTACGACAGCAATTTCCGCTACAGTAGCAGTCTCATATAAAAAATTTCACAGGTCGAGAATTTGCGTTACAAATGTGTAGAAACAAAATCCTATAAATACAAAAGTGTCCAAAAAATTTTCAGTGGCATTGTGATACATTCACACATGTACACACATTTCATAATTCTAAAGTACGATTCTTGGTTTCTAACATCCTTTTCCACAAATCAGAGTCCCTAACCACTACTCATTATTCCTTACCTTATTATACATGTACATATTCGTCGACACTTCTTCAATATGTCATCATAAGAAATACGTAGCATAATCAAGTTCCTCATATACGGTATCATCATCTTATTGATCATAAACATACCTCAACAGCATAATACATATCGTCGTCGTAATAATATCATAACATCTCAGTCAATTCTCAAAATCGTCGTACCTTTCTCCAATAATTTCAAAACCTACAATAATTCTCTGCTCATTTCAATAGTGTCATCTACCTCAATCGTAACTTAAAATCATGATCGCATACCAAATACATCATTCATAGCTCTCATAGCATCATAGTGGTTCCGAAAAAATATAAACAGTTCACAAAGTACAGACGAAATACAATTTCATAAGTGTGAAGTTATCCAACTGTGTAATTGCATAAACATCTGTCACTGACGTAGTAAAAAAATGTTTGTTTCTCTGTTAAATAATCAGATTGCTGTGTAATTCTGTGTTTCAGGAACATGGTACCGATGTGTAAAGTTGTATAAGCAAATACCATATTAGCTAGGGCTCCTTGTGCTTGCCAAACTCATGGTACACAAAGTAAGCGTGTACCCCCCTGAGGATTAATGTAATTATACCCTCAGGTGTTACAGATTACAGCAATGGAATGAAATGTATCATGGAAAACCTTTGCATCATTGCAAGTCAAAAATCTTTAAAAATAAATGTTTTAAGCACAAAATTAATCACTCAAATACATGTACTGTAGCGCTAAACTGTGCATCTTGTTGTAAGATAATCTCTGTGGAAGTGTCGTAGTTATCGTCCTCTGTAAGCAAAGTTCTGCTGAAGTCAATGTACTTACCTCATCATAAACGAAAGTGAAATGCTTTGCATATAGATCTCGTAGTTATTACGTACCTTACCGAGATCAAGAAACTACTATAATGTAACGTATTGTTGTGCTACAGAAAAGGCTGTCACATTGTAGCTATACCACAAAAGTTACTACTAAAACATGTTTTACTTTCCAGAGTAATTAAGAAAAACTGTGCAGATATAAAACAGAAACACCGCAAAAGCAACATTGTAAATTGTCACTCATTAGTAACGTCGTGATAAAATCGTGTAGCTGTCACATAAACTAACCACTGTGTCATCTGGTATCTCACAGAAAGTACTTTAAATCCAGAATGTATTTTCAAGTAAACCAAAATGTTGCATTAAAATCTCATTAGCAGTACCCGTATGTAAGTCTTATAGTCGTTACATAATTGTGCAACTAACAAGCAAGAATGTACAAATAACAACACTGTGTCGTCTGTTCACTATAACAATACATTCGTAATTTCTGTTGAAATAAGTTCTCTTGGTTCTTGACTGGATATTTAACTTCGAACATTGTTGCATGTTAACAGATTCTAAGTCTGACAAAGCATATTAGTAATGTAAAGTGAAAAGTTTTATGGCAAAGACTAAGTTAAAAAGCAGATTATCTTTCAATAAACGGTTTTACATGTGAAATGTGGTGCAATCCTTTACTCTTCCTAGTACGCATTCAACTTCAACGCAATTATCATGTGCTTTACGTCGGATTCTGTAAGGTCCATTGTATACTAGAAACAATTTGTGACTCAAGTGTTTCTTCTTATGTGACAATAAATGAGCTTTAATGAGAACTTTCTGACCAATGTATAATTTCTTTGCATTTGCTTTACCGTGTAGTTTTCTCCTTTTGTCTGCTGCAGATTTTATATTTATAATAGCCAAATGAATTTTGTCTTTGTGTCGAAGTT
The DNA here is from genome assembly GCF_023898315.1 of Schistocerca nitens. Taxonomy (NCBI): domain Eukaryota; kingdom Metazoa; phylum Arthropoda; class Insecta; order Orthoptera; family Acrididae; genus Schistocerca; species Schistocerca nitens. Next base: position 3,402,400 of record NW_026045897.1, read on the forward strand.
TACGTGTATTCGGGAAAGGTACAAGCTCTCTGATTCTGTTCGGTGGTTCTTCATTCTTTAGTACAAGAGTAGGTGGTAAAGCAGTGGAGTCGTGAGGCATTTCATTCAGCACATTATGAAATAAGTGTAAATATCTGTCCCAATGCTGATGCTTTCTGTGACAATAAAGTCTACAAAGCTTATTGATTTCTTTCATAATCCGTTCAGACGGGTTACAATGTGGTGAGTACAATGAAATAGAAACAGGTTTGATTTTATGATTCCGAAGCATGCGTGACCAAACAGCAGATCTGAATTGCGGTCCGTTATCTGAAATGACATTACTAACGTGTCCAACTTCACGTAAGAAATTTTTAACAAATGCGTTGGATACAAACCGTCCAGTGGATTTATGTAACGGTGTGAAAGAAACAAATTTTGAAGTAAGTTCAACAGCGACTAGAACGTACGAAAATCCATTAGATGTTCTGACAATGGGTCCCAAGAGATCAACTGCAGCAAATTCTATTAATTTAGAAGGAATGATAGGAAACAATGGAGCACGATGTGAGATAGTAGATGGTTTCGCCTTTTGACAAAGTTTACAAATAGACAAGACTCTTCGAATTCTCTTTTCCATATTTTTAAAATAACAAGTTGTCCAAAGAATATGATAACATTTTCGTGGACCAAAATGTGCATAGCTGAAATGAACGTACCAAATGAGCTTATTAACAAAATCAACAGGAACGCAAAGTACCCATAGCTTATCATCAACAGTCCAGCCTTTGAACAGTATGTTGTTTCTAACCAGATAATAATGCCGAATCTGTGTGTGTGTCTTTTCATGCCATTTACTTTTGATGTCTTTCCAAATCGGATTTTTATCTTTTTCATGAGCAATGTCCTTTAAAGATGTAGTGATGAACTTTTCAAAGGCGACTTTCTGAATGTAAAGAATACTGGAATTTTTCTCGAGGTTGCCTTCTGTGTTACCTTTCTCAAGCCCAGCCGGTGCGCGTGACAGTGCTTCCATAACAATGTTCTCCTTGCCGGGAATGTAGGCTATTGTGAAGTGGAATTCTTGCAGAAATAATGCCCAACGTTTTAACCTGTCATGATTTAATTTTGAAGACATAAGAAATTGTAATGCACGATGATCACTGTATACTTTTACGTGCTTACCAGTAAGAAAGAAACGGAATTTGTTAAATGCCCAAAAGATAGATAAAGCTTCTATTTCAGTAACGGAATAATTTTTTTTCAGATTTTGTTAGCACTCGGCTAGCAAAAGCAATGGTTTTCTGAACGGTAGTGTCATTTTCTACGGCTTCTTGAAATAAGTGGGCACCAAGACCGACTTTAGAAGAATCCGTGCTAAGGCAGAAATCTTGTGACAGATCTGGATGAGCTAGTATTGGCGCCTTAAGTAGCGATTCTTTCAAAGAATTGAATTCCAACTGTGCTTGTTCGTCCCAGTTCCTAATAGTATTTTTTCCAGTGAGAGAACCTAGTTTTGGTGTAACTAGAATTTGCATATTCAGAAAACGACGGTAAAAATTTACGAGACCTAGAAAACTGCGGACTTGTTTTTTTGTGGATGGAACTGGAATGGCTCTGATTGCTTCTAACTTTTCAGGATCCGACTGAATCCCTTCAGAAGAAATAATATGTCCCAAAAACTTCACCTTTGTCCTACGAACACAGACTTTTCCAAGTTAACTGTAATTCCAGATTCAGCAAAAATATGTAACACGCTGTTGAGGATGCGATTATGTTGTTCCCATGAGGCTTCTGCTATCAGAATATCGTCCATATATAAGGTGATGTGACGTTTTAAGAAATCAGGTAATATGGAATTTAGCCCGCGAATGAATGCTGCCGAAGAAATGTTCAAACCAAAAGGAAGTTTCCGAAACTGATAACAAACGCCGAAACACAGGAAAGCTGTGTATTTTCTACATTCCGGATGAAGTTCGATCTGATAAAAGCTGGATCTGAGATCAGTGGAAGATAACACTTTTACACCATTAAAATTTTGAAGAAGTTCTTCCAACGTTTGCGGCCTGTCTGTTTCAGGAATAATGATAGTATTGATTTGTCTCGAATCTAAGACAAGCCTGATCGATCCATTTTTGCTCTCAACAACATGTAATGGATTGTAGTATGAGCTTACTGCAGGTTAAATAATGCCCTCGTCAAGCACAGATTGTATTTCCTGTTCTAACACGGTCCCTATAATGTGCTGGAATTACGTATGGTCTAACACCAAATTTAGTATGCTCACGAACACGAAATTCGTATTGAAATCCCTTGATTGTTCCTGTTTTGTGGGTAAAAACAGTAGACTGTGCTTGTAAAATCTCAAAAAGGTCCTGCCTATCAGTGTCATTACATTTCTCAAGTGTTTGAATTTTATTCTGAATTAACTCATTAGTTTCAAATATGTCGTCTATATCATCCCTGTCAGTACTTGCAGAATGATTGTTAGTGTCTAGTTCCGTAGAAAATTCCGAACTGTTGTCTGACAGAAGGTAAAGCCGATTTATTTCCTCGTCATGGATTCAGAGCCAATCTTCAAATTTCAAAGCTATTGACTTACCTTCTTTCTCTAAACTTATTTCAGCATCGTGAAAGTTTAAGATTGCTTTGTATTCATTCAAAAAGTCTACTCCCAATATAATTTCTGTCGACAATAATGGAACAATAAGAAAGTTCATAGAGAGGCTGTGGCTTTGACAAATGAATTCTAAGTTGGTTTGTTGGCGTACATCTACACTTTTTCCAACGATTGCACCTTGTAATTTAATCCTACGTAACGGAAGTGTGAGGCAATCTTTCGATTTGTTCCATTTGCTAAAAGCTTTTACGTCATTTACTGTAATGTGAATTACAGGATATTCAATGTTGTTATGTTTTACGTCGTGTTCCTGGAGTAAGATGTCCCTAATGTCTTCCATTTTTACGTAACTACTAGCTACGGCAGCTGCATCGTCAGTTTCATAAGTACGTTTTGTGGCTGCCAGCGGTATGAGTCATTGCCTATTGTGTCTTTGTTGTCGCGCGTCATTATTGGGATTTGGAGACCTAACTTCTACAAATTCACATTGTCGAGAGGGCCTTGCTCTATTTGAATCCTGCCAGTTCTGATGCAATCAGGTCTGTCGTTACAATCATATTGTCTGTCGTCATGTCGGTAGATTCCATAGTTTCCTTCTTGTCGGTCACGTGGTGGAGAATTTCTCACTGAATCGTAACTGCGCGCTGGACCGTTGCGTCTAGAGTTATTCTGTCTCCCTTGATAATAATTATTTTGGTTCCCATATTGTCTATTTCTCTGATTGTCTCTGTGATAGTCATTACCGCAGAGAGGTGACCTTTCCCTGTAATTATTACTACTCTGCCAACGGTTGTCATACGGGTGGTGTCTGTTTTGGTCACGATTTACGTTGTAAGAATAGCCTTGTCGTGTATTATTTCTGTCATCGCTGAATTGTGACAGATGTGACCTGTAATTGTTGTGCTCCTGTTTTCGCGTTCCGCGATTGACAGTGTTAATTTCCAGTTCTTGTAACAGTCCCTGAAAGGCTTCAATGTCGTCTTTGCAACGTCCTGCTAAAATAATATGTCGTAAATGTTCAGGCAGTTTGATTAAGCAAATGCGGATGAGTTCTGAGGGGCTGTATGGGTTTGAAAGATACTGATTCTTATGCAACATGTCTTCAAAATATTTGATAAGACCGGAAAATTCAGATTGTTCGAAACGTGTCATCATTATGATGCTATGTTTTACTCGGTCTTGTGTAGCTTGAGACCAATACGCTGAGAGGAAGGCATGATAAAATTCTCCTTCACTGTGACAATCGTGAATGACCGATCGCATTCTTACAGCTGGTTCAGTCTCCAAGTAGCCAAACATAAATTCTAACCTGTGCTCCAATGACCAGTTGGGAGGAAAACAATGAGAGAATTGATGAAGCCATGCTTGTGGATGAATGTCGTTGTCAGAATTCTTAAATGTTTTGAAGGTACGTGTAGTAATGAACAGCTTATAGTCAAACTCGTCGTGTCGGCGAGTCGCACATCGCTCATTGTTACTTCGTTTCGGCGGTTCCATCTCAAAATCCAATGCGCCTTGCCAATTTCTATCATAATTTCCGAAGTGTCCTGTGTTATTATTTTGTGGTTGTTCCGTATTTCTATGTCCCTCTTCCCGTACTGGAGCGCGAGTGTCCTCTGAAATATATATTACTTGCGCCAACTGATCTTGCACTTCCCGGATTTCTCTTTTGTACTGTGTATTGATTTGATTTTGATTTTGTTTGAATTTTCTAATTTGTTCATACCCTTCAGTGTTCGTGAAGGCTACAGGTCTTGTGTCATTCAGACCATCATCTACCTTTGTGGATAAGTTAGTGAACTGATTTGAAAGTTCGGCTACTTTATCCGATAGTGAAATTATTTCCTCTGTGTGTTTTTTCTGAACCAAGTTTCAGAGTGTCCATTTGTGTTGAAATCGTATCTACTGTGTCCTTTAAGTTTTGCTGAGTTTTTGCAAGTTACGTAACCGAATTGGTAGATGCAACTGAGTCAATTTTAGCTTGCAAGGTGTCGTGATTTTCATAACCAATAGTTTGCAGTTCTTTTATGGCTGCTTCGTGATTCTGTAATGCATTTTCATGACGCGAAAATTAGGTCGGAAATGCTCACAAATCTGTGTTTTTACGTCATTACAGACTTTTTGACATTTCGATTCAATGTTATGTAACTCAGTAGTTAAATCTTCACGTGTTTGTTCAAGCATGGTGTCTAACTTTTGAAGCTTTTGCTGTGTTTGTCTCTGATTTTGTTCCATTATGTCTAACTGTTGCTGTGTCTTTCTCTGGTGTCGTTCCATTGTGTCTAACTTTGGAAGATTTTGTCCCATTTGTTTCTGATTTTGTTCAAGCGTTGTGTCTAACTTTTGTAGTCTTTGTCCCATTTGTTGCATTAACTGTAATAAAAATGCACTGGTGTCTGAAACATGTTCCTCAGTGCTTTCCGGCAGTAAAGTGGCACCGGCAACATTCACATTTTGACAAGCAGAAAATATTTCTTGACTTATTTGAGAAAACGGTGAGGACCCAAAACCTGAATCTACAGTATTTGCAAGATTGCGTCCTGTCATTTCGGATTCCTGAGGCGAACTGTTGCTGGCCGATCGATCGATAATGCTTCCCTGTTCACTAATTGTTTCACTGTCTACACCTTTATTTGCCGCCCGCTCCATTTGCCTATGCACAATTACCAAATTATTACTTTGAACATTAGTTAATTCATTACTCGGTGGCGCTAACACACTGCTTTCGTCTTCACTGTCATTTCTCAGTTTACTTTGGAGCCTAGTATTACGTATTTCACACGCCATTATTGTCACAATATTTCACACGACAACACAGAAAAGCACAATTTGAAGAGCAAAATAAGAAAACACATTAACATAGCATTGAAAATAATATCTCGTTAATTGCAAGCGCAGCTGCGAAATACTTGGTGCAAATCTACATGCATGCCACAACTGTTTTATTGTACAAGAATGAAAGACTGCAACTACAAAGGAGATTCTCTCTACAATTACGCGCTAGCAATAAACAAAATCTACACTAAATACACAAACTACAAGAAAAAATCAGAAGATTCTAGTGAGGTATCCTCGGCTAAGGGTCGACATATGAAAAGTCCCCTTAGGAAAATTATACATGACTGAGCTTAAACTGACACACAATATTTTCTAGCGCTACGCAATCTGACTTTCAATAATCACTACAAAAGAATGGCCCTGACTAACATTAACCTATACCTTTCACAAATCACTTACCTCACAAAAATCTTCGTTACTCGAACTATTGCAATACAGCGAGCGCCACTACTGCCAGCTAAATAAAAGATTCAAACTACGGAAGCCACTAACTACTGATAGGCATAGTTAGCAAATGAAAGATTTTAATAGAGAACAAACAATGTATTTACCTTAATAGTCATAATATATATAGCAGTTCATGACATCCAGTCTTACGAATTTCAAAACTCCGCCATTTCTCTCCCCACATCCACCACTGCTGGTGGCTCACCGCCAACTACGCAACGCTACGCGCTGTTCACATCCAGCTGCCGCTGCCCAACACTACAATGGCAGACAACAATGCAAACTAGCCACAGACTGCACACAGCACATCCTGTGTTTTCTTATTGGCAACGTTATGTAGCGCTCTGTATGAAAATCAGCCTACTTACAACCTGACCCCATTCGAAGTCCTTGAGTTCCGCAGAGGGCCCCATTCTGGTCTCTCACGATATCTAATGACTACTGAGGTCGCTGATATGGAGTGCCTGGCAGTAGGCGGCAGCGCAATACAGAAAATATGAAAAACTTATGTTTTTGGGGGTGTCCGGATACTTTTGATCACATAGTGTGTGACAGCGCAATGTAATAGTTAAAACGATAATCAGGGATATTAAAAAAGGGGGATTAAAAAAGAAGGAAAAGTATGCAAATATAAAGTGGGAAGCTGTGTGGGTAAACACAAATCTGACGAGCTGCACAAATAAAACTAAAACAACTTGGCGCAAGGTCGTCAATAATACCATCATAAAAAGGATAGCTTGCATTGGATAGGACTATGGGCCTCCTGTCTGTGCCAAAAACGTAAGTTAACAGACAACATGCTTCGAACACTCACTGGCAGTGGTAAAAGTTGGAAAAGATTGAAGACATATACTGCTCTCTTAAATGGACAACCTGAGACGCAGGTACAAACAACCATCACGAGAAAAACACTGTCTCAGACTTTGTGGATGTACCTATACTATTTCTAGCATTCCCGTTACGTTAAACAGCGGAAAACATTTGGACACAAGTCGGAATAGTTCACGGGTAGACTACCGGATATCAGTATCCAAAAATGGGCGCAATATTTCGGCCAACGACCACGTGGCCATCGTCAGGTGCGCTGATGAACTGAATGGTGGTGGGTGCGGGCGCCGTGCTTTGATCTCCTGCCCTCCTCCCACTGATCGGCCGCTCTGTCGACCGCCCGCGGCCGGCATTCTTACGCCCACCCCTCCCGCCGACACAGTGCTCCGTCCTAGGTGTTCGTCCATGTGCGCGTGCTGGCGGCACCTCTGCTGTGCTCCACCTGCCCCCGACATCAATCAGTTCGATGTCTGCTATCTCATTTCTCTCCTTGGCCATTCTTATAGCGAGGTCCCATTCCTTACTCAGGATGTACCCGCATCACGATTTATCGGCGGTTCCCTTACACGGATCTCAACAGATTCCTTAATATCGGAGTCCCAGAAGTTGGACGTCTGTTTCAGAATCTTGGTGCGGTTGTAGTTCATTTCACTAAATTGTGTCAGGCAATGTTCTGCGACTGCCGACTTGTTAGGCTGCTGCAACATGGTGTGTTATTGGTGTTTCCGCCAACGATCTTCGACAATACGCACCGCTTGACCTATGTATATCTTATCACGTTGTCAGGATATCTGATACACTCCGGATTTTCGTAGTCCAAGGTTGTCTTTCACTCTGCCAAGCAGTGTCCGTGTTTTGGCTGGTGGCTGGAAGGTGGTCTTCACTTGATGTTTCTGGAGTATCGTCCTATCTTCGCAGATGAAGCACCATAAAAAGGAATAAATGCAATGCCCACGTCCTCTTGAGAATCTTCCTCTGGTTACGCCTGTTGTACAGAGGGACAGGACGTAGGACTTTCCGATTTGCCATCGTTCTGGAAAACCGCTTTCAGATGTTCAAGTTCGTTTTCGATACTGTCGTTGTCAGAGGGGATGCCAGCCCTGTGTACCAACGTTACGAGCACTCTGTTCGTCCGAGCCGGGTGGTGGCAACTGGCCGTATATAAGTATAGGTCCGTGTGCGTCTTTTTCCAATATACGCTGTGGCCAAAAGTGCGGTCCAGTCTGTATCTCACCAGGACATACAGAAAGCGACCTCAGTGGTAAAATAGATAGTCTGGTGTATGAAATTAAGGTGTATACGGAAGTCGTTCAGCTCGTCTCTTCCATGTGGCCGTATGACGAAGGTGTCATCATCATACCCTAAGAAACATATAGGTTTCCATTGGGCTAATTCAAGGTACCCACCTGGAGGCATTCCATGCACATATTGGCGACAACTGGTGAAACTGGGCTCCCCATGCCCTTGCTGACCAACCGTGCTGCCAGCGTATACGCGGTTACCTTTAATGTAGCGTCCCAAGTGTTTTCCAGGGTGTCATGACAGAAAGCCTATGCCGGTAAAAGTACGAATTTTACATGTTCTACATCTACGTGACTTTTCTGTAATTCATACTGACGTTCCTGGCACAGGAAACTATTACTCTGCTGTTCCACTCCCTAACGGCACTTTAATCATTCGGTACTAGCACTGATTTCTCATATTTTATTATGATGATCATTTCTCCCTATATAGGTTGGCGAGAATAAAATGTTTTATTATTCAGAAGAGAAATAATGGTAATAATTGAAATCTCGCCTCAACGAAAGCCTCGTTTTTTTAATGTTTGCCACCCCAACTCGCATATCATATCCGTGAACCTCCTTCCCCTATAACACAACACCAACTACCCTTCTTTGAACTTTTTCATGCCCTCTATCAATCCTATCTAGTAAGTATACTATGAGGCACAGCAGTACTCTAGAAGAGGAGGAACGTACGTAGTGTAGGCACTTTAGCAGAACTTCTAAGAGTTCTACCAATAAAATGAAGTCTTTGGTTGGCTCTCTCCACAACATTATCTATGCGATCCTGATTGTTCGTGATTAGAGGGTTTGTGAGAAAAACAATCTATCTCAAAAGAAATGAAATGTTCAGGAGAAGCAGTAAACTGTCTAAATGTGATCCTATGTTACATTGAAACCTGGAAAAAATTTCGTACACTTGCTCACAGAAAAGAATCAGTTTGTTGCAGTTTTTCCCCTTTGAAAGTTTAAAATAGTCCTCTTGCACAACAAAAACAATACTGCCACTGGTTGTTTTTTTTTGCATGAAATTGCCATAAAAAAGCATAATATCCTATACATTTATCTTTTAATGCAGCAGAATCTTCCGTTACAGCAGTATATTTAATTCAATGGCAATATTATCACAATTTATTATTTCAAAAAATGTATCTGCCCTCCTCTGGTGCAACTCTATCTTCTGCATTGATACGTCCTTTTCTTCATGGTCCGACGTACCTTCTATTTGTAACTGTAATGCTTCACATGTGCGACAAGTACCTACTCTGGTAATACGGAATTCAGTGTTGAATTCACTGAAAAACCAATAATAAAGCTTGCATAGCACATTCAGTCTTATTTTATCACGGAAAATTTTGTGCATAAAATTCTGGTAAATGTACTAGGTCTGGTTTACCACGACGGGAATAGCGGAGCTGTCTGACTGCATTACTTTATGTACTCTCCGATAAGTATAAGAAATTCATAAGGAACTTTGATTTGCCTTGAATGGTGCTTACCCCACATGTCCTTGGGTAAAACGCCCGTTACCTTTAACGAATGCTGGATCCTTCTTAACCCATTTCTGCCTAGCGTAACATATATGTCACGACACAGCCTGTCATTGTTTTCTCTCGCTGGCAACAATGCCTGCGTTTGGAGTGGCTATTGTTGTATGGCTTTCAAATAAGGAGGCATTGTTGTTCATGTTTAGGTAGGTTTCAGTCAGTTGCAAGCATTAAGTGGTCAGTGACTGGTGCTTCAAGTACGGAAGACTTTTCTGAGTGAGATTATGTCTTATAATAAGAAGTAAGCATCATTTTTATCGCAAATTATACTACAATTTGTTTAAATTTTGGTTGATTATAATGTTAAAAGTACTGAAATTTATATTAAAGGTTATCTACAAAATGCAATTCTTCTTTTTGTGGCTCCTAATACAGTTTTAATTTTGTGTTGCATATATGTCACGCTAGGCAAAACAGTGAAAATAACGATTCGTTCTCTTTAAAGGTCTATCTCTCGATGACATCCTGGCTATTATTGAGGGGGAGGAAGAAGATGCAACAGATATATTTATTGAATCTCCTGAAGCTAATGTGGATTCGGATGAAGATTCTGAGGAAGAAGATGGGGGAGGAAACGCCGATAATCTTGGACCAAGGCAACTCCAGGCTGGTGCAGAAGTGGTTTTAGCAAGTAAAAACAGGTTCGGTAGTGAACCTGAGATTAATTTCTCTCCTGATGATAAACCAAATGAACAGGAAAAGTCGCAGATCTTAAAAACTGTAATCAGAGATTGGAAAAAAGACGATATGCGTAGTGTTAGTTCTGTATTTCCTGAGAGTGATTATAGTAAATACAGAAACTTGTCTCCAGTTCAGTGTTTCCAATTATTTTGGAACGACAAAGTAACTGAATTTCTTGTCACTGAATCGACGAAGTATGCTTTGAAACTTCCTGGCAGATTAAAACTGTGTGCAGATTAAAACAGTTTTAATCTGCCAGGAAGTTTCATATCAGCGCACACTCCGCTGCAGAGTGAAAATCTCATTCTGGAAGTATGCTTTGTTCAAGAACTGCTCAGATCCAAAAATAACATATGAAGAGATAAAAGGTTTTCTAGGAATTCTAATTCCTTCTGGCTATAATCCTTTACCTAGCAGAAGATATTACTGGGATTCTGGATTGGACATGAGAAATGAAATGGTCCACAGCACGATGAGAAGGGACAGGTTTGAAACAATTATGAGATTCATTCACTCGTATGACAACACAAAAATAGATGCTAATGATAGAATGTGGAAACTTCGTCCATTAAGAAATATGCTAAGAAAAAAGTTTGCTCTCCACTTTCAGTCTGAGCAAGATTTGTCTTACGATGAGAGCATGATAAAGTATTTTGGCAGACATGGATGGAAGCAGTTTCTGAAAGGTAAGTCCATTAGATATGGGTACAAACACAACCATGGGTTATCTAGTAGACTTTCAAATATACCAAGGAGCTGATCCTCAGAGGAATGAAGAAATATGAGAAATCATTTGGAAAATGTGCTGCTCCTTTGATTCAAATGATCGATTCTCTTCCTGAAAAGAACAAACATCTTCCCTACAGGATTTATAGGATTTATTTTCACAACCTGTTTACATTACAAACATTGTTGATTTACCTGAAGCAACGAGGTTTTGGTGCAACTGAGACTATTCGTGAAAATCGTCTGCCTAAAGAGTGTCATCTCATACCTTCTAACACTGTGTCGAAATGGAATAAGAGAGGATATGTTGATTACAAGAGCAGCAAGGAAAGTGGAAAATCGTTGCCAAATGGCTAGATAATTCTACAGTAACAATTGCTTCCACAAGCCATGATATCAGTCCAGTCAGCACCGTTGCCTGATACTCTAGATAAGAGAAGAAAAGAATACTTGTACCTCGACCTAATGTAACTGGAGAATACAACAAAAATATGGTAGGAACTGACCGAATGGATGGAAATGTAGCGTTATATAGAGTGAGTGTCAGAGGAAAGAAATGGTGGTGACCAATTTTTACATGGCTTCTAGATATCTCTGTACATAATCTGTGGCTTCTTCATAGAAAGACTGGTATAAATATGCCTCAGCTACACTTCCAGCGCTACATTGTGAAATGTTACCTGACTTCCAATGCTGCAGTACCAAGAGGTCCTGGACGCCCTGCAGGTAATTCAAACAAAGGCAGAGCGCCGCATGATATTAGATATGATGAAAGAAATCATCTGGTAGCCATGGTGCCACAAAAAAAAGAAGATGCTGTGCGGCGGAAAACTGCAAAGGAACCCCAAGAACAATGTGCTGCAAATGTGATGCTGGTTTCTGCATAGAATGTTTTGTGCCATACCACAGAAAGTGAGTACTGTCGCCTGAACGTAATGTAAATCACATACAGTGTACTATTTTACTTGCTGTCATACATTCTGCCTAAAATGTATGGTTTGCCTAGCGTGACATATATGCTACGCCCTTTTTTGTTTCAATTATTGATTTTTTTTGTTTTGATTGTTGTATTGCTTTTCTTTGATGACAATAAACACATAAATATCTAATTTGTAGAAATCAGAAGAAAAAATAATTCAGGCAGAAATGGGTTAATCTTGCTCTAGTTCTTCCTTGTAGAGCAATCATTGCATCGTGGCACACTTCTGCTCAGTGCCATCAACCATTACTTTATAAGAATAGGCAACATCATGGTTATAAGCAAGATCAATTTTCCCTTTACACCGCCGTCTCTGCTGTATTAACTCTAGTAGTATATTGTATTCTTGAGGTACAAATTGTCTCTGCTATTCCAATGCAGAGGTACTTTTAACTTACACGCTACAATAGTAACATTGGTCGAGAATATTTTTCTTACATTTTTTTCCCAGTGGCACTGGATACTTTTTTCTTTTACAAATCTACTCTAAAAACTAATGTGGAGATGCCTTCTTTACTAAAACTAAATTTCACAGTCCCAGTAGCGTAGCTTTTACAATAATTCTGATGGACTGTGCACGCTCAGAATCTAATTTCAACAACCACGATAGCAAAGGTTTTTACAACAATTCTGACGCACTGTGAGCTATATAGATATATATATCGCTTAATCACTATTCTGATTTGGATGGCTAGCGGCAGGTGAAAAACTTAAAAACTACTCTATTTGCGGGACCCACATGGTACATTTCTATATATATATTTACAGGCAACACTTACGTTGCGTATGAAGAAAGAAATAAATATACAAATATTTCTTTCTATTTATGCTTTCTTTGTTTATGCTTTTTTTAGATTTTATTCCTTTCACAAACATGGATATATATATATATATATATATATATATATATATATATATATATATATATATATATATATTACTTTTTTATCTTCTTTTCCACACATCGTGTGTATGTATATACACGTGTAAATATTACACACAAATATTTACACGACACACACACACCCACACACACACACACACACACACACACACATACAAAATTACTTTCACTATGATGAAAGAGGCATACTATTACTCTGCGAACACACTCACTCATTGCCCCTATTCCCCTCTCTCTCTCTCGCTCATTCTCCCGCTTTCAATCAGAGTCCCCCACCCCTTCTCTCGCTACAAGTGAGTAGTGTGAGTACGGGAGAGTTTCAATCATGTCATCACCAATGACCCTTTTATCGTCATGAGGCGACAGGCCGATTTTAGGCTGCAGCACAGTGTACACCTCGCGTCCTCTCAGTCGAATACTAGTCTGCTTTACCACACGAGGTGGCTGCGGTGCAGCACCGCGGACACCACTGCACAGGCACTGAGAAGAGTTTTTGATAGAGAGGCTCGTGATGCCATACGACGCACACCCTTAGCCCGCCTCTGGGTGGCACCTTCCAATGTGCGATATGCGAACATTTTTGAGCGTAGACCTACAAACTCCAAACCGACAATCCATTCACCTATTTCTTCACAAGACAGATAACCTTCTTGTTCTGTGGAACAATACCATAGGGATTATCGGCCGTGTGTGAGGACATGTCCAATTCACTACCGTGGTACCTCATTACTCCATATGGATCGCAGTTCTTCACCCAATAGACGAAGCTTTCTGGATCCAAATAAAGTAATTTAGGATCTGCGAAACAAGTTTTCACAAACTCATAATGAAAGCGGAACATGTGGAGTTTGTATAGGTTTACTATGCACAGCTACACATAAATAGGTTTTGTATGCTCTACTGCAGTCTTCACCATCTCCACAGCAATAAAGTTCCTGTTGAATACGGTGACCTGTTTAAAACTTGGTCTGGCAATGCATTTTCTTACTCCATAACGCCCATCCTACTCGGTTCTAATCAAAATTTCACTTCGTTCCCTCAAATTCTCTATTGTTTTACAGAAATTTGAATTATTCATTAATTTGTAAAAATCTTTCTCAAAGTCACACGTCATGGAAGCTCACTGTCTAGTATTCAAATCATTATACTCCTTCAACCAGGGGGACTGCTTGAAGGAGATAACCTGGGTGATTCCAGCCAGCTCCATACCCAAGCTGCGACACTGCTGCAGATTACAGTAATGAATTATGTATCTCTGCTTATTCTCCAGCGTCGTCGTCGGCTTTGATGTGGAGCCTCCTCGCGGAACTTGTTGCTCTGGACACAGCAAATCAGCATGCGCATCATGCACGTGAGTTCCGCCTCCACCACATACCCTAATCAGAATCACCTGCCACACCCCCACGATTTTTCCACCTAATCCCTTGCATTCATCTTCGAACACCCATCGAAACTCACCAATCGGCAGTGATTGCTCCATAGTATTCCCGTGTAAATTATTTATGTTCAGGTACATTACGTAACTTGAATCAAGGGATGCGCTGAACCTGTCAAAAATCTGTGGGTTATTTGCCTTCTCGTGCCTATGAACACATTGGTAAAAAGTCCTCCACGGACCATCGCTCAAAGAAAAGAAGCATGTCAGCATCGGTCAATAATTCAATGCTGCACTTCGTTTTCTTGACCATTGCATCCCAAGACAACCCAGGTGCCGTGTAATAAAAGGCAGGATCCAGAGAATATGTGGCCATGCACAGACTCCAGGATTTCTCGAATACATCTGCAGCAAGTGCACGTCTGTGTCCATGTAAAGCCGTGTGTAGGCCTACTCTCCTAAACTGGAGATGTAGAATTCCCGCCAGACATTCACGGCACGCTCATACCCTGCGTCCGTTATGGCATCGCCTGTAAGGTTGCTGGAGAATGCAGTTATGTCGGGTAGCCTGGTTTCGTTCAGTTTCACCATATTATCCATATACTCATATGGGAAACCCCTCTTCCTACTCGAGTGAATCCATATCCTCCAGAGGTAGGGCTTCAACAAGTTTCTGGAGTGGCGCCTGCATAATACTTAGCGTATCAAGGAAACCGAGCGTAATTCTTGGCATCACTCCTTTGAAGAATGAAATGTTTTTCTCGATGCTCTCAGGTAGGTCACTGACATGATTTTCCTCAACTAGAAAGTGAGCGTCACACTCGCTTAAATTGTGGAAGAAAACGGATATGTGCCTTGGTAGCTGGTACTTCAAATTGCACACGTTGTGAGCGCCGCCAAGGAACTTCCCCGTAAGATGACAGTGGTCCCTACAAGGAGTTTCCGCTTTTCTGTCCAACAGCAGCCCACAAATATGACAATCAACCGGCTTATTATACATATCTTAATTCTCCTTCGATATGGTGATGGGAACGTTGTCGCTGTAAAGCTTATCAACTTCCCATGAAAGTTTTTCGAGCTCAGGGAGCAGTCAAACCGCAGGATTATACCCAACATAAGATTTGTAGCAGTTAAGACTAGAATCATAGGACGATACAATTTGGTACGCTGCCACATATGGTAGCCTGCGTGTGTTTCTGTAAAGGTGGTGTGTGAGGCTGTAGGGTCACCTTCACAGCGAGTCACAGGAGCGAGGAGGCATTCAAAGTCAGTGTACACCACAAATGGGCATCGCTCCTGGTGGTGAGCATTTTTGAAGTTTATAAATTTGTTTTGTCCGCAGCTCGTGGTCGTGTGGTAGCGTTCTCGCTTCCCACGCCCGGGTTCCCGGGTTCGATTCCAGGTGGGGACAGGGATTTTCTCTGCCTCGTGATGACTGGGTGTTGTGTGATGTCCTTAGGTTTAAGTAGTTCTAAGTTCTAGGGGACTGATGACCATAGATGTTAAGTCCCATAGTGCTCACAGCCATTCTTAAATTTGTTTTCCTCAGTAGGCATAGAAACTTGTACCGGGTCCTTGGAATCGCGATCTACTAGATGCGCCGCTAATAGCTTTTCTGAGGACAAATAATTGACGCACCTTAAGAAAATATGCTTTTATGCTCTTTTTTCGACAATTGGTAGTAAAGAATTCGGGACATTGATCCAAACATAGTGATAATTATCACTTTCAGAAGAAAATGGAAATTTGTGGTAAGGTCTTATAGGACCAAATTGCTGAGATCATTGGTCCCTAAGCTTACGCACTACTTAACCTAACTTAAACTAACTTACGCTAGGGACAACACACACACCCATGCCTGAGGGAAGACTTGAACCTCCGACGGGGGGAGCCACACGGACCGTGACAAGGCGCCTCACTTTCAGAGAAGAGCAGCACGTTTACATGCAACTTACCCACACCGACAAATTCTGAGAGATGGAGGGGACCGATGACGATATGCTTGTCTTCCTCATCTGACTTGCTTTTCTTCGCCAGACCATAAACATGAACCCACATTCCGGTATTCTGACCCTCAAATTTACATATGTCCTGGATCTTGATAGGGAAATCGATACCATCAAAGTTATAATACCCACGAATATTATCACCTACATGATATGTACTGGGAGGGTCAGGGTGATCTCTGTAATTGTAATTTCTCCCTCAAGCCACGACTGACCATGCAAAACAGGCATGACCCTTTCTATTTTCGACGTTAATGCATGCCCGCTTATTAGCTATATCTTTAGGGAGCTTAATAAAGCTTGAACCTCCATTTACAGGATCACAGACATGTGTATGGATGTCCAGGTGTAGTATTCGGCTGATTGCTTTAGCTGAACCTCTGACTTGCATCTCAAAACAGGGCCAGTAGAGCACTCAAGGTGGATTTACGAAACCACTCGGCGATTGACGTGCTCCACATTATTATGCCATTTTCATACCAAAGATAATGAAAAGTTGTCTCTTCAACACCAGAATCAATTCTCGGAGGAGGGGGAGGGGGGGGGGTGCGATAGTTCGATGCAGAGCACCTTTAATGGTGGGATACTGCGGATCATTCACTATCTTGAGGAGCTCCGTTTCCATGAAAGGAAGGCACGCCCTTAGAAAACCAAGAGGGTCTGGTACCCTCCTGCCAGGTTATCGATCCTCGTGAACGAGGTTCGCTCTTCAAAGGCGTCTGCAATTACCGAGTATTCTAACTGCAGTATGGTATCACTGACCTGATATCCTCTACCACTAGCCACAGCGTCTTCTCTATTAATATTATTATTATTCTGCGTCACCCCCGTTGATAATGGATGATGAGGGGCAAATCGGTATGCCCTGAAGCACGCATACCTTGCGTTTACGCCGATTCTGACGAGGCTGATATGATGATGATGATGATGACAGGGGAGAATGCTGCACTGCTACTGGGTCAGACTAATGGAACAGCTAGTGATGGTACCTGATTCTGTTGTTGCCTCTGCTGCTGGTAACTTTAGGGGTAGTGGCTCACTGCTCGGCCCACGGACGCGGCGGCGGCGGCGGCGGCGGCGACTTCCCGCGTGGTGACTAGCGGCGCCCTTACAGGTGATGCGTGCTTTATCGGCTGCCGCTTTGGCGAGGAAAAAGATTTAGCCACACTGGGTTGCAGCAGCAGACACGCAACGGCTGTAGAAGAAGAGAGAGAAAAAAGTAATAGTTGAGTATACTGCTTACCGCTGCTGGCGGAGTAAAAGAAAGAATACTGACAATCACGAGGTTATAAGCACAATGAGTAATTACTTTCTTCGCTCTGGCTCCAAGGCATTAACACATCATTCGACGACTCCACCACACCCTCAAAGAAGTCATCATCATCATCTAACAGGGCCAGCTCAGTGCGCTTTTCCCCCTCCTCTAGTTCAGTGGACATTTGTGTGACCCATCCAAGCATGTCATTCTCCTCGTCAGAATCACCATCTGGTAATCAGTCTGTCTCGCCTACAACATCAAAAAACAAAGTATATAAACTGAAAAAAAAACAAGTACGAAAATTATGAATCACTACTATACAAGAACAAATTACAATGAAAATTATACTCTCATGGGAATCCTGGCTGTGAACCCAACACAGGAGGCTGGACTTCGAGAGTCTGCCACGGTCCAGTCCCCTCCCATCTATCCTCACACTCCAGGATAAAATCCTGGAGTTGTACTATAACAAGGAGCAGGAATTAATAAGGCGAATTTAGCATACATACGAAAATTTACACTCAAAATACAAATTACTTTCTTGGTAATCCTGTCTCCAGAACTCTATGCCACTTGCTGCTACACTCTGAATCGTTGCTGGTGTTACCTCTCTTCATCTTGGGGGAAAAACACGCACACACAGAAATGAAGGTATGCAGAACAAGGCGGACAGCAGCTGACTGAGGACAATGGAGGTTTGTTGTGGCCTTATATACAGATCAAGGCGACCAATGATAGAGCTTCATTTGAATGGACAGCCAATGACAAGCCTTTAAGGAACGTCATTATTTCCTGGAAGGGCTTGATGCAACGATCATCTCTGTTCCCAAATAAAAAGAACGCTTGAATGATTAACAGTGTTTTTGCAATCATGCACAAACATGATCAAGGTTCTTAGCGATGAGTTCCAGGAATGGTAACATGTGATGGACAGGGTATCATCAGGAAGAATGCATTCAGTGTTATTCTGGGATATTTTCGTAAACAGGTCCTGTTAAGACGAGAATTTCCATGCAGACAAGCTGAGACATCACGGAAGCTCCTACAAAATTGACCGTTAACTATTTCTGTGACATGATTTCTGGGAAGGGGCTGATATATAATGGACTGGCTGTCCTGTTAGGGTCATTAGGAACAACGCATTTGGTATTATCCAGGACTAATTTCATCAGTATAACACTGACAACCATTTCGCTGCGCTTGCAGAGCTGAGTCGCTATCCAAACATCTTTCACTTGGCATTTAGGTCTGCACTGGACTGGCAGGTATGCGTGGTGGCTACGTAAACATGTGCACGGCCAGAGGCGTCTCGCATGTGGGATCGGCTGTCCCATTAGAACCACCGAGAACATGGCATCCTGTGTTACTCTGGGATATTTTTGTAAATATTTTCTGAGAGCATTGCAAAATATTTCTATAGTATGTCCAGGGGGAGACTTGTCAGTATAACTCTGACAACCTTTTGGTTGCGCTTGTGACGGTGAGTAGCTAGGCAAACATCTCTTGCCTCGCAATTACGTCTCCGCTTGACCTCACGTACAAAGGCTATGAGTCAGTAGTGGCAAACACTCACACAGCCAGATGCATCTCTCATGTGAGACCGGCGTGTTTGTGCTGCCCCCGAGTACACGTATGGGACCTCTATCACGAACTATTTGCTGATGCGTTGCAGTCGAATTTCTTTGCGATAGTTTGAAAGCGTTTTTTACGTGCAGTGAGTGTTGGTGAACCACATTATTTTCAGCTGTTTAAGCGTTGTGAGCGTGTTTGCATAGCATTACACATGCACTAATTTTTTACAGTTTTACGTGTAGTAAACGTGACTGTTGCATTATTTTTTGAACAAGTCTGTAGGCTGTGCAATGCATTATTTCGACAGTTAATAATTGGCGAGTGTGTTTGCACAGCATCTTACATGTATTATATTCTTAATTTACGAATTGTTATCGTGTCTGTCCATCAGTGAACTGCATTATTTCAGTGATCTACGAGTAGTTTTCAGGTCTTTAGGCTGTGCAATGTATTATTTCGACAGTTTATAATTAGTGAGAGCGTCCGCAGAGCGTTTTACTTGCATTATTTTGACACATTATGAGTTATTTGTGTGTCAGTACATCGGTGTACTGCATTATATTGGTGATTTACGAGCATTTTGCAGGTCTGTAGGCTATTTACTGTGACCCCAAGCACATCAGGGTGCGTGTTTTGTGTCAGTGTAATAAATAAACTACATGAAATCCGTCCCTAAATAAATTCTTCCAACTTTCCACTGAAAATAAATGTCCAAAAGATAGTATAGCCTAGACAGCCATTGTGCACGGTAATGTAAACAAAGTTCATAAATACAACTACAATGCCACTTGGATTTCTGATCTTTCAACTTGTGCACAAGCCTATATTTGTCCCTACCCTGAGAAGGAAACCTCACTGGACGTGAGGCCATTTTCTAGGATGGCCTACGGCTGTGTATCTGAGAAGGACTCTGTGGTTACTATTGAGGTTCTAATATGTGTACCAAAGGGGTCTATATCTCCCTTGTCTAAAATCAAAATATCTATTAGCACATCTTATTCCATTTGGCATAAATACAAATTCCCTGTAGGCTTCTCTAAACTGTTGAATTAATTGTTGTAAGTTAGGTTTATAAAACCAAAGTTCTTCCAGAACAATGATTGCAGCGCTGTAATTAATCTTGTTCCCGTAGAATGTTATGGCAAGCTCGTCTAGGATGGCCTACGGCTGTGTGTCTGAGAAGGACTCTGTGGTTACTATTGAGGTTCTAATATGTGTACCAAAGGGGTCTATATCTCCCTTGTCTAAAATCAAAATATCTATTAGCACATCTTATTCCATTTGGCATAAATACAAATTCCCTGTAGGCTTCTCTAAACTGTCAAAGTGCAGATATTGGTAAAGTTAAAGGTTGGCCTGATTTAGAAAATCAATGTAAGGCAAAAAACAAATTGTTTCAGGGTGTTAATCCATTTTATATTGGTGTACAAATTGCTGGCGATGAACCAGCCAAAGATGATGTTATACAAAGTGAGGTGAAATATGTGACATTTGTTGTTCGTAATCGTGTATACATGACATTTTGTAAAAGGAAGGGAACGGTCACGTTCTGAATAAAGTTTATTGTTTACAGCTAATGTCTGCGTTGGAATTTTTTTATCAAAATTGGGACCACATAAGGAATTATCCTGACGAACTAAGGTTGGCCTTCCTTGTCCCTACGACCCAGCAGAGAATCGACGAGCTTGCCATAACATTCTACGGGAACATGATTAATTACAGCGCTGCAGTCATTGTTCTGGAAGAACTTTGGTTTTATAAACCTAACTTACAACAATTAATTCAACAGTTTAGAGAAGCCTACAGGGAATTTGTATTTATGCCAAATGGAATAAGATGTGCTAATAGATATTTTGATTTTAGACAAGGGAGATATAGACCCCTTTGGTACACATATTAGAACCTCAATAGTAACCACGGTCACGTTCTGAATAAAGTTTATTGTTTACAGCTAATGTCTGCGTTGGAATTTTTTTATCAAAATTGGGACCACATAAGGAATTATCCTGACGAACTAAGGTTGGCCTTCCTTGTTCCTACGACTCAGCAGAGAATCGACGAGCTTGCCATAACATTCTACGGGAACAAGATTAATTACAGCGCAGCAATCATTGTTCTGGAAGAACTTTGGTTTTATAAACCTAACTTACAACAATTAATTCAACAATTTAGAGAAGCCTACAGGGAATTTGTATTCATGCCAAATGGAATAAGATGTGCTAATAGATATTTTGATTTTAGACAAGGGAGATATAGACCCCTTTGGTACACATATTAGAACCTCAATAGTGACCACAGAGTCCTTCTCAGACACACAGCCGTAGGCCATCCTAGAAAATGGCCTCACGTCCAGTGAGGTCTCCTTCTCAGGGTAGGGACAAATATAGGCTTGTGCACAAGTTGAAAGATCAGAAACCCAAGTGGCACTGTAGTTGTATTTATGAACTTTGTTTACATTACCGTGCACAATGGCTGTCTAGGCTATACTATCTTTTGGACATTGCAGGATGGCGTACAATCTCCATCCCGCTTTGGGATTCACACAACAAGGATATGAAAATGCTACCCGTGGTCTGCAACAGGCCGAAGATAACCAACGTAACACAGATGATAATTCAACGCAACATGGGACACGTCAAGACACTTCACAACTTGCAGTTGACGACGGATGGGAGGTGCCATTGTCGCACTTGCCAGCGCACCTATTTGGAGCTGCAGGGCCATCCTCTGCGGGTGACCACCTTAGCGGAGCCCCTTTAGAAAGTCACTCGAGCCCACCTAGTAGTCGAGCAGCTCGACACAGATTGTATCTTTTTCCCATCATTTTTCCTCAGACCCCCATGGGACGACAGCGCTCTCTGGTGGCAGTACTGTGTACTACATCAGTTGGATCCTAGACCTCATGGTGAACACTCTGGATGGAGGTAATGCCTATGAGAACTCAAATTATTTAAATAAACACAGCATGTAAAATAAAGACTTATGACCATCCTATCCAGCAGGGCAGCGCAGGCTGAGCTTTCTCCTCGACAGGTCCCATGAAGAGGTGGATGTCAGGTTAGTGGAGGTAGCCCAAGTGACCTTTTTACCTCCCAAAATTTTCCCACCATTTTCTTAGATTAGTGCAGACAGCCCAAGTGATCTTTTCCCATCAAAATTTGAACTTCCTGCCATTTTCTTGCAGGGGGGGGGGGAGATGTGAGGGGGGAGGGGATTGGGTTCTGTTAGTGGAGGTAGCCCAGCTGGCTTATTTTCCCGCCAAAATTTGAACTTCCATGACATCTTTGCGATGTTGATTCATCTATTGCCGCCATCTTGTATCCACCACCTTCAATAAATTTGGCAACAATGCAGAGTGAGGTGACGCCACTCTTGCCCTGCTACTAGGGGTATTGCATTGGTAGGAGTCTCAACAATCTTATACCCTGTTGCAACTGAGGGAAATTGCCCATAAATAGTATGAATCGGACTGTCATTGAGATAGGAGTCCCTTGCAATGTTACACCCAACTCAGATTGTACTGAGGGACAGTATGTCCACAGTTTGATCCGTCTCCAAAACCTGCCCTTCTGTGAAACCCAGTAGGCGCCCTATTGAATCTTTATGGCTAAAGTCAATCGTTTCATTTACAATCCTTATTTCAAATTTAAATGTTACATTTGGAAGTAGCTCAATAGCTTTTCCAGACTGTTTTAAGATGTTTACAGCATCGATATCACATGCTCCCAGTTCTATTTCCCCACTGTGTTTTTCACCACTAATGTCCAGATGCAGTTTGTTGTTAGTCTTGGCGATATTTTGGATGCTGTTGTATGTCTCCAGTCCAATCAATGCAATACTCCATTCACCAATCATCAGATCAATTGTTGGGAAGTAATTTGCAAACAATACAGATGATCGTTCTTTTGACGTCAAAGTGTACAACATTGCATCTGAACCTCAAGTGATGAAGGAATACTTAAAGCTCCTCCTTATATAGCTTGTTTTTCTTCTTTTCTTTTTCTTCTTCTTCTTTGTAAACGTCAAGAGAAACATGATGCTTAGGTCTCTGTGGAGGTGTCCCAGTAAGGCTGAAAATTGTAGAACACACCACAACTTCTGCGAGCGAAGTACCATTGTAATTCTTCTGACGGTTGCAGGCTACCAAGTGAGTCGGAATAGTAGCCAGTATCCGCGTTTTTCGTAGAGTATGATACTCAGTGGTTGCCGGGACCTCCAGCAACATACATATTCACAATACCACATTCAACAGTTTTCCGCATAGTGTTCGGCAGTGTATCCTGCATAAACACACCTGGAATGTTGAATTTTTTTTTCTAACAAACGTAAGAAGATTAGTATTTCTGAGTGGTCGATCTGGAAGGACCGCTAATGGGCTTGTTTTATTTACGAATGGACCAAGTCCTCTCCCGTTCGGTTTCAAGTATAGTCCTTATCAGACTGCTGTGGTTTTCATCATGTGGGCATGTCTTCTTGCCTCTTCTGACAGCGCTTGGGAGTTTTGCACATTCTTCACTGTTCGACCAATAGCTGTACCACCACCAGCCAGGGACCCTACCGCCGAGAGCGTGGAGAGAGTTGCGATGGGGAATGGAAGAAAACCACCAGAAGTCTTAGGTAGTGGTAGAACTCGAGATGCTTTACTCGATCCCCTTCTTCTTCTTCCCGCATCTTTCTGCTTCAGAGTGTTGATAACTGCATACATCGCTGCCAGGATACAGTTCTTCAAACAGCTCTGCTTCCCACCCTTATTATTCTTCTTGTTTAGTGAACAACGTGCAGCATTCATAACTCGATTGAAATTCGTCACTCCTAAACGCAACTTAATTTTTCCAGTCATGGTTTTATCAACTGCAAATACTGCAAGGCGTTGACCTATGCCAATATCAATTCTTCTGCGTATCGCCTTAGCCTTATCATCTAAAATCCTCTCTGCAATGTGACGACTTGTTAGATCTTTATTTGCAGCGTATGCAATGTCGTGTTCCATACACGTTTCGTCGAGCACATTAACCCCCTTATCACCTTGTACCAAGCGTTTCTGAAGCTTTGTTCCAGGTGCACAGTAGTTATATCCCGGAATGTGTAACTCCACTGGCAATTTGTCTAGAATACCACTACCTCCTCTAAGGAGTCTCCTAGCACGCATGTCATGCCACGGTGGAAGATGCGGACTGTGCTTCCCACTATATAGCAAATCGCTAGCATCAACCCAACTGTTTTAGGCTACAGGAAAACCAAGCCATTTGACTAGTGCTCTATTTCCCCAACGTCTTATGACTCTCTTCACGAGAAACACATCCGGTTCTGAGCTTTCTGCAAAGCATCGGCGTGGAAGCAACCCGCAACTTTTTCGCCTCTAGTATCCTTCAAGATATAAGTGCTAGGATTCGTTCTTTGCACCTTTGAAACTGTAATTATCTTCGTTAAGCAGTTCGGTAGGTATGATTTCTTAAATGCTGTCTTGTGTTTTGATATACGTACTAAATCACCTACATTAAATTTATGTTTGCGTGAATCCAGCATTTTAATGTGATAGTACACCGCATCTACGAGTCCATTATCTTGAACTTCGATTGGTCTCATTTTTATTGTGCTACGTTTGGTTCGAATAAACTGAGCAATTATTTCTGGGAGGATATCTCTTCATTTGTATGAGCCGCGAAGGTTATAACGCATCGACATTCGACCTTTTATTGTTCTATTCAGATGCTTCACGATACTCGCCTTCAGGTGACTGAATGTTGAGTAGTCATGTATTCCATACCGCTGCATCATGGTCTTGCAATACCAATTGTAAAACTCTCCACCGTGATCGGTTTGAAGGTTGTCTGGGCATCGATTCGTCCCTGTCTGTAGCAAAAGCTCAAACAAATCCGCGACATTTCTACCTAATTTTGTTTTAACAGGTGATGCCCAGGCAAATTTGTAGGAAGTATTAATAACCATTAAAATATATTTGAATCCATTATCCTCTTGTGTATATTCTCTCATATCTACAAGATTAGCCTGTCATAAGTCATCTAAACCTTTAATCATAACATGCCTACGAGAGTATGTTTTGCATGCTGGTTTGTGCAGTTCTCGAACTACTGTCTCATACATATTCGATAATACCTCTCTCTCTATGTTCAGAGATTATTGAAACTTCCTCATTCCAATGAGCTGCATTAACTGCAGTAGGAGGTGCCATGAGCTGCCGTAGTCGATCTATTAGCTCGTTGGGATCGTCATAATATATATACTGCAGGATTCAATTGTTCACTGCTTTATGCTCAAAGTCATTATTATCGCAGCTGTTGTTGTTACTGTTGTTGTTGTTGTTGTTGTTGTTGTTGTTGTTGTTGTTTCCGCCGTCAAGTATTGGTTTTATAGTCGATTTATATTTCTTGTTTCTCAGGCTTTTTGCTATCTTACGTACATCAGTCAAATGCAATATTTCACGGAACATTTCCCTATCATTAACTGAATAATTTATATGTTTTTGGTAGGTATTAGAAAAATAAGATTCATTAAGCCAGGTATTCTCTCCAACCGGCTATCGCCAATCTGTATTATGTCATCAGTTACATTAATAGGATGCATGCCCAACATGTACGGTCTTCCCCTGTTAGTGCCGAATGTTCTATCTATTTGACCAGGGGTGTGATGGATAATGAATTCGTCAATGGCAACACCATCGTTGTCGTGTGGTTTTGTTTTTGCAGAGAGCTGCCTGAGAGATTCAGTAACAGGCTTAAAGGTCTCTCTTAGTGTTTGCTGTCGATCCACATACTTTAACCTTTACAACGGTAATTTCTCTCGAACTGCTTTCCGCGCTTAACACATTTTGTTCCACTGGAAGTTGAATTCCATGTAGAACTGAAAAGCATGGGTACACTTGATGCCTTCTTACCCACAGCATTTGCACTCTGTGCCTGCACTAGCACAGGGATGTTCTGCTGGGATGGGTCATATGTCAGTGACCAGTACTGTCCTCCATCTTGCTGTGGCTTAGGATAACTAGCAGCATCCGATGTGTAGGGAGCAAACCACGTGTCTTCATCACACAAATCCATAAGTGGAACACACAATGACAGCTCATTGTCCTGCTCCAGGAAGTAGGCTATGTGCGCTACAGGATCCCACGTGGCCGCTACAGGTTCAGAAATGCTGGAGGTTATTGCAGCCACAGATCCAGAGGTCAGTGCAGGTCTCGACAAGATGACAACTGAGGTGGCTGCAGGTCTGGAGGTAGCAGAGATCGACAAATTGGGCGCTTGACCCTACAGGCTTGGACAAGTTGAGGGGAGGAGTAAGTGTTTTGTCAGACCAAGATGCAAAAACATCCAATAATAATAATGCTAACCAAAAGCAAGGATGTGATATAGGGGTACTTACTTTTCTATTTCTTCCTGTCCTATAAGACTGTGCTGGATCATGACAGCTGATGACGCTTCATAGTTCTTCTTCTTCTTTTTCTGCTGTTGCTACAGGCTAACTGAGAAGACTGAGGTCGCAGAAATGCTGAGACTGCCTACCCCTCCAATGATATTACCAGGTGCTGCCATCCTAGTGGCTCAAGTGTAACACATGATCAGATTCAGGCACCCTATTGGTTCCTGCCATTTTTCCCCAGACCGCCATCATGAGAAGGGAGAGGTGCTGGGATGACAGCGCCCTCTGGTGGCAGTACTGTATACTAGGTAAGCTGAATTCCAGACCTCACAGTGAACACAATGGATGGAGCTACTGCCTATGACAACTAACATTATTTAAATAAACAATGCATGCAAAATAAAGACTTATGTCCACCCTGTCCAGCAGTCCACCACAGACTGTGTCCTTTTCCCGCCAAATCCAAGGAAGAGGTTGGTGGTTGGATGACTTAGGTTAGTGGAGATAGCCCAAATGGCCTATTTTGCGGCCTAAATTTTCCTGCTACTTTCTTAGGTTAGTGGAGGTAGCCCAAGTGACCTTCTTTCCCGCCATTTCTTCCCATCAATCTTTTCCCGCCAAACTTTCCTGCAAATTTCTTGTGGATGGGTGGGGTTGGA
This sequence comes from Schistocerca nitens, assembly GCF_023898315.1. NCBI lineage: Eukaryota > Metazoa > Arthropoda > Insecta > Orthoptera > Acrididae > Schistocerca > Schistocerca nitens. Next base: position 3,429,479 of record NW_026045897.1, read on the forward strand.
TAGGGGGCGTTAGGTTAGTGAAGGTAGCCGAATTGACCTATTTTCGCGCCAAAATTTGAACTTCCCACAATGATATAATTGTGAAATTGACACATTTATCGCCACCATCTTGCATCCGCCACCTTGAATAAATCTGGCAATCGCGCAGAGTGGGGTGGTGCTTTCTTAACCCTACTACTCTAGTGATGTGTGTCACTTTGAACTGGAAGTGATTCCCTCTGGTTTCAGACGGCTAACAGAAGCGGTAAAGGCTGGAAGTCTTGTATGCAAGACTCACCATTTGCAGCATAGTCGACAGGACCGACTGCGGACCTTTGGCACAGAGCCGAGTGGAGAATCTGAATCACAGACTCAGATGGTTCTGCAGCTGTGTAGGCTACAGTTTCCTCATTTTGGCTCTTACGGTGGTGTGGTTTCGGGTTCCGCTGAATATATCAGGAGTCCACTACATGCTGGATGCGGATAAACAGGTAGCAGGGGCTGTGTGGCGTAGACTGGGCGGTTTTTAGGGTTAGAGGGCGTCGGTGAAATACGAAAAGGGCTTCAGTCTCAAAGAGTGCAGGTCGAATGTAGGAAGAACTTAGCTACAGGAATCATCAGTATAATAGTTGTAAATTGTCGATGCTGTGTCGGAAAAGTACCAGATCTCCAAACGGTAATAGAAAACATTGATGCTCCAATCGTTACAGGTACTGTAAGCTGGCTAAAACCTGAGGTAAGTTCAGCCGAAATTTCTGCGAAGAATGTAACGGTTTTCCGAAAGGATAGGCTAAACACAGTTGGCGGTGGAGTATTTGTTGCTATTAGAAGTAGTTTAACTTGCAGCGAAACTGAAGTAGAAAGTTCCTGTGAGTTAGTATGGGCAGAGGTCATTCTTGACAGCCGGCCGAAGTGGCCGTGCGGTTAAAGGCGCTGCAGTCTGGAACCACAAGACCGCTACGGTCGCAGGTTCGAATCCTGCCTCGGGCATGGATGTTTGTGATGTCCTTAGGTTAGTTCGGTTTAACTAGTTCTAAGTTCTAGGGGACTAATGACCTCAGCAGTTGAGTCCCATAGTGCTCAGAGCCATTTGAACCATTCTTGACAACTGGAATAAAGTAATAATTGGATCCTTTCAACGACCTGCCAACTCGGATGATACGATTGCTGAAAGGTTCAAACAAAACTTGAGTTTAATTTCCAACACATACCCGACTCGTACAATCATAGTCAGTGATGACTTTAATTTACCCTGTTGGGGAAAATACATGTTTAAATCCACAGATAAGCATAAAACATCATCCGAAATTGTGCTAAACACATTCTCTAAATATTATTTCTAGCCTTTAGTTCATGAGCCCACGCAATTGTAAACGGTTGTGAAAACACTATTGAGCTCTTATCAACAAATAATCCTGGGTTAATAACGAGCATGGAAACGGATACAGAGAGTAGTGAACACAGGATTGTCGTAGCGAGACTGAATATTGTAACCCCCAAATCCTGCAAAAATAAACTAAAAATATACCTATTCAAAAAAACATAAAAAAATTCGCTTAACTCCTTCCAAATTGACAATGTAAGTGTAGAGCAGATGTGCCTCAGATCCAAAAGAGTAGTATCGGCAGAAATTGAGAATTTATACCAAATACATTAACATGAACCATGGACCTTGCCGTTGGTGGGGAGGCTTGCGTGCCTCAGCGATACAGATGGCCGTACCGTAGGTGCAACCACAACGGAGGGGTATCTGTTGAGAGGCCAGACAAACATGTGGTTCCTGAAGAGGGGCAGCAGCCTTTTCAGTAGTTGCAGGGGCAACAGTCTGGATGATTGACTGATCTGGCCTTGTAACATTAACCAAAACGGCCTTGCTGTGCTGGTACTGCGAACGGCTGAAAGCAAGGGGAAACTACAGCCGTAATTTTTCCCGAGGACATGCAGCTCTACTGTATGATTAAATGATGATGGCGTCCTCTTGGGTAAAATATTCCGGAGGTAAAATAGTCCCCCATTCGGATCTCCGGGCGGGGACTACTCAAGAGGACGTCGTTATCAGGAGAAAGAAAACTGGCGTTCTGCGGATCGGAGCGTGGAATGTCAGATCACTTAATCGGGCAGGTAGGTTAGAAAATTTGAAAAGGGAAATGGATAGGTTAAAGTTAGATATAGTGGGAATTAGTGAAGTTCGGTGGCAGGAGGAACAAGACTTTTGGTCAGGTGATTACAGGGTTATAAATACAAAATCAAATAGGGGTAATGCAGGAGTAGGTTTAATAATGAATAAAAAAATAGGAGTGCGGGTTAGCTACTACAAACAGCATAGTGAACGCATTATTGTGGCCAAGATAGACACAAAGCCCATGCCTACTACAGTAGTACAAGTTTATATGCCAACTAGCTCTGCAGATGATGAAGAAATAGATGAAATGTATGACGAGATAAAAGAAATTATTCAGGTAGTGAAGGGAGACGAAAATTTAATAGTCATGGGTGACTGGAATTCATCAGTAGGAAAAGGGAGAGAAGGAAACATAGTAGGTGAATATGGATTGGGGGGAAGGAATGAAAGAGGAAGCCGCCTTGTAGAATTTTGCACAGAGCATAGCTTAATCATAGCTAACGCTTGGTTCAAGAATCATGAAAGGAGGCTGTATACATGGAAGAAGCCTGGAGATACTGACAGGTTTCAGATAGATTATATAATGGTAAGACAGAGATTTAGGAACCAGGTTTTAAATTGTAAGACATTTCCTGGGGCAGATGTGGATTCTGACCACAATCTATTGGTTATGAACTGCAGATTGAAACTGAAGAAACTGCAAAAAGGTGGGAATTTAAAGAGATGGGACCTGGATAAACTGAAAGAACCAGAGGTTGTAGAGAGTTTCAGGGAGAGCATAAGGGAACAATTGACAGGAATGGGGGAAAGAAATACAGTAGAAGAAGAATGGGTAGCTCTGAGGGATGAAGTGGTGAAGGCAGCAGAGGATCAAGTAGGTAAAAAGACGAGGGCTAATAGAAATCCTTGGATAACAGAAGAAATATTGAATTTAATTGATGAAAGGAGAAAATATAAAAATGCAGTAAATGAAGCAGGCAAAAAGGAATACAAACGTCTCAAAAATGAAATCGACAGGAAGTGCAAAATGGCTAAGCAGGGATGGCTAGAGGATAAACGTAAGGATAGAGGCTTGTCTCACTAGGGGTAAGATAGATACTGCCTACAGGAAAATTAAAGAGACCTTTGGAGATAAGAGAACCACTTGTATGAATATCAAGAGCTCAGATGGCAACACAGTTTTAAGTAAAGAAGGGAAGGCAGAAAGGTGGAAGGAGTATATAGAGGGTTTATACAAGGGCAATGTACTTGAGGACAATATTATGGAAATGGAAGAGGATGTAGATGAAGATGAAATGGGAGATATGATACTGCGTGAAGAGTTTGACAGAGCACTGAAAGACCTGAGTCGAAACAAGGCCCCGGGAGTAGACAACATTCCATTAGAACTACTGATGGCCTTGGGAGAGCCAGTCATGACAAAACTCTACCATCTGGTGAGCAAGATGTATGAGACAGGCGAAATACCCTCAGACTTCAAGAAGAATATAATAATTCCAATCCCAAAGAAAGCAGGTGTTGACAGATGTGAAAATTACCGAACTATCAGTTTAATAAGTCACAGCTGCAAAATACTAACGCGAATTATTTACAGACGAATGGAAAAACTGGTAGAAGCCGACCTCGGGGAAGATCAGTTTGGATTCCGTAGAAATGTTGGAACACGTGAGGCAATACTGACCTTACGACTTATCTTGGAAGAAAGATTAAGAAAAGGCAAACCTACGTTTCTAGCATTTGTAGACTTAGAGAAAGCTTTTGACAATGTCGACTGGAATACTCTCTTTCAAATTCTGAAGGTGGCAGGGGTAAAATACAGGGAGCGAAAGGCTATTTACAATTTGTACAGAAATCAGATGGCAGTTATAAGAGTCGAGGGGCATGAAAGGGAAGCAGTGGTTGGGAAAGGAGTGAGACAGGGTTGTAGCCTCTCCCCGATGTTATTCAATCTGTATATTGAGCAAGCAGTAAAGGAAACAAAAGAAAAATTCGGAGTAGGTATTAAAATCCATGGAGAAGAAGTAAAAACTTTGAGGTTCGCCGATGACATTGTAATTCTGTCAGAGACAGCAAAGGACTTGGAAGAGCAGTTGAACGGAATGGACAGTGTCTTGAAAGGAGGATATAAGATGAACATCAACAAAAGCAAAACAAGGATAATGGAATGTGGTCGAAGTAAGTCGGGTGATGCTGAGGGAATTAGATTAGGAAATGAGACACTTAAAGTAGTAAAGGAGTTTTGCTATTTAGGGAGTAAAATAACCGATGATGGTCGAAGTAGAGAGGATATAAAATGTAGACTGGCAATGGCAAGGAAAGCGTTTCTCAAGAAGAGAAATTTGTTAACATCGAGTATAGATTTAGGTGTCAGGAAGTCGTTTCTGAAAGTATTTGTATGGAGTGTAGCCATGTATGGAAGTGAGACATGGACGATAACTAGTTTGGACAAGAAGAGAATAGAAGCTTTCGAAATGTGGTGCTACAGAAGAATGCTGAAGATAAGGTGGGTAGATCACGTAACTAATGAGGAGGTATTGAATAGGATTGGGGAGAAGAGAAGTTTGTGGCACAACTTGACTAGAAGAAGGGATCGGTTGGTAGGACATGTTTTGAGGCATCAAGGGATCACAACTTTAGCATTGGAGGGCAGCGTGGAGGGTAAAAATCGTAGAGGGAGACCAAGAGATGAATACACTAAGCAGATTCAGAAGGATGTAGGTTGCAGTAGGTACTGGGAGATGAAGAAGCTTGCACAGGATAGAGTAGCATGGAGGGCTGCATCAAACCAGTCTCAGGACTGAAGACCACAACAACAACACCATTAACAGAAGACTAAGCTGATCCTCCTTGCTACAGAAAACGGGTCAGAACATTGCTGCAGAAACAAAACAAAACAAAAAAATGCCAAATTCAAAAAGAACGCAAAATTCCCAAGACTGGCGATCTTTGGGGATCTTTTACAGAAGTTCGAAATGTAGCGCGGACGTCAATGAGAGATGCTTATAACAGTTTCCTCAGCAAAATTATATCTCGAAACATGGGATAAAATCCAAAGAGATTCTGGTCGTATGTAAAGTATGCTAGCGGCAAGTCACAGTCAACACCTTCTCTCAGCGATAGCAATGGAAATACTATCGACGACAGTGCTGCGAATGCAGAGTTACTACACCTTTCAGAATGCCGTCGCCAAAGAAGACGAAGTAAATTTCCCAGAATTCGAATCAAGAACAACTGCCAACATGGGTAACGTAGAAGCAGATATCCTTGGAGTTGTGGAGCTACTTAAATCACTTTATAAAAGCAAGTTTCCTGGCCCACCCCTATATCAGTTAGGCTCCTTTCAGAGTATGCTTATGCAATAGCTCCATACTTAACAATCATATATAGCCGATCGCTCGACAAAAGATCCGTACCCCAGGAGTGGAAAGTTGCACTTGTCACACCAATATTCAAGAAAGGTAGTAGGAGTAATCCACTAAATTACAGGCCCATATCATTAACGTCGATATGTAGCAGGATTTTGGAACATATAGTGTGTTCGAACATTATGTATTACCTCTAAGAGAACGGTCTATTGATGCACAGTCAGCACGGATTTAGAAAGCATCGTTCTTGGAAACACTACTAGCTCTTTACATACAGGAAGTGGTGAGTGTTATTGACTAGGGATTTCAAATTGATTCCGTATTTCTAGATTTCCAACAGGCTTTTGACACTGTACCATACAATAACGCCTATGGAATAACGTCTCACTTGTGTGACCGGATTCGCTGTTTCTTGTCAGAGAAGTCACAGTTCGTAGCAATTGACGGAAGGCACCGAGAAAAATACACTCCTGGAAATTGAAATAAGAACACCGTGAATTCGTTGTCCCAGGAAGGGGAAACTTTATTGACACATTCCTGGGGTCAGATACATCACATGATCACACTGACAGAACCACAGGCACATAGACACAGGCAACAGAGCATGCACAATGTCGGCACTAGTACAGTGTATATCCACCTTTCGCAGCAATGCAGGCTGCTATTCTCCCATGGAGACGATCGTAGAGATGCTGGATGTAGTCCTGTGGAACGGCTTGCCATCCCATTTCCACCTGGCGCCTCAGTTGGACCAGCGTTCGTGCTGGACGTGCAGACCGCGTGAGACGACGCTTCATCCAGTCCCAAACATGCTCAATGGGGGACAGATCCGGAGATCTTGCTGGCCAGGGTAGTTGACTTACACCTTCTAGAGCACGTTGGGTGGCACGGGATACATGCGGACGTGCATTGTCCTGTTGGAACAGCAAGTTCCCTTGCCGGTCTAGGAATGGTAGAACGATGGGTTCGATGACGGTTTGGATGTACCATGCACTATTCAGTGTCCCCTCGACGATCACCAGTGGTATACGGCCAGTGTAGGAGATTGCTCCCCACACCATGATGCCGGGTGTTGGCCCTGTGTGCCTCGGTCGTATGCAGTCCTGATTGTGGCGCTCACCTGCACGGCGCCAAACACGCATACGACCATCATTGGCACCAAGGCAGAAGCGACTCTCATCGCTGAAGACGACACGTCTCCATTCGTCCCTCCATTCGCGCCTGTCGCGACACCACTGGAGGCGAGCTGCACGATGTTGGGGCGTGAGCGGAAGACGGCTTAACGGTGTGCGGGACCGTAGCCCAGCTTCATGGAGACGGTTGCGAATGGTCCTCGCCGATACCCCAGGAGCAACAGTGTCCCTAATTTGCTGGGAAGTGGCGGTGCGGTCCCCTACGGCACTGCGTAGGATGCTACGGTCTTGGCGTGCATCCGTGCGTCGCTGCGGTCCGGTCTCAGGTCGACGGGCACGTGCACCTTCCGCCGACCACTGGCGACAACATCGATGTACTGTGGAGACCTCACGCCCCACGTGTTGAGCAATTTGGCGGTACGTCCACCCGGCCTCCCGCATGCCCACTATACGCCCTCGGTCAAAGTCCGTCAACTGCACATACGGTTCACGTCCACGCTGTCGCGGCATGGTACCAATGTTAAAGACTGCGATGGAGCTCCGTATGCCACGAAAACTGGCTGACACTGACGGCGGCGGTGCACAAATGCTGCGCAGCTAGCGCCATTCGACGGCCAACACCGCGGTTCCTGGTGTGTCCGCTGTGCCGTGCGTGTGATCATTGCTTGTACAGCCCTCTCGCAGTGTCCGGAGCAAGTATGGTGGGTCTGACACACCGGTGTCAATGTGTTCTTTTTTCCATTTCCAGGAGTGTAGAAGTGATTTTTGCAGTTCCCTAAGATGGTGTATAGGACCTCTGTTGTTCCTTACCTACATACACGATTTAGGAGACAATCTCAGCAGCCGTCTTAGGTTGTTTGCAGATGAACTCATCAAAATGTCAAAACAAATTGCAAAACGATTTAGAAAAGATATCCCAACGGTGCGAAAATTGGCAATTGATCCTAAATAATGAAAAGGGTGAGGTCATGGTTGTTAAAAAGAATCCGTTAAATTTCGGTTACAAGATAAATCAATATAAGCTAAAGGCCGTAAAGTCAACTAAATACCTAGGAATTACAATTACGAACATTTTAAATTGGAAATAACACATAGAAAATGTTGTTGCGAGGCAAACCAAAGAGTTCATTTTACTGGCAGAACACTTAAAAAATCTATTAAAGAAACTGCCTGCACTACGCTTGTCCGTCCTCTTTTGGAGTAGTTTTGCGCGATATTGGATTATTACCAGGTAGGATTAACGGAGTACATCGAGAAAGTTCAAAGGACAGCAGCATGTTTTGTATTATCGCGAAATAAGGGAGAGAATGTCACTAACATGATACAGGAATTGGGGTAGACGTCATTAAAGCAAAGGCGTTTTTCGTTGCGGTGAATCTTCTCACGCAGTTTCAATCACCAACCTTCGCCTCCGAATGCGAAAATGTTTCCTTGACGACGTCCCACATCGGGAGAAACGCTCATCATAACAAAATAAGGAAAATTAGAGCCCGCATGGAGAGGTGTACGTTTTCCCCGTGCGCTGTTCGCGAGTGGAATAATAGTGATTTATTGTGAAGGTGGTTCGATGAATACTCTGCAAGGCACTTAAGTATGATTGCAGAGTATCCATGAAGATGTAGATGTAGATGTTTGAACACAGTACATGTTCTAAAATCCTACTGCGAATCGATGATAGTGATATGGGTCTATAATTCAGCGGATTACTTGTGTTTGCATTCAGCAGTGTTGATGTGACCCGTGCAACTTATATGGTTGCTAGATATAGCGCTATTATATCCTCGTACTCTTAAAGGAACCTTATTGGTATACGGTGTGGACCAAAAGACTTGCCCTTATTAAGAGCTTTAAGCTGCTTTGCTACAAAGAGGATATCTACTCGTAAGTTACTCATGTTAGCAGTTATTCTCAATTCCAATGCTGGAAAATTTACTTCACCTTCTTTGGTGAAAGAATTTTGAAAAAGAGTGTTTAATTACTCAGCTTTATTGCTGCTGTCGCCGGTGATATAACCATTGGCATCGCGCGGTCAAGGGATCGATAGTGCCTTGCCGCTGGTACGACCAGAGTCTCTTTCAATCCTCTGTCAGATTTCGAGCGTCGTCGTGGAAGCTGTTAAAAGCACCTTCCATCGATGTTCGCACTAAGTGTCGAGCTTCAGTAAAACATCGCCAATCTAGGAGATTTTGTGTTCCTTTAATATTGGTATGCCTTTCTCGTTGCTTCTGCAACAGTATTCAGACCTGTTGTATGTACCATGGCGGATCAGTGCCATATGAAATATATTTATTCTGTATAAATCTGTCATTTGCCAGAGCTGTTCTTTGAATTTAGGCCATATCTGATCTACGCTTACATACTTACTTGGGAAGGAATGAAGACCATCTCTTAACTAAGGTGTCAAGCCAACCCCTATCTGCTTTTTTAAACAGATATATTTGCGTTTACCTTGCTTGATTTGAATGTTACAGTGGTCAGGTTCACTATAACGACCTTGAAGTCGCTAATCACTGTGTCCGTCCTACGTGCTCAGAATTATTTGTTGCTAAGATGTCAAGTATGTTTTCGCAACAATTTACATTTCGAATAGGCTACTGAATTAATTGCTCAAAATAATTTTTGGAGAAAGCATTTAGTAGAATTTCAGATAATGATTTATACCTACCACGAGATTTAAATATGTGTTTTCATCAACATATAGAGGATAAACTGAAGTAACCACCAACTATAATTGTATGAGGGTGGTATTTACTTGTGGTAAGACTCAAGTTTTCTTTAAAACTGTTCAGCAACTGAATCACCTGAGTCAGGCGGTGGGTAAAAGGAAACAATGATTAATTTACTGCGATTGTCAAGTATTTCCCATACCCACACTAACATGAACCATCTACACCAAGTTTCGCTATAAGGTAAATTATTTCTAACAGTAATGAAGACACTACCACCATCTCGATTTAATCTATCCTTTCTGAACACCATCCTTTGCATGAATTTCAGCTAAACGTATCTTCAGCTTGTACTGGCGTAAGCTGTCACCAGCACACTGGTCGGCAAAGATACAGCGAAGATCGATTTGTAGGTGCTGGATCGAGCGCGCCTATCATGAGAGAGGCCGGAGACACACCCATAAGCAACACACCGCCAACGCCCTCTCCATATCAAGTATTTAGACAGCCGCCGCTGATCGGAGGGCCTCACTAACTCACTCAGGATACGACAGCACATAGCGACCAGATTAGTGACTATAGCAAGATTACCGATACTCTCTGCAAGGGCGCTATTACTGATGAGCTTGAACGTGGACTCTATTCAAGTTAAGTAGCAGCTTCATGTAAATAAAGAACCGTATTAATTCATGTGTGCATTTTTGTTGTAGAAATACGATACCGGCCACCCCTGACAACATCCTCTCCCTAGCTTCCTCGCCGTACAACTACAGTGGCGATCGAAGATAATCAAGTTGGCTGAAGATTTTGCTTGCCTGTCTTGTGCTTTAGCTTGCGTCAGGTAAACGTGTCAGGTGTTTCTATTTGCTATTTTGTTGTTGTCATCTCGCATGTACTCCAGGATGGGAGCTGTAGAACTAATCAAATTTCTCTTTTCAGAGGCTTTGCTTAAACCATGAATTTTCCCCCCACCCTCCCCCTTTCTCTACTCCCTGCCGCCGCACATCAGCCGCAGACGTCTGATGTGATGGATCTAACACAAGTTTTTCAGTTCCAGCACCAACAAATTGCTACCCTACTGACGACAGTACAACAACTACTCGCTGGACAATCTGAGTCGGCCACATAACCACAACTGACCAACGAACGAGCCCAACAAGTGCCGCCGACCAGTATAACACCGTTCCGGCAATATAAGCAATCAGAAGAAGAATGGCTCGAATAAGCGACTCAGTTCCAACAACATTGTGAAGTTCATTGTCTTCAAGGTACTGTAAAGTTACAATACTTCCCTTCGATTATGGGCACCCCAGTGTTCAGGTTAATACAAAAACTATTCCTAACCACGTCTCCAAAAAAAATGGCTCTGAGCACTATGGGACTCAACTGCTGTGGTCATAAGTCCCCTAGAACTTAGAACTACTTAAACCTAACTAACCTAAGGACATCACACACATCCATGCCCGAGGCAGGATTCGAACCTGCGACCGTAGCAGTCGCACGGTTCCGGACTGCGCGCCTAGAACCGCGAGACCACCGCGGCCGGCCAACCACGTCTCCCTCCGAACTCAGTTATGTCCAAGTAACCGCTGCATTAATACAATGCTACACAACAATTCTAGCAAATAACATCAGTAGTTTTATTTCTATAAAGCAAATTGGCAATACTTAACTTGTATTTACAAAGGTGTCTCAAACGATGGGCGACATTCCACGTAAGTCCGAGTTCTTGCTATACACAATGTTCCTGCAAGTTGACACACGTACCGATAGCTGATGTGCCACTGTCGGCCTACAACTGTGCCCATACTGACCACCAATGTCCGTACACTGAGCCGAGCTGAGCGGCCGAGGTGGCAGGAGCGCCGCTTATATTCAGTTCGGTCTGAGGGCGCTCCTAACGTGGTTCGGTCCTACACCGCGCACCTTTGGCTGACGTCGTTTCACCGCCTTCTTTGGTCTTTTGCGTTCTGCATCCTCTTTCCGGCGCTTGTGGTTTTTCCAGAACAGATTTACTGATCCGCGATGCAATAACATTCACTGTCCCAGATAGTAGAATACGGTATCAGATCCTGAAGTACTTTCATCCATCACTTCCTCAAGTATTGGAAATCTTAGAGCAATATGATTCGAGTGCCATTGCGGCCGATAAATTTGACCAGGCCCCGATTTGTCGGTTCGAATCGCCTCTCGTTCGCGACCGCCTCCATCAGCCACAACAACGAGCGTGTACACAGCCGCGCGGACAGCCACGTGAACAGGTTAACAGACATGTGAACTTAGCGAAGTCTTGCCCTAGATGTTTTGATTGTAACAAAGGACAGGATTGCCCATCACGTAACGCAACTTGTTATACATGTGGAAAAAAGGCCATGTCCGAGCAGTTTGTTTGCAACGGAACAAAAGCACCAATCTTGCCCGCTCCCAGAAAAACAGGATCGTGCACATGCAGTGAACACTGTGTTTTCAAAACTACAGCAGCTTCTGACAAAAGTAAGGTTAAGGTTGTGCCTCCTTCTCTCCCTAGTGCTGTGCAACGACATTCTAACAAAATATTTCTCATTACGAATTGCTGGCCGTCATGTGAACTCATAGGTGACTCAGTAACTTGGCTCAATCGTGCCACGTACGAACAGTCAGGCTCATCACGACTTTCTAAATCCAGAAAGCACCTCACGGCTTACAATGGACAGGATATTCCAGTGCTTCGACGGTGTAGTTTGTCTGCCACCTACAAATCTCGCACGAGGACGGAGATTTTTACTCTGTTGAAATCAAGAGACAGTGAGAGCTTATTCGGTTTAGATGCCTTTGATTTGGTATTGGCATCGAAGCCATTGTACTTTCAGTGACTGCTTTTACTCCAAAAGATAGTGTAGCTAGTTTGCTTAAAGAATTTCCTGAACTATTTTCAGAAGGATTGGGAAAAGTTAATAACTTTGTAGCGCATGTTACATTGAAAGACAATGCACAGACTAACTTTTTCCGGGCCTACCCCGTTGCAATTGCTTTAAGAGAGAAAGTAGCCAGTGAATTAAAAGAATTGCAAGATAATGGTGTAATTGCTCCCATTCAAACTAGTCAATGGGCACGTCCTCTCATTTTGTTGCCTAAGTCTTCTGGTCGCATACGCATTTGTGTTGACTTCATGTCTGCAGTCAACCCACAGACAATAGCTCACACTTATCCGTTACCTCGCCCTGAGGAACTCAGCTACAGGCTTTGTGCAGGACGTTACTTTCCTAAGACAGATTTGCGTGATGCCTACTTGCAAATTCCATCGGATGAAGAATCACGGGAAGTGTTTGTGGCAAATACTCACTTAGGACTGATCAAGCATCTGCGTTTCACCTTCGGCAGTTCTTCCGCACCCGCCATTTTTCAACGTTGCTTGGAACAGCTGACTGCAAAAGTGTCATTTTGTTCAAACTACTTGACGATATTGTCGTCTCAGGTTGTACACCAGAGGAACATATTGCCAATTTACGTACTCTTTTTCGAGTGTCGTCTCGAAAAGTGTTGACTTTTTTTCAGATTGAGCTACAGAACTTAGGTCATGTGATAAACAGGGTGTGCACCCCCTCCAATCTCATTTGCTTGCAATCCGTGACCTGCCTCTTCCTGGCAATGTGTCTGAACCGCAGCCAGGACCAGGCAAGACGACATACGGTTCATACAGAATGCCACTCAGATCGCGACTCCATTCCATCGCTTGCATGGCATTGTGTGGACTAAAGAGTGGCAAGACGCATTACAGAAACTCAAAAATGCTTGCTTAGAGACAGATGTTTAGTGCATTTTGATTCTACCAAGCCGCTAGTTTTGTAAGTCGACACTTTTTCCTACGGAATCGGCGCTCTGCTTTCGCAAAGAATTGGTGCGCCTGACAGACCTATTGCTTTTGCCTCAAAGTTGTTAACTCAAACTCAGTGCAATTGTCCACGAATTAAAAAAGAAGCTCTCGCTATAATGGTGTGACAAAATTCCATCACTATTTGTATGGTCGCAAGTCCTTTTTAGTGACAGATCACAAGCCTTTACAGTCCTTGCTTCATCCGTCAAAGGCGGTTCCTACACGCACTGCTCAAACATTGCAACGCTGGGCTTCGTTGTTTTCGCAGTGTCAGTATCAAATTGTGTGCAGACCTATTGCAAAGCATAGCAGTGCAGACGCCCTATCTCGCCTTCCGATTGGCCCAGACTTTGATTTTGATGCATCTGCCGCATCTTATCACCAAATCGGTGTCCAGGACTCCGAGTTGCTGGAACCTTTCCAATTGCGCTGCTGAAAAACTGCTCAGGCCACGGAAGCAGACCGAAATCTCAAGATTTTGTGCATTACATTCGCACGTCTTGGCCTCGTTATTCAACAGTATCCAGAACTCGGATGTGCGCCGATATTTTGCACGTCGGCATAGCGTTTCAGTTCATCGGGGTGTGACTCCAGTTCAGAATGATAGTGGACAATCCCGTGCGGTTATTCCCAAAGAGTTGCACTAGGATGTACTGCGATTGCTCCATCAAGGACACTGGGGAATTGTTCGCGCTAAACCGTTAGCGCGACGGCACTGTACTTGGCAGAGCATTTTTATTTATTTATTTATTTATTTTTTTTTTTTTGGTCATCAGTCTACTGACTGGTTTGATGCGGCCCGCCACGAATTTCTTTCCTGTGCTAACCTCTTCATCTCAGAGTAGCACTTTCAACCTACGTCCTCAATTATTTGCTTGACGTATTCCAATCTCTGTCTTCCTCTACAGTTTTCGCCCTCTACAGCTCCCTCTAGTACCATGGAAGTCATTCCCTCATGTCTTAGCAGATGTCCTATCATCCTGTCCCTTCTCCTCATCAGTGTTTTCCACATATTTCTTTCCTCTCCGATTCTGCGAAGAACCTCCTCATTCCTTACCTTATCATTCCACCTAATTTTCAACATTCGTCTACAGCACCACATCTCAAATGCTTCGATTCTCTTCTGTTCCGGTTTTCCCACAGTCCATGTTTGACTACCATACAATGCTGTACTCCAGACGTACATCCTCAGAAATTTCTTCCTCAAATTAAGGCCGGTATTTGATATTAATAGACTTCTCTTGGCCAGAAATGCCTTTTTTGCCATAGCGAGTCTGCTTTTGATGTCCACCTTGCTCCGTCCGTCATTGGTTATTTTACTGCCTAGGTAGCAGAATTCCTTAACTTCATTGACTTCATGACCATCAATCCTGATGTTAAGTTTCTCGATGTTCTCATTTCTACTACTTCTCATTACCTTCGTCTTTCTCCGATTGACTCTCAAACCATACTGTGTACTCATTAGACCATTTCGTTCAGCAGATCATTTAATTCTTCTTCACTTTCACTCAGGATAGCAATGTCATCAGCGAATCGTATCACTGATATCCTTTCACCTTGTATTTTAATTCCACTCCTGAACCTTTCTTTTATTTCCATCATTTCTTCCTCGATGTACAGATTGAAGAGTAGGGGCAAAAGGCTACAGCCTTGTCTTACACCCTTCTTAATACGAGCACTTCGTTCTTGATCGTCCACTCTTATTATTCCCTCTTGGTTGATGTACATATTGTATATGACCCGTCTCACCCTATCGCTTACCCCTCCCTTTTTCAGAATCTCGAACAGCTTGCACCATTTTATATTGTCGAACGCTTTTTCCAGGTCGACAAATTCTATGAAAGTGTCTTGATTTTTCTTTAGCCTTGCTTCCATTATTAGCTGTAACGTCAGAATTGCCTCTCTCGTCCCTTTACTTTTCCTACAGCCAAACTGATCGTCATCTAGCGCATTCTCAATTTTCTTTTGCATTCTTCTGTATATTATTCTTGTAAGCAGCTACAATGCATGAGCTGCTAAGCTGATTGTGCGATAATTCTCGCACTTGTCAGCTCTTGCCGTCTTCGGAATTGTGTGGATGATGCTTTTCCGAAAGTCAGATGGTATATCGCCAGACTCATATATTCTACACACCAACGTGAATAGTCGTTTTGTTGCCACCTCCCCCAATGATTTTAGAAATTCTGATGGAATATCTATCCCTTCTACCTTATTTGCCCGTAAGTCCTCCAAAGCTCTTTTAAATTCCGATTCTAATACTGGATCAACTATCTCTTCTAAATCGACTCCTGTTTCTTCTTCTATCACATCAGACCACCCTCATAGAGGCTTTAAATGTATTCTTTCCACCTATCTGCTCTCTCCTCTGCATTTAACAGTGGAATTACCGTTGCACTCTTAATGTTACCACCGTTGCTTTTAATGTCACCAAAGGTTGTTTTGACTTTCCTGTATGCTGAGTCTGTCCTTCCGACAATCATATCTTTTTCGATGTCTTCACATTTTTCCTGCAGCCATTTCGTCTTAGCTTCCCTACACTTCCTATTTATTTCATTCCTCAGCGATTTGTATTTCTGTATTCCTGATTTTCCCGGAACATGTTTGTACTTCCTCCTTTCATCAATCAACTGAAGTATTTCTTCTGTTACCCGTGGTTTCTTCGCAGCTACCTTCTTTGTACCTATGTGTTCCTTCCCAACTTCTGTGATGGCCCTTTTTAAAGATGTCCATTCCTCTTCAACTGTACTGCCTACTGCGCTATTCCTTATTGCTGTATCTATAGCGTTAGAGAACTTCAAACGTATCTCGTCATTCCTTAGTACTTCCGTATCCCACTTCTTTGCGTATTGATTCTTCCTGACTAATGTCTTGAACTTCAGCCTACTCTTCATCACTACTATATTGTGATCTGAGTCTATATCTGCTCCTGCGTACGCCTTACAATCCAGTATCTGATTTCGGAATCTCTGTCTGACCATGATGTAATCTAATTGAAATCTTCCCGTATCTCCCAGCCTTCTCCAAGTATACATCCTCCTCTTGTGATTCTTGAACAGGGTATTCGCTATTACTAGCTGAAAACTTGTTACAGAACTCAATTAGTCTTTCTCTTCTTTCATTCCTTGTCCCAAGCCCATATTCTCCTGTAACCTTTTCTTCTACTCCTTCCCCTACAACTGCATTCCAGTCGCCCATGACTATTTGATTTTCGTCCCCCTTTGCATACTGCATTACCCTTTCAATATCCTCATACACTTTCTCTATCTGTTCATCTTCAGCTTGCGACGTCGGCATGTATACCTGAACTATCGTTGTCGGTGTTGGTCTGCTGTCGATTCTGATTAGAACAACCCGGTCATTGAACTGTTCACAGTAACACACCCTCTGCCCTACCTTCCTATTCATAACGAATCCTACACCTGTTATACCGTTTTCTGCTGCTGTTGATATTACCCGATACTCATCTGACCAGAAATCTTTGTCTTCCTTCCACTTCACTTCACTGAACCCTACTATATCTAGATTGAGCCTTTGCATTTCCCTTTTCAGATTTTCTAGTTTCCCTACCACGTTCAAGCTTCTGTCATTCCACGCCCCGACTCGTAAAACGTTATCCTTTCGTAGATTATTCAACCTTTTTCTCATGGTAACCTCCCCTTTGGCAGTCCCCTCCCGGAGATCCGAATGGGGGACTATTCCGGAATCTTTTGCCACTGGAGAGATTATCATGACACTTCTTCAATTACAGGCCACATGTCCTGTGGATACACGTTACGTGTCTTTAATGAAGTGGTTTCCATTGCCTTCTGCATCCTCATGTCGTTGATCATTGCTGATTCATCCGCCTTTAGGGGCAATTTCCCACCCCTAGGACAAGAGAGTGCCCTGAACCTCTATCCGCTCCTCCGCCCTCTTTGACAAGGCCGTTGGCAGAATGAGGCTGACTTCTTATGCCGGAAGTCTTCGGCCGCCAATGCTGATTATTTATCAAAATTTAGGCAGTGGCGGGGATCGAACCCGGGACCGAAAACGTTTTTGATTATGAATCAAAGACGCTACCCCTAGAACACGGTAGAGCATATTGAACAGGTGACGTCACAGTGTAGCGCATGCACGGAAAACCAATCTGCTCCGCCACAGACATTCGCAGCTTAGCCTAAGACTCAATCGCTAAGGCAGCGAGTACACATTGACTTTGCAAGACCATTTTGGAACACTGGTAGGAGACTCTTCTGCAAGTTTCGATACGCGGTGCCAATGATCTCTACCACGTCGCGTAGCACCATTCAAGCGTGGTCCTCCATATTTTGCATAGAAGGTTTGGCAGAAGTACTCGTGTCAGACAGCGGACCACAGTTCACTTCACGAAATTTTGAACAATTTTGTGAACAAAATGCATTCGTCATCTACGCCACCAGTCCAAACAGAACACTTCGTACGCACTTTTAAACGACAGATGGGCAAGCTTCGCACCACCAACACACGGGAATAGGCGCTGCAACTCTTTCTCGCCTCCTATCGCTCCCGCCCACGATACACACCACCACCGGCGGAACGTCTGCTCGGCCTCCGCCATCGGACGCTGTTACACTTTCTACACGCATCGCAACATCCGGTGCCGCAGATGTTTCGCTAGTATCGCTCTGCGCCGCACGATCTTGTTCTTTTCAGGATTTATGGCAACCGTGAGCGCTGACAAAGAGGCTTGATCCAGGAACGCATCGGCTCTTTTGTGTACTCGATTGCAGGTTCCGGTAGTTTGCACAGCCAGCACCAGAACGAAATTCGTGCGCGTCGTTCGCCCCGTGGTTCTGCGACTCTCCCTCCCCCAGATTCAGGGCGCCACGCGACGCGACGCCGCGGCCTCGGCTGCCGTCCGCTGCTGGCGCCGGGGCACTCCGGAAGGAGTGGAGGGAAGAGGTGCCCTCGCCCGTGCCGACCCAGCTCGTCCACCCTACGGACCTGGACCCGCCGTTAGGCAGAACAAATTGCGATTAAAACGCGGAACTCACAAACTAAACGCTGTGCTCCGAAGTGCTGCTGGTTAGACGGCAGCCGCTGCCCCAGTAACGAGTTCTGCAACCGAAACTGACTGCTCAGACGAATGCAAACGCCTGTCGCAAAAAATGGCTGCACAGTAATTGAAACGCGAAAATCTGACTACTAGAAACACAAATACGCAATAAATTTAAGAGTTTAGACTGAAACGGACATAGTAAATAAAACTATAGCTCGCTACTTGTTACTGAAAGCTCGTTACAACTCACAGATGAAACCCTGGGGCCCGAACTGCTGCTGCTGGCTGTACGAGAGCTGCTGCCAAACTAACGATCACCGAAGTTATAAATAACAACGAAACTAAACGAAAGCAAACGTCTATCGCAAAACGAACAGCACAAATAAACACCACACAGTAATTAAAATTCGAAACTGTGGTTACTAAAAACACAAATAACCAACGTCGCTTTCTTTTCACCAAGACTGATTAATAAATAATGAAAACATATAGAACGCTAATACCCACCTGCTACATTCATTTTCTTGTAATTATGTTTACAAAGATCAGAAGAATTATTTTTTAACTTTTTAAATCTAGTTTCCTGAGTATCCTCGTAACACTTTTCGCTAAAGACCGACGTTGCGGGGCGATACCTCGGACCGCATACTTACCTACCTTACTATTACTTGGGTCTGTTTGATATTGCTGCCACCCTCAGTGACACCAAAGTCGTGACATTGTGAGTGAGTGCCGGACTGTTGTTGTGTTGCCTGTGTGAGTAGATGATTGTTCATTAATAACAGTAATTGTATATATACTGTATTTAAATGCGTTTTCAAATGTGAAACACGATCATACGTTTCCTAAATGTTCTGAATGTCATTTTATGCTACTCATTGTGTCGTACTGCAATGACCTTTGTTTAAATTTATATTCCTCGCTACAGATACAAGGCTACAATTATTCAATAAAATGAAATAAAATCGTCATACGTTTTGAACGGTTTGCGTTAGGACGTCCAAACTGCACGGCTAGCCGCGACGTATGATGGGAATTAGTATGCGCATTATAGCTTGGTTTAACGACGAAGCACACTTGCATTTGGATGGGTTCATCAACAAGCAAAACTGGCGCATTTGGGGGATTGAGAATTCCCATTTCGCGATCGAGAAGTCTCCTCACCCTCAACGGGTGAACTTCTGGTGTGCAATGTCCTGTCACGAAATAATCAGTGCGATATTCCTTGATGGCACGATGACTACCGAAGGGTACGTGAAGGTTTTGGAGGATGATTTCATCCCCATTATCCAAAGTAACTCTGATTTCGACAAGATATGGTTCATGCAAGACGGAGTTCGGTCTCATCGAAGCAGGAGAGTGATGTCCTGGAGGAGCACTTTGGGGACCGCATTATGGATCTGGAGTGCGCAGACGCCGCTGGTATTAGCCTTGATTGGCTGCCATATTCTCTGGATCTGAAAACATGCGACACGTTTTTTCTGGAACTGGTCCGAGCACAGGGCTCACAACCCGAACCACACGCCACTGTTAAGCACTAACGAAGGACTGGGTCCCTTACTTCGATTCCACATAATTCATTAAGGTCAATCCAACACATTTATTTCAAATAACATAAATGAAGTTACATTTGAATCTGTCTGACATTAAACAGGAATAAAAAAAAATTGCAATATCAGCTGATTTACTGAGTGAAGCGCGAGTTAAGCCAATATCCCGATAAACTAAACAATTCTCCGTAATTCAATAGAAAGAGAAAAACAAAATTGAATCAATACACAACTCAAAAGAATACACTGAAGTGGGGAGCAGTCGTTCACCTGACAGAACACTTCAAAATGAGTTCAATAACACAGCTGCGTGCTCCAGAAAACAGCAAGACATTAAATACACTTCATTTGACGAATAACAAATACTCATTAACATTACGCCACTCCTGTTTGAACTGCAGTGTCCCAAAGAAACAGGCGCTTATTCTGAAAGAAAATTTTTTTATATGTTTAAATTACAGCATTGAGGAATTCCAAAAGATGTCCAATCGAACCCCTCCCCCCCTTTCAGTTGAGGCACAAATCTTTCCCCTTTCTAGGCGGAGGCTGAGCCAAAAACACAGAATGCCACAAAAACCCAGTTTTGCTGTGAAATCTTACAGGACACCCGGAAGCAGTAGCAGACAAGGGGTCGGCACCCACAAATAACTCAGGCTAAGAGTCAGGCTGGGAGCACATCCTACCAGAACTTGTTTACACTATGCTCACCATAAACTGCAGACATTCTGGCCGAACATCCGCTTGCAGTGGCCGCCAGAAGGACGAAGCAACCGACAGGTCCACTCCGTGCTTCTCACACAGGCACCTCAATCTGTACAAATATCTAGGCCAACACCAACTCCGGACTCACCTCTCACTGCGACGCTTGGCACAGTTTATATGAAACGCCTTCCGGGCAACCAGCAACCGCCGCAGGAGTTTCACGATTATCAATCAGCCCCAGCGTAACAGACATCACACGTGTGCTTACGCCCGAGCCACAACTCCGCCAGTCACAACGGCCGCCCCAAACCGACTGCCTCTAGCCGTTCCGCGCGCCCCAGCCGAAAACTCAAAGATGCTCTTGCCCGGGGACGCGCCGAAGATAACAAGCCGAACTCTGATGATCGACCAGCGATCTGGCTCAGGGACTATACTCGTATTAAAGATATTGTGTACAGCAATAGCCTTAAAACCATTCCTGAGCTGAAAACAGTCATTCAGGAGGTCATCGACAGCATCGATGTCCCGACACTTCGACGGGTCATGCAGAATTTCTCTATTCGTCTGCGCCACATCATCGCCAATGATGGCAGGCGTATCGAACATATCATAACCTAAATCCGAATATATCTAGTGTCATTTCTGCGTTGAATAAAGTGTGTGTACGCCGTGGTTTGTAATTAATTTACATATTTTTTCATCTAGCTCTATAATTGTCACCTTGTATGTTCCGCATCTGGAGACGACCGTGCCTATAACACGCATTCACGAAATTATGTCATTTGTGTGTCAAAATTTACACCGTAGTAGTGTAACGTCCTCTTAGAACAATTATACATGACTATTCTTAAACTGACACAATAATTTTAGCGCAACGCAGTCTGACTTTCCATAATCCCTACAAAAGAATGGCCCTGACTAACATTAACCTATACCTTTCACAAATCACTTACCACACAAAAATCTTCGTTACTCAAGCTACAGCAACACAGCGAGCGCCACTACTGCCAGCTAAATAAAAGATTCAAACTACTGAAGGCACTAACTACTGTTATGCATAGTTAGCAAATGAAAGATTTTAATAGAGAACAAACAACGTATTTACCTTAATAGTCATAATATATATAGCAGTTCATGACATCCAGTCTTACAAATTTCAAAACTCCGCCATTTCTCTCCTCACATCCACCACTGCTGGCGGCTCACCTCCAACTGCGCAACGCTACGCGCTGTTAACAGCCAACAGCCCAACACTACAATAGCGAATATTACAACAATGCCACCCAGCCACAGACTGCACACAGCACAGCCAGTGATTTTCATACAGAGCGCTACGTGGCGTTACCAATATAAAAACCTAGACAGCCTACTTACATAGCCCCCATGCTCCCCACAAAAAATTTTACAAATTGTTTTGGGCAGTGGCCAATACAGATTTGAAGAAAATTTTCATAATTACAATAACAAAGATATCAAATGCACACACTTATTGATACAAAGTTGGTCAAAAGCTAAAATTTTCTCACAGTCCATAAAGACAGTCCTGATCGTTCATCACAGTAAAATAGCAGTGTTTTTCTCAATGTCTGAGCAGTAAAAGAAAATGCACACGGAAGTAATGGATTTCCATGCAGGCTTGAAAAAAAGACAGTGCTGACTCTTGACATGCAGACAGGTAATGGGCCACAACAGAGTAAACCCACAGCAGAGTCAGTCGAAGTTTTGAAGAATATTGGTAGGTAGGTCGTCACAGAGTAGACCCACTGTAGTCCTGGTAGAGAGTATGGTATTGGTGGGCCACCAGAGGTACAGACCCACTGCAGTCCTTGTCGAAATAACGGTATTGGTGGGCCACCAGAGGTGCAGACCCACTGCAGTCCTTGTAGAAATAATGGTATTGGTGGGCCATCAAAGATGCAGACCCACTGTAGTCCTTGTAGAGACGGCCAGCAGCCATGTGTTGCGACTGTGCAGGTGCACAATCACCATCGAAGAGTCTTGCGGAGAATACAGCAAGTCCATAAACCACCACTTGTGCACTCACAAAGTTTTTGGAATTGTCCTTAGAACCAGCAATGCTGTTATCCAGTCCCTTGCTGAATTATTAACACACGTCCAAACACTATCAGTCCCTACTTCTCACATATTGTCCATATACTATGACCAACAGAAACGTGTGCAGTGAAATGTAACTTACAAGTTACTTAATTTGATGAACTGGTGTCAATTACCATTTTATAACATACGAATACAATAACAAAGGTACAAAATACATCATTAACCCTGGCATTACCAACGTATTTTTTGTTACATGTAATACCAACGGGGGGGGCCTCAAAGGCCCATAAAGAATACCACAATTTATTTTATCATTAATCAAGTTTATTTACTTCTGTTACCTCTAATAACAATTCAAAATGCTTAGACATTGTTTTTGTATACTGCATAATAAAAGATGTTATTATAATAGGAATAAAATGAACAAATCACGAGATTCAGTTTATATATTTTTTGGAATAATGTTTCAAAATAGTGTTTTCTTATAAAAACAACTTTTTTAATTCGATACACTACATGAAGCAAACAAAATTTACTGTCTCATTCTGCAACGCATTTTTCACACAACACTGTCTTCCTGCAGTGTTTCCCACAGACGTGTTTGTGGCACTGAGAGCAGGTAACAGTTGACTTTCCCAGCTTGTTGTACTTGATCTTTTTAGATGCAGCTTCTTGGCAGCATAGGTGGCACCGTCCACGTGTTCCTGGTTCTGCTGTTGAGGATGATGGTTCTACAGAGCAGCTGAGCTTCCGTTGTGTGATGCTTTCCATTGCCATTATTACTGGCTTCTGAAGTCCATACAAATTTTGTGCCCGTTTATCTACTTGAGATCTTATTAGTTCGAGACCTAAGTTAGTGATAAAAACTCTTCTGCGGTTTAGCAAATTCTTTTTCCAATTCGGAAAGTTGAGGAGGAAGAGTGAATATGCATTTATTGCTGCTATGTCAATGAGTGTGTAGAAGAGGGACAAAGGCCATCTTCTTGTTCCTCTCTTTGTGCTGTAGTGTCTTGCCATCTGGTCTATGGTGTCCACGCCTCCCTTTGTAGAATTATAAAAAAGATTTATGTTAGTCTTTTTTGAGTCTTCATTCAACACCCCTTCTGAGTGATAAGTTGAAAGCATCAACAGCAGTCGTTTTGGCTTCTCGCGGACTAGCGTTGATGCAAGAGTAACTGGTGGCCTCTGTGTCTGAGGGTCAGTATAAGCAAAGATGGAACAGTGTAAACTGCGGCCAGTTGTAGTCTTCAGCTCTTCAGGTATGTGTCGTCTGTTAGACTGTAGGGTGCCAACAAGTGTGAGGTGAAAATCATTCCATAGAGTCTCAGCAAGCTCCACTGAAGTATAGTACCAATCTGTGGTAACATTACGGCCTGATTTTTCAATAGGTTTTATTAGTCTCTTTACAATTTCCATCGGTCCATTTGAATGCTGTGTATTTCCTGACTTGCCTGTATAGATGTCCATGCTGATCACATATCTAGTCTCAGAATCAGACAGCATTCGAATTAGAATGCCGTATTTTCCAGGTTTTTCTTTTAGAAACACCTTGAATGGACAGCGACCACGGAACAAAGACATCATCTCATCCACTGTTGTATGTAGACCAGGAATGAAATACAATGGAAGTGAAGAATTGAAGCTTTCAAAAATTTCCCTCATTGGAGCAAACTTGTCAGTCTGGCGACGAATTTCTCTTGTGTTCTTATCATCAAACCTCAATATTTTAGTCAATTCGAAAAATCGGGTCCGACTCATTGATCCATAGTACACTTGTCGGCCCTGAAGCAAAGACCATAAATCTTAGACAGGTATCTTATTGTCATGATTTGAACCCATGATTAGCAAGAGTCCTATATAACAAAATAACTCATCTTCATCTGTGTGCTGAATACCTAGTCGAGAAGCCTCTTCATTTGAGTGTAGTTTTATTAGATTCATAATTTGAGGTGTAAAAAAGAGCTCTATAGCCTCTTTCGGAGACGCAATTCTTCCTTGTTGTCCTAGCCCCATTCTTTCTCGCACTAATTTTGTACAGAACGCCGATATTGTCGAGATGGCTTCGTAATATACTCTCGTCCACTTTTTGCAATGAATTTATCACATTCCGTATCATTATCATCTGGTGGATTGGCTTCAACCTCATCTTCATTCTCAGACGATGAATCAGTTCTAATTTCTTCCACATCATCATCCACTTCACTTTCCTCTAAATCTGATTCGTTCAAAACTTCTTCTAGCACTCTTTCAATGGAACTATCACGTAAACGATGTCTACTCATGTTGCTGGTTCAACAGCAGCAGAAACACTGAAAATAACAATGGTCCGCTTCATAATAATATGTCTGAAGGCAACAATGCCAAAATTCGTTTCATGGTAAGAATTTGAAACGAGAGACTCAACCTTGTAAATCTTTCCTTGCTATTACCAACGGGTGGGCTTCTAAGGCCCACAGAGAATTAAATCAAGTAAATGAATTTTAATTACATTTTTATTCCGAAATTCTGTAATGACTCAATAGTACATTCAATAACGAACAATTACCTTTGCTTTCAAGTTCATATATCAAAGGGTGTGGATACAACATAGAAAAACTGAGTCAGTGGGCCTACGAGGCCCCCCCGTTGGTAATGCTAGGGTTAAAAACATAATAATACAGACAACATTTGTAGTAATAGAGGCTTTGCAAAAGAATAGAAATGAACATATACATCAGTGTTACAGGAATTATGACATAAATAAATACATAAAAGATCAGAATAACTTTTGAAACATCAACTTTACACATGAGCATTAAAACAAAACAGAATAAATAATGTCTAAACATCTTTACGAAGTAAATAACATATTATTGATGCAAATTATATTTCAGGATAACAGTATTCCTCATCATAGTGAATGTAGCTTAGTATTAGAAGAGAAAAAATTCTATGAAACAGTACACAGAGACAGGAAGAAAACAAATACACAAGGGTACACGAACACATAGTGGGATAACACGAAAGGAAAGGACAGGGTTTGTTTTCAGTGTAACTTCATTCCATAGATCGTCCCTCTTATTTCAACATTTGCTCCAGCCAAAAAAAAAATCCTATCCAAGCGTGCTTTCTGTATTCTGTTCACACCCTCTTTCAAAAATAGTTTTTCTCCGCTGTACACTAATTTTTTTGGCCAACTATTTTCTTATAGCTTCACAATGCGTTTCTTCCAATTCATCGCAACTCATTCTCTTATATAGCCTACCCCATCTTAAGCTAACTTAAATCTACTGAGCTCAGATGCTAAACTAAGGGACAAGGCAATGCAGCAACACAAAACAATTAACACAAACAGCAATGACAAAAAAAATGGAAATTGGCAAAGCAAGCTACAGCAAATCTAAATTACCAAGCATTGCAACATTAAAACTAATATGAGCCAATGTGCAGCAACAAGAAAAATAAATCAGTAGTAAAACTAGCTTAACAGAGGAATACAAAATGAAATTTAGTAGTACTATGCCTGGCAAACAGCAGCAGCAAATGCAATAACTTATATCTAAACATGACATAGCTCAAGCAGAACAAATATTACAGTAAAAATGGCCGTTTTAATACTCATGTCACATCTTAACACTAGAGTGATGCATCACAAAAACTTACTCTGCAAGAAAGTCACCAAGTCATTAAAAAATTATTTATGCAATTCCTGTGAAGGGAAATGTCTATTTGTGCTCTCTTTTCAAAGAAAGTACATCATAAACGTATTCTTTACTGGGTCTGTATACAGAAAATAGTGATATTAGTACATCTATTAAGTTTTATTTTAACCAATGCTGCTGCAGCTAGAAACTTTATATTAAACAAAATGAGCAAATATATATTAAAGCAACATATGAAACGTCATTCACTAGGCAAATGGCGTCTCCAAAGGCAAAAAAATTATCTCAACTAGAAAGACAATAGATGTAAAATTTTTCTCATCATTTCATTAGGCATTTTAGTAAATATCATAAATTAAGAGCTCCACAGTGTAATCATATGTTTTCAAGTTTGAGCGTGTCGTATTTGCGATGCTTTCTACAAAGGGATGTTAATAGCAAGGATAATGGCCTCTTTTTTTTCTTCACCTGTGCCTCTGAAAGACACACACTAATGGCTTTTTTCCAGGCGATTGTCGCGCAGCTGGGTGCCCACGACGCATTACATGAAGGTGGTCACTTAACTTTCCTAGCGAAATATTGACGACAGCAGTGACAGTCTCATATAAAAATTTTCACAGGTCGAGAATTTGCTTTGCAAATGTGTAGAAACAAAATCCTATGAATATAACAGTGTTCAAAACGTTTTCGTCGGCATTGTGATACATTCACGCATTTACACGCATTTCATAACTCTTAAAGCACGATTCTTGGTTTCCAACATCCTTTTCCACAAATCAGAGTCCCTAACCACTACTCATTATTCATATACGTATTCGTTGACACTTCTTCAATATTTCATCAAAATAAATACGTAGCATAATCAAATTCCTCATTTACGGTAGCATCATCTTATTGATCATAAACATACCTCAACAGCAAAATACACATCATCGCCGTAATAATAACTGGTGTGACTTGGCAAGACAGCAAAGCCACTAGGAAGTAGCCGAAAGGCACGCATTTAAGCTCACGCAGGCTGGTGTGAGGTCTGGAACAGGTAAAGTAATTATACTAGCAAAAAAGGTACGTAGCTTCTGGAATACTTAACTTTAATCCATAATTGGTGAACATCGGTCTGGACGGTACATGATTCACAATATCAATAGCAATTGATAATGGCGCCTTGCTAGGCCGTAGCAAATGACGTAGCTGAAGGCTATGCTAACTATCGTCTCGGCAAATGAGAGCGTAATTTGTCAGTGAACCATCGCTAGCAAAGTCGGCTGTTCAACTGGGGCGAGTGCTAGGACGTCTCTCTAGACCTGCCGTGTGGCGGCGCTCGGTCTGCAATCACTGATAGTGGCGACACGCGGGTCCGACGTCTACTAACGGACCGCGGCCGATTTAAAGGCTACCACCTAGCAAGTGTGGTGTCTGGCGGTGACACCACAATAACATCATAACACCTCAGCGAAATCTCAAAAACGTCGTAGCTTTCTGCAATAATTTCATAGCCTAAAGAATTCTCTGCTCATTTCAATAGTGTCATCTACCTCAAACGTACTTTAAAAATCATGATTCCATACCAAATACATCATTCAAAGCTCTCATAGTATCACAATGGTTCCAAAAAAATATGAACAGTTTACAAAGTAAAGACAAAATACAATTTCATAAGTGTGAAGTTATCCAACTGTGTAATTACGTAAACATCTGTCACTGATGTAGTAAAAATATGTTTGCTTCTCTGTTAAAATAATCAAGTAGCTGTGTAGTTCTGTGTCAGAGAAATATGGTACCGATGTGTAAAGTTGTATAAGGAAATACCATATTAGCTAGGGCTCCTTGTGCTTGCCAGACACATGGTACACTAAGTAAGCGTGTACCCCCCCTGAGGCTTTATGTAATTATACCCTCAGGTGTTACAGGTTACAGCAATGGAATGAAATGTATCACGGAAAACTTTCTATGTAATTCAAAAATCTTTAAAAATAAATGTTTTAGGTACAAAACTAAACACTCAAATACGTGTACTGTAGCGCTAAACTGTGCGTCTTGTTGTAAGATAATCTCTATGGAAGTGTCGTAGTTATCGTCCTCCGAAAGCTAAGTTCTGCAGATGTCAATCTACTTACCTCATGATAAACAAAAGTGAAATGCTTTGCGTATAGATATCTTAGTTATTACGCTTATTGCCGTGATGAAGAAAGTACTGTGCTGTAACGTATTGTTGTGCTACAGAAAACGCTGTCTCGTTGTAGCTATACCACAAAAGTTACTACTAAAACATGTTTTACTTTCCAGAATAATTCAGAAAAACTGTGCAGATATAAAACAGAAACACCGCAAAAGCAACATTGTAAATTGTCACTCATTAGTAGCGTCGTGATAAAATCGTGTAGCTGTCACATAAACTAATCACTGTGTAATCTGGTATCTCACATAAAGTACTTTAAATCCAGAATGTATTTTCAAGTAAACCAAAATGTTGCATTAAAATCTCATTAGCAGTACCAGAATATGTTCTAAGTATGTAAGCCTTATAGTCGTTATGTAATCATGCAACTAACAAGCAAGAATGTACACACACAATAATATTGTGTCGTCTGTTCACCATAACAATGCATTCGTAATTTCTGTTTAAATATGTTCTCTTGGTTCTTGACTGGATATTTAACTTCAAACATTTTTGCATGTTAACAGTTTCTTAAGTCTGATAAAGCATACTAGAAATGTGAAGTGAAAAATTTTATGACAAAGACTAAGTTAAAAAGCAGATTATCTTTCAATAAACGGTTTTACATGTGAACTGTGGTGCAATCCTTTACTCTTCCTAGTACGCAGAGTTTCAACTTCAACGCAATTATCATGTGGTATACGTCGGAATCTGTAATCTCCATTGTAAACTAGAAAGAATTTGTGACGCAAGTGTTTCTTCTTATGTGACAATGAATGAGCTTTAATGAGAACTTTCTGACCAATGTATAATTTCTTTGCATTTGCTTTACCGTGTAGTTTTATCCTTTTGTCTGCTGCAGATTTTATATTTTTAATAGCCAACTCAATTATGTCCTTGTATCGAAGTTTACGTGTATTCGGGAAAGGTACAAGCTCTCTGATTGTGTTCGGTGGTTCTTCATTCTTCAGTACAAGAGTAGGTGGTAAAGCAGTGGAGTCATGAGGCATTTCATTCAGCACATTATGAAATAATTGTAAATATCTGTCCCAATGCTGATGCTTTCTGTGACAATAAAGTCTGCAAAGCTTATTGATTTCTTTCATAATCCGTTCAGACAGGTTACAATGTGGTGAGTACAATGAAATAAAAACTGGTTTGATTTTATGATTCGGAAGCATGCGTGACGAAACAGCAGATCTGAATTGCGGTCCGTTATCTGAAATGACTTTAGCAACGTGGCCAACTTCAAGTAAGAAATTTTTAACAAAGGCGTTGGATACAGACCGTCCAGTGGCTTTACGTAACGGAGTGAAAGAAACAAATTTTGAAGTAACTTCAACAGCGACTAGAATGTACGAAAATCCATTCGATGTTCTGACAAGGGGTCCCAAGAGATCAACAGCAGCAAATTCTTTTAATTTGGAAGGAATGATAGGAAACAACGGAGCACGATGTGAGACAGTAGATGGTTTCGCCTTTTGACAAAGTTTACAAATAGACAAGACTCTTCGAATTCTCTTTTCCATATTGTTAAAATAACAAGTCGTTCGAAGAATATGATAACATTTTCGTGGACCAAAATGTGCGTAGCTGAAATGAATGTACCAAATGAGCTTATTAACAAAATCGTCTGGAATGCAAAGTACCCATAGCTTGTCATCAACAGTGCAGCGTTTGAAGAGTATGGTGTTTCTAACAAGATAATAATGCCGAATCTGAGTGTGTGTCTTTTCATGCCATTTACTTTTGATGTCTTTCCAAATCGGATCTTTATCTTATTCATGAGCAATGTCCTTTAAAGATGTGGTGATGAACTTTTCAAAGGCGACTTTCTGAATGTAAAGAATACTGAAATTTTTCTCGAGGTTGCCTTCTGTGTTACCTTTCTCAAGCCCAGCCGGTGAGCGTGACAGTGCGTCCGCAACAATGTTCTCCTTGCCGGGAATGTAGACTATTGTGAAGTGGAATACTTGCAGAAACAATGCCCAACGTTTTAACCTGTCATGATTTAATTTTGAAGACATAAGAAATTGTAATGCACGATGATCACTGTATACTTTTACGTGCTTACCAGAGAGAAACAAACGGTATTTGTTAAATGCCCAAACGATAGCTAAAGCTTCTTATTCAGTAACAGAATAATTTTTTTCAGATTTTGTTAGCACTCGGCTAGCAAAAGCAATGGTTTTCTGAACAGTAGTGTCATTTTCTGTGGTTTCTTGAAATAAATGGGCACCAAGACCGACTTTAGAAGAATCCGTGCTAAGGCAGAAATCTTGTGACAGATCCGGATGAGCTAGTATTGGCGCGTTAAGTAACGCTTCTTTCAAAGAATTGAATTCTAACTGTGCTTGTTCGTCTCAGTTCCAAATAGTATTTTTTTCAGTGAGAGAACAAAGTTTTGGTGTAACAAGAGTTTGCATATTCAGAAAACGACGGTAAAAATTTACGAGACCTATAAAACTGCGGACTTGTATTTTTGTGGATGGAACTAGAACGGCTCTGATTGCTTCTAACTTTTCAGGATCCCGCTGAATCCCTTCAGAAGAAATAATATGTCCCAAAAACTTCACCTTTGTCCTACGAACTCAGACTTTTCCAAGTTAACTGTAATTCCAGATTCAGCAAAAATATGTAACACGCCGTTGAGGATGCGATTATGTTGCTCCCATGAGGCTTCTGCTATCAGAATATCGTCCACATATAAGGTGATGTGACGTTTTAAGAACTCAGGTAATATGGAATTTAGCCCGCGAATGAACGCTGCCGAAGAAATGTTCAAACCAAAAGGAAGTTTCCGAAACTGATAACAAACGCCGAAACAAAGGAAAGCTGTGTATTTTCTACATTCTGTATGAAGTTCGATCTGATAAAAGTTGGATCTGAGATCAATAGAAGACAACACTTTTACACCATTAAAATTTTGATGAAGTTCTTCCAACGTTTGCGGCCTGTCTGTCTCAGGAATGATAATAGTATTGATTTGTCTCGAATCTAAGACAAGCCTGATCGATCCTTTTTTCTTCTCAACAACATGTAATGGATTGTTTTATGAGCTTACTGCAGGCTCAATAATGCCCTCGTCAAGCATAAATTGTATTTCTGTTCTAACACGGTCCCTATAATGTGCCGGAATTACGTATGGTCTAACACAAAATTTAGTATGCTCACGAACACGAAATTGGTACTGAAATCCCTTGGAAGTTCCTGTTATGTTAGTAAAAACAGTGGAATGTACTTGTAAAATCCCAGAAAGTCCTGCCTATCTGTGTCATTACAATTCTCAATTGTTTGAATTTTATTCTGAATTAACTCATTAGTATCAAATGCGCCGTCGATATCATCCCTGTCAGTACTTGCAGAGTGATTGTTAGTGTCAAGTTCCGTCGAAAATTCCGAACTGTTGCCTAACAGAAGGTCAAGCCGATTAATTTCTTCGTCATGGTTTGAGAGCCAATCTTCAAATTTCAAAGCTACTGACTTACCTTCTTTCTCTAAACTTATTTCAGCATCGTGAAAGTTTAAGATTGCTTTGTATTCATTCAAAAAATCTACCCCCAATATAATTTCCGTCGACAATAATGGAACAATAAGAAAGTTCATAGAGAAGCTGTGGCTTTGACAAAAGAATTCTACGTTGGTTTGCTGGCGTACATCTACACTTTTTCCAAAGATTGCACCTTGTAATTTAATCCTACGTAACGGAAGTGTGGGGCAATCGTTCGATTTGTTGCATTTGCTAAAGGCTGTTTCACTAATTACTGAAATGGGACTGCCAGAGTCAAGTACTGCCGTAAATTTTACGTCATTTACTGTAATGTGAATCACAGGATATTCAATGGTGTTATGTTTTACGTCGTGTTCCTGGAGTAAGATGTCCCTAATGTCTTCCATTTTTACGTAAATACTAGCTACGGCAGCTGCGTCGTCGGTTTCATAAGTACGTTTTGTGGCTGCCAGCAGTGTGAGTCACTGCCTATTGTGTCTTTGTTGGCGCGCGTCGTTATTGGGATTTGGAGACCTCACTTCTACAGATTCACCTTGTCGAGAGGGCCCTGTCCTGTTTGAATTTCGCCAGTTCTGATGCAACGCAGGTCTGTCGTTACGATCATATTGTCTGTCGTCATGTCGGTAGATTCCATAGTTTCCTTCTTGTCGGTCACATGGTGGGGAACTTCTCCCGGAATCGTAACTGCGCTCTGGACCGTTACGTCTAAAGTTATTGTGTCTCCCTTGATAGTAATTATTTTGGTTCCCATATTGCCTGCTTCTCTGATTGTCTCTGTGATAGTCACTACTGCGGAGAGCTTTCCCTGTATATATTACTACTCTGCCAACGGTTATCATACGGGTGGTGTCTGTTTTGGTCACGATTTGTGTTGTGAGAATAGCCTTCTCGTGTCCAGTTATTATTTCTTTCATCGCGGAATTGCGACGAATGTGACCTGTAATTGTTGTGTTCCTGTTTTCGCGTTCCGCGATTGTAAGTGCCAATTTCTAATTTTTGTAAGAGTCCCTGAAAAGTTTCAATGTCGTCTTTGCAACGTCCTGCCAAAATAATATGTCGTAAATGTTCAGGTAATTTGATTAAGCAAATGAGGATGAGTTCTGAGGGGTTGTATGGGTTTGACAGGTACTGATTCTTGTGCAACATGTCTTCAAAATATTTCTCAAGACTGGAGAATTCAGATTCATCGAAATGTTTCATCATTATAATGCTATGTTTTACTCGGTCTTGTGTAGCTTGAGACCAATATGCTGAGAGGAAGGCATGATAAAATTCTCCTTCACTGTGGCAATCGTGAATGACCGATCGCATTCTTACAGCTGGTTCATTCTCTAAATACCCACACACAAATTCTAATCTGTGCTCTGATGACCAGTTGGGAGGAAAACAATGAGAGAATTGATGAAGCCACGCTTGTGGATGAATGTCGTTGCCGGAATTCTTAAATGTTTTGAATTTACGTGTAGTAATAAACAGCTTATAGTTAAAATCATCATGTCGGCGAGTCGCACATCGCTCATTGTTACGTCGTGTCGGCGGTTCCATCTCAAAATTCGGTGCACCTTGCGAATTTCTTTCATAATTTCCAAACTGCCCTGTGTTATTATTTTGTGACTTTTCTGTATTTCTAAGTTCCTCTTCCCGTGTTGGAGCGCGAGTGTCCTCTGAAATATGTAATTCTTGTATTACTTGTGCCAACTGATCTTGTACTTCCCGGATTTCTCTTTTGTACTGTGTATTGATTTGATTTTGACTTTGTTTGAATTTTCTAATATGTTCATACTCTTCAGTGTCAGTGAAGGCTACAGGTCTTGTGTCATTCAGCTCTTCATCTACCTTTGTAGATAAAGTATTTAGCTGATCCGAATGTTCGACTACTTTCTCTGATAATGAACTAATTTCCTCCATGTGTCTTTCTGAACCAATTTTCAGAGTATCTACTGTGTCCTATAAGTTTTCATGAGTTTTTGCAAGTTGCGTAACTGAATCGGTAGATGCAACTGAATCAATTTTAGCTTGCAAGGTCTCATGATTTTCATGAACAATAGTTTGCAGTTCTTTTATGGCTGCTTCGTGATTCTGTAATGCATTTTCATGCCGCGAAAAAATAGGTTGAAAATGCTCACAAATTTGTGTTTTTACGTCATTACAGACTTTTTGACATTTCGATTCAATGTTATGTAACTCAGTAGTTAAATCTTCACGTGTTTTTTCAAGCGTGGTGTCTAACTTCCGAAGATTTTGTTCCATTGTGTCTAACTCTTGAAGATTTTGATCCATTGTGTCTAACTTTTGAAGCTTTTACTGTGTTTGTCTCTGATTTTGTTCCATTGTGTCTAACTTTTGACGCTTTTGGCCAATTTGTTGCATTAATTGTAATAACAATGCAGTGGTGTCTGAAACATTTTCCTCAGTGCTTTTCGGCAGTGAATTTCCACCGGCAACATTCACATTTTGACAAGCGGAAAATGTGTCTTGACTCATTTGAAAAAGCGGTGAGAACCAAAACTTGAGTCTACAATATTTGCAATATTGTGTTCTGTCATTCCCGATTCGTGAGGCGAGCTGTTGCTGACCGATCGATCGATAATGCTTCCCTGTTCACTACCTGTTTCACTGTCTACACCATTATTTGACGCCCTCTCCATTTCCCTATGCATAGTTACCAAATTACTACTTTGAATGTCTGTTAATTCATTACACAGTGGTGTTGGTAAGCTACGCTCGTCGTCACTATTATTTCTTTGGAGCCTAGTGTTACGTTTTTCACACGCCATTATTGTCACAATATTTCGCACGATAACACAGAAAAGCACAATTTGAAGAGCAAAAATAAGAGAACTCATTAACATAGCGCTGAAAATAATATCTAGTTAATTGCAAGCGCAGCTGCGAAATACTTGGTGCAAATCTACATGCATGCCACAACTGTTTTACTGTACAACAGTGAAAGACTGCAACTACAAAGGAGATTCTCTCTACAATTACGCGCTAGCAGTAAACAAAAGCTACACTAATTACACAAACTACAAGAAAAAATCAGAAGATTCCAGTGAGGTATCCTCGGCTAAGGGTCGACATATGAAACGTCCCCTTAGAAAAATTATACATGACTGTCCTTAAACTAACACAATAATTTTAGCGCAACGCAATCTGACTTTCCATAATCCCTACAAAAGAATGGCCCTGACTAACATTAACCTGTACCTTTCACAAATCAGTTACCTCACAAAAATCTTCGTTACTCAAGCTACAGCAATACAGCGAGCGCCACTACTGCCAGCTAAATAAAAGATTCAAACTACTGAAGGCACTAACTACTGATATGCATAGTTAGCACATGAAAGATTTTAATAGAGAACAAACAATGTATTTACCTTAATAGTCATAATATATATAGCAGTTCATGACATCCAGTCTTACAAGTTTCAAAACTCCGCCATTTCTCTCCTCACATCCACCACTGCTGGCGGCTCACCTCCAACTGCGCAACGCTACGCGCTGTTAACAGCCAACAGCCCAACACTACAATAGCGAATATTACAACAATGCCACCCAGCCACAGACTGCACACAGCACAGCCAGTGATTTTCATACAGAGCGCTACGTGGCGTTACCAATATAAAAACCTAGACAGCCTACTTACAGTAGTAGATCGGTAAATGTCACGCACGGCCGTTAATTACAAGTGGTGGGAGACAAACAATAAAAAACTTACCCCTCTCGCATCCTCTAATCTCGGAGTCGATGTGTTACTTACCCCTCTGACTCTGAGATAAGCGGCCAACTACATTTACCGCACGGTCGAATTCACCAGCGTCAATTAAAATTAAGCCTTCTTACACTACTGGCCATTAAAATTGCTACACCAAAAAGAAATGTATATGATAAACGGGAATACATTGGACAAATATATTATACTAGAACTGACATGTGATTACATTTTTGCCTTACGTGATTAGCCGAGCGGTCTCGGGCGCATGGGTGTGTGTTTTTGTCCTTAGGATAATTTAGGTTAAGTAGTGTGTAAGCTTAGGGACTGATGACCTTAGCAGTTAAGTCCCATAAGATTTCACACACATTTGAAGTTTTTGAACTTTTTTTAATTACATTTTCACGCAGTTTGGGCGCATAGATCCTGAGAAATCAGTACCCAGAACAACCACCTCAGCCCGTAGTAACGGCCTTGATACGCCTAGGCATTAAGTGAAACAGAGCTTGGATGGCATGTACAGGTACAGCTGCCCATGCAGCTTCAACACGATACCACAGTTCATCAAGAGTAGTGACTAGCGTATTGTGATGAGCCAGTTGCTCGTCCACCATTGACCAGACGTTTACAGTTGGTGGGAGATATGGAGAATATGTTGGCCAGGACAGCAGTCGAACATTTTCTGTATCCAGAAAGGCCCGTACAGGACCTGCAACATGCGGTCGTACTGGCTGGCTCTGACCACTATGGGACTTAACTTCTGAAGTCATCAGTCCCCTAGAACTTAGAACTACTTAAACCTAACTAACCTAAGGACATCACACACATCCATGCCCCAGGCAGGATTCGAACCTGCGACCATAGCGGTCGCACGGTTCCGGACGGTAGCGTCTAGAACCGCTCGGCCACCCCGGCCGGCTGCGGTCGTACATTATCCTGCTGAAATGTAGGGTTTCGCAGGGAACGAATGAAGGATAGAGCCACGGGTCGTAGCACATCTGAAATGTAACGTCCATTGTGAAAAATGTCGTCAATGCGAAAAAGAGGTGAGCGAGACGTGGAACCAACGGCACCCCACACCATCACGCCAGGTGATACGCCAGTATGGCGATGACGAATACACACTTCCAATGTGCGTTCTCCGCGATGTCGCCAAACACGGATGCTGTAAAGAGAACCTGGATTCATCCGAAAAAATGACATTTTGCCATTCGTGCACTCAGGTTCGTCGTTGAGTACACCATCGCAGGCGCTCCTGCCTGTGATGCAGCGTAAAGAGTAACCGCTGCCATGGTCTCCGAGCTGATAGTCCATGCTGCTGCAAACGTCGTTGAACTGTTCGTGCAGATGGTTGTTGTCTTGCAAACGTCCGCATGTGTTGACTCAGGGATCGAGACGTGGCTGCACGATACGTTACAGCCATGCGGATAGGATGCCTGTCATCTCGACTGCTAGTGATACGAGGCCGTTGGGATCCAGCACGGCGTTCCGTATTACCCTCTCGAACCCACCGATTCCATATTCTGCTAACAGTCATTGCATCTCGACCAACGCGAGCAGCAATGTCGATATACGATAAACCGCAATCGCGATGGGCTACAATCCGACCTTCATCAAAGTCGGAAACGTGATGGTACGCATTTCTCCTCCTTACACGAGGCATGACAACAACGTTTCAGCAGACAACGCCGGTCAACTGCTGTTTGTGTATGAGAAATCAGTTGGAAACTTTCCTCATGTCAGTACGTTGTAGGTGTCGCCACCGACGCCAACCTTGTGTGAATGCTCTGAAAAGCTAATCACTTGTATATCGCAGCATCTTCTTCCTTTCGGTTAAATTTTATGTCTGTAGCACGTCATCTTCGTGGTGTAACGATTTTAATGGCCAATAGTGTAAAATATCAATATTTTCTTTGTTACTAAGCAGCAAAACTACACTCTTAAGAACCTATTAACGTTAGCTGACTTATTTATATTCAGCTGTTGCTTGCTATACGCACATTGCTATAAAATACATCTGAGAACCCGGGGGCCGTGCCAATACTTGATTCGGGCTGCCCTTTAACCACTGGCAGCATATACAGCGTTTTGATTTTCTTGATGTTTATTGTGGTCGTATTTGTGACGACGTAACGTGGTCTTGTGAACACCAATTCTGTTGGTATACCATCAGACCCTGGTGATTTGATTGTCGGCGATCGTGTACTTCGTTATTATTAAAATTAGAGAAGAAGGTCAGTGTAGTCTTGTGTAGTTAGCTTTGTATCTACTCCGGATAGTTCTTTGTCATTTGAATTTTCGCCTGTTTCCACCGGTGTTTTCTGAATGATCTCTAATTATTTTCTTATTACCCTTCCGCTATCTGCTTCTAGTTTCTGTATAAGAATTCTTTTCCATTCCTACTGTGTTTGGTTTCATGCTACTGAAATGTCCTCTCTTCCCCTGTTGCAGTTCGAGGTTTTACTTTTATTCCTACTCCTTTTACTGTCATTTCTTTATTGCGAGTATTTTAGCTTTGATCTTGTTTCATTTCTTGCAAGGATGCCTCCACTCTGATTTCCTGATTCTACAAGTCTGTTAAAACTGTGTGTAACGTATATCGGAAAGACAGATTAGAGGCCATAGGACGGGGAATGTTTATTGCAGCTGACAAAACTATTGTCTCTTTAAGATCCAGTGTGACAGTGAAGTCAGTGAAGTCAGTGGCGTGGGGTGGGGGGGGGGGCTTACAGCCGGACAGTGGACAGTTATGTGAAATACATCTGAACACGTTTTCTGAAGAATGTCTTGAGCAGGTAGCTCGACAACCCACACGCAATGGAAGTATGGAGATACCTCATAACTGCGAACAGGTCGCACCTTAATCGACAGTGTCAGTACACTAACGGGGATTAGCGATCAGGATGTCATTATACCAACTCTGATTACGAAAGTCAATAAATCAGCGAAAAAGTTTAGGAGAGTGCTTCTGCTAGATAGAGCAGTTATTAACATCTCACTTAGACAGTGAATTGGCATCACTTAGTTCCAGAAAGATGAATGTAGAGAAATTATGGGCAAAGTTTAAGCAGATTGTAAATCGTGATCTGGAAAGTTTCTTGCCTAGTAAGTGGATAAAGGATGGAAAGGACTCAAGATGGTTTAATAACGAAATTCAGCGGATGCTGAGAAAGCAGAACCTGTTGCACTCTCGGTTCAAAAGGGAACGCC
This sequence comes from Schistocerca nitens, assembly GCF_023898315.1. Lineage (NCBI taxonomy): Eukaryota > Metazoa > Arthropoda > Insecta > Orthoptera > Acrididae > Schistocerca > Schistocerca nitens. The sequence goes on from NW_026045897.1 coordinate 3,468,156, forward strand.
TAAATGACGACAAGCGAAGGTTAATAGAGATTCGTGCGTCTGTGAAAATATCTATGCGAGAAGATTAGAACTGCCGCCGTCACACCTCAGCAAATCAAATTCTGACAGAGCACCTGAGAAAAATCTCTCTCTCTCTGCGTCCGAACAGGCCTCGGAAGGCCCAACAGTTCCGACCGGCCGCCGTGTCATCCTCAGCCCACAGGCGTCACTGGGTGCGGATATGGATGGGCATGTGGTCAGCACACCGCTCTCCCGGTCGTGTGTCAGTTTACGAGACCGGAGCCTCTACTTCTGAATCGAGTAGCTCCTCAGTTTGCCTCACAAGGGATGACTGCACCACGCTAGCCAACAGCGCTCGGCAGACTGGATTGGCCACCCGTCCAAGTGCTAACCTAACCTAACGCAACCTAACTACAGACCGACAGCGCTTACATCGGTAATCTGACGGGAAGCGGTGTTGCCACTGCGGCAAGGCCGTTGGCAAGAAAAATCTGGTCGTATGTAAAATCCCGTCCCTTGTCGACCAGTCGGCTGTGGCAGCTGAAGACAGCAAAACGAAAGCCCAAGTTTTAAATTTCGAGCTCAAGAAGTCATTCACTTAGGAGACTCGTACAAGGATGCTGTATTTTACAATCGAACAGACTCCCGTATGGACGATGTAGTGATAAGCACAGCTGTAGTAGAGAAACAACTGAAAGATTTGGAAGTAAATAATTCATCAGGTTCGGATGGAATCGCAGCTGAAGACTACTTTATGACACTGACCATTTACTAGCTTGCATTTATCGTTAATCTCTCACCCTGCACACAGTCCCAAGAGATAGGAAAAAATCGCAGGTGAGTCCAGTATATAAGGAAGGTAAAAGAATGGACCCTCCAAATTAGAAACCAATACTCCAACTTCTGATTGCTGCAGAATGTTTGAACATATCCTCAGTTCGAATATAATAAACTTTCTTGAGACTGAGAAGCTTGTCCAGGAATCAGCATCGCTCGTGCGAAACTAAGCTAGCCCCTTAATCACATGATATAGCTAGAGTTATGGCTGAAGGGCAACAGGCACATTCTATGTTTCTAGTTTTCCGAAAACTGTCTGCATGGTGCCCCATTGCAGACTATTAACGAAGTTACGAGTAAACAGAATAAGTTCACAGCTAAGTGAGTGGCTCCAAGACTTCCCAAATAATAGAAGCCAGTATGTTGCCGAAGCGAGGGTATCGTCGGGAGCGCCGCAGGGAAGTGTGACAGGAGCGCTGTTGTTCTCTACATACATAAATGGTTTGACGGACAGAGTGGGCAGCAATCTGCGGTTGTTCGCTGATGACGCCGTGGGGTGCGGTAGGATGTCGGAGTTGAGTGATTGTAGGAAGATACAGGACGACTTAGACGAAATTTGCAGTTGGTGTGACGAATGGCAGCTAGCCCTAAATGTGGAAAAATTTAAGTTAATGTGGATGAGTAGGAACATCAAACCTGTAATGTTCGGATAGAGTATTACTAGTACTCCGCTTGACACAGTCAAGTCGTTTAAAAATCTGGGTGTAGCGTTGCAAAACGAAATGAGGTGGAGCGAGAATATGAGAACTCTGGTGGCAAATGGTCAACTTCAGTTTATTGGGAGAATGTTAGGAATGAGTGGTTCACGTGGAAAGGAGACCGCATATGGGACACTGGTGCAACCCATTCTTGAGTAGTGCTCGAGTATTTGGGATCCGTACCAGGTCGGGTTGAAGGAACACATCGAAGCAATTCAGAGGCGGGCTGGTAGATTTGTTACCGGTAGGTTTGAACAACACGTATGTGCTACGGAGATTCTTTGGGAACTCGAATGGGAATCTATGGAAAGAAGGCGACGTTCGTTTTGAGAAATAATGTTGAGAAGATTTAGAGAACCGGCATTTGAAGTTGACTGCCGCACGATTCTACTGCCCCCACCATACATCGCGCGTAAGGACCATGAAGATAAGATACGAGAAACCAGGGCTCATACGGTCATACGGAGGCTTAGAGAGAGTCGTTTTCCCCTCGCTCTATTTGCGACGAAAACAGGAGGGGAAATGACAAGTAGTGGTACAAGATACCCTCCGTAACGCACCGTACGGTGGCTTGCGAAGTATCTATGTAGATGTAGATGCAGATAAAATTCCATGGTATGTTTAGCGTCCCTCAGTTTTGTTTTGCTCCAACTGATGACAGTGTTCCGTGGTGGTGGCTCCACCAGTCTAACTCAAAATTCAGTCTGTTTGGCATTCTTAGATTCTCGTGTCACGTTTTCGTGATATCCACCAATTTTGGTTCTTTCAGTAACGCTACTTTTAAATGCCTAAGGTTCCTGTATATATATATATATATATATATATATATATATATATATATATATATATATATATATATATATATATATATATATATATATATTATGTCTATGTGATTACGAGAACTTTGTGAGACCTGAGTTTCTCCTGGCGTATACAACTTTCAAATAACTTCCGGGAATTCAGCCAGGTAACACTTTCAGCGACCGCCAATATTTCGGCGGGAGAACACCCCGCCATTTTCAAGGCAAACTGCAACGGACAGGCGGCGTACATGCAAATTTAATACCTCGGTTCTGCGACAGAAGCAGGAAAGATAACACACACACTGAACACTAGTGTCACCAAAGATGACCAAAGTCAGAGCTATCGATAGTGAGACTATGAATTCACAGGTGAGGCAGCATTGACTCTGTTCCTCTGTTTTTTGACAAGGGAGAGAGCCGGATTCCAAACAGAGTTTAAACAGAAACCTCCATCCCTGTTAACGAGGTTGCTCGCTAGTTTAATCTCAACTGCCTCCCTAATGACACTGTCCCAATAGCTGGACGTGCATGCCAATATCTCGGTGTTATTATATAACATGGGGTGACCAGTATCCAAGCAATGTTCGGCAATAGCAGATCTATTTGGCTGCTGTAATCGTGTGTGCCGTTTATGCTCAGTACATCTGTCCTCCACGGTCCTGATAGTTTGACCAATATATGCCATACCGCAGCTACAGGGAATACGATATACACCCGCCTTACGCAATCCAAGATCATCCTTAACGGAACTCAAAAGTGCTCTAATTTTAGATGGAGGTCGGAAAACACATTTCACATCGTATTTCCGTAAAATACGACCGATCTTATTGGACGTGTTTCCTACGTAAGGCAAAAAGGCAGTAGACTTAGGTGTTGACTCAGAATTATCATCAATCACCCGATGTACAGTTGGTCGATAGCGCAACGCACGTTCAATCTGTCTATCACTATAACCATTTTGACGAAATGTAACTTCAAGATGGGACAGCTCAGCTGGCAAAGTCTCAGCGTCAGAAACGACATGTGCCCTGTGTACCAAGGTACGAAGTACCCCTTCACGCTGAGCCGAATGGTGACAACTATTAGCTTGTAAGTACAAATCGGTGTGAGTACGTTTCCTGTAGGCTGCATGTCCCAATGATCCATCATCCTTCCTCCTAACCAACACGTCGAGAAAGGGAAGGCAACCATCCTCTTCCACCTCCATCGTAAAACGAATGTTCGGGTGGATCGAGTTCAGATGTTCTAGAAAAACATTCAAATTCTCCCTACCGTGAGGCCAAACAACGAAGGTATCGTCAACGTATCTAAAGAAACAGGCGGGTTTTAAAGGCGCCGACTCCAATGCACGTTCCTCGAAGTCTTCCATAAATAAATTTGCGATCACAGGAGACAACGGACTACCCATCGCAACTCCATCTGTCTGCTCGTAATACTGGTCATTAAATAAAAAGTAAGTGGATGTCAACACATGCCTAAATAGATTAGTTAAATCAGCACCAAACCTGGCTTCAATTAACCGCAACGAATCAGACAGAGGAACACGAGTGAAGAGAGAGACCACATCGAAACTCACTAAAATATCAGAGTCATTCAGCCTCAGTCCCTCCAAACGACGTAAAAAATCAGCTGAGTTCCTGATATGATGTTCACACTGTCCTACTTGTGGACTCAACAGAGAAGCAAGATGCTTGGATACACGATATGTCGGAGCGCCGATGTTACTCACTATAGGACGGAAAGGAACCCCTTCCTTATGAACCTTTGGAAGGCCATATAACCTAGGGGGAACGGCACTATAGGTGTTAAGCCTCTTGATTGTGTCCTGCGAAAAACCACTTTTCTTCAGGAGGCTGTTGGTCTTTCTCTCAACACTTTTCGTGGGGTCAGCATCGATTCTGCGATACGCTGAATCAGATAGTAAACGTTGCATCTTTTGTACATAATCAGGTTTATTTAGAACAACGGTGGCATTGCCCTTGTCAGCAGGTAAAATAACAATACTGGGATCAACTTTGAGAGAGCGTAAAGCAGCCCTCTCTGCTGCTGTTACATTACTCTTGGGTGGACGAGCCCTAGTCAAAACACGGCATGCCTCCCTCCTAACTTCCTCTGCAGCGTCAGGAGGTAGTTTGCAAACTGCCTGTTCAATTGAACTAATAAAATCAACTACCGGCAAATTCTTCGGAGTGGGTGCAAAATTTAAACCCTTCCCTAGCACGGATAAGGTTGCGTCGTCAAAAGATTTCTCTGTGAGATTTATCACAGATCGTCGAGATATAACATCCGACTCCGCGCGATGAAAACGTTCAAACTTTGCCAAATGCCGGGCAGTAACGGAGTTGTACTCCCAGTCAGCTTGGGTCCATGAGGCACCGTCCAACCAATCCCAAGTGAAATCAGACACTTCAGAAGCAACCATTAAATGAAAACGATACAATTCTTTGGAAACAGAATCCAAATGTCGACGAGTAAAACGAATCCTTTCGCGAACAAGAGCCAAGCCAGCACGTTGCTTGATACGACTGGCGGCAGGAGAATTAATATGGTGCACAACCTTAGCAAATGTTGGGACATGATTTTCATCACGACGCCTCAATAAAAACGGCAAAGCACATTGCAGTCTAACTCGACAGCTACGAAGTTTATCCAACTTACGTAAACACCGATACATTTCCTCTCCGTAGAGGTAAACAATGTGAGACCTGAGTTTCTCCTGGCGTATACAACTTTCAAATAACTTCCGGGAATTCAGCCAGGTAACACTTTCAGCGACCGCCGATATTTCGGCGGGAGAACACCACGCCATTTTCAAGGCAAACTGCAACGGACAGGCGGCGTACATGCAGGAAAGATAACACACACACTGAACACTAGTGCCACCAAATATGACCAAAGTCAGAGCTATCGATAGTGAGACTATGAATTCACAGGTGAGGCAGCATTGACTCTGTTCCTCTGTTTTTTGACAAGGGAGAGAGCCGGATTCCAAACAGAGTTTAAACAGAAACCTCCATCCCTGTTAACGAGGTTGCTCGCTAGTTTAATCTCAACTGCCTCCCTAATGACACTGTCCCAATAGCTGGACGTGCATGCCAATATCTCGGTGTTATTATATAACATGGGGTGACCAGTATCCAAGCAATGTTCGGCAATAGCAGATCTATTTGGCTGCTGTAATCGTGTGTGCCGTTTATGCTCAGTACATCTGTACTCCACGGTCCTGATAGTTTGACCAATACATGCCATACCGCAGCTACAGGGAATACGATATACACCCGCCTTACGCAATCCAAGATCATCCTTAACGGAACTCAAAAGTGCTCTAATTTTAGATGGAGGTCGGAAAACACATTTCACATCGTATTTCCGTAAAATACGACCGATCTTATTGGACGTGTTTCCTACGTAAGGCAAAAAGGCAGTAGACTTAGGTGTTGACTCAGAATTATCATCAATCACCCGATGTACAGTTGGTCGATAGCGCAACGCACGTTCAATCTGTCTATCACTATAACCATTTTGACGAAATGTAACTTCAAGATGGCACAGCTCAGCTGGCAAAGTCTCAGCGTCAGAAACGACATGTGCCCTGTGTACCAAGGTACGAAGTACCCCTTCACGCTGAGCCGAATGGTGACAACTATTAGCTTGTAAGTACAAATCGGTGTGAGTACGTTTCCTGTAGACTGCATGTCCCAATGATCTTTGTCGTTTTTATTGAGGCGTCGTGATGAAAATCATGTCCCAACATTTGCTAAGGTTGTGCACCATATTAATTCTCCTGCCGCCAGTCGTATCAAGCAACGTGCTGGCTTGGCTCTTGTTCGCGAAAGGATTCGTTTTACTCGTCGACGTTTGGATTCTGTTTCCAAAGAATTGTATCGTTTTCATTTAATGGTTGCTTCTGAAGTGTCTGATTTCACTTGGGATTGGTTGGACGGTGCCTCATGGACCCAAGCTGACTGGGAGTACAACTCCGTTACTGCCCGGCATTTGGCAAAGTTTGAACGTTTTCATCGCGCGGAGTCGGATGTTATATCTCGACGATCTGTGATAAATCTCACAGAGAAATCTTTTGACGACGCAACCTTATCCGTGCTAGGGAAGGGTTTAAATTTTGCACCCACTCCGAAGAATTTGCCGGTAGTTGATTTTATTAGTTCAATTGAACAGGCAGTTTGCAAACTACCTCCTGACGCTGCAGAGGAAGTTAGGAGGGAGGCATGCCGTGTTTTGACTAGGGCTCGTCCACCCAAGAGTAATGTAACAGCAGCAGAGAGGGCTGCTTTACGCTCTCTCAAAGTTGATCCCAGTATTGTTATTTTACCTGCTGACAAGGGCAATGCCACCGTTGTTCTAAATAAACCTGATTATGTACAAAAGATGCAACGTTTACTATCTGATTCAGCGTATCGCAGAATCGATGCTGACCCCACGAAAAGTGTTGAGAGAAAGACCAACAGCCTCCTGAAGAAAAGTGGTTTTTCGCAGGACACAATCAAGAGGCTTAACACCTATAGTGCCGTTCCCCCTAGGTTATATGGCCTTCCAAAGGTTCATAAGGAAGGGGTTCCTTTCCGTCCTATAGTGAGTAACATCGGCGCTCCGACATATCGTGTATCCAAGCATCTTGCTTCTCTGTTGAGTCCACAAGTAGGACAGTGTGAACATCATATCAGGAACTCAGCTGATTTTTTACGTCGTTTGGAGGGACTGAGGCTGAATGACTCTGATATTTTAGTGAGTTTCGATGTGGTCTCTCTCTTCACTCGTGTTCCTCTGTCTGATTCGTTGCGGTTAATTGAAGCCAGGTTTGGTGCTGATTTAACTAATCTATTTAGGCATGTGTTGACATCCACTTACTTTTTATTTAATGACCAGTATTACGAGCAGACAGATGGAGTTGCGATGGGTAGTCCGTTGTCTCCTGTGATCGCAAATTTATTTATGGAAGACTTCGAGGAACGTGCATTGGAGTCGGCGCCTTTAAACCCGCCTGTTTCTTTAGATACGTTGACGATACCTTCGTTGTTTGGCCTCACGGTAGGGAGAATTTGAATGTCTTTCTAGAACATCTGAACTCGATCCACCCGAACATTCGTTTTACGATGGAGGTGGAAGAGGATGGTTGCCTTCCCTTTCTCGACGTGTTGGTTAGGAGGAAGGATGATGGATCATTGGGACATGCAGCCTACAGGAAACGTACTCACACCGATTTGTACTTACAAGCTAATAGTTGTCACCATTCGGCTCAGCGTGAAGGGGTACTTCGTACCTTGGTACACAGGGCACATGTCGTTTCTGACGCTGAGACTTTGCCAGCTGAGCTGTCCCATCTTGAAGTTACATTTCGTCAAAATGGTTATAGTGATAGACAGATTGAACGTGCGTTGCGCTATCGACCAACTGTACATCGGGTGATTGATGATAATTCTGAGTCAACACCTAAGTCTACTGCCTTTTTGCCTTACGTAGGAAACACGTCCAATAAGATCGGTCGTATTTTACGGAAATACGATGTGAAATGTGTTTTCCGACCTCCATCTAAAATTAGAGCACTTTTGAGTTCCGTTAAGGATGATCTTGGATTGCGTAAGGCGGGTGTATATCGTATTCCCTGTAGCTGCGGTATGGCATATATTGGTCAAACTATCAGGACCGTGGAGGACAGATGTACTGAGCATAAACGGCACACACGATTACAGCAGCCAAATAGATCTGCTATTGCCGAACATTGCTTGGATACTGGTCACCCCATGTTATATAATAACACCGAGATATTGGCATGCACGTCCAGCTATTGGGACAGTGTCATTAGGGAGGCAGTTGAGATTAAACTAGCGAGCAACCTCGTTAACAGGGATGGAGGTTTCTGTTTAAACTCTGTTTGGAATCCGGCTCTCTCCCTTGTCAAAAAACAGAGGAACAGAGTCAATGCTGCCTCACCTGTGAATTCATAGTCTCACTATCGATAGCTCTGACTTTGGTCATCTTTGGTGGCACTAGTGTTCAGTGTGTGTGTTATCTTTCCTGCTTCTGTCGCAGAACCGAGGTATTAAATTTGCATGTACGCCGCCTGTCCGTTGCAGTTTACCTTGAAAATGGCGGGGTGTTCTCCCGCCGAAATATCGGCCGTCGCTGAAAGTGTTACCTGGCTGAATTCCCGGAAGTTATTTGAAAGTTGTATACGCCAGATGAAACTCAGGTCTCACATTGTTTACCTCTACGGGGAGGAAATGTATCGGTGTTTACGTAAGTTGGGTAAACTTCGTAGCTGTCGAGTTAGACTGCAATGTGCTTTGTCGTTTTTATTGAGGCGTCGTGATGAAAATCATGTCCCAACATTTGCTAAGGTTGTGCACCATATTAATTCTCCTGCCGCCAGTCGTATCAAGCAACGTGCTGGCTTGGCTCTTGTTCGCGAAAGGATTCGTTTTACTCGTCGACGTTTGGATTCTGTTTCCAAAGAATTGTATCGTTTTCATTTAATGGTTGCTTCTGAAGTGTCTGATTTCACTTGGGATTGGTTGGACGGTGCCTCATGGACCCAAGCTGACTGGGAGTACAACTCCGTTACTGCCCGGCATTTGGCAAAGTTTGAACGTTTTCATCGCGCGGAGTCGGATGTTATATCTCGACGATCTGTGATAAATCTCACAGAGAAATCTTTTGACGACGCAACCTTATCCGTGCTAGGGAAGGGTTTAAATTTTGCACCCACTCCGAAGAATTTGCCGGTAGTTGATTTTATTAGTTCAATTGAACAGGCAGTTTGCAAACTACCTCCTGACGCTGCAGAGGAAGTTAGGAGGGAGGCATGCCGTGTTTTGACTAGGGCTCGTCCACCCAAGAGTAATGTAACAGCAGCAGAGCGGGCTGCTTTACGCTCTCTCAAAGTTGATCCCAGTATTGTTATTTTACCTGCTGACAAGGGCAATGCCACCGTTGTTCTAAATAAACCTGATTATGTACAAAAGATGCAACGTTTACTATCTGATTCAGCGTATCGCAGAATCGATGCTGACCCCACGAAAAGTGTTGAGAGAAAGACCAACAGCCTCCTGAAGAAAAGTGGTTTTTCGCAGGACACAATCAAGAGGCTTAACACCTATAGTGCCGTTCCCCCTAGGTTATATGGCCTTCCAAAGGTTCATAAGGAAGGGGTTCCTTTCCGTCCTATAGTGAGTAACATCGGCGCTCCGACATATCGTGTATCCAAGCATCTTGCTTCTCTGTTGAGTCCACAAGTAGGACAGTGTGAACATCATATCAGGAACTCAGCTGATTTTTTACGTCGTTTGGAGGGACTGAGGCTGAATGACTCTGATATTTTAGTGAGTTTCGATGTGGTCTCTCTCTTCACTCGTGTTCCTCTGTCTGATTCGTTGCGGTTAATTGAAGCCAGGTTTGGTGCTGATTTAACTAATCTATTTAGGCATGTGTTGACATCCACTTACTTTTTATTTAATGACCAGTATTACGAGCAGACAGATGGAGTTGCGATGGGTAGTCCGTTGTCTCCTGTGATCGCAAATTTATTTATGGAAGACTTCGAGGAACGTGCATTGGAGTCGGCGCCTTTAAAACCCGCCTGTTTCTTTAGATACGTTGACGATACCTTCGTTGTTTGGCCTCACGGTAGGGAGAATTTGAATGTCTTTCTAGAACATCTGAACTCGATCCACCCGAACATTCGTTTTACGATGGAGGTGGAAGAGGATGGTTGCCTTCCCTTTCTCGACGTGTTGGTTAGGAGGAAGGATGATGGATCATTGGGACATGCAGCCTACAGGAAACGTACTCACACCGATTTGTACTTACAAGCTAATAGTTGTCACCATTCGGCTCAGCGTGAAGGGGTACTTCGTACCTTGGTACACAGGGCACACGTCGTTTCTGACGCTGAGACTTTGCCAGCTGAGCTGTCCCATCTTGAAGTTACATTTCGTCAAAATGGTTATAGTGATAGACAGATTGAACGTGCGTTGCGCTATCGACCAACTGTACATCGGGTGATTGATGATAATTCTGAGTCAACACCTAAGTCTACTGCCTTTTTGCTTACGTAGGAAACACGTCCAATAAGATCGGTCGTATTTTACGGAAATACGATGTGAAATGTGTTTTCCGACCTCCATCTAAAATTAGAGCACTTTTGAGTTCCGTTAAGGATGATCTTGGATTGCGTAAGGCGGGTGTATATCGTATTCCCTGTAGCTGCGGTATGGCATATATTGGTCAAACTATCAGGACCGTGGAGGACAGATGTACTGAGCATAAACGGCACACACGATTACAGCAGCCAAATAGATCTGCTATTGCCGAACATTGCTTGGATACTGGTCACCCCATGTTATATAATAACACCGAGATATTGGCATGCACGTCCAGCTATTGGGACAGTGTCATTAGGGAGGCAGTTGAGATTAAACTAGCGAGCAACCTCGTTAACAGGGATGGAGGTTTCTGTTTAAACTCTGTTTGGAATCCGGCTCTCTCCCTTGTCAAAAAACAGAGGAACAGAGTCAATGCTGCCTCACCTGTGAATTCATAGTCTCACTATCGATAGCTCTGACTTTGGTCATATTTGGTGGCACTAGTGTTCAGTGTGTGTGTTATCTTTCCTGCTTCTGTCGCAGAACCGAGGTATTAAATTTGCATGTACGCCGCCTGTCCGTTGCAGTTTGCCTTGAAAATGGCGGGGTGTTCTCCCACCGAAATATCGGCGGTCGCTGAAAGTGTTACCTGGCTGAATTCCCGGAAGTTATTTGTACGAGAACTTTGTGTGACATAGGTAAAATTGAATCTCAGAATATTTTGTATTTGCCAAGAATCCTTCAGTAAGTAATTTGTAACTGTCACGTCATTCTTTACAGTGATTCAAATTTGTGGCTTGGTCCTTTTTCTGGATGAGACTATTGAAATCTCCGAATATTTGTAAACTCAAAAGCTTCCTTCTTAGCAAGCAAATGATGTCGTTATGTTTGTTATGAATTGACCAATGGGATCTGTAATTTATTTTGCATTCTTTTGAATCTATAAAATCAAAGCAATGAAAAATATATATCATTCAAAAAATACGGTGTAGGAAAACCCTTCTGATTCAAAACAGCTTCCATGTCCTGCAAAACATCGGCAAGTTGACTGAGTTGGATAGCGGTCACGTATGCTTCTCTCCAAAGCAGACCACAAAGGCTCAGTTATACTGAGATCTGGTGACTGTGGTGGGCCAGAGGAGATACGGCAGTTCATGCTGGTGCTCACAAAACCAGTTCTTGACGACACGAGCTGTGTGTACAGGGCCCTGTCGTCTTCCATTACGGAATAAATATTGTACCACGGAATTGACCTGATCAGCCAAAATGGTCACATCATCCTTGGCAGTAATACCACCTTGGAGAATAACCTTTTGGCTCATGGAATACCAAGATACGGCTGCCCAAAGCACCAAAACATCACCAAATATCCGCCATGTTTCATTTTTGGCAGCAAACAGTCTGCTTCGTAGGTTTGGTAGGGCGTACGCCGGACGTAAACTCGGCCAGAAGTTGGAAACATTGTGTAAAAGACTCATCCGACTAGATGACTATCTTCTAAGGCTCCAAAGTCCAGGTTTCATGGCATCGGTGCCACGTTTTGTTGTTACAAGCATTTGCATCACTGATGTGCGGTTTTAGAACTATAGCTCGCCCTGCAGTTCCCTGCTTATGGAGCAACCTTCGTGTTTTTTAATGCTGAAAGTGTTCGCGAGTGCAACATCCTGTGCTGCGGTAAGTTCACAGTTGTCGTCCTCTTAGATTAGGTTCCTCCCCACGGGAAACAAACCGTTGGCCTGAAAAATTACCAGTTCATGTCACTGATGTGGGTGTTCCAACTATAAAAATTGTTAGTTCGCCTAAACAGGTCATTACAAAGGATTTAAATGTGCTTAATCTCACATTAGTAAATCGTCGAAGTGTCTGTAGCGAGATCCCCGAGTTACTCTCCGAAATAAACAGTAGCAATGCCAATATTGTATTAGGTACCGAAACCCCCCATGAACCATGGACCTTGCCGTTGGTGGGGAGGCTTGCGTGCCTCAGCGATACAGATGGCCGTACTGTAGGTGAAAACACAACGGAGGGGTATCTGTGGAGAGGCCAGACAAACATGTGGTTCCTGAAGAGGGGCAGCAGCCTTTTCAGTAGTTGCAGGGGCAACAGTCTGGATGATTGACTGATCTGGCCTTGTAACATTAACCAAAACGGCCTTGCTGTGCTGGTACTGCGAACGGCTGAAAGCAAGGGGAAACTACAGCCGTAATTTTTCCCGAGGACATGCAGCTTTGCTGTATGGTTAAATGATGATGGCGTCCTCTTGGGTAAAATATTCCGGAGGTAAAATAGTCCCCCTTTCGGATCTCCGGGCGGGGACTACTCAAGAGGACGTCGTTATCAGGAGAAAGAAAACTGGCATTCTACGGATCGGAGCATGGAATGTCAGATCCCATAATCGGGCAGGTAGGTTAGAAAATTTAAAAAGTGAAATGGATAGGTTAAAGTTAGATATAGTGGGAATTAGTGAAGTTCGGTGGCAGGAGGAACAAGACCTTTGGTCAGGTGATTACAGGGTTATAAATACAAAATCAAATAGGAGTAATGCAGGAGTAGGTTTAATAATGAATAAAAAAATAGGAGTGCGGGTTAGCTACTACAAACAGCATAGTGAACGCATTATTGTGGCCAAGATAGACACAAAGCCCATGCCTACTACAGTAGTACAAGTTTATATGCCAACTAGCTCTGCAGATGATGAAGAAATTGATGAAATGTATGACGAGATAAAAGAAATTATTCAGGTAGTGAAGGGAGACGAAAATTTAATAGTCATGGGTGACTGGAATTCGTCAGTAGGAAAAGGGAGAGAAGGAAACGTAGTAGGTGAATATGGATTGGGGCTAAGAAATGAAAGAGGAAGCCGCCTTGTAGAATTTTGCACAGAGCATAACTTAATCATAGCTAACACTTGGTTCAAGAATCATAATAGAAGGTTGTATACCTGGAAGAATCCTGGAGATACTAAAAGGTATCAGATAGATTATATAATGGTAAGACAGAGATTTAGGAACCAGGTTTGAAATTGTAAGACATTTCCAGGGGCAGATGTGGATTCTGACCACAATCTATTGGTTATGAGCTGCAGATTGAAACTGAAGAAACTGCGAAAAGGTGGGAATTCAAGGAGATGGGACCTGGATAAACTGAAAGAACCAGAGTTTGTAGAGAGTTTCAGGGAGAGCATAAGGAAACAATTGACAGGAATGGGGGAACGAAATACAGTAGAAGAAGAATGGGTAGCTCTGAGGGATGAAGTAGTGAAGGCAGAAGACGATCAAGTAGGTAAAAAGACGAGGGCTAATAGAAATCCTTGGGTAACAGAAGAAATATTGAATTTAATTGATGAAAGGAGAAAATATAAAAATGCAGTGAATGAAGCAGGCAAAAAGGAATACAAACGTCTCAAAAATGAGATCGACAGGAAGTGCAAAATGGCTAAGCAGGGATGGCTAGAGGACAAATGTAAGGATGTAGAGGCTTGTGTCACTAGGGGTAAGATAGATACTGCCTACAGGAAAATTAAAGAGACCTTTGGAGAGAAGAGAAACACTTGTATGAATATCAAGAGCTCAGATGGCAACCCAGTTCTAAGCAAAGAAGGGAAGGCAGAAAGGTGGAAGGAGTATATAGAGGTTTTATACAAGGGCGATGTACTTGAGGACAATATTATGGAAATGTAAGAGGATGTAGATGAAGATGAAATGGGAGATAAGATACTGCGGGAAGAGTTTGACAGAGCACTGAAGGACCTGAGTCGAAACAAGGCCCCGGGAGTAGACAACATTCCATTAGAACTACTGATGGCCTTGGGAGAGCCAGTCCTGACAAAACTCTACCATCTGGTGAGCAAGATGTATGAGACAGGCGAAATACCCACAGACTTCAAGAAGAATATAATAATTCCAATCCCAAAGAAAGCAGGTGTTGACAGATGTGAAAATTACCGAACTATCAGTTTAATAAGTCACAGCTGCAAAATACTAACGCGAATTATTTACAGACGAATGGAAAAACTGGTAGAAGCGGACCTCGGGGAATATCAGTTTGGATTCCGTAGAAATGTTGGAACACGTGAGGCAATACTAACCTTACGACTTATCTTAGAAGAAAGATTAAGAAAAGGCAAACCTACGTTTCTAGCATTTGTAGACTTAGAGAAAGCTTTTGACAATGTTAACTGGAATACTCTCTTTCAAATTCTGAAGGATGTAGGGGTAAAATACAGGGAGCGAAAGACTATTTACAATTTGTACAGGAACCAGATGGCAGTTATAAGAGTCGAGGGGCATGAAAGGGAAGCAGTGGTTGGGAAAGGAGTGAGACAGGGTTGTAGCCTCTCCCCGATGTTATTCAATCTGTATATTGAGCAAGCAGTAAAGGAAACAAAAGAAAAATTCGGAGTAGGTATTAAAATTCATGGAGAAGAAGTAAAAACTTTGAGGTTCGCCGATGACATTGTAATTCTGCCAGAGACAGCAAAGGACTTGGAAGAGCAGTTGAACGGAATGGACAGTGTCTTGAAAGGAGCATTTAAGATGAACATCAACAAAAGCAAAACGAGGATAACGGAATGTAGTCAAATCAAATCGGGTGATGCTGAGGGGATTAGATTAGGAAATGAGACACTTAAAGTAGTAAAGGAGTTTTGCTATTTAGGGAGCAAAATAACTGATGATGGTCGAAGTAGGGAGGATATAAAATGTAGACTGGCAATGGCAAGGAAATCGTTTCTGAAGAAGAGAAATTTGTTAACATCGAGTATAGATTTAACTGTCAGGAAGTCGTTTGTGAAAGTATTTGTATGAAGTGTAGCCATGTATGGAAGTGAAACATGGACGATAACCAGTTTGGACAAGAAGAGAATAGAAGCTTTCGAAATGTGGTGCTACAGAAGAATGCTGAAGATAAAGTGGGTAGATCACGTAACTAATAAGGAGGTATTGAATAGGATTGGGGAGAAGAGAAGTTTGTGGCACAACTTGACTAGAAGAAGGGATCGGTTGGTAGTGTGGTGTCACCGCTAGACACCACACTTGCTAGGTGGTAGCTTTAAATCGGCCGCGGTCCATTAGTACATGTCGGACCCGCGTGTCGCCACTGTGTGATCGTAGACCGAGCGCCACCACACGGCAGGTCTAGAGAGACGGACTAGCACTCGCCCCAGTTGTACGGACGAGATTGCTAGCGACTACACGTACGAAGCATTTCTCTCATTTGCCGAGAGACAGATAGAATAGCCTTTAGCTAAGTCCATGGCTACGACCTAGCAAGGCGCAGTTAACCACATCTGGAGAGAGTCTCACTTGTATTATCAAGAGCAATGTACAACAAGAAATTAAAGTTAAGTATATGAGAAGCTCCGTTCTTTTCTTTATAGCTTTCATCACGTATCCTGTTTCAGACTTCACGCCAGTCGGCGTGTGTGTACGTGTGCCTTTCGGCTACCCGTCACTGTGGACTGGCTGCCAAATCAGTCCACTACAGGTAGGACGTGTTCTGAGGCATAAAGGGATCACCAATTTGGTATTGGAGGGCAGCGTGGAGGGTAAAAATCGTAGAGGGAGACCAAGAGACGAATACACAAAGCAGATACACAAGGATGTAGGTTGCAGTAGGTACTGGGAGATGAAGAATCTTGCACAGGATAGAGTAGCATAGAGAGCCGCATCAAACCAGTCTCAGGACTGAGTAACACAACAACAACAACAATTTCGTCTTGATAGCTTTTAATTGATTCTTTCGTTGTAGTAACCCTGTCTGTATTATAAACCTTTGTGTCTTTCTTTGTTCTTTATTAGGTAGGAGTTTGACTTAAATTTTAGAGAGGTAATGATCAGAATCAAATTCAGCATTCTTTACTACGTTCACATTCATAATTTCCATTGTACATTTGTAGGAAATAGCCACATGACCTAACTGAAATTCTCCTGACATTGGGTTGGGAGATATCCACGTTTCAGCTTTTCTTGGGAGTTTTCTAAAGAAGGTTGATGTTAGTTTCAGGTGAGAACTTTGACACGAGCTAATTAGCCTCATAACGTTTGTGTTGGTTTTCCTCTGGCCTGGGTGGTCTCCTACTACTTTTCAAAATTTCTTTTCGCTGCCTATTTGTGCGTTGAAGTCGTCTAATGGTAATACGGTGCTCATGTTTGGAATTTTAAATATTTCAGTTACTAACAGTTCCCAGAATTCCTGTGTTTTTGTGGATTTTTCCTGTTTCCTTCATTTATCGGTTCTTGGCAATTAACTAGCGTGTGTACCTCGTTTTTGCGTTTAACTGATTGGGAAGCTACTTCATCAGATCGTTATTTAAATTCTGTGACATTTCCTATTATAATTTTATGAATATAGAAAGCTGTACCCAATAATGGCATCTGATTCATAATTCAGATTGCTGGTTTGCCTTTGAAGATTCTGTAGTTGCTAGTACCTACTACATTTTCATCTAGGAACCTTGTTCTTGAACTTCTAAAATTTGAATTTTGTTTTTCTCTAAATATATTTCTAGTTCTTTCTGTTTACCAATCTTGATTAGAGAATTTACATTGAAAGTACCTAGAAAGAATTTCTTTTTGAATTTTATTTTAGGTTGCTCCGATTGAACGTTCTGATTGCAGTTCTTGGGACTCCCCAGAACCCTTGGTCCCAAAGCATTGCGTCACGCAGTGGTGGATTTCTCTCTCGAGTTAGCACCTGCTGTGGTGCATTCATTTTGAGGACTTGCCGCACTGCAATTGAAACTGTATTACATTTAAAGTAAGGAACTGAATTCCAAGATAAGTTCGGATCGTTAGCCCAAAAGTTGATTTTTTTGTTCTTGATTCACACCACTAGGCTTTTCCATTCTCTCCACCGTTGAGAGTTAAATCAGAGTTCCTATTCCGGCTGCGAAACCGTTGGCCGGGTTTCACCTGCAACCTTAGACATGGTCCCTCACAGGGTACTACATTACAGAACCAGATGGACCCAGGGTTTTTAACGAGGATGCTACAGCTCTCCCTCCTCGTTCCCCACCACTTAGTAGACGGGGCTCCGGGATTGAGACCGGTAATAGCCGAGTTGTAATATATTTTAATATAAATCTAAAGATTTGTTTACATCAATGGCCAGTGCAACGATTTTCTAGATTGGGCATGAGTGGAGGTTAGTTCATGACTCTCACAACACAACTGCTTCTCCTCTTGCTGATTCTGCACCTGGCTGATGCAGAACCGATTTTTTTCTGAATTCGTGCTGATTCTTTTGGAGAGACTTGTTTTCCTACAGCAACATCATAATTTAATACCAGCGATCGGTCAGTACTCCTAGCTGATGATGGATGGCGAAAGGGCTCATGTAGCGCCATTCTAGGTAAGCAATCTCAATAGCTTTTGGTGCTTCATTTTGACAATATGCCACTGAGTGGGTCCCGTCATCAGCACGTCAACACCTACCTAATCCGCCATCGCAAGGATTAGCTAACTTTGAGGAGACACTCTGCAAGTTTTGTGATGTCACTTCCTGCTGTTCCCGGCAGACGAGAAACAGAGGCCCCGCGACGGACTTGTCGCGCCACGCAAGCTACCTTGCCTGACATACATCGGCAACGCTCGCCCACGCCCGGGGCCAGGCGGGAAATCAGTATGTGAATGGAAAGTTCTTCAATTTCCCGTATGTTACCGAGAGCGTGAGTGTATACTGATCAGCCACAACATTATGACCACCTACCTTATAGCCGGTATGTCCACCCTTGACACGGATAACAATGGCGACGCGTCACGGCACGAAAGCAATTAGGCCGTTAGGTGTCGCTGGAGGGAGTTTGCAACACCTCTGTACACTCGAGTCACCTGATTCCCAAAAATTGCGAAGTGGGGAGTGATGAGCTCCCCATATGTGTTCAATCGGTTTCAGATCTGGCCATTTAGGTAGAGGGGAGGGGGTCAGCACATCAATTGGAACCTGCCACTGTGTTCCTCAAACCACTGCATCACACTTCTGGCCTTGTGACGTGTCACATTATCTTGTTGAAAAATATCACTACCGTTGGGAAACATGATCGTCATGAAGTGGTGTATGTAGTCTGCAAGCAGTGTAAAATACCCCCTTCTTGGCCGTCGTGGCGCCTTGCACGATTTCCATTCGACCCATTAATGCTGACGTGAGTGTTCCCAGAGTATGATGGAGCCGCCGCCAGCTTGTCTCCATCCCACGGTACAGGTGTTAAGAAGCTGTTCCCCTGAAAGACATCCGATTCGCGCCCTCGCATCGGCATGATGAAGGAAGTATCAGGATTCATCAGAGCGTGCAATACTCTGTCACTGTGCCAAGGTCCCATGTCGATGGTCATGCGCCCATTCCACTCGTATTTGCCGATGTCGTGGAGTTAACATCGGCACGGGCACCGGCCGACGGCAGAGGAAGCCCATCGTTAGGAGTGTTGGGTGCACTGTGTGCTCTGACACACTTGCGCTCTGTTAAAGCCTGATGTGAGTTTCGCCACAGTTCTCCACCTGATCTGTTTTACCAGTCTGCCCAGTCTACAACGTCCGACATCTGTAATATCTGGACGTGGTTTGACCTTGATTTCGGCACGTGTTGAAGACATCCACCACAGCACTCCTCGAACACCTTACAAGGCGTGCAATTTCCGAAATCCTCGTGCCAAGCCTCTGGGCCATCACAATCTGTCCTCTGTTAAACTCAGATAGTTCAAACGCCTTCCCCATTCCACACACGGACACTGTGCTCACTGCTACTACATGCACCATGTGTATGTTCAAAATGGTTCAAATGGCTCTGAGCACTATGGGACTTAACATCTGAGGTCATCAGTCCCCTAGACTTACAACTACGTAAACCTAACAAACCTAAGGACATCACACACATCCATGTCCGAGGCAGGATTCGAACCTGCGAAAGTAGCAGCAGCCAGGTTCCGGACTAAAGCTCCTAGAACCGCTCCGCCACAGCGGCCGGCGGTGCGGGTTTACGACGTCGTTTACCAAGAGGCAGGTGCTTCCGGTACTGTTACCTGTACCGTCACTGGTGAGAGCTATGAGTGTCTTTTGGGTAACCACGTCCAACAGCATGTTTGTCGGGATGGGATCATTTTTATGCAAGATGGGCGCACCTCCGCACATTGCAAATCCAGTTAAGCGGCTGCTGAAGAGCCATTTCGGAAATGCTAGGATTATCAGCTACCATTTCCCTACAGCCTGGCCGTCCCGATCACCTGAAGTGAATCCGTGTGGCTCCTGGCTGTTGGGCTACCTGAAAGACGTTGTGTTCAGTGTTCCAACTGTGAACTTAGCTGCATTGAAGGTGCGCAATGCGCAACACATTCTGAACGTGATTCTGGAAAGACTTCGATCTGTTGTGGAACATGCTGTTTCTGGATTTCAACTTGCAGAAAACGGTGGACAGCATACTGAACACACATTGCGCCAGTCACATGTAAATTAATAATCCGATTTGAATCTGATCGATGCTTTTCATGTGGTTTTTGGGCTCTTGACAATTAAAAACTAATTTTTTCCCATCCGATGTGAAATGACCTTGCCGCGGTGGATGGGATTACATAACTAAGAGCATCACACCTATACTCCATGCCCACTGAGTAATACAGTTTGTTTAACGTCAAACGAAAACCTTAGGCATTGTTGTATGATTCATTTGTCATTTGCAGTCGACCACTGTTAAATTATGATGCTTTCAGTGCCATCTATTGCTACATCTTGTAACTATTTATTTTTTCTTCTGTCATACGATTCCCCCTTCTGCGATAATATTCCGTTGCAATTTGACGTCATTCTGACCAGTGGTGTCATTTCTAAAGCGGTTTGAAAAGTTAACTTTAATTATAACCACCCTGTATGTAGAACCAACACGAAGCAAGAGCGATCCTACATCTCAAGCAGAAAGCGAGAAGCCATATTGCATATTTGGTGGGTTTTATGTTATACCTTACACGCTAATAATATTTGCCGTTTTTAATCACCAGCACACTCAATGCCTTGAGAACGAGTAGATATTGGTACAATTTGTTGCAATAAAATGACGGTTAATGACATATTGTTGGTTAGTTTTCGTATTTAGTTAATTTCGCCCGTTTCATGAAAAATCGTGTCGTTATTGTTAGGATTTGTTATAGTTAACTATCAGCTAACAACATGGCTACGATTAACGCCTTTTAGAAATCCTTAACAGACAAAGAAGCTCACTGAGTATAGAGCTGCAGTGTGAGCCACTTTACTGAGCAGAGCGTAGTCTGGGAAATCCAGTACTCGATACATGAGGTGATTGATTTAAACTTTACACCAATATGTGCCCTCCTTATATTCTCCTTATTCCCTTAACACCTTTCCTATTATGTGTCATAGTCTCTGTTTAAAATTCTTAATACTACAAAACTGTAATCTACACTCCTGGAAATTGAAATAAGAACACCGTGAATTCATTGTCCCAGGAAGGGGAAACTTTATTGACACATTCACGGGGTCAGATACATCACATGATCACACTGACCGAACCACAGGCACATAGACACAGGCAACAGAGCATGCACAATGTCGGCACTAGTACAGTGTATATCCACCTTTCGCAGCAATGCAGGCTGCTATTCTCCCATGGAGACGATCGTAGAGATGCTGGATGTAGTCCTGTGGAACGGCTTGCCATCCCATTTCCACCTGGCGCCTCAGTTGGACCAGCGTTCGTGCTGGACGTGCAGACCGCGTGAGACGACGCTTCATCCAGTCCCAAACATGCTCAATGGGGGACAGATCCGGAGATCTTGCTGGCCAGGGTAGTTGACTTACACCTTCTAGAGCACGTTGGGTGGCACGGGATACATGCGGACGTGCATTGTCCTGTTGGAACAGCAAGTTCCCTTGCCGGTCTAGGAATGGTAGAACGATGGGTTCGATGACGGTTTGGATGTACCATGCACTATTCAGTGTCCCCTCGACGATCACCAGTGGTGTACGGCCAGTGTAGGAGATCGCTCCCCACACCATGATGCCGGGTGTTGGCCCTGTGTGCCTCGGTCGTATGCAGTCCTGATTGTGGCGCTCACCTGCACGGCGCCAAACACGCATACGACCATCATTGGCACCAAGGCAGAAGCGACTCTCATCGCTGAAGACGACACGTCTCCATTCGTCCCTCCATTCACGCCTGTCGCGACATCACTGGAGGCGGGCTGCACGATGTTGGGGCGTGAGCGGAAGACGGCCTAACGGTGTGCGGGACCGTAGCCCAGCTTCATGGAGACGGTTGCGAATGGTCCTCGCCGATACCCCAGGAGCAACAGTGTCCCTAATTTGCTGGGAAGTGGCGGTGCGGTCCCCTACGGCACTGCGTACGATCCTACGGTCTTGGCGTGCATTCGTGCGTCGCTGCGGTCCGGTCCCAGGTCGACGGGCACGTGCACCTTCCGCCGACCACTGGCGACAACATCGATGTACTGTGGAGACCTCACGCCCCACGTGTTGAGCAATTCGGCGGTACGTCCACCCGGCCTCCCGCATGCCCTCTATACGCCCTCGCTCAAAGTCCGTCAACTGCACATACGGTTCACGTCCACGCTGGCGCGGTATGCTACCAGTGTTAAAGACTGCGATGCAGCTCCGTATGCCACGGCAAACTGGCTGACACTGACGGCGGCGGTGCACAAATGCTGCGCAGCTAGCGCCATTCGACGGCCAACACCGCGGTTCCTGGTGTGTCCGCTGTGCCGTGCGTGTGACCATTGCTTGTACAGCCCTCTCGCAGTGTCCGGAGCAAGTATGGTGGGTCTGACACACCGGTGTCAATGTGTTCTTTTTTCTATTTCCAGGAGTGTATATTGTAATAGTAAAGTGTTTTTATTGACAGTGCCCGTAGGGTATATGTCTGAGTCACCTTTTGCACATATAATATGGCCTTCGAAACTATTAACGAAAGTCCTGCAGAAATTGTAATATAATAAAGATTTCACTGCCGACTAGCACCAATGCAGGCTGTTAACCCACTCTCATATATTTGTGCTCTATAAAAATTTGTATGCTGGTAACATAAAATTATTTATTTGTTGTCATTAAGCATCATTAAGAAAAATCATACACAGCGAGGAATGAAGCTAACAAACAGAACTCGAAAAGTTCACAAAAGACTGAACGCTTCTCAAAAATAGACACAAGGAAAATTATTCTACAACGAATCCTAAGTACCGAAAAGATATTCAATGAAAATATAATAAATGAAAAAACTATAAAAGGAAAAAATTGAACAAATAATGTAACTTTTCTTAATAATTTTTGCTGTTGGTATGTATATAGGTAGCTGGGTACAGGTGTATGAATGTTAAAAAAAGATACGCATTGCCATCCTACTGTATCTAACATTTTTTTTTTCAGCTTCACATTTCCTTAAGGTTGTGGGACTTTCTTATGAAATCTATAGAAATTAATTTCTGTAATATTTGATGTTATGTAAATATAAATGAGCTCTCTGTCAGTAGCGAATTCGTTCGATCTTGTGAACCTCCATTTGCTGATGTCTTAATGTCCGGACATGTACCTTTCCTGATACTGAGATGTTTATTTATGTGTGGCACAAACAGAACAACACAACTAGAATGTGGACAAGGGAGGAAAGTGCGTTTTAATACTGCCAACGGAGGAATTTCAGCACATGTCCATTTTCGTAAGCAAACTGTACGGTTTGGGAGCAAACTAAAGCCGACAACTGCCGCAGGAGACTGCTGAAAGTGCAAACTAATG
Organism: Schistocerca nitens; assembly: GCF_023898315.1. Lineage (NCBI taxonomy): Eukaryota > Metazoa > Arthropoda > Insecta > Orthoptera > Acrididae > Schistocerca > Schistocerca nitens. The sequence continues at coordinate 3,491,339 of NW_026045897.1, forward strand.
TTAACCAGCTCATCCCCTGTACCGAAGGCGCTGTGTGTGGGCCACAGGAAATATGCGCCCTGCAACGAACTCGTGACATCACACTATCCTTCTTGTCTGACATACAGTGCAAGTGCTCTACTAAGTCCGCGGCTAGCTGGGGAACCAGTGCCTCGATGAAGAGCCACACAATGAAGTCCTTAACTTTGTTGATCCATGAAACAGCCTGTCAGTGCTTCACAGCCTGTCTCTGAGGCAAATATTCTGTGCATAGAGCAGTTCAGCAAGAGGGCACCTGTGGACAGGCGAAGAGGCTTTTACAGTACAGGGCGCTGCGAGGCAGGGCTGGCTCAGAGGTAGTTGTGGACTAAAGTGGAGCGGAGTTAACCTGTGACCTACTAGCTTCCAAGGATTTTGTATTCCTGAAACTGTGAAATCAAGTAGACCTACATGCTTTGTGGCGCTATGTTTTGTAACTTGCTTCCTTTCGGTGGGAAGATTAAAGTGCAAATTGACAGAAGAAAAGTAACATATTTATCCTGAGGTGCGGTTGTTCAGTTTTAAAAGCAGTGTGGGCAAGCCTACTTCAGTCTCTTGCCACTTCGTGCTACTTCTTGTGTGAAGTTTCTCCGCTGTTAAATTTAGTCATTGGTCTAACCTAACCTCGTTTGGGGGCTCCTCACTAGACATATACTTTACCAGAAGGAGAGGCAACAACACCTTATCACAAACTATTCATACCATTCTTAGCTCATTCACCTGAATATTTTGTTCCATAGGTCTGTCCTACGTTGAATTCACACCTGACGTTTTGGTTGTGCGAAAAAATTGGTGGTTAATTGTTACATATACTTCGGAGAGAGTATTTGGTGTGTTATAGACATTTTCTGCTCCCATGCTTAGCCTGAAAGTTAATCGGCGCCCGCGTTTAAGGCAATTAGTACTAATTCTTATGTTTTCCAGTATTTATGGTACCGCTCTTATTCTGTAACCGTTCTTTTCTGTACAATTATATTTTAATTTTGGTATAGCTCTTGGAGTACTTGAGCTTTCCTATTTGGAACTCTGATCAGTAAAATTATTTATTGTTCTTTTAAAGTCTAAAACTTAGTTAACTATTTTTGTTCCAATACATTCAAGTTGGTCGTTGGTTTGCCAGTAGCATTTCAGAGTTATTGTTGCTTCGAAGCTCTAACAAAGCCTAAAACCTGTTGCTATGCATAAAAGTGATTGTTGTTCTCACTACCATCTTCTGTGGTAACAGTTTAAATATCCTCTGAAGATAGTATTTCAAATTTTCTTCATGGTTTTAAATAAACTGTAGTATGTATTTTACAATTGGTGCTTAATCTTCATTTGGACGCAGTCTTTCCAACCATTGAACAATCAATAAATCGTAGGAATCGTATCATTAGTCATATGTTATTGAGTGTGTAACTCTATTTAAACGAGCAGCTACGAAGTCATGGGGTGGTCTCACAAAATATCTTGTTTCCGACTGCAGACCATCGCTGCAGCTAGTAAGACCTGTTCTGTGACGTGGTGTGACGCACGCGCCGCAGCCTGCCGTTCTCGTGGGCCTCCTGCCGTGTCGGGGTCAACGGGACATGTGGGCCCTGCAACGAATTTGTGACGTCACACTACTCACCTTGTCCACCACACTTCACGGAGGCTCGGCTCAGGACAGGACAAATCGGAAATCAGTATGTAATTGGACAGGTACCCACTAAAGGCCTTACATCTACATCTACATGGATACTCCGCAAATCACATTTAAGTGCCTGTCGGAGGGTTCATTGAGCCACCTTCACATCCTCTATTACTCAAATTTCGTATAGCGCAGAAAGAACAAACACCTATATCTTTCCGTACGAGCTCTGAATTCCCTCATTTTATCATAGTGATTGTTTCTCCCTATGTAGGCCGCCGTCAAAGAAAATATTTTCACATTCGGAGAAGAAAGTTGGTGTTTTTAATTTCGTGAGAAGATTCCTCTGCAACGAAAAACGCCATTGTTGTAATGATGTTCGTTACAAATCCTGCATCATGTCAGTGACACTCTCTCCCCTATTTCGCCATAATACAAAACGTGCTGCCCTTCTTTGAACTTTTTCGATGTAGTTTGTCAGTTCTATCTGTTAAGGATCCCACGTTGCACAGCAGTATTCTAAAAGAGGATGGAGAAGCGTGGTATAGGCAATCTAGATAGTAAACCTGTTACATTTTATAACTGTCTTACCAATAAAGCGCAGTCTTTTGTCAACCTTCCCCAAAATATTTTCTATGTGTCCCTTCCAGTTTAAGTCGTTCCTAGACACTCAGTCTAATTTACGAGCTTTAGATTAGACTGATTTATCGTTTAACCGAACGGTTTCCCTTTACCACTCGTGTGGATGGACTCACACGTTTCGTTATTTAGGCTCAAATGCCAGTTCTCGCACCATACACATATGTTTTCTAAATCGTTTTGCAATTTGTTTTGATCTTCTGATAAACGACAGCGCCATGTACAAAGAACCTAAGACGGCTACTCAGATTGTCTCCTAAATCGTTTTTAAAAATAAGGAACATCAAAGGGCCTATAACACTACCTTGGGAACACCAGAAATCACTTCTGTTTTACGTGATGGCTTTCCGTCAATTACTACGAACTATGATCTCTCTGACAGGAAATCACTACAAGCCGTTTGTGTGCTACCGTGTCAAAAGCCTTCTGGAAATCCAGAAATACGAAACCAATTTGAAATACCGTTCAATAGCACTCAACACTTCGTTTGAGTAAAGACGAATTTGTGTTTCACAATAACGATGTTTCGTAGATCCGTGTCAACTTTGTGTCAACACACCATTCTCTTCGACGTATTTCGTAATCTTCGAACATAATATTTGTTTCAAAATCCTGCAGCGTTTCGACGTTAATGGTATGGACTTGTAATTTAGTGGCATACTCCTAATACCTTCCTTGAAAATTTTTGTGACCTGTGCAACTTTCCAGTCTTTAGGTATGGATCTTTAGTCGAGCGAACGGTAGTATATGATTGCTAAGTATGGAACTATTGCATCAGCATACTCCGAAAAGAACCTAACTGGTATACAGTCTGGACAACAACACTTGCTTTTATTACATGATTTAAGTTGCTCCACTACTCCGAGGATATCTACTTACTCATGTTGGCAGCTGTTCTTGATTCGAATTCTGGAATATTTACTTCATCTTCTTCTGTGAAGGCCTTAAATTTCTCATGTGGTATCAAGAGCTTACATGCATTTAAACGAGTCGAGGATATTTAAACTCGTCTGAAATAGTTACTCGCTCCCCGGCGGAGACAGTTGCTGGTACTCGTAAGACCGGCGGTGTCACGTGCTGTGACACGCGGGCCACGGACTGTCTTTCTGGTGGGCCTCCGTGCTGTGTCTCGTGGCGCCGGGTATCCCGTGCACGTCAACGTTAGCTGCCTCGCCCCGCGTGACGACGGCGTCCCCAGTCTCTGTAGCGCTGTCGAGTGATGGAGCCTCACTGTAATTGAATCGCGGCGCGGGCGGACATGCAGGCGGGCAGTTTACAGCGCCCCGTACCTCCAAAGAAAGCCCGCCCACAGGACCCGCCGCGCGCGCGGCCGGTGCGTGGCGGTGCATTAGCGGAGTGCTGTCTGTGCCCCTGCGGGCCGCAGCGCCGGCTGTTCGCCGCTGCTCGCCTCCTTGCGCGACACGGAAATTAGGCTGAGTGGAACGCCGGCCGCTCCCCGGGGAACCCCCGCCGCACTTTACGAGCTTGTTTTCAACTGCCGGGGCCGCCATTGTGCCGCTTGGCGCTCCGATCACGTCCGCCGCGAGGCCGCTCCAGCAGTTCCAGGGGGCTCTTCCAGCTCCACGACGTCCAACGAGTAAAGGGGAGCCTCCAATCTCTATCCTTCGTTAACTTCTTGACATCGGTCCTATCTTTAGACGAGGACGCGCTCTGACAATTCTGGGGCGTCAGATAGCGCACGTTAGCGGCACAGGAAAACACACACTATTTGCTCATCAGCAGTGTTCCCCACGGTACTACCCAAAAGTAATCGAACATCGCAGTGTAATACTAAATTATACACCTGATGTCACGAAAGATTGACCTACCAATGTATGGTATTTGGGCTGGAGATATAACCAAACAAACCTTTATAACGGAAGAACTCGACGGACTATGTTGTTATGTTGTTGGGTAAACACACAATCGATAGAGACGCTCTGCAAGATGCAGTGATCACCATTTCGTGTACAGCTGTGTGTTCCGTGGCGCAAGTGCGCCGGTAACGCGGCGCGCCTCTCTCGACATGTTAGCGAACTGCGCGCAGTTCCACAGAAGCCTCGTGACGTCATTTTTCAGCCGGATGCTGCCCCTCCTCCCACCCTCTCTATCGTGAGGATGTTACTACATTTCTCCACGACACGTTTTCTGAGCGTTTCCTCGATCTCCCAGTCTGACTGCGATGGATGCATGAGGCTTTATCAAGGACATTGTTTACAGAACAAAGATTCGAGACCTGGAAGATTTAAGACAACGGATCTATGCCAGTTAGCGATCTTGCTTATGAACATGTAGGGAGAAGAGGACTACTGTTTCGATATCTGTCAACCTACAAATGGTGTCCACATTGAACTGTATCAACAAACACGAAAACATTTCAGCTTCTGTGTCTATGTCGGACGATTAAACTTATAAATCTTAGTTGGTACTGAAATACGAAGAAGGGCTTCAGGTTACCTCTAGCGCAGATACCCTGTACAAAATGGAGCAGAGAGTATTCCATTCTCAGTACAGAAGCTACAAGCTAACCTCCATCCGAAGAGGTCTCGGAAGATTCAACGGTACCGACCGACAGCCGTGTCACCCTCAGGTAACTGGCGACACTGGATGCAGAAATGGAAGGGTATGTGGACAGCACACCAGTCTCCTGGCCATTGTCAGTTTCCGAGACTGGAGGTCACCAATTAGCCTCACAGGGGATGAGTGCACCCTGCTTTCCAACAGCGCCCAGTAGACCCGGACAGTCACCGACGCTTAACTTCCACAGTGTGACGGGAAGCAGTGTTACCACCGTGACAAGGCTGTTGCCCATTAGAGAAGCATTAACAGTGTAATGAACAAGTCAGGGTAGCTCAATGACTTCAAACACAGGGTAGCGATGTGACGTCACCTGACTAACAAATACATCAGTGACATTCCAACCCATCTAAAGCTCTCCAGGTCGACTGTCCATGGTGCGCTTGTGAAGTACAATTTAACAGGAAAAAGCACAGCTAAACCAAGTATGGGCAGAACTTATGTACTGACGAACTGGGATTGTCGAGTGTTGTGGAGGGTAGTTGTGCTACCAGCAGTCCAGCTGGCACAGTGGCTGAGTTCAGGAAGTTAAAAATAATGTGGTACAATGGTGCAGCAGCACCTCATGAGTCACACGTTTCTGTGGCCGGAACAGAGCGGCTTCCACTGCGAAGTGGATAACTAGAAAAGAGTGATTTCGAGTCATGCAACACACTACAACCTATCGCATACTGATCGAAGGGTTTGAGGGTGCCAAATGGGTGGAGAACGTTATCTGCCATCACTGTGTAACACCAACAGCGAAGAAGGGGGGGTGTGGTGTACAGTACGGTGGTGTTTGTCGTTGTTGGGCGGTGGTCCCGTTATTCTGCTTGAGAAATTGATAGATACGGAATGATACGAACACATTTTAAACCATTGTGCACTGTGCACATACACGAACTGTTCGAAGACAGTGATTGTTTGTATCAGCGTGTCAGTGGACCCTGTTGCAAAGCAGCATCTATGAGGCAGTGGTTTGTGGAAGATGACAGTCCTGAAATTGTCTGGCCAGCCCAGAGCCCCAACCTAAATAGAATGGAACATCTTTGGAACGAGTTAGAATTTCGACTTGGCTTCACACCCTGACATGTAGCATCTGCAATTCTTCTGGTTTCGAGTCTTGAGGAATGATGGGCCGCCATTCCACCATGGAAATTCAGACGCTAGATTCAAAGTGTCCGCAGCAGAGCTCAAGCTGTCGTAAAGGCGAATGCTGGACACACCACGTCCAATAATAGGTGTCCAGATACATTCCATCAGGTAGCGTATATCCCAAAGGATACGTATAAAAGCATCAAACAAAAGTTATACTCTCTCCGGGTGGTGGTGAAGAATTCGATGCAAAAGGATCTTCTTTGAGTCCACTCCTGTTCAAACTGATCATCAGCTATATCACACAACAGGTACAGAGACCAGTTCCACAGACTCTCTTATATGCTGACATCATTGCTCCGGCAGCAGACACTCTACCACAAGTTCGATAAGGCGTTAGTGCTTGCAGTACGGGGCTAGAACGTAGAGGACTTACGGCTGGACGCAAATAGAGTACATGTATTGCAACTTCACAAGAACTGGCCACCAAATGAAATCCATAGCTACACCCATACAATGTGCTTACAGCAACATGCAATGAGTTACTCTCTGACTCGTAGCTCTGACCAGTAATAACATCCACAGCTTCAACGAATAAAGACAATGAAAACCGTATTAAAACTGGGCAATGGAAACGTAGGTCAGCAGCAGTAACCATTGATGCAAAATTGGCTGACAGAGTCAAAGGAAATATCACAAAGGAGCAATAAGACCAGTTATAATTTATAGTTTAGAGTTCCCGGCCACGCACAAAGTAGACAAACGGAAGTTCTGGATTTCAGAGACAAGAATGCTGCGCCGGAGGAGTGGTCGTAAAGGATGGAGTAGGAACCAGTCACGTCCGAGGCTCGTTTAAGGTGGCAACATATCGTAAAAGCTTCCCAAGAATCACCTATGCTTGTATAGGCTATGAACCTAACCATGGCATGAATTATAGTTGACATAAAAGAACCGAAAGGAGAACTCAGACACACGTAGAGAATATAGATTAGGACCTGGAAACGATACGACAGCACCCTGAAAAGGGGCAATGCCTTCATAATGGTGTAGCAAGACTAGGAGGAAGACAACTTTGTAGATAGGCATCCACAGCTACGAGTAGTCACCTTGGGTATCAATAAACCGCTTCAGGTGTATTTAGCCTGTTATTTTTAGATCACTACCTGTATCATGGCACCAAAAGTCACATCTTCAGGTGAACATATAACTAACGCATTATAGCTAGAAAGGTCGGAAATTTGAACCGGCTCTCTTCCTTTGCGATAACGCTAGTCTTCCAAATATAATGCGTCACTTGCAATGATTACCCCATGCAGTACATCGGACAAACTAGCAGGAGATTTAATACCATCTATAAGGAACATGTTAAGGTTTCTAGCTCAGAATCTGCATTGAGTACCCACTTTCTTGAGCAGTGGCAGTCCGTCACCGACCTCCCTCGTAACTCAAGAATTTTACATTGAGAAAACAAGGGCTACCGTTTAAGCATCTTCGTAGAAGATGAAGTTATGAGATCCATTACTCGTGTTCCTCACCAAACCCTGAATGAACAAATTGAATTGAGGCACCGAAGCATTCTGGCAAATTTCGACTGCCTAAATTAATTTACTTAATACTCTGTACTTACTTTACCTAGTTCCCTTGGTTCCCCTGGGTCATCCAATTTTCCTTCGTCCCTCGTCCCCACCATACACTTATGCATTCCCCTTATTACTTTCGGTTATGTACTGAAAACTGTGCCCTCTGAAATTTGCGCCCAGTGAAATATACGCCCAGTAATGATTGAGAAAGGGTCCACTAATCCCATTGCCCAGCAGGTGAGAGAGGTGAGGGATGCTACCTAGAAGTTTCTCAGCTCGTATTTTGAAGTGAACTGAGGAGGTCAATGTTAAGAGTGGATCGACAACTTTCTACAAGAAATCGATACACATTGCAAAACCATGGAACATACATCAGATGCTGTTTCATGTCGTAGTCATTTGATTAAGACTTCAGAAACGGAACTTCCCACAATTATACATAAACCAGTTGACAATTATGAGATTCCAGTACACGGTATCGTTTCAGAAATTTCGCGACTGGGAAACTGTTCCCATTTTATTTTGGCCCTATGATTTCTCTTAACTTTGTGTGTTTCGATAGTGTTTTGTAACTGAATTCTTTTTGTCAAAAGTCAGATTAATTAAGAATTATCTTGGGCCTACTATGAGTCAAGCACAACCGTCTAACTTCCAGCCAGCCAATAAAAATGGGTCAGCTAAATATATAGTTATTGAAGAGACAGTGTCAAAGTTTGCAGCCGAGAAAAAAGGAAGAAATTCTAAGTTACGTGCTAGTGATCTGTCACTAAGGAGATCTTTGGCTACTTGTCTTGTTTCCTTAATAATCAGTTACACTGTGTGTGTTTCTTTAATGTTCATTACTTAATCGTTTTCATCCATAAAAATTTGTTTGTGAAGTAGTTAACATTATACTTTTTCACGTATGTGAAAAAACTCCTAGACATAAATGTTGTATTTTGTGTTTTGTGAGGTCGGAAATTCGGGTGAGGTGGAGGGGCGACAAATTAAAGGTCTGCACCGGGTACCAATCTACCTAGATACGCCACTGAGTAAACGTCAGTCTGAACCAGAGTAACACACTGGATGTGTAGGTGACAAAATTGGGAATTCTTTGTACAGTTCTGTAAAAGTTCGAAATTTATTGCAGCAAATATCGCCAAGACAATCAGCAATATTTAAAAAATGTTTGTGTGTCTTAGAAGCTTTATGAAGTAAATGACAAGTTCACTCGCAGAAACAAAAAAAATGGCCCTGAGCACTATGGTTATCAGTCCCCTAGAACTCAGAATTACTTAAACCTAACTAACCTAAGGACATCATACAACACCCAGTCATCACCACTAGGCAAGGAAAATGCCTGACCCCGCCGGGAATCGAACCCAGGAACCCGGGAAGCGAGAACGCTACCGCACGACCACGAGCTGCGGACTCACGGAAACAGTTTCCATTCCATTTACATGTTTGATTTTAGCTTAGTATATCTCCATTCATCGTCATAACAACCTAGCGAACACAATTTTTACGTTTGGTGTTTTCTGTCACTCCTATTGTTATTACCTTTAAGAGATTTAGCTTTCTCTCAGATATGTGGTTACAGGAGAGGAAGGAAGCAAACGTGGCTCCTTAAGAAACACTCCCAGCACCTTGAATGTTCTGAGAAACCATGGAAAACCAAATATGGTATGGCCGGGCATAGAACTGAGCACAGGTTTTTAATAACAATCAATTTCCGTCACACTTTATCCAGGCTTTCGACTAGCTAAGCGTCAAAAAGAAATTATTGTGGCGTGTTTAAAGTCAGGTTATAAGCATCACCAATATATCTTTCTTTAACCTTTTTATTTATGACTTGCTATTTTCATTTTGTACATTTTTTATCTGTATACATCTTCTGATAAATTTAATCTATTTTTTATAAGTAGGAGATAGCTTTCATGCAAGCCCTGATCTCACAAACCTCTTCGTACATTATTACTACTTTTGTCAACCTTTCATCCTGTTTTATGTAGACTGCTCTCTCCCTCTCTCTCTCTCTCTCTCTCTCTCTCTCTCTCTCTCTCTCTTTCTTTCGCTCTCTCTCTCTCTCTCTCTCTCTCTTTTCGTTTACCTTTCATACTCATCTCTTACCTCAGAAGAGCCCACGTTGCCTTTTCTGCTCCTCTTTTCATACACCTAATTACGTCACTGATTTTAGGATTTGGTTTAGCAACCATGTTGTTAATTTTGTAGTGCCAGCCTTCTACAGCGTTGGTTGCTCGACGGTGCCAGTTGTAGCAACTCCAAAGGTTGTTAGGGGTTTATTGACTTTCCTACAAAGTAGTCGAAAAGCTCAGAAAACTTGGGGATATCCGTTGCCTGTGAATATATTTCGAGCCAGCCATCACATTCATCCTCAGGCCATAGAATCACCAGCGCAGCACAAATGCGAATTTGTTATCTCACATCTTCATTTTCTTTGTATTCGTAAGTAAGTCCTAGATCTTGCAATTTTCTCCGGAGAGACTTTAAAATGGAAATAACACCCATACACTTTGGCTGTCGACAATACAACTTCAATCGCAGAAATCGCTACTGATCCGAAATCTACAGTCACGTTTGGAGGTTTCCATTCTAGAATATTTTCCACCAAATGTCGGAAAAGATGTATGTATGTCTCATTTCTTTTGTTTGGCAATAATGCAAAGGCAACTGCATAGATGATTGTTTCATTATTTGTACTCTCAAAGTCGGCGTGAATAGTGTACATCTGCGAAAACCATTTGTTACAGCAATTGAACGTACCACCCCTAAAAAAATGTTGTTTTCTGCTTAGAGACTCTCTTCGTTCTGTTCCGCTAAAAACTATTACCTTTTCTCCTAATTTGTTGTGATTTTGCCCGCTGATAGTATAAAATAATCTTCGTTGCTTACTGCTCCGGCATTTTAGTGACTAAGTCGTACCCTCGATTTTGCAGGCAACCAAGATCCTAGCAATATATTTTGGAAACAGAAGTGTCTTCCTGTGGTGCGCTTTTTTCAAATAGTCCAGTGTCCTCCTTACTTCCAACTGAGCATCATCCAGAGCTCTACATTAATGCTCGGAAAAAAAACACACAATCGAATCCTCGGTTTCAAGTGGTTTGCTTTCTGTCTTGAAGAACACCACATCAGAGCCACATCTTTCGTTCTTTTCATAGTGTAAGAATATCATTCATAGTGGCAACATGGCTTAACACGAATTGACGTTGAAACTTCTGTATCAGAAGTATTGTCACAGAAATGCACAAGTCGCAGCTACATATTCTAAAGATTTTAAAGTGTTAAGGTTTACTTAGTGGACACTCTCGACAGGTCTGTTTCATTTCCTTAATATGTTCATTTGTTATTCTTATTTTGAATCATTAAACCTTCAAGAATTCCTTTAGGTTAGCACAACTTACAGGCGTTACTAATAAAAATAAATTTCAATATTATGTTTTACAGATTGTTCTTCAAAGTAAGTTTTTGTACTTGTTATCCCAATTCGAGTGTCCCCCAGAGAGCCAACGATCATTCGATTGAGTCCGCGCATCAGAAGCACGGACAGCAATTGTTGGGTACAAAGTCTCAAGCATTTTAGCTCTCATGCTTCAGTTACACGTCGGTTATAGAGCAACAAGGACATCAGCGCATTTTGTTAGTGCAGACTGCCTACAACAGAATCAAGTGTTCACTAAGGATCAAACCTATTGTTCTCTTTTGATTGAAGGTAATGATGTCTTGGGGGTAAACCTTCCTTTTCACTGACAGGTCCTTAACCTATTGTTCTCCCACCCGTCCACCTCCCCCTCCTCCACCCAAACTTTCACGAAACGCCCAACCTACCCCACTCCCTCTCGCAGATACAGGTATACCTTCAGGTGTAAGTTATTCGAAGAGCCCCTCTCACTCTTAAGCAGTCTGATTGACTGCTTAATTAAATTGATCAATTAATTAACTCTTTCCCCTCTGGTAATTCCTGCAATCCACCTCTCCGCCTCCCCTCTCTGTGCTGGAGGGGAAGGTTCTAATGACAGGAAGTTCAATTACTTAGCAGAACGTGTATTGTTTATTTATAAAAAAAATTCAGTTTCCAGGGGTTGGATTACTATTGCTGATCATTCACTGCTGTTCAGGAAGATGCAGTTCTTGTAAGAAGCAATTACATTGACCGATTTTTTATTCTGATTGCGCAAGGAATACCTTCATGAAATACCCATCACATATGTGATCGTGAAACTTGCGCCATCCACCGGACCACAAAGACCGCCACCCACGCAAGCCGCCGGCTGGTGTGGCCTTGCGGTTCTAGGCGCTTCAGTCTGGAACCGCGTGACCACTACGGTCGCAGGTCGAATCCTGCCTCGGGCATGGATGTGTGTGATGTCCTTAGGTTAGTTAGGTTTAATTAGTTCTAAGTTCTAGGGGACTGATGACCACAGATGTTAAGTCCCATAGTGCTCAGAGCCATATGAACCACGCAAGCCGCCGCCCACACCACGCCAGCGACAGCCTGAGAAGTGGCCACACGACGAGTAGGTATCCTCGTGCGCCCAGTGAGTGAGATACCGGATGTCACACTAATCGTTGAACAAAAGCATCCGAGAAATGCCTGTCGAAACACCTGCTCTTTCTAGGTTCTCCTCGTGTCCTATCACGCCTGCACACTGTGTCGGTCGAGGTCGGACTACACCGCAAACAAAGCAGTATTTGCCCGGTAAATGTCTGTGGAATACCTACGCACGGGAGACACCTTCCTTCTAAAGCAAATTCCTGACTGAGAATTGATTCCGCCATGACCTGCTGTCTGTGCTGGAGAGAAAGGATCTCACAACAATAAATTCGATTCTAGAGCATATAATATATTGTTTCTTTATAAGATTCAACTTTCAGGTCCTGGACCTCAATTTTACTTGATCAGGAAAGCTCACATCCATCAAACACTTGTCCTAAGTACATAATTACACCGAGGCATATTGAAGCTATCGTCTTATCGGAAAATTTGTATTTGTGCGCTCACCTTGACGTGCAGGGATCGACTGAGCTAGTACACAGGGTCACCATTAGAGGACGTGCCAGCCTCACTACCCCTCGCCCACTGCGCACCCCTTCCAGAAAGAATTTTTAGGAAAACAACTCACACTGTACTGAAGAACAAGAATCTCACAACACGAAATTCAGATCAAAGTCAATAACATATTGATATATATATTTTTTATTTAATCACTTTGCAACCGCCCACCCTTGCTCCGAATGACGTAATAATGACGAGGGAATGGAATGAAGTGCGATTGAGTAGCCAGCGTATGGGCTCTCCCGCGCGTGTGTGTATCGTCAACGCACCACCACGAAAATCACAACAGTCCAATGTCCTAATTACAGATACCATTACTAAATACTACCGACCGTAGAGAGGATATCAGCCTCCTTTCATCTCATGGCCCCCAAACAAAGCATCAAATGGCAGCATTCTGTTGATCAGCAAACTCCAGATGCGCTTCCTGCCTCTGTCCCCTCCAAGAGTCCACTCCATGCTTGTCTGTGTGAACCTACGTCTCCAAACACGAAGATGAAGGTTTTGAACTCACCACAGAATGCGGTTTTCCTGTTGGCTAATGCTTGAGACAAAAGAAAAGCTGACGCAATTTCTATCTCAAAAATAGAGTGAAATAATCCATTTGCAGGACCATGCCAAATCAATTGTTCAACAATTTACAGCAGTCAAATAGTTCGCTTGAAACACTCACTTCCACCTTACGAACATCCATCTCCGTAATAAAACGTATTTTCAAGTTTTGTGTATCACATGCAAACACTATGCAAAGCAAATAATGAAATTTACCCCACAAGTAGATCGTAGCGCTAAATACATCTAAGGTCTTGTACACACCCACCTCCACCACAATGTTTCCACTAAACGTATCTGGTGAACAGAAATGCAAATTCGGCATCATGTAGCACGCCCGACTTGCTGTTGGGCATACTCTTGTTCACTGTAGCATCCCGACAATGCCTACCTGCACCGAAAGCATGTGTTCACGCAGAACAACTATCGGAAACAATAAATTGATCAGTCGAGAATTTAACGCCGCGATTGTACTTTTAAAAGTACTATGGACTTCCTAAATTGATTCTCTGCTACATTCAGAAGGACAGAGGAAGGTCCTACTGTGTGACAGAATACAGACAACAGCAAATACCACTGCAAGTCAGAGTCCTCTATGATGCATCGAGAAGCACTAAACAAAACACACTTATGCCACGACCCAGCCTGTAGCAATAAGCTGTCATGGCTGGATGTCAGAGAAACACTCACACGTCCCGGCGCACTCCTGTCCTCAGGTCCCATGCACACCGCCAGCGCCGACGTAAAGAGGTCAGTGAAAACTTCTACCGCGGCCGCAGTTGCAGGCGTGGGTGTGCGGGTATGCCAGGGTGCACCACCCCCGGCAATGGAGTTATGTTCGAAGATACAAGAAATCGGACAATACACGCGTTTTCACTTCGCTAAAGTATCGTTACTTGTTGTGAAGATCCCGTACAGGACTAGGGCATAGACTATATTCCCTCCAAGTATTCTTTCATCAAGTAGAAAAATATCTTTCCTTATCTGTCAACTCATGTGTCACAGGACTAGAATATTAAAGTAACGTTTGGCTCATGACGGACTGCTGAGACCTACCACTTTCACAGGACGCCCCCTGACTTTCGAACTCTCTCTTAAGGTAACCAAATGTCTCGCCACGTACCAAGCCTCTTGAGGTAACCGCACAGAGAAGTTGTAAATGTGACTGGATGCATTTGAGTACAGTGCTATACTATGCCGCCCGAACACAAAAACAGGTTTTGGCAGCTGTACTATATTTATAAGCAATTTTATAATATGGAACGAGAAGTGATGTCATGATCACATGGGTAGAAGTGACATAAAATTATGGATAATATGTATAAATTGAAGTAAAATACGTCAGAATCCGGGGGAAATTGAAGGAGTGCTTGCATGTCTTCTGCTTGTTGCAGAACAATACCTGTACGTACATGGGAACGAGTCTGCGGCAGTAAGAGGAATGTGAGAAAATGTTGACATGGAAGCACTCTGAACGAGGGAAAGAGTCATTTTTATCGTGGAGGCCGCATTCTACTGTATGTCTGTTGAGGTAATACTGACACACATAAGCTGGCTGCTGACTTTGATGCTTTCCTTGAAAAAAGAGAACCATCTGCCTCTAAACTTACTTGCATGTGCGTTAAAGGATCACCGAGAGTGGTTTAAGTGATAGGCTGAGAAGGAGTTGTAACGAGGTATGATTTAATGGTAGACTTACGATGCATTCTAGAGAGAGAGGAATATGTTGCTGCAGGTGATCTGACCATTTTTTCCGTTGTTCTGTCGGGATTCATTAGTTGTGTGTAATAACCTGCAAGGGATGTGTGTTCTGTGTGTGACTTAGAGCACAGTCTACTTGCGATCATTAACAGGAGTGGACTTCCATCTCATTTGTGGTGAAACGTATCTATTCTGTTTCAACACATTCCTCGAGGCGAACGAAGATTTATGCAATGTACTCCATTCCCCTGTCGCATCTGGGGAATAAAAACGAGTCTTAAGTTTTATAATTGCAGTGGTTCTAAGCTAGCAACAGGTGTTTGCAATCACCGTGCTTGACAGACGTCCTCTTTATCGAGTTAGTGGCGGCATGACATGTAATTAAAAATGCAAACACTGCTGCTATGCATTTGTCTCTTTTTTTATAAGATGCATTATTCGTTACTAACGATCATTTTATATACCACTGGTGAGAGCATAGTTTAATTCCCGAACTGTGATCATATGTGAACAGTGGGCGCTATACACCTTTGGAAAGCTACATTGTGCATGTATCACAAAGAATCGATGATGTAAGGAAGTAGTATTTTTCATTTTACAGTTTGTGAACATTCTTTATCGTAGACAAACCTGTAAGGAGAATGTATGTCATGCGTTCGAAATATATTTCTTACATTGTGATAGTAGCAGCGTTGTGTTCCACACAAATGATAGGTCAGATATTGCACCGCTCAAACATTATAGCACGCTTTAAGTGCAGAACCTTGTAGCCTTATGAGTGTATGTGTTTACTTTCTCTCTTACCAATACCTTCTTGGTATTGACCCAGACACTAGAACAATACTTTAAAATTGTTGATTTACTTAGAATGCTCCGTCATGCATAAAAACCACTCGTTTCTCTTGATTCTTAACTTTCTGCTATTATATAACAACACTTTCATATCTACTGCTATACATCGATAAGATGTGCTAACCTCCTCGACATGCGCACATATGGAGAAATCTTCTACTCTTGGATGGATGCGGAACAGCAATTACGGGCTCAGCTTGTCTATTCCTTCACGAGACGCAGAATGCAGCGGCCTACTTCTGGTCATCTGCAGATTAAATCGGTGACAGTGCTGCAGGGAGGGTTGATCAAAGACAACGTGCAGAGATGTTTCAGTCTCTAACTTATCCTAAGAATGTGAGAATGCCTTGTGACTCCCATCCACATAGAGAAAGACCGTAAATTACTCACTATGCTCGAAGTTCTAGAAATTTGTAGATCACTTTGTAGTATTATTTGATGTATATGTTCGACAATTAACAATGAATGGACATACTACATAGTCGTCTATCTACATTCACAATGGTACTCACAAAGTAGATGACGGTCGGTTTAGGGATGATACAGAAATTGGGAAACGTGCTACCGCATCACTGGTCAGAGTTGTAAAATCTGGTAGAACTGTTAAAATTGATCGTGATGTTTGTTATAACAGTACGTCAATGGTGTCTTTTCTGTCCCATCCATCCACTGGTACGCTGTTGACTGACATAGCTTGTTTGAGATGGAGACAGTCTTGGTGGAGGGGCAACACTTTCCAGAGATGGCCAGCACTGAAACAGTGATTGCATGCATGACTGCAATATGATGAATAAATCGAAATGGAACACCGAGCCATCAGCTATCCCGCCACTGTGGAAGATGAGTTTAAATGTAGAGGTCGTCAATCACCTTCAGACTGCAGTATGGAGACGTTCCACAATGCCACAAAACTCTTCCAGTTTCCTTATGTTGTGACTGTCTTATTTCAATCATCCAGTGTGGGTGTTGTGGGAGCGGCAGCAGCAGCGTGATTTACACCATGCGACGTCCAGTTTTTTCTCAGAACCATTGGATCAAAATGTGTTAATGTCAGTTTAGAACCTGACTCAGACCTCGAAGTCGTAGAGGAAAAAACAAAATGTTTGGCGGTGTGCAAAGCATGTTACTGCAGAAAAAAGCAATGTATCAAACAAAAAACAGCGGCCCTCTCTCGCGATTTATAGTCTGTGGGATACCATCCTCCCACAGTACAGGTGCTGAAACTATACACTGTTCGGTGCAAGCGACTTCGATCCCTGGCCACCTGCTCCAGTGGATCAGTACCTGTATATTTAATGGGGCGGCGCGTGTCCTCGATGCCGGCACATAGAAGATTTATTTTCGATGTATATATAGTTCTCTGTCCGATGAAGTTAGCGCAGCTTTATGGTTAGTAGTTTTTTATTCTATGTTTGATGGTACAAAATAACGATTACAGAATGTTCGGGTGACAAACGTGAATGCACCCTGAGAGACGCAGATCTCCTTCAGACTGTATTACCTGCATGACGTGGAGTCTAATTAATTTTCCCGATACGAAACATCACCGTAACTTTTTTGAATTGCAATAGTGGAAATAAAAGGTTTAACAGTCACTGGCGTAAACATGACGTCATTCAAAAAAATTTACATGACTGTGAATCCCAGTTATGAAAAGTTAATTAATCACCGTAGCTGTTCGTACTGTCTTTTATACTACCTTGTGTTGCAGGAGAAAGCTTCGTTTTGGCGCTGACCGTACACATCCTACACCACTGACAGAGCTACGACAACATGTTCCCACTTCCATCAAGTAGTTGAGACACAGTCCTGCCGCACTAACTCAGCTAGGCTGCTTCTGCACGGATTGCAGAATGTGGCAGATATAGCGCTCTCTGTCTTCCGTTCAGTTCCGACTTAAACTGGGACGATCATATGGACAAAGCCGCAGCGTGGCAGGGAC
The DNA here is from genome assembly GCF_023898315.1 of Schistocerca nitens. Lineage (NCBI taxonomy): Eukaryota > Metazoa > Arthropoda > Insecta > Orthoptera > Acrididae > Schistocerca > Schistocerca nitens. Next base: position 3,508,936 of record NW_026045897.1, read on the forward strand.
AGAGACTGAGGAACAGTTATAAGATGCATAGGGACTGTCTAAAACTGCATTGGAGTTTTGCTGTAGCTGATAGGTTCGAAAAAGGTCACTGTTTCGGAATATGAGTGTGGCACGAATATTATTCACAGGTGGCTATAATCACTAAAAGACGTCTCCACAGAATCCAACGCAAGAATGTGGTTGAATGAACAGAGTAGATTCCAAATCGCTCACAACGTTTCTACCAGAAATCGTTACACTATCAGTGCCTCTTGTGTGTGCCTGCAGAACCAAGACTTTTTAGGCGCGGTGATGGTAACATAGTCACTGTTATCATCTTTTTAATTGTGCAGTCCTAACGTGTAATGTATGCTGACAGTAGAAGAACACTTGTGTGGTCAGCTTCAAATGTCGGTTCTCAACCGTGTTCCTCGAAAAGGACATCGTCTTCCCTCCAGGGATTCTCATTTGAACTACCTGGCGAGTGTAACCCGACTACAAGAAAAGATCATGCAAAGTGATTCTCAAGAACAATTTAATTAATTAACTTATAATTTAATATCAGTGGCATGCCGCCTGGCGGGTATAGGCGATGGCTAGGGCACCACAGACATGATTCTTCACTTGGGATGTTTTTCAACGATATTTGTATCGTCCAGCTATGGAGGAAGAGACCACCATCGTAATAAAACCAGATGTCTTACCGAAACGTAAAATAAAACTTACAATTACAACTTCTCTGTGGTGTTACCTCAAGAGACTTGGTACGTGGCGAGACATTTTGTTACCGTCACAGAGAGTTCGAAAGTCAGGGGGCGTCCTGTGAAAGTGGTAGGTCTCAGCAGTCCGTCATGAGCCAAACGTTACTTTAATATTCTAGTCCTGTGACACATGAGTTGACAGATAAGGAAAGATATTTTTCTACTTGATGAAAGAATACTTGGAGGGAATATAGTCTATGCCCTAGTCCTGTACGGGATTTTCACAACAAGTAACGATACTTTAGCGAAGTGAAAACGCGTGTATTGTCCGATTTCTTGTATCTTCAAACATAACGCCATTGCCGGGGGTGGTGCACCCTGGCATACCCGCACACCCACGCCTGCAACTGCGGCCGCGGTAGAAGTTTTCACTGACCTCTTTACGTCGGCGCTGGCGGTGTGCATGGGACCTGAGGACAGGAGTGCGCCGGGACGTGTGAGTGTTTCTCTGACATCCAGCCCTGACAGCTTATTGCTACAGACTGGGTCGTGGCATAAGTGTGTTTTGTTTAGTGCTTCTCGATGCATCATAGAGGACTCTGACTTGCAGTGGTATTTGCTGTTGTCTGTATTCTGTCACACAGTAGGACCTTCCTCTGTCCTTCTGAATGTAGCAGAGAATCAATTTAGGAAGTCCATAGTACTTTTAAAAGTACAATCGCGGCGTTAAATTCTCGACTGATCAATTTATTGTTTCCGATAGTTGTTCTGCGTGAACACATGCTTTCGGTGCAGGTAGGCATTGTCGGGATGCTACAGTGAACAAGAGTATGCCCAACAGCAAGTCGAGCGTGCTACATGATGCCGAATTTGCATTTCTGTTCACCAGATACGTTTAGTGGAAACATTGTGGTGGAGGTGGGTGTGTACAAGACCTTAGATGTATTTAGCGCTACGATCTATTTGTGATGGATATTTCATTACTTGATCTACACAAGGTTTGAAGGTGACAGTCAAACGTTGAATATATGTTTTCTTAGGAAGAAGAAACATTGTAAGGTGCAAGTGAGTGTTTGAAGAAATCCATTTGACTCCTGTAAATAGTTGAACAATTAATTTGACAGGGTAGTGCAAATGGATTATTTCACTCTATTTTTGAGACCGTCAGTTTTCCCTTTGTCTGCAGTATCTTCGTGTTTGGAGACGTTGGTTCACACAGACAAGCATGAAGAGGCTTCTTGGAAGCGACAGAGGCAGGAAGCGAGACTGTAACTTGCTCATCAACAGAATGCTGCTACTTGATTCACTGATGACAGACACACATGCGGAAGAGCCCAAACGCTATTATATCGCACTTCATTCCATTCCCTAGTGATTATTATGTCATGAGGAGCAAGGGTGGATGTTGCACCCATGATGTCTGCTCAAGTGGGGGAATCCCATCTTCCACGAAATGATTAAACAAGAAATATGTATCAATACGTCATTCACTTTGATTTGAATTATGTGTCATGAGATCCTTCTTTTCCCTCACAGTGTGAGTCTCTTTCCACCAATTTTTTCTGGGACAGGTGGTGAGTGAGGGGGCGAGGGGTAGGGGAGGGTGCAGAACCTTCTCTAATGGGGACCCTGTGCGCTAGCTCAGTCGATCCCTGCATGTCAAGGTGAGCGCACAAAGGCAAATTTTCCAATAAGATGACACCTTCAATCTGCCACAGTGAAATTATGTACTTAGGACATGTAGTTGCTGGATGTAAGCTTTTCTCATCAAATGAAAGTTAGATCAAGCCCCTGAAAATGGAATTTTATAAATAAACAGAATATTCTGCGCTAAGCAACTCAATTTCTTGATCATTTCTCTCCAGCACAGACAGCAGCTTAGAGCAAATCCATTCTCAGTGAGCAATTTGCTTTCGAAGGAAGTCATCTACCGTGCATCAGTATTCCACATTCATTTACACGATAAACACTGCTTTGTTTGCAGTGTTGTCTGACCTCGATAGACACCATGTGCAGGCCTGATAGGAGACGGGCAGAAACCTAGAAAGAGCACGTGTTTTGACAGGAATTTCTAGGATGCTTTTGTTCGAGGATTAGTGTGACGTCTGGTCTGTAATTCGCATGCGTGAGTGAACACCTACGTGTGGTGGCTGCTTCTCAGGCTCTTGCCAATGTGGTGTGGGCGGCGGCCTGCATGGCTGGCATTCTGTGTGGTCCTGTTAATTGTGCATGGGTCACAACTGTACGATATTTGACAGTGGAATTACTTGTGATGTGTGTTTTATGACAGTATTCCTTGTGCAATCGGAATAAAAAAAGAATCGATGTGATCACTTCTTACAAGACTTGTATCTTCCTGAACAGCTGTGAATGCTGAGCAAGAGAAATTCAACCCCTGGAAACTGAATCTTTTATAAATAAACAATATACCCTCTGCTATGTAATTGAATTTCATGTCATGAGATCGTCCCCCTCCACCACAGAGCCGCCAATACGCAGATAGGTGACAGGAGGGGGAGAGGGGAAGGGAGGCTTTTGGGGGTTTGTGGTGTCACCGCCAGACACCACACTGGCTAGGTGGTAGCTTAAATCGGCCGCGGTCCATTAGTACATGTCGGACCCGCGTGTCGCCACTGTGTGATCGCAGACCGAGCGCCACCACACGGCAGGTCTCGAGAGACGTACGAGAACTCGCCCCAGTTGTACGACGACGTTGCTAGCGCCTATACGGACGAAGCCTTTGCTCTCATTTGCCGAAAGACAGAATAGCCTTCAGCTAAGTTAATGGCTACGACTTAGCAAGGCGCCATTAGCCTTACATAGTTTGATAGTTATCGTATGAAATGTCTCATCAAGAATGCTGTATTCACAACAAGGATAAATAAAAGTTAAGTATTAGAGGAGCTGCATACTTTTCTTATTAGAATTCACTACTTATCCTGTTCCAGGATTCACGCCCGTCTGCGTTAGATAGCGTGCATTTCGGCCTCCTCTATCTACAAGGTGTTGGCACATTCACCAACACATCAGGGTTTACCAGAGGGGAAGGGGTTAACTAATTCAATTTAATTAAATAGTCAAACAAAATGCTAAGAGTGAGAGGGGCCTGTTCGAATAACTCAGACATGAAAGGGGGTGAATTAGAGGTTTCCTGCAGCGTTGGGGGGAGGAGGGAGTGGAGGGAGTGTGGGGAAACAATAAGTTAAGTACGTGTCATGCAAAAGGAAGGATTATCCCCAGGGAGTCATTACCTGTCACTCAAAAGAGAACAATACGTTTTCTCCTGAGTGCATACTTGCCTCTGATGTAGGCAACATGCACTAACAAACCGGGCTGACATCCTTGATGCCCTGCTATTTACGTTCACCTGAAGATGTGGCTTTTAGTGCCATGAAACCGGTAGTCATCCAAAAATTAAAGACTAAGTACAACTGAAGTGGTTTATTAATGTGCATGACTATGAGGGCCAACCCCGAGAGAAATACCGAGCGAGGTGGTGCAGTGGTTAGCACTCCAGACTCAGATTCGGCAGGACAATGGTACAAATACGATGTGATGATTCATATTTAGGTTTTTCCGTGATTCTCCAAAATCGTTCCAGGAAAATGCCGTTTGATAAGGGAGAGGCAAATTTCCTCCTGATCTGTTGGTAAAATCAGCTTGTAGTCCGTCTGTAATGACCTTGCTGCTCATGGGGTGTTAAACTATACATTTCCTTACCTTTTTCCTCGTTTCCAAGAAACGTGACGAAATAAGGGACGAAAGTAGGATACTTTGTGACTGTGAAAATTGCAACACCAAAAAGGGGCATCTTACTGCAGAGGAATTTATTCCACAGATTAGGAATAAGGCAACACACAAACGATTGGAATCACAGAAATGAGAAAATAATCTGACCATGAAGATTCATTATGGCGTGAACGGTGTGGTGCTGCGATCACAGTGTCTAGAACAGTGGTTCCAAACCTGTGAGTGCGATGAGACGTTAGCAAGTAGCCTCGTCCTCCCCGCCCACAGCCGCCTGTTGACCTTCCCCTACATTAAAACTAGCTTTTGCACTGAGCTAAACAGACGAATGAACACTTTTATTTTGAAAATGATGAAAGATGAACGATATTTAGCTTGTGTGTGTGTGTGTGTGTGTGTGTGTGTGTGTGTTATAATGAATGATGAAGGAATTTGTGGTGCATCGCAAGTGCTACCGACAACTGCTTCTCAGAAAAGAAAGCTAACTATCAACAGTGAGGGTACAAACTTGATAGAAAACATGCTTCCCCTGCATTACTCCTGTCCACTGCAGCACTTGCTTGATCTGCACACTGTAACGCCATTTAAAATGTGTGTGCACTGTACTTAGTGTTTGTTATTCACTTCATTCCTTACTTCTGAACTGGGAAAGAATTGGACAACTTCAGGCTGGTAACGCGTTGTGTCTAAACACTACAATAATAATAATAATAATAATAATAATAATAATAATGAAACTGTGTACAACGCCATTGTAGCCCTTATACAGTTACTGCCGTGTCTTGCTGTCAATTAATTCATTCACCTTTTCCAACGTGGGTAATGAAGTCATTTCTGGATTACTGCAGGTACTATCTACAACTTGGAGAAGACATTTTCTCGAGATATTTAGCATTTGTATGTCTCTCACTTTTATCATCAGCCATGTGCGGGACAAAGCATATCATATGTGTCTTGCGGGTGGGCTACGTGAGGGACCTGTGACCTCCCTGTGCAGTGGGTGGACTACGTGAGGAAGGTGTAACCTCCGCCGCTTTAATGTTACTAATTGAGGAAGATGAATTATTGATGACTTATGTAATCAGTATAGGAGTCTTACAAAACTGTGATAATAGTAAAGATCTTTTCAAAATGATTTAGTTTCGTGATTAAAACATAATCGAATCGATTAGTTTTTACCCCTCAGAAAATTTCATTCTAACCGGCAGGGGGGCATTACCCCCAGGTTGGGATCACTGGTCTAAATGTAGTGGCGTGGAGCCAAAGGGGGCTGGATTCGCTGGTGGGGAGTGCACTGCCACACAGTCTGAAGGCGCCTAGCGAAACACCGACAGTCCGTGCAGGAGGACCAGAACGAGCGAGTGGCCCAGACGTTATCGATAGGCAACATTTCAGGCGAACGTGAACGCGAACGTTCCTTTCCACGTGTGGCGAGGCATTATCATGCTGAAATATGACACGTGGTGCTACCTGCAGCAAATTGTCTCGGGCTCTAGGACCTCCCTGACGTAGCAGATGCAGTTCACATTTCCTTCAGTACATAGGAGTCGTGATGACACGTTATAGTCGATGACGCCCCAAGCTATCGCACTTGTCGTTTGTCTGCTATGGCATCCATCAATGCAGATGACTCACTCGCGTTCACCACGGCACCATTGCTGTCACTATATCAGAAACTGAAGGGAGGTGTCACCCGGCAACACTACATTTTGCCAGCGACGGCAGCCACGTGTCTCCGGTCAACGGAAGCCAACGCGACGGCGTGCGTGTGACCAGTCTAACCCTCAGCAAACGCCGTCGAATGGACGACGCGGACACAGCCCACAGCCGTTTTTCGTGCTCCAGCGTCGAGCTGACACTACGGACGGAGCGAAGCAGACGGTATGAAGGTCGTACCGCGCTGTGGCCACACTGCGTGGTCCAGTACCCTCTCGTCACTATGCACGATCGTCTTCAGTTCAGTGGTTCAACACACTCAACACCGTCGAAGCAGCGTCCTCCCTTAAGTCGCAACTTCACTGTATGACAAATCTGTTCTCTGTGTGAAGTTGTTCTAACGCTGAAATTGTGTCTTTCGATTCAAGGACGCACAGACCAATTCGGTTAGTGAAACGCGTGGCACGCTCGCTTTACGAGACGGGGACGTCATCTAGACCCGTATCGAATTCTTGCGGCCGGTTGACGACTGTAGGATGGCACAGCGGTGCCTCAACAGGGAGTTTAGCCTGTGCTCGTTGAGGTACATGCTGGGTAAACGTAAACAACACTCACGGTTTAGGCACACTGCTGCGTAGGTTGTACGAGGAGCGATGTATGATCGTGGAACATATGATCAGCATGTATGTGAATTTAAGGTGGATGGGGGGGGGGGGGGGGGAGGGAGAAAGGAACGGAATGGATTAGTGATGTCAGCTGCATCGGAACACTAAGCGGAATAAGCGGCGATTCGATCGCGGAATCTCCTCCTTACCAGGCAGATGCGTTAAACGCTACACATGCCTAGTAAGCGCGACATCCCGTGTTCGACTCTCGGTCCGGTACACATTTTCGCTCGTCGCCGCTAACTCCGTGTAATGTCCCGATACAGCTGGCATCAGTAATCCTTGCCCTTTCTTTTACTTTCTCCCCACATCCACCTTATATTTACATATAACGCATCACAGCACCGGATTCCGCGTGGTGTCTGTTCTTTCAGACATGTCAGGTGAGCTGCCGTGCCGATTCGGCGGGAGAAAAAGAAAGTTGCTGATGAGCACACACTGCTTCTTGAGTGAAAAAAAAATGCTAAGACGCAAAGGAATTATAGACTGTGTGCGAGTAGGCATTGATTTAAATCAATGGAGAAAATTTAAAATCTGTTCCGGACAGGAATTCGAAGCCATGCCTCCTGCTTACTAGTCAGCCGCACCGACCACTGCGCCGTCAGGACACAGTGGTCATCGCCACTGCACAGACGACGCTAGCACGCCTCCCCTCAGACGCAGATTCTCAACTTATCCACACACTACTGACGTAGCGCCCCTTGCCCATTATCCGCTTTACTCGCAGCATTTCGCCGATTCCTGTAAGAGTTCGAGCAGCGTGTGAATCTGCACTGAAGAGATCACTGGCCGTCGTCCTCTTAATTACATACGTCTGCTGTTTGTTCTGTCTAGCGGGCGCAGTGGTCAGCGCATCTACCTACTTAGCTGGAGACCCGGTTCGAATCTTGGTCAGGCGCAAATTTTCAGTTTTCTCCATTGATTTAAATCAATGACCACTCGCTGCCAAAGTCTGTCTTAATTCGTAGTGGCTGCTCAACATGACTGAGAGAACAGACACCACATACATATATTATTATCATGTGCGATTGGACCCATACGGATCACGCAAAGCTTTTCCGATTCAATTTTTTAATTCTCCAAACTTCTCTCATTCTTTCCCCACGAATTCTCTTTCTTTCCTCTGTCCATTTTCTCCCCTGTCTCTTGCAAACTTCATTCTCGGGTTGTACTTTCCTACTATTGATTTTTTGCCTGTATACATTTCTGTTTATAACTTCTGAAGAATTTATTTGTGCATTTGCTAGATCTGTTTTGGTTTCTTTTATCCAGGGTATGGTTTTCAATTTTTCAATGTATATTAAAATTTTGTGGGAGAGTCTGGGTGTTGGGAGTCTGTGGATATGACCGTAAAATTTTATTCTTCTTTTCCGGATGTCTGCGGCGAGGTTAGATAATTTTTCTGTAGTTTTCCGAGACTGTAACCTGTATCCATCTTCAGTTCTTTTTGGGCCAAGAATCTTTCTGATAATTTTGCGTTCCTCTTTCAGGATGCCTTCCAGGTCGCCTTTTCTATGGAGTGTGAGTGTTTCGCTGGCATATAGTGCTTCGGGCTTGATTACTGTATTGTAGTGTCGTATTTTTGAGTGAATGGAGAGACACTTTTTATTGTAGATGTTGTGGGTTTTCCAGTATGCTCTTTACAGTTTTTGCAGTCGAACTTTTTGTGCAGTTTTCTCTCCCCCTGTGGGTTCTAGGACCTCGCCTAAGTATTTAAAGAATGGAACTCTCTCAATTTGTCCATATTTTGTAGTCAGTTTTTGAGTTTCAAATTTTGAGCAGATGAATTTGGTTTTTTGGAAGGAAATTTGTAGCCCAACTTTTTCGGCGCATTCTTTGAGAATGTCTATCTGTTTAATTGCTGTGGTCTCGTTTTCTGCTAGAATGGCCACGTCATCTGCAAATGCCAAGCATGAAATTTTAATACCATCTTTCGATCTTCCTAGTTGTATCGGCTTCCAGTAATTTTGATTCTTCAGTTCTTTTTCCCATTCTCGGATGACTTTGTCTAAGACAAGGTTGAAGAGGAGTGGAGACAAGCCGTCACCTTGTCTGACGCCGGTTTTGATCAGGAAGGGCTCTGATATTTCACCCAGGAATTTTATCTTCGAAGTTGTGTTTGTGAGCGTTTCTTTGATAAGGTTTAGGGTTTTCGGATCGAGTCCTAGCTCCTCAAGGATAATAAAGAGAGATTGCCTATTGATTGAATCATAAGCCTTTGCGAAATCAACAAAGGAACAAAAGATCGGACTGTTTCTGACTGCTTTGTATTTTAGTGTTGTCTTCAAATTGAAAATTTGTTCTGCACAGGATCGGTGAGGGCGAAAGCCAGCTTGGTATTCACCAATACTGTGTTCCAGTTGTTCTTGTGTTCGTTGAAGAAGACAAGCTGAGAGGATTTTATAAGTGACTTGGAGAAGGGAGATTCCTCGATAGTTGTTTATATCTGCCATGTCTCCCTTTTTATGCAGTGGATGAATTAGGGCGCATTTCCAATCTTCTGGTAGTTTTTCTGTCTGCCAAATGTCTGTGATGATTTGAGTGAGTTCTTTGAGGGAATTTGGTCCAAGATTTTTAAGTAGTTCTGCCGTGATATTATCTTCTCCGGATGCCTTGTTGTTTTTCAGTCTATGAATATGTCTTTGGATCTCCTCTAGTGTAGGTGGTGGGGATTCTGGATTTGTGTAGACAGCAGTTTCTTGAGGGAATCTTGAAGAAGGTTCAGGGCAATTGAGGAGTCCGGAAAAGTATCTCGCCAGCTCCTCACAATTTTCCCAATTTGTGAGCGTTAGTTTTCCATCTGGTTTTCTGAAACATAGATTTCGTGAGCCGTATCCATTTATTCTCCCAGCAAAGGTCTTATAGAAGTCTCGTACATTATAGTTACGGAAATTTTCTTCAATAGACTCACACTGTTCCTTGAGGTACTTCCTCTTGACTTGTCTGATTGTTTTTGTCACTTGTCTTCTGGTGTTGTGGAAGTGATCTAGATTTTCTGGGGATTTTTTACTGTTATACTTCAGAAAGGCTTTCTTTCTTTCTTCCAGCGCTTTTTCACATCCAGAGTCCCACCAGGGGTGTTTTGTGTTCTTTTTCAATGGGATCAGTTCTTTTGCCTTCTTTGTAATTTTTGTTCGAAATTTTTCCCAAGAGTCAGCTGGTTCCTTTTCCCACTCCTCCTTCAGATTGGTTTCTTTGATTGTTCGTGTGTCAAATTTCATCATGTGTGTTTTCTTCGGATAGAATTTTTTTGGGGTGAATTTCACTTTAATGCGTGTTAAGTAGTGGTCTGAGTCAATGTTCGCCCCTCTGCGGACTTGGACATCATGGATCTCTTTCTGTACGAAATAGGAGATGGCAATGTGGTCAATCTGATATTCGCCGATCTCTTATATGGGGGACCTCCAGGTCTTTTGTTTTCTAGGTTTTTTTCTCAAAGATGTAGACATTATTTTTAGATTATTTTGTTGGCATAGTTCAATAAATCTCAGTCCGTTTCTGTTGGTGAATCTGTGTGCTGGATATTTTCCTACAGTTTTTTGGTGTTCTTTCTCTCTGCCAATTTGTGCATTGAAATCTCCCATTAAGATTTTGATATCATCCCGGGGAATTTTGGCCATGACATCTTCAAGTTTAGTCCGGAATTTTTCAGTTTGTAGTTGGCGTTTTTTGTTGTCTATGTTTGTGGGTGCATGAACATTTATCAATGTGTATTTCTTGTTGGCGCACTGGATACGCATGGTCATGAGGCGATTATTTATGGAAGAGACCTCTCTAATTGAGCCTAATATATTTCTGTGCACCGCAAATGCCATGCCCAGGAGTGGCGTACCATTGGCAATTCGTTTGTCAGTCTTGCTCTTGAAGATGCGATAGTTTCCATAGTCTATCGTATTTTCATCCGTGAACCTAGTTTCTTGTAACGCTAAGATCTTAATTTTCTGTTGGTCTAGCTCTGTTACTAAGTTGTGTATTTTTCCAGGTTGAATTAGGGTCTGAATGTTAAAGGTACCAATGTACATGTGAACCTTGGGACGAAGTTTGCTTGAGAACTCTGATCGTGATGGCCCGGGTTCCCCAGAATCCGAAAACCCAGTTGTCGTCTGTCGACGAGTGGATTGGTTACCACCTGGGGTAATTCTGTCATTACTCTCACGAATCATGATAGCTTGTACGTTTTGGTCCAGTGTTTCCACTGGGTGTTTAGAACCAGGGATTGTCAGTTCCTGGAGCATACAATACAGCCGCACCTACTAGATGGACATACGCTGACCTCGCTGCCGCTCGACTCGAGTACAGACGCATTGAGGATTTGGAATGTGAGATTTTTTTTTCAAGGTTTATATAAGAATATAAGCTTGTACGCCAACAGACACCACGGACCCCTCCTGCAGCGACGTAACAACATTGCTCATTATGAATAAGTTGCCGGCATCACTCTGTGTATACGAAACAATTAATACACAACAGATACACGTATTTTGCTCAAATGGTTCAAATGGCTCTGAGCACTATGGGACTCAACTTCTGAGGTCATTAGTCCCCTAGAACTTAGAACTAGTTAAACCTAACCAACCTAAGGACATCACACACATCCATGCCCAAGGCAGGATTCGAACCTGCGACCGTAGCGGTCTCGCGGTTCCAAACTGCAGCGCTTAGAACCGCACGGCCACTTCGGCCGGCCGTATTTTACTCTGGGATATAGTGTCCCAGTATTAAATTAAAAGCAGTCCTCCATACTTTGGTTCTAACCAAAGTTTTCGAAGCTTTCCCTTGTTTGCAAAGCAACCTGAAAGTCCCCTCATAAATCTTCGCAACTGGAAGCACTTCTCCTCCGCCATCCGCTCTGCACATTCTGTAAAGATCTGGATCTCGAACATTCCTCTCCACTTTCACGGGGAAAGAAATTAAAATTGAAAAAAGGAAAAGTAAAAAAATGAAAAGTAATTCCGAGCCTTTTAAGACTTAGTAGAGAGTACTTTTGGTTCTTCTTTTGAACTTCGTGATCGATGTAGTTTAAGTGTCTGTGGAATGAACTGAGTTACTGTGCTAAGGTTTTTCTTCTCTGTCAGTGTTGTATGGTTCAAATGGCTCTGAGCAGTATTTCGTGGCATGTGTGGGATGGCGTAGTGTTGTGTCCCGTAAATTAAATGAACGGAGAGAGCGAAACGTGGTGCCAGTGCAAAGTCGCCGGCGTCAGTCTTCCCTCATCAGCAGGACGCGTTTTCAACCAGCCCGTCGACCAACAACTGTACGTCAGAAACTCTGTTCGCCTTCCTGGTCAGATAACAGTGGTGCTAATTTAATCCCCCGCTAATACTCGAACCGAGTGTCTTCACGTTGAACGTCATCGCACCACGGCACATGGGCGGATTTTGCATAATTTTCCTCCCCCTGGGAATACGACACATGTTGGCGATTAAAATATAATCCCACGTTTGCATTCAGCCCCTCTTGCTCGATAACGGGTTCCCCTCTGGTATATTGCACTTACCCCAGGCTAGCTTTACCTTCATTTCCTTTTTTATGGTACAGATTGATTTATTGCTGCTCGTATCAGCTGCACACTGGTCTGCAGCGGTCCTCGATATCTGGTAGTGCAGTGGCAGCGAGCAAAACTAACGACCCTGTCGTCCTGTTAGTGCCACAAGTACTGGGTACGAACTGTTGCAGAATGACGATGGAGCTGGCGTAAAAAGACTGTATTATATTCGTTTGTACCTACGTAATTTCAGTTGCATTACAGAGCAACCTACCAGCAACATTACGTCATAACTGATCCTTCCTTTAAGCCTTTATGCTGTCAGCTGCCCTCCTACGTCAACCAAGATATTTAGACAGGGCACTCAAATAGATTGAAATCTACTTGAGAAATAGGCAGGACTGTTTTGTCTGTGGAAGTGGAAAGCCGTCATTGAAAGCCACATGGTTCGTTCCTAGGATCACTACTCTTATACTTGTATGTCAATGACATTTCCTTTTTTCAGCTATCGTCCAGACGATCGTCGAGCCATGCCCTGTGTTCAGACAGAATTAAATCCTGGGATTAATTCTGCTTGCTGTGAGAAACACAAATAATTTTCTGTCAATTTTATTGCAGTCTCGCTGACCTGTTTCAGGCAGTATAATTCATTTTTAGGTCTACAAATTAATTTTCAAAACTTAGAATTAGATTTACATTAATACAGTAAATATATTAGTCAAGAAAGTAAATAAAACAGACTGTAAGTGAATGTATCTGGTTGTCTATAAGCTGATCGGAGTAGCTGTAACAGGTAGGACGTCGCCAGTGGAACTGTTAGCAGTACCCGAATAATTTGAATAACAAATTTTATAATACCACTAAGCGACACTAACATAGTGAAAAAAGAGAAATGCGAACCTGTGTCCGTATTGAAATGTACTTTGTTCCACGTAAATTTACTATAATGCGTAGCATATGAAAAATATGATTCAAAATATCAAAAATTTGTGTCGAAGCAAAACCAGTTACGATTCTTGTATCTGGAAAGGTATGTAGTCTCGACAAAGATCGTAAAATTATTGAAACCTCAATAGAAGCAAAGATGCCAAAGTGATATAAGAAAAGAAAGAAGAAGAAGAAAATCATGCAAAAAGTAACAATATTATGAGAAGGAAAGTTGCTACCCACAATATTGCGAAGATGCTGAGCCGCAGACAGGCCCAATAAAAAGAATTTCACAGTTAAAGCTTTCGGCCATTGGCCTTCCTCAACAATAGACACACACACACGCAGACACACACACTCATGCAAATCCAACTCACATACACGACTGCAGTCTAAGGCAACTGAAAGCACACTGCAATGCAAAAAGTAAGTATATGAAATATCACGGTAAAAAATAGCGACATAACTATCGTCGTAGCAGTTGTATCGTAGTACGTTCAGTGACTTCAAAGATGGCAGTGCAGCAGATGTTTAATTCCGTGGATTGTTCATTCTGTATTCATCCGACATTCAACACAAAACACAAATTGATGGCATAACTTAAGAGAAATGGATATGCTGAAGATAGATACTCGTATAGTGGGAGTTAGTAAAGTTTAGTTGCAGGATCAATAGGACTTCTGGTCAGGTGAGTACAAGGTTATTCTCTGCCTCGTGATGACTGGGTGTTGTATGATGTCCTTAGGTTAGTTAGGTTTAAGTAGTTCTAAGTTCCAGGGGACTGATGACCATAGATGTTAAGTCCCATAGTGCTCAGAGCCATTTGAACCATTTTTGAGTACAAAGTTATAAATACAAAATGAAATAAGCGTAATGATGGCATAAATTTTGTAATGGATAAGAAAATGGGAATGTGGGTAAGCTGCTATGAATAGCATACTGAAACCATTGTTGTTGTTGTGGTCTTCAGTCCTGAGACTGGTTTGATGCAGCTCTCCATGCTACTCTATCCTGTGCAAGCCCCTTCATCTCCCAGTACCTACTGCAACCTACATCCTTCTGAATCTGCTTACTGTATTCATCTCTTGGTCTCCTTCTACGATTTTTACCCTCCACGCTGCCCTCCAATGCTAAATTTGTGATCCCTTGATGCCTCAAAACATGTCCTACCAACCGATCCCTTCTTCTAGTCAAGTTGTGCCACAAACTTCTCTTCTCCCCAATCCTATTCAATACCTCCTCATTAGTTACGTGATCTACCCACCTTATCTTCAGCATTCTTCTGTAGCACCACATTTCGAAAGCTTCTATTCTCTTCTTGTCCAAACTGGTTATCATCCATGTTTCACTTCCATACATGGCTACACTCCATACAAATACTTTCACAAACGACTTCCTGACACTTAAATCTATACTCGATGTTAACAAATTTCTCTTCTTCAGAAACGCTTTCCTTGCCATTGCCAGTCTACATTTTATATCCTCTCTACTTCGACCATCATCAGTTATTTTACTCCCTAAATAGCAAAACTCCTTTACTACTTGAAGTGTCTCATTTCCTAATCAAATTCCCTCAGCATCACCCGACTTAATTTGACTACATTCCGTTATCCTCGTTTTGCTTTTGTTGATGTTCATCTTATATCCTCCTTTCAAGACACTGTCCATTCCGTTAACTGCTCTTCCAAGTCCTTTGCTGTCTCTGACAGAATTACAATGTTATCGGCGAACCTCAAAGTTTTTACTTCTTCTCCATGAATTTTAATACCTACTCCGAATTTTTCTTTTGTTTCCTTTACTGCTTGCTCAATATACAGATTGAATAACATCGGGGAGAGGCTACAACCCTGTCTCACTCCTTTCCCAACCACTGCTTCCCATTCATGCCCCTCGACTCTTATAACTGCCATCTGGTTTCTGTACAAATTGTAAATAGCCTCTCGCTCCCTGTATTTTACCCCTACCACCTTCAGAATTTGAAAGAGAGTATTCCAGTTAACGTTGTCAAAAGCTTTCTCTAAGTCTACAAATGCTAAAAAACGTAGGTTTGCCTTTTCTTAATCTTTCTTCTAAGATGAGTCGTAAGGTTAGTATTGCCTCACGTGTTCCAACATTTCTACGGAATCCAAACTGATCTACCCCGAGGTCCGCTTCTACCAGTTTTTCCATTCGTCTGTAAATAATTCGCGTTAGTATTTTGCAGCTGTGACTTATTAAACTGATAGTTCGGTAATTTTCACATCTGTCAACACCTGCTTTCTTTGGGATTGGAATTATTATATTCTTCTTGAAGTCTGTGTGGTATTTCGCCTGTCTCATACATCTTGCTCACCAGATGGTAGAGTTTTGTCAGGACTGGTTCTAATGGAATGTTGTCTACTCCCGGGGCCTTGTTTCGACTCAGGTCTTTCAGTGCTCTGTCAAACTCTTCACGCAGTATCTTATCTCCCATTTCATCTTCATCTACATCCTCTTCCATTTCCATAATATTGTCCTCAAGTACATCGCCCTTGTATAGATCCTCTATATACTCCTTCCACCTTTCTGTTTTCCCTTCTTTGATTAGATCTGGGTTTCCATCTGAGCTCTTGATATTCATACAAGTGGTTCTCTTCTCTCCAAAGGTTTCTTTAATTTTCCTGTAGGCAGTATCTATCTTACCCCTAGTGAGACAAGCCTCTACATCCTTACATTTGTCCTCTAGCCATCCCTGCTTAGCCATTTTGCACTTCCTGTCGATCTCATTTTTGAGACGTTTGTATTCCTTTTTGCCTGCTTCATTTACTGCATTTTTATATTTTCTCCTTTCGTCAATTAAATTCAATATTTCTTCTGTTACTCAAGGATTTCTATTAGCCCTCGTCTTTTTACCTACTTGATCGTCTGCTGCCTTCACTACTTCATCCCTCAGAGCTACCCATTCTTCTTCTACTGTATTTCTTTCCCCCATTCCTGTCAATTGTTCCCTTATGCTCTCCCTGAAACTCTCTACAACCTCTGGATCTTTCAGTTTATCCAGGTCCCATCTCCTTAAATTTCCACCTTTTTGGAGTTTCTGCAGTTTCAATCTGCAGTTCATAACCAATAGATTGTGGTCAGAATCCACATCTGCCCCTGGAAATGTCTTACAATTTAAAACCTGGTTCCTAAATCTCTGTCTTACCATTATATAATCTATCTGATACCTTTTAGTATCTCCAGGATTCTTCCAGGTATACAACCTTCTTTTATGATTCTTGAACCAAGTGTTAGCTATGATTAAGTTATGCTCTGTGCAAAATGCTACAAGGCGGCTTCCTCTTTCATTTCTTCCCCCCCAATCCATATTCACCTACTATGTTTCCTTCTGTCCCTTTTCCTACTGACGAATTCCAGTCACCCACGACTATTAAATTTTCGTCTCCCTTCACTACCTGAATAATTTCTTTTATCTCGTCATACATTTCATCTATTTCTTCATCATCTGCAGAGCTAGTTGGCATATACACTTGTACTACTGTAGTAGGCATGGGCTTTGTGTCTATCTTGGCCACAATAATGCGTTCACTATGCTGTTTGTAGTAGCTAACCCGCACTCCTATTTTTTTATTCATTATTAAACCTACTCCTGCATTACCCCTATTTGATTTTGTATTTGTAACCCTGTATTCACCTGACCAAAATTCTTGTTCCTCCTGCCACCGAACTTCACTAATTCCCACTATATCTAACTTTAACCTATCCATTTCCCTTTTTAAATTTTCTAACCTACCTGCCCGATTAAGGGATCTGACATTCCACGCTCCGATCCGTAGAATGCCAGTTTTCTTTCTCCTGATAACGACGTCCTCTTGAGTAGTCCCTGCCCGGAGATCCGAAAGGGGGACTATTTTACCTCCGGAATATTTTACCCAAGAGGACGCCATCATCATTTAATCATACAGTAAAGCTGCATGTCCTCGGGAAAAATTACGGCTGTAGTTTCCCCTTGCTTTCAGCCGTTCGCAGTACCAGCACAGCAAGGCCGTTTTGGTTAATGTTACAAGGCCAAATCAGTCAATTATGCGGACTGTTGCCCCTGCAACTACTGAAAAGGCTGCTGCCCCTCTTCAGGAACCACATGTTCGTCTGGCCTCTCAACATATACCCCTCCGTTGTGGTTGCACCTACGGTACGGCCATCTGTATCGCTGAGGCACGCAAGCCTCCCCACCAACGGCAAGGTCCATGGTTCATGGGGGCTGAAAGCATTATCGTAGCCAAAAAAGATATGAATTTAACATTCATCACATTAGCACATTTACATCCCAACTAATTCGGTAGATTATAAGTAGACTGAAAGAAAGTTTGATGAGATAAAAGAAATCATTCAGGTATTTAAGGAAGAGGAAAATTTTGAAGTGTTGGAGGACTGGACTTCGGTAGTAGGAAGAGAAAGGGAAGGAAAATAGTAGGCGAATACAGATTAGGAGAAAGGAATAAAAAAAGCTCCCTTGTAAAATTTAATCATCGCTAACACGTGGTTTACGAATCATAAATGAAGACAGTGTGCGTGAGTGAGACTTGGAGCACGGAAGGTTTCAAATAATGAGAAGACAGAGATTTAAGAACCAGATTTTAAAAAATGGTTCAAATGGCTCTGAGCACTATGGGACTTAACTGCTGATGTCATCAGTCCCATAGAACTTAGAACTACTTAAACCTAACTACCCTGAGAACATCACACACATCCATGCCCGAGGCAAGATTCGAACCTGCGATCGTAGCGGTCGCGCGGTTCCAGACTGTAGCGCCTAGATTTTAAACTGTAAGAGATAAAGGGATCACCAATTTTTTTGTACTGTACGTAAATTGTAAGTAGGCTGTTTAGGTTTTTATATTGGTAACGCCACGTAGCGCTTTGTATGAAAATCACTGGCTGTGATGTGTGCAGTCTGTGGCTAGTTTTCATTGTTGTCTGGCATTGTAGTGCTGGGCAGCTGGCTGTGAACAGCGCGTAGCGTTGCGCAGTTGGAGGTGAGCCGCCAGCAGTGGTGGATGTGGGGAGAGAGATGGCGGAGTCATGAACTGCTATGCATATTATGAGTTTTCAACATTATTAAGGTAAATACATTGTTTGTTCTCTATTAAAATCTTTCATTTGCTAACTATGCCTATCAGTAGTTAGTGCCTTCAGTAGTTTGAATCTTTTAAAATATGTTGGTAAAAATTGTATAGGTAGACCATGAGATGAATACAGTTAGCAAGTTCGAAGGGATAGGGATTGCAGTAGTTTTTTGGAGATGAAAAGGATTGCACAGGATAGAGTAGCACGGAGAGTTGCAGCAAATTAGTCTTAAAACTGAAGGCAACAACAATAAAGCGATACATAGAAGGAACCCAGGGAAGAAGCAAAGTTTTTGGTGATATTTGGTTTATGGGCATCAGGTCGTGGTCCAAGGTATACTTCCCTCCCAAACATTTCGTCTTCCATTGTTGAGATATCGTCAGGGGGACATCATCAGAGGATATAACGTCTCAGAAAGCGAACTCAGCAACTTGAACTGCTGATGCGTATCCATGCAGAAGTCGGTTCATGAAGTCGCACTGATGTGTATTTTGAGGCTTTATTTAGTACTAAGTTTCACAGGCGCCGACTCCATGGGGCCTAAGGGTGCCCTAGCCCCTTTAAAAAATTCGTTTCGGGGGGGGGGGGGGGGGGGGTGTGAAGCCCCCCCCAATTATTTAAGAAAATTGTTAGTTATATTACACTTTGTAAAATCACAAAATTATGGCCGGCCGTTGTGACCGAGCGGTTCTAGGCGCTTCAGACTTGAACCGCGCGACCGCTACGGTCGCAGGTTCGAATCCTACCTCGGGCATGGATGTGTGTGGTGTCCTTAGGTTAGTTACGTTTAAGTAGTTCTAAGTTCTAGGGGACTGATGACCTAAGCAGTTTAGTCCCATAGTGCTCAGAGCCATTTGAACCATTTGAACAAAATTATGTCGCAATTTTTTATTTCCCTTGTTTGACGATAGTTGCCTTTAAAAATACATTCAGTATTGAGTTAAAACAAATAATTATTACGGCAGTAAGCAGGTTAACTGAAAACGAGTGGTGTGAATCATGATAGTGTTACGGTGCTGCGGGCACACTTAGAATTTGTCCCGGTGCGTAAAGTCTGGCGCCGGCGGGCCATTCGGTGTGGGTAGTTTCGTTCAGTGCATGCCGCAGGCGTGTTTAGTGTTCCGATTTTAGTGTCTAGTGGACTATTTTGTATCTATATACTTTATTTGTTTACTTTAGTCTCTTAGTGTATTGTGAATTAAGTTTGCAATGGATAAATCTGTTACCAAAAATGCGCCCTTGGAAGTTGATAAGTTGATAATACCGCAAGTCAACCTCCAACAGTTATTGTGTTGTCAATTGCTTCGTCGTCTTCAGGCGAGAACCGTTCACAGGCGAAACCTGGACAATCCGGTAAGGGAAGATCATTTCAGTCTTGGTCGATCAAATATACAAGGCTAGAATATGAAGCATCTACCGAAGAAGTTTTTTGCAAAACCTGCAAAGAGGCAGATGCTAAAAATCTATTACAATTTTCTTCAAAAAAAAAAAAGAATTTGCATTTACATTCGTAGGGTTTTCTAACTGGAAAAAGACTTTGGAAAAATTCCGTCTTCACGAAAATACGTTTACGCCTAAAGAAGGTATTCTGAAACCAAATTCTATCAGTAACCGATGTGTGGCCTACCGATTGAATGAACAGTTAGATAGTGATATGAAGAAAGGCCGTTTAGCTCTTGAGACAATTTTTGATATCGCGCAATTTCTATACCGACAAGGGCTAGCAATTAGAGGGCACGAAGATGTAAACTCAATTTTTTTTCAATTGTTGGAACTCCGAAAGAATGACATACTTGTGTTTAAAGATTGGTTAGGGCTTTCGGGGAATAGGTGGACGTCCCACTATGTTCAAAACGAGATTATTGATCTGATAGGAAAGTCTGTGTTGACAAAGGTATTGGATTCAAGCAAGAAGACTGAACATATTTCTATTATGGTTGAGGAAACAAGTGATTCTTCGATTCACGAAAAAGTGTCATTTTGTATTCGTACTATCGATGATTCCTTAATTATCAACGAAGACTTTATTGGCTTATACGAGGCCCGCAACACTGAATCATAAACTCTGTTTAGTATTTTAAAAGAAGTTTTTGCGCGTCTTGATTTGTCAATGGATAACTTAAGAGGGCAGTGCTATGATGGTGCCTCGAATATGAGAAGTAAGTTCAAAGGACTAAAAAGTTGGTTTTGGATATACAACCAAAACACGTTATGTGCACTGCACTGCTCTCAGTTTAGACTTGGCAGTTGTAGACAGCCTCCACCATCTTACGTCTATGAGGGATATTACGGCTTTAGGCAGGGACTGAAACACCGTAAGCGAATCCAACAGAAGGATGGGACCTTTCAGAAGTATGCACTGTGAGAGCGCCAACGACCAAGCTGGTCTACAACACCTTTGTCCGACTCGATGGACTATGCGAGCTTCTAGTATCTTGAGAATATTGAAACACTTTGAAGAACTTCTAGAGTTTATGTTTTGTTTCTTTTTCAAAGCCAAAAAATATGTCAGGCTTGTCGAGTTTCTCGGAGTGGTTATCGAGAGTACAGTTTTTGTGTTTCTAATGTTGATCATATGACTGTAAAACACTTAAAAAAATTTAAAACACTATTTTTCATAAAAAATTTAGAAAATTTCCAGGGGCAAGACCCCCCCCCACCCACCCCAAATATTTTTTTAAGTCGGCGCCCCCGCTAAGTTTTGTGTCATCATCGTGCCACTATAGAGTCCTGTGCCACGAGAAGCAAGGAGAGGATGTTGTTTAGTGGCTGGTATCCTTTTTCTACAACACAACTGCGCACATGTATTAACAGGGTTCTTTATTAACAAGAACAAGAAGCTACTTATCTTTAAGCATCCATGTCTTGTGGTACAAGCTCTTCTGTAACAGTCCTTGCTGGAGAAGTACAAGTGCCGCTATAACACTACACTCTCGCAGCCAGTGACGTGAACTGACAAACGCCAACTAGAATAGTGACTGTGATAGTAACTGAACTGACTGGAAATGCGACTGACTAGGCCTGGAACTGTGGCTGGGGCTAACAGAGGACCTATCCTCTGGTCCGCAGCGGCGATCTAAATACTGGCAGTTGAGAGGGCGTTGGCGGCACATTGCCTGCGAGTCTGTCATTGGCCTCCCTCCTGATAGCAGCACTTGATTCAGTGCCTATTATGGATCTTTTTGCAACCTCTCTGCCGACCGGTGTGCTGGCAACAGATTGTGCCAGCATACTAAGGACTACAGATTATGTAATTTCGGAAGTTCTTCTTTTCTGTTTTTATGTTTTTCAATTTCTATGGCCTCTGTACATCTTAGCACAGTAATGACAAGATCTTGATAAAACCAAGTAAGTAATTGTATGTGCAGATTTGCAAAGGTCTGATATGTCTGACATTAGTAGGTTTCTTCACAGGAAATGCTAACTCAGTCCCCTCCCGGTCATCTGATAACTGGGGGACTAATCGGAAATATTTATATTAGCATTACTCATGATACAAGACTTAAAGGTTTGAAGGATAATCGGCATAATGCCCTCACAGTGGATTTGCGATCTGATTTTCCAGGTAGCCGCTAAAACGGAGTACACACGCCTTTGGCAAGCCATTAAGTGTGTGTGTGTGTGTGTGTGTGTGTGTGTGTACGATACTGCGAGGAGAATTTTATAGACAGCTGAAACAGCTAAGCAGAAACAAGTCACCTACAGTAGATGACATTCCGTCGCTACAATTAAGATACACTATGTGATCAAAAGTATCCGTACACACCCCAAAACATACGTTTTTCATATTAGGTGCATAGTGCTGCCACCTACTGCCAGGTACATCATATCAGCGACCTCAGTAGTCATTAGACATTGTGAGAAAGCGGAATGGAGCGCTCCGCCGAACTCACGGACTTCGAACGTGATCAGGTGATAGGGTGAAAGTTGTGTCATACGTCTGCAAGCGAGATTTCCACATTCCTAAACATCCCTAGATCCACTGTTTCCGATGTGACAGTGCAGTGGAAACGTGATGGAACATGTACAGCACGAAAGCATACAGGCCGACCTCGTCTGTTGACTGACAGAGAAGAGGTTTAGAATACGTAATTGGCGGACATCTATCCAGAGCATTACACAGGAATTCAAAACTGCATCAGGATGCATTACAAGTACTATGACAGTTAGGCGGGAGGTGAGGAAACGTAGATTTAACGGTCGAGCGGCTGCTGATAAGCCACTCAGCACGCCAGTAATTGCCAAACGACGCTTCGCTTGGTGTAAGGAGCGTAAACATTGGAGGTTAAACAGTGGAAAAACGTTGTGTGGAGTGACGAACCACGGTACACAATGTGGCGATCAGATGGCAGGTTGTGGGTATGCCCGATGTATGTCATCTGCCAGCGTGTGTAGTGCCAACAGTAAAATTCGCAGGCGGTGGCATTATGGTGTGGTCATGTTTTTCATGGAGGGGGCTTGCACCCCTTGTTATTTTGCGTGGCACTATCACATCACAGGCCTACATTGATGTTTTAAGCACCTGCTTGCTTCCCACTGTTGACGAGCAATTCTTTCAACACGATCGAGCACCTGTTCATGATGCACGCCAGTAATATCCCTGTAATGGACTGGCCACGACCAGACAACAGAAGATGCGCACTACAAGACAGGCACTAGAAGAGCCGCAGGGATATTAACGATAGGAATGGCTCATGAACGTGTGTGATTATCTTGCATGGAAATCGTATCTATCATAGGACATTGATTATTTGCACGTCGCCAGTTGCTTACGACCCATCATGTAGAAACGAAAGTTAAGTATTGTCAATTTAATTTAATAAACTCCATTAATATGATTTGCTTGTATGTTGTCTAGTTATCAGAGGAAACAGCTTCCTATGCACCCTGTAAGAGACTAGTGGGCAGGATCTCACAAACAGAACAGAAGGGTTTGAAACTGGTGCTACAGACGAATGTTGAACGTTATATGGGTGGTTCAGGTAAGTAATGAACAGGAGTAGGAGGACTAGGCCAGCACCAGTGCATTTTGTTAGTGTGTGTTGCCTACATCAGAGGCAGGTATGCACTCAGGGGCAAACCTATTGTTCTCTCTTCATTGACAGGAACTTAACCTTTTGTTCTCCTTTGATAGACAGGTACTTAACCTTTTATTTGGCTAAAAGGATCCCTACTCTTGATTGACAGACACTTAACCTATTGTTCCCCGCCCCCCCCCCCTCTCGCCCAATCCCCCACCCCCCTCCCCTCACAAAGATGGCGGCTGTGATGTCATTAAAGATGGCGGATTTTGGCGGAAAAATAGGTCACTTGGGCTACATCCACTAACATAAGTCATCTGACTGCCACCTCTCCCTAGGAACCGGTGGGAAGTTTGAATTTTGGAGGGCAGATAGGTCAATTGGGCTATCTCTAATAACCTACGAAAATGGCAGAAAAGAAAGGGCAGTTGGGCTACCTCCACTACCCTAAGTCATCCAACCGCCATCACATCATAGGAAATAGTGGAAAGAGGATTCGAACTGTGCTGGGCATAAGGTTTTATTTTGCATGCACTATTTATTTAAACAATTAGAGGCAATACCACCATCAAGTGTAGTCGCCATGGGGTCTGGACTCCAACTGACCTAGTACACAGTACTGCCACCAGAGGGTGCTGTTGTCCATTCCATGACATAATCCAAGATATCAGGGGGAGGGAATCAGTGTGGTTGCCATGGGGTCTGGAGTCCAAATGACCTAGTACACAATACCGCCACCAGAGGGTGCTGTCATCGGTTCCATGACATAACCAAAGATGGCCATTGTGATGTAACAAAATAAAATTGATGTTGTTATTCAATGGAAAATTTGGAATTTGAGATTTTGCTTACTGTTTTATCAATCACTATTGGTGTAAGAGTCATGGACTAACCATTGTCATAAAATATTGCATTATGAAATGTGAATAGTCTTTAGTTGCAGTTTCTCATGGCTTGAAGCAGTCACAGCTAGCATGCTATTGATTAAGAAATTGCATTATCGTCTTTCTAATTACTTCATGATCGTAGGTACGCTCATACCCAGTTGTGAAGTTATTGTTATGACAAAACAATTTCTTAAGGGATCAGAAAGTTCTTAAGGGCGCAAAAAACAACTGTAACATCACACAAAAGGGAAATTCAATATTAGAGCTGATGCAAGAAGACGATAAAACAGTTTTCTTTTTATCAATGTAACACACACATTGGACTGCTGATCTTGGTGTCTGTAATCTTAGCAAAATGCATAATTAAAATGAAAATAATACTGAGGAGATGATAGGAATGAGCACTGCTAAATGATTCAGTATTCCCAGAACAAATATTTATTATAACTAAAACATATATCGTACCTTAAGCTTAGTACTACAATGACGGTAGATTTTTACGTCCGTTTCATGTCCATTGAGCGCTCTTTTATACAGCCATTGTCCTCTTGAGTCGCTCATGCGTAGTCACGATAAGTAATAACAGTTCTTCTTTTTACGCTTCACTCAAACTTAGACGCAACACGTTTTTATACGTTTAGTAAAAATTATATCAGAATGCCACAAATCTGCGTCCGTCTTACTTAAGAAAAACAGTACAATTCTTTTAGTGCTCAAGGCTTCATTTGTTCTCCAGCGAACAAAATAGTGAAGGATCGCATATCTATCCGTATTTTTCTGTTTATATTGCCGCCCAAAGACGACGAATTACATTATTTAGAAAATTCCACCGTCGGTATGCGACGCCTTATTATACATTAATCATTCTTTATAAACAAGTATTTGCCTTCTGGCTGAAAGTATTAACTATTTGCTGTTTTAATGAAGTTAAAAATAGCGAATATGACACCGCCTCCTATGAGGTGATAGGGAATGCCGAAGGATTACCTGGATCCTCATGTCCTCATGAGATATTCGTGATTTTTGGTATGACACTTACATAATATAACTGGCGTACTAAGTACATAAATTGAAATTACATTTATAAAAAATATATCAGATATTTATCATTTTTCAAAATAAAGTTTTTCATTCTTTGTTCCACAGTCACTTCATTCCTTAATACCAAGATTCACATGTATGTGCATATTTAAGTTTGGTCCATATTTGCTTATAACAATAAGTGAACGTTCATTTCTCACTTCAGGAGATAGAATTCAGAATTTACATTCTCTTGAGCTTAACGACTAATACATGACTACAGTGAGTGTTTATTTTCACTAAACTAGAGTGGACAATGTTCGAGCTTCTGTTGACTCATTGTGGTTCAATTACAGTTTAACATCGTAGCACTACACTTGGTGATGCTTTCACTTTCTGTGTTAGCTGTCTACGGCGTTCATCATGCAGTACATCTGTCCTTTCCACTGTGGTGCCAGGAATTCGAGTAGCTTCCCGGGTTTTTATTTGCAATATGAAACAGAAGAAGTGGAAAATTATTAGTATAACTTACAATCTATTGGACACATTTGTTAAGGATCGAGACTGGTCTGGAGTTCAGGGACTTCGTATAGTGCACATTCATTTTCTTTGTGCATCAAGAGACAGGATTATAATTCAATTTAGCAGTGTTCAGAAGTGCGTGTATTAATGGCTTTAAGGTCTGAGTAATCTAACAATCTACTTCTCACTCATCTTAACTTCAACTCAAGAAAATTGCTTAATTTACGTATGAAATGTAGTCACACAAGTGTGCAAATGTCTTTCCTCCAGTATGTACGATTGAAGTCATGGCGGTTAGCAGTTTAAAGTTCGGATTGTTTCGTCACCCACACGTCAGCCACTCACAGTGGCTGCACAGTGTTGCGTGAGCTCCAATACTCAGTATCCGTTCGCGCTCAGGTTGTAACAGAACTGCCGATCGTCGATCGCTCTCTCTCTCTCTCTCTCTCTCTTTTTTTTAAAAAAAAAAAAAAAAAACTTCGTATTACGCGAGTGCATCGATACACACACCTCGCGCGCGTTTTCCATCGGAGGAGCCGGACGCTGAAGCTGCCTCCATACTTCCCTGTCAACTGCCTCCCATGAGGCTCACAGGTAAGTAACGACGAATATTTTAGCTGTCGCTGCACTTATAACAACACTGAACTTTGCGTTGCACCTATTGTCGTAGCCTTGACTTCTTTTTTCACTTGCAGTATAACGCTACCACTAATACACACTGAACAGTTATTTTTATTATACACGTCGCACTTTAGTGTGCATCTTCACACAGCATTCATGCTCAGTTCCTTCGTCGATAGCGTTCATTTACAAAACAATCAATTTTGCAGGTTTCCTCCATTGGTACAGAAAGACTTATCTTCTACTATTTACAAAAGATCACTTACGAGTTAATATTTACAATTAATGGTCACTCCTTTCGTTAAGTCCAGTGAACAACTGCTTTATGAATGGACCCTTTGTATCTCAAGGTTTACTTTCACAAGTGAACCTAAAAATATTCTTTCAAACTTTCTTTTAAGGGCTCATCTCCTCATTATGAAAACTACAGATTGCGCAACACTCGTTGCATTTATTCTTTAGTACACCCAAGATCATTTTCTACTGCCACGTAGCATATCTACTACTTAACGAATACGCATTTAATGCTTGCCAAAATTTTTATATTT
The DNA here is from genome assembly GCF_023898315.1 of Schistocerca nitens. Classification (NCBI taxonomy): domain Eukaryota; kingdom Metazoa; phylum Arthropoda; class Insecta; order Orthoptera; family Acrididae; genus Schistocerca; species Schistocerca nitens. The sequence goes on from NW_026045897.1 coordinate 3,535,800, forward strand.
GAGGGCAGACTGGATAACAATAGGTCTCCCTCTTCGCTTTTTCTGTAAAAAAAATAGGGTAACGCGTGTCTACTATTTTTCGAAGGCATGGAATTACCCACATTTCACTGGGTTTACGCAACCTGTCCATAACAAACATTAGCAAAGCTAGCGAAGTTCATCGCGCTACGTGTCTCATTTCTCATAAGCACTGCTTTGCCTCCAAGCACACGTGCCTTTTACAAATCGACCCTTGGTCTAGGTTAATGAACCAGAATCAAAAGGAACGGGCACAAGGAAAATGGATTTCATAAGAGGAGTGTCTTAGGAGACATTTTTACAATAAAATATGCATGTAAATAAAATTATCATAATAAACATAGGCACATATATAAATTTCAACCTCTTTCATTACAGCATGCTTTTGCTACTTCTACGTCTTACTCTGGTAATAGTCAGTATTAAGTTTAAATATCACTGCATTGATTGTTCTTTAGATTAGCCTTCAATTAGGGTATTGAATGGTCGGTAGATTACACTACAAAACTTCTGAAGATCTTTACTTGGACTTATTTATGATACAGGGGGGCTTGATGTGTGGTTTTTTAGTACCTTGATTCTACTGAAATCAATTCGTCAGCTAACATTCCTCATATACTCTTTCGATTGGGCTCAGATCACAAGGAAACAGTTTACTTTCATCGCAATTAATGGCCTCGTGGAGTACTTACGCTACATTATTGATGCTTTATGGTTTGCCTCTATTTGTACTGTATTGCAACTAACTTATTTTACTACAGCTTATTGTCTCCTTGCGTGAACGCTTACCACTTGTTTTCTCATTTAACAGTACGCTTTAACTGAACTTTAAGCTAAGATATTTCCTCCACTCCTATTCACTGTCTGGACGTTTTGAACATGTATTTTTTTAAGCAGGTAATTTGGGCTTTTACAACAGATCTTCAAGTACTTACATTACTAAAAATAAATCTATAAATCTTTTTGTACCTTGGGAGAAGTGCTTATTTACGCACCCTCCTCCATTTCTCACCTTTACATGTTTATATAGCTCCGGGCAATCACCTCGCAAGCACTTTTTTTTATACTAACTTAAATTGAAATTCTTTCTGGAACCTTACTTTCCTGCTTCAGCTTGTTGAAGAAATATCGGTTCGTGTCCATCATTATAAACAATTTTTCCATACTTAACATTTAATAGTTAAAGTTTCTATGTAGCAACCGTTAGCATGTAGCAATGCACTGTTCAACACAATATTTATCATTAACAGTTCACACAAGGAAATTTCCAGTACGCAAGGGGGCAAGAAACCAAAACAGATTCTATCTTCAGTTGAGGCTGTGTCTGTAAACTAACTCTCTGTTTCAATAGACCAATCACTCCCGATATGGAGCAACCCTGAATCGGCAATGATAAAACTTTTGAAACAGAAGACACCTGTCTGAAGATACATGATGACATGACATTGATGTTTGCTCCTGTATCAACAATGACTGTGACAGGAAAGTTGGCAATAGAAATCTTAATCGAAGCCTGGACCTGTTCATCATAAATGTCATTAATGTCTTGAGCTTCTTTGTCAGGTGCAAGGTCATCTCGTAAGTCGGTCTCATGGTCGTACCGTATCGCATTAACATACTCAGAATCAGAGTATTCGTTAGTATCCCCACTCGAACCGGCAGCGACCTCTAGGAGGCTGAAAGGCGCTGCCTCTAATTTTCCACATGATGTTTAGTCTGTTTGTCATTCATGGCGTTAAGTGTTTGTTCCGTTTCATATTGGTGCTGGTTATGTGGTGCAAATGCCGGTATAAAGGGGTAAAATCCACTGGGTGCATTCACCTGTGAACAGAATACTTGAGACGGCTGCTGTCGCCCGATCTTTTGGTTGCCGGCAGAACCATTTCCTTGTGAAGGAAAGTTCGCATTTGGTGACGTTTGAAAATTGTTCCGCGGTCCTCTATTCTGAGAAAAGTTGTTCTGATGTTGTGCTGGGTGGCCTCCGCCTTGCCCATGCCACTTGCTATTTTTCCTCCTATAACTTTGGTTGTACACTGGCCCATTTGAAAAATTACCACTCGTTTGTGGAGAATTTCCATACTGCTCAGGCGCAGAATTAAAGGGTGGGTTTCCGTACTGATGTTGTACCCGGTGGTTGTAAATTGGGTGGTATCTCTGCTGGTTACTGTAATTGGTTTTCTGCTTCCGTTTAAAGTTATTGTCGTTTGTGTTTTCATAACGGCTGGCAGGTTGGTAACAGCGATCGCAGTAGCGCTCTCTCTCCTTCGGCGCATTGTTGTTCGCGTGCGATGCATTCTGCTGGCTGCCAGGGATGAATTTGCCGCTGCCAACCTTGGAACGCACATCCTCGCTAATTAAATCTAAGGAATCCACTACAAAAAGGAATACATCCGTGTCTTCTTCGGACACATTAGTAGTTTCTCTCTAATTGACATAGGGAGTTTGCTTTTGAGAATCATAATTACGCCCTTGGAAGAAATCGGAGAATCCCAGAATTTAATTTTTGCTAGATACTTCTCGAAGTATCGCCGGAGACTTCCATGCTTCTCATTGAAAATTTCCGCACCATACACCTCCTTCCTTAATCTCTGCTGTACCACATTACTCCAAAATTTTGCCCAGAACATTTTCTCAAACTCTTTATAATTTCTACACGTGTCTACCATTTCCGTTCCCCATAACGCTGCATCACCGGAAATAAATCCAGTGACGAACTGAATACGCTGTCGGTCTGTCCAGCTCCTGGGAAATATGCCGGAAAAATTCTTTAGGAACATGATGGGGTGTATTTCTCGCTTCTGCGGATGAAAAACAGGAAAAGTGCGATGCTTAATCACACTTTCCTCTTGCATTAAACTCACAATTGTGGGTGGATCATTTATTTTCCCCACTCGAGGCTCAACAGAACTGTTGTTTTGCATGTAATCAGGCGGTGAACCATAAGGAGTTGACTGACATTCGTCACCGTCTGTAGAGTTGTTCCCTATAGTTTGCGTATGCGTGTTCGGATTTTCTACCCAGTTTCTCAGCATTCTGACTTCGTCCACTACTTGCTGCTTCCACTCGGGAAGATCCCGTGTAAGTGTCCTCCGAATCTGTCCCAATTCAGAAACCACTGTGTCTCCCGACTTATCAGGAGCAGCTAAGACTTCATATGTTACATCCTTGACAGTCTCTCTAAGCTCCTCCCTGACCTTCTTTTCGAAAAAAATATCTTTACCCTTTATCCATTCACCGTAGTGTTCCGACAATGCCTCCGCGTGTGCTTTCACGGTGCTCTTGACCTGTTCTTCGATATTGATTGAGTCTATCTGCCTCGACAGATCCTCTACTACACCTTCAACGTCAGATACCGCATTTCTAACTGAGTTTATTTCTTTGGTAGCTGCCTGAATTTTTGTGTTTAATTTTCCAGATACTTCAGCTATTTCACTTTTCACCTGTTTCTGCATTTTCTGAATTTGATCACTGATCTTAGCTTGCACCTCACCCAAATGGGTATTTAATTCAGCCGTAATTTCTTTATGCAGATCTGTTTTGATTGTGCCTACCTGTGTTTTTACTGATTCGCTTACAGCATCTAATCGGGCGTTAACAACCTCAATTTGTGTTTTTACTAATTCGCTTACAGCATCTAATCGGGCGTTAACAGTCTCATTTTGTGTTTTTGTAGTCTCATTTACTGCGTCAAACTGTTGTTTCAGCATTTCCATTAACGCACCGAGGTCATTTGTAGCTGCAGCGGGAAGAGTTTGGACTTTAGGGTCACTTTCCCCTGTTACAGACATAGTTAGTTCAGTTTCCACACGGGAACCTACCGTTCGCGATCGTAAAGGGTATGGAATACTGTTAACGTCTTCACTCCCGTCTCCTGTTGTCACCTGTCTCTGTTTACTATCTGCCATTTTCGTCAGTAAATCACGTGCTACACAAGGCTTTCGTCGTTTGTCAGTGACGTGGTGAGTCCGCTAAGAGCACCGCTCTCGCGTGAGCAACAAATGAAATTCTATCTGGCGAGAAGACAAGATGGAACCTAAACATTTCAGACAAATGAATGAAGATGCTATTCACTGAAAATTACACAAAATATCCACCATGTTGAAAATGTAATACAGCTGTTCTAACAATGGAAAAAAAATTCTTTGAAAGATAAAATAAAACAGATTTTCTATAGCGGGAAGGAGATAGAAAGGATGTGGATCGACTTGGAAAAGCAACGTTGCTACTGAAGCACTACACTGCGTATGCAAAATTCTGACTTACTTTTTGATGGCTTGGTTACCGCTATGTTGTCTCAGCAAATTCGCGTCTCTTTTCTTTTCTCTCGGTAATTAAACTGCGTTATTGACCAGCATATTTTCCGTCTTTCTCTCAGAGCGATGATGTGCACATGAAACGACAGAACATTTATTAACATAAGCACATAGAAAATTTTCCAAGTATTTGAACTAATTTTTGGTCAGGTCCCTGTTCGGGCGTCAAGTGTGATGTAACAAAATAAAAGTGATGTTGTTATTCAATGCAAAATTTGGAATTTGAGATTTCGCTTACTGTTTTATCAATCACTATTGGCGTAAGAATCATGGACTGACCACTGTCATAAAATATTGCATTATGAAATGTGAATAGTCTTTACTTGCAGTGATCGCTTGATAGATCTGATACTCAGAAGTTAACGAATATATACTTTTGTAAAGTAGAGAACAATGTGTGTTAGGAGGGCGGCTGTAAATATTGTAAAGGCAGATCAGAGCATTGTAGAAATCAGGCTCAAATGGTTGAAAAGTATGTAAGTTGCAACAGTGGACTCTTTATAGATGTGGCTCTCGTAGCTTCTAAAGCGTACAGAAGTTCTTAAGATTTGCACTTATGTGTGAAAGTGAGTTTGAACTGCTTCACGATGTGCGAATGAAAGCAACGTTCTTGTCTGTTCACAAAAGAACGACATCGCTTGTGATCTCGGGACGCCAGCAGAGGGTGACAGGGGTTTTGCGATTGCCTCCACAGCAATCGGCGTACAAATCCACATGCTTTGCTGCAGTTCATTCATCACATAACGTATGTCTCTCGGCGCAGTATTTTCGACGGGAGAATGAAACTCCGTTGGTCCACTGGAAGACGGAGGAAAAACCACAAATTGTCTCCGTCTGAAAAGAATGGGCATCTGAAATATTACAAGCAAATACGCCAACTTTAACGTCACTTTTACAGCAGGTATTATTGCCACTGACCCTGTGTCTATAAATTGAATGGCCTTTTTGCGAAATTACATTTATTCACTCAAGATTGAAAATTTCATAAAAAAAGGAAAATACGGAATCTCGAAATTCTCCTAAAGAACACATGTGTTCACACCTTTATCCAGAGCCCAGCAGTCAGCGGAACAGAGCCCGACCGAGGGCGCTCGGGAGGAGCTGTGCATCGCCACGAGGACCCTCCTGATACACTCGATTACGTCAGCACTACCCGCTACTGACAAGGTGACGCATATGCCGTTGTTTATATATATTTGACGGTGCTAGTGCTGCTTTTGTGTTTACCGTTTGACGATCCTACTGTGGCTGCAGTACACTAGGACATGTTTTTATAAAACAGTTCTCTCCTCGTGGTCTCGCGGTAGCGTTCTCACTTCCCGAGCGCGGGGTCCCGGGTGCGATTCCCGGTGGTGTCAGGGATTTTCCCTGCCTCGAGATGACTGGGTGTTGTTGTGTCGTCTTCATCATCATGTTCATTCCCATTACCGTCGGAGGAATGCAATGGCAAACCACCTCCACTGGGACCTTGCCAAGTACGGCGGGACGCGTCTCCCGCATCGTTCCCCTGCGCTCTGTCGCGGAGTATGGGACTTCATCATCATCATCATTATAGACCGAAACCGGTAGCATGACGACAAAAAATTTGTGACCATAGACATAAAGTAAAGGAAATTTATGCTATATTCTGGTCGCTGTTTTATTCGCGATCATGTCGCAGCTTGTGAGACTGTTTTTAGTTGGGACACTATTTTCGTTTCAGAGTGAAGTTACATTTTAGTTTCATAAGGTTTATTGTTTTATTCCTCCCTTTGAATCTTAACCAAGCTACATTCGCTTTGTAAAAAATGCCGTTGAACATTTTGTGTATAATATGCTCTGTGGCACAAGCAACAAACCTTTAAATAGACAGAACGTCACTCATTCTTCACGCCATTAACGCCATGAGTGAGCGTGGGAGACCGCATTCAGTTATCAAACTGTCTGATTCAAACTCCGTGTCGGAGCAGATGTTTAAACTTGCCTTCCACGAGCACCACACTAACCCCTTGCACTTCTTATGGAGCTTCCCTTCTATATTTTGCAAAATAAGAATTTGGATTGGCATGAACAGAGTCATGCCTAAATAGCTCAGTCAGTAAGGAACATTTCCACGAGAGGCAAAGGATCAATGTTGCGACCCCAGGGACAGTCAGTTACAGAACGAGGAGGATTACCTTTTAACGTCACAACCCTTAAGTATATATATGGTGGCACATACCTCCGCAACCCTACTGTTAGAGGATAGGCACTTCCGTGCAGTGACCGACAAATACGACACTTGGGCCGTCCATAGCCAGTGTGCAACGGCCGATGTATTCTGGGGGAGTGAAATGCCGCAGTAACAGGGCAGTGTATGATTACGAATGTAAATGTATCAGTCAAGAAGGCTGGAACAGTGTTTCTGCTAGAAAGATCTGATAAGAAGTTGTTAGCGTTTTACTTACAGAATGAATGGCAGTTATTTAGTTCCAATACAATGGATATAGAAGATTTATGTTTCTTGTTTAAGGAAATTGTTAATCGTGCTAAAGACAAGTATACACCTAGTAAGTGGATTAAGGATAATAAAGACCCACCACGATTTGATATCGAAATTAGAGAAATCCTGAGTGAGCAGAGGCTGTTGAACTCTCGGTACAAAAGAGATGGCACAAATGACGACAAGCAAAGGTTAGTAGAGGTTTGTGCGTCTGTGTAAATATCTATGCGGGAAGCATATAACAACAACCACCGTCATACATTAGCAAAATATAAGGCCGAGAGTTCGAGGAAATACTGGTCCTAGCTAAAATCGCTAAGCGGCTCTAACGCCTTCAACCAGTTACTCGTTGACCAGTTTGGTGTGGCAGTTAAAGATAGCAAAAGTAAAATAGAAGTTTTCAATTTCGCATTGACGCAGGCTAATCGTACAAACATACTGTCGTTTAACCATCGCACAGAGCTCCGTATGGACGAGATAGCAATAAGAATCTCTGACGTAGAAAAATAACTGAAAGAGCTAAAACAAACATGTCGCCAGGTCCGGAGGGAATCACAGTTCAAATTTACAACGAGTACTTTACGGCACTGTTCCCTTAATTAGCTTGAATTTGTCGTGAATCTCTCGCAAAGTTACAAGCAACTGGAAAAAGCGCAGATCATTGATGTCTATAAGAAACGTAAAAGAACGGACCCGCTAAATTACAGACCAGTGCCCTTAACATTCGTGGAACCGCGCTGCTGCTACGGTCGCAGGTTCGAGTCCTGCCTCGGGCATGGATGTGTGTGATGTCCTTAGGTTAGTTAGGTTTAAGTAGTTCTGAGTCTAGGGGACTGATGACATCAGATGTTAAGTCCCATAGTGCTCTGAGCCATTTGCACCATTTGAAGCCTAACATTGGTTCGCATTCTAGAACATACAAATTTCCTAGATACCGAGAAGCTTATGTCCACGAATCAGTACGGTTTTGGAAAGCATTGCTTGTGTAAAACACAGCTTGCCATTTTCTCACATCATATACTGCGAACCTGAATGAAGGGCAACAGGCAGATTACATCTAGATTTCTGAAAAGCATTTGACCCGGTACCCCTCTGCAGAATGTTAATGAAGTTACGAGCAAACGAAATAGCTTCTCAGATACGTAAGTGGCTTGGATACAACTTACGTAATAGAACCCAGTGTGTTGTTCTCGACGGCGAGTGTTGATCAGAGATAAGGGTACCGCCTGGAGCGCCGCAGGGAGCACACACGTTTTCTGGAGGGGAGGGCGGGTCGCAGGTCGCGGCTGTTCGCTGATGACGCTTGGGTGCACGGGACGGTGTCGAACTTGACCGACCGCAGGAGGATGCAAGATGACTTGGAAAAATTTGTAGTTTGTGTGATGAACAATAGCTGGCTCTGAACGTAGAAAAATGTCAGTTAACGCGGATGAGTAGCAAACACAAATCCGTTGTAATCTGACACAACGTTAGTACTGTCGCGCTTGACGCGGTCACGACGATTACATACCTGTATCTGGAGTAATGCTGCGGAGCGACATGAAATGGAAGGAGCTTCTGAGGACTGTGGTGGGAAGGCTAAAGGTCGACTTCGGTTTATTGAGAGACTTTTAGAAAAGTGTGCTTCATCTGTAAAAGTGATCGCGTATGTCCAGTACGCCGTATCCTTTACAGATGAAGCTGGTGCGACCTATTCTTGAGTACTGCTCGAGTGTTTGGGATCCGTACCAGATCGGATTAAAGAAAGACGTCGAAGCAATTCAGAGGTGGCAGCTGTATTTGTGCCGGTGGGTTCGAACAACACGCAAGTGTTACGGAGATGCTTTGGGAACCCTAATGGGTATCCCTGGAGAGAACCACCATTTGAAGCTGACTGCAGAACGGTCCTATTGCCGCCAACATACATTTCGCGTCAAGACTACGAAGACAAAAGACAGGAAATTAGGGCCTATACGGAGGCGTGTTGACAGTCGACTTTCCCTCGGTCTCTGCCAGTGGAACAGGTAAGGAAACGACTAGCGGTGGTACAAAGTACCCTCCACCATGCACCATACGGTGGCTTGCGGAGTATCTAAGTGGACATACAAGGGATAGGCAAAATAATGTGAACAGGGGTAGTAATGGGATGCCTGTGTTTGACGGTCAACAATGCAGATAAGGCACGTGTCGCGCTGGACTGTGTGTGTTCAGTATGGATTAGGCATCAGTACAAGTTGTTTATAAGTAGTGCACACTTCGTATTTGCATTCAGAGGCTGAGGTCGACGTGCAATGATAGACCCAACAGATTTCGAAAGAGGGCAGAATGGTTGAGGAGGGGGGGGGGGGGGGGGGGAAGACGATTAGCTGGACCATCAGTAACCAAGACAGACAACATTTTGAATGTTTCAGATGTTACTGTTTCAGCAATCATGACAGCCTACACAAAACATTGAGAGACAGCATCGTGTAAACGTAATAGTGGGCGCAAGTCAGATCTTAATGACAGAGATCGTCGTACTCTAACACGAATTGTTTGAAAGCATCACAAAACTACTCGGGCTAAAGACACTCCAGGGTTCAATAGCCATCTTCGAGACCCCGTATCTATCAACACTGTCCGCCGAGAACTCCCTAAAGCGAATATTCATTGGCGAGCTGCTATACCGAAACCATTGGTGACGACAACCAACGCAAAGAAGCGTAAAGCATAGTCTCAGGAGCATAAATCCTGGACGGCTGATCAGTGGAAGAACGTCACATAGTCCGACGAGTCAACGTTTCAAGCCTACAATCCTGATTGCTTAGTTCCAACGGTTAAGCATGTAGTTGGATATGTGATGATGTGGGCAGCCATATCATGGTATTCTGCCGGTCCCATCGTTACTCTCAAACGACGTGTTACAGCCAACGATTATGTGAACAGTTTAGGTGGTCAGGTGCATCCCATGATTCAAGCGTTGTTCCCCAACATTGATGCCATATTTAAGTACGGTAATGCACCCATTTACACAACCTGGACATTACAATCGTGGTATGAGGAGCATCCAACTAAACTGCAGCGTCTTCGCTGGCCAGCACAGTCCCCAGACTTGAACATTATCCGAATCCTTGTGGGCGACATCGGACCGCAGACTCCGGAGCAGATTTACGCCTTGTTCGGCACTACAGGAGTTAGAGGAGGTTCTGATCGAACAGTGGCAAAACATTGCACTGGAGACTATACAATCATTATATGCCAGTATTCCAAGAATCGCAGCTGCATTAAGGGCAAATGGGTGTCCAACCCCTTATTAATAAACGATTCCCAAGTAAGTACACGTGTTCACATTACTTTTGCGTATCCCCTGTATATATCCGATGTCGATGGCGTCCACTGCAACGGAAGTCGGCTGTCGGCTGTCGGCTCCGCAGCGCAGCGAGGCTTTGGGACTGGGCTGGCACACACAGCGGTGTCCAGCACGAACCTGCAGACGCCCCGAGTTGAACCCATGACCCTTGGATATTGTCTGGAGTATCTGGTGATGTTGCCTCGACGCGTCGACTTCAAAGCCCGGAATTGTCAGAGGTAGCTGATGGCTCCACCTAGTTGCTGATGGTAGCTTAAATTCGCATTCGACCGATGGCTGGCGCTGAGACTGTGATGCTCGAATGCGCAACTCCGAGGGAATGCTACTACCATCTGAGCTGAGAGCATTTATACTCGGTCGAGCCAGGTGTGATATGACAGGGATAGCCTCCCGTCACGTCCAGAATGAGATTTTCAGTCTGCGCTGATATGAAACTTCCTGGCAGATTAAAACATTATACCGGACCGAGACTCGAACTCTGGACCTTCGCCTTTCGCGGGAAAGAGCTCTGACAACTGAGATACCCAGACACGACTCACGCACGACCAGTCCTCACAGCTTTACTTCCGCCAGTACCTCGTCTCCTGCGAGAAAGGCTAAGGTCCCGAGTTCGAGTCTCGGTCTGGCACACATTTTTAATTTGCCAGAAAGTTTCCCGTCACGTCGTCGGCTGTGGAAATGAAGCGTTGTCCTACAGCATCGAGCAGTCTGGTCCTCCGCTGGCAGTAGGAGGTAGCGTTGCAGTATGCTGAACCGCCGCTGCTGCAGCGGGCATCTGAATAATTACGTCGTCGCTGGTCGGTATACCCTCGGCTGGTTGCGAAGGCTCACTCGAAACTGGTGCTGCAACACTACAGACTACTTGTCGGATCCATGTCACAAAGAATCGCTGCAGTATTGCAGTCCAGAAGAAGAACAGTGCACTATTAAGCACTGGGCCATAATGTTTTGGCTCATTCATATTTATCGCCTCTTCTCCTTAGCATTTCTTTATTTTGTACTCTGTCTGTCGATTTAGTTTTTAACATTCTTCGATATGACTTATTCGAGTTTTGTCTTTTCTGGAAGTCTAATGGTTCACCTTTCGCTTCCACACTTCACTTGCTCCGTACAACAAATGGTACCAGTACAGCTCCTTTATTGAGCAACACCTTCCTCCTTTTGTACTAGTCCACTCATGACATCTTCGTTTCTCGTACCATCCTGCATATTGCTGCTCCCTGCACAGGACAGTTCTCTCACTTCTTCCTCTACTGTATAGTTCCCGTCTTTGAAGATAAACGAGTCCTTGTTCTCCTTTCTAATACTCTTCATCAACTTCGCCTTTCTTTATGTTGATTCTTCTGTCATATTCTGTGCCAAGTACGTTGTCCATTGGTTTCTAAAATACTCGTTATATTCGAGCACAAGTTCTTCTGGTCGGTGAGACCCAGCACTGCTTTCCGTTCCTCTTGAAAATATGTAACCTTTAGTTACACTATTGCTTCATTCGCGTATGTCTTGAAGAAGTAGATGCAGCAGCCTCTAACGCCCACCTTAGCATCAACTTGACCTTCTCGACTTTCCCATTTCATTATTCTCAGTCGGGATATATACCGTGACATCGCCGTACAAAATATGTGCACCAATATTGCCTCCGAAGGAACGTCGTTAGCAGGGAAAAAATTGCTTTTCTATTCTAATAGCAACTTGTATGACACTTCAGTGATCATTTTACTGCAGTAGTAGTTCTGCGTCCGCTTTTTGGAAAACTGGAACTTACGTATTTCTTACCTCCCCCTATTCTAGAACGTAAATTATATGATGCTTATACACTCCCAAGTAGCACATTTTGCGTGTACAGGTAACATACATGATGTGTGATTTTAGGCTTTACCATCTTTTTTATATAGTAATAATTTTATTAACTAATCGCAGACATATTCACATCATCTACGACTAGCACACAATAGCTGCCTTTGTCATTCGGAACACTAAAAAGATTCAGGTCAGCATCACAACCAGTAGTTGGTCGCCATCTTATTCCTCTTCTCTGTCTCCTTCCTTTTTTTTTTTTTTTTAGCATGGTCGCAATTTTAAGCGTATTACGAAAGCTTTACGTATATGTTCCGTGATAAATACACTACTGGCTATTAAAATTGCTACAAGACGAAGATGACAAGATGACAAGATTACGTGCTACAGACGCGAAATTTAACCGACAGGCAGAAGATGCTGTCATATGCAAATGATTAGCTTTTCAGAGCATTCACACAAGGTTGGCGCCGGTGGCGACACCTACAACGTGCTGACGTGAGGAAAGTTTCCAACCGATTTCTCATACACAAACAGCAGTTGACCGGCGTTGCCTGGTGAAACGTTGTTGTGATGCCTCGTGTAAGGAGGAAAAATGCGTACCATCACGTTTCCGACTTTGATAAAGGTCGGATTGTAGCCTATCGCGATTGCGGTTTATGGTATCTCGACATTACTGCTCGCGATGGTCGAGATCCAATGACTGTTAGCAGAATATGGGATCGATGGGTTCAGGAGGGTAATACGGAACGTGGTGCTGGATCCCAACGGCCTCATATCACTAGCAGTCGAGATGACAGGCATCTTATCCGCATGGCTGTAAGGGATCGTGCAGCCACGTCTCAATCCCTGAGTCAACATATGAGGACGTTTGCAAGACAACAACCATCTGCACAAACAGTTCGACAACGTTTGCAGCAGAATGGACTATCAGCTCGGAGATCATGGCTGCGGTTACCCTTGACGCTGCATCTCAGACAGGAGCGTCTGCGATGGTGGACTCAACGACGAACCTGGGTGCACGAATGGCAAAACGTCATTTTATCGGATGAATCCAGGTTCTGTTTACAGCATCATGATGGTCGCATCCGTGTTTGGCGACATCGCGGAGAACGCACATTGGAAGCGTGTATTCGTCATCGCCGTACTGGCGTATCTCCCGGCGTGATGGTTGCCTATGGGGTGTCATTGGTTACACGTCTCGGTCACCTCTTGTTCGCACTGACGGCACTTTGCACAGTGGCCGTTACATTTCAGATGCGTTACCACCCGTGGCTCTATCCTTCATTCGATCCCTGCGAAATATATAAGGGGAGACCTGCAGGTTAGAGCACCGGCTGCTGTTAATAATTTAATTTCTCGTGCAGCATTGACTAACGTACGACGGACAGCTATACGGTTTTAATAATTACCTCGCAAAATTGAGCTACGTAATTAATCATTTGCATTTTAGCACATACGTATCATTAGTGACAGTGCAATGGAACTCCCCGCGCCACATTGCGGTATCACGTAGGTAGAGGACCCAAAACAAAAAAATGCTGCCCAGTGGTTATGTGAAGTATTTTGCAATGAGTCGTCGTCAGCATCTGGGGAGGAACAACGCTGCAAGAGTGCGGGCTGGGTCCCCAGAAGAGCACGACAACAGTGCACCATCGGCCGACGCAGCGAATGCGTGGCGCGGAGCACTCAGAGTGCGCTCAGGCGGGTATGAATGACGGAGGACGAGTTGGGAAGCCGTGTCCCCGGGAAGAAAGAACTGGAGGCCCTCTCGGTAGGCGACCGGCGTGCTACAGTCGTGGCGACGATAGGAAACAAACGACAATTAAGTTACGTTGTGCAAGACGCGACAGTTGGCTGCGACTGCGACGCTGCCCCCTCCACTTTTCCCACCCTGGCAGACGGCGACACGGCCGCAACACGACTGGAGTCGTCGCTGTTTCCCAAGCTGCGATCGGCGGCGGCGGATTCAAATACATAAGAAAAATAAGAATTCCGATTTTCTTGCTGTAAAAAATACTGTATGTTAATGCAACAAAGTTACATCGGCTCCCAGAGTTAGTTTTTCGATACAGATTCTCCTTTTACTTTAAAAAATTGAAAAGTATCTCTTCCGGTTTTGCGTGTTTTTTTCGCTGTATATTACTTATCTATCAATTGTGAGGAAATTAAAAGGCACAAAAAATTGATGTTTGCGTATCTTACAGTTTCACATCACAGCTTGATAATGAGGTGTCTATTTTTCCGATATTCGTCAGAGTTATTCCAATACTTAATTTACAAGTAACCTACTGCATAAAATTTGAATTGTGTACAGTGAAAAATGTGGTCGCTGGCTACTTTACGTATGGTTCACGTTAGGTCATACATCGTTGCTGATGAAAAGAAGCCAACATATCGAAATTATTTTTAAAGTTGAGATCAGAATGATATCGATCTCCGTTTCCGAGATTTGGGCTCGTATATCTCCGGGAGCGTCGCGACTAGCCGCCAGTTCTGTCGAAGCGCAACGAGAATCGTGTGGTCATCACACGATAGAGAATGCATTTGTTTTGTTTCGCTGACACATTTGGACCTAATGAAACCATTTTATGTCATATATTTCTCCGGTATGAGTTACTAATATTTCTCCATATGCTCTTGACAATTTCATTTAAAATGCCACGAAATGTAGGTTTCTTAAAGCCAAGTGATCAAGCAGAACCCATTTTCTTGGTTTTGCTGAGGCATCTGAACCTGTTCCAAGCTTTCTTTCTCGTTTATTTCTCTGATACGAGTCCCGAATATTCCTCCATCTGTTTTTACACATTTCACCTAAAATTCCAATGAAAGATAAGTTTATTAACAATAAGCGCACGCTAGCGTCATTGCATTGTTTCAAGTTCTTGACAACAAGATAGGGTTACACCTTAAACATCTCTAGAATTTTCATTCTGAACGTCTACAGAATACACTGGCAGAAATGTGGAAGAAATAATGTCCGTGCTTGTTCACAAAATTTCCCCAAATTATACTTGTCAGTTTCTCCCATGCAGAAGCTTTTGGATCAAGCTAAGGCAACTTTCATAGCCGACTGACTCTTTATTCCCATCCAAATGAACTTCCATATTCTTATATTCTGACAGCATACATCGTTATGGATGACATGAACATTTAAACTTGCCTAGCTGCACTCAAAAGATGACTCCAGGATTTACAAAAGACGAATTTCAATTGTGAACTGTGTCAGACCAGAAGGGCCTTATAAAACAGTAGTGCACTTTTGGCACAAGTTTTTTGAGCACCATCTTCTACCAATGAATTGAAGTGAATGTGACAAATTACTTATTGCAGCATACTGTTTGCGCAATCTGTTGAGAAGCGCCTTCCTCAAAAACGAACATCTATTGATAACAGAAAGCTGTACAACAATCTGGTGGTGGTTTTTCACAACTAGAAGGTATCATCAAGACACCAATCTACCGTTTACTTTCAAAGTGAAGGTATTGTAAAATGTAGCTTTCTCGTTGTACTTTAGATTGTTCATTTTATAATGTACTTGCCGTTTTCAATTTTTATCGTCACAAAAAACTGTGCAAGCCTTTTCTCGACACCAGTGCCTCAGTTCGTTCTGCAGTGGACATCCACACGTGCATCTACTGTGGGCTACGGTACGTGCCTCGCAGCCCCATGTTCTTCTGACAAGGCTCTCAGTGAACTGCTGCTCTTTACTTGGATGATGCGTGGCGGCCAGGTACAGAAGGAGAACGAAGTGATTATGAAAGTGGAACGTTTCCAGAACGGCCAGAAGTCAGAATTCTGTGATCGACGTGTCTACCAAGTCATCCATCACAGAGAACAAATGCGTTGTATCGAAGGGTGGGTATTGCAACATTTACGGCTAACTGCCCCTGCAGTGAGGACTGGCAAATCTCATACATCATGGTGGTTTACTGGAAACTGTTCCAGCCAAATAATGCAGTATATAGGGACGTCGCAAAATATGGGAAAAAGGTAACTGAGCGACACATCCTGTGTCGTGATCACATGCCGGGTGGGTGGTCGATCACCTGGGAAATACGTCACGCCGCCCACAGCACGCCCTTATAAGGAAGTATTGCCTTTCGTGGCCTCTTATTCGCTAGCGTTTCACGCAGTTACCCGAGGACGACCTGATACCAGGCGGTGACGCCAGTCTGAGGGTGACTGTCCGGGTACAAACACGTACATAACGCGAGAGCGTGTTTCATTATGTTCCCTCTGTGCATAATCCTTTTCGTAATGCTTGCAGTAAAGTGTTGTAAGTATGGAACAATGCCAGTTAATAAAATATGTTTATGCATCCCTAAAAAATGTGTAATTATTGATTGTAAACAGCACAGTGGACCATCAAAGTCTTAGTGATCGTCACTGTGATCGGGGTGAGTGTTGTCAGTGGCCCTGCAAACGTGCGATATCTTCTGCATAAGGGACACTGGCTACGGAAGATGCAAGGTAACTCGAGATAGCATTCGCACCGGGTGCCTAAAGGGTACACGTCTAACTGCAAGCCCACGTGGCGTCTCTCACTGGACAATTAGTCCACATCATCATATCTTTGGAATGGAACTGTTACAGTACGCAGAGGAAAACTACGCCAACACTGTATTTTTCATGGGCAACTCCATTTTTCTTAAGTGGTAAGTAATACTTCGACTACCCCCCGTAAATGGAAGAAACGAACAAGCGAAATATGCCTTTCTTCTGTGAGCGACTAGTGCAAGGGCTACATGAAGAATTCAAGAATATATGACAGCAACTGAGTCGGCAAGATATTCTCTGGACTATAGACCGATGTGTACAGTGCCAGTGCAGATTCTGCCGAGCCAGTTATTGTTCGGTTACACACGTTTACGTTTCCGTCCCACGAGGTACGTTAATGGGGTTGAATCCCACAGGGCAGTTTCAAGCGTTAACTATCGGCGGTAACCCAGTTATGGACCTAGTTGCTGGTCTGCGTACCACAGTTCTAATCTCGAACTGTGCGGCGGGCGCTATCGTCGTAAACGACGTGAGTTTCCTTCCATTAACATGCAAAGCGCTGGTTCGTTCCTCTGCATATCACTTAGAGTGCCTCGGCGTGAGTACCTGTCAGTAACAACCGTATTCCGGGCCGCTGTACTCGGCACAGGCTGCGTGAGGTACCATTACACTGTCACAGTGTCTGCGCCTGCCGTAAATGTAACAGGAAACAAAGCTGAAGTCGGTTACAGACACACGCGTCTAAGGCTGCTTTCGATAAATATCTCGATGACGTGTTTACGAAATGTTTCGGCCTCTACTGCAATCGCCTTCATCATTATGTTTATGTATACGAACAACCTATTGGTAGTACAGCTCCACGAGTGCACCCTGAAAACTTTTGTCAAAATATGAAATATACATTATACAGCGTGCGGCATATGAAACAACACTCTCTATGAAAATTTAAGTAACTCAGCATCTGACAGAGACAATTTTCAAAGAATGTGCATGTATCAGGTCAAATGTTAAAGCTATATTGGGAGGTGTGAAGCAGGCATGGCTATCAGATAAGTCTGAAAGAACGTGTCTATGTGATTCTCCCACGAACGTCAAATCGAAATAGTTCACATGTGACCTACCAGATGTCAGGGCAGGGACGAACCTAGGACAGAACACTGTGTGGGTGGGAGGTGTGGGTATGGGGATGCGGGGAGCGGGCGGCCGATGGAGGGGGCGATCAGAGGGGAGGAGACGAAGGCGCAACGCCGGTGCCACCCTTCCCCTTCCCCTTCCCCTCCCATCGGTCAGTAGTTCATCAGCGCACATCGTGATGGCGACATGGCTATTTGCCGAAATATTGTGTCAGTTGGACACTCACATCCGACATTTCACCTGTGAACGATTTTGAAACGTGTCGTAAGTTGAAAATATGACAATGAATATTCCGTATTTGCAAAATCATCCAAAACGGAAAAAAACATCAAAATAAACATATTCAATGAATAACTCATCTTACCGAAAGAGAACTGTTGTTGTTATGGTCATCAGTCCGTCGACTGGTTTAGATTAGATTAGATTACATGAGATATACTTTTTGTTTCAATAGATCAATAGTGAGGGGATCCACCAGGATGTACAATACGTCAGAGAATAAGAGTACACAATAAATTATATGAAGACAAATAGATATGCAAATATACCTTCCATAGATCCAAAGGCTATTTTCACTTAAAACGTGATAACAGACTTGTCACAAAACATGTTGATGTTCAGTATACCAAGGTGCATATCATAATTCTTATGCTGGTCTAGCTATGCATCCTCAAATAGAACAATCGTTTTACAACACTTTTACAACATCGGTGCATATTATAATTCTTATGTTATTCTAGCCATGCATCATCAGATATAACACTCATCTTGCAACATTTATTTACAGGAGTTGCATAACTACAATGAATTCGTACAGAAGTCTAATTGGACATAATACTCGATTTTTTTGATATTATTATTTATATACAGACACTAGTCGGATCTGCTAAGAAATTCATCAATGGCGTAGAATGAGTTGGCTACCAATAAGTCATTTACACTCCTCTTAGACTGACCTTTATTGGTAGTTAAACTTTCTTATGGCTGCTGGAAAGTTATTGAAAATGTGTGTACCTGAAAAATGACCACCTTTGTTGTCCAAGGTAAGTGACTTTAAATCTTTGCCAAGATTTTTATTTCTATTATCGATTTTATGAACTGAGCTCTTCTTTTCAAAAAGAGGTATATCTTTAATGACACATTTCATAAAGTAATAAGTATATTGCAAAGCCGCATATAGTATCACTAGTTCCGTAAGCAGATAGACAGATGACGTTCTTCAGTTGTCACCACAGGTAATTATTGTAATACATTTTCTCATTCGGGATACTTTAGCTTAACTGGACGAGGTACTTCAAAAATATAATCCCATGTGGCATTGTGGAACAAAAGTAAGCACAGTATGCCAGCTTTTCTTATCCCTGACAAAATTTGCGTTAAAAATAGTGTTCTGTTTACGTGCTTCAGCAGTTTTGTGGTGTCTTCCTCTCAGCTGAATTTTTCAACGAAGTGTAGGCCAAAGAATTTAACACTATAAAATTCTTTAATCTGCTTGTCATCATATTTTAGGCATATACGAGTACAAAACATTTAGAAGTTCTGGACTGAATGTAGTGTGTTTTTTCAATGTTTAGTGACAAATAATTGGTTAAGACCAATTTATTAATAACCATGAAAATTTGATTAATCGATATTTCTAACACTGTTGATTTGTTATTTGTTGGCGCGCTTGTATTATCTGCAGACAAAATAATGTTGCTATCTGTTAATATTACAGATGTATACAAGAAAGAGCAAGGGTCCTAATGTGGAACCTTGTGGGACATCACATGTAATTTAATCCCCGTTGGATGATGTCTGATACTTTAAATACATATCTCTTTCCTATCGACATCCTTTGCTTCCTATCTGAGGTACAGGCTTATCTTTGAACAATTTCGCAGAATTTCCTGCTAAACTTCAATATCCTAATTTACTTGAAAGGATATTGTGGTTTATGTAAATTGGAGGTGGAGGGAGAGATATAGGAAAGGAAAGGGAAGGAACTAACGATATTTGCTGTATCGGTACTTTCTGCACAGCCAGAAATGTCGAGTGAAAATGTGTGTCAGGGTGGGCCTCGAATTCAGGATCTCCTGCTTTATATGCAGATATGTTTGCGACTGCATCACCCAGACGCAGTGCTCATCGCAAAAGTGCGAACTGTATTGGCTCACTCACCAGCTGAAATCACATTCCCAGCTAGCGCCACCTACCCACAATCCTTGCGCTCGCCGGTTTTAGCTTCCCACTGGAGGTTGAACGTAAATGTGCATGTGTAATGGAGGTCGCGGATTCATTGCCCTTCGAGACAAAGCGGTTATATGAATGTGTGGTGGCTGTTCTTTTGACCGACAGCAGTGCACCGCATGATTGACCAACTCTGCAAATGCATCGAGGCTGTTGGTTCAAATGGGCTCTCTGAACTTAATTCTCTCTCCAGTTTTTTCCTCGTCCTCCTTTCCTGCTCGGACAATGAATTGACTGAATAACATTGTCCAAGTGCCCTCTTAACCACTGCTTCCCTTTCATACATCTATATGAGTGATTAACAGGCTTACTGCTACGTGTTATCTAAGCAGTGAAGTAGAAAACCCACATACACATGCCCATTCTGCCATAAGTAACACTACAGGAAACAAAACCTAGTGAAATCATACAGATGCGTTGTAGCAATTTTTGTATTGTACTGACAAGTTTAACCTTTCCTTCCTCCTCTCATTCCGGTAGCATCCATAGCGTCAGGAGAAGACCCACTTGCAGTGCAGCAAGGATCCAGACACCTCAGAAACTAGATGGGCGTGAGAGAAGTTGCATGACGTATTGCTGGGTACATTTATTTGGAAACTTTTACTGGCAGTCATGGATTAATTCTCAACACTGATATTCACATGTTATCAGTCCAGTTAAGTATAGCCAAACGGCGAAGGCACATGCAGTGCAATATTAGCACACACAGTGAACAGTAAAATATCTACTGAACATCAGATTACTATGGCTAGAACTGTTTGTAAGCTAAATGTATAACATCCAAATATGTAGCGAATGTGGTTATATGTCTTAGTACAATGAAGATGCTACACCAAATTGAAGTTAATTGCATAGGACAAAATAACATACTTCTTATTTATGCACATAGCCAAAACCTGGAAGTGATTACTATACAATTCATTTGGCAAGTGAAATAAAACACCGATGTAAGTTGTGGAACTATGGAGCTGTGTGTGCACTTTTCATATCAAACTGATATGCAAATTAATTAAATTGATCAACTAACTACCCCACCCCACAACGACATCATGTAACTTCCCCTGCCAGCATGTGTGCCCCGTACCCTCCCACACTCCGTCCCTTCCCATCTCCCTCACCAACCTGCCCTATTAGCGCCAAATTCTAATTTTGCCGAGAATCTGGAATTTTGGTGGGAAATCGAAGCAAATGGTGCGAATTTCAAAATGGCAGGAATTTCCTTCCAACAAGGCTTTGCTGACGTCCCACCACACACACCACCTGGGAATTGATTGGGAATTTAAAACGACAGGTGTCATTCCTGGGACTCGAATCTCAGGCCTTCAGGGTGGAAAGACCAGGTTCACCCGCCAACACAGGGAAACTGTCCAGTTGCAGAACAGGAATGTTAGGAAAGTGTACTTTATTTTGTATGTGAAACTGAAGTGGCTTAATTACACAACAGTACCCACAGAATTACACAACGTGCGACTAAAATCACAATACAGCTCAAAAATTGACGATGTCATACAACTGGTGTCATCCAGGAGGCAAACGAAAATCACAATACCACTCGAAAGTAGTGTCAGACGTACTCCAACTCTATACAGGGCGGTCCATTGATAGTGACCGTGCCAAACATCTCACGTAATAAGCATCAAACAAAAAAAACTAAAAAGAACGAAACTCGCCTAGCTTGAAGGGGAAACCAGATGGAGCTATGGTTGGCCCGCTAGATGGCGTTGCCATAGGTCAAACGGAAATCAACTGCGTTTTTTTAAATAGGAACCTCCATTTTTATTACATATTCGTGTAGTAAGTAAAGAAATATGAATGCTTTAGTTGGACCACTTTTTTCGCTTTGTGATAGATGGCTCTGTAATAGTCGCAAACGCAATAGTACGTGGTATCACGCAACATTCCGCCAGTGCGGACGGTATTTGCTTCGTGATACATTACCCGTGTTAAAATGGAACGTTTACCAATTGCGGAAAAGGTCGATATCGTGTTGAAGTATGGCGATTGTGATCAAAATGCCCAACGGGCGTGTGCTATGTATGCTACTCGGTATCCTGGACGACATCATCCAAGTGGCCGGACCGTTCGCCGGATAGTTACGTTATTTAAGGAAACAGGAAGTGTTCAGCAACATGTGAAACGTCAACCAGGACCTGCAACATATGATGATGCCCAAGTAGGTGTTTTAGCTGCTGTCGCGGCTAATCCGCACATCAGTAGCAGACAAATTGCGCGAGAATCGGGAATCTCAAAAACTTCGGTGTTGAGAATGCTACATCAACATCGATTGCACCCGGACCATATTTGTATGCACCAGGAATTGCATGGCGACGACTCTGAACGTCGTCTACAGTTCTGCCACTGGGCACAAGAGAAATTACAGGACGATGACAGATATTTTGCACGCGTTCTATTTAGCGACGATGCGTCATTCACCAACAGCGGTACCGTGAACCGGCATAATATGCACTTTTGGGCAACGGAAAGTCCACGATGGCTGCGACAAGTGGAATATCAGCGACCTTGGCGGATTAATGTATGGTGCGGCATTATGGGAGGAAGGTTAATTGGGCCCCATTTTATCGATGGCAATCTAAACGGTGCAATGTATGCTGATTTCCTACGTAATGTTCCACCGATGTTACTACGAGATGCTTCACTGCAGGACAGAATGGCAATGTACTTCCAACATGATGGATGACCGGCACATAGTTTGCGTGAGGTTGAAGCGGTATTGAATAGCATATTTCATGACAGGTGGATTGGTCGTCGAAGTACCATACCATGGCCCGCACTTTCACCTGATCTGACGTCCCCGGATTTATTTCTGTGGGGAAAGTTGAAGGATATTTGCTATCGTGATCCAGCGACAACGCCTGACAATATGCGCCAGCGCATTTTCAATGCCTGTGCGAACATTACGGAAGGCGAACTACTCGCTGTTGAGGGGAATGTCGTTACACGTATTGCCAAATACATTGAGGTTGACGGACATCATTTTGAGCATTTATTGCATTAATGTGGTATTTACAGGTAATCGCGCTGTAACAGCATGCGTTCTCAGAAATGATAAGTTCTCAAAGGTACATGTATCACATTGGAAAAACCGAAATAATATGTTCAAACGTACCTACGTTCTGTATTTTAATTTAAAAAAAACTACCTGTTACCAACTGTTCGTCTAGAATTGTGAGCCATATGTTTGTGACTATTACAGCGCCATCTATGACAAAGTGAAAAAAGTGGTCCAACTAAAACATTCATATTTCTTTACATACTACACGAATATGTAATAAGAAATGGGTGTTCCTATTTTTTTAAAAAAACGCAGTTGATATCCGTTTGACCTACGTCAGCGCCATCTACCGGACCAACCATAGCGCCATCTGGTTTCCCCCTTCAAGCTAGACAAGTTTCGTTGTATTTAATTTTTTCGTTTGACCCTTATTTCGTGGGATATTTGGCCCGGTCACGAGCAGTGGACCAGCCTGTATACGATGACCCCTTCACTTAAAAGTTGGTGGGAAAAGTCTGGGGTGAAAGATATTATTTTTATTTTTGATGAGATGCTGTTGGGCACAGAGGTGTTTTTAGTACGTGCATTAACTGTAATAAACAGCAGACGACTGTGTGTTTCGCCGTCTGATGTCGGAGTTCGCTACAGACGCCTTCCACTGCATTTCTCAACAGGCACCCTGAAACCCAGGTGTTCAAAATTAAGGAAGGCCAATACATGCTACTACAACTGATGGAAAATGCTTTACTGTTCTAATTAGACCCCGAAATTGTCGTGGAACACTCGTAAACAATGGGACAGAATGCAGCACATGCACTGGGGATTCGGAAAAATCATCATAATAACAAAACTCCCACAGAAACCTACCCCGGAAGATTGCACCCAGAGAGAAGGGTGGCAACAGCACTTGTGTTCTCCTTGATGCGCGGTCATGAAGCCACCAGCTTAGGGCTAGTCTTACCTGCCCCCTACCACTCCTCTCATCCCGCCCTCGCCTCTCCAGTCTGTCTAGTAGTTGATGGTCCACAAAGAGATACATCTGGTGGCAGTGGTATAATGTCTGCAGTATGCAGAATTCAGTCACAAAACGACGCTTCCTGCGATCTGTTAAAAGTATTTCTTGAAAAGCCTGTACCCAATGGAACAACAGTGAAGTTCCGTAGAACTCTCCAGATCGCTTTTTCAAATGTCCACTGGTTAGGAGATGGACAGCTGCTTGTGCTCCTGCATGTTGCCACACAAACCGCCCAGCAAGTGAACAGCGGGACACGTGGGTGGGGGCGGTGAGTGCTATCGATGCCGGCGTACGCAACAGGCTGCGATGCTGGCGAGCCACAGAACAAAGTCAGGTAAGTGGCAACTACCCCAACTGCAAGCTGTTTGTCTAAAACGGCACGGACCCACACCGCCAGTACCCATCCCTACAAGGGCCCACCATTCTGAGAGGGAAAACACTTCACTGTAACAGTTGCATGCAATGCCAATTCTCCTCTGATAAGCGAGCACCTGTTAAAAAAGGAGACAGAATCGTAACGATAATATATGTCCTGTTTCCATGAAAATAGTCACAATCCATTTTCTTTTAGTTTTATGAGCAAAATCCGAATAGTTTTTTATGTTCATCTGCAGGATACAGTTCGCATCTCTCTCTCTTCCCACCTTCCATTATTTTGTGACATTCGGCGAACTAAAAAAAAAAAAAACTACAGCAGAGCTGCCTATTACAAATGACCAAAGTGCAAACGTTGGTGCTCTATAGCGACACATCTGACAGATGTATTAACTTACCTCACATCTCCTACATAATCTTAAAATCGAAAAAAATAACTTCCGAAAGAATAACTTCCTCCATTGGGTGTAGAAAAATATCCGCTACCAGTCACAATAAAGGTTATTTATTTGTCACACGACCGATTTCGGTCTTGCGCCCATCTTCGGGTGTTTATACAATCATGTACATGTTAGTACTGTTGGAGATCACTGTATACATACAAAAAAAATTATTTGCTGGTGACTACACAGATACAAGTGGAACAATTATAAGTAGTATGGCAGCATTTGACGAAAATATATCTATACTTACATAAAGATGAAGTACCATTATTACAGTTATACTATGGTGATAGTTTTGCCACTTAGTTACACGCTTATGATCATTTTTACGTCCATATTTCAGTTTTACCAAGTATAGCTTCATATTACACTATTATGATGTGCACTCGTGAAATACACTATGTTTACATACAAACATGTCGGCTGTGGTCAAAAAACTTAGATGTAGCATATGTAAAGATGCTGCTCTTACAGAAACTTGTAGGTTATGGTCAAAGAACTTAGCCACAGGAAGTGCAAGGCTGTTGCATATACAGAAATTTAAAAAGCTATTATAGACTTCGACGTTTTTTGATACACAATATGAAATTTTTTGATTCACATTTTTGTCGGATAACTTAGATCTAGGATGTACAATGTTGTTATATATATATATGAATTTACTCAAAGCTATTGCAAATTAAAAAATGAGAGCTAAAATTGTTTTGAGCCACACTGTTGTCAGAGAACTTAGATCTAGGAGGTACAATAATGATACATACATGAAATTTTGAAAGCTATTACACATTATACAATGCCAGTTACAGCTTCTGTTTACAATATGACTATTACAAATTACGATAATGACACTTGGACTTTTGTATGACTGCCACATCGAATTTCCATAGAATATTACTTTATTATTATATCAGAGGATAATTTTTTTTTGCTTTTGAATATTTCATGAAATTATGTGATGTTAGGATTTGTTTGCAAGTTCCACAGTCTGGTGAGTTGGAGCTGTGGATATAAATTTCTAGCTCTTCCAACAGATTCATTTTCTTTCCTTTGTTCACAGTGTGTAGTATTTGTAGGTTTTCTGTCATGGCTGTGGCTGAGTGACCATGGTCTTTTAGGTGCGATGTAAAGGTCGATTTATCAAAATTATTCAGCTGGAAGGCATCCATATGCTCACAGTATCTTATAGTGAAACTCCTTCCAGTTTGGCCTATGTAGAACTGTGGGAAATTGTCACACAAAAGTTTGTAAATACCAGATTTGTGGTGGCATTGGTTGTTTGTCTTACTGTTGTGAGTGATATGCAGTTGTAGCTTGTTGTTAGTGCTGAAAGAAATTTGAATACCAGTTTTCCCAAAGAGGTTGGCAATTTGGTATGAAATTTTACCTATAAATGGTATGCGTTCTTGTGAATCTGATTAAGTAGGTGTACAATGTTTCTTTTTGATTTTGTTGCTAAGTTTATCAATTACATCTGGGTTGTATCCATTTCTCCGTGCAATTTCCTTTATAATGTAAATTTCTTTTTGTTCATCATGGGGGCTGAGTGTGATTTTATGTATATGATTAAGTGTGGATCTGAAGAATGCAAATTTTGTGTTGTGCTGGATGACATAAGGAGTTGTTAATGACAACGTCACTAGTGCTAGGTTTTCTGTAAATCTGGAAGCCATGTTAGTTGTTTACATTAGATATTGTAAGGTCAAGAAAATTGATGCATTTATCTACTTGATGTTCTACAGTGAATTTGATGTTGTTGTGCATGCTGCTGAGGCCTTTAGCAAGTTTCTCAACCTCCTCAGTTGTACCATTGTACAAGATAATAGTATCATCCCCATCCTTCTGTGGTTCATTACTTTATTTTCAAGTGAACTATTTGATCTGAAAAATTTATTTTCTATGTGGTTAATGTAAATATCTGTAAGTATTCCTGCCAAACTACTGCTCATTGCCAGACCATCTTCCTGTTTATAAATTTTGTTATTAAAAGTAAAATAATTGTGTCATAGGACTAGTTGTAGCAGTTCAATGAGTTCACGTATCTCATCCTTGGATAGCTTTTTGTGTTTTAATAGGTTGTTTCTAATTATCTGAATAGTGTCATGTACATGTAAAGGTTTACTATGTCTATTGAAGCAAATTTGGCACCCTCTGGTATTGGTAAGTCTTTGATGTGCTCAATAAGTTCACAGCTATTCTTAACTGAAAATTTGTTTTCATGGGTATAAAAGTTACTAAGAATGTCTTTAAGTTTCTTGCTGATAAAATATGCTGGAATGTTTCTTGAGTTGACTATGGGGCATATAGGGCAACTTTCCCTATGAATCTTAGGTTGTGAAGTTTTGGTGCCGATGGGTTCATGACAAGGCATTTTAGAGCATAAGAGTCACATAAAACGAAGTCAGAAGATTTCAGTAGTTTCTTAAGCTGGGCCTGAAATATGGGTGTGGGATCATTGTGTATTTGAAGTATGTTATTATTCTGGAAAAATTCTAGAGTTTTGTTGATAATTCAGATTCATATGTAACAACAGCTGAGTTCCCTTTATCAGATTTGACTACCAGAGATTTGTTTTCGGATAGTTTTCTATTAATATTTCTGAGCAGTTTGAAGTCACAGTTATTTGATTTTTGATTTTGTAAGTTGTTGTGTGTGATATTGTTAACTTGCAGCCCAATATTGATCTTTTCATTATTATTTATTTTAGCTGAGTCTCATGCCATTTTAGAGCAGACAATTAATTCTTTGACATTATTATGAGTGAGTAAAGGTGGCATATTATATTTGAGACCCTTCTCAAGTAATTCAGTTTCATTTTTGTCAAATGAGATGGTGGTTGAATTAATCTCCCTAACGTAAAACCTTTGTTCTGATGTGGAAGGAGATTGTAGTTGTTGCAGTTTGTTAGGGTTAAGAGCAAGTAATTTCTGATTCTGTCTAGTTGACACTACTAGTTGTTATTTGCACACTTGTTCTTTAATTTTATCTAACATATACCGTGATCTCCAACAGTACAAACATGTACATGAATGTATAAATACCTGAAACACCCGAAACCGGTCGTGTGACAAATAAATAACCTTTTATTGTGACTGGTAGCGGATATTTTTCTACACCCAATAAAGGAACAGTCACGGAGTTCGACAGCATCCACTATGGATAAAATTCATTGAACTTCCTCCATTTTGCTACAAAAACTTCCGATCATTGCAGAATGTCCTCATTACTTCGTAACGCGAGAAATTTAAACTCCAAAGAAAAAAATGTCTATGTTAAAAGATTTCTTTCGTGTAATGGACAAAATTGCATGGTTTGCGTTCGTTCCAAGCGTTAAATCAGTATCTACAAAGAGATCACAAATATTTCAGACACGTGAAATAACATTATAGGATACAGTCTTTGATCTCATGTCGAGAAAACTCAATCATTTTACATTTGACAACAACACACTATAGTTCCAGAGGACGTTGTTCTTTTGTAGGCTATACCAGGTCCCATTTTACCAACGAGAGGCTGTATGGCACTGGCGTTGGCGAAACGTAAAAAAACAAATCGTGAGAGCATGCTTTGTAATAGAACCTCCTTAAGATTCTACCGATATATCGAAAACAAATATCGTATGTGTGCTGACATCTGAGTTTTTGTTTTTCACCACAACTTGCCTCTAGCGATCTGTGTGTAAGGATTCTGTCACCCAGCAGACTGTCATTCGCTACAGCAGCAGATTCTTGCATTGTAGCTTCATAAGAAATTCGCCCATCACAGAATAGCCTATTTCACGCAATCACACAGTCTACTATCATTTCTAGGTTCCAAAATGAGCTATAATTCAAGTGGTATCTACTTTATAATTAGAGGTTATGAAGTATGAAATGAAACATTACTTGCAGTAGTACATATTTTTAAACACACAACTGTGATGATAATAGTGAAAACAATCAAGATCCCTGAGAATAAATACAGCCGATTTCTGTCAGTTTTATGAGCAAAATCGGCGTAGTCTCAGAGCATTCTGCATGTTCAAATTACAAATTGTCATGCATGAGGGCATAACATTCATTTCAGACATGTCGAATACCGATAGAGACCAGCATCTGTACAGTCATTTATTATGTTCAAGGACAATTCTCACCATTATTTCGTAATATCCAGAGTGGGTAAAAACTACAAAATGTCTGCAACCAAACTCTATTCAGTCATATTACTCCTTGTAAAAGAATCTCCTAATGTCGCCCTTAAGATTTTACTGCACCTCTCTCTTCTGATATATTGAAAAATAAATACTATACGCATGTTGACATCGAGCGTATATATACATATATATATATATATATATATATATATATATATATATATATATATATATATACCTGTGTAGAGATTTGTTGCCTATACTGGAGGAATACCATGTGTTGTTCTTTCATAAGCAGTTTGTACATTGTTTTCCAGTTGTGACACGTCCAAGCAGTGTATGACTACAGGTACATACACTGCCATACATTTTGTTTTTCTACCTTGACTTCGAGGTCTACGTCAGGTGCTAACCCAACATTAACACATTTCGATACGTTGTCTCCCACTGAAAGCTGCACTGCATGGCTTAAACTATGCTGCTCCCACAACTCGCAGGATGGTAGAAATAAAACAAAGATGTGATGTTTCTCATTGAGAAAAATGTGGAAGACATTGCAATGTAATGAAACTGGAAGAGTTTGTAGTATTGTGCAGTGTTTCCAAACAGCTGTCCGAAGGTGCTGCCCTATACACTTAATCTCATCTTTGACAGTGAAGAGGTAGCAGATGATTCAGTGTTCCATTTCAAAGATACCAAGACCATTGTTTCCCCTTTTACAGTCATGTACATGATTACTTTTCCAGTGTTGACTATTGCCGGAAGATACTGTTCACAACATGCATGATGTAGTAGAAATAAAAAAAGGCACTGTTGTCTTATTGGTGAAAAAATGTGGAGGATATCGTTGCATATGGAAATAGGGCTAGTCTTCAAAAATGAGGAACATGTCCAAACAACTGTCTGTAGGTGATGACCTTCACATGTAGTCCCATGTTACCCAGTGACGAGTAGCAGATGTTCAGTTTTCCGCCAAGGCTCTCTCCACTTCTAACAAGTGGTGTCAGTCAATCACTATGTGATAATCAATAGCATACCAGCGGATGGCGGGATGTAAATGACACCGTCAATATGAGACGATGCACCGTAATAAGCAGCAGAGTACGTAGTGCAGAACGAGCTGTGTCCATAACTGCTATTCAGTGAAGACTATTATACGCCAATCTTACACACGGTACCCACACAAGTGCGCAATATCTCTCCAGGTGCGTGCATGTTGAGGAGGTTAACACCCCCTATTGTTGTATCAGTGTAGCTTCGAGAGATGAAATACTGAAAGCAGCATAGGATCAAGTAGGTAAAAAGACGAGGGCTAGTAGAAAACCGTGGATGACACAAGAGACACAGAATTTAGTTGATGAAAGGGAGGAAATATAAAAATGAAGAAAATGAAGCAGTGGAAAGGATGTACAAACTATTAAAAAATGAGATCGACAAGAAGTGCAAAATGGCTAAGCAGGAATAGCTAAAGCACAAATGGTGTGATGTATAAGCATATATCACTAGGGTTAAGATAGATACGGCCTATAGGAAAATTACAGAGGCCCTTGGAGAAAAGTAAATCGCCTGTATAAATACCAAGAGTTCAGATGGAAGACCAGTCCTAAGTAAAAAAAGCCAAGCAGAGAGGTGGAAGGAATATATAGGTGGTCTATACGACAGAGATGTAGTTGAGGACAATATTATGGAAATGGAAGAGAACATAGATAAGTATGAGATGAGTGATATGATACTGAATGAAAAATTTCACAGAACACTGAAAGCCTTAAGGCTAAAGAAGAACCCGGGAGTAGATGAAATTCTGTTGCTTTGCGAGATAGCTTTGGGACGGCCAGGCATGACAGAACCCACCCATCTGGGGAGCGAGATGTATGAGACAGGCGAAATACCCTCAGCCTTCAGGAAGAATATAATAATTACTATTCCAATGAAAGCAAGTGCTGACAGGTGTGAAAATTACCGAGCTATCAGTTTAATAAGTCACGTTTGCCAAATACTAATACGAATTCTTTACAGACCAATGGAAAAACTGGTAGAAGCTGATCTTGGGGAAGATCAGTTTGGATTAAAGAGAAATGTAGAAATATGCAAGGCGATACTGACTCCACGACTTCTCATAGAAGATAGGTTAAACAAAGGCGACCCTACGTTTCTAGGATTCGTAGACTTAGAGAAAGCTTTTGACAATGTTGACTGGGATACTCTTTTTCAAATTCTGAAGGTAGCACGTATCAAATACAGGGAGCGAAAGGCTATTTCAATTTGTACAGAAATCGGGTGGCAGTTATAAGAGTCGGGGGGCACGAAAGAGAAATAGTGATTGGAAAGAGAGTGAGACAGGTTTGCAGACTATCCCCGACGTTATTCAATCCATATATTGAGCAAACAGTAAGGGAAACATTAGGTAAATTTGGTGTAGGAATCAAAGTCCAGGAAGAAGAAATAAAAAGTTTGAGGTTTGTCGATGACATTGTAATTCTGTGAGAAACAACAAAGGACTTGAAAAGCAGCTGAACACATTGGACAGTGCCTTGAAAGGAGGATATGAGATGAATGTCAACAAAAGCAAAACGAAGGGTAATGGAATGTGGTCGAATTAAATCATATGATGCTGAGGGAATTAGATTAGGAAATGAGACACTTAAAATAGTAGATGAGTTTTGCAATTTGGGAAGCAAAATAACTGATGATGGTTGAAGTAGAGAGGATATAAAATTTAGACTAGTAATGGCAAGGAAAGCGTTTCTGAAGAAGAGAAATTTATTAACATCGAGTATAGATCTAAGTGTCAGGAAGTCGTTTCAAAAGTATTTGTATGGAGTGTTGCCATGTATGGAAGTGAAACATGGACGATAAATAGCTTAGACAAGAACAGATGTGGTGCTACAGGAGAATGCTGAATATTATATGGGTAGATCACGTAACTAATGAGGAGGTACTGAATAGAATTGGGGAGAAGAGAAAATTTTGGCACAACTTGACTAGAAGAAGGGATCGGTTGGTAGACATGTTCTTAGCCATCAAGGGATTACCAATTTAGTATTGGATGGAAGCGTGGAGGGTAAAAATCGTAGGGGGAGGCCAAGAGATGAATACAGTAAGCAGATTCAGAAGGATGTAGGTTGCATTAGGAACTTGGAGATGAAGAAGCTTGCACAGGATGGAGTAGCATGGAGAGCTGCATCAAAGATCTCCCAGAACTGAAGACAACAACAACAACAACAAGACAGAACAGCACATTAGTCGGACGGTATAGTGTGGCACTGTACTCGACTGTACCCAGTCACTCATTACCATATATTCTACAGAAGCAGTGGATTTGTTCTGTTTCCTGTATGTCTATGTCTGACTACACCAATTATTCTCATAAAACTAATAGAAATCGACTGTATTTATTCTTGTGGAATCATGACTTTTCAAGAGGGTTGCCTAAAAAGTAATGCACCGAATTTTTTTTCCTCAGCCGAAAACATTGCTACGAAAGCGAAACGTTGAGGATGTATTATTTGAAGCTTTCTAAGTGAGTGCGCCAAGTTCCCGTCACTTCCGACAGATAACGTAACAGCAGGAGAGTTTCAAAACGGCGTCTGTACGTGATGTACGTTACAAGGAACGTGCCGTCATTGGACTTCTCACTGCACAGAAAGAAACTGTGGGGAATATTCACAACCGCTTGTGCAAAGTCTTTGGAGCATCTGCTGTCGACAGAAATACAGTTAGACGCTGGGCAGGAGGGCAAAGTCATCAGGAGGGGGATCGATGGAGCTCCACGTTTTGCAGCGCTCGGAGAGACCGTCAACGGCTGTCAAACCTGACATGTTGCAGCGAGGTCATGTTGTCATTCGCGAGGACAGACGCATTTCGACCACTCGCGGAAGACATTTTGAGGACGATAAAGAGGTGATTCACACAGTGAAACACTGGTTTCACCACCAGGACAAGTACTGTTACCAACAGGGGATACGCGCTCTTGTTTCGCGCCGGAGGAAGGGATGGAGATTTCGTGGAAAAATAGGGTGTGTAGATAAAACACCATTCTTTCGTGTGTGTAATTCTCATTATGTTCAACAAAGAACTGTTGATGAAGAAAAAATGCGGTGCATTACTTTCTCGGCACCCCACGTAATATTATTGTCACGATTGAATGTTTAAACTATGTATTACCACAAGTACTGTGTTAGTTCATACATCATAACCTCTAACTATAAAATAGACACCACTTGAATTATAGGTCATTGTGGAACCAAAATATGATAGTAGATGGCGTGAAACAGACTATTCTGTGATGACCGAATTGCTTATGAAGCTGCAATGCAAGAATCTGCTGCATTTGCGAATGATAGTCTGTTGCATGATAGAAACTTAACACGCAGCTCACTGGAGGCGAGTTATGCAGCAAAAAATGTTAGATGTCAGCACGTATACAGTTCTTTTTTTCCGATGTTTCGGTGGGATCTTAAAGGTCGCTGGAGGCGAGTTATGGAGTATAAACTGTCAGATATCAGCATACAAATAGTATTTGTTTCCGATTTATCGGTGGAATCTTGCAGGGCTCTCTACTAGGTAATGTAAGCACATTCTGTTATGAGACATGCTCTCGCGATTTGCTTTTCACGTTATGTAAATGCCTGCGCGATATGGGGTCGCATCGGTAAAACGGGACATGTCATAGTGCACAAAACAACAATGTCCTCTTGAAATATAGCAAGTTGTTGGCGAAAGTAAATTGATTGTGTTTTTTTAGAGATGTGAACAAATGTCGTGAAATGTGTGTCCTACAGTGTTATTTCATGTGTCTAAAATGTCTGTAATACACTCATGCACGATAGTGTAGTTACAGGCACTGATTTGAGCGCCTGGGACGATCTCAGACCATGTAATTTTTTCTATCAAATTGAAATAAATTCCTTAACCCAGATGTTTCTTTCCTTCAGAGTTTAAATTCTCGTTTTTCTTCACTCTGATGACGGTGTGGAATTAACGTGGACGTTCTGCAGTGATCCCTGCCTATGGTGAGTAGAGGGAGGGATGAGAGGGAGGTAAGGCCGGCTGTAAGTTTGTTAGTTGTGACTGCACGTCGAGGAGAACACACATCCAACTGCCAATCCTCTCACTTGATGCAATCGTTTCGTCAGTTTTAGTGGTAGTTGTGTCATTACAATGATTTCTGCCGACCCCCAGTAACTGTGCTGGATTTTGACCCACTGTTCATGAGTAGTGGCTTTGTGATGACAGTTTCGGTGTTTAATCGGAACAGTGAAGCATTTTCCATCATTCGTGGTAGCGTGTGTTGCCCTTACTGAAATTCGAGCACCTGGGTTGCAGGGTGATTGTGGAGCTCCGCAGTGAGAGATGTCTGCAGCGATCTGCGACATCAGACAGCGAAAGACACAGTCCTCTGCTCTTTACTTACAGGTAATGCACTTATTAAACTCCTCTCTGTCGAACACCAGCATCTCATAAGTGGAACACAATTTCTGTCAAAAAGTATGATAGTACCTTCCACTCCAGCCTTTTACCTGCTAGCTTATAGGTGAGGGGATCATCCTACGTAGGGCTGGAGTACATCTGCCACTAGCTTCAACAGGCACTGTCACTTTTTACCGGCAACTCAATGAGTCGTGCGGTAAGAATACATCACCGTCGCAAGTAAGTGTGATCAATAGTTGAGGGCAGGCGAGATACCACATACACGTCTGACAGAAATGAAAACAATAAATCACAATAAAGGAATCGCAGAGTCAAGACTTCCAAAACGGAACACAACTTCAAATACGTTAAAAACATATGTTTTGACAGAGAACAGAGAAACTGTGTGATTGTGAAAGTATTGCGTTCAGTTGTAGCAGATTATGTGAGAAAGTATTATGTTTCCATCATTCTCTCGGGAGTGATCACATTCACTTTCATACGAAACCTATATCGGACAAGGAGGCATATCTCACTCGCTTACCAGGCGTACAGATTAGGTGCGTCGATAAGAGATTCCTGTCGTATGACACACGTAGTGTCACTAGTGCCGTGTACGACACACCAGACCTGTTTTCCAATGGAGGATTCGGTTGACTTGTCATCAAACGTTTGCGGTTCCCATTCGAAAGCCACTTCCTTTTGGCTGCTAATAGAGTAGTTGTGCAGAATGAACTGTGATTATTGGCTCCTGTCTTACATCTCGCTGTTGCGAACGGACATTACACCACGACACATACAAAAATTCGAATAAAGCGAACAGCAAAAAAAAAAAAAAAAAAAAAAAAATGGAACGAAGAAGGTTTGAACACCACTCTCAAGTCCAGCACCGTAACAATTTAAGCACGACGCCATTCGTCGGGCTGGCTGCTCTGAGTTATTTCCAAGAATGATTGCCTATCGAAGTGGCGGATTCCAAGCGATACATATCGAACGTGCGATCGTAAATCGATCATGCGACTCTGGTGGCGGTCGTTATGAGTATGTTTATAGTGTCGCTACAGCAACGACAAAAGAAGAGCGTTACAAAAATACTTGTAATTGCAAAGGAGACGACTTACCTTACTCGTCGTCGGTGCTGTCATCATGTGAAAGTCCATTACGGTGGTCTGAATGGATAACTTGGAAGAGTCGAACCACGTATTCTTCCTGACACTCTTCCGTTTTCCGCACTGTCCGCAATGAAATTGTAAACGGTATTTCATCATCTAAACTGTTCTTACGAAGTTTCACGTTCTTCGCACCACCACAGTCTACATAGTCCCTTCTTTCCTCGTCCAGTGGTACTCCATATTTGTGTCAAAAAGTCGAATAATTTTCTACACTGGAGAAAAATGGAATTAGATTTTTTCATGTGAGAGAATCCACCGAATAAACGTCAAGAACACCAGACATACCACTCACTAACGACATAAATCGTCTGGGATTCCCTAGCAACTCACAAGTAATTCGAGGAGGTATGTAATTGAGAGAAACTAAGGGAACGACGGAAAACAGATAAAAATGACGATCACAAATATTTGATCACAACGCTCGCCATCAGAGTCGCATGATCGATTTACGATCGCACGGTCTATATGTATCGTTTGGACCCCGCGACTTCGACAGGCAGTCATTCTTGGCAATTACCCTGCTCTGCATTGCATTTCTTGTCCTTGGAGCGTTCCCTGTTTCTATTTTTTTTTCCGCTCTCAGCCAGTTTTTGACGAGCTGTCCACGGGACCTTCTTGCCACTATATCTTGGGTGCGGGGTGGGCGGGGAGGGGGGGTGGGGTGGAGGAGGAGGGGTGCGATGTGGAGTTTCCGTTGCGAGATGTTCTCGTGGTAGTGGAGGCGCTCGGCTCGCGGCAGCAACTCGATTTCAGCGACAGTGGCCGACAGACTGGCGGAGAGAGCGATCGATGCAAAGCAGTGGGGCCGTACCGAAGTGGCAGGAGCAGTTGGGACTCGATCGCCAGAGCACGCGAGACACGGCCCCATTCTTTTTCAGAACGACAGGGCAACAGGTGTTTGCGTCTGCTTGAAGGGGTCCATCTCGCACTCTGGCCGTTGAAGTGGCTGTAGCGGTGTGATCCCGTACAAGAATTTTGATCCTAGTTACAAACTCTGACATGTGGTTCAAATGGCTCTAAGCACTATGGGACTTAACATATGAGGTCATCAGTCCCCTAGAACTTACAATTACTTAAACCTAACCAACCTAAGGACATCACACACATCCATTCCGGAGGCAGGATTCGAACTTGCGACCGTAGTAGCAGCGCGGTTCCAGACTGAAGCGCCTAGAACCGCTGGTTCACAGTGGCCGGCCTCTGACTTATGGCTTAGCTTATGTAAATTCCTGAAAGAAAGAGCCTGTGGAGTGTCGCCTTGCTGGCGGTTGTGTTACATTTATCCAATTAATCTGAAGGCCCTTCCAGTGTTCTATTCTGGGTACTTCCCGACATCTTCGGGGTAATGAGTGTGTACCATTAACTCCACAAGTGAACTGTGCAAGTTGCTACCTCCGCCGAGATGACCTAAGCTGGGTGGCTGTTAGCTTTGACCCTGCAACTGTCAGCCACCTGTTGAGTTGTTGTGGGTCTCCGTAACATCTCTCTGGTGTTTTGGTTCGACACGGCCACATGGAGTTGCAGGACTCGGTTTCTGCCCATTTTGAGCCCCTGGTAGCGCGGCGTTTCCATATTGGATGTGGTTTTACAAAGGCACTGTGCTATCTCGCAGCAAACTTATATTTCCCTCCCGCGTGTGTCTACTGAAACTACTTCTCGACTAGTGGTATGGAAGGGGCCGGTAACACACATGTTAGTGTGGTCTAGTTTTTCCAGCGTGAAGCCACGCCTCGCAGAAGACGACGCCGGTGTGACGGGGTGGGAGGACGGCCGGGCCTGCGACAACCGAGTTGAGGAACGGCGGTTCCGAGGACGGCTCACCGAACAAACAGTTACGTCAAGCAATCACACACTACCGAAAACTTACTTTGAAGGTGTACATTGGTTGGGGGCTCTCAAATGCTTTTTTTGTCTCAAATGACTAATACTTTAAGAATTTCCTTGTTCTTCCGTAACTGAAAGAAATTGTAAGATTTCTTTAAGTATGGTGGAATCGTGTAGACTTTCAAATGTTATTGCAATCATATATAATTCAAAGTTTTCCTTGAAAGTATATGTTGGCGGTGTCTTTTAAAATTTTGTTTCTCTACTGTGGTTAAAACCCTTTAAAATATTGTTGCTTTCAATTCGTAGAAAAGTGTAAATTTTGATGGTTGGACTAGTTGTGAATCTTCGTCAAGCTGTTGAGTTGGCCTGTGGATTATCCTGCAAGTTTTGATTTAAAGTATATGTCTAAAAACACTGAGAATTTTTTGTAATTGAAAAACCTTGGGTCTTGTTTAAATTATGGTTTGATAATAAAGTGCGAAATATGTTTTCCCTATAAGTTGCCTATCCGTTCTGTTTTGGTTGGCAGGAGAGCCAACACCGTGTTACTAGAAGGAGGCCGAAAGGCATGCGTTTTAGCTCACGCAGGCTGGCGTGAGGTCTGGAACAGGACAAGGAAATTAGAATTTAGAAAAAACGGACGTAGCTGGTGGAATACTTAACTTTAATCCATTAATGGTGAACGTCGGTCTGGACGGTACATGATTCACAATATCAATAGTAACTGATAATGGCGCCTTGCTAGGTCGTAGCAAATGACGTAGCTGAAGGCTATGTTAAACTATCGTCTCGGCAAATGAGAGCTTTTTTTGTCAGTGAACCATCGCTAGTAAATTCGGTTGTACAACTGGGGCGAGTGCTAGGAAGTCTCTCTAGACCTGCCGTGTGGCGGCGCTCGGTCTGCAATCACTGATAGTGGCGACACGCGGGTCCGACGCATACTAACGGACCGCGGCCGATTTAAAGGCTACCACCTAGCAAGTGTGGTGTCTGGCGGTGACACCACACGTTCCACATTCCCTTGGCCTAGTTCCTAAGACGATTGTTACGTTTTACTTCGCCACGTCCAGTGGTACAAATGAGAAACCTGATCAGGAGTTTGAGGACAGCGCTATATGGCACGAATCTGACTCCTGGATGTCCCTCTAAAGTCGACCGCTGCTGATGTGACTGCGAAGTGAAGATGGTGAAGCACTACCACAGATAAACCAACAGCAGGCAGGCCTCCTGATCTACGAGTCACCCGCGAGTTCTGGAGGCCTACCAACAGGCCAGCCAGCACAGTGTGCGTAGGGAGTCAATTAGAAAGGGGTGCAGT
Organism: Schistocerca nitens; assembly: GCF_023898315.1. NCBI lineage: Eukaryota > Metazoa > Arthropoda > Insecta > Orthoptera > Acrididae > Schistocerca > Schistocerca nitens. Next base: position 3,574,278 of record NW_026045897.1, read on the forward strand.
GGTCGAGGCGCCACACACCTCCGGCGTCAGTGCTAACCAAAGCCTGTAGTTTTGTAAAGAGCGGCGCCGCTGGATTGAAGAAGGGAGGAAACGAGTCCTTTGGAGTGATCAATCACGCTACATGTTGTCCGCATTCGGTGCCAGGTTTTAGTGTTTGGTGAATGCCTGATGATATTTACCTGCCATCACGTGTAGAGCCAACAGTGAAATATGGAGGAGGTGGTATTATGCTATTGGTATGTGGCTTCGCGGTTAGGGTATGGTCCCTCTTACTGAGCTTAAGAGGACGCTAAATAGCGAGAATATGAACACATTTTACAACAGTTTGGAGACGGAGACCGTTTCTATAACCCTGACACTATACAGTGTCATGATGCAGCATCTGTGTAGATAACATTCCTGGTATGGCCTGGCCTACCCAGAGTCTCGACCTCAAACCTGTGCAACACTTTTGGGATGAGTCAGAAGGTCGACTTCGCTCCAGAGGCCATCGTTCAGTATCCGTGCATTATCTGATTTCGTCTGTTGAGGAACAACGGGCTGACATTCCTCCACAGACGGTCATACAGCTCAGTGAATGTGTCGCCTACAGAGTTTAAGCCGTCATGGTGCAAGCTGTACTTGGAGTACTCGTGGAAATTGTCTGTCTCTTTCAGTGTGCCTCCACCTGTTTTCACTGCGTTTATGCCCTGACAGCACAGACGGTGCCGGCCGTTGCGGCCGAGCGGTTCTAGGCGCTTAAGTCCGGAGCCGCGCTGCTGCTACGGTCCCAAGTTCGAATCCTGTCTCGGGCACGGATGTGTGTGATGTCCTTAGGTTGGTTAGGTTTAAGTAGTTCTAAGTTCTAGGGGACTGATGACCTCAGATGTTAAGTCCCATAGTGCTTGGACCCATTTGAACCACATACGGCACTCCTACATGAGCTTCGTTGATGCTCCCTGGCTCCACTGTCAAATTCACTCGAGTGCCTCCAGCTGAGTCACGCAGTTCTGTGTCGTTGTCCACTTTATGCGAGGATTTTTAATTTCCGATACACTTCGAGATAAAGTTTTAGTATAATCAGAACTCATCTCATTATCTGACTGGCACATCACACCGCTGTTGCACCTAACTCGTTTACACGACCAGTCTTTATTCAGCGACCACACACCTTGCAAACACAACTAGAAATTTGGGTCGCACAACAATACGTTGGGCGCGAAATATTGTCTACCTCGTCTTTCCCAGAGACTGGTTTCTTATGTTCTCGCCGAGTTCTGCCTACTCGGCAGTGGCATGGGAATATCAGAGTATGTTGACGGTTGCCTATACTAAAAGATGTACGAAGTGACGGCTCGAGTACTGTGTGGTAAACATATGCGTGGTAAAAGACAACTATCACCGAATGGTTCAACGTTTATTGCAAGATATAAGAAAGTTATCCGTAACAGATAGTGAAATTTGTAAGCCCACAACAGTTAACAGGAGATAGCACACTTCGGTGACTAAACTTGGGATATGTACTGCCAGTTAATTTGCGCTGATTATCGGATGGACGTAAATGGAAGAAGCCCGCTGTTCAGTACAGGGATGAGTGCCCAGGATCTCGCAGTGTTCTGTTCTCTTCGGTCACCTTTTTCAGCCTCCATCTGATATTGCTTCAGGTACTTATATTTCCCGAACGTTTCATTTTCTAGAAGTATTTCACGCGTCGTGAGAGATTATTATTTCACCGTGAAACCACAGTTTAAAATATTCTCAAACATCTCATTGTTTAAATTGTATTACAGGTATTACGCTATGCACTCTTACACGGTGCTGCCTACCACACTTTCCTTTTTCTAGAATTGAAATACTTATATAAACGTAAGACAGTAAGAAAGGTAAATATTGTGGAAGCCGTAACATAGCTAACAGGTCAGAAGACATACTGCTGGTAAGATGCAGCCGTTTTTCTAGAACTGAGATGTTTACATTGCTCGAGACTCATGAAGAATATGCTGCAGAGCACATCGCTGTTGTGTTTCAGACAAAGCAAAGGTAACCTCAACTGTATTTATGACTCGTGCTCAGGCTACCATCTACGTGTTCCAGACGTGGCCATACAAGCTTTTTACGTGCCGAACAGTTTTTGCCTCAATGCGTTCCACGAAAAACTTTTAAAGTCATAATCTCTTGCCGTAGAATTAAAGAAATGAGGCGAGCTTCAGAATTTCACATTGTAAGACGGTACAAAATTACCAATAAACAGGGATACAAGAAGTGTGTACTTCCATCTAGAGCGTTTCCAGTACGTTGCGCTAATACGATACGGTCATTACACTGTCCCCGTTTTGTTGACAGTCTCAATCAGTTGCTAAGGAAAGAAGCAGAAGCTCTGACAGAAAATGGATGTACTTCAAAATTTCTTTACAATATTCTTGGAAGAAGTGAAAATGTCATAGCCTTTTTCTGAAGAAATAGTGGCCGTTGAGCCGTAGTTGTGTCCGGCTCTTCGAAAATCGCGCCAGGCGGAGTGGTTTCGCTTCGCGTCTAGTGTTTGCGGTGGCGCTTTCGGTTTGGCGCGCTGTTTGGAACTATTTTTGCTTAGTACAAGCTAGCAACTTAAAGTTTTTCTGGAATTGTTCCCTTATTGATATAACGAGTTTAAAATCTTCTTATTGTTAACGTCGAACTGATGTGTTGGCAGAAGAGCCAACACCGTGTTGCTAGAGGAGGCCGAAATGCACGCGTTTAATTACACGCAGACTGGCGTGAGGTCTGGAACAAGGTAAAGTAATTATAGTAGCCAAAAATAGTACATAGCTTCTGGAATACTTAACTTTAATCCATAATTGGAGAACATCGCTCTTGACGGTACATGTTTTACAATCTCAATATTAACTGGTAATGGCGCCTTGCTAGGTCGTAGCAAATGACGTAGCTGAAGGCTATGCTAACTATCGTCTCGGCAAATGAGAGCGTATTTGTCAGTGATCCATCTCTGGCAAAGTCTGCTGTACAACTGGGCGAGTGCTAGGAAGTCTCTCTAGACCTGACGTGTGGCGGCGCTCGGTCTGCAATCACTGATAGTGGCGACACGCGGGTCCGACGTATACTAACGGACCGCGGCCGATTTAAAGGCTACCACCTAGCAAGTGTGGTGTCTGGCGGTGACACCACACAAACCTTGCAATATCCTTTACATAGAGCTATTTTTAAAAGAGTTTTTTAACTGTTGTATATATATATATATATATATATATATATATATATATATATATATATATTCATTATTGGCAAGTTGTTAATGGCATACCTGGTAAATTGTCAAGCTATTTGAAATTGTTTTGACTTTTTTTAAAAGAAATGCCAGACTTAAAAATTTATTACTGAGAAAGCCTTTTCTAAAAACAGATAACCTGATCAATGTGTGTTTTTTCACCAGCACCTCCTGGTCCTACTTCTGTGATAACGGTTTTGGAATAACATGTGTACTTTAGTTGTTGTTTGTGAATCGCCTTAATTGACGGTTCAGCCGTGTTGAAGTACCGTGTAAAGAGCCAGATTCCTGATGTGCGAATCCCAGGTTGACCCTGTGAAGGGAGGGGGATTTTTACCAGGTTCCAGTCCCTCCTGGACAGCTCCAGGTCCTTGCTATGAACTGCCCCACTGCAGACTGTTAACGAAGGTGCGACCAAACGGAATAGGTTCCCATATACGTGAGTGGTTCGAAGAAATACAACGCGGTATATTGTTCTCGACAGCGAGAAGGGTATCGTGTCCCAGTGAGATCTGATTGGACCGCTTTTATTTTTATATACATAAATGATGTGACGGACAGGGTAAGCAGCAGTCTCCGTCTGTTTGCTGATGAGGCTGTGGTGTACGCGAAAGTGCCGTCGTTGAGTGACTGTAGGAGGATACGGGATGACTTGGTAAAACATCTAGTTAATGTGACGAATGGCAGTTTGCTGTATACGTAGAAAAACGGAAGTGAATGCTGGTGAGTAGGAACGTCAGTCCCGCAGTGTTTGAATACGGCAGCGGTGGTGTGCCGCTTCACGCAGTCACGTCCATTAAGTGTCCGGGTGTGACGTAACAAAGCGATTTGAAATGGAACGAGAATTTAAGGACGGTAGTAGAGCAGGTGAATGGCCGACTTCGTTTTATCGGGAGAAATTTAGGGAAGTGCCTTTCATCTGTAAAGAAGGCTACGCATATAAGACTAGTGCGACCCGACCTTGAGTACTGCTCGAGTGTTTGGTATCGCCACCAGTCCATATTATAGGAATACACTGAAGCTATTCAGAAGCATTCTGCTGTATTTGTTATCTCTAGATTCAAACGTCAACCGAGTGTTGCAGAGATGCTACGAGACCTCGTGTGCGAATCCCTGGAGGGAAAACGTTCTTTTTCCGGAACACCATTCAGAAAATTTACAGAACCGGTATAACGCTTCTACTGCCAGGAAGGTACATTTCGCACAAGGAAAGCGAGGATAAGATGAGAGAAATTAGAGTTTGTATGGAGGTATCCAGGCAGTCGGGTTGCGGCTCGCTCTGTTTGACTTTCTAACATATCCGGTTACGAACGGAATGTGGGCAGAAAAGATGAAACAAGTGAGAAAGGCATAATGTTGATTTCACTAGTAATCGCGATTTACATGAATTGTTCAGTATAAGCACCGGAGACGTTGGTGAAATGCTGCATCCGTAAAATGGCGTCATCGACAGTTACTCGCAGCAGTTACGGTGGAATGCAAGCAACGTGTCACTGGTGAACGCCTTCTGTTATATAACGCCACACCCGAAAGTCATGTGGATTCGGATCAGATGATCTTGCAGGCCATGTATCTGGAAAAAGTCTGGAGATAAGACGTTCGTGGAAGACTGCATTAAGCAGATCGTTCACCGGGCGACCGATTTGAGGTGTTGCCCCATGTCGCATGAAAACAGTCGTTTCCGCACAACTATTCCCTTCCGAGGCACAAGGAGGTCACGTTACACCTGAAAAGCCCTCCGGGCGTATTCTCCTCAAAGAAGGACGTTCCGAGGATAAGGAGTGCAATGGTTCTAAATGTAAAACATGCAGTTTAATACTACCCCAAATTCGCCAGTACTGTGTATTCACTACGCCCTGTACTGCAAACTGTGCCTCATCACCCTATACAATATTGAATGGTCACATGTCATCAAGTTCGATCCGTACCGCAAACCGAATACCAAATTCGTAACGTTGCTGCGGATTATGATGATTCATTTGCTGCACCATCTGGATCTCGTACAGGTACCAGTGTAATATAAACCGCAAAACTTTCCATACTGTTGACTTTCGGATGGACAGTTCTGGTGACACTGTACGAGCGCTAGCAATACCGGGGGAACGTGCTGCGTGGTCAGTTGCAGCAACAGAAACCTCGTCAATAACTTGCACAGGGGCAGGACGCCTTTCTCTTTCCCGTCCTACGGCAAACTCCTTTGTGTTTTCGAATTTCATTATTGTCTTCTTTAAATCATTTAGTGACATCGAGTCTCTCCTCAAACCTTCCCCTCGGGGACACTCTTCCTGTGCAGTACTGTGATTGCTGCTGCTCACGTAAAACAGTTTCACTAAGAGCGCGCGGTCTCGCTTCTCGACAGCCACACCGTTCACTCACGTTATGTCTCCTCAAATGAGAGCCTGGATGTCATACCGTCATACGAACAGTGTAAAGCGTCAGATTTGCACCTGGTGACCATAGTTCGTACTGCTTTGTTTTCCAGCGTAAATTTCAAATCGTTTCCACATTAACTCATTAACATATCTACCAATTTCGCTGCCATACGATAATTACACTCCACAATGGACCTCCGTCAGTAGCTGCATTTTGATTTTAACCACCCGGTACTATAGGTAGGAAAGTATGTGGACTGTTAAACGTTTATGTTCTGCAACATTTCACACATTATGACGGCTCAATGGCCAAAAACAAAACACGTAATACATCTGCCTACTGCAGCATCACACAAGGACCCGACTTCCATTTACAACCACTTTCCACCAAGTCTTCACACAATGAAGAAGGACGGAGGTACTATAAAAGCTTCGTCAGAGACAATGGCAGGTGCATATTTAGCAAAATTAATAGAACTAAATTTACAAAATGATGTTTTAAATACATGGAATATAAATATTTAAGGGTAAAACAATTGATTTTTACGGATAAAGTATTTGTGTGAATTTTCTTTTGCGTAAGCGAAGATACCGATATTGACTGGAATCGTGAGATTCCTAAGGTGTCATTGGCTTGATTACATTACACAGCATTGCACAGGCCTGAATCCCGTTCACGGGCTGAGTGCCACAGATATTACTTTACTTTATCTTTCAGAATGAGGTAGTGCCAACTGTGAGGAATTTAGAATGAAGATACATGAGAAGAAGACTAAATCAATGAATTTTACAAATCAATAAAGCACAATAAAAGAACATGTCCATAGGATGATGTATCTAGAACGAAAAATGATGAGTAAAACGAAACACTGTCGAGAAATATAAACAAGGATTGCTATTGCAAAGGAAATGCCTTACGAAAGAAGGAGTATTTCTATTTACGAGTACAAACTACTTAGGAAAAGTTAAGTGAACTATGTTTGTACTGAAACGTGGACGATACGTGCTAGAGATGAGAAACGCTTGGATGCTTTTGAGATGTGGCTATAGAGGAAAATGGAACATATCGGCAGGTCAGATGAAACAAGGAATGATGTGTTACACGTGATAAACGAGAAAAGACGTATACCGGTAATAGTTAAGAAGAGGAAAAGAAATTGGGTTACACCCTGGATGAGAAGAGACTGCACGCACTGAATGGAATGGTGACTGCGAAGAGGACTATAGGAAGAAGAAAATAACTAACTGGCAATATCAGGATAAAACCATCACATACGGTTGCAGAAAGAATGTGGTAAGACCGGAAGGACTGCAGGATGCTGAACTTGCGGTGATGGACCTGCCCAGTGGGGAAACACAACGTCGTCATCACCACCTCCACCATCATCGTCATCACCATCATCATTTGAGTATAAACGTAGTATTTCTTGGCTTTCATACAACCATAATTTTCATTTTATGAATAAAATTTCTCTTTAGAATTTTTTCAAGCTCAAATAATTGCCAGGCTTCAGCACAGACTTTAAAACCTAACTTTCAAATATGCCTTCCACTTTGATGTCTTTGGCAGCGATATCCATATCAGGGCGAAGCCACTAAAGATATCTGCATTCTGTCTTCACCTAGGCAAACAGCGACCAAGCTCACAAACAAAGAACAATACGTTTACCAATTCCATTAATAACCGAGATACAGGTATCAATTTCTTTTATTTGGAACTATGCTATTTTTTGCCCCCAGAATGACAGATCTCGATGAGTGAAGTTCAATGGTATAAAACTTTGTGGGCGTAACGAGAAATCACAGAGTAAAATTATATGAAAATAGGAATTTTTGTGCTGTTGTTGAATGGCCCGACACCCAGACGTTTGGGCCACTCTCAAGAGAACTTGCGCTTTCGCATCGATATGTACGTCACGTTTACTCTATTCTCGACAAAAGGCAACGTCTTTGAAACAAAATATTCAGTGAAACTTCCTGGCAGATTAAAACTGTGTGCCCGACCGAGACTCGAACTCGGGACCTTTGCCTTTCGCGGGCAAGTGCTCTACCAACCGAAGCACGACTCACGCCCGGTACTCGCAGCTTTACTTCTGCCAGTACCTCGTCTCCTACCTTCCAAACTTTACAGAAGCTCTCCTGCGACGAGGAGACGAGGTACTGGCAGAAGTAAAACTGTGAGTAGCGGGCGTGAGTCGTGCTTCGGTAGCTCAGTTGGTAGAGCACTTGCCCGCGAAAGGCAAAGGTCCCGAGTTCGAGTGTCGGTCGGGCACACAGTTTTAATCTGCCAGGAAGTTTCATATCAGCGCACACTCCGCTGCAGAGTGAAAATCTCATTCTGAAAATATTCAGTGTCAGCTTCGTATCGCTCTTTGGACGAATTAAGTGATGTGTGGTGGAATCAACGTGTTCGAGGACCAGTTTTGTTGGAGGAGTGTCGCGATTCATTTGCAATATGTTGCTTCTATAGCATCCACACAGAAGACTCTTTAGTAATGCAAAAGCCAATTTCTAGAAGTACGTCATTCACGAATGAAGGACTGGTCGAGATGCCCTGATTTACGGCGGATTTCACAAAAATGCACCAAGAGCAGCAGAACTTTATGTTGAACGGTTTTCAGCTATATGCTGTCAGACTCGTCCCACCTCTGTTAAAACCCACAAGAGATATAGCGAAACTGGACATTTTTCCTCAAGGAAACCTTGAAAGAAGGTTGCAGGAGTGGCGGTTCTCGCAGCTGTTGCAATAAATCGGGATGCAAAGTTTCATCAAATAGAAGAAGAGGTCGATATTAGCCAATGGAATGCTCTGCATATTCTTCACAAACATAAGTATCATCCCTTCCATATTTCTCCACATCAAGTGCTACACGGAAGTGATTTTTAATATCGTTTTGAATACCGTCATTAAATCTGAGTTACGCACATCACTGGTCAGCAAAAAACCCACATTCAACCAACGACAGTGTGAATTAGAAGTACGTCTTATTTCGTTGTTGAGACACTCAACGGTGCAGAGTAGACAGATCTTTTGATAAATACTTAGGCCTCGTTATTAGAAAACGTGTCCTTGACAACTCTTCAAATTGTGTGGTTCCAACATGATGAACATCCTGACCACAGTTCTTCAGTAGGGAGGTGTTCTTTCTTTAAGCAGTGACAGCACACCGACCGGCGATGCGCCGCAAACAGGCATCGAGAAGGCGCTGACCCGCGCGAATGGGAAGAGCGGACAGCGCCACACCTCCAAGAAGACAAAGAGTCCAGCGCCCCCTGCCAACGCTGACTCAACCAGCCGCCCGCTGCTGGTCGGGCCCACTTCGCTCGCAGACATCGAGAGCATCACTACTGATTGTGAGTAATGGGAAGACGATATTTAGCCTGCGCTCTGCGAGTAATAATAGAGGAATCACGTCAAGCCACCTCATAATGAGCTGTTATGTTCCTTTCCTTTTTAGAAATAAAGTGTTCTATTAATCTGTGAGCGTTATGTACAGATCATTTTGAATTGCTGCCACCGGCCATCGCAACTTCTCTCCTTCCTTGTTTGCGTCGGTGCTGACTCCCAAGTAGCCAACACAACAAAAGAAATGTGTTGAATCGCTTACTTCTGGTGGATAGGGGCAGTCAGTACTATACAGATATAGCCAGTACGATTACGTGCCCTGCTGTCGTTAAATTTTTCCTCTGGACTCATACACAACATGTAGTCTGCAAGAAGGTTGAACGACTGTGGAGGACATGAAGAGAGCGAACGGCTCCTGTGTGTAAAGCGATAAGTCCACACACATAGACAGCAGTGAGAATAATGTCACCGAGCGAAGTGGCGCAGTGGTTAGACACTGGACTCGCATTCCGGAGGACGACGGTTCAAATCCGCGTCCGGCCATCCTGGTTTAGGTTTTCCGTGATTTTCCTAAATCGCTCCAGGCAAACGCCGGGAAAGCTCCTTTCAAATGGCACGGCCGACTTCCTTCCCCGTCCTTCCCTAATCCGATGAGACCGATGACCTCGCTGTCTGGTCTGCTTCCCCAAACAACCCAACCTGATCAGTATGTAGCGTACGAACGTATCGTGATTCAAACGGCTCTCGCTTTGAAAATACTTTTTAGAAAGTTCAGCCAGCGAAATGTAATGGCACACAATAATGCCTCCGTTGCGTTTTGTTCACAACCTTTGGTTTCATTTGTTTCATGTCGATGTTCGATTTCTTACCAGAGTACACTGCGTATGTAAAACAGCAACATAACCTTCGTACTGGCGGTGGTATAGTCACGGCTATAACTCAACCTACTACGAAGGTTACCGTCGCTTAGTATATCCTACAGCTCCTGCAGGCTACCTTTGTAGTAATGGTTTAACAAATTCGTGTGGTCCACGAAATTACTGGCCCGTGCTAGTTACTGTCGGGTATTAAGAATTTCTAGCGGAAGGTTTTCTACAACCGGTAAAAATTTGAACGCAACGGACAACACAATATTTTTTAGAACTTCTACGGAATGCACCTACGCAGGGCTTAATAGAGAGCATATAGCCATCATTTACTTTCATGACCAGCATTCAACTGTCGTACTGACTTTCACCTATTCTTCACGATGAAGGGAGGAAATAATCAGTCGAGAGTATAGATTAATTAATATTTATTCAATACCTATGGCAATTCAATAACTAGCACTGTGTCCGTTGGAATATAAGTCATCACAACTGGTGTCTCTAGTTGGAAAGGCAGAGGGGACTGCAGACCTGGCTTCAGCGTAATTTTATGCAGGCACACAATTATACCTAAACCCTTTCTTATTACAATCAGTTACCACAGGTCACGCAGAACAAGTTCAGCAAAGACACTACAAGCGAAATCGGTCAGGGTGGAAGAGTATTTGCCTAAATATTTCAGTTTTCTTTTGAACGTACGCTGAAGAAAGGGTGGTAAGTGGTGCATTTCACTATGACTGCTAATTCTGGTTTAATCTTGCTTCCAGAAACAACACCACGTTACTGAGCTGAGAGGAAAAACATTTACTATCATATGGTGGGAAAATTTTGCAAGACTTTATTCCATCAATGGGCATTAAAATCTGAACTTTCCTCGATACGAGAGTGTAAACCGTGTCTTTTACGTAACGCACTTCATTGTAGGCGAATCAAATAGTTATGGGGGGCACAAGAAACATTAACTATCACATCAATACTATTTCACACACGTGGTCAAGTAGCGGTAGCCAACAGAAACTCAAAAAATACGGACACGCAAGATTATTCCTTCTCTATCTTAAACTCACCCACTACCGTATGGTTATTCACTTGACTGCTATACATTTTCAGTACGAAACTGCAGTTTACCTTTGCTAATTTTACCAAAATCGAGAGCTGCGTCTCCACGTCTGTCCATTGCCACTACCCAGGAACAAGTCGACCTGCGGACACGTCGCCTAAACGTTTTTCGTTCGAAAAAGGTGGTGGAGTGGATGGTTCGCCAACCTGACAGAGCCAATACTCGCGCCTTCACGACCTGTCTGACCTGATTCGCACACCTTCTTTGCCAAACTCGTTCGCGTGTAGGGGGTTGGTGCTATCCTACCACAGAACCACTCCACTCATGCACTGCTGCGACCTCTGACGAAGCTTCCTACTACTTCACACAATATCTCATTCATACAGTCCAACGTCGCATAAGGGAGAGGATGCACGGAAACGTGGCACACACGAAATGAAAAATCAATCAATAAATAAACACCGCTTGGTCCATTCTCTCCTGTTTGTTATCGACGGATTTACTACATCTACATCTACATCCATACTCCGCAAGCCACTTGACGGTGTGTGGCGGAGGGTACCTTGAGTACCTCTATCGGTTCTCCCTTCTATTCCAGTCTCGTATTGTTCGTGGAAAGAAGGATTGTCGGTATGCTTCTGTGTGGGCTCTAATCTCTCTGATTTTATCCTCATGGTCTCTTCGCGGGATATACGTAGGAGGGAGGAATATACTGCTTGACTCTTCGGTGAAGGTATGTTCTCGAAACTTTAACAAAAGCCCGTACCGAGCTACTGAGCGTCTCTCCTGCAGAGTCTTCCACTGGAGTTTATCTATCATCTCTGTAACTCTTTCGCGATTACTAAATGATCCTGTAACGAAGCGCGCTGCTCTCCGTTGGATCTTTTCTCATCTATCAACCCTAACTGGTACGGATCCCACACTGCTGAGCAGTATTCAAGCAGTGGGCGAACAAGCGTACTGTAACCTACTTCGTTTGTTTTCGGATTGCATTTCCTTAGGATTCTTCCAATGAATCTCAGTCTGGCATCTGCTTTACCGACGATCAACTTAATATTATCATTCCATTTTAAATCACTCCTAATGCATATTCCCAGATAATTTATGGAATTAACTGCTTCCAGTTGCTGACCTGCTATTTTGTAGCTAAATGATAAGGGATCGATCTTTCTATGTATTCGCAGCACATTACACTTGTCTACATTGAGATTCAATTGCCATTCCCTGCACCATGCGTCAATTCGCTGCGGATCCTCCTGCATTTCAGTACAATTTTCCATTGTTACAACCTCTCGATATACCACAGCATCATCTGCAAAAAGCCTCAGTGAACTTCCGATGTCATCCACAAGGTCATTTATTTATATTGTGAATAGCAACGGTCCTATGACACTCCCCTGCGGCACACCTGAAATCACTCTTACTTCGGAAGACTTCTCTCCATTGAGAATGACATGCTGCGCTTTGTTATCTAGGAACTTCTGGAGAGTAAAAAACACCCTCGCTATAATTCTCCTGTACCGGAATTTATTGAGAAAAATATGGAACGAGACAACAAGCTCCGTTTAAAAAAAATTGAATATAAATTTTATGTCATATATTTTTAAAATTTTGTCACTAATAATTATTCCTGTGCGGGTTTTGGACGTGGTGAGAGGTAAAAACAGTTAATTGTCATCTTAATATCGGCTGAATGGCTATCCAGAGATGTAACACTTTCCTTGGTGTAAGACAAGTTTAAGCCTTCATGTAGCTCTAAAGCAGGGCTTCACAACATACGTGCTCGCGGAGCAAGCTGTGAGCAGCAAGGCGCGAGCACGGAGCAGCGCGAGCACACTACCCCCACTACCAGACCAGAGCGGAGAGTGGGGAGAGTCACGTGGGGTACACAAAAGCTGCCGCCAGTCAATGTAAATCCGCGGCCACCTGCAGGGATATCACTCACGAATTATTACTGCGACAAATGAAACAAATAAAGGAGAATGTATACGTGCCACATAATTTTATTAGCTTAGTGTATGCCTCTATCATCTGTAGACATTGAAACTAAAGAATTCCACGACAATCCTATATTTTCAACACTTTCTTCAACACTACTTAAAATATCACCTCCGGTTGTAGTGTTCTTCATGGCTACTACATCGAGGAGCTCCTCCCTCACCTGAAGATCTCTGTTAACACCTCTAATAAATATGGCAAGCTGCGCTGTTCCAGTGATACCAACACTTTCGTCCAGAGCTAGAGAATACGCCATAAAATCTTAACAGATATTTGCAAGCTGGCTCTGGACGTCGTCTGCCATGTCCTGTATGCGACGCATAATGGTCATGTTAGATAATGGCACAATCCGAAACTGTTCAACTTGAGATGGACACAAATGTTCCGCTGCAACTACCAAACATTCTTTTATTAAATCGCCATCAGTTAAGGGGCGCAGAGATTTTGCTAAAAGCAAAGCAATTTTGTAACCCACTCTGAGAGCTGCCTCAGTTGATTTTTCTTCGTCGTCCAGATCTTCTTCGGATAGCTTCCTTTTAAGTTTAATAACTTCCTGTGAACGATCTGGTCAAACACATTTTCCACGTCCGTAGTCTTTCGCGTGGTACGACATATAATGTCGCTGCAAATTAAATTTCGTAAAAGAATTCAGCGTTTTGTGACATACTAAACATTTTGCAACACCATCTTTTTCAGTAAACAGATACAATTCCTCCCAATGGGGGTTGAACTGCGAAAGCATGGTTGGGGTTACACAACGGCGACTTCACATGATTCTTAACCAGCGAAGTGACTGTTAAGAGCTGATCGCAGTACTTTAAACGTTACACAGTCGGCGCGAATTCAATAGGCACGCTGCGGCCCTATTCAAACGTGCGCGCGCATTTCCCCTCCCTCCCCTCTCTCCGTACTCCACGACCTTGCAGCTGCTCGCGAGCACGTCCCTGAGCAGACGCGAGTACTCGCGCTCAAAACCGGCCAGTTGTTAAGCCCTGCTCTAAAGCATGAGATTGTGTCTTAACCTAGCGGTGAATGCTTCGTTGGAGAATGGCGTAAGCGACGGATATATGAAAATTGGTCGCAGTGAAATTTGCACCCAACCAGGAAACCTGTGGATTTTGCTCCCACTATACCTGGAAGCTACCTGCTGTCTACGTCACAACCTGCCTGCGTCCCGAGCCATCGCTCACCCTCGGCCCACGCTCGCAGTAGGTTGCTTTGCGATCCCGTCCGAGCCGCGTAGACGCCGACACGCGGGTCACCAACGTAAACAAAATATTCCACTGCCAGAAGAAGAGCAGCGCACCAGCAACTTTCTACACAACTTATTACAATATTCCCTCTTAAATACGCATGTGGCACTGGTTCTATTTGTTTTACATTCTTATGCACATTCTGGGCATTTCTTTTTTTTTGTGACGCAAGTTCTAATAAATAATCTGTTCTTTTAGAATGTATTTTACTTAATTTACGGTTTTGTAATGACCATCTACCTTCTAGTTCCCACATAAGTAGAGTTATCTAGGAGTATTCCTAATATTTAACTCTCGCACGACTGTAAAGACGAGTGACATAGATATCAGTGCTAGTTGTGTTGAGAAGCAGCTGAAATCGCAAACATTTGACAAAGCTTCAGGACCGTATCAAATTCTGTACCACACTGGTGTATGGGTTAGCCCCTCTTTTAATCATTGCCCATCACAGATCCGTCACAAAAAGAAGAAAAAAAGGGGTCCCCCATAGACCGAAGGAAGCAACAGGTCACACCCACCTACAAGAAGCGTATCATACCTGTACCAAAAAATTAACTTCTGATATGCTTCGAAAGAATTTTTTGTAGTATCTTAGAACTTATTCTGAGCTCAAACATGCAAAACACCATGGATTTCGAAAACATCGAACATGTGAAACCCAAGTAGCAGTTTTTTCACGTGACATCCTGAAAACCACGGGTCAAGATAATCAGTTAGATGCAGTACTTCTCGATTTCTGATAAGGATTTCACTCAGCACCACTACTATGATTAATATGAATTACAATCGTATCGGATATGAAGCGAAATTTGTGAGTGGACTAAGAATATTTTGTCAGGGAGAACGCAGCAAGTTGTCTTGGGTGGGCAGTCAGCACTAGATGTGGAAGTAACTTCAGGCTGGCTTAGGGTACCATAGTGGTGCCCTTGTCTTGCAGAGAACAGTTTAGTAACCTCAGAATTTTCGTAGGTGATGTAGTTACCTGTAATGAGGTACTATTTGAAAAAAGCTGCACAAATATTGTTGGATCAGATTTGAAAGTAGTGAAAAGACTGGCAACCTACTTTAAATGTTTAGAAATGTAAAAAGGTACACTTCACAGAACGAAACCATAGTGGTGTCCTATGATAGCAGTATCAACGACTCATGACTAGAATCAGTCAACTCATGTAAATACCTGAGTGTAACACTTTGAAGGCTTATGAAGTGGAATGATCGCATAGGCTATGTCGTTGGTCAACCAGGTGGTACACTTCGGTTCGTTGTTAAAATACAAGGGAATGCAATCTGCAAGTGATTGTTACAAAACATTGTTGTGACCAGTCGTGGAATATTCCTCAAATATGTCGATCCCGTACGAAACAGAACTAACAGGGGATATTGAACGTGTACAGAGAAGAGGAGCACGTACGATCACAGGTTTGTTTGACTCGTGGGAGAGTGTAACGGAAATGTAGACAGAGGCGAGCTTACTTAGTAAGTTTCAAGAACCAGCTTTAAATGGCGAATCGATTGAATCGATGAATACACAGCAAAACCCTGCTTACAGCTCAATGGGAAGTAACCTCTGCCACGCATCTCACTGTGGTTTGCACAGTGAAACGCAGATGCATATTTAGATTATTGTTATACAGAAAACTGTTTTCATGTTTTAAAGTCTCATATAGAGGACTTGCACACATGGTGGCGCTAGGAACAGGAGAAAAAGTTATGTACAACTCATGTCACCTCTACAGTCCGAACTGGAACTCCACCGGCAAAATTTCGTTAAGTTCTTCAGGGATACTGTCTGAGTATTTTGGTATAAGGGCCCGTGGTCTCCGCTGGCTCTTTACAGAGTAATAACGTAATTCTGATTTGACAGGCTTTGGCAGGTGAGTACGTCGTCATCGTGTCGTTTTCCCATTGCATTCAGCGAACCCATAGGCGAGACGCATGTAGGGTTATTCTTCTCCAGTAAACCTATCCATGCTGCGGTGTAGCACTGTTAAGGCTATCTAACACTGAAGGAAAAAAGCAATCGGTGAGTGGAGCGAGCAGCACTGAATGCCAGCTCGGGGAACGAGGCCTCGCAGCTGTCAGCAGCGAGTACCGCCGTTCAGTGGGACACGTACGTTTCCAAACAAGGCAACGCAGCGCGTGCCGGCGACATTTTCAATCCAGTACTAAAACACGGGAAATCGAACGAAAGGTAATTACTCTACAACGAGCCACAGATACAACGAGTCCCTTGTACCAAAATAGTCGGGCAATATCCCCTAAACTTTATCGGAGGAATTCTGGTTTACCCTGTATACATGCATTATTGCCTTTTCGTTGCGATGGGAACGCGTTACATTACATGTAACATATGCTGAGCTATGTAAACTATATTTTATTTTAGAATATGCTTTGTCAAATACTACTTTTAAAATCCATGTCTGTAATTCGGTTTTAATGTCTCCCGTTGTGTTTCTTGAAGATCTGCTCGTAACTTAAAATTTACTATCGGGTCCGACAAACACTAATGAAATTGTAGTCACGATGGGTAGATCACATAACTAATGAGGAGGTACTGAATAGAATTGGGGAGAAGAGGAATTTGTGGCACAACTTGACTAGAAGAAGGTATCGGTTGGTAGGACACGTTCTGCGGCATCAAGGGATCACCAATTTAGTATTCGAGGGAAGCGTGGAGGGGAAAAATCGCAGAGGGAGAACAAGGCATGAATACAGTAAGCAGATTCAGAAGGTTGTAGGTTGCAGTAGCTACTCAGAGATGAAGAACGTTGCACAGGATAGGGTAGCATGGAGAGCTGCATCAAACCAGTCTCTGGACTGAAGACCTTAACAGCAACAACAGTCACGATTGTAAAACTTGAGGCATCACAGTTCTTGTGGCATTCTGGCAAGTGGCGTAGTTTGGACGGAGGATTGGTGTGCAAATTTCTCTGGGTACAGATTCCTGTGTACGTACTTTACAGGACACTGAACGTGTGCTTGGCCGGCCATTCCTGTGGCGCCAGGCTGTGGCCACGTTTTCTGAAAGCATTCTGCCGTTGATCTGAAAGCGGGAGGGAACATGTGCGAACTTGTAAGCTAACCAGTTGCCGAATTTCTTTTCGAAATCATTCGTACCGGTTACACAGCGTATAATTCCACGTATAAAAGCAATAAAACTGCGAATATTTATTAATTCGTAAGAGTACTGCTTAAAACTCTTATCTGTTAGTGATTTTATCATTTGTCTTATTCATCGACACGAAAAGAACTTCCAGGTTTTCAATTTAAACAGATATGTGAATTCAGGTACTCTCAATTGAAATTACATAAATAATACTTTCAATTGAAATTAACGTAAAGTTTTTTGTCGTTCTTTGGAACTTTTGTGTAGAAACGGGTGTTTTATAACACACAAACGTGAAAGCTAAACCAAATTTTCCAGAACGTGGCTTTTTTCTTGTAAATACTCCGCTTCTGCTGCTCTAGGGTCACAGTAATTATATATTGCTCTGCAAAGTTTCAGGAAGAGCTAGGGAAAGCAACATAATGTATTAACTACTAGCAATGGGAGGCCGCGTCGTTGTCATCACGGATTTACTTCAAAGTCAGCAAACCTTTAGGAGGCCATTAAAACAACACAATGTGCAAGTTGTATGGTGCCAATACGGAGAAAATCGCAAGAGAAGTGTGACGCGTCTGTTATGTACCAGACATCTCTGTGCGAAGGCGTTACCAGTAACAAGCCAGCACAGTCACGTGGTTGGCCTTCGCGGTTAGCAAGCCGCTCGAGGACGGGGCGACCGTTTGAAACCCCGTATCATTTAATTTTTAATCTGTATTTTTCTTTCATCACTAGTCAGATTATTCAATTTGTATGACATTCGAGAAGTTGTTGTTGTTGTTGTGGTCTTCAGTCCTGAGACTGGTTTGATGCAGCTCTCCATGCTACTCTATCCTGTGCAAGCTTCTTCATCTCCCAGTACCTACTGCAACCTACATCCTTCTGAATCTGCTTAGTGTATGCATCTCTTGGTCTCCCCCTACGATTTTTACCCTCCACGCTGCCCTCCAATACTAAATTGGTGATCCCTTGATGCCTCAGAACATGTCCTACCAACCGATCCCTTCTTCTGGTCAAGTTGTGCCACAAACTCCTCTTCTCCCCAATCCTATTCAGTACCTCCTCATTAGTTATGTGATCTACCCATCTAATCTTCAGCATTCTTCTGTAACACCACATTTCGAAAGCTTCTATTCTCTTCTTGTCCAAACTATTTATCGTCCATGTTTCACTTCCATACATGGCTACACTCCATACAAATACTTTCAGAAAAGACTTCCTGACACTTAAATCTATACTCGATGTTAACAAATTTCTCTTCTTCACAAACGCTTTCCTTGCCATTGCCAGTCTACATTTTATATCCTCTCTACTTCGACCATCATCAGTTATTTTGCTCCCCAAATAGCAAAACTCGTTTACTACTTTAAGTGTCTCATTTCCTAATCTAATACCTTCAACATCACCCGACTTAATTCGACTACATTCCATTATCCTCGTTTTGCTTTTGTTGATGTTCATCTTATACCCTCCTTTCAAGACACTGTCCATTCCGTTCAACTGCTCTTCCAAGTCCTTTGCTGTCTCTGACAGAATTACAATGTCATCGGCGAACCTCAAAGTTTTTATTTCTTCTCCATGGATTTTAATACCTACTCCGAATTTTTCTTTTGTTTCCTTTACTGCTTGCTCAATATACAGATTGAATAACATCGGGGAGAGGCTACAACCCTGTCTTACTCCCTTCCCAACCACTGCTTCCCTTTCATGTCCCTCGACTCTTATAACTGCCATCTGCTTTCTGTACAAATTGTAAATAGCCTTTCGCTCCCTGTATTTTACCCCTGCCACCTTTAGAATTTGAAAGAGAGTATTCCAGTCAACATTGTCAAAAGCTTTCTCTAAGTCTACAAATGCTAGAAACGTAGGTTTGCCTTTCCTTAATCTTTCTTCTAAGATAAGTCGTAAGGTCAGTATTGCCTCACGTGTTCCAGTATTTCTACGGAATCCAAACTGATCTTCCCCAAGGTCGGCTTCTACTAGTTTTTCCATTCGTCTGTAAAGAATTCGTGTTAGTATTTTGCAGCTGTGGCTTATTAAACTGATTGTCCGGTAATTCTCACATCTGTCAACACCTGCTTTCTTTGGAATTGGAATTATTATATTCTTCTTGAAGTCTGAGGGTATTTCGCCTGTTTCATACATCTTGCTTACCAGATGGTAGAGTTTCGTCAGGGCTGGCTCTCCCAAAGCCGTCAGTAGTTCCAATGGAATGTTGTCTACTCCGGGGGCCTTGTTTCGACTCAGGTCTTTCAGTGCTCTGTCAAATTCTTCACGCAGTATCGTATCTCCCATTTCATCTTCATCTACATCCTCTTCCATTTCCATAATATTGTCCTCAAGTACATCGCCCTTGTATAGACCCTCTATATACTCCTTCCACCTTTCTGCTTTCCCTTCTTTGCTTAGAACTGGGTTTCCATCTGAGCTCTTGATGTTCATACAAGTGGTTCTCTTATCTCCAAAGGTCTCTTTAATTTTCCTGTAGGCAGTATCTATCTTACCCCTAGTGAGATAAGCCTCTACATCCTTACATTTGTCCTCTAGCCATCCCTGCTTAGCCATTTTGCACTTCCTGTCGATCTCATTTTTGAGACGTTTGTATTCCTTTTTGCCTGCTTCATTTACTGCATTTTTATATTTTCTCCTTTCATCAATTAAATTCAATATTTCTTCTGTTACCCAAGGATTTCTACTAGCCCTCGTCTTTTTACCTACTTGATCCTCTGCTGCCTTCACTACTTCATCCCTCAAAGCTACCCATTCTTCTTCTACTGTGGAAACCGCAAGTTAAAGCTCGATAAATAATGATGCGAATCACGTTATTCCGTACTGCGGTAAGTCACAATGTGCCAGGCCGCAAGACCAATGTAGAATTTTAATCGTAGGATGTGCTCTCGATGTCACACGCTGCAGGATGGTATCTGTCACTAGAATGAAATTTTCACTCTACAGCGGAGTGTGCACTGATATGAAACTTCCTGGCAGATTAAAACTGTGTGCCGGACCGAGACTCGAACTCGGGACCTTTACCTTTCGCCGGCAAGTGTTCTACCAACTGAGCTACCCAAGCACGACTCACGCCCCGTCCAAGGAGGCCAATGAGTGACATGTCTCTAAAGAGGCTCTTTAAGTGGCACAGAAAACGAGAAGCTCTGCCACAAGAGCTCAGCTTCTGGAAGTTAAATTTCGGCGCGTTTGTTTTTCTAATATATATGAGCAGTGATAAAGAATTAAATTTGAGCTGGTGTCGAACCGTCGCCTCATACACTATCGTTTTTAGAAGCTCGAACGCTAACAACTCGACCACCACGGATTCAAACGTTCGGTATTTCGCACAAATACATGTGCCAGATAATAGACGCACAGAAGTTCTCTTGCGATTTTCTCGGAACTGCCAGACTACTGCACCTAACTACCTGCACATTGTGATGCAGTAATGGCCTACTAAAACAATAAATGAAAAGCACCAGTTTGCTTTTGTTCTACCAGAAGTGTACAGAGTGTGAAGAAAACCTGCGACCCCAGCGCCGCGGCCTCCCCTTTTCAGTGGACGTCAGTGACGTTGTCAGAGGTTTCCCGGTCTTGTGGAGAACGTTGGATGCCACACGGCGTAACGTGAGCGTGGCCATGACGCCAAATGCTGTTAGGCTTCGCAACGCGAGGCAGTCGAAGGAAAGTGAGAGGATTATGTGAGTCAATCAGCGAGCAGTTGCGGTGCGCTGCGGTGGTGGACAACACGGTGCGGAGATAAAGTACGGACGACTTCACAGGGGGGAATCATCGAGAACTGGAAGAAGTGCGAAGTGTGACAAGCGTAGCCCAGGAGTTTGGTATTGTTCACAGCACTGTTTCACTTGGACGGGAGCGTTCAGAACATCAGACACTGCTGGTCTGGTCTGGAGGAGGGCGGTCACCTGCACGGCACGCAACCCCACACCCCACAGCGGCGCGGCGCGGCGGCCACCCTGCCCGGCGACCAGTACGCCGTGTTCCGTCCACACTGTAATATATCTCGAGAGGCAAGTTCAGGTCTTTTGTCGATATAGGTTGTTACATTGTACACTGACTGGATGTACCTCAAGAGCTGCGGCGTCAGTGAAACTTGACTGATATTTTTTTTAAATGAAAGAAACTTTGAACAGCACTCCCTTTTCACCAGATTCTGCGCTATTACTGTCACCTTTTGTCTTTGAAGAACTGTATGCAGCAGCGGATCCCGCTGTTGGACATCAATAAGTCAGGTGGTGTGCTACTGTGTGAAACTGCAGTACAATGCGACGAAATATACTCCAAGAAAAATTGGATTTCGTTTTAAAATGAATCAGGATGCAAGTTATAAAACGACCAAAGCAATGACGCGGACGGCGCTTCGTCATCACGTCACCGAACTTATACTTCACAGTCGTAATTAATAGCTAAACATAAAATCTATACGTACAAGAAATTAAGGACATATGATAGGTATGTCTTAAATGACGTTAATTCACACAGTATAAAAATTATGATACCTATTTCATTCAATTTAAACTGCTGCAGTAGGTATCTTACATGTTGAACAGCAGAAGAGAGAAAGACGTGCCTGAAGGAATTTGTCTTATAAGAAAGGAAGACTACTGAGAATCTAGCAAAGATACATAACTAATTCTCTGACAAACGAATCGTTAAAAATTAATGGCAATGATTTCTGGGCCGGCCGAAGTGGCCGTGCGGTTAAAGGCGCTGCAGTCTGGAACCGCAAGACCGCTACGGTCGCAGGTTCGAATCCTGCCTCGGGCATGGAAGTTTGTGATGTCCTTAGGTTAGTTAGGTTTAACTAGTTCTAAGTTCTAGGGGACTAATGACCTCAGCAGTTGAGTCCCATAGTGCTCAGAGCCATTTGAACCATTTTGAATGATTTCTGGTTTGTGGAGCGCTCAACTACGTGGTTATCAGCGCCCGTACATATTCCCAACCTTTTCTCAGTCCAATTTCGCCACTTTCATGAATGATGATGAAATGATGAGGACATCACAAACACCCAGTCATCTCGAGGCAGGTGAAAATCCCTAACCCCGCCGGGAATCGAACCTCCGACCCCGTGCTCGGGAAGCGAGAACGCGACGGCGAGAGCACGAGCTACGGCCTAAAAAAAATTAATTTTTTACAGCATTCGCACATTGCCGGCACCGTTTGCGAACCTGCGAAGAGCACAGGGAGTGGGCGACCGGGGCCTGCCGTCGCGTGCTCATGTCGGACGAGAGCCGATCCCGTCTCAGTAGTGATTCTGGACATAACCCCCTGCGGAGAGAAGTGGGAGCCCGTAAAGCGCCCGGGAGCGTAATCGACCATCATCATTTTGACGGTCCAGTTGCTGTGGTGTGCGGAGGCACGATGTCCCGCTGGGTGTGGTGACACCTACACCTGTCAACACGGCACACTCGCCTGTCAACTGTCGTCCTTTCAGAAATTTTCGTCTTTCATGGGCCCCGACTATTTTTATGGACGACAATTGTAAGTTCTCCACTATGTGTTTTTGTATGAAATTTAGCTCAAATTTACCCCTCACTCTATAAAAGTCTATGTATTACCAAAAATATGTACCCACAACTGTTATTCAACTTGTAACTGCTCTGAATACAACTTGTCTTTATATTAAACGAGAAACTGAAGTGAAACAGTTATCTGGCCCTAATCAAAATTTCCACTTAACTCGCGTCTTGACAACATTGTTGCAGATTTCTCGAACGCACAACAGCGAACAGTGACCAGGCAGCGGCTTAGCTACATTTCTGTATCTAAATACATATTCAAACTGTCGGATACGTTAATGCGTACTAATAAACGCTGGGGTGGGAGAGTAACTATTGCTATGAAATGTTATTCCAGCACAAAGGTTTTAGAATGAAGCACGTATTCAAAAAGACAGAGTAAAACATGGCGTGATTTCAGATATTGAAGATCTGATAAATACTGTCCTTAACAAAGTGAACAATGAGTTGAAAAGGGCACAGTGATAAAAGAGAATTTCTGTAAAAACCAAACAACTTAGTCAGATGACATGTGAATGCACGACTCAGGGAAGTGAGGTGCTCTTTCTCTCACCTCTGAGCAACAATCATTCCGACAAACTAGCTGCATAGCGCTACACTCTCATTTCAAAATTCTTCTCTTTAAAAAAGAAAAATAAATAAATAAATAAAATTATTCAAAATTTATATTCTTTTCGCGTTCCAGTACATGCATCACATTGATCCTTTCTGTCCTTTAGATTGAAACTTTCTTCATCTAACACATATCATCACAAGTGAACACAGCACTGCTGACTACGTCCATCACCTACCACACTTGAACTGAGAATGTCAAACTGTGCAGAGGCAAAGACTGTTCCACGACAAGACCAAAGATCATTTAAGAGTAACATAGCTTCTCTGTGTCTGTTATGCACACAGATAACTTACAAAACTCAAAATGACTTGAACACCTTACTTAATGTCGACCGTATCTAAAAGCACAGGTGGAGGAGCTCTAGGAATTAGACGATATTCGGTGAAGGGAGTAGGATTCCCGTTAGCCCAACTTAAGACCTATTGTGTGCATGTGGGGTGCGACAGGGAGCACGTCCACGTGCACGGCCGACCATCCAGAAGTTGTCAGTCTCGCTGGTCGAGGAATCGAACGTCTTGCCACAATAAGTCCGTACCGACTCTGTACACAGCACGGCAGCACGTCACCTCGCAACGCATGCCTTGTCGTACCACGTACTGTTGAGAACCGTGTCCCGCCTTTTGTAATGTCTAGCGGACCATCATGAACCTCTGCGGCTTCGGCGTACTTACTGCGTTTGAATGACAGCGTGATTTCTGTTCGTGTCAGTGCGCATTTCTTTCGTTAGATTCTGTGCTATACTGTAGCAGTTCTCTTTCTGTACGGTCGGGTAATCTTACTCGGCAGTGGCGCATCATACGAGTACAACAGTGAGTTTCGTCTTAAAGATTTGCACACCGGCATATCAAAGCTACTAAAACTGTCGATTGACGTAGCACATAAAGTATGAGTCGTCAAATCTTTTTGCTTCAGAAGCAATACTGACATCGTACGGCAACACCTCCGGCATCGTACGAAACCGTGTGCGTTGGGGTAGGGGTTGGGGCTGCAAAGTGGCCGCTCAAAGATAAATTCAATTTTCACCAAAGCAAGGTTACTGACACATTTTGAATCCACCTATTATAAGATATCTCATCAAATATTACTAACCTAAAGAGAAAATCACATACTGGAACTACAAACGTTTTCCTGAAAGCCTACATAGTGAGCAGTTTTCCGTACTATGGCGGGTACTGTGGCCAGTGTCATCGCGACAGGAGCCGATGGTCCTTTTTGCAGTTTTCGGGCACAGTTTATAGGCATCTCGAAGCCCTAGTATCGGAAAGAATACCAAGCGACTGCAACAGTCCGTTTTCAATCGCGTTTCTGCATTAGGTCGAATTTAACAGAACAGAAACGGTTTTAAATAATATACTAATATTAATTCAAAAGTGTCGCAAAGCGATAGAATGGCGGAAGATAGCTTCGTATATTTTGTATATAAAAGGCCTTAGAAGTCAGTTTAATCTGTTGTATTATACGTCTTTTATTATTATTATTATTTCTTTTCTTTCTCAGACGTTATGTCTGGTTAAAAATGGAAAGTGACGCGGACGTTGATCAAGCGTGACTTCCTTTTAACTGTACGGTATATGTTACATTGCATTTAGGAACTTTCGGGTAATTGAACATGTATCAATAATTACAGATTTCTGTAGTTGTATATATAAGTTTGGATGTAGCTGTATTGCGTTGATGTACTGGTGGATATTGTGTTTTATGACTCCTGTAGTTGATAGTATAATCGGTATAATGTCAACTTTATCCTGATCCAACATGACCTTGACTGCCTCAGCCAGTTGGATGTATTTTTCAATTTTTTCTCCTCTTTTCTTCTGTATATTTGTTGTATTGGGTATGGATATTTCGATTGGTTGTGTTAATTTCTTCTTTTTATTGGTGAGTATGATGTCAGGTTTGTTATGTGGTGTTGTTTTATCTGTTATAATGGTTCTGTTCCAGTATAATTTGTATTCATCATTCTCCAGTACATTTTGTGGTGCATACTTGTATGTGGAAACTTGTTGTTTTATTAGTTTACGTTGTATGGCAAGTTGTTGATGTATTATTTTTGCTACATTGTCATGTCTTCTGGGGTATTCTGTATTTGCTAGTATTGTACATCCGCTTGTGATGTGATTTACTGTTTCTGTTTGTTGTTTGCAAAGTCTGCAATTATATGTTGTGGTATTGGGATCTTTAATAATATGCTTGCTGTAATATCTGGTGTTTTTTGTTTGATCCTGTATTGCAATCATGAATTCTTCCGTCTCACTGTATATATTGCCTTTTCTTAGCCATGTGTTGGATGCGTCTTGATCTATGTGTGGCTGAGTTAGATGATAAGGGTGCCTGCCATGTAGTGTTTTCCTTTTCCAATTTACTTTCTTCGTATCTGTTGATGTTATGTGATCTAAAGGGCTGTAGATGTGGTTATGAAATTGTAGTGGTGTAGCCGATGTATTTATATGAGTGATTGCTTTGTGTATTTTGCTAGTTTCTGCTCGTTCTATAAAGAATTTTCTTAAATTGTCTACCTGTCCATAATTTAGGTTTCTTATGTCCATAAATCCCCTTCCTCCTTC
Organism: Schistocerca nitens; assembly: GCF_023898315.1. NCBI lineage: Eukaryota > Metazoa > Arthropoda > Insecta > Orthoptera > Acrididae > Schistocerca > Schistocerca nitens. The sequence continues at coordinate 3,600,228 of NW_026045897.1, forward strand.
CTTTCTGTGTAATGTGAATCTTTCTGTTGCTGAATGTATGTGATGTATTCTATATTTGTGGCATTGTGATCGTGTAAGTGTATTGAGTGCTTCTAGGTCTGTGTTAATCCATTTCACTTCTCCAAATGAGTAGGTCAATATTGGTATAGCATAAGTATTTATAACTTTTGTCTTGTTTCTTGCAGTCAATTCTGTTTTCAGTATTTTTGTTAGTCTTTGTCTATATTTTTCTTTTAGTTCTTCTTTACCATTTGTATTATCTATTCCTATTTTTTGTCTGTATCCTAGATATTTATAGGCATCTGTTTTTTCCATCGCTTCTATGCAGTCGCTGTGGTTATTGTGGTGTCACCGCCAGACACCACACTTGCTAGGTGGTAGCCTTTAAATCGGCCGCGGTCCGTTAGTATACGTCGGACCCGCGTGTCGCCACTATCAGTGATTGCAGACCGAGCGCCGCCACACGGCAGGTCTAGAGAAACTTCCTAGCACTCGCCCCAGTTGTACAACCGACTTTGCTAGCGATGGTTCACTGACAAAATACGCTCTCATTTGCCGAGACGATAGTTTAACATAGCCTTCAGCTACGTTATTTGCTACGACCTAGCAAGGCGCCATTATCAGTTACTATTGATATTATGAATCATGTACCGTCAAGACCGACGTTCTTCATTAACGGATTAAAGTTAAGTATTCCACCAGCTACGTCCGTTTTTTCTAAATTCTAATTTCCTTGTCCTGTTCCAAACCTCACGCCAGCCTGCGTGAGCTAAAACGCGTGCCCTTCGGCCTCCTCTAGTAACACGGTGTTGGCTCTCCTGCCAACCAAAACAGTTATCGAATATGTAATCTTCTTGTTTAGTGTGTTTTCCCTTGACTATGCTATTTTTCTTACATTTGTCTGTTCCAAAAGCCATATTTATATCATTGCTGAATACTTATGTTATCTTTAGTAATGTGTTGGATGTTGTTGATTTGTTGCTGCCAGTAGTTTTAGGTCATCCATGTATAGCAAATGTGTGATTTTGTGTGGGTATGTTCCAGTAATATTGTATCCATAATTTGTATTATTTAGCATGTTGGATAGTGGGTTCAGAGCAAGGCAGAACCAGAAAGGACTTAAGGGGCTCCGGAACGCCCTATACTTGCAATGTTAAAATAACGCTTATAAATTACATCTTTCCTCACAAAGTATTTGAGGTAGGAAGTTGAACTTTTTACAGATTATTTATTGGAATATGGGCTACAACTTAACACAGGGATTTTACAAAATTTTAGTTCAGTTATTAAAGATGATTTTTTTTCAATTGTAATGAAAATTCACAACATTTTTTTGCATTTTTTTATTTATATATTCAAAAATATACAGTTTTTTGGAAAAAGGCTGTGTTAAATTATGCAGAAGGTACTGTGTAACATTTACTGAAAGTTTGAAACAAATATGTTTGGAAGATCCTTAGAAAACATGTAATTAGTATGAGAAAATAAAAGTTTTGGGAATCGAGCGACAAAGATTGGATTAACTTTTTAGTGCATTCCAGGTCCATAGGATGGATTATCTTCATCCTCTGCAAACTCCTCCTTCAGCTTCCCCTTGTTCCTCCTCCTGTTTACTCTTGCTTGTATTTCTAGACTCTTTACAGCCCTGTCTGCAGCCCGAAGGCGTTCCGTGTCTAAAGCAAGCATCGCTCGTACCATGTTAGAACCTATCTTCAGTCCCATATTTCTAAATACCTTTGGCTTTCCAACATTTCTCCTTTTTTTAAAAGCCTTCAGAGGATTTCTAATAACTTTACTTTTACTCATTATTATACTTCAACAAAACAGAGACTCAAGAAACAGAATTAATTACGAATATTTTCGAGATAACGACAGAGTAAATAAACATGAAACAATCGACAATCACACCAGCGATATATATTGAACCATCACAGGTTAGCCACAACACATACTTTATCTCACATCACTAAAATGTACCTGATGAACACGGACGTTAATAATAACACCATTTGACAGCAGTTTAACAGCGCCACAGTGGATCACGCCCATGTAGAACACATTTAAAAAAAAAATTTAAAAATAGTTGTAGTCTTCGGAATTGAATAAATTATATATCTATTAAAAGGTAATAGTCTGCAGATTCAGAAAACGCAAAAAAGTAAAAATTGAACTTTTCATGATTTTGAGCCTTTCCGGAGCCCCTTAATGAGTCTCCTTGGTATATTCCAATGTGTGTGATGTGATATTATTAGAATTTGTTTGGATATTAAGTGTGGTTTACCAATTTTTCATTACTATGTTTAGGAACTGTATCAATTTAGGATCTACTTTGTATATTTCCAATATTTGTAGTTACCATGTGTGGGTACACTATCAAACGCTTTTTGGTAATCAATGTATGCGTAGTGTAGCGACCTTTGTTTAGTTTTAGCTTGATATGTCACCTCTGCATCTATTATCAGTTGCTCTTTACATCCTCGTGCTCCTTTGCAACAGCGTTTTTGTTCTTCATTTATAATTTTGTTCTGTGTTGTATGTGTCATTAATTTCTGTGTAATGACTGAAGTTACTATTGTGTATATTGTTGGTAGGCATGTAATGGGGCGATATTTAGCTGGGTTTGCTGTGTCTGCTTGATCTTTAGGTTTCAGATGAGTTATTCCACGTGTAAGTGTGTCAGGGAATGTATATGGGTCTGCAATGTAACTGTTAAATAATTTAGTTAGATGTGAATGTGTTGAGGTGAACTTCTTTAGCCAGAAATTTGCTATTTTATCTTTTCCAGGGGTTTTCCAATTGTGAGTAGAATTAATTGCTTGGGTGACTTCATGTTGCAAAATTATCACTTCAGGCATTTGTGGTATCATCTTGTATGTGTCTGTTTCTGCTTGTATCCACCGTGCATGCCTATTATGCTGTACCGGGTTTGACCATATGTTGCTCCAGAAGTGTTCCATGTCTGTTATGTTTGGTGGATTGTCTATTTTAATGTGTGTGTTATCTATTGTCTGGTAAAGTTTCTTTTGGTTTGTGTTGAATGTTTGGTTTTGTTTCCTTCTATTTCCACCTTTTTTGTATCTTCTAAGTCGTTTGGCCAATGCTTGTAATTTCTGCTTCTTTTCATCTAACTGCTCTATCGCTTCTTGTTGTGAGATTTTACCTAACCTTTTTCGTTTTTTGTCTGATATTTCATTTCTTATAAATTGTGTTAGCTGTCCGATGTCTTTTCACAGTTTTTCTGTTCTGATCTGTAGCCTGTGTTGCCATGCTGGTTTTGTGGGTTTCTTCTGTGTCTTGGTTGGTTCTGATCTCTGCCTAGTGTGTATACTTAGTGTAGTGAATGCTCCTGTATAAATCAGTAGTTGTAACTCTTCCATAGTTGTATTTTCATTTATTTTGTTGTGTATGATTGTGTTGATAGTTGTTATTGTTGTTTCGACTTGTGGGATATTTGGTGGTCTATGCAATAATGGTCTAATGTCTGTATTTGTGTCTTTGTATTCTATATATGTCAGCTGAAATTTTTCTTCTATATCTAACATGTGTCTCACTTCATGTTCTATTTGTGCTCGTTGTGGTGGCTGTCTTAAGATTTCGTTTTCCTTTGATTGTTTAATTGATGCGTGTTGTTCTTTGTTTGTTTGCTCTGAGATGTTTGAGTCCATTACTGTATTTTCTTTTTCTTCTGATTGCACATCATTTTGTTCTAGTATTTGTTGTACTTGTTGTTTGATGTTTTCTGATTCTGACTGGGGTATCCTGTTATTTTTGATTATTACACGGATCTGATCAGCTAGTCGTTGTTCTGTTAAAAATTTTAATTCTGGGTATCTGGTAATAAATGTTGTGTATACTTGTGATCTGTATCCAGTTGTGTTGGTTCCTAAGTTTGTTGCTTGGTAATAACAGAACATGAGGTGTCGGTTAACTTCATCTGACCATCTCATCCTCTGTCTTTGTTTTCCTTCTAGAGTGGTTGCAGGAAGCATATCCTGCAAAACACCTCTATTTGGATTTAAATCATTTGCCGTGTGGCTAGCAGTGTCGTTACCATTGTGGACGGGCATAGGGTTCAAGCGTCGTCCCCGACCATGACAGCGCTTGTCCGAGGCTTCATTAGTTCTGTCCTGAACCAACTAATCACACTAAAAGGGAGGTTAGCCCTGTTAGTGGTTTGTTCTTTTCGTCGCCTTTTACGACTGGCAGAACATACCGGAGGCCTATTCTTTTCCCAGGCCTCCATTATTATTATTATTATTATTATTATTATTATTAGAAGTAACTAAATCTTACTGTGGCGAACACCTTTGCCACTTTCCCCGATTGGACGCGTCGGATTAGTAATCCACAGAAGAAACAACGAAACTGAAATAAATAACAAGGAATAACATTTGTAGAGAAAAAGATGTTGCTTAAAAATCGGAATGGTAAAAGAAGTGTTAGTCTACGTATAAGTAAGGTAACAACGGTAATGTAAGTGAGTTACCTAATATCAGACGACTCAGAAACTAAGTTCTTACTAAAAAATAAGGGAGCGAGGTTCCTCTATCAATCTCACTGACAGCAATGGCGATGACTATTTTGCCAATTTATCACGCTTTTCCCTACCGGTCTTATTATTAATTGGTAACCTACATAAATTAGTGCGTAATATTAATTAATATACTATGTGATCAAAAGTATTCGGACACCCCCAAAAGCATACTCTTCTCATATTAGGAGCATTCTGCTGCCACTTACTGGCAGGTACTCCATATCTGCGACCTCAGTAGTCATTAGACATCGTGAGAGAACAGAATGAGGCGCTCCGCGGAACTCACCGACTTCGAACGTGGTCAGGTGATTGGGTGTCACTTGTGTCATACGTCAGTACGCGAGATTTACACAGTCCTATACATCGCTATGTCCACTGTTTCCGATGTGATGGTGGAGTGGAAACGTGAACGGACACCTAGAGCACAAAAGCGTACAGGCCGACCTCGTCTGTTCACTGACAATCGTAATGAGTAATAGGCACAGATCTTTCCAGACCATCACACGGTAATTCCAAATTGCATCAGGATCCACTGCAAGTACTATGACGCTTACGAGGGAGATGAGAAAACTCCGATTTCATGGTCGAGCGGCTGCTCGTAAGCCACATATCACGCCATTAAATGCCTAACGACGCCTCGCTTGGTGTGAGGAGCGTAAACATTGGACGATTGAACAGTGGAAAAACGTTGTGTAGAGAGACATGGCGAACTGCCGGGAACGTCATCTGGCAGCGTGTGTAGTGCCAACAGTAAAATTCGGAGGCGGTGGTGTTATGGTGTGGTCGTGTTTTTCATGGACGGGGCTTGCACCGCATGTTGTTTTGCGTGGCACTATCACAGCATAGGCTTACATTGACGTTTTAATCACATTCTTGCTTCCCACTGTTGAAGGGCTTGTTAATAATGCACGGCCTGTGTCGGAGTGGTTACACGACAACAACATTCCTGTGATGGACTGGGCTGCACAGAGCCCTGATCTGAATACTATGGAACACGTTTGGGATGTCTTGGAATGCCCAGTTTGTGCCAGGCCTCACCGACCGGCATCGATACCTCTCCTCAGTGAAAATGGGCTGCCATTCCCGAAGGAAGCTTCCAGCACCTGATTGAACGGATGCCTGTGAGAGTGGAAGCTGTCATTAAGGCCAATGGTGTGCCAACTCCGTATTGAATTCCATCATTACCGATGGAGGGAGCCACGATCTTGTGAGTTATTTTCGGCCACGTGTCCGAATAGTTTTGATCACATGGTGTATGGCTCTGAGCACTATGGGATTTAAGATCTATGGTCATCAGTCCCCTAGAACTTAGAACTACTTAAACTTAACTAACCTAAGGACATCACACAACACCCAGTCATCACGAGGCAGAGAAAATCCCTGACCCCGGCGGGAATCGAACCCAGGAACCCGGGCGCGGGAAGCGAGAACGCTACAGCACGAGCACGAGCTGCGGACTCACATGGTGTAGGATGAGACAAGTTCACGAATGTTTACTGTATGTTTCGAGTGTCATTTTCATTTTACTCATTGCGCTGCATTACAACAGTCGTAATTTTATTTTACTTAGCTAGAAAAATGTACCACGCTTGAAGATGACATTATCTGTAACACGTAGTCACGAATCCATGTAACTTCCGTTTGATATTTGCACGATAACAGCTGATCGGTGCTAGTTTCGCACACTCGTCAGCTGTCACCACTGGAAGACAAATAATAAACAATGAAAACCACTTCTGTTACCGCCTGTGGCAGCGCTTCTTACACCTTTGCTCCTGAAGTAAGCGGCAAAATTTACTTAGCTCACGGCCGATTTCACCAACGTCTTTTAAAATTAAGCACGTCTCTGGAAATTTTTGTTTTTTGCTGAGGGAGAAAAGGTATAAAGAAACTCTTGAAGTTAGTAGGCGGTTTTTGGATTTTGCTGGTAGTTCTTAGAGGCGTGTTATAATACGGCACAACTGCTTTATTGAGACGGCATGCTGCCCGGGGGCCGGATATTGGCGATCACTGCCGTAAAGTGTCAGCGCGTTGTACTCAGGGGTAATATTGTTGCCGGCTATAGTTGCTATAACGGTAACAATTGAATTTTGTTTCGTAATTTCCTTACGAACTACCACGTACCACGACCCTTTCTTTCGCCTTCCCAAAACTTGACAGAGGGTTGTCCGCTTTGCCTCACTGTGGTCGCGGTCTTATGTTCTCTCTCTTCGGTCGCGCGACTCTCGGTGAGCTTTGGACGTATGGCCACGAGCAGCCGTGTCTGCCGCGCTTAACCTCTTATCGCACGGAGCTGAGTGCGCGTAACTGGCCAATGCCTCTGGCCCGTGGCGTGCCAGCTGTGAGTACGGCACACGCTGGACAGCGTTGCATCAGCCCAGCAGTAGCAGCGGCAGCAGCAGCAGCAGCCGCCGCCGCGGCCAGCCTGGGGGGCGCCGCTGGCCGGTCGCCCCGTCTGATGAAACGGACTCCCAGGGAGTCCCTGCCAGTTGCGTCAGCCCGGCCCTGCACACCACACCGACGCAGAGGCGGAGAGACAGCGGTCGGCGCGCGCAGGAATGCGGGCCGTGACGTCAGCGGCCACGGCCGGACTCCGCCCCGCCCCGCTGCGCTGCGCTGGTCAGGGCACGGCCGTTTCGCCGACTAAAGTCACGTGGCACGCCCCAGTGCCGCGTCGGGCCTCCTTCTGCCCGGTGGAGTGCAGCCACTCGGCGTGCCACCAACCAAACAAGTGGTTGAAAGTCCCTTGCAGGAACATTACGCCATGCTGCCTCTATATCCGTCCATAATTGCGGAAGTATTGCCGACGGACGATATTACATACGGACTGACCTCTCGAGTGCGTCCCGTAAGTGTTCCATAGCATTCGTGGATGGCCAAACCATTCGCTCGAATTGTCTTCAAACGAGCCGCAAACAGTTGTGGCCCGGTGATATCACATCGTCGTTTGCGAACGGCTACACATGGTCTCCCAAGTAGGCAAGAAGCGTGAATATTTCCGATGATCGCTTCATTTGGACCGGCGGACTCAGTCCATTTCCTGTCAACAAAACACACACCAGTATCGAGCCACCAGCACACAGCATAGTGCCTTTCTCGTAACTTGACTCCAAGGCCTCATGGGGTCTCCTCCACTCTCAGCTCTTACCAACTGAAACTGTCAGTCAATGTCAGGCCACGGTATTCACGTCGTCTAGGGTGCAACCGATATGGTCACAAGCCGAGCAGCGACGCTGCAGCTGTCGTCCTCTCCTGTCATATAGCCTATTAATGGCAAATTTCACTGCGCTCTCCTAACGTCTACGTTCGTCGTACGTCTAACAATGATTTCTGCGGTTACTTCACGGAATGTTGTTTGTCTGTTAACACTGAAAATTCTACGCAAACGCCGCAGCTGTCGGTCGTTAACTGAAGGCCCTCGGCCGCTGTGTTGTCCTTGGTGAGAGATAATGTCTGAAATGTGCTACTCTCCGCGCGCTCATGACACTGTGCATCTCTGAACACTGAATTCCCTAACAACTTCCGAAATGGAATGTCCCATGTGTCTGGATCCAACTACCGTTTCGTCTTCGAAGCCTGTTAATTGCCGTCGTGCAGACATAATGAAGTAGGAAACCTTTTCACATGAATCACCTGATTAAAAATGACAGCTCCGTCAATGAATTGTCGTTTAACACCTTGTCTACGTGTCCCCACCGGATGTGTCCATATCGGTCTCCCATGACTTTTATCTCCGCAGTACACATCTATTCCTACAGCTACAAACATACTCTATAAACGACTCTGAAGAGAATGGCAGACGGTACTTAGCACGCTACTAAACATTCATTCATTCATTCATCTTATTCTATGTTCCGTAGAAAGATAACCTTCGAGGAGTTGCGTCGTGTCCACGCATACGTTAATAAAACAGGAAAATATCGTATTATCTTCATCCGTAGACTGCATTATAAATAAAATGTCAGAAATATTTTATATAGATGCCGTACATAACAATATACTGGAATATCAGAAATATTTTGCACAGGTGGTGCTGAGCAGCCTTAATAAAGGTGCAATATACATGGTGCTGTGATTAAATCCGGACAAATTTCAATTTGAATTTCCCGCTACATCGCAGTTCCGCCGGTGGTCGAGATTGGCGTTCTTGAAAGCCATAGGCTTCTAGTAAACAGCCAGAACCTCAAATTGGCCTGTATGTTACGGACAAGTGCGGAGTACAGCCGAGGAGCCGCGATTATCGAAAGTCTTCGCGCTGGGCGTGTGCCCACTGAAATAGTTCTATTCTTCGGCTACCCGAGAGCAACTGCTTACGATATTGTGCCCAAGTACAATGCTTCGGAGAACCTGGCGAGGAAACCTCATTCGAGGAAATGCGTATCACGAACTGCGGCAGTCATCGAAAAGGCTCAGGTGCTGATTTCGGAGCACCAGGTGGAATCGCTGAGGAAATGGGCGTCAGTAGCGAATGTCAGCGACCGAACAATGCGTCGGATCGCCATTTAGTCCAAAACTGGCTCTGGGATAACGTTGATGTCTCAACTGGAGTCCCTCATGTCCTGTTCTGAGCGTCTTCCTTCACCTAAGCTCGTCCTCTTCTAATGTCCAATATTTCAATTCTCTTCCTACCACTTCCTCTCATTTCATCCACTTTTTCCTCTATGATTCATTATTGCTGACAATTCCTCCGCAACATATGTCCCTTCCAAGGGTAGCGTTTTCTTTCCAGAAGACTTTCAGTAATCTTCCTTCTTTCCCTATTTTCTTTATTACATCTTCATTCTTAGGTCCGCGTCCACTTCCCCTTAATCATTCTTCTCCAGTCACATTTTAAACATTCCTAAATATCTCTTATTTTTAACTCCCCACAGTTCACTGTTGTACATCACTACACTCCAGACACAATATTTAGCAAATCTTCTCCTCAGCTCCATTGGAATTCTTCTACGTGTTACTAACTGCTTCACGAGGTGGCGTAGTGGTTAGACACTGGACTCGCATTCGGGAGGACGACGGTTCAGTCCCGCGTCCGGCCATCCTGATTTAGGTTTTCCGTGATTTCCCTAAATCACTCCAGGCAAATGCCGGGATGGTTCCTTTGAAAGGGCACGGCCGACTTCCTTCCCCATCCTTCCCTAATCCGATGAGACCGATGACCTCGCTGTCTGGTCTCCTTCCCCAAAACAACCAACCAACTAACTGCTTCACCTTTCCAAATACACTCTTTTCCATAGATATCCTCTACCCTATTTCTTCTGTACAGATACAGAAAATATTTTACTTCTTTTATCTTTCGTCTGCCTAGGAAATGTTAACTCGAACTTCCTTCTTGTTTATTCTTGTAACTTTTGGCTTTTTTACTTCTATCATCATTCCACACTCTGTTGCACTTCTTCAAATTCTGCTCAACGTCTGCTGTAGCTCCTGTTCTGATTCCGGCAGCACTGCTTGTAAGGTTTCAAACAAATATCACACCTTCCATTGAATTCCTGAAACAATTTCAGATAAATCGATATGTCACATGATATAGTTACGTGAACATGGACGAATTTTACTGATAGGCAAATCGAATTAACAAGCCGACATTTCGTGAATATAAACCACTAACACTCACACTAGGAATTGCACACAAGTAAATTCGCAGACCTGAGCTACGAGACGCAGTTCTGAGGAAAGGAGAATTTTCGACAGCAACGCCCATCACATGTTCAGCCGAAATCTTCACAGCGGGACACCCAGCGGACACAATGCAACGCCGGAGCCGCTGTGCAGGCCGCTGGCAAAAGCTGCCCTTGTCCCTGTTTTTAATGCTGACCCTTTGGAAAGCTTTCCTGCAGGAACACGGTTGGAGATGGCAGACAGGCGTGTGGAAAAAAACACTAAAAACATTGGTGACTCACTGTAGCCACCTGTGTTTAAACCCACGTGGGAAAAAGCTGTTTGTCTCAGTATTACGTAGCCCAAGTTAAACTCTGCCCTACAAAAGAAACGACGCCTTGGATAGGCTACAGAAACTGAAGTGGGTAGCTCTGATTGGCCAGAACGAAAGAGCGTGGCCACCAGCTTTCATAAAGGCAAAGTGCAGACGGAAAAATTCGCTCTTCTCTTGCAGCAAATCGTCGAATGTTTGACCAAGGCGACTCCCGCCAAGCTGAGACGATTGTGAGAATAATTATGTGAACACTTAATCACAGGCTCGTCTTAACTCTTAAGGAGTCTGCAATGTCTTCCAGTACAGAGAATTGCAACGAGCACTGACAGTTGCGAGCGGTTTGAGGGCAACGACGTACACGCTGGTCGAGCCAAATAGCGTGTACCATGCCAATATACTTCCTTAGGGAATAACTAGAGGTCTCGCCTTCACCGAGGACGTAGGAAATGTATCAGACTGGTGTTCAACAGTCGAGAGAGATTTGGAACAGATCCTCAGGTTCACAGCTTAGCAGCCACTGCCGCCGCCGAGGAAACGTAAACACGTGCGCTGGCGCTACGCCAGCAAGTGATATTCAATAGATATTCAGAACTCCGGTCGTCTCTGTCTCCCCCACCTTTTTTTTGTACGTTCAACCATGACCTGTAGTTAAACATATTTCACGATTGTCAAGCTCAATTGAAAGGAAAACGCACGATATATCCGATCTACAGAAAAGTATTGATCCGCTACTGCCGACTGCATTATAATCTGAAGTTGTACAATTTTATTTTCAGTCATATTTACGTACCCTATACAGACCCCATTAATTTTTGGGTGTTTTAATTGTGCATTTTAGCTTAATTAGCATCTATGGCCCCAATTGCATTTAATTTGTTTGTATTTAATCGACCCCCGACATGTTCATCAACCATCTTGCTATTAAAGAACCTTAAAATAATTAGGAATTTCGCTTCAGAGTTGTGAACACCCAATATCAATATTTCACTATCCTGTATATATTGTAATTATGATTTCTATGTCATAAAATCATACTTAGAGTAAAAATAAACCTTAATAACGAAAATCTAAGACATTCATTTTTTGGTAACATACAGTTACGCCTACACCCAAACACTAATATCTGTTAGCGCTAACATTTCCTTTACAGGGAGTGTAGTGGGACCGACTTTGACATCATTGTCTGAGTACATCGCTGTCCATACTGCTGCACTCTTCTGAACAGTGCATGGTGAGCTAATATCTTCCTACCTTCAGGCCGCTGGTTCAACACAAATTCCTAAAACACTCACGCAGCGTCCTTGTGCAGCTGTGGTAGAAAGATACATCAGAACCAGTCTCACACACATTGATTCATCATTCGTATAGTTAACACTTTTTATCCTTTCTCCTCCAATGCCTCTTCCATGCTCATCAGCTCCTCCTGATGTGTGTTGAATAGCTTTGCATCCTTGCCTTACACTCCTTTCAGTGTGCATCTCTATCACATCCTCATTCCCTAAGCTGTCAAAGTTTGCTTCGTATACACCTCCTTCATTAAACTTCTATTTTTCCACTCTGTACCCACATCTTTTAATATTCTCAGCGGTATACCTCAGTTGTCTCTACCAAAAGGCTTCTCCCAGTCTATCAAACTAATATCCACCTCATTGTTCATTTCTATCTTTCTTCCTCCAACTATCCTCAGTCAATCTGTATGAACTCTTGTTCCTCTATCTTTTTTATGAACTTGAACTCCTCTTCCCCCCTATTTTCCTCAATTTTCTTTTCAATTCTCCTTGTCATGACCCTCATTTAACCCTTTTATTTCTATTTCGACAATCTATTTGGGTTTCAATCTGACCATATGTACTAAAAGAGATCAACTGCACAGGGTATCAACAAAAAGGTATTCTATATTTTGAGGCTTAGTACAATTGTTCAAAGCAATACCAAAACATCTAATAAATATGGGCTCTAAAATACCTTAAGAGCTATGGGCACTTCTTCATCTTCAGTACTGTGAAGCATATTTCTTCTACTCCAAGGTCTTTGCTTTTACGAACGACCTACAGAATACAGTAGACAAACGACGATACACTCCTCTGTTACTGCCCATGGATACAGCACGCAGTGAACGAACACCTGTTAGTGTTGTTACGAGTAAACAGTATTCACAGTTCTGGGTGAGTACACCTAGCGCATACGTTAGTTCTAATGGAATCACTTTGTGTTTTGGTGAGTTTCTGAAATGCTTTCATATTGTATTTTCATCTTTGCACTTACCACATAATGGAATCCTATTATTTCATTTGGGGTATGGGAGATATGATATTCAGTTATGGTCCTGCAAATAGAAACAACCATTGAGCACATGTCCTGTATGCCGAAATATCATCTGTGACTCAGGATATTATCTGCACAATCATTGAGCTTTATTTTCCAGCAATTAGCAGACTGTGTTCCCCTACCACCAACAACGGCTGGAAATATGTATCATAGGTGATAGGTGATAGGTGATAGGTGATAGGTGATAGAACACCAGTCTATTTTCCCCGAAATGTGCGAGAACACCTCACAAAGGCTTTTAATGGGCAATGGATTGGTCTGAGAGGTCCATTTCGTTGGCCAGCTCGTTCCTCCCAAGCATAACTTAAAGAGATTCTCTTTGGTTTCAATCGATTAGCTAAACTCGTAAAGACAACCAGTCTTGCTTGAAGCCACCAGAGCTCACCATAGATAGCATTGTCAACAGGGTCGACTGAGGACCTTCGGTACAGAGCCGAGTGGAGGGTATAAACCAGAGGGTCACAAGTTTTTGCGACAATGTACGTTGCAGGTTTCTCTGCTTGGGGCGTATGGTGGTGGGGTTTCGGATTCCATTAACAGGTCAGGAGTCGAATTTACACAGGAGGCGGCTACAAGGGTAGCAGAGGCTGTGTGGACGGAACTGATCGCTTTTTTAGGGTCGAGGGTCACTGGAAGCTACAGAAACAGCACCAGTCTCAAAGCGTGCAGGAGGAGCACAGGGCGAGGGCAGACCTAGCAACGATTAGTATTGTTGTTTTCTGTTGTGGTCGCTGTGTTGGGAGAGAACCAGCGCTAATAGAAAGCACTGGGAAGCTCAAATCGTTATAGGCACCGAGAGCCGGAGAAAATGACATAACGATGTTCAGAAATGATACATAAAATACGATAGGTGACAGAATGTCTGTTGCTGTTAGAAGTAGACTATCTTCTATCGAGATCGGAGTAGATAGTTCCTGTAAGTTAGTGTGGATATAGGTTATGCTTGACAATCGGACGAAATTAGTAACTGGTTCCTTTTAGCTACCACCCAATTCCACCCAATGACTCATTTGCTGAAAATTTCACCTGGAATAGGTATTCCAGTCATACATTTATAGCGGGTGGTGACTTCAGTCTACCGTCGATATGTTGGCGAAAATACGTGTTCAAAGCCGCTGTTAGACATACAAGATCGCCATAAACTTAACTAAATGCTTTCTTCGAAAATGATTTTGAGCAGTTTGTTCAGGAACCTACTCGACGTGTAAATAGCTGCGAACACATACTCGATCTCCTATCAACAAATAATCCGGTGGAAACAGCGAATATCAAAACTGGTACAGGAATTACTGGCCACAAGATCGTCGTGGCGAGACTGATCACTTCAACATGCAACTCTACCAAAAGTGTACGCAAAATATATCTATTTGAAGAAACAGATAAAAATTCGCTTGGTGCCTTCCTAAAAGACAGTCTCCATTCCTTCCAAACTAACTACAGTATCTAAGTGTAGACCAGACGTAGATTAAATCCAAGGAAACAGTATACGTGGCAGTTGAGAGATTTATACGAAATAAATTAGTGAAACATGATACTAATTTTCCATGGTACACAAAACAATTCGGAACACTATTGCAGAAGCAACCAAAAAAGCATGCAAAATTTAAAGGGACACAAAATCTACAAGACTGGCGCTGCTTTACTAAAACTCTTAGCTTATTGGGGACTTCACTGAAAGATGCTTTTAATAGCTCCCACAGGGAAATCTGACTGATAACCCAAAGATATTCTGGTCGTATGTAAAGTACACCAGGGGTAGGACACAATCAGTGCATTCACTCCACTATACCAAGTGATATTACCCATGACAGTGCTATTAAAGCATAGTTGCATGGTTACTAATCACGGTTATCTGAAATTCCTTCTCCAAAGAAGACGAAGTAGATACTCCAGAATTTAAATCAAGAACAGCTGCCAACACAAGAACTTAGGAGTAGGTGTCATGGATATAGCGAAGCAGCTTAAATAATATAGGCTAATCTTCCGGTCCACCTTGTATACCAATTAGGTTCCTTTGAGAATATATTGATACAATAGCGTCATACAGGGCAATCATATACAACCTCTCACTCGACGAAAGATCCATACCTAAAGACTGGAAACTCGCACAGGCCACACCAATGCTGGTAAAATACCGCCATACATAGCAATCGTATACAACCGCTCATTCGACAAAAGATCTCTACCTAAAGACTGGAAACTTGCACAATACACACCAATACTCGAGAAAGGAAATAGAAGTAATCTGATGAGTTGCAGACCCATATTATTGATGCCGGTTTGCAGCAAAATTTTTGAACATATACTGTGTTCGAACATCTATGAATTAACTCGAAGAAAACGATCTATTGACACATATTCAGAGCGGATTTGCAAGATATTGTTCTCGTGCCCGACGAGGACAGCGCTATCGACAGCGTATGTCATATTGTCTATCAGTATTGTCTCAGCTGTGCTGGTTTCCTGTCATAAATGTTACAGTCTATAGTAATCAACAGAAGGTCATCGAGTAGAGCGTAAATGATATTTGGCAATCCCCAAGCAAGTGTTACAGGACCTCTGCTGTTCCTAATCTATATTTAATTTTGGTTGCATGATAGATCACATAAATTTAAAAGCTGTCAGTTCGACTTGTAAAACCCTAAGTGTGAGAGTGAAATGTGACATCTACTTGAATCTGAGATTAATCGAGAATCAGACGCATCCTTGAGACCCACTGCTAAATTTAGTGGGCCGAACGGATGTACTAAAGCTTTAAATGACCGGCCCTAGCGAAAACTCTGAAGGTGTAGAATCGATTCAATATTATCATTGGTTATGACAATGAAAAAAATGGCTCTGAGCACTATGGGACTCAACATCTGTGGTCATAAGTCCCCTAGAACTTAGAACTACTTAAACCTAACTAACCTAAGGACATGACACACATCCATGCCCGAGGCAGGATTCGAACCTGCGACCGTAGCGGTCGCGCGGTTCCGGACTGAGCGCCTAGAACCGCTAGACCACCGCGGCCGGCTATGACAATGAACTCACGATTTAAATAACACTATCGTTTATTATCAACCACATACCAATCTTAATGCAGTAAAACAGAGTTATCATGACAAGAATGATACAAATATGTTCCATACTTTATGCTCTGCTAACCGATACCACGAGATCAAAAGTTACTGATAGAAGTGGAATTGCATCAAATCCCGGATCTAACTCCATGAGACAGGCACAATAGCTTTACTATGATCATCTCGGTGATAGTTTGTGTGGAACCAACGCCAATAGGTCCTACAGAACTTAGGAAATTTCACAACGAAGCTTGTCTTCCCGCCAACACTATGCATCCACCAACCCAAAAATGGTTTAAATGGCTCTGATCACTATGGGACTTGTCTGAGGTCATCAGTCCCCTAGAACTTAGCACTACTTAAACCTAACTAAGCTAAGGACATCACATTCATCCACGTCCGAGGCAGGATTCGAACCTGGGACCGTAGCAGTCCACCAACCCTCTAAAAAGTTCCCAGCGCCGCCCAATGGCATAATTGTTTCATACACAAGATTTCGCGCCAAAATAGGCCGCAACGCCAACAAGGCAATGAATGGCAATTATTGCGCTCTTTTCAAAAAGGCTTACTCACATGTGTTACGTCTGTATGACATCAGAGCTAACACAACAATAGGTGATCATTCTGACATAATCTAGCCTCACATCATAGGTCATGTGAAAATGTAAAAAGCTCGATAGGAGGCTAGTAGCCAATTCTGCTACACCATCTGTCCATAAAGTAGATCAGGACTGTTTTCGTATTTTTAGGAACGCCAGATGTTTATGTTCATAAGCATGTCACTTCACATGCTCGCAACGACTACCTCCCACTGGTAGAGCTCCGCAACTTGTTCGAATGAAGGTCTTTCTATTTTGGCCACCTGCTGACTGTCATCAATCGACGATGGCTTGTCTGCCAGCACTCCGCTCAAGTTACTTTCGTCCCCACCTCCAATTCTTCCTTCTTCTGGGAGGGGCCAAAGGTGTAGGCCCATGGCTCGTTTCGTCGGGTCTTACAATATGACTTTAATCTCATTTTCACAGCACTCTCCACTTCTAAAGTAAGCCCAGGAAGTGGGCACCAAGCTAGATTATAAGAAAATTAAGAAAGGGAAGTGAACTGATCACATCGTATCACTGTGATAACACGTATGCTGTCAAGGTAATTCAACTCCTCTCTGCGTACATAACCAAAGAAACATAAAGAATGAAAAAGACTCGCAGAAGGACTTGCCACATTTCACAATAAATACCTACGATTTATAATTGTCAATACTTAAGTTGGAATTATCACATAGATAATCTTGGGAGGAAGACAGACCGAGGACTATGTTTTATTGGCAGAACAGCTAGAAGCTGCAACAGGTCCTCTGCTGGAGTCCTGCTGTGTGGTGTGGGACCCTCACCAGACAGTGTTGATGGAGGACATCGAAAAAGTCCAAAGAAGGGCAACTCGTATTTTCTCTAAACAGTGGATAGCTGTCACAGATGTGATACGCAAGTTGATGGGATAATCATTAAAACAAAGGCGTTTTTCGTTGCAGCTTGGTCTTTTCAAGATATTTCAATGACCGAGTTTCTGCTCTGAAAATGAAAATATTTTATTGTCTCCAACCTATAAAGGGAGAAGTGATTACTGTAATGAAATTAGATAAACCAGAGCTCGCGCAGAAAGGTTTAGTTGTTCATTTTTCCCATGCGCTGTTTGAGAGTTTTGAGTAGAATGGTAGAGAAACAGTCTGAACTTGGTTCGAAGAAACCTCCGCTAGCGACTGTGTGTAAATATAGATGTAGATGGAATCACATGCACACATCGTGTTTAATAAATTTATTATTAGTAATCCCTTGGATTCTTAGTTGTGATGACAGTGAAAATATGTGGTGTATGGGTACTCCGTTAATAATGTAGAAACACTATAATAACGCACCGCAATTCCTACCAGTGCATCAGTGACCGACTTGAAATTTTTCACAGAGTGTATGATACCTAATATAATGGACAGAAGCATGCCTTACTATGAATGGAGACCATATTGAGCAAATTGAGCAATGGCTCACCAGTGCAGGTAGTATGTAACAGTCAGCAGGTTACGTGAGAATCTCTGCTGTTTCATGATAACAGAATAATGTGTTCTAATTTGTATACTCATTTGTTTCCTGCACTCTGTGGATCGTTCATAATAGGAGCGAGCTAGCAGTAGGAGCGATGTGTGTCACAGTATCGAAGGTCAACAAGTGCTCACGCACCTTAATACGTGCGTTTTTGAACCCCTTGTTTACTGGACATGTTGTCTTGTTCTGCTCCATACTACGACTTCACCACTATCACCAAAATATGAAATATTTTGTAACACCCTTAGAGCAGGTGCATACAATAACTGTACATAATCCCTCATAAAACAAATTTTCTCACGTAGTCATAAATCACACACTGAGTGTCAATTAAGTAAAGAATGTAGTTAAAAAAGAAGCATTTATCGTTGCATTTTACAATAATTGCAAATAATTAATCTAAATCTTGAGATGCTCCAGTTTGGTAGGAACTACTGCAACTGCTCAAAGACCTTATGTTAAAGGTTCTTGGTGTTCTAAACGTATTTACTGTCGACATATTCTGACCACCGCAAGTCCAGAGCGCCATGTTGCTCTAAAATTAGATGAACCATCGCAGGAGCTAAGACAGCAGTAGCCATGTGACGTCATGAAAACGTTGGTGGTCGGAATACATCAAAATTCAAAATGATTGAAAGATCTTATGCCTGTAACATAGGGTCACTGGTCAGCTGTGATACGATACAAGGCAGTAGAGTTATTCCAAGTTTATTGATAGTTGATACTGGAAGTGTTACAGTGTTCGTGAATAGCAGTTACACCAAAGTGAAGATTTTGCTTTATCATTACAGTTGTGAAATGTACAGTTAAATATGTCTTCTGTAACAAAAGTGTGCAACAGAATTAACGGATCACTTTATGGAAACCCCCTTATTTTCAGCCACTGCGACGTTTAAGTTTTGGCTCAAAGGTCCATACAACTTCCCTGTGCAATGGCGCCTGCAACATCGACATCGGGCTCTACGGTACTTCAGACAACATGGTTTCGACATATGTGAGAAAAAGGCCACAGGTGAGAAGTTCATGGCGTGTGAGGTGCGTAAGTTTCACCACAGTTCTGCTCAGTGCCGCCCTGTGTGCGTCGCACGATAGGAAGGAGGTGGCAGTGTGACGAGTGACAGGGTGGCGTTCTCGACACTGCCGACGCCCTCGGACGTTGTGGAGCTGCATCCCCGTTAAACCTGGTCTGACCCCTTTGTTGCACAGCGCAACTGCACTTTCTGCTCTCGTGTACAGGGCCCGTTCAACAACACGTGACAACATTTGAACTTGATCCGAAGTAGCAAAGAGTGCTTGTGCGACATTGACACATGCACGAATAAAACAGTAAAGGTAGCACCTACCCACCTTTTTTTGAGCACCTTAAAAATGTACCCGTCCAGACAGCGCAGACAGCGCTTGCAGACAGCGCACGCTGCTGCAGTTCCGCTGTTACACCGCTGCTGTCGCCCCTGATAGTAGACTACCCGGAATTGAGGACTGTCGAAGGGTTTGTCGGTCTGTAAGCGAGTAGAACTTCGTCACGGGTTTTGTCTCTACAGCAACATTTTTAAAACTCTCAGTAAAGTAGGATGGGCGCCACCGACCGTTTTGCCGAAATGGGGGATCTTAGAGGGAGCCTTTCCCATTTAACTCACGCACCTGTCGATGTTTCACCTCCACGTGATCACGCCACATGAGGAGACAAGATAGCAGCATGTGAAGGCATAAGCATTCTTTGCTCTTTCGGATCACCTTCAAATTTCATCGAATGGAGCTGAACAGTCCCTAGCTCTACCAACTTGTACACGAGAGTAAACATTGCTGTCGTATTGCTCCCCAAATGTGTGACATCACGTTCGGTGGGGACACAGCCTCAGAGAAGGATAGAAACGCCTGAGGGGGTGCGCGGTGCCAAAGACGGTGAAGAACGTCCTGCTGTTCCCCATCCCACTGCGAACTGTCGACTGCGATCGCGAAATGTGTGAGAGTCAACGCCTCAGGGGTCATTCAGGCCCTCTATGCCACCCTCACGAGGCCCTTCCCTGTCGATTCTGTGCGTCTGTGTGTCTGCAATGTTTCCATCGGCCACTCGTATAGGAACCGTCTGACATCAACTCTGTGTGTCTCGGTTCTAATATCCATCCCAGAGGCATGAAAACAGGGTGTGAAATGTGGTTAAGAGGGGCTGTGACAACCTTCACATTGTCAGAACTCCTCTCCTGACGCTTCCGCGATGGCGTTAGGCAGAATTGCAGGGGCTACATGGCTACTACGTTAAAAAAAAATGCTCCTCCTTCAGTTACACTAAACAGGTGCTGTTCACCTGCTATTACTAGCCCACTACTTACCTGATTTAAGTGATATTTTGCAAGGAAGATATTTTCTTACATCTGTAAATAGTGAGTTCTACGTACCGTCTGTTCTGCCATACTTGCATGTAAATACTACAAGCCTACGATGAAGACAGTATGACATATGAAAGTTTGGATCGGTCTGGGAAGAGTTCACAGATAGGTGAAATGGTTTAGGTGGCAGCTCGCGATAAGTGAAAAATCTGGGCTCATTTCGTAGAGTTGTTCATTGCCAACAGTGTCTTTTCTTTGAGACACGCATATAACTATGTACAGTTGAAAGGTCTCTGTTGGATTCCTTTCATGTTTGATTTCTTAAATCTGTTGTCATTTATGGAATAAATTCCTCTTCTAAATTTACTGTGGCGTTTCTGACTATCTGGGAGGAGACTGAGTAGTGGAACGTGTTACTTTTACACGTAAACAAGAACGATCTGTCACACTACTACACTTTGAAACACATTTTATATGTAATTCATGTCACACAGTCTCATACGGAACCTACATCCGCTTTCTGTTATATACTGTATATGATAAGATACTGTCATCCCCCCTTCCCTTCTGTGTGAGAGGATGAATGATCAAATGTGTTTGTAGTTGCATGCTTGAAAGTAGCAGACAAGGCTGTCTGCTAGAGAACAGTAGGACCAACGTCGGAACAGGTAGCTACGCTTTCTTAAAGCAGAGAGGTTTCTATCCTTAGTATGGTCCTGTCCGTCCGTTGTCATGTTGGTATAGGAAGCTGCCCCTCTGGCCCCTTCCGTTTGTCTTTGTGAGCCACCCCCAGGAAGCACGCTCGGTAGTAGGCAGTTGCAGTTGGGCAGTAGGGAGTTGCAGTCTGGCGGTGGCGAGCGTCTGAAGTGGTAAGATCTCCGGCTAAGCGCGTGTCTGCTAAGTCCGTAGCACAATGGATTTGTTAAGTTCAGCCTAACTGAGAATTTAATCACCTTTATTTCGGGTTAGCTCTAAGATATCTAAGGTTATCTTAAATGGCAGGGTAGTGTAATTCTCGTGTGAAGTTCATATTATTTTCCGGGAGTTGCTTTGTTACTACTTTGTGAGTAAAGTGGAACCACGTGTTGATCAGTAACTCTAACTAAGATCAATCTTAAATGCAAATGCTTGTGTGATTATAACGTCTCGTCTTGACAATATTTTGCAATATAGCAACCTTTCTTTATGTTCAACACACGTGGGGTGTACTTTGCGAGACCAGTACCACGTGCTTATATAACTGTTTGACCCGTCAGGTTAACAGTAAGATGTTAACAACCAGTTCGAGGTTTTCCTTTTGTAAATTGCTTTTTGACCTAATTTATTTTAATTATCGAAATTATTGTGGAGTTATACTCTTTGTGTAAACCAAGTTGACCACGTGAAGCATGTGGTGTAATCATTAAAGTAGCCCTCATCTATTCTTTTCGCTAAGATTTCACAAAGAGTTAATATGAATTTAGTATACCAGTGTGTGGTAATTACATGACGGACAGGATTGTGCTATGAACGTAATTTCTTTGGGTAAAAATTTGAATCTGTTTGTAGTGGTTAACTTTCTCTTGCATGCGTTTCAACGTTCTTTGTGTGTTGTTTTATGAATGCAGTGTTGTATGCAGACTCCCAATCTTGGCTCTATATTTGATGTGTTCCGTAAGATTTTCACAATCCTAAATAAGGCACCAGCTTGTTACGAATAAAATTTAATATGATGAAATTTCATGACCAATCTTAAAAATCAATTTCCAAATATAAACTGATTTCTTTCTTTTTATTTAAATTCTCCTTTTTATATATATATTACCGGTTGTTGTATGACTATTAAAAGATTATCATTAATGTTAGTCTGTTTGGCAATTTAGTAAACCTGGACTAGATACCTGATGAAACAGTTCCCCAGTAATCCACGGTTAAAATCCCCAGACAGATCACAACTTTTAACCCGGTTTCATTGGCTATCAGTACCGTTTTCAGCATAGCAAATTAAAGATACAACGTTACACATGGCGACCCTGTTCTGTGATTCCGCTAGACTCTGGAATCTCTGAAACGTTAGATTGCGAGCGTGTTATAATCTTAATTTTTTTTCCCTACAGCGCTCAAACAACTTCTGCGTTGTTTCTGAGCAGACTTTCAAAAGATTCACGGCGTTGTTGAGCGGCGTTGAGTTGTTTGTCTTGTTTTGTTTTCTATATTTGTGTGTTTTCTATATTTGTGTGTTTTATATGTGTGTGTGTTTTTTTTCTCGCTTGTAAATTCCACTGTTTCGATCAAAGATAAAAATTTGTTTTGCATGTGAAAAAGTGTGTACTAGGTTGGGTATCTTTCGTGTGACTGTCGTAATTTTTGGGGGACACATTTATTGAGATTAGGGTGTTGCATACTGGGTGTAAATTGCACTAATGCAGACACGTAACCAAGCTAAAAGTAAGCGGTCTGACAACTTAAGCAACATGGACCAAGGGGATAATTTGATTTCGAATGTTAATGCGTCGGGCAGTTCCGAAAATACAATGGGAAATACTTCAGACGAAATGCAAAACAGGACGAACGGGCTCACAGCAGAGCCAGAAATAAATTTGCCTCCTACTAACCAAATTGATTTGGCAGAACTCATGAAAGCCTTATTGCAACAAAATAAAGAATCATCGGAAAAATCGATCCGCGAGCTAGGCGAACAAATGACGCAGAAATCAGAAAAATCGTTCCGAGAACAAAAAGAATCATCCGAAAAATCGATCCGCGAGCTAGGCGAACAAATGACACAGAAATCAGAAAAATCGTTCCGAGAACAAAAAGAATCATCCGAAAAATCGATCCGCGAGCTAGGCGAACAAATGACGCAGAAATCTGAAAAATCGATCCGCGAGCTAGGCGAACAAATAGACGAAAAACTAATCCAGCAGACAAATAAAGTCGACAAGTCGATGCAGAGAGTGTCCGATGATATCTCACAAAGAATAAACAATCTGGCAAGTGAAATACAAAGTGATATTATGAAAGAATTAGGCCGTACATTTGAACAAATCGATGGTCGTCTGCAAGCCTTAGAACAGAGCAAGCGGAGTCGCGATGCCGAGTCTAAAGAGAGCGAAGAACAGCTACTTAGGAATTTCCAAGTGCTGAGAGAAGAATGCCAAAGGGAACACTAGCAGGTACTCTCGAGGGTCCAAGAGGCGGAAACGCATTGTCCCACGCCCGTTAGCAACACAATAGCGGACAACAGTTTAGCGATCCACGCGTTGGAACAGCAAATGGAACAATTGAAGCAGACTGGGGCGGAGGACAAGAGACAAAGATGATAAGTTTGCGGCATTAGCGGACATTGTAGGCACGATGAAGCTGACGGAAAGCGAGAACAATACTACACCGGTAGCGGCCACAGAGACCGAAGAAGTGCGTTCGCTTCTTAAATTTCAGAAGGGACAGTTCGAAGTGAACAGGCAAAACAAAGCTGTAACAGGCGAATTAAAAGAACACGTGGCGCATCTGGAAAACCGCATGGCGTGTGATTCCGAACTCGCCAATAGCACTAAAAATAGCCGTACGAACAGTGCAGAGAGGGACTCCGGCCACGAGGGAGATTTTGACGACAGGGAAGAATGTATTTTGAGGGGCAGACATGAGACGAATAGAAACACACAAGGGCCTCGCCAGGAGGAAATGCGGGGATTTGATTTCAAACATTTCCTTACGGTAAGAAAGTTTGAGATATTCCGAAATTCTCAAAAAGGCATACATCCACAAGCATGGCTCGAGCAATTTGAGTTCTGTCTTCCTCGCGACTGGGCAAGTTCACATAAGATAGAATATATGTGTGGCTATTTGGAAGGCGAACCGGCGAGTCGCATGAGGTCGGCAGCGCGTCACTGCAACTCCACTCGGGAGTTTCGACAAGCCTTTCTCTCCGCCTATTGGTCGGAAGCGGCACAAGATAGGGTCAAACATGGCATAATTATGCTGCCAAATTTGAACCAGTCTGGTTTCGGCAGCCCTGCACGCCTATTCGACCACATGCTGCAGGCAAATCAATTTTTATACGACCCATACGGGCCTGCGGAACTAATTAGGATATGCATCACCAAATTGCCGATGCACTTGCGCCACGTCATTCTTGCGGGACGATGCAAAGAGGACGTGGAAACGTTTAAAACACTTCTCCAAGAGTTGGAATATAATACAGCAGAATGCCCGCCTAATCAGGCACAAAGTTATTACGGGGCACAGCAGCGCGACCGCAGTCGTGGCCGTATTACTAATCAACGGCGTGACTGGTCGTCGCGACGCGAACGGAACAATAATCGGGACCGGCCGTATAGAAACTGGGGTGACAGTCGCGAACACAGGTGGAACAACAGAAATGATCGAGGACGTAGACAAGATCGTGAACGCAACAGGTACGGCAACCAGCATCGTTACTACGATGAACACGGTGGGAGTAGGATTGTAGGTGGAGCCCCACATGATGTTGAAATTCGGCCGGCCAACCCTAGACATAATCCAGTAAATGGAAATGAACGAAACCGGCAATGACAAATGATCAGCCCAGAAGGCGCCCAATCGGAACAAATGAGCGACATGGCAAATGAGTAGAAAGGACAGTGAGAAGTAGAGAGGACGGTGAGGAGAAAGATTTGATTAGTTTAAATTTGTGGCGTATGCATTTTGAATAATATGTTGGTAAAAATTAATGATAAAGATGTTTCTATGTGATGTTTCTAGCTTTTTTTTCTTTCCTTGTGCAATTAGGAGTTAGGTTGGTTCTAATGTGAACATAAAAGGTTTCCTTGTGAACGAGTAAAATGCTGTGTATGTTTTTTTTTGTGTGTAAATTGAATGGAGTCGCTCCTGAGAGAAGCAAGATCGTTGCTGAATTAATGCAAAACTCAGGGGAATATCCGATCTGTGGGTATTATGGATCTGGCAAACCCAGGTCCCCAGCTGTTAGTAGCCTTGTTTCCGATTTTCTGCTTTCAGTGCTACTATCTTTCTATTACTATTCTATATCTGTCAGTATAAATGAGGATCTCTTACTATAGTATGCGTGCTGTATGAATATTCTAAGATAGGAGAACTCTGAGAAAGGAATGAGTAAATCTGGAATCTTGAAAACAGGATGCGATAATACGATTGTTTAACCATTGGCTTCCCAATATGCGATGACATGTTAATATTGATGATATATGTCTTTTTTTTGTTCTTTATAGCTGAGTACGTAAAGTGCTGTCTGTGGATTTCGTAAGTATATTGATTCCCTTTAAGGTGAAAGAAGAATTGTAGTTTGTGTAATTTACGTGGCTCTGAAATATTATTGTGGTAGTCAAATACGAGCAGTTTTTCAGCAAATGGAGAATGGAACGGAAATATGGATCCTTTTTGTAGTCTTCACTGATGTTGAGCCAGAGCCTAAAAAAAAAAATTATTCTGCGTTAATACTTGTCCCAGAAAAGCGACGTTTATGTGTTTTGCTGATGCTGCGAGCATTACAGCTTACTGTTTTCGCTGGTGCGGGATGCACTGCAGCCTATATGATTTGTACTGAGGAAGTTTCCCTCTTGAAGGTAGAGGATGATTAAATAATTTTGATTATGCGACCGAAGGAATGCTTGGTTTAAGGTAATAAGGATGAAGCAAAACATTTGTCATTTAAACTACAGGAGGATTCGGATCTTTTGTGTCTGTTGTAAGTTCAATATGTTAAGATGATACTGTTTTACAGAATAGAGGTGACCACAATTTTGCCATTCATGAGAAATGAGTCCAGAATAACCACCACAGGCGAAATAACTGATTTGGAAGCGAAAGGTAACTTAAAGAAGGAACGAAATCGCAGCAAAATGGGTGAGAAAATGTAGTATAACCTGTACAGTGCAGACATTTTTACCGTTCTCAGAGTCATCTGCGTGATTAATTCTTGTGATAACGTAATTTTAGATGAAATTTTCTTACTGTCTTATGTGTGAATATATGAGTATGATAAATGTATAATTGCGAGTCTCTTTTCAGGTGTGTGAACTGGTATAAATGTTTTTGCGTGTAAATAACCATTGTTCTTTTTACTGTGTATGTTTAAGGAAAGTTTCTCCATATTTATCATGTGACAAGACATATGCCGCGAGCGTCAAGAAGAGGACGAATTAGAACAATGTTGTAGTGGTATATACACGGTGTTGAAATAGCATTGAAGTAGCTTGTTGGCTTAACTAGTAGTGGATAGAAGTAGAATTATGAGTAATGCATGTTTATGGGTAGTTAGTTTGTAGAATAGACAACAGGTGTGCATGTGTGTGTGTGTGTGTGTGTGTAAATAACATGTAAACCCTATGCTGTCCTGACCTATACTTGCACAAGGCATAATCCTATTCATTTTAGTGAATTAATAAATAGCATTTGATTTATTAAAACGTAAGTGAACCACATTAGTGATGTGGATTTAAATATTATATTGTCAGTTCATTTAATTTTTATTTTTTTTTACATTGTCAAGTCATTTCACTTTTATTTTTTTTTACATTGTCAAGTCATTTAACTTTTATTTTATATTGGCGAGTCATCTAATTTTTTATTTAAAAAAAAAACATTAAGTCTCACTTTTGTTCTTAAAAATTGTGAAAGACAATACTAAGTGGTATTATGTATGACATTGTGTAATCACATAACTACGATAAAAAAAAAATTCTGTGAATGCAGTTGAGAACGTGAAAGCGAACCGGCTAAACTCTTACGAGACAGCGGGAGCAGCCGGACTAGTTGTAAACTGGCGGGTTTCCCAGCGGGGGACGCTGTCAACCGGGCCACTTCGGGAGCGCGGTCGACCACAAAAGAAGGGCACGCGGCAAACACTTTCCCTTGTACCTGGAGCTAATGGGCGGCTGCCCCGTGCGACCCTTCCTGAAGGGGATGACCTGAGATGGGCGAGCGGTCCACCGCGCGGAAATCCATCTGCTGGCAACGCACCACACGCACGCGACCGTGACGAGATGGCCGCAGAGAAACAACACAAGGGGCGTGGAGCCTTTTGACAGGTACTGTCCAGAGAAACTAGCAGACGTCAACGACGCCTATCGACATTTCCTGACGGATGCCTACTGTCAAGCGACAGTAAATCATGGTTCGATGTTCTCTGGTCGCTAAGGGTGACACAAAGTATGCGGTCTCTAGCTCAGGGCAAGGAGAGACGGCCAAGCTGTCAGCAAGTGGCTGGAGCGAATCGTGCACAGCGTGGTTTGAACACTACAGTGGTTTACTGGGCGTGATGCTGCTGCAGGTAGCATGCCCTTGCCTTACTCTAAACTCAGAACTGAGGTATCCAGGCAGCTACACGAATACCAGATCCCATCACGAAGACACTGAGACCCTCAAGCGTACCTTCGACAAACACGGCTCCTTATCTCGAGCTTCCCGTGGAGCTGGAAGACTTAAATCCCACAAGAGATTCCCAAAGAAGGATGCCTCGCCACTCTAGGTGGTATCGTGAATGTTTATTATTACTTCGAAATTTTTCCTCAGTGTTCGAGTGCAATCTGTTGTGGCCTACGTGTCGAGGAGGATCGCTACTCTAGCACAGGTAGTTTGCTCCCGTGAAGCGGAGTGACCCACAAGTCGCTATGGATTGCTTTGAACAGTCACTGAAGAGCGAGGGAGGGAATTCACTTGCTGGCTGGAGGCCGTTGCTGGAGCGTCAGTCCGAGACTGGACGCTGTCTCCGGCTCCGGCTTTCATGTGGCTATGATGCTGCAAGAGCGATTTTATGCAGTACACTGACGTCACAAAAGTCACGAGATAACTCATATCACCGTGTCGGATCTCCTTTTGACTGGCATAGTGCAGCTAATGGAAGTGGCATGGACTCAACAACTCGCTGGGTGTCCTCTGAGCCATGTTACTGCTATAGCCGTCGGCTATTGCAAAAGTGTTGTCGTTGTAGAATTTTGTGCACGAACTGGCCTTTTGATTACTTCCCATAAATATTTGATGCGATTCGTGTCGGGAGATCTACGTGATCAAATCATTCCCTCGACATGTCCAAAATGTTCTTCAAATCAATCACGAACAATTGTAGCCCGGTGACATGGCGCACCGTTGTTTGCGAACACGAAGTCCACGAATAGCTGCAAATGGCCTCCAAGTAACCGAACTTCACCACTTCCAGTCAATGATCGGTTCATTTGGACAAGACAACGCAGTCCGTTTTATGTAAAAACTGGCCACACCTTTATGGACCCTCCACCTGCTTGCACAGCACCTTGTTCACAATCTGGGTTCGTGGCTTCGTGTGGTCTGCGTCACACTCGAAACCTACCGTCACCTCTTACCGACGGAAATCAGATCTACTCTGACTAGGACACGGTTTTCCAGTCCAACCGATATGGTCACGATCCCAGGAGAGCCGCTGCAGGCTGTTAGCAGAGGCACTCACGTCCGTCGTTAGCTGCCATCGTCCATTGACGCCAAATATCGCTACACAGTCCTAACTTAACCGTTCGTCGTACATCCAACATTGCTTTCTGTTGTTGTTTCACGCATATTGCTTGTCTGTTAGCACTGACACCGGTGCTCTCGGTCGTTAAATAGAGGCTGCCGGCTACTGCGTTGTCCGTGGTGAGAAGTAAGACCTGAAATTCGGTAGTTTTGGCACTGTCGGACATTGTGGATTTCTGAATATTGAATTGCTAACGTTTTTTAAAATTGAAGGTCCCATGTCTGCAGCTCCAGCTATCATTTCGCGTCAATTCCCGTCGAGTGGCTAATCACGTCGGAAACCTTTTCGCATCAATCATCTGACTAGAAATGCACTGCCCCATTTAAATCTTGCGAGCGCGTTGCTACCGCCGTCTGCGTACGTGCATATTGCTGTCACACGACATCTGCCGTCACAGCCTATCCTTAAGCCCAGAGTTAATGAAGTTACGCCTTATTATAAACAAATTCAACGATTTTGTAACGCTATCTGACTTTGGAAATGAATAACGAACTATAACAGTACATCACACTTACAACGCAACTAATAAAAGGCACCTATATATTTCGTAATGCAACAGCAATCACTCATATGATCCTCTAAAAATTACGAGAGAGTAGTAGTGACCAACTTAGAGTTGCACACTGTGCATTCGAGACCTTAGCCCACGGTTGTCATTCTTAGATATGGAAATGCCTAACTGCTGCTAACATTTTTCAACGCCATTTGAATAATGAACTATCTCGAAAGAACCGAATACACACGAGCTGTTACGGAATGCTGAACACACCAGTGAAGCTCGATGTGCAAGCTACACTATGTGATGAAAAGTATCTGGACACCCCATAAGCATACGTTTTTCATATTATGTGCTGTGCTGTGCTGACACCTACTGCCAGGTACTCCATATCAGCGTACTCAGTAGTCATTAGACATCGCGAGAGAGCAGAATGGGGCGCTCCGCGGAACACACGAACTTCGAACGTGGTTAGGTGATTAGGTGTCATTTCTGTCATACGTCTGTAAGCGAGTTTTCCACACTGCTAAAAATCCCTAGGTCCACTCTTTCCGAAGTGATACTGAAGTGGAAACATGAACGGCCACGTACAGCACAGAAGCGTACAGGCCGACCTCGTCTGTTGACTGATAGAGACGGCCGACAGTTGAAGAGGGTCGTAACGTGTAATAGGCAGACATCTATCCAGAACATCACACAGGAATTCCAAACTGCACAAGGATCCATTGCACGTACTATGACAGTTAGGCAGGCGGTGAGAATACTTGGATTTCATTGTCGAGAGGGTGTTCATAAGCCACACATTCCAAACGACGACTCGTTTGGTGTAAGGAGCGTAAACATTGGGGACGACTGAACAGTGGAAAATGTGTGGAAAGACGAATCACGGTACACAATACGACGATCCGACTGCAGGGAGGACATCATCTACCAGAGTGTGTAGTGCCAACAGTAGAATTCGGAGGCGGTGGTGTTATGGGGTTGTGGTGTTTTTCATGGAGGGGACGTGCACCCGTTGTGGTTTTGCGTGGCACTATCACAGAACAGGCCTACATTGATGTCTTAATCACCTTCTTGCTTCCCACTGTTGAAGAGCAATTCGGGGATGGCGATTGTATCTTTCTACACGATCGAGCACCTGTTCATAATGCACGACCTGTGGTGGAGTGGTTATACGACAATAACATACCTGTAATGGACTCGCCTGCACAGAGCCCTGACCTGAATCCTATAGAACACTTTTGGGATGTTTTGGAACGCCCACTTCGTTCCAGGCCTTACTGACCGACATCGATACCTCTCCTCAATCAAGCACTCCGTTGAAATAGGTTGCCATTTTCCAAGAAACCTTCCAGCACCTGACTGAACGCATGCCTGTGAGAGTGGAAGCCACCATCAAGGCTAAGCGTGGGCCAACACTGTATTGAATTTCAGCATTACCGATGGAGAGCGCCACGAACTTGTAAGTCATTTTCATCCAAGTGTACGGATACTTTTGATCACATAGTGTATTTCATGGAACACGAACACACACTTTATGGAAAATGCGCCACAGCAATTCTGCGCTCAACAGTCGATGCCAAAACTGACCTTCATGACTGAAATGTAAAGTCCAGATAGCGGAATATGTAACAATATTAATTTGGAGAAACTATGCGAAATGCGATTTACCTCATCAACTGCACAACAAAAGCTGCATTGGGAATATACATAACTATACAAAAAATTACCTTAAGTTGAAATGAGTAACAACAAATGCAAGTAAATTATGTATTTTGATTTCTGGTTAGGTAAGCAGAGGATATAAGCCACTTGGCTTTCAAGATATACTTGGAATATGAGTCGAGAACTTCAGTAATCACACGGATCCAGATTTATATGCGTGACTCCCAGAAAAACTTAGAATGACGTAAATTTTAGGTCAGAATGACAAAATTCAGTCTATAATGCTTCGAACTGCAGGTCCAAAACAGGATGCAGCAACCAGCTTCAGGCTCACGGAAAACACAAAGACGCTGACCTTTTGCAACACCTCACACCAGATTACCAACACCTTTCCTATCAGCAGCAACTGGGAATAGATGGACGGTTCTCAGCAAACCTCCCCACTGCTGCATCAACCATCCCCAGGTCTGCTGAAACGAAGCGTGTTTCAAACTCGATGGTGATCTAGCCCCAACCAGCCGTCAGCCAGGTCAGACTGGCTGGGAGCACGCCGAAAGCACCGAAGGTAACGGGCTTCCGTCGCAACGTCTCAGAGGCGCACAAATCGAACAACCTACACTGCGTATCGATACTGGTTACGGAACACATTCGCAAAATGTTAGGAAACACCAGTTTCCGAGTTACGGAAATCAAAACTATCGGGAAACTGAAAGTGCCCTTTAACAAGCAACTTTCATCGTAAGCCTTCTCCTCTCTGTCCTTATTATTCGGACTTCGTTCGGACAGCAAACCTACGAGTACTGCTTTGCTCGATGACTTTGACTGGCTAATGAGCGCGCATTCCAATTCGGGTATGCTCAAGTATATTCCAAATACAGGACTATAAGAAATGGAGTTTAAATAATTCTTCAGTTTAACCGAAAGTGCTTACAGATGCGCAAATGCTGGCCGGAAACCACCAGTCTGGCACATTAGCCGGTCTCCAAACGACTACCTTGCCCTACAGAAGACGCGAGAGTCTGAGATGGAAAATTTGGAGGAACCTGAACCGTATCGGAATGGGCGCAGCGCCAGTGAAGGCAAACCTGATCAAGTGCAGCTTTATAGATGAACAGGGTGACAGAACTAAGTCTGTTGAACATCAGGATGTAGAACATCTCCTGATCTGTCCTAGATGTCCAATAAATTCACCATCGATGAATTATGGTAGAGAAGCAAAGAATAATCCATTTCTGGCCTGAAAACTTTTGATCTCCAGAGCTGAAAAGGACAGAGAAAAGTAAATGCAGGGGAACTTAAGTTCCACGTGGACTGAAAAAGATGGTGCACCTTAGTAATGTTTCCAATCAAAAAGTCATTGCTAGAGATGAAACAGGTGACTGGAAACATCTTAAAACGAGGTGGGCAGTTGAAGCCTTTAGACATCTGCGCAGCTCTTCATTTTTTTAAAAAAATTTTGCCACTATGTGTGTTTAACGTGGGAATTCCAGCACTAAGCATTTGTCATCCTCATCCACCGAGACCACCACCAAAGTAAGCCTCGGACCTACTATTACAAAGGTGTCTGATTTTTTCAGAGCAATACGTTGGACGTAACTTTGGTAACTTTTTCACTGTCTCTCAAATCTTAGCAGTTACGGTAGTAATAAAACCTGATTCTGCCATTAGTAGGGAAGTATCGGGTTGGTACAAAACTCCGCAGCGCTTTTCCGTGAGCTTAATAAACACATCAGATACGCGTAGCACGGACTTTGGTCATCGACAATATATTCTCCTTCACTACTTACAACAGTCTGCCAACGCTCGAATAACTCTACGATTCCGCAGTTACAGAAATCAGGTAGTTTTGAGAAGAACTCGTCGAGCCACCTTCGGAGCGCATATTCATCCGAGAAGGAAGTTCCTTGAAGGTTGTTCGACAGGGAGCGGAAAAGGTGAAAATCTGAGGGGGCAAGAGCAGGTGGACAAGGTCGGTACGTGATGACTTCCCAGTCCAACGCCTGTATACTGTTTTTTCTGCCGGACTAGCAGCAAGTGGGCGGGCTTTAGCGTGCAGCGGCCTCACCTCACGCAGTCTCCCCGGTCGTTGTCCATGGACTGCGTCTGCGAGGCGTCTCATTTGTTGATGATAAATGTCAGCAGTGATGGCTACACTTGGGGGAAGCAGTTCACTCTACACCGCACCGTCACTTCCGCTACATATACAACATTATCTTT
Source organism: Schistocerca nitens (assembly GCF_023898315.1). Lineage (NCBI taxonomy): Eukaryota > Metazoa > Arthropoda > Insecta > Orthoptera > Acrididae > Schistocerca > Schistocerca nitens. The sequence goes on from NW_026045897.1 coordinate 3,633,367, forward strand.
TGTGGATTTGCACAGGTCTTTCTACCGGGAGTTGCTACCTTGTGTACGCTCAGTCATTCCTTTCTTTTCCTTGTGTTACCATACAAGCACCATTTCCCGTCACCAGCAACGATACGGGATACGTGTGGCCGGCGTTGTTCACGACTCCATTGATGTGATTTTGGCTTACAGCACGCGGTACCCATAATCCGTTTCTTTTTTAGCCTTCCCCGTTGCATGAAAATGTCTTCGCCAGTTCTAAAGTACACCGGCGTGCATCGTTGTGGCTTCCTGTGTTAAAACGATCTTCATCAAACGCCGAAGTTCTCCCTGAACGGGGAGAGTCACTAATGTCAAAGCGATCCTCCTTAAAACGAGAAAATTAGTTTCTTGCCGTGCTCTGTCCAATGCAATTACCATCATACACGACACAAATGTTTCTGTCTGTCACCGCTGCTGCCACCCCTCTACCGTTGTCAAACAGAAGAATACGTCGGAAATGTTCCGATTTCTCCACTTGTCACTCCATTTTCTGGCATCCACATCTCCACTCATCATATCAAAATGACAAAATAACAGTATACGAGGTGTGGCTAGAAAAAAACCGGACTAGTACTGGTGAAACAATAAAACGAATGCAATAAGGCTGAAAGTCGCGTGGCCTGTCCCGTGACTCTCGCTCCGCCTACTGCTCGAGTTTCATCTGCCTCCTGCACTCAGTCTGCCCGTGGCGTCTGTTTTAAGTAGTTGACGTTTTGTCTGTGCGTCGGAAAATGTTGAGTGTACAGAAAGAACAGCGTGTTAACATCAAATTTTGTTTCAAACTAGGAAAATCTGCAAGTGAAACGTTTGTAATGTTACAACAAGTGTACGGCGATGATTGTTTATCGCGAACACAAGTGTTTGAGTGGTTTAAACGATTTAAAGATGGTCGCGAAGACACCAGTGATGACACTCGCACTGGCAGACCATTGTCAGCAAAAACTGATGCAAACATTGAAAAAATCGGTAAACTTGTTCGACACTTTCCTTGTCAACTCCTGTTAACTCAGACACTGCTCTGATTGTTAAACGGCGATCTTGTCGAACGAGTTTACCGATTTTTTCAATGTTTGCATCAGTTTTTGCTGACAATGGTCTGCCAGTGCGAGTGTCATCACTGGTGTCTTCGCGACCATCTTTAAATCGTTTAAACCACTCAAACACTTGTGTTCGCGATAAACAATCATCGCCGTACACTTGTTGTAACATTACAAACGTTTCACTTGCAGATTTTCCTAGTTTGAAACAAAATTTGATGTTAACACGCTGTTCTTTCTGTACACTCAACATTTTCCGACGCACAGACAAAACGTCAACTACTTAAAACAGAAGCCACGGGCAGACTGAGTGCAGGAGGCAGATGAAACTCGAGCAGTAGGCGGAGCGAGAGTCACGGGACAGGCCACGCGACTTTCAGCCTTATTGCATTCGTTTTATTGTTTCACCAGTACTAGTCCGGTTTTTTTCTAGCCACACCTCGTATAAATCCGAATAGCAACAGTGAACTACAAATAAAATTGACGATCGATAAATAAACCCATAGCAACCGGACTACCAACACGCAAAACAAAAACGCTATGAACTTACGCACCAACGTAATACTTTGAGGGTGTATGGTTTATTCATAGCCAGATGTGGGACGTAATTGACTTTGGTAACTTCCTCACTGACTCCCAACTCTTAGCAGTTACGGTAGGAGTAATACCTGATCCTGCCGTTTCTAAGGAAATGCAAAGCGTCTGGAAAGGGCCCTGACTATTTAGTAGTACTTACGTGCTACTATCAACTGTGTTTAGCAGCGTATTGCTATACAAGCAGATTGAACTTCCTCCAGAGGCGGATATCAGTAATGGAGACGGTACTGGCATTTGCTTTAGTTTTATTGATGAGCACAGCTGGGGCTATATAAGCGCAAGACCCCATGGAGCGATTATGATCAGATGATAAGCTCACCCCACAAAATGTTACTGACCCCCTGAAAAAGCGTGCAATGGTCGCTTTTGGAGCGCTCTAGGTTCTGTAACACTGGTACCAGGGTGGTAATTTGGCCCTCCACCATTGATGCAAGTAATGGCATTGATCACTCCTGTGTAATCAGCACAGTATGACAGGTTGGCGTACGGATGTGACAAAATGGCACAAAGAGGTTTGGACATGGCCATGACAACACTGTGAATGAAGCTGCCTGATTTTGTTTATCTACGTGAACAGTCCAACTTGTCTATAAGCAATGATATACCACTCGTCACCCTGTAACACAGAGTAAGAAAAGTAGTCATAAAAATACTTTAACTGACAGAAACCGGAGTTGACTGTTACGCCGTGTCAATAAAAACTGTTTCAAATCGGCTGTTGTCAGTAAATGCAGGTCTATCTAAACCAGTTTCCGAGCGCGCATGGTGAAGGGAAATGGGTGAAATTGTCATTCATAATCGGATACCGCGAAAATTTACATTTCTCACAATGGTAGATAAAGTTGCACGTCTTCAGTACACCAAACAACTCAGAAACCGGAGAGTACCTGTGTTACGTGGTTCGCGGAGTCACGATTTTGTCTCTTTGCAAAAGGTGTCATGCACAGACTGCACCAGCAACCCAACAAGGTGTATAGCTCGCAGTGTGGGCATAGAACTATTGAGAACGGAGGTGGATATTTGATTTGTTTGGGTATATTTTTCGTACCATGAATTAGCTCCACCCATTCAGCGTACTATGAACGTGAATATTTCATTATTCTCGGTAGCAGGTAATTAGTGGGCATAGGGGCCAGATAATGATCTTAGCTGATAAGAACTTCCATTGTTGAGTTTCACAATTGGGTGTCCTTAGCGAACCCCACTCCACTGTCATGGAGAACAACCTGGAATTTATCAAGGCCACCTAGGAGACCACAACCTTTTCCTCTCATCTCTCCTATTCCCCATGGACGAATCAGATAACTGGGTGACTTGAGTGGGAGGTGTTCTCTCTGGAGAGAGGTTACAACTCGAGGAGTTTTGTATAGGTAATACTTGAAGTCCCGATCTTACCTTCAGTACTGCTCTGTGTACAATTTGTATTTGGATGTTTGCTTTTAAAGTCCCGTGTAATATATTTATATTCGTGAAACGCACTACACATTTTAAGTAAAGACTGAAGCAATATGGCGGCTTAAACCATTTTAACCCTTCATCCACGAAGATGATCCAAGATCGAAACGGTATAATTTGAATTTAAAATAAGAACAACTGATGGTTTACATATGCATTTTATATATCACTTAACTATTATCTACATAACGAATTCTAGAAGCTCCTCGCTGTGAAACATAATGTCAGAGTAAGCTACTTTCTCTCGTTAACTGCAAAGAACCGGCAAGAAAGCACTGGAAAACGTTTAGACGAAATACAAACATTCTGTGAATAAGCCATATCAAGTGGAATTAGTCGACTTTAAATTGAATGTACTAATGGAAGAACTGCCTGGAATATTGTAGCAGCTACGTGTAGACAATTGTTGCCTTTCGGATTTGGACATAAAGCACGACTTTGCTGAAATTGTTAATAAAAAGGAGATGTGCAACTACTTAACATCAAGCCACAACTTCTGCATGGAAGGAGACCGCCATGGAAGTAGCAATGTGATTGTGGACAACTATAAGACAGTCGGTATGATTGCTTAACGTGGATGACCTCTAATTGTAAAGATATATAATAAATTTACATGTCAGATCACAAGTCCAGTAATAAACAAAGGTTTCGGTAATCACCTCATAGATTTTATAAAGCGTCCAGACACGAGACGTGGAGAAACTTTTACGTCTTCCTTGACTAAGGAGCATGGAATTACCAGGCTAGTGGCTACAATATACAACTACAGAGTGGATCATCTGTTCGACCCTATGTGAGACTGTGTAAGAGTATTAGACTCTAACGGACAATGTCTACACTTTGAACCACTGCAATTTGCTCCGGTCGCATCCACGTGGTATCAGCCAACTAATAACTTTCAGAGCACTTGATGTGTGGTATTTAACAACGTTCTGCAGTTTGTCTGCTGGGGCAACAAGAATACCCATAAATCGACTGGTGCACAAGTAAGTCTGCTAGACTCTCAAGAGCGGAAAAAGCTTATAAGTTATGTTGTGCTGCATTCAGTTTGAACTGTCTACCTATAATCTACACTGAGATTTTTAACGCTGACTCCAACAAAGACAACATAAGTATTACACAGAACTGCTATATTAAAGCAGGAGAAACATACATCTCTCAATCCAGGACATTGTTCCCCGCAACTGTGTCAGATAAGGAAATCGCCGAATTAAGACTGGTGCCCACAAACAATGTTATCTCACATGTCTTAAGAGAAAGAGTAGACGTTTCACACGCACTTAAACCGTTCCTCATTCATTAAATCACACCTTTAAGTGTAGTTACTGTGCTGTGTTTACAACAACTAAACCTGGAAACAGAAGAGACCAAAGTCAGAAAACAAAAATTGGAGAAAATGGCGAAGACAACCGTAACAAAGGACGAGTACAAACTGCAACTGGGAGGCCAAAGCAAATGTGCAAGAAAGGTTTGCATATTTCTTTAAACACAGTGTGCTGAACATCTACCTGCAATTGGGGATTGTAAAATTCCTGCATTTACAGTGAACAGCAATGAAAATTACAGTCTATGTGAAAACTGACTATGACTGGAGAATACAAAATTCTGCATTTTCAATAAATAGCAATGGAAACTGGTCACATATCAGAGGACTGGCCGAAATCAGCGTTTACTGGATTAAAGGATATACGATTCTTTAATAAACCTCCATTTCCATTTGGGTCTGCTTAACAAGAACGGTTAAATTCTTTCTAAATGTGGCGCCATATAGATGCTGTGCACCTGCCATCTGAACAGCAGTTGGTGGTGTTGTAATATTTACATTTAATTGACACTCATTTGCAGAAATTGTAAGCTGTAGATCTAACACAGAAATTCCGCAAGAATGCTGAGCAGAAATGTTGTCAATGTACACTTGGAAAGACATGGAGGGTTTCAACAACAATTTTATGTGCGAAGTAAGAGGCAAAATTAAAATCCCCAAATGTTCTCGCCTAGACGAAACGCAGAGGGAACAGAGCTAATTGGTGAAGCCATAAAACAAATTTTAGAGGAAGAAAATTAAATATGTGCTGGACTACGAGAATATTCCTTTTTTGTATTTGGAATGTTACTGGTTGCAGGAGGGAATTGCTGATTAAGATGTAGATTTAAATTGTAAGTTAAAAATTAAACTTCATATTATTAAAACTACACCAAATATAAATGAAGAACCAGTTTTCTGCTGTGTGTAAATTTATACGTAAGAATTAGGGAAGTTCTGTATGAGAATATATAATGCTTTCTGATTCGCTGCCTGCCAAAAATGCTAAAAGGTCTCTTGTTTATAATGACCCACGTATGTGGAAGATGCGTATGAGCTTAAAAGTAGTTGACACCAGGAAGCTGCATGAGTAGCGACCCATTTTTGTACCTGTGTGATGTTACACAATTAAGTAAGGTGGCGGTGATTTAGTAGGTGGTTTATATGTAGCTGTATGGTATTTCTTATACATACAATATCTGTGATTGGAAATTCATAGCACTAAAAATTTGCTGCAACGTTAATAGTACAATGTGACTTCATTATTATAACAAGCGTGTTCGTTTGTAACACACACACAATATGACATCACACACACTATTAATGAAATGGTGGATTAGCAATGATAAATAAATGGGACCGATTGTGATTGCCTGAAATCATCATGACGTAGACGCGTCGTCGGGAGCAGTTTAATGGATCTCACGTAATTGGATAAAACATGGAAAATACTAAAATAGGTGAGAAATATACAAAACTTGGGAAGAATGAGAGTAATTGCATATATCACTACGTGTAGTCTCTGCTGGTGGGCAAAATGACGTAATATTAAAATGGTATTACCCAATAGCCATCGAGTGAGATGGATTAACATATTTTATTATTAACATGCAGACCTCTCCCTGTAGTGCAAACTAAGGTGTCCGAGTTATGAAAGATGAAGGTGGGGAGGTGGTTGGTTCAATAGCAAAGGTAAATAATTCGGACCCATGCTGCAGCGTGATTAGCTGAGAGCATCATGACGTCGATGCGACTTTACGAACACTGGGGCTGGATCTTGCATGATTGGGTAAAATACGGGAAATGAGAAAAATTACATACAGTTGTGGTAAAAATACGAAAATGAGCGAATAATACATGAAACTAAGGAAAATATGGAGAAATGTGTAAAAGCGGAAATATACACTACTGGAAATTGAAATAAGAACACCGTGAATTCATTGTCCCAGGAAGGGGAAACTTTATTGACACATTCCTGGGGTCAGATACATCACATGATCACACTGACAGAACCACAGGCACATAGACACAGGCAACAGAGCATGCACAATGTCGGCAATAGTACAGTGTATATCCACCTTTCGCAGCAATGCAGGCTGCTATTCTCCCATGGAGACGATCGTAGAGATGCTGGATGTAGTCCTGTGGAACGGCTTGCCATGCCATTTCCACCTGGCGCCTCAGTTGGACCAGCGTTCGTGCTGGACGTGCAGACCGCGTGAGACGACGCTTCATCCAGTCCCAAACATGCTCAATGGGGGACAGATCCGGAGATCTTGCTGGCCAGGGTAGTTGACTTACACCTTCTAGAGCACGTTGGGTGGCACGGGATACATGCGGACGTGCATTGTCCTGTTGGAACAGCAAGTTCCCTTGCCGGTCTAGGAATGGTAGAACGATGGGTTCGATGACGGTTTGGATGTACCGTGCACTATTCAGTGTCCCCTCGACGATCACCAGTGGTGTACGGCCAGTGTAGGAGATCGCTCCCCACACCATGATGCCGGGTGTTGGCCCTGTGTGCCTCGGTCGTATGCAGTCCTGATTGTGGCGCTCACCTGCACGGCGCCAAACACGCATACGACCATCATTGGCACCAAGGCAGAAGCGACTCTCATCGCTGAAGACGACACGTCTCCATTCGTCCCTCCATTCACGCCTGTCGCGACACCACTGGAGGCGGGCTGCACGATGTTGGGGCGTGAGCGGAAGACGGCCTAACGGTGTGCGGGACCGTAGCCCAGCTTCATGGAGACGGTTGCGAATGGTCCTCGCCGATACCCCAGGAGCAACAGTGTCTCTAATTTGCTGGGAAGTGACGGTGCGGTCCCCTACGGCACTGCGTAGGATCCTACGGTCTTGGCGTGCATCCGTGCGTCGCTGCGATCCGGTCCCAGGTCGACGGGCACGTGCACCTTCCGCCGACCACTGGCGACAACATCGATGTACTGTGGAGACCTCACGCCCCACGTGTTGAGAAATTTGGCGGTACGTCCACCCGGCCTCCCGCATGCCCACTATACGCCCTCGCTCAAAGTCCGTCAACTGCACATACGGTTCACGTCCACGCTGTCGCGGCATGCTACCAGTGTTAAAGACTGCGATGGAGCTCCGTATGCCACGGCAAACTGGCTGACAGTGACGGCGGCGGTGCACAAATGCTGCGCAGCTAGCGCCATTCGACGGCCAACACCGCGGTTCCTGGTGTATCCGCTGTGCCGTGCGTGTGATCATTGCTTGTACAGCCCTCTCGCAGTGTCCGGAGCAAGTATGGTGGGTCTGACACGCCGGTGTCAATGTGTTCTTTTTTCCATTTCCAGGAGTGTACATACAACTTTTGAAGAATGAGAGTACTGTACAACTGCTGTGATGTGTTCTCTGCTGGTGCCACGAATGAGATTATATTAAACCTGTTAACATACAGAACCCAAGTGAAGTGAGTCAACGTAATTTGTTACTAACAAATAGGCACATCCTAAAACCTATTCTTACGCTGTCCTAGCTGCAGAACGATCCACACCCACTTATGTATCACAGTTATAAAAGATGAAGGCAGGGAGGGGCAGGTGGGAGCGCGTGATCCTAAATGTTCCAGGGTGAGGGGAAGGTTTTCACGCCAATTTTTTATGACTTGACCAGTACTGAATTACATCACGGTTTTCAATATGCAGTAGGTAGTCCACTCGCATAATATGTGTGGAGGTTTCCTCTGGGTCACCCTGTTCAATTCCCAGTAGTTCCGTGGGGAGAGGGGGAGGAAAGAAAGTTTGAGGTGACCTTGAATATTAGTTGGCGAAGCGTGTAACCTGACAGAAGATGAGTAACCTGACACCCCTCACCTAACTTTACCAGCAATGCCCCCTACATTTAGCATGTCCATTGCTATCCTTCTCTCAGAGACCGAGTGCTGTTCTTTTGTTTAAATCCTTATGACGAGTACGCTGGTGACACACCCACCTTCCAACACGACAACACCTGTGTTCACATTTCTGTACGCATACATACGTGGTTTTTACGAACGCTACACAGGAACCCTATTCTCAGCTCGATTGGCTCACCAAAACGCCCGATTTTAATCGCATGTAAGATGTGCGGGGCTACTGGGAACCCATGTGCAACTCAGCGATCAACATCCGTGCAGTCTGGTAGTTCTATGGGATCCAGTGGTCAATGACTGGCTTCGATGTGGCACAGCCGGAAAAAACTGTGGACTGTCTTCCTCGATGATTTGAGGCAACTGTGAATGCTGGAGTCTGTGCCACATGCTACTGTCCTGTTCTATACTGAGCGTCACTAATTTTTTGTCCTGTGTATTTTGCTCCTAAGGGGCGTGAAGTCTGGGTGGCCGCTGAAGTAGACATAGCATACGGTAGTCACCTGCATATATCAAGTGTCGACGTGGTTCAAGCAGGCGCATGTTTCTGATATAATGTACATAAGCATTCATAGACAGCCTTGATGGTCCTGAGTTCTCACAATTCGTGTGTTGTTGGATTTCATGAAAACAGTAGAGTTTCGTAATAACAGATTATGGCTCAAGTTTGTGTTTCAAGTTCTCTGGAAATATCTTTCGAAACCTCTACGGGATGTGGAGAGAAGCGGGAGGCTTCCTGGACTTGGTGGCAGTATTTTCCCCCAGGTGGAGCACTGAGGTGCTCATAGCAAAGTTGCAGTATGACAATTTTAACAGCTACTCTGTCACTCAATACGTATTTAAATACGCTGCTGATAACTGGCATTATATGTGACTATACATTTTCAGGTGGTATTCATGTAATTGTCGTTCGCTGTGTGTGTTTTGCTGAGTAATCACAGAAAGACTAAGCCACGTTCCGTTACAAATCTGATGAAAAAACACGTAGTTAATCTGAGATTGCAGCAGAATCCTTACGCGACACAAAGACTCATCTAGGACTGCTGGCAGTGCCATACAGATAGTAACAAGCAAATCATGAGGCGGTCAGGGAAGGCAGGGAGGGATGTACCTTCAGTGAACAGACGAACGGCAGACAAGTCGTAACTGATGTGTTGCCGGTACCTATTTATGATTAACCTTTCCAGTCTTCTATGGTGAGAGTATTACGAACGCATGGGAGGGGACAGATATTTGATACTGTCATATGAACGCAGTCAGGAGGTGCTAGCGATACAAAACTAAAATCTTGTTTATCATTTTATCTGGTGGTTACTTCACTGCAGCTGTCGTCAAAAGACGAGATAGGAAACTTAGTTTAGGCTGTCCTTTTACTTTTATTAGAGTTCACAGTGTAAACCATAACTGTCACAACAGTGTGATCACATTTACTTATTATTGTAACGTTTCGTAACTGACATACTATCAGCTGTTTTTATATTTGGAAGTAGTAGATACGAGCTCCCTATCAACTATATTTGCAAAATAAAGAATATTCCTCCTTTCCCTATCTTCTATTCAGACTTTGCTGTCATCTTCCGACGTCACCAAACATTTCGTAATTTTATTTGATCCACACGTAGGTTTACCTGTATCTAGTTGGCTGAGAAGTGTCGCTGCGTATAGCCGATACAGTGATACCCTCCGAAGTGAAATGGTCCATCACTACACTGGTACACGTGGTGTGCTACTTCCCTATGCTGATACACACCCAGGTGATATGCTACATCACTGGTATTTAAGAGACAGTGTCCCGTAGTTGATTGATATACTCCGTAATGTCATAAAATGATTCTTTATGCTATGTCCTCTTTACATATATGTCTACCATGTTAAATTATGGTTAATTTGTGTTTGAGTCTATAGCATGTTAGGTAAACTTTCTACTTTTTTGCACGACTGCGTTATTTGATGAATGCTTGGACGCTAACCCTAAAATTTTCCTCTTAATGGGTTATATTATGTAAGACCTCTTTATTGTTTACACTGAACAATGGTTGCTTTCTTTATGTTTGTACTGACCATCTAGGATCACATAGTAGTTGCCGCTCCTTTTCTTTCTTCGGTGTCCCTATTTTTCGGATACTCCTTCATCTTCTCCCATGTTGCCTTCTCCATTCTTGTGTTCACGTTGTTCTCGAAAGTTTTATTTCTTCTGCCTTGAAAGCCTTCTGAATATAGAATTTTATCTTTAAAATGCTTACTTCCGTCATTTATTATTCTTAGGTCTTGTTTCTATCCAATCCTTTCTTTATTCTAGTAATTCACGTTGACGTTTTCTCCGGAAACACACTAGTATCGTCTGAAAAACCAGACGGTTTACCTTAATTCCGCATGATTTTCTTCGCAAAATTATTGATTCAATTTTGTGATTATACAACTACAAATTCCAAATCGTTCCATTTTCTTAAAATTATTTTTTGGCCGTCAAGGCGATCAGCCATCCCCTTGCCTAACACTAGCTCATATTTCAAACGCTTGAGATATATCTCCAGCCAACTTCAGACATCGTAACTGCTTGTTTTATATTATGTTTCGGCTGATAGGTACTTCAGACAAGCATTTGAAAATGGGCACTGAGTCGAGACTGCAACGGTAATGAAAGAAAAAGTAAACTGTGTTTTAATCCATCCAGTAGCTGTGCGTCAGAATGTTATAATTGAGAATGAAGACGGACACACGAGAATTATTAGTTTCGTATATATAGCAGTATCAGACAAAATCTAAGAACAAGCACTGTTACATGAGGAACGCTATTTCCTATTTGAGGTAACCGTCATGCGTAAGAGAAATTGGTACACAAAAGTAGCGGCTGACGGGGAGGTGAGATCTGAGGGTCTGGATTCGAGACCCAGAGACAGTAACAGACCAGATTTATCACGGGCAGATTCGTCACTCGTCACTCGTCTCGGCTATAGGCTGGCAGAGAACACTGGACGCCTTCCATGTGTCTGTTCAGCGTAAGAAATGCCTACCAGTGCAGTAGTTTCATACTTTCCTCCTGAACTGACACCTAGGGTATGTGCTCCTGATCCTACAGCAAAATAAGACCGCCTGAAAAAATATTAGTCATCGTCTTTAAAGCAGTACCCTGATTTCTTTCAAGCTCTGAGCATGCTCTATAACTGATACCAGGAGGTGATACGGCCCCCAGTTGGTGACTAGAGTCTCGACTTGAAGATATGGCACTTTCGCCGTGGCCGCACTGTGAGTGAAGTAGCCTTATTTGTTCGTGTGTACAAACGCGGACTGCCTAACATATCAACACGGAATGACCGACCGCAACGGTCGCAGGTTCGAATCCTGCCTCGGGCATGGATGTGTGTGATTTCCTTAGGTTAGTTAGGTTTAACTAGTTCTAAGTTCTAGGGGACTTATGGCCACAGATGTTGAGTCCCATAGTGCTCAGAGCCATTTGAACCATTTCGGAATGACATGATACTCACTTCCATCTAAGACGGCTTGAGACAGTGGTCGCCAATTCATCATAACCGACACAGACGGGAGATGAGTGGCACACACTGTCAGTTACAAGAAGTTTGTATCCTGACAGGAATGGCGGCAGAGAGTAAATGCAGGTCCATCTCAGCAAGTTTTGGAGAGTATATTTGCAGAGGAAAGTGCATGGAACGGACTTTTAGATTTCGGTACCTCGCAAAAGGCCATTTCTCACAACGGCACATAAAGCTGTACGTCTTCAGTAGACCAAATAACGCAGGAATTATACAGTAGCTGGCTTCGGTGGGTCAGACAAGACAGAAAAGAAGCAGCCAGACAACACAGAAAATGAACACTAGTTGACTGGTTAAATCTTCAGTGGACAAAACAACACAGAAGTTGAGCAGTATTTGGCTGGATATGTCTTGGGCCAGACAATACAGAAATTGAGCAGCAACTGGCTGGATATGTCTTGGGCCAGACAATACAGAGATTGAGCAGCAACTGGCTGGATACGTCTTCAGTGGAACTCAACACAGAAATAGAGCAGTAGCTGGCTGGATATGTCTCCAGTGGGCCAGACAACACATAAATTGAACAGTAACTGTCTAATTATGTCTTCGATAGACAATACAGAAACTGAGCAGTATCTGGCTGGATACGTCTAATACTAGCCAGCTGGATTCGTCTTCAGTAGGCCAGACAACACAGAAATTGAGCAGTAGTTGGCTGGATACATCTTCAGTAGACCATACAACACAGAAAGTCAACAGGAGCTCGCTGAAGATACGTTGTGTAGTAGTGTAGTCCGACGAGTCGCAGTTCTCCTCTTTTTTTTTTTAATGATAAAAGACATCTAGTCGACAAAAGTTCCGATACGCCGTTTGAGCCGCAGTCTGTGGCTTATAATTCTGCGATGCTTTGGGCGCACTAATGCAGGGTAACGAGAAGGCGAGCCGTGGTTTTCATTGTCAGTGACCGAGCGTTGTCCTTCCTTCTACGTCGTCACGAGCTTACTGTGCGCACTCTAGTTATCAAAGATCATCACAGCGATAATTACAGAGCTGTACGCATCATACATTCCTGGTTTGACCTACGCTAAGGCTCTCTGTCGCATCTCGAATGGCCGACTAAATGAGCCCCTCTTAATTTTGTTGTGTACGACTTCGTACACAACGCTAAGGAGAGACGGGCTACAGAGTTGTGCAGCGACTGTCATCGCAAAAAAGCTGGACAGGAGCAGAAACAGTAAACAGAAGTTTTACTTAACTTGTAGCTTTCCTCAAGCATTACGAAGAAACTTCACAACAGAACAAACAGCAAATGAAGTAAAGTTATTACAAGAAGCAAACAAAGGGGCGTCGTGCAGCATGAAATTCCCACTACTAATGCACTGCTGAACTGTTGAAGGCTGATTAAGACTGAAGACTGTCGAAGAGTGCTTGGTCAGTGTGACTGGGCCGCCTATCGCGGAGGCAGAGGGCGCTCGTAGTCAGAGCCGCTGAAAGCGTGGCGCAGCGGGCGCGCGTCATCGGATCCGCAGGGTCCCCGCCCGAGCGCTGTCGTCATCTGGCGGAAACGTGCGTTTCCGTTGCCAGTGGAGGTAGTATCGATCTATGACACCACAAATCCCACAGCGAACACCAGCGACAATTTGGACCAGCAATTACGCAGATCTATGAGATTTGGTCATCAGCTGGTGGCTCCAGCGGAATGTGATATACCTACAGAAATCTGTGGACTCTGTTCCATACTGAAGTGCTGCCACTACCAAACCCAGAGACGGTGTCGCAGGGCGTCTGCATGACGTTTCTTGATGGCAAACGTTAATGAACCTTCTTTCAAAATGGCTCAAATGGCTCTAAACACTATGGGGCTTTTAACATCTGAGGCCATCGGTCCCCTACACTTAGAACTACTTAAACCTAACTAACCTAAGCACATCACACACGTCCATGCCCGAACCAGGATTCGAACCTGCGACCGTAGCAGCAGTGCGGTCCCGGACTGAAGCGCCTAGAACCACTCGGTCACCGCGGCCGGCTGAACCTTCTTTCCTTCTTCCTTTTGCTACTTCTCCTTTCGATTGTTTCCAACTGTGATGATCTAATGCAACCGTTTCATTTGTCAATAGGTGAGGCGTCTTCTTAAACTGTTTAATAATTCTGCTCTTCCCCTTCCTTATGTTGATTTTCCATCTACGGGGTTGGTGTATTAGTTCATAGTGTTTTTCTGTAAGTTTAATAAACATAACAGATACCCATGACACAGACTTTAGCTGTCAATGACATTCTCCTTCACTATTTACAAGTCACCCAAAGCTAGGATAATTTTTCTATTCCGTAACTGTAGAAATCACATGGTTTTGAGGCGAATAACTCGTCGAGCCATGTTCTGAACGCATTTTCAGCCGGATAGGAAGTTCCTTGAAGGTAGAGCGCAAGATCAGGTCACTAAAATGTGTGTGGAATGCCTTCCCAACCGAACTCCTGTACAGTGGTTTTTGTCAGTCTAGTAGAACGCGGTTGGGCGTTCTCGTGGAGTATCGTAACTTCTCGCAGTCTTTCTTGTCGTTGTTCTCGGACTGCGTCTGCGAGACGTCTCAGTTGTCGACAACAAAAGTCAGCAATGATGGCTACAACTCGGGGAAACAATTCGTAGTACACCAAACCGTCGCTGTTCCACAAAATGCATAACGCTACCTCTTACGGATGTGCGCAGGTCTTTGTACGGGAGTTGCTGCTTTGTTTTGGGCTCAACCATTCCTTTTTTTCCTCATGCTACCATAAAGACACAGTTTGTCGTCACCAGTAACTACATGGGACAGGAACTGTGGGTGTTTTTCACCAGCCAGTTGATGACGAGCAAGCACCCACCTGCTGATTTCTGTGATTTTTGCTTAGAGCATGCGGTACTCATACTGGCTGATCAAAAAAGTATAAATTTGAAAACTTAATAAACCACGGAGTAATATAGAGAGAGAGGTAAAAATTGACACACATGCTTGGAATGACATGGGGTTTTATTAGAATCAAAAAAAAATTTGCTAGGCGCGTGAAGGATCTCTTGCGCGCGTCGTTTGGTAATGATCTTGTGCACAGCCGCCACTTTCGTCATACTTGGCCTCCAAGGTCCCCAGACCTCAGTCCGTGCGATTATTGGCTTTCGGGTTACCTGAAGTGTGTCGTGATCGACCGACACCTCTAGGGATGGTGAAAGACAACATCCGACGCCAATGCCTCACCATAACTCCGGAAATGCTTTACAGTGCTGTTCACAACATTATTCCCCGACTACAGCTATTGTTGAGGAATGATGGTGGACATATTGAGAATTTCCTGTAAAGAACATAATCTTTGCTTTGTCTTACTTTGTTACGCTAATTATTGCTATTCTGATCAGATGAAGCGCCATCTGTCGGACATTTTGTGAACTTTTGTATTTTTTTGGTTCTAATAAAACCCCATGTCATTCCAAGCATGTGTGTCAATTTGTACCCTTCTATCTACATTATTCCGTGATTTGTTCAGTTTTCAAATTTATACCGTCTTTTTGATCACCCGGTACATCCGATTCTTGAACCTTCCCCACTGTTTGTAAATATTACACAATGGTAGAATGATCACAGTTGTTCATTGCATTTGTCAGTTCTCGTGCACGTTGTGGATTGATGGCTTTAAACGATCTTCAGCAAACCCGAAGCTGTTCCTGAATGTGGAATGTCACTAACGTCGAAAGTATCCACCTTAAAACGACAAAACTATTTCCTTCGCATGCTCTGTCCAGTGGCATTATCCTCATACACGGTGCAAATGTTTCTGTCTCCGCTGCTGTCACCCTCCAACTGAACTCAAACAGAAGAAAATGTCGGATATATTCCGATTTCTTCACTTGGCAGTCCGTTTTTTAGCGTGCACATTATCTTCAAATAACAAAATGACGATATGTAAACTCAAACAGCAGCAATGAAGTACAAATAAAAATGACAATAGATAAATAAAGCCACAGGAACCGGAGTACCAACATTCAAAAGGAAATCGCCACGAACTCACGCACCAACCTAATACTTTATCACCGTTGCAGTAAATCACGAAGTTGGATAGCTTAATGAGTGTCCAGGCCAAGTGTAGAAACTCTTTACAGTTGTCTTTACATTATGTAAATATTGTTCGTTTCTTAACGCCCCTACATGCGCCAGCACCACACCACAATGCCTCTAGACACGTCTTACGCTTATAACTAACTTCGTGGTACCATGTTTTCTGACCCTACTGCTGTTTAGCATAATTTTTGTAATTGCTTACGACCCATGCTGGTACAAAATGTTGTAATACAGTTTCACGTCATGCTGTGTCTATTACGCAGGTTCGTCACTTCAGCATTCTTCAGTCCTCCTGGCTTTCCGTCCTACTTCTCATATTTGCGTATGATGCCTTTCTCTCAATGTCTCAGTTAACTGGTGTCTACTTGTAATTCTTATTCCAGTCACCATTCCTTTTAGTTCATCCTTCATTACTTATATGTCGCCTGACTGTACAGATTGCCACCAGTGTGTCAATACATCCAGTGTCAGGGCTCCAGAAGTAGAAAAGAAGATCCCTTAATCCCTATAAAATGTGAGTAGTACCAGAATACTGATGCAGTACTGATTCAGTACACAAGTCACCGAGAAACAGCTGTAGGTGGAAACATTCCTGTGAATCACGTAAATGGCGGCTAGCTGCGAGATTCCTTGTAAGTCTCGAGCGTGGCACTCAGGCCGGGCATTCCAGCCTCCATCACGCACGAGAAACGCGACAGATCGGTCGTTTTTGCTTCTGCAGGAATGTTTCGTGGACTGTGTGTCGTAGCAGAAAGAGGTACTTCGAGGAACCTCGGCTACAGGGCGACATTCTCCGATCGAGAGCCATTTACGGCTGCACATTAGGCGGCATGACTCGTCTCTTTGGAGAACTGTCGCTGCAAAACTGGTGCAGCGAGATGCAGTGTGGAGACAGTCACTGCAATTTCCGGTGGTGACGTCTGATCCGACTTCGGTGACAGTCCAGAGCGATCACTAACTGGCCCTTCGTGGAATACATGTAACGCGCCGCTCAAAAGCGTAGCTAGAGCGCCAGATGACGAGGATTTTAGTTAGACGCTATTCCACATTTGTCAGGGTATACGGATTGCTTTATAAACAGCTAAAAAGGTGAAAAATTATAAATGTTCCGTTTTATTATTTTTTCAGATACTCGTACATGTTACACAAATTATATCGTAACCCGTTGCAATAGATGATCACCTCGAAAGAAGGGATAATGAGGAAGGTAGAAAATTGTCTTTCAGTCTTTCCCCCTCCCCCCCCCACCCCCCACCCACCACCCCCCCACACACACACACCAACATAAACACACAGTCTCCCTCCATTTTCCAAATCGATGTTTCCTTCGTGTCTCACGATATATCCTACCAACCAACCGCATCTTTTAGTCAAGTTGTGACAGAAATTACTTTTTTCCTCCTAGTCGATTACGTACCTGCCCACTAGTTACTCGATATACCCACTGAAACTTCAACATGCCTCTGTAGAACTGAATTTCAAATACTGCTATTCTCCTCTTGTCTGAGTTCTTTATTGCCCACATTTCACTTCCATATACCTGCAGAAAACATTTTAACAAATTCCCCTTTGTTGAGATATACCTTTCTTCATATTGTCAGTCAGCATTTTACACCCTGTCTAGTTCGACCACCATCATTTGTTTCATTGCCCAAATAGCAAAACTCATCGACTACTTTCAGTGTTTCATTTCTTATTCTATTTCCCACTAGCATAGCCTCATTTACTGTGACTATATTTCGTTACCCTTGTTATGCTTTCATTGATAACCATCTTAATTTTTTTTTTCGAAGTACTATCCATTTCGTCCAACTGTTCTTCCAAGATAGTTGCAGTGGCATCGACAAAACTTAATTTTTTAAATTTCTTTTCGCTGTCCTCTAATTTACTCTCCAAATTTTTGTTTTGTTTTCTTTACTGTCCGTTGAATGTATACACCGAATAACATCGTAGATATATACTCTCACTCCCTTCTGAACCTATGCTTCCCTTCCGTCTGGTTTCTCTCCAAGCTGCAAATAACCTTCAACTACTGGTATGTTATCCCTGCTAACTTCAAAATTTCGAAGTGTATGTTCCATTCAGCAGAGACAAATGCTCCCTATAAATCTACTAACGCTATTAAAGAAACCTTGCCTTTCTTGAACCTATCTTCTCAGATAACTTCTACGACCAGTAGCACCTGGTACTACACTTCTCCGAGGCACAAACAGATCTTCGCCGAGGTCGGTTTCTAGTAGTACATTTTTTGCCGTCTTCTGTAAATAATTTGTGTCAATTTTTTGCAAGAATAATTCTTAAACCGCTAGTTCATACCACACAGTATCTACCGTCTTCGTAATTGGAATCATTACACTCTTCTAAAGATATTTCGCCTGTCGCATATATAGTGCACGCCAGGTATGACTGTTTTCTCACTGCTGGCTCTTCCGACGATCACAGTAATTCTGAATGTCTTCTATTCCAGTGACCTTAAATCGACTTGAGTATTCAGTGCTCTGTCAAATGGTTCAAATGGCTCTGAGCACTATGGGACTCAACTGCTGAGGTCATTAGTCCCCTAGAACTTAGAACTAGTTAAACCTAACTAACCTAAGGACATCACAAACATCCATGCCCGAGGGAGGATTCGAACCTGCGACCGTAGCGGTCCTGCGGTTCCAGACTGCAGCGCCTTTAACCGCACGGCCACTTCGGCCGTCCGAAGTGCTCTGTCAAATTACCCCTCACAGTATTATATCTCGTAACTCATCTTTATTAACTTCCTCTTCTATTTCTTTAATGTTGCTTTCAAGTTCGTTTCACTTGTGCACAATTCTTCCACCTTGAACTTTCCCTTCGTTGCGTGCTATTGGCTTTCTATTTGAGCTCTTGGTATTCATAAAACTGCTTCTCATTTCTCGAAAGGTCTCTTTAATTGTCTGTAGGTGGCTCGTACATTTGCCTAGTTACGTATACGTGCATCCATTCATAAATTTTTCTTAATGCTCCATCATATAGCATTTCTGACGATAAGCGAACGCGTTAAATGCTCTTCGGGAGCAACCTCTGGTATTTCAACTTTTGCATGTCCCATCACCTTAATCTCCTACCTTTCTGCAGTTTCTTCGGTTAAATCTGCAGTTGATAACCAATAAATTATTGTCAGAGTTCATATCCGCCGTTTGAATGTTTTTCCTGTTTAAAATTTCATTTCTAAATCTGTATCTTACCACCATACAAACTATTTAATACCTTCCACTGTTCACGCTTCTCTTCCACGTATAGTCCGCCCCCGCTATCTGAGTGGTTTCAGTCAGAGGGCTGCGTGCTCTCTGTAATAAAAAAGCTGAGTCAAGGAATCAACGATCAACTTGAACGGATGTCTTGTGACGTCCACCCAGACCAAACACAACGAACCATATGGAATAAGACGGAAAAAGAAAGAAAGAAAAAAGTGGTCAGCGCGATAGAATGTCAATCCTAAGGGCCAGGGATCGATTCCCGGCTGGGTCTGGGTCGGAGATTTTCTCCGCTCAGGGACTATGTGTTGTGTTGTCCTAATCATCATCATTTCATCCCATCTACGCGCAAATCGCCGAAATGGCGTCATATTGAAAGACTTGCACCAGGCGAAAGGTCTACCCGACGGGAGGCCCTAGTCACACGACATTTTATTTATTTTCCAAGTATACAGCAAATGGTACCTATGATTTAATTGTGCTCTGTGCAGAATTCTGCCAGATTGCCTCCTCTTTCCTTCCTTTCCCCAGTCGATGTTGTCTACTATTTCCCTCCCTTCCTCTTCCTATTAACGATTTCCAGTCACTTATCACTATTAAATTTTCCCCTCGCTTAATTATCTGAATATTTTTTTTAATCTCTTCAGACATTATTTGAACTTTTTCATCATCTGCACAGTTAGTCGGCACATAAACACGTACTATTGCGGTGTGTGTTGGCTTCGTGTCTATGTTGGCTACAATAATGCGTCGTTTATACTGTTCATAGAAACACAGCCGCACTCCTATTTTCTAAGTCATTACTAGATCCACTCCAACCCTCAGTTTTGGTTTTGTACTCGTAAGCCTGCGTCATCTAACCAGAAGTCGATTTCCCTTTTAAATTTTCTGACCTATTACCCGATTAAGGGATCTAACATTCCACGAGCTGACGTGTAGAACACTGATGATAACATCCTCCTTAGTGGTCCCCGCCTAGAGACCCGAACGGGAGACTATTTGTCCTCGATAATATTTTACGCACTATTATATCTTCGCCATTGAGCCACATAGTAGAGCTGCTTGTACTCCGTAAATATGACGACTGTAGTTTCCCCTTGCTTTCAGCCATTCGCAGTATCAGCACAGCGAGGTCATTTTGGTTGATGCTGCAAGGCCAGATCAGACAATCATCCGGAATGTTGGCACTGCAGCTACGGCAAAGGCTACTGAGCCTCATCACGAACCACACGTTTGTCTGACGTCCTCAGATATGTTTTGTCGCATTTTTACTTACAGTATTGCTGTCTGTATCGTCGAGGCACGCAAAAAACATTACTTTGTCATGTTCTGTGATTAAGGAAAGCTAAATTACAAATGAGAGAAACTGCTATACACAATTACACCCACATGAACTTGGTACAAATTAACTCGTCGAAGTATGAGGTTTTTGGTACGTACTTCCGGGATTTCAAATAACAACTGCGCAAAAATTACAAGACTCGTGTCTAAGGCCCCTGGAGCGGACGAAAGTGCATCAGAATTACGGATAAGCTTGGGAGAGCCAGTCATGATGAAACTATTCCACTTGGGGTACAATATATATGAGAAAGGCGAAACACCGTCATATATAAAGACGATTGTAGCAATTCCAGTTCCAAAATAAGCAGATTCCGTCAGGTGTGAATAATACTGAGCTACACAGAAGTTATGTAAGTCATGGTTGCAAAATAATTACACGATTTATTTACAGAAGAATCTAAAAACTGGCGGAATACGACTTTGGGGAACATCTGCTTCGGTTCCAGAGAAATGTAAGAACATGCGAGTCAATACGGATCCTACCTCTTACCTCATAACATACGCTGCAAAGCAATTGTAGATTTAGACAAAGCTTTTCACAATATTTACTGGAGCAAAGTCTTTGAAATTTTGAAGGTATCAGGCATAAAACGCATGTAGTGAAAGGTTGTTTACAATCTGAAGAGAAATCAGTCCAGTTTCGCAACGATTTGTGGCACCGTTGTATCTTATCCCCATTATTCAGTCTGTACAGTAAGAAAGCAGTGAAGGGAACGAAGACAAGTTTGGAAAGGGAATTAAAGTTGACCGAGAAAAACTGAAAACTCTTGAGGTTTAACGTGACATAGTTATTCTGTCAAAGGTTACAAAGGGTTTCGATAAGCAGTTGAACGAAATGGGTAGGGTATTATATGATGAACATCAATAAAAGCAAAAAAGTGTAATGTAATACCGTCGAAATAAATCAGGTGAGACTAAGGGAATTTGACTGAGGAAATGAGAAACTTAAAGAGTAGATGAGTTTAGCTATTCTGGGAGCAAAATAACACATCATGGTAGAAAAGAATTTCTGAAAAAGAGAAATTTGTTAACACCGAATATAGATTTAAGTGTTGTGCAGTGTTTCCTGAAGGTACTCTCTGGAGTGTGACCTTGCACGGAAGCAATACGCGGACGACAAGCAGTTCAGATAAGACGAGAATAGAAGCTTTTCGAATGTGTCGTCGATTTGCTAATGGCGGGAAGAGTGTGTATGTGAGGAGATAGGGGGCAGAGGTAAAAACTGCAGAGATAGAGAAAGGCTCGATACAGAGAGCAGGTTGGAATGACTGAAGGACGCAGAGATGAAGAGGCTTGTACAGGATACACTATGTCAAAAAAGTCTCCATACCGAAGATCGCAACAAAATAACTAGTTCCGAACATTTCCAGGCCCATCTTCAGATGGTGCTCTAGACGTTAATTGGCTGTTTCATACCGTAATGCTGGCTGTTGGCTCTGTGAGAAGAGATTTTAATACTTTAATGTATCGCTCTGGGGATATGTATTCAAATATGTATTCTGTACTTACTGCAACAGTCTGGGCGTTTTTGAAATTAGTATCCGTCTAGCAGCTTCCTTTACGATTGCCAGTTGCTTACACGTTACTCACTGTCCACTGGATGTGAATACGTTGAGGTGACAAAAGTCGTGGAATACCTCTTAATGTCGTGTCGGACCGCATTTTTCCCGGCGTAGTGCAGCAACTCGGCGGGGCGTGGACTAAAAAAGTCGTTGGAAGTCCACTGCAGAAATATTGAGCCGTGCTGCCTCTATAGACGACCATAACTGCGAAAGTGTTGCCGGTGCAGGATTTTGTGCACGGACTGACCTCTCGATTACGTCGCATAAATTTTCGATGGGATTCATTTCGAGCGATCTCGGTGGCCAAATCATTCGATAGAATTTCTCACAATGTTCTTCAAACCAATCACGAACACCTGTGGCCCACTGGCGTGACATCGTTGTTTTGGAACATGGAGACTATGAATGGCTGCGAAGGGATTCCAAGTAGCCGAAAATAACCATTTAAAGTCAATTATGGGGTTAGTTGGGCCAGAGAACATAGTCGATTCCATGTAGACACTGTTCACATCATTATGGAGCCACCACCAGCTTGCACAGTGCCTTGTTGACAATTTGGGTCCGTCGCCCCGTGGGGCCTGCACCACACTCCAACCCTACCACCAGCTGTCACCAACTGAAGTCGGTACTCTTCTGACCAGGACACTGCTTTCGAGTCGTCTAGGTTCCAAGAGACATGGGCGCGATCCCAGGAGAGGCGCCGCAGGCGACGCACTCGCATCGACCGTCTACCGCCATACGCCGTTAACGCCAGGTATCGCTGCGCTGTCCTGGCGAATACGTTCGTGGTACGTCCCACATTGATTACTGCGGTCATGTCAAGCAGTGTTGCTTGTCTGATAGCACTGACAATGGCATTGTCCGTGGTGAGAAGGAATGCCTTTCCTGACGATCTCTGGAATGAAATTTCCCATGCGCCTAGGTCCCAGTACCATTCCGTGTCCAATGTCTGTAAGTTCCCGTCGCGAGGTCAAAATCACGCCGGAAAGAATTTCACACTAATCACGTGAGTACAAATGACGGCTTTACCAATGGCCTTCCCTTTTATAACTTGTTTATGCGATACTGCCGCCATCAATATATAGCATATCGCTATACCACACATTTTGTCACCTCTTTGTAGATAGATATACACCGACTATCACGAAACTTTGCCAACATCCAGCATGTGCTATACAGCTGGCGCTTGTTACAAAGATCTTCACAAGAAAATATAGCATACTTTGCTCAGAGACATTATTTGCTTTTTCGTTTGCATATATTACAGTCAATGTAGGGGCAAATACTTCAATCAGAAATGTCGGCAACATGAATGCCCAAGAATAAAATAAAGCTATAAAATTTCCAGCGAATATTACAGCTGTTTATATGTAAGTGAACTTAACAAAAAAAGAAAAAAAAACTCAAATAAACTGCTGTCTTACTTATATTTTTGCATTAACATAGGAGTATTACAGATATAATACTCTGTTTGTTTCAGCTAAATGACAATGTCATTAATTTATTTTAACAATAAAAGGCTTGGATATTTAAACCAATTTCTAACAGAAAATCACCTATAGCTTAGAATACTACGTTTAACTTTATCCCTACATCTTTCCGAACTCAAAGATATTGTAAATTTCATAGGAGTTCAGCCTCTGACTGTATTTAGTTCTTACTTTGTTTTAAAAAGGACAAATGCTGGAGTCTCAGCACGTGTTTTGCTCAGTTGTTTTCTAGAGCTTCTTCTGAATGGATGGACTAGAACATGTTGTTTTGTGCTAATATATTGATTGAGTTAAATTACATTGTCACGAATATCTACTTCAATGGATTCTTGATATTTATAATATTTTGGAAAGAATAGATTGTTATTCACCACATAGCGGAGATGTTGAGTCGCAGATAGACACAACAAAAAGACGTTAAACAAGCAAGCTACTGGCTAAAAAGGCGTTCTTCCGAATTAGACAACATATACACACAAACCCATGCAGACGCATGTCAGACACACATGACCACTGTCTCTGGCAGTGTGGCATCAGCAGCTGGAGACAGTGGTCATGTGTTGTGTTTCAGTTGCGTTTACAAATGGCTCTGAGCACTATGGGACTTAACTTTTGAGGTCATCAGTGCCCTAGAACTTAGAACTACTTAAACCTAAGGACACCACACAAATCCATACCCGAGGCAGGATTCGACCCTGCGCGGTTCCAGACTATATCGCTTAGAACCGCTCGGCCACTCCGGCCGGCTGCGTTAACATGTGTGTGTGTGTGTGTGTGTGTGTGTGTGTGTGTGTGTGTGTGCGCGCGCGCATGTCTCTCTGTATGTTGTCTAACTCATAAGAATGCCTTTTTGGCCGGAAACTTACTTGTCTGACAGCCTTTTTGTTGTGCCTATCTGCGACTCAGCAGCTCTGCTGTATGGTGAATAGCTATCTATTCTTTCCACAATACGTACTGTCATTATTCAGTCTTGGATTTTCCATTGTTTGACGTCTTATTATTTAATTTGTTCCCTGTCCTCGTCTATTTTTTTAAATGCCTTTCAACAAATAATCGTCGTCGGTCGTATTAATACGATGCTCCAATGGCTTGGCCGCCATTGTTCCAGACTTAACTGCATTTTCCAAAAACGAACCTACCTTGACTCATTAGCCAGGATACCAAGTCTGCTTTCAATTTTCGAACGTCATTTCACTACAAAGTCAATTCTGACGCAAATACTTTTATTTATCTTTTCATGTTCACGCAACATCGTGTTAAAGGTGGGCTGCCAACACAGGCTTTGCCGATTTTAATTCCTCTTCTCGTCATTATAATCATACTTTCTCTCTTTTGCTCATCTTATTTCTTTCAACCAAAATTTTAAAAAATAAGTCGAAATGTGTAGCCAATAAAATCTGTTGCGAAACTCTAGATCACCAACTGGAGACACTGTCTTGCCTTTCAGTGTTTCTTGCTGTTAAATTGTGTAAAATGGAATCCGAATAGATACGGTACAGTGCGATGAAATGTACCTTATTGCCATATACAAATAATGTACAGTAGACTCGGTATTCACACCGTTTAGACAATCTACAAGAGTACCGCCCTCATTGCGCTGGGCGAAACGAACACAGTAATGGTAACTACGTGCCGTCCTGAGCTTTCAGCCAATCAGGGACAGAGTCACTGTTGACGACACTGCCTGTGCGTGGGTTCTGCAGCCACAGCCAGCGGCTGAGGTGTCTCCCTCCTCACGCGCGATGCGTGCGAACCACGGCTCCCCCAGGCGACAAACAGCACACGGTCCGCGCGCTGCCTGCTAATCAACTTAGCCCTGGCCCAAAATGGATAAATTTTGCGCAAACGAAATTACACCGTGGCAGCTAGCGCGCCTAATTCGTTTATTTTTATTAATTCCAAACACCGCGCTTACGTGCATTGTTTACAATTCATTTGCAAATATAATTAATAAAGGAAGGTTTACAAGGTGTAGATCGTTATAAATCCATCACTACACAAATTTGCTTCGCAAAGAACGCTTAGCGAATTGTCCACGACAATCTTTCTTCCTCTTTTTTCCCAGATGTATTCACTTACTCTTGCTAGCAAATCTGAACATAAACGAGGACGTACTGAACAGTAATGCCTCCGAACTTTTTAATGCGAAAATTTTTGAAGCTGTTTAAATAACACAGAAGTTATTAACTTTCTACGTGTTTATTCTTCGTGGCCACATATTTGTTTCTCAACATAATCACTCTCGCGACGAACACACTTCTCCCAATGAGAGACCAGTTTGTTGACACTCCCATGTGGGGGCGAACTCTTCGAATTCGGAACTCGATTACACCGCGCTGATTCTTACACGCTACCAATTTATACGCTATAATTCGGAGCCCCTAGGTGCAGAGAGCTGCAAATACGTAGACGTGAAGAGTGAAGATGCAGAATGTTAATAACGTTTGCGCTAATTAAAAAGCTTTAAAAGTTTTTACATAAAATGTTCGGATGCATTACTTGTCAGCTCGCCCTCACAAAATCTTGACCTGGGTGGAACATACCACTGAACTGCTCAAACAATTCAGTTCAGCTAATTTGCTCGTTGTATAACTGCTAATCTTGGAAACAAATTAACGAGTCTATCAACACATTTTGCATATTTATACCCAGTAACTAATTAACTACATTAAATTTCCTACGGAAAGATCACGTTCATTTCATTTTTCCGCAGGACTCACAGTTTGCGATCGAGAGAATATGAAAATATCCTGCATGCATTTTGAACGTGCTGCAGATTGCTTAAGACCCATACATAGAGTCAGCTAATTCCATCGTAAGAGCGGTCAGGCGCAGTATCTCTGATGTTTTGGAATATATCCGCAATTTCGTTTTCACAGCGTGTATCTGGAGACACCCCAAACAAACACAGCTCATCGCGTCTTTCACGGGACGCTCATTCTGGACGGCAGGCGGTCATTTGTTTCCGGTTCCTGTGAGTACACTTGTTGACATCACAAAACGCGACAAACGGTGAAACTAATTGATGGGTTTGTTTCCAACATCGTCTCGCACCTTCTTCTGCCCGGTCGCCGCATGGAATCAGCAAGTCTTTGAAAGTCCCCTGCAGAAACATTGAGTCATGCTGCCTCTATAGCTGTCTATAACTGTGAGAGTGTAGACGTTGCAGGATTTTGTGATATGTAATGGCATCTCGATTACGTCCCATAAATTTTCGATGGGCTGTCTGGACGGCCAGATCATTCGCTCGAATTGTGCAGAATGCTCTACAAATCAATCACGCTGACGTGGCGCATTGTTATCAATAATAATTATGAAGTGCTCGAATGGCTGCAAATGGTCTTCAGATGGGCGGACATAACCATTTCCTGTCAATGATCTGTTCAGTTGGACCAGAAGATTCAGTCTTCACTTGCACGGCCCACACCGCTAAGGAGCCGTCGCCAGGTTGCACAGTGTCTCGGTTGACAACATTGGCCCGTGGCTGCGTGGCATCTGCGCCACACCAGAACCCTACCGTCAACTCTCGTCAACTGAAATCGGGAGTCATACGACCATCCCACGGTTTTCCAGTCGTCTAGGTTCCAGCCATACGGTCACGAGCCCAGCAGAGACGCTGCAGGCGATGTCGTGCTGTTAGCAGAAGCTCTCGCGTCGGTTGTCTGCTGCCAAAGTCCACTAGCTCCCAATTTGGCCCCACTCTCCTAACGGATACGTAGATACTACGTCGCACATTGATTTCTGCTATTACTTCACGCAGTGTTGCTTGTCTATTAGCATTGACAGCGCTACACAAACTGTGCTGCTGCCGGTCGTTAAGTAAAGGCCGTCAGCCAGTGCATCGTCCGTGGTGAGAGGTAATGACTGAAATGTGGTGTTCTCGCCACACTCTTGACACTGTGCATGTCGGAATATTGAATTTCCTAACGATTTCCAAAATGTAATGCCCCATGCGGCTACCTCCAATTACCGTACCGTGTTCGCCGCCTGTAAACTCCTGTCGCGCGACCATTATCACATCGGAAACTTTTCCACACGAAGCCCCTGAGTACAAATGCACTGTCCATTTATACCTTAAAAGTAATAAATTAATATAATGCATGTTCAATTGAACTAATTATGTACATTTTGGAACTAAATCCTTTCCAACCCGCAAAAATTGTAATATCACGTCTACACATATTGTTGACACCCATGAAGCAGATGGCTAAGTATGCGCAATATTTAACCGTATATGCGAGACATTGCCTTATATATACAAACGAAACTGAAAAATGATGATTTGAAGTGAATGTGAAAGTAATTAACTGGCAATTGTTTTTGAGTTCTTAGACAATACCATGATCCACTTTAGACTTCTGCTGTAGTCAATAACCTGGAAAAGTTCAAGAAGTTACGCTGTTTAATCAGTCTCCAGCTTAACTTTTTGAACAATCACTATGATATTGTTCCCTGAAATTTGCTTGATGTACATGACATGAAACTGATGAAGAAAAAAGTCATGACCACTCTAATACCAATATGGTGGAAGAATAAGAATAATGTTGTTCACTTCGCTGAAACGTATAACGGGCAATTCATCGTAGAAAAATCTATATCAGACGCTCTAAGGAAAAGGGAGAAAAGAAGTAGAAGTTAATGGACACATAATGGCAGTGTAACGAAGGGTTGATTTCATATTTGTATTGCAATAAAATCTTTGTTGCTCACTCAAATCTTATGTTTCCCTCCGTTCCAACTCCGCATGTTTTGAAAACGTGGAAATAAGCCGCTGCCTAACACAAAGAAATCACAAAACTATTTTTGCTCGTATTGTTGCCTCTTTCGTCAACATCTGCGTGAAATATAGACGTTCTTTAGGGCAACTTCCCTGTATAAAATCTTCTCGGTGTTCGGATCGATTCAAATGGAAATTGAAACTCGAGCTTTGGACGACTATCACCACCTTCGTCATCGAGAGATGAGAGCCAGGGGCGAAATGCGATTCAAGTTTGTCATTGGCCGTATGAGATCGCTTGACATTCAAGCTTCTGCTGTTCTATTGGCGGTGTGACGTCACTTGCTAGGCAGCATCTGTGTGCGTAAATACAGGAGATCGGCAATGTGGCGGCATGTTCGCATTCCCGCCCCCATCCTCACCACCAACCATCCCACCGCTATTGATGCGACGGCGAACGGGGATCATCCCCAGTATCACCTACCCCCCCCCCCATGAGTTACGGTTTTTGGGTGTACTTCTTTGAGACGTTCCATCTCAAGCGGCACCTCCAGACACGACCTAGCTTATAGCCTCCGCCTCTGCTCAGTTGTTACCGCACACGCCAATTCCTGCAGCTTCTCTTTCTACAGAGTCCCAGTAGTTTGCGTGGGAGAGGGTCTTCGCATCCTCAAAGTTCACTTTGTGTCTTTCCGTAAGGCTGTATTCCGCAATCGCTGATTTGTCAGAATTTCTGTACTTAATATGTGATCAGTCTTGTGTGCACTGGTCGGCTACGGTGCAGACTGTCTGCTCACAGTTTAAGAATGTGTTCAGGAGAAACGATTACAATTAGAGCCGCACAGGCTGGTAAGCGCTGGCGCAAACCCCGGCAGAAAACAAGGCCAGAGCATTCCTTCCATTCTGCGGAGCGACCTGAAGCAAGGTTGGGTGCGTATTACGCCAACATGGTAGTAGCCCACATGGCAGGCCGGGTAACAAGTTCTCGTCCCTAAGACTCTGTCCACCTGCTTCAGTAAACTGCTCGATGTCGGCCTCTTTCACTCTGCGTTGCTAGGTACTCAGTCAGCCAATGATAAGCAGCGTTGAATAATCGCGGATGAATACCTACCAAACAAAGGCTGCGTAACTCGACCTTCGAGACAGCACCTCTAAGTTCGTAAAAGTTCGAGCGTTCGGGATTCTAAAGAACTTGCTTGAAAATGTTTTAAAGTTCCACTAATTAGGTTTTATTGTCTCCAAAACATGTTGTAAATAGCTATCGAGTCCGTATTTAGTGCCTAACTAATATGCATGCAAGTTAATGACTTTTACACTACAAGTTCTCTACACGAAAGCAGCCAGATGTTCATCAGTCCGACCCGAATGCTCTGAACGCTCTGTACAGCCACAGAACCGAACCAAAGCTATTCGCTAGTTACTACATCCAGTCGTTCAGTGAGTTTATTAAAAGAGAAAAAGTGCTCTCCATAATGGCTTGTGATGTTCCGAAACATGCCACGCGACAAGAAAGTCCACACGCAAATAACTTACAAACAAAAGCACTTTAAAAAATCCTTACTTTCACTATAATGTTCAGAAATGCAATAGCTTTATAATTACAAAATTAGAACCGACAAAATGCAAGATTTCCTTTACCTTGGTACGAATTTGTGCAGTACAAAAAGATGCTTCACGAGCGACTCTTAGAGATGCAGAAGTGTAGAATAAAGTACAAATACTAATACTAAGAGCGGAATCCCCATTAGCTGATGATTTAGACAGCCAGTCACAAAAGCTCCAGTCCTCGAACACTCGTTGAAATTCCTAAGTCATCCAACAAAATTACAGGAAGCACTTCAGAAAAAAAATATTATTTACAATACCAAATTTAATTTTAATAAAACAAAGTATGAATTATCCTCAGAAATGGAATACTAATTAATTTAATGCCTAACTTCTCTTCCCGCTGCATTTATACAAAATCTTGCACACTGAGACATACCTACGTCACATGATTCATGGTTGCACAAGAGCTTTTCCACACTTCACGCGTGTCCTCCATGCGCTTCCGTACTCTCTCTACAACAGTTACATTGCAAAACGTAAGTAAACAATAATTTTTGGAAGTGATTACTATTAAGTCAGGAGCTATTATAATGAAAACAAAGAAAAGTCTAAAAATCAATTTTAATGAACTGATTGTTTTGAAACTTCCTGGCAGATTTAAACTGTGTGCCGGACCGAGACTCGAAAGCGGAACCTTTGCCTTTCGCGGGCAAAGATCCCGACTTCGAGTCTCGGTCCGGCACACAGTTTTAATATGCCAGGAAGTTTCATATCAGCGCACACGACACTGCAGAGTGAAAATCTCATTCTGGAAACATCCCCCAGGCTGTGGCTAAGCCATGTCTCCGCAATATCCTTTCTTTGAGGAGTGCTAGTTCTGCAAGGTTCGCAGGAGAGCTTCTATAAAGTTTGGAAGGTAGGAGACGAGGTACTGGCAGAAGTAAAGCTGTGAGGAGGGGGCGTGAGTCGGGCTTGGGTAGCTCAGTTGGTAGAGCACTTGCCCGCGAAAGTCAAAGGTCCCGAGTTCGAGTCTCGGTCCGACACACAGTTTTAATCTGCCAGGAAGTTTCATATCAGCGCACACTCCGCTGTAGAGTGAAAATTTCATTCTAGAAACTGATTGTCTTATTTATAGTGTCATCTGATATTATACGTGAATACATTACAGGCCTTAGCTCTGTTTTGTAACACCTCTAAAGTTATTGAGGGTTGTAAGTAAAAGTTTAAATCTCGAAAAGTATTGACGATATTGTACTGAGATTTTTACAGTATATTTGTATTGTCAATACAAGTCTGTATATGGAATATGAAACAGATTGAATAAATTTTAATGCCATACCTTTAGACTGATGGGGAGTGTGCGTGACAGATAGTACGCACGCAGTGGGCGAGCTCACGCTGCCCCATCGGCCACAGCGTTATCTGCGCTAACGTAGGGAAAAAAAAGAACGATCGCGTACTTCACCGTAAGGTGTAAGGGCTGGGAACAATTTGCTGCCATTATTGCGACCTCCGCGGAAAATTAAGGATTTGATACTTCTGGTGAAAGGTAGCCTGGATTGGAGAGTACTTCGTATGTGCCACGTGGATGGGAGGAACATTAAGTACGACAGGCGATCCGCACCGTAGCCGAGCGCTGCACCGAACACACGGCACATCACGTACACAAATCCTATGCAGTCAGCGACAGTGGGAATCAGCCGTACGGAAGGTCATCGCATCGACCAACGAGAATTCCGTGATAAAACAAGCGGCAGAAATTCGCATCTGAATTATCATTTTCCATAGAGACAGAAGTTATAAAGTCAAAGGTGCCTGTAGGTAAGCACCTGAGACGAATAACCAAACATCGTAACAATGAAAGCGTTATGTGATGCTGAGGTGGCCTCCATTTTCCTTCCCCCTCAATCGCAAGCCGACGGGGGAGAGGGGAAGAGGCACACCGCCACATTCCCGGTTTTCATGAGAGGCTCGCTTTCCAGGTAACGCCACACAGCAAATAGAAGTTAGAATTCCAAGCGACTCCACACGACCAATGGAAGGCTCGGACGCCACTATAAAGTAAGCAAACTTCACTCCCGACAGTCGTCTCATGATGAAGAAGATGGTGACAATCTTCTAAAGCTCGAGTTTTAACACCGATCTGACGCGGTGTTAACAGCTAGAAGGTTTTACGTGTATGTACAACCTTCTCTGTCTTAGACACATGTTTGCGGACTACAGCGAAAACTCGTAGCCAACGTTTCTCGAGGTGTCGGTCAATGGAAGGCGGAGCGCCTCCCTAGCCGAATGGCCGGTACGGTACCTCCGTAGCTCAGCGCGTTCAGTCAAGGGGTTGGCCACCGCCTGTGCAGGGTGAGGCAAAAGTCGCAGTGCACCAAAAACCCTGCAGGAATGGGGAAACCTAAATATTTCAGTAAGGTATGGGTGGTGTTGTCTACCTTTTACGTTATGAACATAGCCGCCACCCTGAAATCTCCCATATTGAATCTAAGTCGATTTTTTTTTTTTAATGGAAAAGGGGATCGTATGATATGTCAGATAACATCAGCATTTTATGACAAGTTCATTTCTGTTAGCGGATTCGAAGTAGCACTTATTGTTCAAAACTTCCTACACTTTTGTATTGTTGCAGGTAACTGAAGACGGTTTTCACCAAGGACGATAGAACTGAGATCATTTTGATGTCTGGAGAACGGAGTTTCCATCTCACAGGGGCAGATTGTAGCAGCCGCCACACAGGAAGACCAATTTCACACAACACTGTCAGGTGTTTAATTTGCAAATCCCGAGAAACTGGCTGACAAGGTATGGACTGGCCGTCCAAAAAGCGCTAGTGACGAGACAACCTTAACAATGGATTTGGCGTTCTTTATAAAAAAAACCCACATCGCGGCACACGACGTTTGTCAGGAGAATGTGGAACCAGCCAGTCATTGATCACACGAATTATTTATGCTTATTAATGGCATCCATTCAAGATTCATCTACTCCATTATCATTTTTACTGATGATGACCGAGGATGACCGAGACCGACGTACGCAATTTCGCACGTGGGCCTTAGGGCAAGTTCAACAACGTCCCTCTTTTGAACAAGGTATCTTGTTCAGTGATGAGGCAAACTTTTTTCTCTGATTTTGTCCATTATAAATGGTTTTTTTATAGCAAATTTTTTATCAGAGGTGGAGTCAACCGCCATAGCCATAGATTCTGAAGTGACTAAAATCCACAATGGATGGACCCTTCTGAGGTAGTTGGTGACGTAAAAGTTATGGTGTGGTGTGGAACATGGAGAACCTGTGTAGTTGGACCCAGTTTCATTGATCAGAACCTAAATGCTCAATGCTACCCGGAAATGCTGCAAGAAGTGGTGTCTGCCTTACTTCTGAATGAAGATGACAGCCCACCTTCCTACTTTCAACACGATGGGGTTCCACCACACTACGAAGCACCTGTTCGTCAGTGGTTAGATGGTCGATTTCCTGGTCACTGGTTTGGCCGACGTGGTTCTTGGAATGGTCACCTTGATCGTCTGATCTAACACCACTTTATCTCTGGCGTCATTTAAAGCATTGTATTTGTATTTGTAGAGAAAATAAGAAACAGACCCCAACGCGTTGCAGAAGCGCGTGCCAGGATTTCTGCAGAAATCCTTCTGCGGGGCATGACGTTTGGACATGGGACACCATGTTGAACACATTAAATGACTGTCGTTTATGGAAAACAGACTAGCCCGTAATTCCAACCAAAGAGTGTTGTAACTTCTGAACAATAACTGCTTCTTCGAATCTGTTTACAAGAATGAACTTGTCAGGAAATGCTGGGTTATTTGATATGTTACACGATCCCATATCCATTTAAAAATGACTTAGATTCAACATGGCCGATTTCAAGATGGTATCCATGATCGGCACATATCGTAAAAGGTAGACCACCTCACCCATACCTTACTGGACTATTCAGATTTCCCCATGCCTGCAGGGTTTTTGACGTACAAGGGTGTACTGCGATCTTTGGCTCACCCTGCAATAAGAATGACAAAACATAACGAAGAAAGAAATGGTTAGCAAAAAAATAGAAAAATGGATAGCGTGGCTTTCTTTGGTACGGAAACACCTGGGTTCGATTCCTGGAATTGCTCAATCTTTCTGTGAGGTACGAAGGTCTGATATGGGGTCCACACAGGCCTTGTGAGGTCAGATGAAGAGCTGCTTGAATAAAGAAGCAGCAGAACCATCAGGATTGATCTACTGGCAATAACGAGGTGGAGGGATTCGCCGCAAGCTGATCACACATCCCATGATCATAGCTCGCTCCTCGTACTGCCTCGTAAGCAGCAATTGGCCAGTCGGAACAGGCATATGGCCTAATCCCTGAATGATGTTTGCTTACTGCTGAAGGTTTCGCTGCGTGCCGTTAAGCAATATTTGGGTTCATGCAGCTGAGTAGCAGCTTAGCGACATTGTTCTAATCGAGGTCTACGGTTACTGCTGTCATCTTTTGGTTTGTATCACAATGGCATGCTACGAGACCAGTTGTGATTCCGACCTCGAGCTGTATCTGTATTGGTCAGTCGATGCGTTGTCATTGTATCAGTCTGAGTCCGTACACTACCGTGTGAGCAGAGGCGACGGACACACCAGTCTCATGTGCTAAATGCCACCACGATTTTCTCGGATTTCTTTCCAAGGCCGCTTGTAACATGTAACACTTCTCGGCTGAAGTCAGTCACATAGTTCGAGCAATGGGCCGCAGCAGTATGTGTGACGAACGCAGCTCTTGCCTGAACGGGGAGGGGGGCAGGGGTGGGGAACCGACGTGTACTTGCTAAAGAATGTTATATATTGCTCACGAATATTAGCTGCGATTTCGAGCAACCGATTAGCTACCATCGCTTGTTTCTTGTACCCGGGGATGGTGCGCTAGCAGAGAACATTTATGGCATCTTTTCCTGACCATGCCCCAGTGACTATCCTGTGGCTATTCTCTACACAAAAGTCGGTATCGGAGGGAAGGATGTTTCCTCCATCCTTGCAGCGATAGACCGGACTTCCTATAACCCGCCTTAAAGGATTGTGGAGGAGACTTCAGAGGATGGCTTAGTAGTGAATAACTTTCCTAAGATGACAGCTGTTTCCAGGCGCCTGATGGGAAACACACCTTTGAACAGCCCTGGCCGCAGGCAATGTTTTCTAGGCAGTAATCAGTTCCAGTGGGGAACGACCAATGACACTGTTGGCATGGAACTAATGATTGTTATTGGCCAAGGGGTGAGAATGTTAAATAATTTCGTGGAGCCGATTGCATCTCACGAAGTCGAGCAGTCGGCGTGGAGCCCTCCTGGGGTGAGTAGGTGTGCGCCGTCTGTATCAGAGGCAGTGTTTCTGTGGCCGTGGAGAAGGAGCAACCAAACAACGTCCTGCAGCGCGGAACACTGAACTGTGCTGCCCTGTCCGGGCATGGATTGCGAATGCAGTCATCCCGGCTCTCTAGGTGGGTGTTGCCTTTCAGCGAGTCTGCAGGTGTTCAGTACGCAGACACCTCGTATCACGCTGTGGAGCCAAGTACCCAGCTGCACCGTGGTGTTAAGTCGATGAGTCGAATTTGGCAAGGTTTTTATTGAAGGCAGTGATGCGTATTCGTCTCCGTTAGTATCTCGTAGTGATGTTCCTATATGGACTCTCAACCATAGTCCTGTTTCGTTGGGGCGGAGATTATTGGTAGAAGTTGTCAGGAGGCGATGTGATGTACACATTACAGCACAATGGTCGGATCTCGGAATTTTTCTCATAGTGCTTGCACAGGTACGAGGCTTTTAATCATTGATTTCGGAGCTGATTTATTTTGCTTTTGTTTCATTTAATGTTACATTGCTGTGCTTCTGTAAATGTGTGTGATTGAATCGATAACATAAAATTGTATACTGCTTTCTTTATACAAACTTTGATGTCATGGTTTGGTTCTATGCTGTGTAGCATATCTTTCATTTAAACTATTTGTCCAATTTGGAGGGAACAAAACGTACCGTATATAATTGTAATTTTGTGTGAATAATTTTTTGTAGAGATGTCAATATGTGTAAATGTTTTGTTTTATTTAATGAATTTGGTTGCTGTTATGTAAACTGCTGATCCTCACTTAGGATTCTTAGTTATTCTGTATGTAAAAGTTGTTGTGGTGCCCCTCGGGAACGGAACTATGTAGCGCGCGCAAATTGTGGTTGGCCTAGGTGGAAAAGGTGGAACTGCTAGTCAGTCGGGGACGAGCCAGCAGTCGGGGACGAGCTACCAAACTGTGCACTGTCATGTAAATGTTGCATATCGTGCTGGTTCCGAGAGAGGCTTTTCCTGCCGCTTTCCAATGCCTCGGATGGATGGATAAATAGCTGGAACTATTCTGGAATTTGTATCTGTCGTCGCCACCAAGAAATGACAGAGTCCAGCAGTTCTGTCTGCGAATCCACGCACCAACATGCAGTTGCCACCACGTTGCGCAATCACTGTAATGTAATACTATAATGATGTACAGTGAAGGATCAGCGTAATGGATGTGTTATTGTGCTCAAATATAAGGTAATTTATATCTGAATTTATGTACCTACCTTGATTTTTCTCCTCATCATAACACCTCTCAGGTTCCTCTCCGTTTGAACTACAGTGATTCCCGAGTGTCCTTACTGAAAGAAATTAAAGCCTAGAGTTTTGCTAATTGATGCCTCTTGAACTTAGTAAAAAGAAAGTTAATGTGGCAAGAGAGTGAGTTAAAGTAAAT
Organism: Schistocerca nitens; assembly: GCF_023898315.1. Classification (NCBI taxonomy): domain Eukaryota; kingdom Metazoa; phylum Arthropoda; class Insecta; order Orthoptera; family Acrididae; genus Schistocerca; species Schistocerca nitens. Next base: position 3,669,884 of record NW_026045897.1, read on the forward strand.
GTTGTTAGCTGAAAATAATTTTCCAAGTAAAACTGCTTATTAATGTGTTGTTGCCAACTTCAAATTAAAATTTCTCAAGACTGAGGCTTATAAAGTTTTTCTTGGTAAATGATCACATTGCTGTCTGTAGTAAATTCAAAAAGGTGAGTCAGTTTCTTGCAATTTTGCCAACATTGTGTTTCATTGTAGTAAAAGTGGAAGACTGCAGTTGTGAAACGTTATATACTCATGTTTGTCAAGTGTATGTTTCTCTTGTGTATAGGAAGTTGTAACACGCCCTTTTATTTATCCGCTCGTTCGGGATCTGAATAGCAGCCCAAAATTAGATAATTGATTAATGTGACCGTGTACCTAATGGGCTGGCAATCGGATTGGACTGCTCAGGGGATGTTACATTCCGTATTGTCCTTCGCAATTATGGTAATACGTACTGTTTGGTGGTAAGAAGGACACAACACAGTTTCACAAACAAGATCTATATTCTTAGCACAAGCACAAAATAAGGAGACAGCCACTGCCTTCGTCAATACACTGTTAATGTCGGCTAATCTCAGCACAGGTGTCTCTAGTTAATCTTAATCGTCACACGCAACATCCAATCACTGTAATCCAAGTAATGCCGGCGCGGTAGACGCGGAAGTTCAATATCGGCACTTAATATCACTGAAATCACTCTATAATTAAACTTTCTCACTTTCTCGTATAATACTAACACAAAGGGGTTAAACCGCGGCGATGGCCACTCCCTTTGTCGATAATTTACAGTAATTCAACTACTGGCTTCTGCACAGCTCTGCCCGCCTCGCGGGATCCTACCACACCCTTACTTCAGCACATCTCCACTCTAACTGCCGCCCAGTTCTTACCGCCTCGCGGGAATCTACTCAAGCAGCACTCGGCACTCCGGTGAACCCCCTCTAGCTCTCGCGCCCTGCACACACTAATCGATAGTTACCCTGTCAACCTGTGTGAGTGCAAACTTAGTAGTAAGGGCCTGCGGACCCCTTACAAAGTGCATATTAATAACATAACAGGATCCACAGTTTGTCTATTGTATTAATGCTGGGTAATTAGTAACGAGAAGACCAATGATTATAAAAAAACTATAATTTCTTTAAAGCCTGAAAGTAATAGGGTGTTTCGGTATCTCTTATAATTTTTGCAAATAGTTTCTGCTGCTCTAACTGTTAGTTTCAATCTTACCGTAAACATATGTATGTGTTAGAGTTCATTGCACTCGCGTGTGACAAAGTGTAGGTTGCGTTTATTCGTTAAAATTACTAATAACTATTTTCTTGAACGAGAATGTTAATCATTCTCTTGCCTAGTTAGGCTGGCGACCGTTTTCTTTATCAGTTGAACAGTAGAGATAGGCAAAATTTTGTTTGTTACTGTTCAAACATTTACGTAATTCTGACTTTCACTTCCGATAAGCCACCTCCGTTAGGTACAATACGGTCAACATAATAAAATTCCTCTCAGAGGGTAACACTGCTCAGATGCGTTATACCATAATTACTATAACAAAATAATCCTGTTTTGCAAACTGCCTCCAGCAGCAGTAGCAGACACGGAGTGTTATACGTGGCGCCGCGTGACTGGACGTTGTTCAATTTGCACTGACAAGCGGGAAAAAATTATAAATAGTTAGCATTTTACAAACATATAGTGAACATAAAACGTCCAGCGACATGAACCTGTACATTATTTGACAGAACGGATAGTGAAAGTTCAGCATAAATTGAAAATTAAAGGTATCAATACTTAATAGCAACTAAAATGGACAGGAAACTAGAAATAAATCTAGACACACGAGATCAGAATGCAATCGAGAGCAGTTCAGGCAGCACACCAACAGATGGCATTACGCGCGAGTTAAATTACGTATGGTACCACGCTGATGTCAAACAGATAGAAGCTATGAATGTCGCTCGTACTAAGCAAGACAATATAAGCTATGTTGTGGAAGACAGTGGCTATGTTAATGAATCGCGGGATATGTTCGAATTACCAGATACTGAGAAGGAAGTAGGAGTCATACCCGAAAATGTGGTAGAAGCCAAAAGAGAAAAGACACCAGATCTGACGGATTTACTGAGAATACTGTCTGCGCAATTTGCAGCGCAAAATGACAATATAAATGACAATATTAAAGCACAAATTACAGCACACAGTGACAATATTAATGCACAAATCGTAGCACTGGGGCAACAAAATGCAGCACAAAGTAAACAAATCGAAATGCAGGGTACCAGACTTAGCAAACAAATTGAAGAAGTCAACTCAAGGGTAGGAACAGTGAGTAATGAAATCAAAAGTATTAAAAGCGAAATTACTGTCATCAATGGCAATATTGCCAATGTACAAGGACAAATTGATGACATTAATGAAAGATTTGATACTGAAGTAATTAAAATTCAAGATCAAATAGAACCCTTAGTCTGTACTAAAGTGGATGAAAAGGTATTCGGTATTAAATCCGAAATACAAACAGAATGTAACGTGGAATTTGCACAGATTAAACAATCTGTAGCAGAAACAAGTAGAGAATTAACCAAACAGATTGTTACTTGCGAAAACAAGTGTGAACATAACACTTCACAAATCCAAGGCAAAATGTATGACTTGGAAAGAAAAATACAAACCGGACCTACACATTTTACTGAAAAAATGCCTTTCAGTAAAATATTAGAGGGCGAAGAAAAATTCGACCCTGCAAAGAGACATAACGGTTGGCACCCCCTTGATTTTGTAAAGAATTGCGAAAGAAATTTTCCTGAATATTTGACTGACCAGGAAAAAATCAATGTTGTGATCAGTGCACTAACGGGAGAAGCAAAAAGGTGGGGGTTGAATCTGGATACAAACCAGATGTCTTTTGAAAATTTTAAGCAAAAATTTATTGACGAATACTGGTCAGAACAAAAACAAGATCAGTTGTGGCGTGAGTTTCTAATGGCCACAAGTTGTATGACATCAGGGGTAGACAAACCATGAACGAGTTTTGCGAATCGTGGTATAGAAAACTGATACACTTAAAAGCAAGAAGGACTGAAGCCGAGATCGTTTGGGTTCTTTGGCAGAAACTGCCTGAGGATTCTAAACGGTATGTTGGGAGTACCGAGGATGAAGATCACTGGCGAAGAAATCGCGAATCTCGTCCCCACAATAACAACAATTATTTGCGAGAAAGTAATGACCAAAATGAACGACCTGAAAACTAAAGATATCGTGTAAACACGATTCAAAGAGGTCGTGCGAGAGGTAGAGGAAATTTTACGACACGCAGGAGAGGATACATGGCACGGAATTTCCAAACTAGAGACGAAATGGAAAACTGAAAACCGCGTGTGTTACGGACCGGATTCACGCGGAAACTGGTTTTGGGTCCAAAGAAAAGATGTCAATTAATAGATTCGAGAAGGAAAGATGTAAACTACGGGGCAGGAAGGTTAAGGACGCGCCTATGGAAGACGGGCGCGGAGTGATACATAGTCGCGTTCCCAGTGCGAAGTCACGTGACCGTTTGCGCTCGGGGCAGCGCTTGCCGGAGCAACACACATTGCACTTGGCAGCACACACAAATGGCAGACGTCAGAACAAGATGGCTGCCGGAGAGAGAAACAGAAGAGGCGGGATCGGACACTTCCGTTGGCCGGTTTCAATAGTAGATGAATGTAAAAATGGAAATAAAGTTAATATGTCATATGGTAAGGATAACTCAGTATCGGAATCGTGCGAAAAGACTTTATTAAAGAATGAAAGTGAGCCAGAAAAGGCGAGTGAAAAGGGGAATATTTGTACTATTAATGATGTGTATGAGGTAAAAGACGTAGATGTGGGGGAGGTTATGATGAATAAAGAGGAGAGGAAGGTAGAATATGCCACGCAAAAGACGTGTGCACAATTAATAATAGGTGAAAATGATGTAGAGGTGGACGTTAGTAAACATGACATTATAAGCAGTGCAGGTGAAGTTATTGTTGATGGAAAGGTGTTTAATGATTTTAATGCAGAAGGGCCTAGTAGGAATTTCGCACGATTGCCTGAAACTGATAGTAAGGAAGAAAATGAAATGAAGGTTATCGAAGTATATGACGATTATGCTAAGTATGAAGTTAAGACTGAAATCGTTCAAAGTGTTACAACAGAAGTGCCTGAGTCTCCAAACGATGTGCAGTGTGTAGAAAATGAATCGAAAAACGAAGTGACTGAAAGATCTAGTGATAATCTGCTCCACTGTCTAAAAGTGGCTTTCCTGCTCGAATCTGATGACGAAAATGAAATCAGTGACAGTTCAGATGATGAAGGGCATATGGATACAGATACGAATGAATATACTAACTATACCTATTGTCCAAAAGTCGAGTACTTAAGTGAATCTGATGGTGAGGAAGAGAGTAGTGATGACTCCAGTGAAGATGAATTTTCAGGTGTAAACGAAAGTGAATATACTTTTACTGACAGAGGGTACGAAAAAATTAGTGACATTTTACCAAAGCAAGATACAGAAAGTGAAACTGGGCCAAAACCGAAGAAATTATTCAGTAATGTAACACAAGGGCATAATTTGCAGGAACCTCCAGATGATACTATACTGGAGCAAGCCTTAACCAATATTTTGAATGGGTGTGAATTACAGGAACAAAAAGAACCACCTGATAAAGTAATAGCAGAACAGGAAATGTTGTACCTTTGAAATTCCAAAACCTAAAAAGCCACCTGATGAAACAAAACGTTGGCAAGATCTGAATAGCTTAGTGAAAGATGTAGAAAACAGGAGGCCTAAAAAACCACCAGATTTAAGTAACTGTTTTATGAACCATAAAAGACTGCCTTGTTAATAAAGAGACTGGGGGCAGGATGTATGTATATATATATTGTTAAAGTAATGCATGTCTTTATTATTATTGTATCTGAGTGTTACCTGAAGGTGAATTATTGTTTTGTTGATCCTGAGACCTGGGGGAGGTTGCTTATTTATTGTACTCTATGACTTTGCTTACGAGCTGTTTATTTTCAATTGAATACTTATTGTTGCCGGCCTAATTATGAAATAGGGCCATATAGTGTGACAAACCTGAAAACTTTATGAATATTGATGCTTATGGTAACTTAATGAAAGTGCAAAGAACTCCACAAGATAATAATTTATTTCTAATATACTTAAAGATCAGAAAGGGCTTATGTTTGCACTATGCTGTTCACATAAAGGTACATGTCCTCAGATGAGGGTTGTTAAGCCTCAGGGGACATGCATTCTTTGCATTGTCAGGTGCCTGACGAGCACCAGGGACCCGAGTCGTTGTCAGCACTACTTCCATTTCTTTTCGTGCTGCCAACCTTCCTCTTCATCATTCAGAACTTTTACTATCTCCTTTCCTTCTTCTCTATCAGAGTAAACTGAAAAGTGTGGAAATAATGTAAGATACTGTTTATTGTTTGTGGACAAGTAAATGAATAATTAAATTGGGTATACTATAAAATGACCAAGAATAATGAAAGTATAGTGAGTATTGTAAAAGAAAAAATGTAATGGAAAAGTAATTGAAAAGAGAAGTATAGATGAGAAAAGGTAAAAATACCGAAGACAAGGTAAATGAATACTATAATATGACTAAATGTAAATGTTTTTAAAAATAGGGATAAATATGATGTTGAAAAACTTTGTGTGTGAAAAAGCAATGGTAAAGGAATAGTAAGAAATTCTTAATCCAGACTTGATCCCAAGTATGACATTTAAATTTTTCTTGATTAATGTATATGTTACCTGATGTTGTCATTTGAAAAGAAATGGTTTTGTTGCCAGTGTCTAATTACTATTTTGAAGTTACAGGTTTCATGTTTTATACCATTAATGCAATTTGTACCAAAAGTGTGACATAATGATGAAAAACTTGGAGATGATGATAATAAACTGCTCAAAAATATGTTGTTGGGCAGCAAAACAAGACAAAAGAATAGAAATGATGTGGTCCTGAAGTTGAGGACTACCATATATGCTATGTGAGCAGTAGCCGAAGGACTTGCCATAGTGGGGCAAGGAATTAAGTGGTTACAAACTGCCAAACCTAGAGGATTGGGCAGTGTGTCACTTTAAAAAATGTGTATTTTTTTGTGTTCTTAATCTAAATTGTGTTTTTGTGCCTAAATGTTTATATACAAATGCTGCCAAACCAATAATGGGCAGAATGTGTAACATGGACTGCTTATGCTGAGGCAAGCAGTGAAGTAAGTTAGGTTTTTTGGTCAATGTGTTTTCAACTGACTATTCTTGTTGAAGTCAGTGAAAAGGTATTATAAAATATATATGCATTCTTATTCAAATGGATGTAGATGTTTTGTTTTTGACTGCCTTGTTTTAAAAATACAGCAGTGATGATTAAAGATAGGGTCTGAATAGGTTAATGTGTTTATGTGCAACAAACATTTTGGACTGCTATTAATGAAGAGCAGCTTTAAAGTTAATTGTTTTGAGAAAACCTTGAAAAGTTGCTTTTGTATTTAAAGAGTCAGTTGGAAAAAGTTCTCATAGCTGTTTTGTGTAAATATTAGTACATAAGTGGATGCAAACTGAATTTTTCAATATTTCATTAATTGCTGAACCTTGCAAAATGTACTATGATCATTAACATGCTTGTGTGTCTGAAAATTTACATTCCTTTAAAAATATTGAAAGACAAATCTCTGGAATGTAGAGTTAAAATGTTCTGTGCTGTTGTCTATGGGTTTATTATTATTATTTGTGCTGTTGTCTATGTGTTTATTATTATTACTATTTTTATTTAAGGATATACCTATTCTAATAATGTGTAGATTATTTTGTGTACTGTTTGTCTTTTATTTGAACTGTATGTGTGTGAAATGAACATGCTTAAAGGTATCCTGTGTAATGATGAAAATTAATTTCCTTAAACCAGTCTGTGGATGAAAATTACTTTAAATGCTTTACTTTGAAAATGTTTTTGGAAGAAGTGTATGAATCTCCTTAGTGTATATACTTATATTTGTAATATGTGTATTTTTTTTGGTCCCAACTGAAGTTGGATGGTATAATTTTTTCTGTAGCCAACACGACTTAGGTGTTATAGATGTTTCCTTGATGTGTCCCTTACGGGAACTTCAACGAAACATGAGGCATGTGTAGCACCATAGCTCTAATGCTGTACTGATTTATTTTGCTTTTGTTTCATTTAATGTTACATTGCTGTGCTTCTGTAAATGTGTGTGATTGAATCGATAACATAAAATTGTATACTGCTTTCTTTATACAAACTTTGATGTCATGGTTTGGTTCTATGCTGTGTAGCATATCTTTCATTTAAACTATTTGTCCAATTTGGAGGGAACAAAACGTACCGTATATAATTGTAATTTTGTGTGAATAATTTTTTGTAGAGATGTCAATATGTGTAAATGTTTTGTTTTATTTAATGAATTTGGTTGCTGTTATGTAAACTGCTGATCCTCACTTAGGATTCTTAGTTATTCTGTACGTAAAAGTTGTTGTGGTGCCCCTCGGGAACGGAACTGTGTAGCGCGCGCAAATTGTGGTTGGCCTAGGTGGAAAAGGTGGAACTGCTAGTCAGTCGGGGACGAGCCAGCAGTCGGGGACGAGCTACCAAACTGTGCACTGTCATGTAAATGTTGCATATCGTGCTGGTTCCGAGAGAGGCTTTTCCTGCCGCTTTCCAATGCCTCGGATGGATGGATAAATAGCTGGAACTATTCTGGAATTTGTATCTGTCGTCGCCACCAAGAAATGACAGAGTCCAGCAGTTCTGTCTGCGAATCCACGCACCAACATGCAGTTGCCACCACGTTGCGCAATCACTGTAATGTAATACTATAATGATGTACAGTGAAGGATCAGCTTAATGGATGTGTTATTGTGCTCAAATATAAGGTAATTTATATCTGAATTTATGTACCTACCTTGATTTTTCTCCTCATCATAACACCTCTCAGGTTCCTCTCCGTTTGAACTAAAGTGATTTCCGAGTGTCCTTACTGAAAGAAATTAAAGCCTAGAGTTTTGCTAATTGATGCCTCTTGAACTTAGTAAAAAGAAAGTTAATGTGGCAAGAGAGTGAGTTAAAGTAAATGTTGTTAGCTGAAAATAATTTTCCAAGTAAAACTGCTTATTAATGTGTTGTTGCCAACTTCAAATTAAAATTTCTCAAGACTGAGGCTTATAAAGTTTTGCTTAGTAAATGATCACATTGCTGTCTGTAGTAAATTCAAAAAGGTGAGTCAGTTTCTTGCAATTTTGCCAACATTGTGTTTCATTGTAGTAAAAGTGGAAGACTACAGTTGTGAAACGTTATATACTCATGTTTGTCAAGTGTATGTTTCTCTTGTGTATAGGAAGTGCATATTAATAACATAACAGGATCCACAGTTTGTCTATTGTATTAGTAACGAGAAGACCAATGATTATAAAAAAACTATAATTTCTTTAAAGCCTGAAAGTAATAGGGTGTTTCGGTATCTCTTATAATTTTTGCAAATAGTTTCTGCTGCTCTAACTGTTAGTTTCAATCTTACCGTAAACATATGTATGTGTTAGAGTTCATTGCACTCGCGTGTGACAAAGTGTAGGCTGCGTTTATTCGTTAAAATTACTAATAACTATTTCCTTGAACGAGAATGTTACTCATTCTCTTGCCTAGTTAGGCTGGCGACCGTTTTCTTTATCAGTTGAACAGTAGAGATAGGCAAAATTTTGTTTGTTACTGTTCAAACATTTACGTAATTCTGACTTTCACTTCCGATAAGCCACCTCCGTTAGGTACAATACGGTCAACATAATAAAATTCCTCTCAGAGGGTAACACTGCTCAGATGCGTTATACCATAATTACTATAACAAAATAATCCTGTTTTGCAAACTGCCTCCAGCTTCGAGGTTATGGTATAGCAGCAGTAGCAGACAGGGAGTGTTATACTGACAACGGAACTGTACAGTCCGACAGGTCGAAACTTGCCCTGAAATTGTTTATACATGGAGAATATACCGAAAGAAACACAATGCAAAAAGTCTAGCTGCTGAGACGCACTGCAAGTATCTATTTAAAATTCTTGAAATTTGCCAAATCGATAGATCGATAGGCGGCTCGCGAAGTGTACACCCCTGCCATACCTGTAGCAGACAGCTCATAGCAACACGGCGGACACGATCCATGTTTGACGGCACATCGCTAAGCAGATAACGCGGCAGAATCTAAACGTGATTTGTAAAGCGAATTTCGGCTTCCGTTGAAAGTTTCTCTGACACAGTTTCACAGTTAATATTCGCTGGAAATTGAAGCTCCTTCAACATCCTTAAGAATTAGCAGTTGGGTTTGTGGTATCACTAAGTGTTAATAAGGAGGTAAAACGATATTAATTTCTTTGTGATTTCTACACACATGTTAGCGAATAGCATCTATCTTTCTGCGGTTTCCAGAGTTTCACAGTAATGTGGATTCAGTTAATATTTTCAACTTTGCAAAAATGAAATACGAAGAACATGGCATGCAGTCGAAACCGTCAACTTCTCCTGAAGACTTAAATATGTGCTATTATAGTTAATTTCTAGGGCATCCATTCCAGTGATGTCAACATGTCATTAGAAATTGTGTAAACATTACAACAAACATGAAATAACTCAGGTGCTGCGATAAATTATGGTTTGAACGATGATTGTTGTGCTATTTAAAGTGCACAACAGAAACGGAATACCTTCCAAGCCCAAAGAAGACACGCACAGTAATACTTTTCAGTGAGGAATAAGAAACTGTAAATTCTTTGGTTAAACGAATAAGGAAGAACAAGCTTAAATTTAAGCAGTGTGCAAAACCAGTTTCGTTTCGTCAGATCTAAACATGAATTGCGTAAATGGGAATATGGTTCACACGAAGTGTGAAATATGCGGTAAAACGAAACTCTTAACAAGGTGAATCAAAAACTGTTCTAAAGGCTTGGAACTGCCCGTCAGAGTCAAGGAGATCTGCGAGGCTGGGCGCTCCGACTTGCAACAGAGATAAACATTACCGGTTTCCGGATTGCTTCGACCTGCTGAAAGAGGTTCTGGAGTTCATGCGGACAAAGGAATCACAACTTTAAGCGTTTTACCTCAAGTAGACGTGTAGAGGACATTTCATTACTAGGTAATGTTATAGAGAAATTCATAGCTCACGTGAAGACGAGCTAAAAGCCTATCAGTCAGGTTTCCTGCAAACAGTACTTAGTCATTTCAACCGAAAAAAAATACACAGTCATTTCTGCAGTCGATATTGTGCATATTCGTACACAACAATACCAGTGATACATACCAGCGGATTACTGTTTCCGCATCTTTATCTCTGCCTTCAGGGACATCAAGGCAAATCAGAGCCAAAAATATAAGAAAAGAGCTGCTTAGTGCCAAAATTCTTGTAATCGACGTAGCAAAACCTGGAAAAATGGAAGAGAATAATTTTCATTGTTCTGTCCCAAACATCTTCCTAGCATTTACAGAAAACACTTCATTGCTTATGTTTGCTCTCGGCCTGGACATAACGACACCCCTTTACGAGGACGATGATAAGACTGTTAGCACTCCTCATCCTCTCGATAATAAATAACAGTTTAAAGGATTGTCCGGAAAATTGTCGGACAGTAAAATTTCTGATAGCTCTTTGTCATTCCAGGTTAATCAGTGGAACAGTCAATTAAGCATTGCCGCTTTGCATCACACAGTTTACGAATTTGATCAAGTATTCCTGGTAGGTAGCGCAATATGTACAACGTAGGACACGACTATTCCCTTCCTATTCTGTATGATTCAATAAGTAATTTCTGTGAAGAGCCTGAACATGTTAATTTTTGAAACTTCCTGGCAGATTAAAATTTTATGTCGGACCGAGACTCGAACTCGGGACCTTTGCCTTTCGCGGGCAAGTGCCCTACCATCCAAGCTACCAATCACGACTCACGACCCCCCTTCAATTGTTAATTTTTGTTTTACCAAGTATGTCTGGTGTAGGGATAATGTTTGTTTCGTCATTTAGTAAACACTCTACTTTTTTACGACGACTACGCAGAATAAACTTGGAACTGTTCTATTATTAGGAAATTATAATAAGAATTCTGTTACAAGATGTGTTGTAAAATATTTAATGTCAATAAATTACAATCCCGATTGATGTAAGTTCTTTGTAATTATGCATCATTCATCATATATCACAGAGTGCCTCGATGTTCTTTCCTCCGCTAGTTACGTGTGCAACAACTGCATCTACAACAGTTTAGCTGACGAAATGAACTGCAAGCTATTCAAAAAACATTAGATGTGCTTAAAATTCAGGTGTGTGCGCTTTGGAATTCGCGCTAGGCAGCGCTACGTTCTCCTGTCACAGCAGCGTCCGATTATTTGCCTATTCGCGCGCTAGGGCTGCACAAACCGGTGTAAAAACGCTTTTTCATGAGGCAAAAAAGGAATAACTTCTATCATTTTTTAAATTACTTGCAGTGCGTCTCAGCAGCTAAAATTTTAACAGTGCATATCTTTTGACGCATTCTTCCCGTGTGAAACGTTTCAAGATGGGTTTCGAGATATCGGATTGGAACATTCCCTTATGAGATGACAGGAAGGCCACTATCAGAGTATTAACCAGCTTCATGCTTCCCCACCCCCTAGAGTACTGTGGGTTTCGACATGTCTGACTGAACCATTTGCTTGTGAGATGCTAACAGCGTCACAATCAGGAAATGGAACCAGCTTCAGGCTGCCCTACCCCCCTAGTGTAATGTCAGTCCACACCCCACGGCGGGCAGTGTTCCACACTGAACTCGTGCAGGCTGGTACGGCAAGATGGTGGTCTGCAGCAGAGTCAACGCTTTCTACTGGAACGAGAGTGCAAAGAGAGACGTAAGTCTAACAAGGGTTCCAGTCGTCTGGACTATGAACACCCTACAGTACCAGCGCCAGGATCCAAACGACTTAGAAAGACTCTGTGTGTCCTAAACAGGGCATACCAAAGACAGAGCTGCCCTGTACAGGTAGGACATCGTCGGCAGACCTGAATGCGACTGCGGAGCAAACAGTGGGCCACTTTGCCCTTGTAACGTGCCCTTTTATTTATCCGCTCGTTCGGGATCTGAATAGCAGCCCAAAATTAGATAATTAATTCATGTGACCGTGTACCTAATGGGCTGGCAATCGGATTGGACTGCTCAGGGGATGTTACATTCCGTATTGTCCTTCGCAAATATGGTAATACGTACTGTTTGGTGGTAAGAAGGACACAACACAGTTTCACAAACAAGATCTATATTCTTAGCAAAAGCACAAAATAAGGAGACAGCCACTGCCTTCGTCAATACACTGTAAATGACGGCTAATCTCAGCACAGGTTTCTTTAGTTATTCTTAATCGTCACACGCAACATCCAATCACTGTAATCCAAGTAATGCCGGCGCGGTAGACGCGGGAGTTCAATAGCGGCACTTCATATCACTGAAATCACTCTGTAATTAAACTTTCTCACTTTCCCGTATAATACTAACACAAAAGGGGTTAAACCACGGCGATGGCCACTCCCTTTTGCCGGTAATTTGCCTTAATTCAACTGCTGGCTTCTGCACAGCTCTGCCCGCCTCGCGGGAACCTACCACACCCTTACTCGGCACTCTCCACACTCTAACTCTTACTAACTGCTCTCCGCCCAGTTCTTCCCGCCTCGCGGGAATCTACCCAAGCAGCACTCGGCACTCCGGTGAATCCCCTCTAGCTCTCGGGACCTGCACACACACTACTCGATAGTTGCCCTGTTGACCTGTGCGAGCGCAAACTTAGTAGTAAGGGCCTGCGGACCCCTTACATCCCCGCCCTCAAAAACTTCTTTTGAACCGCAGGTGAAAAAGAATCGGCAAGGGATTTAAAACATGGCTACATTTAAACAGTACATACAATACAAATAATTAATGAATTTACCATTTTTCGAAATGATCCTGGACTCCGGTAGTGGGCTGCCTCCACAATAACTTCTACAAAAGTTTATTACATCACATAAATGGCATTGTTCAAAATTACAATTTTTCATCTCAACCAGCAATAGTCCTCTCCAATCCAATCTCAAAATGACAACACACACAGCATATATACTCAAAAATTATTACCTAAACACAGACCATATGAATTATTACTATCGTTTAGCTATTACAGGTTTTATATTCATCTTTAGATAATCTTTAACATGAAATATGCAACTCTAATTGTAATATATCACAAAACACAATGTAAATAAACACTTCCCTTTTTCAAAAGTCCATTTTACCGCCAAAATGTCCTAACCATGTCTTAGCAGGTTTATTCGGGTCCTTATAGCCCTCACTCTTGACCGGACCTCATCTGGAATGTCATTTTGTTCCTCGGTTCCTCCGCCTCTTCCTCAGTAATCAGATGAATGATTAATATGAATCCTTGGGTCATTACTCCTTTCTCTGTTTCTATCATTAGCTTGCTTGTATTTCTGTGATCTAATAGACTCCAACTGCTCCAGTATCTTCATTAAGGCCTCTCTACCTTTGATTAGGCTCCTAGATACAGTTCCTTGCCTTTTCTGATTCAATCTTCTTTTTACCGCAGATACCATTACGTTGTCACTCAGGGGTTGTTCCAACCTCTCGTTCCATTCCCACAAATGTTCGGCAAATTCTTCCGACATTCCTTTCCAATTAGTAAGTGGTCTGTATCGTAGTGGGTCCTCAAGTGCTGCACACTGACGACTTTTGGGCCAGCATTTCTTCAATAATCCTCCTCCAAACTGATCATAATTAGTAGTCCCTTTCTTCCTCTTGATTCCACAAGTGAAGGCCTCACCTTCGATTGCAACCCACTGGTCATCTTCTTCTCGCTGCACGGCTATAGCATTTCTCGAATTGACTGCCAATTGGTTTTGCTTATTTCCTATCCCCTCAACCACATCGTTGCATTGTTTCTGCATCTGCGTCACCTTGGTGATCTTTTCTCCCAATTCGGTTCTAGTTTCTTCAACACCGTCTTCTGTCTTCTCTGTTAACTTTTCTTCCATCTTCTCCACGTCTCCCTGGACCTGGTCTATATTCTTCTGTAGTTCACTTTCCTTCTCACCGACGTTCCTCTTCAATCGTTCTGGTAACTCCCGCATTTCCTTCTTCATATTACATTCTATCTTTGTGTACGATGTTTTGATCTCTTGTAAATCTTCCTTTAGTGATTCTCTTGTTTCTCGTGAATTCTTCTCTATTGATTCTCTGAGTTCTTGTGAACTCTTCTTTAATGATTCTCGTAAATCTTCCTTTAATGATTCTCCGAATTTTCGTACTGTTTCTTCCCTTTCTTGAAAATATTTCTCTAATGATTCTCTTGTTTCTTGGGCGCTCTTCTTTATCAAGTCTATCAACATCGACCACTTATCTTCATCCTCTGAAATTGGATTAGCTCTCGTCATCTGTCCCGGTGTCTCAGGATAACTAGTTGAATGTGCTGATGGGCTTCCTAATGACGATCCACAATCACTAATTCCTGAATCATTTCTGTCTTCCTGTCCTATTCCTTTCCCTTCAACTACTGCCTCACAGACCTGCTTATCTTCAGAAGACATGTTTGGTTTATATTTAATGCCCAGGCAAGTAATACAAAATAACCTCCAATAACCCAAAACACTCCTAATTACCATGAAACTAATCAAACAGTACCTGCAATCCTTTCATTTAGTTCCCAAAATGATACCACATGCATGAGTACTGAACATAACAGTTCTCAAAAACCTAAATTTCCAGTAACAATTACCACATACACAGTTTATGTAAAAATGTTTTAAACAAGATAATCATAACTCTCACAAAATCTATAAATGCAAAATCATCAAAACAATTATCATTTATACAATGCAGTGTGCACAAATAAGCATCCTAGACTTCCGAGTATGTTTCACAACTTTCCTGAAATTACTGCAATTGAGCACTTTTCCTAATGTAAATACCAGTTAAAAACTGTTTATTTATCGCGAATACTGCACACTGCAATTTACTGTTATGTTAACCCGTCGTCTTCACTCACCAACCGGCGTTACCGCGAGTCGCGATGTTTTGACGTTTGAGATTGGCGTGGTTGTGCCGCCGCTGGAGCTCGCGTGAAGTTGAAGATCAGCTGCAAGGCGACGTAGTTCCCCGTCGGCCGCTCCGTGGCGCTGCAGGCGGGCGTAGTTCGTAGTTCGGCCGCTAGATGCCGGAACTGCGCTCGGTATCTCGAAGTCGCCTCGCTCGCCGTGATGCTGTGTGAAATCACCTCACGGATCGAAGCTCTTTGGTGCAACTGCTACGCGGCTGCGTGACGTCATTCACTAATTGTGTCGCCACAATACGTTATCGTCAGCATACCAGTTTATGGGTCCACACGAAACCGTCCGATTTTCACCGTTCAAAAGGCAATTTCGGTCAACCTATTACCACAAAACACCTTTCTGACGACTTGTATGACGAAATCTTGGCTCGTCTCACTATTTTACTGTTCACACGTGTCTTTCTTTAGCGTCCACTTTTCACAGTTTTTCGTGCGAATTTTTGCATTGGCACTTTACAACACAGTTTATTGACGCTATTGTTCTATTTAATAAGGCAAGAAAAACAGTTCAGTCACAATCGTGCGATATTACTACTTCGTATTGTTCAAAAAATGCACGATTCCACGTTGAAAAATTAGTACGACTCATCCGAAAATTGCACTTGTCCTTTCACGGTAAGCCAAGGGTGTAACACGTCCTTTTATTTATCCGCTCGTTCGGGATCTGAATAGCAGCCCAAAATTAGATAATTAATTAATGTGACTGTGTACCTAATGGGCTGGCAATCGGATTGGACTGCTCAGGGGATGTTACATTCCGTATTGTCCTTCGCAAATATGGTAATACGTACTGTTTGGTGGTAAGAAGGACACAACACAGTTTCACAAACAAGATCTATATTCTTAGCAAAAGCACAAAATAAGGAGACAGCCACTGCCTTCGTCAATACACTGTAAATGACGGCTAATCTCAGCACAGGTTTCTTTAGTTATTCTTAATCGTCACACGCAACATCCAATCACTGTAATCCAAGTAACGCCGGCGCGGTAGACGCGGGATTTCAATAGCGGCACTTAATATCACTGAAATCACTCTGTAATTAAACTTTCTCACTTTCCCGTGTAATACTAACACAAAAGGGGTTAAACCACGGCGATGGCCACTCCCTTTTGCCGGTAATTTGCCTTAATTCAACTGCTGGCTTCTGCACAGCTCTGCCCGCCTCACGGGAACCTACCACACCCTGACTCCGCACTCTGCACACTCTAACTCTTACTAACTGCTCTCCGCCCAGTTCTTCCCGCCTCGCGGGAATCTACCCAAGCAGCACTCGGCACTCCGGTGAATCCCCTCTAGCTCTCGGGACCTGCACACACACTACTCGATAGTTGCCCTGTCGACCTGTGCGAGCGCAAACTTAGTAGTAAGGGCCTGCGGACCCCTTACACCCTACAGAGATCCAACAGAAGGTACTCTAGGAAATGGAGTCATATCCTGGATGCTACAACTCCAACTGTCAGTTAGATACCAAATATTGGTATATGGTTCAAATGGCTCTGAGCACTATAGGACTTAACTTCTGAGGTCATCAGTCGCCTAGAACTTAGAACTAATTAAACCTAACTAACCTAAGGACATGACACACATCCATGCCCGAGGCAGGATTCGAATCTGCGACCGTAGCGGTCGCTCGGCTCCAGACTGTAGTGCCTAGAACCGCACGGCCACTCCGGCCGGCAATTATTGGTATAGATTTGTGAATGTGGAATGCTGCGTGCGTCAAAACTGTTATTTTAGAACTTGCGATTTGTACTAATTCCCCTGCTTACTTTCTGAACTGTAATTTTTGGCCCTACCTTTTGGAAACGTGCTATACGTCAACGGAACATAAAAATTACCATTTAGTGACAGGGCAGAGAGCTTTCAGGCATGCCCAGCACAATAGTAAAGCTAAATATTTAAATTATAGGTAATTCTCAAAATGAACTCAGGAAATAACGCTAGTTTAGGACGCTGTTCATGTTATTTTCTGTGACTCCTTTGTCTCCTTTCTTTGCATTCCTAACAGTCTGACGTAAAGGTAGCAGATATATTTTATGTGGGAACGTGTAACGTAACGACGTCTCGTGCAGACTAAACACGCAGTGAGCTACAGTTGTGCGGAGACGCTGGCCTTAACGACCCTGGTCGCAGGTAAGCAGCTGGTTGCTGACCGCTGATAACGTTGTAGCAGACAGCGTGCCGTGGTTTCCTCCATGATGTAACCACTGGTTTCCTTTTCAGCATAAACGGCCGTATAGAGTCTAAAGTGGACGTGCCTCGCGAGCCACAAACGCCTGCGGCTGGTCACGCTGCACGGAACACAGGCGCAAGGGTGACCGCGCACACAATAGGCGTGTAACGAATACTTCAAACGATGGACTTCCAAGTTGTTGTTCCTATCCTCAGAATGAAGCAATGACGCAATGGATAATTTCACGCATGTAACAAACATTTTAGGGCTGTAGCCTAGATCACAGAGTCACATACGAGAGGGGCTGCACTTCTACACTGAAGCGCCAAAGAAACTGGTCTAGGCATGCGGTCTCAAATACAGCGATATATAAACAGGCAGAATACGGCGCTGCGGTCGGTAACGCCTGTATAAAACAATAAGTGTCTGGCGCAGTTGTTAGATCGGTCACAGCTGCTACAATGGCAGGTCATCAAGATTTAAGGGAGTTTGAACGCGGTATTACAGTCGGCGCGCGAGCGGTGGGACACAGCGATCAACTGGAGATTTTCCCGTACGACCATTTCACGAACGTACCGTGAATACCAGGAATCCGCTAAAACATCAAACCTCCGACATCGTTACGGCCGGAGAAAGATCCTATAAGAACGGCAACAACGACGACTGAAGAGAATCGTTCAACGTGAAAGAAGTGAAACGTTTCCGCAAACTGCTGCTGGGCCATCAAGTGTCCACTCGTGTACCCTTTATGACTTCACGACACAAACCTTTACACCTCGCCTGGGCACGTCGCCACCGACATTGAACTGTTGATAACTGGAAACATTTTACCTGCTCAGACGACACAGGTTTCAAGTTGTATCGAGCAAATGGACGTGTACGGGTACGGAAACGACCTTATGAATGCACGGACCCTGCATATCAACAGGGGACTGTTCAATCGGGTGGAGTGATACGGGATCCCTGATACATCTAGATACGACTCTGACAGGTGACACGTATGAAGGCATTCTGTCTGATCACCTGCAATCATTCATGTCCATTATGCATTCCGACGGACTTGGGCAACTGTAGCAGGACAATGCGACACCTCACACGTCCAAAATTGCTACAGAGTGGCTCCAGGAACGCCCGTCTGAATTTACACACTTTCGTTGGCCACGAAACTCCATGGACATTATTGAGCATATCGGGGATGCCTTGCAACGTGCTGTTCAGATGAGATCTCCAGCCCCTCGTACTCTTACAGCTTTATGGACAGTCCTGCAGTTCCTTCCAGTACTACTCGAGACATTAGTCGAGTCCAAGTCACGTCGTGTTGGGGCACTTCTGCGTGCTCGCGGAGGCCCTACACGATATGTGGCGGGTGTACCAGTTTCTTTGGCTCTTCAATGTACATCTGCTGCAGATGTTGTAATGTAACAGAGAGAGAGAGATCATATATTGTAGCACACAATACATCATTCTACTGCTCAACCTGATACATTAATTTACTTCGTATGCTCTCATACCCTTACTCTCATGTTACATCAATAATTGATAAATGATAGTGAATACAGTATGCAGAACGCATTTTAACTGAATCTTTGCCCAGTCTTTGTAGAATGATCTCTGTAAGCATTTGTGATGTAAACAGGTATATGTGTCACAAACTGGAATAATATGAACCTTCATCAGAAACTACCACAATAATAGGAAACTGAAAGGCCTTTTTTTCCTCTTCAGACTTAATATTTTATGATATTCATGCTGAAAATACTGGCGATCTAATATTTGGAACTGACAACGTCAGCATTTGGCGAATTAAACTATAAACATTTATTTATGTTTTCTACTATGCGTAGCGCTAGCAACAAGCTGAGACGCGTACAGGGCGTGTGGCGCGTTTTTGTAACTTCACAAGTTCAAATACGACCGCGCAAATTGCGTCGCGACGCGACAGGGACGCGACACGCGCCTGCGCCAGGTCGCGCGGCGTTGTTTTTGCGGCACAGTTTCTCGCGCCGCGGGTCACGCGAGCACTGCTTGAGGGCTGAGGCGGGGACCGGGAGGTAGTCCTGCCATACCCTCACTTCGGTATGACTCATATGAGTAGTACAGGTATTGCCCATACGAAAAATACAGCCTTGCAGTGTACTGAATTTTATTGTCACTGAGTAGAGTTTCGCTTTTCGGAGCTTAAGGTCTTCATCTCTTTTCGTTAGTACATAACAGTTTTCAGTTACATATATCTATATGCTGTTTTGTTTTGTTTATTCTTTCTTCATCGTGAGGGTGTTGAATGAGGAACTAAGGAATATTATAAAATCACGTTATCTAGAAGTAAGGCAGGAAAGTAAAACAAGGTTATCTACTTGCTGCCTGTTATGCTGTTGTACCTGTACGATCCGTTACAAAAAGTCGCAAAGGCGTAACTTCCACAAGTATGACCCCCTTGTGCTGCTGGTAAAAAGCGTCCAAGATATGAGGTACCTAAGTTCCACTATCATTATTTGGATATGGACGGAATAAGAGACGTTATACGTACATGTGGACATCATATTTTCACTACAAGCTAGAGACAGTTGAGAAGCCCTCACGAATAGCAATGTTTTAATCTGTTCTTTGTGACGAGAAAAAGCATATCAGTGGTTGATCACACACTTTCAGTATTAATAAACTAATTATACGACAGGCTACACAAATGAAGTAGTGGTCGCTATCAGTAACCTGTAAGAGTGTGGCGATTCGATATATTCAGTTTGTTGAAATGTATTGCTGACAAAAGCAGATTTGCCCTCATGACAATGTTTCACCAACGACGCGAATTCGTCCCTTCACAAAGCGTTCCTGTCACGTGCACTATTCTCAGCTGCTGTCAATGCACTGACCACTGTGTTGTGCGACAGATCAATTGTTTACTTTTCTCAGTAACAACTATTTTATTCGCGAACCACACATTGTCAGTTTGGTAACCCGTAGGTGAGTAACCAGCATCTGGCGTGTGCGCGTCATTCCGCCTGAACGTTACGCTCATCGTTACCTTGATACCTGCTCAGATGAAGAAAAGGAATAAAATCCTTTGGTAAGTTTCCATTCCAGTCGTTCAGTGTTAAAAATACGATACGATGATTCAACGAAAATTCCAACAGAGTTGGCGATTTATTTTTGTTTGGATTGTTAACCTTTTCTCATTCGAAGAGGTATCACCATTTATCAGCAACGACCACATTTCTCTTGTTAACAGGTTCCATTTACCTCATTTGCCAAAACACACTATAATTTGCACGAACTCATTTTCGCAGCAGCTATTGTGACTGAATTCTGAAACAGAGTGCCTCATTAAACAAGTAATTGGCAACTAGAGAGCTCAATAGCTTACGAAAAACCTCATTGTGTCTGTTTGCGGTAACGTAAGAGACGAAATATCATGTTTATTTTCGTTCTAGGAAACTCTTGTTTCACTAGCTGTCGATAACTCTAAAACAATTACAGTCACTGGAGTGAGAGAAATAAAACAGGAAGCACAACTTCTGATATGTTGTTGTTGTGGTCTTCAGTCCTGAGACTGGTTTGATGCAGCCCTCCATGCTAATCTATCCTGTGCAAGCTCCTTCATCTCCCAGTACATACTGCAACATACATCCTTCTGAATCTGCTTAGTGTATTCATCTCTTGGTCTCCCTCTACGATTTTTACCGTCCACGCTGCCCTCCAATGCTAAGTTTGTGATCCCTTGATGCCTCAGGACATGTCCTACCAACCGATCTCTTCTTCTAGTCAAGTTGTGCCACAAACTTCTCTTCTCCCCAATCCCATTCAATACCTCCTCATTAGTTACGTGATCTACCCACCTAATCTTCAACATTGTTCTGTAGCACCACATTTCGAAAGCTTCTATTCTCTTCTTGTCCAAACTATTTATTGTCCACGTTTCACTTCCATACATGGCTACACTCCATACAAATACTTTCCGAAACGACTTCCTGACACTTAAATCTATACTCGATGTTAACAAATTTCTCTTCTTCACAAACGCTTTCCTTGCCTTTGCCAGTCTACATTTTATATTCTCTCTTCTTCGTCCATCATCAGTTATTTTGCTCCCAAAATAGCAAAACTCCTTTGCTACTTTAAGTGTCTCATTTCCTAATCTAATTCCCTCAGCAATACCCGACTTAATTCGACTACATTCCATTGTCATCGTTTTACTTTTGTTGATGTTCATCTTATATCCTCCTTTCAAGACACTGTCCATTCCGTTCAACTGTTCTTCCAAGTCCTTTGCTGTCTCTGACAGAATTACAATGTCACCGGTGAACCTCAAAGTTTTTATTTCTTCTCCATAGATTTTAATACCTACTCTAATTTTTCTTTTGTTTCCTTTACCGCGTGCTCAATATACAGATTGAATAACATCAGGGATAGACTACAACCCTGTCTCACTCCCTTCCCAACCACTGCTTCCCTTTCATGCCCCTCGACTCTCACAACTGCCATCTGGTTTCTGTACAAATTCTAAATAGCCTTTCGATCCCTGTGTTTTACCCCTGCCACCTTTAGAATTTGAAAGAGAGTATTCCAGTCATCATTGTCAAAAGCTTTCTCTAAGTCTACAAATGCTAGAAACGTAGGTTTACCTTTCCTTGATCGTTCTTCTAAGATAAGTCGTAAGGTCAGTATTACCTAACGTGTTCCAACATTTCTACGCAATCCAAACTGATCTTCCGCGAGGTCGGCTTCTACCAGTTTTTCCATTCGTCTGTAAATAATTCGCGTTAGTATTTTGCAGCTGTGGCTTATTAAACTGATAGTTCGGTAATTTTCACATCTGTCAACACCTGCTTTCTTTGGGATTGGAATTATTATATTCTCTTGAAGTCTGAGAGTATTTCGCCTGTCTCATATATCTTGCTTACCAGATGGTAGAGTTTTGTCAAGACTGGCTCGCCCAAGGCCGTCAGTAGTTCTGATGGAATGTTGTCTACTCCCGGGGCCTTGTTTCGACTCAGTCCTTTCAGTGCTCTGTCAAACTCTTCACGCAGTATCGTATCTCCCATTTCATCTTCATCTACATCCTCTTCCATTTCCATAATATTGTCCTCAAGTACATCGCCCTTGTATAGACACTCTATATACTCCTTCCACCTTTCTGCTTTCCCCTCTTTACTTAGAACTGGGTTTCCATCTGAGCTCTTGATATTCATACATGTGGCTCTGTTTTCTCCAAAGGTCTCTTGAATTTTCCTGGAGGCTGCATCTACTCATGTACTCGTCGTCTAGGGGTAGCGTCTTTGATTCATAATCGAAACGTCTTCGGGCCCTGGTTCGATCCCCGCCACTGCCTAAATTTTGATAAATAATCAGCATTGGCGGCCGAAGACTTCCGGCGTAAGAAGTCAGCCTCATTCTTCCAACGGCCTTGTCAAAGAGAGCGGAGGAGCGGATAGAGGTTCAGGGCACTCTCTTGTCCTAGGGGTGGGCAATTGCCCCTAAAGGCGGAAGAATCAGCAATGATCAACGACATGAGGATGCAGAAGGCAATAGAAAGCACTGCATTAATGACACGTAACGTGTATCCACAGGGCATGTGGCCTGTAATTGAAGAAGTGTCATGATGATCTCTCCATTGGTAAAAGATTCCGGAATAGTCCCCCATTCGGATCTCCAGGAGGGGACTGCCAAAGGGGAGGTTACCATGAGAAAAAGATTGAATAATCAACGAAAAGCTAACGTTCTACAAGTCGGGGCGTGGAATGTCAGAAGCTTAAACGTGGTAGGGAAACTAGAAAATCTGAAAAGGGAAATGCAAAGGCTCAATCTAGATATAGTAGGGGTCAGTGAAGTGAAGTGGAAGGAAGACAAGGATTTCTGGTCAGATGAGTATCGGGTAATATCAACAGCAGCATAAAATAGTGTAACAGGTGTAGGATTCGTTATGAATAGGAAGGTAGGGCAGAGGGTGTGTTACTGTGAACAGTTCAGTGACCGGGTTGTTCTAATCAGAATCGACAGCAGACCAACACCGACAACGATAGTTCAGGTATACATGCCGACGTCGCAAGCTGAAGATGAACAGATAGAGAAAGTGTATGAGGATATTGAAAGGGTAATGCAGTATGTAAAGGGGGACGAAAATCTAATTGTCATGGGCGACTGGAAAGCAGTTGTAGGGGAAGGAGTAGAAGAAAAGGTTACAGGAGAATATGGGCTTGGGACAAGGAATGAAAGAGGAGAAAGACTAATTGAGTTCTGTAACAAGGTTCAGCTAGTAATAGCGAATACCCTGTTCAAGAATCACAAGAGGAGGAGGTATACTTGGAAAAGGCCGGCAGATACTGGAAGATTTCAATTAGATTATATCATGGTCAGACAGAGATTCCGAAATCAGATACTGGATTGTAAGGCGTACCCAGGAGCAGATATAGACTCTGATCACAATATAGTAGTGATGAAGAGTAGGCTGAAGTTCAAGACATTAGTCAGGAAGAATCGATACGCAAAGAAGTGGGACACGGAAGTACTAAGGAATGACGAGATACGTTTGAAGTTCTATAACGCTATAGATACAGCAATAAGGAATAGCGCAGTAGGCAGTACTGTTGAAGAGGAATGGACATCTCTAAAAAGAGCCATCACAGAAGTTGGGAAGGAAAACATAGGTACAAAGAAGGTAGCTGCGAAGAAACCATGGGTAACAGAAGAAATACTTCAGTTGATTGATGAAAGGAGGAAGTAGAAACATGTTCCGGGAAAATCAGGAATACAGAAGTACAAGTCGCTGAGGAATGAAATAAATAGGAAGTGCAGGGAAGCTAAGAAGAAATGGCTGCAGGAAAAATGTGAAGACATCGAAAAAGATATGATTGTCGGAAGGACAGACTCAGTATACAGGAAAGTAAAAACAACCTTTGGTGACATTAAAAGCAACGGTGGTAACATTAAGAGTGCAACGGGAATTCCACTGTTAAATGCAGAGGAGAGAGCAGATAGGTGGAAAGAATACATTGAAAGCCTCTATGAGGGTGAAGATTTGTCTGATGTGATAGAAGAAGAAACAGGAGTCGATTTAGAAGAGATAGGGGACCCAGTATTAGAATCGGCATTTAAAAGAGCTTTGGAGGACTTACGGTCAAATAAGGCAGAAGGGATAGATAACATTCCATCAGAATTTCTAAAATCATTGGGAGAAGTGGCAACAAAACGACTATTCACGTTGGTGTGTAGAATATATGAGTCTGGCGACATACCATCTGACTTTCGGAAAAGCGTCATCCACACAATTCCGAAGACGGCAAAAGCTGACAAGTGCGAGAATTATCGCACAATCAGCTTAACAGCTCATGCATCTAAGCTGCTTACAAGAATAATATACAGAAGAGTGGAAAAGAAAATTGAGAATGCGCTAGGTGACGATCAGTTTGGCTTTAGGAAAAGTAAAGGGACGAGAGAGGCAATTCTGACGTTACGGCTAATAATGGAAGCAAGGCTAAAGAAAAATCAAGACACTTTCATAAGTTTTGTCGACCTGGAAATAGCGTTCGACAATATAAAATGGTGCAAGCTGTTCGAGATTCTGAAAAAGTAGGGGTAAGCTATAGGGAGAGACGGCTCATATACAATATGTACAACAACCAGGAGGGAATAATAAGAGTGGACGATCAAGAACGAAGTGCTCGTATTAAGAAGGGTGTAAGACAAGGCTGTAGCCTTTCGCCCCTACTCTTCAATCTGTACATCGAGGAAGCAATGACGGAAATAAAAGAAAAGTTCAGGAGTGCAATTAAAATACAAGGTGAAAGGATATCAATGATACGATTCGCTGATGACATTGCTATCCTGAGTGAAAGTGAAGAAGAATTAAATGATCTGCTGAACGGAATGAACAGTCTAATGAGTACACAGTATGGTTTGAGAGTCAATCGGAGAAAGACGAAGGTAATGAGAAGTAGTAGAAATGAGAACAGCGAGAAACTTAACATCAGGATTAATGGTCACGAAGTCAATGAAGTTAAGGAATTCTGCTACCTAGGCAGTAAAATAGTCAATGACGGACTGAGCAAGGAGGACATCAAAAGCAGACTCGCTATGGCAAAAAAGGCATTTCTGGCCAAGAGAAGTCTACTAATATCAAGTACCGGCCTTAATTTGAGGAAGAAATTTCTGAGGATGTACGTCTGGAGTACAGCATAGTATGGTAGTGAAACATGGACTGTGGGAAAACCGGAACAGAAGAGAATCGAAGCATTTGAGATGTGGTGCTATAGACGAATGTTGAAAATTAGGTGGACTGATAAGGTAAGGAATGAGGAGGTTCTACGTAGAATCGGAGAGGAAAGGAATATGTGGAAAACACTGATAAGGAGAAGGGACAGGATGAGAGGACATCTGCTAAGACATGAGGGAATGACTTCCATGGTACTAGAGGGAGCTGTAGAGGGCAAAAACTGTAGAGGAAGACAGAGATTGGAATACGTCAAGCAAATAATTGAGGACGTAGGTTGCAAGTGCTACTCTGAGATGAAGAGGTTAGCACAGGAAAGGAATTCGTGGCGGGCCGCCTCTACATCCTTATTACTCTTGTCCTCTAGCCGTCCCTGCTTAGCCATTTTGCACTTCCTGTCGATCTCATTTTTGAGACATTTGTATTCCTTTTTGCCTACTTCATTTGCTGCATTTTTATATCAATTAAATTCAATATTTCTTCTGTTACCCAAAGATTTCTACTAGCCCTCGTCTTTTTACCTACTTGATCCTCTGCTGCCTTCACTACTTCATCCCTCAGAGCTACCCATTCGTCTTCTACTGTATTTCTTTCCCCCATTCCTGTCAATTGTTCCCTTATGCTGTCCCTGAAACTCTGAACAACCTCTGGTTTAGTCAGTTTATCCAGGTCCTATCTCCTTAAATTCCCACCTTTTTGCAATTTCTTCAGTTTTAATCTACAGTTCATAACCAATAGATTGTGGTGAGAGTCGCCATCTGCCCCTGGAAATGTCCTACAATTTAAAACCTAGTTCCTAAATCTCTGTCTTACCATTATATAATCTATCTGATACCTTTTAGTATCTCCAGGATTCTTCCATGTATACAACCTTCTTTTATGATTCTTGAACCAAGTGTCAGCTATGATTAAGTTATGCTCTGTGCAGAATTCTGCCAGACGGCTTCCTCTTTCATTTCTTAGCCCCAATCCATATTCACCTACTATGTTTCCTTCTCTCCCTTTTCCTACTGTCGAATTCCAGTCACCCATGACTATTAAATTTTCGTCTCCCTTCACTAGCTGAATAATTTCTTTTACCTCATCATACATTTGTTCAATTTCTTCGTCATCTGCAGAGCTAGTTGGCATATAAACTTGTAGTACTGTAGCAGGCATGTGCTTCGTGTCTATCTTGGCCACTATAGTACGTTCACTATGCAGTTTGTAGTAGCTTACCCGTAGTCCTATCTTTGTATTCATTATTAAGCCTACTCCTGCATTACCCCTATTTGATTTTGTATTTATAACCTTGTATTCGCCTGACCAGATGTCTTGTTCCTCCTGCCACCGAACTTCACTAATTCCCACTATATCTAACTTTAACCTATTCATTTCTCTTTGTAAATTTTCTAACCTACCTGCCCGATTAAGGGATCTGAGATTCCACGCTCCGATCCGTAGAATGCCAGTTTTCTTTCTCCTGATATATCGCCATAGATAAAGTTGGGTTTGTTTACGAACTGTCAAAATACTATCCTTCTTGTGCGCCATCATTTGCCAAAAATCTCGTTTCGATGTCTTTACTGGTTTAGGAGATATTAGGGATGTTTTGAATGTTCCACTCTAGCGGGTCTGAGATCGTGACTGAGCGCGCTGGATATAGGATCCCTTTTCTCGAGGTCGGAGACAGACAGAGACCTCCTCCCAAGTCTAAAGAAAAATTCAATACGTTAGCTAAATTTCATACGTATCAACATATGATACAATACGCATCAAACGCAAAATCATAGCGACCCCTATTCATCAATGCAAACTTTTGGAATTTTGTGTAGTGTCTCACTTAACTATAAGTATCAGAATAAGTATGAGCATAAGCGATATGATGTGCACTTCGCCACGAAGCTGACATATAACGCTACAAGTAAGGCAAAAACCATTTTTTTTTTTTTGCTGGATAGTTTCTGTAAAATCGTTTGAGACAGACTACAGGGCGCGTACGCTTCGGTTCTGTCAGCACAGATCGTCGCCAATAGGTGTGTGCGATGTGTGTCTGCGCGCATTGATAAGCGGCACGCGCGGAACGTGCGCATCGCGTGTAGCGTCGTTCCACGCCACACGTTCTATATGCATCTCAGTTTGTGCTTAGCCTAATGCTATGCCTGAATAATTTTCTACTAGTATTTCTTAACTGTGACGTGTTCAAAATATTGTATGACTTGACAATCTGATAAGGTTATTTACCTCACGGTGACTGCGACTGAATAGAACTTTTCGTAACCCAGCAGTTACTTTTCAAGAGTCAACTTTGTGGCAGTTATTGTTCGGCAGTCTGTGATTGTCAGTAGAAGTTTATTGTGAGTTCCTTGAAGTAATGGAGGCAGCTGATCAGGTTTTCTATAAAGAAAATGCACAATTGATCCATACGTGGAATCCGACTTGTTATTTGGAAATACAAATAGTTACCATCTCTGGCCTTGTAACATCAGCCAAAACGGACTTTCTGTGCTGAAAGCAAGGGGAAACTACAGTCGTAATTTTTCCCGATGGCATGCAGCTTTACTGTATGGTTAAATGATGATGGTATTCTCTTCTGTAAAATGTTGCGTGCGGGAACCACTCAGGAGGACGTCGTCATGAGGAGAAACAAAACTGGCGTTCTACGGATCGGAGTGGGGAATGTCAGATGCCCTAATTGAGCAGGTAGGTTAGAAAATTTGAAAAGCGAAATGGATATGTTAAGTGTTGACGTAGGCAAAATTGGTTAAAATTGATAGAAAAAAGTTGTGCCACAAGGTAGTTCTGAAGCATCTTGGAAATACTGTCTCGAATTTTCAGTGTTAACACAGATCGCTACCAACAGCAAATGATCTATTTAAATCGGCGGGAATATGAATAGTCATGTTGCTCCATGGTAACCCCCCATCACACACAGCAAAACTGGTCGGGGGACGATTAAGGCGTTCAGTTGGGAAATACTAGGGCATGCAGCTTACTCTCCAGACTTGGCTCCGTCCGATTATCATTTATTTGCAACATTGGGACACCCTCTCTCTGAACAACGCTTCAATTCGTATGAAACTGTCCGAAAATGGTTCGCTGAATGGTTCGCTTCGAAAGAAGAATTTTGTTTTTTGGTGTGGCATTCGTAGGCTGCCGGACAGGTGGGAGAAATATATAAATTGCAATGCAGATTACTTTGAATAAAAAATTGTTTATCAGTTTCAAATAACAACAGACGTGCAATTATTGCAACCAAATTCCGGTTACATACTTCTACACCTGGTAGAAAAGATAAATATTGGTGGATATAAGCTTTTCATAGTGTGAAAAATTTAGAAACTACATAATTTTCTGTGGAGTAACATATAGCATCACATGTGTGTGTGAGCTTAAACTAAATAACGGTACTTTTATAACTGTAGCTCTGTATAGGTCCCCACTGGGAAATTTTCAGCTATCTTCCTTGTGCTGTCTGTCACACAGAGGAAAGCAAATTATTTTTGGGGGATTTCAGTGTAGATTTTCTGAAAGGGTTTAATAGGAAGCTTGGACTTGAAGTATTACTTGGTCCTTTCATTTTGACATCAATTATTGATTTTTCGTACTCAGGTAATAAGGAAAGCAGAGCTCTGGTAGATAATGTTTTTATAAAGCAAGATAAATTTAATCAAATAAAAACTTTTCCTGTTAAGAATGGACTGTCTGATCATGATGTATAGCTGGTTGCAGTACATGACATAGCTCCATACAAAATGCAAAACAGTCCTCCAAATTAGTGCACTTAATTAACGATTTAACTACAGCAAATTTTAGGGAAAGCTTGTAACACCTATACTGGGATGAGGTATACAGGGAACCTGAGGCTAATTTAAAATTTAACCTATTTCATGATACCTTTGTGAGAAATTTTAAAACGGTTTCCCCGACAAAACAGTGAAGCATAATTGTAAGAAACCATTTAAAACACCATGGCTTACTACAGGAATAAAATATCTTCTAAATAGAGAAGGGAAATGTGTCTTATAGCTAGAAGGAGTGATGAGCCAGAAACAGTCAAACATTATAAATACTACTACACTGTGATAAGAAAAGTTATTAAACAGTCCCGAAGTATATGCATTACGTCTGACATTAGCACCTGTGATAGTAAAATTAAAACAATTTGGAATATTGTTATAAGGGAAACAGGGCAACTGAGAGCACAGGAAGACTGTATTTCTATCAAGCTCAATGAAAAATTTGTTACCAAAAAGTCAGAACTAGAAAACATTTTTAACAATCATTTTCTTAAGTGATGTAAAGAAAATAGGACCCAGTTATTCATTAGAAAATGCAAGACTGTATATAGAAGAGGCAATACCTGTGAAACTTGATAAAATTGTAATTCAATCCACACTCCTACTGAAATAAGGAAAATAACAAATTCACTCAAAAGTAAAAGCTCACATGGAATTGATAGCTTTCCAACAGATTACTAAAAGCTTGTTCCCAACAGATAAGTAGGATTCTCAGCCACATATGTAGTAGCTCACTGAAACTGCCCATTTTTCTGGGTAGGATGAAGTATGTTGTTGTTAAACCATTCCATAGAAAAGGGGATATGTCTGATGCTAACAACTACTGCCCAGTCTCACTTCTGACAGCTTTATCCAAAATTGTTGGGAACGTAATGTATTCAACAGCAGCTTCACATATTTTTGAACACGAAGGACTAACAAAGTGGTTTTCAGAAAGACTTTTCAACAGATAATTCTATATATGCTTTCATTGATCAAATAAAATTCTTTGATTGACTGAACATCACCCACTGGGATATTATGTGATCTCTCAAAGGCTCTTCATTACGTGAATCATAAAATTCTTCAAGATAATATTAAATATTGCGGTATGAGTGGGACAATGCACAAGTGGTTTAATTCGTATTTAAGTGGAACAATGCAGAAGGCTGAAATTAACAGTACAGATAGTCTGCAAAAACCAGCAGAGTCCTCCATTTGGGCAGGTATCAAGAATGTCGTCCACAGGGTTCAGTCCTAAGTCGTTTAGTGTTCTTAGTACATATTTAGGACTTGCCACTCAAATTGATGAAGGTGCAAAGCTATTTCTTTTTTCTGATGATGCAAGTATAGTAACCACACTGAACAAACGATAATTAGCTTAGGAAATTGCAAATAATGTATTTCAGAAAATTATTAAGTGGTTCTCTGCAATTGGATCACACCAAATTTTGAGAAAACATGCTACACACAGTCCCGTACAGTAAATGGTATAACACCACTGATAAATATAGACTTTGAACAGAAGTCTGTTGCTAAGGCAGAATATTCAAAATTTCAGAGTGCGTATATTGATAAGAAATTGAAGTGGAAGAAATACATTGTCGAAACATCTGCTCCCATTAGACACTGCTCCGAGAATCTTCTCAGAGTGAACGGTTAATAGTCGTGTCAGATCAGGGGGTGCACAATGTTATGACAGGTCATCTGTAACTGACATTAGCTGCTGCAAATTACTTTTAACCGAAAAACAGCACAGAAGTCTATAGAGTCAGGCCTATTGTGCAGCGAAAAGTATCAATATATTAACAACTCGCATTCCAGCGACTTCTGCAGTTTCAATACTAGGGAGAGGAGAAGTCAAGAGAAGAGAAGCAAATAGGCTATTGCAGAACATAAGAACACTGAGATTATGGCATGCACTTCCAGCTACGTGAAGAGTGTTATTAATGAATCAGTTGGGATTAAATTAACAAGTGATCTCATAAACGGATGTGAATCTTTTTGCTTAAATTCTATATGGACTCCTGCTCTCTCCTTTGTCAAAAAACAGGACAGAATTAATGACACCTCATCCGTTATTTAGTAATTTTCACTTTCGATGACTTCTGACGTCGGTCATCTTTGATTGTGTGATGGCGCTAGTGTTTAGTGTGTGTGTGTGGTGTCATCTTTCCGAAACTGCTCACTTGCACACCGCATAATTACTTCAGTTGTACCTTGAAAGAGAGGTGTGTGCACCTGTCCAAATATCTGCGGTTGTCGGGGACGTCACAGGGCTAAATTCCCGTATGTCGCTTGCACAATACAGCCTAATGTTTGAAATTCGTCTACAGTCATTATTAAGTCTTACAAAATATATTATTTCTATGATAAATGCATGGAAAACGTGTGTTTCAAGAAATAACTATGATGTTATCGACTTCTCGAGCAGTGTTTGTAGGGGCGGATACAGAGATCACTTGACAGAGAATATTCGTAATAAACTATAAATTTTGCTATTATCATTTCCCAATAATTACGATATTTATGTAACTGATGCTTTTCCAACAATCATTGCCTCGGACAAATATTGGTAAACACTCTGGTTGGCAAGGTTGCAAAATCTTACTATCGTGAATGTAACTGCAAACGTCTCCATGTTCACTAAATAAATTCGGCTGCGAGTATTTATATTAAGCGTTCACAAAGAGGTGTGATCGATTTCACATTTGAGATTTTGGTGCCACGGACGGACAGGACACTCCCTGGTGTTGATCGCTTACCTTGTGGAAGCTTTCTTCGCTGCGTGCCCTCACCGCACCCCCACGGTTTTCTTGAGCTTTTGTTGATTGGGGACGCACGCATTCTTACCGCTCGGCAGTCGCCCCGTCTGAGACTGGTGCCAAGCAACGGCAGGCAGAGGCCCACGTATTGTTAACATTTGCGCCACGTCGCAGTGTGTTGTTTACACAGGACTACACGCCAACAAATATTTTAAGAAAAGGCTTTCTAACGTTTAAATTTATTTTCATTGTTAACCTACTTATCTTTTTCAGAAACATTTTCTTTGCTCTTTCCAACCTGCAATTTAAATTCTTTGTTCTTCGACCCTCGTCAAACGTTTCGCTGCCTAAAGCTTTTCGTTCTAAACCTGCCGTCTCTGGCACCATTACAACTGGCAAGCCTGGATATTTTTATGTCTTCTCTCTAAACTTTAGTTCCCTTTTCCACTCAGTTTTCTTAATCTCATATACAGATTTGGTAAAATAAGGAACGAGCTGCAAGCCTATCTGGCTCCCTTGTCAGATTGTAAGATGTTACTTCCATTTCATGCCCTTCAGTCCTTACAAACTCCGCTCGCGTTTCTGTACAAGTTGCAGATAACGTTCTGTTTCCTGTACTTGATCTCTGATAACTTCAGAAGTCCAAACGCTGTATTCCGGTCAATATTGTATAAAGCTTGTCCCACTTCGTAAAGTGCTACTTACGTGGGTTTTTACCGATAACTTCAGAATTTAAACTTTGGATTCAAGTCAACATTGTGTAAAGATCGTCACATGCTAGTCATGCGGGTTTCTCGCGCTTGAGCTCACGTTAAGTAGTACGATCAAAATTCCCACCTCTTCAGAACCGAAACTAACCTTCTCCCATTTCCGCTTCAGCCATCCTTCTGTAGTTTATGTGTGAAACCTTTATATAACAACGTGACACAGCGATGTATTCTTTAAAAAGTAAATAAATTGTTGAAGGAGTTATATTGTTACATTACCTATCAAATTCTGAATTCCACAGATAACGTTCGGAGAATTAGTAGCATGAAAAGTAAGAGTATAGGGAAGGGGAAGAAATTCTGGAAATTACGAGCTGCATTTAAGAGTGGGCACACGTGCCGGTGCTTGGCTGAGACCCGGTGCCCGTGGGGTCGCTTGCGGCGTCACAGCCAACACTCCAGCCAGAAGAGACTCGCATTCACAATCTGAACGTACCCGCTCTCAACAACAAATCCCACATGTTTCTTGAGTCTTTTAGCGTCATCGCCCATTAATTGGTATTTAATTATTTTATTTGCAATTAATATGGAAGACAGTTTCGGGTTGTGAAGTATTTTAATACTAAAATGAAAATCAATGGCGGCAACGTTCAAAGAAACTGGGCCGTCTTTCATTAAATGACTGACGTAATTCTGAACTTTTACGAAACTTAATGCAATTTCTTCTGAAAGTAGCAACGGCCCACAGTTTTGGCTTGGAGAGCAAATCCCTCGGTAAAATTTGTTACTGACCGTGAATTTAAATATCTTTCCTTGCGGAAATTAGTATTAAACTGATTTTCTGTTTTCGTAATGTTAAAATGATTGCAGGTTCTATCGTGAAATTTGTACTAATCACACGTTATGACCTTTGTATGATTATCGATATATTATCCAGAGGTGTCTGGCCAAGTTACACTACCTTGGGTAAATTTTATGTAAAAGACGGGGATGCTGCAATATATAGGTAGAAGAGGCAGACCACAGGAAGTTGGGTAAAGCAAGGAAGAAACTAAAACAGACGCAAAAAAGAAAAAAAATGACTAAGTAAAATAAAAACATCTGAATTCTCAAAAGCAGATGGAACTGACTAGAACAAATTGCAGTCCTCTCGTTTATACATTCGCCAAGCCGTCTGGCACAGAAATGGGTTCATACTCACAGTACTTAGCAAAATACTGAGAATGGCGAATGCAAACTTAGACGTACATTGTGTAATTTTTAACTTCGTCAAACTGCGAAAGGTTGTTATAACACGCTGCTTGATGAAAAATTGAAGCATCTTCAGGAGAAGGAGTAATGAAATGGACCTGCATGGGTCCAGAGGGTACGTCATTTTGTTTCAGCGATTATAACATCTAGTCAAAGCCACAAAGAACTTGGCAGTGCAGTGCGAGCCCACTTATAAGCATGACGTTCCACCCACTCTCTCCTGGTTTAATTCACTGACGTGGTTGGGAAAGCCGCTGCATCCTGCTGGCCAACCTTGCATGCTGACACTGCGTCAAAGCTGTTGGCGTCCGAGCTGGTCCCTCGTACGGCGAGGTGACAAAAGCCACGAGACGCCCCCTAATATCGTACCCGACTTCCTTCTGCACGGCGTGGGGCAGCAGCTCGACGTGGCACGGACCCACCCAACATGTAGTTGGAAGTCCGCTGCAGAAAGTTTGACCATGCTGACTCGATAGCCGTCCATAATTGCTTGCAGTGTTTCTGGTGCAGAATGTTGTGCACGAACTGACCATTCAATTATGTCCCAGAAATGTTTGATGGGATTCATGTCGGGCGATTTGGGGCCTAAATCATTCGTCGAATTGTCCAAAATGGTCTTGAATCCTATCGTGAACAATTGTGGTCCCCTGATATGAAATCGTTGTTTGCGAACAATGAGTCCATGAACGGATGCAAATGGTCACCATGTAACCGGCCGCAATCATCTCCAGTCAACGATCATTTCAGTCGGATAATAGGAGCCAGTTCATCCCGTGTAAACACACCGGCCTACACCACTACAGAGCCACCACGAGCTTGCAGTGTGCCTTGTTGACAACTTGGGTCGATGCCTCCGTGGGGTCTGCGCACATTCGAATCCTGCCATCAACTCTTACTAACCGGAACTGGGACACATCTGACCAGGCCACGATTTTCTAGTCGTCGAGGGCCAACCAATATGGTGGAGAGACCAGGAGAGGCACTGCAGCTGTGGCACAGTAAACGGATACGTTCGTCGTACGTCTCATATTGATTTCTATGGTTATTTCAAGCAGTGTTGCTTGTCTGTTAGCACTGACAACCCTACGCAAATGCAGCTACTACCTGTCGTTAAGTAAAGGTTCAAACTGGTTCAAATGGCTCTGAGCACTATGGGACTTAACATCTATGGTCATCAGTCCCCTAGAACTTAGAACTACTTAAACCTAACTAACCTAAGGACATCACACAACACCCAGCCATCACGAGGCAGAGAAAATCCCTGACCCCGCCGGGAATCGAACCCGGGAACCCGGGCGTTGGAAGCGAGAACGCTACCGCACGACCACGAGATGCGGGCGTTAAGTAAAGGCCCTCAGCCATTGTG
This sequence comes from Schistocerca nitens, assembly GCF_023898315.1. Taxonomy (NCBI): domain Eukaryota; kingdom Metazoa; phylum Arthropoda; class Insecta; order Orthoptera; family Acrididae; genus Schistocerca; species Schistocerca nitens. The sequence goes on from NW_026045897.1 coordinate 3,705,237, forward strand.
TTCACCGTGGTGGGAGGTAATTCCTGAAATTTTGTTTTGTCGACGCACTCTTGACTCTATGGACTTCGGAATATTGAATTCCTTAGCGATTTCCGAAATGCAATTTGCCATGCGTCTAGCTCCAACTACCATTTGCGATCAAAGTCCGTTACTTCCCGTCGGCGGACGTAATCACGTCGGAAACCTTTTCATACGAATCACCTGAGGACAAATGACAGCGGCGACAATGTACTACTCTTTTATACCTCGAGCACGGCACACGGCTGCCAACTGTATATGTTCATATCGCTATTTCATTGTGGGACGGCAGGTGGATTATCGTCGCCATTTACAAGAGCCTGAAAACTATTTTTGCAGTCAGCCAGAAAGCGATGGGGAATATACTGATCATAATTTCCAGTCTGCAAATCCACATTACCCGTCGTCCACACCGAAAGAAAGTGTTCCTACATGCCATTTACTCAGCAGGATCAGGAAAATAAGTTTTTAGTTTCAAGTAATTGATATATTCAGAAAAATTTCACGTGCACGAAACATAATAATATTCCTGATAATAATAATAATAATGTCCCTATCGCAAACTGCACTGTTAACAGTTAAGAGGCGACATCTGCAGGAAGATCCAGGTAAAATGGTGTATCGGACTTCTAATAACCAAAAATTATTTGCTGCGCTTCAAAAGTGGAAGATAACGTCGCCAGTTGCCACGTAGTTTTGCAGTGTTAAGGGCGGCACGCAGGAAGTTACAACCGTGAAAATTAAGCGATCCAGGACGGTGTTCAGTCCTCGCGAGTTCACTTCCTGCTTTTCCTGAAAACACGTTTGATAGCTGCCTGGTTGTGAAGTCATCCAAGGCACAGTGCACGCTGGCGCTTGACTGACGTCGGCAGATTGATACCTCGGGGAAAGTCTCTCTTCTCACTCACTCACTGGCTGTGTTTATTTATGGACGTAGCGGACTGCCAAACGGAACATCTGCTGTCAACTGCTCTAGTCGGAGGTAGCAGTATGTAAATGGCTCCTAACTTGGATACATAATAATTAATATCTCTATTGTTATCTTAATTTTTGTATTAATGAAGTTAAGATGACTGGAGCTATTGAAATAGTTTTAGGTCGACTGCATGTAAACTTTGCCGACCAGAATTTTTTGAATGAAAACGATATTAGAACATGACCTCTGAACCGACTGTTTTAGATTCCTTGTAATGATTGTTATTTACACTAAAGTATTCAAACTTAGTACAGCTGTATTATTTTATCAGTGTAATTATGGGCTGTAACTAGAACTTTCTGTAACAAGTACAAATGTACTTAATCTGTTATGAATGGGGATGTTTTCGTTCCAAATTTATTTTTTAGCAAATTACTTGAAAACTGATGGAGGTAGCTTATTGGTGTGACATAGCTAATGTTTCTGTAGTAAACCGACGTTACATACGAATATTCAGCTTTCTGAGTCCAATATTTAGTGCTTCCATATTTTCGTAACAACGCTGATTTTGACGAAGCTATTGCCCTGACCAAGTTGAGATTTGTAATTTTTGATTGTGAGATACATTTGCACATTCTGAACAATTTTTAGCTTTCTAGCTTCATTATTTAGCGCCACTTTTTTTTCTTAAAATAATGTCATCTTCGTTAGATCATTATTTTTCTTAAAATAATATATTTAGAAAAACATCTTCATTAGATCGTCCTGAGACTTCACAATGTTAACATTAATATACTGAAGCATACAATGACGAAATTTGGAAAAGTTATTTTAATGTGTAGCTTCGCTCTTAGATTATGGTGCAATGCTAAGCACAGGCATGTTCTGATGCCGTGGCGCCGGCAGCAGTGAGCTGGGGTAACTGCCGGCCCACTCGCTCGCCTCTGTATCCCTCGCAGTGAGACAGCGCTTGTTCCGCTTCTGTCACCTCAGTGTATATTCTGATTTGGGGATCTCGCTGGCCTCTTGAGTATCCCAGCGTCACACAGGCAGTCGTGTGGCGTGTGAGGACATGCATTGTCCTGTTGAACAATGTCACCATGGCACTACCGGATGGAGATAACTCATGAGCACGTAGGATGTACGTGACACGCCAGTGTGCGGCCAGAGTTGTGTCAATCACTACCAGCCGTAAGCTGGGGTCATACCCTGTGACACTTAGGACGCCAGAAGTAACGCCCCTGTCCCCAAATCACTGGAAGATTGGGACACTTCGGCAGGTTTCCGCTACAATCACCAACGATGGTCATCCAGACTAGTGCAGAACCGCAATAAAAAACAGAGACAAACATCTCCAAGTGCAGTCGTCCGTGTTGCGGTGTTAACGGCAGCTTACACATGAGTCGCTGCTGGTCTATGACCAATGATGTATGATTACACAGAAAGTTTCAGGTAGACCATTACCTGCTCTCGGATTGGCAGGCAGTGATCTGAAGGGGATGCGATGTGCGCGGCGATCCTCGCCGGTGGTGACCAGACGTGTCCCACTGGAACCTTGACGTTCCCATACAGTACACCCCTTGGTCACTGACGCATCCGATTGCCCACAAATCTGGATATCGCAACTGGCCAAGTGGAGGCCCAGACCCGTGGCAACCCGATCTCAGACGACTGTGCGGCACCTTCGTGTAAATCACAGTCAACACTCTTCACGCCTCTTATATACCCTACCAGGTCCGACGACAACACTATACGCGAATAACAATCACGCACTCTGGTGGCCGTCACAATTGGAACTCTAATCACTCACGTGCTGTCCAACTGGGCGCAGGCGAACTAAGTTACACCGACATCACACCAAGCCCTCAGGGTTCTTCCAAAATGATTTGTATGACTCGTGGTTTTATTGAACGCTAGATTTCTCTGAATTGTAATTTTCTGGCATTGAAAGCGAACGTACTAGGAGCTGATGTCAAGAAGTTATTATATAAAATATTTTATATACTATAAATAAATAATTTATAATTACGTGAAGACATTTTCTACATTTCCTTCTTCCTCCTTATTCACTGGTCATTTCCGGAAGGCGCTATGTCAACAACACTTTTCCTTTTCCTTGCGACTGGGCTTTATCTTTAGTCCTGTATTTCCGTATTCGCATTCTGTATTGTTCCTTCCTCGCTTCACTCCACCTTCGGTCAGCTTTTAATTGTGGCTTTTCTTGGAAACCGAAGTGCTGTTCGGATTTATTCTTGAGCGGAACACGTTTATCGGCATGTTCCACTGCTATCCTCGCTGCTTACATGTCTTTCTCCACGTCGGTGAACCAGGCCTACTTGTTTTTCTAGTTGAGAAAGTAGCGAAAGATTCGATTGTTCAGCTCTGTAGGAGTCTTACGGGCAACGTGGCCACGGAACCTAACCTTTTTTCCTATGAATGTTGCCTGTTGCCTCCGTGGTTTTGTCCTGAATCCTTTGATTAGATCTAGGGTTTTCCTCAAGATGGTGTACTATCCAGTTGCAGCTTTTCTTACGTTTCTGAAATTTTTATTGAGAAATTATTACTTTTTCCTTTTATTAAGGAATTTTTATATCTCAGATGATTTATATCTCAGATGATTTATATCTCAGATGATTCCTGGAGGTGTCGAACAACGCAATGTATCGCTAGTGAGAATCCCTTCTCCAGCGCTTCTTTTGGGGCTTATTCTATCTTTGGTCATTCCACGCATGAGCTAGTCAGCGGTACGGACTCTGGTTGATCCTGTGATTTCTCTTACTGTACGAAGAAGCGATTGGACTGTTGACTCAGGACTTGACCTTTAAATACCTTTTCAATGTATGGAAAACACAACAACATGTCATCATAAATGAAAAGAATTTCTGATGTCGTGCCGAGATAACAACCTATGGACGAGCGCTGCTGTTGTGAGAGAGGTTTTGTATAGTTGTCCCAGCATGCCCACACAATTAAATCAACTGCATCTGATGAACCATACTTGGAATCAGTTTACTTCAGTACTGCTGTCAATCGTCCTGCAAGATTGAAAAAAGAAAAAAAGACATGAGGGTAGCAACATGCGACGCCCTGAGCGGTCCTCACAAATGTATTTATGTACATAGATTATAATAATAATAATAATAATAATAATAATAATTGCCTGTGGCACAATGGTCTGGTCTAAATCCTTTTACTGGACATCAATTTGGCGTGTTCCTAACATACTGCAGTTATCCAATCCTGGGTAAATGGACCTACAGTTAAACGTGGAATCCGAACCATTTTTTCTTTCCGGCGATTCCTCACATCATTGAGAGGTGAAGGCTAGGCAAAACTCGAGATTGATAAATCAGTGGTTCCACCGAAATTAGATCCGGCAACCACCACACCACGAATCCCGACGTGTCTGCCGATTGTTGATCTATAGCTTTTGATGACTGAGTTTGCGATTGTCAAAACATGTGACACATATAGCCGTACCTTTCGATTACATTCACTTAGCTTAAATTTATAACACCGCCAACGGACTGTAGACCTTAGTATCTGGTACAAATATCAACTTGATATTTCTAGCGATTCCTTAGAAAATGGCCAAGTAATGGCTTAAAAAAGTGATGTAATGCAATTTTAGATCAACTACTTTCGTATAATTTTCCTTTACTTTCACTGTTACACCTTGCCTCTTGCCAAATTTTACGATTTTTCGTCAACGAGAGGTACCCCATAGCTTTTCATGAGTGAGGTCACCAGGGTCGAAATATGCGACATAAGCGGCCCTATCTTTTGATTTCATTGACTTGTTGTTGTTGTTGTTGTTGTTGTGGTCTTCAGTCCTGAGACTGGTTTGATGCAGCTCTCCATGCTACTCTATCCTGTGCAAGCTTCTTCATCTCCCAGTACCTACTGCAGCATACATCCTTCAGAATCTGCTTAGTTTATTCATCTCTTGGTCTCCATCTACGATTTTTACCCTTCACGCTGCCCTCCAATACTAAATTGGAGATCCCTCGATGTCTCAGAAGATGTCCTGCCAACCGATCCCTTCTTCTAGTCAAGTTGTGCCACAAGCTCCTCTTCTCCCCAATTCTATTCAATACCTCCTCATTAGTTACGTGATCTACCAAACTAATCTTCAGCTTTCTTCTGTAGCACCACATTTCAAAAGCTTCTATTCTCTTCTTGTCTAAACTACTTATCATCCACGTTTCACTTCCATACATGGCTACACTCCATACTAATACTTTCACAAACGACTTCCTGACATTTAAATCTATACTCGATGTTAACAAATTTTACTTCTTCAGAAACGCTTTCCTTGCCATTGCCAGTCTACATTTTATATCGTCTCTACTTCGACCATCATCAGTTATTTCGCTTTCCAAATAGGAAAACTTTACTACTTTAAGTGTCTCATTTCCTAATCTAATACCCGCAGCATCACCAGATTTAATTCTACTACATTCCATTATCCTCGTTTTGCTTTTGTTGATGTTCATCTTATACCCTCCTTTCAAGACACTGACCATTCCGTTCAACTGCTCTTCAAAGTCCTTTGCTGTCTCTGACATAATTACAATGTCATCGGCGAACCTCAAAGTTTTTATTTCTTCTCCACAGATTTTAATACCTACTCGGAACTTTTGGCTTCTACTAGTTTTTCCATTCGTCTGTAAAGAATTCGCGTTAGTATTTTGCAGCTGTGGCTTATTAAACTGATTGTTCGGTAATTTACACATCTGTCAACACCTGCTTTCTTTGGGATTGGAATTATTATATTCTTCTTGAAGTCTGAGGGTATTTCGCCTGTCTCTTACATCTTTCTCACCAGATGGTAGAGTTTTGTCAGGACTGGCTCTCCCAAGGCTGTCAGTAGTTCTAATGGAATGTTGTCTACTCCCGGGGCCTTGTTTGGACTCAGGTCTTTCAGTGCTCTGTCAAACTCTTCACGCAGTATTGTATCTCCCATTTCGTCTTCATCTACATTCTCCTCCATTTCCAGAATTTTGTCCTCAAGTACGTCGCCCTTGTATAGACCCTCTATGTACTCCTTCCACCTCTCTGCTTTCTCTTCTTTGCTTAGAACTGGGTTGCCATCTGAGCTCTTGATCTTCATACAAGTGGTTCTCTTTTCTCCAAAGGTCTCTTTAATTTTCCTGTACGCGGTATCCATCTTACCCCTAGTGAGATAAGACTCTACATCCTTACATTTGTCCTCTAGCCATCCCTGCTTAGCCATTTTGCATTTCCTGTCGATCTCAATTTTGTGACCTTTATATTCCTTTTTGCCTGCTTCATTTACTGCATTTTTATATTTTCTCCTTTCATCAATTAAATTCAATATTTCTTCTGTTACCCAAGGTTTTCTACTAGCCCTCGTCTTTTTACCTACTTGATCCTCTGCTGCCTTCACTACTTCATCCCTTAGAGCTACCCATTCTTCTTCTACTGAATTTCGTTCCCCCATTTGTGACAATTGATCCCTTATGCTCTCCCTGAAACTCTGTACAACCTCTGGTTCTTTCAGTGTATCTAAGTCCCATGTCCTTAAACTCCCACCTTTTTGCAGTTTCTTCAGTTTTAATCTACAGCTCATAACCAATAGATTGTGGTCAGAGTCGCCATCTGCCCATGGAAACGTCTTAAAATTTAATGCCTGGTTCCTAAATCTCTGTCTTACCATTATATAATCTATCTGAAACCTGTCAGTATCTCCAGGCTTCTTCTATGTATACAGCCTTCTTTTATGATTCTTGAACCAAGTGTTAGCTATGATTAAGTTGTGCTCTGTGCAAAATTCTACCAGACGGCTTCCTCTTTCATTTCTTTCCCCCAATCCGTATTCACCTACTATGTTTCCTTCTCTCCCTTTTCCTACTCTCGCATTCCAGTCAACCATGACTATTAAATTTTCGTCTCCCTTCAATACCTGAATAATTTCTTTTATCTCATCATACATGTCATCAATTTGTTCATCATCTGAAGAGCTAGTTGGCATATAAACTTGTAGTACTGTAGCAGGCATGTGCTTCGTGTCTATCTTGGCCACTATAGTACGTTCACTATGCAGTTTGTAGTAGCTTACCCGTAGTCCTATATTTGTATTCATTATTAAGCCTACTCCTGCATTACCCCTATTTGATTTTGTATTTATAACTCTGTATTCGCCTGACCAGATGTCTTGTTCCTCCTGCCACCGAACTTCACTAATTCCCACTATATCTAACATTAACCTATCCATTTCCCTTTTTAAGTTTTCTAACCCACCTGCCCGATTAAGGGATCTGAGATTCCACGCTCCGATCCGCAGAATGCCAGTTTTCTTTCTCCTGATAATGACGTCCTCTTGAGTAGTCCCCGCCCGGAGATCCGAATGGGGGACTACTTTACCTCCGGAATATTTTACCCAAGAGAACGCCATCATCATTTAACCATACAGTAAAGCTGCATGCCCTCGGGAAAAATTATGGCTGTAGTTTCCCCTTGCTTTCAGCCGTTGCATTAGCAAGGCCGTTTTGGTTAATGTTACAAGGCCAGATCAGTCAATCATCCAGACTGTTGCCCCTGCAACTACTGAAAAGGCTGCTGCCCCTCTTCAGGATACAAGACATTACATTATACAAAATATTTCATGACACTAATGTTTAAGTTGGTTTTTTTCCCCTCCCTTAATTTATATCTAAAAATTCAGCCAATGAGTAGAAGGAGTTGTCATCTAGAAATTCTTTTAATTTATTTTTAAATGTTGGTTGGCTAATGTCAGGCTTTTCATGCTGTTTGGTAGGTGACCAAAGACTTTTGTGGCAGCATAATTTACCCCTTTCTGTGCCAACAGTCAGATTTAACCCTGCATAGTGAAGATCATCCTTTCTCCTGGTGTTATAGCTATGCACACTGCTATTACTTTTGAACTGGGTTGGATTATTAACAACAAATTTCATAAGTGAATATATATACTGTGAGGTTACTGTGAGGATCCCTAGATCCTTAAATAGATGTCTGCAGGATGACCGCGGGTGGGCACCAGCAATTATTCTGATTACACGTTTTTGAGCAAAGAATACTTTTCTACTCAACGATGAATTACCCCAGAATATGATGCCATACGAAAGCAGTGAATGAAAGTAGGATTAGTAAGCTAATTTACTGAGATTCTAATCACTAAAATTTGCAATAACCCTAATAGCATACGTAGCTGAACTCAGACGTTTCAGCAGACCATCAATGTGTTTCTTCCAGTTTAACCTCTCATCAATGGACACACCTAAAAATTTTGAAAATTCTACCTTAGCTACAGACTTCTGTTCAAAGTCCATATTTATTACTGGAGTTGTGCCATTTACTGTACGGAACTGTGTATACTGTGTTTTATGAAAATTTAAAGAGAGTCCGTTTTGCTGAGAACCACTTAATAATTTTGTGAAAAACATCATTTACAATTACATCACTTAGTTTTTGGATTTTGGATGTTATTACTATACTTGTATCATCAGCAAAAAGAACTAACTTTGCATCTTTATCAATGTGGAATATTGTTGTTGTTGTTGTGGTCTTCAGTCCTGAGACTGGTTTGATGCAGCTCTCCATGCTACTCTATCCTGTGCAAGCTTCTTCATCTCCCAGTACCTACTGCAACCTACATCCTTCTGAATCTGCATAGTGTATTCATCTCTTGGTCTCCCTCTACGATTTTTACCCTCCAAGCTGCCCTCCAATGCTAAATTTGTGATCCCTTGATGCCTCAAAACATGTCCTACCAAATTATCCCTTCTTCTAGTCAAGTTGTGCCACAAACTTCTCTTCTCCCCAATCCTATTCAATACCTCCTCATTAGTTACGTGATCTACCCACCTAATCTTCAACATTGTTCTGTAGCACCACATTTCGAAAGCTTCTATTCTCTTCTTGTCCAAACTGGTTATCGTCCATGTTTTACTTCCACACGTGGCTACACTCCACACAAATAATTTCAGAAACGACTTCCTGACACTTAAATCTATACTCGATGTTAACAAATTTCTCTTCTTCAGAAACTATTTCCATGCCATTGCCAGTCTACATTTTATATCCTCTCTACTTCGACCATCATCAGTTACTTTACTCCCTAAATAGCAAAACTCCTTTACTACTTTAAGTGTCTCATTTCGTAATCTAGTCCGCTCAGCATCACCCGATTTAATTTGACTACATTCCATTATCCTCGTTTTGTTTTTGTTGATGTTCATCTTATATCCTCCATTCAAGACACTGTCCATTCCGTTCAACTGCTCTTCCAAGTCCTTTGCTGTCTCTGACAGAATTACAATGTCATCAGCGAACCTCAAAGTTTTTACTTCTTCTCCATGAAATTTAATACCTACTCCAAATTTTTCTTTTGTTTCCTTTACTGCTTGCTCAATATACAGATTGAATAACATCGGGGAGAGGCTACAACACTGTCTCACTCCTTTCCCAACCACTGCTTCTCTTTCATGCCCCTCGACTCTTATAACTGCCATCTGGTTTCTGTACAAATTGTAAATAGCCTTTCGCTCCCTGTATTTTACCCCTGCCACCTTCAGAATTTGTAAGAGAGTATTCCAGTTAACGTTGTCAAAAGCTTTCTCTAAGTCTACAAATGCTGGAAACGTAGGTTTGCCTTTTCTTAATCTTTCTTCTAAGATAAATCGTAAGGTTAGTATTGCCTCACGTGTTCCAACATTTCTACGGAATCCAAACTGATCTTCCCCGAGGTCAGCGTCTACTAGTTTTTCCATTCGTCTGTAAAGAATTCGCGTTAGTATTTTGCAGCTGTGACTTATTAAACTGATAGTTCGGTAATTTTCACATCTGTCAACACCTGCTTTCTTTGGGATAGGAATTATTATATTATTCTTGAAGTCTGTGGGTATTTCGCCTGTCTCATACATCAGTAGTTCTAATGGAATGTTGTCTACTCCCAGGGCCTTGTTTCGACTTAGGTCTTTCAGTGCTCTGTCAAACTCTTCACGCAGTATCTTATCTCCCATTTCGTCTTCATCTACATCCTCTTCCATTTCCATAATACTGTCCTCAAGTACATCGCCCTTGGATAAACCCTCTATATACTCCTTCCACCTTTCTGCCTTCCCTTCTTTGCTTAGAACTGGGTTGCCATCTGAGCTCTTGATATTCATACAAGTGGTTCTCTTCTCTCCAAAGGCTCTTTAATTTTCCTGTAGGCAGTATCTATCTCACCCCTAGTGAGACAAGCCTCTACATACATACATTTGTTCTCTAGCCATCCCTGCCTAGCCATTTTGCACTTCCTGTCGATCTCATTTTTGAGACGTTTGCATTCCTTTTTGCCTGCTTCATTTACTGCATTTTTATATTTTCTCCTTTCATCAATTAAATTCAATATTTCTTCTGTTACCCAAGGATTTCTACCAGCCCTCGTCTTTTTACCTTCTTGATCCTCTGCTGCCTTCACTACTTCATCCCTCAGAGCTACCCATTCTTCTTCTACTGTATTTCTTTCCCCCATTCCTGTCAATTGTTCCCTTATGCTCTCCCTTGAAACTCTGTACAACCTCTGGTTCTTTCAGTTTATCCAGGTCCCATCTCCTTAAATTCCCACCTTTTTGCATTTTCTTCAGTTCAATCTGCAGTTCATAACCAATAGATTGTGGTCAGAATCCACATCTGCTCCTGGAAATGTCTTACGTTTTAAAACCTGGTTCCTAAATCTCTGTCTTACCATTATATAATCTATCTGATACCTTTTAGTATCTCCAGGATTCTTCCAGGTATACAACCTTCTTTTATGATTCTTGAACCAAGTTATGATTAAGTTATGCTCTGTGCAAAATTCTACAAGGCGGCTTTCTCTTTCATTTCTTCCCCCCTATCCATATTCACCTACTATGTTTCCTTCTCTCCCTTTTCCTACTGACGAATTCCAGTCACCAATGACTATTAAATTTTCGTCTCCCTTCACTACCTGAATAATTTCTTTTATTTCGTCATACATTTCATCAATTTGTTCATCATCTGCAGAGGTAGTTGGCATATAAACTTGTACTACTGTAGTAGGCATGGGCTTTGTGTCTATCTTGGCCACAATAATGCGTTCACTATGCTGTTTGTAGTAGCTAACCCGCACTCCTATTTTTTTATTCATTATTAAACCTACTCCTGCATTACCCCTATTTGATTTTGTATTTATAACCCTGTAATCACCTGACCAAAAGTCTTGTTCCTCCTGCCACCGAACTTCACTAATTCCCACTATATCTAACTTTAACCTATCCATTTCCCTTTTTAAATGGTAAGTCATTAATGTATATCAAGAACAGTAAAGGACCTAAGACGGAACACTGTGGGACCCTGTACCTGATAGCCCCCCAGATTGAGGAATCAGCTGTTGTTTTAACAATACATGAACCACTTATTTCAACTTTCTGCATTCTTCCAGTTAAGTATGAATTAAACCATTTGTGCACTGCCCCCATCAAACCATAATGATTTAGCTTATCTAAAAGAATTCTATGATTTACACAATCAAAGGCCTTTGAGAGATCACAAAAAATACCAATGGGTGATGTCCGGTTATTCAGAGAATTAAATATTTGATCAGTGAAAGCGTATATAGCATTTTCTGTTGAAAAGCATTTCTCAAAACCAAACTGACATTTTGTTAGTACTTTATTTTTACAAATATGGGAGGCTACTCTTGAATACATTACTTTCTCAAAAATTTTTGATAGAGCTGTCAGAAGAGAAATTAGGCGGTAGTTGTTGACATCCGACGTATCCCCCTTTTTATGCAGTGGTTTTACAATGGCATATTTAGTCTATCGGGGAAAACACCCTGCTCCAAAGAGCTATTACATACGTGGCTGAAATCCTACTTATCTGTGGGGAATAAGCTTTAAGTACCTTGCTGGAAATGCCATCAATTCCGTAAGAGCTTTTACTTTTCAGTGAGTTTATTATTTTACTGATTTCAGAGGGAGAGGTTGGTGGAAATACAGTTGTTTCAAACTGCACAGGTATGGCCTCTTCTATTAGTAGCCTTGCCTCTTCCAGTGAAGATCTAGATCCTATTTTCTCCACAACATTTAAAAAATGATTATTGAAAATATTTTCAATTTCTGATTGTTTGTGTCATTCAGTTTTATGGCACGAAAGTCTTCCTGTGCCCTGTTTGCCTTTCAATAATATTCCAAATTGCTTTAATTTTATTATCAGAGTTACTGATCTCAGACATGATACACATGCTTCTGGACTTTTTAATAACTTTTCTTAGTACCGCACAATAGTTTTTATAATATTGAACAATTTCAGGGTCAGTACTCCCTCTTGCTGTTAGATACAGTTCTCTTTTATGGTTGCAAGATATTCTTATTCCTTTCGTTAGCCAAGGTTTTTTATGTTTTCTTGGAATTATGTTTAACTATTTTCTTAGTAAAACAATTTTCAAATACCCTTAAAAATGTATCGTGAAGTAAGTTACATTTCAAGTTTGCATCGGGTTCCTTATACACTTCATCCCAGTCTAGCTGCTGTAGGCTTTCCCTAAAGTCTGCAATATTTATATTGTTAATTGAACGCACTGCTTTGAAATTCTGATTTGATATACTGCATGGAGCTATGTCATGTACTGTAACTAGCTGTGCACCATGATCTGAAAGACCATTCTCAACAGGATAAGCATTTATGTCCTTAAACTTATCTTGGTATATAAAAAAGTTATCTATCAATGTCCTGCTGTTCTTTGTTATCCGAGTAGGAAAATCAATGACGGAGCCCAAACTGAAAGAACTGAGTAATACTACAGGGTCATTCTTCCTATTACACTCTTTCAGGGAATCAACACTGAAATCCCCACAAATGATAATTTGCTTCCCCCTGTCTGACAGATAGCACAACAAAGCATCCAAGTTTTCTAGAAATAGCTGGAAATTCCCTGAGGGGGACCTATACACTGTTACAATTATGAATGTGCCATCATTTAGTTTAAGTTCAGTGGCACATGATTCCATATGTTGCTCTACACAAATTTTTTTTAATTTCTAAATTTTTTACACTGTGGAAGCTTTTGACATATATGGCAACTCCTCCTCTCATCATATTATCTCTACTTACATGTGCAGCTAATTTGTACCCATTGATGCTAACCTTTTGCATATCAGTGACAATGTGATGCTCAGACAGGCATAGTACATATATTACATTCTCAGTTTCTATATCTTCTAAACAAAGCAGAAGCTCATCAATTTTATTCTTCAATCCCCCAATATTTTGATGAAATATACTACCATTATTTTTCACTTTACTTTTGTATCTTGAACTTTTTTAACATCTTTAGTACTTGCCTGGCTGAGTTTCCCACTGGACACTGATCTTACACTAAAAAAGAGTTTCCACCATGAGATGTAGTTCCTCCCCCCTTTAAGTTTCTTCTATCAGCCTTGCCAGTTTACCCTTCCCTTTCTTGTTGAGGTGTAGGCCATGTCTAGTATAGTCCCACCTACAGAGTGAATCAACAGGAACCACACCAATGTGTGACCCAGCACCAGACCCAAGTAGCCGTTCCAACTCCAAATTAACTCTCCTGACAGAAGAGCTCAAATGAAGTCGGTCGTGGCGCTCCAGAACCGACACAAACCCAACACTGGTATGACTCGATGTTGATGCAATCTTTGCCAGGTCACACTCTATGCTGTACCCCGGATCTCTGTCAATACTATTGCCCGGCCCACCCACAATAACCACGGTATCTTCCTTAGTAAAGCCTCTACATAGTGAATCTAAACCCTCTGTAACCTGCCCCAGTCCAGCACTAGGTTTGAAAAAACTTGTGACCTGGTATTCTGACCCTAATTCATCCTGCAGAAGTTGGCCCACACCCCTAGCATGCGAACTACCTAGCAACAAGACTTTCTTTCTCTTTGCAGACTTCCCTACATTCTTATTCAATTTGCTTCTGAAAGCTTGTTGAGCCCTGTCTACATCTACTTCTGTGTCCGCCCCCGGTAGCTGAGTGGTCAGCGCGACAGACTGTCAATCCAAAGTTCCCGGGTTCGATTCCCGGCTGGATCGGAGATTTTCTCCGCTCAGGGACTGGGTGTTGTGTTGTCCTAATCATCATCATTTCACCCCCATCGACGCGCAAGTCGCCGAAGTGGCGTCAAATCGAAAGACTTGCACCAGGCGAACGGTCTACCCGACGGGAGGCCCTCGTCACACGACATTGCATTTCATCTACTTCTGTAAGAGGCTCATCAGTTTCTGACTGAGGCAACAGGTCAAACCTATTTTTTTACATTAACAACAAAGCTGTCAGAAGAATTTCTTGGCCTGTTCCTTATGCCTGTTGCCACTTCCCACCCCTGTTTACCCTTCTCCCCCCTTAACCTGCCCAGTTCTCGCCTAGCTTCATCTAACTCAGCCTGAAGGGCAGCAATTTTCCCCTCCTGTTCCACAATCATTCTATCTCTACTGCATAGCCTACAGTACCACTGATGAGTCTCGCTAATTTTCCCAATTCCCACGCCACTACAATCACCCCAATGAAAAAAGTTACTACATCCATCACACCAGACCCCGGAGCTAACGATTCTACGGCACGTCAGGCACTTTACACTCATGGTACAAATCGATCTTAGTGACAGAAAGACAATTAAGTTACAGGAAAACAATGAAAATACGTGTGCGAAAAATTAGGCCTACTCGCGACAATGTAAACAGTGGTTCAGAAGTTTATTTCTGGAAATTACTTAAGAGATGGCGATACTGTACAGATATAAAGGGGCAGAAAACGTATTTAGCACACTAAACTATCAGTAAATGCACTTAAAATTGCGGTATGAAGTTTAGTCTGAAAGCTCAAAAGTTCGGCCTGGCCGCCATACGTAAACAAAACGAACTTTACGTGAAAACACGCGAGTAAGACAAAAACCTTTAATGGTATGCTTGAAGAGCACTATAATTAACGTAATAAATTATTTTAAAGTGTTAAAAACAGTTTATTACTACTTAAATTACTTACCTTGTACGAGAGCTGTGACTCAGACATCCGTATAGCAGGCGCAGGGTTACCAACCTCAGTCCTGCACACGTTCACCACGGCGTGTGATTAGACTGGCCGAAAATTCTAAAAGTCTCCTGTATGTGGTTATCTACATGTAGGCCTTTTGGATGGAGGAATCAGGTAGTTAGGTGACCTTGAAAACACTTGAAACTAGGTAGTTTCTTACCTATACGAAACAAATGAGAATTTAATGCTTGTATTTGAAACATAGAATTTAAATTCTTATTGTGTAGTGCAAATAGTACCTGATATTATAACTTTTGAAGACAAATCTATAAGCAAATTACGAGAAGAAATAATTTGTGGACAAATAACCTTGTAAATAAACAAAAATATTATTTTTAATAATTGATTACATAAAATACATTCTCGATAAACCATCTTTTTTATATCACTGTTATTATTTATAAATCCTTTCGCTACAGAGTACAACTGACTAGGCTCATGCAATAATTGCATTATCTGTATAGAGAGAAAACTATTGTTGGTAAACCAGTGCTTAATCTGCACCTCTCCCTAGTTGTAAAGAGTGATAAGGAGGGAGGGCGCTTCGAATCTTGATGGTCTCTTGGGTTTCCCGCCATTTTTGTGGGCTCCCATAGGCTGACAGAGACAGGTAGATGTTTCATCACCAACCCACTGTCGAGTTGTCTAGTCCACATGCCTTGGTTATTTGGGTAAGGCAGGTAGGTTCCCCTTTATCAATCTGAATATAGCTCGTGCTATTGCCCTAGACTTGTGGTGGGTTCCCCAGGGTGAGCTTGATCAATTTCTGGCAGTTCCCTGGAGTGAGTGGAGGTGGGGGGAGAGGGGGCATGAAAACAATGTTTGTGTAACTTGACAGTGGACGTTTTTATCAGTGACCTCGAGATAAGAAACTGGTCAGAACTGGACCAATGTTTGAACCCACCCTAATAACCTACTGAAGCGCATGCCTACCTTTTATGTAAGTTTTGGTTAGAAGAAAAGAATGATGCGTCTCTGGGCTTACGATCAGTTGATCGTTAAGCCCACACTTATCATCCGCCGCAAACTATGCGTGTGCCTAAAACACTGGCACACAGAGCTCACACCATCTCAGGTGCAGGTGGTTTACCTTAAGAGCTTGCCCCCGAAAGACAGTGTTCAGGAAAAATACGTATTCCACCTGGCAGACTAACAAGGCACTATCACTTAAAACCAAGTACAGGGAATTGGACAGAGAGGAGAATACGCCGGCAAGATCACTGGCTTCTCCTCCCTTTGTTGGCTATAATTCGCTTAAAACAGCAACAATCACCCGCGATTCTCCGCTGAAAGTAGTTTTCCGCCCTCCGTCTGAACTCTGAGGTTTCCGACCTGCTGGGATCAGTAAAGGACTATTTATTATTGAGGAAAGCTAAAACTTACAAAATGCATCGCCAATGCGGTACGGCTTGTACAGGTCAGACAGCGCGCACTGCGGAAGAACGTTCCACCGAACATCATTGCTGCACTCGCCTATTGCGACCAAATATTGCTGAACATTGCATCTCCGCCTAACAGTCTATTTTGGGCTCAGCGACATCATTATTAATGTATTTTTGGAAATACATATGACGGAACAACTGATGAATCGTGGCAGCTGCACCCAGGTGGATCTACATCTACATCTACATCTACATATATACTCCGCTAGCCACCAAGCGCTGTGTGGCGGAGGGCACAATTCACACCAAAGTGACATTTCCCCCCTGTTGTTCCACTCGCGGATCGCGCGACGGAAAAACGACTGAACGTCTCAGTACGAGCTCTTGCTCTGCATCCTCGGTGAAGATCGGATTTCGGAACTTAGTGAGCAGCCCGTTCCGTCTAGTGCTTCGTCTCTCTGCAAGTGTGTCCCACTTCAAACTTTCTATGAGATTTGTAACGCTCTCGCGATGGCTAAATGTACCAGTCACGAATCTTGCCGCTCTTCTTTGGACCTTCTCAATCTCTTGAATGAGACCCAACTGGTAAGGGTCCCATAGAGACGAACAATACTCCAAGACTGGACGAACTAACGTATTGTAAGCTATTTCCTCTGCTGAAGGACTGCATCGTTTCCGGATTCTACCAATAAACCGCAATCTAGAGTTCACCTTACCCGTTACTTGTGTAATCTGATCATTCCATTTCAGATCATTTCGAATAGTCACACCCAGGTACTTGACGGACGTTACCGCTTCCAAAGACTGGGCATTTATTTTGTACTCGTACATTAATGCGGATTTTCGCCTTGTTATACGCAGTAGGCTACACTTAATAATATTGAGAGATAACTGCCAGTCACTACACCACGCATTTATTTTCTGCAAATCCTCATTGATTTGTTCACAGTTTTCGTGTGATACTACTTTCCTGTAGACTACAGTATCATAGGCAAACAGTCTAAGGCCGCTGTCAATACCATCAACCAGATCGTTTATGTAAATTGTAAAAAGCTGGCGACCTATTACGCTGCCCTGGGGCACACCTGAAGTTACGCTTGTTTCTGTTGAAGTCACCCCTTTCAGGACGACATACTGCTCCCTGTCTGTTAGAAAATTTTCTATCCATCCGCATATGTTATCGGATAGACCGTAAGCGCGAACTTTTTGTAGCAAGCGACAGCGCGGAACAGACCCGAACGCCTTTCGAATGTTGAGAAATATGGCATAAACCTGGGAGCCGGTATCTAGAGGCTGTTGGAGCCAGCTGGATAACGTGTGGAATCCTATCGTTTCCCGATATACTGGAATCGAAGACAATACAGACAGCCGACGGCCGCGGCGGACAGCAACGCAGAGAACAATTTGGAAATTTGTGGTAAGGACTTGGGACCAAACTGCTGAGGTCATCGGTCCCTAGGCTTACACACTAATTAATATAACTTAAACTAACTTACGCTATGGACAACACACACAGACACGCCCGAGGGAGGAGCCAAAACTTCGACCGTGGCAAGACGCCTGAGACCGCGCGCGCTACACAGCTCCGTTCCCGAGGGGGACCACAACCCCTTTTACATACAAAATAACTAAGAACCCTAAGTGAAGGTCAGCAGTTTACATAAGAGCAAACAAACATTTTGAATAGAACAGAACATTTGCATATATTGGTAGCTCTACGCAAAATTATTTAATTTTAAAGATAACCAAAGAGATTATATGAGGAAGACAAAAGATCATTACAGAGATTATACTTCATCACAGTATCGAATTAATCGTATACTAATTACATAAGTTCAACGAAGGGATGTTGAACAAAATAGAAAGCTAAATGAATGAACAATAGGTATGTAGTGGCAAAGCTATGCTGTTACAAACTGACTGCTAAATATACTCATATGATGCATTCATAAGGTCCAGTGTTTTGAACACTTTACAATCAGCTCGAATACTATTTCTGGTTATTATTCTTATGGACCTATTCTACAGTTTGAAAATTTTGTTCGTAATTTGTGCATTTGTTCTCCAGAACAGAATGTTATAGTTAAGAATTGGGTACTTGTATGAATAGTATGTAACTAAAATACACTGGCAGTTACACACTAATGACCGTACTCTAAGCACATAACATGCTGACGGTATTCTGTTCTTCCTGTGCTCACACCCCTACATCTGAGAATCACGATTAATTCCTAGAAATTTTTTAATTGTTGTATAATCTGTAGAGGTGCCATGTACATTTAATTTAACAGTGTCTTTTGTCCTCGTCAAACTGAAATTCATGGCATTAGTTTTCTTCCCATTCAATGCGACTTTGTCGCTTATTGACGGATTGAAAACTTCTTTTAGGGCTTAATTTATTTTCTCTGCAAGGAATCGTCTTGTTTTCCGATTGTCTATAATACTTTTTTTTTCCCAACAATACAGGGAATTGATTGATGTATATCAGGAACAGTATTTATCCTAACACGCTAACCCAAACAACTCTTATGTTAATGTATTCTGATTCTGATAAGTATTTTACCAAACGGTCAGACTCATTTCAGTGTGTCATCTCCACTCTTTGTACGCTGTCTGGCAGGTATGATCAGAACCAGCCATTATCTTACCCTCTTATTCCTAGTGCTTCTAGCTTATTTGGAAGAATCTTGTCGTTAAGGGCATGAAAAGCCTTACAAGAATCCAAAAATTGTCTGTTACCCACCCACCTCTGTCAAGAACGTCAAATACCACTTTTGTGAATTCTATTATGGCTCACTGCGTACTTCTCCCACTTCGGAAACCAAACTGCGATTCACTGTCACACAGTCAGCTTGTCAGCTGAAGCATCTTGCTAACCTCAGAAATGTACAGGACAATGGAAAAGAAAGCCCGGGAACTGCCAGGTGCGAGTTTTGATTTTAGGATAAGGAAAGGCTCTACTGGCGTTACGATTCCTAATGGAAGAAGGTAATTTCAAAGCACATTAATTGAATTTATCGATCAGGAAAAAACATTAGACAACGTAAAGTGGTAGGATGTGTTTGAAGTCGTCGGGAAAATAGAGAGGGTCAGGTAATAACCAGTGTGGACAAGAACAACGAAATATGACTAAGAATGGAACAGTAAGAGAGAAGAGACCGAATATAAAGGGGGTAACGTAAGGCTTCTTTCTATATTACTCTCCAGCTTGCATATCGAAGAAGGAATGAAGAAAATAAAAGAGCGTTTTTGAAGTGGACTTAAACTTCGCGGTGAAAATATATCAATGATAAGATTCGCTGTCGTCTGTGAAAGTCAGGAAAAATTTCAGACGTTCTGAATGAAATGGACGGTGTGATCTGCACACACTATAAACTGAGAATAAACGGAAGAAATGAAAAAGTAACGAGGGACAGCGGAAATGATGTTAGCGACGAACTGGACATCGAAACATGACGGATGAAACAAGGACGATATGAAAAGCAATATAGAACAGGCAAAAACGGCACTCAAACATAGGTACTAATTTATATAAATAAAAATGTAAATGCTCGGTTGTTCAAACTCGTATATCTCCGAAAGTTATTGACCGATTACTCTGAAATTGTGGCACGACGTTGCATTCTAATACAGGTGTGTTTTCAGACACCAATTTCTTTACATACATCTAACAACGTTTCCCCATTACTAAATTTATAAAAAATATACGTTACATACATTAAACTATAGGTATATAAAAACACACGCATATTCCTATGCAACGTTGTGTCAAAATTTCAAAGCGTTCGGTCAAAAAATTTCGGAGATTTGCCATTTGGAACATTTACAGTAGCAAGGCCCCGACAGCAGACACAATTCTGTTAGAGCTACTGATAGGAGAGCCAGGCATGATAAAAGTCTTCCACCTGTTGAGTAAGATGTATGAGACGGGAAAATTCCCTCAGACTTCAAGGAGAATATAATAATTCCATTTACAAACAAAGCAGGTGCTGACAAGTGTGAAAATTACGGAACTATCAATTTAATAAGTCACGGCTGCAAAATACTAACACGAATCCTTTACAAAAGAGTGGAAAAACTGGTAGAAGCCGACCTCGGTAAAGATCAGTATTCCGGAGAAACGTAGGAACACAGGAGGAAATACTGACCCTACGACTTCTCATACAAGATAGGTTAAGGAAAGCCAAACCTATGTTTATAGCATTTGCAGACTCAGAGAAAGCTTTTGACAACGTTCACTGGAATGCTCTGTTTCAAATTCTAAAGGTGGCAGGGGTAAAATACAGGGAGCGAAAGGCTATTTACAATTTTTACAGAAACCAAATGCAGTTATAAGAGTCGAGGGGCGCGAAAGGGAAGCAGTAGTTGAGAAGGGAGTGAGGACATGATTGTACCCTGTATCTGTATATTGAACAAACAGTAAAGAAAACAAAAGCAATATTTAGAGTAGGAATTAAAATCCAGGCAGAAGAAATGACATTGCAATTTTGTCAGAGACAGCGAAGGACTTGGAAGAGCAGTTTAACGGAATGGACAGTATATTGAAAGGAGAAAATAAGATGAACAACAATAAAAGCTGGACGAGGATAATGGAATGTAGTCTAATTAAATCAAGTGATGATAAGGGAATTAGATTAGGAAATGAGTTTTGTTATTCGGGAAGCAAAATAAGTGATCATGGTCGAAGTAGGGATGATATAAAATGTAGACTGGCAATGGCAAGAAAAGCTTTTCCGAAGAAGAGAAACTATAGATCTAAATGTCAGGAAGTCATTTCTGAAAATATTTGTATGTAGTGTAGCCATGTGTGTAAGTAAAACATGGACGATAAACAGTTGAGACGAGAAGAAAATAGAAGCTGTTGAAATGTGGTGTTACAGAAGATGCTGAAGATTATATGGGAAGATCACGTAACTGATGAGGAGGTACTGAATAGAATTGGGGAGAAGAAAAATTCGTGGCACAACCTGACTAGAAGAAGGGATCGGTTGGTAGGCATCAATGTGCAAAGGGACATCCTCCTCTAGTATTACTTTTCCTCAACAGGAGTAGTCGACACCAGAAATATTTTTGGAACTTTAAACAGGTCGATATTATCTCAACTGGTTTTCTGAAAAATTACATATAATTTTAGGCGCAATATGTTATATTTCAAGTTAAAAGTTGTGAAACTGAATTACTTCATTTTCGTTGTTACAGTCAATATATACTAGCTCTGTATGTACAGTTAAAATTTTTTTTAGAAACATTTGAAATTACGAAATGTTTGGCAGTCTTAATATGTCTTTTATTAATGACGCAATTTGGCACTGTTTATTAAGTTATTTCCGGATTTATTTATAAAAGAATAATATAAGCTACTAGAAATTCATTTGTCAAGAGAGATTGTAAACCCTGTGGAATATTGCTGTTACCGCAGAGTGAAGCAGTGCTGGACACGCCTCTGTTGTGACCAGAGGTGTTTTTGTGTTTTGGAAGAACAATGGAACTTCAAGGGCTTTGTCAATGTGAAAATTCAGAAGACAGTGTGACCTAGTAAAATGAGAAACAAATAAACATAAAAAAATCTGCACAGGCATTCATGAAAATTATTTAGGTTAGTTGGAACATGGGAACTTATAACGTAATAAAATTTCGGCTTCAAGGATCAGACACCTAGACATGAAGAACTGGAGCCAACTACCAGGAAAGAAGATAAGTATAAAGTTTATGGTAAATCTTCCTCCTCTAGAAAGTTATTAAAAGAGTTAACCACAAAGACAGTTGCGACAAGAAAGGAGGAAGGATAGATTACAAAGGGGTCACCAGTTTAGTACTGGAGGGGTAAAAATCGTAGAGGGAGGAGAAGAGACGAATACAGTAAGCAGATTCAGAGGGATGTAGGTTTCAGTAGTTACTCGGAGCTCAAGAGCCTTGCACAGGATAGAGTGGCATGGAGAGCTGCATCAAACCAGTCTTTGAACTCATGACCACAACTACATTATAAGTACAAACGTAGATGTGTAATTCTTTAAAATTTCAAATCTCTGTAAGTTCTTCACGGATTGTTTTGAAATGTTGACATAACATTGCATTCGAATACACAAGTGTTTTTATGCACCTAGTGGAACGCCATCTGGTATATACATAATATATGTGTAATAAAATCTAGATGTTTGTTTGTTCAAATTAGTTAATCTCCGAAAGTTCTTGACCGACTGCTTCGAAATTGTGACACAACATTCCATTGATATACGCGCATATTTTTATTTATCTGTGTTACGTGTTTGTATGTAATACTCAAATTTTTATAATAGGGAAGTGTTATAGTATATACAATAGTGAAATGTCCTTTGCAAACAGGAAAGTTATATATATGGCTTATAGGTTTATGTTTAGAACACTACGACAGGATATGAACCTGCAATAACAATAAACAAGGCTGATGGTCAGAAAGAGAGGGGAAGAGGAGATGGACAGAGAGAGGGTAGGAAATGGATATAGAAAACAGGAAGGTGAAGATGGACAGAGAGAGGGGGCAAGAGAAGACGGGCTGAGAGAGGGAGGGGAAGGTGATGGACGGAGGGGACAGGAGGAGAACTAGGGAGAAGGCGAAGGAGGAGAAGCTGGACAAAGAAAGGGAGAGGGGTAGATGGACAGACTGAGGAGAGAATGAGACTAGGACATATATCCATTTCTTATGCATATTAGAAATCTGTGCTTCCCCTTCTCTTTCTCTATCATTTAAGCAGACTGAGCCGAAGCAAAGCATGGCCGGGTACAGCGACGTTTGGAACATAGCAGAATCGGCGAGGAAATGAACCTGTGGAAGACACTGGCAACCGAGGTGACAGAAATGGCTTAGGGAGTAAGGTAATAATTTCCATGGTACTAAAGTGAGTTGTACAGGCTAAAAACTGCAAGAGAAGAATGAGATTGTGATATATCAAACAAATAATTGCTACTCTGAGACGAAATGGTAGGGAGACCAAAGGAATTCGTAGTGGCTTGCATCAGATCATTGAGAAGACGAATACATCCTCCCCTCAACCTCCCCCCCCCCTCTCGCTCACCACCCGCAAGAAAATTTCTTCAAAGGTGACGTTAAAACTGGAAAATAAAAACATAATGGAGAAATACAGTATTCCTTTACAATTGATACAAATTGATTTCATTCTCTCACTTATTATGATTGCAGTTGTTCATTTATTAAAGTTTCTCATGGAGGAGAAGCTAAAGAATACGAAAGAAGTAAGCAGTACATTTATGCTAAAGAGGAGTACCAGACTGGCATGATGTTTCATGGGAGGAAAAGCACACGATGACGAAGGTGAATTTGCTTGGAGAAAAGTGCGCAATAAGCGGCGGAGGAAGAGCATAAAAAATTAGAAATAAAGAAAGAATTGGTGGGACCATTTCCCTCTAAAGGCAAGATTTTCGGCTTCGAATCCGGGTACGGCACACAGCTATAATCTACTAGAAAGTTTCAAATTGGCGCGCACTCCGCTGAACGGTGAAAGATTAGTTCCAGTAAATGGCGTATCTGCAGAAATCGTGTGTTTATCCTACTAAGGAAAGCAAGCGAGTTGTCTTCCAATTCATTTAAAACCTTGGTTGGAGCGATGCAAGGCAGTCCTGCGGCTGCTTGACTTGCATTACTCGGAACAGTCTTCCGACCTTCGTGTTCAGCATCCGCGTTGCGGTTCGCTTGTGTTGTGTTCGACCCTCGGCGTAGGTCAGCGCAAACGTGACGCATAAGAATGGGATTCCGAAGCGGAGATAAGAAGAGCACGCACAGGCTGTCACGAACACAACGACCCGGCGACGTGCAGCCTTCTGCGGATACCTGGAAAGATACGATCGGCACTCTGCGGACGTCTGATATCTATTTCTCCTCCAGTCGTGCAGGTTTTCCAGATTTCGGAGTATTTGACGTTTCGGAAATTTGTCCTTTATGTACAAGACGTGATCTGGTTCCCGTTAGGAGCTTGTAACACCGTAGATGTAATGCTGTACGGATTTATTTTGCGTTTTGCCTTGGTTTAATGTTACAACATTATCTATAAATGTGTTTGAATCGATAGCAAAATTGTATACTCCTTTCTTTGTTAAAACTTTGATGTCGTGGTTTTATTCTATGCAATGTAGTATATCTGTCATTTTAATTCTTTGTCCCATTTGGAGGGAAGAAAACATACTGTATATAATGGTAATTTCTGTGTGAATAACTTTTTGTAGAAATGTCAATATGTGCAAATGTTCTGTTTCATTTAAAATGTTTGTTTGCTGTTATGTAAACTGTTGACCTTCACTCAGGATTCTTATTTATGTGGTCTGTAAAAGGTAGTGTGGTTCCCCTCGGGAACGGAACTTAGTAGCAAGCGCAAATTGTGGTTGGCCTAGGTAGAAAAGGTGCAACCAAGACTCAGTCGGGGACGAGCTAACTGACAATGGCTCATGTAAAGGCTGCATATTGTGCTGGTGCCGAGAGAGGCTTTCCGTGCCCCTTTCCAATGCCTCGGATGGATGGATATAGATCTGGAGCTATTCTGGAACTGATGTCTGTCATCACCACCAAGAAATGACAGATTCCGGTAATTCTGCCTGCTAATCCACCTACCAACATGCATTCGCCACCACTTTGCGTTATCACTGTAATGGAACAGAAGAACTATAGTAATGTACAGTGAAGGATCAGCTCATTGAATATTTTAGTGTGCTCAAATATAAGGTAATTTATAACTGAATTTATGTACCTACCTCGATTTTTTTTCTTATCATAACACCTCTCATGTTCCTCTCCGTTAGAACTAAAGTGATTACCGAGTGCCCTTACTGAAAGAACATTAAAGCAGAGTGTTCTACTATTTAATGTCTCTTGAGTATAGTAAGAAGAAAGTTAAAGTTAATGTGGCAAGAGAGTGAGTTAAAGTAAATGATGCTTGCTGAAAATAATTTTCCTATTAATACTGCTTATTAATATGTTGTTGCCAACATCAAAATTAAAAGTTCTTAAGACTGAGGCTTATAAAGTTTTGCTTAGGAAATGATCACATTGCTGCCTGTTGTAAATCACAAAAGGTGAGTCAGTATCTTATAAATATGTCAATTTTGTGTCTCACTGTAGTAAAAGTGGAAAACTGCAATTGTGGAAAGTTATATATTGATGCTTGCTAAGCACTTGTTTCTTTTGTGTATTGAAAGTGCATATTAATGCTGTAATAGGATCCACAGGTTATCCTTTATGCTCATGATAAATAACAATTAATAGAAAGACCACTATTTATAAAAAGAATAATTTCTTTATTCAAAAGACAGTGAGAAGTAACATGTTAGTGAATTCCAATTAACTTTCATTCTGTGACCTGTGATCAGTTCATAATTTTGCAGTGAGCTACATTTACAATTTTATGTCAGCTAGGAAAATGTGTGAAAAGTAATACTGAACCTATGTCCAATTTATGATTCTACAATAGTAATGTTATAAAGACCATTCAGTTTGAATAAGCCCTGAAAGTAATAGTGTGTATTGTTATCTGTTATATTTATGCATGTAGTTTGTTCTACTCTGTCAACTCCAGACTTAACGTTAACATATGCAGGTGTCAGAGTTCATTGCACTAGCGTGTGGCAAAATATAGGTTGTGTTTGTCCATTAAAGTTACTCATACCTACTTTCTTAAACAAGAATGTTAATCGTTCTCTTGCCTAATTAGGCTGGCGACCGTTTTTCTTTATTTTTTTTATACAGTATTTGTTACTGTTTGAATATTTACGTAATTCTGACTTTCGCTTCCGATAAGCCACCTCCGTTAGGTACAACACGGTCAGCATAAAATTCCTCTCAGAGGGTAACACTGCTCTGCTTCTTCATACTATAAATACTTGAATAAGAATAATTTCGCTATACGAACTGCCTTCAGTTTTGAGGTTATGGTATAATAGTAGCAGACGGTAGTGTTAAGTTATACACATTAAAAATAATATTGATAATTACTGTACAAACATCTCTGTCCATGATCATGGAACAAGATATAGATTGATTAATAAAGGAGGAATAAAGACAGAACTCAAAACAGAATTTTCAGCTAAGAAATGAAACTAAAGAGATTTCTAAGCAAACTTTCTTCTGAAAGTAACTGTTGATCAATACATTCTATACATTGGAGTACTACCTAAGTAACACAGAGTAACTGTTTGCTAAAAAAGTATCAATATTAAATAATAGTAACGATAATTTAACATCTATCATTTCCCATAATATATTCACGCTACTTTTCCTTCCTTTTTTTTATCTTTCTGGAATAACACACTGCCAAAGTTGCGCGATGTATATTACGAAGACATCCTCTTTCTGAGTTGAACGTCATACTCCCTTTGGAGGAGAACATACTCAGACTTTCAGGCTAGTCGCAGTACACAATATGGTCCTGACGTCAGCTGACGCTGTGTATGGTGTTATGAAAGAATGTGAGTATAGTGAGTGTATTGTGTACAGTGACTGGCCGCTAGAAAGAAGAATGAAGGGTGCAGCAGGTGTCTTTTATATTAGTAAATAATTTATTTGTAAGGCTGTGAGGGCTTCAGTCTTCATCCGGTCATCTTGATTCAGGTTTTCCGTGTTTTCCCTAAATTACTTCAGGCAAATGCAGTGATAGTTCCTACCATGAGCCCACAGCCGGCTACCTGCCCCATCCTCGTCATGCTAGACATGCAAATATGTAAATGGCTGTATACGTGATTTACTTTATTTTTGTTGTTCTTAATTGTAATATCAAGATATATCCAGTACGCTTGTAAAAGAGATCCGCGGGTAAGTACTACTACTGCTACTAATAGTAATTATCTGCCCCCTGAAACCTTCGGTGCGTTACCTGAGGTGGGGCAGATGCGCGCCTTGGACCAACGTCCGTGATTCGCCGGCAGTAACTGGTGTTTGTAGACCACGATGGCTCCCCTAACGCTCTCTGTGTCTGCCGGATACCTCGCCGCTACTCCTCACTGTCGTTATCAAAGTGGAAGGCGGCTAGGTGGCTTTCTCAAATTTAGTTGCTCAAGTGCAATGTAGGTTTCTGCTTGTAGTTTTAGGAAACGATGTATGTCGCTTCGGTGCAAATATGACATTGCCTTCTTTCTACATCCAAAACACACTCTGCAGAGCACCGTGAAGTTCGTAGCACAGGGTGCTTACCGTGATAACAGACGGTCCGTTTTTTCCAGTTGCAGTCCCGTACGGAGTGATGGTTCAAATGGTTCAAATGGCTCTGAGCACTATGGGACTCAACTTCTGAGGTCATTAGTCCCCTAGAACTTAGAACTAGTTAAACCTAACTAACCTAAGGACAGCACACACATCCATGCCCGAGGCAGGATTCGAACCTGCGACCGTAGCGGTCTCGCGGTTCCAGACTGCAGCGCCTAGAACCGCACGGCCACTTAGGCCGGCACGGAGTGATGAAGAGTGACTGCTTAAACTTAACAAGAAGAATTCAAAAAGTTTCCCTTTATAATTAAAAAAATGTAGGAAGTAGAGAAAAGTTTAGTGGCTCGGAGGAAATCACGAATGGAGTCCCACTGGGAGAATTTTAGGCAAGAGTGGTTCCCCTGTAAAGAAAGCCGCACATAGAACGTTAGCCCTACATGTCCTTGAGTATTGTTCGAGTATTTGGGATCCGTGCCAGGTGGGATTCAAGGAAAACATCGAAGCAACTCAGAGACGGACTATTTCTTACAGGTACGTTCCAACAACATTATGGAAATGCTTCGGAAACTCAAATGGGAATTCTTGAAGTTTTAGAGAAACACTGCTGAGAAAAGTTAGAGAACCGGCATTTCAAGCTGCAGAACAATCCCACTGCCACCAACA
Organism: Schistocerca nitens; assembly: GCF_023898315.1. Classification (NCBI taxonomy): domain Eukaryota; kingdom Metazoa; phylum Arthropoda; class Insecta; order Orthoptera; family Acrididae; genus Schistocerca; species Schistocerca nitens. Next base: position 3,733,457 of record NW_026045897.1, read on the forward strand.
CACAATGCGTGCCATTACCACTAAGATAAGGTACGAGAAATTAGGGCTCATAGATGACATATGGGCCTTCGCTCTGTTTGCTAGTAGAACTGGAAAGAAAATAACTAATAATGGCACAGGGTACTCTCCACCACTCACCGTGTGGAATGTCTATGTAGCTGTAGACATAGAAGGTTCAATTTTATATCTAGTGCTGTTCCTCACATCACGTAGAGCTGGTACTTTTCGGAGACGATACTAGTGTTATATTAAATCGCATCAGAGACAAAGGAATAGAACAGATTGTTAACGCTTTTTTCAAGCAATTAAGAGGCAGTCCTCTGAAAATGATCCCTCCACTAAAGTTAGAGAACACTCTATATTCATGTCTGTACAACAAATGGGAGACATACCAACAGTTAACGTAACAGATGAAAAGGACAGTTAAATGCGTAGAATGCTCCAAATTTTGAGGTGTACGTTGCGACGAAAGCTTGGACTGGAAGATGCATGTTACAGAGCTGCTCAAACAGTTAACTTCAGCTGCTTTTCCCTTCGTATAATTGGTAGTCCTACAAAGATACGAATCAACCTCCTGACAAGTATGTCACGTGACGAATTTCACAAATTTTGTGTACACAAAAATGAGCAGTAAGCATAATATGTATTGTTCAGTCACGTTCATCATGTACGTTCCTCTTCAAGGAAATAGGCATTTTAAATCCACCACTACAATACATATACTCATTTGTGAAATTCGTTACAAATAATCCATCACCGTTTGAAAAGAATAATGGTGTCCGTACCTACAAAATTACATTAAGCGGAAAAAGACATTTATTACCGTTTGTTGAAGCTTTATTGAAGTGCCTCAGAAAGGAGTTCAACATGTAGCAACATTAATTTTTGGTCAGTTGCCTAATCACGTTAAAGCAAGTCTTACATTTAACGTAAAGTCATATCTGTTGGACAGTTCCTTCTACTCCATTGACTAATTTTGATTGAAAAACTGATGGCCTGTAGTAAAAGTAAGCATTTTTTAATACAGTTGCATGAGTAGGCCTAGAAAAGAATACGTTCATTAAATTTAACACTAATCATGTCCCGCAAAGTGACTCGTTCCACAACATTTCGATTAAAGAATCATTCACGCGATCAGTGAAACATGTAATCACTAACTAAAACCTAACTCTATATGTTCTACAATTTTATCTTCACGGTCCCTGCGAGAATGATACGTAGGGAATGAAGAATATCTCTACATTCTCCATTCAACACTCATTCCTGAAATTTTCTAACTTTCTGTGTTGTTCCCTGGTGAGAGGTGTTGGTTAACGTAGACAAATATTTCGCAAGAGACTATTGGCGACCTGAACGACTTTCAGTGTCTCGAAAGTAGAACAGGTAGGAAAGGAAGGCGCAAGAAAGACATTGTAGCACAGAAAGCACATGGCGAAGGGGCCTCCTGTGGAAAGAAGCAGCTGCTAACGTCCAGAAGAAGAGGAAGCTTGGCGCGAGAGAAGCATCCGTTAGAAGCTGTGACTGCAGCACAGCTGTCCACAAAACCTTCACAAAAAAGCAGTTTCTGCCAAAGAATGAAACTGTACAATATTTTACCCAAGCAGATCACTGAAACAAACTTATTTAAAAAAAGCAATTAAAAGAAGCATTTCACAAACAAATCCTACACAATGATGGAGTACTTTGGAGCTTGGCAAAAATGTTGCACAAGTGAATAATCATACGAAAACGTCAGACAACACCTTTACACTGTAAAGTTTTTTTTCCTGAAAAATCTCAGCCACCATAGAACTACAACGTGTGACAGTTTCTGGGCCCTACTGCTCACTGCATTCGAAGCGATGCTGACTGGCCATTCAGGCAAACAACTGGGAAGCTGTAGTACACAAAATGGAAAGCTAACGCCTGCGCTGTGGTCCTGGTGTCAGCTGGTAGTGCGTGTAATGTTTCGTTAGGAAACAACGTGTGGACGATGTGAGCAGCGAGTGGCGGTGAGAAATGAGTGGAGACTGTAGCATCAGCTCTTTACATTATTAAATAACTTTTTTGGAGAGCATTATTGTGCACTAGGCACAAACGGAATAAGGTTGTCATGTTTTAAACAGACTAGCCACGTATTCGGGAGGATGGATGTGCCATTTTCCATCCAGCCACCCTGACTCACGTTTTCCGTGGTTTGCCTAAACTATGTTTGCTGCAAAACTCAAGTTGACAGACGAACCACATTATCCCCCAGTAGTGCCCTCGTTTCCTGTCGTCTTCGATTAGAAAAAATCGGTGAGATGATGATGTTTCACGCACTGCCCAACTGGTAAACACTATCACGGTTCATTAGCTTTTCCGCCTGGCGTATTTCATGGGATTCTTTAATACTGGAGTTCCGAAAAGATGTCGCTGTGGCCAGAATTATAGTCCTGTCATACTGCATTGAATGTGGCCTACCCTTTGTACACCGTACCACGTTGGACGAGATATTTTGTAAATTATTCCGGTCTTCCGCAATAACAAGTGCTCCTTCACTCGCCCAAAAAGGTCTGCGGTCTCAGATGATTGACGGAAAACCACTTTCACCTGAAATTTACACAGGTTCCTGCTGTTTTAAATGCAATGTTGCCCACAAAAGGATGAAAAGCTAAGTATTTTGCCGCCGTTTTCTCCCTGTCGGATAGTGCACGGAATCCCATCATATTCGCGATTTGTTCTAATCGAAGACGAAGAGAGCGTCAACGGCAGAGGACAGCTGAGTTCTGTCAACTTGGATTGTGACGCATGTGCGGAATATTTGCAGCGTGCTATATATTGCGCAACGAAACGAGTTTTCGTCAGTTTTCGATGGCTCACTTGAAGATGGATGGCAGGTGCCAGGTGCTTAGGCGAAATATCGTGTGATGCATTAAACGACAACCGGCTGCAAGCCCGAAATTTGTTTGAACTTCAATAGGCTGAAAGATTTTAAAATTCAGTTCCGTAAAGCGCTTCTGGGAAATGCGGGGATGGTTCCTACTATAAGCCCAAAGCCGAACAGTCATCCCTTCACTATCAATCAGTCCTGTAAGTATATAAAATTACTGCGTAACACAAACTGTGTTATTTTATCTGATTGTTTGTTGTTAAACTGTAGAATCGCGACACGCCTTATACCCTTGTAAAAATGATCACGGAATGAAGAAAACAACTACTACTACTGCTATTTTTATTTCAATGTTGCACATATTTCTAGAGTATGACTAGTTTCGGGCACACTCGATCATCTTCGGTTCTATGTTCAGGGTGACAATTATTGAACTACACTCCTGGAAATGGAAAAAAGAACACATTGACACCGGTGTGTCAGACCCACCATACTTGCTCCGGACACTGCGAGAGGGCTGTACAAGCAATGATCACACGCACGGCACAGCGGACACACCAGGAACCGCGGTGTTGGCCGTCGAATGGCGCTAGCTGCGCAGCACTTGTGCACCGCCGCCGTCAGTGTCAGCCAGTTTGCCGTGGCATACGGAGCTCCATCGCAGTCTTAACACTGGTAGCATGCCGCGACAGCGTGGACGTGAACCGTATGTGCAGTTGACGGACTTTGAGCGAGGGCGTATAGTGGGCATGCGGGAGGCCGGGTGGACGTACCGCCGAATTGCTCAACACGTGGGGCGTGAGGTCTCCACAGTACATCGATGTTGTCGCCAGTGGTCGGCGGAAGGTGCACGTGCCCGTCGACCTGGGACCGGACCGCAGCGACGCACGGATGCACGCCAAGACCGTAGGATTCTACGCAGTGCCGTAGGGGACCGCACCGCCACTTCCCAGCAAATTAGGGACACTGTTGCTCCTGGGGTATCGGCGAGGACCATTCCCAACCGTCTCCATGAAGCTGGGCTACGGTCCCGCACACCGTTAGGCCGTCTTCCGCTCACGCCCCAACATCGTGCAGCCCGCCTCCAGTGGTGTCGCGACAGGCGTGAATGGAGGGACGAATGGAGACGTGTCGTCTTCAGCGATGAGAGTCGCTTCTGCCTTGGTGCCAATGATGGTCGTATGCGTGTTTGGCGCCGTGCAGGTGAGCGCCACAATCAGGACTGCATACGACCGAGGCACACAGGGCCAACACCCGGCATCATGGTGTGGGGAGCGATCTCCTACACTGGCCGTACACCACTGGTGATCGTCGAGGGGACACTGAATAGTGCACGGTACATCCAAACCGTCATCGAACCCATCGTTCTACCATTCCTAGACCGGCAAGGGAACTTGCTGTTCCAACAGGACAATGCACGTCCGCATGTATCCCGTGCCACCCAACGTGCTCTAGAAGGTGTAAGTCAACTACCCTGGCCAGCAAGATCTCCGGATCTGTCCCCCATTGAGCATGTTTGGGACTGGATGAAGCGTTGTCTCACGCGGTCTGCACGTCCAGCACGAACGCTGGTCCAACTGAGGCGCCAGGTGGAAATGGCATGGCAAGCCGTTCCACAGGACTACATCCAGCATCTCTACGATCGTCTCCATGGGAGAATAGCAGCCTGCATTGCTGCGAAAGGTGGATATACACTGTACTAGTGCCGACATTGTGCATGCTCTGTTGCCTGTGTCTATGTGCCTGTGGTTCTGTCAGTGTGATCATGTGATGTATCTGACCCCAGGAATGTGTCAATAAAGTTTCCCCTTCCTGGGACAATGAATTCACGGTGTTCTTATTTCAATTTCCAGGAGTGTACATGATAAAAACGTTAAAAATTACGGCGTGCACACATCTTATTCAACATGTAAACGTCACTGCAGATATTCGGATATAGTTTGTGACATGTTCGATGTGGCTGCCATCACTGGGGATGAAGTGGTGCAGACGATTAGCGAAATTCTGCGTGATCCGCTGAAGTGTCGGAATATCGATGCTGTCGATCGCGTCTTGAATGGCTGTTTTCTGTTCAGCGATGGTTTTGGGGTTATTGCTGTACATCTCAATACAGCCCTACAGAAAGGAGTCGCCTGTGTTCAGATCCGCAGAACATGGTGGCCAATAGAGGCCCATGGCAGTGGCCTCTGGGTACTCAGAGCCGAAATGCGATCCCCAAAGTACTCCTCCGGACATCAAACATTTTCCTGCTTGGATGGGATCGAGCTCTGTCTTGCATGAACGACGTTTTCTCGAAACCAGGGTCACTTTGGATAATAGGGATGAATTGATCTCCCATAATCTTCACGTACCGTTCGGTAGTACCGTGACATCAAGGAACATTGCACAGATTATTCCATGACTATACATTGCACAGCCACAGTCACCCGTTGAGGGTGAAGAGACTTCTCGATCGTCAAACGCGGGTTCTCAGCTTCCCAAATGCGCCAGTTTTGCTTATTGACGAACTCATCCAAATGAAAGGGGGCTTCGTCGGTAAACCACTATACTAATTCCCATGACGCCCGGCGGTAAGCACTGCAGTTTGAACGTCCTAACGCAAACCGTTCAGAACTTACGACGATTTTATTTCGTATAATTCAATACTGTCACCACTCTAATTCAACGCGCCGATATATAACCAACTTTTTTTATTTTGTATTTTTTTAATTTTTTTTTTAAGTATCAGCACTTTCTCCCGACAGCGCGACGAACATTTCGGCTACAGTATTATAACGAAATGATCAGGAGCCTTAGAAATGAGAAGTTACAGGAGATTCTAAGATGAGATTGGTTCGCTAAGTAAGAAATGCTGACATCATGCAGTGACTCAAAAGGAAAAAAATTCCTAATAAAGATCATAACGAACAGGAAGCGGCAGAACGGTCGACACATATTAAAATATTACTGAAATCTGTAGCTGAAGGGATTAGAAAAGGATAGCATTGCAGCGGCTTCAGCTCTGGATGCGTGTGTCTGTAAGGCAGATGGGATGCACGAGCTGCGATACAATGGGAGCACAGCTGAAATGGGAGAAGCGAATGAAACCAGTCTTTAAGTCAATGAACTCTGGTCCAGATGTGGGGCGGGGTGTGCTTTGTTCGTCATTGTCACGGGTAACGACAAGTGCTGGGGACAAATGTCACGGCAAGTAAGAAGCGTCGCGCTACCTGTCTGGTCCTAGTCACCAACTGAATCTTCTCGGTGCAGTAAGACGGAGAGCGGCGTAACTGAGAATTCGTTTAGTGATAGTGACAGTTCTCAGAGAAACGTCAAACTTTCGTTGTAATTATACAGTTCATTCTTTTCCCTAGTGCTCATCTTGACTAACACAAGTTCCACTCTTTCAACATTTCATAAATTTCATTTTTGTTTCTTATTACAAGGGCTATTCGTAAAGTAACGTCCTACCGGTCACGAAACAGAAACCACTGTGAATATCAAAAATGTTTTATTTACAACAGTTAGATACACCTTCCAGCTACTTCTCCAGATAGTCACCAATCCGACTTAATTTTTCGAAGAGTTGCACCAACTTTCCGATCCCCTCGTCATAGAAGGCAGCCGCCTGCACTTTCCGCCAAGTCTTTACGCTGGTCAGCAGCTCGTTATCTGTGCCAAAATGTTTCTTCGTAGGCAGCGGTTTATGTGAGAAGAGATGAAACTCAGGGGGAGCAAATTACGGGCTGTATTATGGGTGTTCGAACACTTCCCAATCGAAAACACCGCAGGAGCGTCTTCATTGCCCCTGCAGAGTGTGGCCGAGTACTCCCATCAAGTAGGAAATGTATGACAGTTGTGTTATGTGGGCTGCGTGACATCAGGCGAAATCTCTCGCCGAGCACTCATAGTTGGAGTAGGCATCTACATGTGGTCACTGTTCTCTCAGAAGTGAAACGCGCGACGTGACGCGGTCGACAGGAATACTAGGGACACTGCCCAACCCATCTGTGCAAAGCTTCATCGGATATTCACTGTGGTGGTTACCATTTTGCGCCCGATCGGACCTTACTTTCCGGAATGGCCTCGTATTATTATCAAACTTTGTTACCGGATACACTTTCTGAGGCCACTCTCGTCAGGATAAGCTGAGGGAAGTCGTGTGCACTGTCTATATCTCAACCCACACGTACACTTTGCTGTGCGTGCTATCGTATTTTAACGCATTCTCTGAGACGGAATTCGCGGACCAGTCCAGCATTTGCCAAAACGACGGTGGGAAACCGCCTGAAAACCACGCTCAGGCCGACCAGTGTAGCAGCAATCGGTCGTTAAGCCGTCGTGTGCATTCAATCCGGGTCTCTGGCACCTCCCCGTCTCGCAAGTGAGGCACACTGCGCGTTATGCAATAGGAGCAGGTCGCGTTAACTACACAGTGGATATGTAAATTCCGAAGGATTCCATCAACTTCGGTTTCCTCTCCTTCCTTCTTGCAAACTCAGTTGCACTACACAGCCTTGTCCTTCGCGAGTGAAAACGCTAGTTCCGCTGTCGGAGATGACGCAACATTTGCTGACTTGGAGCCAGAAGCGAGTGCTCAGCTCACTGACGTCTAAAGAAAACTGCGTCCGGCAAACCAAGGGATGTGTGCTCCACAGGTCCTTGCTAATAAATCATCACTCTCTGACACTGCAGAATGATTGTTTGCGTCGGGAAGTGGCCTTTGAGTCTGAACAATCCTACAAGAGTGCTACAAAAATTCCATCACATTTGTTAACACGATAATCAACACAAATGGAAAGGCTATTCGATTAAATGTCGAGGGATTGCACAAACCATCACACAGAATAATTTGTGAAGATGTCGAACCGAAGACCGCATTTTGTTGCGAGGGCAGCAAATCCACTAAAGAGACTGCCCGCACATCTGTCCACCCTATTCTGGAGTATTCCCGAAAGGTGTGCAATCCTCACGAGATAGGATTCATGGAGAACGTCTTGAAGGGTTGCTAGTTCTGTAGGCTAATAGCACGAAATAGGAGACAGAGTGCGACGGATAAAATTAGCGGTTTAGCGTGGCAATCGTTGGAATAAAAAATTTTTCGTTGCAGCGAGATGTTTAGAATACCAACTTCCTCATCAGATTGCCAAAATATTTTGTTGGTTCTTAGATACATAGGGAGGAATGACAATCATCATAAAAGAGAGAAATGAGAGCTGTCACGGTAAGATATTGATCGAGAGTGGAACAGTCAAATGATAGTCTAAAAGTGTTTCTATGGAATTCTGTGCCAAACATCTGAGTGTTAATTGCAGAGTAATCACGTAGATGAAGTTATTACTTCGGTAACTTTACGGTCCTGCCAATAGCAGTGTAACTGAAGGTACACGACTATTCGCACATTTAGGAGAGAGGGAAGCGTGGGACAGAAGCTTAGTGTTCCTGAGAGTGTGAGGTGGCTGCCGCTGTAAGGAAAGCAGACCAGGAGCGAGCCACCCGTCGACAGTGGGGCCGCTGCAGGCAGGGCCCAGTTTCACGGTTCAACAGTGTGCTGTGGAAATGGGCTCTGACGTCTTCGATGAAAGAGACTCGGCATTCACCTTGATTATTTTCCGGAAACGACAGAAAATTCAAAATTCAATGTTTGGAAGAAGAAATACACTAACAGGGAGACCACACAGCAACCGGAGTTTTGAAATTGTTTTATTTTTTATATTTATGGTAAGTAAAGTTGAGAACTCAAATATCAGTCACACAAAGCAGTTAGATAATGCAACTGTGAAAAATTATCAAGAAATTCGACTTCGAAGTTTTCGGCGTCTCTTTAGTACCCTGAAGTAGGTCGACTATCTTACAGGCAGCGTGCGCCTATGATGGTGTGTCAGGCTGCCAAGTGAATGGTTAGGGTTCGATTCGTAGACAGTGCAAATTTTTAAACAATGGTACACCTTCTACAAGCATTTCTGTGAAGCGTAAAATACTTAAAAATGACAAAAATCGTTAGCGCCCGAGACTGACAATCGCTCGTTCGAGTCTCTTTTTGGTCATTTTTTTCGTTTTTTCCGATTTGTTCCAGTACCTACATCATTTAAAAATAAAATTAATCAAACACTTGACAATGAACAAATATATAATTATCATTATTACGAAAAATGCGCGTCTTATTATTTCTAATTACGTATCACACACAAAAATCCAGTTTTCACTGCAAATATAAATTCTTAATTACCGATCTCCTATAAAAGATCTTAAATAAAGATCGTCTGAATTTAAAAAAAAATGAAAGAAAAGAAAAATTGACCAGCTGCGAGTAGGAGCCGCGCACTGAGGGTTCCTCACGGACTCAGTCGGTCCATCCATCCAGGGAACAGAGGAAATTTATGATTCTTGCCTGTTATCGACATTGATACTGCCAAGACATCGATCCCAGGGATTCCAAGACATTCGAAAAGATTCTAATTTCAGTTTTGCAGGCGGATAACGAATGACAACAGTTTCAAGGTTCAAATCGCTCCGAGCACTATGGGACTTAACTTCTGAGGTCATCAGTCCCCTAGAACTTAGAACTACTTAAACCTAACTAACCTAAGGACATCACACACATCAATGCCCGAGGTAGCATTCGAACCTGCGACCGTAGCAGTCACGCGATTCCAGACTGTAGCGCCTAGAACCGCTCGGCCACCCCGGCCGGCGAATGACAAGAGAAATATTTTTTCGCGTGGTATAATTACGAATCAAGAATTTTCGGATTTTCCCTTTAACTTTCACTGTGAAAACTTCCTTATTGCCAAATGTCATGATTGTAGGTCAACGGGAAGCAACTTGCACCTTTTGATTGGTGACTTTTCGAGTATTAAAATATCACAAATATTTATCCGAATCTTTTGATTTGCATTGACTTACATGTTAAAAATTTTTACACGCCAACGGATCGTTGTCATTAGTATTGACATATTTTTGATCTTCATCTACACCATACTCCGCAAGCCACCTAATAGTGTGTGGCGGAGGGTACTTTCGGTACCACTGTCTGATCCCTCCATGGCTGTTCCACTCGCGAATAGTGCGTCGGAAGAATGATTGTCGGTAAGCCTCTGTACTAGCTCTAATTTCTCGAATTTTCTCATCGTGGTCAATACGTGAAATGGATGTGGGGGCAAGTAATTTGTTGTCCGACTCCTCCCGAAAAGTGCTGTCCCGAAATTTCAATAGTAAATCTCTCCGTGATGCACAATGCATCTCTTGTAACGTCTGCCAGTGGAGTTTGCTTAGCATCTCCGTAACGCTCTCTCGCCAGTTAAACGATCCCGTGACGAAACGCGCCGCTCTTCGTTGGATCTCCTCTGTCTCCTCTATCTGTCCTAGTCGATAGGGAGCCCAGACAGACGGACAATACTCAAGAATCGGGCGAACAAGTGCCTTACAAGCCACTTCTTTCGTGGACGAGTTACATTTCCTTAAGATTCTTCCGATGAATCTGATGTCTGCTTTTCCCAATATCTGTTTCATATGGTCATTTCACTTAAGGTCGCTCTGGATAGTTATACCTAGATATGTTATGGTAGACGCTGTCTCCAGCTGTTTGTCATCAGTAGTGTAGCTGTACGGTAGTGGATTTGTTTTCCTATGTACGCGCAATGTTACGTTTATTTACGTTCAGGTTCAACTGCCAGAACGTGCACCATTTATCAGTTCTCTGCAAGTCGTTCTGCAAATTCTGGCGTTGCTATTTCGCTATAGACAACTGCACCGTCTCCGAATAGCCTTAAAGAGCATCCGACGCTTTCTACTAGGTCATTTATATATATTGTAAACTCCAACGGTCCGCCACACTTCACTGTGGTACTCCGGATATTACATTTACATCTGTCGATTTAGTTCCGTTAAGAGCGACGTGTTGAGTTCTGTCTGCAAGAAAGTCGCAGGGTCTCTGATACTCCATAAGCTCAAATTTTCGTCATTAAACGGCAATGCGGAACGGTGTCAAATCAAGGAACACGGCATCAACCTGAGAACCGTTGTCCGCTGTGCCGTGGATCTCATGGAGGAACAGAACGAGCTGAGTTTCGCAGGATGTCTCTTTGCGGAATCCATGTTGATTTTTATAGAGGATATGTTCATTTTCCAAAAAGGTCATAGTCCTTGAGCATAAAACATGTTCCATAATTCTACAACAGATTGATGTCAACGATATAGATCAATAATTGCGTGGATCTGTCTTATGGCCTTTCTTAAAAACGGGAATGAACTGCGCTTTCTTCCAGTCGCTAGGTACCCTTCGTTGCTCAAGCGATCTGCGATAAATTCCTGCTAGAAGGGGAGCAACTTCTTTCGCGTAATCTTTATAGAATCTTGTAGATATCTCACCTACTGCTCAAGCCTTTCCGCTACTAAGCGACTGTATCTGCTTTTCAATTCTGCGATCGGTTATCTCAATATCTCCCACTTCGATGTTCGTAAGACGATTGAAAGGAGGGACAGGGTTACGATCTTTCGCGGTGAAACAACTTCGGAAGACCGAATTCAGTATTTCAGCCTTCCCTCTGTTATCTTCCGTTTGGGCGCCGGCGTGATCGATTAGAGAATGAATAGATGATTTTGACCCACTTACTGATTTTACATACGACCAAAATCTCTTAGGGTTTTTACTCAGGTCTGTTGACAACGTCTTACTTTCAGAATCATTGAACGCTTCTCTCATTGCTCTCCTTACGCTCCTTATCGCTTCTTTCATCTTCTGTTTGTGCGTTAGGTTTTTACTTCTCTTGAATCTGAGATGAAGTGTTTGCTTTACATAGCGTTTTTCTAACACGGCTACTAAACCATGGTGGATCTTTCCCATCCCTTAAAACCTTACTCGGAACGTACTTGTCTAGGACATATTGAACGATGCCTTTGAAATTTTTCCATTTGTTCTCAACATCTTTGTCCTCATCACCGAATGTTTGATGCTGACTTCTGATGTGATATGCCAAACTATCGCACAGAAAAACGGTCTTAACGGACGGCCAGACAAACAGACCGATAGAAAAAAGCAAAAAGAAATCTTTCGTGTTATGTAATTACACCATACTTCTTGTCAAATTTCATAATTCCAAGTCAACGGGACGTACCCTGTGGGTTTTGATGAGTGAGTTTTCAAATACCAAAATATGTTACATAAATGGACGTATCTTTTTTATTGTACTGAATTAAAAGCCTAAAATTCTTTGCAGATTGAGGCATGGAATTCTGAAAACATTATAATTCAATTATTTTATATATTGTACTCTTCATGAATGATGTGCACCTTCCTTTAGAAAAGTGAACTACATCTGAGAATCGAACTCAGGTGCTCTGCACGGCTGTCTAGTATTCTACTGCAGAGACACGCTGCCTTTTGAAAAATCGGCCTTACTTTACGGTTCAAAAGTCCCTCTAAAAATTTGAAAGTCAATTTCTCGAGAATGTTTGAGAGCTGCATGTAACTTCTTTGTGTGATTGATATTTAAGTTTTTGACTTCATGTAATAAATTACAAAAAATTACAAACATCTAGCTGTCTCGACATCAATGATCATGTAACAATGCCAACACCGAAGAGGGTAGGTTGTGACAATGACTTCTGTTCCTTAGTTTGCATTTACCCCGTATTGATGCGTGGTCTGTGTAATAATTATTCGCCACCCCTTTACCCCTCTGCGGCAGAATACGTGTACCTCGACTGTGTGCGTCTAATGTCACTCATGTTATAGTATGTGAAGGGTTTAGAAAGTGTAACGTGGGTACCAGCCTGTTATTCACTTAGTGAGACGTGGAAAACCGCCTGAAAATCACATCCAGGCTGGCCAGCACACCGAGTCTCGTCGTTAATCCTCTGGGAGAATTCTATCCGAGGCCGCTGTGGCTGCCTGGATCCTGCAAGCGGCATGTTAACACGCGCGAATGTCTGTTGTTTATATTTATTTTTTTTAAATATGAGAATGGCACTTTATTATCGATTTCAATTATTTTTCATATGTTTTGACTACCTTGCTTTATGTTTTCAGTTTACTGTATACAACAAAAACATGTTCTATACCTGGTAGCAATCATTTACACTGACATGTATGTATTTTGCACAAAAACCTTGAACCTTAAATAAAGTAGAAAACATTTCACACACTCTGGTGTCCTTTCACACAGTTTACAGTTTCTTCCTAGATCGCTTGTTGAAACGATACAGCAGCAGCCAAAAATTTTATTTAACGCCAGAGATGAGAATTGCTAGAAATGATTCGAAAACACCTGCGAAAAGAAAAAATTGTAAGGTAGTATCTCATTATCGTTCAAAGACTCTACTAATAAAGATTATTATTTTAACATTCTGAGGAAATTATTTCTTGTTTGTATTGCAGGTGCACTACTGAACCAGCGCCTTTATGTTGTTGCTAACAATATATCATTGAAGACATTAGGAACTCATAGTGCCACGTCATTATCTCATTCACTTCCTTGAAACCAAGATTAAGTCATTTCCCCCATTCGCACCGTTACTACCTGTCAGAGATATGCTGCACAGTAAGTTATTGAATATGAGATTCATACATAATAGGACCATTTTCACTTATCAAATACATGGTTTTAATACGCGTGTTAACACGTTTAAGCTGTTTACTGAACAATGAACGTAACGAAATCCTGGTACACAAATTACGATTGACCGTCGACAGTGAAAAGGTCCATCTACTCGTATCTGAAATGCTCTCTAGACGTGGAACTGAGAAATCATTTGCTTGTCATTAATACACTAGGAGCAGTGGACTTCATTTTTACACCGACTAATAGTTGCCGCTACCATCGTTTCCAAAACTGAGAGACTTGCACAGATTAATCACACAACATTAAATAGAAAATCTGACAATATGTTTCCAAAACGCTGGCAGATAAAAATAAAAATTGAAAAAAACTTTTTCAAATTACAAAAAAACCATCCCATATCAGATTTGGTGCCATAATATGTAATAATTAAATTGCCAACAAAAAAGTAATAAAAATTACAAACAAACACACTAGCTATACGTACTGACAAGTGAACATCCCTGTCATTTATTTCTAATATTAACTGCTGTCCTCCAAATTAGCGTAAGAGACACTTCCACTACTAAAGTCAACAATAACAACCAGATATGCACGGAAAGTGTTACACTCAGTCGTCTTACTTTAATATCACAGATAGGAGATAAACATATAAAAAAGTAAGCTACTGCAATGAGGTACGGGTTTGATATTTCAGGATATTGCCCATCTGAATGCTACTTCCAGAACACATTTAACAGGAAACAATCCACAGAAAGCTATGTATTCTGAAGCCTCACAATTACATTTACTATCCTTTTCCCTATTCTTGTTTTGATAGTACCTTACGAATAAAGATTACCTATGTTCAAAACATCTCATTTTCGCAGTAGTTCCGAACAGTGAGAACACACGAATACACTGTGAGATACACACGATTATATTTTTGCCAATGAAACATATGCTGCACTGAATAAGATGTGTTTGCCAGTTATCACTTTGTCTTTACAGGAAGTCACTGGAAGATCAACTTTTTGACACACCGTGTTGCGTAACGTTTTGTCAAAATCCTTACAATGCGATGATGTTCTTCTCTGTTCTACAAATAATGTGTTGCTAGGCTGCCAACTAGATGATCAGCTGGGTTGCAGTCAGTAAGGAGTAAACAAATGGATATACTGTCGATATTGTAAGAGCGGGTGAGGAATTTTCCTTCAGTATATCCAAGCAGATTACCCCCCCCCCCCCCCCCCGGCCAAATGTCACCTTTCGAGGTTTGAATGGATATTCTAGGGAAATTGAATATCCAGAAAAAATAAGCCACCTTCGTGCACTGATCGTGGTGGCCCCTGTGTGGTTGAAGCCATCATCCAGGTGACCAACTATGTGAAACGTTCACTGCCCCAAGGACGCGGGCTGGTGACACCTGTTGCCACAACCCTTCGGAAACATACGAAGCACTTGTCGAATCCATGTCACGCAGTATCGCTTCTGCACAGCGTTCGAAGTCGTTAAGCATGTGGTCATTATGTTTTGCCTCATCACTGTGGGGTTACAGACGAATTAAAACAGGAATCGCCTGAGTTTCAATTCAATCAATCCATCAAAGTCGTGACGTTGAGGTCGGAATACGACTGATGCAGCACTGAAGAGCCAAAGAAACTGGTACACCTGCCCAATTTCGTGTAGGGCTCCTGCGAGCACGCAGAAGTGCCACGACACGATGTGGCATGGGCTCGACTTATGCCTGAAGTACTGCTGGAGGGAACTGACATCATGAATCCTGCAGGGATGTCCATAAATCCGAGTCCGATGGGGTGGAGATCTCTTCTCATCATCACGTCGCAAGGAATCCCAGATATTCTTAATAATGTCCATGTCTGGGGAGTTTAGTGACCACCGGAAGTGTTTAAACTCAGAAGAGTGATCCTGGAGCCACTCTGAAGCAATCCTGGACGAATGGGATGTAGCATTGTCCTGCTGGAATTGACAAGGTCCGTCGGAATGCATAATGGACATGAACGAATGCGGGTGATCAGACAGGATGCTTCCGTACGTGTCACCTGTCAGAGTCGTATCTAGCTGTATCAGGTCCCACATCGTTCCAATTACATGCGCCTCGCACCACAACAGAGCCTCCACCGATTTCAACATTCTCCTGCTGGCATGCAGAGTCCATGGATTCATAAGGTTGTCTCCATCCGCTCGATGCAATTTGAAACGAGACTCGTCCGACCAGGCATCATGTTTCCAGTCATCAACAGTTCAATGTCGGTGTTGACGGGCTCAGGAGAGGCGTCAAGTTTGGTGTCACGCGGTCATCAAGGGTACACGTGTGGGCCTTCGGCTCCTAAAGCCTATATCGATGTGTTTCATTGAATGTCTTGCACGCTGACACCTGTTGACGTCCCAGCATGAAATATGCAGCAATTTGCGGAAGAGTTGCACTTCCGTCACGTTTGAACGATTCTCTTCAGTCGTCGTCGGTCCCTTTCTTGTAGGGTCTTTCTCCGGACGCGGCGATGTTGGAGATTTGATATTTTACCCGATTCCTGATGTTCACAGAACGCTCGTGAAAATCCCCACTTCATCTCGGAGATGCTGTGTCCCATCGCTCGTGCACCGACTATAACACCACGTTCAAACTCACTTAAATCTTCATAACCTGCCATTGTAGCGGCAGTAACAGGTCGAACAACTGCGCCAGACGCTTGCTGCCTTATACAGGCGTTGCCGACCGCAGCACCGTATTCTTGCTGTTTACGTCTCTCTGTATTTGAATACGCATGCCTATATCAGTTTCTTTGGCGCTTCGGTGTAGAACGCTCATGAGCAGGGCATACATTTAGATTCCTGACTCACAGGTTAAATATACGTCGAAGTGTTCTGCTTTCTTTTTTTCTTGAGTACCATTCTTTTCAAAGTTGTGTTTATAATTCTTCCTATGCGTTAAAGGAAAAATTTCCATGGAGTAGTCTTCTAGCATTAATTACGTAATAGTAAAGTTTTAGTCGTTTCTTTACTTGTACCTTTGAGATGAATAAATCCATAACTTATGGATCGTTACCACAACAGTGATTTGCTAGTACGTCATCTACACTCCGTCATTTACTTTGTGTTGTTATTCTTCTATTTTCCCTATTGAAACAAAGAGGTCCTAGAAGATATTCTGTTATTGAGATGAAATTTGTCAGCTGAATGTTTCTAAACGACTCCAGCTATCCCGTGAACAATCTGCTTAAAAAGTTTCACGAACAAGCATTAATTGAGGAAACTAGGAATACACTAAAATTTCATACGTGTATGTGCCATAGGGACCGCGAAGACAAGATCTGATTAATCAGAGCGGGGGGCATAGCGACATATAAGGAGGTATTCTTCGCGCGCTCTAAGTCCAACTGCAACGAGAACAAGCTCTAATACTGTGATTCTTCAATTTATCCAGGCGTATTTTATGACGAAATAAATCTCGGGTGAACAGCCTGGTATGAGTGTGCATAGGACACAATATTTCGGCAGTCGACCACGTTGCCATCATCAGGTGCGCTGATGTGGCACCTGATGATGCAAACGTGGTCGGTTGCCGAAATATTGTGTCCTATGCACACTCATATCAGGCTGATCACCCGCGATTTGTTTCGTCAAGCTCTAATACTGTGAGAATTACCTTCTTCCATGCACTTCAGAGTGGTTTGCACAGTATGCCGGTCGGTGTGGCCGTGCGGTTCTCGGCGCTACAGTATGGAGCCGAGCGACCGCTACGGTCGCAGGTTCGAATCCTGCCTCGGGCATGGATGTGTGTGATGTCCTTAGGTTAGTTAGGTTTAAGTAGTTCTAAGTTCTAGGCGACTGATGACCTCAGAAATTAAGTCGCATAGGTCTCAGAGCCATTTGAACCTTTTTTTTTTTTTTTTTTTTTTTTTTTTTCACGGTATGTAGATGTAGAACGACGTATTGCTCGCAAACCCGATCGTCAAAGAGTAATTTACAGCTGTGAGTTTTCTTCGAAAGCAAAATTTATCTCTCTGAGCATTCGTAGACTTCTTTCATCAAATGATCTCGCACTTAATATATTTATTGTGTGAGTCACATAAGATGTAACACCCGTTTTATCTCATTAACTGCTCCAGATATTGGAAAGAAGTTTTGGGCATGTTCTTTGGCATGTGATAAAGCGTCTTAACTCATGTATAGATCGAGATATTGAAGCATGTATGAGTTTTTAAACAGAATGCTATACTTCAAATAAGGGCACCGGAAAGCGCTTGAAACGAGAGTGCAGTTTATGAGGCTTGTTATGTTGATTCTGAAACTCTCCTTAAAAGAATCCGAGAAATGAAATAAAGCTGGAAAGTAATGCGACCAGTTAGCTATTGCGGTTTTAACACCGCCAAGCAGACCTCTCATGCGAGGCTTCGTCGTTAAATGCAGCAAGAGAGGCCTACGCCACTAAAATGAAATCTCATTTCTTATACGACATAAATACAAAGTCAGCTATGAATTTTTTATATAGGGCTACGGCATATGTTAGTCTCTGGCTCATCAGATGGCGCTTAGGAAAATTATTTAAAATATTCATCTTTTAGAATTGCAGCTTTTGTGTTTGGCGTGTTAGCAGTAAAACTGTCTGGATATAAGTTCGGCCGCTCACGCGATTTCCATTTGAACGCATCCCGTTGCTACTTACGGGTTAATGCCGAAACAGAAACATCTCTTAGTCATACTCCACACAGATAAACAGCCCTATGCAAGCGAAAAAAATCACTATATTAACTTTATTAGATTTGAAAAAAAAAAAATCTTGCTTGCCTGTGCCTGGAGTCGCCTGAATGCTTCTTAAAAGTAAACGACCTGCTGTAGGACAAAGAAAAGTGTGTATAAATACCGCTTGAAACTGTGATTAGAAGGAATACACTTTGAATAAACTAAAGATTTCATTGAGAAAGACTGACGACGTGTCACCTACAAAATAAATACTTTTCTTACTGAAACGTAGTTTCACGCCTTACTTCAATATATGGTCAAATTCTTTACTGTCGACTGCAGGGCACGTCTGCAATCGCCGTTCGAGAGATAGATGAACAGATGCAGCCGCTGGTGATGTATCAGTGCAGCAGCAGTGCAGTAGCGAGTCGCATATTTAGCTTCATATTTGTTTTGTAGTTTGATTCTTAATTTCTTTCCCAGTGTTTGTGCGCTTGCCTATTTAATTACATAAAATCCTTGCGTATCCTCATATTTGAGAGGAGTAATATTGCTTATTGATAGCCGTAGAGTATAAATTCGCGGAGTCGTTAGATATTAGCAGTAGGATGTGTGTGGGCGCAGGAGGAACTGGCCGCGGTTCGCGAGCAGCTGAGCGTGCTGTTGGCCACGGTCAGCCGCCTTCAGGCTGCTGCCTCGAGGTGCAGCGACGGCGGGGGGTCTGGCGCGTCGCTTGAGACACCCCAGGTGTCGCTTGCTGCGTCCGCTGACTCAGTCGCCGAGGCTCCTTCAAGTGTACCCGGCGCGTTGGGGCCGCCCTCACCTCAGGGTGAGTGGCGGACTGCAACGCGTTCGCGTCGCTCCATGTGGAGGGTCAATGTGGAGGCTGGCCGGCTGGCCTCGCCTGTTCATCCTGTCAGTGGGCAGGTGGCCGCTCCTTCAGCAGGGCCCGAGCAGGCACACGGGGGCTGGTTATTGGGAGCTCCAACGTTAGGTGGGTGATGGAGCCCCTTAGGGAAACAACGTACAGGGCTGGAAAGAAATCCAAAGTGCACTCGGTTTGTCTGCCGGGGGGCCTCATCGGACATGTGGAGGCGGCCTTGCCTGCGGCTATCGAGAGTACGGGGTGCAGCCGTCTGCAAGTAGTTGCTCACGTCGGCACCGATTATGCCTGTCGCTTGGGTTCTGAGACGATCCTCAGTTCGTACAGGCGGCTGGCGGATTGGTGAAGACGGCTGGCTTCGCACGTGGGGTGCAAGCAGAGCTCTCTATTTGCCGCATCGTTCCCAGAGTGGATCGGGGTCCTTTGGTTTGGATTGGTTGGTTGGTTTGTGGGGGTTAAAGGGACCAGACTGCGATGGTCATCGGTCCATTTTTCCAAAAAACTAAAATCACCCACACAGAATAAAGAAAAACGAACAACAGAAAAGACGTCAAACGACACAGGACAAGAAAGACCCAGACAGAGATTAGACGAAATAAATTAAAATCACACAGAGTGTGACGGTGGTTGGCCGACCATAGATATAAAAAAGGGAAAAGCCAACCACTGAGAACACATTAAAAACTCAGTTTAAAACCGTAGGCCAAAGGCCAGAATAAACACAAAACAATAAAATAAAACATAAACACTCAGATTAAATGATAAAAAACCCCTGCCCGAATAAAACGCAAAACTAAGCCAGCCATAGGAGGATCATCAGTTAAAAGGGCAGGGAGCGTATCAGGCAGCGCAAATGTCTGCCTGACCACAGCTAAAAGGGGGCAGGCCAACAAAATGAGGGCCACTGTCAAAGCCGCTCCGCAGCGACAGATAGGAGGGTCCTCCCGGCGCAGTAAATAACTGTGTGTCAGCCGGGAGCGGCCAATGCCGAGCCCGCAAAGGACTAGTGAGGCCGGCAGTTGGTGGCCGAGCGGTTCTAGGCGCTTCAGTCTGGAACCGCGCGACCGCTACGGTCGCAGGTTCGAATCCTGCTTCGGGCATGGTTGTGTGTGATGTCCTTAGGTTAGTTAGGTTTAAGTAGTTCTAAGTTCTGGTGGACTGATGACCTGAGATGTTAAGTCCCATAGTGCTCAGAGCCATTTGAACCATTTTTTTGACTACTGAGTCCCTGTGAGTGGCTCGCAGGGATGATCGCCACACACCCATCGTCGCCTTGATTGGACGGAGTTTGTTTGGCGTGGGCAGATTGCTCCACTCAGTGTCCCAAAGCGAGAGAACTTTGCGGCGTAAGACTGCCCGCAAATTAGTCTCCGGGAGGCAAATCTTGAGAGATGGTTTACTGGTGTCCTCTTTCGCCAGGCGGTCAACATTTTCATTGCCAGGTATCCCAACATGGCCGGGGTCCACATAAAGGCCACAGATCGGCCGAAACGGGCAAGAGTATGCAGGGACTCCTGGACAGCCAGCACCAGACGAGAGCGAGGAAATCACTGGTCGATAGCTCGTAAACTGCTCAGGGAGTCGCTACAGATAACGAAGGACTCACCTGAGCAGGAGCGGATATACTCCAGGGCTCGAAAGATGGCGACCAGCTCAGCAGTGAAAACGCTGCAGCCAGCCAGCAATGAACGTTGTTCGGAATGGTCCCCTATAGTTAGAGCAAAACCAACACGACCAGCAACCATCGAACCGTCAGTGTAAACAATGCCAGAGCCCTGATACGTGGCGAGGAGGGAGTAAAAGCGGCGTCGGAAGGCCTCCGGAGGGACTGAGTCCTTCGGGCCCTGTGCCAAGTCGAGCCGAAGGCAAGGGCGGGGCACACACTACGGGGGTGTATGCAGAGGGGCCCGGAAAGGAGGTGGAACTGAGAAAACCCCAAGCCCGGAGAGAAGCTCTCGGACGCGGACCACAATCGTGCAACCTGATCGAGGCCGACGTTCTGGGAGATGGACGACTGACTGCGGAACAGGAGACGATAATTTGGGTGCCCGGCGAAGCTACAAACATGGGCAGCATAAGCGGCCAGTAAATGTTGGCGCCTTAACCGCAGTGGAGGGACACCTGCATCCACTAGGATGCTGTCCACAGGGCTGGTCCGGAAGGCACCAGTGGCAAGTCGTATTCCGCTGTGTAGGATTGGGTCCAGCACCCGCAACGCAGACGGGGATGCTGAGCCATAAGCCAGGCTCCCATAATCCAGAGGAGACTGGATTAATGCCTGGTAGAGCCGTAACAGGGTAGATCGGTCGGCGCCCCAGCTGGTGTGGCTCAAGCATCGCAGAGCATTTAGATGCCGCCAACACGCCTGTTTAAGCTGCCGAATATGAGGCAGCCAAGTCAACTGGGCATCAAAAACCACACCCAAAAACCTATGTGACTCCACCACAGCAAGAACTTCGCCGTCAAGATAAAGCCGCGGCTCCGGATGAACAGTGCGTCGCCGGCAGAAATGCATAACGCAGGTCTTGGCTGCCGAAAACTGGAGCCCATGAGCTACAGCCTAATACTGCGCCTTACGGATTGCGCCCTGTAGCGGACGTTCAGCAGCTGCAATGCCAATAGAGCTATAGTAAAGGCAGAAGTCGTCAGCATACAGGGAAGCGGAGACAGAATTTCCCACCGCTGCAGGGAGCCCGTTTATCGTGATTAAAAACAGGCACTGAGGACAGATCCCTGTGGCACACCGTTCTCCTGGACACGAGAGGAACTATGGGAGGCCGCGACTTGCACGCGGGACGTACGATACGACAGAAAATTTCGGATAAAGATAGGTAGAGGACCCCGAAGACCCCATCCATGAAGCGTAGAAAGTATATGATGACGCCAAGTCGTATCGTACGCCTTCCGCAGGTCGAAAAAGACAGCGACCAGGTGCTGACGGCGGGCAAAGGCAGTACGGATGGCCGACTCCAGACTCACCAGATTGTCGGCGGCGGAGCGGCCTTTATGGAACCCACCCTGAGACGGAGCCAGAAGGCCCCGAGACTCCAGTACCCAATTCATGCGCCGGCTCACCATCCATTCGAGAAGCTTGCAAAGAACGTTGCTGAGGCTAATGAGGCGGTAGCTGTCCACCTCCAAAGGGCTCTTGCCCGGTTTCAAAACGGGGATGACAATGCTTTCCCGCCATTGCGACGGAAACTCACCCTCGACCCAGAGACGGTTGTGAAGGTCGAGGAGGCGTCGCTTGCAGTCCACTGAAAGGTGGTTCAGCATCTGACAGTGGATGTGATCTGGCCCAGGAGCGGTATCAGGGCAAGCGGCGAGGGAACTGCGAAATTCCCACTCACTGAATGGAGCATTGTAGGATTCAGGATGATGGGTGCGAAAAGAAAGGCTCCACGTTCCATCCACTCTTTAATGGAGCAGAAGGCCAGTGGGTAATTCGCAGAAGCGGAATTCAGAGCAAAATGTTCTGCCAAGTGGTTGGCAATTACATCGGAGTCAGTACAAACCACTCCATTCAGTGAGAGCGCAGGGACGCTGACAGGGGTCCGAAAGCCATAGAGGCGTCTAATCTTGGCCCAGACCTACGAAGGAGAGACATGGAGGCCTATGGTGGATACATACCACTCCCAGCACTCCTGCTTGCGTTGGTGGATAAGGCGGCGGGCTCGCGCACGCAGCCATTTGAAGGCGATGAGGTGTTCTAATGAGGGATGTCGCTTGTGACGCTGGAGCGCCCGCCGGCGATCTTTAATCGCTTCAGCGATCTCAGGCGACCACCAAGGCACAGCCTTCCGCCGAGGGGACCCAGAAGAACGGGGAATGGCAGATTCTGCGGCACTAACGATGCCGATGGTGACTGAGTGAACCACCGCATCAATGTCGTCATTACAGAGAGGCTCAATAGCGGCAGTGGAGGAGAACAAGTCCCAGTCAGTCTTATTCACAGCCCATCTGCTGGGGCGCCCAGAAGAGTGACGCCGTGGCAGTGACAGAAAGATCGGAAAGTGGTCACTACCACACAGGTCGTCATGCACACTCCATTGGACAGATGGTAAGAGGCTAGGGCTGCACATCGAAAGGTGCCATGCGCCACACTGAAGTGTGTGAAGGCACCATCATTTAAAAGCGAAAGATCGAACTGCGCCAACAAATGCTCAACGGTGGCGCCTCGACCTGTTGCCACTGACCCACCCCACAGAGGGTTATGGGCGTTGAAGTCACCCAGTAACAAGAAAGGTGGCGGCAATTGGGCTGTCAGTGCAGCCAGGACATGCTGCGCGACATCACCACCCGGTGGAAGGTAAAAACTGCAGACGGTAACAGCCTGTGGCGTCCACACCCGAACAGCGACAGCCTCTAAAGCTGTTTGTAGAGGGACAGACTCGCTGTGAAGAGAGTTAAGGACATAGATGGAGACGCCACCAGACATCCTTTCATAAGCTGCCCGGTTCTTATAACCCCGATAGCCATGGAGGGCGGGGGTTCGCATTGCTGGAAACCAAGTTTCCTGAGGAGCAATGCAGAAGAAAGGGTGAAGGCTGATAAGTTGTCGTAGCTCAGTTAGATGGTGGAAGAAACCGCTGCAGTTCCACTGGAGGATGTTATTGTCCTGCGAAAAGCGATTCGTCCTTTTTTCACATGCTATCTTGCGAACCATGGATTAAGGGTATCAGTCGGATGCCATATTCCTTGACTTCCGGGAAGCGTTTGACTCGGTGACCCACTGCAAACTCCTAACTAAGGTACGAGCATATGGGATTGGTTCCCAAGTATGTGAGTGGCTCGAAGACTTTTTAAGTAATAGAACTCAGTACGTTGTCCTCGATGGTGAGTGTTCATCGGAGGTGAGGGTATCACCTGGAGTGCCCCAGGAAAGTGTGGTAGGTCCGCTGTTGTTTTCTATCTGCATAAATGATCTTTTGGATAGGGTGGTTAGCAATGTGCGGCTGTTTGCTGATGATGCTGTGGTGTACGGGAAGGTGTCGTCGTTGAGAATGACTGTAGGAGGATACAAGATGACTTGGACAGGATTTGTGATTGGTGTAAAGAATGGCAGCTAACTCTAAATATAGATAATTTAAATTTATGCAGACGAATAGGAAAAATAAACCTGTAATATTTGAATACTCCATAAGTAGTGTAGCGCTTGACACAGTCACGTCGATTAAATATTTGGGCGTAACATTGCAGAGTGATATAAAGTGGGACAAGCATGTAATGGCCGTTGTGGGGAAGACGGATAGTCGTCTTCGGTTCATTAGTAGAATTTTGGGAAGATGTGGTTCATCTGTAAAGGAGACCGCTTATAAAACACTAATACGACCTATTCTTGAGTACTGCTCGAGCGTTTGGGATCCCTATCTGGTCGGATTGAGGGAGGACGCAGAAGCAAATCAGAGGCGGGCTGCTAGATTTGTTTCTGGTAGGTTTGATCATCACGCGAGTGTTACGGAAATGCTTCAGGAACTCGGGTGGGAGTCTCTAGAGGAAAGGAGGCGTTCTTTTCGTGAATCGCTACTGAGGAAATTTAGAGAACCAGCATTTGAGGCTGGCTGCAGTACAATTTTACTGCCGCCAACTTACATTTCGCGGAAAGACCACAAAGATAAGATAAGAGAGATTAGCGCTCGTACAGAGGAATATAGGCAGTCATTTTTCCCTCGTTCTGTTTGGGAGTGGAACAGGGAGAGAAGATGCTAGTTGTGGTACGAGGTACCCCCCGCCACGCACGGTATGGTGGATTGCCGAGTATGTATATAGATGTAGATGTACATTGGATTATATGTCGTTACATGCTGTACCTATTGGATGGGATATATGTTCTGGTGTAGATGGGGCTTCCAATTTCAGTGCTCCCCACAGAAAGAAATCGAGGAGGACCAAATCAACAGACCTGACCATCCACCAAACTGCAGCATTCCGTGCTATCGAATTGCCAGGAAACTTTTCATTCAGTATTTTCGTTGCAACAGTGAGCTAGCTGGGCAGCCTTCGTGTTGGAATCACGAACATAGTCGGTTATTCAGTGGAACCTCTTCTAGACGAATAAGTACAATGTTTTGAGAAAGCGTGCATATATATTTCGATGATGCCGACCCATATGTTTACGCTTCACAGTCATTGTCGTTGTGCCTGACAAAGTCAGCGATTTTTGGCTGATCAGTGCTTTTCCATTAACGTGCTTCATAACCGTTGTGCCTCTGTAAAGAGCACACGTTTGAAAGAACGTTGTGTCGTCTCCCAAGCGGTCCACAGCAAACTAACAAAATTCTGTACGACATTTTAAATCACGTACCTAATGAAGTATCAAGAAGACGCTGACCTGCGCGCCAATGGAACGTACTGCCGGCGCCACGCCTCCAGGAAGACGGAGTTCAAAAAATTGGTTCAGATGGCTCTGAGCACTATGGGATTTAACATCTGAGGTCATCAGTCCCCTAGAACTTGTTGTTGTTGTTGTGGTCTTAAGTCCTGAGACTGGTTTGATGCAGCTCTCCATGCTACTCTATCCTGTGCAAGCTTATCTCCCAGTACCTACTGCAACCTACATCCTTCTGAATCTGCTTAGTGTATTCATCTCTTGGTCTCCCTCCCCTATTTTTGCCCTCCGCGCTGCCCTCCAATGCTAAATTTGTGATCCCTTGATGCCTCAAAATATGTCCTACCAACCGATCCCTTCTTCTAGTCAAGTTGTGCCACAAACTTCTCTTCTCCCCAATCCTATTCAATACCTCCACATTAGTTACGTGATCTACCCACCTTATCTTCAGCATTCTTCTGTAGCACCACATTTCGAAAGCTTCTATTCTCTTCTTGTCCAAACTAGTTATCGTCCATGTTTCACTTCCATACATGGCTACACTCCATACAAATACTTTCAGAAACGACTTCCTGACACTTAAATCTATACTCGATGTTAACAAATTTCTCTTCTTGAGAAACGCTTTCCTTGCCATTGCCAGTCTACATTTTACATCCTCTCTACTTCGACCATCATCGGTTATTTTACTCCCTAAATAGCAAAATTCCTTTACTACTTTAAGTGTCTCATTTCCTAATCTAATTCCCTCAGCATCACCCGACTTAATTTG
Organism: Schistocerca nitens; assembly: GCF_023898315.1. Classification (NCBI taxonomy): domain Eukaryota; kingdom Metazoa; phylum Arthropoda; class Insecta; order Orthoptera; family Acrididae; genus Schistocerca; species Schistocerca nitens. The sequence continues at coordinate 3,759,512 of NW_026045897.1, forward strand.
ACTTCATCCCATTATCCTCGTTTTGCTTTTGTTGATGTTCATCTTATATCCTCCTTTCAAGACACTGTCCATTCCGTTAACTGCTCTTCCAAGTCCTTTGCTGTCTCTGACAGAATTACAATGTCGTCGGCGAACCTCAAAGTTTTTACTTCTTCTCCATGAATTTTAATACCTACTCCGAATTTTTCTTTTGTTTCCTTTACTGCTTGCTCAATATACAGATTGAATAACATCGGGGAGAGGCTACAACCCTGTCTCACTCCTTTCCCAACCACTGCTTCCCTTTCATGCACCTCCACTCTTATAACTGCCATCTGCTTTCTGTACAAATTGTAAATAGCCTTTCGCTCCCTGTATTTTTACCCCTGCCACCTTCAGAATTTAAAAGAGAGTATTCCAGTTAACATTGTCAAAAGCTTTCTCTAAGTCTACAAATGCTAGAAACGTAGGTTTGCCTTTTCTTAATCTTTCCCCTAAGATAAGTCGTAAGGTCAGTATTGCCTCACGTGTTCCAACATTTCTACGGAATCCAAACTGATCTTCCCCGAGTTCGGCTTCTAACAGTTTTTCCATTCGTCTGTAAAGAATTCGCGTTAGTATTTTGCAGCTGTGACTAACAAACTGATAGTTCGGTAATTTTCACATCTGTCAACACCTGCTTTCTTTGGTATTGGAATTATTATATTCTTCTTGAAGTCTGAGGGTATTTCGCCTGTCTCATACATCGTGCTCACCAGATGGTAGAGTTTTGTCATGACTGGCTCTCCCGAGGCCATCAGTAGTTCTAATGGAATGTTGTCTACTCCCGGGGCCTTGTTTCGACTCAGGTCTTTCAGTGCTCTGTCAAATGCTTCACGCAGTATCTTATCTCCCATTTCGTCTTCATCTACATCCATTTCCATAATATTGTCCTCAAGTACATCGCCCTTGTGTAAACCCTCTATATACTCCTTCCACCTTTCTGCCTTCCCTTCTTTGCTTAGAACTGGGTTGCCATCTGAGCTCTTGATATTCATACAAGTGGTTCTCTTCTCTCCAAAGGTCTCTTTAATTTTCCTGTAGGCAGTATCTGTCTTACCCCTAGTGAGACAAGCCTCTACATCCTTACATTTGTCCTCTAGCCATCCCTGCTTAGCCATTTTGCACTTCCTGTCGATATCATTTTTGAGACGTTTGTATTCCTTTTTGCGTGCTTCATTTACTGCATTTTTATATTTTCTCCTTTCATCAATTAAATTCAATATTTCTTCTGTCACCCAAGGATTTCTACTAGCACTCGTCTTTTTACGTACTTGATCGTCTGCTGCCTTCACTACTTCATCCCTCAGAGCTACCCATTCTTCTTCTACTGTATTTCTTTCCCCCATTCCTGTCAATTGTTCCCTTATGCTCTCCCTGAAACTCTCTACAACCTCTGGTTTAGTCAGTTTATCCAGGTCCCATCTCCTTAAATTCCCACCTTTTTGCAGTTTCCTCAGTTTCAATCTGCAGTTCATAACCAATAGATTGTGGTCAGAATCCACATCTGCCCCTGGAAATGTCTTACAATTTAAAACCTGGTTCCTAAATCTCTGTCTTACCATTATGTAATCTATCTGATACCTTTTAGTAACTCCAGGATTCTTCCAGGTATACAACCTTCTTTTATGATTCTTGAACCAAGTGTTAGCTATGATTAAGTTATGCTCTGTGCAAAATTCTACAAGGCGGCTTCCTCTTTCATTCCTTCCCCCCAATCCATATTCACCTACTATGTTTCCTTCTCTCCCTTTTCCTACTGACGAATTCCAGTCACCCATGACTATTAAACTTTCGTCTCCCTTCACTACCTGAATAATTTCTTTTATCTCGTCATACATTTCATCTATTTCTTCATCATCTGCAGAGCTAGTTGGCATATAAACTTGTACTACTGTAGTAGGCATGGGCTTTGTGTCTATCTTGGCCACAATAATGCATTCACTATGCTAACCCGCACTCCTATTTTTTTATTCATTATTAAACCTACTCCTGCATTACCCCTATTTGACCCTAGAACTTAGAACTACTTAAACCTGACTAACCTAAGGACATCACACACATCCATGCCCGAGGCAGGATTCGAACCTGCGACCGTAGCAGCAGCGCTGCTCCGGACTGCAGACGGAGTTCAGCGACCCCTGTCAACGCTGATTTAACCAGCCGCCCATCGCTGATCTGCCCCGAATACGGTTGCATACTTTGAGAGAAACAATACAGAGTAATAGGAAGACGTTACTCAGCCTGCGTTCTGCGAGTAGTAGCAGTGAAGTTCTTTTTAGACATAAAGTGCTCGTTTAATCTTCATGTATTACGTACAGATCACTTTGGACTCCTTCCACCGGCCATCGCAGCTTCTCTCCTTCTTTCTTGTGCCTCCACAGAAACCGACACGACAAAATTTGCGTCGCTGCAAGATGCGAATGGCACTGCTGTGAGTGATCCACACACCTTGGCGGTGCCTGTCGCCGTATAAAAGTAGCATCTCCGAGGTCTTCTGATTGGTGTACGTGTCAACATCCAAGGAGTGTTGAAGCAGAAATGACCTCGAAAGGTCAAAACAATGACGTACATCGGCGTTAGTGTGAGTGAGATAAGTCTAAAAAAACTTCGCTTCTGTATATTGATGAGATGCTGCCTCCGTAGCCGATGTCGCTATCGCACGCAAGCCTGTGCTGTGGGGCTCGATTTGGAGTAAGCCGCTTCGAATACTGGTCGTGGAGAACTTTCAGAGTCGAGTGGTGTTGGTGTACGGCTTCTGACCGTCTGTCTTTGCACCACGTCCCTGGATTACATTCCGAACCTCTCCTCATTGTCTTAAGAAGTGAGGGCATATGTCAGGGTTGACGGTGATCCGTGCGACGATTGCGACGCTGGGCCCGCTGCTGACCGAGAAGAGCAGGAGGCGATGTGCCGGCACTGCCACCCTCCGCCTCGAACCGAAACTCCACTGCACCGGTTACCATCGCAGTCAACCGCACAACACAGGTGCACACTTTCGACTTTGTCACAGGCGGAGGGACCTTGCCGAAAGCGGCGATGCGAGGTTCCTGCATCTGATACCCTCCCTACACTCATTTCTTGAGCATTTCTTGACTTTGACACTTATTGGAATGTAAAACGTAAACAACTTATTTAAACATTTTTAATCTACTTCAGTTATTTGTTCATCCACAGTCATTGATACTGTTGGAGAAAAGCACATCATTAATATAACATACTTTTATTAATTTCATTGAGTAGTGGCCTACGGATTTATATTGTGGGGTAACTCTTGTATGATAAAGATTTCACTGCACAAATGGGTTCCATAAGTATAATATGAGACTCTAAACTACGCTCGTCTGCATTCCTGGAGGCAAATGGGAGTTCTTTCTTGACAAGTGTAACACGCGGCCGTCCTCACACTACCAACTTCGACTGTGGGCGTTCATTATGAAGAGCAATAAAAACCCATCAGCACGGTGGTGCGCAAACAAGAATGCAAGCGAACATCTGAAACGGCACCTGGAACCATAGCGTAGGGTTCAGCAGCTGTCTGATACCTATTCACCCTCGTCTTCGACTCACGGTCGGCGTGACTGGGTACCATGCAGATGTCCTGGGTTCAGTACCCGGTGCTGCCGGGGATGTTTCCTTGGTGGAAGGACTGGAACGGGGTGAAGCAGCCCCTTGATGCCAGCTTAGGAGCTACCTGGATAAGTTTGGAAAGGAGACAACAGCTAGGAGAGAGGTTTTGTTGACACCACGTCCCACTATACCTCATCCGAATAACACTATTGACTATGACACGGTGCTCGGTTGGTCTACATTTACATCTACACGCATACTCCGCAAGCACCATACTGTGCGTGACGGATGGTGCCGCATAACATGACACTATCTGTCATTTCCTTTCCTGTTCAACTTGCAAATAGAGAGAGGGAAAAATAGCCTCCGTGTGAGCCCGAATTTCCCCTATCTTAGCTTCGTGTATGTTAGCGGCAGCCGAATCTTCTGTAGTCAGCTTCGAATGCAGGTTCTCTAAATTTTCTCAATCGTGTTCCTCGAAAACAACTTCGGGTCCCATCCAGTGATTGTCATTTGAGCTCCGGAAGCATCTCCGTAACACTTGGGTGTTGTTCGAACCTACCGGTAACAAATCTAGCAGCCCGCCTCTGAATCGCTTCGATGTCTTATTGTCTTCCTTTAATCCGATTGATTCCTAACATTCAACCAGTACTCAAGAACAAGTCGTACTAGCGGACTATATGCAGTATCACTTTCTGATGAACCACAATTTCCCAAAATTCTCCCAATAAACCGAAGCCGACTGCTCGCCTTGCTCACCACTGTTCTCACACGCTCGTTCCATTTCATATCGCTTTTCAACGTTACGCCCAGATATTTAAATGGCGTGATTGTGTTAAGCAGGACATTATTAATGCTGTATCCGAACATTATATGTTTATTTTTCCTACTAATTAACTTACATTTCTCTACACTGAGAGAGAGTTGCGGATCATCTGGCCAATTAGGAACTTTGTCACAGTCATCTTGCGTCCTCCTACAGGCACTCAACTTGGATAGCATCAACAGCAAACAGCCGTAGACTGCTTTCCCCCCCCCCCCCCCCCCGTCACCCACATGATTTATGTATACGGGGTGTTACAAAAAGGTACCGCCAAACTTCCAGCAAACATTACTCACACACAAAGAAAGAAAATATGTTATGTGGACATGTGTCCGGAAACGCTTACTTTCCATATTAGAGCTCATTTTATTACTTCTCTTCAAATCACATTAATCATGGAATGGAAACACACAGCAACAGAACGTACCAGCGTGACTTCAAACACTTTGTTACAGGAATGTTCAAAATGTCCTCCGTTAGCGAGGATACATGCATCCACCATCCGTCGCATGGAATCTCTCGCATCCGTCGGCCGTCGTAATTTAATATATTATTATTATTTATTATTATGTGCGATTGGACCCATACGGATCACGCAAAGCTTTTCCGATTCAATTTTTTAATTCTCCAAACTTATTCTTTCCCCATGAATTCTCTTTCTTTCCTCTGTCCATTTTGTCCCCTGTCTCTTGCAAACTTCATTCTCGGGTTGTACTTTCCAACTTGTCGTGGCGTAACAAGCTAGCTACGCCACACTGAGAAGGAAGCCGAAAGGCAGGCACGCGTACACACACGCCGACTGGCGTGAAGTCTGGAACAGGATACGTATTGAATACTATAAAGAAAAGTACGTAGCTTCATTCATACTTAACTTTAATCTATCCTTTGGTATACAGCAATCTTGATGATACAAGTGAGACTATCTTCAGATACATGCACTGTTACAAATGGCGCCTTGCTAGGTCGTAGCCATTAACTTAGCTGAAGGCTATTCTGTTATATCCTAGCCAGTAATGCCAACCGAGCCCGCTGCCAAAAAGGTTGGCAGCACCAAAGTCCGGACGCCGTCCGCATAAGCAGCGCCAGCGATACAGGAAATCGCCGCAAGTCTGCGCGCGCCACCGCTGGCTTCTGGCTTCTTAAGCGCTGGAGTCGCGAGCGCTAGGACAGTTCTGTATTCGTCGCTCAGTTGTATACTCGCCACCGAATTGTGTACTTGCTAGCCAGTTGTGTGTTCATCGCAGCAGAGTTGTTGTTTGTCGTCAGCCGACGCTGACCTAGCCGCACTGACTCGAACTAGACAGACTTCTGTAGACCATGTTCACCACTGTGTTCTGTATCGTCGTTAATAAAGATAAGTACCGACTTTCATTTAATCCGAGTGTTTGGGATTTCATCTTTCTGTTCACTGTTCCAGCGGACCGGTCGGCCTGCTATTAAAAGTGTGGCGGTGACTTCGTAGGCCGTTTCTACAGCGAAGTGTTGTCGCTACGAAGGCCGCCACAAAACTGGCGACGAGGACTTCCGAACTCGTGTGCAGGGCTGGTTCAACTTGTTTCTTGAGATAGAATTTTGGGGGCTGGTTTAATTTGTGTTCACTATGTCTGCCGAATTACAACAGTTGATCTTGTTACAGAGTCAGCAAATACAAAGTCTGGTGGAAGCAATCGCCAAACAAGCGGCTAATCCACCACCACACAAGGAACAAGCACAGGCAGCACCGCCTTTTCGTGCTTTTGAGGCATCACGAGAAGAATGGCAAGAATATTTCGCGCAGTTGCAGGCGCACATGTCAGTCTACAAAATCACAGGTAATGAGCGGCAGCTTTATTTAATTTCCACTGCAGGCGTGGAAGTCTATAGACTACTTTGTAAGTTGTTCCCGGAATCCAAGCCAGAAGCTTTAGACTATGACGTTGTTGTTAACAAGCTTGCTGAGTATTTCAAGTCACGAGTTCATGTGGAAGCAGCCAGATTCAAGTTCTTCAGATTAAAGAAACTGCCACATCAATCTAATAAACAGTGGTTAACAGATTTACGGGGCCTCACCCGTCAGTACCGTTTTAATTGTGTGTGTGGAGCTTCCTACAGTGATGTCATGTTACGAGACGCTATTACTCAAAACATTGCAGATTCTCGTATTCGTGCTGCTATCTTAAAGTTGCCTGACCCGTCATTGGAGACTGTGATGAACATTATTGAAGCCCAAGATACTTTTGACTATGCTGAGTGTGAGTTAGATCAGCCGTGTATTTCTCAAATTGCCTGTGCTAAGCAAGTTATGTCACGCCCGCGGCCCCACCGGCAGAGTCAGACTGTAAACACTAGCCGGCCGCGTCATGTTAAACACATTCGTCAGCCGCGTGTGCAAAATGATAGACTTAAGTCTTGCCCTAAGTGTGTTCTTGCTCATCCTCGTGAACGTTGCCCGTTAAGAAACGCGGTTTGTCACTTTTGTCAAAGGAAAGGACACATCCAGACTGTTTGTTTGCGTAAACGCAAGAACAATTCTAGTGCTGCCCAGCCCATGGATATTCATGTTCTTCAAAGCCAGCCCGCCCAGAAGGTCGCGTTTAAAGACTCTTCCACGGTTCGTGTGGGTAATAAACTTGTTCGCAATAAGCCACCCACCCAGCCCTCTGCTAGGCGACCCAAGCGTAATTCAAACGCTGTAACACATAATGTACAGGCTGCAAGTGAAGCGGGAGTTGTTGTTCCACCCGCCCAACCCACGAGTTGTCGTAAGCAGCGAACACGCGCTAAACGCGCTGATTTTGTGTCTTCCGCCTCCACTGCTCCGATCCAGAGACAGTGTAATAAACTATTTGTGAAGCTACGCATCCAGGATAAGACCTTCGATTTTCAATTAGACACTGGTACGTCTGTGACTCTCATAAATAGTGCTACGTATGCGGCTATCGGCCGCCCGAAACTTTCAGCGGCAAAACATTCTTTGGCTACTTATAGTGGCGAACACATTCCTGTGTTAGGTGTATGTAGCGTGCCAGCCACATTCCGGGGCAACACAAAAACAGTTTCATTCACAGTGCTCCGCGCTACAGACAGTGTAAACATTTTCGGATTAGACTGTTTTGACTTGTTTGGCCTGTCTATCCAAGACAATGTGTTGCAACTTAATTCTGTTGTTGTTCCTCAAGACAGCATAACCGATTTGTGTAACCGATACAGTGACATATTTAAAGACGAACTCGGTTGTGCTGCGAACTTTGCCGCTCATATTACGTTAAAAGATAATGCTCAGCCTCGATTTTTTCGTGCTCGTCCAGTGCCTCACGCCCTCCGGGCACCTGTAGAAGATGAACTTCGTCGTTGGCAAAACAACGGTATTATTCAACCCGTTTCAGCGAGCCAGTGGGCTTCTCCCTTAGTTATTATAAAGAAACCGTCTGGCAAGTTACGTTTGTGTGCTGATTTTAAGTCGACAGTTAATCCTCAGACTGTCATTGATTCTTTTCCTTTGCCTAGACCGGACGAGCTGATGGATAAGTTAGGGGAAGCTCGTTTCTTTTCCAAAATTGATCTCCGTGAAGCATATTTGCAATTGCCCCTCGACGAGCAATCACAACAGTATTTTGTCATAAACACGTCGTTGGGGTTGTTCCGTTTTCTGCGTTTGCCTTTTGGTTGTGCGTCAGCTCCAGCTGTTTTTCAGCGTTTTTTGTCCCAACTTTTGGCTAATGTTCCATCGTGTTGCAACTATTTAGACGATATTGATGTGTCCGGTCGGACGCCTGCTGAACATTTCCGAAATTTGGAGTGTTTGTTTACAGTGTTGTCTCAGGCAGGCCTACGTTGCAACGTCGATAAATGTTCATTTTTCCTTACGGAGTTGGAGTATCTGGGACATGTTATTAATGCTCAAGGCATTCATCCCTCCCAGTCACATTTAGCAGCTATTCGTGATTCGCCCGCCCCTCGCAATCTGCATGAATTGCAAGCAGTTCTTGGCAAATTGACATATTATATTAGGTTTATACCTAATGCATCACAGATTGCTGCACCGTTGCATCGTCTCCGCCGTAAGAATGTTCCGTTTGTGTGGTCAGCTGATTGCCAATCAGCCTTTCAGCAGCTAAAAGAGGCTTTATTGAATGATCGTTGTCTGGTCCATTACGACCCTAACAAGCCTCTGGTGTTAGCTTGTGATGCTTCTTCTTTCGGTCTCGGTGCTGTGTTGTCTCACCGAGTCGGTAACACCGAACGTCCTATTGCGTTCGCCTCTAAATTGCTAAACAAAGCTCAGTGTAATTATAGCCAATTGGACAAGGAAGCGTTGGCTATTGTGTTCGGTGTCACAAAATTCCATCACTACCTCTATGGTAGACCATTCTATTTAGTAACAGATCACAAGCCCCTGACGTCACTGTTTCATCCGTCTAAACCAGTTCCTCAGCGGACAGCTCAGAGACTACAACGTTGGGCTCTTTTGTTATCACAATACCAGTATGAGATACTGTATCGCCCTACAGCTCAGCATGCAAACGCTGACGCGCTTTCTAGATTGCCGATTGCTGCGGATGATGTCTTCGATTCCTCTGACGACTCTTGCCATCAGATTGACGCCGATGAGCATCAATCCCTCCGGGATTTTCCGATTGATTATCGTCAGGTGGCACGTGAGACAGCTACGGATCCTCATCTGAGTTTACTATTACGTTTTGTTCAACGTGGTTGGCCGTCCAAGGCAAAGGACATATCGGATCCTGTGGTTCGTCGCTATTATCCGCAACGTCATCTGTTGTCCGTTTCGCACGGAGTTTTGCTGTTACGCACCGAGGATGACCAGCTTCGTGTAGTGGTTCCCCAAGTGCTCCAATCCAAGGTCCTCGACTTGTTGCATCAAGGTCATTGGGGAGTGGTCCGCACCAAGCAGCTTTCCCGCCGTCGGCATTGATAAGCAGATTACGCAGATGTCTACAGATTGTTCGACGTGTGCCGAACACCAAGCTGCTCCGCCTCAACGCTATTTTGAGTGGGCACGCCCTGCCGGTCACTGGCAGCGAGTACATATTGATTTCGCTGGTCCATATTGGAATTCTCGTTGGCTCATCGTGATAGATGCATTTAGTAATTTTCCGTTTGTTGTGCCCATGCAGTCTACAACGTCTGCACAAACGATACAGGCGTTGACTTCAATTTTTTGTATTGAGGGTCTTCCAGAAGTTTTAGTGTCTGACAATGGTCCACAATTTACCTCTGCTGAATTTGAAAGTTTTTGTTCTGCCAATGGCATTCGCCATGTTCTTACTCCGCCGTTCCACCCTCAATCGAATGGTGCAGCGGAACGTTTTGTACGCACATTCAAGGATCATATGGACCGCCTTCGTGCTACGCACTCTCGTCAGCAGGCCCTCATCACGTTCCTGTCGTCGTACCGGACCCCGCCACGCGACGGCCCTTCGCCTGCGGAGCTTCTCCACGGCCGTCGTCATCGCACCCTACTACGGTTGTTGCACCCCCCGGATCGACCCGCCGCTTCTGCACATCGCACGCGTTTTCAGCGCAACGACGCCGTGTTTTTCAGAGTTCATCACGGTCGCCGTCGTTGGGAACGTGGTACCGTGATAAGTGTCCAGGGTCGCGGTTTTTATACTGTTCAAGGTGCTACTGGGGTGCACAGGAGGCATCAGAACCAGTTGCGCCGCGCTGGCCGCCCGGATTCTGCCGCTCGTTCTTTGTCCACAGATTTGGTCCGCGGCGGGTTCCAGCCGCGCCTTCCGACTTCGCTGCCGCCCCCAGGGCAGCGGCAGCAGCCGTCGCCGCTACCACGCCGACAGCCCGTCCCGTTGATGCCTCCCGCGCAGCTTCATCCGGGAGCGCCCCAGGTGGTCGCTCCGGCGCCTGCGGTCCCTCTTCAGTCGCCACCGCCTTCGGAGCTGATGGACGTCGACCCCTCATCCGGGCCGCCTTCCCAAGCGGTGGCTGTGCAGCCTGTCCTGCAGCCGCTTTCCTTGGGCACCCCCAAGGAGTCTGACACCGCAGCGCCTTGTCCGGCGCCCACTCAGCAGCCGTCGACGCAGCGTCAGGAGACGCTGCCTCTCTTCGTGGGTCCTGACGCCCCGTCGCGTCCAGTACCAGAAGCTGCGCCCGTGGTCACAGGCGTGCACCCTGACCTCGGTTTTCAGTCGGTGTTTCCCGAGGCCCCGCGCAGCCAATGCTGGGGTGCGGACCGGGGACTGCCACCGACAACAGTCTCCGCCCCGGTCTCTTCTGCTACGTCTGCGGCCAGACCCCTCCCCCGCCGTCGACGCTCGCCACGTCATTATTCCACGACGGTGCGGCGATTTGGGGGGGAGGAGTGTTATATCCTAGCCAGTAATGCCAACCGAGCCCGCTGCCAAAAAGGTTGGCAGCACCAAAGTCCGGACGCCGTCCGCATAAGCAGCGCCAGCGATACAGGAAATCGCCGCAAGTCTGCGCGCGCCACCGCTGGCTTCTGGCTTCTTAAGCGCTGGAGTCACGAGCGCTAGGACAGTTCTGTATTCGCCGCTCAGTTGTATACTCGCCACCGAATTGTGTACTTGCTAGCCAGTTGTGTGTTCATCGCAGCAGAGTTGTTGTTTGTCGTCAGCCGACGCTGACCTAGCCGCACTGACTCGAACTAGACAGACTTCTGTAGACCATGTTCACCACTGTGTTCTGTATCGTCGTTAATAAAGATAAGTACCGACTTTCATTTAATCCGAGTGTTTGGGATTTCATCTTTCTGTTCACTGTTCCAGCGGACCGGTCGGCCTGCTATTAAAAGTGTGGCGGTGACTTCGTAGGCCGTTTCTACAGCGAAGTGTTGTCGCTACGAAGGCCGCCACAAAACTGGCGACGAGGACTTCCGAACTCGTGTGCAGGGCTGGTTCAACTTGTTTCTTGAGATAGAATTTTGGGGGCTGGTTTAATTTGTGTTCACTATGTCTGCCGAATTACAACAGTTGATCTTGTTACAGAGTCAGCAAATACAAAGTCTGGTGGAAGCAATCGCCAAACAAGCGGCTAATCCACCACCACACAAGGAACAAGCACAGGCAGCACCGCCTTTTCGTGCTTTTGAGGCATCACGAGAAGAATGGCAAGAATATTTCGCGCAGTTGCAGGCGCACATGTCAGTCTACAAAATCACAGGTAATGAGCGGCAGCTTTATTTAATTTCCACTGCAGGCGTGGAAGTCTATAGACTACTTTGTAAGTTGTTCCCGGAATCCAAGCCAGAAGCTTTAGACTATGACGTTGTTGTTAACAAGCTTGCTGAGTATTTCAAGTCACGAGTTCATGTGGAAGCAGCCAGATTCAAGTTCTTCAGATTAAAGAAACTGCCACATCAATCTAATAAACAGTGGTTAACAGATTTACGGGGCCTCACCCGTCAGTACCGTTTTAATTGTGTGTGTGGAGCTTCCTACAGTGATGTCATGTTACGAGACGCTATTACTCAAAACATTGCAGATTCTCGTATTCGTGCTGCTATCTTAAAGTTGCCTGACCCGTCATTGGAGACTGTGATGAACATTATTGAAGCCCAAGATACTTTTGACTATGCTGAGTGTGAGTTAGATCAGCCGTGTATTTCTCAAATTGCCTGTGCTAAGCAAGTTATGTCACGCCCGCGGCCCCACCGGCAGAGTCAGACTGTAAACACTAGCCGGCCGCGTCATGTTAAACACATTCGTCAGCCGCGTGTGCAAAATGATAGACTTAAGTCTTGCCCTAAGTGTGTTCTTGCTCATCCTCGTGAACGTTGCCCGTTAAGAAACGCGGTTTGTCACTTTTGTCAAAGGAAAGGACACATCCAGACTGTTTGTTTGCGTAAACGCAAGAACAATTCTAGTGCTGCCCAGCCCATGGATATTCATGTTCTTCAAAGCCAGCCCGCCCAGAAGGTCGCGTTTAAAGACTCTTCCACGGTTCGTGTGGGTAATAAACTTGTTCGCAATAAGCCACCCACCCAGCCCTCTGCTAGGCGACCCAAGCGTAATTCAAACGCTGTAACACATAATGTACAGGCTGCAAGTGAAGCGGGAGTTGTTGTTCCACCCGCCCAACCCACGAGTTGTCGTAAGCAGCGAACACGCGCTAAACGCGCTGATTTTGTGTCTTCCGCCTCCACTGCTCCGATCCAGAGACAGTGTAATAAACTATTTGTGAAGCTACGCATCCAGGATAAGACCTTCGATTTTCAATTAGACACTGGTACGTCTGTGACTCTCATAAATAGTGCTACGTATGCGGCTATCGGCCGCCCGAAACTTTCAGCGGCAAAACATTCTTTGGCTACTTATAGTGGCGAACACATTCCTGTGTTAGGTGTATGTAGCGTGCCAGCCACATTCCGGGGCAACACAAAAACAGTTTCATTCACAGTGCTCCGCGCTACAGACAGTGTAAACATTTTCGGATTAGACTGTTTTGACTTGTTTGGCCTGTCTATCCAAGACAATGTGTTGCAACTTAATTCTGTTGTTGTTCCTCAAGACAGCATAACCGATTTGTGTAACCGATACAGTGACATATTTAAAGACGAACTCGGTTGTGCTGCGAACTTTGCCGCTCATATTACGTTAAAAGATAATGCTCAGCCTCGATTTTTTCGTGCTCGTCCAGTGCCTCACGCCCTCCGGGCACCTGTAGAAGATGAACTTCGTCGTTGGCAAAACAACGGTATTATTCAACCCGTTTCAGCGAGCCAGTGGGCTTCTCCCTTAGTTATTATAAAGAAACCGTCTGGCAAGTTACGTTTGTGTGCTGATTTTAAGTCGACAGTTAATCCTCAGACTGTCATTGATTCTTTTCCTTTGCCTAGACCGGACGAGCTGATGGATAAGTTAGGGGAAGCTCGTTTCTTTTCCAAAATTGATCTCCGTGAAGCATATTTGCAATTGCCCCTCGACGAGCAATCACAACAGTATTTTGTCATAAACACGTCGTTGGGGTTGTTCCGTTTTCTGCGTTTGCCTTTTGGTTGTGCGTCAGCTCCAGCTGTTTTTCAGCGTTTTTTGTCCCAACTTTTGGCTAATGTGCCATCGTGTTGCAACTATTTAGACGATATTGATGTGTCCGGTCGGACGCCTGCTGAACATTTCCGAAATTTGGAGTGTTTGTTTACAGTGTTGTCTCAGGCAGGCCTACGTTGCAACGTCGATAAATGTTCATTTTTCCTTACGGAGTTGGAGTATCTGGGACATGTTATTAATGCTCAAGGCATTCATCCCTCCCAGTCACATTTAGCAGCTATTCGTGATTCGCCCGCCCCTCGCAATCTGCATGAATTGCAAGCAGTTCTTGGCAAATTGACATATTATATTAGGTTTATACCTAATGCATCACAGATTGCTGCACCGTTGCATCGTCTCCGCCGTAAGAATGTTCCGTTTGTGTGGTCAGCTGATTGCCAATCAGCCTTTCAGCAGCTAAAAGAGGCTTTATTGAATGATCGTTGTCTGGTCCATTACGACCCTAACAAGCCTCTGGTGTTAGCTTGTGATGCTTCTTCTTTCGGTCTCGGTGCTGTGTTGTCTCACCGAGTCGGTAACACCGAACGTCCTATTGCGTTCGCCTCTAAATTGCTAAACAAAGCTCAGTGTAATTATAGCCAATTGGACAAGGAAGCGTTGGCTATTGTGTTCGGTGTCACAAAATTCCATCACTACCTCTATGGTAGACCATTCTATTTAGTAACAGATCACAAGCCCCTGACGTCACTGTTTCATCCGTCTAAACCAGTTCCTCAGCGGACAGCTCAGAGACTACAACGTTGGGCTCTTTTGTTATCACAATACCAGTATGAGATACTGTATCGCCCTACAGCTCAGCATGCAAACGCTGACGCGCTTTCTAGATTGCCGATTGCTGCGGATGATGTCTTCGATTCCTCTGACGACTCTTGCCATCAGATTGACGCCGATGAGCATCAATCCCTCCGGGATTTTCCGATTGATTATCGTCAGGTGGCACGTGAGACAGCTACGGATCCTCATCTGAGTTTACTATTACGTTTTGTTCAACGTGGTTGGCCGTCCAAGGCAAAGGACATATCGGATCCTGTGGTTCGTCGCTATTATCCGCAACGTCATCTGTTGTCCGTTTCGCACGGAGTTTTGCTGTTACGCACCGAGGATGACCAGCTTCGTGTAGTGGTTCCCCAAGTGCTCCAATCCAAGGTCCTCGACTTGTTGCATCAAGGTCATTGGGGAGTGGTCCGCACCAAGCAGCTTTCCCGCCGTCGGCATTGATAAGCAGATTACGCAGATGTCTACAGATTGTTCGACGTGTGCCGAACACCAAGCTGCTCCGCCTCAACGCTATTTTGAGTGGGCACGCCCTGCCGGTCACTGGCAGCGAGTACATATTGATTTCGCTGGTCCATATTGGAATTCTCGTTGGCTCATCGTGATAGATGCATTTAGTAATTTTCCGTTTGTTGTGCCCATGCAGTCTACAACGTCTGCACAAACGATACAGGCGTTGACTTCAATTTTTTGTATTGAGGGTCTTCCAGAAGTTTTAGTGTCTGACAATGGTCCACAATTTACCTCTGCTGAATTTGAAAGTTTTTGTTCTGCCAATGGCATTCGCCATGTTCTTACTCCGCCGTTCCACCCTCAATCGAATGGTGCAGCGGAACGTTTTGTACGCACATTCAAGGATCATATGGACCGCCTTCGTGCTACGCACTCTCGTCAGCAGGCCCTCATCACGTTCCTGTCGTCGTACCGGACCCCGCCACGCGACGGCCCTTCGCCTGCGGAGCTTCTCCACGGCCGTCGTCATCGCACCCTACTACGGTTGTTGCACCCCCCGGATCGACCCGCCGCTTCTGCACATCGCACGCGTTTTCAGCGCAACGACGCCGTGTTTTTCAGAGTTCATCACGGTCGCCGTCGTTGGGAACGTGGTACCGTGATAAGTGTCCAGGGTCGCGGTTTTTATACTGTTCAAGGTGCTACTGGGGTGCACAGGAGGCATCAGAACCAGTTGCGCCGCGCTGGCCGCCCGGATTCTGCCGCTCGTTCTTTGTCCACAGATTTGGTCCGCGGCGGGTTCCAGCCGCGCCTTCCGACTTCGCTGCCGCCCCCAGGGCAGCGGCAGCAGCCGTCGCCGCTACCACGCCGACAGCCCGTCCCGTTGATGCCTCCCGCGCAGCTTCATCCGGGAGCGCCCCAGGTGGTCGCTCCGGCGCCTGCGGTCCCTCTTCAGTCGCCACCGCCTTCGGAGCTGATGGACGTCGACCCCTCATCCGGGCCGCCTTCCCAAGCGGTGGCTGTGCAGCCTGTCCTGCAGCCGCTTTCCTTGGGCACCCCCAAGGAGTCTGACACCGCAGCGCCTTGTCCGGCGCCCACTCAGCAGCCGTCGACGCAGCGTCAGGAGACGCTGCCTCTCTTCGTGGGTCCTGACGCCCCGTCGCGTCCAGTACCAGAAGCTGCGCCCGTGGTCACAGGCGTGCACCCTGACCTCGGTTTTCAGTCAGTGTTTCCCGAGGCCCCGCGCAGCCAATGCTGGGGTGCGGACCGGGGACTGCCACCGACAACAGTCTCCGCCCCGGTCTCTTCTGCTACGTCTGCGGCCAGACCCCTCCCCCGCCGTCGACGCTCGCCACGTCATTATTCCACGACGGTGCGGCGATTTGGGGGGGAGGAGTGTTATATCCTAGCCAGTAATGCCAACCGAGCCCGCTGCCAAAAAGGTTGGCAGCACCAAAGTCCGGACGCCGTCCGCATAAGCAGCGCCAGCGATACAGGAAATCGCCGCAAGTCTGCGCGCGCCACCGCTGGCTTCTGGCTTCTTAAGCGCTGGAGTCGCGAGCGCTAGGACAGTTCTGTATTCGCCGCTCAGTTGTATACTCGCCACCGAATTGTGTACTTGCTAGCCAGTTGTGTGTTCATCGCAGCAGAGTTGTTGTTTGTCGTCAGCCGACGCTGACCTAGCCGCACTGACTCGAACTAGACAGACTTCTGTAGACCATGTTAACCACTGTGTTCTGTATCGTCGTTAATAAAGATAAGTACCGACTTTCATTTAATCCGAGTGTTTGGGATTTCATCTTTCTGTTCACTGTTCCAGCGGACCGGTCGGCCCGCTATTAAAAGTGTGGCGGTGACTTCGTAGGCCGTTTCTACAGCGAAGTGTTGTCGCTACGAAGGCCGCCACAAAACTAACTGTCTCTCGGCAAATGAGAGAAAGGCTTCGTCAGTGTAGTCGCTAGCAACGTCGTCGTACAACTGGGGCGAGTTCTCGTACGTCTCTCGAGACCTGCCGTGTGGTGGCGCTCGGTCTGCGATCACGCAGTAGCGACACGCGGGTCCGACATGTACTAATGGACCGCGGCCGATTTAAGCTACCACCTAGCAAGTGTGGTGTCTGGCAGTGACACCACACAACTATTGATTTTTTGCCTGTATACATTTCTGTTTATAACTTCTGAAGAATTTATTTGTGCATTTGCTAGATCTGTTTTGGTTTCTTTTATCCAGGGTATGGTTTTCAATTTTTCAATGTATATTAAAATTTTGTGGGAGAGTCTGGGTGTTGGGAGTCTGTGGATATGACCGTAAAATTTTATTCTTCTTCTCCGGATGTCTGCGGCGAGGTTAGATAATTTTTCTGTAGTTTTCCGAGACTGTAACCTGTATCCATCTTCAGTTCTTTTTGGGCCAAGAATCTTTCTGATAATTTTGCGTTCCTCTTTTAGGATGCCTTCCAGGTCGCCTTTTCTATGGAGTGTGAGTGTTTCGCTGGCATATAGTGCTTCGGGCTTGATTGCTGTATTGTAGTTTCGTATTTTTGAGTGAATGAAGAGACACTTTTTATTGTAGATGTTGTGGGTTTTCCAGTATGCTCTTTTCAGTTTTTGCAGTCGAACTTTTTGTGCAGTTTTCTCTCCCCCTGTGGGTTCTAGGACCTCGCCTAAGTATTTAAAGAATGGAACTCTCTTAATTTGTCCATATTTTGTAGTCAGTTTTTGAGTTTCAAATTTTGAGCAGATGAATTTGATTTTTTGGAAGGAAATTTGTAGCCCAACTTTTTCGGCGCATTCTTTGAGAATGTCTATCTGTTTAATTGCTGTGGTCTCGTTTTCTGCTAGAATGGCCACGTCATCTGCAAATGCCAAGAATGAAATTTTAATACCATCTTTCGATCTTCCTAGTTGTATAGGCTTCCAGTAATTTTGATTCCTCAGTTCTTTTTCCCATTCTCGGATGACTTTGTCTAAGACAAGGTTGAAGAGGAGTGGAGACAAGCCGTCACCTTGGCTGACGCCGGTTTTGATCAGGAAGGGCTCTGATATTTCACCCAGGAATTTTATCTTCGAAGTTGTGTTTGTGAGCGTTTCTTTGATAAGGTTTAGGGTTTTCGGATCGAGTCCTAGCTCCTCAAGGATAATAAAGAGAGATTGCCTATCGATTGAATCATAAGCCTTTGCGAAATCAACAAAGGAACAAATGATCGGACTGTTTCTGACTGCTTTGTATTTTAGTGTTGTCTTCAAACTGAAAATTTGTTCTGCACAGGATCGGTGAGGGCGAAAGCCAGCTTGGTATTCACCAATACTGTGTTCGAGTTGTTCTTGTGTTCGTTGAAGAAGACAAGCTGACAGGATTTTATAAGTGACTTGGAGAAGGGAGATTCCTCGATAGTTGTTTATATCTGCCATGTCTCCCTTTTTATGCAGTGGATGAATTAGGGCGCATTTCCAATCTTCTGGTAGTTTTTCTGTCTGCCAAATGTCTGTGATGATTTGAGTGAGTTCTTTGAGGGAATTTGGTCCAAGATTTTTAAGTAGTTCTGCCGTGATATTATCTTCTCCGGATGCCTTGTTGTTTTTCAGTCTATGAATATGTCTTTGGATCTCCTCTAGTGTAGGTGGTGGGGATTCTGGATTTGTGTAGACAGCAGTTTCTTGAGGGAATCTTAAAGAAGGTTCAGGGCAATTGAGGAGTCCGGAAAAGTATCTCGCCAGCTCCTCACAATTTTCCCGATTTGTGAGCGCTAGTTCTCCATCTGGTTTTCTGAAACATAGATTTCGTGAGCCGTATCCATTGATTCTCCCAGCAAAGGTCTTATAGAAGTCTCGTACATTATAGTTACGGAAATTTTCATCAATAGACTCACACTGTTCCTTGAGGTACTTCCTCTTGACTTGTCTGATTGTTTTTGCCACTTGTCTTCTGGTGTTGTGGAAGTGATCTAGATTTTTTGGGGATTTTTTACTGTTATACTTCAGAAAGGCTTTCTTTCTTTCTTCCAGCGCTTTTTCACATCCAGAGTCCCACCAGGGGTGTTTTGTGTTCTTTTTCAATGAGATCAGTTCTTTTGCCTTCTTTGTAATTTTTGTTCGAAATTTTTCCCAAGAGTCAGCCGGTTCCTTTTCCCACTCCTCCTTCAGATTGGTTTCTTTGATTGTTCGTGTGTCAAATTTCATCATGTGTGTTTTCTTCGGATAGAATTTTTTTGGGGTGAATTTCACTTTAATGCGTGTTAAGTAGTGGTCTGAGTCAATGTTCGCCCCTCTGTGGACTTGGACATCATGGATCTCTTTCTGTACGAAATAGGAGATGGCAATGTGGTCAATCTGATATTCGCCGATCTCTTGTATGGGGGACCTCCAGGTCTTTTGTTTTCTAGGTTTTTTTCTCAAAGATGTAGACATTATTTTTAGATTATTTTGTTGGCATAGTTCAATAAATCTCAGTCCGTTTCTGTTGGTGAATCTGTGTGCTGGATATTTTCCTACAGTTTTTTGGTGTTCTTTCTCTCTGCCAATTTATGCATTGAAATCTCCAATTAAGATTTTGATATCATCCCGGGGAATTTTGGCCATGACATCTTCAAGTTTAGTCCAGAATTTTTCAGTTTGTAGTTGGCGTTTTTTGTTGTCTATGTTTGTGGGTGCATGAACATTTATCAATGTATATTTCTTGTTGGCGCACTGGATACGCATGGTCATGAGGCGATTATTTATGGAAGAGACCTCTCTAATTGAGCCAAATATATTTCTGTGGGCCGCAAATGCCATGCCCAGGAGTGGCGTACCATTGGCAATTCGTTTGTCAGTCTTGCTCTTGAAGATGCGATAGTTTCCATAGTCTATTGTATTTTCATCCGTGAATCTAGTTTCTTGTAACGCTAAGATCTTAATTTTCTGTTGGTCTAGCTCTGTTACTAAGTTGTGTAATTTTCCAGGTTGAATTAGGGTCTGAATGTTAAAGGTACCAATGTACATGGGAACCTTGGGACGAAGTTTGCTTGAGAACTCTGATCGTGATGGCCCGGGTTCCCCAGAATCCGAAAACCCAGTTGTCGTCTGTCGACGAGTGGATTGGTTACCACCTGGGGTAATTCTGTCATTACTCTCACGAATCATGATAGCTTGTACGTTTTGGTCCAGTGTTTCCACTGGGTGTTTAGAACCAGGGATTGTCAGTTCCTGGAGCATACAATACAGCCGCACCTACTAGATGGACAGACGCTGACCTCGCTGCCGCTCGACTCGAGTACAGACGCATTTAGGATTTGGAATGTGAGATTTTTTTTTCAAGGTTTTCTCCTATAGATCCGCCGTGTTCTGCGTTAACAGGGTCACCTCGTGTAGGATGTGGCTCTTCACCACGCACGGACTGTCTTGGACGTAGCTTCCTCAGAGGCAAAGGTCTTGCATACCTCCTCAGCTCATCCCTGGGGTGGTGAGGACCAGTACTGAGTCAACCCCAAGCAAATGTGCTACCTCTACCAACCACCTTGACCCCTTTAATTTATTATTATTATTATTATTATTTTGATTGTTGCCGACTTACGTGGAGGACCTTAATAAAAATGATATTTCATTCAATTTTGATTTACGGTTAAATGCTTTTGTCAAGGTCTCCTTTTTAACATATTAATCTTAAATTATTTGTTACGTTAATGAATCTTAGACTCGCTGAATCTTAAAACCTGAGCATACAAGTTGAACATTGGAATAAACTTTTCATATTAATTTCCTCGGCTAGTCAGTTCACTTTAAAGCAAAAGATCTTTAATTATTAATTACAATTGCGGCCCACACACGTGCGGGAGTATTTTCTCTTACCTCCGTTAACCATTGTATTGTAGTCGGAGTCCTGGCTCAGGCTCTCGGCTATGGTACTGAAAATAAGAATCTTAAAGCTACGTTATTTTCTGCAACTTCGTGCGGCTGTGGAGAAAAATTAATATTATGTTAATAGCGGGCGAGTATTTCGCTTCCGCTAATTTTTCATAAGTTAATATAGCCACGTAATGGCGGGCTGTAAATTACTTGAATGCAGGTTAATTCAAGGAAGGCGGACATGAAATCGGGATCACCTCTTAGAAATTAAAAGTGCACAATAATATTAAATCAATATATTATCTGCTTAACTCATACAAATATGCTTACATTTGCCAGCACTAGAAAGATGTCCGTCTACATACAACAAAGACAAGAGAAGAAGTAAAGACAACAAAAAATTAACAAAAGAGCGTATCTTGTCATCTCTTTATATCATTTTATTATATTTCTTTGCACTAGAAACTCAGACAGAGAAATTATTATTTTACGGCTACATGATAAAAATGTATTATTCAGTTTTTAAATGTCTCTTCTTTATAAATACTGTTTTTAAGTGTTTTCTTATTACCTCACGGGGGACGCTATAAATCCGTGATGCGCTGATACAGCCCTCGAGAAAGGCGTATTGTATCACAGCCGTCCACAATACGAGCACGAAGAGTCTCTACATTTGGTACCGGGGTTGCGTAGACGAGAGCTTTCAAATGCCCCCATAAATGAAAGAGAGTTGAGGTCAGGAGAGCGTTGAGGCCATGGAATTGGTCGGCCTCTGCCAATCCATCGGTCACCGAATCTGTTGTTGAGAAGCGTACGAACACTTCGACTGAAATGTGCAGGAGTTCCATCGTGCATGAACCACATGTTGTGTCGTACTTGTAAAGGCACATGTTCTAGCAGTACAGGTAGAGTATCCCGTATGAAATCATGATAACGTGCTCCATTGAGCGTAGGTGGAAGAACATGGGGCCCAATCAAGACATCACCAACAATGCCTGCCCAAACGTTCACAGAAAATCTGTGTTGATGACGTGATTGCACAATTGCGTGCGGATTCTCGGCAGCCCACACATGTTGATTGTGAAAATTTACAATTTGATCACGTTGGAATGAAGCCTCATCCGTAAAGAGAACATTTGCACTGAAATGAGGATTGACACATTGTCGGATGAACCATTCGCAGAAGTGTACCCGTGGAGGCCAATCAGCTGCTGATAGTGCCTGCACACCCTGTACATGGGACGGAAACAACTGGTTCTCCCGTAGCACTCTCCATATAGTGACGTGGTCAACGTTACCTTGTACAGCAGCAACTTCTCTGACGCTGAAATTAGGGTTATCGTCAACTGCACGAAGAATTGCCTCGTCCATTGCAGGTGTCCTCGTCGTTCTAGGTCTTCCCCAGTCGCGAGTCATAGGCTGGAGTGTTGCGTGCTCCCTAAGACCCCGATCAATTGCTTCGAACGTCTTCCTGTCGGGACACCTTCGTTCTGGAAATCTGTCTCGATAGAAACGTACCGCGCCACGGCTATTGCCCCGTGCTAATCCATACATCCAATGGGCATCTGCCAACTCCGCATTTGTAAACATTGCACTGGCTGCAAAACCACGTTCGTGATGAACAATAACCTGTTGATGCTACGTACTGATGTGCTTGATGCTAGTACTGTAGAGCAATGAGTCGCATGTCAACACAAGCACCGAAGTCGACATTACCTTCCTTCAATTGGGCCAACTGGCGGTGAATCGAGGAAGTACAGTACATACTGACGAAACTAAAATGAGCTCTAACATGGAAATTAAGCGTTTCCGGACACATGTCCACATAACATCTTTTCTTTATTTGTGTGTGAGGAATGTTTCCTGAAAGTTTGCCCGTATCTTTTTGTAACACCCTGTATAGAAAATCATAGCAATCCTTTCACACATCACTCCTGACGACATCTGACGGTCCAGATTGGCGCGTCTGAGGCCATAATGGCGGAGCTATTTACGCTCGTAAACACGTCTCGGGCATACCGTTCCGAGGGTACAACAAGGAGGTGCATCACTCATACTTTTGGCTCACGTCATATAGGAATGCCACACCCTTCTTATCGCAAGGGAGGGCAATTTAAGGGCTGTATAGTATCGGGACAGAACCTCATTTTGAAGAAGATTAACACTCGCGCACACAGCACTCGCGAACACCTACCTCCAGGAAAGCTGATTCGCTTGATTCAGGAGTCCAAAAGAGCACATTATTCCCCACTCCTTTTGCCACAAAAGCACATTTTTCAACATAACGTCCGTTCAGTGCGACGGTGTTATGCCACCTCGCTGGGAGGGCCTGCATTGACCCACCCTCCTGCTGCCTCAATAACTTCCCCATTGTCAACGTACTGCCTCATGCTGAGTGTATCCTTCCCTGCATGAACGGTCCTTCGTTGCTCTTTTATAGCCTCGTGTTAGACAGCGAGGAATCCAGCGGGCTCTCACTCACAGATCTACAGCAGGGGAGAAAGACTACATCCCCGTCTTACACCCTTTTTAATCCGGGCACTTTGTTCTTGGTCGTCCACTCTTATTATTCTTTCTTGGCTCTTGCACATATTGTATGTTACCCGTCTCTCCATATAGCTTACTATTATTTTTGTCAGAATTTCGAACGCCATGCACCATTTTACATTGTCGAACGCTTTTTCCAGATTGACAAACCCTATGAACGTGTCTTGATTTTTGCTTAGTCTTGCTTCCTTTATCAACCGCAACGTCACAGCTGCCTCTCTGGTGCCTTTACCTTTTTTAAAGCCAAACTGACCGTCATTTAACACATCTTAAATTTTCTTCTCCATTCTTCTGAATATTATTGTCAGCAACTTGGATGCGTGAGCTGATAAGCTGATTGTGCGATAAATCTTGCACTTGTCAACTCTTCCAGTCGTCAGAATTCTGTGGATCATATTTTTTCAAAAGTCACATGGTATGTCCCAGACTCATACGTTCTACACACCAATATGAACAGACGTTTTGTTACAACTTCTTCCAATGATTTTAGAAATTCTGATGGAATGTCATCCATCCCTTCTGCCTTATTTGATCTTAACTCTTCCAAAGATCTCTTCAATTCTGATTCTAGCACTGGATCCCATATCTGTTCAAAATCGTCTCCTGTTTCTTCTTCTACCACATCAGACAAGTCTTCCCCCTCATAGAGGCCTTCAGTCTACTCCTTCCACCAGTCCGCTCTCTCCTCTGCATTTGACAGTGGAATTCCCGTTGAACTCTTAATGTTACCACCGTTGCTTTTTGTGTCAACGAAGGTTGTTTTAACTTCCTGTATGCTAAGTCAGTCCTTCCGACAGTTATTTCTCTTTAGATTTCGTCACATTTTTCATACAGCCATTTCGTCTTAGCTTCTCTGCACGTCCTATTTATTTTCCTTCCTCTGCGACTTATATTTCTGTATTCCTGAATTCCTCCTTTCATCGATCAAGTAATTTTTCTGCTACTCATGGTTTCTTCGCAGTTAACTTCTTTGTACCTATGTTTTTTCTTTCCAAATTCTGTGATTGCCCTTTTTAGATATGTCCATTCCTCCTCAACTGTACTGCCTACTGAGCTATTCCTTACTGCTGTAGCTATAGCCTAAGAGAACTTCAAGAGTGTCTCGTTACTCCTTATTACTTCTGTATCCCACTTCTTTGCGTATTGATCCTGTAGTGGACTGTTAAGGCAGCAAGTCCACAGTGACGGGTAGCCGAGAGGGGCACGCGTACACACACGCCGACTGGCGCGAAGTGTTTAGTCGCTAGCAACGTCGTCGTACAACTGGGGCGAGTGCTAGTCAGTCTCTCGAGACCTGCCGTGTGGTGGCGCTCGGTCTACGATCACACAGTGGCGACACGCGGGTCCGACATGTACTAATGGACCGCGGCCGATTTAAGCTACCACCTAGCAAGTGTGGTGTCTAGCGGTGACACCACAGATCCTTCCTGACTAATCTCTCGAACTTCAGCCTACTCTTCATCACTGGTACATTGTGATCTGACTCTATATCTGCTGCTGATTTCGAAATCTCTGTCTGTCCATGATGTAATCTAACTGAAATCTTCCCGTATCACCGGGTCCTTCCCAAGTATATCTCCTCCTCTTTTGATTCTTGTACTCGCTATTACTAGCTGAAATTTATTACAGAACCCAATTAGTCTTTCTCCTCTCTCATTCCTTGTCCCAACCCAAATTCTACTGTAACCTTTTTCTTGTACTCCTTTCCCTAAAACTGCATTCCAGTCCCACATGACTACTCATCTGTCCAGAAATCTTTGTCTTCTATCCATTTAACTTCACTGACCCTTACTATATCAAGGTTGAGCCTTTGCTTTTCCCTTTTCAGATTTTCTAGCTTCCCTACCACATTCAAGCTTCTGACATTCCACGATCCGACTGGTAGAACATTACCCTTCCGTTGACTATACAATCTTTCTCTGTCCATCCTACTAACCTCTCCCTTGGCAGTCCGCTCCCCCCTCCCGGAGATCCGAAGGGGGAACTATTCCGGAATCTTTTGCCAATGGCGAGACCATCATGAGACTTTTTCAATTACAGGCCGCATATCCTGTGGATACACGTTATTTGTCTTTAATGCAGTGGTTTCCACTGCCTTCTGCATCCTCATACCGTTGATCATTGCTGATTCTTCCGCCTTTAGGGGCGTTTCCCACCCCAAGGACAATAGACTGTCCTGAACCTTTGTCCGCTCTTTAAGAAATACATATGTTGAAATTTTGAACATTTTTATTGCCTGAGATCCAGAAACCGTAAGTTATTTAATTACAGGATGTATGATTAGCCACCTCGGTTGCACAACATTATTGTTAAATTGATCATGGCTCAGACGTATGTATATACCTGAACGTACGGATTTAATAACACAAGGGGTAGACTACAACCCTGTCTCCCTTCTCAACTGCTGCTTCACTTCCTTGGACTCTTTACAACTACAGTCTCGTTTCTGTACATGCTGTACATAACGTTTTGCAGCCTGTATTTTATTCCTGCTGTCTTCGGAATGTCTAGGACCGTATTCCATCCTATTAACATTGTCAAAGCTGTCTTTTAATCTATGTACGTAAATACTTCTCACGTATTAAACCTGACACTTGTTCCGACTGGCCGTCTGGTGCCCACCAGGCAGTACGAGGAGCGATTGACAATCGTGGGACACGTCGCCAACACGTCCTCAGTCCTGCAGACGTTACTGCCAACAGACGAATCCCGATGGTGTCGCTCATTTAGCACCGTGAGGTTGAGAGGACGCTTTCCAGACCCACCCCCAACCTCCCTCCCCGACCTCAGAAAAGGTCAGAGGAGGTACCGGGAATCGAATGTGCGTCCTACGCACGGAAGGTGTCACCGCCAGACACCACACTTGCTAGGTGGTAGCTTAAATCGGCCGCGGTCCATTAGTACATGTCGGACCCGCGGGTCGCCCCTGTGAGATCGCAGACCGAGCGCCACCACACGGCAGGTCTCGAGAGACGTACGAGAACTCGCCCCAGTTGTACGACGACGTTGCTAGCGACTATACTGACGAAGCCTTTGCTCTCATTTGCCGAGAGACAGTTAGAATAGCCTTCAGCTAAGTTAATGGCTACGACTTAGCAAGGCGCCAATTGTATCAGTGCATGTATCTTACGAGTCTCATTTGTATAGTCAAGAGAGATGTACCAAAGGAAGCATTAAAAGTTAAGTATATTCCAAAGCTACGTATTTTCTTTATAGCAGTCATAACTTATCCTGTTCCAGACTTGACGCCAGTCGGCGTGTGTGTACGCGTGCCTTTCGGCTTCCTTCTCAGTGTGGCGTGACTAGCTTGTTACGCCACAACAGAAGGAACTGGCGCAACTCATTCGGCTGCCGAAGCGGACTAGGCCCATAAGTGTAGATCCACTTTCTTCAGCCTATCTTCTGAGAGCCGGCCGCGGTGGTCTCGCGGTTCTAGGCGCGCAGTCCGGAACCGCGCGACTGCTACGGTCGCAGGTTCGAATCCTGCCTCGGGCATGGATGTGTGTGATGTCCTTAGGTTAGTTAGGTTTAACTAGTTCTAAGTTCTAGGGGACTGATGACCTAAGATGTTAAGTCCCATAGTGCTCAGAGCCATTTGAACCATTTGAATATATTCTGAGACGAGACTTAGGATCATTATTGCCTCGATTGTTTTTACATTTGTGCAGAATCCAAACTGAACTCTGCTACATTATAATAACAATATTGGACCAGAATGCTGCTCTAATTGATGTTGATTTATTGCTGTACAACATACAGAAGTAATAGACCTATTTCAGCTCTATGGCCGTCTTCAGGCTACCTGCACGCAAACACGCTTTGTTAACAGTTGTCAAGTTGTGACTGTCAACAGCTTTGTTTGGTTGTGTACTGGTGCTTACATCCACGTCACGTCGCCGTCTTGTAATCTCACTAGCTTGGCGCTCGCTGTTTCGCTGCCGCAGGTTGTACGGAGTGTGGAGATATTTTTGTCTTTATTTTAATTGAATTTTATGTTGTTCACAAATTTCAACACCTTCTGAGCTTTTCACGATAATTAAGGCCATTTAAGCGTGGCCTTTCCGAATGTGCTTCTGACCCAAGAGCGATTCTGGTAGCTGGAGTCCAAATTTTTTGTTAATCATGCCTTTTGCGTTCTTGTGGAGA
Source organism: Schistocerca nitens (assembly GCF_023898315.1). NCBI lineage: Eukaryota > Metazoa > Arthropoda > Insecta > Orthoptera > Acrididae > Schistocerca > Schistocerca nitens. The sequence continues at coordinate 3,786,688 of NW_026045897.1, forward strand.
AATTTTCATAGCAATTTCCATCCCCTAGAAAACACTTTTTCTATCTAACCGAGAAGTGAAATACCAATTTTCCTAAATTTAGCTTTAAAATTTTTTGAATTTACTGAAATATTTTCTTAAAAATTTTCGTCCCATATTGCACTTCTTGAGCGCTGAATTTCCAGAAACGATGAAAACGTATTTTCCTTATCAAAACATTGCTAACCGAGAAGTCAAATACCAACTGTCGTAAATGTAGCCTTAAAATTCCTTTACTAGTTCTTTAGCAATCACTTATTTCAAGAAAACTTTCACCCACTATTTTATCTCCTTGGTGGTTGAATTTCCAAAAATGCTCAAACACGTATTTTTTTATTTTCTGACTGAGAAACCAAATACCAGTTTTCGCTGTTCTAGCTTCAAATTCCTTTAATAGCGATACCCTTTCAAAAACCTTTTCATCGCCTTTTTCTCCCTTTTAGGAGATGAATTTTGGACAATCTCTTCCTATACGATGTCTACAGTATAAGATCCACACCCTCCCCTAACTTCAAGTCTCTAACCATAGCGCTTTGTGCTGGCAGGTGACGAGTCAGTGAATCAATCTGACCCTATTTCACCCCCTCAGGGCTCGAATTTCCAAAAACCGTGAAACACTTATTTTTTCATCTCCAACCGAGAAGCTAAACACCAATTTTCAAAGATTTAGCTTTAAAAATACTTTCGCAATGAAATATTTTCATTAAACTTTTAATCCCCTATTTCACGTCCTTACGGGTTTAATTTCCAAAAACAGTGACAATGCGTATGTTTTATTTCTAACAGAGAAGCCAACTACAACTTTCCGTAGATTTAGACACAAAAATGTTTGCAAAATGAAATATTTCCATAAAAAATTTCATCCCTCGTTTCACCCCCATAGGGCTTGAATTTCCAAAAACAGTGAAACACGTATTTTTTTATTTCTAATTGAGAAGTCACATTTAAATTTTCATAGTTTTATGTTTAAAAATGCTTTCATAATAGAATAGTTTCATAAAAACTCTCGTCCCCTATTTCACCCTTTTAAAGGATCAATTTTAAAAAACATTGCAACAAGTGTTTTTTTTTAATTTCTAATCGAGAAGTCAAATATCAATGTTCGCTGATGTCAGCTTAAAAATATTTTAGTGGTTCTTTAATAATATATTTAAAAAAAGTGCTTTCACCCACTATTTCACCTCATCAAGTTGATCGAGAAGAACAGATCCAGCTCACAGGTCGATTAAAGGAAGTGGAAGTCGTGCAACCCCTCATCTGTCTTGGGTCAACCACGTGCAGCACGGGAAGTTGTGAAGATGAGATAAGAACACGCATCACGCTAGGGCGAGTGAAGAAGCTCACCAAGATCTGGCAGACCATAGCAATAACAAATAGCACGAAGATCCGGCTAGTTGAGACACTCGTCTTTTCTGTCTCCTTTTATGGTTGCGAAACATGGACACTCAAGGCCAGAGACAAAAAAGCGCATCGATGTGTTTGAGCTTTGGTGCTGGCGTAGGATTCCACGCATAAAATGGACAGAAATAAGAAAAAATGTGTCCATTATTGAACAACTCGATATCTCCAGACGCCTTTCTTCTCGAGTCGCCCAAAAATTTCTCCACTTCTTTGGCCATATTGTGAGAAGAGATGGAGAAAATCTAGAGAAAATAATCTTGCAAGGAAAGATCGAGGGCACGAGCCCCAGAGGAAGAGCAGCGACCAGATTGATACATCAAATCAAGAAGATCTCCGGTCTACCTCTTCAGCAGGCACTAAGATAAGCTGGCAACCGTCCGGGATGGAGACACTTGGTTCATGGGGTCACGGGGTTCAGCAATGAGCACAACGACTTATGATGATGATGATGAGGGTTAAATTTTCAAAAATGCTGAAACACGTATTTCCTTACCTCTGACCTTAATGGCGAATTTCCAAAGATCCCTTCTTAGACGACACCCACAGTGTAAGATCCACACCTTTTCCAAATATCAACTTTCTGTCCTTTGTGGTTTGGGCTGAGCAGTGATGAGTCAGTTACTCAGTCGGTCAGACAGGATGCTGCCTTTTGTATATAGATATTAGTCCATAATGGACTTACAGTCTAATTTTATTCGTTAATCATTTAATTTTATTTTCACTTATAATTGTTGTAGTGGAGAAATGTCTTCTTAGGTCTTGTGCCGATGTTGTTTTGACAGCTACTGTTGACAGTTAATCCAGCGATGCTATCTGGTTACAATTTGTTTATTTATTTGCCTATGTATCGCAATGATCTATGGCGTGGTAGTATAATCTTTGTCATGTATCCGTAGTACGTATCACTTTGTTTTTATTTTGTTTTAACTATCCAGAATCGTGCTGTACGATTTCAGTGAAGTTATCTACACTACTGGCCATTACAATTGCTGCAGCACGAAGATGACGTGCTACAGACGCGAAATTTAACCAACAGGAAGAAGATGCTGTGATATGCAAATGATTAGCTCTTCAGAGCATACACACAAGGTTGGCGCCGGTGGCGACACCTACAACGTGCTGACATGAGGAAAGTTTCAAAACTATTTCTCATCCTCAAACAGCAGTTGACCGGCGTTGCCTCGTGAAACGTTGTTGTAATGCATCGTGTAAGGAGGAGAAATGCGTACCATCACGTTTCCGACTTTGATAAAGGTCGGATTGTAGCGTATCGCGATTGCGGTTTATCGTATCGCGACACTGCTGCTCGCGTTGGTCGAGATCCAATGACTGTTAGCAGAATATGGAATCGGAGGGTAATACGGAACGCCGTGCTGGATCCCAACGGCCTCGTATCACTAGCAATCGAGGTTCAAAATGGCTCTGAGCACTATGGGACTCAACATCTTAGGTCATAAGTCCCCTAGAACTTAGAACTACTTAAACCTAACTAACCTAAGGACATCACACACACCCATGCCCGAGGCAGGATTCGAACCTGCGACCGTAGCAGTCCCGCGGAGCAATCGAGGTGAAAGGCATCTTAATCTGCACGGCAATAACGGATCGTGCAGCAACGTCCCGCTCCCTGGGTCAACAGATGGGGACGTTTGCAAGACAACAACCATCTGCACGAACAGATCGACGACGTTTGTAGCAGCACGGACTATCAGCTCGGAGACCATGGCTGCGGTTACCCTTGACGCTGCATCACAGACAGGAGCGCCTGCGATGGTGTACTCAACGACGAACCTGGGTACACGAATGGCAAAACGTCATTTTTTCGGATGAATCCAGGTTCTGTTTAAAGCATCATGATGGTCGCGTCCGTGTTTGGCGACATCGCGGTGAACGCACATTGAAAGCGTGTATTCATCGCCAGACTGGCATATCACCCGGCGTGATGTTATGGGGTGGCATTGGTTACACGTCTCGGCCACCTCTTGTTCGCATTGAGGGCACCTTGAACAGTGGACGTTACATTTCATATGTGTTACGACCCGTGGCTGTACCCTTCATTCGAGCCCTGCGAAACCCTATATTTCAGAAGGATAATGCACGACCGCATGTTGCAGGTCCTGTACGGGCCTTTCTCGCCTGCACTCTCTAGATCTCTCACAAATTGAAAACGTCTGGTCAATGGTGGCCGAGCAAATGGCTCGTCACAATACGCCAGTCACTACTCTTGATGAACTGTGGTATCCTGTTTGCGTGGGCAGCTGTACCTGTACACGGCATCCAAGCTCTGTTTGACTCAATGCACAGGCGTATCAAGGCCGTTATTACGCCCACAGTAGATTGTTCTGGGTACCGATTTCTCACGATCTATGCACCCAAATTGCTTGAAAATGTTCTAGTATAATATATTTGTCCAATCAATACCCGTTTATCATCTGCATTCCTTCTTGGTTTAGCAATTTTAATGGTCAGTAGTGTATATAAGTTTTACGTTTCAGGTCCGTTTGTTCATTTAATAATTTATCAGGACCTGATACATAAAAAGATCGGCTTCTACCAGATTTCCTATGATTCTGTAACGAAAAGGTGTCAATGTTTTGCAACCATGTTTTATTACACAGATGGTTCGGTAGCGCTGACACATGGTAGCATCTGCGTTCTTTGGCAATGGTACTACCGCATTCTTTCAGAAGTTTGAGCGCACTTTGCCTGCTTGATATATACCACACGCCAGACTTCCTTTTTTTCCCATGACTGGCTCTCCAAAGAGACTGAGTAATTCTGACGGAATCTCGTCTTCTCCAGGGGCCGGGTTGCCACTTAGGTGCATCTAAGACCGCTGGACCTTTTTTCCACTTAGGACGATGTACGAATGTTAGAATGCACAGGCTGGAAGAAACGTTAGTGAGTGTTAGACAGCGTCATATTTTGGTTTCACAGACGTGCATAGATGTATGCTTTCGGTCAGGCTGCCTACATTCCGTTTTTGTTTCGAAATAAAGTTGTAATATTTTAAAATATTTCGTGAGACTTATTCCCTCATTGACTGCTCCCCTGAAATCGAATTCCGCTCACTTTCGCAGCAACGCAACTGGTGCGGATCGTATTTTGAGCATTTTGTATGGGACCCAGAGCCTGCAGCTCCCGCAGATTTTCGCCACCTCGTAAGACAGAAATGTCGGCAGCGCGGGTGTTCCACACACGCTGCTGACTGCCGCCGGTTTTCCAGCCCTCGGCGGACCGTTGACTCCTGGAGAACCGCTCTCTCCGCAGCATTCCATTGCGGACACGGCGTGTCCTCGGCCATCGCCTTGAAGGCGCCCGTTCGCTGCTTTCGCCAGAAGTTGCATGTCAATCACTTCTCTCGAACGAACGCAACCGTGTGTGGGTAGAAGGCCGCCACGCGCTGTTAGACGCGAAATTTCCGCCGTTGAAACTTCCCCGCGATCCAGGCGTACGGCGTAGTCTATCGCGATAGTAGCAACAGTTCAGAAAACCCCAGACCTAGATCCTGGACGTTGCGAGGGGAATTCAGGGCTGGAGCAGCCGCCGTTGCTACGAATACACGCGTGACCGCGCGGCCCGTTACTTCTCGGCAGCAGTCTCCTGTCCCCCGTATAGGAGGCACCGCGAGAGGCGAGGACGCAAACGACGGTCACGCTGCTGGCATTTCGATTCGTAGACTGCTACCGGCACCAGCTCACCGGAATGTCCGTCCTAGGCGCGATCTCAGACTAGTCGGCAGGGGTCTGCGACATACCACCGCTGTTACCGGACGACTCCGAGTAGCAACTACGAGGCGGACATATTACGTCATTATGATTTGCTCTTCCGTGGCTGTTATTGACGTCAGCTGAAATTACAAGTTTACTGTCACCAGCCGCAGTTAATTACATGTCAACTATGTGTTTCAGAGTTTTAACGTCCATCATCATTACGTGCATTACTAAGACACGTACGTGTTGTGTGTACGGCTTTGAGATAATCTGTGCCACTAGCTGGTAGCAGACGACAAAGTCAAGACACTACTTCAGTGGATGACTCAAAGTTTTATGAAGGTATTTGGTAGCACAGATGGACGGGAACATAAATGAATGGGGGTGGTGTTTTTACTGCTTGTACATATAAATAGCAAAAATAGCAGATAGACCCGATCCTCATGCTACTGGCTCTATTTTAGTTGCTGTAGCTGGCGCTTCAACTTGTGCTCCACCTGTGCCGTCAGTAACAGCGCCGTTGGTTTAAACGTCACATCACCGGACCAGCCGTGCTCTCCAAAGCCCGAAGAAATCTGGCCATTTGAGAAATAGCAACCAACAAAAGTAAACAAACGAGAAAGCAACTTCAACAACAATGACACACACTCCAGTGGAACGTGTATTACAACGCGAAAAACAAGCCTTCACAGACAGGAAAGGAAACAGTTCAAAAAGAAATATGAATGTTGTGCGTGGAAAACTACTTTCTAAAAGAAATGGCCATACTCAAATTAAATCACACGATAAAGTTACTCAAATAATACGCAGAAAAAAAAGCCGGTTTTCTTAAGAAGGTTCTTCAAATCAAAGTTAAGGACGCCCTGTGTCTTAGATGTCATAAAATATTTTCTCACAGGACTCCAGGTGATTTATGGATTCAACATACAAGTTGCATGCGGTGGAAATATCTGCCACGTGTTAAAATCGAAATGAAAATTAATTGTTTTATGGGTGTTTGAACAGTGAAGAGCATGTCGGGATCTTATACGAAGGCTGATAAAAATTCTGGACATACTGTCCGTCGCTGGCCTGTGTGGCCGAGCGGTTCTAGGCGCTTCAGTCTGGAACCGCGTGACCGCTGCTGTCGCAGGTTCGAATCCTGCCTCGAGTATCGATGTGTGTGATGTCCTTAGGTAGTTCTAAGTTCTAGAGAGCTGATGACCTCAGATGTTAAGTCCCATAGTGCTCAGAGCCATTTGAACCACACTGTCCGTCACGCAGTAATAACACAATTTATGATTGCAGTTCTTGGTATAAAGTTGTAGGAATTAATATTAAAATAAACTGTGAGTATTATAGTCGATATATTTTCAGTTGAAGAAATGATTGTGGTGACTAAATTAAATGACAAAATCTTATGGGCCAACCTAACTCGCCCGTGGGGTTGGGTTAGGCTACCTCTGGTAATGTTACTCTGCTAAGTACTTTTTATGATTAAACAGTGAGAAGCCTTAACTATTAAGCTGTAAACGTGCTGAATCAAGGTACCAATATTTCCACATAAAGATGTCAGTGAGAACATTTTAAACACAAGCTGGAAAAAATAATCAAGAAGAAGAAGTGGAGCGACCTGGCTCGGTGTCTCCCACGAGGTGCCGCTGTTCCTCTCTGCTTGCATGAACGAGTGTGGAGCCCGGGGAGTGAATGTTGTGTCTGCCTCGTGATGACTGGGTGTTGTGTGCTGTCCTTAGGTTAGTTAGGTTTAAGTAGTTCTAAGTTCTAGGGGACTGATGCCCATAGATGTTAAGTCCCATAGTGCTCAGAGCCGAATGTTGTGTCGAGTGGACAATCAAGCTGCAATATTCTATGAACTTACAGCTCTTACGCTGACTCAATGAGGGTACGAACAAGTAGCTACATTAACTATGTCTTTCCTACGTCTACAGCGTGTGCAGTAACTATTCATGAGATACACTGATATTGGATAACACAGAGGAAAGTGATGCGTTCCCACTGCACGTAGGCGTGCCGCGGCTCACATAAACAAGAAGCTCCCTTAACTCTCATACCGAACTTAATAAACTTCATCCTTACCTTTCAGGGGAGATACTATTCTGGAAGCGGAAAAATACACATTTCTCACCAATATGGGAAATTTATTATGGTATTTAACATCCCACATTAAACACATAACAAACACTGAAACAAAAATGAAATTATAGCCCCTTACTTATATAACGATCAAGTTTCAAGCACAAGTCACAAGGAAAAAGCAGCACGATGAACTTAAAATGGGGATAAGAGAAGATGGGAACTATGAAGAACGATGATAATGCTCCATTAAACATTTAACAATCTCACACGTAGGTGAGCGACAGAAAGAAGTAGTTCAGTCTGCCACCAGTGGAACTATGTGTCTGAAGTAACTCATATCTCAAAGTCAAAGCCCTTCGACCAAAAGTGATAAATCTCACAACCATCAAACCAGCCGAGAAATGCTGTTCGATCTGGGGTTCACTCTGCTTAGAATACAGGGTGTACATGAAGTCCAGGAACACTTTCAATTATTTATTGCACAAGAACCAATTATTGTACACATATCATACATATGTAATTTTGAAGAGAAACCCTGAAAGTTTTTTTCATGTATACCGCCATAGCGTAGTTTGGTAATTTGCCGATAGTCAACGCTAATCGCAAACATGACGAGTTCAGGTGCCGTGCTACAGAAGGGAACAGCTGTTTCATGAAATGGCCTCCCCGATCACCAGATCTCACTCCGTGTGACTTTTTTCTGTGGGGACACATTAAAGATCTGGTGTGTGCGCCGCCTCTACCACGTCATGTAGCAGAGCTCCAGGAGAGAACACGGGAAGCGATTGCCACAGTCGACGATGTCATGCTGGGACGGGTATGGCAAGAATTCGATTACCGTATTGACGTCTGTCGGGTCACTTATTGTTCGCATATCGAATGTTTGTAACAACAAAAAGCTTTCAGAGTTCCTCTTCAAAATGCAATATGTGTGACAACTATACAATGTTTAATTCTTGTGCAATAAATAATTGAAAGTGTTCCCGGACTTTATGTATACCCTAATGGTATTCCACATAGTGAGATAGTATCCACTTACAGCACCATTATTGCGTGTACACGTTATGGGAACACCGAACAAAAAGTCGTGCCTCAAAAATGTAAAATACTGCACTGAACACGCAATGAAGCTGCACGAATACATGCAAGCTAACTACTACTTTCTGCACTTGGTTCGTCACTCGAAAGATCTCAGTGTGGATGAAACACGGGAAACGATCTGAATGAAGTGGTAACTTTTATGAATTTAGTCTTAAGCATAACACGCAACGTAACTAATCAAAGATGGCACACGACTGCTTTCGGCATCACCAGACCCGAAGTACCAGACTGAGCATTATGAGCCGTGGCCGGCTCGAGTTGATGTCTTGTTCTTTGGCAATTGGCACAATCGAGTGGCGCCTTATTTCTCCCTGAGTTACCGCCATAACGAGTTGCTGACTTGCCTCCGCCAGTGGCAGCAGCAGCGCTTATCGATACTAGTACTACTGTAGCATCTTTGGCGTGAAAGCTATACTTCCGTGTGTGGTGTGTGTGGTAGTCGGTCGGTTGGCACAGAGCAGCCAGGAAGTCTCTGTGGCGCGTGGTGAGGCCGGGGCGGCTGGCGGCTGGCGGCGTGCACGCGTGTTCGGATTTGTGAGAGCTACAAAGTTCGTCGCCCACCGAACCTGGACACTGAAGTTGAGTGATCAGTTAACATGTTATGAAACCTCAACTACTGTGACATCTCTTCATTCATTGTTGGTTGTTGCTTTCTGGGCCATTCCTACAAGCAGCAAAAAAATGGTCCAAATGGCTCTAAGCACTAGGGGACTAAACATCTGAGGTCATCAGTCCCCTAGACTTAGAACTACTTAAACCTAACTAGCCTAAGGAGGTCACACACATCCATGCCCGAGGCAGGATTCGAACCTGAGGCCGTAGCAGACATCTGGTTCCACACTGAAGTGCCTAGAACCGGTCGGCCACCGCTGCGGCTTGCAAGCAGCAACGTATGGTTTGTTGGAGTCAGCGAAATTTTGCAGCCGTCTTCCTGTAAGGTATTTAACTATTGAATTGGTTGACGCTTATTAGTGAAGTGCACCAGCGGTATCTTCTGCCCTGTGGCTATTAACGTTCCAGTTACCTGCCCTAGTCGTTAGCGTAGTTTTCCAGCAGTGTGTGTTTCCTTGCCGTGTTGATGCTGTCCGGCATGGCTTGTAGTTCCACAGCCTTTGGTGTTGTTCATATTTTTGAGTGTTTACTTTGTTTTGCCTGTATTTAGACGCCAATTTTCAAGACGTAGTGCTGCTGCTATCCTCGTCCTCACTGATTTTTCCATTGTTGTGCTGTTGGTCGGGCGGAAGGGAATTCATTAGGTTGTTGATCAGTCTGTCAGCCGTCCCTGGGTTGGGTTGCCAGCCGATTATTTAGTATTGCCCTTGGCTGCCTATCTCACATAAACAACGTCAGAGTCACCTCCTGAGGCCGACGCTTGGAGCCCTTCTGAGCACCACCGTTCTGCTCTTTTACACTGATATTTTTCTTTTAGTCTCAAGTACTGTGCGAGGCCTTCAGCCATCTATTAACTTAGTTTGTTTTAATGTTAAGGCCTTCAGCCTTCTTAAACTAAAACCTTGAAGATCTTGCTCAAACTAATCTTTAAAAAAAAGGGGGAGTGGTGGTTGCCCATTGGAAATCCTTATTATTATCCAAACCTTAAACCTTGAGTTGTTTTATGTTCAGCATGTGGCGTTCAGCCAAACTTTACACGAAATATTTTAAGATAAAGCCTTCAGCCATCTTAAATTAAAATTTGGAAAGTCACTTGTTTAAAACCTTTTAAAATTTTCTTCTCTATCTGAAATTCTTGTTATCCAGCCCTTAAGCCCTCAGTTCTCCTATCTCCAGTGTGTGGCCATCAGCCGAGTTTTCATGTAAAATTTTGTAACTAAGGCCTTCAGCTGATTCTGCAATAAAAATGGGGGTTCCCGTTTGAAATTTTAAGGTTGCCTCCCGTCCCACCCCTAGGGGGCTGGGGTCGGCACCAGCAGATGTCCGCCTCGAAAATCATCTGGATTCTATACATTTTTTCGTGTGAAGCTTATTTTTCGAGTTATTCTGGTTTGTCAACTTAAAATTTACACCCTGTATATTAAATTGTTGATTTAAGAAAGTACAATAGGGAAAAAATTATTATTCTTAAGGAAAAAAGTATGCACTAATGGAAAGATTTAGATAGTTTCACATGCCTGTTTCAAGCGGGAAGGCTTCGGTAAGCACTTCGAACCTGTCTCACCTGAATTGGCATGTTCTATTCTCCTATAGCTACTACTAAATGTATGTACGTTGTGGTATTAACTCTGAGTAATTTTTGTATAAGGTATGACAGTACTATTTGTTGCTCCAACTAACCATGGCGTAAGCGGGAGAGGGCCTTCGGTAGGAGATCTCGAGGCTCGTCTCCCCGCAGGGTTCTTCTTATCTGTGCTGTGCGCTTGTGTTTGGGTATTTACGTCTTATTATACTGCATTCGTACGTTTATGCACAATTTTATAAAGTTCACATGTTTTACAGTTTCCATCTTACACATTTCACAATTTACACATTTACATGTTTGAAAGTAACGATCCAAAGAACTAAATAATTACTTGTTTTACTTGTATAAACAGGAAAATTCGTTGTTTTATTTCTATTACTAACTTATTTCTAAATTCCATGTTTGTATTACTCGCAGTATTGTTGCAGTCATCTGATATGGTTCTATGCCGCACGTGTATCTCGTGATATTGCAGTGTTCATGTCATCATCTGTGTCAATATGCTCATCTGTTTACATATAGTCCCATAAACGTGGTAGTGTGAATCTAATTTTCCTGAGAAGCGGATTACTGACCTGTGAAAACATTTTATTTCGTGCTACAGAAAAACTGACTATGCCATTACGCCGGGTCCGCAGTACTGTTTCACGTCAATGGATTATCCAAATTAAGCGTTTTCATGTTAGATTATCACTGCACTAACTTTAATACATGATGACTTTGAGTGAGGTAAACCTGCCAACAAAATGCCTACAATGCAATAATAATTCACAAAAGAAACAGGTTCGTTTATTTGGCGGCAATAAACCGACACTAATTTCAGAACAGTTCGCATAAATGGAAGCTACAGTACAAATAGGTAATACAATCGACAGCCGACGTAGCAAGAAAATAAAAAAAAATGATGTTTTGGTTAGTTGGTTTAGAGTTTAATGGGACTAAACTAACGTGGTTTGAAAAAAATGTTTACAACATATACTTTCATTTATTTTCTGTGATATTGGAGCTGCTGCGAAGAAACAGAAGATCAAAAACGTTGTTCGGTCCAACAGTGACCGTCGTGCACCTCGTAGAATGAAACCTGCAGAGACAAAGCTGGATCATTATACACACGAAATTTTTCTGACGGTCTTCTGGAAAGTCGGAAATATTTGTCTGCTTTAATTCAAATGAGAAGCTACATTTTCCACCAATTTACAATTCTGGATTAAGTACCTATCTGTATGGGAGTCGAAATATCTGCACACAAAGCAAACTTTTATCCTTTTGTTCACGATGAAACAGCAAAGACTTTTAATATACCGTTTGGCAAATCTGCAGAATGTAAAAGTACTACTGAAAACAAAAGCAAATATTCCGTTCTTAATAATATTTGAATTAATTTTCAGCGTCACGGGACGTCACCAGAGTTACTCTCAGGTTCTATCTGGACAGTCTGACAAACAGTTCACGTATATTTGGCTATTCTTCAGGTGACGATATACCTGAGATGACTGTCTTTTCTGTGACCGAATTTAGTTTTGTTTGGTTGACTGCGCTTCACGTGAGAACGTTCTTTTGTGACTGGTCACTCGAAAGTATTGAGGTAGTAGTTATTGAATTTTACGCATTAACTCTCCCACGACTTCACGCCTCTGAGATTCAGATATAAGTTTCAGAGAGCGAAACGGTGCCCACAGGAAAGTAGCTAGCTCGTGGTGCCTTTTCCTTAATTTTTCAGGCGGATTTGCAAGATTTATTTCACAGGCTTCTCACTTAAGTGTTTTTGAGCGTCATTTTCCTTAACAACAGGAGGTGCAGTAAAGGCAGTTGTTTCCGTTTCCAACTCTTTTGAGCTCTCCTTGATGGAACGTAACAAAAATTTCTGCTTTCCAATTCCTGAACTAATTTACACGTTAATGTATGCCAGTTTTATATAAAAACATTACATACCGTCAGAACAGTAATCAGTTCGTAGATCACCGTGATGTTCTTTCTGTTTCTCAGTTCTCAGGGAGCTTCTTACACAATACCGAACACTGCCTTTTCACCGACTCAAGTATTGTGAATCGCATGATCGAGCGAGTATCGTTCGACTGTTCCATTGTTCTCTCTAGGATATGAACAAGGCCACTTTGCTTTGCAAATGTCCAAAGTTCCTTCACTGCAGTTATTACAAAATGAAGTTTGGGGCAGTTGTATGACATATACCGCACATCAAACCCATTTCTTAGCAATATGTTCAGCATGTGACAGGAACAAATCGTCTAGAATATTTACGAACAGTAGCAATAATGTTGCCAACTTGGTCATGTTTGAGACTATTCTTGTGAATACCAAGGGAGATAAATCGTCTCAATAATTCCTCTCTAATATTTTCACCCGTTTTAGAGTCATCTGGAAACATGGTTCCAAACAAGAGGAGTGAGCTGAGGTTCCAGTTAACAAAATGAGAAACTCTACGTGTTAGGTACTGTCCACTGTTTGCGCTACTTGTCCATATATCTGTGGTTGTCGAACATTCACCTCCATTCACGTAATAAATTACTTCAAGCACAATATCTTTCCTAAAGTTTTTCGCTTTTTCTGTGATGTGTCGTGAGACAGTCGTGGAGTGAGGCGTAATATGTTTCGCGAATACTTTTCCGCACATCTCTGTGGCGTCGACTAATCTATGAGCCACCACCAACAGCTTCATAAGATACCAAATCTCGTGCACACATAGGCACACATTTGTCATTAATTTTTCCTCGAGCAGATTTGGGAAGCCATTTTCCATCAACACATACTACTTGTTTGTTAGACTCATACGAATGGCGTGAAATACGAAGTGCTACGTGACGCTTTCGCCTGTAAGTGAACTTCATTGCACGCCAGACTGCAAGCATAGTTAATACTCTTGCCATGAACATCTGCTATAGGCTTGAATACTGACGAAATTTAATTTTACTGATTTGGATAAGACTCTATGGTTTTTTACTCACCAGCCATATCAGTTTTTGTTTTATTTCACGTTTTCTGGACGTATTTTCCTTTCTTTTAGAACCTCATGCAATAACCGCACCCATCTTCTGTACATTAAGAAAAGCATGAAATTCTCTTAAAACATTAGTTTTATTTGAATGATGGACAATTTTTACTATCGAATTGTGGCGATATAATCTTTGTTTAACATACCATACGATATTTAAAGTATTACATATTAGATTACATATTAACAGTTCTTATATACTGAGTTCTACCATTTTTGCTTTTTCCTTTTGCCATAATCCACACAGGATTGGAGAAATGATCTTTAATTACAGTCTTATGTAAACACGGAGCCGAGCCTACAGATTTCGCCAACAGAAGCAAATATTTTCTAGTCCACAACTACAGAAACTAGCAGTGGCAAATTAGACTACTTTCTTTCAGTCGAAATACACGTGAAGACTTCTTACAATCAACTTCGTCATATTCCAGCTTCAGACACTATAAGAACATTTTCAGAAACCTTAGTAAGCTAAATTTATTAAAAGATCTAGTAAATTAAACTCAGCACTACGACGTGGCAGCAGCACGTACAGTAGATGCTGTAGCTACACACCAAGTTGCATGTGTCAACGTAGCTATAATTATGCTACAGGAGGTCACGCCCACGACGCGTAGGTTTGGTTAAATTGTTAGAGTAAAACTTCATTTATTAAACTAAAATAGATAAATTAACAATAAAATAGTGTATGTGTTCCCAGTTGTGGGAATATAAGATAAAATTATTGTATTATTGTTGTTGTTGTGGTCTTCAGTCCTGAGACTGGTTTCATGCAGCTCTCCATGCTACTCTATCCTGTGCAAGCTTCTTCATCTCCCAGTACCTACTGCAGCCTACATCCTTCTGAATCTGCTTAGTGTATTCAGCTCTTGGTCTCCCTCTACGATTTTTGCCCTCCACGCTGCCCTCCAGTACTAAATTGATCCTTGATGCCTCAGAACATGTCCCACCAACCGATCGCTTCTTCTAGTAAAGTTGTGCCACAAACTGATCTTCTCCCAATTCTATTCAATACCTCCTCATTAGTTATGTGATCTACCCATCTAATCTTCAGCATTATTCTGTAGCACCACATTTCAAAAGTTTCTATTCTCTTCTTGTCTAATCTATTTATCGTCCATGTTTCACTTCCATACATGGCTACACTCCATACAAATACTTTGAGAAACGACTTCCTGACACTTAAATCAATGTTAACAAATTTCTCTTCTTCAGAAACGCTGTTCTTGCCATTGCCAGTCAATATTTTATATCCTCTCTACTTCGGCCATCATCAGTTATTTTGCTCCCCAAATAGCAAAACTCCTTTACTACTTTAAGTGTCTCGTTTCCTAATCTAATTCCCTCAGCATCACCCGACTTAATTCGACTACATTCCATTATCCTCGATTTGCTTTTGTTGATGTTCATCTTATACCCTCCTTTCAAGACACAGTCCATTCCAGTCAACTGCTCTTCCAAGTCCTTTGCTGTCTCTGACAGAATTACAATGTAATCGGCGAACCTCAAAGTTTTTATTTCTTCTCCATAGATTTTAATACCTACTCCCGACTTTTCTTTTGTTTCCTTTACTGCTTGCTCAATATACAAATTGAATAGCATCTGGTAGAGGCTACAACCCTGTCTCACTCTCTTCCCAACCACTGCTTCCCTTTCATGTCCCTCAACTCTTATAACTGCCATCTGGTTTCTGTACAAATTGTAAATAGCCTTTCGCTCCCTGTATTTTACTCCAGCCACCTTCAGAATTTGAAAGAGAGTATTCCTTTGCCTTTCCTTAATCTTTCTTCTAAGATAGGTCGAAGGGTCAGTATTCCCTCACGTGTTCTGACATTTCTACGGAATCCAAACTGATCTTCCCCGAGGTCGGCTTCTACCAGTTTTTCCATTCGTTTGTAAAGAATTCGTGTTAGTATTTTGCAGCCGTGACTTATTAAAATGATAGTTCGGTAATTTTCTAATCTGTCAACATCTGATTTCTTTGGGATTGGAATTATTATATTCTTCTTGAAGTCTGAGGGAATTCCGCCTCTCATACATCTTGCTCACCAGACGGTAGAGTTTGTCAGGACTGGCTCTCCCAAGACCGTCAGTAGTTCTAATGGAATGTTGTATACTCCTGGGGCCTTGTTTCGACTCAGGTCTTTCAGTGCTCTGTCAAACTCTTCACGCAGTATCGTATCTCCCATTTCATCTTCATCTACATCCTCTTCCATTTCCATTGTCCTCAAGTCATCACCATTGTATAGACCCTCTATATACCCCTTCCACCTTTCCGTTTTCCCTTCTTTGCTTAGAACTGGGTTTCCATCTGAGCTCTTGATATTCGTGCAAGTGGTTCTCTTTTCTCCAAAGGTCTCTTTAATTTTCCTGTAGGCAGTATCTATCTTACCCCTCGTGACATAAGCCTCTACATCCTTACATTTGTCCTCTATCCATTCTTGCTTAGCCATTTTGCACTTCCTGTCGATCTCTTTTTTGAGACGTTTGTATTCCTTTTTGCCTGCTTCATTTACTGCATTTTTATATTTTCTCCTTTCATCAATTAAATTCAGTATTTCTTCTGTCACCCAAGGATTTCTACTAGCCCTCGTCTTTTTACCTACTTGATCCTCTGCTGCCTTCACTATTTCTTCCCTCAAAGCTACCCATTCTTCTTCTACTGTATTTCTTTCCCCCATTCCTGTCAATTGTACCCTTATGCTCTCCCTGAAACTTTGTACAACGTCTGGTTTAGTCAGTTTATCCAGGTCCCATTTCCCTAAATTCCCACCTCTTTGCAGTTTCTTCAGTTTTAATCTACAGTTCATAGCCAATATTTTGTGGTCAGAGTCCACAACTGCCCCTGGAAATGTCTTACAATTTAAAACCTGGATCCTAAATCTCTGTCTTACTATTATATAATCTATCTGAAACCTTCTAGTATCTCCAGGCTTCTTCCATGTATACAATCTTCTTTCATGATTCTTGAACCAAGTGTTTGCTATGATTAAGTTATGCTCCGTGCAAAATTCTACCAGGCGGCTTCCTCTTTTATTTCTTAGCCCCAATCTATATTCACCTCCTACGTTTCCTTCGCTTCCTTTTCCTACTGTCGAATTCCAGTCACCCGTGACTATTAAATTTTCGTCTCCCTTCACTACCTGAATAATTTCTTTTATCTCATCATACATTGCATCAATTTCTTCAACATCTGCAGAGCTAGTTGGCATATAAACTTGTACTACTGTAGTAGGCGTGGGCTTCGTGTCTATCTTGGCCACAACAATGCGTTCACTATGCTGTTTGTTGTAGCTTACGCTGACCCCTATTTTTTATTCATTATTAAACCTACTCCTGCATTATCCCTATTTGATTTTGTATTTATAACCCTGTATTCACCTGAGCAAACGTCTTGTTCCTCCTGCCACCGAACTTCATTAATTCCGACTATATCTAACTTTAACCTATCCATTTCCCTTTTTAAATTTTCTGACCTATCTGCCCGATTATGGGATCTGACATTCCACGCTCCTATCCGTAGAACGCCAGTTTTCTTTCTCCTGACAACGACGTCCTCCTGGGTAGTCCCCGCCCGGCGATCCGAATGGGGGACTATTTTACCTCCGGAATATTTTACCCAAGAGTACGCCATCATCATTTAATCATACAGTAAAGCTGTAATTATTGTAGACAGCTTTAAAATACTGTGCGGTCCAGCCGTGACGTCACGGGCTCCTTTCGTGCGAGACTGCTGAAGCCCAGTGTGGAGCAGGGCGTCGCCCGCTAGTGAGACGTGCCGCTTTGCAGGACTCTGTCTTCACGTGCGCATTTACTACTGTGTAAAGGAAAGTTTTTTTAAATATGTTTACTTCCTTCCATATCGCCGAAGACTCTTACTCTAAGGGTCAGAACACTAAGCTTCAGCACGTCAGTTTTTGTGTAACACATGCACTTCGTATTATTTTTCCTACACGATTCACATCGTCGAGCATAGCTTCATTTGGTTTGCCGTATCGAACAAAAATCTTATTTTAAGGCGGAGGCCTTCTAGATCTACATCAACACTCTGCAAGCCACCTGACGGTGTGTGGCGGATGGTAATTCTGGTACTACTAACCGATCCGCCTTCACTGTTCCATTTGCGAATGGCGTGTGGGAACATTCATTATCAGAAACTCTCTGTTTTATGTGGCCATTCCACTTAAGGTTGCTCCGGATTGATACCTCTAGATATTTTGCGGTGTTTACTGTTTCCAGCAATTGGTCGTCACTTATGTAGTTTTACAGTATTGGATTTCTTCTGATAAGTATGCTAGTATGCTTCATTTATTTACGTTCAGTCGACTTCTTTCGATATGTATGCGCGATATGTGTTATTAATTTACGTCCAGGGTTAATTGCCATTCCCTGTATTACTCATCAATCCTCTGTAGGTCCTTTTGAAAATTGTTACTGTCTTCTGGCGTTTCTGCATTCTTATAGACAGCCGCATCATCTGCGAACTTCCGACGCATTTTAATAAATCCTTCATGTACATAGTGAACATTTAATGTTCCTACCACACTTTCATCGGGTACCCCAGAAACTGCCTTTACAACTGTCGATTTTGTTCCGTCAGGAGTAACGTTATGAGATCTGTCTGCCTGGAAGTCTTGAATCCAGTTGCAGATCTGGTCCGATTGTCGGCAAGGTCGAATTTGTCTCACTAAACGGCAGTGCGAGACAGCGTCAGGTCGGGGACCGCGGCATCGACACGCGCGCCCCTGTCTACCGCGCTGCGCACCTCACGGAGCAGCACGGCGAGCTGAGTGTCACACGACCTCTGTGCCCGGAACTCATGTTCACTTTTATAGACTAGATTTTCGTTCTTCAAAAACGTCATAATACGTGAGTATAAAACAGGTCCCGTAATTCTGCAACAGACTGACGTCAACTATGTACGCCTATAATTATGCGCATCTGTACTGCGACCCTTCTTGAAAAAGGTATTAATCTGCGCTTTTTTCCTATCACTAGGTACTCCTCGCTGCTCCAGCAATCTACGATAAACTGCTGCTAGAAGCTGTAATCTTAGCCTCCCACACATTGCCGTTAAATTTCTCTCTTCTTTATTTTCAAAAGCTTCGAGAGGCGTAAGGTATACAAAAGAAAAACTTTTTACTTATCTTCATTTTCTCTTGTTGTTGGTTCCAAATCTTGCGTCTTGGGGTACATTCTTGCGGCTGAAATTTTGATTTAACGTTGTGGGTTCCTGATGACTAAATTACTGATGAAGATTTTCCTGCATATTTCTTGACTTCAATTTACACTCGATATGTTGGCGAAAATACACGTTTAATTCCGGAGGTACGCATAAATCGTTATCCGAAACTGTACTAAACGCATTCTCTGAAAATTATTTCGAGCAGTTAGTTCATCAGCCCACGCGAATAGTAAACGATTGTGAAAACACACTTGACCTTTTAGCAACAAATAACCCTGAGTTAATAACGAGCATCAAAACTGATACAGGGATTAGTGAACACAGGGTTGTCGTAGCGAGACTGAATATTGTAATCCCCAAACCCTCGAAAAATATACCTATTCAAAAAAGCAGATAAAAATTTACTTCACGCTTTCCCGAGAGACAATCTCCACTCATCCCAAATTAATAATATAAGTGTAGACCAGATTTGGCTTAGATTCAAAGAAATAGTATCGGCAGCAATTGAGAGATTTATACCAAATAAATTAACAAACGACGGAGCAGACCCTCCTTGGTACACAAAACAGGTCAGAACACTGCTGCAGATACAACGAAACAAACATGCCAAATGTAAACAGAAGCAAAACCCTGAAGATTGGCGATCTTTTACAGAAGCCAGAAATTTAGCGCGGACGTCAATGCGAGATGCCTATAACAGTTTCCACAACGAAATTTTGTCTCGAAACCTGGCAGAAAATCCAAAGAGATTCTGGTCGTATGTGAAGTATGTTAGTGGCTACAAACAATCAGTGCCTTCTCTGCGCGATAGCAATGCAGATGTTATCGAAGACAGTGCTGCCAAAGCAGAGTTACTTAACACAGCCTTCCGAAATACCTTCACAAAAGAAGACGAAATAAATATTCCAGAATTCCAGTCATCAACAGCTGCCAACAGGAGTAACGAATAAATAAACATCCTCAGTGTAGTGAAGCAACTTACTTCACTTAATAAAAGCAACTCTTCTGGTCCAGAATGTATATCAGTTAGGTTCCTTTCAGAGTATGTTGATGAATTAGCTCCAAACTTGTCAATCACATACAACCGTTCACTCGACGAAAGATCCGTACCCAAAGAATGGAAAGTTGTACAGGTCACACCAATATTCAAGAAACGTAGTAGGAGCAGTACACTTAATTACAGGCCCATATCATTAACGTCGATATGCAGCAGGATTCTGGAACATATACTGTGTTCGAACATTATGAATTACCTCGAAGAAAACGGTCTATTGACACACAGTCAACATGGGTTTGGAAAACATCATTCTTGTGAAACACAGCTAGCTCTTTATTCGCATGAAGTGTTGAGTGCTATTGACAAGGGATTTTAAATTGATTACGTATTTCTGGATTTCCGGAAGGCTTGACACTGTACCACAAAAAATGGTTCAAATGGCTCTGAGCACTATGGTACTTAACTGCTGTGGTCATCAGTCCCCTAGAACTTAGAACTATTTAAACCTAACCTAAGGACATCACACAATCCATGCCCGAGGCAGGATTCGAACATGTGACCGTAGCGGTCGCGCGGATCCAGACCGTAGCGCCTGGAACCGCTCTGCCACTCCAGCCGGCACAGTACCACACAAGCGGTTCGTAGTAAAATTGTGTGTTTATGGAATATTGTCTCAGTTATGTGACTAGATTGTGCTTTTCCGTCAGAGAATTGGTAGTAATTGACGGAAAGTCATAGAGTAAAACAGAAGTGATTTCTGGCGTTCCCCAAGGTAGTGTTATAGGCCTTTTGCTGTTCTTATCCATACAAACGATTTGGGAGACAATCTGAGCAGCCGTCGTAGGTTGTTTGCAGATGACGCTATCGTTTATCGACTAAAAAGGTCATCAGAAGATCAGAACAAATTGCAAAACGATTTAGAAAAGATATCTGAATGGTGTGAAAATTGGCAGTTGACCCTAAATAATGAAATGAAAACTGTGAGGTCATATCCACATAAGTGCTAAAAAGAATCCCACAGAGTCCTAACAAATTAATCTATTTTTATACATCTCAGCCAGCAATATAATATATCGTATACAGAATCGTATGAAATTCTTTTAGTTAAAAAACTCTGATAATGTTCACCCATACAAGAATCGATAGCATAAATGGAATCGGTTATCTCAATAAAAAAAATAAAAAAATAAAAGAAACGGTAATGTTAGAGGAGGGTGTCTCACTACAACGGGGAACAACTCCTTTCGCATAATCTCTTGTAGAATCTTACAGATATCTCTTCTGTACTGATTCCTTTCCATTACAGAGCAGTTGTATTTGTTTATCTATTCCAGCAACAGCTACGTCAATGTGTTCCATTTAAAAGTTCGTAGATGATTGAGAGGAAGGACAGTGTTACGGCCTTCCGCGTTAAAAGAGTTTCGAAAGGCCGAATTCAGTATTTTGGACTGCTCTCTGTCATTTTCCTTTTCGGTGCCAGTATGGTCTCTGAGTGACTACATAGATGATTTCGAATCAGTTACTGATTTTACATATGATCAAAACGTCTTAAGATTTATAATCAGATCGCTTGACAAAATTTTACTTTCTAAGTCACTGTATACTTCCCTCATTGTCACTATACGCTCGTTTTTGCTTCGTTCAGCTATTGTATGCCAGCTTCTACTGAATCTGTAATCAAGATCTCTTTGTTCAGGTAGCAGTTTTTTAACACGGCTGTTAAACCATGGCCGGCCGGAGTGGCCAAGCGGTTCTAGGCGTTACAGTCTGGAACCGCGTGACCGCTACGGTCGCAGGTTCAAATCCTGCCTCGGGCATGGATGTGTGTGATGTCCTTAGGTTAGTTAGGTTTAAGTAGTTCTAAGTTCTAGGCGACTGATGACCTCAGAAGTTACGTCCCATAGTGCTCAGAGCGATTTGAACCATTTGTTAAACCATGGTGGGTCTTTCCCAGCCCTTAAGACACTGTTCGGAACGTACTCGTCTAAGACATGTTGAACTATGCTTTAGAATCTTTTTCCATTTGTGCTCCATATCTTCGTCCCTAGCACTGAATAAATGAGACTGACTACTCAGACACTCTGAAATGTGTACTGTAACTTTCTGAGCAAAAATATTTTCCTGACTTTCTTAACATGATTTGTACGGCACGTAGTCATAGTTGCTATCATAGCCCTACGATCACTGATACCCCCCTCTGTGTTAGCTGATCGGAGAAGTTCAGGTCTGTTTATTGCTAGGAGGTCTAACAAAGACGATAGCTTTACCAGTTGATCTCTAACTATGACCCCCATCCCCTCCCCCAAGAAACATGCGAACAAAACATTCACTGTAACGTCACACGAATTTCTGTCTCTGGTACCAGTTTTAATAGCACGACTCTACCAGTCTATAACTGGCAAGTTGAACCCACGCAGACGTACTGTAATGTCCTCAGGTTTTGCAGATCTGTCTACTTATTCATGAGTTGCATTGTTTGTCGATCAAGATATCCGTCGATGAGACAAGTCCTTTGTGATAGACCGTTTATATATTACATCATGAAGGTCAGCACAGTACCAGCATAGAAAGGTACATAACAAGCAGGGAAACCTATGGACTCTTCCACGTCGATGTGAAGTTAAACAGAGATCAAATTTAGTAGAGTAGCAGATTCAGTGTAATAATAACCGTCTTACAGCATACCTTCATAAAACATTGTTACATGTCTGCTATACTAGCAGTACAAGTACCCTTTTTCTGATTTCAATAATATTACCATTTCATCTACAGGTGTTTACGAATTACAAAATATTGTCATACACCATTTTATTGTAAATCAGTTCATGGGAAAAGCACCAAGTTGTACAGCAGCTTCTACATAGGCGGACTTGAGTAAATTAATATAATAATTTTTAGCTTCTTTTACAATAATTTTAGAATATAGTCATGTTCAGAACAAACAGAATACCTTGAATGACTAGAGATAGGACGTTCACATTCACAGAACACGTACATTAGTATTTTCGGCAGAAACGATTAGCATTTCAGTCACCTCGGTTCAGCTTATGTCCTGTTGCCTAGTAGGCACAGGGTCCGTCATGGGCCCTGACAGCACGTTCTGCCAGTAATGCCTCGACGCGCATAAGGCGCGAATGGTGACCTGTGGTATAGGCATCCATGCTGTATTCACCTGGTTCCAAAGTTCATCTGTAATGGTTGACACTGTGTCACAGCACTGCACCCGTTGTTTCGCCATACCCCACAAATTTTCGATTTGCGACAAGTTTGGCGATCTGGCGGGCGAGGACTAAAGGTTGACA
Organism: Schistocerca nitens; assembly: GCF_023898315.1. Classification (NCBI taxonomy): domain Eukaryota; kingdom Metazoa; phylum Arthropoda; class Insecta; order Orthoptera; family Acrididae; genus Schistocerca; species Schistocerca nitens. Next base: position 3,809,688 of record NW_026045897.1, read on the forward strand.
TCCTGTAACACCAAGAAGGCAGGTGTTCATGCAGCAACATATGGTCGTGCACTGTCGTGCTGAAAAATTGTGTAGAAAGGGTATGGCTACGGGTTGCAGGATGTCGCTCACGTAGGTCAGACTGGTCACAGTGCCGGTGGACACGCACAAACTGTGATTTGTGGTTGTACCCAGTAGCACCCACCCACCCCCACCCCCACCCTCAGCAAATGGCCTTGAGTTGGGGTTGTACCAGGTACGTCTTGTGCGAATGCAGTCATTTTGATGCCACTCCCCCTGTCTGAGGCGAACCAAACTGCGGCCACCATTTTCAAACAAAGAGAACCTGGATTCGTTCAAAAACAAATATATATATATATATATATATATATATATATATATATATATATATATATGGTACCATTCTTGGCCTCAGGTGACGTCGTTCCATACCTCATAGCCGTCTAGAATGTTTCTGAACATCTGTCAAAGGTAGGCGGAGAAATGGACAACACGCACGGAACACATGCCGTAATAAACGGCGACAGACTGCCACCCGTGATAGTGTACGGTGTGTTACACTGTTCCACTGTAGCACCAGAGCCGAGGAGGACGCAGACGCGTCCTGCAACGCCAGTCGGACGAGGTGTCGGTGTCCTCTGAGCGTGGTCTGAGTGGTGCGACCTGACCCATCTCGTCTCGCCTATGCCAATACTGCGTCCTCTTTTAGACTCACTGCTTCAACGGTAGGGTTCGGGAAATCGTCTGCGAGGCATCCTGCACGTCTGCTCGAGTCACACTGATCCATTACCTTCGATTTACAGCGACAACTAGAGACGCAGACACTCTTTACCGATAGGTGATGTAGAGCCGCGATATCGATGTTGACATGCAACCCAGGTGCCGACGGGGTCCAAATGCTAATCACTTTTGGAGAACATACTAATTTACAGTAGTGGACAAAACGAGCGAGACCCCACGCCTTTTCGTTATGCTGATCCGCACGGCTTTAAAGTCTGCTACACAGCATAACAGGCAAGGCGACGAAGTGCTACCAACATACTATACACAGGCGTGAAATTGACAAACTATCTGAACTTTTTTAGACTTTTCCATAATTTGTAAGACTATATTAATGCTGATTAGTGTGTTAAATACAACACGTAAATATAAGACAGAACTGAAAGAAGAAGCGCTAATTTGTATGAAACGGACGAATAAAAATGAATTTCAACTTATCCAGATAACATAACTGTTTCAGTAAGACGAAGAACCCCAGACCGTTACGAATTAGCAAAATATTATCCGCATTCGGCCGCGAAACGGTCTGTGTCAACGTTCAGACCAGTCATACCGGATTACCATTGCTGACCTACCATGAAAGTGTGAAAATTTAGCAATACGTGAAGATTCATAACGGAATTCACTTAAACATCATTCAGTGCCACACTTAAGTCAATTCCATTATTGACAGAAGCGGAAAAAGGAGGCAGTATCATGTATGAAATTCTACAAGAGTGTCATATTGACATCCACAGAGCGCCAGTACAGAATAAAGGTAGCGATAAAACGTACTGGGGGCGCGAGAATTTCTTAAAATTGCTTTACTGATATTCTACCTGCCTCCATAGAGATTAGAACCGAAAACAAATCAGACCTTCCTTTCACTATGCTAGCAGACAACCTAGGCAAACAGCCCTCTATTATTACCCCAGACATGAACAAGCCGGCAATTTCGCAATCAAAATCTGCAGTTTCTGTTGCATAGAGCTTTCTGGACTCAAAAACATGAATTTTCTTCCTTTATGTCACCACTTATGTGACAAGCATTCGGGATGATTATCGAAATAACAAATTACTGTTATTAGAGAGTAAATTTTGTAGGATAATTCTGCACCACCCCATAGCTGCCAAACGTATTCTTCATTAGCCGAAGTGTTTCTTAAGCTAGCTAGCAATGGGAATGTTCGTACTTCTAAAACGCGGTGGCATTAATACTGGGATGTGAATTACCACGTGTGTAGGCAAATACATTCTATTTGCATTCCTGTAAACGTGATTTGGATCGAAAGCGTAGCTACGATTAATATGCTGATGTATCGACTGCAACTAGAATATTTCGAATAAAGAGTAGCGGGTGTTATTTATGTGGCCCCCATCTTCAGTAGCTGTAGTAGCTGATTTCGTTGTTAGGATTTCGTCACTTAAACCGGTATAAACGGAACCCTACTAGTCTCACTTTCTTGACCGTCTATCGGTCTACCCAACCCTTAAAACCAGTTTACCTCCAGAACGGATGGACATAATAAGCGGAAATGTATCGCACCTCTTGCTGTAACCGGTCCCTTGGTGGTGTAAAAATGTGAGCTTCTATGTCAACGCAATCAAAAGATACGACAGTTTATGTAAAGAAAATTTACGCGAAAGGTCAAAAAATGGCTTCAAGAACTATGCGACCTAACTGCTTAGGTCATCAGTCCCTAGACCTAGAACTACTTAAGCCTAGCTAGCCTAAGGGCATCACAGACCTCTATGCCCGAGGTAGGATTCCAGCCTGCGACTGAAGCAGGCGTGCGGATCGTGACTGAAGCGCCTGGAACCGCTCGGCCACCGCACCCGGCGAAACCCTACTCACCTCATGTATAATGATAATATATACTGTCTAGTGAGGATAAACTGTATTCGCCAGCAACTCAGATCGTTTGATCACGGAACTTTTACGAAGCTACATTCGAACTTTGTTCGAAGTCGTCTGCAATATCCATTTATAAACACCCTAGGAACGTCGTATGCGATATCCACTTCTGAAGACGCTGGCAGATACTGCAGTACTATAACAAGTAGGTGGGAATTTATTGTTATTGGTCCATGCATGACACTTTATTTCAATATCAATTTAACGCGCCTAGGTGTTCGTATATGGCTGAAATTAATGAACAAAAAGTAAATAAACAGTAAACAACTTAGATGTTTCAATCAAGTGAAAGTCACATGTCGTAATTACAACATAATTTCGTTGTTACATCTACATGACTACATCAACAGGATTTCTTTGCAATCCGGACTTTCGTGCCTGGCAGAAGGTTCGGATTATTTCTCTACCGTCCTACTCATTAACAGTGTGCGGGAAAAGGGACCACTTAAATCTTTTCTTGCGAGCCTTGAATTACATTATTACTATGGTTTCTTCCTGTGTAAGTTCCCTAGGAAATAATGTTTTGGCATTCAGAACAGATGGTGGTGATTGAAATTTCGTGAAAAGATCTCGTGGCAACGAAAAACGCATATGTTTTCATGAATGTTACCCCAACTCGATTATCAAATCTGGGATCCTCTCTCCCCTATTTCGTGACATGACATGACATGACATGACATGGTGCTACCGTTCCTTGGACGTTTTTGCGTGCACAGCCAATCACATCTGTCAAGGATATTATAGCAGTGGACGGACAAACGTAGTGTAGTCAGTGTTTTCAGTTGGCCTGTTGCGTATTCTTAGTGTGCGGTCAATAAAACGCAGTCATTCGTTTGCCTTCCCCACAAAAGTATGTTTTCGATCTTTCCAGTTTAAGTTTTACTGGGTACTGAGATGAACTGACAGTGCTTCGACTTGTGTTTTGTCATGTAACCGAAAGTTAATTATTGTTATTGGACGCAGCTTTCGTGTTTAATGTCTTCCTCAGTCAACACAGTACACTCCTCGTACGCCACACATAACTGTTTCAAAGTATTAAATTGTTACTGATCTTACCATGTTGCAGTGGTCATCTTAACTTGCCGTTCTGAAACAAAGGAAAATATTTTAGCGAAATGTAGCAACTAAGAAGCGGAGTATCCAAACAAACAAACATTTCCGGTTTAAGTAGTTGCAGTAGGTCTACTACACAGTAACGTAAATTAGGAGCAAAGTCCATAAGTAGATCCTTATCAGGAAAACCAGCCCTCATAATGCAAAGTGCCACTACAACAAAGAAAGTTTCCAAACATGTCAATGAGTAGTCGAGGAAAGTGGACGCATTCTGTCTACTGAATCCCAACGCACGCAATTTACGAGGGGACACGCCAAGTGTCACACCCCGATCTTGCTGAAACTACGCTCATTGAAAGAGGGGACAAAATAAGCTTACACTCTACCGCTTCTGAGAAAACGACGGTCGAAGTGTTCAATGAGTTGTTGCTATAGTGTAGATACCTCTTAGCGGGTAAGGATTGAACTGAAGCGGTGGCTCTGTGGCTACCATAGCGACTTCGGAATTTTGCACTGCGAGTTCGAAACCCGGTTTTTCCTTTTTTTTCCCCTCACTCTCTGAATTATCTACGAATGTTTATTCCAATTTATGATGAAACGCTGTTGTCGTTATTCGGCAGTTAATTTACTGTGTAAAGAAATAAGTTAAAAAGGGAACACACAGTGCGTAGTGGGGCGATCACTCTGTTGTAGAAATAATTCAGAAGCCAAGATCGCTTAAATACTGTCTACTGGATAACCGGTTTCAACACACTAAAGGTGCCATTATCGGATCTAAATGTAGATTAACATTGATAAACCATTTGGATATAACGATACATGAGGCAAACCAGATGATTTTAGATCAGCTTGTCTCATTCGTTTATTATTTTTTTAATTCATTAATTACACATAAAGTTAATTGTCGAGTAATGACAACATTATTTCAACATAAATTAGAAAAAAAACATTCGTAGATAATTCTGATAGAGAGGCAGGAAAATAAAATAATAAACGACCCAATATGGTCTCGAACACGGGAATCAATGTTATGAAGGAACGACGGTAGCCACTGAGCCACCGCTTCAATTGCGTTCTCGGCTGCAGAAGGTATCTATACTAGAGCAACAGCGCGTTGATAACTTTGACCGTCATACAATGTAAACTTTCACGGCCGGTATTGACTTCACTTAAAACTTCCGGGCTGATAGGCCGTGGTCGAAGTATAAAACTGTCTCCTAACGTTTCGTCTCCGACTGTGGGAGACATCATCGGAGGTAAAGCGGCGAACTGCGAAGAGGACTCGAGGAGGCGTTGATTATATAGGCAGTACAGAGGGCGCCACTGTCGATCACGTGGCGTCGGCTATGAGATTGTCTCTGGTAATGCCAACATTCACGATTGAAAGTAATCGATCGTCACGCTTGCGGTGCAACGCTGACATCCAAATTTTATCCAGTTTAACACCTTCGTCTTTCCTGTTAAAATTATTACGATGTTTATCAATCTCGATAGCCTCTCTATACAAGCGTGCATAATAATGCGAGGTTTTTGATATGACGCTCGTCTCGCTGAATTTTATTTCATGATCACCTTCCTGGTAAACATGTTCCGCTACGGCCGATTTATCCGTGTGACCTAGGCGGCAATTCCTCTTATGTTCGACAAGACGGGTGTTCACACTTCTCTTTGTGGTACCGATGTAAACCTGTCCACAACTACAAGGAATTTTATATACCCCCGGTGTAGCCAAAGGGTGCCGTGCATCTTTTGCCGACCTTAAGAATTCTTTTATTTTCCTAGTAGGTCTGAAAATAGTTTCCACCCCATACTTGCCTAAAACTTTCCCAATGCGATCTGTGACCTTGCTAATGAACGGAAGAAAAACTTTGCCCCTGGACGACTGTTGTTCGTCGTTACTCCTGATTCTCTGCCTAGAGCGAAGTGCTCGATCTATATCCTTGCTAGAAAAGCCATTCTTCACGAAAGCTGACCGTAGATGTTCAATCTCACCTTTTAAATAAACAGGTTCACAAAGTTTGTGCGCCCTGTCTACCAAAGTTTTCATTACACCTCTTTTTTGTCTAGGGTGGTGGTTTGAATCTTTGTGTAGATAACGATCAGTATGTGTGGGCTTTCTATACACCTTATGGCCCAACGTTCCGTCTGGTCGTTTAATCACAGACACATCCAGGAAGCTCAATTGCCCATTCCTTTCTGTCTCCATAGTGAACTGGATTTTCGGATTAATGCTGTTTAAATGTGTCAGGAAGGCATCCAAATCCTCTGCTCCGTGTGTCCATACTACGAACGTGTCATCGACATAGCGATACCATCTGGCTGGTCTCTTACTGGCCGTCTGCAACGCCCGTTGTTCAAAAGTCTCCATAAATAAGTTAGCCACAGCAGGACTGAGAGGACTGCCCATAGCCACCCCGTCAATCTGTTCATAAAAGTCACTATTGTATTGAAAATAGGTTGTGGTGAAGCAGTGTCGGAATAATGCCACAATATCGGTGGGAAAAATATCCGCTATGCATAAGATAGCTTCGTTTACTGGAATCATGGTAAATAACGACACAACGTCAAAACTGACGAGGATATCATCCGGGCCCACGCTCGTTTCCTTTAACTTGTCAATGAAGTGAGCTGAATTTTTAATATGACTGTCCGTCCTACCAACATAAGGCTGCAGCATTGAGGCAAGGTGTCTAGCTAACTCGTGTGTTGGTCCGCCTATAGCACTGACAATTGGCCTCAACGGAATCCCAGGTTTATGAACTTTGGGTAAGCCATAAAGTCTAGGTGGGTACGCTTCTGTTTTACAAAGCAGCTTCTTATCGTCGGAGCCAAATGAAGACGCTTTCACCAGTCGATTTGTCATTCTTAAAATCTTCATAGTCGGATCTTTCTGGAGCTTTTTGTAATTGGAGGGAACCAACATATCATTGATTTTTCCATGATAGTCCTCACTGTTCAGTATGACGGTGGCATTACCCTTATCTGCATTAAGAACAATAATGTTTTTATCTCCATTTATATCCCTCAGCGCCTTCCTTTGAGCCTGCGACAGATTACTTTTAGGTGGCTTACATGTGCGTAAAATCCTAGCCGTTTCCATCCTAATTACGTCAGCGGACTGCTGTGGAAGCTGACGGATACCGGCCTCAATATTTGCTATAATATCCTCTGTGGGTACGTTTTGGGGCGTCACAGCAAAATTGCCTCCTTTCGCTAGTACAGAAATTTCAACTTTTGACAAATCTTTATCGGACAGGTTAATAACAGTTCGAGAATTGTCCTCAACTGAACCCCCAGAAATGTTGTTCTGTAAGTTATTAAACTTCTTCTTCTGCCTGTTTGCTGATATTTCTGCACTAACTTCCATAGTTTTGAATGTTAGACCGTCAATCTTATTCCAGTCACCACACTGCATAGTATTACTAAGAAACAAGTGGAGATGAAAAAGTTTACTGCTGGTTACCGCCAGTGCTCGCGCGCGTCTGATGAATCCTCTCACGTAGCATTGCAGACTCCATACGGTTGTAAATCCGATGTGCCTGGGCCGAGCGAAACATCCTCTTCACCTTCAGAAATTTCGGAACCGTCGAAGTGTCCCTACAGTTTTAAGTGAAGTCAATACCGGCCGTGAAAGTTTACATTGTATGATCAAACGCCTTTACGGGGAGGATATGTCAGTATCTGTTCGACGATTTGAGGGAATGCGCAAGAAGAAAGCACAACTACTGTGTAGCCTCACCTTCCTGTTACGCTGTAGGGACACTTCGACGGTTCCGAAATTTCTGAAGGTGAAGAGGATGTTTCGCTCGGCCCAGGCACATCGGATTTACAACCGTATGGAGTCTGCAATGCTACGTGAGAGGATTCATCAGACGCGGCGAGCACTGGCGGTAACCAGCAGTAAACTTTTTCATCTCCACTTGTTTCTTAGTAATACTATGCAGTGTGGTGACTGGAATAAGATTGACGGTCTAACATTCAAAACTATGGAAGTTAGTGCAGAAATATCAGCAAACAGGCAGAAGAAGAAGTTTAATAACTTACAGAACAACATTTCTGGGGGTTCAGTTGAGGACAATTCTCGAACTGTTATTAACCTGTCCGATAAAGATTTGTCAAAAGTTGAAATTTCTGTACTAGCGAAAGGAGGCAATTTTGCTGTGACGCCCCAAAACGTACCCACAGAGGATATTATAGCAAATATTGAGGCCGGTATCCGTCAGCTTCCACAGCAGTCCGCTGACGTAATTAGGATGGAAACGGCTAGGATTTTACGCACATGTAAGCCACCTAAAAGTAATCTGTCGCAGGCTCAAAGGAAGGCGCTGAGGGATATAAATGGAGATAAAAACACTATTGTTCTTAATGCAGATAAGGGTAATGCCACCGTCATACTGAACAGTGAGGACTATCATGGAAAAATCAATGATATGTTGGTTCCCTCCAATTACAAAAAGCTCCAGAAAGATCCGACTATGAAGATTTTAAGAATGACAAATCGACTGGTGAAAGCGTCTTCATTTGGCTCCGACGATAAGAAGCTGCTTTGTAAAACAGAAGCGTACCCACCTAGACTTTATGGCTTACCCAAAGTTCATAAACCTGGGATTCCGTTGAGGCCAATTGTCAGTGCTATAGGCGGACCAACACACGAGTTAGCTAGACACCTTGCCTCAATGCTGCAGCCTTATGTTGGTAGGACGGACAGTCATATTAAAAATTCAGCTCACTTCATTGACAAGTTAAAGGAAACGAGCGTGGGCCCGGATGATATCCTCGTCAGTTTTGACGTTGTGTCGTTATTTACCATGATTCCAGTAAACGAAGCTATCTTATGCATAGCGGATATTTTTCCCACCGATATTGTGGCATTATTCCGACACTGCCTCACCACAACCTATTTTCAATACAATAGTGACTTTTATGAACAGATTGACGGGGTGGCTATGGGCAGTCCTCTCAGTCCTGCTGTGGCTAACTTATTTATGGAGACTTTTGAACAACGGGCGTTGCAGACGGCCAGTAAGAGACCAGCCAGATGGTATCGCTATGTCGATGACACGTTCGTAGTATGGACACACGGAGCAGAGGATTTGGATGCCTTCCTGACACATTTAAACAGCATTAATCCGAAAATCCAGTTCACTATGGAGACAGAAAGGAATGGGCAATTGAGCTTCCTGGATGTGTCTGTGATTAAACGACCAGACGGAACGTTGGGCCATAAGGTGTATAGAAAGCCCACACATACTGATCGTTATCTACACAAAGATTCAAACCACCACCCTAGACAAAAAAGAGGTGTAATGAAAACTTTGGTAGACAGGGCGCACAAACTTTGTGAACCTGTTTATTTAAAAGGTGAGATTGAACATCTACGGTCAGCTTTCGTGAAGAATGGCTTTTCTAGCAAGGATATAGATCGAGCACTTCGCTCTAGGCAGAGAATCAGGAGTAACGACGAACAACAGTCGTCCAGGGGCAAAGTTTTTCTTCCGTTCATTAGCAAGGTCACAGATCGCATTGGGAAAGTTTTAGGCAAGTATGGGGTGGAAACTATTTTCAGACCTACTAGGAAAATAAAAGAATTCTTAAGGTCGGCAAAAGATGCACGGCACCCTTTGGCTACACCGGGGGTATATAAAATTCCTTGTAGTTGTGGACAGGTTTACATCGGTACCACAAAGAGAAGTGTGAACACCCGTCTTGTCGAACATAAGAGGAATTGCCGCCTAGGTCACACGGATAAATCGGCCGTAGCGGAACATGTTTACCAGGAAGGTGATCATGAAATAAAATTCAGCGAGACGAGCGTCATATCAAAAACCTCGCATTATTATGCACGCTTGTATAGAGAGGCTATCGAGATTGATAAACATCGTAATAATTTTAACAGGAAAGACGAAGGTGTTAAACTGGATAAAATTTGGATGTCAGCGTTGCACCGCAAGCGTGACGATCGATTACTTTCAATCGTGAATGTTGGCATTACCAGAGACAATCTCATAGCCGACGCCACGTGATCGACAGTGGCGCCCTCTGTACTGCCTATATAATCAACGCCTCCTCGAGTCCTCTTCGCAGTTCGCCGCTTTACCTCCGATGATGTCTCCCACAGTCGGAGACGAAACGTTAGGAGACAGTTTTATACTTTGACCGTCGTTTTCTCGGAAACGGTCGAGTGTCTGCAGATAACCCGAAACACATGTTCGCTTATTTTGTCCTCTCCTTCACTGAGCAAAGTTTCGGGACAATCAGCCTATGACACTTGGCGAGTTCCCCTCGCTCGTCGAGTCGCTTCTTACGCCCGGCGAGAATTATGTATGCCTCCGAGTAAACTGCGCCACCTGGAAACACGGCGAGCGGGGATAAACACGTTTTCCTTCTTATAAGGCAACCTTCTACAGATAAAATTCACGAAGTGTTCTTCAGGTTGCCTCAGATATTTCAGAAATGTTTCTTGCGTTAGGCCTGCCGCATATGCAAAACGTGAACATTTCATTTCATGTAATATTTATCAGGATAAGACATGACAAGAGTGGACCAGTCCCTTCTGAGAAAAATTAGAGATTCTAAGTTGCTCCACTATGTAATGACACGGGTATGGGCTTGCGATCTCTCTGCGTTGTGGCTGCCATCGTGGAGGAGGCAGTCTGTTTCCTGCCAGCGCTGTTTCCGCAGCCAATATTAACCGCGAAGAATCATTCAGTCAACGCTAAATGGCCCATCTGGCTGAGGCAGACAAGGGCGCTATAAAAGAACTCCATGCAGAGGGATCTTCAAACGCCGACATAGCAAGAACTATGGGTCTTCACAAGTCGACGGTAGCCAGGTGGATCAGACGAAAGGAGGAGAGTGGTAACCTGAATGGGAGGCCTCTTGGCCGTCGCCGGAAAACAACAGCAGCTCAGGATCAGCAGATACGCCGTTTCAGTGAGAACCACCCATTTGTCAACGCACGACAAATTCAGCAAACTTTGGGTCTCAATGTTAGCAGTAAGACCGTCACTCCTCGTGTAAGGGAAGGTGGACTGAGAGCAAGAAGCGCTGCTGTGAAAGAGACATTGACTGTTTCCCAAAGAGAAGCTTGTCTCGCTTTTGCTACTGAAAATGGCGACAAACCTCTCCAGTTTTGGAAGCGAGTGATTTTCACGCACCAAAAAGTTTTCTCTACGGCATCAACCGGAAAAGTGCTTGTTCACCGGCCTAAATGTGCTAGGTATAATCGAAAATATATTTACAGTTGCCGAAGGAGTGGCAGGTTGTCGGTGCCGGCCGGTGTGACCGTGCGGTTCGAGGCGCTTCAGTCTGGAACCGCGTGACCGCTACGGTCGCAGGTTCGAATCCTGCCTCGGGCATGGATGTGTGTGATGTCCTTAGGTTAGTTAGGTTTAAGTAGTTCTACGTTCTAGGGGACTGATGACCACAGATGTTAAGTCCCAGAGTGCTCAGAGCCATTTGGTAACGGTATGGGCGTGGATATCGGCCGAAGGGTGTGGGTTCCTGTGGGAAGTGGAAGGAAGATTCGATGCGCGCAATTACATATCAATTCTGGAGAACGTGATGTTGCCTGCTGTGACAGCAAGATTTGGCGATGATCAGATCATGTTCCAACAAGATCGCTCGCCTATTCATATGGCACGTGTTGTTAAGAGGCGGGTCGACGACCATAGTAATATTACTGTAAAGGAATGGCCACCTAAAGGAGCTGACACGAATCCCATTGAGAATATCTGGGCAGAAATGGTCAGAGTAATACGAGAAAAGGGCAGTCACCGTCGACTCGCCGACAGCTTTCTGATGAGATTCATGACGCTTGGAATGAGTTACTTGGATCTCCTAGTTATGTGGCTCGAGTTGTGGGCTCAATGCGCAACAGACTTCGAGCTGTTGTGGAAGCCAAAGGAGGCTTCAGCAATCAGCTGTTTCAAGCTTTGTTTCTTTCTTATTCATTTTTTTTTACTAACAGACGTATATTTTATATAATTTCAAAGAAACGCAGTAAATGGAATGTGGACTGATTTTTGAGGCTTTATTTTGTGACGGCTAAACAGTGCTGCATCATGGGACCCGCTATTTGCCCACATGTGGCTGAACATAAGAGGTGTAAAAAATTTTGAGGTGCCGAAGTTCTCTGGAAGAATAACGTCTTTTAGACAAGGAGATGATTTTTAGTTCATTTCATTTTAACCATTCACACTATGCTTTGACATTCTAATCTTTGATTTCATTTTATTATTATGTATCTTTTCTCCAGTGAAAGTCAACGGTAGTAAGTTTCAAGATATGAAGAATAACTGGAAGTTTTTAATTTGTAGAAAGCTTATTTAACACTTAATATTTTCAACAAATCTGTAGTTGTAGGACATATTAAGAAGCAAGTAAAAATGGCACTGTGGAAAGATCAGGTTGGCCTCTAAAGGATAACGACGGTAAAATAGCAAATACGAAACAATGGGTAACAACTATTGTTGATGGTGAGGAGCCATAATCGATATGTCACTTTTCCGTAATTGTATTTCTGAAGTTTATCGTCAATCCTAGGACTGACACCGATACTCTGTTTTACGTAAAGAATACAACCTTCAAAATTTATTTAGCAGCGCAGAATATTAAATCACAGGAACCTAATCCAACTGCCTTTAATTTTATTCTCACTGATGACAATGAGACAGTAAATAACAAGAGAAATAACAAAACTCTCAGAATCAATATAGAGAATTCAAGTATCATGTGGATTCAAAAGTTTGCTATAATAGCGAATAATTGCTTTTTACAGACTCCTTCATGCCTACGTTTTCTGTCAGACAGACAATGTTTGAAACTAGGACTAACAAGGTAAACAATTTTTCCACAAATTGTCAAATTGGAAGTCGGAGAGCCAGTTACATAAATTACGATGACAACAAACGTTTTTCAAGTAAACTGATCACAGGAGGCATCCAACGCATTTATTGTGAGTTACATGCACAGTATGTAAACTGGCAACGCCACCAACACACAATACCACTAACAAGGGAACTTCCCCATCGCACCGCCCTCAGATTTAGTAATAAGTTGGTACAGTGGATAGGCCTTGAAAAACTGAACACAGATCAATCGAGAAAACAGGAAGAAGTTGTGTGGAACTATGAAAAAAATAAGCAAAATATACAAACTGAGTAGTCCATGCGCAAGATAGGCAACATCAAGGAGAGTGTGAGCTCAGGAGCGCCGTGATCCCGTGGTTAGCGTAAGCAGCTGCGGAACGAGAGGTCCTTCATTCTAATTTTCCCTCGAGTGAAAAGTTTAATTTTTATTTTCAGACAATTATTATCTGTCCGTCCGTCCGTCCGATGCGAGGTAACCGCGCCGTAGTATGATGACGCTACACCTAAACAAACATCGAAAGACATGACGTCAGTCGACTATAGCGCACGGAAGAGAGAGTATTCCTGCTAACGAGGCTCCCTGGCTGGCAGTTAACTGTTCGCTACTTTGGACGAGAGTGTATTAAATACGTGAGATGCATTGCGTGGGCAATATGAATCCAGCAAATATAGCTCGTGACTTCAATAACAATGTCAATGAATATTTTCCGAACTGTAAGGCATCGGAAAGTTCCTTAAGGGATCGAACGATTGTCGAACATTTGTATGATTATTTCCTACATTTGTTGATAAACAGTACGTGTGGTGATGATTGTCTGAAAATAAAAAAATCAAACAACTCACCAAGGACCTCTCGTTCTGCAGCTCCTCACGCTAACCACGCGACCACTGCGCTCCCGAGCTCAAGCTATCCTCGATGTTGCTCATCATGCACATGGACTACTCAGTTTGTTTAGTTTGATTATTTTTTTCATAGGTCCACACAATTTCTTCCTGTTTTCTCGAATGATCTGTGTTCAGTTTTTCAAGGCCTATCCACTGTGTCAACTTATAACTAAATCTGAGGAGGGTGCGATGGGAAGGTTCCCTTGTTAGCTATGAAACAACTGTAGCAAAACGGAGCATCCTCGTTATCCATATGATGGATAAGACGACTAAATCGCAACATAAATGTCAATGTAAGCATCAGTTTCTGTTGGAGAGTGCTTCCCGGACCAAATAACATACATTTCCTACGTCTTCAATGCGAATCATGTAGCAAATGTAATTTAAAGGACATAAAAATATCGAGTGAATTTTCTAACATAATTATGAACCACTTGAATTTTCATTCAACAGGCAATGTTCAGAAGTCTGGTGCAGGAGTACTGCATGCTCTAATTCGAAACAACAAAAATCAACGGAGTGACTATTATTGAACGTCATCAGGTCACTCATCGAGCATTCCTATGCAGTACTGTTACTGGTGACGTGTTATGATGCCTTTATCGTTAACTTCCTAAGAAGAAATGAAAGGCTGAGACCCACCAAAAGACGTAAACTCGAGGAGAGAGTAGTGTGAACATAATATTATACATGTGATAAATCCAAAAGTGTGTTTTGGGATACGAATTCTGCCCCCAGGGTGTGTGCAACACAGCTGGAATTTGTTGCCAACAACTGAGACACCTTTCGGTCACAGTGTAAGAAAATCGAGCAACAAAACTACATCACCTGTGCTACTGCATGATAATGCACTATGTTAATTTGAGAAACAAAACTATCCAGGAGATTTATAGGAAAGTCGTCTCTCAGGCACTTGTATTGATAGAGAAGTCCTCTCTCAAGCACTTGTCCCTCTCGTCATATATTTGTAAAATTTTACCTTTCCCACTCTTGATCGATCAACCGTCAAGGCAATTCATTTCTAGACGAAAATACTGTTTAAACTACTCTGGTTTAACGACATCGTTAGAACCAGTAGGTTTCTACAGGCGTAGAATTTGTAAACAACTTTAGCATTGTCATATCGTTTTAGATATCGTGAAAGAAAATTCTGCTGCTAATTAATTTCTCTTTGATAATTACTGTTGCGTTTAGTAAACTAAAGTAAAATGCAATTAAAATATTCACTGTAATAATACAAATTAAATTCAGCTTACTACAGAAACATCACGACGGCAGTCTATCTTAATAAAGCATTAAGTTTCTGTGAGACGATTGAGCCTATTTTAACACGAATTAGTAGGATATTACAGACTTTACACTTCGAAAAGATCTGTATTTATTTCATTTCCTGTACCATGCGTAAGTGTTATGAAAATGTGGCATTTCATAGATAAAATTATGTATTCACAACAACACCAAAAATGTCGGCAGAAAACAAAAGTGGCATTATGAATCTGGCAGTACCGTAAGGTTTTCACTCTGACACTAAGAGTTACTGAAAGTAGCAAGACGAATTTTGCTCGAGCGTTGTCTTACGATTCCCTTATTAAGTTTTTATCTGCCTGCTTGTAGCTCTGCTACAAAAGAATTAAAAATCTGGCTTTCAGCAAGTCTCGAAAGGCGAACGAAAGCAGCTTGCACCTGGTTACTAAGCATGTTACCTGGGAACTGGTTTTTTTCTTAAAGTGGGAAGACATCCTTTTGTGGTTCAATTGGCAAATGTCAGTCAGACGTGTGCCGTTAGTCTAAGCGTTTCGGTGTGTTGAATTTGTACCAATGATTTCAAAAATGGTTCAAATGGTTCTGAGCACTATGGGACTCAACTTCTGTGGTCATTAGTCCCCTAGAACTTAGAACTACTTAAACCTAACTAACCTAAGGACATCACATACATCCATGCCCGAGGCAGGATTCGAACCTGCGACCGTAGCAGTCGCACGGATCCGGACTGCGCGCCTAGAACCGCGAGACCACCGCGGCCGGCACCAATGATTTTTCTACAGGTATTTTTCTGTCCCAAATAGAGAGTTGAAGTCTCCCATTAGTATTTTCACGTCATCTTGGTGAATTTTGCTCATGGTATTTTCGAGTGTGTTCCAGAATTTTTCAACATTGTCGGTGTTTTTCTTATTTTCGATGTTGGTGGGTTCAAATGGTTCAAATGGCTCTGAGCACTATGGGACTTAACTGCTGTGGTCATCAGTCCCCTAGAACTTAGAACTACTTAAACCTAACTAACCTAAGGACATCACACACATCCATGCCCGAGGCGGGATTTGAACCTGCGACCGTAGCGGTCGCGCGGTTCCAGACTGTAGCGCCTAGAACCTCTCGGACACTAAGGCCGTCGATGTTGGTGGGGACACGTGCATTGATGAGTGTATATGTTTTACTGGGGCTCTGAATGACCATAGTCATAAGTCGCTTGTTGACGGGCCAGCCGCTGTGGCCGAGCGGTTCTTGGCTCTTCAGTCCGCAACCGCGCGACTACTACGGTCGCAGGTTCGAATCCAGCCTTGGGCATGAATTTGCGTGATGTCCTTAGATTAGTTAGGTATAAGTAGTTCTAAGTTCTAGGAGACTGATGACCTCCACTGTTAAGTCCCATAGTGCTCAGAGCCATTGGAACCTTTTGATTGTCGATCGGTGTGATTTCTTTGACAGAGTTGATAGATCGGTGTTCGAGAAATGCAATGCCGAAGATTGGTACGCCTTTCGCTACCTTTTGTTGTATTCTGCTCTTGAAGATGCAATGGTTTCCCTAATGCACGGTTTCATTGTCAGTTAGTCGTGGTTCTTGAAGTGCAAGGATGAGAATTTTTTGTCGGTCCATTTCTTTTGTGAGATTATTTAGTTTTCGTGTTTGGATCAAGATATCGATGTTTACTTTTAAATGCATGTTTTTTGCTTGTAGGGAAATTTACCATAGATCTTCGATATTCTCTGTCGTGCTAACCTGGACTCCCCAGAATCCGAAAATCCAACTGCCGCCTGTCGACAGCCGGGTTGTGTACCACCTGGGATAAAGTTGACTTTGCTTGCATATTTTACGTTTGTTTGTGTTTCATTGGTTGTGCTTGGGTGATACCAGGACCGGACAGGACCAGAGGGTGTTGAAGCCTTTGAAAGCAAATCTTTTCAGCCAAGCTCATTGAGCTAACAGACGGAGACCAGAGTAGCGGTGATTTTCACTCAGACGTGTCTGGATTTTGCGTTCAACGGATTGAGTAGCCGTTCAGGATTGTGTTAGTATTTGGTTCACCCCTAGTATTTGATTTCCTCGGTACCACCCATATGGGGGAGGGTTTCCACTATCCGCCACACGCGATTATTATTATTATTATTATTATTATTGTCATTAAGTCTCAGCAAATCCGATATGGTTTATCTTCCCACCACTGAAATAGATGTGTATTGTTCGATTCAGTATTTTCATCACATAAATGTGGTTTATAATTACGTTACATTGCTACTAGTAGCCATATTTCTCACTTTTTCTTAGACAGTTGCTACCTGTTAATCCATCATAGGAATTTATGTGCGAAGCATTGTTGCAATACAGACGTTCAAATTATCCGATTTCTGTAATTTCATTTCGATACCAGATCGTTCTAATCGGATTCAGCCAGGTAGTCTTAATGTGGTTATCCGACCACGACTGTCACCATATGATAGACTGTGTAAACCACATTCTTTATCGGACTGTTGAATATAGAACACTTATCTATGACAGGACCTGAATTCTTAAACACTGTGGAAAATAATAAGCCGATGTGCTTATTACAAATACGTTATTTCAATATAAATATGTGAACTAACGAGATAACAGTTTATTTACAGGAGCAGAACTAATGTTCAAATGTTCAAATGTGTGTGAAATCGTATGGGACCAACTGCTAAGGTCATCAGTACCGAAGCTTACACACTACTTAACCTAAATCATCCTAAGGACAAACACACACACCCATGCCCGAGGGAGGACTCGAACCTCCGCCGGGATCAGCCACGCAGCTCATGACTGCAGCGCCCCTGACCGCTCGGCTAATCCCGCGCGGCTACTAAAAGTGTACTCGTCCACAAAACCCATGTGGACAATTATCTGATAATCGGTCAAGCTTTGCTTTGTGGCAGCTCTTTAGGATACAAGTCCAATTAATTTCAGGCTCCTCCTTACGATTCTTGCAATGCAAGGTAATTGAAAAAATTCATCCACTCGACGCCAACTGAGGAACTGACTGGTGCATGTGTTGTTCAACACACAGTAGTTGTCACCCTCGCTGGAATCAATGAGTGTGTGCGTGTGTGTGTGTGTGTGTGTGTGTGTGTGTGTGTGTGTGTGTGTGTGTGTGTGTGTGTGTGAGTTTTCGAGTTCATGCACAATCTGAATCAATACTATTAACATTAGACAGCCAACCGGCAATAAATATTGCATCAAATATGACTGTAAAGTATGTTAATGCGATGGGAAGTTACAAACAGAATTTTCACCCAACCTACGTGCTGCATATTACGTTAAGTAAGATGTATTAACTCCATAGTATCGTTAGCAGAGAGTGCGCTCTTGTTGTCGAGGCCTGCGACAAGCGCAGCGATCAGCAGTGCCCAATGCCGCCGCGATTTGTTTATGTTGGCTGAGCGTGGACACTGCAGCAGACGCTTCGCCATAAAGAGAAAGAAATCACCTTGGCTCTGACTGCAGTGAGCGGATATCACTGCCTGCGTGTTCTTATAGTAACCAACGTGAGACTCTACTCACAGGTGCCATGGAGCATTTGCAACGAGTTTCATGTCATTAGTCATGAGAAAATTAACCAGTGATGAAATGTCCACTCTATTTGAATCCTAAGAAAATAGGAACCTTCTCACAAAGGAATGTGAGGTGACATCAAAATTTATCCAACATACAAAAATTAACTGCAGGACTTTCATGTATGCAGTAGTAGCACACAAGGAAATATTATGTCTTGGAAGCGTATATTTCATTTCCTCTTATCATATTAACGTCCTTGTTTTAGAATTAAGTGAGAAAATTAACACGAAAAACTTAAGTTCCTGAGAAGCATATAAGTCATTTCCTCTTCTCATATCATAGCTTTTGTTTTAGTATGAGGTAAAAAAATAAACAGTTTACGGCTCTGAAACACAATATGACACCAGATTCTTATCGTAGGCGCTATCGGAAACGCAAAAAGCAGGGAGCTGTCCATTCTTTTGTCCTAAAGTCTGTCTCCTTTCATGCATTACTCACGCTAGGAGGTTCTTATTTAAGGACTTGTGGGCATCAAGTTCTTCAGCAGAACAAGCCTTATGTTATTGTGCTAATTACGGTATGGAAAAAATGCAAAAAAGACGAGTTCGCCTAGAGCAGTGAGGATATTTGCACATGTCTGTATTCAGCAATGACTGCCAGCTGCCACAGCACTTCACAGAATCCTTGCGGCAGGCAACATAACTGTGCGTGCACTTCAGACTTCATTCAGTAAGACGTCAGGAGATGGTTGGAAACGTCAAATTAACGTTGCTTTCCGAGTCGTATTCAATCCAGAATGAGGTGTTATTAAGGTAGTTGAACGTTCTAGCAATTACACTTCTATAATTCCCATATGAGTATTCCGATAGCCAAAAGAACCCGTTAGTGTGAAAACATCTGGAACTGCATTAACATCAAACTGCGAGAACTCGAGACAATACGTGGACTATTCTCTTCGCTAGGTGACCCACTACTGATATTTAGGATTCTCTCCGTCCTAAGCGTAATGGAAATGGAACTTCAGAGGCGCTTTCCGATATTCTTGACAAACATGAGAAACTTGTAATCACTGCGAGTTAGAACTGCGTGATGATAATGGTTCAGGTTGTCAGTAGTTGTGGTGGTGTTATGCTGTCAAACTGCTTACAGCAACGTTAATGGTGGCGCTCATAATTTAGCGCTGACTACCTACTTATGTAGAGATAGTGTTGTGGCGTCGTCGCTTGACTTTATTTAGCCTCAGCTTGAGTAATCCAACTTAACGAACATAGTACTACATTCGCGGGCTGCTAATGATACAGTATGACTGCAGAGATCATCGTGCGGATATTACATTAATTCTGCAATGAATTGCTTAAAAAATATTACCCTCAGCTATGCAGGTGGAATGACTCATTACGCAGGTACTCTATGTTGCACTTGGTTAAGTGATTAGTTCGCTGCAATCCTGCTTCTACTGTTTGTAAATACTTGTATACTTCAAAAATGGTTCAAATGGCTCTGGGCGCTATGGGACTTAACGTCTGAGGTCATCAGTCCGCTAGAACTTAAAACTACTTAAACCTAACTAACCTAAGGACATCAGACACATCCATGTCCGAGACTGGTGTCGAACCTGAGACCGTAGCTGTCGCGCGGTTCCAGACTGTAGCGCCTAGAACCGCTCGGCCACCCTGGCCGGCATACTTGTATACTGGTCATTCGTTATTTGACTAAATATGAACTACAATCTAATTCGCATGTATATGACATGGGTTAGCGCCGGCACAAAGGTATGACTAAGGATTGGATGCCGTTGGAGTCCCGTTATTTTGATGGCAAGACAAATGTTCGCAAATCACCTCTATCGCCTCAAAAAATATCGAAGGACCGACGTCCACACTGTCACAGCGCGTTGAAATACAGCAACGACGGCAGATGAAAATTTGTGGCCGACTGAGCTTCGAACCTAGACCTCCTGCTTACTAGACAGACGTGCTGACCACTGCACTATTTTTTTTAAAAAAAAGGTTTGAGAAGACTTTCCGCACCAGGTAGGCGGAGGCAAAGAGGGCAGGGGTCGAAAATCCGAGGCCTGGCCACAATGCCTCCCCCATACCTGTCACTGAGCAGCTGCATTATTCACATGTATTCCATGTTTGCTACTCATATAGTCCTTTAAATTGTAGAACAAAACTGAAGTAGTAATTAAGATAAAATAAATTACAGATTGTCGCCTCCAATGGCGTGCGTTCCTTGTGGAACATAACTTATAACAGTGAACAGGGTGACGGAAAAATACATAACAAACATTCATTCAGAAATATATTCACAATTTAAGTTATTATGCACTGGGTGCATATGAGGTCTGTACGGAAGCCATATATTTATCAACAAATGAAAAAAAATTCGGAGCCGGAGGGGTTTTGCCAAATTAGAACAGTTCTGATTTTAGAACCAACGTAAAGGAATATTCCAGGAATAAAAAAAAGTGGAGGAATAGTGTTCTGCTTCTAATAAAAAAAACTGTCCACCTCTTCGTAGCCCACATAAAACAATAGATAAAAAAATTTGAAACCGTTCGTTATATTTGTTATTCTTCTTCAGCGTAAAATGTTCTTCTGCAATATAAAACATGTACTCTTCTAAGTTCTAAGTTTATACCCAGAAGCCACGAATAACTGTTATTCTTTGCGGACGGGTAACTTTTCCAGTCGGGTTGTAAAGCTTCAGTTATCGGTATATGACTTTCTGCGGTTCTGTTGATAGTGCTAATTTATTCCTAGTCCATTTCCAAATTCTGAGTCTATTTTCACATAAGAAGGTGTGCGCTACAGTTTCTACAAGCCCACATTTGTCGCAGTATGGAGATGGTCTCAATTTGATTTTTCATAATCGTTCCGCTGTGGGTATGGTTTCGTTTACAACATCGCAGCCCGCATCTCGTGGTCGTGCGGTAGCGTTCTCGCTTCCCACGCCCGGGTTCCCGGGTTCGATTCCCGGCGGGGTCAGGGATTTTCTCTGCCTCATGATGGCTGGGTGTTGTGTTGTCCTTAGGTTAGTAAGGTTTAAGTAGTTCTAAGTTCTAGGCGACTGATGACCATAGATGTTAAGTCCCATAGTGCTGAGAGCCATTTTTTTTTAACAACGTCGCACCATGCGGCACTGACTCTAGTCTTACTTAACGTAATATGCAGCACGTGGGTTGGGTGAAAATTCTGTTTGTAACTTCCCATCGCATTAACATACTTTACAGTCATATTTGATACAATATTTATTGCCGGTTGGCTGTCTAATGTTAATAGTATTGATTCAGATTGTGCATGAACTCGAAAACTCACACACACACACACACACACACACACACACACACACACACACACACGCACACACTCATTGATTCCAGCGAGGGTGACAACTACTGTGTGTTGAACAACACATGCACCAGTCAGTTCCTCAGTTGGCGTCGAGTGGATGAGTTTTTTCAATTACCTTGCATTGCAAGAATTGTAAGGCGCCTGAAAGTAAATGGACTTGTATCCTAAAGAGCTGCGACAAAGCAAAGCTTGACAGATTATCAGATAATCGTCCACATGGGTTTTGTGGACGAGTACACTTTTATTAGCCGCGCGGGATTAGCCGAGCGGTCAGGGGCGCTGCAGTCATGAGCTGCGTGGCTGATCCCGGCGGAGGTTCGAGTCCTCCCTCGGGCATGGGTGTGTGTGTTTGTCCTTAGGATGATTTAGGTTAAGTAGTGTGTAAGCTTCGGTACTGATGACCTTAGCAGTTAAGTCCCATACGATTTCACACACATTTGAACATTTGAACATTAGTTCTGCTCCTGTAAATAAACTGTTATCTCGTTAGTTCACATATTTATATTGAAATAACGTATTTGTAATAAGTACATCGGCTTATTATTTTCCACAGTGTTTAAGAATTCAGGTCCTGTCATAGATAAGTGTTCTATATTCAACAGTCCGATAAAGAATGTGGTTTACACAGTCTATCAAATGGTGACAGTCGTGGTCGGATATCCACATTAAGACTACCTGGCTGAATCCGATTAGAACGATCTGGTATCGAAATGAAATTACAGAAATCGGATAATTTGAACGTCTGTATTGCAACAATGCTTCGCACATAAATTCCTATGATGGATTAACAGGTAGCAACTGTCTAAGAAAAAGTGAGAAATATGGCTACTAGTAGCAATGTAACGTAATTATAAACCACATTTATGTGATGAAAATACTGAATCGAACAATACACATCTATTTCAGTGGTGGGAAGATACACCATATCGGATTCGCTGAGACATAATGACAATAATAATAATAATAATAATCGCGTGTGGCGGATAGTGGAAACCCTCCCCCATATGGGTGGTACCGAGGAAATCAAATACTAGGGATGAACCAAATACTAACACAATCCTGAACGGCTACTCAATCCGTTGAACGCAAAATCCAGACACGTCTGAGTGAAAATCACCGCTACTCTGGTCTCCGTCTGTTAGCTCAATGAGCTTGGCTGAAAAGATTTGCTTTCAAAGGCTTCAACACCCTCTGGTCCTGTCCGGTCCTGGTATCACCCAAGCACAACCAATGAAACACAAGCAAACGTAAAATATGCAAGCAAAGTCAACTTTATCCCAGGTGGTACACAACCCGGCTGTCGACAGGCGGCAGTTGGATTTTCGGATTCTGGGGAGTCCAGGTTAGCACGACAGAGAATATCGAAGATCTGTGGTAAATTTCCCTACAACAAAAAACATGCATTTAAAAGTAAACATCGATACCTTGATCCAAACACGAAAACTAAATAATATCACAAAAGAAATGGACCGACAAAAAATTCTTGATGTGTCGGCAGCGGGGCCAACACCTTGTAGATCGAAGTGGCTGAAAGTGCACGCTAAACTAACGCAGACGGGCGTGAAGTACTGGAACATGAGACTTATTAATGAATAAGAAGAAAAGTACGTAGCTGGAATAATATACTTAACTTTATTCTCTTGTTGGAATACATCTCTTGAATAGTAGTAAGCTATAAGCACTGATACAAATGGCGCCTTGCTAGGTAGTAGCTATGGAATAAGCTGAAGGCTATTCTATCAGTCTCTCGGCAAATGAGAGGAAGACTTGGTAGGTCTGGTCGCAAGCTATGTCGTCCGTACAACTGGGGCGAGGTCTATTCCGTATCTTGTGACCTGCCATGTGGTGGCGCTAGGATTGCGATTACACAGTGGCGACACGCGGGTCCGACATGTACTACAGGACCGCGGCCGATTTAAGTTACCACCTAGCAAGTGTGGTGTCTAGCGTTGACACCACAATTCTCATCCTTGCACTTCAAGAACCACGACTAACTGACAATGAAACCGTGCATTAGGGAAACCATTGCATCTTCAAGAGCAGAATACAACAAAAGGTAGCGAAAGGCGTACCAATCTTCGGCATTGCATTTCTCGAACACCGATCTATCAACTCTGTCAAAGAAATCACACCGATCGACAATCAAAAGGTTCCAATGGCTCTGAGCACTATGGGACTTAACAGTGGAGGTCATCAGTCTCCTAGAACTTAGAACTACTTATACCTAACTAATCTAAGGACATCACGCAAATTCATGCCCAAGGCTGGATTCGAACCTGCGACCGTAGTAGTCGCGCGGTTGCGGACTGAAGAGCCAAGAACCGCTCGGCCACAGCGGCTGGCCCGTCAACAAGCGACTTATGACTATGGTCATTCAGAGCCCCAGTAAAACATATACACTCATCAATGTACGTGTCCCCACCAACATCGACGGCCGGAGTGTCCGAGAGGTTCTAGGCGCTACAGTCTGGAACCGCGCGATCGCTACGGTCGCAGGTTCGAATCCCGCCTCGGGCATGGACGTGTGTGATGTCCTTAGGTTAGTTAGGTTTAAGTAGTTCTAAGTTCTAGGGGACTTATGACCACAGATGTTGAGTCCCATAGTGCTCAGAGCCATTTGAACCATTTTTTAAAGTTGTTTACAAATTCTACGCCTGTAGAAACCTACTGGTTCTAACGATGTCGTTAAACCAGAGTAGTTTAAACAGTATTTTCGTCTAGAAATGAATTGCCTTGACGGTTGATCGATCAAGAGTGGGAAAGGTAAAATTTTACAAATATATGACGAGAGGGACAAGTGCTTGAGAGAGGACTTCTCTATCAATACAAGTGCCTGAGAGACGACTTTCCTATAAATCTCCTGGATAGTTTTGTTTCTCAAATCAACATAGTGCGTTATCATGCAGTAGCACAGGTGATGTAGTTTTGTTGCTCGATTTTCTTACACTGTGACCGAAAAGTGTCTCAGTTGTTGGCAACAAATTCCAGCTGTGTTGCACACACCCTGGGGGCAGAATTCGTATCCCAAAACACACTTTTGGATTTATCACATGTATAATATTATGTTCACACTACTCTCTCCTCGAGTTTACGTCTTTTGGTGGGGCTCAGCCTTTCATTTCTTCTTAGGAAGTTAACGATAAAGGCATCATAACACGTCACCAGTAACAGTACTGCATAGGAATGCTCGATGAGTGACCTGATGACGTTCAATAATAGTCACTCCGTTGATTTTTGTTGTTTCGAATTAGAGCATGCAGTACTCCTGCACCAGACTTCTGAACATTGCCTGTTGAATGAAAATTCAAGTGGTTCATAATTATGTTAGAAAATTCACTCGATATTTTTATGTCCTTTAAATTACATTTGCTACATGATTCGCACTGAAGACGTAGGAAATGTATGTTATTTGGTCCGGGAAGCACTCTCCAACAGAAACTGATGCTTACATTGACATTTATGTTGCGATTTAGTCGTCTTATCCATCATATGGATAACGAGGATGCTCCGTTTTGCTACAGTTGTTTCATAGCTAACAAGGGAACCTTCCCATCGCACCCTCCTCAGATTTAGTTATAAGTTGACACAGTGGATAGGCCTTGAAAAACTGAACACTGATCATTCGAGAAAACAGGAAGAAATTGTGTGGACCTATGAAAAAAATAATCAAACTAAACAAACTGAGTAGTCCATGTGCATGATGAGCAACATCGAGGATAGCTTGAGCTCGGGAGCGCAGTGGTCGCGTGGTTAGCGTGAGGAGCTGCAGAACGAGAGGTCCTTGGTTCAAGTCTTCCCTCGGGTGAGTTGTTTGATTTTTTTATTTTCAGACAATCATCACCACACGTACTGTTTATCAACAAATGTAGGAAATAATCATACAAATGTTCGACAATCGTTCGATCCCTTAAGGAACTTTCCGATGCCTTACAGTTCGGAAAATATTCATTGACATTGTTATTGAAGTCACGAGCTATATTTGCTGGATTCATATTGCCCACACAATGCATCTCACGTATTTAATACACTCTCGTCCAAAGTAGCGAACAGTTAACTGCCAGCCAGGGAGCCTCGTTAGCAGGAATACTCTCTCTTCCGTGCGCTATAGTCGACTGACGTCATGTCTTTCGATGTTTGTTTAGGTGTAGCGTCATCATACTACGGCGCGGTTACCTCGCATCGGACGGACGGACGGACAGATAATAATTGTCTGAAAATAAAAATTAAACTTTTCACTCGAGGGAAAATTAGAATGAAGGACCTCTCGTTCCGCAGCTGCTTACGCTAACCACGGGATCACGGCGCTCCTGAGCTCACACTCTCCTTGATGTTGCCTATCTTGCGCATGGACTACTCAGTTTGTATATTTTGCTTATTTTTTTCATAGTTCCACACAACTTCTTCCTGTTTTCTCGATTGATCTGTGTTCAGTTTTTCAAGGCCTATCCACTGTACCAACTTATTACTAAATCTGAGGGCGGTGCGATGGGGAAGTTCCCTTGTTAGTGGTATTGTGTGTTGGTGGCGTTGCCAGTTTACATACTGTGCATGTAACTCACAATAAATGCGTTGGATGCCTCCTGTGATCAGTTTACTTGAAAAACGTTTGTTGTCATCGTAATTTATGTAACTGGCTCTCCGACTTCCAATTTGACAATTTGTGGAAAAATTGTTTACCTTGTTAGTCCTAGTTTCAAACATTGTCTGTCTGACAGAAAACGTAGGCATGAAGGAGTCTGTAAAAAGCAATTATTCGCTATTATAGCAAACTTTTGAATCCACATGATACTTGAATTCTCTATATTGATTCTGAGAGTTTTGTTATTTCTCTTGTTATTTACTGTCTCATTGTCATCAGTGAGAATAAAATTAAAGGCAGTTGGATTAGGTTCCTGTGATTTAATATTCTGCGCTGCTAAATAAATTTTGAAGGTTGTATTCTTTACGTAAAACAGAGTATCGGTGTCAGTCCTAGGATTGACGATAAACTCCAGAAATACAATTACGGAAAAGTGACATATCGATTATGGCTCCTCACCATCAACAATAGTTGTTACCCATTGTTTCGTATTTGCTATTTTACCGTCGTTATCCTTTAGAGGCCAACCTGATCTTTCCACAGTGCCATTTTTACTTGCTTCTTAATATGTCCTACAACTACAGATTTGTTGAAAATATGAACTGTTAAATACGCTATACCACAAATGAAAAACTTCCAGTTATTCTTCATATCTTGAAACTTACTACCGTTGACTTTCACTGGAGAAAAGATACATAATAATAAAATGAAATCAAAGATTAGAATGTCGAAGCATAGTGTGAATGGTTAAAATGAAATGAACTAAAAATCATCTTCTTGTCTAAAACACTTTACTCTTCCAGAGAACTTCGGCACCTCTCAAAATTTTTTTCAGCTCTGATGTTTAGCCACATGTGGAAAAATAGCGGGTCTCATGATGCAGCACTGTTTATCCGTCACAAAATAAAGCCTCAAAAATCAGTAAATAAAACTATTCTTGTACAGTTGTTCCGAATCGTATATACCAACCGCCCTTTGCTGCGACAACGACTCAAAGTCTATTGGGTATTAGATTTTGCTCTTCTTTTTCGGGCCTCCTTACCTCTCCTTCTAGCCCAACCTTTGTTCTCCAATTACGTTTTCATCGGCGAGCTTCTCCTCAATATTTTTATTTTGTGATGAAATGTTTTGTACCATTCTTGCATACACACGTGTGTCACGTATTTTATAGAGACTGAATGAATATATAAGGTGAGTATTTCTTCTCTTATCAAATTAAATGTTACATATCTTGCTGTGAATTAATTTGTTTCTCCCCATTCCACTTACTGCGTTTCCTTGAAATTATATAAAATATAAGTCTGTAAAAAAAAAAAAAAATCGCGTATAGCCTCCTTTGGCTTCCGCAACAGCTGGAAGTCTGTTGGGCATTCAACCCACAACACGAGCCACATAACTAGGAGATTCAAGTAACTCATTCCAAGCCTCATGACTTTGCTGAATTTGTCGTGCGTTGACAAATGGGTGGTTCTCACTGGAACGGCGTATCTGCTGATCCTGAGATGCTGTTGTTTTCCGGCGACGGCCATGAGGCCTTCCATTCAGGTTACCACTCTCTTCCTTTCGTCTGATCCACCTGGCTACCGTCGACTTGTGAAGACCCATAGTTCTTGCTATGTCGGCATTTGAAGATCCCTCTGCATGGAGTTCTATTATAGCGCCCATGTCTGCCTCAGCCAGATGGGCCATTTAGCGTTGACTGAATGATTCTTCGCGGTTAATATTGGCTGCGGAAACAGCGCTGGTAGGAAACAGACTGCCTCCTCCACGATGGCAGCCACAACGCAGTGGCCAAGTATGTGTAACACGGAAATCGATGGCATAAAAGAGAGATCGCAAGCCCGTACCCGTGTCATTACATAGTGGAGCAACTTAGAAAAAAATGGTTCAAATGGCTCTGAGCACTATTGGACTCAACTGCTGTGTCATAAGTCCCCTAGAACTTAGAACTACTTAAACCTAACTAACCTAAGGACAGCACACAACACCCAGCCATCACGAGGCAGAGAAAATCCCTGACCCCGCCGGGAATCGAACCCGCGAACCCGGGCGTGGGAAGCGAGAACGCTACCGCACGACCACGAGATGCGGGCGAGCAACTTAAAATCTCTAATTTTTCTCAGAAGGGACTGGTCCACTCTTGTCATGTCTTATCCTGATAAATATTACATGAAATGAAATGTTCACGTTTTGCATATGCGGCAGGCCTAACGCAAGAAACATTTCTGAAATATCTGAGGCAACCTGAAGAACACTTCGTGAATTTTATCTGTAGAAGGTTGCCTTATAAGAAGGAAAACGTGTTTATCCCCGCTCGCCGTGTTTCCAGGTGGCGCAGTTTACTCGGAGGCATACATAATTCTCGCCGGGCGTAAGAAGCGACTCGACGAGCGAGGGGAACTCGCCAAGTGTCATAGGCTGATTGTCCCGAAACTTTGCTCAGGGAAGGAGAGGACAAAATAAGCGAACATGTGTTTCGGGTTATCTGCAGACACTCGACCGTTTCCGAGAAAACGACGGTCAAAGTTATCAACGCGCTGTTGCTCTAGTGTAGATACCTTCTGCAGCCGAGAACGCAATTGAAGCGGTGGCTCAGTGGCTACCGTCGTTCCTTCATAACATTGATTCCCGTGTTCGAGACCATATTGGGTCGTTTATTATTTTATTTTCCTGCCTCTCTATCAGAATTATCTACGAATGTTTTTTTTCTAATTTATGTTGAAATAATGTTGTCATTACTCGACAATTAACTTTATGTGTAATTAATGAATTAAAAAAATAATAAACGAATGAGACAAGCTGATCTAAAATCATCTGGTTTGCCTCATGTATCGTTATATCCAAATGGTTTATCAATGTTAATCTACATTTAGATCCGATAATGGCACCTTTAGTGTGTTGAAACCGGTTATCCAGTAGACAGTATTTAAGCGATCTTGGCTTCTGAATTATTTCTACAACAGAGTGACCGCCCCACTACGCACTGTGTGTTCCCTTTTTAACTTATTTCTTTACACAGTAAATTAACTGCCGAATAACGACAACAGTGTTTCAACATAAATTGGAATAAACATTCGTAGATAATTCAGAGAGTGAGGGGAAAAAAAGGAAAAACCGGGTTTCGAACTCGCAGCGCAAAGTTCCGAAATCGCTATGGTGGCTATGGCAGAGCCACCGCTCCAGTTGAATGCTTACCGCTGAGAGGTATCTACACTATAGCAACAGAGCATTGAAAACTTTGGCCGTCGTTTTCTCAGAAGCGGTAGAGTGTAAGCAGATAAGCCGAGACACGTGTTCGCTTATTTTGTCCCCGCTTTCACTGAGCGAAGTTTCAGCAAGATCAGGGTATTTCCTCGGAAACTTACACAGGAAGAAACCATAGTAATAATGTAATTCAAGGCTCGCAAGAAAAGATTTAAGTGGTCCTTTTTCCCGCACACTGTTATTGGTTCAAATGGTTCAAATGGCTCTGAGCACTATGGGACTCAACTTCAGAGGTCATCAGTCCCCTAGAACTTAGAACTACTTAAACCTAACTAACCTAATGACATCACACACATCCATGCCCGAGGCAGGATTCGAACCTGCGACCGTAGCGGCCTCGCGGTTCCAGACTGCAGCGCCTAGAACCGCACGGCCACTCAGGCCGACTCACTGTTATTGAGTGGGACTGTAGAGAAATAACCCGAACCTTCTGTCAGGCACGTAATACCGGATTGCAAAGAAATCCTGTTGATGTAGTCATGTAGATGTAACAACGAAATTATGTTGTAATTACGACATGTGACTTTCATTTGATTTAAACATCGAAGTTGTTTACTGTTTTACTTTTTGTTCAATAGTTTCAGCCATATACGAACACCTAGGCGCGTTAAATTGATATTGAAATAAAGTGTCATGCATGGACCAACAACAATAAATTCCCACCTACTTGTTATAGTACTGCAGTATCTGCCAGCGTCTTCGGAAGTGGATATCGCATACGAAGTTCCTACGGTGTTTATAAATGGATATTGCAGACGACTTCGAACAAAGTTTGAATGTAGCTTCGTAATAGTTCCGTGATCAAACGATCTGAGTTGCTGGCGAATACAGTTTATCCTCACTAGACAGTATATATTATCATTATACATGAGGTGAGTAGGGTTTCGCCGGGTGCGGTGGCCGAGCGGTTCCAGGCGCTTCAGTCACGATCCGCACGCCTGCTTCAGTCGCAGGTTGGGATCCTACCTCGGGCATAGAGGTCTGTGATGCCCTTAGGCTAGCTAGGCTTAAGTAGTTCTAGGTCTAGGGACTGATGACCTAAGCAGTTAGGTCGCATAGTTCTTGAAGCCATTTTTTGACCTTTCGCGTAAATTTTCTTTACATAAACCGTCGTATCTTTTGATTGCGTTGACATAGAAGCTCACTTTTTTACACCACCGAGGGACCGGTTACAGCAAGAGGTGCGATACATTTCCGCTTATTATGTCCACCCGTTCTGAAGGTAAACGGGTTTTAAGGGTTGAGTAGACCGATAGACGGTCAAGAAAGTGAGACTAGTAGGGTTCCGTTTATACCGGTTTAAGTGACGAAATCCTAACAACGAAATCAGCTACGACAGCTACTGAAGATGGGGGCCACATAAATAACACCCGCTACTCTTTATTCGAAATGTTCTAGTTGCAGTCTATACATAAGCATATTAATCGTAGCAACGTTTTCGATCCAAATCACGTTTACAGGAATGCAAATAGAATGTATTTGCCTACACACGTGGTAATTCACATCCCAGTATTAATGCCACCGCGTTTTAGAACTGCGAACATTCTCATTGCTAGCTAGCTTAAGAAACACTTCGGCTAATGAACGTTTTCTGGTTGTGGCGAGTCTAGTGGAGAATTTGAAAAAATGCAGAATACGTTTGGCAGCTATGTAGCCGTTTATTTCCTTGGGTGGTGCAGAATTATCCTACAAAATTTACTCTCTAATAACAGTAATTTGTTATTTCGATAAACATCCGAATGATTGTCACATAAGCGGTGACATAAAGGAAGAAAATTCATGTTTTTGAGTCCAGAAAGCTCTATGCAACAGAAACTGCAGATTTGCATTGCGAAATTGCCGGCTTGTTCATGTCTGGGGTAATAATAGAGGGCTGTTTGCCTGGGTTGTCTGCTAGCATAGTGAAAGGAAGGTCTGGTTTGTTTTCGGTTCTAATCTCTATGGAGGCAGGTAGAATATCAGTAAAGCAATTTTAAGAAATTCTCGCGCAACCAATACGTTTTATCGCTACCTTTATTCTGTACTGGCGCACTGTGGATGTCAATATGACACTCTTGTAGAATTTCATACATGTTACTGCCTAGTTTTTCCGCTTCTGTCAATAATGGAATTGACTTAAGCGTGGCACTGAATGATTTTTAACTGAATTTCGTTATGAATCTTCACGTATTGCTAAATTTTCACACTTTCATGGTAGGTCAGCAACGGTAATTCAGTATGACTCGTCTGAACGTTGACACAGACCGTTTCGCGGCCGAATGCGGATAATATTTTGCTAATTCGTAACGGTCTGGGGTTCTTTGTCTTACTGAATCAGTTAGGTCATCTCGATAAGTTGAAATTCATTTTTATTTGTCCAGTTCATACCAATCAGCGTTTCTTCTTTCAGTTCTGTCTTATATTTACGTGTTGTATTTAACACACTAATCAGCATTAATATAGTCTTACAAATTATGGAAAACAGTCTAAAAAAGTTCAGATAGTTTGTCAATTTCACGCCTGTGTATAGTATGTTGGTAGCACTTCGTCGCCTTGCCTGTTATGCTGTGTAGCAGACTTTAAAGCCGTGCGGATCAGCATAAGGAAAAGGCGAGGGGTCTCGCTCGTTTTGTCCACGACTGTACGTGTCCTGTTAGTATGAATGACCTATCTCTAGTCGTTCGTGCTGTTCTGTTTTTTCTGAACGCGAGTGTAATATGTTTAGCGATATTCTATCGACACGAAACAGAAATTATAATTAACACACATAAATAATTTTCAGCAATAAGTGCACGAATACCCTAGCAACACCTGCAGGTGGCAGCTGTCAACTATACGGCCAGTATACCTGTAAGTCTGGCGGTGCTCTGCCTGCAGTGAAGTACACACAACTGTCTGGTACGGGACACGGGCATTTGGCGAATTACTCTGCTGTATTGTGGTCTTAACCTTGACTTGCTGACGCACGGTTCATCCCGTCCGTCACATACCTGGTAATGTACTTGCACGGCTGGTATAGCTGGTACAGCAGACATGGAATAACGTTCTATCGAGGTTGTAACAACAAGGTTGCTATTAAAACTGCAAATATACTAAAATTTATCTGTGTGTAATTTCATATTTTATGTATATGTAAATTGAAGGTGGAGACGGGAAGAAAGGAAGGGAAGGATCACTACTGTCAGCTGCATCGGGCCATCACGCGGAGTCGGCGGCGACGAGTGAAAGTGTGTACCGGATCTGGATTCGAACCCCGGACCTCCTGCTTAGTGGTCAGCTCCGTTAACCACTGCTCCATCAGGGCCACAGCGTTAGCGCAACTGCGCCGACTATCTCAGCAAGCTTCCTGGTCCGGTACACACTCTCCCCTTTCCACCTTCAGTTTACATGTAATGCATAACAGCTGCGGATTCTGAGTGGCGCCTGTTCTTTCGGGCAGGTACGACAACAGACATTTACACAATTCGATTGGCCTAGCTGGGCAAAGGATCGACCTTTTTCAGTGCGTGTGCACAGATACTTCCGAACTCCTGTGGGACTCTCAGAGAGCGAACATGGAGGAAATGCACAGGGACTGCGCATAGGTGGCGCTCGGTGCGAGTGTGGGTGGGCCGTGAGGCGTGCCGACACAGACTCCGCAGTTGCCGTAACTGAGTGTTGCGGATGGCTCAGTGGTTGAAGCACCTGCCTAGTAAACACCAGGTCCAGTCCGGCCCAGTACACATTTTGAGTCGTCGCCGCTGATTCCGCGTAATGTCCCGATGCAGCTAACAGCAGAGATCCCCTCCTTTTCCTGTCCTGTCTTCCCCTGACCACCTTCAATTCACATATCATGTATAACAACTGCGGATTCTTATTATTTTATGAATTTATTCACAGATCTGAAGATGCTAACCGTGCCTACCGCACCGGTAGTCGACAATAAAGGTCGTTTGCCAGCGACCTTGGCTGAGACGTTCGTCTTAAGTAATTATTAAAGATCGCCCTTTACCATTCAAGATGAGTAAATTCATCACATTTATTAATTTTCGGCATATTTCTTATTAAGTTCGTCCGTTCTTTTGGTGGCATTTATCGACACTCGTGCAGCCACTTTTGGTTACGCTGTTCCCAGTAGCGAAAAGTAATCTTTCCCTGCCGACAACGTTTCAGGTTTTATCGTCGTTCTAATTGTGCCCGCGTTGAGCGTCATATTTGAGTCACTGGCAGTTGGCAGTTACTGTTGGTCAGTGGCATTCGTGAGATGTGGGGACGGACAATAGGTGAATCATGGCACGGTATCTGTGGTGTCACCGCCACACACCACACTTGCTAGGTGGTAGCCTTTAAATCGGCCGCGGTCCGCTAGTATACGTCGGACCCGCGTGTCGCCACTATCAGTGATTGCAGACCGAGCGCCGCCACACGGCAGGTCTAGTCTAGAGAGACTCCCTAGCACTCGCCCCAGTTGTACAGCCGACTTTGCTAGCGATAGTTCACTGACAAATTACGCTCTCATTTGCCGAGACGATAGTTAGCATAGCCTTCAGCTACGTCATTTGCTACGACCTAACAAGGTGCCATTATCATTTGCTATTTACTTTGTGATGCATATACCGTCAGACAGATGTTCACCAATTATGGATTAAAGTTTAGTATTCCAGAAGCTACGTACTATTTTTGCTACTATAAAGACCTTGTCATTTTCCAGACCTCACGCCAGACTGCGTGAGCTTTAACGCGTGCCTTTCAGCTTCACCTCATAGTGGCTTGGCTGTCTTGCCAAGTCACAACAGTTTGACGACGAGGATTTTGCCTTCGTATTGAAATCGCCCTAAGTTACTTGTGTCATGGCTTCGCCACAATCTCCAGATGTACTGTCCGAATTTTATCGCTTGCAGAATCAGCAGACGCAGGCCTTATTGGATGCCCTTGGACAGCTCGTCAATGGTCAATGTGCAATGCAAAACGATTCGGCAGCCGCCGCTCCACCGCTACCGCAGCCACAACACGCTGTTGCACCGACTTTCCGTCCTTTTGATGCTGCACTGGAAAGCTGGACGGAGTGGTCACGCCAATTTGGATTCCATCTCGCCGCCTACAGAATTCAATGTAATGAGCGGCAGCCTTTTCTCCTTTCCGCCGTAGGCGTCCAGACGTACCGTGTGATAGTGAAATTATTTCCCTGACGCGACGTAGCAACTCTGTCCTACGACGAAATTTTGTCTGCATTAGAAGCATATTTCAAAGAATCAGTCAATGTAGTTGCAAAAAGGTATACCTTCTTTCGTACAAAACGTACGGCAGGTCAAACTAATCGGGAGTGGGATGCAACTTTGCAAGGCCTTACTAGGGATTGTGCTTTTGAGTGTGAATGTGGACTCCCTTATTCAGATACTATGGTATGTGATGCAATTGCACAGAACGTTTCTGATGTTCGTATAAGGGAACAGATTTTGAAACTAGTCAATCCGTCCCTTTAACAAGTGATTGACATATTGGATCAGCAGGACACACACGACTTTGCTCAGGAATCATTTGAAACTTCGCCAGCTGTGTGTCATGTTACACGGCCCGCCGGGCGAGCTACACGGAACAGTAAACAGCCCTCGCGCCCGTCCGCGCAGCTGTCGCCAAGCTCTCCGCCACGTGTGCCGCGTAACCAGGCAAATGCAGTGAAATCATGCCCGCGGTGTGCTACTAGACATTCGCGTGAGAATTGCCCGTCACGCCAAGCTATTTGCTTTTTCTGTAATAAAAAAGGACATGTTCAGAGTGTTTGCCAGAAAAAGCTCAGATCGGACACTCCCAATCATTCCCGGCCCTTTGTTTCACGCCGGAATTGGCATCGAACCAAGAATACTCAGGCTCGAGAACCTTCGCCCATGGCAATTCATGCAGTTCATTCTACTCCGCTCAGTGCCACTTTCTCTCTCAGTGACTGTGCTCGTCCCACAAAAAGTGTGCGTCGACATCGCCGGAAATCCCGTCAAGTCGCAAGTGATTCTGTCCCAGTGTCTGTTCACGTTGCACGAGACAGTCGCTCTTGTCGTCAACAGGACAATAAACTTTTTGTCGATTTGGACATTAATGGCAAAGTGATACCGTTCCAGCTCAATACCGGAGCTGCAGTTTCACTGATCAATCAAGACACGTACAAACAGCTGGGCACACCTCCGTTGCGTGCCGCAAATGTTAAGCTCAGTAGCTATTCCGGTCAGCATATCCCTGTATTAGGACAGTGCAGCCTTCTTGCAACATACAAGGGACAAACAAAACTTGTGTCTTTTTACGTACATTGTTCTTCTTCTGCTGTGAACTTGTTTGGTTTTGATTTATTTCAGTTGTTTAACTTGTCTATAGTCAATCAGGTCCTATCAGTGAACCAGACTGTGCCTTCAGCCAGTGTTTCTCGTCTATGTGAAGAATTTGCAGACATTTTTGCACCGGGCCTCGGTTGCGCTAAGAACTATGAAGCACATTTGGAACTGAAAGTAAACGCGCTACCGAAATTTTTCAGAGCGCGAAATGTTCCCCACGCATTGCGTGATGAGGTCGCAAGGACATTACACGATTTGGAATCACAAGGTGTGACTGAACGTGTGCAGGCTTCTCTCTGGGCATCACCCTTAGTAATTTTGCCAAAACCTTCCGGAAACTTGAGACTTTGTATGGACTTCAAGGCAACAGTGAATCCACAACTAGTGATTGCAACTTTTCCTTTACCCCGCCCGGAAGATCTTTTTGACAAACTGTGCCCGGGTAAATATTTTTCGAAGTTGGACCTAGCAGATGCGTACTTGCAAATACCGGTGGACGAAGAATCCCAGCGCGTTTTGGTGGTTAACACGCATCTTGGTTTGTATCGATTCAAACGACTGCCATTCGGGTGTGCATCCGCCCCTGCATTGTTTCAGCAATATTTACAAACTGTTTATGCGTCGGTCCCTCCTGCAGCAAACTATCTGGACGATATTGTGATCTCCGGAAAGACGGATAAGAACATTTAGCCAATCTCCGAACATTATTTCAGGTCTTGCGACAACATGGTCTTCGCTTGCAGAAGGACAAATGTGTGTTTTTTGCTCGTGACTTACCCTATCTGGGCCATGTACTCAATGCCCAAGGCATACATCCCAGTCCAGAGCACCTCCGTACCATACAAGACTTGCCTTCGCCGCAGAATTTGAAGCAACTACAGAGTGTGCTGGGAAAAATCACTTATTATCATCGCTATGTGCGCCACGCCTCTTCCATTTCAGCTCCGCTTCATCGCTTACGTCGTGAAGGTGTTCCGTTCGTCTGGACGACGGAATGCGAACGCGCCTTTCGCCAGTTGAAATCGGCGTTGCTTTCCAATACTTGCCTTACGCCATTCGATCCCCAGAAACCCCTTTTGTTGATGGTAGATGCATCGGATCTCGGGATCGGTGCTGTGCTTGCGCACAAAGATGGATCGCATGATCGTCCTATTGCCTTTGCTTCAAAATTGCTCTCGTCTGCGCAAAGAAATTATTCTCAGATCGAGAAAGAAGCATTGGCTCTCGTATTTGGTGTTACTAAGTTTCATGATTTCTTGTATGGTCGTCACTTTACCATCATCACAGACCACAAACCTTTGACATCCTTTTTCATCCGAACAAGCCTGTACCTCCACGTACAGCGCAGAAATTCATTCGCTGGTCTATTTTCCTCTCGCAGTACCGCTACGATATCTTGTATCGGCCCACTGCTAAGAACGGAAACACCGATGCGTTGTCCCGTTTGCCTGTTGCTGAGGATTGAGCATTCGATTCTTCCGAACTTGCTTGCATGTTCATTGATGCGGAAACCGATGACGTGGTCGAATCGTTTCCGATTGATTTTCGTCGTGTAGCGACAGCCACAGCTGCTGACCCTGTCCTTGCTACCGTTCTGCGTTTTGTTGCTACGCAATGGCCCTTGTAAAAGTCACGGATCGAGGATCCGTTGGTTCGCCGATTTTTTGCTCACAAGGAGAGACTTTGTACGACGTGGTGTTTTACTGTTGCGTTCTGATAATAATCAGTCCAGGGTCGTGGTCCCACGTTCGTTACAGTCCTCTGTCTTACGGCTCCTCCACCAAGGACATTGGGGTATAGTGCGAACGAAACAACTTGCTCGTCAGCACTGTACTTGGTTCGGAATCGATGCTGCGATTACGAATATGTGCTCTTCTTGCATGGCGTGTGCCGAACAACAATCCGCACCACCACGGAAATTCTTTGCAAGGCCAAAAGCCACTTCCCCTTGGCAACGCTTACACATAGATTTTGCTGGTCCATTCTGGAATGCTCGATGGTTGGTTCTGGTAGATTCATTCAGTAATTTTCCTTTTGTTGTCCGGATGTCTTCCACGACGTCATCTGCCACCAACCAAGCGTTATCCGCTATCTTTTGCATTGAAGGTCTTCCACAGACTATTGTTTCCGACAATGGTCCACAATTTATGTCCGCAGAATTTCAGTCATTCTGCAAGGCGAATGGTATTCAACATCTGACATCCGCGCCGTTTTCGCCTCAGTCAAACGGTGCCGCTGAACGATTGGTCCGGACTTTCAAGTCACAGATGTTAAAGTTGAAAGAGTCGCATTCTCGGGAGGACGCGTTATTGCTCTTTTTGTCCTCCTATCGCTCTCAGCCCCGAGATGGTCGCTCGCCGGCTGAGTTGCTCCACGATCGTCCTCATCGAACCTTGATGTCTTTGCTACATCCGCCGCATCAGGTTCCTGTGCAGCGGCAGACACCTGCTTTTGCCCCAGGCGACGATGTATACTATCGCAACTATCGAGATTCACGGCGTTGGCTCGCAGGGCGCATTATTCGCTGCCTCGGCCGCGTTATGTATCTGGTTTTGGGGGCCTCTGGTGAGGTGCGTCGGCATCTCAATCAGCTGCGCCTCTGTCGTCGCACGGGTTCTGCCGCTCCCCGTCTGCTTTCAGCGACGGTGCCGTCCGGTCAGCGCCCTGGGGACCCATCTACTGGCTCGCCTCAGCCCCAGGTGTTACCGACGCTGCCTTCCATTTTGCCCCATGGCGACGCGCCGCCGCCGCCGCCTGTTCTCCCGCCGGCGACGCCCGCCGTGGACGCGTCGCTGCAACCGCCGGGCGCCTCCCTGGGTCACGCGCCGCCGATCGCTTCCCGTGACCAGTTGTCCTCCGCCATGGAACTCTTGCCCGCTCCGGACCACATGGCGTCTTCGCCCGTCGGGTGCCCCGACCCGATAGAGGTCGACCCTTCGGCCCCTCCTGTATCTCTGCGGGCGCATACACCGCATTTTGGCGTGCACCCTGGACTAGGTTTTCAGGCGTTTCCTAGCTCCCCTCGGACCGAATGGCAGGGTGCGGGTGGCACAGCCTCGCCTGTTGTTAGGCTCCCCACCTCGTCGCATTCGTCAACATGGGGTTCTCCCCACGGCGGGCGGAAGCCTTATAACACGACCGTTCGCCGATTTGCGGGGGAGGAATGTGGTGTCACCGCCAGACACCACACTTACTAGGTGGTAGCCTTTAAATCGGCCGCAGTCCGCTAGTATACGTCGGACCCGCGTGTCGCCACTATCAGTGATTGCAGACCGAGCGCCGCCACACGGCAGGTCTAGTCTAGAGAGACTTCCTAGCACTCGCCCCAGTTGTACAGCCGACTTTGCTAGCGATGATTCACTGACAAATTACGCTCTCATTTGCCGAGACGATAGCATAGCCTTCAGCTACATTATTTGCTACGACCTAGCAAGGCGCCATTATCATTTGCTATTTATCTTGTGATGCATGTACCGTCAGACAGATGTTCACCAATTATGGATTACAGTTAAGTATTCCAGAAGCTACGTACTATTTTTGCTACTATAAAGAACTTGTCATTTTCCTGACCTCACGCCAGCCTGCGTGAGCTTTAACGCGTGCCTTTCGGCTTCACCTCATAGTGGCTTGGCTGTCTTGCCAAGTCACAACAGAATCAGCTTCATAATCGTCTCGTACTGGATGTTCGGTGTTAGAATAATTAATGGTGACAGGAATTTTGCCTATGCGGAAGTTTCAGTGCGAAAGAACATTTTGGAAATGGTGGCATGGAGTCATTCTTGGGCATTTTTGATGGCGTTCCGTAATTAACGACACAAAATTTTACCACCTACAACAGATCAGCCAAATGACTGTAAGCGTACCCTTCGGCAGCCATTCTCACAGTCAATAAAATTCTGCTGGGTGTGTGAGGGCATTGTCACTGTGTGAAACTTCCGACGTTTCGGACTATATTGCAAGTGGCTTTCCTCAGGCTAGCTTTATTTTAGTGAAAAAACATCCTCAGGAATGTCACTTCCAATAATGGCCGAAACTTCGGAAGTTCTACACACTGACAATGCAGTGAGACACCCAGAAGAATTGTATTGATGGTTTATAGTAGATTTCATAGTCCGCATCATCGTACGATCCTGACTAAAAATTTCGTAGACCTATCATTTTATTATTATTATTATTTGCTCTTACGGCCTCATTTAACCACTTGGTCCTCTTCTTCAGTAAGCGCATGTTTCTTTCTTAACTGCCCAGTATCTTTTCCTTCGTTCTGATCTTTCCTGTCTTTCCTCGTCTCTTTCCTGTCATCCTCATCGTCCTATCACAATAATACAATTATATGCATCAAATAAAGAGATACGACCGACAGTTTGAGAAAGGGTAACACTGGGATGGAGTAGTAGAACAGACGAGTATTAACTCGACATTATATTTACAGTGCGATTGTCACAGTGTCAGCTCAAAAACAGACCATTCTGTGGACGCTAACGTCTACCAAGAATTCCCATTTGCTGGCGTTTGACAGCCGACAATGGTTTTAGGCTTTCCCCCAAATCACAAAGCCTCTACTGAAAATGTCATACACCCTGCGAAGGCTGCCCTTGGGGCGAGACGTGATCTGCACAGACGTGCGCTACCTGGTCGGCTCGCGTGTTTGTGACGTCGCCTTTTCCACACAGTATTCCGCAGTATTTCCCTTGCAGTGACTACAGAAAGATTAGAGAATACTCGCAGTACTGCCGCTTTGAGTAATAGCAAATTTCTTTCATTAGTGCCGTTGCAGTCGTTGGCCATCATTGAATGCATATTCTGGAAACCGAACCTGTAGTGACAAATAGCTTCTATGAACACTAGAAAGGCGAACATTCAAGCGTCTGTGAACAACGCAATCCGACGAATTCGGCTGCTCCAGGTAATGAATCGCCTGCTATATCACACAGGGCTAAAAGGTAATTAGGGTTGTGCAAAGGGCCAAGGGAGTTACGGTCGGGTTTATTTCACAATTGTAATTTATTATCATTTAGTTCACAAATACACTTTAAAAAGAATTAAATTTGCTTCGCGACTGAAGGCCTCCAAACAGATGCTTTAGAATAAGTTCAATTTTGAAAAGACATGACGCACAGTTAAATTTACGAATAAGATAAATCGTATACATATATGAGATCACCATGCGGAGCGGCTGAAGGCCGTCGGATTTAATCTTCAGAATTCGAAATATACTATGATGATTACTGAAGGCAGAAGGCCACAATGTTTTAAGATGCTGAAAGGGCTGATGGCCCGCAAGGCACACAGAAAGAGATAAACAAACGCAATAAGATGGCTGAAGGCTGCAAAGTTAAATTCTGAAAATTAGGGAAGTATATATATTGCAACAATCGGTAAAACAATACATTAAGTTTACAAATTTCCTTTTGCAACACGAACGGCGGAAGGCCCACAATAACTTGTAAAATCTTTCAAAGGAAATTACAATAAACTTTCAAGAGTAGAAGGCACTAATGTTTGGACTTGAAGGAAACTCTGACAACATGTTTGCAGGGCTGAAGGCCCTCAGTTAACCTTGCCCAATTGAAAATATAAAATACAGTAAAGCCCCAAAAAACCTTTTAAAATAAATTACAACAACATTAACACTGCCAAAGAATAATTAAGGGAACAGCACTCGGGAGCCTCCAGGGGGTCGGCCTGCCCTCCTTCACTTAGGCGAGACAGGCGATGAGCCCAACTACACTCGATTCGTCCGAACCCAACCGAGGAGCAGTCACGAACCGACCGACACAACGACTTGTTTGCCACCAGTCGGACATGAGAACTCAAACACCAAAAGTTAAGAACGTGATAATCCACAATGGAGTATGTATTAGCTGTCAAAACTACACACCATGTTGGACAGCGACAACAGGCGAGGAAAGGACGCTGCCTGAACTTACGTTAGTGGCCAGGGCAGGTAACCAGAACACTAACAGCCACAAGGCAGAAAATTCCGCTGGTGCACTTGAATTGTAGTCGACCAGTATAGTTAATTGCCCGGCATGGCAGCTAAATTTCAGCAATAGAAACACTCGGTGTTGCTCACAGGAAAACCTCCCCAACAGCGAACCACCGAAACGAACCCCACAACGTGAATGGACGT
This sequence comes from Schistocerca nitens, assembly GCF_023898315.1. Classification (NCBI taxonomy): domain Eukaryota; kingdom Metazoa; phylum Arthropoda; class Insecta; order Orthoptera; family Acrididae; genus Schistocerca; species Schistocerca nitens. The sequence continues at coordinate 3,851,572 of NW_026045897.1, forward strand.
GGCTTGGGTAGTTGAAACCACTACTAAACTTTGACATCCTGGGTCGGTGAGCCACGAAGTTCGTAGCGGTCGGACAGCTCCGCACACGCTCTGACACTGCGCAGGGACTGCCAGCGGACCGAGCCGACTGTACCGCTCAGAGATATCTTCCCCGGTCCACAGCAACCGACCAACTAGCCGCAGAATTCCGACAACGTCTAAAACAGGCGTCAGTGGAAATAACGCCACTACGCACACAACTTGACACACACTTGCACGAAGAGCTGAACGACACCCAACAGTAAGTGAGCACACACGAAGACAAATTGGGAGTCGATGCACACGCGCACACACACACACAGCCGACTCACGATCGAAGAGCCAAACCGCGTCATCCGGTAGGGCGACCGACCGACGATCCACCGAGACCGAGGCCCGGCTCAAGTGATGCGTGGCGGCAATGGTCGGGCGAGCCATGTCGACGCAGACCTCACTGCTGGTCCAACCCCACTGCACCAGTGCCGCATTGCAACTCCCCAACTGGCAGGTCCGGACTGCGCTCCAGACGCGTTCCAACTGACTGGCAGACCCGAACTCGCAACTCGAACTCGCTTACGACAGACAACGACCGGGAAGTAATAGCGGTCGAGCAATGATACTACAAGAGGGGATGTATCGATACGCGCTGCTAACGCCGCTCACGGCCAGGCAAAGCAGCAACTCAGTGAGAGTAGTAATTTAAATTAACGTAGTGAGGTGGAAGTACGTTAAAACAGGGTGTAAAATACATGGTGGCGGGAACACTAGCCACGAACGGCTCAGGTATGTTTCCTCTCTCTCTCTCTCTCTCTCTAGAGTAGAATCAGCTGCCAACAACTCCCAAACATGCAGCTACTCTGCTACGTGCAGCGAACAAAAAGATTCCATTGATGATACTTCCCACGTGGCAGGCTTCTGCGTGGGCTGTTGATAAAATATCTCTATTGCGATATTTTTTCCAAAAATACAATTGCACTAGGGGGTGGCGGTGTGAATGGAATAGCAATATTTCCGCTGTGAAGAAATAGCACATCAGTTGCGTTCAAAGAAAAAAAAAACAATTTATCGAAATTGGCGTACTATTTCTTCACATCGGCATCATACAAAAACAAGTTGCTGAACATGATGAAGAAAAATGTAAACGACAAGATTGCTAACAGACGCTGCAACTTTTAGCTTCACCATGCAAGTTTGACAGTACAACTATTAGTTCGCTGGTGTTTGCGGAAATGAAGAAACAGGGAAGCCGACATGAAGTGTTCCGTGCAAATAGGGAATGTGACGAAACCGAACGACGCACCCATCGGAAACCTTTTATTGTGCCACTTACATGCAGTTACCGTTGTTAGCAAAGTGGTTATCGCCAAGCGCGAACGCGCATCGTTTTCCTTTCAATTTTTGCTCCAAGGAGGATATTCAGGCAGCTGGCTTGTTGATGTACAAAGTATCTAATAATAAATCAATACCTAAATATGCACATCTAAAATTCGCAGTAAATTTACAATGTGCAGGCGATATTTTTAGAGGCCAGAACTTCGATGCACCTTTGGTCGATATTTCGAAACACTAGGGCCTATAATGATAGTTTTTAAGTATCGATGTATCGGATTCCCGATATTTTTAAAAATATCAACAGTCCTAGTTTCTGCACAGATTTTATGCTATCACCGTAACCCTATTTCGTGTCAACCAAAAAAATGGTTCAAATGGCTCTGAGCACTATGGGACTTAACTTCTGAGGTCATCAGTCCCCTAGAACATAGAACTACTTAAACCTAACTAACCTAAGGACACCACGCACATCCATGCCCGAGACAGGATTCGAACCTGCGACCGCAGCGGTCGCGCGGTTCCAGACTGAAGCGCCTAGAACCGCTCGGCTCGTGTCAACAGTTGTATATTTTTTTATGAATTGCTGCAGTTTCTCGGTATACATTCCTGAGTAATGGAGATCAGTCAGATTGGGAGCTGCGTCCACTGCGGTGATGACCTCACCTGCATTTCTCAGCAAATAATAGCCTAAATACACTCTGATTTTTTTTTTCTTTAATCAAATGAAACGAAGATGTTCTCCTTTGGAATATTCGTATCCAATACCTGAGAAATAATGTTCCTTCTTAGTCTCCTTTCCCTTCTTTGCGTTTTCCAGTCTCTGAGGGCGTCAGCCACTTATTTTCAGATTTCGTTAGTGGTAGCTTGTAGCCAGATTCCCTTCCTATCACCACCCCTTCCTCCTCTGGAGCGGAATTTGTCCACCCCATCTGCTTGCGTGCAGTATTATCGCATGTCCAAGTGTGAGAACGTTTTGTAAGTGCCTGCGAATAATGTATCTGAGGCGAAATGCGAATATCAGCCCATCACCCACGTAGTGCGATGTGGGAAACCGCCTAAAACCACATCCCGGTTGCTGGATCCGATCCCGTGTCCCCAAAGCGGGCGTTTTATGATCTGGCCTCTACGGGTGAATTTTCCTTGCCAATGATACCTGAAAATCTTTCCATCCACGAAACTACAGAAGAAACACATGATCGGTTGTTCTGAAAACTTATATGTTTCTTTGCCACAAATATAGTCTGAAAACAGCGACGAAATGTGAGCGTTAGGATCCCACCTGAGACACTGATGGAGGACATTCAGTTATCGATCAAACATCACTGCCAAATGTCATTTCCAGCTGATGCTAATCCGGGTCCAAAGTTTTCGGGGATTTCCGCTGTTCTTGCGGTGCTGAAAGCCTTTCTTTCAACGTTTTGTGATGAGTTGTACTCGGCGCACGGGTATATTTGCTTACCTCTCATACAGAGAGCCTAACTGCCGATGACGTCAATCACCTTCCACTTTCCAGGTATTTTCAGTGACGTAAAAGTCCATAGGGCAAAGCAAGGTGTCGGCTGAAGTCATTCTTACAGAACAATCAAGCAACTCACAGCTTATTCCTCAGATGACGCTAAAAGAATGACACTCAGTGTTCACAAAGCCAGTCTTTAAATATTTATGGCTGCTGGGTGAAGGTGAGTGCTGCTGCGACGCCCACTGCAACACACACTTAACATTTCACTGGATAGAAATACAGCCCGTCACACACATTTTTCGAATCGACTGCAAAATCCACTATATTCAGTGTACGAAATACCTCTCGAAGTAAAAGCTTTGTGAAATTTTATTCCGTATCAAGAAAGTAATGTTTCCTTCATAATCGAGTTTATTTTCATGTAATGACTATTGCACTGAACGCAAGATTTAGTAACTAAAATCATTTTTACATTCGGCTAATAGTATCATCATCATTATCATTGAAATTTCCTAGCAGATTAAAACTATGTGCCGGGCTGGGACTCGAAGCTGGAACCATCGAATTTCGTGGACAAGCACTCTACCGACTGATCCCTTATAGATTAACGAAGGTGGGTGGTGAGCAGTTCTTGGATAGCGCACTCGGCTGAGCATTTTCCCGGGATGTCAGATGTGCTATTTCCGAGTGCAGCAAATAGCTTTAATCACCCAAACAGATGGTACCAAACTGCAGATTGAAAAATCCATTCTGTATCATCTATTGCTGTCTAAGAACTGCATCTCCACCTGTCTACGCGTTAATGGACTTTACCTGTAGAATTGCCTTTTCTCCGTTCAAATGGTTCAAATGGCTCTGAGCACTATGTGACTCAACTGCTGAGGTCATTAGTCCCCTAGAACTTAGAACTAGTTAAACCTAACTAACCTAAGGACATCACAAACAACCATGCCCGAGGCAGGATTCGAACCTGCGACCGTAGCGGTCTTGCGGTTCCAGACTGCAGCGCCTTTAACCGCACGGCCACTTCGGCCGGCCTTTTCTCCGTCTCAATTCTCTTGAAATCTAGCAAAGAACTTCTAAGGTCCATCTGCTATCCATCCTTTTGGCTAATTTTCCCACCCACCTCCATTGTATGATGTTACAACACTGAAGTATACATGCATTAGCGCCACAGTTTCTGCATACAATGACATACAATGACTTACCACAACAAATTCACACATAAAATAAGTAACGTATTAAAAAAAAAGCATAAACATTGCTTATAAAACAAACAATTCAGTACAAAAGCACATTCCAAAACTGAAATCAAAACCAGACAGATACCAACAATCTGGTATCTGTCAGCTCAGTTGCAGAAACCGTGAAAAGTATACATTGGAATGAGTGGTAGGGCGTTCGACACAAGACATAAAGAACATGTAACAGCATTTAAGCAGGGTACAACCCATTGAGCATTTGCAGATGATCCAAAACAAGAGCACCATAGACGAAGCAAAAATGTTCAAATGTGTGTGAAATCTTATGGGACTTAACTGCTAAGGTCATCAGTCCCTAAGCTTACACACTACATAACCTAAATTTTCCTAAGGAGAAACACACACATCCATGCCCGAGGGATGACTCGAACCTCCGCCGGGACCAGCCGCACAGTCCATGACTGCAGCGCTTCAGACCGCTCGGCTAATCCCGCGCGGTATAGACGAAGAAATACTGAAAAAGAGATGAATATTGTAATAATCAGTAAAGACAGACAGCTCCTCCCTTTCCAAAACAATTTCCACAACACAAAGTGTGGTGTCACCGCCAGACACCACACTTGCTAGGTGGTAGCCTTTTCGGCCGCGCTCCGTTACTATACGTCGCACCCGCGTGTCGCCACTATCAATGATTGGAGACCGAGCGCCGCCACACGGCAGGTCTAGTCTAGAGAGACTCCCTAGCACTCGCCCCAGTTGTACAGCCGACTTTGGTAGCGATGGTTCACTGTCTACATACGCTCTCATTCGCAGAGACGACAGTTTAGCATAGCATTCCGCTACGTCATTTGCTACGACCTAGCAAGGCGCCATATTCAGTTACTATAATTACTATCTTCAAGAATGTATTCTGAACAGATAATATTGTGAATCGTGTACCGTCAAGAGCGACGTTCATCATTAATGGATTAAAGTATCAAACTAATTACGTCCGCTTTCTGAATTCTCATTCCTTGTCATGTTCCAGACCTCACGTCAGTATAGTTCTTCCCTCCTCACGCCAGCCTGCGTGAGCTAAAACGCGTGCATTTCGGCCTCGACTCGTAACACGGTATTGGCTCTTCTGCTAACACAAAACAAAGCATTAACAAAACAAAACAAAAAAGAAACAGTTGCTCAATGACCAAATAAATATTGGAAACCAGGATCTATACAAAATAAGAGACGAAATTACATGAAAAAGAAAAGACTCTTTTCCATCCTTCACCACCACCAACTCTCACACCCAACACTCCTTCCCCTCCCAATTTCATTTCGCTTCTTCCATCTTCTCCTCCAACTCACACTCCATCACTAATGTCCACTCATCATGGTTTCTCCCTCCCCACCCTCCCGCAAATAAAAAAAACGAAAAATACTCCATTACTATTCCTTCCCTACTCTTACACATTAAATAAATGCATAACAACATAATTACAAAAATGGCTCTGAGCACTATGGGACTCAACTGCTGTGGTCATAAGTCCAATGGTTCCAATGGCTCTGAGCACTATGGGACTTAACATCTATGGTCATCAGTCCCCTAGAACTTAGAACTACTTAAACCTAACTAACCTAAGGACAGCACACAACACCCAGCCATCACGAGGCAGAGAAAATCCCTGACCCCGCCGGGAATCGAACCCGGGAACCCGGGCGTGGGAAGCGAGAACGCTACCGCACGACCACGAGATGCGGGCTCAACATAATTAAATTAAATTACAAACATAAAATAATCCAAAAGAGAGTAAAAAACTGTAGGTCAAACTAGTGCCAAGTTAGGTTGGCAACACTACAAAACACAAACCATAACACATACTTAGAAGTATAAAAAGAAACAGTAAAGAGTGGTGTGTGAAAATGTGTGGTGCGCAAAACATAAGAAATGCATAGTGCTGCAGAACAACTAAAAATTAGACCACAACTACCGTGTCTAAAGAAAGGAAACAGGAACGGTGTGCTAGCAGACGGCATTTCCCGATGTATGCCAGAAATCAGGAGGAAATCACCGGAAGTAAAAATCAGCATATTGTTAACAAACTGTTTTTCGATCTTTAAAGCAAATCGAAATGTAAATAACATATTTGCAGACCAGTGATTATGCTTTACCTCTATAAACCGAAACGCGTCTGGTAAAAAAGAAAAAAAAACGCATTTTTGTAGTTGCTACGACAGAACAAAAATACCCTCAAGAAGAGTAAGTTCCTGCTTCTCCATGTCCAATACGTGTTCAATTGGCGAAGGTTCCGCTGACCTTGCTGTCCAGGCCAGTTGTTGTACACCACGAAGAGTACGTTGCGTTGCAGCAGCCATAAATGGAAGTGCATTGACCTGCTGCGAAACGTATCAGCTGCCTGTCCAAGAAATGGCCTCAACACGGGGATAACAGCACGTGTAACGTAGCGTGCACTGGATACTTTATCCTGCAGAAACACAACATGTGACTGCGAATTATAACGGGTGACTTGGGACGGGACGTGTGTGTCGTGGGAAAACGTGCTCTGGAATAGGCAGCGCACCAAGTCTATGCCAGATACATGTACGTCCATCTCTCGCATTCAAACAGAGGCTACTCTCATCACTGAAGAGAACGGAGTGCCAGTCCACTTTCCAGTCGAATTCCACGACACCAGAGTAGCCGTACTTGAAGGAGTCGTGTCGTGACGTCATTGTTAGCCTGACCACCACTACACTGCTGCAGAAAGACGGTTCCCAATGGTCCCTGGTGGATTATGTAAATATTTAAAACATGTTCTAGACAACGATGGTAAGGTATTTGCATACGCTCATTAGGAATGATTTGCAGAAGGTAGAAAGAATCTTTAGTAATGATACTAAGAAATGCAATGATATGTTGCGAAAAAAAAAGAAAAAAGTTGGTAACGTACACGCCGTTTATGCAGCAGCTTATGTGAGAACTATCGAGCGCGAGTATCGTGAGGGAAAATCCCCACCGTTCCATTCTCCAATGATAAATGAGAAACAACACAGCTCTTTAACGAAACGAAACGAGTTATCAAAAGAGGTTGTCTGGCGAACAGTCTGTCAACTTTACGGTAATGGCGAGTACACAACATCAGAAAAATTAATGAAAAAGGGAACTGAAAAAATAAATTTTACTAGATGTGCTAGCTCTGTCAGACGCATATTAAACGATATAGGATTTAAAGAAAAGCGTCAGAATGACAATTTGTACTTGAACACGACGACCTACTGTTCTCCAGATTTCAGTTTTTGCGGACAATGAATTCGCTGAGTGCTTCAGGTGACTTGCGACCTACATTCCGTTTGGATGAAACATTTTGTTACTCACAACCATTCAGTAAAGTACAGCCGGCAGAACTCGAGGCAAAGTGACGGCCTTAATGTACCTGCTGGGAAAGGGGCAGGCTGACTGTGTTGTGCATGTGGGGGTCAGCGAACACTGGTTTCCTTGTTGCTGTTATTGTGGTCTTCAGTCCTGAGACTGGTTTGATGCAGCTCTCCATGCTACTCTATCCTGCGCAAGTTTCTTCATCTCCCAGTACCTACTGCAACTTACATCCTTCCGAATCTGCTTGGTGTATTCATCTCTTGGTCTCCCTCTAATATTTTTACCCTCCACGCTGCCCTCCAATACTAAATTGGTGATCCCTTGATGCCTCAGAACATGTCCTACCAACCGATCCCTTCTTCTAGTCAAGTTGTGCCATAAACTTCTCTTCTCCCCAATCCTATTCAACACCTCCTCATTACTTATGTGATATACCCATCTAATCTTCAGCATTCTTCTGTAGCACCACATTTCGAAAGCTTCTATTCTCTTCTTATCTAAACTATGTATCGTCCATGTTTCACTTCCATGCATGGCTACACTCCATACAAATACTTTCAGAAATGGCTTCCTGACACTTAAATCTATACTGGATGTTAACAAATTTTTCTTCTTCAGAAACACTTTCCTTGCCATTGCCAGTCTACATTTTATATCCTCTCTACTCCGACCACCATCAGTCATTTTGCTCCCCAAATAGCAAAACTCCTTTACAGCTTTAAGTGTCTCATTTCCTAATCTAATTCCCTCAGCATCACCCAACTTAATTCGACTACATTCCATTATCCTCGTTTTGCTTTTGTTGATGTTCATCTTATATTCTCCTTTCAAGACACTGTTCATTCCGTTCAACTGCTCTTCCAAGTCCTTTGCTGTCTCTGACAGAATTACAATTTCATCGGCGAACCTCGAAGTTTTTATTTCTTCTCCATGGATTTTAAAACCAACTCCAAACTTTTCTTTTGTTTCCTTTATTGCTTGCTCAATATACAGATTGAATAACATCGGGGAGAGGCTAAAACCCTGTCTCACTCCCTTCCCAACCACTGCTTCTCTTTCATGTCCCTCAACTCTTATAATTGCCATCTGCTTTCTGTACAAATTGTAAATAGCCTTTCGCTCCCTGTATTTTACCCCTGCCAGCTTCAGAATTTGAAAGAGAGTATTCCAGTCAACATTGTCAAAAGCTTTTTCTAAGTCTACAAGTGCTAGAAACGTAGGTTTGCCTTTCCTTAATCTTTCTTCTAAGATACGTCGTAGGGTCAGTATTGCCTCACGTGTTCCAACATTTCTACGGAATCCAAACTGACCTTCCCCGAGGTCGGCTTCTATCACTTTTTCCATTCGTCTGTAAAGAATTCGCGTTAGTATTTTGCAGCTGTGACTTGTTAAACTGATAGTTCGGTAATTTTCACACCTGTCAACACCTGCTTTCTTTGGGATTGGAATTATTATATTCTTCTTGAAGTCTGAGGGTATTTCGCCTGTCTCATACATCTTGCTCACCAGATGGTAGAGTTTTGTCAGGACCGACTCTCCCAAGGCTGTCAGTAGTTCTAATGGAATGTTGTCTACTCCGGGGGCCTTGTTTCGACTCAGGTCTTTCAGTGTTCTGTCAAACTCTTCAGGCAGTATCATATCTCCCATTTCATCTTCATCTACATCCTCTTCCATTTCCATAATATTGTCCTCAAGTACATCGCCCTTGTATAGACCCTCTATATACTCCTTCCACCTTTCTGCTTTCCCTTCTTTGCTTAGAACTGGATTTCCATCAAAGCTCTTGATATTCATGCAAGTGGTTCTCCTTAGAGAAAGTAAATTAGTATACGGATGCAGCAAAACAAACAAGTCACAACATAACAGTGCGGAAATGAACGCAGCTAAGTTTGAGTAATTTCCCATTTTCGTTTGCACATCGATTTGCGTGAGATTTCGGTAATTATAGCACTTGCATGCGATTTTGTGAGCCATTTACATAGATTTACACTTCGTATAAAGATATAATACGTAATGTTCTCGATATTAATTTTACACTCTGCAGAATTGAATGGCAAGGCTTTTAAAATTCAAATTATGTACGCTTAGGAGAAAATTACTTCCAGCCCGAGCCAATATGCCTGGCCGCGGCGCATTCAGCCGCCCGCCACTACGGCTGACCTGAGCTACAGCAGGATTCGCCCGCCAGTTTAGTCGTAGCCCCTCGCCGCACAGCCGTATTTGAGTACATCCATTCCGGGGTACTTTTGTTTAGTTTCGTTTGTTTCTATTACCCTTTCCTTAAGACTCTCACGCCCTCATCAATAATTGATTTGTTCTGTTCAAGAATTTATTTCCTTCTGCCGTCTTCAAAATGGTTCAAATGGCTCTAAGCACTATGGGACTTAACATCTGAGGTCATCAATCCCCTAGAACTTAGAACTACTTAAACCGAACTAACATAAGGACATTACACACACCCATGCCCGAGGCAGGATCCGAACCTGCGACCGTAGCGCTAGACGTGGTGTTATCAAGAGAAGTCGAAAGTGCGTTGAAGCTGGCGGTGGAATTTTTTTCCATCAGTTTTGAACGTCCTCATTTGCCCTTGCTGTATTCTTGCTTGGGTTACATACTGACAGCTGGATCTCTGTACACATTAACACTTGGACGCATGTCATATGTTGTTTTTTTTCTGTTCGTCTATACTACCACCTCCTAAAATGTGTAGTATTTCCCGTGAAACACCCTGTATAAAGGACTGCATAACCTATGGAACATTTTTGTTTTACATCGTTATTCCAGTGTCTTTTACTTAAAAATAAACAGAATTTACGATAAAATTGAAAGTTTCAATGTTTCATTTAGATTTATTCCAAAATTTTTGATTTGTAACTTGAAACAGAGCTATTTTGTTATAAAAATTAAAAAAGTACAGATTTACAATGTAACACTAGAAAACGCCATTTCCTCAAGCAAAGGATAAATCTTTAAAAGAGGAAAACAAGAACACATCAAATATCACTTCAATACGTCGTCGAGCTTGTATAAAACATACTTCCGTTGTTCATAAGGAACAACAGGAAACTCTTCCTCTGATCATGAGGGAGAACGTCCTACTGAGTCCAAAAATATACTGATGTTTTCATGTTTGCGCATGTGAACTGCTCTTGTATCAGAAGTAATTGCTTTGCTTATACGAAAAGTGCAGACGTTACGCTATCACTTGATTTTTGTTGCTTATAAAACGTAGTTTATATTTTGTAAGGATACAGAATACACAATGGACTAACCCCGACCAATGTGCAAAACAAAGAAACAAAAAACACGTAGAAGTCGTCGGCTCCCATTTTCTGTCATGCATTCTTTTATGTTTCTTTCCCTACCAATGCTACCAAGATTACCGGTAATGTTACCATTTACTACCTCACTTATGTACTGTCCCAAAACTACCGAACCTAAATTTTGGTATAGCGCAGCTCTAATAGGGCCTCCGTGTGTGTGGTTTGCCTGGGCCCGAAGGAGTAGGCGAGACACATCGACAGTTCTGAACCTCCACACATTTATGAGCACAGAATTCTTGAGTACTGAATGTCAGACCCTGGACCCTACACGGCCGTTTCGAGTGCTGATCGCAGATGAATATGGTTGTGTAGCACCCAGTCAGTTTTTCTGTGACCCGTTGTGTCTTAAAATTTATAGAGTTCCAGACACCGGTACATCACTTTGGCTGGAGGGCGAGTCGCTAAACAGCCTACAAAACCTTGTTGCGGAGAAAGTGATGTGATCCGCCAAGAGGGAATAGCTGGCTGCACAGTGTGGTGTTGGGGTCTACCTACGTCCATCCCATATACTTTATTTTTTTCATATTGTTTATTTACGTGGAGAAATCATCCTTTGTGTATGAGGAAGCGAGAATAATGTAATCATGCTTAGCTCTGGGCAGAGGTGCGGTTATTTCTCGTAAGCTCTCGGGTTTTGGATGACAAAAACTGTTTGTACCAGCAACCTTTTGGCTAACATATTCCGCTTCAGTTAATTCACGTGACCTTGCTTATGCTTCGCACTTTACCAATAACTACAACAATTTTCTCCGGTTTATTATTTTGGCCATAGCACGCGTCGGAGTTGAAATAAATGTGTCCATCACAGTGACTGATCTCGTTGTGAAATATTCCCGAAACTTCTGTTCTGAAAGTGTAAAGCCCTCCCATAAGTGAAGACATCATTCCCTCCTCTTCTCCATCTGTTTTATTTGCTAGCTTTTTGAAACACAAGTAAAGGAAATTTCTTAAGTTTGATATTAAGAACAGATAACCTCAAATGGCCGTTACCACGGAAAAATGTGTAGCCACAGGGACTGTAATTAATTTCAGATAGGAATCTTACTTGCTCAAGGTTGGGTATAGCCTCTCGGACGTTTTGTCGTTCATTTGCATGCATACGTACATCGTAAATTGCGCACATAACGACCTCTTGCTTTGCTTTACAGAGATAAAGCCAACAGCCGTGCCGAACGTGTATACGTAACTGATCAGGGTTTCACATAAATTTGTGTCATAAGACTTTCCGTATACAGTGTTGTTGTCCCCTTCCGTGTCCTCACTGCATTAGTAGCATACAGTCGTTGGACAGAACCCTAACGCAGCACCATCTGTCCGCAGTTGCACTGCGCACGTGCTGGTGAGCGAAAACGCTGTGTCGGAAGAAAACCGAACGTAACCAAATTTAATACTTCAGTGTCTGGTGTAAATTAGTTATTAATCTGTCACACAAACATTTGATGACCTTTCAGAAGAAAAGATATGCAGTTTAAGTGCAACGAATACTGGCCAACTGAGGAGCAAGTACAGTTCTACAGTCCGCCTGATTTCGGTATAATTACTGGCTACTGCAGTTAAGACCGGAATTTTGATAGTGCTTCAATTTATGTTAACAATAGCTTAGATCCACAATATAATGTACTTCGTATTAATAACATTTGTGAAAGAAATGTTTTCGAAGTTGTTGCTACAATACCGTCCTCTCTAAAACGTATTACAGTAACATTTTATCGTATCCCAGATGGTAGCATTAAATTATTCATCGAGACTCTAGAAAGACTGATCACAATGTTAGCAAAATACACTAAGTATAAAATTTTTAAATTCGGAGAGACATCAACACTGATATCGGAATCACGTCTTCAAAACACCTCAACTTCCTTAATATGTTAATGTCACATGACATGATCCGTGCTAATTGTAACCAAACAATATAGTACTTCTGACTCTATAATCTTCTTAAAACCAATAGTGATATATACAATTCTGATATAAAGTTATTTGATACCCATTTCTTATCTGACCATAAAGGCATCATACTAAATCTTAATCAGGATAATTAATGACACAAATGTTTCTGATTACAGAAGCAAGCTACAAATGATAAAACTGCATGCAGTGCTCTCTAATAAGGTGCTAATATTGATGATGCCTTTAGCCAATTTATTACTATACTGTACACAGATCTTCAGCAGTAAAGCCTTTACGGACATCTATATGTAAATAGTTCACGTCTAAATTACAAAAACTTAGAACTATTTTTTTTTGTGTCATCGGTCTTCTGACTGGTTTGATGCAGCCCGCCATGAATTCCTCTCCTGAGCCAATCTCTTCATCTCAGAGCAGGACTTGCAACCTACGTCCTCAGTTATTTGCTGGATGTATTCCAGTCTCTGTCTTCCTCTACAGTTTTTGTCCTCTACATCTCCCTCTAGTACCATGGAAGTCGTTCCCTGAAGTCTTAACAGATGTCCTATTATCCTGTCCCGTCTCCTTATCAGTGTTTTCTACATATTCCTTTCCTCTCCGAGTGCGCAGAACCTCCTCATTCCTTAACTAGCATGAGAAGGCAAAGAGGTGTCATAAAGCTAAAATGAAATACATAAAAATAAAAAGTAAATATAGGGCAGGGATTAGACACGCCAAAGGCCAGGCAAACGCCCATAATGAGTGCAAAGCTACGTATATGAAAGGCTGCGACGGGTGAAATAGGCAAAAGCAACAACCGCAGAAGTCTCTCAAGTGATGTCAGTATTACATCCGATGTTACAAACGTATTTAGGAAACAGTCACAAAATCTATCAAAAATTTGTAAATGGTCAACATTTGAGGCCCAAGAAATCAGAAAAACACAGCAAAATTAAGCTGTTCAAAAACTGAACATTGTCATGTCTTTTCCAATAATATTATTAAAGAGATAGCAGTGTTCCCTGTGCGTACGCTGACTAATTCGGTGCTTGGAGAGGGCTGCTTTCCTCCCTGCCTTGCACAGTAGTTATGTTGCTCTTACACGGAAAGGCTGACAAGTCGAGCCCTGACAATTTCCGTCCCGCATCCCTTCTACATGTATTATCAAAAATAGTAGAATACTTTAGGCATTTAGGAATTTCTATGTCTTTTGGTTGTTATGGATTTTTGTTAGAATCCCAATATGGAATCAGACCAGGTCTGTGTACAGTTAAGGCAGTTGAAAACATTGTATCATTTATATTAAACTTCTTTGAGTCCAAATTGTCTCCTCTTCGTATAATTGTGAATCTTGGTAAGGTTTTTGACCTGGTAAATCACAGAATCTTATTACAAAAGCTATGGCAGTATGGTATGAGAATAAACTGCTTTCTATCATTGAATGTTACATGGATGATAGAAAACAGATGGTGGACTGCAACAACATAAAATCAGGTGCACTAAATATCACAAGATGTGTTCCACAGGGATCTGTACTGGGATTTTTTTTTTTTGATCATTTATGGAATGATATTCCAAGTATAATAAAATGTTCATACTTTCATAATAGTAGGGAAGGACTTAAATATAGTAAAACCACAAAGTGAAGAACAATTAAGAGCAGCTAATGACTGGTTTGAAATCAGTGAATTCAGAATCAATCCTGACAAAACAATATACTCGTACCTTATCTTCAGTCCATGTAATGTAGACACAGGTAATAAATCAACAAAGCTCCTTGGTATTCTTCTTGATTCAAGATTAACTTGCGAGAACATACGAATTTTATATGCACGGAAGCTAGGAAGAGTCTCTTATTTGTCAGGTAAACTTAGAACTAGTTAGTGATAATATTTTACTTAATTCATCTTATGCTTTCTTTCACTTACATTTAACATTTGGAGTATTGCTGTGGTGTAATCAGTAGGAGCATAGAAAATCATTATTAGGTGAGGAAAGACCACGAAGTGCATCTTAGGAATTTCTGATAGTAGGGCTACTTGCAGAGTGCATTTTTAAAAGCTGAAAATACTACATCATTTATACTGAGTTGCTTTTACATATACAAGAAAATCAACACACATGTGCCCTAAGAAAATCAATTGAGCTATGCGATATGAGCAAAAGAAACCATAGACACACCTGAACAGCTGTCAATCTGTAGGAGTTAACTTTTTAAATCATTGCCTCTACAGGCATATGATGTTGCATTATCTACTTTTAAAAATGGTACAAAGAACTGACTGAAAGATACAGCTTTTTATACACTAGACGAGTTTTGTACATGCTAAAAAGATAAACTTATTTACTGACTCTCTTATGCTAAACACCTGTAATTCCGGCTTGCTAATACGTCAATCAAAATACTGCAGCTGATAGTCTTTGTATAAAATATCCATTTATTTCCTATGCATTTGTTTTCATGTATTGTACGTAATGTATTTCCACACGACGACATGAATAGCACTTAAAATGTTTGAAGATAGAATAAAATGATTTGATTTTGATTTGATTTGAACCACTGCCCACGGCGAGACGGAATGCCAGCTCGTGGCGAAGCGGGGTGGGGAGGAATGGGGGAATAGTTCCGGTATCGAGAGTGGCCGGAAATGACGGGGATCCTGTGGCAGAGGCAGAGGTTGTTGTGGGCCGGTGCCTGGGAACAAGCGCCTCAGAACTGAGACGCTGTGGAAAGCGTGACACCGCGAGTAGGCGGCGAGGTGCTGGACGTTCACGCCTCGTCGCAGAACTTGCAGAGAGGAAGCTCACTCGCTCTGTGAAGGAGTGCGGGCTTAGGTCTGTGGCGGATCTGACGACAGGCCACAGTGGTGACGCAGGCACAAGTGTTTCGGGGCACACTGTTCAGCGGCCACTGTCGACGTGGGGCACCCCAGCAGACGACCCCCCACGTTCATCCATTGACATCGGTCAGTTACGACTGCAGTTGGCAGGGGATCGTCCATACTGAGTCGTGGATCAATGGAAACGCGTGGACTGGACAGACAGAACCCTCTTACACCGCGACTCCATCACGCAGGCAAACCGCTGCTCGAAACGCGCACCGTGCCACCGACACAGGCTTTTGGGGGACATTGACCCCGTCTTCCGAGGGACCTTCGGTAGCAATCAAAGTCAGTATGACAACTGTTGACCAACTGCATCCCTTCACGGTTGATTTCTTCCCCGACGGCGACGGTATCCTCTAGCACGATAGCTGTCCCTCCCACAGTGCCCGGAACCGCGCTACGGCAGTTTGAGGGACAAGGTCGTGATGTTACACGGACGCTTTGGCCACTAAATTTTGCCCGATCTCAAACCGATGAAACACAGCCTGGACGCTATCGGACGCCAGTTCGACGTTTACAAATCACCAGCCCGCAATTTACGGGAGTTGCGTAAGCTCCGCGTAGACAGCCGGTGCCGCATGACCCGTCAAGAACGTGTCTACACCGTGCCAAGTAGCGTAGGTGCCGTATTGCGCTGCGTGCGATACGTATGGGCCTCAGGTATGTTTCTGCATTCTTTAGTCAGCAGTGGTTACTAAAACTTTGGAAGTATGCTCTCTGCCAATGATCGACGTCTATCTCGAAGCGTCAGCGATTACAGATTTTGTAGCATTCCTTTGCCGGTCTTTCTCGTGTCAAGGAAAGCTGTGAACACTCACGAAACCCTCATTTATATTCTTTCTCTATCTTCCGTTACTCCTAAATGGTTTGGGTCTCATTTAGTAGAGCTATATTGTCGAATGGGCCACTCGAGTGTGTTATAGTCAGTCTCCTTAGCAGGCTGATAGCATTTTCCCATTTTGTCAAAGGACTAGAGTTTCGCATCTTCTTGAAGTGCGGCTAAGCCTATGTGGTAATTCCACTACATATCTCTACAAATTACTGCAGTCAGGTACTTGTACGAGTAGAATAATATCAATTCTGACTCACTGATGCTACAGTGGCTACATACACATGACTGCCCTGCAAGTCACACTTACGTTCCTGGCACGGGGTTTATCGAACAACCTTCGGACTATTTCTCTGCCGTTCCACTACACAGGGTACAGCGTTTAAATCCGGACAAATATCAATTTGAACTTCCCGCCATATCGCAGTTACGCCGGAGGTCGCGTTAGGCGTTCTCGAAAGCCATTGGCATCTAATAAACAGTCAGAACCTCAGAATGATCTAGATGTTCCGCGCAAGTATGGAGTACAACCGAAGAGCTGCCATTGTGGCCCATTGAAGTAGTTCGGTTCTTCAGGTACCAGCGATCAACTGTTTACGATATTGTGGCCAAGTATAATGCTTCGGAGAAGTCTACGGAAGGTTCCGCTAACCCGGCAAGGAAACCTCATTCGAGGAAACGCGTGACACGAATTGCGAGTCATCTAAAAAGCTCAGGCGCTGATTTCGGAGGACCCGGGGCGATCGCTGATTAAATGGGCGTCGGTAGTGAATTTCAGCGAGCGAACAATGCCTCGGGTGGCATACGAGTCATTTAGTCCAAAACTGGCTCTCGGATGACGACATATTTTGGTCAAAGGAGTTGTGGCCCCAAAATGCCCAGATTTGAGCCCCCTCGACTTCCATGTTTGGCTCGTAGTCGAAAGAGTTACCAATAAGGCGAGGCACCCTAATGTCACATCTCCACGCACCGCCATCAAAGTAGCATTCGCAATTATGGAAAGCGCTGTTTTAAAACGTGCGTGCGATCCCTTCAGAACAAGATTGGAGGCGATCATTGCGGCTGAAGAGTAATGTGACTCTCCAAAATTCGTATTCATTTGTCTTTTGTTTTAATAAATTTGTTTAAAAAAAAGTTTCGTTTGTTCTGATTTAAGCGCCGCACACTGTAGAACATCGCACGGGAAAAATGAACACTAAAATTGTTCCGTGTGATATCTCTTCTATTATCACGACGATCATTTCTCCCTATAGAAGTTGGTGTAAATAAAATATGTTCGCATTCAGAGGAGAAAGTTGGGATTCAAATTTAGTGAGGAGATCTCGCCCCAAAGAAGTCTTTGTTTTAATAACTGCCATCCCAACTCGCTTATCATATCCGTAACACTCTCTTCCCTGTATCACGACGATACAAAACTATTTGCCATTCTTCGGATTTTTTCGATGTCCTCTGTCAGTCCCGTCTGGTGAGGACCCCGTAGCCTACAGCAGTACTCTAGGAGAGGACAGGCAAGTGTAGTACAGGGAGTCTCTTTAGTGGACCAGTTGCTTCTTGTAAATGTTCTGCCAGTTACACGCAATCTTTCGTTTGTCTTTGCCGCAACATTATCTACGTGATCGTTCCAATTTACATTGATCATAGTTGCTGTTCGTAAGTATTTAGTTGAGTTGACAGCCTTTAGATTTGTATGATTTATCGTGTAACCGAAATATAATGGATTTCTTTTCGTATACATGTGGGTGACCTCACACTTTTCCTTATTTAAAGTCAGTTGCCCTTTTCGCACCCTACAGATTACAATTGGTTTCGAAATTCTGATGACTTTACTAGATGGTAAACCACAGAATCATCTAGAGACAATCTAAGAGGACAGCTCAAATTATCTCCTAAAGCGTTTATACAGGGTGAAGCGAAATTCGCACACTCGGGCTTCGCAGCGCGACGCTCACATGCCAGCGATAAAAACATGTCTTACAAAATTTCGGCCGGCGGATACATCCGGCAGAAAAAGGACGTTAAAGAGTGGCAATCTGGCAACACTGTAACCACATGTTTGGTAACTGCCTCTGTCAGCACATTTTAGTTACGCTATATAATTGGTGCAATGGATAGAGTTTTGTGGTCGCATGCAGGATGTCGAGGGATCGATCCTGGATTGGGGCACTTTTTTTACTTGCTAATTTCATTCTGACATTTCATACTGTAATAATACGAGGGTTATTCGGAAAGTAAGGAACGATCGGTTGCGAAATGGAAACCACACTGAAAATCCGATAAAGTTTTGCACTGGTGTGTTGGACAGCGTCTTTAGTATGCCCGTCGATCGCGTTACGTCGTTCTGTTTAGTCCTGAGCACACAGGGAGCACATAAAGTTACCTAGAACAATAGTGTCTCCCGCCAAATACGAGGGCCTGGTGAAAAATTTCGCCTGAAGCTATGCAGCCAACGTTACATAACTGGCGTGCGGTTTCTTCTTCAAGGCAATTCTCAGCGTCATTCTGCAGGGGCAATGAAGATGTTCCTGCATCGTTTTCAATTGGAAATGTTTGGTTACCCACAATACAGCCCGTAATTGTTTACCTCTCAGTTTCATCTCTGCTCACACGAACCGCTGGCTATAAAGACAACGTTTTGGCACAGACAACGAGCTGTAAGCCAGCGCAGAGAATTGGCGGAAAGCTCTGGCGGCTGCCTTCTATAACGAGGGTATTGGAAAGTTCGTACAACTCTACGACAAACGTCTAAGACGAATTGGCGACTATGGAGAAAAGTAGCTGGAAGTTGTAGCTAACCGTTGCAAATAAAACAGTTTTGATTTTCACTGTGGTTTCCATTTCGCGACCTATCGTTCCTTACTTTCCGAATAGCCCTCGTATATATCGTTTTTTAGGCCACGTGTATCCTAAATTTACAACATTTTGTAACGCTGAACATAACAAATACGTGGTTAGACAAATAAGTAATAGAGAGTTGAAACAAATGACCTGTCATAGGACAGAATAACCACAAAAACAATGTCAATTTCGAGATGCTAAAGATGATATCGCAGTACAACAACACATCTACTTGTGATTTATACTACTTGTAACATGAGGGCTCAGATGCCGCACATTATTAACCACTGACAATAATAATGTCTATATTAATGACGACATGACCTTCACGACATCATACGTTGTCCTCAGAGCAACAGGTGCTCGGAGCGACCTCCCCACACATCAAAACATTGCGCAACCCGCCGGATCATACGGATCTGGACCCTTCGCAGCAAACCTGCGTTCACAGTAACAAGAGCAGCATGAACCCGCGCTACCAATTCTTCCACATTCGTCGGCAGAGTAGAGTACACGTGCTGCTTCAGGTGCCCCACAAAAAGAAATCAGGGTATTTAGGTCAGGTGAACGCGGTGGCCATACGACTGGACCTCCACGTCCGAGCCATTTCCCTGGAAATGTTCTGTCCAAATACTGTCGCACATTAATTCCAGAGTGCCGAGGTGTACCATCATGTTTGAACCATATCCTCTGCTGAGCATGTAGTGGAACATCATTCAGTGCATCAGGCAAATAGTTTGAGAGGAATGCATGATACCTTCGAGCAATAAACCGATCAGGCAACATGTAGGGGCCCAAACATCTGTCACCCAATATCCCAGCCCAGACGTTAATAACAAAGCGAAATTGATATCCACGGTTGCGGGTGACGTGCGCGTTGACCTCACACCAATGGTGGGCATTGTGCCGATTGAAGGCAGTGCAGTCATCGTTGGCTTCCTGTTGTTGTTGGAACCATTCACAGAGTTCCATACGCTGACGATAATCTGCAGGATGCAGGTGTTGCGTGAAAGCATAATGATGGGGATGCAGCCCATGCTGGTGCAGCACATTAACGACTGTGCGTTGTGAGACACCCAGCTGCCTTGCTATGCTACATGTGCTTCGCTGAGGTTCTTGTTGTATGACTTCCGGAACAGCTTCCTCAGTAGCTTGAGTACGGCGAGTCCGTGGATGACCTCTCTCAGACGATGGTGGAAGGAGAGAACCTGACTTCCGAAGGGGCAGTTCCAGATTACGAAACACATTTTCACCTCGATGGCGTCGACGAGGATATCTAGCCGCATATTCACGAGTGGCAACACCAGCTCTGTTATCAGATGCACCAAGGACCAGAAGCAAATCCACATATCCATCGTTTCTGTATGCCATACGTCTGCCACACTCGTTTAGAGGTTTACAATGAGAAAATTCGATATGTGTACACACGGGACTGTCACGGGCGAGTGACTCCGCTCGCAACTAGGCCCTGTCTGGTGGACAGCGCATACAGCACAAGCACGCCGTCGGTCCTGCGTGCTGTTCCCCCTAACGTGCATTACCCCTCCGACAGATATTCTTCTGCATGATTCATCCCGACACTACTAATTGTGAAATGTTCGGTTTCGAATTACACTGTTTTCCCAACTGTAACAGACGTGATGTTTCCACAATCACATCGATAGAATAATAATAATAATAATAATGCATTGACAAGGTTGCCTGATGAGAATACCATGGATTTTGGAAACTACCGATTGTTTAAAAGTAAAACAGACAAAAGAATTCTTAAAAACACTCCGCATCTGGGTGTTGCATTCGCAATTTCGCAAGACATTCTTGGCTCCGTAATCGAAGTAAATCCAGTAAACAACAGACTAATGACAATTTCCATGAAATGTGCAAATAAAATGTACTGTTTAATTAACGCACACATGCCTATCAACCAGGAGAATAAAACAAATCCAGAAAAAGTAAATAAGTCATGGGAAGTGTTAGAGAATACAGTCTCCAAAATTCCTCAAAATTATGTAAAGATTTTAATGGGTGATTTTAATGCACAGTTAGGGAAAGAGAGAAAATTTAGAAAAACGGTCGGTGAATTCCCTGCACATAAATGGACCAATCAAAATGGAAAGAGGCTGGTAGAATTTTGCAGAAATTTCAATCTCAAAATTATGTCAAGTCATTTTAAGAAAAAACCTTCAAAACAAAAGACATGGCGATCACCTAACAAGGACATAGGTGAATTCCAAATTGACCATATTGCAATCTCGTATCCATGTCACAAAGAAATTTTAAATGTTCAAGTTCGTAAAGGCGCCAATATTGACTCAGATCATTACTTAACCCGTGTGAAACTAAAGCTAAAACCCCAAAATTTCAACAAAAGGACACCATTAATCCCCAAATTTGACACCAGTAAAATCCAACCATCATTATTAGCAGACGAATTTGACAAAACAAGTGCACAAAATTGTGAACAACTCAAACACAAGATTATCAAAACAGCTCAAGATCAAATTCCTTTACGAAAACACAAGAAACATGCTTGGTGGAATGAAAACTGTGATCATGCAATCAAAGCCAGACAAGAGGCATTTAAAGCATGGAATAGCAACAAGACAGAAGACACATATGATACATTCATGGCAACTAGAAAAGACACTTCAAAACTAATTAGACAAACAAAAAGACAATATGAGAATAGTCAACTCTTAGAAATTGAAGAAGATTTTCAGAAATACAATACCAGAAATTTTTATAAAACTTTTAAAACCAAAATAAAGGGGTACCAACCCCAGAATCTTTGCTTCAAGAAGGAAAATGGACAGTTGGCTCTTAACAACCAAGAAAATTGCAAAGAACTTTCTAAATATTTTAAGAATCTTCTAAATTGCCCCGAGCCCACAGAAAGATTTCCACCCAAAATTCCCCAACAATGCAATCCAGTTTCACTTGCACCAAATGAAGAGGAAATCATTAAAGAAACTCATAGGTTGAAAAACAACAATTCATCTGGTGAAGATGGAATTGTTGCAGAACTTTTAAAGGCAGCTGGTCCAAAAACCGTTAAAGAAATTACTTCAATCATGCAAAACATTTGGCAAACTGAAAAAATTCCTGATGAATGGAAAACCGCCTTGATTCACCCACTTCATAAGAAGGGAGACAAAACTGATGTTAATAATTACAGAGGAATTTCTCTTCTTCCAGTCACATACAAAATCCTCTCTCAATGTCTTCTGAACCGAGCACAACAGCAACTTGAATGGAAAATTGGCGAATATCAAGCAGGTTTCAGGCCAAATAGATCTTGCCCAGAACAGATTTTAGTCCTCAAACTAATTCTCAGACATCAAAAAATTTACAATAAAAAACTAGTTTGTACCTTTGTAGATTTTAGAAAGGCTTATGACTCAGTGGATCGTGAATCTCTTTTCCAAATTGTGAAAGAACAAGGCCTGGATCCTAAAACCACGGCAATTATCAGAGACACGCTAACTGGTACAAAATCAAAAGTAAAGTTCAGAGGAGAAATTTCAGAATCCTTTGAAATAAAAACAGGCGTGAGGCAAGCTGATGGACTCTCTCCATTGCTATTTAACTGCGTTCTAGAAAAAGTAATACAAGAGTGGCGCGAACGAAAATTGGAGTTCAAAATTGACCAACCAGTGAAATTAGGACGAACAAATATTCGAATAGACTGTTTGGCCTTTGCAGACGACTTGGTTATTCTAACGCAGGACATCCAAATTGCTCAGAAACAAATAGAAGTCCTTAAAGAAACAGCAGAAAGAGTAGGTCTCCAAATCTCATTTGAAAAAACACAGTATATGACTAGCAACAAACTGGCACCCAAACTTTTGGAAACTAAGTATGGAAAAATCAAAAGAGTCTCACAATTCAAATATTTAGGTGAAACAATCTCAGAGACTGGTCTAGAAAAAATTGGAAATGAAATTCGTTGTCAAAAGATGGAGACAGCTTTTAGACTTACAAAAGACATCTACAACAAAAAATGTCTCTCGAGGTACTCTAAATTGAGACATTACAACACGGTCATAAAAACAGAGTGCCTTTATGGGGCTGAAACGCTAATTTTAAACAGAAAAAAGGACATTCAAGAAATCCAAAAAAGAGAAAGAAAAGTAATCAGAAAAATTCTAGGTCCAAAATATACTGAAGAAGGAACATACAGGCTAAGAGCAAATAGTGAAATTCAACAATACACCAGCATATATTCAGATATGAAAAAACGCAGATTAAAATTTTATGGGCATATTAAAAGAATGGATGCTACCAGACTAACTAAACAAGTAGTGGAATTCTACGAAAATCGAAGTAAAGCTAAATTTGAGACAATAAAATGAATTGCTGCTATAAAAGAGGACATGAAAGAGGCAGATATAAAACAAGATGAAATTCAAGACAGAAAATTATTTAGGCAAAAAATTCATGACTGGGTAGTTGGTCAAGCTGAAAAACCAAAGAAAACTGGAACCACGTGGTCTGATGAAAGGAAAAGAGCTCATTCCGAGAGAATGAAAACAATTTGGGCAGAGAGAAAGTCTAAAAGAAAATAACTGAATGCCCCGTGATTGTACTTCGCGTGGTCCAGTAGGGCCCAAACGTGAATAATAATAATAATAATGCATTGACATACGTACTAAACAGTATGCAGTTACCAGACTCAATGTTGAAAGGCATAATTAGTGGGACCATGGTGATAACTCATAAAAATAGTAACCGAGTTTGGGCACTGTTAGCAAAGCACATTGCTAGTCCTACTGGGAATGTAAGGCCCTAACGAAATGTAATGAGGCAAGAATAATAATTGGTCTATGGGACTATTGGAGGAGGGTAAAAGGAAAACAAGTTTCGCATCTAGCAGATCAAGTGGTGCGGAAAAATTCACGCCCACGACGTGGAAAGGGCTTCTTTCAAAGCTGACCAGTCTTGCATTTCTACGATTGTAGTATTAAGTGCAAATGTTTTCTAGAGGACCCGCCGCAATCGCTGATGACGATTAAGATGCCAGATACCGTACCACCTGGACTACATTTAGCACATAAAGAAACATATGCCTCAACTCAGGATCGAACCATCGACCTCGTGCATGCTAACCCAAAACTCTATCCACTGCGCGAACTCTACAGATCGAATAATATGTGCTGACAGAGTTGCTTACCATACATGTGGTTACAGTGTTGCCAGATTGCCACTATTAAACATCCTTTTTTTGCTGGATGTACTCGCCGGACGAAGTTTTGTGACATACATTTTTTTATGGCCAGCATGTGAGGAGTCTCGTTGCGAAGCCCCGGTGGCCGAATTTTGCTTCAACTTGTTTAAATTGGGAACAGCAGACGACCTATACCACAAGGAGAAATTTCTCTTGCGCTCTTAATGTTTGCTTTTAATCTCACCCAATACATTTCTGACTTTACTATATGGCTAATGAGTTCTTGCATCGCACTCTTTCGCATTTTTCGTGCACTCGTTTCTCCATAACTTCCCTGCACTTGCTATTTATTTCATCATTTATATTGCTGTATTCCTGTCTTTCATTGAACATTCCTTTACATGCTTCTTTCGTCGATCAACTGAAGTATTTATTATGTTAAACAACGTTTCTTCGCAGTTATTTTCGTCGTACCTATGTCTGTCGAACATTTGTGATAGCGGTGTCCAGATATCACTTCTTTTCAACCGAGCTGCCTGTTGTATTCGTTATCACCGCACCTACAGCCTTAGTGAATGTCAAACGCACCTCCTTATTCCTCAGTACCTAGGTATCCCATTTACTTCCACGTAACGCCGCGCGGAGTGGCCGCGAGGTTTGAGGCGCCATGTCACGGATTGCGCAGCCCCTCCCGACGGAGGTTCGTTCCCCTCCTCGGTCATGGGTGTGTGTGTTGTTCTTAGCATAAGTTAGTTTGGTAATTCAAGCAACCACATCGACTTTTTAGGACGATTCTCTTAAACTGCAGTCGGAAAGAGCTATGACTAAGGCATATTGTGGAGCAGGGATTTTTTCAGTGCAAGTACTGCATGATTTTAACAATGAATTTGAATTCATTTCTCCGCATTGTCAGTTTGTAACTGCTGTGGTTGTGCCTTCTCTTAGCACGCCATTGAAGAGAAATGTAATATCACGTACTTGTTCTGTGAGATAGTGCTAAAATATCAATTTTACACAGCCTCAGCTGATATTATTATCTGCATCTATATCTTCATGTTCATCTATGTAGACACTCAGCAAGAGATGCTACGGTGCGTGGCGGAGAGTATGTGGTATCACTATTAGTCATTACGCTTCCAGTCCCGCTCGCAAATAGAGCGAGGCAAAACCGACTATCTACATGCGTCCGTGCGAGCCCTAATTTCTCGTATATCATCTTCGTGGTCCTTACGCGACATGTGCGTTTGCGGCAGTAGAATCGTCCTGCAGTCAGCTTCAAAAGCCGGTTCTTTACATTTTCTCACTAATATTCCTCTAAGTGAACGTAGCCTTCCTTCCAGGGATTACCATTAGGTTTAACGAAACATATCCGTGTTGTTCGACCCTACCGGTAACAAACCCAGCAGCCCGCCTATGAACTGGTTCGGTGTCTTCCTGTAATCGAACGTGGTGGGAATCCCAGACGCTCGAGCAGTACCCCAGAAGGGGTGAAATTAATGTTCTGAATGCGGTCTCCTTTACAGATGAACCACGCTTTCCTGAAACTTTCCGAATACATCAGTCGATCACTCGCCTTCCATACTACAATCCTAATGTCCTCGTTCCATTTCCAGGGTGTATACAGGAACAAGGAAAAAAATTCCCGGATTATTCCCGGATTTCTCCCGGATATCCCGTTTAAAAAATATGCTTTTTCCCGGGCGAATATACACTTTTCCGTGTTAAGTGACAGTAGGTTTTCAGTAGATTTTCCCTCGGAACTGCAAAACTTATCAATCCTTTGAATGGTTAACGTTTTATACAATCGCGTAGAACTTCCGGGAAAAAAAGAAAAGACGGGGGAGAGAAGTATGGAGAGACTTTAAATTAAAAAAATGAGAGAAGTTTTGGAAGGACCTTTGATTTGCAGCAACATATACTCTGCATATTTTCGTATTACGAAAGTATAATTTCGAATTACACCAAACACAGCACGTTAGTTTCCAGAGCGTTGAAACCGAGGTTGCGATGTCCTTTTGTAATCTAGTCGTATCTCAAGCCACGAGGTCTCGCCAGCCGATGACAGCAGCTATTCAGAGCATAGGACACGTGTTATAGACAGCCAATAGCAAGATCACTAGTTACATAGCGCGAACACACAAGAGGAAAAGTTAACGGTTTACATTAATGTACACAGTACCGTATATCTACAAGAAAAGCTAAGCTTTCACATATTGGTCTCTAAAATTAACACGCTACAACAGAAGTTAAGCTTTCATATGTAATATTGATCTCTTTTGCGTGTGTTATACTTTAAGATACATCACACAACTGTGCCTTAAAATTCTTGTAAGTGGCTGGTTCTCAAACTGTTCAGATTCGAACGCTCTATGATTTAGGTATCCATCCCACTTTCTCACACGTAACTTATTTCATTTTGCGTAAAAAGAAATTTACTTTGAAAGTAACGCTTTTCTAACCACCGTTCGCAGTACTATCCGGAGACTGTTAGAAATAGGTTCAATTTACCAGTTGCCAGAGAGCGCCAGAAAACAGGCATTATTGTGCGTGTGCAACTGCAGTGGTGTAGGAAGCCCGCATGTTCGAGTGTATAAAGCACTAAGAGAGCTTAGATTACACCATAAAAGAAACAGGGCATCAGAGGATACTCCATAGAGCATTGGAATTTCGTGAACCATACTAAAATGCGTAATTCGGCTTGAAGTGCAAATTGGCTTTTTCCAGATTCACAATGAAGTAGGTCCCATCTGATATTAAGCTTTTCAGTGTGTTTTTTGGGATGTAAATTTTCTTGGAGCACCAGTACTCTACGATCTCATTTTTGGTTCTTTATTATGGCATAATGCCATATATGGCAGAAGATGATAACGTGCACTTGAAATTCAGCGAACAGTTGGAACTAGCAAATACTGTAGAATGAAACACTTCATTTCAAATAAAATGATTTCCTCAGCGCAAAGATTAATAAAGCCAAATTTCTTCAGTAAACTTGCAAAAATAACTTCATTGTTCTGCAAGGCGATTAATGCTTGACTGCTCCTAACTTGGAAATAAAATAAAATCAGAAAATTGAAATTAATAATATATTTTTGCCCTCCGTAATTATGTGAATGTATTTTAATTCAGTTGATAGCTCCCGGCCACAGAAATCCGTTTTGTTTTCATTTGACGTGAGAGCTGTACACGAAGATAAGCAGCGAAATCAACGTAAACACGGGTCACGTGGAGACTAACCCCTTCTCCACTACAACTCTGTGAAAGCGCGAATCTGGCAGCTATGGCACGCGAGAAAATTTTTTCTCGTTTGCATCTGGCTGCTTGGTGCTACTACCGATACAGGTAACAGCCAAACTTCAAGTAGTGGGAGACGGGAGAAGGTACTGCTTATACGCGATCAAATGCGCATGCGCAACAGACCGCTGGCAACTGGTCAAATGAACCTAATGTGAACAGTTGTGACGTCATGCTCATAGCAAGCAGTTTATTGTTACGAAGAATTACAGTCTGCGCCCTACGGCCTTTGACATATTTTTGCTATTTGCACACGCTTGTGCGTGCACGGTGTTTTGCTGTTGTAAATTGCACTTTACCTTTGCCACTAAAGATTTATTTTTTTCCTTCTCGTTTATATTTTATTGCTGCAGTATAGTTCTCCAGTAGCAGGAAACAATAACATTCTTTGCTAGAGACTCAATTCTGCAGTCAAAATTACAAAAATTTAACTGAAAGCTAAAGCAATGAAAAATTCCCGGAATTCCGAAAAATTCCCGGGTTTTTCCCTGTTTTCTCCCGGATGAAAAAATTCCCGGGTTTTTCCCGGATTTCCTGGTTGTCCCGGGTCGTATACACCCTGATTTCATATCGCTTTCCAGTGTTAAGCCTTCATATTTAATCAACGTGACTTTGTCAAGCGCCAAACTATTAATGCTGTATTCGAACATTACTCGACGGTTTTTCATACTCATCTGAATTAAGTTACTGAGAGCCAGCTGCCATTCATCGCACCAATTACAAATTTCACCTAAGTTATCGTGCATCTCCCTACAATCACACAACGACGGCACCTCCCCGCGCACCACAGCATGATCAGCAAACAGCCGCTGATAGCTGGTAGCTGACCTGTCCGTCACATCATTTATGTGTACAGGGAATAACAGCGCACTTACCACATTTCCCTGGCACACTGCTGACGATAGCCTTGTCTCTGGCGAATACTCACCGTCGGGGGCGACACAATGGGTTGTGTTACTTACGAAGGCTCCGAACTGCTCACATATCTGGGAACCTATTCCGTATGCTCGGACCTTCGTTAACAGTGTGCAGTGAGCCACCGTATCAAACGATTTTCGGAAATCTATGAATATGGAATCTGCCTGTTGCCCTTCATCCATAGTTCGCAGTATCTCATGTGAGAAAAGGGCAAGCTGAGCTACGCACGAGCGATGATTTCTGAAACCGTGCCGATTTGTGGACAGAAGCTTTTCCCTCTCAAGCAAACGTATTGTATTCTGAGAATCTGTTCAATGATTCTGTAGCAAGCTATGTAAAGGACACTGGTCGCCATATTTGAAGGTCCGTTCTTTTACCCTTCTTATATACAGGAGTCACTGCTGTTTCCATTGGCTTCGGACTTTGCGCTGGGCAAGAGTTTCGCGACAAATGCAAGCTAAGGGGCCAGTGCCGCAGAGTCGTGTTCGTAGAACCGAGCTGGGATTCCACCCAGAGCTGGCGACTTGCCTGTGTGCAGCTCTTTCAGCTGTTTCTCTACGCCAGGGATGCCTATTACAGTGCTCTCCGTGCGGTAGTCCGAACGACACTCAAACGACGCTGCTTGGTTCGGTCCTCCTGTGTTGCAGATGTTGCGTTACGTCTAAAACGGACTTTATTCTAAGTATTCAACCTAATGAGCACCAGCATTATGAGGTAGTTTTCTGTAGTGCTAAAGTGCGCTTACAGACGGAGGAGTTTGTTCTGTCAAGGATTGAGGACTTACAGAAGTGACCTCCTACGTCCTCCTTTTTATAACTCAAGCAAACTAAGCAGAAAGCCAACAAGGCGTGTACTTTGGTTTCTGTACACTGGCCGGCTTTAAGCCTCCGTCACTGAAAAACGAGAGGTGCCTTCTTACCTCGCAGAACCGGTTGATATCTGTATGCATATCGGTAGAAGAGGACATCTTATATCTGCATGTGAATGAGTTTTTAAATGAAAGTCTCCGAGTGTGGGCCAACCCTTTTCTTTCTTTTTGCTGGGATACTGTAAAAATTGCTGCCATGAGTAGATTGTAATCGTGCGTAGTTTTTTCATACATTGCAATCATGCTCCCTATTATAACGGTGAAGAAAACCGATGGCGCGTGATTGAGAATTTTACTGTTTCTCTTTTACAAGACAGCTGCTACGACCTTCACCGGAAGTGCTTAGTTGTTGTATGTATTATCACTTAGAGAATGTGGGCAATGCTCAGTGTCAGAAAATGCCGCAACAGCTGCTATCCGAATGCATCCGTTTTGTAGAGCTCTCTCTCTCTCTCTCTCACACACACACATACACACATAATATAATGTAACATCATTAAATCGATGGCTTTCAGTACGCTTGACACCAGGTCTAGAACGTGACAGGTAGTCAATCTCTTGATACCTGCGCTCCAAATAGACAAGGATCTGCCATCGTTGATTAATAATCGCTCTAAGCCATCGTTACCTGGGGCACTAGCGTTTTACGTGTCTTTCTAGAACTGTGATGTTCCCGGAAAATCTTTTACTGTTCAAGTCCAGCACTACGTCGACGTTGTTAATCAGTAACAAAGATTACATCCGGACGCAAGGACGAGTCATGCTACCTTTTTCTTTTACGTCACAGCTTTCGAGTCTTTTGATGATGTCATTCATTTCTCCAAATTTGTTACTATTCTTTCCATCCCTATATATGTGCCAACCCTCGATACATTATTAGCGCCTTCTTAGTTTGAGCATAGCTTATAAAAAACAGTGAAATGAAAACGAGACAGACGACAAAAAGTAGGTATACTGTTTATCATTTCACAGGTAAGTAGTTACTACACACATGCCAGTGCGAGAGAAGACGGTCAGTGCTTTCGTTGAAGAAATGTTTACTGTTGGGTGGGCGTGCACCACTTCGCCCGAATCAAATCGAATGTCTTTTTTCAGGGCTCCAAAACAAATCGCTTAAAGACAGATCGTAACCGTGTGGAGCATGTATGACTTTGCAGTGAAACTTGTGTAGCGCAGTCGGAACAGCCTGCCAACCCGTGGGTCCGCTACCGGTGAAGGGCTGCACGTCTGGGTAGGATGACGGCCACGGTTCCATGGGCGACTGCAAAGCGTGCAGGCACGAAGGGACTGATCGTCTTGCCTCACACTACGACGAATGTATTAACGGTTATAGCTCTTACTTTTGAAATAATAAGCAGTTTTATTTTGGTTTGGCTGCCCTTTATCTAACGTTGTCTATTGGCGGATGTGCACTAACTTGACTTTTCTTCCCGTGTAGATTCTCCGTAAACTTCGTCGCCCATCTTTTTCAATCGGTAGTTTTTCACTCCAGTTATTACTTTGAGTCCACCTATACACCCTCTCCTGCCTTTACAGTGTCAAAATTGCGCAGAACGCAGAGGATCATGTACTATAATTCAGCGATAACGCAATATTTTTGCTATCGATGGGAGTTAGAATAATAAGTAATAAGTAATATGAACTGTTAATATAGCGTCTTCGTGTCAAAAACCTTGTTAAATCCACTGTGTCATACATATTTTTGAAGCCATTATCTCATCAGTCTCTATATTAAAACTGTACTACACTGAAGAGCCAAAGAAACTGGTACACCTGCCTGGTATCGCAGAAATTCCGCAGCGTGTCGTGGCATGGAGTCGACTAACGCTTGAAGTAGTGCTGGGGGGAACTGACGACATGAATACCATGGGGCTGCCCGTAGATCCGTAAGGGTATGAGGGGGTGGAGATCTCTCCTGAACAGCACGTTGCGAGGCATCCCAGATATGAAATCCAAAGACATTCTTGTCGTATGTGAAGTATGTTAGCGGCAAGAAACAATCAATGCCTTCTCTGCACGATAGCAATGGAGATACTATCGAAGACAGCGCTGCCAAAGCAGAGTTACTAAACACAGCCTACCGAAATGCCATCACAAAAGAAAACGAAGTAAATATTCCAGAATTCGAATCGACAACAGCTGCCAACATGAGTAACAGAGAAGTAAATATCCTCGGAGTAGTGAAGCAACTCAAATCACTTAATAAAAGCAAATCTTCTAGTCCAGACTGTACATCAATTACGTTCCTTTCCGAGTACGCTGATGCATACATATACAACCGTTCGCTCGACGAAAGATCCGTACCCAAACACTGGAAAGTTGCACAGGTCATACCAATATTCAAGAAAGGTAATATGAGTAATCCACTAAATTACAGGTCCATATCGTTAACGTTGATATGTAGTAGGATTTTAGAACATATATTGTGCTCGAACATTATGAATTACCTCGAAGAAAACGGTTTATTGTCACATAGTCAACATGGGTTTTTGAAAACATCGTTCCTGTGAAACACAACTAGCTCTTTATTCACATGAAGTGCTGAGTGCTATTGACAAGGGATTTCAGATCGATTCCGTATTCCTGGATTTCTGGAAGGCTTTTGACACTGTACCACAGAAGCGGCTCGTAGTAAAATTGCGTGCTTACGGAATATCGCCTCAGTTATGTGACTCGATTTGCGATTTCCTGTCAGAGAGGTCACAGTTCGGAGTAATTGACGGAAAGTCATCGAGTAAAACATAAGTGATTTCAGGCGCTCCCCAAGGTAGTGTTATAGGCCCTTTGCTGTTCCTTTTCTATAGAAACGATTTGGGAGACAATCTGAGCAGCCGCCTTCGGTTGTTTGCAGATGACGGTGTCGTTTATCGACTAATAAAGTCATCAGTAGATTAAAACAAATTGCAAAACGATTTAAAAACGATATCTGAATGGTGCGAAAAGCGGCAGTTAACCCTAAATAACGAAAAGTGTGAGGTCATCCACATGAGTGCTAAAAGGAACTCGTTAAACTTCGATTACACGATAAATCAGTCTAATCTAAAAGCCGTAAATTCAACTAAATACAATTACGAAAAACTTAAATTGGAAAGAACACATAGAAAATGTTGTGGGAAAGGCTAACCAAGGCTGCGTTTTATTGGCAGCACACTTTGAAAATGTAACAGACCTACTAAGGAAACTGCCTACATACGCTTGTCCGTCCTCTTTTAGAATACTGCTGCGCGGTGTGGGATCCATACGAGGTAGGACTGACGGAGTACATCGAAAAAGTTCAAGGAAAGGCAGCACGTTTTGTATTGTCGCGAAATATGGGAGAGAGTGTCACCGAACTGATACAGAATTTGGGCTGGACATCATTAAAAGAAAGAAGTTTTTCGTTGCGAAGGAATTTTCTCACGAAATTCCAATCACCAACTTTCTCCTCCAAATGCGAAAATGTTTTGTTGACACCGACCTACATAGGGCGAAAGGATCAACACCATAAAATTGGGGAAATCAGAGCTCGTACGGAAATATATAGGTTGAAAGGTGGCTACACTGAGCCACAGCGCCAGAGATCGCTAGAGAGCATTGTTCCGCCGCCTCCACTGGCTCAGTCATTATTGAGATGTGCTAGAAGGCAGTGCTTGTCGAGGACTCGTAGTAGTCAGTTCGTGTTCAGATGTGCTAGTAGAGAGTGCTTGCTGAGATGTGATGCTGAAAAGTTCTTGTTGAGATGTGGTAATAGCGAGTCGGTGTGGAGATATATTGTAATGATTAGAGTGATTTTGGTCAATATATGGAGGTAACGAAACTTGATTTATTTTTCATTATTTCCATGTTTTAAATAATGCGTCATTACAGGTTCAGTCAACAAAGCATCTGGCTTGTGTTCTTGTATTAGAGCGTAATTCTGGTTTTCTTGAGTAATTATGGTATTTTTATTTTTCTTTAATTAATTCACTATAAATGATATTTAAAATTTCTTGTGTTATTGAAGAAGAACCGTGCCAGATGCGTACGTTGAGTCATACTTCCACACGCAGAACAGTTACACTTGTGCTTTGGTTTCGTAGGTTTTATAGTTGCTGGGGACTTAATTAATTAATTGTGTTAATGAAAATTTCCATTTCATTCTTTGTTATTGTTCTAAGCAGTCAGATTGCGTAATAATACGAGTCAGGGCCAACCGGTACGAGACTTCGTAACCGGACAGACAGCTGCTAAAGCAAGAAATCAAAATCATTTTCATTACATTTAATTAAATGTAATGAAACCTTTCCACACCGCCTCGCTATTACCACATCTGAACAAGAACCTTTCAGTATCACATCTCAGCAAGCACTCCCTACTAGCACATCTGAACACCAACTGACTACCACGAGTCCTCGACAAGCACTGCCTTCTAGCACATCTCAATAATGACTGAGCCAGTGGAGGCGGCGGAACAATGCTCTCTAGCGATCTCTGGCGCTGTGGCTCAGTGTAGCCATGTAATGAAAATGATTTTGATTTCTTGCTTTAGCAGCTGTCTGTCCGGTTACGAAGTCTCGTACCGGTTGGCCCTGACTCGTATTATTACGCAATCTGACTGCTTAGAACAATAACAAAGAATGAAATGGAAATTTTCATTAACACAATTAATTAATTAAGTCCCCAGCAACTATAAAACCTACGAAACCAAAGCACAAGTGTAACTGTTCTGCGTGTGGAAGTATGACTCAACGTACGCATCTGGCACGGTTCTTCTTCAATAACACAAGAAATTTTAAATATCATTTATAGTGAATTAATTAAAGAAAAATAAAAATACCATAATTACTCAAGAAAACCAGAATTACGCTCTAATACAAGAACACAAGCCAGATGCTTTGTTGACTGAACCTGTAATGACGCATTATTTAAAACATGGAAATAATGAAAAATAAATCAAGTTTCGTTACCTCCATATATTGACCAAAATCACTCTAATCATTACAATATATCTCCACACCGACTCGCTATTACCACATCTCAACAAGAACTTTTCAGCATCACATCTCAGCAAGCACTCTCTACTAGCACATCTGAACACGAACTGACTACTACGAGTCCTCGACAAGCACTGCCTTCTAGCACATCTCAATAATGACTGAGCCAGTGGAGGCGGCGGAACAATGCTCTCTAGCGATCTCTGGCGCTGTGGCTCAGTGTAGCCACCTTTCAAGGTGTCCATTCTTTCCGTGCGCTATACGAGATTGGAATAATAGAGAAGTGTGAAGGTGGTTCGATGAACCCTCTGCCAGGGACTTAAATTTGATTTGCCGAGTATCCATGTAGATTTAGATGTAGAATGTACATGTCCGGGGCGTTTGGTGGTCAGCGGAAGGGTTTAAACTCAGAAGAGCGTTCGTGGAGCCACTCTGTCGCCATTCTGGACGTGTGGGGTGTTGCATTGTCCCGCTGGAATTGCTCAAGTCCGTCGGAATGCACAATTGACGTGAATGGATGCAGGTAGGCAGACAGGATGGTTACGTACGTGTCACCTGTCAGAGTCGTATCTAGACGTATCAGGGATCCCATATGCCTCCAACTGCACACGCCCCACACCATTACAGAGCCTGCACCAGCTTGAACAGTCCTCTGCATACATGCAGGGTCCATGGATTTATGAGGTTGTCCCCATACCGTACACATCCATGTGCTCGATACAATTTGAAACTAGACTCGTCCGGCCAGACGACCTGTCATCAACAGTCCAATGTCGGTGTTGACGGGCCCAGGCGAGAGGTAAAGCTTTGTGTAGTGCAGTCATCAAGGGTACATGAGTCGGCCTTCTGCTCCGAAAGCCCATATCGGTGATGTTTCATTGAATGGTTCACACGTTGACATTTGTCGATGGCCCATCATGAAATATGCAGGAATTTGCGCAAGGGTTGTACTTATGTCAGATTTGAAAGATTCTCTTCAGTCGTCGCTGATCCCTTTCTTGCAGGATCTTTCTCCGGACTCGGCGATGTTAGAGATTTGATGTTTTACCGGATTCCTGATATTCACGGTACACTCGTGAATAGGTGGTACGAGAAAATTCCCACATCATCGCTACGTAGGAGATGCTGTGTTCTATCGCTGGAACACCACGTTCATATTTATATCTTGATAACCTGCCACTGTAGCAGCAATAACCATCTCACAACTGCGCCAGACACTTGTCTTATATACGCATGGATGACCGCAGCACCGTATTCTGCCTGTTTACATATCTCCGTATTTGAATACACATGCCTATACCAGTTTCTTTGGCGTTTCCTTTCCGTGGCATGAGTGGTTGTGCGTAATACGACACGCCAGTCCTGTTTGACCAGGATGATGTACTCACATGAGAATGAGCCACGCTCGAAACTACTAGTGTTTAAAATACAGTTTCAAACTACAGCTTGGTAGGACGCTCTCTGTAGAAGGCGGCAGCCAGTCAAGGAATATTTTAGGGAGTTGGTTTAAAAAATTTATTTCGAAGGTCCCAGTCAAATCGTCACAAGGTTTCTCCCCGAGTACCTGCGCTGTACCTGCGTGACACAAGACGGCTTTCATAACCGAGGCAGTTCTGTCCATTTGCAGCTGCTGACGAGAGACGCCTTGAGCCCTCTGCCGAAATTGCTAGTGAATCCACGCCATCGGTTCTAGCCAATACCGTACCTGGGATATAGGTTACGTGTGTGGACTCCGGAGGGTTCTGCACTGCAGAACACAGTTGCCTCGCTCTCTTGTGGTCCAGACCTCGAGCACAACAGACGTCTTTCTTGTGAGGCAGAGACTCTCGCTCTGCGTTCCATGACCGGCCACCAACATAAATTAATATGAGCCGCCTCCGCTTCCGTTGTCCGCGTATTTAGTCGTTCGTCCTCCTGGACTGGCCTGCACCGGGAACTTTCCCCCTAGCCCCCCCCCCCCCTCCCCCTTGTATTCCGTACTTAACTCCTGTTGTGTCATTTAACGGCAGCCCTGGGTGCCCACTCACAAGCCCTGACCGCGCGACCTGGACACTGTCCTCATAAGCTGGATGCAACAATCTTCTTCCTGCCTACGTACGCTTCATACTTATCGAAGCTGTGTTGCCTACCCAGAAAACGTTGGTACATACCTTATTGTTACCAGTGCACGAAGTGAAGTCAATGACAGAGTGAGGTATCAGGCAGTAATTCGACTTTTGCACTAGATGGACAGCAGTGCTTCAACAGTTCATTTAGAGCTGTTGGAAGTGTAGAGCAATACTTAACCATCACATTAACAGTGGTTAGGCAGCGAAGACGCTTTCAGTGCGGTCAAAGTCTGTGTGCTGGAGAATGGAGAGTCAGAGCGTCTCTGTGGGAGTAGCAAGAGGCTTCGGGACCCTGGCGGTCGAAATGCGGCGTATCGCAATCGAGGCGACAGTGGAAAGGCTGAAAGCAGTCCTGGAGCACCCTTGAAGACCTCGCACGACGTAATGAAGAGGACAAAGGTCGCTGCCTGCTGGGTCCCGCGATGCTCACAGCCAATCAGACAGCCTGCCGACACGCGGGAGGAGAGGAAACGCCGCAGCTACATCAGGCCCACCCGGCTGCCTGCCTCAGCTGCCTGGCCACTGCGGGTCTACCGCTGTGACCCCGAGGCGGAGGACCGGACGAGGGAGTGGGGAGAGAGGCATCCAACTCCGCTCACAACGGCGAAGACCTAAGCATCATCACGCAAGGAGATGCTCCTTCTTATTCTCGAATTGTGTGGTGTTAGCGGATTATGCTCGTAATGGAGAAACAAACCGTCTCTACTGGAATCTCCTGACGAGGTTACGCCAGATTTTCAGGACGGAGCGTCGTGAGAAGCTGTCCCAGGAGGACTACCTCCTCCACGACAGCATCCCAACTCAAACTGAGCAGCACAGACCCATACGTGGTTGCTTGTTTCAGCTACAAAATGTCACCCGTCCCCCACACCCACAGTATTCTGTAACATGGCAACCAGTGACTTGATGAAGAAGCCGTTGCGTTACTTCGAGGTGATTGTGGAGGTGTAACGTTTGCAGCATAGCCGAAATGCACATTTCTGGAATTAAGATTTCCACCAAGTCATTCGCAAATGGTTCAAATGGCTCTGAGCACTATGGGACTTCACATCCGAGATCATCTGTCCCCTAGAACTTAGAACTACTTAAACCTAACTAACCTAAAGCATCACACACATCCATGACCGAGGCAGGATTCGAACCTGCGACCGTAGCAGTCGCGCGGTTCCGGACTGAAGCGCCTAGAACCGCTCGGTCACCGCGGACGGCAAGTCATCCTCCACTGGGGGGTAAATGTGTAAATGATCAGTGACATCATGGCCAATTTTAAAGATATAATTTTCTTTTTTCGAGGTGATATTACATCTTTATGACTACCCTCGTACACTTTAAAGATCTTCTTTCTAGCTTAGTAAACAGTATCTCATATCACCACAGTTCTTTTATTGAAACTACTACTTAGACTGTGCCAGTCTACTTCAGATATCCTCCTTGCTTCGTCAGCCAGTGTAATCGAACGTCCTACATTGGAGAGTTACTTCATTTGTTCCAATACTGTCACTATTCCAATTTTGGTGTTAAGCAGTTATTTCTTCTCCATTACACAACTCTTCAGCACCTCCCATCTTTCAGTCTTTTATGCCTAAGCCACATATGTCGCAAACAGATCGTCCGTTCCTTGCAAACAGTTCCTCTGACAAAGAGACCAAACGATTGTCGGACTTTTGTAATTTTTTATTTTTACAGCACGTCAATTTCAGAACAAAAAATATCAAGCATTGTAACCAGTTAGCTGCAACTCTCAACAGTTCTCGAGAAACTCTAGTTTGTAACTTTCGCGACAGACTTTAACACCCTACGTAAGAACGGCTTGCGACGCGCAGCGTGGGCGTGTGACAGAGTGCTCACCTACCAAATGGGTGGCCTGGGTGCCACTCATAGCTGATGCAAATTTTTAAACGAATGTTAATCTCGTATGACCGTTCCCGCGAAGGGTAAAATGCCTAAGGATCGACAAAATCTATAGCACTCGAAACGGCTAACGACTGGAGCAGTCATTCGCGCCTTACTTCTATTTTTTTCCTTTTTCTTCCACTCGGTTTTAATATGTAAAACTCATTAAATATGTGCTAATTAACACGCATACAGGGTATACGATACATGCATGCATGTCTGAAGAAACGTACCATTGTTCGTCTTAACACTTTGCCGTCCGCACGTCTCGTACAAGCATATTCGCTTGGCACCGGCAGCGCTAATTCGGATTACTTGGCTTCTCGCCGGCCGTTCTTCACATTATCGGGAGATTATAAATTGTTAAGTTTTACTAATCTCATCGTTAGTTCTCATGAGTTCTCAATTCTCTTCCCCTACTTTCACGAAATTTCGAAGATATACATACGTAAATAAATACAAAATTTGTTTGTTTTATAATTTGTTTATTTGCATTGTCTTCGGTACTTAGTATTTCTCTTTCATATGATATGCAGCAAAACAGTCTCCAAGATGTAACGCAACTCCTAAGACTTGCACAGTAATTTGTTGTTCTTTTTTTGTTTTATTTTGGAACATACATGGCAATTTCATCGTTTCGGAAATACGTAGGCCTATAAGTTGGTGTTGTTTTATGTGACCGGAAAGTCTGTCAACCGAATCATGATGAGACGTACGTGATGTAGTGGCAACCTCCAAGATTTGCTCCACGTATTCATCGAAAATAATCGTATCGTCTTCCATGACGAAAGCGCACAAGTACTTATAAAAACAAAAAACTTGTTGACGTGTGTAACATCAACAGAACGGAAAAGATACTAGAGTGCTGTCGTCGGCCACTGCGCGATACTATGCTCGCGGCGCCACTGTGGTGTCGCCGGACGGCAGAGTGTTAGCAACATTGGCACTGCAACAACTTATTTATCCGCCGATACCAGCCAGCAGCTGCGACTTTAAATTAAAATGTCCTCCTCTTTAGTGGCGTTACGTAAAGTGTGATGTAAGAACGACAACATATGGAAGATTGTTTCTGCCCGTAAGTCGCGTACAGATAGCCAGAGCTCGTGTAAAGCGGGAAATCCGTTTTGGAGTCCCTGCCCGGTACAAATCTTCACTGTCCTCATTCCATTATCCATATGATGGTTGCTAATATTCACAATTGCGAATACATTGCATAGATTCCATACACATACAGTACGGTCAGGAGCTGTCTCAAAAACTTATTAGGATGGTGCAAGGTGGGAAAAAATCTGTACGTTGTTCCTTAGCCGTGTTAATTATCCCTGAAGTTAGCCAATCAGCCCGTTACGCGCTCAAATTCAAGTTGCCCGCCAGTTACAATTAGTGTCAGTCGTCCTCATAGTATAAATGATAGAGCACGAGACTACTCAACCCTTGGCTCGGGTT
Source organism: Schistocerca nitens (assembly GCF_023898315.1). Lineage (NCBI taxonomy): Eukaryota > Metazoa > Arthropoda > Insecta > Orthoptera > Acrididae > Schistocerca > Schistocerca nitens. Next base: position 3,891,334 of record NW_026045897.1, read on the forward strand.
CGATCCCTACTACTGTCTCTTGTCCAATTTTATTTTTGAACCGCTCTTTTGCCCAGTATTTGGTAACTAAATGAAGAATATTTTTGGCGACACCATTTCTGGCGGACAGTTTGAATTTGCATATGCGAGGACCTGATTGATTAAAATTCGATTGTAATTAACTCGGAAATGTCGCAAGGTACCGTTATTTTTTTTTTTTTTTACAGTTATTTCTCAGCACAATCCACCCTGCAAAACCTTTTAAGCTTCTCAGCCTGTTTCTGAGCAGACTATACAGAAGTTATGGAGCCCCAAATGTTTGCGTGGTAGAGTAATTAGGGTGTGCGCGTACTTGGAGACAGTGTTTGCGCAGCAATCGCCGACATAGTGTAACTGAGGCGGGATAAGGGGAACCAGCCCGCATTCGCCGAGGCACATGGAAACCCGCCCCAGAAACCACCCACAGGCTGGCCGGCACACCGGACCTCGACACTAATCCGCCGGGCGGATTCGTGCCGGGGACCGACACGACTGCCCGCTACGGAAGCAGCGCGTTATACCGGACGGCTAGCTGGGCGGGCTCTGTTGTGGTATAACCGTGCTGCCTCTCAAACGTTTCCATCTGCTTGGCCGAACACAAACGACATCTTGGTTTGTTCCCACCATTCTGGCCCTTACAGTACGCTGCATCAATCACACATCCTAGAGCACACAAGGAACACACAGCATATGGTCAGGGAAATTTTCGTTTGTCAGTGTAGTTAGCCATGGCAATGATGAATTTCCGGACGATATGTTCTTAGGACCTGTTTCCGTCCATTTCCAATCAGGAATTCGTCACTGTGGTTTGTCAGTTTTGCTAATGTTCACAATGTTAATGTGAAAGCAATTTGGCAATGCCATGTTTTAGAGTTGGGTGTGAGTGGTGGGGCAAAGTGAGGTAATTGAATTTTGTTGGTGCGGGTTGCGTAGATTCAGGGGCAAAATAAATCAATCTTTATGAATCCCTCCCATAACTGATAGTTCTGTTAATTGATTTATGAACCCCTGGAGATAACCTGTCCTACTGAGAAAGCGCACCACCCCTCCCCCTCCACCTGCCCAACCCTCTGGAAAATCCCCTCACTAATACATGCACACTTGACATCAAATTAATTGACGAATTAATTAAAGTGATATATCAAGTAACCCATCCCCCTCTGGTAGACCCCCAGCACTCCCCTCCCAACCCCCCACTCCCCTTCCCCTCCCCAACTGGAATAAGTCTGTGCTGGAGAGGAAGGATCTCATAACAGGAAATTCAAACCAATGTCACTTACATTAACAAGGTATATACTGTTTATTTACAAAATTCAATTCGCTCACGTTGTATCCCTTTTTTATTTAGTGGGAAAAAATTAGTATTTCTGCTGTACTGGAAGATGCATGTCTTGTAAAATACATCAAAAGAGGTAATTAAATCACTTTTTTCCTCATCACAAAATCGATGTCAACATAAATCACCGCACGTAATTATACTGTTAAAAATATTTCGATCATGTCTTGACACCAACCGCAGGGCAGAAGTGTTTGCCAGGACATTTCGCACCCACGCGCTGACCACTTCACCGGGCTACCGTCACACTGTCAGCTATGTCATGGTTGCGTGCCACTGCTTCAGAGAATTCCAACAAATCTGTGTAAAACAGCAGAGTGTAGTGTCTCATTTTCTTATGGCCATTCAGCAGCCAGCTCACCCCCACAACTATGGTCCTCTTTGTTTGTGAGAGAATCATCTGCCACCTCTCGTGGCTACTTACGGTTGCACCATCTCCACAATCTGCTCCAAAACACACACCTCCCACAGCATGTCTGTGGAAGCAGCTGCTCTTTGTGCGCGCCTGCTGTGTACATACTGACTGAGTTAGTTTACAATACCACCAGCAGAGGACGCTGGGAGAGGAAGCCACCACCCCACGCCTCCTCCGTCCAATCCCCTCTTCTACTCACCTCTCTCTGTCTCTCTCTCTCTCTCTCTCTCTCTCTCTCTCTCTCTCTCTCTTGCAGGTGGCTACTTACTGCCCAGCAACCATCTGTCACGTGCCACGCTTACCACTCCTTTGTCCTGAACAGAGTAGTGCATACCTGGTAAATCCCCACCTATGGATATCTTGGAAATATTCCTTCAGTCTGTCAGATTGATTGGCTAAGTAAACTGATACCATTTCTTTGCGGGCAGTTTTTCCTTGCATCTTATTGGTGGATACTAGGACTGGTATATGTGGTAGGATTCCATCCTGCAACTGCTCGATTCGCAAACCGCACCAGATTTCTTTTGCACCACATGATAGTGTAGTAACAACAACAAATAGCGCCACAAGACAGAGTGCACTGGAATGTATTGAGAAGCACTAAACCAAAATCGTAGTACTTGTCAAGGATAGGTGCCTGAAATCGCTGAAAGCACTCGTACATACAGCCCACTCACCCCCAGATGTCCGTCCACACGCAGCGTGCCCTTCCCTTGTACACCACCAGCGGCAACTTTCAGACGTCGTTTAAAACTGCCGTTGTGATTGTAGCCAGTTATGGAGGGCCTCCGAGGATCATTGCTACGGTAGGAATTCAGATATTATCAGTATGTCCAGCGCAGTGACCCATACGGGACTGCTCAATCTTCCGTGGATAATACATGCAACACATGTGTGTACAGAGTCATCCAAACCCATAATGAATATAAGTCCACTGTTGAGCTATCCAGAGAGCGCCGGAAGGGCCGCCGCTGGGACGTCTCCACAGCTGCAGACAAGAGCCGACTACCTGGCTGGCCAGGACTTTCCTTTGAACCCGCCGCTCACGACTGCCTTAAGCCGGAAATGTCAGTTCGTTCCGATCATTGGCTACCTCTACCATGAATCCCAAAAACCGGCAGAGTCGTCGTAGGAACTCAGCCAGATATTTATCACGGTAATTACAGTTAAATATTGCAACTGCAGCCTCAATGGTGGTCCTGTACCGAACCGACCCTGTGCCACGGGGACCCCATGTGAAACCAACTCCGGCGCTCGCACACACAAAAAAGTAGTGCATTTGCGCTAGATGTTGACGACTGTGCAGCATTTACTACAAGCAATTTTAGAATACGTGGTGAGAAGTGATGCCTTGATCGCATGGGTAGATGTGACATAAAATCGATAAAATTACGAAAATTGAAATAAATTACACAAATTGAGGGAAAATACGCCAAAATTCGGGGTAATTGACGGGGAATGAGAGAGTACCTTCATGTCTTCTGCATCATGTAGCATGGGAACGAGTTTGTGACAGCAAGAGGAATACAAAAAAAGTTGACATGGGAGCATAGGGAACAAGGGAAACCGTTGTTTCTCGTCGACAGCGATAAGACAGCTGGAATAGGATGTTTAAAGTGGCTAATCACGAACTGAAGTGTAATAAATTGATATATGTCGGATCACAAGCCTGGGTCTGATCCCAAAGTTTTCGTTTGGCAAATATTTTTTTAAAGTGTCTTAGTTAAAAAGCTGGGGATGGGGAGGGGGGGGGGGCGGAGGAGGCTGCTACACAACTACAGAATGGATCATGTGTCATGTGTTCGGCCCTGTGCAGGATTGTTTCGGTATTTTAAACCCTAACAAAGAGTATTTACAATGGGCTTCTCTGTATTCTCCACTAACCACAACCATGTGGTGTAGATAACAAATACCTTACAGAACAGTTGCTGTATCGTTTTTAACAACATTCTGCTCTATTTTTACTGGGTAACAGTGATACATGCACGTTCACTGCTGCCTTTGATGCTTTCCTGGAACAAATAACCATGTACCTCTAAATTGACATGGATGTTTGTTAGAGGATGATAGAAAGTCGATACAGTGATGGATTAAGAGGAGTTTTAATGAGGTAAGATTTAATGGTAGACTGATGATGCATTCTAGAGAGAGATGGAGATCTTCCTGCAGGTCATTTATCATGTATTTAATCATTTTTTTCTGTTGTTGTCTTGGGGTACGTCAATTTTATGGCATAACTTGCGATAGACTCTCATATAACAGCGTGTAGGCTACTGTGTGTGATTTAGAGCACTATCTACATGCAGTCATTAACAGCAAAACCTCTTCATGCCACAATCAGCAGAGGACTTCCAACGCATATGTGATGAATCAGTCATGGAAAGGCTATTTCAACACCCTCCTCTTGATGAACAAAGATGTATGCTAAGTATTCCATTTCTCTGCCACATTTTGCACATAAATCGAGTCTTTAGTTTTCTAAGTGTAGTGATTCTAAGTTAGTGACAGGGGTTCGTGAGGTACTGTAATCCCTGTGTATACATCTGCTTGAGAAATGTTGTGTATGCGGAAGAGAGAGTGTTTTGTTCACAGAGATAGTGCACCATGGCATGTAATTTCACGTATCAAACACAACTGCTATGCATTTGTGTTTATGTACCTATTGTTAAGGATAGAAGAATTAGAAACATAATTAGTTAGTAGTTATTATGGAAAGTGTAGATATCACAAACAAGAACAACACGAAATTAATGATGAAATGTGCACCAACAACTACACAGATCACGGAACTTACACAGACACCAAAGGATACACCCAAAACACAGACATACGAAAAAGCGCCATGACAAAACACACTGAAACACACCAGGGTATACAAAACTGAGAACTGCAAAACCTACATCAAACTAGTGATGTTCATTTCCGAGGGGTCCACAAACACAAATATCACAGCACGCAATATCACGTTGCATGATGATGAACTCCACGGAAGCAAAAAAAGTGAAAACTTGATGATTCCAAAAGAACACAAACAAACAGACAAACCAAAGCAACTTCAACCACGTAAGATCAAACATAAACACGAATATGACCCAAAGGAGATACAAACTCCCACAACACACTTGCGACGCAAGCAGACAGCGAGAGAATGATCAGACCCAGGCAACAGAAGAACAGACGACATTTTTGTGCTGGCGTAAGCTGTCGCCAGCACTCCGATCGACAAATAGGCTGCAAGAAGATCGATAGTAGACGCCAGAGCAATGGAGCCTATCAGCAAAGACAAGCTCACAAGAAACGCGCCGCCAACGCCTCCTCAGCTGCCAGTATTTAGACCGCCGCCGTGGACCGGGGGGCCCATTCAGTCATCCAGTGTGCCAATGAGTTGAGTCACCAGTCGCAGCCCAGTGGGAGTCACAGTCGAACCTAGCTCATCCTCTAGCTCAGAGTCAGTCGGTACCTAGTAGAGTAGTGTACATAGCGGGACTTGTACTTGACCAGCAGTGAGGCTAACGTGGACTATTACAGAGAGGTTGTACCGCAACACCTGGATTATCTCAAGTTAAGGAGCTTCCTGTTTATGTTAATAAGGAACCCTGTTAACAAATACATGCAGTTGTGTTATAGAAACAGGATACCAGCCACTAAACAGCATCCTCTATGTGCTTCCCATTGTACAAGCCTACAGTGACGAGTATAATTCAGTCCAGATTTTGCTTGCTTTTCTTGTGTTTTATCGCGCAGGGGTGCACATTTCTATTTGCTAATATGTTGCTGTTTACTTGTATGTATTCCAGGAGGGGAGCTGCAGAACTAATCAAATTTCTCCTTTTAGAGACCCCGCCCCCTCCACACCCTGCTCTCGCGCCGCAGCTGCACACGGCCCGTGTGATGGATCCGATACAAGCTTTTCTCAGTTTCAGAAGCAAAAAACTGCTACCTCGCTGACGACGGAACAACTTCTGGCTGCATAAGCTGCATCGGCCGATTGACCGACCAGCCCAACAAGTGCCGCCGACCAGTGTACCAACATTCCGGCAACTTAACGACTCCGAAGAGAACTGCCTCCAATACCTGGCACATTGTCAAGTTCATCGTGTTGAAGGTAGCGTAAGCCTACAATACTGTCTTTCGATTGCGAGGTCCCCAGTGTTCAGGATAAAGCAAAATCTATTCCCAACGGACTCAGCTATGACGAAGCAACCACTGCATTAACTCTGTACTATGACCAGCTAGTTCAAGTAGCTGCTGCCAGATATAAGTTTTCTTGCTTGCAGAAAAAGCCGGAACAGACGTACCATCAGTGGTACACAAAAATAGTGGGCATGACTAGGAAGTGTAAATTTAAGTATACTTATGGCAAATTTTGCAATGATTTAACGATTATGGATCCGATAACATTCAGTGTCCCGCATAGTACAATGCGAGCACAGATCCTAAAGTACTCTGGTCCACCACTTCCTGAAGTATTGCAGATCTGAGAGCAATATGATTTGTGCGCCATAGCAGTCTATAAGTCTGACCAGGCCGCGATTTGTCTGGTCGAGTTGCCCCTTGCTCGCGACCGCGCCAAGCAACAACAGCACCGAGCGCGTACACAGCCGCGCGGACAGCCACGTAGACAGGTAAATAGATCCGTGAATTTAGTGATGTCTTGCCCTAGGTGTTTTGCTCGAAGTAAACGACAGGACTGCCCATCACGTGACACGACGCGTGAGCCGCGCTGCGGATCATGTTGCTGCCGTGTGTAGATCTCTGCCAGACCGTGTCGTCTAGTTGGCACGGTTGCCTTGCCGGCCGCGGTGGTCTAGCGGTTCTGGCGCTGCAGTCCGGAACCGCGGGACTGCTACGGTCGCAGGTTCGAATCCTGACTCGGGCATGGGTGTGTGTGATGTCCTTAGGTTAGTTAGGTTTAAGTAGTTCTAAGTTCTAGGGGACTTATGACCTAAGATGTTGAGTCCCATAGTGCTCAGAGCCATTTGAACCATTTGAACCACGGTTGCCTTGTTTGTCTTCTTCTTGTGTTCAGTGTCGACACTCTGTTTCGTAAGCGTTGCCTGTCCGCTAGTGGCAGCAGCGGCGCTTATCGATATCTAGTTCTGCTGCCCTATCTTTGGGACGACCTCGTGCTTCTTCCGGGTGGTGTGAGTGTGGAGTTAATTTGGGGACGAGGAGCACCGAGGTCCGGGGAGAGCGACAACGCGCCAGGACCGGTGGCGGCGTGTATGGACTGCCAGATCGAAGGGCAGTGGCCACGGGGATGCACGACCTCGTCGAAGCCGGATCCTGCATGTTTGAGTGCATTGCAATTCGCGTAGAGAAACATCCACCATTGCCAAATCTCACGATTCTCCAGTGACTTGGGTTCGTGTTGCCGCTCGTAGTGTCGCTGAGGCGAAAAGCAGCGAGTGGAGTAGCTGGGGAAGGCGGATCTGATTAGCCTTCCTGAGCTTCTAATTTCTGTTCACTATTTTCAACTCCCTACATTGTTACGTTCAAGCAGCGGTATTCTTCTGTCTGGTGGCCGCTAACGCCCCAGTTACCTGCCCTGGGGGTCAGTGTATGTAACGGCAGTGTTCATTTACCCGCGTTGCCGCCGCTGTCCGGTGAGGCGTGTAAGTTTGACAGGATTGTAGGTTGGATAGCCTTACCAAGATCGTCATTAGTCGCTTGTTAGACTGCCACTAGTCCGAGTTACCACCTTGTGATCTGAATGCAACTCTTGGCTGCCTTTCTCTTCGCTTGCGAAAGTGTTTTTGGTGGGACCTACTCAGAGGTCAATTCCTGGAGCACCGTCTGTCACTGGCCCTTGTGTATTATTTTATTATTAAGTTACCATCATTTGTCTGACCTGTTTGGTGCTCTGTTGTCCTTTTTAATTAACTTTTGTTCTCCATTCGCCGTTTGACAGTACATTTGTTAATTTTTTTTATATACTTGCCATTTTGGCGTTAAAGGCCTTCAGCCGTGATTGTGGTTATGTGCTTTAAAAGTCTGATCGCGACCTCATTGGCTTGTTTTCAAAAATTACTTATTGATATACATGAGTGAAATTGCAAACCGAACCAATAGTAACCGATTCGGGCCCCGTCCACAATCGTAACCCAATCCTGCCTTTCTTAATTACCAGATTTCACTGGTAGCAGAGCGTGGTTACGATTGTAATATCGCCATTTCAGTTACTGTTGGTTTGATTTGTTAAGGCTTGTTACTATTGTATGTTTTCTGTCCTTGTCCTTTGGTTCTGTTTTAGTGGATCAACTCTGTAATGGCGGTCAGGAAGTGGCCCAGGATCGTACTATCGAGGAAGGACCACCTCATGTATGAGCTGGCGATAAGACGCCAACCTATTGGAGGGCAGTGTTACGGACTTAGCAGCCCGCTTGCGTGCTACCGTCCTTCAGCCGGTTGAGGCCACGCCGGATGTTGTGGGTGAGTTTTTGTTTATAGCTGTTAGGAGTCTCGAGGACAATATTGGGTTTTTAGAAGGCACTCAACCTAGTGGCACCTAGTGGCAGTCAGTTAGGCAGAGTGTGGGCGCAGTTGGTACATTTAGCCAACCGCATATCTGACTTAAGGGCATTAAAATTAGAGGATCGGGATAAGGAATCAACGACTGAATTGGGGTCCTTGGTTAATGAACTGCAGCATGTTTAGAGTTTGATGGGAAGAGAACCTGGGAGCAGGTTTTGTTACCTTCCTGGCGGTGGGTTAGCGAGCTCAGGAACAACGCCTTTATGTCGTCCAAGAGGCTAGACCGGGAATTTGCTAAGTTACTAGACCCCTGTTGCATCTGTTTCGAGACATCACAGAGTTAGTTTTAGACTGACTCGAGAAAATTGAAAGGTTGTTACGGTTGATGGTTCGCTTTGAGCAACATACTGATGTGTTTGGTGTTTCCCATCAAGTAGTTTTGTCTCTATAGTATCCTTTAACTAGAGGCGAATTGAGTACCCTGGTATCCAGGGCCATGGAAGAAGGGTTGCCCTTGCAGCAGTTGAGGGAACTTGTGATTAGCGAAAGATTGACCACGGGAGTTCGCAATCAACTCGCATGTTGCTATATTTGGCAGATGCAGCAAGATAAAGAGGAGTTACATCAATACTTGGAAAGAGTTAGGATGGCCTGTTTGGCCTTGTTAGTTGATTTGTCAGAGTGGGAGTTAGTTTCAATTGTCCTGAGGGGAATGCGGGCGGTGGGTAAGTCACACTTTGTTTTTCGTGGCCGTCCCTCCATTTGGGAAGAACATGGTGTCGCCGCTATAGCGATATCCGCGTTGCCGCTCTCGGACGGTAGATATCGTGAAGGTTCAGCCCTTGGGCGTTATTGAGGGGAACTCCGGATTACCAACATCAGCTGAGTCTGCTAAAGGGGAATCGCGGCGTTGTTTTAGGTGCAGTCGAACAGGCGCCGCAGACACCCAGAGTCAATAAATGACGCCCGGTTGGGCAGCAACCCCGGGGACGAGGCTTTAAAACCCTGGTGTGCCAGCGTCGCTGCTCGGTCATCACCCTCACTGCCTTATACTTGTTCTCGAGTAGATGGTGAACCTATTTGTGCCCTTTTGGATTCTTGTAGCTCCTTTTCATTGTTGAGCTTGGAAAGGTTTCTTGAATTTGGTCATCTTGCGAGACTTAGGGCAGTCCCTCCTTCGGTGCAGAGATGTCAGGTTGCCAATGGGCAGGTGTTGCATCTGCAGGGTTGGGTCTGATGCAGTATCTCGGTTGCTGATTTCTCGTGGCCCTCGTCTTTGGCCTTGATTAAGGAGCTGGCTGTCGATTTGATTTTGGGATGTGATTTCATCGGTAAAACTGGTGTTGTCTTGGATTATTCAGGGTACACCTTTTCCTTTAAGTTCGCTTCTGATCAGAAATCTGGCTTCTGTGAGTGTACTAAATGTAGGGTGCATCGAGATGCGGGAATGCTGGCTGTTGATGCTAAGGTTAGTGAGTTTGATCTCACTCCTGTGCCTTCCCAGCAGGCATCTGAACTAAGGGGTTTGTTGGAGAGGTTCCCAGAGCTTCTCTGTGATAGACTGGGGGTTACATGTTCTTGACTACAATATTCGTCTGTCTGACCATATTCTCGTTTCCCCATATCGCCTCTCACCGCCTACGATGAAGATACTGAGGGAAAAGATCTCCAAAATGCTTGAGCAGGGAGTTACTAGGCCTTCTACATCCGCTTATGTCTCCTCTGTATTCCTCGTTCCTAAATATCAGGGGCGGGACTTTCGGCCTGTTGTTGACTACGGCCGCCTAAATAAGAAGGTCGTCCTCGAATCAGTTCCTTTACCTGATCTTCATAACTCCTTTACTTAGTCTGCCGGGGCCAATTGGTTTACTGTGCTCGACCTGAATCAAGCCTGTTATCACATTTCCTTAGCCGAGGAATGTAAACACGTTACAGCATTTTGCACGGATTGCAATCTGTTTGAATTTATTAGGGTCCCTTTTGGTCTGCCTACTAGCGCAGCCGTCCTTACTCGTTTGCTGGATAATATTGTTGGAGACTTGAAATTAGTCTGTGTTTACAATTACCTTTGTGATCAGGTAATCTATAGTCGTTCGTTTCAAGAGCATTTGGAGCATATCCAGCAAGTTTTTGTTAGGTTGCAAAGGGCTGGTTTGACTGTTAAACCCAATAAGGTGACATTAGACAGGCAGCAGGTATCCTTCTTAGGTCACCAAGTATCAGGCGAGAATATTCGCATTGTTCAGGAGCGGACTAAGGCCTTGAGAGCCCTTCCGCCGCCCACTGATAAGCGATGGATTGCCAAGTTCATGTTGTTGTTGTGGTCTTCAGTCCTGAGACTGGTTTGGTAGGGATGGCGAATTATTTTAGGCGTCTTGTTCCTAATTTTGCTCAGTTGGCGGCTCCTCTAATGAACTGGGCCGAAAAGGGGTGCGTCTTGAGTGGGGAGCTGCTCAAGAGGCCGCGTTTGAGCATATTAAGGTGGCCATAGCCAACCCTGCCGTTCTCAGAGATCGAATGAGGGCATTTCGGCAGTCCTCCTCCAGGAGTTCGAAGGTCAAAGGCAGACATTAGCATACGCGTCTCGTCGGTCAACCAGTGGTGAGCTTAAATATTCTGTTTACGAATGTGAGGCATTGGACGTTTTGTTCGCGCTGGATAAGTACCGGTTTTACCTGGAACATAGAGTATTTCAGCTAGAGACCGACAAGCGTTAAGCTGGGTGCTAGCGAGGCCGCGTAAGTCTGGCCATATCGCCAGGTGGGCGGTACGCATTTCGGCGTTTCAGTTCGAGGTTAAGCACATTAGAGGCACTGAGAATGCGCTCGCGGACGTCCTTAGCCGTATGTTTACTCAACAACCATCTAGTGAGGGCGCCCAGTCAGTTGCCGAACGCAGTCTCAGTTGTGTCGTGTTAGGCGGTATTCCTCATTTGTTTAGTGACATTGCCGGGGCCGGGGCCGGGGCCGGCTAAGAAACGGCTTTCGGCGGGTGAGCATTTGGATGAATACATCATCAGCAAGAGAATTTGGTGTAGAAGGATGGGATTTACCAAGGAGCTTAAGATCTGTCTACCAAGCACCCTAATACGCCCGGTTTTCCATTATTTTCACAACTCGTTGATTGGCGGGCATTTAGGAACCTATATGACATTGCAGAAGATTAACGAGCATCTGAATTGGCCGTCAATTACCCGAGACGTTAGAGAAATGGTTTCTCAGTGCCAATTCTGTTGTGTGGCCAAACCGGATAACGCTCTTCAGCAGGGGTTCCTTCGTTCTGAGTGTGGGTCTTGCCCCATGGACAAACTCTATATGATCATGTGGGGCCCTTACCTTGCACCGAAAGAGGCCATCGGTATGTATTAGTCATTATCGACGCGTTTTGATGTATACCTGATTTCTTCCGAGTCGTAATGTGATTGCTGCCACTACCATTGAGCATTTAACTAACGTATTTAGTGTGTTTGGTCCCCTCAAGCACATCGTAAGTGATAATGCACCGGCCTTCTGTTTTCAAAGCGGTGTTAAGCAAAAAACTACCACTCCATATTATCCGCAGGGGTCCTTTCCGGCAAGGGTCAATCGTAACCTTAAATACGCACTGATTATCTTTCATCACGAGTTTCCCAGTAAATGGGATAATAGTCTCCCTTGGCTTAGTTTTGCCTTCAGTACTGCCAGTCATGAGCCTTTGAAAGCTATTCCGGTTTCCTTGGCGTTGGCTTCTCCTGATAATTCCCCCATCTCGATGTGGGCTTCAAAACTTAATTCCAGCGGAGATCACCGCTCAGGTCGTTAAGGAATACTAGAATCGTGCCAGGCGCAATGTTCTCAGGGCCCACAACAAACAAGCTGATGGTTCAAATGGCTCTGAGCACAATGGGACTCAACTGCTGAGGTCATTAGTCCCCTAGAACTTATAACTAGTCAAACCTAACTAACCTAACGACATCACAAACATCCATGCCCGAGGCAGGATTCGAACCTGCGACCGTAGCGGTCTCGCGGTTCCAGACGCAGCGCCTTTAACCGCACGGCCACTTCGGCCGGCGGCCCACAACAAACAAGCTGATAGTTATAACCGTAATCGGCGAGCCTTCAGGGGTAAACGGGGAGATCAGGATATGTCAGTAATTTTCCTGGGAGGGAGGTACTTGTCGGCAACCTTGGTAAATTTATGTTCCGTTTTCTGGTTCGGTGTAGGATTATGCGTATTTTAGACCCAGTTAATCTTCTGGTTAAGGACAACCGTACCGGTAAGCAATCCCGGGTCCATCTTAATCGAATTAAGTTTGGTTAGGCCGCTAGTTGGGTCTACAAACACCTCCCTCCATGAGAGGGGGAGGTTGAGCCGTGCTACAGCTCGCGTTGTTGCTGCCGTGTGTAGGTTTCTGCCAGACCGTCTCGTCTAGTTGGAATGCTTGTGTTGTTTGCCTTCTTCTCGTGCTCACTGGCGCCACTCAGTTTCGTCTGTCTGCTAGTGGCAGCAGCGGCGCTTATCGATATCTAGTTCTGCTGCCCTATCTTTGGGACGACCTCGTGCTTCTTCCGGATGGTGTGAGTGTGGAGTTAATTTGGCGACGAGGAGCACCGAGGTCCGGGGAGAGCGACAACGCGCCAGGACCGGTGGCGGCGTGTATGGACTGCCAGATCGAAGGGCAGTGGCCACGAGGATGCACGACCTCGTCGAAGCCGGATCCTGCATGTTTGAGTGCATTGCAATTCGCGTAGAGAAACATCCACCATTGCCAAATCTCACGATTCTCCAGTGACTTGGGTTCGTGTTGCCGCTCGTAGTGTCGCTGAGGCGAAAAGCAGCGAGTGGAGTAGCTGGGGAAGGCGGATCTGATTAGCCTTCCTGAGCTTCTAATTTCTGTTCACTATTTTCAACTCCCTACATTGCAGCGGTATTTTTCTGTCTTGTGTCCGCTAACGCCCCAGTTACCTGCCCTGGGGGTCAGTGTATGTAACGGCAGTGTTCATTTCCTCGCCTTGCCGCCGCTGTCCGGTGAGGCGTGTAAGTTTGACAGTTTCTTCACTGTAGGTTGGGTGGCGTTCTTCTACCTCAGTGGTAGTCATTCCTTCTTGTTCCAGGCGCTCTAGGCACAGCAATCTGCGGGCGCAGCCCACACCGCCGGTTCCGGCTTTGTCGTAATTTGACATGTTGCATTTTTTTGTTGCATGTCAGGTAGCCTCACCATGATTGTCATTAGTCGCTTGTTAGACTGCCAGTAGTCCGAGTTACCATCTTGTGATCTGAATGCAACTATTGGCTGCCTTTCTATTCGCTCGAGAAAGTGTTTTTGGTGTGACCTACTCAGAGGTCAATTCCTGGAGTACCGTCTGTCACTGACCCTTGTGTTTTATTTCATTATTGTATTATTAACTTACCATCATTTGTCTCACCTATTTGGTGATCTGTTGTTTGATTTTTTTAAATTAACTTTTGCAATGCCATTCGCTGTTTTACAGTATATCTGTTAATTTTTTTATACTTGCCATTTTGGCGTTAAAGGCCTTCAGCCGTGATTGTGGTTATTTGCTTTAAAATTCTGATACCGAGCACATTGGGTTGCTTTTAAAGAATTATTTGCTGTCTGTATTTCATGTATGTTTGTTAAATTTTTTTATAATTGTCATTTTGGGTGTTAAAGGCCTTCAGCCTTGATAGTGGTTACTTGTTTGATTGCGACCTCATTGGCTCGTTTTCAAAAATTACTTATTAAAGTAAATGAGTGAAATTGCAAAGCAAACCAATAGTAATTGATTCGGGCCCCGTTCACAATCCTAACCCAATCCTGCCTTCGTTAATTACCATGTTTCAACGTGTTACACGTGTGGAGAAAAGGTCATGTTTCTTTGCAACAGCACAGAAATGCCAATTTTGCCCTCTCCCAGAATAAACAGGCTCGTTCTCATGTAGTTAACTTTGTGTTTTCTAAACCTACAACAGATTCTGACAAAAGTAAAGTTAAGGTTGTTCCTCATTCTCGCCCTAGTGCTGTGATACGACGTTCCAACGAACTATTTGTCACATTACGAATTGCTGGCAGTCGTCTGAACTTTCAGTTAGATACAGGTGCCTCAGTAACTTTAAAAAAATCGTGCCGTGTACGAGAAGTTAGGCTGACCTTACCTTTCTAAATCTAGTATGCACCTCACTGCTTACAACGGACAGGAAACTGCAGTGCTTGGACAGAGTAGTTTGCCTGCCTCTTACAAATCTCACACTATGACAGTGAATTTTACTGTGTTGAAATCAAGAGACAATGAGAACATATTCGGTTTAGATGCCTTTGATTCGTTTGGCCTTAGCATCCAAGGCAATGTATTTTCCATATTGGCTCTTGATCCGAAAGACAATGTAGGTACTTGTATCTTGCTTAAAGAATTTCCTGAACTGTTTTCAGATGGAAAGGGACAAGCTAATAAATTCGTAGCGCATGTTACATTGAAAGACAACGCACAGTCAGTTCTTTCAGGTTCGACCCATTCCAGTTGCTTTAAGAGAGAAAGTAGCCAGTGAATTGAAAGAATTGCAAAATAATGGTCTAATTGCTGCCATTTAAGCTAGTCAATGGGCAAGTCCTCTCGTTTTCTTGCCTAAACCTTCTGATGGCATCCGCATTTCTGTTGACTTCAAGTCTACAGTCAAACCACAGGCAGTAGTTGACACTTATCCGTTACCTCGCCCTGAAGAACTCGCGGACAACTTGGTGCAGGACGTTACTTTTCTGAGACAGACTTGCGTGACGCCTTCTTGCAGATTCCAGTGGATGAAGAATCACAGAAAGTGTTTGTTGTAAATAAACACCTGGGTGTGTCCAAGTGTTTGCGTTTGCCCTTCGGCAGTGCTTCTGCACCCGCCATTTTTCAACGTTACTTGAAACAGTTGACTGCAAAAGTGTCATTTTGTTCAAACTACCTTATCTCAGGCCGTACTCCAGAGGAACACACTGCCAACTTGCGTACTCTTTTTTCGAGTGTTGTCAGAAGCAGGACTCAAGTGTCGCCTCGAAAAGTGTACCTAATGCCACACAGTTCGCGACACCACTGCGTCGCTTGCTTCGCAAAAATGTGCCTTTTGTGTGGACTAAAGACTGTCAAGACACATTTTGGAAATTCAAAAACGCTTTCCTTAGTGACATCACAAGCTTTTGCAGTGCTTGTTTCATCCGTCAAAGCCGGTTCCTATACGCAATGCTCAAAAATTCCAACGCTGGGCTTTGTTGCTTTCGCGGCAGCATCAGTATGACATTGTGTACGGACCTACCGCAACGTACAGCAGTGCAGATACCCTGCCTCGCCTTCCGATTGGCACAGACTGATTTTGATGCATCTGCCGCATCTTGTTGCCAAATCGATGCGCAGGACTCTGAATTGCTGGAATCTTTTCCCTTGAACTACACAAAAATTTCACAGGCCACGGAAATAGATGATTTTGTTTCATTCTATTAGCACGTCATGGCTTCGTCCATTGAACAGTATTCAGAACTCAGTTGTGCGCCGATATTTTGCACGTCGACAGAACTTTCAGTTCAACAGGGTGTGATTCTAGTTCAAAATGACAGTGGACAGTCTCGTGTGCTTACTACCAAAGTACTGCAAAAGGATGTGTTGCAGTTGCTCCACCAAGGACACTTGGGAATTGTTCCCGCTAAACATTTAGCGCGACGGCACTGTACTCGGCAGAACATGGATGCCCACACTGAACAGATGACGTCACAGTGTTGAGCATGTTCGCAAAACGATTCCGCTCCGCCACAGATATTCTCAGCTTGGCCTAAGACTCAACAGCCATTGCAATGAGTGCATATCGACTTTGCAGGACCATTTTGGAACAATTGTTGTCTCATAGTGGTAGACTCTTTTTGCAAGTTTCCATTTGCGATGTCTATGGCTTCTACCACATCAAGTAGCACCATTGAAGCGTTTCCTCCATATTCTGCATCGAAGGTTTGCTAGAAGCACTTGCGTTGGACAACGGACGACAGTTCACTTCCCGCGATTTTGAAGTTTTGTGATCGAAATGGCATTCGTCATCTAACAAGTGCTCCGTTTCACACACAGTCCAACACAGAAGGAGAAGGCTTCGTACACCCTTTTAAGCAACAGCTTCACACCACCCACACACTGGAACAGACGCTGCAACTCTTTCTCGCCTCGTATCGCTCCCACGCACGAGGCGGACCATCACCGGCGGAACTTCTGCGTGGCCGCCGCCATCGGACACTGCTACACTTGCTACACTCAGCGCAGCAACCGGCGCCGCCAGTGGCCCGCAAGTGTCGTTTTGCGCCTCACGACATTGTTCTTTTCAGGGTTTATGGCAACCGTTGACGCTGGGAAAGAGGCGAGATCACGTTGGCTCTTCTATGTATTTGATTGTAGGTCCCGATGGTTTGCAGCGCCGCCACCAGAACCAAATTCGCACGTGGTTGTGCTGCTTTCCTTCACCTAGACTGACGGCCTCGGGGGGGCGCGCAGCTTCCGCAGCTGCCGGTGGTGCTCCCAGGAGGAGCGGCTGTACTGCGCGCCGTCGCCGTCGCCATCGCCCCGCCGTGCCGTCGCCGACCTCGCGCCAGGACGCACGCTCAGGCCTGGCACCAGTTTTCTGGTGGATGTTCCTGTTGCCTCTCAAGCCAGATAGCGGGGTACGGTCGGGAGAGCGCCGTGGTCCACAGCTACGCCTGAGCCTGCTCATCTCTACGTCCCGCGACGTGCCTCCCTCCCTGTTGTTGTTCGCAGTCTCACTACACGACGAAGGTACGGCATTTTAGGGGGCGGCGGGAGAGGCAGGAATGTGCTGGCGTAAGCTGTCGCCAGCACTCCAGTCGGCAAAGAGGCTGCTAGAAGATCGATAGTAGAAGCCGGAGCAAGCGAGCCTGTCAGGAAAGGCCAAAGACAGACTCGCAAACAACGTGCCGCCAGTATTTGGATCAATCACCACCCCAGTCATGCAGTGAGTCAACGAGTGGAGTCATCGGTCGCAGCCCAGTGGGAGTCTCTGGCTCAGAGTCAGTCAGTACCTGGCGACCAGAGCAGTACGTCACCAGCAGTGAGGCTAACGTGAAATATTAGGGAGAGCTTGTACCACAACATCTGGACTATCTTAACGAGGTTCATGTTTAAGTTAATAAAGAACCGTGTTAACACATGTGTGCAGTTTTGTTATAAAAAGGAGATACCTGCCACCAAGCAACATCCTCTCCTTGCTTCTCAATGTACAGGGCTACAGTGACAAAACACGAGACAAAAATTTTAAAGCTGGAAGAAAATATACGCCTTTCGAGGCTAGAAAACAGAGACACATTCCAAACAGCACTGCGACTTGTGACTAGAAATGGCAACTCAAAAGGTGCCACAATCTGCTATCCGACGCCCGAGCAGACTCACAGACTTTTGCTGAAATACCGGCGGACATTAAAGAACTGACTGCACCAATACACAAAGCCTGCACAAGAAGGGGCGAAAAGCTCATTCTAGATGATGTATTCAAATACCGTGCGAGGGCCCGCGGACGAGTTACTTCGATTACAACGAAGAGGGATCTAAATGTTTTGTATGCACCTGACATCCATGAAACTCATACAACTGAACGCCAACACCCAGACACTAGTTAGTGTGGAGCTACCTAAACTAGTGGTTGAAGTGCTCGCGGACATGGTCTGCTTACAGGAATGCTACACCAGGAACGGCGAACTAATAGGTTTTGACTACAAACAAATCATCGATGGCTGAAATCTTTGTCACAAGTCGAAATTTTAAAGTTACACCGATAGCTCATCTGTGTACCAAACACCTACACCTCGTAACAGTGCAAATGGTGTACGAAGGCAACAAGTTGATTATTGCGTCATTATACGCGCAGTACTCGCACGACATTGAACTGTATCACAGTTGCATCAGAGACATTGTCGAATATTCCAATTAACAGAAACTTACTAATAGCTGCAAACACAAATGCTAGGTCGACTGTATGCCACTCTGAACAACGGACGACCAGGGGCAGCAAGTCTATGAGGTGCTAACTGAACACAACCTATACATCGTCAATAACCCGAATCAGTCGCTCACTAACATAGCACCATCGGGAGCCAGCAGCAAGATTGACATAACAGTTGCAAACGCAAATGCACTTCCGCTTATAACGGGATGGAGGCTATGGATGGCGCTACTCACAGCGACCCCAACGCTATCATCATGAACGTAGACACACACACATACGCACCTACTCAGGACACACATCAGCTATTCTTATTTCATAAGACAGATAATTGAGTTTAGGAGTCAGTGGATTATAAAGCACAAATTTTGATTGACTTACTGAAAAACACAAAGGGCTGCAATTCCGACCGCTGACACAGGACGAAAGCTAAGCACACCATGGACTAGAAAACTAACAAGATTCCGAAAACAACAAGAAACAAACGGAAATGGTATCAAAGAGCGACAACGGCAAGGGACAAAGATGTCAGACCCATACAGTACAGGGAAGCGAAAAAGAAAAAAAACCGCTACAAATAAGAGTTGCAAAAACTACGAGAAGAACATTGGAATACACAAGTGCAGAAACAGATTCAAACCAACATTTGCGGGGAACTCTTCAAAATACAAAGGGAGCGTCTGACGCCACTAGTCTTAGCAACGCTGAGAGAAAATGACGGTGTAAGGTAGCAGTATTTTGCACCTTACTGTAATATAATAATTGTTGCAAAGACGAGTTAGATATCCCCAATGACGAGCAATAGACGGATGAACATATTCATACGAGGCAACGAATCATAATGGACTCTTGCTATGAAAGTGGTACCATCATTACTCTCTTTCCATGTGAGGAGGTCGCGCTTGCGATTGCCATTCTAAAGAACAAAAAGCCCCTGGGCCAGATGGTATCCATCCAGAGACGCTCAAAATTGTCGTTCCACAGATTGTTCCGTACGTGACGGATCTAGTCAACGAAGCATTACGGCTAGGACGGGTAACTGGTGTCTAGAAAACAGCAAATGCCGTCGAAATTAAAAAAATCAGAGGACAAGGATCCTTGAGATCAAAAAAAAAAAAAAACGTACAGACCTATACGCTTAATCAACAACTCTGACGTCGGTCGGTCAGTATTGCCTCACGTGTTCATACATTTCCCTGGAATCCAAACCGATCTCCCCTGAGGTCAGATTCTACCAGTTTTTCATTTCTCTGTGAAGAATCTGTGTTAGTAATCTGTAGCCATGACTTATTAAACCGAGAGTTCGGTAATTTTCACACCTACCAGCAACCGCTTTCTTTGAAATTGTAATTACTACGTTCTTCTTGAAGTCTGAGTGTATTTCGCCTATTTCGTACATTTTTCTCACGAGGTGGAGAAGTTTTGTCATGGCCGGCTCTCACAAGGCTATCAGTAGTTTTTACAGAATGTTGTCTACTCCCAGAGCCTTGTTTCGACTTAGATCTTTCAGCGCTGAAAGGAACGAATTGACTGACATTTCTGGCTTAAGGCTATCGTGAGCAGCGGGCACAAAGGAAAGTTCTGACAAGCCAGGTAGTCGGTCCTTGCCTGTAGCTGTGGGGAGAAGTCGCAGCGGCGGCTATAACGGCGCTCTCTGCATAGCTGAATAGTGAACCTATACTCACTATGCCCACCCGGCTAGCCGCGCAGTCTTACGCGCTGCTTCCCGAATCCACCCAGTGGATCAGTGTCGAGGTCCGATGTGCTGGCCAGCCTGTGGATGGTTTTTAAGGCGGTTTTCCAACTGCCTCGGCGAATGCAGGCTGGTTCCCCTTATTCCGCCTCGGCTACATTATGTCGGCGATTGCTGCACAAACACTGTTTCCATAAACGCGTACACCAGAATTAATCCGCCACCCAAAAATTTGGGGCTACACTCGTCTGGTATGAGACGTTCTCGAGTGGGAGAAGGAGGGGGGACGGGGTTCCACTGGGGGCCTAACCGCACAATAACTCTGGGTTCGGTGTGAGGCGGCGGTGAGGTGGGTGGACTGCTGTGGCCTGTTGTGAACAACTGAGAGCTATGGCGCGATGAAGCCTCTCCGTCGCTTTTAGGTCCCCAGTTTAATACACACACAATACACAATGCACAATACTCAGTAAGCGTTTGGATGAGTTTGCAGCCGCATCTGTTGCATGTGTACTCCGCGGAAAATTGAGTCACCCCATCGATCATCCTTGGATGCCCCCCGTAACTGGTAGCAGTACAGCAGCAGCTTTCTCTAACCTCTGAAAGTTACCACTGGTGGTGTACAAGAGGAAGGGCACGCTGTGTGTCGACATCTGGGGGTGAGTGGGCTGTGTGTACGAGTATGAGAACGAAGTCTTTCGCGACGGCGCTTATGTGTGAAACATTCTCGTCCATCGTCATCGTCAGGAGCTCCAGACGATGACGATGGAGACCACCGTCGAAAGCTTTAGATTCTATCCCGAATTGATGCGGCAAGAAAACCGAGAATGTTTTACATTTATGTACGAGTGCTTCACAGCGATTTCAGGCACCTAGCCAACTACCAGGATTTTGGTTTAGTGCTTCTCAATACATTGCAGTGCACTCTGTCTTGTAGTGCTGTTTGTTGTTGTTACTAGCCTGTGACGTGGTGCACCCTTCCGTCCTCCTTCTTCATCCTGGTGTAAGTGCAAAAAACAAACTTAGGATTTCTATACTACTTTACAAAATACACTTAGCAGACGTGTACTGGTCGGGAATTCCAAAACCATGATGGTATAAATTGAGTCCGAAATTTAAAAGTCCAAATGTCATACAGCACCGCTTCCAATCGAGATGTCAAATCCCCAATCGGTCAATTTATTGTTTTCAATAGTGGTATTGAGAGCACACACATCAATCCAATCCCTCCGCAAATTGTTTACGGACGTAGCATGCAATGAGCCCAAATTTCAAATTCTCAGCTACCTGCAACATATATCTTGCCAAATGGCCTAACTGTACTATTATCCGCCAACAGGAGGCAAGGGAAAAAATCCAGAAGGGTTTGGAAACTGAGCAGTTGCATGATAGAATCCCACCATTTACACCAGCTTTAGTATCCACCAATAAGATGCAAGGAAAAACTGTTTCGACACAAACGGTATCAACTCAATCAATTAATTAGTCAATCAGTCAGAGTGAGGGAATGTTTCCAAGACAGCCACAGGTGGGAATTTACCGGGTATGCACTACTTGTTGAGGACAAAGTAGTGGTTAGCGTGGTACATGATAGACGCTGACCAGGCAGGAAGTAGCCACTTGAGATAAAGAGAGAGAGAGAGAGAGAGAGAGAGCATATATTTCTAGAAGAATTTCCCAAGTATCAATGTCAAGGAGTTGCCACCACCTGTATCAAAGAGTTGCGACCACCGGACGCTTTGCCCGACTGGAAGTAACCGGAGGGGGAGGGGGAGTAGAGGAGGGGTGGGGTAGCGTCCTCTGCTGGCAGTATTGCGAATTAACTCAGTCAATATCTACACAGCGGGCGAGCAACATGCGTTTGGGAGCAGATTGTACAGGTGCTGCAACCACAAGTAGCCAAGTGAGGTGGCAAAGGACACGCCCACGATCAAAGGGGATCATAGTAGTTGTGGGGGTGACCTGGCTGCCGAATGGTCACATAAAACATGAGAACAGTACTCTGAGACACTGTGGTCTACTGGTTTTCACAGATTGATCGGACTTCTCCCAGTAGTGAGACGTGACAGGAAGTGGCCACTTGGGGTGATCTGATACCGCAGGATGGCCGCCAGTGGTTGTGGGGCTCCAGTTGGTGCCTCCTCTCGGACAGCCCACTGAAGCGGTCGGCGCACCTCTGCGCTGTGCCCTAGCTGTCACGATTGCCCTGCGGTCGGTGCGAAGATGGGATCAAAAGATTTTTAGCAGTGTAATTATGTGAAGTGACATATGTTCACGTCTATTTCATGACAATATTCCTTACGTGACTGAGGAAATAAGCGGTTCGTGTTCGTCTTTCCAATGTATTATACAAGACCTGCATCTTCCAGTACAGCAGAGAATGATGATCTTTTACCACTAAATAAAACAATGATCCAACCACCGTGAATTGAATTTTATAAATGAACACTATATCCTTTGTTGTGTAATTGACACTGATTTGAATTTCCTGTTGTAGACCCTTCCTCAGCAGCACGGACTGTGTCATTTCCGCGTCAATTTCCAGATGGGGAAGGAGAAGGGATGTGGGAGGGGTGGAAAGGGAGGGGTTGAATAACTTATCGATTTAATTAATTAGTCAATTAATTTCAAATGAAATGTGTTCTTTTGTTGGCGAGAGGAATTCCCAGAGGAATGTGGGAGGTGGAGTGGAGCAGAATCTAGTCCGTCTGGAGGGTCGGCTACCGTGGCTGAAGCACCGGCCATGATTGCTGTTTTTAGACATTTTCCATGCTCATTTAGGCAAGTGCTGACCTGGTTCCCAAATTCTATCTCAGAAAATAAGATACGCAAACAGTTCAAGTACGACAGCACACAGAACAAAGTTTACTCATTGCAGAGACAGATGGCGGCCGCAAGTCTCCTCCCTTAACCCTTTTTCACAGGAGCCGTGAATTCTAACTTCAACTTACTGCTGGACGCTCACAAACGATGTGACTTGTGCTTACGGCAGCGGGTCCCAACGTGGCATACACGATCGCAGCGCGCTCCAGCGCCACTTGTAGGCTATCAGAAAATGGTTCAAATGGCTCTGAGCACTATGGGACTCAACTGCTGTGGTCATTAGTCCCCTAGAACTTAGAACTACTTAAACCTAACTAACCTAAGGACATCACACACATCCATGCCCGAGGCAGGATTCGAACCTGCGACCGTAGCAGTCGCACGGTTCCTGACTGCGCGCCTAGAACCGCGAGACCACCGCGGCCGGCCAATAGCCTTACAGATAACACAAATATTATTTTATCATTCTCACTTTTTAATGAAACGCTCGGGCTATTTTTATTTGATTGGTGATTCTATTCAGTAGCAGAATCGTCAGAACATGTGAAATCCAAGAGTAAACAAAACAGTACAAAATATCTTATTGCATGTAGATAAAGCGAATCGAACACACATTCTTGAAAGAGAGTGCACTCATATTTACGCAGCATCGGATATTATGGAATATACTTGTGTTAAGAGGGAGACCAAGAGATGAATACATTAAGCAGATTCAGAAGGATGTAGGTTGCAGTAGGCACTGGGAGATGAAGAAGCTTGCACAGGATAGAGTAGCATGGAGAGGTGCATCAAACCAGTGTCAGGACTGAAGACCACAACAACAACAACTTGTGTTAAACAATTAGTAAGAAAGTCTCGGAACCTGTTTTAAAATTGTGGTGATGGTGGTTAGTGTTTAACGTCCCGTCGACAACGAGGTCATTAGAGACGGAGCGCAAGCTCGGGTTAAGGAAGGAGTGGGGAGGAAATCGGCCGTGCCCTTTCAAAGGAACCATCCCGACATTGGCCTGAAACGATTTAGGGAAATCACGGAAAACCTAAATCAGGATGGCTGGAGACGGGATTGAACCGTCGACCTCCAGAATGCGAATCCAGTGTGCTAACCACTGCGCCATCTCGCTCGGTTTTTAAAATTGTACGTCTTATTCATTACGGTACACTCAACTCACATACATACGACTTTTTCTTGTGTGTTACATTCTTCTAAGGACTTCAATGACACATACTTTGTTAACTGTTTAATTATATCAAATCTTACCAACAAAAATGTGGTTTTGATGGACCTGCTTTGTGCCCCTTCCATGAACGCCATACTTTCATAACACGTAAGCTAAAATACGAAAATTATTTAGCGACCAATGTGACGTTTTCAATTATTTTGTCAGAAAATATCGTACCAACAAAGGACGCATTTTCGAAAGATCTGTTTGCTGGTCCTTTGAGACGGCTTGAGTTCATAGGACGTAAGTT
The DNA here is from genome assembly GCF_023898315.1 of Schistocerca nitens. NCBI lineage: Eukaryota > Metazoa > Arthropoda > Insecta > Orthoptera > Acrididae > Schistocerca > Schistocerca nitens. The sequence continues at coordinate 3,915,508 of NW_026045897.1, forward strand.
ATAATACGAAACTCACCAAATATGGGCTTCAGCTGAAGACAACATGATGTTTCCAGAGTCTGTACTGAAAAGAGATGGCGCGAATGTGGTCGGGTCCTTCTGACCTACTGGCCTACGTTCAGAGGCACGTCATGACACATTGTTGTGACGTTCCCCAAAGTCCTCTTTTCACGCTATGACGTCAGAAATCCGTCGCGCACAATGTGTACGTTCGAATCCACGGTCCGTGTGGCGGCACTATATGTTAGATTGACGATCGTGGAATCAGGAAGTGCATCCCGCCACAACGTTAAATAATATAAATTAATTGTTAGGAGAAGAATCATTACACTGTAATCATGGAGAAATGAACATACGTTTATCAATTCATTCCTGCATGTATCGCAAACATTGTGTACATTTTTCAGAATCAGTAGAACCCGGTGATTTCTCTGCTATACGAGCACAAATGTATCAGTAACTTCATGATCATTTCATCACGATTCTTTATTAATCCTCCGCCACGCCTCGCTACAGTTCTACCAAAATGATCATTATTTTAATTAATTTCGTTCCCTTACGAAGGAGCGCGATTCGTTGTAGCGATACAAGTGTTTGGTGTAAAACGACAAGAAACGGACACAGCTGCGCGGGTAGTGTCGCCTCGACCGGCTGCGCTGGCGCCACTGCTCGACGGCTGTGGGATGCAGCGGGGCCGTTCAGCTTCAGACCCAAGGGCGTATTAAAGGCGGGGGGGGGGGGGGCACTGGTTAGTGGATTTAGTCATTTACTTCAGTATTCCCCAAACCACCTTACTTTGTGTGACTGCACTGCTCTACCACTGACTTGTGCTCTCCTCCAGTTCGAGCTGTGGGCCCCGGGCATCGGGGGCCGCAGCAGCACGCGCCTGGAGTGTCCCTCAGGTCCGCTAGTGTTAGACCGCTTGCCCAGGATTCAGGAGCTCACCCAGGACAGTTGGGCGCCTCCACGTGACGCCGCCGGGAAGCCCTTCTGTGCAGCTGCCGAGCCTCCGCACAGCGCGGCGCGGTACGCCGCCACTGAGAACGGCTGCCGCTGCCGCTGCCGCGAGCAGTTTTGTGGCTGCCATAACTGCTACTGCTGCGGTGATGTCGAGTGGCCAGTATCCGTAGGCGGCGATCCGAGGCTCGACCTGTCAAATGCCCTACCTCAATGGCGTCATGTGAGGGCCGCTGTTGGAAACAGCGGTAGCCCAGAGTGAAGGAGAGTGGGGTTCTTCGGTTCTGTGCGACTTGAAACGAGTTTCAAAACGAACATCTTTCTTCTCTAGAAAACAGAAGACAACTTGCGGCCCCTTGCCTATTATTTTGACAAGTCCTTTTTTTCTATATTACTTAATTTCGGAATTCATGTTACTAAAGTAACATTATTTGAGATTACTCGCAAATTTTTACACGTTTTCGTCCATAGCCGACTACTGTAAAGATAAATTAGAAACTACAGAGAATTTCTACATCAGTCGTTGTACTTGATAAGGACGAAGTTTCTTGATGTTCACCCATCATCTTCCTCTGGTAAATGGATCAAACTTTTGATGAAACTACATCAGTTTTACTGCATTTACTTAGGCAGCTAACAGTGAGCTGTCGTGGATAGAGGTACTCGTTGACGTAGTGAGTCCTCTTGAGCGAATGACAGTGTGTTTTTCCTTGAATTTTTCCGAACGTCTGTACCCGGATCAGAATAACAAAGTGAGTGACGCGAAGCACTGTTGATCAGGGTAGGGGCCGATGTCGTCTGTTCGCCGATGCGTGTGCTTGCAGTACGGCTGTAGCAGCAACAGCTTTTCGGTTTATAATTACACAACGTTCTCACATCGCCTTTTAACGTGCGGTATTGAGTTCGCTATACAGCATCGTAATATCCTTGTGGCTTGACGAACGCACTCCTACGTATAAAATCATACCGTGTCCCTCTTATCTCTATAGCTCTACAAAAGCAACGGGTAACGCACTGTCTTTTACAATAATTAGAATGAATTACATTCGGCTGTCGTATTGGATACCAAAGGGGAACTAAAATGGATCTGAGTCGTTCAAGCAAACACAGTAACTAACGACATTAAAATAATATAAACTTCTTGAATAGCTACCCACCACTGTAGTGTGCACTTACATCGTGATATTTGTGCACAGGAGTATTCCCTATTAATGCGATGAGGTTTACTATGGAAACGTACACACCATTCTGTCAAAAATATGAAACACCAACACAAAAAGAAAGACAATTAGGACCAAGGGTAAATACCACTTCGTTCAGAATCACTTTTTTCCTCGATACTGTCATTAGCTGAGCTCTGGTCCGTGGAAGAGTCACTGGAATTGACGAACGATGCGGTTATATTTTCAGTATTACATTAAAATTGTTACACCAAGAAGAAATTCAGATGTTAAACAGGTATTCATTGGACAAATATGTTATACTAGAACGGACATGCGATTACATTTTCACACAATTTGGGTGCATCGATCCTGAGAAATCAGTACCCAGAACAACCACCTCTGGCCGTAATAATGTCCTTGATACGCCTGGGCATTGAGTCAAACAGAGCTTGGATGGCGTGTACAGGTACAGCTGCCCATGCAGCTTCAACGCGATACCACGGTTCATCAATTGACCAGACGTTTTCAATTGGTGAGAGATCTCCAGAATGTGCTGGCCAGGGCAGCAGTCGAACATTTTCAGTATCCAGAAAGGCCCGCATAGGATCTGCAACATGAGGTCGTGCTTTATCCTGCTGAAATGTAGGGTTTCGCAGGGATCGAATGAAGGGTACAGCCACGGGTCGTAACACATCTGAAATGTAATGTCCACTGTTCAAACTGCCGTCAATGCGAACAAGAGGTGACCGAGACATGTAACCGATGGCACCCCATACCATCACGCCGGGTGATGCACCAGTATGGCGATGACGAATACACGCTTCCAATGTGCGTTCACCGCGATGTCGCCAAATACGGATGCGACCATCGTGATGCTGTAAACAGAACCTGGATTCATCCAAAAAAAAATGACGTTTTGCCATTCGTGCACCCAGGTTCGTTGTTGAGTACACCATCGAAGGTGCTCCTGTCTGTGATACAGCGTCAAGGGTAACCGCAGCCATGGTCTCCGAGCTGATAGTCTATGCTGCTGCAGATGTCTTCGAACTCTTCGTGCAGATGGTTGTTGTCTTGCAAATGCCCCCATCTGTTGACTCAGGGATCGAGACGTGGCTGCACGATCCGTTACAGCCATATGGATAAGATGCCTGTCATCTCGACTGCTAGTGATACGAGGCCGTTGGGATCCAGTACGGCGTTCCGTATTACCCTCCTGAACCCGATTCCATATTCTGCTAACAGTCATTGGATCTCGACCAACGCGAGCAGCAATGTCGCGATACGATAAACCGCAGTCGCGATAGGCTACAATCCGACCTTTATGAAAGTCGGAAACGTCTCCTTACACGAGGCATCACAACAACGTTTCACCAGGCAACGTCAGTCAGCTGCTGTTTGCGAATGAGAAATCGGTTGGAAACTTTCCTCATGTCAGCACGTTGTAGGTGTCGCCACCGGCGCCAACCTTGTGAAAATGCTCTGAAAAGCTAATCATTTGCATATCACAGCATCTTCTTTATGTCGGTTAAATTTCACGTCTGTAGCATGTCATCTTCGTTGTGTAGGAATTTTAATGGCCAGTAGCGTAGTTCCTACATTTACTTCACTTTTTCATGGTTCCTAAATAACCGTTTCTGTGTAGCCTACAACATTACTCCACTTCTATGGCGTTATTTGCGTCTCTGCTTCCTCTACCACTCTGAGTTTCGGCGACAGCGAAGCTTTTGTTATTTGTTGCCACGTAATAGTTAATCTGTGCACAAACCATTTCGATGGCGTTGAAGTGGCAGTGGTCTGGTGGAAGCCTAAAATCCCTGTGACCGCATTTCTTAGCCACCTCGCCCACAATATATTGTTGAAACTGTTGCTTTCCTTTTTTTCCCACAGCGTGTTAAGAGCTCCCACTTACTTAAATCGTCCTAAGTTTTCACAGTGCCGCGTTTCATCCATTCAACAATATCGGTTTTTTTCGTTTCCATCTTCGGTGCTTAATCTTTAATCACAGAATGGTATGGGTCATTTTCGATTACAATTTTTCCAGTAGTTGCTCTTTGGACCACTTCAGAAAAATGTCATGGCTCATCTCCTCATAGTAATCACTTGTTTTCCTCGATTTGTAAGCGAGGAGAGAGTTAGGTACGAACGCAGACGCAGTTCCGGCATGCAAGATAACGACCTTTGCGTCCTTCCCCACTGGAATAGCAGAACTTCCACATAGGCTATCATCTGTCCAGCCTTTCCTGACGGAATAGCATGTCATCCCTCTCTACTATAAGTCTCCGTCAGTCAATTTTCTTGTACCGAAAACCGTGGGCTCTGTCAGATATTACTAAAGAAGTCTTGCTGCCTTGCGAAGAGTAACGAACAGTTTTTTTTTTCTTTTTTTATAGTTGGTTGTTCTTTTCTTGCGTAGTATCCATATACGTGGGGACGAAAGACATCATGTTGAGAAGAGTCCAGTTTGCTTACACGTGCTTATGTCCTCTTCTTTCGGGATGTCCGCAGTTTGGATGAACCAGTCATTTCCACTTCTGTATTTTTCCTCAAAAACTTAGACGACAGTGTTTCTGTGTATCTTCGAAGCGTCTGCAGTTCTTTCGACTACTACTGTTGGCGGCAGTAGAGTCGCACAATCGTCTCCGCTTCTCGAAATATTCCTGCACAGACCACACAAACTCTTGTGTCTGATCATGCAAAACATGAGCAGAAAGTTTTCCGCTCATAAACCACTCTTTTTTGCACACTTCCACTGCAAGATTCAGACATTCTGCAGCGCAAAATTTACTGCACAGGCCAACAAAGCGCGCAGTGAAACGGATCGTAACTGTTTATGTATGATACCGGCCACGAGCGTTGTCTGCAGCTGGCTACAGAAGCCGCTATAGGCGCTACCTGTAAACAGCTAGCCGTCAATCACTGTTATTCTGATACGGGTATTTATAATCGTGCATCGTTTAGTGTCACTGTGTGGGTGATACCTTTCCCTACATAACCGTCATAGATACGGGTGCACATACGTGCATAAAACTGACGTACCTTCCTTGAGTTTTTCCCTTCTTTCGGAAATTTCCTTTTCTTCGGTATCAGCTTGGAAATTTTCTGGCCCACCTGCTTCTGGTTACCCGAATCTACAAATGACATCTAGGAATCTTATGCTCATGTCACTGCCCAACGGAGCAATTATCCTTTCACATTCACATCAGTATGAAACCAGTAAAGCCCAGGTTCTTTAATGAATCCGGCTCCCATGTACAAAATATCCGATTACTTTACGAATGAGTTAATACGTTAATTTATGCCAATAGCTGCTTGCGCGAGCTAACTGCTATAGACTTGTATGGCGAAGGGGTTAAACACTTAACTTATGATTTTAGCGCTACGTATACTTTCAGATTCCAGACCAGATGAACATTTTGAGGATTCAGAGCCTTCAGTGAGGTCCTAGATGCTCTCGAGTGTCATTACCTGCAGCATTAATTATGAAGACGACATTTGTTTCGATACTGGGACTAAGCCTTCAGACAGAGTGCTTACCACGCTACTTCAGAATCACTGGGAGTCTCCTCATGAATATAAATTTCCATATAGTAATCACAGTAGGGGAGGGGAGGTTGAAAAGCGATATTTGAAAAAAGAACACAAATCATGGTTGTGATGGTGACAAATCACAACAAGGCCTATTTTGCAAAATATGCCCTTTTTTTGCTCTTAAGCGTGGGCACCGTAGAGGAATTAAGCTAAACACACTAGTGACCGTACCCCGAACAAAATTCTCTAAGTTTCTAGGAAAAGACGGTGACTTGGAATGCCACAGAAAAACGCTGTATCATCAGAAAGCTTTAGAACGTGCTAACGACTTCCTGGTTCTTTTTTTTTTACAAAAAAAATCGAGAATTGCGTTGAAAATCAAGCGGACACATACAGACTGAAAAGATTAGAACGAAACAGAAAAAAGACGTCATTTTCTTTGCAAAACATTATATTTCCTGAGAGGCAGAACATACCTTTTAGAGAGCATCGCTATGATGCCTCTATTTACTTAAAAGATGCCAGAATATCAAATAATGGTAACTTAAAAGAACTGAGGGAAGTCCGTGTCGAGGAATGTGGAGATACTGTATTAGCGGCACAGTATAGCTCTGACAGCGAAAGTGAAACTGTACAAAATGATTTGATCGAATGCTGTGGCGAAGAAATTATTTCGCAAATATTACAGAGAGCCGAAGAAATTGTATTCTACGGTACTGGGTGCATTGGGACCATTGATATGTCACAAAACTCAGATGACTATTTTTCTGAGATATATTTATCGAGATACAATCAGAGAAAAATCTATGGAAACAAACTATCTCTAGGCGCTCAGTCCGGAACCGCGGGACTGCTACGGTCGCAGGTTCGAATTCTGCCTCGGGCATGGATGTGTGTGATGTCCTTAGGTTAGTTAGGTTTACGTAGTTCTAAGTTCTAGCGGACTGGTGACCCCAGAAGTTAAGTCCCATAGTGCTCAGAGCCATCGAAGTTCACAACAAACGTAAAGAAAACAAATACTTCTCTTCAATTTCTGAAAGTGACAGTGATCAACAGGGCTCTTTTGAAGATGACAAAGACGCCAGTATTTGTGACAATGATGAAGTGGATGAAGTGAATAAAGATCGCCAAATGACTCGATCAAAATAAGGTAAAACTGTGGTAAACACTATGAAAAGCGTTAATCTCGATCTCGGTATTGCAACAGATGGATGCTCTGTCATGAGTCCCGAGGTTGTGGGAGCAGTGACTACAATAAAGGAAGCTTGTAATAATTCATAACGAGCTCATTGTTTTAACTGTTCTTTGAACTTCGTTATTTCTAAGTGCTCCGACGTACATTTAGTGCGAATTTCATTTGGTATCATTAGAGAGGTTGTCTCTTTTTTTACAGCTTCGACAAAAAGAAATACTGTGTTCATAAAGCATGTAGGCCATAAACAAGTCATTATGTGTGAAACAAGGTGGGTAAAAAGGCATCATCTGTAGCGTCTTTTCTCAAAAACATTGAAAAAAGTCGTGTCATCCATTGAAGAAATTTCGCTATAGTCATAACTTTCAAGTGATACCTCCAGCATTGCACATAGGACCCTTTTATATCGAATCAGGAATCGAGAATTCACCGTAACTCTCGCGTGCTTTGCTGATGTTACCAGCCAAACATTACCTCTCAGTAGGTTTTTTCCAAAAAGAGACTATTGATGTTAGCAAAGGAACTGAAGTCTTGATCGATACTTTCTCAGTTTTGAAAACGTGGTGCAGAATTCAGCCTGCTGTACGATCAGGCGAAAGAAGGTGGCAGGTAATATAGAAAGCACTTTTCAAGCAGCCAGGATCACATCTCGACAAGTTAATAGGCCCAACGCTGCTGCACCAATGGTGCTATTTTAGGGTGAACGTCTTTATCCTTACCTTTACACAATAAACACTGATCTAGAAAACAGTTTCTCTAAAGACGTTCTCAGTCTCTATAGTCTCAACACATTTCTACCAAACATCTGCTCATCTTAGACAGTGTCCTTGGAATCAGTTATTAGGAATGCAGAAACTCTGGCTACAGAGAACTACAAACAAATGGGGAGGATGAAAGTGACTGCAGATCAAGCTCTGCGTGGCAAAATGAAGAAGGGGAGACGCAAACAGAACAGTTCTGCCAGGCTGTGCCGTTCAGTGTTTGCTGGTTTGCACTCCAGAAATTTTTCCTACAATTAGATCTTTGTCGTTGATCCTTTCTTCTCTGCCTGTGTCAACTTCTCTTCCTGTGTCAACTGCAACAGCAGAAAGATATTTCCGGATACTCAGACTCATTAAGAGCTGGTTGAGAAACCGTTGGGAGGAACACCGCTTAGCAGAGTTTGCTTTGTTGTTTGTTCATAGAGACGTCACTATCAACAAAGAAAATATGATAGGTATATTTGGAAGGGCTTTAGAACAGAAAAGATATGTTTTCTTAACTACAGAAAATATTTAATGTAATGACTGTTGTTCTTCTGTGATGTAAAGAAGATTGAGTAATTAGCATTCACACACTAAGATTACAATTTTCTATAAAAACTACGAGGAGTGCGAATCAGACGCAAATATGCAGCAGCGTGCCAAATATACACTGTATGTGTAGAGGACTAAAATGAAAAATATAAACACGATTTTTTTTTCTTTGTAAAATGATCTTCTTTGCCAGATCTTAACTACTCGGTGTATCAAAGAAATACAATATTACATTCAAAACTATGGCTTTATGTACCTGTTGTTTACATTTTTCATCTTTGGAGGTATTACTCACAAATAAATTGTTTTGATAACGTCATTAATATAGACATTGCGTTTTTATTCCCATTAAATTTGTTTAAAACGAGTATCGTTGTGAACTTTATTGAAAATAAAAATTAGGAAAAATTATTTGAGTGTCTATTCGAGGCTTTACAATTTTTGTTTTGAATATATGTATATACACCGACTACAGTTTTATAAGTATTTTATTCTAATTTCAGTTTATTTGCTTCTCAACTTTGTGTTAACAAAAGAGTTATGACCTTGTTCCTATGTGTTAACAATTATATAAAAGAAGTTACTAAGAAAAAAGGTGTGAATGCTAGACATTTCAAAAGTTTAAAACTTTTTTGTCTAAAATGAAACACATTTTTGCAGTTGTTTGATATTTTTAAGTACCAAAACAGTTGAAAACAGTAGTTTTTGAAGATTTTTTCCCTTAACTTTTAAGGGGAGAAACCTTGGATCTTCTTTCTCTTCTAGGCAACAGCCCCCTCCCCAAAACGTCGTTAATCCCCTCCCGTTCAGACCTCGATTTCTCGGGAGCGCTGGAGAAGTGCAACGTACCAGAGTGGCCTCTGTTACGCCTAAGTGTAGTTCTGAAACAGAGGAGCAATATCGGTGACCGCCCGACGTGTGGTTCACGTATTAGCACGAATCCGCACCGTCGCTCGTAGCCGTGGTTCACATCCACTGTGCGTCGCGACGTGTGTAGCATGCGTCACCGCTGACGTCACTGGCGGCCGCTGTGACACGGACGTCTCGGCAGGCGGTGTTTGCACAGCAGCTGGTGCCAGGCGCTGCCTCGGATGGGTTCGCTGCAATTAGACAGAGGAACAGTACAACTCCCATTATCCCAGTGCAAACCATCGAACTTAAAGGTCATCACCGATTGGAAAGTCTTGTTTTTGGCTTTCGGTTACCCGTGATTTTTTGGGATTTACTGACATTCTCCATTTGTACAACGATGAGCCGAAACGTTATGACCACCCGCTTAATAGATTGTTTGTTCGTCTTTGGAACGAAATAAATCACTGATTCTGCGTGTCACTGATCCGACAGTTTATTGGTAGGTTTGTGGAGACATGTGTCATCAGATGTCTTCTCACAGGTCATGTAATTCGCGAAAATGACGGGCTGCTGATTTGCGTACGCGGTGACGACGCCCGATAGCGAGCCAAACAGGTTCCATAGGATCTGCATCAGGAAATCTTGACGCCGAGACATCAACGTGAGTTCACTATAATGCTCCTCAAAGCACTGTAGCGCGCTTCTGGCTCCCAAACACGGACAGTTATCCTGCTGAAAGATGGCATCGCCGTTGGGGAAGACATCAAGCATGATGGGATGCAGGTAGTTCGCAGTTGCCAACGTGTCTTCTATTACTGCCACGGGTCCCATGCAAGCGCGGGAAAATGTCTCCCTCATTACAATACTCCTCGCTGCAGCCTGCGTCCGTGAGGCACTGCACGTTTCTAGCCGCCGTTCACTTCGATGATGACCTTTGCGGAGACGATCATAGACCTAGTGTAGCAAAAATGTGATTCATCCGAAGAGCCGACACGTTTCCGTTTATGATACCGTGCCCAATGAAATCGTAATTGCCTATGTCGTTGGATAGACATGTGAACCGTATAAATGGTTTCCTATGGAGTTCCATGTTCGACAACATACCATGAACGGTGTGCTCCGAAATACTTGTTCGTGCACCAGCCCTGTCCTCTGTCATCTGTCCCACTTTACAGAGCAGACATGCCTAAGAACACCACATTCTGTGAAGAATCGTGGACGTACAACCGTTTGGCACCTAGTGGTATTTGATTGTCGTTCTACCTCTTTCCGCAGACGCTCACGGTAGTAGCAAGTGTACATCGACCAGCCTCGCCGTTTTCGAGGTACTCGTTCACAGGCTCTGCGTAATAATAATCAGCGCTTTGTCAGAGTCGCTTATCTCAATGTATTTTCCCATTTGCAGCCCATATCTTCGCTGGATGTTATCCTCTCCACGTCTGCTTCGCTTACTTTTGTTACCGCGTCACGTCCTCGAAACGCCGCCAGGCGGCATCGCACGTCGCTTGGGCAGTGGTCATAATGTTCTGGCTTATCAATGTTGATTCAGAGAAAAAAATTTGACAAAGTTGGCTGAAATAAACTCTTTGAAATTCAGAAACGTCTCTAGAAACTATACAGAAACCAGGCTGGAGTTATTATCAAGTTACTAGGTGTCTACTGCATCTCTTGGTAGTAACGTGGTAACGTGGCCAGGGCAGGGAAACTGGCCGTCGCGTGCTTTCTGCCCCGTGGAGCGCTGCTGCCTGCCGAGCAGCGGTCGGACCAGTCCTGATACACATCGACACTGTTGCCGGTGAGAGTGGCAGACAGAAGCTTCTTTCGTCATTTCTTACTAAAACTTTCTTGTTGTTGAGTCGTCTGATGTAAATAATTTATATTATTCTTTATACCTCAATAGTACGGACAGCAGTAATTTTTTAAAACCCTTTTTTTGTTTTTGAGTCGTCTGACGTAATACTGCCATCTATCCCTTTGTGATTGTCCTGAATTAATTAAGTTGCGTTATTAAAAAAAACGTCTCCGTTTGTTTTATTTGACCTAATACAAAAGTATGTTGCAGCCCTTTAGCATTCTTTCAGATACTAGAGCGTGAAGACGCCTAGAAAATGTGTCCGGAATATAGAAAAACAAACCGAAGGTTGAATCCGGTTGCGGTAGCACTGACCACAGTACCCACTTAGGTACGGAAAACTGATCACTATGTAAGAGGTCCATAATTAAGGAATTTGTTGCTAGCGTACTCGAGCAGATGTAATTTCGATGGATTGCTCACGCGCTGCCTGCGATATGTAAGCTATAAGAGAGTCTCAGGTTGTATGCAGTAGGAACTGTGTAGCAGTTGTAGTAGTTGTTGCTAGCAGTCTGGTGTATCGTGTTGGCTGGGCCGGTCGTGGGGAGCGATGGCGGAGCCTGAGCGATATAATGTAAGGTAAAAGCAGCCGCGCGCATATGTACTACCATTATGTCAAGCCCCATGTAAAAGTTTTAAAAAAATCTCTTAATAATAATCTTTCTTATAAAAAATTTACTTTTGATAATCATTCATTTCAATTTAAAGAACCTACTAATTTCTCCAATCCATGGCCATACCGATTATTGTAAAGAAAAGCAGTTGTTTCTTTTTATACATGACAAATCTATCGGCCAGCATTGCACAGGGCTGTGCCAGAAAAATTTCTTATAGGAGCAGATATATACACATTACCCGGCGACCTTATTGAGGTAAGAATTTTCAATTTATTCAGAATGATCTTTCAGGGCCATGACGCAGCGCTGCTGACGTCCAAAATTCACCATTTTAAATTCACAGTGAATTGTTGAAAGGTTATAAGTGAGCGACATTTCTATTGAGAGATTAGTCACATTTTTACTGTTGTTAGGTTACGGAATTTATCTGTTGGAGAGGTTACACTAAATGTAAATACCATACACATATATTTTTTACTGTGGGGAGGTTACAACAATGTAACCTTTCAAAAGAGTGGATGTCATTCCAACAGTTTATTTTTCTTTTTCTTTAAAAAATATCGTATAATATGTTGAATCAAAATATGTAAGTGGTAAGCTTGTATCGATAACCCCCCCCCCCCCGCCTCCCCCACCACCCGTTTCCTATGCGGCCGGAGGTGCGGCCTTACAATGTCAGTATCAGCCAGTAAGCAACGACCTTTGACTACAGGTGGTCTAGTTGGCGGCACGTATGAACATTTGTATTGTTAATACTAATAAACCAAGTTATGCACTTGTCGCCAATCCTCGCACTGTGAATAATGAATCACTATGGTCTCTGTCGGCTCCAGTAGGACACGGCTCGTACCTGCATCGCCGTTCTCAGACTCCGTGATCGCCTGCCGCCTGAGAGGAGTAGGGGGTTCTACCGATCTGAACTGTTTGCTAGCTTACAGAAGCGTGAACTTTACTACACTGTATGATAAAAGATAAGAAAATGTAGGAGGACACAGGGAACAAAAGCAACGCACTGAAATTGAAGTGGTCCCGGCGGAGGTTCGAGTCCTCCCTCGGGCATGGGTGTGTGTGTTTGTCTGCAGGATGATTTAGGTTAAATAGTGTGTAAGTTTAGGGACTGATGACTTTAGCAGTTAAGTCTCATAAGATTTCACACACATCTGAACATTTTTTGAAAACTGAAGTCATAGTTTATTATGTTTTCCTTTCTTTTTTGTTTTGCTTTGTGAGTGGGTAATTTCCCATTTGCAAATACTTGAAGCAGCTTTCGAATCTTTGCAACACTGTGAACCTTATGCAGAGCTGGATTAATGTTTGTGCTTCTTCTTTCAGACAGTGCTTTATTATAGGGAAATGCATCATCTGCGAAAAATCTAAGATTACTATTATTATTGAGTGCAACGATGTAATATAAAACATAAACAGCAAGGGTCCCAACACACTTCTCTGGGCTACGCGTGTAGTTACTTCAGCATCTGTGTACCACTCTATACAAGATATCATGATGCAACCTCTCTAGCAAGAAATCCTCAGTTCGCTTTTGCTTGGCATCTCGTACGATCGTACTGTCTATAACAAACGATAGAGTCGTCCTGAGTTAGATACCGCAGTACATGGAAACGAAGACTGAAAGCAAAGTGAAAGATAGACACAGATTCTGAGACAGAAAAAGGCACACGACAAAGCAACTATCAGAATAGGATGGAAATTGGTACATGCAATATAGACGTACAGACAAACAAATGACTACAATTTCAGAAAAATCGAATGGCTTTTTCGAGAGAAAGAGCTTCACAAATCGAGCAAGTGAATAAAGCGTTGATCCACCTCTGGCCGCTATACAAGCAGTCATTAGGCTCGGTGTTGATTGACGGGGTTGTTCGATGTCCTCGTCAGCGATATCGTGCCAGATTCTGTCCAGCTGGCGCATGCGATCGTCCAAAACCCGACGTACGTGGAGGGCCCTGTCCGTAATACTCCAAATGTTCTCAATTGCAGAGGCATCTGGCGGCTTTTCTGACCATGTTAGAGTTTCCTAATCACGAAGAGAAGCAGTCGAAACCCCCGCCGTGCGCGGGCGGGCATTGCCTTGCTGAAATGTAAGCCCACGTAGGCTTGCCATTACGGGCAACTTAGAATACCTTGGACGCGCCGCTGTGCTGTAACGGTGCCGTGGACGACAGCCGAAGTGCCGCGCCTGGCCACCACGTGACGGGGCGACACTCGGCTGGGCTCTACACCGCTGCGCAGCGCGCCTCCAGAGCCGTCTTCGCTGGTGATCGGGGCTCAGTTCGAAGCGCGACTCACCACTGAAGACGTTTCCACTCCAGTCAATGAGATTCCAGACCTGGAGACGCCCCAGACAGCAGTGGGATACCAACCTCAGTCTCCCACCGTACGGTCCGACAACCAGGAGTGATGTTGTAGAATGTCATTCCATTTCATAGCAAGATCCCTTTGGTTGTTATTCGCGTCACTCTTACAACACACCGGTACGTCAGAGATATTCTACGCCCCGTTTCGCTACCCTTCATAGCAGTCATTCTGGGCTTACATTTCAGCAAGATAGTGCTCGCCTGCAAACAGAAAAAGTTTCTTCTGCTTGCCTTCACGCTTCTGAAATCCTACTCTGGGCAGTCAAGTCGCCGGATCCCCTCACACTGAGAAAGTTTCGAGCGTTATGGGCAGGACCTTGCAACCAGCTCGGGATTTTGGCGCTCTAAGGCGCCAGTTGGACAGAATCTGGCACGATGTCTCTCAGTAGGACATCCAACAACCTTATCAATCAATGCCAAGCAGAACAGCTTCTTGCACAAGGGCCAGAGATGGACCAATGCACTATTGACGTGCTCCCTTTGTGAAGCTCTGTCTCTTGAATAAAGAATCTAATGTTTCCGAAATTCATTTATTTGTCTGCGCATCTACGTCACAACTTCCGATTGTCGCCCTTTTCGGATAATTCCGTCGTGGAGCTCGTTTTCTTGACTTAGACTGTACATCCAGTACGGTGACTGGCTCCTTGCATACACCGCTGTCCACTCGCGGAATCCCTCTGACTCACCAGCTACTAAGAGCTCTAGTATCGGCGTGAGTGGTGAACACGTGACCACGTGCTTCCTTTGGTGACTCTCTGTCGGTCCTTGGGGGGCAGCGACAAGTTTCTAACTGTCGCAGGCTGCCAGCACATCAGCTGTGTGCAGAGGTGGTCTATTTAAAGCGTAACAGTTGTCCTCGCACACTCGGCAGAAGAAACCTGCCGTAGTTCGGCCGCGTTCTTGACTGAGCCGGAGTTTAGCGCGCCAGTATTAGTAAGACCGGTTAACGCGAGTAAGCGCCTCTCAGCGCTAACACGAACCGCTGACTGCGGCCATCTACGTGTCCGTGAGAGTCGTGCCGCGTTGCAGAAGCTGACAAGAAGGGTGTCACGTGGCGAACATTCAGAACACACTCACTGCGCCTCTGAGACGCTGTGTCGTTCTGAGAAGCGACACGTATGAGCTCATGCAAGTGCACCATGCGTCCTGAATGAAGGGGCACAACAGTTCCGTGGCGCCCCCTAATAACATGGACCTGAACAGAAAACTGCATTTCTCTTTTCCTTATGGCCTCCTTTACCGCACCTCTCCAGGGAAACTTGGTCTTCTTCCGTCCGCAACCGCGCTGCTGCTACGGTCGCAGGTTCGAATCCTGCCGCGGGCTTGGATGTGTGTGATGTCCTTAGGTTAGTTAGGTTTAAGTAGTTCTAAGTTCTAGGGGACTGATGACCTCAGATGTTGAGTCCCATAGTGCTTGGACCCATATGAACCTTTTTTTCTTCTTCTTATCCTTCTTCCCTAAGGATAGCACATCACGATCTTCTGTGGCCATCTATCATCGGTTGTTCACATTGTACTTCCATACCAGACGAGCTGCGGTGTTTCTGGTCTGTCTATGATGCTTTCTTGATTCTGAGCCACTTCCCCAATACTTTTATTCCTTACGGTCTCGCTGAGACATTCTACTCGGTCTTCTAAGACAGACCATCTCTACAACTCCCAGTTTATTTTCATTTTTCCCAGCAAGCTCCCAGCACTAGAATCAATACCTCGTTATGGGCTCTACATTATTTCTGTAGTGCATCTTCTTTATTTTCGAACTATCTTAGATCATAACAGAGGGTTTGGCCTCTTGATTGCCGTATTTCCCAGCTACTATAGGATGTTAATTTAAATTTTTCATGCTTTAATGTGCTGTACCTCTACTATTATGTTTCCTACTTTTTCTCCACCACATAGGTATTCAGATTCAGACATTTCAAAATTTACTTTCAGTCCCCACTTATCATATTCTTCTAACACTTTTCTTAGGATAAAGCAGATACCATTTTCTTCCGTGAACACAATTACCTGATCATGTGCGAAGAACAAGGAGTATAAACATTGCCAGCCGCGGTGGCCGAGCTGTTCTAGACGCTTCATTCCGGAACCGCGCTGCTGCTACGGTTGCAGGTTCGAATCCTGCCTCGGGCTTGGATGTGTGTGATGTCCTTAGGTCAGTTAGGTTTAGGTAGTTCTAAGTTCTAGGGGACTGATGACCTCAGATGTTAAGACCCATAGTGCTCAGAGCCATTTGAACCATTTTTTAGTACAAACATTGATCCTTTCTTATCTGAATGGGCATTTCTGCACATATCCTATTCCACAGGTCTTAGACCTTCCGGTTGTATATATTAAAGAATGCTGGAGATAAGCACCATCCCTCCTTTAGTTCTTTGTAAATCTGGAACACGGTGACGAAATTTTATTCCCCACTTTGATTACGCACTCTGCAGGCTTATGTGGGCTCCATATGCACTGAAAAGCCAAAGAAACTGCTACACCTACCTAACGTCGTCTAGCGCCCCCACGAACACGCAAACGTGTCGCAACACGACATGGTCATGGGCTCGACTAATGACAGGTACTGCTGGAGGGAACTGAAACCTGCAGGGCTATCCACAAATTCGTACATGGGGCTGGACATCTCTTTTGAACAGTACGGTGCAAGGCGTCCCCGATATGCTCAATAATGCTCATGTATGGTGGCCAGTGGAACTTTTTAAACTCAGAAGAGTGTTCCTTGAGCCACTCTGTAGCAATTAGGAACGCGTGGGGTGTCGCATCGTCCTGCTAGAATTGCCAAGTCCGTCGGAATGGTTCAAATGGCTCTAAACACTATGAGAGTTAACATCTGAGGTCATCAGTCCCCTAGACTTAGAACTACTTAAACCTAACTAACCTAAGGACATCACATACATCCAAGCCCGAGGCAGGATTCGCATCTGCAACAGCAGCAGCAGCGCGGTTCCAGACAGAAGTGCCTAGAACCGCTCTGCCACAGCGGCCGGCCCGTCGGAATGCGCAATAGATGATTGCAAGTGATCAGACAGGATGCTTATGTACGTGTCAGCGAGGTGGCGCAGTGGTTAGCACACTGGACTCGCATTCGGGAGGACGACGGTTCAATCCCGTCTCCGGCCATCCTGATTTAGGTTTTCCGTGATTTCCCTAAATCGTTTCAGGCAAATGCCGGGATGGTTCCTTTGAAAGGGCACGGCCGATTTCCTCCCCACTCCTTCCTTAACCCGAGCTTACGCTCCGTCTCTAATGACCTCGTTGTCGACGGGACGTTAAACTCTAACCACCACCGCTTATGTACGTGTCATCTGTTAGAGTCGTATCTAGACGTATCAGGGGTCCCATATCGGTCCAACTGCGCACGCACAACACCATTACAGAGCCTCCACCACATTGAACAGTCCCCTACAGACATGCAGGGTCCATGGCTTCATGAGGTTGTCTCCATACCAGTACACGTCCACGCGCTCGATACAATTTGAAACGAGACTCGTCCGACCAGGCAACATGTTTCCAGCCATCAACAGTGCAATGTCGATGTTGACGGGTCAGTGCGAGGCGTGAAGCTTAATATAGTGCAGTCATCAAGGGTACGCGAGAGGGAGTTCGGCTCCGAAAGCCCATATCGATGATGTTTCGTTGAATGGTTCACACGCTGACACTTGTTGATGAGCCAGCACTGAAATCTGCAGCAGTTTGCGGAAGGGTTGCACTTCTGTCACGTTGAACGATTCTCCTCAGTCGTCGTTGGTCCCGGTTTTCCAGGATCTTTTTTCCGGCCGCATCGATGTCGGACATTTGATGTATTCCTTATATTGATGGCACATTCGTGAAATGGTCGTGCGGGAAAATCCCCACTTCATCGCTACGTCGGCAACGCTGTGTCCCATTGCTCGTGCGCCGACTATAACACCACATTAAAATTCACTTGAATCTTGATAAGCTGCCATTGTAGCAGCAGTAACCGATGTAACTACTGCGCCAGACACTTGTTGTCCTATATAGCTGTTGGCGATCGCAGCGCCGTATTCTGCCTGTTTCGTTATCTCGGTATTTGAATATGCATGGCTATACAAGTTTCTTTTGAGCTTCAGTGTACTTCCGACATAAGCCTTTTGAAGCCAATTCCGCCTCAAGACTGTCTAGTAATACAAAATTCGCGGGAAATGCGGACAGGCTAAACCATCTAAGATATGCCTAGGCTGCATTTTATCTTATGCTCTCGTCCTGGAAGGGATAAGAAGTAACTACTTTGTGAACAATCTGATATGTACGACATGGTACTGTTATAATGTGAGATTACTCTTTCTTCTGTCCCTGTACTGTTTCATGTTTTTACGCCGGCCGCGGTGGTCTAGCGGTTCTAGGCGCTCAGTCCGGAACCGCGCGACTGCTACGGTCGCAGGTTCGAATCCTGCCTCGGGCATGGATGTGTGTGATGTCCTTAGGTTAGTTAGGTGTAAATAGTTCTAAGTTATAGGGGACTGATGACCACAGATGTTAAGTCCCATAGTGCTCAGAGCCATTTGAACCATTTGAACTTTTTACGAGAACACTCCACATGCCTGTGTACCGTACATGGCGGTGGGTACACCTTGTCAGAAAACGACTGTCTGTGAGCCTTGCAGTGCACCGAGCGTGTCAACTTAGAAATCGTTACTAGAGTCACGTTCGGTCCAGACTCCGGCGCATCCCTTAAGCCCTAATGTTGATACACTTAACACAATGGAAATACGCAGTCTGAAATTTGGCTCTAATGTAAGTGAGCCGTGCACGGCTCGTGTTCATGCCATTTATTGTTTTTCATCTTCTATTACGGTACTGCCACCTTGTTTCTTATCCCATTTACTGGCGTCACTAACTCCCTGCCTTACTTGCCCACGTGTGGTAGCAGCAGCGCGTATCGATAGTGCACTGTCGTACCAGCTCTGGGGCGACCGATAGTATTTCGGGGTCGTCGTGTGTCGGGCAGTGAGTTGGAGAAGGACCAGGAGGGCGGTCGGGACGCACTAGCAGTGCAGGCGGGGGCGGAGCCCCGGCAAGGTCCGTACAGCCAGTAACAGCGGGTTCAGCTGGAGACGGACCAGGAGTGCAGTCGGGCACGGAGCAGTGAGTCGGCAGAGTCAGTCGGAAGGCAGACAGCGCAAGTACGAGCCGGAACCGTGGTCGGCGCAGACGGAAGTCCGTTGGTCGGTCGACCGGCTGGTGGTCGCATGGCGACATGTGGTCTGCTGAGCACTGGCAGCCAGCAACAGTCGGGTCCGTATGGTATAGTTTCGCAAGGACCCCTGTCAGCGAAGGTGGGCTGCCGTTGGTCGTTTGCTCTGCCGGTCGTCTCAGTCGACGACGTCTTGGATCCTCAGGACGAACACCATTTTCCTAGTTGGGATGTGGTTGGACCTTGTTGGTTCGTTGGAACTGAGCAGCGACGGAGTCTCCACAGCGCGAAGCCAGTCCGGTGCTTTTGGCGGCGGGCACTAGCTGTTCCATCTGGAGGCGCTAGCTGTGCGACCGACTTTTTCTTTCTTACGAAGCAGGATCCTCAAGGTGAGTGATTAGTTACCTTTTCTTAAAACTCGACTGGTACGATTTGTACGTTATTTGTGGATTGTTGTTTTCTCAGCCCATGACGCGTGTGATAACAAGTCGTGTGTTTTCTTGCCTAGACTCTGCAGCCTCCGGTAGTGACTTGACAGTTGTGACTCATGTTTTCGGATTGTTTTAGACTCGTCTTTCGTGATGTTTGATGCCTTGATCTTGGCGAGGCCCAGTTGAAGTTATTGGTATCTCGGTTTATTCTTCATCGGCCGATGTGCAGTTGGATCCGACCGTTGGAAATCGGTCAGATTGTCGGTCGGTCGTGAACCGTCCCTTGGTTATGTTGCCTTCCGATTAAGAGCTTGTCGGTCGGGATGCCTGTCTCACCTAAGGGTGGTTTCGTGTTACTTCCCAGACGGACCCTTGGAACTTTCTGAGCGCCGCTCCTTCTGTTTTACATAGTCATTTCCTTTTATTTTTAAGTACTGTGTGCGGCCTTCAGTTGAGTTTTAACTTATTTAAATTGTAAGGCTGTTCTTTTAGACCTTAAATTGTAAAACTTTTTCTGCATGGTGTGTGTGGTCTTCAACCGAGCCGGCCGGGGTGGACGAGCAGTTCTAGGCGCTACAGTCTGGAACAGCTCGACCGCTACGGTCGCAGGTTCGAATCCTGCCGTGGGCTTGGATGTGTGTGATGTCCTTAGGTTAGTTAGGTTTAAGTAGTTCTAAGTTCTAGGGGACTGATGACCTCAGAAGTTAAGTCCCATAGTGCTCAGAGCCATTTTTTTCTTCATCTACATCTACATCTACATCTATACTCCGCGAGCCACCTTACGGTGTGTGGCGGAGGGTACTTATTGTACCACTATCTGATCCCCCCTTCCCTGTTCCATTCACGAATTGTGCGTGGGAAGAACGACTGCTTGTAAGTCTCCGTATTTGCTCTAATTTCTCGGATCTTTTCGTTGTGATCATTACGCGAGATATATGTGGGCGGTAGTAATATGTTGCCCATCTCTTCCCGGAATGTGCTCTCTCGTAATTTCGATAATAAACCTCTCCGTATTGCGTAACGCCTTTCTTGAAGTGTCCGCCACTGGAGCTTGTTCAGCATCTCCGTAACGCTCTCGCGCTGACTAAATGTCCCCATGACGAATCGCGCTGCTTTTCGCTGGATCATGTCTATCTCTTGTATTAATCCAACCTGGTAAGGGTCCCATACTGATGAGCAATACTCAAGAATCGGACGAACAAGCGTTTTGTAAGCTACTTCTTTCGTCGATGAGTCACATTTTCTTAGAATTCTTCCTATGAATCTCAACCTGGCGCCTGCTTTTCCCACTATTTGTTTTATGTGATCATTCCACTTCAGATCGCTCCGGATAGTAACTCCTAAGTATTTTACGGTCGTTACCGCTTCCAATGATTTACCACCTATGGCATAATCGTACTGGAATGGATTTCTGCCCCTATGTATGCGCATTATATTACATTTATCTACGTTTAGGGAAAGCTGCCAGCTGTCGCACCATTCATTAATCCTCTGCAGGTCTTCCTGGAGTACGTACGAGTCTTCTGATGTTGCTACTTTCTTGTAGACAACCGTGTCATCTGCAAATAGCCTCACGGAGCTACCGATGTTGTCAACTAAGTCATTTATGTATATTGTAAACAATAAAGGTCCTATCACGCTTCCTTGCGGTACTCCCGAAATTACCTCTACATCTGCAGATTTTGAACCGTTAAGAATGACATGTTGTGTTCTTTCTTCTAGGAAATCCTGAATCCAATCACAAACCTGGTCCGATATTCCGTAAGCTCGTATTTTTTTCACTAAACGTAAGTGCGGAACCGTATCAAATGCCTTCCTGAAGTCCAGGAATACGGCATCAATCTGCTCGCCAGTGTCTACGGCACTGTGAATTTCTTGGACAAATAGGGCGAGCTGAGTTTCACATGATCTCTGTTTGCGGAATCCATGTTGGTTATGATGAAGGAGATTTGTATTATCTAAGAACGTCATAATACGAGAACATAAAACATGTTCCATTATTCTACAACAGATTGACGTAAGCGAAATAGGCCTATAATTATTCGCATCTGATTTATGACCCTTCTTGAAAATGGGAACGACCTGCGCTTTCTTCCAGTCGCTAGGTACTTTACGTTCTTCCAGAGATCTACGATAAATTGCTGATAGAAAGGGGGCAAGTTCTTTAGCATAATCACTGTAGAATCTTACGGGTATCTCGTCTGGTCCGGATGCTTTTCCGCTACTAAGTGATAGCAGTTGTTTTTCAATTCCGATATCGTTTATTTCAATATTTTCCATTTTGGCGTCCGTGCGACGGCTGAAGTCAGGGACCGTGTTACGATTTTCCGCAGTGAAACAGTTTCGGAACACTGAATTCAGTATTTCTGCCTTTCTTCGGTCGTCCTCTGTTTCGGTGCCATCGTGGTCAACGAGTGACTGAATAGGGGATTTAGATCCGCTTACCGATTTTACATATGACCAAAACTTTTTAGGGTTCTTGTTTAGATTGTTTGCCAATGTTTTATGTTCGAATTCGTTGAATGCTTCTCTCATTGCTCTCTTTACGCTCTTTTTCGCTTCGTTCAGCTTTTCCTTATCAGCTATGATTCGACTACTCTTAAACCTATGATGAAGCTTTCTTTGTTTCCGTAGTACCTTTCGTACATGATTGTTATACCACGGTGGATCTTTCCCCTCGCTTTGGACCTTAGTCGGTACGAACTTATCTAAGGCGTACTGGACGATGTTTCTGAATTTTTTCCATTTTTGTTCCACATCCTCTTCCTCAGAAATGAACGTTTGATGGTGGTCACTCAGATATTCTGCGATTTGTGCCCTATCACTCTTGTTAAGCAAATATATTTTCCTTCCTTTCTTGGCATTTCTTATTACACTTGTAGTCATTGATGCAACCACTGACTTATGATCACTGATACCCTCTTCTACATTCACGGAGTCGAAAAGTTCCGGTCTATTTGTTGCTATGAGGTCTAAAACGTTAGCTTCACGAGTTGGTTCTCTAACTATCTGCTCGAAGTAATTCTCGGACAAGGCAGTCAGGATAATGTCACAAGAGTCTCTGTCCCTGGCTCCAGTTCTGATTGTGTGACTATCCCATTCTATACCTGGTAGATTGAGGTCTCCCCCTATTACAATAGTATGATCACGAAACTTCTTCACGACGTTCTGCAGGTTCTCTCTGAGGCGCCCAACTACTACGGTTGCTGATGCAGGTGGTCTATAGAAGCATCCGACTATCATATCTGACCCACCTTTGATACTTAACTTAACCCAGATTATTTCACATTCGCATTCGCTAATAACTTCACTGGATATTATTGAATTCTTTACTGCTATAAATACTCCTCCACCATTGGCGTTTATCCTATCCTTGCGGTATATATTCCATTCTGTGTCTAGGATTTCGTTACTGTTCACTTCCGGTTTTAACCAACTTTCCGTTCCTAATACTATATGCGCACTATTTCCTTCAATAAGCGATACTAATTCAGGAACCTTGCCCTGGATACTCCTGCAGTTTACCAATATTACGTTAACTTTTCCTGTTTTTGGTCTCTGAGGACGGACGTTCTTTATCAACGATGCTGATGTTCTCTCTGGTAAGCCGTCAGGTATTTTATCGTTTCGCCCAAGGGGGGGTCCCTCTAACCTAAAAAACCTGTCTAGGGGGGCCCTACAGTTCTCCACCCAATAACGGAGGTCGATGAATTTGCAACCATTATAGTCGCAGAGTCGTCTGAGCCTCTGGTTTAGACCCTCCACACGGCTCCAAACCAGAGGAGTTTTAATCTCTCTTAAATTAAAAATTCGAAATCTTTGTCTTGCCCTTAAGTCATAAGATTGTTATTCTTTAGTATGAGGCCTTCAGCCGAGTTTTACACAAAATATTTTAAGATAAGGCCTTCAGCCTTTTCAAATTGGAAGCTCTTCTTCCTAGGCTTTAAGCCGTTGGTTGGTATGCGGCCTTCAGCCGGGTTTCAGCCTATTTACAAATACCAGAGAAAATCTTTGTTTGGGCCTAAAGCCGTAACACTGTCCTTGCTTAATGTGTGGCCTTCTGTCTATTTTTATTGAAGTAAAAAAAATTTTTTTTGAAAGAAGTGAAACCGCTAGAAGAACTCCTGTACATCAATTCCTTGCTTAGGCCTTGGGCCCTGGATTTTAGTATGTGGCTTTCAGCCGATTACATCAAATCAAAGGAGCTCTTTGATAAAACCTTGAGAGTTTTTAACTGTTCCTTACGTTATTGTTTGTTTTAACTAAAAAAATTTATATGTTGAGTGTAATTGACAGCAACTTATTTTGGCCCATTTCCACAAATATAACATCACCCGCTCTGTCCTGCTAGTCCAGGGATTTCAGTAAGATCGTAAGGTGGTTAATTGCTATGAAATCAATTAATAACTATATTTTTAAAAAATAATGAAAATGAGATGAAGGTAACTTACCTTAGCTAAGATGAAAGGAAATTACTTTAAATGATTTATTGAGTAAGTTCGTCTTTGTACATAAGAAATCCTACAGATTAACAACATGAATGTAAAATGATAGACAGTTAATCAGCTCAAGTATGAAATTTACGGTAGGATAATGCATTCAAGCTGCACATTACCTGAATGATGTGATTAAACCTCATGAATCTGAATTTTACTTTACAGTTTTTGGTTGTCAGAACTAACATGAAAATAAGCTATCGTCGTGCCTGGAATCTAACGGCTCTGTGGGGTCGGCGTGTCCTTATAAATTGGTATGCTCACCAGTCTCTTGTCAAAAACGACATTTTGTCTACGGAGTGCGTGATCGATTCTTTTGTAAAATTTGTTTTGTTTATTTATAGACGCAATCACATGTTTATGACACAGTCATAACCGGTTTCGGCCATACAATGACCATCTTCAGATTCTAAATGCGGCATACACTGAACACAGGTTCATGCTTTGCCAAACGCATGGTTATGACTGTGTCATAAACATGTGATTGCGTCTATAAATAAACAAAAAAATTTGTACAGTCTCTTGCCATCTCGATGGTCGTGGAGTTGTGGGTGTGCACGAGATCTGCACCAGCCCGGAATCTGCAGATGACGCTAAGTCGTCTGCATGACGTCGCAGCGCAGAACACCAGAATGCTCGCCCTCTCGGCGGAAGCGGAAGCGGCCAGAGACACTGCTACCTAGGGCATAACGATCTACAGCGAGCTATCTTGCTCTCACAAGCGACAACATCAGCAAGCCGTTGCACACGAGCAATACTGACTGGATACCGGAGCTCCTATCACAGCCCACCAACAGACCACAGTAGGGAAGCAGGGAAGCTCGCACACTGACGCAGAAACAAACCGCCAGCGCTACCCTACACTGTGAATCCGGATAGGACCTGTCGGACGCTAACCGATGATGAACCCAACTGATACAGGCATGCTGGTGCTGGTCGAGAAGTCAACTCCGGTATCCAGCTGCGGCCGCCTCACGTCAGTGGTGTCCGCCCGCATGATACCCACCAATAACTTACCTAACCGTTGCACGATCTGACGCAGATAGCAAGCGGTCCGCTACTGCTCTTCCTAGCCGACACGACTATAGTAGAGGTCTTTTCCCCTTCGCTCTTGTCTTGGCTCCCTTTTGTCCTCTGCCATTCAAACCGCTACCATTCCTTCAGCTTTCGACCCAATAGCCAGACGTACGCGAATATCGCAATACCCATATCCTGCGAAGACCTCACTTACAGATATTCGTAGATGACAGTAGACCTTTTTGCGTTGGCCATCATGGCGGTGTGGGCGTGGAGGTCTCCACTATTTCTTTAAAAAAAATGAAACGAAGAAAGACCTCAGTGATCCAACACATGAAGTCACCTTTAGGACGACCGATCCAAGAGTGTCGCCGACTCCCCCGTTTTGGCCGGCTCGGCAGCAAGCACCAATCAGGCCGAATGTTATATACTTCTGCCGATGGCGTGAAACTGCAATGTTAAATATCTCCCCACCACGGAAAATATCAAGTAGGGGGCCAATCAGGGCGCACTCTCCCCTCAAATTCCCGTCTGACGACAAGAGGTGAATCAGAGCGTTGTTTATACAACTCACAATTTCCAACGCGCCAAGCGAACCCGACGGCAACTCCACCAGGTTACGTTTCCGCAGCAGTGAGCCTGGTATGTCCTTTCTTTGAGTGACACGAGAGTCCTGCACGCCTTAGTCGAGTGGCTGTAAGCCAGGGACTTGATCATGTGAGTGGCGAGCAGACTGCCCCGTTATTCCCAGAACTGTGTGCATCGGCCGTTCCCCAACTCCTGAAGGAATGATCTGCAAGGTTCGCACGAATTCCTTTGGCCGAAGCGACATTAGTTCAAACAGACTGCCCCTGCATCTTTATCAATTCAGTACCAGAATCAAGTCGAGAAATCAGAGCTAAAGAAAGTAATGAGAACCACCTGTCCCACATATCTCCAGTCGTGACAAGGAGTGGATAGTGTTAGCTTATTAATGGAAGGAGGCAAAACAGACTGCTTGTAACCTTCTAGCCTCTCTTATCTTACTCTTACGGTACTTGCGCGAGATACGCAATGCTGGCAGCGCGAAGTCGCTCAGTATAGTTACATTACAGGTTCCCTAAATTTAACCACCAGAGATACACAATACTGGCAGCGCGAAGTCGCACAGTATAGTTACGTTACGGATTCCTTAAATTTAACCACCAGAATTGCACGAAAACGTTTCTCCGACCATTTCTGTTAGACTTTCGTGTGGGCTGTAACGATTTGTTACGTTCCTAGGAACGGGCCTCTCAATTCGTTCCTTGTCTGCTGTTACGACTGTTCGATAAGGACTCCAAATACTGGAACAATATAATTGGTGGCACTAGCGGCCTGCTTGACGTTCCCTTTATTTAGGTTGTCCGAGAAGGAATGGTCAGTGTTTTTGGATGCGACAAGAAATGTCGTAAGGACATATGTCCTACTCTGAATAGTTTCCGAATTGTATCACATGTGATGTACCTTTGTTTATGGGCTAGTGCCGCATACATATGTGTCTTTCGCACCCATACTCTTTGACATTTTATTCTAGCCTAAAAAAAACCGTCGCTTTCAACCTTTTTACTAGAGAAGTCTT
The DNA here is from genome assembly GCF_023898315.1 of Schistocerca nitens. Classification (NCBI taxonomy): domain Eukaryota; kingdom Metazoa; phylum Arthropoda; class Insecta; order Orthoptera; family Acrididae; genus Schistocerca; species Schistocerca nitens. Next base: position 3,942,041 of record NW_026045897.1, read on the forward strand.
TCTGTCAATAAACTAGCTCATGGATCTTTCATCTGTCCATGGCGCGTTGGGAGTGAAAGAGTGTGAGCGACTGAGGATGTATCAGAGAGAAGCGTCGATTAAAAAAATTAAATGAAATGATCGTGTGGCAATGTTGGCCGGGAGGCCCCTCTCAGAAAGTTCGTTCGCTGGGTGCAAATCTTATTTCAGGAGTCACCACATTGGGTGACTTGCGTGTTGGTGATGATGAAATGCTGATGAGGACCCAACAACAGCCAGTTCACAGGCGGAGAAAATCTCCACCCTAGCCGAGTATCGAAGACGAGCCCTCTGCATGGTAGGCAAACACATTAACACTCAGTGACCCGTGCCCGCCTCGCGTTGATGCCGTTTGTTCTTTGGCATTTTGTCGCAATGGAGTGCCGTCTTATTTCTCCCCGAGTTACTACCATAACGAGTTGCTGACTTGCCTCCGTCATTGTCGGCAGCAGCGCTGATCGATACTAGGACTGCTGGTGTGGCCGCCATATATTTGTGTGTGGTGGTGTGTGTGGCGGTCGGTCGGTCGGGACAGAGCAGGGAGGAAGTCTCCGCGGCGCCAGGTGAGGCCGGGACCGCAGGCGGCGTGCACGCGCGGTCCGATTGTGAGGCGCTAGCTGCGACAGCTACAACCTCGACACTCAAGTTGAGTGATCAGTTAATATAAAATGAAACCTCAACTGCTGCGACATCTCTTCATTCATTGCTGGTTGTCGCCTCATGGACCGTTCCGGCTAGCAGCAACGAATAGTGTGTTAGAGTTGGCGAAATTTTGCAGCAGTCTTCCTGTATGGTCTTTAACTATTAAATTGGTTGTTACTTAACAGTGAAGTGCACCAGCGGCATATTCTGCCTTGTGGTCATTGACACCCCAGTTACCTCACCTGGTCGTTAGCGTAGTTTTCCGGCAGTGTGTTTTTCCTCGCCATGTTGACGCTGTCTGGCAGGTCTTGTAGTTCGACAGCCTTTTAGTTGTTTGTTCATATTTTTTCTTAAGAGTGGTTATTGTGTCTTGGCTGAAGATGCCGATTTCAAAGACATGGTGCTGCTGGTATCTTCGTCGTCAGCTGATATTTTCCGCTGTCGTAGTGTTGGTCGGGCGGAAGCGAATTGAGTAGGTTGTTGGTCAGTCCTTCAGCCGTCCCTGGGTTGGGTTGCCAACCGATTATTTAACCTTACTCTTGGCTGCCTGTCTGACATCACCTTACGTTAGAGCTACCTTCTCAGGCTGACCCTTGGAACACTTCTGAGCACCACTGTTCTGTTGGTTTTAGATTGTGATTTTCATTTTAGTCTGATGTACTGTGCAAGGCCTTCAGCTGTTTATAAATTTAGTTTGTTTTAATTTCAAAATAAGGCCTTCAGCTGACTTAAATTAATATTTGAAGATTGATTTGTTTAAAAACTAAATTTTGTAAGTTTCTTCTATCTGAAATTCTTGTTATCCTGGCCTTAAGCTCTGAGTTGTTCAATGTTCTAGTTTGTGGCCTTCACCCGAGGTTTTTCGTGAAATATTTTGAAGATAATGCCTTCAGCCGACTTAAAGTTTGAAGATTGATTTGTTTAATAACTAGAATTTTGAAAGTTTGTTCTACCTGAAATTCCTGTTACTCAGGCCCTGAGTTGTTCACTGTCCACTGTGTGCTCCTCAGCTGAGTAGTTACGTGAACTATTTTTTTTTTAATAAAGCCTTCAGCCGCGTGTTTTCTTTAAAGCAATTTCTATGATTTGTGTACAGGCCTTCACACGTTCTTGCTTCTTGGTGTGATTTTGGGCCTTCAGCTAGGAGGTATCGCAAGTTTTCTTAACTAGGCCTTCAGCCATATTGTTTTAACTTGATCCTTAATGCAATGTGTAATTAAGTGGTTCTTAGGAAAATAAAAGTTTGTGTGTTTTGTGCAACTAACAGTAACCGATTACGGCCACCTCCATAACCATAACCTGATCCGCTCTATCCTGCGAAACCAGATTTCACTCAGCTAAGTAGGCGACACAAGCATCGGTTAACTGTGTACACGCGCTGGTTAAAATACCACACAGCTACACTAGTGAAGAAGATGCAGATATGGTGTACGTTGACGGCTTCTACGAAGGTAGTCCACATGGTGCTGTCGAATTATGCCGTCAATGCTTTCCTGATGGCACAGTGTTCACCATAGTTTTCAGGACGATGCGTTACACAAGTACTCTTCCAAGTTCCCATTTTTCTTCTGAACAAGTGCAGGAACATCAGCACATTGTTGAAATGTAGCAGCTAGTGCTACTACCGGAACACGGCGAGGTTCTGCACATATCACGTGAGGCGTACGACAGTCAGTAGAGGTGAATGCGTTAAGAATACATGTTTTTGAATCGGTACTTTGTAAAACGCACGTTGTAACGTTAACTATCGTTGTACTGGTGGACATGTGTAAACCTGACATTGTATTGGATAATACAGAAAAAAATAAGAATACACTTAAGACTGTTCTGTCTCGGAAAAATTGGAAGTAGATTACAGGTCCACATGAAGCCTTCCTGCCACGTCCCTGAATACTGACCATTCGTCTGGAGACACTCTGTATGTACACTGCAGTTTCCCAGATCGCTTTCAACAGGCCGGCCGGGGTGACCGAGCGGTTCTAGGCGCTACAGTGTGGAATCGCGCCACCGCTACGGTCGCAGGTTCGAATCTTGCCTCGGGCATGGATGTATGTGGTGTCCTTAGGTTAGTTAGGTTTAAATAGTTCTAAGTTCTAGGGGACTGATGACCTCAGAAGTTAAGTACCTCAGTGCTCAGAGCCATTTGAATCTTCCAAGAACGCCAAGTCTTTTAGTAGCGTTCCACAATACAGATTTCACGTGATCGTCCCATTTCCTATCACTGCCCCTCTGAGACGTAAGAAACGTCTTATTACTACAGAATTATTCGAATGGTGCGGAAGTTGATATATGTGCTTGTGCAGACGAACAAATGATTAAAATTTCAGAAAAATTGAATGATTCAAAGGGAAAAATGTTCTCAAGTTGAGAAAGTCAATAACGCATTGGTCCCCCTCTGGCCCTTATGCAAGCAGTGATTCGGGTTGGCATTGATTAGCAGTGTTGCTGAATGTCCTCCTGATGATGTCGCGCCAAATTCTGTCCAATTGTCGCGTTAGATCGCCAGAATCCGCAGCTTGTTGGGAGGCCACGGCAATAATTCTTCAAATGTTGGGGAGAGATCCGGTGACCTCTTTGGCCAAGATAATGTTTCGCAGGCACGAAAACGAGCAGGAAAAGCTTGTGTTCATTATCTTGACGAACTTCCGGATGCCTTTCCATGAAGGGCAACAGAACTGGGTGTAGAATACTGTCGATGTACCGTTCTGCTGTAAGTGTGTAGTGGATGAGGACCAAAGGGGTCGTGCTATAAAAAGAAATGGCGCCTCAGACTTTCACTGCTGGTTGTCAGCCCATATAGCAGACGACAGTCCCTGTGGTACGCCACTGGTCTCAGCAGCGTGTCCAGACACGTCCTCGCTGGTGATTGGAGCCCATTTCGTGGTGCAGCTCATCCCTGAAGAGTGCAATACAAACCCGACTGTCGTCCGCCGTACAGCTCGACACCCAGGAGTGGTGGTGAGGGTTCCTTCCGTCGGAGGACGCCCTCGGCTGTCATCCGCGGCAGCCTAAACAGCACCGTGGTACGCCGACGATGTTCTGCGCCCCGTTTTGTTTCCCTTCACGGCGTGCCATTTTGGGCTTGATATTTAGCAAGACAATGCCCGCCCATACATGGCGAGAGTTTCTACCGCTTGTTCTCGACCCTGCCAGCAAAATTGCCGGGTCTCTCCCCTGCTGACAACGTTTGGAGCACTATTGGCAGGGTCGCCACCCAGATCGGGATTTTGATACCGAACACGTCAGTGGGACAGACTTTGACAAGATACACCTCCGGAGGACATCCAGCAGCTCTCACAACTGATGCCAAGCTCAATAATTGCTTGCACAAGTGCAAGAGGTGAACCAAAGTGTTAATAACATGCTCAATTTCTGAAGCTCTTGCCCTTGAATGAATCATCCAATTTTTCTGAAATTGTGTTCATTTGTTTGTATGTACATGCTCATCACATCTACCGATTTCTGTCCACTTCGGATAATTGTTTCACAGTGGGTCTGTTATTTTGTGTTAGGGTGTATTTTGATACATACTCAGCCGTCGTTATCTGTGGATGCTAGGTCGGTCTAGCGGCAGTGCTCCTGTGTGGAAATCGAGTGCTCGCGCAACTGAATCTTGGTCGGTTGACAGATCTCTCAGTCTTCGTTTTAACACAGCCTTCACCACTCATCGTTGTGAAGAGTCGTCAGTAACAACACGTAGCTCGGATTCCGCGTTGAATCGTATGTCCCCTTTGCCTGGTTTGATAACTGTAGTAAGTTAGGGACACGCAACTCGCTGAAGTAGCATTCAATAGAAACGCTTGCACTATTCCATCGAGAAACATCAAAGGAGTCGGATGGGACACCCGAATATGATAATTATATTAATGTACACTAAAATGAAAATCTAATATTACAAATGATGTATATCTCTGATGGGCTTTATAAAGCGGATCACTGACCGTGCGCGACCGCACAGCCGTAGTTACTGCTTCTTCTCGGAGCTTGTAGTGTTGCAGTTGGAGAGCGCTTGGCGCACAGTTCAAAATGGTTCAAATGGCTCTGAGCACTATGGGACTTAACATCTATGGTCATCAGTCCCCTAGAACTTAGAACTACTTAAACCTAACTAACCTAAGGACAGCACACAACACCCAGACATCACGAGGCAGAGAAAATCCCTGACCCCGCCGGGAATCGAACCCGGGAACCCTGGCGTGGGAAGGCGCACAGTTGCGGGTAGCTGTCTGTGAGTGAAAGAGGATGGGGTAGGCAGTTTTTGTGGTGTGCTCTGAGAAGCCACCAACTGTTAGATTAACGTAGGAAGTCTTCTCGCAAGCAAGGTAAAGATTTTAAATATTTATGACTATCGTTCTGTCAGCGTGTTAGTGTAGATGAGTTGGCTGATAATTTGTAATTGTTGAGTAACCCCAGAACGTACTTAAACTGATTTGATGAAAAGTCTAATTAGATATTTCAATTTCGTAATGTTTCTAAGATTTGTTAACACAGGAATATGTAATTTGATTATCTGTATTTATGCTTTTTTTTGGTGAGGTTAGTTAATACTTGCTGTATAAATCTCATTGTTTGCCATTCAATTAGAAAAAACGAAGTAATTTTTGGTGAGTAACGTAATTTCAATTGTCAGATGTTTTGGAATATAATTTGACAAAAAAATCTCTGTTAGTAATTCACCACCATCAGTACCGGCACCCTTGTTCAGGTCATACGTTTTCGAAAGACGTTGGATTTTTCTTAAATGTTTTCATTTATCAGCCAAAAGATTTTCATTTGCTTTTCAAAGCACACACATCAAAAAAAGTTTTGCATCACCTCGGTTCCGAGAATTCCGGAACCTCTACGGAAAATTGGAATAGAGATCAACATAAACATCATTTCCGCACTTTTTATTGCTTATGAAAACCACACATTGCATGTTGCACCACCATACAGCAAGACCTTCAGAGGTGGTGGTCCAGATTTCTGTACACACCGGTACCTCTAATACCCAGTAGCACGTCCTCTTCCATTGCTGCATGTCTGTATTCATCGTGGCATACTATCCACAAGTTCATCAAGGAACTGTTGGTCCAGATTGTCCTCAACAGCGATTCGGCATACATCCCTCAGAGTGGTTGGTGGGTCACGTCGTCCATAAACACCCCTTTTCAATCTATCCCAGGCACGTTCGACAGGGTTCATGTCTGGAGAACATGCTGGCCGCACTAGTCGAGCGATGTCGTTATCCTGAAGGAAGTCATTCACAAGGTTTGCACGTTGGGGGCGCGAATTGTCGTCCGTGAAGACGAATGCCTCGCCATTATGCTGCCGATATGGTTGCACTATCGGTGGGAGGATGGCATTCACGTATCGTACAGCCCTTACGGCGCCTTCCGTGACCACCAGCGGAGTAAGTCGGCCCCACATAATGCCACCGCAAACCAGCAGGGAACCTCCACCTTGCTGCACTCGCTGGACAGTGTGACTAAGACGTTCAGCCTGACCGGGTTGCCTCCAAACACGTCTCCGACGATTGTCTGAAGACATATGCGACCCTCATCGGTGAAGAAAACGTGATGCCAATTCTGAACGGTCCATTCCACATGTTGTTGGATCCTTCTGTGCAGCGCTGCATGTTGTCGTGGTTGCAAAGATGGACCTCGCCATGGACGTCGGGAGTGAAGTTGCGCATCATACAGCCTATTGCGCACAGTTTGAGTCGTAACACGACGTCCTGTGGCTGCTCGAAAAGCATTATTCAACATGGTGGCGTTGCTGTCAGGGTTCAAAAAAAATGGTTCAAATGGCTCTGAGCACTATGGGACTTAACTTCTAAGGTCATCAGTCCCCGAGAACTTAGAACTACTTAAACCTAACTAAGGACATCACACACATCCATGCCCGAGGCAGGATTCGAACCTGCGACCGTTAGCGGTCGCGCGGTTCCAGACTGTAGCGCCTTTAACCGCTTGGCCACCACGGCCGGCTGCTGTCAGGGTTCCTCCGAGGCATGATCCTTAGGTAGCGGTCATCTACTGCACTAGTACCACTTGGGCGGCCTGAGCGAGGCACGTCATCGACAATTCCTGTCTCTATCTCCTCCGTGTCTGAACATCACTTTGGTTCACTCCGAGACGCCTGGACACTTCACTTGTTCTGAGCCATTCCTGGCACAAAGTAACAATGCGGACGCGATCGAACCGTGGTATTGACCGTCTAGGCATGGTTGAACCACAGACAACACGAGCCGTGTACGTCCTTTCCTGGAGGAATAACTAGAACTGATCGGCTGTCGGACCCTCTCTGTCTAATAGGCGCTGCTCATGCATAGTTGTTTACATCTTTCGGCCAGCATTGCACACCGCTGAACCTGTAGCTAGCTTCTTTTTTTTTATTTTTTTTTTTTTATCGGGGAAGAGAATGTATCACGTTCCACCGTTGCTGCTTTAGAGGTCGGACAATTCGTTTTATCTGTTATGTGCCCAGGCACCAAAGTTATCAGTTTGGAACAGGGCCAGAGGATTCAGTGCCTAAGGGGCTGAATGTATTTTGCAGTGACTGTATTTCTTTATTGGTATTGGTACATGCATTGACCAAGCACTGCGTATAAAGTTTTTTCCAACAGTAAAACATAAAAAAATAAAAAAAAAATAAAAAATAGGAGTGCGGGTAAGCTACTACAAACAGCATAGTGAACGCATTATTGTGGCCAAGATAAACACGAAGCCCACGCCTACTACAGTAGTACAAGTTTATATGCCAATTGGCTCTGCAAATGATGAAGAAATTGATGAAATGTATGATGAGATAAAAGAAATTATTCAGGTAGTGAAGGGAGACGAAAGTTTAATAGTCATTGGTGACTGAATTCGAGAGTAGGAAAAGGGAGAGAAGGAAACATAGTAGGTGAATATGGATTGGGGGAAAGAAATGAAAGAGGAAGCCGCCTGGTAGAATTTTGCACAGAGCGTAACTTAATCATAGCTGGTTCAAGAATCATAATAGAAGGTTGTATACATGGAAGAATCCTGGAGATACTAGAAGGTATCAGATAGATTATATAATGGTAAGACAGAGATTTAGGAACCAGGTTTTAAATTGTAAGACATTTCCAGGGGCAGATGTGGACTCTGACCACAATCTATTCGTCATGAACTGTAGATTAAAACTGAAGAAACTGCAAAAAGGTGGGAGTTCAAGGAGATGGGACCTGGATAAACTGAAAGAACCAGAGGTTGTACAGAGTTTCAGGGAGAGCATAAGGGAACGATTGACAGGAATGGGGGAAAGAAATACAGTAGAAGAAGAATGGGTAGCTTTGAGAGATGAAGTAGTAAAGGCAGCAGAGGATCAAGTAGGTAAAAAGACGAGGGGTAGTAGAAATCCTTGGGTAACAGAAGAAATATTGAATTTAATTGATGAAAGGAGAAAATATAAAAACGCAGTAAATAAACCAGGCAAAAAGGAATACAAATGTCTCAAAAATGAGATTGACAGGAAGTGCAAAATTGCTAAGCAGGGATGGCTAGAGGACAAATGTAAGGATGTAGAGGCTTATCTCACTAGGGGTAAGATAGATACTGCCTACAGGAAAATTAAAGAGACCTTCAGAGAAAAGAGAACCACTTGTATGGATATCAAGAGCTCGGATGGAAACCCAGTTCTAAGCAAAGAAGGGAAAGCAGAAAGGTGGAAGGAGTATATAGAGGGTCTATACAAGGGCGATGTACTTGAGGACAATATTATGGAAATTGAAGAGGATGTAGATGAAGTTGAAATGGAAGACACGATACTGCGTGAAGAGTTTGACAGAGCACTGAAAGACCTGAGTCGAAACAAGGCCCAGGGAGTAGATATTCCATTAGAACTACTGACGGCCTTGGGAGAGCCAGTCCTAACAAAACTCTACCATCTGGTGAGCAAGATGTATGAGACAGGTGAAATACCCTCAGACTTAGAGAAGAATATAATAATTCCAGTCCCAAAGAAAGGAGGTGTTGACAGATGTGAAAATTACCGAACTATCAGTGTAATAAGTCACGGCTCCAAAATACTAACGCGAATTCTTTACAGACGAATGGAAAAACTGGTAGAAGCCGACCTCGGGGAAGATCAGTTTGGATTCCGCAGAAATGTTGGAACACGTGAGGCAATACTGACCCTACGACTTATCTTAGAAAATAGATTAAGGAAAGGCAAAACTACGTTTCTAGCATTTGTAGACTTAGAGAAAGCTTTTGACAATGTTGAGTGGAATACTCTCAAATTCTAAAGATGTCAGGGGTAAAATACAGGGAGCGAAAGGCTATTTACAATTTGTACAGATACCAGATGGCAGTTATAAGAGTCGAGGGGGCATGAAAGGGAAGCAGCGGTTGGGAAGGGAGTGAGACAGGGTTTTAGCCTCTCCCCGATGTTATTCAATCTGTATATTGAGCAAGCAGTAAATTCGGAGTAGGTATTAAAATCCATGGAGAAGAAATAAAAACTTTAAGGTTCGCCGATGACATTGTAATTCTGTCAGAGACAGCAAAGGACTTGGAAGAGCAGTTGAACGGAATGGACAGTGTCTTGAAAGGAGGATATAAGATGAACATCAACAAAAGCCAAACGAGAATAATGGAATGTAGTCTAGTTAACTCGGGCGTTGCTGAGGGAATTAGATTAGGAAATGAGACACTTAAAGTAGTAAAGGAGTTTTGCTATTTGGGGAGCAAAATAACTGATGATGGTCGAAGTAGAGAGGATATAAAATATGGACTGGCAATGGCAAGAAAAGCGTTTCTGAAGAAGAGAAATTTGTTAACATCGAGTATAGATTTAAGTGTCAGGAAGTCGTTTCTGAAAGTATTTGTATGGAGTGTAGCCATGTATGGAAGTGAAACATGAACGATGAATAGTTTGGACAAGAAGAGAATAGAAGCATTCGAAATGTGGTGCTACAGAAGAATGCTGAAGATTAGATGGGTAGATCACATAACTAATGAGGAGGTATTGAATAGAATTGGGGAGAAGAGGAGTTTGTGGCACAACTTGACAAGAAGAAGGGACTGGTTGGTAGAACATGTTCTGAGGCATGAGGGGATCACAAATTTAGCATTGGAGGGCAGCGCGGAGGGTAAAAATCGTAGAGGGAGACCAAGAGATGAATACACTAAGCAGATTCAGAAGTATGTAGGTTGCAGTAAGTACTGGGAGATGAAGAAGCTTGCACAGGGTAGAGTAGCATGGAGAGCTGCACCAAACCAGTCTCAGGACTGAAGACAACAACAACAACACAGGGTATGAACATCACTTGCAGTTACAAAACATTACACGATAATTCGAGTTATGTATCCATTCCGCTGTCACGCAATCATTCAGTAATATTTAAAAAAAAGTTATATATTTGTATGCACACACATTCATACAATGTATTAAAAAAGTAAGTATCCAAGGAAAAATATTTTTTAAAGAACGTTACACTTGGCGACAGCTCTTCCAGTCGTACGCTTTGTGAAATCCTTAATATTAAAATAGCCAGGTACATACGTATTTTGTTCTCTCAACAACTCTGTAGCGATAATAGAAGGTAGATTTTTTTGGCGGAAAGCAATTTAGTAACTTGTACAATTTTTTTTTTACAGTTATTCGGCAGTGTTATGCTCCGCCTTGTTTTCCATTGATTTGATTTTTCAATATTTTTTGTCTTTGGCTTGTTCTGTGCATGTGATTTACAAAGCCGCGCAAAAATGTCAAGGTTCTGGCGCGTAATGTTGCAGTTAAAGATACCGAAATGGACGAATTTCCGTTTTTTGACAACAGTGTTGAGAATGATACTAACCACTCTGGGGTGTAACAGTTGCAAAGCACCACATAAAACGTGAGTTCCGTTTCCCACAGTAATGTACAGTTTACTGACAGAACACGCAGGTGTCAGAACACAATTTTTTACCGAATCAGATCAATGAACTACCCAATTCTTGTGCTGTCAATCACAATGCTAATTGTATGTCAGAGGACACAGTAGTGCAAAGTACTCAGTCTGTTTTCAAAAGTCCGTCAGATTGCATTAGCAGTAGTTATGCAGATAATGTAACAAACGAGACGTCCACGGTTGTAGATGTCTCGACACCACAGTACACATGGCAGGTGACACTACACAGTCAGTTGAAAAGAATACGGGTGGATGCCTCAAAAGCTCATGCAAATGGTGGTTAAACTGAATATTGAATTCAATGAACAACTTTCCATCATACGAGAAAAAAAAAGATGACACCACCACTCAGCACGATGAACAATTTAATAAGAATGACGTAATGATGGTTAAACAGAAAACTCAGTTCGATGAATAATTTTCTAGCATACGTCACGAGCTTAAATCGTACACAGAAACGACTGATAACCGTTTTAAACAGGCAGATACCTGTTAGTGAAAAACGTCTTTGCGATAAAATTGAAGTCATAGCCTGGCAATGCGCAAACCTTTGAGAGATGACATTAATGCTTTAAGGCACCACTGTAGTGAAACCTATAAAAAGCTTACAGGTGAAATCCAGTCAGTTAACGAAAGAATAGATTAACAAGACACTCGGTTAGATGTACGTCTTAAAGTTCACGTTGAGAACTCATAAAAGCGATACAAAGACTTCCTCTAGAAGAAAACAATGCGTTGTTACAGTCATTAGCAGTACAAAGACAGGAAGTAGCACAGCGGTTGCTCACTTCTCCTACAGCCCATGTTGACGCTAGTATAAACTCCGTTACAGACGAGGCTGACAGAGTAAAACAATCACAGAACCAAATGCAGACAGATGTATCTGATTTCAAAACCACTGTGGACACACGAATCCAGAAAGTTGAAGAAAAGTGCACAGATGTCAGTGAATCGTTAAGCTCCCATCACGAACAAATAGAGCTGGTGCAGGAACTTGACTCAATTAGAGCAGATTTGAAAAAGATCAACAAAACTACACGTAAACTACAGAAGCAAGTCGACGCTTTAGATTCAAACGATTCCACACAGATTCTTACACTCACAGAAAGATGTGATGAGCTACCAACATTAGAAACAATTGAAAACCAAACTCAAAATAAATCAGACGACACAGCTCCCATTCCGTTTATAGAATCTCAGGAATGTCAGTCCATGCAGCAAACATTAAACGAACTTGGTGCACGAAGTAGCCAATATCAGAATTTTTTCTCCACGTAATCAGTTTCAAACTAACATGCAACAGCAACAGTCACATACTTTTCCACCTGACAATAATATGAGCAGACCACAAAGAGTGCGTGACATTGATGCAAACCAGTCATCTAACAATCAGTTATTTTTACGCCGCAGAACATTCTCAAAATCTACAACACGAAGGATTCAACTACAAACATTTCCTATCTGTAAATAAATTCAAGGTGTGTAGAAACAACCGCACAGACCTGCATCCCCTTGACTGGATGCAGCAGTTTTCATTTTCGCTGCCACCAAAGTAGCGTTTGAGAGGGAGAACCTTCGGTGCGTATGAGACCTATAGAAAGGCAATGTCACTCCGTCGAAGAGTTCCAAAATGCATTTCTGTCTGCGTATTGGTCGGAAACGACTCAGCGAGGCATTAAAGACCAGCTAATCGGGTTACCCAAGTTTGAACACTCCAGTCTTCCCACTATCACCCAGTTTTTTGAGTATATGGTCCAGCAAATCCAGTACCTGACAGAACCGCGTAGCCAATCTGCGCTCATACACTTATGCATCTCAAAACTTCCGCTCTCATTACGAGTTTCCCTTCTCACTGGATAGCAAAAGGAAAGTAATTCGGCATTCAGGGATTTATTATAATTATTAGAAATTCAGCAATTGGACTACTCATTTGTTAATAAGAACTTTACTAACAGCAATCAGGGTAACAACTCCTCGAGCTACTGCGGTGTCACCGCCAGACACCACACTTGCCTTTAAATCGGCAGATTGCAGACCGAGCGCCGCCACACGGCAGGTGTAGTCTAGAGAGACTCCCTACCACTCGCCCCAATGGTACAGCCGACTTTGCTAGTGCTGGTTCACTGACTACTTACGCTCTCATTGGTCAGACGACAGTTTAGCATAGCCTTCAGCTACGTCATTTGCTACGACCTAGCAAGGCTCCATATTCAGTTACTATTATCTGAACAGATAATATTGTGAATCACGTACCGTCAAGAGCGACGTTCATCATTAATGGATTAAAGTTGAGTATGAAACTAATTCCGTCCGCTTTCTGAATTCTAATTCCTTGTCATGTTCCAGACCTCACGTCAGTATAGTTCTTCCCTCCTCACGCCAGCCTGCGTGAGCTAAAACGCGTGCATTTCGGCCTCCTCTAGTAACACGGTGTTGGCTCTTCTGCCAACACAACAGTCACAACGAGCAATTTCTCCCATTCCATAACAAGAGAAATGAAATATTTGGTTCTGATAACGATTTTCATGGACATTTTAATGAGAGACAACATTTTGATAACTAGTATATTCAACAGCAGGAACAAATCAGAATTTTGACGGTAACAGTCACAGCAATTCTTGCCGTGGCCGCAGCAGCCTGTAAATACTCAAAAACAACACGGTCTACATGCTCAACCGAAGGTCAATGTGCCACGGCCCGGCTTTTCCAGCACAGCCCAGACTAATAAAAAACAAATGTCGTGTGACTAGGACCTCCCGTTCGCCGGGTGCAAGTCTTTCGATGTGACGCCACTTCGGTGACTTGCTCGTCGACGGGGATGAAATGATGATGATTAGGACAACACAACACACAGTTCTGAGCAGAGAAAATCTCCGATCCAGCCGGGAGTCGAACCCGGGTCCGTAGGATTGACATTCGGTCACGCTGACCACTCAGCTACCGTATATCATTTTCTTCTATATTGTTCGTCGAATTTGTTCGTGGCGGACGTCCTATGAGACCCGTTCTGGTTGTTCGTTTATCCGTTCACTCAGTTTTTTTGTTACAGAGGGTGGCTAAGCCCTCTGACCGAACACGCTGAGCCACCGTGCCGGCACTACCGGGGGCGGGCAGCCCGGTCTAATAATTTTACACAACCAAAAGAGAATAATTTCTCCCGCAAAAGCCAATGGTAGCAGCCACATCGAAACGATCAACAGCATAGTAATTTTAACAACAAACATAAAGAAAATAACCACCAATTTAATCGTAATTTCGGCAACAACAGCTTTCATCAGACTCATCCTCAGCAGCCTCAGTTCATTCTTAATGAACCTGATGTTCGTTCCCACCCATCGCAGCATTCTGCAGACCAAAACAACCGTACATTACAAATAACTGAACTACCACACCAATCTTCTGCTACCAATCAGCCGATAAGTAATGCATGACTAGAAACTACCGACGCTGTTCAATCGGAAAACCCACAATGTCATTCTGCTACACATGACACCGTTCAGCAAAACGTCATAACTTTCGACGACATTAGAGACACACTATTGCAAGAGAGGCACGAAACTCAAAATAATATTTCTGTTCCTATAGCTGAAACTAAAATTGGCTTGTATTTATTTTCTGCAGTGATCGACCCTGGTTCACCTGTACCAGTGAAAAATAGAACAGCATTTCAAAAGTGTAACGCCGACAATACCTGTCCTATGTTTCCACTTGGTAAAACAAACGTTCGAGGCGCAATCTCTAACAAGGGAGTAGATGTGAAACAGCAAACCCACGCATCTTTTATACTTCCTGATCACACATTTGATGCTAACTCCTGGATCATTCCCCTTTTAACTACCGACAACATCCTTGGAATGGATTTCCTTTTCGAACATGACGCTGTTATTAACTTTAAGAAGTCATTGCTTATACTGAAATCTGATACGCGACAGTTAGCTGTCACTTTACAGAATACTTTGTCAGCTGAGGAGCAAGACATTAACAGAGAAGAGGTCATTTCAGCATGTAAGAATACTAACTGACAGACAACATTCTTTTGGCGACACTTATTTCCATAGTAACAACATCTCTGATGAATTTGACTGTGGCGTTGTGCAGACGATCAACAGTAAGGTAATTGAATGTAAAGTTTCGACCGACGATGAGCGCAAACAGTTGCAGAATATCCTTTTACTGCAGTATTTAAAAATGTACCGGGAAATATGTCCAGTTTTGTTTACGAATTCCAAGTAAAACCGCATGATACATTTAAGGCAAAACATTATTCCATTCCGTTCGTCTACAGGGATCAAGTCAACCAGGTACTTTAGGCTAGGTTAGACCAAGGTATCATTGAACCAGCCGTTAGTCAGTATATTAACCATCTTCACATTGTTAACAAGTAGCAGCGCATGTTTACTGTTTTTGTTTTCAGCGTATATATTTGTTTGTTTGTTCATTGTTTTATAAGTTTCTTTGATGTGGTGTCCGTACCACTTCACACTTTGTCGAGTTTGTGTGCAGTTTCTGTGCATGTAGTTACAGCGTTGGAACGGCGTTGTTGAAATTTTGTGTCTATGTCGAAGAATATATGGAGTAGATTATTTTTATTGTATATCTTAGATAAAATTGTTTTTCATGAATGATCACGGGAAGTAAGGCACGACTATTATCGAGCGAAGTTAAACCAAAAGAGAATTGCATAATGGATAAGGGGCAGTTTACTGACGGGGATAGGTTCGGAGATGAGATGGGCACATTTTTAGCAGGACAGGACGACAGGG
This sequence comes from Schistocerca nitens, assembly GCF_023898315.1. NCBI lineage: Eukaryota > Metazoa > Arthropoda > Insecta > Orthoptera > Acrididae > Schistocerca > Schistocerca nitens. Next base: position 3,957,362 of record NW_026045897.1, read on the forward strand.
TCATCGATGAGGAAGGTGATTTGGACGCGATCTTAGAGCAACGTCGCCGCCGTGAGGTAGCGGATGAAACAGAGACAGGCACACAGGTCGAGACGGTGGTAGAGGTTTATAATCAAACGAACGAGAGCAGACAGGGGCCAGCTCGGCCACGTCAGAGCTCTAGCGCCCAGGTGTCCAGAGTTACATCACCCATGTGTGACGAAGATCAAAATGATGATATTAACCCAATACTGAGCTTCCTACGATCAATGAAAGAAGAAGCTGACGAACAGCATAAGAAGGAGAAAGAAGAAGCTGACGAACAGCGTAAGAAGGAGAAAGAAGAAGCTGACGAACAGCGTAAGAAGGAGAAAGAAGAAGCTGACGAACAGCGTAAGAAGGAGAAAGAAGAAGCTGACGAACAGCGTAAGAAGGAGAAAGAAGAAGTTGACGAACAGCGTAAGAAGGACACGGAGGCAATAATTTCGCATATAGGGGAAATTCGTGGGGAATTATTAATAATAAAGAAAGAATGTGGAGAAGCAAATCAAATGTCACTGGTAGCACAAAAAGTAGCAGGCCTAGCCAAAACGGCAGCAACAGGGGCAATGAAAATCGCAAAAGTAACTTCTCAACTCGCAGGTCGCTTGCGACGTGCGACACAAGCACACTCAAAATCCCTAGCGGTCTTAAAGACTCAAGGTAATATTGTGGTTACGAACATCACGAAACGAATGAAAGAAGTAGAGAGTCGGATAGCAAAACTAGAGCGAAACGGGCTCACGAGCACTGCGCGTTCGGATACCAATGATGGAGTACACAGAATTGTTTCTCCGAGGAAAAGCCCGCCGTGCTCTAGCCCAGTGACAGAGTGCGGAACAAACAATGCACACGCAGAAACAGAGAGTAATAGCTCCAATAATTGCAGCCCACTTAGAAGAGTGAATGCTGAATGCCACGTCCACTGTGATACAGAGGTAGCAAATCACAGTTATCAGCAAGATAGATCAGGACACTCAGCAGACGTGCAAGTATCGGAAACGAGTGACAACAGAAGTGCGAGGATCGGGCAGGATTTTGATCACAATCACTTCCTGTCGATACTAAAATTCCAGAAGTTCAAAGATAATGGAGGGTCGATGCATCCGAAGAGCTGGGTGATGCAATTTACAAATTCATTACCGTCGTCGTGGCCAACCCAGGCCAAATTAGAATTCATGTGTGGACACATCGAAGGCCAAGCCGCGGAAAAGATGCGGGGCGTGGCAGCGACGTGTCGGACTTATCAGGAATTTGTTGGTGCATTCCTGCGGACCTACTGGTCAAAGGAAACGCAAGACAGGATTAAAGAGGAAATAATATTTTGTCCTGAACTGGAAGTGTCCGGGCATAGGAGCGCAACCAAATTTTTTGATGAATTACTCAAGAAGAATCAGTTTTTAGATAGTCCATATAGCAACGGAGAAATCATTAAATTTTGCTTTTCGAAATTGTCAGTTAGGTATCAACAGACACTTGTCGGGAAGTGTGGATCTGACATAGATGCATTCAAGAGTCTACTGCGCGAACTCGAAGTAGTCTTCGATAAACAAGACGCAAAGGACAGGAAGAAGGCGCAAAATAACAAATACCACGGGCCAGCAAGGGCAGACGACAAAGATCGCATAATCGCACTCGTCAGTTAGGAAACCAGGGTTACGGAAATCAAGGTTACGCTATTCAAGGTTATGGAAACCAGAGACACGGAAACCAGAACGTCAGGGAACAGGGTCGATCTAGACAAGCAATCTGGGACAGGAGGAATGACGAACGGCAAAGCGACCGTAATTGGAGAGAGCGAAATCAAGGACAACAGGAGAACCAGGAGATTGAAATTAGACCTGCAAATCCTAATGCACGTCAGAGGAGGGGGAGTCTAAGAAGGGATTGAAGCTAGTCCATAGGACTCCACCACTTCTCTCACACAAAGAAGTTCGTAGTATAATAGTAGTTTAAGTGGTGTACATAGTAGAATAGGCAAATATATGAACCTTCCTTCGGGGAACAATAATCGTTACATTAATAGATTAAGATTGTCAAAGTATTAACACGCTGCATAAGAATTTACTGCTGTTAACGTTTTTTTTGTCTATGTTCGCGATCTCCTCTGTCTTTGCGATAAGAGGCACTACCTTTCCATGAGCAATGTTTTTTTTGTCCTTTCCTATCTGGTGTCCATGTTAAGGGATAAAGATGAGTGACGAGATGTCGCACAAACGGGCGCATACAAGAACGTGCTCTTAGAAGCGTTCTGAGAAGTCGTGATACGCTCCATAGCGGCCACAACCAGTTCGTGAGACGTTCATACCAATGCTTGCAGGCACGCGTCAGTGCACTGCAAGATTGTGGTATATTGCGTGATTTCGAGGATGAATATGGGCGGTATAGTTTTTACAGTGATGCGCCAGCATCGTTGTCTTGCAAGTCGGGGTGAACCTGTGAGCGTTTGACTCCAATGGTGCCCTAGATGGTAGAAATGCGGGCATAAAGCCTACCATGCCAATGTGCTGGTTGGGGATTTAGCATGATGCTTGCGACTGTCACAGATGAATAACCAGTGACTCATACTAGGATATTCGTGACATACTGTGTAGCTGGCGTGTGGTGGGCGACTGAATCCTCAACAGGAACCAGACTTGGCTTGGTCAAATTACATTGCCTCTGGAAAGGTGCGCTTTCATTGCTAAAACTGCATCACATACAAAATTAAGTTCAACTATAAATTTATTGCCTTGTATAGCCATGGCTAACCCAGTCTCCGGAGTTTCAGTGAGGCGTAATGAAAACTCGGAGGTCATGTCGTATGGCGCGCACATCACTGTCGTCAATAGCGGCGAGCAGCGAGACATCTCAACGTAACAGGAATTATGTAAGAGTATTGTATAAGGTAAACAAAAAAAAAAATAAATAAATAAAATAAATAAATAAACAAATAAATAAAAGGGAAAGTACGATATACTAGGATAAGTTAAACTATAGGATTTAACAATAACTAGATTAATATTGTGGGGGTTTTCTACCACAAGTGTGGCGCGTGCCTGTTGGGATGCTATTTTTCAGGTCATCAAATCACAGGCCCGAGATGGAGGGACGACCGGCGAGCGAAGTTGCATGTTCTTTATAGCTCAGTAAAACTTCAGCCTGCATAATAACATAATTTATTCAGAAGACATAGAATGTAGATCGTTGGCATATGGTAGTTAATTCTTGAGCATGTCTACTGTCGATCTATATAATTAATAGTAATATTAGTGCGGGCCCGCACATTTAGTTCTTCATCCAATATAGCGTCACACACCATGTACAATAGTGAGATCGGTCTCTACACAAATATCAAGATAAATTATTTCCATGATTTTTGTTACGATAGCTACAGATAAATAACTATAAAATTAAAATTAGAGTGTCTGAAATGACAGACCATCAATGTATCGTGATGTAAATTTATTATAACATAGAAGGTCATGGGGAAAAGTTAGGCATAAGATTTTTGTAAGAATTGTGCAGATGACGGGGATCGTGGCAAGGCAGGGGCCAGCCGGAGGTCATCGGCTACCTGCAAGAAGAAAGCGTCAGCGCGCTACCTGACGTGAAGGGTGGGAGAGCATCTGGTCCTACAAGCTGACAGCACCGGGCCGTGTACCTGAGGGATTAGGCGGCAGACAGCCCTCGCTGGGCCACAAGCGAAAGTGGGGCTGGCCGTTGACACTGACACGCGACCCACACGCGACAGCCTGCTAGCTCTCCGGACGCGGCAGCCGTTTGGAGGGATTCCCTGCGGCAGACCACGTTGTCGTGAATACACGAAGAAGATCACATATCGTGTCAGAACCTGCGCCTCATGTGCCTCAGGACAGAAAGGGACGCTATATACTCACCTGTTTGGGTTTTTACAACTCACTAGCATTGGCCGATCTGCATACACAAAGCAGTATCGTGCCACACTAACAAATGTATGGTCTCATTTCTTACTTCTCCTCTCTATTAGAGAGCAGTTTTAGCAATCGTCACTCCTAGTTCGATCCTGTATGGATGACCTCACACACTTGTGGAGTCACTCCACGTGCCATCATCCCTCGTCGAACTGCAATATTGGGAAACATAAAGTACTGTCCAGCGAGAGAAGAGGCCTAGACTAGTGATGTATCCCAACAAGTAGACCTCAGAGAATTAATCGACGTGAGGAGAGCCTATCACTGTGTCTTCCTACCATACTGCCGTCATCATGTGCGTGGCTCTTGGTCCAATCTCAACAGAGTACTGCAGATGCTCCAGCATACCCTATTGCCGTTGCAACAACGTAGCAACAACACCCGACGTTTAGCCCTATGTGATGTCAGTAAGGTGTAATGTGTGAAGTGCTTCGAATATTTCTAACAATGTGATTTAGTGCCTCATTCTCAGCACAGTTGTGAACATTGTGCAATGTGCACGCACAACTTGATGCCCCATGAACCTTTTTTTTCTTTTCTTTCTTAAATTTCTTTCTCTAGTGTTGGTTTTGTAATGTATGTTATACCTTGTATGTGTTTGTGTTTTACACTGTAATTCTTATTACAAATTACTGTATTGTTCTCCACACCATGTTTTTTTTTGTATTTTGTATTTATTGTTGTGTGTATGCGAACAGTGTGCCTGAAGTCCCCATAAACTGAAGCAGATACCACCACTGTCATTGTGAATGGACCATCAGTTCAGGGAACATTTTGTAAAGGTTATTCTTGCTGCAGGGAGACAGAATGAATCGGAGGTTGTAATTAGATTCTGAAAGCTCACAAAGAGATTGTTAACTTAAATAGTATCATGTATGAGTGAGTTCAGGTTAGTTTAATGATACAAATTGTTGTAACATCTTGGGCATTTAATTGCGGAGCACTCCAACTCTGATTGTAAAGAATAAACTGCTCCATATTTGGCTCAGATGCCCGGGCCATATTTAGAGCGTGAATGTCTGTGTGAATCGGTGTTTGGAAGGGGCTCCCTGGGTATGGATGTGTGATGTGAGTGTTAGTGTTCCATATTAAGAAGGTGAAGTTGGCTACATTATAAATAATGCTCCCTCTATGAGCTGCATTTTTCAGTTGCAGTGATTTTCTTTATAGAGTGCGGCATGTGGAGTCAGTTTGCGAGATTGTTCTTGGGCGATTGACTCACTACCTTGCTCCTAAGTGAGCCAACCGCTCACCAATTACAATCTAAAAATGGCGTAGGGGCAATGAGAGGTGGCATGAGCCCCCTCTCATATTTCTATCTTACGATTCTCCTCTCTAATTGCATGCGGTGGAAAGTTGCTATTCCTTCACACGCGGACTTCCCACTCAGCGTCTCTCGTCACCCGGGTGGTCCGGTGACAGGCGGGCTCTGTTGAACTGGAGAGGGTTAAGCCGACGGGTGCGAGGAAGTCGAGTGAATGCTTTGCAGACGCCGACATTGTCAAAAGACACGCCCAGAGGGGTTTGAAGTAGCGGCTGGGCTAGAGGTTCCGTTACTTCGCAGAATCTTAGCGAAAACACTTTCTGGCGGGCTACCAGCGAGGCGTGGGAATGACTTGTGTACCCAGGCAGTTGTGGCGGGAAAATTCCCGCGCTTTCTGCAAAATAGTAACTGTGATTGGCTTGCTCAGGGCATAGCTCCGTGACGTAGCAAAATCAGCACAGAAATTGGCGCCAAGAATCTCCATTGGTGGAATGGTAGTGCTCCAGCAATGGAGTGGAATTTCCGCCGGTTTTCGAGTTGCTGATTGGAACGTTTAACCACGGCCACTGTCGTGGGGGCGGGAATGTTGTGTGTTCGGCCTGTACGGGTGCTCTAAGTAGTCGGCTCTCCCTTTTTGGTCGAGGATGTCGAAGCAACCAGCCTTCGCCTCCGGTATGCCAGATCGTGTTTCGGGCAGTTAAGAAGACAGTTTGGTAATGTATGTCCGCAGCACCGGCAGATAGGGATTTTCCTAGGTGATAATCAGAGCTCAGCAGAGCGCGCCTGTTCGTCTTTTTCTAACTTTGTTCTGTCTTGAGTAGCAGCAATTACTGTTGGGTTAGCTGTGTGTCTCTCTTGAGATTTGAGTGGGAAGGAATTGGCTCCACATACCACTTCGTCTTAAACCTCACGATCTAGTTTAGGGACAACTTCACCTTTACAGTGTTTGTATGTGTATCCAATTTGAGCCAATTTGATGTATTATAAATTAGAATTCATGTGTTTTTGTTTATTATTTTGTGTTTAGTCTTAATAAATCATATTGTTATTTTGGACAGAACTTTCATTCTGTTAATCGGTAGAACAACCCATCATTTCTCACTACGTTTATGAAACCTTATTTATCAAATTAAATTATTGCACGTGCCAAACTCTTTTCTACTTCACTTGCAGGGTTGATTACAGTCAGTTCGCGTATAATTTTTAATCCTTGTGCAACAGCAAAAGTCGGAGTTAGAATAGGGGGGGCTTAGAGCATCATTTACATATGTAGATTCTAGAATTTAGTGTTAAATACACTGCTGGCCCCGGCACCTCGCAACATGTCTATCTAAATAAGCGCCAAGTTATCCTCTGGACTGCATGTGTGCATACTGACATCACAGATCATGCAATAGAAATCTGTTCAACGGCTCGCAATCCTAATGGGACATGCATGACATGTCTAGCTTGAGTGTGCATGTTGATGCCACAGATTGTGCTACAGAAATCTGTTCCATCGCTCGCGATTCTAATGGGACATGCGTGACACGTGGCTGACACAAGTGCATGTAACAAGGTTCTCAGTGTTATACTAAAGTCACATGGCTATCTAAAATAAGAACTAAGTCGAACTCTCAGAAATTTTGTAGTCTCCCATAAATACTTAATACTCACTTTTGTATGAGCTTTCTTGATGTCTCAGCTTGTCTACACAGAAATTCTTGCCCGAACGTAAGCTGTTTACGAAAAATCCCAGAATTTCATCTTTTCCACTGTACACCATTCCCAAATACTAAAATATTCTCCATTTTACCATCTTGAGACTTTCTAATTGATTTGCTTCATCATTTACGATGCTAAGCTAAATGTAAGAAACAGGAATCTCAATACCAGCAACCTAGAATTAACTGTAAATAGCGTTCACCTTCGAAAATCACTAAGCTCGAAGAGTTTGAGTGAGATGCAATAAAAATACATGTATCGAATTGCATCCCCCCCCCCCCCCCCCAGATGAGCTCGTAATACACAAAATGACTCCAGATTCAGAGGCTGAATTCAATGTCATCCAGCATGTATTCCAAATAGCATCTTCACTCATAGTATGTATTCTTTCACTGTAAATCCGTAAAATATCACAGACTCAGGTCTCCTTGAGGTACTGGAAGCATCTGGCTAGTTCAGCTTTCAGTCACTAGGTCTGCTAGTGAGCCCACCCCCCACTCACAACCCAACCCCCCAAGATGCTCGACACCTATTGGTTTACTCTGAGATCACGTGGTACTGCGTCATTACACCTATAAAAAAATCGCTCTCCAACAGTCTTTCTGTATTCTTACACCATGAAGAGGAGCAGAAATGGTCTTGCTCATGGTTCCGATGAGGTCAAACGTGTCCGCTCATCCGAGACCGAGCATAAGTAATGATTATCTTTTTTTGTGTGTGATCAATCTTCAACACTTCGAACTGAAAATTGTTTCTGTTCTTGTGCATTCGTCTCACTGAAATTTTAATTACCTCTCTCCTATACTATATTTACTCCTTTCATTTCAGCATTCGGGCTAGAGATTTCAAGAGAAATAAAACTGAAGGTTGTGGAGGAGATGAGAGAGCAACAGCAATCTGAATTTCTTTACCTTGTGACATTGTGAATCTGTGCATGCATCCTACTTTAGAGTACATGTACGATCATGGTTTGGAGCATGTTTGTTTAATGAAGTTCCTTTGCTTAATTCATGTGGTTCATGTTACAGAGTCTGTAGATCCACGTCCATCCTCCCCAGTGCCTGACTGGGTGCATGAAATGGCCGAGGAGCGGGAATATACAACACCCAACTGCATGCAAGACAACGCAGATATTTTGGAGGAGATACCGTCCTGGCCGCAGGGTGAATTAGGTTATCACCATTATTATTATTATTATTATTATTATTATTGCTATTATATCAACAAGTGTTCTATTCGTCATATAATGTGGATATGACTACTTATTGCTTCCATCCTATCTTCACGGAAACACCTTCTCAGCATATGGTTGGTGCACGCTCCTGCAGCATCCCCAGATGTACGTGGGGCTGCAAAAGCAACAGGTCTCCGCCGGCTCGCACCCCTTTGTCGGCTGCTCATCAGAGGTTGCACTGGCTGCAGGCTAAGTGACGATGGGGCAAGTCCAGAGAAAAGAGCTAGCATCATCTGCTACGCTCCACCTGCTTCCAGCCCGGGCTGCTCTCACTGGAAAGGGTCCGCCGCAGCCGCCCCCGCCATCGCCGCCGCCGCTGCCCCCAGCCCCAACCCTGCCCTGGCCGCAGCTGCCACAGCATCGCTCTGGCGTCCATGAGCTGTCCTCTCACAGCGGCCCGATTCTGCAGCGTCTCCTCCTGCACTGACACGTCCTCGCCAATCACGTGAGCTACAGCACACACCCCCGTCTACCTCGCCAACTCCATCGACAATTTATAGTTATATTTATTTATTTTTATTTAAATGTCAAGTTCCGTAGGACCAAATTGAGGAGCAAATCTCCAAGGTCATGGAACGTGTCAGTACGTGAACTTACAACATAAAAAGTAATAACAGATAAAAATAAATGTTCATGAACCTGAAAGAAAATCAGTCCATAAGTTTAAGCAAACGCTATCAACAATACAATGAGAATCATCTTAATTTTTCAAGGAACTCCTCGACGGAATAGAAGGAGTGACCCATGAGGAAACTCTTCAGTTTCGATTTGAAATCGCGTGGATTACTGCTAAGATTTTTGAATTCGAGTGGCAGCTTATTGAAAATGGATGCAGCAGTATACTGCACACCTTTTTGCACAAGAGTTAAGGAAGTCCGATCCAAATGGAGGTTTGATTTCTGCCGAGTATTAACCGAGTGAAAGCTGCTTATTGTTGGAAATAAACTAATATTGGTAACAAGAAACGACAATAAGGAATATACATATTGAGAGGCCAATGTCAAAATACCCAGACTCGAGAAAAGAGGTCGACAAGAGGTTCGTGAACTCCTACCACTTATTGCCCGAACCGCCCGTTTCTGAGCCAAAAATATCCTTCTAGAATGGGAAGAGTTACTCCAAAACATAACACCATACGACATAAGTGAATGAAAATAAGCAAAGTATACTAATTTACGTGCCGAAATATCACTCACTTTCGATACCGTTCGAATAGTGAAAATGGCAGTATTAAGTCTTTGAACAAGATCCTGAACGTGGGCTTTCTACGACAGCTTACTATCTATCTGAACACCTAGGAATTTCAACTGTTCAGTTTCACTAATCGTATGCCCGTTCTGTGAGATTAAAACGTCAGGTTTTGTTGAATTGTGTGATTTAACGTTAGTTTATTTTCTACAAGCCATGAACTGAGGTCATGTACTGCTCTACTTGAAACCGAGTCAATGTTGCACACAACATCCTTTACTACCAAGCTAGTGTCATCAGCAAACAGAAATATTTTAGAGTTACCCATAATACTAGAGGGCATATCATTTATATAAATAAGGAACAGGAGCGGCCCCAACACTGATCCCTGGGGCACCTCCCACTTGACAGTACCCCACTCAGATCTCACATCACAGCCGTTATCAACATTGTGAATAATGACCTTTTGCTGCCTGTTGCTAAAGTAAGAGGTGAACCAATTGTGAGCTATAAGCAATAGAGAAGATCCTATTGCTAGGGGCAGTTCCCTCTCCCATCCTTTTAGTGAAGGACATCGGGTCAGTGATACTATACTGCAGTTAGAGTACTCGGTGATTGCCGACGCCTTTGAGGAGTGAATCTCATTCACAAGGATTGGGAACCCGGCAGGAGGGTAGCGTGACCCTGTTGGTTTCCTAAGGGCATGTCTTCCTGTCATGGAAATGGAGCTCCTCAAGGTATTCAATGATCTGCAGTATCCCATCATTAAATGCAGTGCGGTGCTTTGCATTGAATTATCGCACCCCCCCCCCTCCCCAAAGTTGAGTCTAGTGTTGAAGAGATGAGTCTTCACTATCTTCGCGGGGAAAATGGCGTGATAACGCAGACCACATCAATCGCTGAGTGGTTTCGTAAATCCACCTTGAGTGCCATAATGGACCGGTTTTCTGAGATGGAAGTGAGAGGGTCAGCTAAAGCACTTAGCAGAATTCTACACCTGGACGTCCATACACATGTCTACGATCTGGAAAATGGAGGGTCAAGCTATATCATGCTCCCTAAAGATATAGTTAACAAGAGGGCATACATTAATGTCGAAAACAGAAAGGATCAGACTTGTTTTGGATGGTCAATCCTGTCTTGCGAAAGAAAGTACAATTACAGAGATCATACTGAGCATCCCAGTACATACCACGTAGGTGATAATATTCATTTGGGTTATAAATTTGATGGTATAGAGTTCCCCACAAAAGATCCAGGACATACCTAAATTTGAAGTGCAGAGTACCAGCATATTGGTTCATGTTTATAGCCTGGAGAAGAAAAGAAAATCAGATGAGCAAGACAAGCATAATGTCATTCGCCCCCTCCATTTCTCAAAATTTGCCAGTGAGCGTGAGCTGCATGTAAACATGCTGCTCTCCTCTGAAGGTGATAATTACCTTTGTTTTTGGATGAAAGACATGTCCCGACTCCTTTCCTCCCAACTATCAACAAATTGTCGTGTAAAACGTATTTGCTTAAGGTGCCTCAGTTATTTCTCCTCAGACAAGATACTAGCTGCGCATCAAGTAGACTGCGCATCCAACGATCGGGTACGCGTTATTATGCCTACTGAGGAAAACAAATTTATGAGGTTTAAAAATGCTCACCACCAGGTGTGATGCCTGTTTGTAGTGTATAACGACACTGACTGCCTCCTCGCTCCTGTGACTCGCTGTGAAGGAGACCCTACAGCCTCACATACCACCTTTACAGGAAAACACGTACAATATGCGGCATCATACCTAATTGTATTGTCATATGATACCAGTCTTAACCGCTACAAATCTTATGTTGGGGACACCCCCGTAGTTTGGCTGCTCACTGAGCTTGAAAATTTTCCACGGGAGGTTGATAAGCTTTACAGTGACAATGTTCCCATGACCAAATCGAAGGAGAATGAAGGTTTGTATAATAACGCGGTTGATTGTCACATTTGTGCGCTGCCGTTAGACAGAAAAGCAGAAACTCCTTGTAGAGATCACTGTCATCTTACGGGGAAGTTCCGTGGTGCAGCTCACAACACGTGCAATTTGAAGTACTAGCTACCTAGACTCATACCCGTTTTCTTCCACAGTTTAAGTGGGTATGACACTCACTTTCTAGTTGAGTACTTGGCTGATTTTGGTTGGGAGAAAAATCAGGTTAGTGTCCTACCTGAGAGCATTGAGAAGTATGTTTCATTCTCAAACGAATGACACCAGGAATTACGTTCCGTTTCCTTAATATGCTACGTCTTATGCAGGCACCACTCCAGAAACTCGTTGAAACTCTACCTCTTAGGGATATGCATATCACTCGAGCTGCATTTCCCAACGAGGAAAAGCTTGAACATGTCACTAGGAAGGGGGATTTCCCATATGAGTATGTGGATAGTATGTGAAACTCATCGAAACCAGGTTACCCAACATAATTGCATTCTCCAACAACCGTACAGACGATGCCATAACGGATGCATATTATGAGCATGCTGTGAATATCTGGCGGGAATTCAATATTTCCACTTTAGGAGAGTATGCACAGACGTGTGCTTGCTTGTGGACGTTTTCTAGAAATTAAATATTTTCAACATTTCACAGCCCTGTTAGCAACTGTATAAATAATAATTGAGTTCCAGTACAGCACTCGTGGCTGCCGCATCGCGGTCGCGAAGTGGGACTGAGGCAGTTTCAGATAGGTTTTTACAGTCTGACGATGATTTATGGATTTGTAGTTTTAGCTTGTCCACTATGGACAAACGGTAGTTACTTTTATTCTGAAGAAGGTTGGGTTATCCCGACTGAAACCTAGGTAAATCTAGGTAATCTGTGCAACTGAGGCTGTTGATTTTTAAAATTAGTTTTCGAGAAATTCCGGAGTCTATGTATGACCACATATTCTCTGGATCCCGCCTTTTATTACACGGCATCTGGGTTGTCTTGGGACGCAATGCTCAAGAAAACTAAGTGCAGCGCCGATGCTGACATGCTTCTTTTCTTTGAGCAAGGGATCCGTGGGGGGCTTCGCTAATGTGTCCATAGGCATGCGAAGACGTAACCCGTGGATGGATGACGCCAGTTGGTGAGTTTCGATGGGTGCCAGAAAACAAATACAAGGAATGAGGTGGTAAAATCATGGGGTGTGTGGCAGCTGATTGTGATGCAGGGTATGTGGTGTAGGCAGAACTACTTTATTAGTTTTCATGATGCGCATACCGATTTGCCACTGTGTCCGGAGCTACTGGTTCTGCAAGGAGGCTCCACACCAGAGCTAGTGACAACGCTCGGGGATAAACGGAGACACATTATTCATTATCGTAACCCCCAGCAATGGCGCAGCTTGCGTATGGAGCTGGTTAGAATCACCCGGGCTATCTCCTTTAAGCAGTCTCCCTGGTTGAAGGAGAATATTGATTTGAGTATGAGACAGACAGATTCTGATTTTGAGAAAGATTTTTATAAATTAATGAATAATTCAGTTTTTGGTAAAACGATGGAGAATTTGAGGGAACGACGTGAAATTTTGATTAGAACCGAATGGGATGGGCGTTATGGCGTGAGAAAATGCATTGTCAGACCAAATTTTAAGCGGGTCACCATATTGAATAAGAACTTTGTTACTGTGGAGATGGGGAAGACTGCAGTAGAGCTTACCAAACCCATTTATGTTGGGATGTGCATACTAGGCCTATCCAAAGTCGACATGTACCGCTTTCATTATGAGCTTGTGAAAACTCATTTCGCAGATCGTAAATTACTATATATGGATACAGATAGTTTCATCTATTGGGTGAAGAACTGCAATCGATATGAAGCAATTAGGTGCCACAGTGATGAATTCATCACGTATTCATACATGGCTGATAATCCTTATGCTATTATCCCGCAGAACAAGAAGGTTATCACTCTTATGAAGGACGAGGCGAATGGATTGCCGATTGTGGAAATTGGAGGTCTATGATCAAAAATGTTCGCATATCGCACATTGGAAGGTGCCACCCAGGGGCGGGCTAACGGTGTGCATCGCATGGCATCGAGAGCCATGTCTATCGAAGACTATTTGGGGTGCCTGTGCAGTGGTGTTTGCGGTGCTGCACCACAGCCACTGCATATGGAATGGCGGACCAGTATTCGATCGAGAGGACACGAGGTGTACACTGTGCTGCAGTCTAAAATCGGTCTGTGGCCTTATGACGATAAAAGGGTAATTTGTGATGACAGGATTGAAACGCGCCTGTCTCACCCTACTCACTTGGTGCGAGAAAAGGGGTGGGGGACTCTGATTGAATGATAGTGTGTGTGTGCGTGTGTGTGTGTGTGTGTGTGTGAGAGAGAGAGAGAGAGAGAGAGAGAGAGAGAGAGAGAGAGAGTGTCTGTATAGTAGTAGTATGACCCTTTTATCATAGTTTAATTGATTTTGTATGTGTGTGTCTTTGTCGTGTAAATTTTTATACTATGTACGTGTGTGTCATAGAGAGTGAGAGATAGAGAGAGAGAGAGAGAGAGAGAGAGAGAGAGAGAGAGAGAGGAAGAGAGAGAGAGGTAGAGAATGTGTGGAAAAAGAAAGGATAAAACGGAAAAAATTAAAAAAAAACTATGTTTATACATGCACACCATGTATGTGAAAGAAAGAAAAAGAAACATAGACAAAAAATGTTAAAAACCCAAAAATAGAAAAAATTAAACATTTATTTATTTGTTCATATACAACGTATGTGTAGGCTGTAAATATATATATATATATATATATATAATATCAACGCACCTTGTGCGTGTTTGTAAATAGAATAGCTTTTAAGTTTTTCACCTCCCGCTAGCCATCCAAGTCAGAATAATTTTTAAGTGTATATAGCTCACAGTGCACCAGAATTGTTGTTTTAAAAAAACCTTTGCTATTGTGGAGTGTTGAAATTAGATTCTAAGCATGCACAGTCTATCAGAATTATTGTAAAAGCTATGCTACTGGGGCAGTGGAATTTAGTTGTGGCAGTAAAGCCTGTATCTCCGTATTAGTCTTTAGCACAGATTTATATTAAAAAAATTCCTACCCGTGATACTGTTGTAGCGTGTAATTTAAAAGTATTTCTGCAATGGAATAGCACATTCAATTTGTACCTCAAGAATCTTATATTCTATCTCAAGAATTATATTGTACCTCAAGAACTATATTGTATTTGCGTGAACTGAATGAACCAAGGAAAAAACTATTCACCATACATCTTTGTTGTTATTTAGAAAAGACCCTATCCCCTATTGCATTATGTATGTATATGTATATGTATTGGTTGTGCATGTCTCAAATGGCATTAGTTTTGCTGAAGATGTGTGCTATTAAGGAGGTGAAGCTTAAGATGGAAGATAACAAAATATATAGAATGGTTACATGGAATTACGCCTATCATGCAGCACGAATTGGGTTATGGCAGCAAGAGTCACGTGACTGTGTCCGCTTCCAAAGATATATAGCAGACATATCTAAAATTATATCTCCTGTGCTTGAAGAAAAACACAGACATAGCATGGAGTTAAAACTGTACACTGTCACAGCGGCATCAGGGTTGGAAAAAAAAAGAAAACACAAATGTTCTGAGGTAAAAACTGATTTATTTCTCATCCAACTTGAAAGTAATTTTACATTTTCATAAGCAGATACAGCAACACACGTTCTTGAGTCGATGGACAGAAGGAGACCTGTAGAATTCCAGGTCTTGAATAGCAGCAAACTTAAAGGTTCGATGCATCCATGAGATCTTCTCCTCCCCCTTCACACAGACGATGGTATCCGTGAGATCGAATAATTTAAGTGCAGGCACCATATCTTTATAGGGTATGCCAGCATCATCCCCGTGAATTCCATGGTAGAAATGTGTTTACCACTTTGCACTCTTCCAAGTCTTAGCACACTTCACATACTTGAAAGACCTTGGTGATGCAATGTTTGCTGAGACTGTCTCTATTATTTCAGCATCTTGTGTGTACGCTACAAACGCAACATCTTTCAATATGAACTGTCTACGCAACCCATCATAGAAACCCTGAGCATCCGCAATGATGTTCACACCTTGAGACGCCATTGTGAAATTCTCTAGCAATCATTCAGCACCTGTTATTTTATACAGTTCGTTGCATAGCACCGGTGAGCGGGCAGTAGTTGATCACACGCTCATGTAGAAGTAGAGCATACGTCGCCATTTGTTCTAAGAAATTTGTCGATGATCCAAATTCAATTCGCACATCTACAGGCCCACACTTAATTATCTCAATCTGTTTCGAGCAGTCTATTACAATGATCGGTGAAAGCTCCTTGTACTTACGTGGACTGAGTAGACACCCTCCTCCCTCTCCTTTGGCAATTTCATAGTAAGGAGCACAAAACCTTGCATACATGTCATAAGCTAGACTATACATTTTGATTCCACTGCGGATGTAGATTGTCATATTGGTAGGATTCTGATTTGAGGTAGACTTTGCCATTAGAGAACTTGCAATTGTCGAACACGGTGGAATAATTTGCTACATTACCCCTTCTATCAGTGTGAAATGCAGGTATGATGAATCTACAGGATGTTACAAAAAGGTACGGCCAAACTTTCAGGAAACATTCCTCACACACAAATAAAGGAAAGATGGTACGTGGACATGGGTCCGGAAACGCTTAATTTCCATGTTAGAGCTCATTTTAGTTTCGTCAGCATGTACTGTACTTCCTCGATTCACCGCCAGTTGGCCCAATTGAAGGAAGGTAATGTTGACTTCGGTGCTTGTGTTGACATGCGACTCATTGCTCTACAGTACTAGCATCAAGCACATCGGTACGTAGCATCAACAGGTTAGTGTCCATCACGAACGTGGTTTTGCAGTCAGTGCAATGTTTACAAATGCGGAGTTGGCAGATGCCCATTTGATGTACGGATTAGCACGGGGCAATAGCCGTGGCGCGGTACGTTTGTATCGAGACAGATTTTCAGAACGAAGGAGTCCCGACAGGAAGACGTTCGAAGCAATTAATCGGCGTCTTAGGGAGCACGGAACATTCCAGCCTATGACTCGCGACTGGAGAAGACCTAGAACGACGAGGACACCTGCAATGGACGAGGCAATTCTTCGTGCAGTTGACGATAACCCTAATGTCAGCGTCAGAGAAGTTGCTGCTGCACAAGGTAACGTTGACCACGTCAGTGTATGGAGAGTGCTACGGGAGAACCAGTTGTTTCCGTACCATGTACAGCGTGTGCAGGCACTATCAGCAGCTGATTGGCCTCCACGGGTACACTTCGGCGAATGGTTCATCCAACAATGTGTCAATCCTCATTTCAGTGCAAATGTTCTCTTTACGGATGAGGCTTCATTCCAACGTGATCAAATTGTAAATTTTGCCGGCCGCGGTGGTCTAGCGGTTCTGGCGCTGCAGTCCGGAACCGCGGGACTGCTACGGTCGCAGGTTCGAATCCTGCCTCGGGCATGGGTGTGTGTGATGTCCTTAGGTTAGTTAGGTTTAAGTAGTTCTAAGTTCTAGGGGACTTATGACCCAAGATGTTGAGTCCCATAGTGCTGAGAGCCATTTGAACCATTTTGAAATTGTAAATTTTCACAATCAACATGTGTGGGCTGATGAAAATCCGCACGCAATTGTGCAATCACGTCATCAACACAGATTTTCTGTGAACGTTTGGGCAGGCATTGTTGGTGATGTATTGATTGGGCCCCACGTTCTTCCACCTACGCTCAATGGAGCACGTTATCATGATTTCATACGGGATACTCTACCTGTGCTGCTAGAACATGTGCCTTTACAAGTACGACACAACATGTGGTTCATGTACGATGGAGCTCCTGCACATTTCAGTTCAAAAATGGTTCAAATGGCTCTGAGCACTATGGGACTTAACATCTATAGTCATCAGTCCCCTAGAACTTAGAACTACTTAAACCTAACTAACCTAAGGACATCACACAACACCCAGTCATCACGAAGCAGAGAAAATCCCTGACCCCGCCGGGAATCGAACCCGGGAACCCGGGCGCGGGAAGCGAGAACGCTACCGCACGACCACGAGCTGCGGACCACATTTCAGTCGAAGTGTTCGTACGCTTCTCAACAACAGATTCGGTGACCGATGGATTGGTAGAGGCGGACCAATTCCATGGCCTCCACGCTCTCCTGACCTCAACCCTCTTGACTTTCATTTATGGAGGCATTTGGAAGCTCTTCTCTACGCAACCCCGGTACCAAAAGTAGAGACTCTTCGTGCTCGTATTGTGGACGGGTGTGATACAATACGCCATTTTCCAGGGCTGCATCAGCGCATCAGGGATTCCATGCGACGGAGGGTGGATGCATGTATCCCCGCTAACGGAGGACAGTTTGAACATTTCCTGTAACAAAGTGTTTGAAGTCACGCTGGTACGTTCTGTTGCTGTGTGTTTCCATTCCATGATTAATGTGATTTGAAGAGAAGTAATAAAATGAGCTCTAACATGGAAAGTAAGCGTTTCCGGACACATGTCCACATAACATATTTTCTTTCTTTGTGTGTGAGGAATGTTTCCTGAAAGTTTGGCCGCACCTTTTGTAACACCCTATATATTACCCATGAAGAGTAGCTTGATCATTCATTATGTCAATAACTGGTAAAGCACTGAAAAAAATATTAATAAGTGTAACACTTTCACTATAATGAGAGAGATATGAAATAAAACACAAACATGGTTTGAGATTATATACACATACATTATTTATTTATTTAAATATCATACATAGGATGTAGTATTTCAAGAAATTCATCAGACCCTTTCTGTATCTTCTTCTTCGCACCTGTACTGTATTTCCCAAACAAAGCTTTTTGTCATGCAATAAATTCTGCTCGTACCTCACTCAGACCAATGGATGCCTCACCTGGACATTTAATCTGTTTCTCTTTCCGTTCAGCGTTCACATGCAAAGAAAGGTGTTGCTTCAAATCATCAACAAGTACACTATACACATGTAGGGAGTTTATAACATCATTGTATGCAGAGTCTATGCTCAGCAACCAACGGTTCAGTCTCTCCAATGCAAGATGTAACGCAGTATCCAGATCTTATAACTTCATAAGTGAGGCGCGCATTAGATAAACACAGATGTCACCCAATTTCACACATAATGCACAGTCGCCATACCCTGTTGTAATAGAAAGTGTTACACTAGTAAGGCAAATATATGGAGGAGAACGAGTTGGGTAACACTCTGCAGTCATTTGCTGATTGGTGTAGCGCTCTGCACGGCATATTTCGTCCCAGTCGATCCTGGAAATTAGCACTTTAACACCCTTCGATACATTTTCAATTTCCATTCTCGATCCCCAGACATGATGTGCTTCTATACCAACGTCTACATGTTTCGTTCCACTGGGAGTTAAATTAGGTATGGAACTGAAAAGCATGGGTGCACTCAATGCCTTCTTATGCACAGCATCTGCATTTTGTGGTTGCACTAGGTTTTGCAGGGATGGGTCGTATGTTGGTGACCAGTACTTTCCTCCATCTTGATGTTGTTTAGGACCGCCAGGAGAGTTCGACGTGTTGGGAGCAGATGGCGTGTCCTCATCATACAAATCAATGAGTGGGACAGACAACAGCAACTTCTTGTCTTGCTCCAGCAAGTGGGCTACGTGAGCTGCAGGATCCCCCGTGGTCACTACAAGTTCAGACGTGCTGGAAGTTGCTGCTGCTGCAGGCCTAGAGGCCGCTGCAGGTCTCGTCAAGATGACAGCCAAGATTGCTACAGGTCCAGATGTGGCAGAGATTGGCATGTTGGTGCTTGACCCTGCTGCCTTGGACACGTTGTGGGCTACTGCTGAACAAAGTTGAGGAAGCATTACACATGGACCAATATGTAGAGAGAATGAATAATAACAATAATAATAGTAATAATAATAATAATGATAACCACAGAGAATGATATGATATGTGATACTTACTTTTCTGTTTCCTCCTGTTCTGCAGGGGCGTGTTCGATTGCGACAGCTGTTGACGCTTCATGGTTCTTCTTCTTCTTCTGCTGCTGACTGACAGAGCAAGCCAGCCCTATATCCCTTCCAGTCACAATACCAGATACTGCCATCCTACTGGCTGAAATCGAACACACGACTGGATTAAGGGCTCCTATTGGTTCCTGACATTTTCCCCCACCCCAGACCCTCTTGGGTTACGCCATGGAAGGGATGACAGGACCCTCTGGTGGCTGTACTAGGCCCAGACCTCGTGGTGAAAACACTTGATGGTGGTACTGTCTGTAATTATTTCAATGAAGACTGGATGCAAAATAAAGACTTATGTCCAGCACAGGCCATGTCCTTTTACCACCAGTCTCTAGGAAGAGGTGGCGATCAGATGACTTAGGTTAGTGGAGGTAGTCCAAGTGACCTATTTTCCTGCCATTTTCTTAGGTTAGTAGAGGTAGCCATGGTGTGTTGAATTACCTTGATGGAATTTGTACTTCCCACCATTTTCTGGGGAAGGGGAGGGTTAGGATAGTGGGCGTTGCCCAATTGACCTATCTTCCCGCCAGAATCTTCAATCTTGGATAATGGTACTTGATTCATCAGCTGATGTCACGACTGCCATCTTGGATGACGTTATCAGCTGACGTCACGGCCGCCATCTTCGATGACGTTATGTGCTGTTGCTAAGTGTGGTGTGCATACTGTAAGACCTTCGGTACACACACTATCAGATTATCTGACTTGTCGCTCTAACAAAGTAGGCGAGTGTCAGCAATATGTCTCGTGGTCTTATCGTGGCGTGTTTATCTTCTGCCGTTAGGTCAGACGATAGAAATACCACTTGCACGCTTAGTGTAGCAGATTGACGGTGACCAACTTTAAACAGAACTTGATTAATTTTCGCACACATTTATTAAAATAATAAAAATCATAAACCTTACTTAACTTGATTCTGGATGCTATTTGCAATTGACAATCTGAAGTTCTTTTGGTCTTGGTACGTTAATCTTATTCTCACATATCTCTGATACCTGACAAAGTGTGTATACATTTCTCTTCATGGCTATATACAGGAATATGATAATCTTATTAGGTGCAGACTGAAACTTCACTATAGACTGGTACAGACTAATGTTGACTGGTACAGACTGGTGCAGACAAATGCAGACTGGTACAGACTGATGCAGACTGACTAATCGAAGCTCTGTACACTCGTTATAATACCTCGAGCGTTCAGGCGTTCAGGTATCACTGCGCGAGTGTGATCCGCGAGGAGAAAAGGTTATACGTTAGTAGCAATCTCAATGGCTGCGTTACATATTAATACGCGGATCAGCGGAAGCAGATTTTGGTCCGTCTCGAAGACAGCGCCATCTCTTAGTGCGGAGACGGACGAGCGGTGCGCCTGCGCTGTTGTGCTTAGCGGGGCGCGCTCTAGTGGGAAAGTTGTGTACTCGCTGACTACGCGGAACTATGTACACAACACTAAGTCTACAGGCCGCCATCTTGGATGACGCAATCGCCGTCTTATTGGATACATCTGGCAACTATGGAGAGTGGGGTGACAAATCGATGGTAGGAACCTATGTCCAGAAACGTCAATCAACGACCTTACAGAGCGTTGAAACTATAGACGCTGGAGCCTGATGCTAGGCCACCCGTTTGGCGGCAGATATGGGCTTTATCGGCTGACGAACCATAGGCGGAACATCTCGCAATGTTGTAGCCAATAAAATACTTCTGTGTTTGTGACCGCATTGTCAATTGTAAAATTCCAACGTTTTGGCGACTATTGCAAGACTCCTCGCAGAAGTCGCCGAAACGTCGGAATTTTATAGTTGACAATGCGGTCACAAACCCAGAAGAGTTCTACTGACTGCGACAACGGCCGCGGAAGCCTACGTTTACATCTCGCAATGTTGTTTGTTATTCAGTGGTTGGGATTGAATGCCACTATCGCCTGTGCTGCCTATGAATGCGATCTTCTATTGCCTCAGTGGATGATCGTTTCTCACACAGGTGTCGATTTGAAGTTTATTTTACTCCTGTACATCGAAAAACAATGGTCATTTTAGAGGCTTCCCGGAGAAAAATGAACTGTGGATGGAAACCCATGTCTGAAACTGTCATCCACCGAAGCAATGCAGCATCGCATTTAATAATTTGTCAGAGACAAGGCAACCCAGAAATGTTGCGACACACTTCGACAGGTTGTGGAGAGCTTACGTATAATTGACTATCGGCAATTTGAAACGCAATGCACAAAGGAAAAAGTTCAAATTTCCGAAAGTTCAGAATAATAAAATAGCAATAGTTGGTCAAACAATTGAGATGGACGGAGGAAAAAATTCACATAAACGAGAATCTGATTGCAATTAAACTGTAGTACATACACATTACGCACGTTTACAAGTTCATCTTTATTTTAATAATGTGGAAATAATACGTGTACATACATACATACGTATGTGTATACCAGAGAAAATTTACACGTTCTTTTGAAAAACAATCGGTGATTTCCTTCTGAGGGAGCCTCTCGCATTGTGCACCGAACTGTCAATGGTGCTGAGGGCTGAGAAGAAATGATCCTTCGTTTCCGTCCTGAGGCGTAAGACCGTAGAGTGTGTACAGATGACCTTGCCTCGCCCAGTGTGACTGGAGTTGGCCGTTGTTCTTCGTTATCTTCTTCGTTTTCCTCTTGACAGGCCAACAAACCAACGTAGTCAGAATATCATGGACACCAATGGCATTGACGCCATGAACGAAATCGTCAATGGTTAACTCACCACACCTGGCTAGAAGTTCCCACGCTGTGTCTGACGGGACTGAATTCATTAATTCTCGCGATTCTTATGTCTGTTCATCGTTTGAATTGCAAACCTGCACTGTCTGAAGCAACTATAAATAGTGACAAGGCTGATATTTTTCCAGTTATTATCAATAATGATTATAGCAGTAAAAACTGTTACGTTCGCTTTCTCACGTTTTTCAGTACTGTCCCGCGTAAGCGAAACAATTTCTCTGCGGCAGACAGTTTTAAAATTTTGTGTTATGCCCTGACTGCAATGGTTGCAATCTTGATGTGCTGGGTGGAAAAAAGCTCAACTTTATGTGATGTAATGGCGGTGGGTTATTAAGTGCAGTGCATTTGTCAAAAGCAGTAAAATTTTGCCTTTATCTACTTTAATGTCAACTGAACATTGAACGATATATCTTCTTTCATGATTTTTTGTTTCAGCAAAAAGGCGTGGAAATGATTTTGTCCCCTTGAAACAGCGTGGTTTCGCAGATTTCCCTGTGACTGGTTTCAAGTTCTGAGGCCCGTCCATGTTATAGGCCAAAAATACAGTTATTCTGTCTTTGCTGTTTTCCTCCATGATACTTTTGGTCTTTGACTGCTAACGTGCGATCAGGAAGAGATTTATAAAAATGTCCGATTTCGTCTGTGTTGAATATGTTGTGTGAGTCGTACCCGTTCAGAAGTTGCTTTAGATCACTAGTCCAAAGTCGTTTTAGTTCATCAATCCATTCAATATCAAAGGAAATGTATACGCTGGTAGTCTCTCCGAAAATTTTTTAACGTGATGGCGCTACGTTCTTTATTTTTTTTTTAATTTGTCGCAAATCATTCAGTCCCGAGAAATGTAACAAAAGACTTGGCTTTTTCCTTCAATGTGAAACCACCCACGAGAACCTTTTGTCATCTACACTGATTTATGCACGTGAGCAAGCACTCCTGAGAATGGAGACCTTCGCATTTTCTTCTTTTGCCAGAGATACTTCCCCCGACGATCATTATTTTTTAAGAACCATCGACAATGTAGGTGGTAAAATAGCGAACTGTTTTGCAACGTTCTTTTTTGAAATTCCACTCTCTACAGCTTCAGTAATAAGCTTTTCTTCGTTAACTAAAAGGCACTTGTTGCTCAAAGTGGCCTAGTTTAACATGAAATAAATGCTGACCTTAATAGCTAAGACTATGCCAGAAATCATATTTGTGGCTGAAAGTGGCCTAGTTTTACATAGCACAAACATCAAAGTATAGAAATTGTCATAAAATATCATTTGCCTATAACTTTATATGACACTCAGAGGACTATGCGTAATTCATAATGAGAATATGGCTTTTAGAAGAACAAAGTACATAAATAGCATATTATATGGAAGTATGGCTCCGTATTGCCAATCTGAATACATACTAGACAAGTACTATCATAGAATCAAAGTATGGCATTGTATGGTTAAAATACAGTATTTATAGGCTATATAGCACCCTCAGGGCTTCATAAATTTCAATCTATTAAATGACCTATATCTCTGACAATGTGCATATCTATGGGAAAGGATATGGGAATGATTGATAACATCACACAACATCATTATAGAAAAATCATCAATCTATGAATATAAACCTCATTATTGGAGTGCAGCTGAGGGCATGAACACTCATTAAACATCAAAATTCCATCATTATTCCAAAACAATTTGTGCACCTCAGGACAGGAACACTCAGTAAATATTCTAACAATATTCTTATACCTAACACAAAATGAAGAGAAAAAAAGCCTTTGTCCTAAATCTGTATAGGCAATCTGCCTAATTTACTTAGTAAAGTAATAGGAAAATGGTTATAAAAGCCTGCCAGGAAACAGTGTGAGAAGTGTCACTGGCGTTTGGTATTCCATATAAGTTGCTTATGTCATGCTTTCTATGTAATGCATTTCCTGCACACCTCTATGGGTGCCACATTTCACGCTTTCATGTGCTTCTATTTATGGGCAAATGGCTTGTTTGAATACAGAGAGACTGCAGTACATTGGTTCTGCAAAATATACAAAATGGATGAGTATATGCGATGGACATGAGTTACAGGGTACACTGACTTTTGAAATCTATATAGGTGAAAGCAAGTAAACTAGTGACAACATCAAGAGATATATAGCAAAATAGAGCATAAGACTGGGCATATATGAAACATGGTAACATCGTAAAATACGAAGAGTGATTAACATAACAAAAAATGTACTTATAATTCCCCCCCCCCATGAACCATGTACCTTGCCGTTGGTGGGGAGGCTTGCGTGCCTCAGCGATACAGATAGCCGTACCGTAGGTACAACCACAACGGAGGGGTATCTGTTGAGAGGCCAGACAAACCTGTGGTTCCTGAAGAGGGGCAGCAGCCTTTTCAGTAGTTGCAAGGGCAACAGTCTGGATGATCGACTGATCTGGCCTTGTAACAATAACCAAAACGGCCTTGCTGTGCTGGTACTGCGAACGGCTGAAAGCAAGGGGAAACTACGGCCGTAATTTTTCCCGAGGGCATGCAGCTTTACTGTATGATTAAATGATGATGGCGTCCTCTTGGGTAAAATATTCCGGAGGTAAAATAGTCCCCCATTCGGATCTCCGGGCGGGGACTACGAAAGAGAATGTCGTTATCAGGAGAAAGAAAACTGGCGTTCTACGGCTCGGAGCGTGGAATGTCAGGTCCCTTAATCGGGCAGGTAGGTTTGAAAATTTGAAAATGGAAATGGATAGGTTAAAGTTAGATATAGTGGGAATTAGTGAAGTTCGGTGGCAGGAGGAACAAGACTTCTGGTCAGGTGACTACAGGGTTATAAACACAAAGTCAAATAGGGGTAATGCAGGAGTAGGTTTAATAATTAATAGGAAAATAGGAACGCGGGTAAGCTACTACAAACAGCTTAGTGAACGCATTATTGTGGCCAAGATAGATACGAAGCCCACACCTACTACAGTAGTACAAGTTTATATGCCAACTAGCTCTGCAGATGACGAAGAAATTGAAGAAATGTATGATGAAATAAAAGAAATTATTCAGATAGTGAAGGGAGACGAAAATTTAATAGTCATGGGTGACTGGAATTCGAGTGTAGGAAAAGGGAGAGAAGGAAACGTAGTAGGTGAATATGGATTGGGGCTAAGAAATGAAAGAGGAAGCCGCCTTGTAGAATTTTGCACAGAGCATAACTTAATCATAGCTAACACTTGGTTCAAGAATCATAAAAGAAGGTTGTATACCTGGAAGAATCCTGGAGATACTAAAAGGTATCAGATAGATTATATAATGGTAAGACAGAGATTTAGGAACCAGGTTTTAAATTGTAAGACATTTCCAGGGGCAGATGTGGACTCTGACCACAATCTATTGGTTATGACCTGTAGATTAAAACTGAAGAAACTGCAAAAAGGTGGGAAATTAAGGAGATGGGACCTGGATAAACTGAAAGAACCAGAGGTTGTACAGAGTTTCAGGGAGAGCATAAGGGAACAATTGACAGGAATGGGGGAAAGAAATACAGTAGAAGAGGAATGGGTAGCTTTGAGGGATGAGGTAGTGAAGGCAGCAGAGGATCAAGTAGGTAAAAAGACGAGGGGTAGTAGAAATCCTTGGGTAACAGAAGAAATATTGAATTTAATTGATGAAAGGAGAAAATATAAAAATGCAGTAAATGAAGCAGGCAAAAAGGAATACAAACGTCTCAAAAATGAGATCGACAGGAAGTGCAAAATGGCTAAGCAGGGATGGCTAGAGGACAAATGTAAGGATGTAGAGGCTTATCTCACTAGGGGTAAGATAGATACTGCCTACAGGAAAATTAAAGAGACCTTTGGCGATAAGAGAACCACTTGTATGAACATCAAGAGCTCAGATGGAAACCCAGTTCTAAGCAAAGAAGGGAAAGCAGAAAGGTGGAAGGAGTATATAGAGGGTCTATACAAGGGCGATGTACTTGAGGACAATATTATGGAAATGGAAAAGGATGTAGATGAAGATGAAATGGGAGATACGATACTGCGTGAAGAGTTTGACAGAGCACTGAAAGACCTGAGTCGAAACAAGGCCCCCGGAGTAGACAACATTCCATTGGAACTACTGACGGCCTTGGGAGAGCCAGTCCTGACAAAACTCTACCATCTGGTGAGCAAGATGTATGAAACAGGCGAAATACCCTCAGACTTCAAGAAGAATATAATAATTCCAATCCCAAAGAAAGCAGGTGTTGACAGATGTGAGAATTACCGAACAATCAGTTTAATAAGCCACAGCTGCAAAATACTAACACGAATTCTTTACAGACGAATGGAAAAACTAGTAGAAGCCGACCTCGGGGAAGATCAGTTTGGATTCCGTAGAAATACTGGAACACGTGAGGCAATACTGACCTTACGACTTATCTTAGAAGAAAGATTAAGGAAAGGCAAACCTACGTTTCTAGCATTTGTAGACTTAGAGAAAGCTTTTGACAATGTTGACTGGAATACTCTCTTTCAAATTCTGAAGGTGGCAGGGGTAAAATACAGGGAGCGAAAGGCTATTTACAATTTGTACAGAAAGCAGACGGCAGTTATAAGAGTCGAGGGACATGAAAGGGAAGCAGTGGTTGGGAAGGGAGTGAGTCAGGGTTGTAGCCTCTCCCCGATGTTATTCAATCTGTATATTGAGCAAGCAGTAAAGGAAACAAAAGAAAAATTTGGAGTAGGTATTAAAATTCATGGAGAAGAAGTAAAAACTTTGAGGTTCGCCGATGACATTGTAATTCTGTCAGAGACAGCAAAGGACTTGGAAGAGCAGTTGAACGGAATGGACAGTGTATTGAAAGGAGGATATAAGATGAACATCAACAAATGCAAAACGAGGATAATGGAATGTAGTCAAATTAAATCGGGTGATGCTGAGGGGATTAGATTAGGAAATGAGACACTTAAAGTAGTAAAGGAGTTTTGCTATTTGGGGAGCAAAATAACTGATGATGGTCGAAGTAGAGAGGATATAAAATGTAGACTGGCAATGGCAAGGAAAGCGTTTCTGAAGAAGAGAAATTTGTTAACATCGAGTATAGATTTAAGTGTCAGGAAGTCTTTTCTGAAAGTATTTGTATGGAGTGTAGCCATGTATGGAAGTGAAACATGGACGATAAATACTTTGGACAAGAAGAGAATAGAAGCTTTCGAAATGTGGTGCTACAGAAGAATGCTGAAGATTAGATGGGTAGATCACATAACTAATGAGGAGGTACTGAATAGGATTGGGGAGAAGAGGAGTTTGTGGCACAACTTGACCAGAAGAAGGGATCGGTTGGTAGGACATGTTCTGAGGCATCAAGGGATCACCAATTTAGTATTGGAGGGCAGCGTGGAGGGTAAAAATCGTAGGGGGAGACCAAGAGATGCATACACTAAGCAGATTCAGAAGGATGTAGGTTGCAGTAGGTACTGGGAGATGAAGAAGCTTGCACAGGATAGAGTAGCATGGAGAGCTGCATCAAACCAGTCTCAGGACTGAAGACCACAACAACAACAACTTATAATTCATCAGACAATAGCATGAACTTCAGTAGTAATAGTATCTTCATAGGGTGTGTAATAATAGCAAAGTGGAGTAGCATATTGGACAAATTTCTGCTGCTTACATGGGCACATTGCCACGATCAGAGTAGCAGTGACAAGCAATGGGCTATAGAGGGCAGGCAGGTAGAGCAGCATAGGATCATGGAAAAAAATCACATTACATTGCATCAGTAAATACAAAATAACATCAGATATAAATGAACATGAGATATATAGAGGCTATATAAAAAAGGACACAAATTCTTATTATGAGAAAAAAAATGTTTGAGTTACAGTTTGCAACGGTCAGAACACCCAAGAGATGTCATCCGCTGGACACATGTTAAAATACATGGTCTCTTTTAGATGTTGTTTTCATGCACATGCGTATGAAGACAGAAAAATGGCAACGCCTACACTTACGGTAAGAAAATAGATCTGCAAGATTCTCCCATACCGGGAACTTCGCCACCTAATAAAATGCTGAATAGTCAAGGAAACGTGAAACGAGGTACCAATAGAATTTGTAGAAGAATTGGAAATGTCTAAACTAAAAGTCTGATGTGTTTTATAGGTACGTGCACTCGCACGTACAACCAAAATAGGCTTAAATTGAGATTCGCTGGTAATGCAAATAACGACTTTTTCAAGGCAAATGTCAAGTATCATGTTTTCTGAAAAGTACCAAAATATTTCATATATCAGCCTGAAACGCGGAAAACAAATAGTTGTGGTACGTGTTCAGCAAAATTCTATACAGCTGCGTGTTATTCTATAAAGCGCTTCACGTTGCAGATGTGATGATTGATTCGCGATTTTCTCGTCCGTAATGTTTCAATATGAACCACATTTGGATGGGGAAGACTACGTATCCTAATAGGTCCAGAATATAAAAGTTCAAATTTACCACAACGACGTTTTCCTCCATTGGGTAGATAGTGAGTTCATACCAACACTTTTCTTGTCCTGTGCAAAATTCCTGGAGGTTACTCACCTGCTTTTGTTTAGGTTTGCGGGGCTGTACCGCACGCTTTATATTGTTAAGTGCGATGTCTACAATTTCATGGTGACGTAATCTTCTTGCAGTAGGAAAAGAAACAGAATGAGATTTTCACTCTGCAGCGGAGTGTGCGCTGATATGAAACTTCCTGGCAGATTAAAACCGTGTGCCCGACCGAGACTCGAACTCGGGACCTTTGCCTTTCGCGGGCAAGTGCTCTACCAACTGAGCTACCGAAGCACGAATCACGCCCGGTACCCACAGCTTTACTTCTGCCAGTATCTCGTCTCCTACCTTCCAAACTTTACAGAAGTTCTCCTGCGAACCTTGCAGAACTAGCACTCCTGAAAGAAAGGATATAGCGGAGACATGGCTTAGCCACAGCCTGGGGGATGTTTCCAGAATGAGATTTTCACTCTGCAGCGGAGTGTGCGCTGATATGAAACTTCCTGGCAGATTAAAACTGTGTGCCCGACCGAGACTCGAACTCGGGACCTTTGCCTTTCGCGGGCAAGTGCTCTACCAACTGAGCTACCGAAGCACGAATCACGCCCGGTACCCACAGCTTTACTTCTGCCAGTATCTCGTCTCCTACCTTCCAAACTTTACAGAAGTTCTCCTGCGAACCTTGCAGAACTAGCACTCCTGAAAGAAAGGATATAGCGGAGACATGGCTTAGCCACAGCCTGGGGGATGTTTCCAGAATGAGATTTTCACTCTGCAGCGGAGTGTGCGCTGATATGAAACTTCCTGGCAGATTAAAACTGTGTGCCCGACCGAGACTCGAACTCGGGACCTTTGCCTTTCGCGGGCAAGTGCTCTACCAACTGAGCTACCGAAGCACGAATCACGCCCGGTACCCACAGCTTTACTTCTGCCAGTATCTCGTCTCCTACCTTCCAAACTTTACAGAAGTTCTCCTGCGAACCTTGCAGAACTAGCACTCCTGAAAGAAAGGATATAGCGGAGACATGGCTTAGCCACAGCCTGGGGGATGTTTCCAGAATGAGATTTTCACTCTGCAGCGGAGTGTGCGCTGATATGAAACTTCCTGGCAGATTAAAACTGTGTGCCCGACCGAGACTCGAACTCGGGACCTTTGCCTTTCGCGGGCAAGTGCTCTACCAACTGAGCTACCGAAGCACGAATCACGCCCGGTACCCACAGCTTTACTTCTGCCAGTATCTCGTCTCCTACCTTCCAAACTTTACAGAAGTTCTCCTGCGAACCTTGCAGAACTAGCACTCCTGAAAGAAAGGATATAGCGGAGACATGGCTTAGCCACAGCCTGGGGGATGTTTCCAGAATGAGATTTTCACTCTGCAGCGGAGTGTGCGCTGATATGAAACTTCCTGGCAGATTAAAACTGTGTGCCCGACCGAGACTCGAACTCGGGACCTTTGCCTTTCGCGGGCAAGTGCTCTACCCGCGAAAGGCAAAGGTCCCGAGTTCGAGTCTCGGTCGGGCACACAGTTTTAATCTTGCAGGAAGTTTCAGGAAAAGAAACAATTTCACGAATTTTGTTAGGGTGATCTATATTTTTAACACAATACACGGCGAAAGCATGGTGGAGTCATTTGGTATGGAATGGATGACTTTCTGAAAACTTGAACTGTACTTGTCCCAATCAATATGTTTTTTGTGACATTAGATACGACAAAGTTTTCCAATCTCTTTCATGATACGCTCTGATGGGTTGGAAGAAGCATGATATCTGGAGATAGAAATAGGTCTAGTATTTCTAGCTTGCAGTGTGCGTTTCCATAATACTGATCAAAAATGAGGTCCATTGTCGCAGATGACCTTCTGAACATATCCATCATGAGGTATAAAAGATTAATAAAATCATTAGAAACAGTTTTAGCAGTGGCTTTTCGTAACAGAGTAAAAGATTCAAATTTCGAAGTTAGTTCCACAGTAACGAATATGTAACAGAAACCTTTAGTAGTTCTTGGAATGGATCGAAATAGATCAGCAGCTGCCATAGGTCTTAAATTCATGTGTACAATGGGGTACTGAGGGGCAATGTGAGATACTGTAGAAGATTTAGTTTTTCGGCAAATTTTTCGTCTACAAGACTCGCCGAATACGCTTTTTCGTATTGGTGAATTAACAGTTCTGTTTTAGAATCAAAAAGTATTTGCGACCACCATAATGGGCGTAACTCAAGCGTGTATACCAGATTAATTTACTGAACAGTTCTTCAGGTAAGTAGAGAGCCCAATTATCGCTGTCAGGGTGAGCGCGGCGAAACAGAATATTATTGTGGACGGGGTAGTATGTTCTGATGTTGTCTAGCTCGTGTCACGCCACAGAAGTTTGATGTCTTTGCAGACGTCTTTGCTCTCTGCCGGCGTCTTTTAATGATACTAAAATAAAATTTTCAAAACCTATCTGTTTAATGTAAAGAATGCTGAAACTGTTTTGACAGAAATTAGCGGCGATTTCTTGCTGGTTACCACACAGGGAGCGTGACAGCGCATCTACAACAGTATTCTGGTTCCATGGGGATGTGGATAAGCGTAAAATCAAATTCCTGCCAATAAGGTTTAGCTGATAAAAGAAACTGAAAATCTCTGTGACCCGTGTAAACTGTTGTGTGTCTGCTGTAGAGAGAGTGACGAAACTTAGTGATAGCCCAAACAACAGATAATGTTCTGAGTTCGGTGATAGAATAATTTCTCTCATCCGATGTGTGGATGCGACTAGCAAAGGCGATGTTTTTCTTAACTGTTGTACCCTCTTACTCTATTTCCTGAAATACAGGGACACCAAGAGCAGTCTTGAAGCCGTCTGTAACAATCGGGCATTCTTTGTCGGGTCAGAATGTGATAGGGCTGGAGCGTCAAGTAAAGCACTTTTTAGATTGAGAAACTCGGAACGCGCTTGGTCATCCCACGACCAGATAGTGCTTTTACCGCTAAGATGAGACAATCTATGAGTATCTAGTGCTGAGTGGTGTATGAAACGGCGAAAAAAGTTGATCAAACCGAGGGAGCTGCGAAGTAGTTTTCTGGTAGACGGAACTGAAATTTCACGGATGGCTTGTAGTTTATCGGCATCGGGCGTGATGCCGTTAGCCGAAATTACGGGACCTAGAAATTTAATGGAAGCCTTGCCAAAATGAGGTTTAGGGTAACACATACTGTAAGAAAAGTTTGCAACAGCATGCGAAGAACAGAATTATGGTCCGACCGAGAAAGTGCTGCAATTAGAATGACGTCGATGTATGTGGTGATTCTGTCCTCTAATTCATTTAGAAGAATAGTGTTCATCGCACAGATGAATGCAGCGGAGCGAATTGTTGGACCAAAAGGCAATATACCAAATTGGTAGCGATTACCGAAACATAGGAAAGCAGTGTATTTTCAGCAGTTAGGATGCATTTCAATTTGCCAGAATCCCGATTTTAGGTCAAAAGTAGAATAGATTGACGTTCCGTGAAATTTTTGCAAGAGCTCTCCCAGCGTTTGCGGAAGATCATATATATATATATCATATATATATATATCATATATATATATGAGAACTTAAATAAAAAGAAATAAATCAGTTTATATTTGGAAATTTATTTTAACATTGATCACTGAAATTTCAGCATGTTCAACTTGTTTCATAACTAAACTGGTGCCTTATTTAGGATTGTGAAAATGTGAGATTGTAATCTTACGGAACACATCAAATATGGAGCCAAGATTGGGAGACTGCACACAACACTGCATTCATTAAATAACACACGAAGAACGTTGAAACATATGCAAGAGGAAATTAACCACAACCAACCGATTCAATTTTCACCCAAAGAAGTTACGTTCGTAGCACAATCCTGTCCATCATGTAATTACCACACACTGGTATACTAAATTCATACTAACTCTCTGTGAAATCTTCCCAAAAAGAATAGCTGTGGGCTACTTTGATGATTACACCACATGCTTCACGTGGTCAACTTGGTTTACACAAAGAGTGTAACTCCACAATAATTTTGATAATTAAAATAAATTAGGTCGAAAAGCAATTTACAAAAGAAAAACCTCAAACTGGTTACTATCGTCTTACTATTAACCTGATGGGTCAAACAATTGTATAAGCACATGGTACTGGTCTCACAAAGTACACCCCACGTGGGTTGAACATAAAGAAAAGTTGCTATATTGAAAAATATTGTCAAGATGAGATGTTATAATCTCACGCACATTCGCATTTAAGATTGATGAACTTAGTTAGAGTTACGGATCAACACGTGGTTCCGCTTTACTCACAAAGTAGGGACAAAGCAACTAACGGAATATTATTCTGAGCTTCACACTCGAATTACACTGCGTTGCAATTTAAGATAACATTAGATATTTTAGAGCTAAACCTGAAATAAAGGTGATTAAATTTTCAGTTAGGCTGAACCTAAGAAATCCATTGTCCTACGGACTTAGCAGACACACGCTTAGCCAGAGATCTTACCACTTCAGACGCTCGCCGCGGACCGACTGCCGTGGTCCCTTCCTGAGGGTGGCTCACAAATACAAACGGAAGTGGCCAGAGGGGCAGCTTCCTATACCAACATGACAAGGGATGGACAGGACCATACTAAGGATAGAAACTTCTTTGCTTTTAGAAAGTGTAGCTACCTGTTCCGACGTTGGTCCTACTGTTCTCTAGCAGACAGGCTTGTCTGCTACCATCCAGTATGCAACTAGAAATACATTTGCTCATTCATTCTCTCATACAGAAGGGAAGGGGGATGACAGTATCTTATCATATACAGATATAAAAGAAAGCGGACGTAGGTTCCGTATGAGACTGTGTAACATGAATTACATATAAACTGTATTTTAAAGTGTAGTAGTGTGACAGATCGTTCTTGTTTATGTGTAAAAGTAACACGTTTCACTGCTCAGTCTCCTCCCAGATAGAAACACCACAGTAAATTTAGAAGAGGAATTTATGCCGTAAATGACAACAGATTTCAGAAATTAACATGAAAGGAATCCAACAGAGACCTTTCATAACCCCAACGCTCCGGGAAAAGACTGTGCAGGAAATTTTCTGGCCATGCTAGGACATTCCCAAGCAGGCTTCTCACGCCCAACTTAAACCAAAAATGTAAAGAAAAGGCAAAAGGTCACCAGCTACTTGCTAAAACATAATAATTTCAACACATCTTTAGAATCTACTAATTTCAAAGAGAAAAAAACAAACTGTGACACCTACTTAAAAGATAGTGTAGACCTAATTCGGTCAGCAAGTAAAAACAATGGTTCCTGCATCATTAATATGAAAGTAATTTCTGGTTGCTACCCTTATGGAGTTCACCAGTATTTGCTCATTGCAAGAGCCAACTGATCACAGGAAAATTTATGACTGTTTATTAACAAGTAAAATTTATGAAAATAGCAAAGGTGCCACAGCAATTTAAAAAAAAACATGAAAATAACATCAGTATTAAAAAGCAGAACATTACAATGCACAATCCGCAAAAGCAAAAAAAAAGATAGGAGAAAAAACATGTTTTACAAAGTGGTTATCGCAAAAGAATTCTATATCTTATAAAACTAATAATTTGTAGAATTAAAATAATTTTATGGCACTAATTTAATCACTCTACTATATTTCAGTAAGTTAGCAAACAATGATCACTGTGTCATTATACTGAAACTACAATTAATTATGTGATTATTACCCTTAAGGGGTTCCTCACTACAAATATGTCCCATGCAAAGGCTAATCGATCACTGTCCAATGAGCATGAGTAGCTATCTGACTGATAAACGAAGCAATGCCACAGGAATGAATTTATGAAACAAAATATCACAAATCTAATACAACACACAAAAACAAACATTGAGAAATAAAACAGCTCTGAAAGTACAGTAGTCAACGTCTAAAAAGAACAACAATAAATAAAACACCTGCAAAATACAAGAGTCAGTCTAATAAGAAACACCAATAAATCGAACCCCTGCAAAACACACGATCAGAGTTTCTCTGAAAGAAACACACGTATATGCATTGGACTAAGAACCGTTTATCACTGTTCACTGACACACTCAGTAGTTCCACTGATCCGAGGCACAATATAAGAGGGGGGGGGGGGGGGGCGGTTCGTCGCCGCAGCTGTCAGTAGGTATTTTTGTCCATCTGTTGCGTGCAATCCCGCCGTCTCTGCCCTCCCATGACATGGGCAAGCTAATTTACATTAGTAATACACAATTTTGATAAATTATGATGTATTTAGACCATAACAATAATTAAAATTACACACCTTTATAATTTCTCCTCTAATGGCGGCTAAAGATAGATACAGACAAAAGAAGTCATTCATATAATGCTACGTCACAGGTTCCTCTCTCTCTCTCAGCTCTCGAGGGAGACGACAAAGAATGCACATTATGTAGTGCTTTTTATACTACTGCTGATTTTGAATATCTCTTTGTAATCTTACAACATTATTTTCCTCTGTGGCTATATTTTACATTTTTTCATCGCAGATATTAACATATTTCGTAATTACATTATGAGTATAGAAATATTACAATCATAAATACATCGAGAATATTATTACAGACAATATTACAATAATAACCAACGTCCTTTACACAAAATTAAATAATATTTTTTGTTAAACAATTACAGTACATACGAATTGCTTCATAGCGGCGTACATAGTACAATTAAATGTCATTTCATTTTATTAATAGTGTGTGTGCTGCCAGGGAACGTTACATTGCCCCCTGGCAGCATTTGGCAAAGAGTTTCTATACTTTGACACAATAGTGCCAGTAACGTTCTTTACAATTCCGTTATTTTTTTTTATGGAATGGCTCTTTTAATTAGTCCCAGGATTATATATGTTCATGGCTCCCCCATTTGGGCGAAGGCAGACAGGAAACCTGGGCAAAACTGTGCCGGAGCCCAGCTATCCCAGTTGGTTCATGATTAATCTTGTCTCTTTAACAGTAATTCTTTTGAAATGATTTAGCAGTTTGTCATCAACGGTTACATAATATCACAGTCACATGCAGTTCAACGAAAGTTTGTTGTGTGGGTTTAACAACTCGTAATTATCATTTTGCGATATACTGCAAGGTCACTTGTCCTAGGATATATCGCTGCATGGCTGAAGTAGCCGGATGCGCGTTGTACGAGTATATCAGCTCGCCCGTGTCACATCTTCTTGCAGTGCTCCAGCAAACATGCAACAAGTTCACAAACAGTGTACTATCCTTATGGGCATTTTTCCTGCTGTGGGAAAGAACGCACACAGTTATTGGCAGTTATTATTCAGTAGGCCTTCACTAGTCTGGTTTGCACAATGTTTCGTTGTCACAGTAACGCGTTTTATGGGCACACAATATTTTTTCACCATGTCATGACTTGTCATTAGTCATACGCAAGTTTTCACCTTAGAACAAAATGTATCTCTGTAGTCAATGCGCTTTCCTGGCGTTCCTTGACACACAAAGAATATTTTTTTTTTTGTACACACGCACAGTACAAGTTATAGTTTGACACTAGCTTGGTCCACCGTCTATTATCGGCTTACTGTTCGTGTCGTGTTAGTTCCTAGTCCACTTGCACACACGGCGATGATACAGTTTCTTATTGCTTGTTCAAAACAACCTCGTGACGTATTGCTGCAGTTTTAACAGTCACTGTCTGTCTCTGCCACACAATACTGCACTTTTGTTTAAGTTTTTTCAGTTACAATGTCCGTTGTGCAATTTTTTGTAACAGCACATTCGTAACTTCTTTGTTCGCTCTTTACCAAGGTGTGTGATAATTGCGTACATGGTAACAAATATTAAAATTTCGTAGTAGTTTGCCCAAAAATCATCTATATTTATGTTCGAGTAGATTTTATTTGTGCATTCCAGCCGGATTCAGGCATATTGTTGAATAACTCCTTTGAAATTATGTCTCACTTTACTTGCAAGGTCGTACGTAACTACAGTGTAGTCTCTGTAGGCTAAAATTGACTTGGACTGTATCAGGCTAGCTCTTTTTACTGATTCGATCTGCACATGCTTCAATTGAAGCTTCTTTGTGCGTAACTTTGCGTTACTTAAATTTGCAATAAGTTTGCCTCCCATGGTGCCCTCGGGTCACTACTGGATGCATTACTCTCTTTGATAATACTGGTTTGAAAATAAAGTTCTCAGGTTCTCATATTATTAATATTATTCTGGTTTCGAAGCAGTCAATCTGACAGCTACACACATATATATACATGTAATAGAAAAGACTGTACCAAGAAATATTTCAAGTTTGACACACATATAGAATATCATGCAGTACACCAGGGCCGCACAAGCAGGGAAAACCGCACGCGTGCAAAGCGAGGTGCAGCGAGTGCCTGCACAGTGCATCGGTTCAACTCGGCATACTTCGCCTCAACTCGGCTTGCTAGGTGAGGCCGACGCTGTGCGCTGCCGAATGCGCTGCCAGACGGCTTAGTCAAAATTGGAATACGTAAGCGCAAGACAATTACCGGAACCATCTGCTCCAAAAAAGGGGAAAATTGCCGAAAGTCAATTTAAACCGGAATGGGAACTCTACTACTTTTTGTGCGTTGTGTCTAATCTGCGGTACACTAATTACGTGTGTCAGAAAATCGTCTATTGAAAGGCACTACAGCAAATTACATTCAGAAAAGTATAGTGATACAACAGGGGATGCCAGAGAGGAAGAACTACGGAAGTTGCAAACTCTTGCAGAAGAGAATTCTGTATCTACAAACGAGGTTTGTTGCAAGTACTTTAGCAGGTATATTTTCGTAAAATGTCATGCGACACGAAATAACATTTGTTTAGATTCGTTAGCTTTCGTTTTCGCAAAAATTATTTCTAACATTTTTTTTCTCTACTTTAGGGTGAAGAAGATGAGGGGTGTTCCGAAAGGACTCTCAGAGCTAGTTACAAAGTTGCTCTACGTTTAGCAAGAGCTGGGAGGCCATTTATGGACGGGCCATTAATAAAAAAACATTATGTTGGACGTAGTAGAGACAATGAATCCCACATTAGCTCCCGCGTACAGCAGAATACCACTTTCCAGAGTGACAATACATCGGAGAGTCAACGACACTGCTGAGAATTTGCATGAACAACTGGCAGCCAAAATTGAAAACTTCCTAGCGTACTCCATCGCACTTGATGAGTCCACGGATATTAACAACACGGCTCAGTTAGCAATATTTTTGAGTGGCGTGGACGACGACCTACATCTAACGGAAGAGCTCCTGGATATGAATTCGTTGAAGGACACTGTTACAGGGGCGGATATTTTAGCAGCTGTTGAAATGGCAGCTGAAGGAATAGGACCCCCTTGGGAAAAGCTGTTTTCCGTAACCACAGACGGGGTACCACAAATGTGCGGTAAAGCAAAAGGGTTTATTGGCGTACTGCGGAAAAAACTTAACATGCCGAATTTACCTTCCGTTCATTGTTTTGCACACCAAGAGGCTCTTTGTGCGAAAATTATCGGTCTTCAAGATGTGATGAAAGTAGTGGTGCGTATCGTGAACTACATTGTTCTCATGGACTCACTCATGGTCAATTCGTTTGAAGAGGAGTGTGCCGGCCGAAGTGGCCGTGCGGTTAAAGGCGCTGCAGTCTGGAACCGCAAGACCGCTACGGTCGCAGGTTCGAATCCTGCCTCGGGCATGGATGTTTGTGATGTCCTTAGGTTAGATAGGTTTAACTAGTTCTAAGTTCTATGGGACTAATGACCTCAGCAGTTGAGTCCCATAGTGCTCAGAGCCAAGAGGAGTGTCCAGATATTCCCTACCACGGTGAGGTGTGCTGGCTGAGCAAAGGGAAAGTGATTTCCCGAATTTTTCGACTACGCCACACTGTGGCTCAGTTTTTGGAGAGCAAAGGACCTCCGGAGCCACTTTTTCATGACCCTGAATGGGTAGCTGATTTAGGATTTTTAGCAGAGATTATGGCTCTCCTAAATGATTTAAGTCTGAAACTCCAAAAAGAAAACTATCTCATCAACGATATGATCAGCAAAATAAACGCTTTCCAGTATAAACTGAAGCTCCTCAAAAACAACCTTTCAGAGAAAAATACGTAACACTTTCCTGAACTGGGTAAGCGAGATATAAATTGTACCTTTGTTAAAACAGCCTGATTTTTGTAACCGCTCTAATCAAAATGGTACTATGTTTTTGTTTGACAGCATCTGTGCAGGAAGGAGCGCGCTTTGAAAAATACGTCGAGGTGCTCCAATCCCTTGAAAATGTGTTTAACGACCGATTCCAGGTAATGTGCCGGTATATGACATACAGCTAAATAAAGGAGATTGCGTTACATATGCAAGTGTAACATTACATTAAAACCAATAGTACACATTGCATGTTTATTAAAATCTATCGCATTTTAGTACTTCGAAACAACGGCTTACATTACTTTCATTTATTAACATTGGCTTTGTTATTGTTTCAGGAAATTACCTACCTGCAGCCAATTATCGATGTTTTTGTGAAACCTTTTTCGATGGATATTGAAAGTGCGCCTTCAGATTTACATTTCGAACTAACTGATCTGCAAAGCGATGTTCACCGAAAGGATGTGTTTTACAATACAAAAGGTTTGCTCCAATTCTGCCAGAATTTGCCGTAGGAAGAATTTCGCAAGTTACACACAGAAGCAGCGAAGATTATTTCTATGTTTGGTTCCACTTGTGTATGTGAAAGGTTTTTTTCTGTTTTGTCTTGTACAAAAACTAGACTGCGTGCGAGTTATTTCTAATTGTAATTTTAAAAAATTCTCTCAGAATTGCTGTCAGCCAATCTCTTGTTCCAGATTTTAGTAGCATAATTGCAAATAAAATAAAGAGCACATAGGAAGATACATTTGTGTTGAAACCAAATTTAAAATTGTTACCATTACAGTTATTATATAAATCTATTTTGTACCAGTACACCAAACTAACCTCTCCACCTAGTGTACATTAGGCCGGCCGGGGTGGCCGAGCGGTTCTAGGCGCTACAGTCTGGAACCGCGCGACCGCGACGGTCACAGGTTCGAATCCTGCCTCGGGCATGGATGTGTGTGCCGTCCTTAGGTTAGTTAGGTTTAAGTAGTTCTAAGTTCTAGGGGACTGACGACCTAAGATGTTAAGTCCCATAGTGCTCAGAGCCATTTTTTTAGTGTACATTAGTATTTGGCAATGATGAAGACAACAGGGTAAAAGATTTGAAACAGGTCGAGACAGGCGGCGCGAACGACACAAGCTAATGAAGTGAGAGGGCGCGCTGTTGCGTAAAGCCGCGGAGTGGGGGGTCTGCACCGTCGTCAACATAGCGCAGCCGTCTTCTGCGCTCTGCATTGTGCGATGCACCGGTGCATGCACCTTGTGCGGCACTGCAGTACACGAACTAATCACTACTAAAATGTTCCTCCTGACTGATCTCTGTCACAATTTAACACTACAAATAATTGCACTAATCAGGTTATCTGTGCAGATATTTAGAGCATGTTTAAGCTAACACTAATTAAAAAGAAGACATAACACAAATATTCATAAACAAAAGAGAAAGTCAATCTTATTCTTATAACTAAATACTTCTACACTAGTACATTATCTCTACAGTTAACACATCATTAATGTTCATTCATTTCCAAAAGAATGGTGTGCCTTTTTACACATAACACATTGGACTATTACTCATTTACTGTAGGAATATTTCCACATCCTTACGCGGATACAGTCCCCGTACTCTCCCTGATTGGGGATCTGCTAAGAGATAGCTACTATTTCCTTCTTGGACCAAGGAATGGAGTATGAGGCTCGACAGTAGGTTTTGTGAGGCTTCACCTCGATATTGTATTGACATCCCTTAACAATTCCTGGTCGTTCCGAAAATACATCTGCATAGTCAGATAATAACTGTACCAAATCCTGCTATTGCATTGAGTTCAAATTTTCGGACTGTGATACTTTGTTCACAAGTGCGTCCACATTTGCTTTTAATTGATCACCTTGTACGTCTGGATAATAGAGATTTTGTCCTAGAGAATGATTGTCTAAATGTAGTATCCACTGTTAATAGCATTACAATTAGGCACAGGTACCTCTTCAGATCTGAGCATGGACAATTCTATCCTCCTACCCGTGTTCATCAAACTTAATTTTCCCCGAGAAAGGTCGATTACTGCGTCCCTTGCTCTCAAAAAATCTACCCCCAAAATGCAGGCTACCTTTAAACCCTTTACTATCAGGAACGAGCACCCTATGGCTTCTTCCCCTATATACATCTCTACCCGCACTTGGAGTTTGATTATTTGTCGCTGTGCACTGATGGCTCCAGTGACTTTGCAATTGTTCACAGGAAAAGTCAGCATACGCTTTTCTTTCCCCAGTACTCTGAATAGCTCCATACTCATGACACTGACAGTAGCACCTGTATCTACGATTGCTTGCACATCAATATTGTTAATTTTGATCTCTATTATCGCTTGTACTTTGTGTTTGTGCTCCTTTATGCATGTGGGTGGTGCAGTTATTAATTCATGTCCCATCTGTATCCCGTCATTATACCTGAGGATACAGATTTCCGATGTTTTGTTCTGTGTCGGGCTGCTCTCACTCCAAACCCCAGCCGACGTTGGAGAGCGTATCTTGGCTGAATCTAGTTTGTTGGATCATTACTGGTGGATGGGTGTGGCTGCTCTGTGTCGCTGACCTCCACTATGTGTAACTTGTATTGCGTCGGCCGCCACGGTTACGCAATTGGCGCATTTTGTGGTGGAGGTCGGTTATTGTCATATCTTTCACTGATTTGCCGGTCCGGACTGGGCCTCTGGTTCTGTGGCCAAGTTCGGTTTGCATCGTTATAGGTTTTGGTGTTCCACGGCCCCCTGGCATTTTTCCATCTACTATTGCTTGGTAGGCCTGTTTCATATCGGTCATTGTTCACCGGCGGACTATTGCCGTTCCGGTCTCTACCTCTATTCCCGTTTTGTACAATTATCTTGTCTCCTATTGTTACCTCCGCCGTTTCCATTATTTGGTGGAGGCGTGTTATTTCGACCATTTCTGTAACA
Source organism: Schistocerca nitens (assembly GCF_023898315.1). Classification (NCBI taxonomy): domain Eukaryota; kingdom Metazoa; phylum Arthropoda; class Insecta; order Orthoptera; family Acrididae; genus Schistocerca; species Schistocerca nitens. The sequence continues at coordinate 3,999,106 of NW_026045897.1, forward strand.
GTTTCGGTTACTTCTAGCCTGTTCAGAGGCTGCCTTAACATCCTCCTGAATCAGGTCAATTGAGTCCAGAACAGACAAGAAATGTTCCATGTCGTTCTCCGGTACGTGTATAAGTTTTTCCTTTACGTGTATCGGCAAGTGTGATTTCAAAAGTCTGATCAAATCCCGGGATGAAATCTGCTCGTCCCAGTAACGGGTCTTATTAATGTATTTCTCAAAATATTTTCGCAAATTGCCTAATCGTGGAGAATACGGCTCTGGATTATATACCTCTTTCCGTAATCTCTCCTGAATACATGTTGACCAAAATTTGGCCAAGAATGCCTTTTCAAATTGCTCATACACTCCTGGAAATTGAAATAAGAACACCGTGAATTCATTGTCCCAGGAAGGGGAAACTTTATTGACACATTCCTGGGGTCAGATACATCACATGATCACACTGACAGAACCACAGGCACATAGACACAGGCAACAGAGCATGCACAATGTCGGCACTAGTACAGTGTATATCCACCTTTCGCAGCAATGCAGGCTGCTATTCTCCCATGGAGACGATCGTAGAGATGCTGGATGTAGTCCTGTGGAACGGCTTGCCATGCCATTTCCACCTGGCGCCTCAGTTGGACCAGCGTTCGTGCTGGACGTGCAGACCGCGTGAGACGACGCTTCATCCAGTCCCAAACATGCTCAATGGGGGACAGATCCGGAGATCTTGCTGGCCAGGGTAGTTGACTTACACCTTCTAGAGCACGTTGGGTGGCACGGGATACATGCGGACGTGCATTGTCCTGTTGGAACAGCAAGTTCCCTTGCCGGTCTAGGAATGGTAGAACGATGGGTTCGATGACGGTTTGGATGTACCGTGCACTATTCAGTGTCCCCTCGACGATCACCAGTGGTTTACGGCCAGTGTAGGAGATCGCTCCCCACACCATGATGCCGGGTGTTGGCCCTGTGTGCCTCGGTCGTATGCAGTCCTGATTGTGGCGCTCACCTGCACGGCGCCAAACACGCATACGACCATCATTGGCACCAAGGCAGAAGCGACTCTCATCGCTGAAGACGACCCGTCTCCATTCGTCCCTCCATTCACGCCTGTCGCGACACCACTGGAGGCGGGCTGCACGATGTTGGGGCGTGAGCGGAAGACGGCCTAACGGTGTGCGGGACCGTAGCCCAGCTTCATGGAGACGGTTGCGAATGGTCCTCGCCGATACCCCAGGAGCAACAGTGTCCCTAATTTCCTGGGAAGTGGCGGTGCGGTCCCCTACGGCACTGCGTAGGATCCTACGGTCTTGGCGTGCATCCGTGCGTCGCTGCGGTCCTGTCCCAGGTCGACGGGCACGTGCACCTTCCGCCGACCACTGGCGACAACATCGATGTACTGTGGAGACCTCACGCCCCACGTGTTGAGCAATTCGGCGGTACGTCCACCCGGCCTCCCGCATGCCCACTTATACGCCCTCGCTCAAAGTCCGTCAACTGCACATACGGTTCACGTCCACGCTGTCGCGGCATGCTACCAGTGTTAAAGACTGCGATGGAGCTCCGTATGCCACGGCAAACTGGCTGACACTGACGGCGGCGGTGCACAAATGCTGCGCAGCTAGCGCCATTCGACGGCCAACACCGCGGTTCCTGGTGTGTCCGCTGTGCCGTGCGTGTGATCATTGCTTGTACAGCCCTCTCGCAGTGTCCGGAGCAAGTATGGTGGGTCTGACACACCGGTGTCAATGTGTTCTTTTTTCCATTTCCAGGAGTGTATGTGTCGCAACTGTCAGCTGCTTCGGTTGCCCCTAATGCAGCATCTCCTTGTATGTAAGATATAACGTACTGTATTTTCTGTGTATGACTCCAAACACTAGGCAAAATGTTTCTAAATCCCTTGATAAATACTACAGGGTGAACTGATTTCTTCCCCGTTGTAAAGATCTGAAACTGTCGGTTTTTAATCAGACTTTCTTCAATCACTATTTTGGAGTGACATTTGTTTGTTTCGCTAACATTGGTTGCCTGTTCTGTCTCGCAGTCGCAATTTTTCACTGCTGTATTTATATGCCTGTCATTGTTGGACCAGGCTGGCGTCACACACGCCCGTGCGTCGCCGTGCATCAAGCTATTTTCCAGCTCCGCAAGACGACGGTTGTCATTCCGCTGCCAGAGCGGAATGTCAGTGTGCACCGCCCTTGTTAGGTCCTGCACTTCCGCACTCGAGCCCAAGTCTTTGGCCTTAATCGCGGCGTGCACCTTCTCGTCTATTGTTTGATTAAGGTCGGTGTCTTTTGCCTCTAACCAGTTCGTAAATTCCTTTTCAATTTTGTTTGCCTGTTCGTACATTCTCTGCTCTATTGCTTGACTTGTGTCAGTTTCTAATTTTTCCATCCCGTTAGCCAGTACACTGATTTCATCTACGATACTGGCGTTAGCCACCTGGATATTATCTACTCTTTCGCTCAGTTCTTGAACCGCTTTGGGTATGGTTTCATAGTTTTGTCTCAAACTAACAATCTCACTTTGCATAGCTTCCAAAGATTGCATTAACTGCAAGTCTCTCTCATGCTGGCATCGATCACGCTCTGCTTGTTTAGCATCACGTTCCGTTTCTCGTTCTGCTTGCATACGTGCAAATTCAGCTACCAATCTCTGGTCACGCTCTGCTTGTTCATGCACAAACGTAACTTGGAAATTGAGCATGCGCTCGAACATAACTCTTAATGATTGCACTTCTGACACCTCACCACTCTCTGGTCCGTGTCTAGTGCTTGTGGATGGCACAGTATTTCTACTTTCAACTGAATCACTGGCTGTCAGTGGCAACATTTCTTGCCCTTCTGCCCCCGGATTCTCACATCGTACTTCCTGAACTACGCCACTAACATTACTTTGTGCCCCACTTTCTAACTCGGAATCACTGCTTGCTAACTGTTGTTCATTATCCATGTTAATATCTTTCTGATTACGCAATCTAACCATAGTCAACAAAAGAAACAAAATCTGAACTAAATATCCTAACACTCAGGTTTCACTGACATAATCACACAAGAAATGGTCATTTGATGAAAAACATTATATACTACGATGACTTAACTACTCAAATGTCCTGTTATTTTAAAAAAAACACTAACAACAAGCACACCACTAATGATTCGAGAACACCGCACTGAGGCTACTTTACTACCCACAGGATAACTACACTGTAGCTTTACCTTTTGGTGATCTATCTTGGGTGCAGCTGCCCCCTGGTATTGTGGTAGGTAATTAATTTTTTTGATATAATGAGCTCTCTTCTTCAGCTTGCCTCTCGGTATATAGTCTTCTCATGCAAAAAATCATATACAGGTATTACCACACAATATTGGTTAGGCAATACATACAATACATGAAAAAATTATTAATTGGTCTCCAACAAAGTTCGACTACAATAATTCCCTAATTATCTCATGCGTATTTTGTGGCCACTGCTTATTCGGGCCCCGCGTTGTTGGGCGCCAGTTTAATGAGAATATATATATATATATATATATATATATATATATATATATATATATATATATATATATATATATAAAATGAATGGATGAAAATGGGGAAGAAATGGCTCTAAATATTTTTGTTATTTACTCTTTCAGTACGAACTTTGTTGTAGAACCCCTTTTTTACGTGTGGTAATAAAAATTCATTTAGACAGAATTAAGCACATTTAAAATTACGTGAATTTTAGCAACCCTCTCATACTGATAAATTCAAACTAACTGATTAATAACATTTATAACTTTGAAAATTATTTAAATTAAATTTTTTACGTATTTCGGCCTTGGCACATATTTTCTAGATGCAGTGGGTTTTTAAATATTTACTGAATTCTTTCCCAGCGTTAGCTATTGAACACAAGACTGTCTCTGTTAGCATAAAATGGTTAAATATTGCCAAGCCGACCTGAACGTTTAATTATCATTGACAAAACACACTTCACTACACGTTTAAGTTATTTGCTTTAGAAATTGAAAGAACCAACAGATTAACAACTTCAACGTTAATTATCCGCCTATGTATGCACAAATGTAAAACCAGTAATAAATTCAGTCAGCCTCAGGATCGCTATAAAAGAAAAATATTTCGTAATTCACTGCTAATTTACCCTGCTCCCGATTTACGGGTTTGGTTAATTTAATAGCGGAACAATTTTTTAAATGTGTCGCCGCTGCAAATCGTTCGGTCGCGGCACAGCCCAGCAACACCAACGATAATCGCTAAAAGTGCTGAAAATTCTTTAAAGAAATATTATAGATGACATGGGAAAGCTAATTTACATTAGTAATACACAATTTTGATAAATTATAATGTATTTAGACCATAACAATAATTAAAATTACACACCTTTATAATTTCTCCTCTAGTGGTGGCTAAAGATAGATACAGACAAAAGAAGTCTACTCATTCATATAATGCTACGTCACAGGTTCCTCTCTCTCTCAGCTCTCGAGGGAGACGATAAAGAATGCACATTATGTAGTGCTTTTTATACTACTGCTGATTTTGAATATCTCTTTGTAATCTTACAACATTATTTTCCTCTGTGGCTATATTTTACATTTTTTCATCGCAGATATTAACATATTTCGTAATTACATTATGAGTATAGAAATATTATAATCATACATACATCGAGAATATTATTACAGAAAATATTACAATAATAACCAACATCCTTTATACAAAATTAAATAATATTTTTTGTTAAACAATTACAGTACATACGAATTGCTTCATAGCAGCGTACATAGTACAATTAAATGTCATTTCATTTTATTAATAGTGTGTGTGCTGCCAGGGAGCGTTACAAACTTATGAGTTGCTTTGGTGTCGGTTGCATTATTTTGTGAACAGGTGTGCAGTGCATGATTTCAACAGTTGAAAATTAGCAAGCATGTTTGCAGAGTCTTTTAGATGCATTATTTTGACAGTTTACGAGTTGTTTGCCTCTCTGCACATAAATGTACTGCATTATTTCAGTGATTTATGAATGGTTTGCTGCTCTGTAGTGCGCACAATGCACTACATCGGCAATTTACGAGTTGTTTGCATTTCTGTGCATCAGTGTACTGCATTATTTCAGTGATTTACGAATAGTTTGCAGGCCTGTAAATTGTGTATTGCGGCCCCAATCATGTCAGAGCGAGTGTTTTGTATCAGAGTAATAAATGTACTATGTCAAAACCATCCCTAAATTAATTGTTTCAAAATAAATAAGGTGCACTCCTCCTTTTCTCCAGCAGCCCAGAACAGGCTGAGCCCTTTCCCACCATTTTCCCCTCCAGACTGTCATCTTGGGTTACATCACAGACAGGATGACAGTGCCCTCTCGTGGCAGTACTGTGTACTAGGCCCAGACCTCGTGGTGAACACACTTGATGGTGGTACTGTCTCTAATTATTTAAAAAAATACTGGATGCAAAATAAAGACTTATGTCCAGCACAGGCCGAGTTCTTTACCCGACAATCCCTAGGAACAGGTGGCAGTCAGATGACTTAGGTTAGTGGAGGTAGTCCAAGTGACCTATTTTCCCGTCATTTTCTTAGGTTAATAGAGGTAGCCGTAGTGTGATGCATTATCCTAATGGAATTTGAACTTCCGGCCATTTTCTGGGAGAGGGGAGGGAGGGTTAGGTTAGTGGAGATAGCTCAATTAACCTATCATCCCACCAAAATTCGCCATCTTGAATAACAGTACTTGCATCATCAGCTGATGTCACAGCCACCAACTTGGATGACATCATCAGCTGATGTCACGGCTGCCATCTTGGATGACATCATATGCTGTTGCCAAGTCAGCAGTCCACCGTCTTGGATGACGTCATCGCAGCCATATTGGATAGATCTGACAACAATAGACAGTGGGGTGACACATACTTTGCTCTACTACTGCCTTGTACCACCCCTCGAAGTCTGTCACTACATTTCTGGGATATACAGTATGGCCTATACCTTTATATGTACATACATACATTATTGTCAAGCAGTTAAACCAACAAGACAGTATTCTGACCCAAAACAGGTAGAAAGTGCAGATTTCAAGACGCTGACATTCTAAACCATCATTTTCTCTTGCAAAACCACAAAATCACTTGAGAATAATGTAGAAGGCCAAAACCAGATGTGTACAAACAAAATTAATACAGCAAAAGTGGGAAGTGACACCATCTTTTAATACAGGGTGTCCTACTCAAACCTCCCTGATTTCAAAGACCCAGGAAAAAAAAACACAGTAGACACGGCAATGAAAAATGCACCACATTGTAGAACGTCCCAAAGAATTTATTTATTTATCATCAGTACACCTCTACACCTCTACATGTGAACCACTTATGGAAAGAAGAATATGAAGTCTATATCCAATTTCTTGACAAGTCCTTTGTAACATTTCCTCTGTTATTGTTGCAATCGCATTAGTGATATGATGTCGCGATGTAGGAGTATCGTCCAGTTTGGTCGCATACACGTTGTCCTTCACGAATTCCCTCATGAAGAAATCAAGTGGTGTAATATCAGGTGAACGTGATGGCCAGGCAATGAGTCCTCTACGTCCGATCCAACGATTGGGAAATTTCCTATCCGGGAACTTGTGAACAGCTGTTGACCAATGTGGTAGTGCTCCATCTTATTGAAAAATGATGTTGGGTTGCAAGTCTGGTATCTGAGGGTGGACAAACTGTTCCAACGAGTCCAGATGCACTGACCCATTCACTGTTTGTTCTGCAAAGAAGAACAGTCCAACAATCCTGTCGTGCATTAGCCTGCACCAGACGTTTAGATTAGGGCTATAATGAACATGTTCAATGACAATGTGCGGATTTTGCGAACCCCAAATCCGAACATTATACCTATTAACTCTTCCTGCTAGATGAAAGGTTGCCTCATCTGAGAATAAACATCTTTCGAGAAACCTGGCATCCATATCAATATGCTGCAGCATATCCGCAGCAAATTGTTGTCGACGTGATTTGTCTTTCGGCGTCAGATGTTGCAGAATTTGAACTTTGTAAGCACACATAGGAAGACACTAGTGAACTAAACGATGCATTGTTGATCGAGGTATATCAGGTTGCCTAGATGCTTGACGAACTGACTTACGTGGGCTTCTGAGAAACGTTTGCCCGATGTCCTCCACTGTCTCTTCTGAAAATCCCTAACGTGCGCCGCCAGAATGTTTCACAACACTTCCTGTTACCAGAAACTTCCTATACCATTCCTTAATTGTTTTCGCATCAGGTGGATTACATTCATACAAACGTCGATAATTTCTTTGCACAGTAATCGGCGATTTTATTTCTGCAAGCCACACTATTGCTTGCGCGCGCTACTGTGGAGTCGCCATTTTCACTTCATGCGGCCATGCTGCACTCTGGCGACGATACTTGGCACTTCTGACGCTCTGACGCGGGAATATAAATTCTTTGAGATGCTCTACAATGTGGTGCATTTTTCATTGTCGTATTTACTGTGGTTTTTCTCTCCTGGGTCCTTGAAGTCAGGGAGGTTTGAGTGAGAAACCCTGTACGTTGGATGGCCGTCCTAAGACATGTCAGTTGCATTTTCTGTGGTGTTTCTGCAGATATCTGCAATTTCGTTTCTTCTATATGTAGCAGCAGCCGTCCAAATAAATACTGCTAGTCACGTCTTTCATGCGACGCTCAATGTCGACGGAAAGCGTGGTTTGTCTCTCACTATAGACGAAGTGATTTTTAAACCAGAATTTTACGTACCCTTTCGATAGAACAATCCCAAATTAGTCTATTAAGATACTCAATTTATCGATACATATTAACAGGGACGGCAAAACAGGAAGAATGACTAGAAGTCCAGCGGCGACTGCTCAGATGTGGCACGAATATTGCACTACACTAATTTGGGACCGCTCCCTCGAATTCCGCTTTAAAAACAATTTTCTTTGTAATGGAAAGCAAACCAACGCTTTCCATCTAACTGGGTGTCGCATGAAAGACGTGATGACCAGTATGTGTTTCTGTTAACTGCAGCTACACATCGCAAAAACGAAATTGTAAATATCTGTGAAACCACCAGAGAAATGGCACCTGAAAACTCTTCGGAGGGATACCCCGCTATGTTGTTTGAACCAGAACTCTACTGACAAACTTTCTCAGATCTATGAGCTATTGAATTCGTTTAGTTTGTTCTCCAGTTGGCTTTAGATCTGTATTGGAGCGCAGAACAGTGCAGCTATCGATGTCACGTGCTCTGTGCCTTGTTTGCATTCGTTCACGGGCCTGCTGTTGACAACAGTAGTACCCTCTTTAATCATTGTCTTCAAACTTGCTTTCAGTGTTGCTCGGTTCTCTCTTGATTCTGTTTTTTGTGCAATGCTAATTATAAGCTATGTGGAGAGATAGGTAATATACAATATATACAAGAACCAAGAGGGAATAATAAGAGTGGACGGCTAAGAACGTAGTGCTCAGATTAAAATGGAAGTAAGTCAGGCGCGTAGTTTCGCCCCTGGTGTTCAACCTGTACATCGAAGAAGCAATTATGGAAATAAAAGAAAGATTCGGGAGCGGAATTAAAATTCAAGGTGACAGGATATCAATGATACGATCCGCTGGTGACATTGCTATCCTGAATGCAAGTGAAGAAGAATTACATGATCTGCTGAACAGAATGAACAGTCTAATGAGTACAGAATATGGATTGAGAATAAATCGAAGAGAGACGAAGGTAACGAGAAGTAACAGAAACGTAATATTATGATCGATGGTCACGAAGTAGATAAAGTTAAGTAATTCTGCTACCTAGGCAGTAAAATAACCAATGACGGACGTACCGAGGAGGACGTCAAAAGCAGACTAGCAATGGGAAAACGGGCATTCCTGGTCAAGATAAGTCTATTTATATCAACTATCGACCTTAATGTGACAAAGAAATTTCTGAGAATGTATGTATGGAGTACAGCACTCGATGGTAATGAAACATGGACTGCGGGAAAACCGGTACAGAAGAGAATTGAATCATTTGAGATGAGGTGCTACAGACGAATTTTGAAAATTATGTGGACTGATAAGGTAAGGAATGAGGAGGTTCTGTGCAGAATCGGAGAGGAAAGGAATATGTGGAAAACACTGATAAGGAGAAGGGACAGGGTGATAAGGCATCTGTTAAGACATGAGGGAATGACTTCCATGGTACTAGAGGGAATTGTAAAGCGCAAAAACTGTAGAGGAAGACAGAGATTGGAATACATACAGCAAATAATTGAGGATTTAGATTGCAAGTGCTGCTCTGAGATGAAGAGGTTGGCACAGGAGAGGATTTCGTGGCGGGCGACGTCAAACCAGTCAACGACTGGTGACCCAAAAAAACGTTGTTCACTCTTGTATGGATAGGTTCACTGAATGCGCCTCATTTATGGTTCAGCTGTTTCGGCAGCGATGGCAACCAGATCACAGTACAGTACCTGCTGTGTGTAGTACGTTTCGGTATTGCACATTACAGGTTACTTCTGTGGGTTCGTCGATTGTTACTGTGGTGTCACCGCCAGACACCACACTTGCTAGGTGGTAGCCTTTAAATCGGCCGCGGTCCGTTAGTATACGTCGGACCAGCGCGTCGCCACTATCAGAGATTGCAGACCGAGCGCCGCCACACGGCAGGTATAGAGAGATTTCCTAGCACTCGCGCCAGTTGTTCAACCGACTTTGCTAGCGATGGTTCACTGACAAAGTACGTTCTCATTTGCCGAGACGATAGTTAGCATAGCCTTCAGCTACGTCATTTTCTACGACCTAGCAAGGCGCCATTATCAGTTGCTATTGATATTGTGAAGAATGTACAGACAAGAGCTACGTTCAACATTAATGGATTAAAGTTTTCAACCAGTTACCTCCTTTTTTCTAAGTTTTAATTTCCTTGTCCTGTTGCAGACCTCACGCCAGCCTGCGTGAGCTTAAACGCGTGCCTTTCGGCTTCCTCTCAGTTTAGTGGGTTGGTCTCCTGCCAATCCACAACAGTTACCATCCACACTGTCATCCCAAAACTAGCAGGGAAAACACACCTTCCAAAAGACGCCGATAGCGGTCGCTCGAATACCCTGCAAATCCAGTGATGCCCACCCGCTGACGTATGGCTTCAGTGGGTCCGACTACGATATAGGATGGATGGTCAATGGCAGCTACACACCCTAGGCTCACTCGCACTCTTCGATAGTCTCCAGTCTTGCTCAGCCCTCGACACTTCGCTCGTCGTTAGTAATGACAGCCTCCCACTGCACGGTGCTTTTTTGCTTTATGTAATAGCTGAACTTTGCCGCTATTTGCTCTCTTGTAAAGTCTTTTCGCAACGCTTGGAGAAAGCTACAAGTCAAGTGAGTTACTATATTTATATGTTTGCTAATCATTTGTGCTCCTATTCAGCTGCTGCACCACACTGTAGCCAACCTCTCCTTACAGTTGTATACGAAGTAGAACATAACACATTCTCTGTTGCAAATGCTGATTGCAGTAACAAACTGAAGAAACCATAATACATTATTACTCTGTAAGGAGCCACTGGAGTTCATGGTTGCCTTGTACGAAGATACCCAGGGGGTACCCCTCGTTGGTGGAGCTCTGCTTTACCCTGTATTTACCCTTACACAAAGTGCAGAAAATTTACTGCACTAAATAAATAAGTTTTTTGTCCTCCAAGCGAGTTTGCATTAGTTGCTACAGCAGACTGAGCTCTTTCTTGTTTGAACTGTCTTGTATATCACATGTTCAAAACGTTCTAGTACTGAAATGGAGCAGTAATGTAATGAGAATAACATTAGGGTTTTCAGAAAATAATGAGAAAAAACAATGTTTATTTTATATGGAAGACTGTAGAAAAATGGGAAGTTTTAAAAGCTGGTGTCGTTACTGGCTAGACATGAAACTTACCTTTTGGCGTTGCATCATGTTCATAGATATTGAAATTTTTGTTTATATATATTACAGACAGAACATCACTACTGCCATATGGACAAGGCTCTATAGAGCTAGCCGGCCGTTGTGGCCGAGTGGTTCTAGGCGCCTCAGTCGGGAACCGTGCTGCTGCTACGGTCGCAGGTTCGAATCCTGCCTCAGGCATGGACGGATGAGTGTGATGTCCTTAGGTTAGCTGGGTTTAAGTAGTTCTAAGTCTAGGGGACTGATGACCTCAGATGTTAAGTCCCATAGTGCTCAGAGCCATTTGAACCATTTTCTACGGAGCCAACATAAGAATCTTACGTGCGTGCATTCTCGTAAACGACCCCTGTCATTTGTTCGTCTGATACAGCCGACGCCTGTCACTGGAGAGCGTTGTAAGACCAAACCACGCTGGAGAGCACGTTACGTCCCTTTTGACGCAACAGCTCGATTCTGAACGTGCGCAGACTACGTTGGAGTCCACGTTTGGCGTACTTCACAAAAACAAACGAATCCCGTGCGAGGACGGCTTTGGTCCGATATTCCCCCTAAACTGTCTCAGACTCACACTTCCTGTCCCTATCGATGATATCCGATCACGCCTGGCGCTTCGTGACGAACGAATGTGGAGCAGCTGCCCTGTCACACACATTCCGCAGTGCCCCCTGTATGCGGTGTGGGCTGGTACCTCGCGCCACTGTACATTGTGGCCTTCTGGGAACTGCGAGCCCTTTGTCTCCTCGAGACGCAGGACGCCGACCTCTGCTCGCCAGTTCACGGTCACGCCGTTTAACGAACGAGATCAGCTGCGCGTCTAGTGCCTTCCGCGGAACTGTCATCAGGTCCGCCGGCTCTGATAGACCGCCGCAGAACTTCTTCGTAGAAAGGAAAACTGCTGCTCCAGGCTGTAGGTGACATCACACGTGACAATGCAGGTAACGTCCATTGTAACGCGCCGAAACGTTGCGCTATTGGCTACGCCCGAGTCCAGGAACAGGTCCACTACGCATCCATAACACAATATGGCAGTTACGCACAAAAATGGGCCTACGCTTCCTTTCTAGGGATCCAGTAAAGTAGCTTATTGTTGAAAGAAGGAAGCCAGAAAACAAAGAATGTCTCGATCCCAATTCTACAAGAGTGTGAGTCCTGTCCACAGTGACCCCACCTACTGCAACTTAACTGCAGCTTTTACCGCGCAACAAAGGCTTAAGAGTTAATCTATACTATTATATAGAGACAAGTTGTAGTTTAACGCTGCTTCCGAAATTCTCGAAAAGTTCTTAACCAGTTTACTTAAATTTTCACACGACACTCGATTCACATAGGCTACACACACACACATTACCACACATATAACCAATCAACAGAATGTAATAATACTCAGAAAGTGTATTTTTGTACAAAAACATAATTTTTAAAGTGAACACTGCCTATTGACATTAACAAACTAAGAATAGGGTAATTCAGAATGTCACTGGCGTTTTTTGTGGTAGTCTAGTGCGAGTCGTTTACGATGTATCGTGTTTTGCAAATCGAATGAATGCTTTCACGACCGTATAACGTAGCTGTTGGTAAACCTTTAGGAATGTGAGGTCGGCAAATTATTATGCACGACAATGAAATTTATAAGCATCAGGGTAATTTTGATAGGAAAGAGGAGGCGATGAAACTTAGCGACATGTGGACAGTAGCTCTGCAGAATCGCTAGATAGTTTTATTTTTAAGACGACAATCGATGGTCAAGTTTTATCTCAAGCCCCGTTTCCTGACCGGTCAGTCGGCAAGACTCAGCGGAGGAGCGCCTCTGAGGATGCCTAGCGCAGTTTTGGGCGAAACGTCTATAAAAAGGAGCAGAAGAGTTTCTTGGACCACGACTTCACATCCCGAAAGGCTTATCAGCAGCTATATTTTGGGAAGTTCCTACACAGACACTTGCACAAGCCCTGTGGTAACACACTGGAGTGCATACATTAGTTACGTGGATTCTGACCAGTAATGAGACAACTGACTATCACAGGTTTTCAAAATGACCACTCCAGGCAGTGGCAATACACGCTCCAGTCTGGCACGGAACGACTGCTACACACGTGTTAGCATTTCAGCGTAGACGTCTGAGCAGGCTGCAGCAATACGTCGGTTTAGTTGCTATGTTCTTGTAGACAGCGTCTTTCAGCTTTCCCCGCAGAAAACAGTCTACAGGCGTCAAATCCAGGGAACGGGCCGGCCAAGGTACAGGTCCTCTACGTCCAATCCAACGACCTGGAAACGATTGGTGTAGATGTATTGTAGTACTTCGTCCGCTGTGGGCTGGGCAGCCACCATGTTGGTACCACAGGTTCCTCCTGGTCTGCAGCGGAACATCTAGCATTCGTAGAATATGGTCTGTTAGGAAGTGTTCTGCCTACGAAAGAAAGGCCTGTGAGCTGCTGGCTCACTATCCCACATCACACGTTTACAGTCCACTCACACCGATGTTCCGCCTGATGAAGCCACCAGGGTTTGTCAGCAAACCAACAGTGCATGTTTCGGCGGTTTACCTGGCTGTGATTGCTAAATGTGACTTCATCACTGGACAAGATATGTATACCATCTGCAGTACCCTGTTTTAATGTCCATGTACAGGAGTTGATACGATTATCATAATCTTTCCCATGTAGAATATTACTTCAGTATAACTTCCAAGAATCTGTAATTCAGAGAAGAGAATTATTCGAAAACCATTCGTCTGGGCACTTAGGATGTATTGTAAATATATTATATAATTGATTTAAGGACTATAAGAACTCACAGCTTTGACAGCCTCACAATTTATAATTATGAAATCAAAGTGCGCATTCACCACTTCCAGCAATAACTCAGCACGACTTTGATCACAGGTCAGCAGACTACGGCCAGGCGAATGTGTACAAGGTAGAAGTTGCTCTTTCTTTCAATTGTTTCCACGTCCAATCAGGAAAGTGGAGCTTTGTTAACTTTTTCATTAGTAGGGTGTCTTTTACTTTCTGACTTGTCTTACTCAGCTTCTTTTAGTTTACTGGATATATGTCTACATATATACACTACAAACCACTGTCAAGTGCATGGCAGATGTAACATCCACGAGACAAATTTTAGCTACGACGAGAGGAAATTATTCCTCAATCAGTTATAAACATTATCTATCCGACATATGAAAAAACAGTGAAATAAAACGATGATAAATATTAATTATTTATATAATATTTTATGATGTAATTGGACATATCGATGTCTATCATACAAAGACAATGATAATTGTAAATTCATTTTATGATCTGCGTTTATCTTCCTTTGTTTTTACCTTTTGTTGATTGGCTTGAAACACGTATGTATTCATTACCAGCGATGGCGAGGCATGACAGAATCTCTGACCAGAGAGTTATTTATCGTTGCTAGTCTGCGCTTGACCGCGCGAGTGTTCAGTTGCGAGTTGCACTCTGTCTGCAGTAGTTCTCTGTCGGCAGTAGTTGTAGCGAGTGGACGGTTGTACTGAGCGGGCGTCGCCATGCGTCGACGGCGTGCTGTTCTTCCGAATCTGGTCAGGATTGTGGTGGACGATGTGTATTATTGTAGAAGGTAATGGAGCAGCATTGCGCTCAGCTAATAACGTATGTTAATTGTAATTAATTTGTTCAAGAAATGCCCCAATAAGTTAATTGTAATTAATTTTTTCAGGAAATGCCCCAATAATAATTTTTTTATAAAGTAAATCTTTTAAAGAAAAGTAATCATTTCAATTTAAAGAATTTTTCCTATGCATTTCCTCCAAGAATCAGAATTAAATATACGCCAGCATTGCACGAAGCTGTGCCAAAAAATAAGAGCAGATATAGATGCAGTTTTACTGAGGTAAGAATTTATCAGGTTAATTATTTCACAGGGCCGAAGGTCAGCGTTGCTGCACTTATAAGATTTATCAGGTTTAATTATTTCTGTTGAGATGTTATATTCAGTTCATGGTTCATTATTCAATTAACATTATCGTGGGTTTAATGATCAGTCATCATTCCTTAATTTTTGTGGGGAGTTTACATTTGGGACATTATTATTCTTTAATTTTGCAAGGAGGTTACGCTTGACTCATTTTTATTATTCACTTTGGTGGGAAGACAACATTTGGCACACTGCACTCGCATTCGGGAGGACGACGGTTCAATCCCGCGTCCGGCCATCCTGATTTAGGTTTTCCGTGATTTCCCTAAATCGCTCCAGGCAAATGCCGGGATGGTTCCTTTCAAAGGGCACGGCCGACTTCCTTCCCCATCCTTCCCTAATCCGATGAGACCGATGACCTCGCTGTCTGGTCTCCTTCCCCAAACCAACCAACAACATTTGGCACACATTTTTATAATCATTGACTTTCAAATTTCTTGCGGGGAGGTTACACAAAGCGTTGCACGGCCATCATAAATCTGTCAGTGTACATGTCAGTTGCAAGTTCAATATGAATGGCCCGTGTTGTTGCACATGTGAATAGGACCATGTAGGACTTCTTTGTTTGATGTCCAGATTTGACATATAATGGTCCGGCAAAATCGATGCCTGTTACTGCAAATGGTCTTGAAGGCTGAACTCTGTCCAGTGGTAGTGGGGCCTCCATCTCTTCATACCGGCGACTGTGTATTATCTTGCATGGTAGGCAAGAGTGAAGAACTCTCCGAACAGCTTGTCGTAAGGCGCGAAGACGCGCTTCAGCAGTTGTGCGGTTGCAGGAGAGAGGCATATCCTTCTTTCGAGGCAGAGATACAACTCTGCGACCATATTCCACACAGTATGATTCTCGGAATTCCTGATAAATAGGGTGGTCCATGGGTTTTAATGCTCTTGATGTCCTGTTGTGCTTTCAAAGGCTGTTACTGATATGTGGGAATTAGTGGAGCACCCCATCATATTAAACTGCACCTTCTTCCGTGAGAGTGATGAACTGTAACTGGATTCGAAAGTAGTTATCTCGAGAGTAGTGCTTCCAATGACACTTAGTTGGAGAGATTCGATCAGTGAATGGTGAATGAAACTCGATTGACTCCCTGTGTCCAGGATGGCACGTGTCTGTTTGCTCTTACCAGTGGGTCCTGTGATACTCACACGAGCAGTCTGCAGGTATGTGAAGTTAGAAGTCATAGTTTCAATTTTATTTACTGTTGTGGTATGGCTACTACAGATAGAAATGTTATGCTCCCCCTTACATTTCGCACAGGACGCCTTTCCCCGTTTGAAACACTGATTTCTGTTGTGGCCCCGTCTCAGGCATAGAAAGCAGCGGTTCATTGTCTTGAGGGCGTCGATTCTTGCCTGCAAGCTTACAATCTTTTGGCAGTCTTGGCCCCAGTGCCCTCTTTCGCCGCAATACACACAGAAGGGCTCTGAATTCTGTTGTTTCTTCTTGTCCCTCTTCGTTTTAACCTTTACATGGAAGGCAGATGCTGTTGGTACGTAATTTTCGTGTGGTACAGTATCTCCACGAATTTTGCGTGTGTTGATAGCTCCTTCCACCTCTTCATTTAAGAACTCCATAAGGTGGGTGAGGTTCCCTTCTTCAATCTTTTGCCTTCGGGCATGAACAAGCCAATTTTTGCAAATTTCTTCAGGAAAGGCTCGAAGAAGTTTGGGTGCAAGCACTCTCCCATAAGAGTCCACATTTTCTCCTAGTGCTCGTAGTGCTTGGATGCGCTTATGGCACTCAATGTAGGTGGAATTGAGAGCCTCTGGACTGCCTGAAGTCGAAGTGTTAAGATTCTCCAAGAAATCTAGGTGACTTTGGATAATTCTGTTCTTATCCCCATATTTGGATTTCAAAATTTGCTTAGTCTGCTCATATGTATCGGCTGTAACAGCAATCCCATCGACCAAGTCCTTAGGTTCCCCATCAAGGTAACCACGGAGGAATACATGCTTGTTCATTGTTGACACCATCGGATTCTCTTCTATGGAAGCTGTGAATTGCTCCCAAAATCGAGGCCAAGCTTCTATCTATATTCCCTGAGAATGCGTGCAGTTTGATAGTAGGCAATTTTATGTCCATACAGGCGTGTTGTTGAGCCGCTGACGTCGCGTTTCTGTCTCCTGAGCGCGCTCCTCCTAGAAGGCCTTTCGCCTTTCGGAGGGCGCGTTTGCATTTATCAGTATATTCCTCACAAGCTTCCGTGTCGGCTTCGTATTCAGAGTCATCCAGCAAGTCCTGTATTGTATCGTTGAGTCGGGTCAACTCTTCTAATGTTTCCTGCAGGCGTTCCTGGAAGTGTTCTACTTCTTCTGCAGCTGTAGAACCATCGAAGGCGTTTATTTGGCTGCGCTCCTTGCAGCGGAAAGAAATAATTAACATCCTATTGAACTACACCCTATTACTGCAAAATGTGCGTGGCAGATTGCAGCCATCGACATTGCAGGACCCCTACCAACTGCATTATTAAGTGTACTATAAAGATAAGTCAGAATTGTTATTACCGAAATTTAAAAAGAAGAGTTCAAGAACTTATCAGAATCTGTAAAATATGCCAAAAGGTCAAACCGAGCAATATTTGCAGAGATATTGAACCCTATTTATCGGGAATTCCGAGAATCATACTGTGTGGAATATGGTCGCGGGTGTGTCGGACTAAGCTGATCTGGAAGATCCTTGGAATGTACTCTCAAGTTCCAAAACCCAGATTTAAGTGAGGAATCTAAGAATACACTACAGATCCACACATATCTTTCCCACAGATTATAAAAACGTAACTGGCCAAATTACAGGGCACATTCCAGACGTCAGTTGAAGAAGTGGAACATGCAGAAGTGCCCTCTGTGTGGCGCTCGCTGTGTTATTCAGTGGTTTGGTATTTAACTAATTTGTAAATGAAAATGATAATCTTATTTTATTACAGTGAGTAATTACTAAATAATTTTTCTCCCGGCTAAAGATTTGGTCAAGTTGCTACAGAACTACAAGTTAATGTTGTGTTAAAGTGTTGTCTGTAAGTTGTGTAAGTGTCACTAAATCACAGTTCATACAACAGATTCTATACAACTATTGATTATGGTGGAAAAAGTTCATCGATTTTGCAGGACCATTATATGCCAAATCTGGACATCAAGCAAAGAAGTCCTACATGGTCCTATTCACATGTGCAACAACACGGGCCATTCATATTGAACTTGCAACTGACATGTACACTGACAGATTTATGATGGCCGTGCAACGCTTTGTGTAACCTCCCCGCAAGAAATTTGAAAGTCAATGATTATAAAAATGTGTGCCAAATGTTGTCTTCCCACCAAAGTGAATAATAAAAATGAGTCAAGCGTAACCTCCTTGCAAAATTAAAGAATAATAATGGCCCAAATGTAAACTCCCCACAAAAATTAAGGAATGATGATTGATCATTAAACCCACGATAATGTTAATTGAATAATGTTGGAAACAGTTATCTTCAGCAAAACGACCATTAAAACCACCGAATATCAGCCGCGCACAACACTGACGTATGTAACCTGAAACAATATTATTCGCAACTCGTGCGTAATTTATTTTGGCTCCATACAACAACAAGAAAAGTTTGTTATATGGATCATGCTATGAGCACTGTTTTTTAAAGAACCAATCTGATTCGAATCATTTTCATTAAAATGAGTTCGGGACCACCGGTGCACATTTATTTTTACGCATTTTTATTACATTCGGCATTTATGATGCAGAGTTGCGTAATTTGAATTTGCCGCTGAGATAATTGTTAAGATGGCGGCAGACAATTGATAGAGACTTTCTCTTGTTAGAGCAAATTTCCTTTTAACAGGATAAGTACTTGAAATGCTTATTAAACTTTGCTTTCATATTTTGCACTATTTAGACTAATTTTCATCAAGCAAACATTTGATACTTTCGTAAGAAAGATAAAAACGCGATAGAAATCGCTATCATCAATGGCCACTCAAATCTCAAGAGAGACACACAGCTAACCCAACAGTAATTGCTGACGAAACGCGTCGCATTCGATCGCAAGGTCGTCCGCTTCCGGCGCATCCATAAAGGACAAAGCTAATAGACAAATATTTTTAGCGTTGTGGAAAAGGGTGAACCAATGTTAAGAAAGGGATCCGATATGAAAGAACATCAGGGATGCATTGTGTCAGCAGGATGATAGTGCTTTCCACCAATATTACCAGTTGAACACTCACATTTTATTTTACAAATCTGACAATCCTAGTAGTAGATGGCGAGTGTGCATTCCATCAGACCTGCTTGATGATTTAATTTGGTTAACGCATCGGGCATGGGGTCACTTCGGCATAGGAGGAGTGAAATACGTACTTTCAGTGTATGATTTATTTTCAAAATACGTGAAAATGTACCCACTTAGGACATCGACTGCTAGTAGTATTACAAAATGATTGAGAAACGATTACCTCAAATCTGTTGGGTGCTCATCGATTGTCATAACAGATAATGCCACGTATTTTACTGGAGAGAGGTGGAAGAACCTTATGGATGAATATAACATCAAACGTTCTAATTTCAAGGTTTTCACCGAGCAGTAACCCGGTTGAAAGAACTTTCAGGGAACTCAACCGGTTCATCCGAACGTACGCCCCCCAATAGGAACACTAAGTGAGTGGAATACCTAAATACTTTCATGGAAACGTATAATAATTTACCAAATATGTCAACTGGATTCACTCCCAGTGTACTAATGAATGAACAGAAGAATGAAGTGGACGAATGGGTTAATCCAATACTGAAGATCGAAGAGGAACGATTAACTTATGAGAAGAAACTAGATACAGCTCTGCAGAATACAAATCGCCAAGCAGAGCCCCGCAAGGCGAAGTTTGACAAAAAACATACTAAAACACAACAATATTGTATCGATGAGTTGGTATTGTTGAGGACGCTTCCCAAGGCATCGATAATCAGGAGAAAAAATAAAATTTGCAATTACTGTATGAAGGACCATATAAAATAGCTAATATCCCACATGAGGGGTGCTATACACTAGAGGATGTCAACACAGGAAAGAGGAAATGACTGTATTGTCATAAGGACATAAAAAAATATTTGCAGTAGGAAAACCAATTTAAATGTTGGAATATACAAAGGACCAATCAGAAGTGCAAGTGCACTATCACATAACTGTAAATCTAATGTTTATGGTAAAATAATTAGCAGTAATAATGTGATAATATTATGTATGTATTAGTTTATGAGCTTTTATGTCAAGTATTACTCTGTAATATTCTTGAATTATTTGAACAAGGAGTAGACAATCTCCATAGTAAATGTATTTCTACTCTAAAAGGTATCAATAACTTGATAAAAGTTCACTTGAGTGTTATTGCATTAAATGTGAGGAATTTTAACTTTCTATACATAGGATATAAATGATTAAAATACTTAAATAATATATTTGTTCACGTGTAAGAATGGATATAACAAAAATATTTTTATAAGATTGAGTCATGTAGTCCCACACACGTAGCGAGTGTTGGTGGTGTGTGGGCTGCGTTGACTGAAAAAAAAAGAAAAAAAAACTGCTTTCGCCACTAGTGAAGCGAAATCTGAATGTGTACTAAGTTACGTACACGGTTTCATTACGAAGTCATATAAAATGCTCTTATGAGCAATATTCCGGTTAGACAAACCGAACATGAACATCTGTCCCAAAAACATGGTAAATAACATTTCCAATAAAAAAATAGAAATATGTAAATATATGTATCTGTAATAAAAATGGAAATGTACTGTTATCTGGACAGTTCAGTAATGACCTTATGGTGAAGATAATGTAGCAGATTCTGAAAGTTTTATATTGTCTCATGTTTATGTGACAGTGTAAAATTTTAAATTTTGTTATTCAGTCATGGTAATATGAACTTACATGCAAGTGAACCAGACCGCATTACTTGAAAAGTGTCATTTGCATATAGATTGTCTCTTAAGTACTGTGGAAAACTACTGACAGCAATCAGAACAGTGAAACGTGTTTCGCAGGAACTAGTGGACGCGTGAAGAACTGTGATTCATATTGTGAATAATGATGAACAGTGATAAAAACTGTGATCACGTAACCTTATGAACGCTCTTGGAGTGTCAAAGTTAGCAGCAACGCTATGTACGTTGAGTACTGTTGACTGTATTAATAATTAACTAGAACTGATAACCTTTAGTAGTTTGATACGAAGCGTCTTCGCGTGACAAATTTAATGTAACAGACTGAACAGCCAGCCGCGCGGCAAAACAATAATGCAACGTAGGCTACGCAGCGCGTCGCGAAAATATCTACATTCCGCTTAAGTAAACGAAGCACACTACGGACACTTGTATGATTAACGGTGCAGCATTCGAAATGTGCATATTGAGATAAACTTACATGTGAATCACTACATTGTGTTGAACAGTGTCAAAATACAGAACATACTACAATAACAGTCTAATTCCATCCGTGTGAATGAAAGTGAAATGGACACTAATAAACTTTTCCACAGGATGAGAATAGTAATTATCTTGTCACTGCTGCTTATATCTTGATATTTCATGTACCCGTCTTAAACTGAGGGACGTGGGAAAGGAGAAGCAAGACCTGCTGCAGCGCCACTTCTAGCCAGCAGCAGATCCAAACCACTATGCAGCCGACGGCGGCCGACGCCCCACCGACTCGGCCGGGGGCGGTCCAGCAGCAGCCACTACCTGTCTGCGTTCCAACGGCTCGACACGGGGGCAGTCTTGTTAAAGACATTCGATAAATGAGTGACTGGAAATTTTATGATATACCACCATGAAAAAACATTCATTATCTCAGATGCTTACAACAGAGTCATAAATTTGCAATTTCCAGCATATTTTATTACATTCATGTCAGGCCTGACTGTTAAAAGTAGGTGGCTGTATTTTCTAGAAGCCCCTTGTTGGACGGTTTTATTCCCGGTTTTCCGAGTCCAATGAAACCAAGTGGGGGAGGGGGGGGGGGGGCGATAAACTAATCCGGGACGTATCCGCAGCAACAGCCACTGAAGTCATTTAAAGTACTCGATTCAACTTTATTTTTATCATTTGTAAAACAACATTGAAACAGAACATTTTCATCTTGAGAGTAGCAAATCTACGTGGATTACGTGGACTGATAAAAAAAAATGTACAATAGATAAACTATTTTTTTTCTCAGCCCAAGGGGCAATGTAATATACTCGAGATAAAGTTTAGCTACGACGAGAGGAAATTATGCCTCTAACAGTAATAAACATTATCTATTCGACATATGAAAAAACAGTGAAATAAAACGATGATAAATATTAATTATTTATATAATATTTTATGATGTAATTGGACATATCGATGTCTATCATACAAAGACAATGATAATTCTAAATTCCTTTCATGATCTGCGTTTATCTTCCTTTGTTTTTACCTTTTGTTGGTTGGCTTTTGTAGGTTGCGGACGCAAACGTATACCAAACCGATGTCTGTTCAGAAATTGTAATTATTTATTAATTATTATTTGAGAATAGAGTTCATTATTATTATAAATATGTAACTTTATTTCCTCTCTCAATAAGCATTATCTGTGTTAATTATTTCTTTCCGCTGCAAGGAGCGCAGCCATTGATGATAGCGATTTCTATCGCGTTTTTATCTTTCTTACGAAAGTATCAAATGTTTGCTTGATGAAAATTAGTCTAAATAGTGCAAAATATGAAAGCAAAGTTTAATAAGCATTTCAAGTACTTATCCTGTTAAAAGGAAATTTGCTCTAACAAGAGAAAGTCTCTATCAATTGCCTGCCGCCATCTTAACAATTATCTCAGCGGCAAATTCAAATTACGCAACTCTGCAGACATAAATGCCGAATGTAATAAAAATGCGTAAAAATAAATGTGCACCGGTGGTCCCGAACTCATTTTAATGAAAATGATTCGAATCAGATTGGTTCTTTAAAAAACAGTGCTCATAGCATGATGCATATAACAAACTTTTCTTGCTGTTGTATGGAGCCGAAATAAATTACGCACGAGTTGCGAATAATATTGTTTCAGGTTACATACGTCAGTGTTGTGCGCGGCTGATATTCGGTGGTTTTAATGGTCGTTTTGCTGAAGATAACTGTTTCCAACATTATTCAATTAACATTATCGTGGGTTTAATGATCAATCATCATTCCTTAATTTTTGTGGGGAGTTTACATTTGGGCCATTATTATTCTTTAATTTTGCAAGGAGGTTACGCTTGACTCATTTTTATTATTCACTTTGGTGGGAAGACAACATTTGGCACACATTTTTATAATCATTGACTTTCAAATTTCTTGCGGGGAGGTTACACAAAGCGTTGCACGGCCATCATAAATCTGTCAGTGTACATGTCAGTTGCAAGTTCAATATGAATGGCCCGTGTTGTTGCACATGTGAATAGGACCATGTAGGACTTCTTTGCTTGATGTCCAGATTTGACATATAATGGTCCTGCAAAATCGATGAACTGTTTCCACCATAATCAATAGTTCTATAGAATCTGTTGTATGAACTGTGATTTAGTGACACTTACACAACTTACAGACAACACTTTAACACAACATTAACTTGTAGTTCTGTAGCAACTTGACCAAATCTTTAGCCGGGAGAAAAATTATTTAGTAATTACTCACTGTAATAAAATAAGATTATCATTTTCATTTACAAATTAGTTAAATACCAAACCACTGAATAACACAGCGAGCGCCACACAGAGGGCACTTCTGCATGTTCCACTTCTTCAACTGACGTCTGGAATGTGCCCTGTAATTTGGCCAGTTACGTTTTTATAATCTGTGGGAAAGATATGTGTGGATCTGTAGTGTATTCTTAGATTCCTCACTTAAATCTGGGTTTTGGAACTTGAGAGTACATTCCAAGGATCTTCCAGATCAGCTTAGTCCGACACACCTGCGCAGTATTCTGGGACCTGCCACGTAGGTGCAGTCCAGACAATGTTCTTTATAGGGTCATTACATTTTCCTAATATCCTATCAACGGACCGAAGTCTGACACATCTTTTACTTAAGACTTAGCTAATGTGATAGTCGAGTTTTATATCGCTGGAAATTACACCCAGCTACTGTTATCAGTGGACCGATACTAACTGTGACTCGTTGATATCGCAGTTACAGGATAGTACTTTTTTTTCGTTTCATGGGGAGCACAATTTTATATTCCCGAACATTTAAAAAGAGTTGCAAGAGTTTCTACCACTTTCAATCTTATCAGGATCTCATTAAATATTCGTGCAGTTTTTCCCAGCCAATTCTTTGTTACAGGTACCCGTATCATCTGAAAAAAGTATGAAGTCACCACTTTTTCTAGCCACGTCATTAATACACATCATGAACGACAAGGCTCCGAATACACTTCACTGGGGCACACCTCAAGTTTCTTCTACATTTCTGTTGATTATTCCCTATCAGACATATCAAGCGGCGTCCTCCACGCGATAAAATCCTCAATGCTGTCAGAAATTTCGCTTGTACTCCTTTCGATCGTACTTTCAATAATAAGAGTATGTGTGGTACTGGGTGAAATGCTTCTCAGAACGGCAAGAAATATTGCCTCTTTCTGACTGCCTTGATCGCTGTCTTCCGAACGTCGTGTGAGGAACGCGCAATTTGGATTGTTTTCGGAATCCATGCTGATTGTCGGGCAGGACGTAATTCTGTTCGGAGTACATCACTACATTTGAGCTCAGAATATGTTCCAGGTACCTGCAATAGCTGGATTACAAGGGTGCAGGGCGACAGTTTCCTGGACAGTTTCTCCTGCCGTTTTTGTAGAAGTGAGTAATTTGTTTCTTCCAAATATTGGGCACAGTTCGAATAATTTACATATACAGAACTATGGTTAAAACCGGGTCAAACTCGACTGCAAATTTTGCATAAAATCTGCAAGCAGATCCATCGAGACCTGGAACATCCTTTAATTTTAACGGTATCAGATGTTTCTCAACGACGTTAATGCTGATACCAACGTCACTCATTCTCTGAGTGGTGCTACAATCAAATTGGGGCAATAAAGCAGGATTTTTATTTGTAGAGGAAGATTCGAAAATTAAATTCAGTAATTCTGGTTTTTCTTGTTACCTCATTTTCATTTCCTGCGTCACTCATGAGTGTCTAAACAACCTAAGTGCCATTAAAAGTCTTTACACGTATAATTGCTTTGAGTTTTTTGAGAGTTCCTCGGGTAATATTCTGCTACGGAAGTCATTGAAGGCATCACTCATTGCTCTCTTCATAGACAAATGCGTTTCATTCATCCTATATTTTGTTTCACTCTCAAACATGCAGTAGTCTTTGTTTCTTTAGAAGTTTCTGTACAGTGACTGCGTACCATGGAGGGTCTATCCCATGATACTGTTCTACATATCTATCCATTTAATGTACTATCTCTTGACAGCAAGTACGGCAGCCTATGGATCAACGTCTTTTACAGGCAGGAATGTTTTCTTCTTCCTTTCTGGCCACGAGCCCATCCACGTCATCTGATCCTAAAACGAGCAGTTTAAAAGTGTACTGCAGTAAATAACGGCCGAAATGAGGAGGAAATAAAATACAAACTAGCGCAGGCGAGAGAAGCATGGTAGTATCAAACATTGACCTTAATCCTACCAGTAAATTTCTCTGAAAATGTGCGTTTGGAGTATAGCACTGTATGGTAGTGAATCATGAACTGGGGGCAACCGGGAAAAAAGAGGATATCAGGTTATGAGATGTGGTGCTCCAATAGAATGTTGAAAATTTAGTGGACTGATAAGGAGTGAGGAGGTCCTGCAAAGAATCGGCCAAGTCTGCAGCTCGTCATATAGTGGTTAGCTTTGCTGCCTCTGGATGACGGGGTCCCGGAATCGATTCCTGGCCGGGACGGGGGTTTTCTCCGCCCGGGGGCTGGGTGTTTGTGTCGTCTTCATCATTTCAGCATCATTCGGGAAAATGGCGCGACTGGGCGTCAATGACCGCGTCTTTGAGCGCTCCGAAAACTAAAATCATCATCAGTATCATCAGAATCGACGAAGAAAGGAACATACGGGAAACACTGACAAGAAGAAGGGACGCAATGGAAGGATATATGTCAAGAGATCAGCGAATAGGTTCCATAGTACTAGAGGGAGCTTCAGAGGTAGAAACTGCTGGGGAAGACAGAGATTGGAATTCACCCCACAAATAACTGAGGATGCACAAGTGCCACTCTGAGATGAAGAGGTTGGCCACATTTACTCAGAAGATCGATGACTCGGAAAAGAAACCTCTGTGTTAAACATAACTCGTAACTTTGTAGATCTCGTTCCCTTTCTCGAGACACTTAGCCTCCTTGCTACTTGTGGAACCATGAGCATCGCGAACCCGCCTTTGCTTCGCATGAGTGAAATCTTGCAGTTCCACTAATTAGAACAGTAGTTGTTTTAAATGTATCAAAGCCAAAAGGTACACCTGCTCACGGTCAGTATGAGAAGTGCACCGCTTAGCCCGACGTGTAAGTGAAATCCGCGGCTCTGCAGTTTCCGTGGTGACGTCAGGGGGCGTATCACCAGGGAGTGTTCTGCTGCTAAATTTCTGCATACCTTACTCTTTACCAGCATCTATCATCTGGGTGTCTGTTCAGTATTGGAAAAATGGAAAACTACTATCAATTTGTCCAAATATATTTTTAAGTATGAAAGTATGAAACTTAACACCCCTTCTTTCTTCAGTTTCAACATGAGATTATAAACCTCTCACTAGAACACGTCCGCAAAAATTACTGTTGGTTTCCCGCATAGCCCACCTAACAAAGGCAGGAGGATCTATTTTCTCAGTATCACAGTACTCCTTCCCTAACGAGAGTGTACTATTCTATGCTTTCGCAAAATTCTCCGTATCCTGCTTTCTTCGCGCTTACGCCGCTGTTTTGATGGCTTGGCAAATTTATTTTAATTTTGTGGCTGAGTTGTTTTCCTGTTGGCAGAATCACCAGTTAGCCTAATGAGGGGAAGTCCTACGCACCCCCTGCCTGTGGTTGGTGTAAACTTTGTTTCGTATTTTAAGTGCTTGTGTACTGTGTTTTCTGATGTGGGCGCTGGAGACAAGCCCAGCATTTACATAAAGGAGGGTGGAAGGCCTGGCTGTTGTATTAAACCGACAGTCAACTGTCTGCCTCCAATTTCTATTCGGATCTCCTTCACCTCCCCGCCTCACGCACTGTGTGTTTTGTGGTTTCTGCGGTGGTCACCCACAACTTTCTCTGCTACCTTTAAACAAAGCTTGGTCTTTGCCGCGTTTTGTTAATGTATTTTGTTTCGATGTAACTAAGCTGCAGTTTATGACGTCTTCCACCTTTCACAGCAATATTGTAGTTTAACGTTCGCCGGATGTGCCTGCCTTTTAATTACGTTGCCAGTAATAATGTATCGAATAGAAACACACATCTTCGTCTCTTCATAACTGGCTGTTATCCGCAGCTGTGCTCGTATCAAATTAAAGTAGATAAACATTACACAATGTATACATTACTCAAGAAATTTAATGACCTTTTAACATGCTTTATGTTCACTTATGTAAAGAAAAGATGTTCCGTTCCCTACTTCACCCTCTTGGACTTTTTTTTTTTTTTTTTTTTTTTTTTTTTTTTTTTTTTTTTGCTTGAGTAGATTATCTTCTCCCTCAGTGTTCCAGCTGCCTCCATAATACCTCGAAATTGATTCGGTGATTTAGTCGTGAAAATGTAAGAGACAGAGTTACTTTCGCACTTATGATGCTAGTATGGAAGTATGGGTCAAAGACGTTCAGGATTATGTAAGCATTATATCCATTACGTTGAATCATATTATGCAGAAGATTTGAGCCAATAACAGTATTTTCGTAAATTTTATAAGTTTCAGAAGTCAAAGAATAAATAGCTTTTCCAAGTATTGGTCCCTAGTTCGCATAACTTTCTTCAAATCACTAAATTTCGTGGAATACCAGCACCATCTTGTCTCTAGGTGTTGTTGGTACTAAACACTTCATTAAGTTACGTATCTTCTTCCTAACGTTTCAAACTATCTCCATATCAAATTTCACCAAAAGTAGTTCAGCAGCTTAGTCGTGAAAACGTAACGAATTACTTTCGCATCTACAATATTAGTACGGATTTTGCCGGCCGGTGTGGCGGTGCGGTTCTAGGCGCTTCAGTCTGGAACCGCGTGACCGTACGGTCGCAGGTTCGGAGCCTGCTTCGGGCATGGATGTGTGTGATGTCCTTACGTTAGTTAGATTTAAGTAGTTCTAAGTTCTATGGGACTGATGACCACAGCAGTCAAGTCCCATAGTGCTCAGAGCCATTTGAAGCCATAGTACGGATTTTCTTATCTTTCCGACCATCGTTTCTACAATAGAATCATACCCGCCAAGCTTTCGCTTCTTGGTCAGATTCTCGAAGAGATAGTGTCTTGTTGTAGGAATGAGCTCCAAAACTTTTCTATCGCCTGTGACCTGTCGGATTAGTAAATCGAGCTTACTGGTAGAAATCTTGCGCAAAAGTTTGGGAAATGGACTTGCAGAAGGTATAGGCAACAAATTGCCTCTTTAGTGATCCCAGTAGGCTAATTCAATTTATCATCATAGAGCTGTAAGCGTGATACTGAGTCAATCTTACGTATTTATATATGTATATATTTTTAAACAGTCAGTGACGTGAGCCATGGAGACAGGATACGTTTAGTGTGGCGATACTTATTGCTCTTCTTCCTATGTTGGTGGTAATGTTGGGCAAAGGCCACTATGTGCTATGAGATGTGAGAGTCAGGTGGTTAAGCTGAAACTCAGGAGGGAAGATAAAGGCAGTGACGGTCACGGGCCCCGCGCAGTGTCATTCCTGTGAGAGGAGCGTGCTTACAACCGCAGTCAGGTTGGCAATATGGAAGCACCCTTTGTAGAAGAGTCTCTGAAGGACTGACCGCGCTCTCGTCGGAGCAGACCGCGGCAAAGTACACAGCTATACCTTCCCTGTACAGCAAAAACACAAACTATTTCTCTGTTTTCCCCGGAGCTCCCCGGCTTCAGGTACTGCAAGTCATTTAGAATCTCCGCCTCTATTTCACAGGATTCCTGTGTTCACAAAATTCTTTTGCGTGTCGAGCCCAAACAAAAGATTGCGTATTCCTATCCGCAGTCATGTGCAGCTCTGATATCTATCCACGGTCACGGTATTGCTGTCCCACGCTTCAAGTAAACTGTAACCGATGCTCAATGATGCAAAACATTTATACACCGACGGCAAAAAAACCGCAAGTCTAAAACCACAATTAATACAGAGTAATGAAATTTTGGCTCGGTAACATATTTCAGTGGTAAGTGTTACGGCGTGAAGTCAAGCGCCGGCACGCCAAAGAAGAGAAGGCTGTGAGAAGAAGCCGGGCAGTCGCACGCTGACCGGACCCCCCTCCAGGACGACAACGCGCCAGCAGCGGCCCCTGTGTGAAGAGGCCACAAGCGCAGCGACCGAGTGGCGACGACCAGCCCAATATCAGCTTCAAGATTAGTTACTTCTATAGCAGCGTCAACGCTAGATCAGTTCCCTTGTATTCTCTATGTAGCACTGAAGAAGACCGAATATTTCGTATGTCGCCCCTTACCTGCTACACATCTCTGTAATTGTGATTTTCTTATTGTAATAAAACTCATCAGTACCACTTGTTTGCACCGAGTAAGCAGGATTCCTAGACACCAAAATTAACATTGCAAGGTCGCAGGTTAATGTAAGTGCGAGATACACCGTTACAAACCTGAAATGCTGGGACATTAATAACCACTGCAGCCGCCAGATGTCGAAGGCAACCACGTAAATGTGCGAGCATTGTGTTTTCCAGGTGCCAGAAGTCAGTTTGTGGGACAGATTTCCACACCTGTTGCACTTGGCCAGTCAACACAGGGACGGTTAATGCTGCTTATTGACGACGCTCGACTAGTGTGTGTGGTTTGAGGTTTTCGGGCGAGTCTTCCGATGATGTCCCACACGTGCTCGATTAGAGACAGATATGGTGATCAAGCAGGCAACAGCTCGACAGCTTGTAGAGCATGTTGGGTTAGAACAGCGGTATGTGGACGAGCGTTATCCTGCTGGAAAATACCCCCTGGAATTCTGTTCATGAATGGCTACACAACAGGTGGAATCACCAGACTGACGTACAGATGTGTAGTCAAGGTGCGTAGGACAACCAGGAGAGAGCTCATGCCGTCATACGAAATCGTGCCCTGTGCCATGACTCCAGATATAGGTCCAGCGTGTCTAGCACGCAGACTGGTTCGTTCCAGGCCCTCAACTGGCCTGCTTCTAACCAACACACGGCCGTCACTGGCACCGACACAGAACCAGCTGTCATCAGGAAACACAACAGACGTCCATCCTGCCCTCCAGTGAACTGTCGCTTGACACCACTCAAGTCCCAAATGGCGTTGGTTCGGAGTTAGTGGAATGCACGTTACCGGGCATCTGGCTCGGAGCTGTCTTTGCAGTAACCGATTTGTAACAGTTTGTTGTGTCACCGTGGTGCCACCTGCTGTTCACATTGGTGCTGCAGATGCAATAGGACGCGCCAGTACCGTGAGCCGAACACGATGGCTTTTCCTCTCGGCTGTGCGACATGGCCTCACCGGACCCGGCCTTCTTGTCAGCGTACATTCTCGTGACCACCGGTGCCAGCAACCGTGTACAGTGGCTACATTCCTGCCAAGTCTTTCTGTGATATCCAGCTTCACTTTAACCCTGTTGCACGACCTCGTCCAAATTCAGTGAGTTGATGATAATGGCAACTTTGTCCACTAAAGGCATTGTTGATTAACATCGACTCACGACGTCCATTGCGGCGTTTATTTAAAGCAAACATGATTTGCATCCTCGTAGTGCCGTAGCTAGCGCCAGTCTTATGCGACTGGCGCGAAATTTGAATAGACACCATCTTTCTTCAATTTCTGTTCATGTCGCACAACACCTTCTTGTTGTTGCGATTTTTTATTCCTCAGTGCATTTCGTTTACTGTGAGCGGTTACTATTTCAGATGAACCGTCGACGAAGATTAATGTGACGACCGTGTTTCAGGAGTAATCAAAGAACCATGTGAAATTAATTAATCTCAGGTGGACGGGTACTGCCAAATCCACTGTGTAAGAGAAATCACACAAACGATGATGTAATATCTGTGGAACGAACAAACAATCGCAGATGTACGACTGGCAAATTATATGAAAATTACAGCATATTTTGACAGCGAAATAAATTGAAATAATAATACGTCCAGTCCACTGAATTAACTTCGTTCGCTGTTTGAAATAATTTTTTGCACTCCAATTAGTGCAGAAAATTGTTTTTACCGCCGCTTGACGAGAACCTGGTGGCGATAGGTAGCGATATGTGCAAACAAAGCCTGTTTTTCTTCGGTAATTAGAGCCAAACGGTCCGCCAGTCACAGCACGCTGGCAGCGGCGCGCCACGCGTTTATTGGCTGCAGCGCCAGCCACTGAGTCTGTCTCCATGTGGTGAGCCGCGCAGAGCTGCGCTGCGACTCACGCCCGTGTTCACGTATGCCGTGGCAGGCGGGAAGCAATTAACTAACGTTCCTTATCGTCAAAACCCGCTACATGTTCTTTTTAAAGCACGTTTTATTCTTTATGTATCACCTATGAAATAGCTTCATGTTCTTGCTTATTTTATGTGAAACGTCCCCTTTAATCAACTATACATGACTGTGCTTAAACTGACACACAATATTTTTAGCGCAACGCAATCTGACTTTCAAAAATCCCTACAAAAGAATGGCCCTGACTAACATTAACCTATACCTTTCACAAATCACTTACCTCACAAAATCTTGGTTACTCGAACTACTGCAATACAGCGAGCGCCACTACTGGCAGCTAAATAAAAGATTCAAACTACTGAAGGCACTAACTACTGATAGGCATGGTTAGCAAATGAGAGATTTTGATAGACAACAAATGATGTATTTACCTTAATAGTCATAATATATATAGCAGTTCATGACATCCAGTCTTACAAATTTCAAAACTCCGCCATCTCTCTCCCCACATCCACCACTGCTGGCGGCTCACCTCCAACTGCGCAACGCTACGCGCTGTTCACAGCCAGCTGTCTAACACTACAATGGCGAGTATTACAACAATGCAAAGCAGCCACAGACTGCACAGAGCACAGCCAGTGATTTTCATACAGAGGTGGCGTTACCAATAAAAAAACCTAAACAGCCTACTTACATAGCCCCCATGCTCCCCACAAAAATTTTACAAATTGTTTTGGACAGTGGCCGATAATGATTTGATAAATTTTTTTTATAATTACAATAACAAAGATATCAATTGCACACACTTATTGATACAATGTTGGTCAAAAGCTAAACTTTCTCACAGTCCATAAAGACAGTCCTAATCGTTCATCACAGTAAAATAGCAGTGTTTTTCTCAAAGTCTGAGCAGTAAAAGAAAATGCACACGGAAGTAATGGATTTCCATGCAGTCTTGAAGAAGTAGTGTTGTCCATCCAACGGAAAGACAGTGCTGACTCTTGACATGCAGACAGGTCATGGGCCGCAACAGAGGAAACCCACAGCAGAGTCATTCGACGTTTTGAAGAATATTGGTAGGTAGGTCATCACAGAGTAGACCCACTGTAGTCCTGGTAGAGATTACGGTATTGGTGAGCCACCAGAAGTTCAGACCCACTGCAGTCCTTGTAGAAATAATGGTATTGGTGGGCCACCAGAGATGCAGACCCACTGTAGTCTTTGTAGAGACGGCCAGCAACCATCTGTTGCGACTGTGCAGGTGCACAGTCACCATCGAAGAGTCTTGCGGACAATATAGCAAGTCCATAAACCACCACTTGTGCACTCACAAATTTTTTTTTTGAAATGTCCTTAGAACCAGCAATGCTGTTATCCAGTCCCTTGCTGAATTATCAACACACGTGCAAGCACTAACAGTCCCTACTTCTCACATATTGTCCATATACTATGACCAACAGAAACGTGTGCAGTGAAATGTAACTTACAAATTAATAATATGATGAACTGGTGTCAATTACAATTTTATAACATAAGAATACAATTACAAAGGTACAAAATTCATCATTAAAGAACATAACAATACAGATAACATTTGTAGTAACACAGGCTTTACAAAAGAATAGAAATAAACATGTACATCAGTGTTACAAGAATTATGACATGAATACATACATAAAAGGCTCCAAAGTAAACTGAGAAATAATGGTGACGACGAGCGTAGCTTGCCAGCACCACTGTGTAATGAATTAACAGACATTCAAAGTAGTCATTTGGTAACTGTGCATAGGGAAATGGAGCGGGCTGAAAACAATGGCGTAGACAGTGAAACAGGTAGTGAACAGGGAAGCATTATCGATCGATCGCTCGGCAACAGCTCGCCTCAGGAATCCGAAATGACAGGACACAATTTTGCAAATACTGTAGATTCAGGTTTTGCGTCCTCAACGTTTTCTCAAATGAGTCAAGACACATTTTCCGCTTGTCAAATATTTTGAAGACATGTTGCATAAGAATCAGTATCTTTCAAACCCATACAGCCCCTCAGAACTCATCCGCATTTGCTTAATCAAATTACCTGAACATTTACGGCATATTATTTTAGCAGGATGTTGCAAAGACGACATTGAAGCTTTTCAGGGACTGTTACAAGAACTGGAAATTGACACTGACAATCGCGGAACGCGAGAACAGGAGCACAACAATTACAGGTCACATCCGTCGCAATTCCGCGATGAAAGAAATAATAACTGGACACGACAAGGCTATTCTCACAACACAAATCGTGACCAAAACAGACACCACCCGCGTGACAACCGTTGGCAGAGTAGTAATAATTACAGGGAAAGATCACCTCTCCTTGGTAATGAATATCACAGAGACAATCGGAGAAACAGACAATATGGGAACCAAAATAATTATTATCAAGGGAGACAGAATAACTTTAGACACAACGGTCCAGCGCGCAGTTACGACTCAGGGAGAAATTCTCCACCACGTGACCGACACGAAAGAAACTGTGTAAACTACCGACAAAACGACAGACCTGAATTCCATCAGAACTGGCGAGCTTCAAAGGGAATTTGTAGAAGTCAGGTCTCCTAATCCCAATAACGGCGCGCGCCAACAAAGAGACAGACAATGACTCGCACAGCAGGCAGCCGCGTGCGCCAGCTGTGCTTGAGATAAATAACATAAGCTAACCCTGAGAAAAATTTGAGCATTCTTTACCGATGTACCATATACCTCATGATAATTCCGTTGAAGCTGGAGCTCTGTATAGTAGGAAGAGTAAAGGATTGCACCACATTTCACAAGTAGAACCGTTTATTGAGAGATAATCTGCTTTTTAACTTTGTCTTTGCCATAAAATTTTTCACTTTACATTACTAGTATGCTTTGTCAGAATTAAGAAACTGTTAACATGCAACAATGTTTGAAGTTAAATATTCAGTCTAGAACCTAGGGAACATTTTTAAACAGAAATTACGATTGCATTGTTATAGTGAACAGACGACACAGTGTTGTATTTGTACATTCTTGCTTGTTAGTTGCACGATTACGTAACAACTATCAGGCTCACATACTTAGAACATTTACCGGCACTGCTAATGAGATTTTAATGCAACATTTTGGTTTACTTGAAAAGACATTCTTTATTTGAAGTACTTTCTGTGGGATTAAAGATGACTTAGCACTTGGTTTCTTTGACAGCTACACAATTATATCACGACGCTACTAATGAGTGACACAATTTATATTATTGCTTTTGCGCTGTTTCTGTTTTATATCTGCACAGTTTTTCTGCATTATTCTGGAAAGTAAAACATGTTTTAGTAGTAACTGTTGTGGTATAGCAACAATGAGACAGCCTTTTTCGTGGCACAACAATACGTTACTGTACAGTACTTTCTTCATCACGCCAATAAGCGTAATAACTAAGATATCTATACGCAAAGCATTTGACTTTTGTTTATCATGAGGTTAGTACATTGACTTCTGCAGAACCTAGCTTTCGGAGGACGATAACTACGAGACTTCCACAGAGATTATCTTACAACATGACGCACAGTTTAAGCACAGTCATGTATAATTGTTCAAAGGGGACGTTTCATATGTTAACTTGAATTTAAAGCGCGCATGTGCACGAACTGGTGCATTATCGTGGTGCAAGAGCCGTGACCTGTTTTGCGGACTGCCTACCCTAACTGGCGTCGATCTTGTAAGTGGTGCAGCTTATTGGTCGTTCGACCCTGTGGCAAGAACTGACAGTGCAGTGTGCCGTTGCCGTCGAAGAACACGCGGAGCGTCACTTACGCAAGTGACCACATTTTTCTTGGTCTTGGTCATCCAGAATGCTTCCACTACGACCACTGATCTATGGTTATGACGTCACATCCATAAACACATGTTTCACTACCTTTCATGACTTTTGCATCGCTTTTAGCCCTCCATGCCTTAATCTGTGGAAACGGAACCCTTGTAGAATCGATTTGTTGTCCGTCTGTCTGTCTTTGCGACTATTCGGTAGCCTTTGTTCTCAGGAACAGGCAGACGTCTCAAGTTGAAATTTACGTCACATATTGAAGTCTATGGCCCATTGGCGGTGTAAAACATTTAAGCTTCTAAGTCAATGCAGTCAAAAGAGTCGGCAGACACACGTGGAGATTCGCAAAGCCACTCATCAAAATCCATAGGTTACTTCCCGTTAACCTGGAATCATTAAACTCGGCAAAAACAAAGTTTCACAGTACGAAACCGAAAATTGTTAACTTGTAATTATATAACACAAACAACTATTTTTTGTCATTTTTTTTATCCGTCTGTCTATTTTCTGTCCGTCTCTTAACACTTCTTTTTCTCGTGAACAGGTTGGCGTATGAAATTCCAAATTATGTCGCTAAGGTCTATGGTCCCTTGCCAGGGTAAAAAAAAAAATGAGGTTCTAAGACAATGCAATCAAAAAACTCAGTAATTTATGTCAAAGTTTTTGATACTCGCAAACTCAATCATGAAAAGCTGGAGAGTACTTCCCGTTGACGTAGAATCATGAAATTTCGCAATAACAAAATGGCTCTGAGCACTACGCGACTTAACTTCTGAGGTCATCAGTCGCCTAGAACTTAGAACTAATTAAACCTAACTAACCTAAAGACATCACACACATCCATGCCCGAGGCAGGATTCGAACCTGCGACCGTAGCGGTCGCTCGGCTCCAGACTGTAGCGCCTAGAACCGCACGGCCACTCCGGCCGGCTCGCAATAAGAAAGTTTCCACAGTACAAATAAGGTAAAAATGCCTGAAAATTGTTAAATTGTAATTATATCACACAAAAAATACCTTTTTGCTTTTAGAACATACCTTGCATTCAACATCCATCAAAAGCATAATACACGAACTGTACTGTATGCAGACATAAAATGTAAGTTGTAGTCCTGTTTTAGTAAGTAAATAAAAAGTATTCTATTAATTCTTCTATACCTAAATGTATAACCTCATGTTCCCTGCTCGCTTGTTTATGTACGTCCGCGCTAATCTGAGGAAGTACTGTAGAGATTTTGATACAGTCTTGGAATTTCCGGCACTGATCTCTTGACAGTATCTATATCTAAAACAAGATAAAATCGTTGAGATTCTTGATTTGCGGGATTGATGAACTATATAACTTGGCCAGTTTTTAAGTTTATCTAGCAACTCTTAAGCCTCTTGCATTCGGCGCAGTTCTTGTACGAACAACAATAACTGGCGCACATTTGATATTCTAAGGGCCAACAAATTCCTTGGCATAAAGCAGTTCATATGATAACGTCATCAGCGACTACTCTAATTGTAATTGGGCGATCTTCGATAATAGTTTCTCTCACCTTTTCCACGAGTCCACTGCTTGATAACACGCTGGCGCGCCTTGGGTAGTCGTTATCTCCATTGCCTTCGCAGTCTCTTGCGCGACTCATAAAACCTCGTTTTACTCATAGGGAACAGATCCAAAGCAATAGTTAACACTACTGAAACTTTGCTGCACTTTATTCCGTGCCAACAGCAAAACTTGTCAGAGATTCTCTGATTCATTTGTACTCAATATAAGCGCCGGTTCTACCGGACTACGTGTGACCTTTTTGACAGCTGACGATAGACTAAGTGCCTTGTACAAATACTTGTAAGACCTTTTTTGCGAACAGAACAACCAATAGTGTACTATTCGCGGAATTACAAAATTCCCACTACTGTATGAATACACCTCGTACGTTTATACTTCATTGCTCTACGTATCGCTCCCACAGAGATGGTGAAAACATCGTCCAACGTATTACACCGCTCACAGATGTATCTGAGCAGACATTCTTCCTATGCTTCTTAAGCGATCACAGTGGGCGTATTTGCGGTTTAAGAGCGCTCAACCACGGGTTTACCAGCGACCTTACAGATATTAATAGCAACGAATGTGGTAAGAACGTAGTGAAACTAGGAAGAGTAAGTCCTAAGCTCGCTCACGGTCCCCTGCATCTACATCGACACCTGTATACGCACTCCGCGAGCCCTCAACTGGTTCCCACTCGAGTTCACGAATCATTTCCGTAACACTTGTGAGTTGATCGAACCTACTGACAACAAACCTAGCGGCACGCCTCTGAATTGCCTCGATATCCTCCTTTAATCCGACAGCAAACTGTCATTGAAGTGCAGAGGAGTAGCCTCCTGCCGATCTACAAGTGAATAGTTGCTGGGAGGGACGTAAGGATGCATAATAATTTTTAATTATATTGGGATAGAGACCCACTGTCCCAGTGCCACTATTTTTCTCCTTTAGTGTTATTTCGCCACCCAGCGCCCCACATAGGCAAGGGGGAATGGTGAGCTGCGGACCGGCTCTTCAGCCAGTAGACAATAAAAAGGTTCAAATGGTTCAAATGGCTCTGAGCACTATGGGACTCAACTGCTGAGGTCATTAGTCCCCTAAAACTTAGAACTAGTTAAACTTAACTAACCTAAGTACATCACAAACATCCATGCCCGAGGCAGGATTCGAACCTGCGACCGTAGCGGTCTTGCGGTTCGAGACTGCAGCGCCTTTAACCGCACGGCCACTTTGGCCGGCACAATAAAAAGGTAATGTAGTTGAAAAAACAGGAAACAGATAACGGAGATATATACATAGAATATTAAATTTTTTGAAGATGAAAAATAAATTGGAAGGTTTGGGATGTACAATGGATGACTTTTTACACTGGTAGGTACAAACGGTAACAATAAAAGGTAAATGAAACAGAATAAGTTCACATTTAAAACCTTCAAAACATGTTACCCAAACAGTGATATGTGAAAGAAGCACTTCCGTATTACTAGAAATTGGAAGCAACCGCCATGAGATAGGGAGTTAGTTCTTGAAGGGGAGAGGTTGTTCAGTGAAGAGGATAGGAATGTGGTGTTATAAGGATGGAGGGCTGGTTCATTGCAACGATGGAGCAGGAGTGGCTGTTGAGAAAGGAAAGGGGATGGAGTAGAGGAGGGAATTGTTGACACTAAAAGTTGTTGGAGAAAAGGGGGGGGGGGTCAGAGAACAAAGACAGAAGGGGAAAAAATGAGTAAGGAAATGTGGGGAGAGGAGGGAGAGCAAGCCCTGATAAGGTGCATAGTGTGGGATGGACTTATAGCTGCCAAGATGAGTAAGTCTTGGGGTGGAGTGCATGTTCTGGGGGGAGGGGGGGATGGTAGAAGTTTTGTTAGGAAACCGTATGAAAATTGTGTAAGAGGAACGTTGGTGGGGTGTTTTGGTAATGGCATGGAAGCATATGAGGATTAGAAAGCAGAGGGGAAACAATAGGATTATTGGGGTCGAGTTTTCAGATAGTATAGATTGTATGGAGGTGTTCAATTTGAGTGATGAGAGTTGTGGTCAGTTTGTAAAGGATCCTTGTGGGGGAAAGTAAAAGGATGCAGAAAGTGAGGCAAAGCGCATGGCGTTAAAGGATCTAGAGGGACTTATAGAACTGGGGACGGGTGGATATCCATGCAGCAATTGCATAGCAAGGATGGGACAAATTAGTTGTTTTTACATGTGAAGGACAGTGGAGGGCCGCAGCTCTATGTCTTGCCAGTTAATAGTTTTAATCTGCTGTGGACTTTCTGTTGGATGGTTAGTAGGTGGGGTTACCTGTTAATTGCAGGTCAAAGGTTAGTTCAAGGTAGTTCGCTGTATGGTGAGGTGGATGTCAGGGAGGCAGAAGCTGCAGATAGTGCCTCCTCTAATTATTGCCTGGGTTTTGCAGGGATTAATCTTAAGAAGCCATTAGTTATACCAGATGGTAAACTGAGAAGAATTTGAAGGGATCGTTGGGATTTCTGGAGTGTAGGACTGAGGATGAGGAAATCAGTGTCATCGGTATACTGAAGCACGTGGATGGAAGGAGGTGGTCTGGACATATTGGCAGTGTATAAGCGATAAAGGGGAGGGAACAGAATAGAACCTTGGTGCACTCCTGCAATCGTGTGGAAAGTATAGTAGTTGGTGTTGTTAACAATGATGGGAAACTGGTGAAAAAGGCTGCAATAAGGCAGACACAGTTGATTCGAAGAACAAATTCTGCAGTTTAGAAATGAGACCGGAATGCCGTATGCACTTTTAAGCTTTCTTTAAGTCAAGGGAGGCAAAATAGGGATTTATGGTTGCTGAGCTGTTGGGATAGGAGATCATCAGCAGAGAGGTAGGGATGGAAGCCACACTGGTTAATAGTAAGCAGATGGTGTTTGTGCAGATGTATGTGGATGTGTCAGGAGAGATTGGATTCAAAGGCTGCTAAATAGCTAGGTGAGGTAGATGGGGCGGTGTGAGGAAATATCAAAGGGAGGGGGGGGGGGGTTGTTTGGTTTGAGGAAGAGTAGTATTTTGGAGGATTTTCACGGGTCAGGATAGTATGCTATGGAGAGGATGGTTGTATACAGGGTTGCAAGGGTGATAAAAAGCAGAGATGGTGTTCTTCTGTCGATAGGTAATACAGTCATGACTAGGGAATGTGTTGCATTTCCTGTGAACCACGTTTTATCTCCTGTGCTGTGACTGGTGTATTTAATTCTCTTTCTGGTATCTTGATCAACTACTGGAAACTGGAAGCCAGGTGTGCAACTGAGAAGTCTGTGCATTTGTGGATATTAGGGAACTGGAAGCAATCAAATTGAGGATCATCAGGGCTAGAGAACATATCAGAGAGGTATGACGCAAAGTGATTGGTTTTGCTCAGGTCATCAGGCAAGGGAATGTTGTTGTGAAGAATAGGGTAGTGAGGGGTGGCGTGGGTGCCAGTAAGCAGATAGAATGCTTGCCAGTTCTTCGAGGAGTTAACTGGGAGTGTATCTTTGAGTCTGGAGCATGTATGGAGCCAGTCCCAGCGTTTTTTTGGCATTGTGTAATTTTCTAATGCGCTATGTTTGCCATTGATGTCTGAGTGTATCCTGGTCATGAGTCCCTAGGAAAGAGTGACATAAATGACAGGATTCACAGAGAAGGAGTACGGTTTGTGGTGTGAGAGTGGGGGAAAGAGGATATGTGCCTTTAGTAGGGAATGGGTGGAGACAGCATCTGACAAGGTCTGCTGCAGGAAGGCAGTGGTACGAGAGATATCATCATGCTGAGGAAAGTTTCAGGAGGTGACTTTTTATCTGAATATCTATGGATTCCTGGTAGGCATTTAAGTTGTGGATAGCTGGGATGGGGTGCACGAGCATGGGGTAGTTTGTAGGATATGGTGAGGACGGCAGGTACCTGGGTCGAGCACTTTCGCAGTGAGGCATCGAAGGAGGTTGGGAGACGTGAGGACGAATGTGGAGAAATGTAGTTTTCAGGATGGGTGTGCAGTGGGATGGGGACAACGTCATCTTTCAGGAAACCAGTAAATTGACACCACTGCCGCAGTTCTGCAGGGGAGCGCCTAAGAATGTTGAGGTCAGTGGCAATAATATAGGTGGAAAACGTACGATCGATTTGTGTGAGGAAATCGCAGTTGATGCAAGATGGCGATAGTAGCACATTTAACAGTTAGGTTTTTGAAGAAGAGACTAAGGATAACGTATTTGGTTGGATTATTGAGTATGGGTTGTGGCCGAGTAGGGATGTTTTTGTGATTTCCAATTGCAAATTGCAACTCCACATCTGGAGTGGGGAGGGGATCATCTGTAGAATGGAATAGGGAGAAATTTGGATGATGTGACGCAGCTGGAGGAATGTTTCATTAAGAACGAAAGTGACGATGTTTTGTTGGGACAGGGTGTGCATGAATAGGATTTGTTTGTGGATAGGGAGCGGATGTTGTGGCGTAGAATTCTGTATTTCTGTTGCACCAAGATAGGAGTTTAGGGAGTGGGTTGTGTTGGTAAGGGTGTGGAGAGGCTTAAACGAGGTTGTTGAAGTATACTTGGTTTGGGGAGAACGTGGCCTGGGTGTTGAGGTGGAGAATAGAGTAGGCGGCAAGAAAATGTTGTTGTCAATGCTACTTTTTTTATGTACTGCAAGTCGAAGTGCCATCGTCGACGACGATCCAGACTTCATGGTTGAAGGTAAGCAGGTGCTTGGGTTCACTTCATTATAAATAAACTTTTGGGATTAATTTCTTAGGGCCTGTATATCGGTCTGTAAGATACTGCCAGTTTGTGGAAGCAGTAAGAATATCATAGCACCAAGCAACGTGGTACCTCATACCACTGCTATGGGAGGGGTATTGCCCTGCCCAGATTTCTTATGTGGTATTCCGAGTTATGAAAAGTGTCTACTCTGTTGTGCAGGGTCTTCGTCCATTTGTAAACTGCTTCAAGAAGTACTGTATCCAGGGCAGCGCGCAAGTCAATGATGAGATTATAGTGGCTGGCACTAAGAATCTGCCTGAGTACCATATTTCTAAGAACTTGGCCAATTTGTGTTGGACTGGCAAGATGCCAGACCAAGCAGCCTTATAATACCTTAGAGAGAACCATCGCCTCATGAAATCGAAGCTTTGTTGTGGTACTGAGATGTACTCTAGAAAAAAGGGAGGAGTTTGTTTCTGAAA
Source organism: Schistocerca nitens (assembly GCF_023898315.1). Classification (NCBI taxonomy): domain Eukaryota; kingdom Metazoa; phylum Arthropoda; class Insecta; order Orthoptera; family Acrididae; genus Schistocerca; species Schistocerca nitens. The sequence goes on from NW_026045897.1 coordinate 4,041,128, forward strand.
AAGTCAATGTGTGTATGGCGAAAGAAGTTTTTGTCCAAGGTGACCCCCAGGTAAGTCATCGTTGGCCCCCATTGGGCCATGCAATCTCAAGCTGATACGCATCGAGGGGCGTTTCTTGCTGAAATGCATGGCTGTTGTCTTCGCGGAATTTGGTTGCACTTTATTGGTCTTACACCAAGTGACTGTGGCATATAGTTGATACTGAAGGCATCGAATGTTGAGATGAATATGTCTTCCGCTAGTGAAAAAGGCCGTACCATCGGCAAACTGTCCAGTTTCTACACCTGTGGCAAGTAATTTACATGCAGATTGAATAGATGTGGCGATAAAGAGAATGCCTGTGGCAGTCTCGCTTGCGCCAGTCGGGTATCAGGCGATTGGTTATCTACTGTAATAATCATATTTCTGTCTGTCAAAAAACTAGCTATAAGTTTCATTTAACAATTGGGTACTGACGTCAGTTCATCCAGTTTTGGAATTAGTTGTTCCCTCCATACCTTATCTTAGGCCTTTTCAGTATCTAAGAAGACCACTGCAGTAACACTAGACACACTGAAATTTCTGGTAACACGTTCCACCAGATGGAGTTGCAAATCTGAGAATAGTTTCCCTTGGGAGCCTTAGTGTTCTGCCCTGATCGTACCAACTGGCACCAGGGGTTCCAAAACGCAGGTCTGCGTGACTCTCTCGATTTTACCCCAAACACTAAGAAGACAAATTGATCGGTAATTTGTGGTCAGGGTGATGACGTCCTTCTGTGGTTTGGGAATAGAAAGTACCTTGGCGATCTTCCACACAGTGAGGAAATACTTCATCAAGAGACTGACATTGTAAATTCTTGTCAAGAGCACCACTGATTTACATGGTAAGTTCTTCCGGTGTAAGTTGCTGATCTTGTCAACGCCAGGTGCCTTGTTCCCATTTAGCTTCCTGAGTATGGTTTTTATTTCTCTAGGTCTAGTTAGATGGGGATGGAACAGGTTGTGATAATCCGATCGACTAGTTGTATGGTGACGTACTCATGTTCTCTCTGAGCTCTATCCAAAGGCTCTCTCAGAATTGTCATTTGTCACTCAAACGCCATATATTTTCGGTTTGGTGAGCGAGTCGTTGGGGCCTGGGGTCGGGCCTCAAGTTTTTCACTAACCACTATTCTTCTCTGTAGTTCTTCAAGTAAGGGAGGCAACGAAGCGATTAAGACCGGTGTCTGAAACTCCAGTGTAGGCACGATGTTGTTATTTAAGTACGTCTTGAAGTGCGGCCAGTTATTTTCATGTTCATGGTTCGGTAGGTGGCTCGTCCTTGGGAGCGCCGCCACAACAGAAACATGGTTCGACGATAATTCATTGATAGTAACGAGACGGGGTTGAATCCCAAGTCCTTGAGTCATAACGATGCCAAGAACACCAGGACGTTGACGGGTGGTAGAGGGACTATGAGTCAGGTCAAGAGATCCTCAGATCTCCTAGTCAAAGTCCTGTTCCAGGCAGTGCAGCACCAGTCCCTTAGGGTTACTGGTATGTAGATCGATACGTCGGTGAGTAAGAATATGGCGAAGGGAAACTGCTGTCGCACCACCCCGTGCACGGCTGTCAGTGCCGTAACCAACCTTATTTCGAAGACTGAATGTTTCATTCGGGCGCAGGTGAAGCTCTGACAAGAGAACTAAGTCGATCTTGTGACGACCAATGCAATCGTTTGGTTCTTAAAATGGTTCAAATGGCTCTGAGCACTATGGGACTTACCTTCTGGGGTCATCAGTCCCCTAGAACTTAGAACTACTTAAACCTAACTAACTTAAGGACATCACACACATCCATACCCGAGGCAGGATTCAAAGCTGCGACCGTAGCAGTCGCGCAGTTCCGGACTGAAGCGCCTAGAACCGCAGGGCCACAGCGGCCGGCCTCATGTTTCTTATTGCGAACTCCACTAGCAGTCTATAGACAGATGCAAAGATGTGCATCCATGACGTTAATCTGATCCCTCAAGCGTATCGATGTCCAGACAGCCTCAAAACCGATCACGGCGTAGAGTTTTACAAAAGGTATTCCAAGACCGTGATGTAGCGGTTTGGAATAGATCACTACTCAACATTCGCTCACCTGACGGCAAGTATCGTGGAGCGTCTTAACAGAACAATAAAAGGTCGAATGTGGATGCGTTTTAACCTTCGCGGCTCATGCAAATGGACAGATATCCTCCCACAAATAATTGATCACTATAATCGAACCAACAATACCACAATAAGTATGAGACCAATTGATGTTCTTGCTAATGGACTCATGGATAAGGTGTACTATCGCATTAAAAAGCTGGATCCATGCTGCCAGAAATTCAATGTAGGTGTTTTGGTATATATCTCAATACACAAGACGGCAGTTGAGAAATCATACTTACCGAACTGGTCGACAGAGATATTCACAGTTTCCAAGGTGCAAAGAACGAATTCTAGAACTTATATATTGAAGGATAGTAAAGGTGAAGAAATTGCAGGCTGCTTGTACACCGAGGAGATGCAGAAAAGCTCAGAACCGGACGTTTTTCTCGCGGAGAGACTCATAAGGCGTCGTGGAAATGAAGCACTAGCCAAATGCCTTGGTTTTCCTGATACACAAAACAGCCGGATTGATGCTGACGATCTGCTATATAATGGGCGTGCATTGTACACAACCACCACAGTAGCGTAACATGCGTGCTAGGAGACGCACTAGAGGAGGTGGTGGTATTCTAGACAAACTGCCAGTGGAGTTACGCATCCCGGGGTATAACTACTGTGGACCTGGGACAAAGCTTCAGAATCGCTTGGTACAAGGTGATAAGAGCGTTAATCTGCTCGACGAAGCGTGCATGGAACATGACATTCCATACGCTGCAAATAAAGATCTATCGAGTCGTCACTTTGCAGATAGGATTTTAGCTGATAAGGCTGAGGCGACACGGAGGAGAAAGGCTACTGGTATTGGTCGCAGCATTTGCAGTTGATAAAACCATGAGAGAAAAAATTGTTTTGTTTAGGAGTGATGAATTTCAAGCGAGTTCTGAATGTTGCACGTTGTGCACTAAACGAGAAGAAGGACAAGGGCGAGAAGCAGAGCTGTTTGAAGAACTGTATCCTGACAGCGATGTATGTAGCTAAAAACGCACTGAAGCATAAAGATGCGGGAAGAAGAAAAAGAAGAAGAAGATGAGGGATGGTTAAAGCACCTCGAGTTCTACCAACACCCAAGAGATCTGGCGGTTTTCTTCCATTTCACATCCCGGCCCTCTCCACGCTCTCGACGGTAGGATCCCTCGCTGGTGGTGCTGCAGCTATCGCTCGAACGCTCAAGAAGCCGCAAAACTCCCAAGCGCAATTAGAATAGGCAAGAATACATAACCCCACGGTGGAAGCCACAGCCATCGGAAAAGGACTATACTTGGAACCGTACAGGAAAAGGCTTGGTCTGTTCATAAACAAAGGAAAGCCCATTAGCGGTTCTACCAGATCGACCACTCACAAATACTGATCTTCTTTTGTTAGAAACAAATCCAACGTACCAAGATTCCGTGGTGTGTTTATGCGGGGTACATTACTGAAGACTATGTGGAAAATTGGTGAATGTGGCATTGTGGATTTAGATGTTGCTGGATGCCCAGGCACCCATTGGGTATCATATGAAAAATGCGGATACCGTCTACTGTTTCGACATTTAGTGAGCTGCAACCGCCAGTAGAATTACAAAGATACTTCACTCACAGGACTTGTGTGTTCTACAACTATCGGTGCAATCATGACTTTAATACATACCTCTGTGGACAACTATGCATCATGTTTCTCTTGACTTTTCAAAGAAGAAGAAGCATGCTATATAAGAAGGAGCTTTAAACATTCCTTCATCAGTTGAGGTTCAGATGAAATGTCGTACACTTTGACATTAAAAGAACGATCATCTCTAATGCGTGCAAATTACTTCCCCCCAATTGATTTCAGCGTTGGTGAATGGAGTATTGGATTGATTAGACTGGAGACCTACAACAGAATCCAAAATATCACTGAGACTAACAACAAACTGCATCTGAATATTAATGGTGAAGAAGATATTTTGAAATAGAACCGGGTGCATACGATATTGACGATTTAAACGAAGTTTTAAAACAGGTATTAAGCTACGTGCAAACATCAGTACATTTAAATTTGAAATAATGACTGTAAACGAAACGATTGACTTTAACCAGAAAGGTTCAATAGGGCGCCTGCTGGGTTTCACAAAAGGGCAGGTTTTGAAGAAGGATCCAAGTAAAGTTTACAAGTCAGATCAGATTGTGGAAATACTTCCCGTCAGCACAAACCAAGTCGAGTGTAACATTGCAACGAACTGCTATTTCAACGATAGTCTGATTCATACTATATATGGAGTCTTCCCCTCAGTTTCAATGGGGTACAAAATTGTTGAGACCCCTGCCAATGCAATATACCTTGCGGTGACAGTTCAGACAAGGCGGGATGGGGGTACAGTATCAAACAAGGCACGCAATCCACAGCATGTCACTTTGCTACCGAACAGCAAAGTGATAACTACGATTTCTTAAATCAGCTGGCTTGAAACCACACAGTTTCGTCCTCACTCAATATAAGCAGTACGGCAGAGTATGATGAAAGAATTATAGGTCAGGAATACTGCTCTCATAAGCCTTACGCTTCAACCACATTTAACAAGATCGATGAAATTAGTATTGTCGTCCAGCACCAAGATGCACTCTCAATTCTATGCAAGAGCTTCATATACCTAGAGGGGTCATTCCAGAAGCAGCAATACAGTGGGATCCAAGCTTACTCGTAACGCTTTAGCATTACTGTTCCAAGAGATACGCTATGAACTCAGCGGGTCTGAGATCGTCAATACACGCAATGTCGGCATAACATCAACCCTTAAAACATATGTATCTCCCTTGATTTGCATAGTTAAGAATATGCGGGGTGGTTCATAGACGATCCAGAGGATAGAACAGTTGTAGAGTACAAGCGATTTACTGCATGCATACCTCTACAAATGCTTGTGAGGCACTTTGAAGACGTGAGACAGATTAATATGAACGCTAAACAGGAGCTCATTCTAGTGCAGAGTGCGACGGACAATAACTCGTACATTCGAGGAGCTCAAGAGGATAATACGATCACAATCAGCAAGATAATACGGAAAATGCCTCACATCAGCGTATCCGACGAGAAGGGTTTGAAGCTTTTAAAAATCCTGAATTCCGATACATTTCTGTCACTGACCTTTCGCTCATGGGAGGTTTTTGAGTACCCAGTGTTATCGACTGCGAGCAGACAAACATGGGCTATTAAAACTTCTTCGCAGCTATAGACACATAGATGCATCATACTTGCATTTCACACTGATAGAAGGGGTAATGTAGCAAATTATTCCACCGTGTTCGACAATTGCAAGTTCACTAATGCCAAAGTCTGCCTCAAATCAGAATCATACCAATATGACAATCTACATCCGCAGTGGAATCAAAATGTGTACAGTCTAGCTTATGCAAGGTTTTGTGCTCCTTACTATGAAATTGCCAAAGGAGAGGGAGGAGGGTGTCTACTCAGTCCACGTAAGTTCATACAGCTTTCACCGATCATTGTAATAGACTGCTTGAAACAGAATGAGATAATTATGTCTGGACCTATAGATGTGCGAACTGAATTTGAATCTTTGACAAATTTCCCAGAATACACTGCAGCATGTGCTCTAGTTTTACATGGCCATTTGATCAACCACTGCCTACTCACCGGTGTTGTGCAACAAGCTGTATAAATGAATAGGTGTTGCACCATACCTAGAGCATTTCATAATGGTGTCTCAAGGTATGAACATCATTGCAGATGCTCAGGGTTTCTGTGATGGTAGTGTAGACAGTTCATATTGAAAGATGTTGCGTTTGTAGCATACACACAAGATGCTGGAATAACAGAGACATTCTCAGCAAACATTGTATCACTGAGGTCTTTCAAGTACATGATGTGTGTTAGACACAGAAGAGTGCACAGTGGTTAACACATTTCTACCATGGAATTCACTGGGATGATCCTGGCATACCCTATAAAGATATGGTGACGGCGCTTAAATTATTCGATCACACTGGTACCATCGTCTACATGAAGGGGAAGGAGAAGATCTCATTGATGCACTGAATCTTCACGTTTGGTGCTACTCAAGACCTGGAATCGTACGGGAGCCCTTCTCTCCATTGACTCAAGAACATGTATGAAAAAAGTGTTGTTGTGTCTGCTTATGAAAATGTAATATTACTTTTCAGTTGGATCAGAAATAAATGAATTTTTACCTCACAACCGCTGTGTTCTTTTTTCTCAGCCCTGCTCCCGCTGTGACAGTGTTCAGTTTTTTAACCACATGCTATGTCTGTGGTTTTTGTCAAGTACAGGACATGTAATTTTACACGTCTGCTATATATCTTTGGGAGCGGACATGGTCACATGTCTCCTGATCTCAATTTGTGCTGCATGATAGGCATAATTCCATGCTACCATGATATATATATATATATATATATATATATATATATATATATATATATATATATATATAAGTGGCCGTGTGGTTAAAGGCGCTGCAGTCTGGAACCGCAAGACCGCTACGGTCGCAGGTTCGAATCCTGCCTCGGGCATGGATGTTTGTGCTGTCCTTAGGTTAGTTAGGTTTAACTAGTTCTAAGTTCTAGGGGACTAATGACCTCAGCAGTTGAGTCCCATAGTGCTCAGAGCCATTTGAACCATTTTTAAACTTCACCTCTATAATAGCACTCATCTGCAGCAAAGATTAATGTCATTTGAGACGGTGCTCCCACACACCGGCAGCAGCAGCAGTTTGATGGGTAAATTCAGTGACGATCGCTAGGGATAATGCACCCTGTGCTATTCTGGGATGCATTGGGGCTCCCATCTTGGCGCTGGACCATCGCCGCAGCTATGTGTCATCATGCCAGCAATGGCACCTGGGTGAACAAGTGTTATGACAGGAATTTCTCGGGTGTCATATATGAAAGAGATCTTGCCACCTCACCCTGGCAGGACCCGAACTGACACCTACGCGTCGCTTAGTAGCTGACGGCGGCGGCGGCGGCGGTGGCGGCGGCCGTGGCGTCGGGCATCGAGTGGGGGAGATGTGTTTTTTATTAGTGATCTTTTGTTTAAATTGTATTCCATCAATTTAACCAACAAATAGGAAGTTGCAAAATAAAAAAAAATATCCTATACATGTGAAAAATATCGATTTAATTAAGTTGCATGAATTTTTTATGTAACATGGTGTTAGCTGTATAATAGTTAAGGGGGGAGAGGGGGTGTGTGAGCGGGTGACATGGAGCAGAACAGCAGGTTAAGTGCATAACACAAGGTTAATTTGCATAATTTATATGTAAAACGCAGCACAATATTTAAAAGGGGTGCGTGACAAAGAAGAATGCGCCAGAAATGCCGTTCAAAAGCATGTGAAATTCTAGAAGTGTACCACAATATGGTGAGAGAACGTAACTAATTACTTAATTTGGAATCAAAGGTGGTTCAATAGTTTAAGGAAATCGGGGTGACATGGAAAACCACTTAACAGAACAGTAGGTTAAGTAAGACTTATGTCCATCCTATCCAGCACAGGCTGAGTCCTTTTCCAACTAATTCCTTAGGAGGAGGTGATGGTCGGATGACTTAAGTTAGTGAAGGTAGCCCAAGAGCCACGGTATGTAGCATTGTCCTGATGGAACTTGAACTTCCCGCCATTTTCTGGGGGAGAAGAGGGGAGGGGATTTTAATGTGGGTGAGAGGTTAATTAATTGATCAATTTAATTAAGTAGTCAATAAAACTGATAAGAGAGGGGGGCCCATTCCAATAACTCAGACCTGAAAGTTTATCTGTAGCAGCGAGAAGAGGAGTCGATTGGGGGTGGGGGAGGGAGCTAGGGGGGGAGGCAATAGGATAAGTGCCTGTCAATCAAAAGGAAATGGAGGTGACACAGAAAACCACTTAACAGAACAATAGGTTAGGTATGTGTCAATCAAATGAGAACAATAGGTTTGCAAAAAATGTGTGTGTGAAGTCTTATGGGACTTAACTGCTAAGGTCATCAGTCCCTAAGCTTACACGCTACTTAACCTAGGTTATCTTACGAACAAACACACACACACCTATGCCCAAGGGAGGACTCGAACCTCCACTGGGACCAGCAGCACAGTCCGTGACTGCAGCGCCTCAGACCACTCGGTTAATCCTGCGCAGCAATAGGTTTGCCCCTGAGTGCATACCTGCCCTGATGTAGGCAACCTGCACTAACAAATGCACCAGCACTGCCCTTGCGCTCGTATTGGCATGTATACCTGAATTACAGTTATCGGTGTTGGTTTGCTGTAGAGTCTGATAAGACCAACCGTACCCCTGAGTTGTTCTCAGTAACACACTCCCTGCCCTACCTTTCTATTCGTAACGAATCCTACTCCCATTATACCAGCTTCTGCTCCTGTTGATATTACGACATACTCATCCAACCAGAAAACCTTGTCTTCTTTGCATTTCACTTCACTGACCCATACTGTATCTAGATTAAGCCTTTGTGTTTTCCTTTTCAGATTTTCTAGCTTTCCTGACACGTTTAAGCTTCTGAAATTCCACGCCCCGACATGTAGAACATTATCTTTTCGTCGTTTATTCAATCTTTTTCTCATGGTCACCTCCCCCTTGGCCCTCTTGTAGATATGAATGGGGTCTATTAAGGAATCTTTTGCCAATGGAGAGATCATCATGACACTTCTTCAATTACAGGCCACACGTCCTGTGGTTACGCATTATGTGTCTTTAATTCTGTGGTTTCCATTGCCTTCTGCATCCTCATGCCGTTGGTCATTGCTGATTCTTCCAATTTCAGCGGCAGTTTCCAACTCCAAGGGCAAGAGAGCGGCCTGAACCTCTGTCCACTTATCCGCCATGTTTGACAAGGCCGTTGGCAGAACGAGGTTAACTTCTCATACCGAAAGCCTTTGGCCACCAATGCTGATTATTAATCAAAATTTAAGCTCTGGTAGGTCTCACGGTTTTGCGGTTATCGTCGTGAAATTCCAGCCATTAATGGCATGGAGGCGATTACCGAATATGTATCACTATGTAGCAATTTCAACTTAATCTCTGCACTCGCATTTCCTCAACTTATGATGTGTCTCAACCACGTTACATTTTTTCTTGCTAACATGTCAGTACAAGTGCAGTACACATCCCACAGAGACATAGGCGAAAATACTACTCACCATAACTACTCACCACACCGCTGAACAAAGCATCACACGCAAAATGAAACCATTCTTGGGTTAATGTATTGAATTTATAGCACTTAAGTTAACATTGGCACTTAAATATTTCAGTTACTTCTGAAACATGCTGTGCTAAAATTGATTCCTGACACCTGAAGAAAGAAGTTGATCATGACCTGAATGGAAGACCTAAGTATTGCCCAGTTCTAAATTAATACTCCATCAACCTGAAGTGTTCCCCCATCAGTTAATACAAAATATTATCTTCAGAAAGAATCGTTTTCATTAATATTTCAACTTAAATACACTGACGGAAAAGAGACGCAACTTGAAGAAGGGAAGTGAAACATAACCGAAGATTACAGGGGTGTTGCTACATCTGGAAGATGTCAATTCAAATCTCGTGCCAGTCACATAAGAGTGGAGCTGGAAGTACCACTGTGTGGATGCAAATCAGATTCGCTTTAAATATACGCTGTAACGATCGTTAACGTAAGTTACCTTCGACATTGGATGCGCTCAGTTAATGTTAGTCACCGTTAGGTGGCTTGCGGAGTATGGATGTGGATGTAGATGAAGAATGCCTTTAAGGCGACGAAGACGTTATTATCAAAACCTCCCACTGAGTATGAACAACATCGTGTAATAGGGCTACGAGAAGCTTCGTGTTCTGTCTGCAATGTTGCAGAAAGACTTGGCACGAATGTATCCACTGTACGTGATTGCTGGCAACGGTGGTCACGGAAATGTACGGTCGCAAGGAAACTGGGCTCCGGATGGCCACATGACACTACCGAGAGGGTATGGATATGGCACATCGTACTGCAGTTGGAACAGCAATTTTGGCAGGCATTGGCACCACAGTGACAGAATCGAGCCAGACACCATGTAGCTTGCACTCCAATGATCCCAAACCACCGTCATTTGCGACTTCAATGGTGTCAAGCAGGAGCTCACTGGATAGCAGGATGGAGGTCTGGTGTGTTTTCTGATGAAAGCTGGTTTTTCCTCGGTACTAGTAATGGCCATATGTTGATTAGGAGGAAGACTAAGTCTAGACCTGGAGTTATGCTCTGGGATGCAATTTCGTATGACAGCTGGAGCAATCTCTTGGTCATCCCACATACCGCCACTGCAAACTCGTATGTCAGTCTTGTAAGGTGGCAGAATAAATGATAGTCACTTTTGCACCTTAGATAAGAGTTTTATACACCATAATTGGAAGGTGAATATGACACCTAACTTACTTCGGCAGTAATGAGCAGATTTGCCTATAAGTATGTAATGCAAAAGGGATGACACTCAATCGACATTAACACACCGTTCCTATATAATGCATGTCAATGAGCAGAAGGTGAAACAAGCTGCGAGAGGAAACGTTTTGTGTGTAAGCAGGGGCGGGCGGAAGCGGAGGCCGCACCACGATAGGCGCAACGAAAACCTCTTAGGGGGTGTCCCGCAGCGGGAGTCAGCGACCTTACAGGTGACACGTACTGGGGAGCAAATAACAGGCCACCAGAAGTACGACAGAAAGAAGCTTTAGAAAACTGCGTTTTGAAATTCCAAATGGATACGAACAAAACCAGTGAACAGTGAGTGGTACACATGTGATGTACACTTGTACCTTTTAGGCGTCTGGAGCGGGCACAAAACATCCGATTGGCGGAAACTGACAAGGAAGGAGTAAAGTGCTAAGATTTTGATACAGTTTAATGATAGGGCCCTTGCGATTGGCAGAGAGAGTTTCCACAAAAATAAGGGGAACGCTCCTATTGGTCGTAAAAAGACGTGACATGGAGAACAAAAGAACCCAGGTGGGGAGACAGAGCGAAATTTTCGGGGACTCTTCTCTGAACTGGCGTTAAGTGCAGAACGGGGCGCATTAGCACTCTGTATAACGCACAGGAGAAATTTGTGTGAACACTGCGGTTGACATTCAGCTAGATATTAGCTGTAACATCATTGACTCCAACTGTGGGGAAAAAACAAGCCAATTAGTTAATTGTTCTTGCGAGAACTGAGAGGGCATTTTAATATGCACGCTGCTCCAACCATGCACGTGCATATCGCCATACTCCAAGACTAGGGATGAGTACATGTTTTCTTGCATAACGAGAAACATAGGGAGAGTTTCTGCTGGAAAAATCAGCAAAGGCTTAACTAGTTATATGGGAATTTCAAAGGACGAGAGCAGCCCTGCAGACGACAGCTCATCGCCGCTAAAGTAAATACCGCGTGCAGAGGCGTAAACTTGGTGATTCACTAGCTTGCGTCCACTGTAAACTCGATCGACCTTTCTCATAAAAGCGACCTTGCTCAACTTGTCACAAAACTATCCATCCTCCGTATGCTTGATTATCATCCTATATAGTACCGAACTTTGAACCGGAATCGGATGATTTATCGTAGTACTGGCCAATATCATGACATAGTCGTAAGAATAATTTTGTAAAGAAACTTCTAGTTAAAATATACCATTGTTGTGTTTAGGATTATTTCACTTTCTGAGGATGAGATGCGTTCGTCTGACAACACTCATAACATGTTCACATTGTAAACTGTGTAAATGTGTGCATTTCTGTGATATAATTGCAACATTAAACCAAAAATATTTACAGCTTACACAGTTGTTCCGTCCTCAAAACTTTACAGTCTGATCATTCGAGCTGTTGTGGTGCCACTCATGAACAGGATTCCAGTGTGTGTTTGCCAACAGGCTGACGCTCGCCGTCATACCGCTGTCGTAACCCAGCGCTTTCTGCAGTGCGTCGGCAAGTTGCCTGCGCCTACTCGATCCCCAGACCTGTCTCCAGTCGAGAACATGTGGGACATCGCCGGACGACAACTACAGCGTCATCCACTGCCAGCATTACCCACACTTATATTGACCGACCAAGCGCAACGGGATGGAACTCTATCCACAAACTTTCGTACGGCACATGTAAAACACAATCGATGTACGTTTGCACGCTTGCGTTCAACATTCTGGCGGCTACACTGGTTATTAATATATGAGCATTTCAGATTTGCAATGGCTTGTCCCACGATTACATTCATCTGGGATTTTGCCATGTTAGTCAATTAAATGTGGTACCTAGACAAATTTCATCTCGAAATTTCATTACTGTACGTTATTTATTATTCGACGCTGTGATTCTTTTTCCATCAGTGTGTTTCACATGCTTACCATATTGGAGTTGGCTGCTCACTTCATAGCACTAAACAAAGCACCATCGTCTCCTCTCCAGCACTCCCGGAGCCGCAGTCTACATCTCCATAGATACTACGCGATCTACCTTAAGGCGCGTCAGCCCGCCTTTGAACTGCTTCGACGTCTTCCTTTAATACGACCAGGTACGAATCCCAGACGCTCGAGCAGTACTCAAGAGTAGGTCGCACCAGCGGTCTCACTTACACACGAATCAGACATTCCTAGAATTCTCCCAATAAAACGATTTCGAACATTCGTCTTCCCTACCCAGTCCTCAGATGTTCGCTCCACTTCGTATCGCTTTGCAACGTTGTGACGTTTCAGCGACATGACTGTGTCAAGCAGAACACCACTAATGCTGTATTCGAACATTATGGGTTTGTTCTTCCAACTCATCCAAATTAACTTACATTTTTCTACATTCAGAGTTGACGCCATTCGTCACACAAACTAGAAATTTTGTCTAAGTGATCGTGTTTCTTTCTACAGTCATTCAACCTCGACACCTTAGGGTTACCACAGCATCATCAGTAAACAATCGCCAGTTCCTTCTACTAACCAGACTGACCAACTGCGGCTAATGGAATCCAGCCACTCAAGCCTTCGGTTTCTTTTACCAAGCTGCAGAATATCGAGGTAACAAACTCCGACTTCACATGTAAGACCTTTGCGGGTCCCCATCTCGTTTGCTGAAAGCTCAGGTTCACAGAGCCAAATATGCAAAAATGTAACAAAATTAAATTATTGAATGAGAACACAGAAGGAAACTGTTAGAAACTGCACACATGGATAACAATAAAAAGTGAAAAACCAACTTCCAACTCTTCTCTCAATGGTCAGGATGCTGCCAAGTGTACTTTAGATGTTTTTACAAGTACCACTCGACACATTACTTGAAATACTTGAAAGGGAACATTTCACTGCGACAGAGCATTGTTATTCTGAGGATGCGTTCTCTTTCCCTTCCTCTATGCATTTTTCACCAGTCGCTTGGGACTTCCCACCTGGAGAGAAATTCGCGATAAATGCAACCTAAATGAGGGGCAAATGTCTAATATTCTCGATAAAATCGAATTGGCATTCCATCCGGTCCTGTCGACTGATTTTCAACTGTTTCGGTTGGTTTTTCCTCAACTCTAGCGACGTCTATGTTCTCCACACGGGAGTACTTGAGGCGGTCAAACAACGGTACGTTTGTAGAATCCTCCTGTGTGGACGAGTTCTTAAACGCGAAATGTAAGGGCTTAGCTTTCTTTTTCCTCTCTTCTATTGCCTATGAGATTAGTCAACAGTTGACTACATAGAAGTCTTCGACCCGATTAGCGATTTTACATAGGACCTGAATTATCTCAGGTTCTCGGCAAAATGTTTTGCCAAGGCAGTTGTCTGCTCCGAGCATGAATCTTTTTACAGACTCAGGAATTCTCGAACAATTTTGGCCTGTCGTGATTGTGCGTTCTTTTTTGAATCGAGACTGCAACAGTGTTAGCTTCCTGAGTAATTTTCGAATTTTGTTATTAAAACACGGTAGGTCTTTTGCGTCCTTAACAGGCTTCCTCTGCACTTACTTCTCCATGATGTCATTTACATCCATTTAAACTCTGCCCATAATTCGTCTACGTCCGTCATACTGGAACTAAACGATGTGGATTCATATTCTAAGTGCGATGCTAGCAACTACTTATCTGTTTTTCTTTAGCAGATATAATCTTCTAGTTCTCTAGATGGCTTTATTAACTTTAGTAACCATCGTCGTATCATAACGTCATAATCACTCTACACCGGCATAGTCGATAATCTCACTCCTGTTTGCGTTCCCAAGACCTAGAATATTTCCATTGCATGCGGGCTGTCGAACTAGCTGGTCAAGACAGTTTTCGGAAGAAAAAAATATGTAACAGTAATTTACAAGACTGCCTGTCCAAAGCCTCTGCGATGAATCCATAGACGTCCCTGGCTACACTCGTCGGGTTCATATCGTCTCCAACTAATACTGCGTTATCTGGATAACTGTGCGCTACCGAACGTAGATTTCTTTTTTGAATTATTGTAAAACTACATAGGTTGGAATTTAAATAGTGGCAACACTACTGTGGAGACACTATGCAATGGAACCTACTATTAAATGGAGATTATGTTGAGAAATAAGATTTTGTATCCAGAAAAATGGAGTAGAATACGGCGCATTGGAATCCTGAATAAAACCGACCTGCATCCAGGAAAAAAAAAGTGATTGAACATCCCTTGTAAGTTCCTTATCACGCAACGCAACAAGGCAGTATTCAGTCGGACGTGATGTTTTGGTTCTGAAACTCACAAACTGCTTTACGGTGGCTGTCCGTCTTTGGATCAGTAGAACATCTAGGTCATTAGAGTAACCCCTCGCTGTGACAATTTGTCTGACTAACACGAATACTTGTAACAAAAATTATAACTTGTTACAGATGTTATACAATCCGGTCTCAGTACCAGGTATCTGCAGCGTTTCTTGCACCTGCAGCGAAAAGGCTGTAAGATAATCCTGATGTTATCCACATGTGGAAGATCACCCCTTCTCTCTGCTTAATGGACATCCGCTGTACAGAGCTAAAAGCCGTAAGCCATGCTGGACAATGACGGCGGGAACGTGTTTTGAAATTTACACCGCCTCGTTGTCCGACCGCAGGACTCAGGAGCGTGCGTGTTTTCTGCACGCGCATGGGCAGCGTAACCTAAAATTTCATTGTTTAGTCAAGCGTCACAATGAATCGACTGGAAGCAACGGCAATATAGCAGGAGGTATCCAAAAGTTCCCTGAATGTACCTTACGTAAAATAATTCAATTTTACATAGACATAATTATGCACCATCACCTTCAATGTAAAGTTCTTGGTAACGCAATAACCGACGTTTCCACCACTTTTGAGATACATAATGTAAGTGTTTCTTTGTTGGGATGTAAAATATCCTCTGCTATTCCGTTTGAATCTCCTCCACTGTATCATATCTTCTCCTATTACACACGATTTTCATCTTGCGGAAGGGAAGAAGTCACGCAGAGTTACATCTGTGAGTACAGTGAATGGCGAACGGCAGCCATCTTCGTTGTAGTTAAAAATTCGTGAATGATGTATGCTGTATCCGGTCGTGCAATTTCATGTTTTTTTTTTTCATTTCTCTTTATGTCTCCTGTCAAACGTCTTAGACCATCGCGATAGTGCACCATGTTAACCGTCTGACTAGGAGGGACGAAGTCTTTATTAACAATCCATCTACAACAAATGCAAAAAAATGAAACGGTGAACAGGAATTTAATTTCTTCATCTTTTAGTCGAGGTGGAAACAGCACATCCTTTGTGACGACTGCTGCTTGGTTTCAGCGTCATAGGTCATTTCATTACCAGTGGAAACATCTGAAATAAAGTTTTGATCACCTTGAAGCGGTTTCTCAGCTCCCTGCAGACTTACACGTGATACTGCTTCTGATCGTCCCGACAAACTTAGCCGCAGTCCTTCTCATGTTATATTCTTCTAACGCAATACGTTCACGTGTATCATAATTTATTCTCAAACTGTAGCAGACGTCTTTCGTGATCTCTCTACAGTCTTACACAATCAGACCCGTCATTTGCTGGACATTTGCTGGTGTAGCCTAGTCGACAGCCAATCGGGAGGGACAGCATCAGTGAATGTTTGCTCGTTTATGAAACGGGTACACACTGTCGGATCAAAAGTATGAGGGCACCATATGTAACGCGGAATTGACCAGTAGTAGGTGTCGTGAGTGACGCACCCTACAGTATAAGTGAGGAGCGGCGGACTGGTCGGTATCAGAAGAGACCCGCGTGTACCGTAGTGTTAGGTCAGCAGAGGAGCAGTAACAGCAGGGTGGGTCGGTCGGGAGAAGTCAGTCACACTGAAGGTGATCTAGTCATTGTATGTCACCTGAGCGACAGATCCGTCAAGGACATTTCAGTCCTTCGAGAGCTGGCCAGGCAGACTGCTGGTGGTGCGATAGCGAAGTGGGAATGCGGAGGAACGACCACGGCTGAGCCGGGACCAGGTAGGAACCGTCGAGTAATGCGGACGCTGCTTGTAAGAAACTGCATAAAATTAGCGGAACGAATCACTCGAGAGCTCCGAAGAGCCGCCAGCAGGCCAGCTGTAACAGTGAATGCGTGCAGGAAGTTAAAAACAAAACATTGGGGGTGCAGTGGCGGAGCAGCTACTCATAAGCCGTAGGTTTCTGTGGTCAACACCGAGCAACGATTGAGGCGGTGTGAAGAGCCACTGTAAAGAGGACGGCTGGAAACGAGTTACACGGATTAACGAATGACACTATACCCTGTGGAAATCCGATGGAAGGATTTGGGTTCGACAAATACCTGCAGAAGACTGGGTTTAACGTCCTGTCGACGTCAAGGCTATTACAGACGGAACGCGAGCTCAGATTGTGTCATGAACCATTCCGGCATTTGAGAAAATCGTGCCCTTTCGGAGGAACCATACCGGCATTTGTCTGGAGCGATTTAGGGAAAATATGTAAAACCTAAATCAGGATGGTCCGACGCGGGTTTGAACTAGAGATGGGCAAAACTGTTCTTTTCAGAGATCGGATCAGAACTGTTCACTCCCTGAAATGCTCTTTTTCATGACTCACCACTCATTCACAATAGAAAATAAATGGAAGGCACATTGCCCTTTAAACTTGGTTTATTCCAGTACTATACCTGTATTTTGATCTTATTTGATTCTATTTTGAAGTAACACAATATCCAGTAGAGACGAACTCCGATGCAGAGGCATTGAGTCAAGCAGGTCGAGCCACGAGCTGTATTACTGCTGCGTGAGCTAAGACCGCAGAGACCAGAGTGACACCTGAGTTGCTTTGCTCAACGCTCTGGCTAGAGTCGAGAACAGTGGGGTGAGCGTTGAGCGGGCGAGTTCCGAGGGTGAACGGCCACCACTCACCCGCTCGGAGACAAATCGTCCGTTCTCTTGCGAGCAGGTTGTTGCAAGTAGTTCTTATGTTCTCCGCTAGGAGGCTCTCTGTCCTGTTGCTCGCATCAACCGCCCAGAGGGCAGGACATGCGACTGACACAATCGGAGTGCGATGCTAAGTTAAGGTGCGCTAGACACTGCAAGCCTCAGAGGAAGCACAGAGACCGCATGGCATATGTGAAACACAAAATCCAATGGGGCACTGCACAATGCAGGCATCCAAGGCAGAAGCAGGGCAGAGGCCGGCGCTGGCTGTGTTGTGTGGCGTGCAGTGTGCTCCGACCAGCAGAGGCCCCGCTGATCTGCTCCGACTCTCTCTCTCTCTCTCTGCTGTGGGAAACGTTTGGAGCTACCGTTCTTTTTTTCTGAATCACTGATTGTTCACTCCTTTGAAAGATTCAACTCTATGAATCAGTTCAGGAGCGGATCCCCCATCTCTAGTTTGAACCGTCCTCCACCGGAATTCCAACCACTGCGCCAGCTCGCTCTGTCTGTCAACAGTGAATTATGGAGGAGGTAGTGTTGCAGTGTGGGTGTGTCTCCCGAGTTAGCGTGTGGTCGTTTTGGAGGGCTTAAGAAAATAGTAAACGCGAGTAGGATATGAACACATTCCACAGCACTGTGTACTGTGTACAGCAGAGGAACAGTTGGGGACGATGGTTGTTTATTACCAGCATATGTCACTGCATCATGTCGTCAAGTCGCATCTGAGGCTCTGTTTTGTGGACGATAACATTCCTGAAATAGACTGGTCTGCCGAGAGCCCCGACCTTAATCCAGTGGAATACTTTTGCGACGAGTCACATCGTCCCAGACCCCACCGTCCTACGTCACTGCCTTCTCTAGTGTCAGCTGTGGGGGAGGAATGGGTTGCCATTCCTCGACAGACGCTGTCACCTCACTGAAAGTGTCACCGGCAGAGTTCAAAGGGAAGGTTGGACGCACCACACAGTGATGTCCACTAGTAGGTCTCCTGATACCTTTGACCAGCCAGTGTACCAGTCGTATGTCTGTGTCTGGCCTGAAGCGATTTTCCCCAAAGGCTTGCATCAACTTTAAGTGCGTTTCTGCAGCAGTTTCATCCAAGTTTTAGATCTTCTCAATCAACCATCGCAGAATAGCAAACTCAAGGAATCACGATGATGGGAATAGGGTCATCACCACCTACTCACCTACCCAGACCACTCGGCTCCCATCTGTTTGCCACACTGAATGGTCGTGCGTGGGAAGACACCGAACGGAATTTCTGTGTACTGATAACCAATTCCACGCGAATTTCACATTTCAGAAAGTTTTGGATACTGTGTCGTTGAGGGCTGAATTGGTAGAGGAGTGGCAATGACAGATTATAGCACCAGATGCAGACTTCTAGAGGCAGTTACAGCGTTTAAATGCATTGAGCTAAGCGCGACGGAGCGATACGAGTGGTATCGTGTCCCAACAAGATGTAAAGGAGTGAAACAAAAGGCACACACAGAAACAGAGAGTAGGGCAACTAGTAGAACAGTTAGCTTGTAACAGAAAGTGAACTTCAGCGTAGCCTTTAGAATTCACAATGTCGACGGCTCGACGGAGCACGAAGTAATGTCATTTTCAATGTCTGATTTAGTGCTTCGTCTGTTAATTTTATTATGATTACCTTCTTTTTACGAGGACCATGTCTGTGACTAAGGTAATGGCATTGACTTACCCGACACAGGTTTCGTTTGTTTGGTTATGAAGCGTCATCATCGGATGCTGCTTGCGAACCTTGCTTCACATCGGAGACACCGTAGAGTTGCTTCTCGTCGTATGGACGACGTAGAATAATAAGAAACAGTTGCAATGCGGGTAATGCTTCTACCGAGTGAGCTATTCAGGGAAGAAAGAATAGAGTCGCCGACGTAAGGCGAGGTCTTGGTTTCGAGCGACAGCCCGGCAGTTACGATGTGTCAGCAAGTTTCAAGACAGCACAAGATACGCTTCAGAGGGAAATATTCTCTCTGAAAGCCAATTATTTAGTTGCAGAGTCGATCCTATAAAGAGAAGAAAATCGCAACCAATAGCAGTGAAAAAAAATCCAGAGAAATTGAGCGCGTTTGCCACGAAACCATCGTAAGAGTCACTGCATTAGTAAGAGGAATTAGGTGACACTCGGCGACGGGAAAGTCAGAGCTGTAATTGTATTTTTCATTTCTTAGAGTTTTTGTTTTCTTGGATGAGCACATAATGTTTGAGGTGGTGGCGGCCTGGGAGCCGTCATGCCCTTTCTGTACAGCCTGTTACTCAGCGCCCGTACAGGAAGTTCCGAGAGCGATTTTATCCCTGCAGTACAAGTGACGCGAATGTAGTAACTACGGTGAAGCTGTAAGTGCAACATATGTGCATTCCACCAGGCAGTTGTGAGGAAGCAGTGTTAATAACAAAGCAGTGCACGTGTGGCCGTAGCGTCTCAGTGGTGTTGAGTTAAAAATCGCAATGAAGCAACATCTGTACATCTAGCGTTCGAGACACTGTCCAGAATGTGGTGAAGAAGAGACAAGTGTGTGCAAAGTTTGTTCCGCACACCCAGACTCCGGAGATAAAACGACGACGCTTGGAAGCCTGCCGCGACTTGATTTATCGCGGGTGATCAGTCTCTGTATTATGAATACGAATCTATCAAAAAAACGACAAAGTGCAGAAATGTACGCTTTGACGACATAACCGACATTCAAGCCAATGTGACGCGTGAGTTGAACAGCTTCTGTGACAGATTCTACTACAGATTCACAAGGTTGCATGATCGTTCTGTGCGTTCCACTCAAGTGCAGTCAGAGTATGTACAAAACTTGAAGCATTAAAATCACCGTCTTTACTTTTCTCTATATTTTATTACTCCAGTCCTGAAATTTTTTGGACTGACGAGGTTTCACATTCGCAGAAAAAAAAAACTGGCACACCGCGAAGGTATTACCCCAATAGAACGGAAATCGCTAGACGCGATGTACATGTATAGACAAACAATTATTAAAATTTCAGAAAATGTGGATGATGTAGTCAAGAGAAGGAGCTTCACAAATTGAGCAAGTCAATACACGTTGATCCACCCCTGGCTTGGCACTAATTGATAGAGTTGACGGATGTTCTCCTGAAGGAGAGCGATATCGTCTCTAACTCTTCCCGACTGGCGCATTAGAATGTGAAAATGACGAGATGGTTGGAGGCCCTGCCCATAATACCCCAAACTTTGTGAATTTGGGAGAGATCCGGCGACCTTTCTGGCCGAGACAGGGTCTGGCAAGCACGGAAACAAGGAGCAGGAACTCTCTTCGCGTGCGGACGTGCATTATCTTGCTGAAATGTAAGCCCAGGACAGGTTACCGTCGACGTACCGCTGTGCTGTAAGGGTGGCGCCGATGATAACCCAGGGGTTCTGCTGTGAACAGGGCACCCCAGACCATCACTGCTGGCTGCAGGGCCGCATGGTGGTGTGAACAGTCAGGTTCGTGTCCCACCTGGAACTGATACTGATGACTAGCGAACACGAGTCTGGAAAAGTTTGGAGCATTGTGCTTCCCAACTATATCGATGTTCGGACTATCTAGAGCACCAGTTGCACAGAATTTGGCACGCTGTCCAACAGGAAGACATCCATTAACTCTCTTGTCCTTCATAGCAAACCATCCTGAACTTACACTTCAGTTATGTAATGACCTTCCTGGCACAGAGAGAGTTTTACCTACATGTCTTCGTGCTTGCAATACCCTGCATTGGCCAGCAAAGTTTCTGGACCTTTCCCCAACGGAGAACTATGGCAGAGCCCTCCAACCAGCTCGGTATTTTGACCCCAGTTGGACTGAATTTGGCACGATATACCTAAAGAGCACATTTAACAACACTATCAGTCAGTGTCAAGCCGGTTAAGAGGGCTAGAGGCAGAGAAACGTGTTTTACGTTACTCAGTTTGTGAAGCTCATTCTCTTGAATAAATCATCCAATTTTCCTGAAATTGTAATCATTTGTTTGCCCTCACAAGTACATCACATCTACTGATTTCCATTTTTTTTTCTTAGAGTATATTTTAAGAAACGTGCTGAGGATTTCAAACAGTAACGAAAAAGATAATAAATATTGAAAACTATGAAATCAACGCAGATTAGCATTTTTTAGATCAACACTCAACTGTGTAAACAAAATCCATGCTAAACCTGATGTAAAAACCAAACAACTTAACATTTCAAGAACAATAGCCCACAACAGTGCTTCTGACTCATCCTTAGTTGACAAGTTAGATGAAAAATAAAAACCAACCAATCGATCAACATCAACAGCACAGCCTTCTGTAGCAGATGAAACTAAATATATCTCCATGTCTTTCCTCAGTAACACCGTATACCAACTTGAAAAACCGTTTAAACCACATAAAATCAAAATAAGCTTCCACACAAACAACAAATTACGAAACAAAATGGTTCATAAAACACAAACAGACAACCCACCATTTCACAAGCCTAGTATATATGAATTAATCTGTTACAGGTGCCCTTACTACTACATAGCGTAAACAGGAGGATACTTCACAATTCAATACAGAGAGCACATATATGCATTCCATTTAAAAAAAATTCAAGTGAATCAAGTTTTGCAGCCCACAAAATAGTCATTTCGTTACAGACATCAAAACAAACCTGCAGATTCTACTCACTATAGGCAAGAGAATGACGATGTATCTCCTGGAACAACCAGAGATTTTCACCAATAACAATAAATATCACTTTATGTGGAATAATTTTACACTGCTGCATTCACTTTTTACTAATATTTTATTAGCACAGTGAATTTCGGCAGCATGCTGCCATAATCAGGTGCATTATACAGTTGATAGGTTATGTACATTAGCTGTGTGTGCCAATGGGGCTAAAAAATCGAAAAATAAACCTGTGTAGAAGGATAAATCTGTTACAGTGGGTACCTTATGTGAACAGCATGATTAGGTAATATATATTAATACGTTTACTTACATTTTTGTTGGCGATTTCGTTTTCTGGCACACAGAGCACAGTAACAAGTACATCACAACTTAGCATTTTTCACAAACGTCGTTTACAACTTTCCAAAAAGTTTTAAAATCTAAGAAAAACTACTTGCAATTTCAAAGACTCATACAATGAAGGCTTTCACGACTGGATGTTTCAGCTGCCGAAAATTCTTGTGGGTTGTATAACCGTGGTCCATGGAAATCTATCCCAGACGTTTGGTCCAAAGCTACGTTGGACATCTTTGGAGGTGCTCCTGGTTATGCTGAGTCTTGCCGACTGACGAGTCGGACGTCGAAGAACGGCCTAAATACCGTGGAAAATGGGCGTGGTCTGGATTTCACGTGATAGCAAAGATGAACCTATCGACCGTGGTACGTCAAAGATAAACTTCTCCCCGATTCTGTAGCGCCACTGTCCATATATCGCTGAGTTTCATAGCTTCTTCTTTTCTGTTAAAATTATCACCATGTTTATATATTTCGACGGCTTCTGTATATAGCCATGGATAATAGATCGTCATAGTACATAAAACTTCAGTTTCCGAAAATTTTACTACGTGATCAGGCGACTGAAAAGCATGTTCCGCCACGGCTGACTTGCCTGTTTTTCCTAGTCGGCAAAGACTTTTATGTTTCTTCAACCATGTATTCACATTTCTCTTCGTAGTTCCGATGTAGACCCTATCAAATGTTCACGGAACCTTGTATACACCACTTGCATCACAATAACAATTTCAACAGATCAGCAATAGCGACCCACATAAAAGACATAGGCCCCCATTTCATGATATTGCGAATGATCTTCATATATTACATAAAGAGGATAAGGGACACCAAATGAACTTATATGAAGAACTGGAAATCTTCAATCATGG
The DNA here is from genome assembly GCF_023898315.1 of Schistocerca nitens. NCBI lineage: Eukaryota > Metazoa > Arthropoda > Insecta > Orthoptera > Acrididae > Schistocerca > Schistocerca nitens. The sequence continues at coordinate 4,064,488 of NW_026045897.1, forward strand.
CACAGCACTCGGGGATGTATTATTAAATGATAAGTTCGAAAGTAATAATGTTAACTTCTTCAAAAACTTCTCCAACATTAAATGTAACTACCCATGTAACATTCTCCATATTGCCATTATATTCATATGAAACTTTTCATCTTCACTACAGGTATATATTACCGTCTTTGAAATTGTAAGTAGTTTATCTTAGATTTTAAAAATCTTTGGAAAGTTGTAAACAGATGTTTGTGAATATGCTAAGTTGTGATTTACCTGTTACTGTGCTCTGTGTGCCATAAAATGAAATCACCAACAGAAATGTAAGTAAACATATTAATATATATTACCTATCATGCCATTCACATAAGGTACACACTGTGACAGATTTATCCTTCCACAGGTTTATTTTTCGATTCTTAACGCGACCGGCATACACAGCTGCTGTACACAACCTATCAGCTGATGTACAAGTAACCGTATAATGCACCTGATGATGGGAGCATGCTGCCGAAATGCAGTGTGCTAATAAAATATTAACAAAAAGTGACTGCAGCAGTATGAAGTTATTTCACGTAATGTTACAATACAGTCGCAGACCTATAGAACATGGATAAATTTAAATAAATATCACCCCCACCAAATTAAATGGACAAACTGACTTAGCACACAATTTAATGTTGAAGACCCCCCCCCCCCCCATCGCTCTATCTCTCTCTCTCTCTCTCACACACACACACACCAAAAAAAAATAAATAAAAACACAATAAGTCTTCATGCAGAGTTCTAATGTTTATTTCGTGAGTGGTGATGGAAGTCAATTAGACATCAAAATAAATGACAAACGTGATTTCAGCACTAAAATTAGTGACGAAATTGTTCCGGCGTAACATTAAATGCCAGCACGTCTGCCTGGAACGTAACAGCCGAGAAGGCTGTGAGACGAAGTGAGCCAGCAGAACGCTGACTAGGACTACATGACGACAGGAGCGGCACCTGTACGAAGACAATGTAAGCGCCGCTCCAGCTAGCCGCCCTAGTAGAGTCTCACTGGAAGACGCGCAGTGGCTTATGGAACTGTGTGATTTGCTTGCACGGAGATTGTATATATCGAAGGACATTGATTATTCGCATGTCGCCATTTGCTTGCGACCCATGTTTATAGAACCGTAAGTTATGTATTGTCAGTTTAATATATTGTATTGAACTCCATTAATAAGATTTGCTTGAATTGTTTTAAAGCTATCCGAGAAAGCAGCTTCCTAGGCACCCTATTCTACACGAGTGGGCAGGATCCCAAGGAAATATCATCCAAACTCGTTGTTTAAGAGATTTTGTAAATATCACATGTCAAATTTGTAAGGTAATTATATGTTATTTTTGTACTAATTTACATAACATGAATAGATTTATATTTACCGTTGCCAATGTGCAATGCAAGTGCTAAACAAAGAAACTCTCTGCTCCAACACAAAATATTAGAACATAACTTTACTCACTCTCTTTGGTTTATTTACGTTTTGTAAAGCATGTGGAAGTTGGTGCCCGTGGCTAATTTTGTGAAGTGGTGTAAAATTAACGTCACTGGGAAACATAAATTATGTTTTTCAAAACAATATGTGCACCAGGAACAAACCAACAGTATTAAATGTAAGTAATGCAACTAAATCGATTTCGTAACGTGAATAATTCTCGTCACATTCAGTGCTTACATGTTCCGTTCATACATTTTGCCACACCTACACACAACGCTGGAAAAACACAATGAATATGTACCATATGATGATGAACCACTAGACAGTTCGAAAATGCTAACGGAAAATAAAAGCACTCCGTCTTCAGGGCACGAGTGGCCTACCGGGACCATCCGACCGCCTTGTCATCCTCAGTGGAGGATGCGGATAGGAGGGGCGTGGGGTCAGCACACCGCTCTCCCGGTCGTTATGATGGTATTCTTGACCGAAGCCGCTACTATTCGCTCGAGTAGCTCCTCAATTGGCATCACGAGGCTGAGTGCAGCCCGAAAAATGGCAACAGCGCATGGCGGCCTGGATGGTCACCCATCCAAGTGCCGACCACGCCCGACAGCGCTTAACTTCGGTGACCTCACGGGAACGGGTGTAGCCACTGCGGCAAGGCCGTTGCAACGTAAAATAAGAATGAGTAATATAAGAAAAGGCGAATGGTTGCTGTAATTTGTGGAAACTTTGAAAGATAATTAATTTATTTGCTAAAGTGTGCCAAATATTAAGTGGAGCCAGTTTTCTGGTCTCACAGATATTGCAATTCTCAAATCCTCCATGTGTTCATAAAGTAACTTCATTAAATATTGAATTATATTTACTTAATGAGACGTGGTATTAAGGAAAACGTGGAAGTGAGGACCCATCAATGTAACTTTCTTTTCACACAACCAGTTCATTTAACAATATATAATCATAAATTTGTTTTCTTTACAAATTAACAAATTTTCGAAAAGAATCTCTTACAAGAGACATCAAAACAAGAACAACCTGACAATAATTACAAGGGACCTGCAGCCCGCCCGTTATCGGGTGAAATTGGAAATTTGTGGTAAGATCTTATGGGACCAAACTGCTGATGTCTTCAGTCCCTGAGCTTACACACTACTTAACCTAACTTAAACTAACTTACGCTATGGACAACACACACACACACACACACACCCATGCCCGAGGGAGGACTCGAACCTCCGACGGAGGGAGCCGAGCGGACCGCGACAATGCGCCTCAGAGGGCGCGGCTAGCCCGCGCGGCCGTTATCTGGTGAAGCGGAGGTGTTCACTACCGCCATGGACACAGTTTCTCCTGAACAATTATGACAATGATAAGGCTGGCTTCAAAGTGAGCAACATTTTCATTTCAATCAGCAACAAGGTGTGACTGGATCCTAACTCGTCCCTTTTGACAATCTCATTCTGACCTTAGTGACAGTTAGCTGTTAATATGCCTAGAGTTAAATTGCTTCTCGTTTATGAAGGCCGCTCTAAAGGCACATTTTAAAACATTACGTATGAGCACTTACTCGGCGGAACCACAGGATCCAGTTAAAATACACCAATAATCACCCGGTCTTCCAAAGATAGGAACGCACAGCTTAGTACCACAGGTAGTTAGATTATCTAAAATACCATTACAACCAAGGAATTGAATCGATTAACATCTAAATCTAACCACAAGATCCCTGTTTCTTTAACGGCAACCTGTGCCTTGGTACAATTGTTCCGACTGTATTTCCGACCAGGAGCTGATTCATTCCGTAGCACAACGAATCACGTTTCGATTCTCTTCTTTCGGTTTTCCCAAAGTCCATGTTTCGCTACCACACAATGCTGTATGCAACATTCAAAGATTAAGGCCTACGTCTGATAGTCTTCTGTTGTTCAGGAATGACGTTTTTCCAGTGCTAGTCCGCTTTTTACGCCCCCCTTGTTCCGTCTGTCATGGGTTATTTTGCTGCCTAGGTAGCACAATTCCTTAACTTCATCTACTTCGTGATCGTAAATCCTGATGTTAAGTTTCTCGCTGTACTCGTTTCTGCTACTTCTCTTCACTTTCGCCTTTCTTCGATTTATTCTCAATTCATATTCTGTAGCATTACACTGTTCATTCCATTCAGCAGATTCTGTAATTCTTCTTCACTTTCACTTAGGATAGCAATGTCATCAGCGAATCTTATCATTCATACCCTTTCTGGTTGAATATTAATTCAATTCTTCAACCTTTCTTTCATTTCCTTTATTGCTTCATCGATGTATAGAGTGAACAGTAGCGGCGAAAGATTACATCCCCATCTTATACCTTTTTTTAATCCAAGCACTTCGTTCTTAGCCTTCCACTCTTATTGTCCACCCTTGGTTCTTCTATATATTGCATATTACCCTTTTCCCTATAGCTTACAGCTATTTTTCTCAGAACTTTGAACATCTTGAATCATATTACATTGTCGAATGCTTTTTTAAGGTCACATATCTTATGAACGTGTCTTTTCTTTAGTCTTGTTTCCATTATCAAAAGCAACGTCACAACTTTGTTCTCTGGTGCCTTTAACATTCCTAAAACCAAATTAATGGTCATGTAACACACTATCAATTTTCTTTCCCATTCTTCTGTATATTGTTCCTATCAGCAACTTGGATGCGTGAGCTGTTGCATTTATTGTGCGATAATTCTCGCGCTTGTCAGCTCTTGAAATCTTCGTAGTTGTGTAGATAATTTTTTTGCGAAACTCAGATGGTATATCACCAAACTCATACAATGTAAACACTGACGTGAATAACCGTTTTGATGCCAATTCTCTTGACGATTTTAGATATTGATACCATATTCTTTTCCCTTCTGCCTTATTCGAAGTCTTCCAACGCCCTTTCAAATTTTGATTCTAATACATCTACTCCTGTTTCTTCTTTTATCACGTCTCATAGAGGCTTTCAGCGTACTCATTCCACCTATTCGGTGTTTCCTCTGCAATTAACTGTGAAATTTCCACAGCACTTCATGTTACCGCCCTTGCTTTTACGATTAATTACATCGAAGATTCCTTTAGCTTTTCTATATGCACAGTCAGTCCTTCCGACAATCGTTTCATTTTCGATTTCTTCTTATTTTTCATGCAGCCATTTCGCCTTTACTTCACTGTCTTTCCGATTTATTTCATTCTTAAGTGACTTGTGTTTCTGCATTCCTGAACTTCCCTAAAAATGTTGTACTTCCTTCTTTCATCGATGAACTGAAGTATTTCTTCTGTAACCCATAATTTCATTGCAGTTGCCTTCTTTCCTTCCCAACTTCTGTGTTGGCCATTTTTAGAAATGTACATTTATCTTCAGCTGAACCGCCTACTGAGCTATTCCTTACCACTATATCTAAAGCCTTAGAGAACTTCAAGCGTGTCTCTTCTTCCTAGCTAGCCTCTTAAACTTCAGCCTACTCTTCATCCCTATTATATTGTGATCTATATCTGTTTCTGGGTACCCCATACAATCCAGTGTCTGGTTTCGGATACGCTGCCTGACCGTGATGTAATCAAACTAGAATCTCGCCGTATCTCCCGACCTTATTAAAGAGCAGTGAGTTCATTTTGTATGATTTGATTCACTGTAATAGTGTCTGTAAAAGAATGCATAGCAAAATATAACAGTCTGTGAAACCCCCATTCTTGCGCAGTGTGCTAATCAAGTCAAATTTCATTAAAGAATATGTTGGTTACATGTAATGCAGTTGCACATTGTGAAAATTTGACTAAAAGTGCGGTATAGTATCCTGACTGATTGCTGGCTCTCATGTACCAGTAAATGCGTTGTTCAGTAACCAATTTACTTTTACAAAAGTGTATCTTGCATACGTCTTACGTCTTAGTAGAAGTTTCGCTAGCGCTGTAGTGGCACAGTATAACAGATTCTTAGTTACCTTAAGTTGTACATGATACTGCTCCCTAGTCATTTAATGCTCATCAGAGAACATAGAGATTATTTAATTTGTGGGCTAGTAAACATTGGTGTGACAAATTTTGTTTTGTTCGTGCTTAATAGTACACAAAGTATACCGATGCAAAATGATGGATACTGTTAAAGTATTCTCGCCTGATTGCATTGTATTCTTTATTCTAAGCGTAAAGAAAACCCCCCATGTAAACTTCATTTCTGAGATTTGACACTTTCTTAACATTTGTTGTGAAACTGTATGTCCGTTTTTAGTTCGCTACCTTTTTGTCTTGCTACATACTGTTCTACTATTGTCTGAGGGACATTGGTTCGAATATTGTTAATGTCTCACTTCGTCCTTTTAATTCGAAATTGCATCAGGAAGATAAATTCATAGTCCGACTGCATGATCCAATCACGATTAACTAAATCCTACAGAAAGGGGTAAATTAACTGAAGTTATGGAAACTGGGCTACAAACATAGGGGAAGATGGTGTTACGTACTCCATGACAAATCTCGCCTCACTCCCGTGTTCTACTGACTCAACAGCCGGTGACCTATTCCTCTCTCTTGGGATGACGAACCCATTGCGCTGCAAGCATTTAGAGAACAATGACGGGGTTGTCTGCGATGTAGAACGTTTCCTGAACGGTAAAACTGGATATTTCTACAGCCAACTTTTAGCACCACGTCGTACATTGTCGGGAAGAATGAATCAACGAATGGCTAACGCAAATTCCATGGCCACAGCTTGACTTCTTTTTTTTTTTTTTTTTGGGGTTCATATCAGTAACTTTATGACTAAATTTCTCGTTGGTGGTATGTTACATGAAATACAGGTGGACACGATGTAGCGGGTTCTCTACTGTAGGTAACGGTGCAGCTACAGACTAGTGGACGGAGCTTATTGTTCTACATGAGGCTCTGCTTTCGTGGCAGTAGGTGGAGGAGGGGATGGCGGATAGGGTTCAAAGTGTATGCGGCACCACAGACTGCGTGAGTTGGAGGCATAATAAGGAGGCTTCGTTTTTGGGCCTTGGTAATAGGCAGCTGGGAATTCTAACTCGTCGTTGTACGCTCTTAAATGCTTTGAGAAAAAACAGACTGCTCTTGACACAGTTCTTCGTGGCATGAGCGTCGGGTTATTGACGATATCAGAGTACCTGATCAAAATACACTCAGTAACAAGTGATAGGACGTCTAATACTAACGACAATCACTTTCTGCGTTTGGAATCTTTTGATGCTCTTAGCCCAATATGAAACCGACCTGAAGAACTGGCCTTCACTAAACGCAAATGCGGAAGGTACCCAAGAAACAAAGGCAAAAATAGTAAATTTGTTATGTACGAAGCGAAAACCTTCACGTCTGAAAGTAGGAGATAACAAATTCCCACACAAGTGACATCACGAACATCTGGAACACATTTGGCAAGAGTGAGACCTTGGGACGCGATGTGAATGCTAACGGGACGATAAATAAAAATCTCCACTTTCCAAAATCAATATTATGGTTTCTTCGCCCAGTAGTGTATCCCGTCGCTTTTTGGCATCTAGAACACGCTTAAAATCCGTGAACTGGTCTGACGTCATTCTTGTGTGGATGAAGTAGCTTCTGGAACAATCTATCAATATTTCGTCGCTAAGTAAGCGAGCTGACATCTTCTAGTTGCGAATTCAAACACGTTTGTTCTTTTTCTTTTTTGTGAGATGTTTGACCGGAGTGAAAACAAGGTCCCATAGAACCTACAGAATTGATTTTGATTGACTTTTCATACCCAAATGAAGAATGAGAAATGGACAAATTTGCTATCAAACTGGCCAACATGAGACATAATTTTGCAAATGGCTTGAAAGTAATGAAAGTAATAAAAAATTTAATTAGTAATTTCAGGGAAAGCTTTGTGCGTATTTTTGTACCCAAACGAAGAGTGGGCAGTGGACAAATAGATATGAAACTGACGAGCGTGAGGTTTAGTTTTGCATATAGATATGTAATTGCTTGAAAGTAATCACGATAGAATTTTAATTTGTGCCTTGAGGGAAAATTATATAAAGGAATTTTGTTTGAATTCTCATAGCAAAATGTATACTGGGAAATGGACAAATGTGGTATCAAACTGAACAGCGTGTGATCTAGTTTCCCAACAGAAGCGTTAACTACTTGAAAGTAATCATCGTAATTCACATAAATTTAATTTGTTATTTGAAGGATAATTTTGTGGAGAATTTTCAAAGTCGTGGTTCAGGGTGTGGGTTCCTGTAGTCATGTCCTAGTTCATGAACCACGGGCAACGTATGAGTGGCCAAGTAAGTCGTCCTGACAGTCGGGGTACCAGTTACTTTGGAATAAGGGTGGGCATCTCGGACGTGTTCTGAGCCGTGGTCACCTTTGTGCTCATACGGCAAAGACTACCAAATCCACCGGTTAGTCCCTCAACCGTTAGGGGTAAAACTCAATAGGACTCTGGGCAAGTAAGGCTAGAAACCTGCTTCCCTGATACTTTAAATAAGATGCTGGCAACAATCAGAGCACAATGCCTCGGACCTTTGGAGGTGGAGTCCCACCTCTGACTGACAAACCAGGGACTCCTAAGATACGACTTGGCAAACAAATGGTAATGAGATGGGGAGTTATTAATATCAATGGGGGCTACTCTGGCAAGAAGGTAGAGCTGGCAGAGGCTGCAAGTAAGATGGGTCTGGACGTTTTAGCTGTTAGTGACATTCGGGTAAGGGGTGAGAAAGAAGAGGAAGTGGGAGAATACAAGGTCTACCTGTCAGGAGTCAAAGCAGGAACAGCACAATGGGGTGTAGGGCTTTACATCAGGAAAGAAATGGAACCCAACGTAGTTGCAATAAGGTATGTAAACGAACGACTGATGTGGATAGATTTGACAGTGTCTAGCAAGAAAATTAGGATTGTGTCAGTATATTCGCATTGTGAAGGGACAGATCAAGATAAGATGGATAGTTTTTATGATGCACTCAGTGATGTAGTTGTTAGAGTAAAGGACAAGGACAGTGTTCTGCTCATGGGTGATTTTAATGCCAGGATTGGAAATCGAACAGAAAGGTATGAAAAGGTTATGGGTAAATTTGGAGAGGATATGGAGGCCAACAGGAACGGGAAACAACTCTTGGATTTCTGTGCCAGTATGGGCTTAGTAATCACAAACTCCTTTTTTAAACATAAGAACATTCACCGGTATACTTGGGAAGGCAGGGGAACCAGATCTGTCATTGACTATACAGGGTGTCACCTAACATTACCGCTGGATATATTTCGTAAACCACATCAAATACTGACCAACCGATTCCACAGACCGAACGTGAGGAGAGGGGCTAGTGTAATTGTTTAACACAAACTATACAAAAATGCACGGAAGTATTTTTTTAACACAAACCTACGTTTTTTTAAATGGAACCACGTTAGTTTTGTTAGCACACCTGAACATATAAACAAATACGTAATCAGTGCCGTTTGTTGCATTGCAAAATGTTAATTACATCCGGAAATATTGTAACCTAAATATGACGCTTGAAACCTCCGACGTTCAGATGCGTGTTGTAACAAACACGGGCCACGGTCGGCGAGCAGCATCTGCAGGGACATGTTTACGATGACGACCGTGTTTACGAGTGTGGCTGTAGTGCACTGTTGTGGCTTGGTCTAGCTGTCGCAGTGTCCGCATGTAGCGCTTGCTGCTATTGTTATTCTGCATTCGTCTCCGCACGCAGACCAACTGTAGTACACCGTGTTACCAGACGTCTGTGACAGTGTAGTGTTGTAGGAACTGTGACCATGGTGTATTCGAACTCCGAAAAGGCGGAGATAATACTCATCTATGGCGAGTGTCAACGAAATGCAGCTGAAGCCTGCAGAGTGTATGCAGAACGGTACCCGGACAGAGAGCATCCAACGTGCCGCACATTGCAAAACATCTACCACCAACTGTATGCAACAGGTATGGTCGTAGCACGCAAACGGGTCCGTAACAGGCCCGTCACATGAGAAGCGGGTGCAGTTGGTGTGTTAGCTGCTGTTGTCATGAACCCACACAAGAGTACACGGGACATTGCGAGAGCCGGTGGACTGAGTCAAAGTAGTGTCATGCGCATACTGCATCGTCACCGCTTTCACCCGTTTCATGTGTCGCTACATCAGCAATTACATGGTGATGACTTTAATCATCGAGTGCAATTCTTTCAATGGACATTAACAGAGAATGCGTTGCAGTTCTACCTGTTTACCGATGAAGCGGGTTTCACAAACCACGGGGCAGTGAATCTACGGAACATGCATTACTGGTCCGTGGACAATCCTCGCTGGCTCAGACAGGTAGAGCGACAGCGACCGTGGACTGTAAATGTATGGTGCGAAATCATCGGCGACTACCTCATTGGTCCTCACTTCATTGCAGGGGACCAAACTGCTGCAACATACATCGCGTTTCTACAGAATGATCTGCCAACGTTGCTCGAAAATGTCCCGCTGGAAACGCGTCGACGTATGTGGTATCAGCATGATGGTGCACCTGTACATTCCGCAATTAACACTAGGCTGACCCTTGACAGGATGTTCGATCGGCGTTTCATAGGACGTGGAGGACGCATAAATTGGCCAGCCCGTTCTCCTGATCTTACACCTCTGGACTTCTTTCTGTGGGGTACGTTAAAGGAGAATGTGCACCGTGATGTGCCTACAACCCCAGAGGATATGAAACAACGTATTGTGGCAGCCTGCGGCGACATTACACCAGATGTACTGCGGCGTGTACGACATTCATTACGCCAGAGATTGCAATTGTGTGCAGCAAATGATGTCCACCACATTGAACATCTATTGGCCTGACATGTCGGGACACACTCTATTCCACTCCGTAATTGAAAACGGAAACCACGTGTGTACGTGTAACTCACCCCTCATGGTAATGTACATGTGCGTCAATGAAAAAGACCAATAAAAACGTGTTAGCATGTGGACGTAATGTGCTGTTCCAGTCTCTTCTGTACCTAAGGTCCATCACCGTTCCCTTTGTATCCCTACGTAATTTGGTGCTCTCCGATACACACGATCGAACAGCGGAGGAGTGGTACTTAAGCGTCAAATTTAGGTTACAATATCTCCAGATGTAATTAACATTTTACAATGCAACAAACAGCACTGATTACGTATTTGTTTATATGTTCAGATGTGCTAACAAAACTAATGGGGTTCCATTTAAAGAAACGTAGGTTTGTGTTAAAAAACATACTTCCGTGCATTTTTTTATGGTTTGTATTAACCAATTACACTAGCCCCTCTTCTCACGTTCGGTCTGTGGAATCGTCAGTATTTGATGTGGTTTACGAAATATATACAGCGGTAATGTTACTCACCCTGTATAATAACAGATCAGGAATTCAGGAAGGCTGTTAGGGACACACGTGTATTCAGGGGATTCTTTGATGACACTGATCATTATTTAATCTGCAGTGAAATTGGTATTGTGAGGCCGAAAGTGCAGGAGGTCAGGTCCATATGTGGGAGGATAAGAGTGGAGAAACTTCAGGATAAGGAAATCAGGCACAAGTACATAACAGTGATCTCAGAAAGGTACCAGTTAGTTGAATGTAGTCAATTACAGTCATTGGAAAAGGAATGGACAAGGTACAGGGACACAGTACTAGAAGCGGCTAAAGAACGTCTTGGAACAGTAGTGTGTAAAGGTAGGATGAAGCAAACAGCTTGATGGAATGACACAGTCAAGGCAGCCTGTGAAAGGAAAAAGAAGGCGTATCAAAAATGGCTACATACTAGAACTCAGGTAGACAGAGAAAGTTATGTTGAAGAAAGAAACAAAGCCAAACAGATAATTGCAGCATACAAGAAGAAATCTTGGGAAGACTTTGGAAACAGGTTGGAGAATTTGGGTCAAGCTGCTGGAAAACCATTCTGGAGTGTAATTAGCAGTCTTTGAAAGGGAGGTAAGAAGGAAATAACAAGTATTTTGGACAGGTCAGGAAAACTGCTGGTGAATCCTGTGGATTCCTTGGGCAGATGGAGGGAATATTTTGAGGAGTTGCTCAATCTAGGTGAAAATACGATCAGTAATGTTTCAGATTTCGATGTACAATGGGATAGGAATGATGATGGAAATAAGATCACATTTGAGGAAGTGGAGAAAATGGTCAATAGATTGCAGTGCAATAAAGCAGCTGGGGTGGATGAAATTAAGTCGGAACTCATCAAATACAGTGGAATGTCAGATCTTAAATGGCTACACAGGATAATTGAAATGGCCTGGGAGTCGGGACAGGTTCCATCAGACTGGACAAAAGCAGTAATCACACCAATCTTTAAACATGGAAACAGAAAAGATTGTAACAACTACAGAGGTATCTCTTTAATCAGCGTTGTGGGTAAAATCTTCTCAGGTATTGTTGAAAGGAAAGTGCGAGTATTAGTTGAGGACCAATTGGATGAAAATCATTGTGGGTTTAGGCCTCATAGAAGTTGTCAGGAACAGATCTTTAGCTTACGGCAAATAATGGAGAAGTGTTATGAGTGGAACAGGGAATTGTATCTATGCCTCATAGAACTAGAAAAGGCATATGACCTTGTTCCTAGGAGGAAGTTATTGTCTGTTCTACGAGATTTGCAAGCAATTAAAGGTCTTTACATGGATAGTCAGGCAGCAGTTAGAGTTGACAATAAATTGAGTTCATGGTTCAGAGTAGTTTCAGGGGTAAGACAAGGCTGCAACTTGTCTTCCACTGTTGTTCATATTATTTATGGATCATATGTTGAAAACAATAGACTGGCTGGGTGAGATTAAGATATGCGGATGACTTAGTTGTGATGGCAGATTCGATTTAAAGTTTGCAAAGTAATATTTCAGAGCTAGATCAGAAATGTAAGGACTATGGTATGAAGATTAGCATCTCCAAAACGAAAGTAATGTCAGTGGGAAAGAGATATAAACGGATTGAGTGCCAAATAGGAGGAACAAAGTTAGAACAGGTGGACGGTTTCAAGTACTTAGGATGCATATTCTCACAGGATGGCAACATAGTGAAAGAACTGGAAGCGAGGTGTAGCAAAGCTAATGCAGTGAGCGCTCAGCTACGATCTACTCTCTTCTGCAAGAAGGAAGTCAGTACCAAGACTAAGTTATCTGTGCACCGTTCAATCTTTCGACCAACCTTGTTGTATGGGAGCGAAAGCTGGGTGGATTCAGGTTACCTTATCAACAAGGTTGAGGTTACGGATATGAAAGTAGCTAGGATGATTGCAGGTACTAGCAGATGGGAACAATGGCAGGAGGGTGTCCACAATGAGGAAATCAAAGAAAAACTGGGAATGAACTCTATAGATGTAGCAGTCGCGGCGAACAGGCTTAGATGGTGGGGTCATGTCACACGCATGGGAGAAGCAAGGTTACCCAAGAGACCCATGGGTTCAGCAGTAGAGGGTAGGAGGAGTCGGGGTAGACCAAGGAGAAGGTACCTGGATTCGGTTAAGAATGATTTTGAAGTAATAGGCGTAACATCAGAAGAGGCACCAAGGTTAGCACTCAATAGGGGATCATGGAGGAATTTTATAAGGGGGACTATGCTCCAGACTGAACGCTGAAAGGCATAATCAGTCTTAAATGATGATGATGATGATTTTCAAAGTCACATGAAGAGTCGGAAATTGACAAATTGGATAGCGAAGAGACCAACGTGTGCTCTCGTCTTGCAAAAAGATATTTATTTCTTAAAAATAATCAGGGTAATTAAGAAAGAGTTAATTAGTAGTTTGATGGAAAACTGAAATACTTCACGAAGAATTGCTGCTAGCTATGTAAATGATATGTCAGAGTTCATGTCTTCACTGCTATCTGTTTATGAATATACTCTTAATAATAATAGAACACCGATCGATATTTAGACATATTGTACTTCATGTTTCCTGAACCAGTGTTGATGATAAAATTTTGCAAAAATCGTAGAGGTTAAATGTTTTGTGGAATTATTTGTCTAAAAGTAAAAAATAAAATAAATTCGAGTAACATATGACGCACCTTTCAATGATGCTCGAAATCAGGAGCAGCAAATAAGGTGCCAATTGAGTATCATTCAAAGGCCCGTCAAATATTACTCTAATCTACTTGATTTCTTACTTTTAGACAAAGTATTCAGCAAAACATTTTACCTTCTTACCCAGTTTTTTTTCTGATTTCAGACAGACAAACATGAATACCACCTCTGTCATTGTATGTGCAACAGTTTTCATTTCAAAGACGAAAAATGGTGCTTCGGCACTCACAAAATGTCGAAACTGAAGTGTACGCTGAGGTCGTCGTATAGACAGCCATTTATCAAACTGGTTTCGCAAGGCTGGTTTCGAGAAACGGGATTCGCAACTCGGTGTCTCCGCGTAACCGAGGCTTACTGACGTCACTGCTGTCGGAACGGGGAACCCCGAGTGCCTTCCTTGCGAACACGCACGGCAATGGACAGCGGCGTGCGGTCGCGCCTTGATCCACGTGAGCAGGCGCTAGCTGCACGGCAATGGACGGCGGCGTGCGGTCTCGCCTTGCTCCACGTGAGCAGGCGCTAGCTGCACGGCAATGGACGGCGGCGTGCGGTCGCGCCTTGCTCCACGTGAGGAGGCGCTAGCTGCACGGCAATGGACGGCGGCGTACGGTCGCGCCTTGCTCCACGTGAGCAGGCGCTAGCTCCACGGCAATGGACGGCGGCGTGCGGTCGCGCCTTGCTCCACGTGAGGAGGCGCTAGCTGCACGGCAATGGACGGCGGCGTGCGGTCGCGCCTTGCTCCACGTGAGGAGGCGCTAGCTGCACGGCACTGGACGGCGGCGTACGGTCGCGCCTTGCTCCACGTGAGCAGGCGCTAGCTGCACGGCAATGGACGGCGGCGTGCGGTCGCGCCTTGCTCCACGTGAGCGGGCGCTAGCTGCACGGCAATGGACGGCGGCGTGCGGTCGCGCCTTGCTCCACGTGAGCAGGCGCTAGCTGCACGGCAATGGACGGCGGCGTGCGGTCGTGCCTTGCTCCACGTGAGGAGGCGCTAGCTGCACGGCAATGGACGGCGGCGTGCGGTCGCGCCTTGCTCCACGTGAGCGGGCGCTAGCTGCACGGCAATGGACGGCGGCGTGCGGTCGCGCCTTGCTCCACGTGAGCAGGCGCTAGCTGCACGGCAATGGACGGCGGAGTGCGGTCGCGCCTTGCTCCACGTGAGGAGGCGCTAGCTGCACGGCAATGGACGGCGGCGTGCGGTCGCGCCTTGCTCCACGTGAGCAGGCGCTAGCTGCACGGCAATGGACGGCGGCGTGCGGTCGCGCCTTGCTCCACATGAGGAGGCGCTAGCTGCACGGCAATGGACGGCGGCGTGCGGTCGCGCCTTGCTCCACGTGAGGAGGCGCTAGCTGCACGGCAATGGACGGCGGCGTGCGGTCGCGCCTTGCTCCACGTGAGGAGGCGCTAACTGCATGGCAATGGACGGCGTCGTGCGGTCGCGCCTTGCTCCACGTGAGCAGGCGCTAGCTGCACGGCAATGGACGGCGTCGTGCGGTCGCGCCTTGCTCCACGTGAGCAGGCGCTAGCTGCAAGGCAATGGACGGCGGCGTGCGGTCGCGCCTTGCTCCACGTGAGCAGGCGCTAGCTGCACGGCAATGGACGGCGGCGTGCGGTCGCGCCTTGCTCCACGTGAGGAGGCGCTAGCTGCACGGCAATGGACGGCGGCGTACGGTCGCGCCTTGCTCCACGTGAGGAGGCGCTAGCTGCATGGCAATGGACGGCGGCGTACGGTCGCGCCTTGCTCCACGTGAGCAGGCGCTAGCTCCACGGCAATGGACGGCGGCGTGCGGTCGCGCCTTGCTCCACGTGAGGAGGCGCTAGCTGCACGGCAATGGACGGCGGCGTGCGGTCGCGCCTTGCTCCACGTGAGCAGGCGCTAACTGCACGGCAATGGACGGCGGCGTGCGGTCGCGCCTTGCTCCACGTGAGCAGGCGCTAGCTGCACGGCAATGGACGGCGGCGTGCGGTCGCGCCTTGCTCCACATGAGGAGGCGCTAGCTGCACGGCAATGGACGGCGGCGTGCGGTCGCGCCTTGCTCCACGTGAGGAGGCGCTAGCTGCACGGCAATGGACGGCGGCGTGCGGTCGCGCCTTGCTCCACGTGAGGAGGCGCTAACTGCACGGCAATGGACGGCGTCGTGCGGTCGCGCCTTGCTCCACGTGAGCAGGCGCTAGCTGCACGGCAATGGACGGCGTCGTGCGGTCGCGCCTTGCTCCACGTGAGCAGGCGCTAGCTGCACGGCAATGGACGGCGGCGTGCGGTCGCGCCTTGCTCCACGTGAGCAGGCGCTAGCTGCACGGCAATGGACGGCGGCGTGCGGTCGCGCCTTGCTCCACGTGAGGAGGCGCTAGCTGCACGGCAATGGACGGCGGCGTACGGTCGCGCCTTGCTCCACGTGAGGAGGCGCTAGCTGCACGGCAATGGACGGCGGCGTACGGTCGCGCCTTGCTCCACGTGAGCAGGCGCTAGCTCCACGGCAATGGACGGCGGCGTGCGGTCGCGCCTTGCTCCACGTGAGGAGGCGCTAGCTGCACGGCAATGGACGGCGGCGTGCGGTCGCGCCTTGCTCCACGTGAGCAGGCGCTAACTGCACGGCAATGGACGGCGTCGTGCGGTCTCGCCTTGCTCCACGTGAGCAGGCGCTAGCTGCACGGCAATGGACGGCGTCGTGCGGTCGCGCCTTGCTCCACGTGAGCAGGCGCTAGCTGCACGGCAATGGACGGAGGCGTGCGGTCGCGCCTTGCTCCACGTGAGCAGGCGCTAGCTGCACGGCAATGGACGGCGGCGTGCGGTCGCGCCTTGCTCCACGTGAGCAGGCGCTAGCTGCACGGCAATGGACGGCGGCGTACGGTCGCGCCTTGCTCCACGTGAGCAGGCGCTAGCTCCACGGCAATGGACAGCGGCGTGCGGTCGCGCCTTGCTCCACGTGAGGAGGGGCTAGCTGCACGGCAATGGACGGCGGCGTGCGGTCGCGCCTTGCTCCACGTGAGGAGGCGCTAGCTGCACGGCACTGGACGGCGGCGTGCGGTCGCGCCTTGCTCCACGTGAGCAGGCGCTAGCTGCACGGCAATGGACGGCGGCGTGCGGTCGCGCCTTGCTCCACGTGAGGAGGCGCTAACTGCACGGCAATGGACGGCGGCGTGCGGTCGTGCCTTGCTCCACGTGAGGAGGCGCTAGCTGCACGGCAATGGACGGCGGCGTGCGGTCGCGCCTTGCTCCACGTGAGCGGGCGCTAGCTGCACGGCAATGGACGGCGGCGTGCGGTCGCGCCTTGCTCCACGTGAGCAGGCGCTAGCTGCACGGCAATGGACGGCGGCGTGCGGTCGCGCCTTGCTCCACGTGAGGAGGCGCTAGCTGCACGGCAAAGGACGGCGTCGTGCGGTCTCGCCTTGCTCCACGTGAGGAGGCGCTAGCTGCACGGCAATGGACGGCGGCGTGCGGTCGCGCCTTGCTCCACATGAGGAGGCGCTAGCTGCACGGCAATGGACGGCGGCGTGCGGTCGCGCCTTGCTCCACGTGAGCGGGCGCTAGCTGCACGGCAATGGACGGCGGCGTGCGGTCGCGCCTTGCTCCACGTGAGGAGGCGCTAGCTGCACGGCAATGGACGGCGGCGTACGGTCGCGCCTTGCTCCACGTGAGCAGGCGCTAGCTGCACGGCTATGGACGGCGGCGTGCGGTCGCGCCTTGCTCCACGTGAGCGGGCGGTAGCTGCACGGCAAAGGACGGCGTCGTGCGGTCGCGCCTTGCTCCACGTGAGGAGGCGCTAGCTGCACGGCAATGGACGGCGGCGTGCGGTCGCGCCTTGCTCCACATGAGGAGGCGCTAGCTGCACGGCAATGGACGGCGGCGTGCGGTCGCGCCTTGCTCCACGTGAGCGGGCGCTAGCTGCACGGCAATGGACGGCGGCGTGCGGTCGCGCCTTGCTCCACGTGAGGAGGCGCTAGCTGCACGGCAATGGACGGCGGCGTACGGTCGCGCCTTGCTCCACGTGAGCAGGCGCTAGCTGCACGGCAATGGACGGCGGCGTGCGGTCGCGCCTTGCTCCACGTGAGCGGGCGCTAGCTGCACGGCAATGGACGGCGGCGTGCGGTCGCGCCTTGCTCCACGTGAGGAGGCGCTAGCTGCACGGCAATGGACGGCGGCGTGCGGTCGCGCCTTGCTCCACGTGAGCAGGCGCTAGCTGCACCGCAATGGACGGCGGCGTGCGGTCGCGCCTTGCTGAACGTGAGCGGGCGCTAGCTGCACGGCAAAGGACGGCGTCGTGCGGTCGCGCCTTGCTCCACGTGAGGAGGCGCTAGCTGCACGGCAATGGACGGCGGCGGCGGTCGCGCCTTGCTCCACGTGAGCGGGCGCTAGCTGCACGGCAATGGACGGCGGTGTGCGGTCGCGCCTTGCTCCACGTGAGCAGGCGCTAGCTGCACGGCAATGGACGGCGGCGTGCGGTCGCGCCTTGCTCCACGTGAGCGGGCGCTAGCTGCACGGCAATGGACGGCGGCGTGCGGTCGCGCCTTGCTCCACGTGAGGAGGCGCTAGCTGCACGGCAATGGACGGCGGCGTGCGGTCGCGCCTTGCTCCACGTGAGCAGGCGCTAGCTGCACGGCAATGGACGGCGGCGTGCGGTCGCGCCTTGCTCCACGTGAGCGGGCGCTAGCTGCACGGCAAAGGACGGCGTCGTGCGGTCGCGCCTTGCTCCACGTGAGGAGGCGCTAGCTGCACGGCAATGGACGGCGGCGTGCGGTCGCGCCTTGCTCCACGTGAGCGGGCGCTAGCTGCACGGCAATGGACGGCGGCGTGCGGTCGCGCCTTGCTCCACATGAGGAGGCGCTAGCTGCACGGCAATGGACGGCGGCATGCGGTCGCGCCTTGCTCCACGTGAGCGGGCGCTAGCTGCACGGCAATGGACGGCGGCGTGCGGTCGCGCCTTGCTCCACGTGAGGAGGCGCTAGCTGCACGGCAATGGACGGCGGCGTGCGGTCTCGCCTTGCTCCACGTGAGGAGGCGCTAGCTGCACGGCAATGGACGGCGTCGTGCGGTCGCGCCTTGCTCCACGTGAGCAGGCGCTAGCTGCACGGCAATGGACGGCGTCGTGCGGTCGCGCCTTGCTCCATGTGAGCAGGCGCTAGCTGCACGGCAATGGACGGCGGCGTGCGGTCGCGCCTTGCTCCACGTGAGCAGGCGCTAGCTGCACGGCAATGGACGGCGGCGTGCGGTCGCGCCTTGCTCCACGTGAGGAGGCGCTAGCTGCACGGCAATGGACGGCGGCGTACGGTCGCGCCTTGCTCCACGTGAGGAGGCGCTAGCTGCACGGCAATGGACGGCGGCGTACGGTCGCGCCTTGCTCCACGTGAGCAGGCGCTAGCTCCACGGCAATGGACGGCGGCGTGCGGTCGCGCCTTGCTCCACGTGAGGAGGCGCTAGCTGCACGGCAATGGACGGCGGCGTGCGGTCGCGCCTTGCTCCACGTGAGCAGGCGCTAACTGCACGGCAATGGACGGCGTCGTGCGGTCTCGCCTTGCTCCACGTGAGCAGGCGCTAGCTGCACGGCAATGGACGGCGTCGTGCGGTCGCGCCTTGCTCCATGTGAGCAGGCGCTAGCTGCACGGCAATGGACAGAGGCGTGCGGTCGCGCCTTGCTCCACGTGAGCAGGCCCTAGCTGCACGGCAATGGACGGCGGCGTGCGGTCGCGCCTTGCTCCACGTGAGGAGGCGCTAGCTGCACGGCAATGGACGGCGGCGTACGGTCGCGCCTTGCTCCACGTGAGCAGGCGCTAGCTCCACGGCAATGGACAGCGGCGTGCGGTCGCGCCTTGCTCCACGTGAGGAGGCGCTAGCTGCACGGCAATGGACGGCGGCGTGCGGTCGCGCCTTGCTCCACGTGAGGAGGCGCTAGCTGCACAGCACTGGACGGCGGCGTGCGGTCGCGCCTTGCTCCACGTGAGCAGGCGCTAGCTGCACGGCAATGGACGGCGGCGTGCGGTCGCGTCTTGCTCCACGTGAGGAGGCGCTAACTGCACGGCAATGGACGGCGGCGTGCGGTCGTGCCTTGCTCCACGTGAGGAGGCGCTAGCTGCACGGCAATGGACGGCGGCGTGCGGTCGCGCCTTGCTCCACGTGAGCGGGCGCTAGCTGCACGGCAATGGACGGCGGCGTGCGGTCGCGCCTTGCTCCACGTGAGCAGGCGCTAGCTGCACGGCAATGGACGGCGGCGTGCGGTCGCGCCTTGCTCCACGTGAGGAGGCGCTAGCTGCACGGCAAAGGACGGCGTCGTGCGGTCTCGCCTTGCTCCACGTGAGGAGGCGCTAGCTGCACGGCAATGGACGGCGGCGTGCGGTCGCGCCTTGCTCCACATGAGGAGGCGCTAGCTGCACGGCAATGGACGGCGGCGTGCGGTCGCGCCTTGCTCCACGTGAGCGGGCGCTAGCTGCACGGCAATGGACGGCGGCGTGCGGTCGCGCCTTGCTCCACGTGAGGAGGCGCTAGCTGCACGGCAATGGACGGCGGCGTACGGTCGCGCCTTGCTCCACGTGAGCAGGCGCTAGCTGCACGGCTATGGACGGCGGCGTGCGGTCGCGCCTTCCTCCACGTGAGCGGGCGGTAGCTGCACGGCAAAGGACGGCGTCGTGCGGTCGCGCCTTGCTCCACGTGAGGAGGCGCTAGCTGCACGGCAATGGACGGCGGCGTGCGGTCGCGCCTTGCTCCACATGAGGAGGCGCTAGCTGCACGGCAATGGACGGCGGCGTGCGGTCGCGCCTTGCTCCACGTGAGCGGGCGCTAGCTGCACGGCAATGGACGGCGGCGTGCGGTCGCGCCTTGCTCCACGTGAGGAGGCGCTAGCTGCACGGCAATGGACGGCGGCGTACGGTAGCGCCTTGCTCCACGTGAGCAGGCGCTAGCTGCACGGCAATGGACGGCGGCGTGCGGTCGCGCCTTGCTCCACGTGAGCGGGCGCTAGCTGCACGGCAATGGACGGCGGCGTGCGGTCGCGCCTTGCTCCACGTGAGGAGGCGCTAGCTGCACGGCAATGGACGGCGGCGTGCGGTCGCGCCTTGCTCCACGTGAGCAGGCGCTAGCTGCACCGCAATGGACGGCGGCGTGCGGTCGCGCCTTGCTCCACGTGAGCGGGCGCTAGCTGCACGGCAAAGGACGGCGTCGTGCGGTCGCGCCTTGCTCCACGTGAGGAGGCGCTAGCTGCACGGCAATGGACGGCGGCGGCGGTCGCGCCTTGCTCCACGTGAGCGGGCGCTAGCTGCACGGCAATGGACGGCGGTGTGCGGTCGCGCCTTGCTCCACGTGAGCAGGCGCTAGCTGCACGGCAATGGACGGCGGCGTGCGGTCGCGCCTTGCTCCACGTGAGCGGGCGCTAGCTGCACGGCAATGGACGGCGGCGTGCGGTCGCGCCTTGCTCCACGTGAGGAGGCGCTAGCTGCACGGCAATGGACGGCGGCGTGCGGTCGCGCCTTGCTCCACGTGAGCAGGCGCTAGCTGCACGGCAATGGACGGCGGCGTGCGGTCGCGCCTTGCTCCACGTGAGCGGGCGCTAGCTGCACGGCAAAGGACGGCGTCGTGCGGTCGCGCCTTGCTCCACGTGAGGAGGCGCTAGCTGCACGGCAATGGACGGCGGCGTGCGGTCGCGCCTTGCTCCACGTGAGCGGGCGCTAGCTGCACGGCAATGGACGGCGGCGTGCGGTCGCGCCTTGCTCCACATGAGGAGGCGCTAGCTGCACGGCAATGGACGGCGGCATGCGGTCGCGCCTTGCTCCACGTGAGCGGGCGCTAGCTGCACGGCAATGGACGGCGGCGTGCGGTCGCGCCTTGCTCCACGTGAGGAGGCGCTAGCTGCACGGCAATGGACGGCGGCGTGCGGTCTCGCCTTGCTCCACGTGAGGAGGCGCTAGCTGCACGGCAATGGACGGCGGCGTACGGTCGCGCCTTGCTCCACGTGAGGAGGCGCTAGCTGCACGGCAATGGACGGCGGCGTGCGGTCGCGCCTTGCTCCACGTGAGCGGGCGCTAGCTGCACGGCAATGGACGGCGGCGTGCGGTCGCGCCTTGCTCCACGTGAGGAGGAGCTAGCTGCACGGCACTGGACGGCGGCGTGCGGTCGCGCCTTGCTCCACGTGAGGAGGCGCTAGCTGCACGGCAATGGACGGCGGCGTGCGGTCGCGCCTTGCTCCACGTGAGCAGGCGCTAGCTGCATGGCAATGGACGGCGGCGTGCAGTCGCGCCTTGCTCCACATGAGGAGGCACTAGCTGCACGGCAATGGACGGCCGCGTGCGGTCGCGCCTTGCTCCACGTGAGCAGGCGCTAGCTGCACGGCAATGGACGGCGGTGTGCGGTCGCGCCTTGCTCCACGTGAGGAGGCGCTAGCTGCACGGCAATGGACGGCGGCGTGCGGTCGCGCCTTGCTCCACGTGAGCAGGCGCTAGCTGCACGGCAATGGACGGCGGCGTGCGGTCGCGCCTTGCTCCACGTGAGCAGGCGCTAGCTCCACGGCAATGGACCGCGGCGTGCGGTCGCGCCTTGCTCCACGTGAGCAGGCGCTAGCTGCACGGCAATGGACGGCGGCGTGCGGTCGCGCCTTGCTCCACATGAGGAGGCGCTAGCTGCACGGCAATGGACGGCGGCGTGCGGTCGCGCCTTGCTCCACGTGAGGAGGCGCTAGCTGCACGGCAATGGACGGCGGCGTGCGGTCGCGCCTTGCTCCACGTGAGCAGGCGCTAGCTGCATGGCAATGGACGGCGGCGTGCAGTCGCGCCTTGCTCCACATGAGGAGGCACTAGCTGCACGGCAATGGACGGCGGCGTGCGGTCGCGCCTTGCTCCACGTGAGCAGGCGCTAGCTGCACGGCAATGGACGGCGGTGTGCGGTCGCGCCTTGCTCCACGTGAGGAGGCGCTAGCTGCACGGCAATGGACGGCGGCGTGCGGTCGCGCCTTGCTCCACGTGAGCAGGCGCTAGCTGCACGGCAATGGACGGTGGCGTGCGGTCGCGCCTTGCTCCACGTGAGCAGGCGCTAGCTCCACGGCAATGGACGGCGGCGTGCGGTCGCGCCTTGCTCCACGTGAGAAGGCGCTAGCTGCACGGCAATGGACGGCGGCGTGCGGTCGCGCCTTGCTCCACGTGAGGAGGCGCTAGCTGCACGGCACTGGACGGCGGCGTGCGGTCGCGCCTTGCTCCACGTGAGGAGGCGCTAGCTGCACGGCAATGGACGGCGGCGTGCGGTCGCGCCTTGCTCCACGTGAGCAGGCGCTAGCTGCACGGCAATGGACGGCGGCGTGCGGTCGCGCCTTGCTCCACGTGAGGAGGCGCTAACTGCACGGTAATGGACGGCGGCGTGCGGTCGCTCCTTGCTCCACGTGAGCAGGCGCTAGCTGCACGGCAATGGACGGCGGCGTGCGGTCGTGCCTTGCTCCACGTGAGGAGGCGCTAGCTGCACGGCAATGGACGGCGGCGTGCGGTCGCGCCTTGCTCCACGTGAGCGGGCGCTAGCTGCACGGCAATGGACGGCGGAGTGCGGTCGCGCCTTGCTCCACGTGAGCAGGCGCTAGCTGCACGGCAATGGACGGCGGCGTGCGGTCGCGCCTTGCTCCACGTGAGGAGGCGCTAGCTGCACGGCAAAGGACGGCGTCGTGCGGTCGCGCCTTGCTCCACGTGAGCAGGCGCTAGCTGCACGGCAATGGACGGCGGCGTGCGGTCGCGCCTTGCTCCACGTGAGCAGGCGCTAGCTGCACGGCAATGGACGGCGGCGTGCGGTCGCGCCTTGCTCCACATGAGGAGGCGCTAGCTGCACGGCAATGGACGGCGGCGTGCGGTCGCGCCTTGCTCCACGTGAGGAGGCGCTAGCTGCACGGCAATGGACGGCGGCGTGCGGTCGCGCCTTGCTCCACGTGAGCAGGCGCTAGTTGCACGGCAATGGACGGCGGCGTGCAGTCGCGCCTTGCTCCACATGAGGAGGCACTAGCTGCACGGCAATGGACGGCGGCGTGCGGTCGCGCCTTGCTCCACGTGAGCAGGCGCTAGCTGCACGGCAATGGACGGCGGTGTGCTGTCGCGCCTTGCTCCACGTGAGGAGGCGCTAGCTGCACGGCAATGGACGGCGGCGTGCGGTCGCGCCTTGCTCCACGTGAGCGGGCGGTAGCTGCACGGCAAAGGACGGCGTCGTGCGGTCGCGCCTTGCTCCACGTGAGGAGGCGCTAGCTGCACGGCAATGGACGGCGGCGTGCGGTCGCGCCTTGCTCCACATGAGGAGGCGCTAGCTGCACGGCAATGGACGGCGGCGTGCGGTCGCGCCTTGCTCCACGTGAGCGGGCGCTAGCTGCACGGCAATGGACGGCGGCGTGCGGTCGCGCCTTGCTCCACGTGAGGAGGCGCTAGCTGCACGGCAATGGACGGCGGCGTACGGTCGCGCCTTGCTCCACGTGAGCAGGCGCTAGCTGCACGGCAATGGACGGCGGCGTGCGGTCGCGCCTTGCTCCACGTGAGCGGGCGCTAGCTGCACGGCAATGGACGGCGGCGTGCGGTCGCGCCTTGCTCCACGTGAGGAGGCGCTAGCTGCACGGCAATGGACGGCGGCGTGCGGTCGCGCCTTGCTCCACGTGAGCAGGCGCTAGCTGCACCGCAATGGACGGCGGCGTGCGGTCGCGCCTTGCTCCACGTGAGCGGGCGCTAGCTGCACGGCAAAGGAAGGCGTCGTGCGGTCGCGCCTTGCTCCACGTGAGGAGGCGCTAGCTGCACGGCAATGGACGGCGGCGACGGTCGCGCCTTGCTCCACGTGAGCGGGCGCTAGCTGCACGGCAATGGACGGCGGTGTGCGGTCGCGCCTTGCTCCACGTGAGCAGGCGCTAGCTGCACGGCAATGGACGGCGGCGTGCGGTCGCGCCTTGCTCCACGTGAGCGGGCGCTAGCTGCACGGCAATGGACGGCGGCGTGCGGTCGCGCCTTGCTCCACGTGAGGAGGCGCTAGCTGCACGGCAATGGACGGCGGCGTGCGGTCGCGCCTTGCTCCACGTGAGCAGGCGCTAGCTGCACGGCAATGGACGGCGGCGTGCGGTCGCGCCTTGCTCCACGTGAGCGGGCGCTAGCTGCACGGCAAAGGACGGCGTCGTGCGGTCGCGCCTTGCTCCACGTGAGGAGGCGCTAGCTGCACGGCAATGGACGGCGGCGTGCGGTCGCGCCTTGCTCCACGTGAGCGGGCGGTAGCTGCACGGCAATGGACGGCGGCGTGCGGTCGCGCCTTGCTCCACATGAGGAGGCGCTAGCTGCACGGCAATGGACGGCGGCATGCGGTCGCGCCTTGCTCCACGTGAGCGGGCGCTAGCTGCACGGCAATGGACGGCGGCGTGCGGTCGCGCCTTGCTCCACGTGAGGAGCCGCTAGCTGCACAGCAATGGACGGCGGCGTGCGGTCTCGCCTTGCTCCACGTGAGGAGGCGCTAGCTGCACGGCAATGGACGGCGGCGTACGGTCGCGCCTTGCTCCACGTGAGGTGGCGCTAGCTGCACGGCAATGGACGGCGGCGTGCGGTCGCGCCTTGCTCCACGTGAGCGGGCGCTAGCTGCACGGCAATGGACGGCGGCGTGCGGTCGCGCCTTGCTCCACGTGAGGAGGAGCTAGCTGCACGGCACTGGACGGCGGCGTGCGGTCGCGCCCTGCTCCACGTGAGGAGGCGCTAGCTGCACGGCAATGGACGGCGGCGTGCGGTCGCGCCTTGCTCCACGTGAGCAGGCGCTAGCTGCATGGCAATGGACGGCGGCGTGCAGTCGCGCCTTGCTCCACATGAGGAGGCACTAGCTGCACGGCAATGGACGGCCGCGTGCGGTCGCGCCTTGCTCCACGTGAGCAGGCGCTAGCTGCACGGCAATGGACGGCAGTGTGCGGTCGCGCCTTGCTCCACGTGAGGAGGCGCTAGCTGCACGGCAATGGACGGCGGCGTGCGGTCGCGCCTTGCTCCACGTGAGCAGGCGCTAGCTGCACGGCAATGGACGGCGGCGTGCGGTCGCGCCTTGCTCCACGTGAGCAGGCGCTAGCTCCACGGCAATGGACGGCGGCGTGCGGTCGCGCCTTGCTCCACGTGAGCAGGCGCTAGCTGCACGGCAATGGACGGCGGCGTGCGGTCGCGCCTTGCTCCACATGAGGAGGCGCTAGCTGCACGGCAATGGACGGCGGCGTGCGGTCGCGCCTTGCTCCACGTGAGGAGGCGCTAGCTGCACGGCAATGGACGGCGGCGTGCGGTCGCGCCTTGCTCCACGTGAGCAGGCGCTAGCTGCATGGCAATGGACGGCGGCGTGCAGTCGCGCCTTGCTCCACATGAGGAGGCACTAGCTGCACGGCAATGGACGGCGGCGTGCGGTCGCGCCTTGCTCCACGTGAGCAGGCGCTAGCTGCACGGCAATGGACGGCGGTGTGCGGTCGCGCCTTGCTCCACGTGAGGAGGCGCTAGCTGCACGGCAATGGACGGCGGCGTGCGGTCGCGCCTTGCTCCACGTGAGCAGGCGCTAGCTGCACGGCAATGGACGGCGGCGTGCGGTCGCGCCTTGCTCCACGTGAGCGGGCGCTAGCTGCACGGCAAAGGACGGCGTCGTGCGGTCGCGCCTTGCTCCACGTGAGGAGGCGCTAGCTGCACGGCAATGGACGGCGGCGTGCGGTCGCGCCTTGCTCCACGTGAGCGGGCGGTAGCTGCACGGCAATGGACGGCGGCGTGCGGTCGCGCCTTGCTCCACATGAGGAGGCGCTAGCTGCACGGCAATGGACGGCGGCATGCGGTCGCGCCTTGCTCCACGTGAGCGGGCGCTAGCTGCACGGCAATGGACGGCGGCGTGCGGTCGCGCCTTGCTCCACGTGAGGAGCCGCTAGCTGCACAGCAATGGACGGCGGCGTGCGGTCTCGCCTTGCTCCACGTGAGGAGGCGCTAGCTGCACGGCAATGGACGGCGGCGTACGGTCGCGCCTTGCTCCACGTGAGGTGGCGCTAGCTGCACGGCAATGGACGGCGGCGTGCGGTCGCGCCTTGCTCCACGTGAGCGGGCGCTAGCTGCACGGCAATGGACGGCGGCGTGCGGTCGCGCCTTGCTCCACGTGAGGAGGAGCTAGCTGCACGGCACTGGACGGCGGCGTGCGGTCGCGCCCTGCTCCACGTGAGGAGGCGCTAGCTGCACGGCAATGGACGGCGGCGTGCGGTCGCGCCTTGCTCCACGTGAGCAGGCGCTAGCTGCATGGCAATGGACGGCGGCGTGCAGTCGCGCCTTGCTCCACATGAGGAGGCACTAGCTGCACGGCAATGGACGGCCGCGTGCGGTCGCGCCTTGCTCCACGTGAGCAGGCGCTAGCTGCACGGCAATGGACGGCAGTGTGCGGTCGCGCCTTGCTCCACGTGAGGAGGCGCTAGCTGCACGGCAATGGACGGCGGCGTGCGGTCGCGCCTTGCTCCACGTGAGCAGGCGCTAGCTGCACGGCAATGGACGGCGGCGTGCGGTCGCGCCTTGCTCCACGTGAGCAGGCGCTAGCTCCACGGCAATGGACGGCGGCGTGCGGTCGCGCCTTGCTCCACGTGAGCAGGCGCTAGCTGCACGGCAATGGACGGCGGCGTGCGGTCGCGCCTTGCTCCACATGAGGAGGCGCTAGCTGCACGGCAATGGACGGCGGCGTGCGGTCGCGCCTTGCTCCACGTGAGGAGGCGCTAGCTGCACGGCAATGGACGGCGGCGTGCGGTCGCGCCTTGCTCCACGTGAGCAGGCGCTAGCTGCATGGCAATGGACGGCGGCGTGCAGTCGCGCCTTGCTCCACATGAGGAGGCACTAGCTGCACGGCAATGGACGGCGGCGTGCGGTCGCGCCTTGCTCCACGTGAGCAGGCGCTAGCTGCACGGCAATGGACGGCGGTGTGCGGTCGCGCCTTGCTCCACGTGAGGAGGCGCTAGCTGCACGGCAATGGACGGCGGCGTGCGGTCGCGCCTTGCTCCACGTGAGCAGGCGCTAGCTGCACGGCAATGGACGGTGGCGTGCGGTCGCGCCATGCTCCACGTGAGCAGGCGCTAGCTCCACGGCAATGGACGGCGGCGTGCGGTCGCGCCTTGCTCCACGTGAGAAGGCGCTAGCTGCACGGCAATGGACGGCGGCGTGCGGCCGCGCCTTGCTCCACGTGAGGAGGCGCTAGCTGCACGGCACTGGACGGCGGCGTGCGGTCGCGCCTTGCTCCACGTGAGGAGGCGCTAGCTGCACGGCAATGGACGGCGGCGTGCGGTCGCGCCTTGCTCCACGTGAGCAGGCGCTAGCTGCACGGCAATGGACGGCGGCGTGCGGTCGCGCCTTGCTCCACGTGAGGAGGCGCTAACTGCACGGTAATGGACGGCGGCGTGCGGTCGCGCCTTGCTCCACGTGAGCAGGCGCTAGCTGCACGGCAATGGACGGCGGCGTGCGGTCGTGCCTTGCTCCACGTGAGGAGGCGCTAGCTGCACGGCAATGGACGGCGGCGTGCGGTCGCGCCTTGCTCCACGTGAGCGGGCGCTAGCTGCACGGCAATGGACGGCGGCGTGCGGTCGCGCCTTGCTCCACGTGAGCAGGCGCTAGCTGCACGGCAATGGACGGCGGCGTGCGGTCGCGCCTTGCTCCACGTGAGGAGGCGCTAGCTGCACGGCACTGGACGGCGGCGTGAGGTCGCGCCTTGCTCCACGTGAGCAGGCGCTAGCTGCACGGCAATGGACGGCGGCGTGCGGTCGCGCCTTGCTCCACGTGAGGAGGCGCTAACTGCACGGCAATGGACGGCGGCGTGCGGTCGCGCCTTGCTCCACGTGAGCAGGCGCTAGCTGCACGGCAATGGACGGCGGCGTGCGGTCGTGCCTTGCTCCACGTGAGGAGGCGCTAGCTGCACGGCAATGGACGGCGGCGTGCGGTCGCGCCTTGCTCCACGTGAGCGGGCGCTAGCTGCACGGCAATGGACGGCGGCGTGCGGTCGCGCCTTGCTCCACGTGAGCAGGCGCTAGCTGCACGGCAATGGACGGCGGCGTGCGGTCGCGCCTTGCTCCACGTGAGGAGGCGCTAGCTGCACGGCAAAGGACGGCGTCGTGCGGTCGCGCCTTGCTCCACGTGAGCAGGCGCTAGCTGCACGGCAATGGACGGCGGCGTGCGGTCGCGCCTTGCTCCACGTGAGCAGGCGCTAGCTGCACGGCAATGGACGGCGGCGTGCGGTCGCGCCTTGCTCCACATGAGGAGGCGCTAGCTGCACGGCAATGGACGGCGGCGTGCGGTCGCGCCTTGCTCCACGTGAGGAGGCGCTAGCTGCACGGCAATGGACGGCGGCGTGCGGTCGCGCCTTGCTCCACGTGAGCAGGCGCTAGCTGCACGGCAATGGACGGCGGCGTGCAGTCGCGCCTTGCTCCACATGAGGACGCACTAGCTGCACGGCAATGGACGGGGCGTGCGGTCGCGCCTTGCTCCACGTGAGCAGGCGCTAGCTGCGCGGCAATGGACGGCGGTGTGCGGTCGCGCCTTGCTCCACGTGAGCAGGCGCTAGCTGCACGGCAATGGACGGCGGCGTGCGGTCGCGCCTTGCTCCACGTGAGCAGGCGCTAGCTGCACGGCAATGGACGGCGGCGTGCGGTCGCGCCTTGCTCCACGTGAACAGGCCCTAGCTGCACGGCAATGGACGGCGGCGTGCGGTCGCGCCTTGCTCCACGTGAGGAGGCGCTAGCTGCACGGCAATGGACGGCGGCGAGCGGTCGCGCCTTGCTCCACGTGAGCGGGCGCTAGCTGCACGGCAATGGACGGCGGCGTGCGGTCGCGCCTTGCTCCACGTGAGCAGGCGCTAGCTGCACGGCAATGGACGGCGGCGTGCGGTCGCGCCTTGCTCCACGTGAGCAGGCGCTAGCTGCACGGCAATGGACGGCGGCGTGCGGTCGCGCCTTGCTCCACGTGAGCAGGCGCTAGCTCCACGGCAATGGACGGCGGCGTGCGGTCGCGCCTTGCTCCACGTGAGCGGGCGCTAGCTGCACGGCAATGGACGGCGGCGTGCGGTCGCGCCTTGCTCCACGTGAGGAGGCGCTAGCTGCACGGCAATGGACGGCGGCATGCGGTCGCGCCTTGCTCCACGTGAGCAGGCGCTAGCTGCACGGCAATGGACGGCGGCGTGCGGTCGCGCCTTGCTCCACGTGAGCGGGCGCTAGCTGCACGGCAATGGACGGCGGCGTGCGGTCGCGCCTTGCTCCACGTGAGCAGGCGCTAGCTGCACGGCAATGGACGGCGGCGTGCGGTCTCGCCTTGCTCCACGTGAGGAGGCGCTAGCTGCACGGCAATGGACGGCGGCGTGCGGTCGCGCCTTGCTCCACGTGAGGAGGCGCTAGCTGCACGGCAATGGACGGCGGCGTGCGGTCGCGCCTTGCTCCACGTGAGCGGGCGCTAGCTGCACGGCAATGGACGGCGGCGTGCGGTCGCGCCTTGCTCCACGTGAGGAGGCGCTAGCTGCACGGCAATGGACGGCGGCGTGCGGTCGCGCCTTGCTCCACGTGAGCAGGCGCTAGCTGCATGGCAATGGACGGCGGTGTGCAGTCGCGCCTTGCTCCACATGAGGAGGCACTAGCTGCACGGCAATGGACGGCGGCGTGCGGTCGCGCCTTGCTCCACGTGAGCAGGCGCTAGCTGCACGGCAATAGACGGCGGTGTGCGGTCGCGCCTTGCTCCACGTGAGGAGGCGCTAGCTGCACGGCAATGGACGGCGGCGTGCGGTCGCGCCTTGCTCCACGTGAGCAGGCGCTAGCTCCACGGCAATGGACGGCGGCGTGCGGTCGCGCCTTGCTCCACGTGAGCAGGCGCTAGCTCCACGGCAATGGACGGCGGCGTGCGGTCGCGCCTTGCTCCACGTGAGGAGGCGCTAGCTGCACGGCAATGGACGGCGGCGTGCGGTCGCGCCTTGCTCCACGTGAGGAGGCGCTAGCTGCACGGCACTGGACGGCGGCGTGCGGTCGCGCCTTGCTCCACGTGAGGAGGCGCTAGCTGCACGGCAATGGACGGCGGCGTGCGGTCGCGCCTTGCTCCACGTGAGCAGGCGCTAGCTGCATGGCAATGGACGGCGGCGTGCAGTCGCGCCTTGCTCCACATGAGGAGGCACTAGCTGCACGGCAATGGACGGCCGCGTGCGGTCGCGCCTTGCTCCACGTGAGCAGGCGCTAGCTGCACGGCAATGGACGGCGGTGTGCGGTCGCGCCTTGCTCCACGTGAGGAGGCGCTAGCTGCACGGCAATGGACGGCGGCGTGCGGTCGCGCCTTGCTCCACGTGAGCAGGCGCTAGCTGCACGGCAATGGACGGCGGCGTGCGGTCGCGCCTTGCTCCACGTGAGCAGGCGCTAGCTCCACGGCAATGGACGGCGGCGTGCGGTCGCGCCTTGCTCCACGTGAGCAGGCGCTAGCTGCACGGCAATGGACGGCGGCGTGCGGTCGCGCCTTGCTCCACATGAGGAGGCGCTAGCTGCACGGCAATGGACGGCGGCGTGCGGTCGCGCCTTGCTGCACGTGAGGAGGCGCTAGCTCCACGGCAATGGACGGCGGCGTGCGGTCGCGCCTTGCTCCACGTGAGCAGGCGCTAGCTGCATGGCAATGGACGGCGGCGTGCAGTCGCGCCTTGCTCCACATGAGGAGGTACTAGCTGCACGGCAATGGACGGCGGCGTGCGGTCGCGCCTTGCTCCACGTGAGCAGGCGCTAGCTCCACGGCAATGGACGGCGGCGTGCGGTCGCGCCTTGCTCCACGTGAGCGGGCGCTAGCTGCACGGCAATGGACGGCGGCGTGCGGTCGCGCCTTGCTCCAC
The DNA here is from genome assembly GCF_023898315.1 of Schistocerca nitens. Taxonomy (NCBI): domain Eukaryota; kingdom Metazoa; phylum Arthropoda; class Insecta; order Orthoptera; family Acrididae; genus Schistocerca; species Schistocerca nitens. Next base: position 4,095,769 of record NW_026045897.1, read on the forward strand.
GTGAGGAGGCGCTAGCTGCACGGCAATGGACGGCGGCATGCGGTCGCGCCTTGCTCCACGTGAGCAGGCGCTAGCTGCACGGCAATGGACGGCGGCGTGCGGTCGCGCCTTGCTCCACGTGAGGGGGCGCTAGCTGCACGGCAATGGACGGCGGCGTGCGGTCGCGCCTTGCTCCACGTGAGCAGGCGCTAGCTGCACGGCAATGGACGGCGGCGTGCGGTCTCGCCTTGCTCCACGTGAGGAGGCGCTAGCTGCACGGCAATGGACGGCGGCGTGCGGTCGCGCCTTGCTCCACGTGAGGAGGCGCTAGCTGCACGGCAATGGACGGCGGCGTGCGGTCGCGCCTTGCTCCACGTGAGCGGGCGCTAGCTGCACGGCAATGGACGGCGGCGTGCGGTCGCGCCTTGCTCCACGTGAGGAGGCGCTAGCTGCACGGCAATGGACGGCGGCGTGCGGTCGCGCCTTGCTCCACGTGAGCAGGCGCTAGCTGCATGGCAATGGACGGCGGTGTGCAGTCGCGCCTTGCTCCACATGAGGAGGCACTAGCTGCACGGCAATGGACGGCGGCGTGCGGTCGCGCCTTGCTCCACGTGAGCAGGCGCTAGCTGCACGGCAATAGACGGCGGTGTGCGGTCGCGCCTTGCTCCACGTGAGGAGGCGCTAGCTGCACGGCAATGGACGGCGGCGTGCGGTCGCGCCTTTCTCCACGTGAGCAGGCGCTAGCTGCACGGCAATGGACGGCGGCGTGCGGTCGCGCCTTGCTCCACGTGAGCAGGCGCTAGCTCCACGGCAATGGACGGCGGCGTGCGGTCGCGCCTTGCTCCACGTGAGGAGGCGCTAGCTGCACGGCAATGGACGGCGGCGTGCGGTCGCGCCTTGCTCCACGTGAGGAGGCGCTAGCTGCACGGCACTGGACGGCGGCGTGCGGTCGCGCCTTGCTCCACGTGAGGAGGCGCTAGCTGCACGGCAATGGACGGCGGCGTGCGGTCGCGCCTTGCTCCACGTGAGCAGGCGCTAGCTGCACGGCAATGGACGGCGGCGTGCGGTCGCGCCTTGCTCCACGTGAGGAGGCGCTAACTGCACGGCAATGGACGGCGGCGTCCGGTCGCGCCTTGCTCCACGTGAGCAGGCGCTAGCTGCACGGCAATGGACGGCGGCGTGCGGTCGTGCCTTGCTCCACGTGAGGAGGCGCTAGCTGCACAGCAATGGACGGCAGCGTGCGGTCGCTCCTTGCACCACGTGAGCGGGCGCTAGCTGCACGGCAATGGACGGCGGCGTGCGGTCGCGCCTTGCTCCACGTGAGCAGGCGCTAGCTGCACGGCAATGGACGGCGGCGTGCGGTCGCGCCTTGCTCCACGTGAGGAGGCGCTAGCTGCACGGCAAAGGACGGCGGCGTGCGGTCGCGCCTTGCTCCACGTGAGCAGGCGCTAGCTGCACGGCAATGGACGGCGGCGTGCGGTCGCGCCTTGCTCCACGTGAGCAGGCGCTAGCTGCACGGCAATGGACGGCGGCGTGCGGTCGCGCCTTGCTCCACATGAGGAGGCGCTAGCTGCACGGCAATGGACGGCGGCGTGCGGTCGCGCCTTGCTCCACGTGAGGAGGCGCTAGCTGCACGGCAATGGACGGCGGCGTGCGGTCGCGCCTTGCTCCACGTGAGCAGGCGCTAGCTGCATGGCAATGGACGGCGGCGTGCAGTCGCGCCTTGCTCCACATGAGGAGGCACTAGCTGCACGGCAATGGACGGCCGCGTGCGGTCGCGCCTTGCTCCACGTGAGCAGGCGCTAGCTGCACGGCAATGGACGGCGGTGTGCGGTCGCGCCTTGCTCCACGTGAGGAGGCGCTAGCTGCACGGCAATGGACGGCGGCGTGCGGTCGCGCCTTGCTCCACGTGAGCAGGCGCTAGCTGCACGGCAATGGACGGCGGCGTGCGGTCGCGCCTTGCTCCACGTGAGCAGGCGCTAGCTCCACGGCAATGGACGGCGGCGTGCGGTCGCGCCTTGCTCCACGTGAGCAGGCGCTAGCTGCACGGCAATGGACGGCGGCGTGCGGTCGCGCCTTGCTCCACATGAGGAGGCGCTAGCTGCACGGCAATGGACGGCGGCGTGCGGTCGCGCCTTGCTGCACGTGAGGAGGCGCTAGCTCCACGGCAATGGACGGCGGCGTGCGGTCGCGCCTTGCTCCACGTGAGCAGGCGCTAGCTGCATGGCAATGGACGGCGGCGTGCAGTCGCGCCTTGCTCCACATGAGGAGGTACTAGCTGCACGGCAATGGACGGCGGCGTGCGGTCGCGCCTTGCTCCACGTGAGCAGGCGCTAGCTGCACGGCAATGGACGGCGGTGTGCGGTCGCGCCTTGCTCCACGTGAGGAGGCGCTAGCTGCACGGCAATGGACGGCGGCGTGCGGTCGCGCCTTGCTCCACGTGAGCAGGCGCTAGCTGCACGGCAATGGACGGCGGCGTGCGGTCGCGCCTTGCTCCACGTGAGCAGGCGCTAGCTCCACGGCAATGGACGGCGGCGTGCGGTCGCGCCTTGCTCCACGTGAGGAGGCGCTAGCTGCACGGCAATGGACGGCGGCGTGCGGTCGCGCCTTGCTCCACGTGAGGAGGCGCTAGCTGCACGGCACTGGACGGCGGTGTGCGGTCGCGCCTTGCTCCACGTGAGGAGGCGCTAGCTGCACGGCAATGGACGGCGGCGTGCGGTCGCGCCTTGCTCCACGTGAGCAGGCGCTAGCTCCACGGCAATGGACGGCGGCGTGCGGTCGCGCCTTGCTCCACGTGAGGAGGCGCTAGCTGCACGGCAATGGACGGCTGCGTGCGGTCGCGCCTTGCTCCACGTGAGGAGGCGCTAGCTGCACGGCACTGGACGGCGGCGTGCGGTCGCGCCTTGCTCCACGTGAGCAGGCGCTAGCTGCACGGCAATGGACGGCGGCGTGCGGTCGCGCCTTGCTCCACGTGAGGAGGCGCTAACTGCACGGCAATGGACGGCGGCGTCCGGTCGCGCCTTGTTCCACGTGAGCAGGCGCTAACTGCACGGCAATGGACGGCGGCGTGCGGTCGTGCCTTGCTCCACGTGAGGAGGCGCTAGCTGCACAGCAATGGACGGCAGCGTGCGGTCGCTCCTTGCACCACGTGAGCGGGCGCTAGCTGCACGGCAATGGACGGCGGCGTGCGGTCGCGCCTTGCTCCACGTGAGCAGGCGCTAGCTGCACGGCAATGGACGGCGGCGTGCGGTCGCGCCTTGCTCCACGTGAGGAGGCGCTAGCTGCACGGCAAAGGACGGCGGCGTGCGGTCGCGCCTTGCTCCACGTGAGCAGGCGCTAGCTGCACGGCAATGGACGGCGGCGTGCGGTCGCGCCTTGCTCCACGTGAGCAGGCGCTAGCTGCACGGCAATGGACGGCGGCGTGCGGTCGCGCCTTGCTCCACATGAGGAGGCGCTAGCTGCACGGCAATGGACGGCGGCGTGCGGTCGCGCCTTGCTCCACGTGAGGAGGCGCTAGCTGCACGGCAATGGACGGCGGCGTGCGGTCGCGCCTTGCTCCACGTGAGCAGGCGCTAGCTGCACGGCAATGGACGGCGGCGTGCAGTCGCGCCTTGCTCCACATGAGGAGGCACTAGCTGCACGGCAATGGACGGCGGCGTGCGGTCGCGCCTTGCTCCACGTGAGCAGGCGCTAGCTGCACGGCAATGGACGGCGGTGTGCGGTCGCGCCTTGCTCCACGTGAGCAGGCGCTAGCTGCACGGCAATGGACGGCGGCGTGCGGTCGCGCCTTGCTCCACGTGAGCAGGCGCTAGCTGCACGGCAATGGACGGCGGCGTGCGGTCGCGCCTTGCTCCACGTGAACAGGCCCTAGCTGCACGGCAATGGACGGCGGCGTGCGGTCGCGCCTTGCTCCACGTGAGGAGGCGCTAGCTGCACGGCAATGGACGGCGGTGTGCGGTCGCGCCTTGCTCCACGTGAGCGGGCGCTAGCTGCACGGCAATGGACGGCGGCGTGCGGTCGCGCCTTGCTCCACGTGAGCAGGCGCTAGCTGCACGGCAATGGACGGCGGCGTGCGGTCGCGCCTTGCTCCACGTGAGGAGGCGCTAGCTGCACGGCAATGGACGGCGGCGTGCGGTCGCGCCTTGCTCCACGTGAGGAGGCGCTAGCTGCACGGCAATGGACGGCGGCGTGCGGTCGCGCCTTGCTCCACGTGAGCAGGCGCTAGCTGCACGGCAATGGACGGCGGCGTGCGGTCGCGCCTTGCTCCACGTGTACAGGCCCTAGCTGCACGGCAATGGACGGCGGCGTGCGGTCGCGCCTTGCTCCACGTGAGGAGGCGCTAGCTGCACGGCAATGGACGGCGGCGAGCGGTCGCGCCTTGCTCCACGTGAGCGGGCGCTAGCTGCACGGCAATGGACGGCGGCGTGCGGTCGCGCCTTGCTCCACGTGAGCAGGCGCTAGCTGCACGGCAATGGACGGCGGCGTGCGGTCGCGCCTTGCTCCACGTGAGGAGGCGCTAGCTGCACGGCAATGGACGGCGGCGTGCGGTCGCGCCTTGCTCCACGTGAGGAGGCGCTAGCTGCATGGCAATGGACGGCGGCGTGCGGTCGCGCCTTGCTCCACGTGAGCAGGCGCTAGCTGCACGGCAATGGACGGCGGCGTGCGGTCGCGCCTTGCTCCACGTGAGCAGGCGCTAGCTGCACGGCAATGGACGGCGGCGTGCGGTCGCGCCTTGCTCCACGTGAGGAGGCGCTAGCTGCACGGCAATGGACGGCGGCGTGCGGTCGCGCCTTGCTCCACGTGAGGAGGCGCTAGCTGCACGGCAATGGACGGCGGTGTGCGGTCGCGCCTTGCTCCACGTGAGCAGGCGCTAGGTGCCGCCCGGCCGGCCGTCCCGCGGGCGAGACTGCGCGGGTGCCCCAGCGTTTCCATCCAGACTGAAGCATCCCTGATGACGCCTCCAAACGGCGGCGCTTTCAGCGGTGTACATTCGCTTCTTAGCTGCGATGGACATCAGTAGGACACGGGTAATATGTATATGCACACGGAGGTACAAAAGCCTTTAGCTCAGTGGTTCCCGACCTTTCTTAGACCATTACCGTTGAGTGCAGTTAGACATTAGCTGGTACCCTCGCCCTCCCCCTTGCCCCTTTTCCGTGTTGCACATCACCACCTCCACCCCTTCCCCCACATTATCACCAATTCTAGCACCTAGCTAAACTGTAGAATGAAAGAGTTTTCATGGAACGCTTTTATTATTTAAATGATGAAAGAGGAATGATATTTAGGTTGTGTGTGTGTGTGTGTGTGTGTGTGTGTGTGTGTGTGTGTGTGTGTGTGTGTGTCGGGGGGGGGGGGGTGAGAGTGAGAGAGAGAGAGTGTGTGTGTGTGTTTGTGTTTGAATAACGAAGGAATTCTCAGATAAGAAAGCTAGCTATCCACAGTGAGGGCAGACTATTGTTAGAAAACAAACTTCTCCTGCATTACTCCTCTCCACTGTGCCACTTGCTTGACCTGTACACTGCAACACCATCTAAAACCAGCCAAGCCGGCTGGAGTGGCCGTGCGGTTCTAGGCGCTGCAGTCTGGAGCCGAGCGACCGCTACGGTCGCAGGTTCGAATCCTGCCTCGGGCATGGATGTGTGTGATGTCCTTAGGTTAGTTAGGTTTAATTAGTTCTAAGTTCTAGGCGACTGATGACCTCAGAAGTTAAGTCGGATAGTGCTCAGAGCCATTTGAACCATTTTTTTTTTAAATCAGCCAAATTAAAATGTGTGCACTATACTTACTGTTCGTAATCACTTGATTGCTGTACTGCTTACTTCTAACTTGACAGAAATTGCACGACTTCACGCTGTTAATAATTTTTGCCTGACCACAGCCATTAATATTATAATAATAATGATGATGTATGCAGCTCTATAGTAGCCCTCATCTAGCTGTTGCTGTGTTGTGCTGTCAATTAAGTCATTTCTCTCTTTCGAAGCGAGCGATGAAGAAATTTCTGAACTACTGCGGATACCATCTGCAACTCGGAGAAGACAATTACTTGAGGTATTTTTTACGTATATGTCTCACTTTTATCATCAGCGATGAACGGCACAAAGCACTTCATAGTAGATGGACTGTGTGAGGAACCTCTAACCTCCACCGCATTAATGCTACTGACTGAGAAAAAGTAATTATTGATAACTTATATTATCAGTATTAGTCTCACAAAATTTTTATGATTGTTATGATGTTTTGAAAATAACTTAGTTTAGTAACTGAAACAGAAACGAGTCGTTTGGTTTCCATTTGACCCGCAGGTTGGGAACCACTGCCTCAGCTGCTACAGATGTGCTGAGGGCGGCTTTTGTTACGGCTGTACTACGCGCTAGATAAGACTGCCTGTACTGACAGACGACCGTCCGGCCGATATGAAATTCTTATCATCGGAGTTTTCGGAAGCTATTAAATTGACAAATTTGATTTTTTGCACATCTTACAATCTGATACCTTCGCTCGATAAAGAACTTAATTTCTTTCCGTTATGCGTCACAGTGCGTTGCATCAAATTAAGTAAAACATTCCACCACGTTTTAAAGAGTTTGCAAAAGTGTAAACTCATTCCGCAATCTTAGCGTATGGTTAATTTTAGCTCATAAATTGCAGGAAATGTAGATAAGATGTCGGAAATTCATCTAAAATTGAGATCAGAACGATATCTCGTTTTGTTGTCTATATCCGATAGACGGTTGGGCGCAACGCGCCCAGTTGCGTCCATGCGGACTTGCCGGGTGCTACGAAATCTCATCATCCAATTTTAAAAAAACTATTAGGTGAAAAAAAATTATTTTTGCACATCTTACAGTCTGATACCTTCGCTCAATAAAGGACTGAATTTCTTTCCGTTATATGCCATAGTTGCCGCGCTGCACCAGATTCAGTTAAACACAGCACAAAATTTTAAAGATTTTGCAAAGGTACAGTCAGTTCCACCAGAAATCGTACGCTATGATGTTAAATGTAACGTCCGCAGCGACATCTGTGTCAGTGGGCTCGAATCTGCAATCGGGGCGCCTTCTCACAGCGTACAGATGAACCCAGTGCGAGAGTTGAATGTTTTGTTTTGTCGGTCGCACTTTAAAATGAGTGCAAAATGTGTGAAGCGTCATGGAGCAGTGTTCCTTGTAAATTATCCAATTCATATGGAGCTGCTGCTAAAATTCTTAGAAAGATAAAGACATTCATTGCGAATGGTCAAACGATATTTAGAGGTTAGAAACGTGGATAATTTACCGGAGAGAGGGTTAATGTGGGCGACGTGGCTATTTGCAGTTATTTACAGCCAATTTAAACTCTGAAAAAATATGCAACACTTATCAAAAATCCTTCTGAGGTCCGTTAAGAAGCTATTTGGTTTCTTGGATGCTTCAAGAGGATAATGATGCTAAACATCGGAGCCGTCCTGTACAGTGTGGAAACAAGACAGTGGGCTGTCCACGATGGATTGGTCTGCAGAGTCTCCGCATACAGATCCGATCGGGAATATTTGGTCTTATATTAAGACGAAGCTTAAAGAGAACTCAATATATACTTTCAAGTAGCTGCCACACGATATGGAAATCGTTACCGAGAGAATATGCAGAAAATTAATTATGGTGGCGATTGGATTAACTATTAGATAATTGTGCAATTAGTAATAATATTTATTTTTCTGTAAACGTATATTTATAATACTGTTTTTTAATTCACACAATAACGGCGTACACTTTCTTATGGAACTGACTGTAAAAACACATTGTGCAAACTTTTGCGTGTATTTGAATTTATCTGATAAACTGCTGTGACTTAAATGTACATAAGATACCGAAATGTTTCTTAAAATTGAGACCACAACGATACCTCATGTCGTTCTCGAGTTACTTGGTCACACGCGGCGCGCCCATTCACGTCCTTGTGAATAGCGAATCATGTGCTCATAATGATCGTCATATCTTAGAAACGATTCAAGACACGAAACGAGGCTTATTGAAAATTATAGCACGCAATGAGGCACATTGTTTTGTATGGCAAATACTCGAAAGTCTCTATTCACCATGATCTGGAAGTAACTCGTCCGCAGCAGTGAGAGCTCGGCGGTTCAGCAAGCAGCCGGACGTTCACAGCACTGTAGGACAGCCCGGGCAGTACGTGTGTGTGCGTCCACAGCGCCCGAGAGACGGTGTAGCAGGAGGCGCGGATGTGTGTAAACACCGACTGCAGTGAAACGGTTAAGAGAAAAGTTTTTTAATTTTATTGTGACTAAGTTAACTATACTGGCGACAGAACACATGATATTCTGGTGGGATCTGCAGCCAGATTAATCATACAACCATCTTGACACAGAATGAGATTTTCACTCTGCAGCGGAGTGTGCGCTGATATGAAACTTCCTAGCAGATCAAAACTGTGTGCCGGACCGAGACTCGAACTCGGCAGAAGTAAAGCTGTGGGGACGGAGCGTGAGTCGTGCTTGGGTAGCTCAGTTGGCAGAGCACTTGCCCGCGAAAAGCAACAGGTCCCGAGTTCGAGTCTCGGTCCGGCAAACAGTTTTGATCTGCCGGGAAGTTTCATCTTGACACAGTATTTTTGGGGTCCATCTGGCCACCACTTTCAGATGAGAACGCTGTATGGTAATCTCGCCCGAGATGATTCCAGATTTCCTGACGACCGAGCAGAATACATCTGGCAGGTGATTTCGCATACGTTGCATCGGGCTCTGCCCTGGCAGGCTAACATTTCTTCTGTCGAAAGGGCAGCAGTCTGGTCCATTAGAGGAGATCCAGACTAAAACTACACAGCGAACAAAGGTCGTCTTTCGAGGGACGATTATGTCCGCGAAATGGCTCTTTTCTCGAAGACTGCAGAACGACCCTACTGAAAGCACAAAACGAAACGCTATCCCTTCTGAAAAATACTTCGTTAAATGAAATGTCTTCGTTTGTTGCTACGTTTTGGAAATTCCTATCGTGAAATACCTGCAATTAAGATAAAATCAACACAAAGAGTGACAGGCGTTCGTTAAACAGCACCATGATCTAAGAAATTAAAAGGTAAAAAATAATTTTTTAAACGTTTACTTACCAAAAATCTTCGAACTTGGTAAACAAGATTCAATGTTAATATTAAATTCTGTACTTAGTCGAGGTGTCAATTTCCAACCTTCTACAGTTTTTCTTGGCGCTAAAACTTTTCTAATGATTCGCCTTTCTATTATTTCTAGTTTATCTAAATTACACGAGGGTCATAGTGAAAGTGGTGGCCGACCCATTTTTAAAAGCGAAATTCCAAGAATATAGCGAACACGACTGCACGATTGTAATCTTTCCTCCACATGTTGCTATATTTTGACGTCATTAGCGCCTATCGCGTGACCACAGACCGTACTTCCAAAATGGCGGACATCGGTGTTTCGTTTCGACAGCGTGGTGTCATTGAATTTCTCGTTAAAGAGAGAAAATTCCCTGTTGAAATTCACCTCGCACCTCAGCGTCTCTATGGTGATGTATGCATGGGTGATAGCAGTGCCAGGAGATGGGTAGAGCATGCCAGAGATGGAAACACGTATATCCAAGATGAGCCTCGTAGCAGTCACACAACAAGTGAAGAGTTGGTGAGCTGATTAGAGAACACAGGAGCGTCACAATGATTGAAATCACTGCTAAGCTCGCACTAGGACACAGTGTAGGGCCAGAAATGATTCAAAGCTGATATTATCAAAGAGTTTGTGCCCGTTGGGTCCCACACTACAAACTTCACAGAAGAAACATCAACCAAAACCTTCTCCAGAGATTTCAAACGAAGGTGGTGATTTTTTGACGGGTCTTGTAACACTCAATGAAAGTTGTAAAAGGACAATATGAGACCAACACTACAAGATGGCGGAGGTTATTTAGAAAGCAGTATGTTAGTGTCTTCGTGTAGTTGGAACGGACTTCTAACGTCAGGGATGTTTTCAAACTTGTAGAACACTGGGAAAAACATCCGTAAAGAAGTGAAGAATCTATTGATTAGCGCAAGTCTGTACATTACGATGCTGTACTTTCTGTCTCCAAAAAAAATATAAAGAGATTTAAAAATTATTATTCATTGCTTTTAATATGAACGTCCTAGTTTAATGCTTGACATACACTTGCATATAGACATTCTGACTACACTACTCTATTTTAATGCCTTATTCTGCATTTGTTTAGAGGCACTTTTTGTTGTAAAAGTGTTCCTTCCCATTTTACGGATCCTTTCCCCTATAGCAGATTTACAAACCGTTTTCTGCGATTATCCTCCCTAGATATTTGAATTTATTAACATTCTCAATTTCGCCAATATCTGTTTTCAGGAATTTCGGGGTATGTTTAAAGTTTGTAAAATATTTATTAAGCCAGTCCTACTGGCTGTTTCTTCTAAAATATTAAATTGTCTTACAGCATGTGTCCAAAAGTGTAGCAAAGTAATATTCCAAAATTTTTGTTACATCTTTCGACTGTTATTGGTGAAATCCTACCCTCACTCACTCAGTTTCTCATTGAAAATCTCACTGTTGTTTCTAGAAGACAGTTAAAAAGAATTGGGGATAGGCCATTGCCTTACCTGATTATTTTATTGTTTCTTATCTTGTGTTAGAACATAAAACAGTGTTAAATCTAAAATATTTAGGTTCCTTGTGTAATGTCTAACAGCTCATTGTGGAGTGATGTTGTGATTTTTTTCTCTTTTATAATGTTAATTACACTCCTGGAAATTGAAATAAGAACACCGTGAATTCATTGTCCCAGGAAGGGGAAACTTTATTGACACATTCCTGGGGTCAGATACATCACATGATCACACTGACAGAACCACAGGCACATAGACACAGGCAACAGAGCATGCACAATGTCGGCACTAGTACAGTGTATATCCACCTTTCGCAGCAATGCAGGCTGCTATTCTCCCATGGAGACGATCGTAGAGATGCTGGATGTAGTCCTGTGGAACGGCTTGCCATGCCATTTCCACCTGGCGCCTCAGTTGGACCAGCGTTCGTGCTGGACGTGCAGACCGCGTGAGACGACGCTTCTTCCAGTCCCAAACATGCTCAATGGGGGACAGATCCGGAGATCTTGCTGGCCAGGGTAGTTGACTTACACCTTCTAGAGCACGTTGGGTGGCACGGGATACATGCGGACGTGCATTGTCCTGTTGGAACAGCAAGTTCCCTTGCCGGTCTAGGAATGGTAGAACGATGGGTTCGATGACGGTTTGGATGTACCGTGCACTATTCAGTGTCCCCTCGACGATCACCAGTGGTGTACGGCCAGTGTAGGAGATCGCTCCCCACACCATGATGCCGGGTGTTGGCCCTGTGTGCCTCGGTCGTATGCAGTCCTGATTGTGGCGCTCACCTGCACGGCGCCAAACACGCATACGACCATCATTGGCACCAAGGCAGAAGCGACTCTCATCGCTGAAGACGACACGTCTCCATTCGTCCCTCCATTCACGCCTGTCGCGACACCACTGGAGGCGGGCTGCACGATGTTGGGGCGTGAGCGGAAGACGGCCTAACGGTGTGCGGGACCGTAGCCCAGCTTCATGGAGACGGTTGCGAATGGTCCTCGCCGATACCCCAGGAGCAACAGTGTCCCTAATTTGCTGGGAAGTGACGGTGCGGTCCCCTACGGCGCTGCGTAGGATCCTACGGTCTTGGCGTGCATCCGTGCGTCGCTGCGGTCCGGTCCCAGGTCGACGGGCACGTGCACCTTCCGCCGACCACTGGCGACAACATCGATATACTGTGGAGACCTCACGCCCCACGTGTTGAGCAATTCGGCGGTACGTCCACCCGGCCTCCCGCATGACCACTATACGCCATCGCTCAAAGTCCGTCAACTGCACATACGGTTCACGTCCACGCTGTCGCGGCATGCTACCAGTGTTAAAGACTGCGATGGAGCTCCGTATGCCACGGCAAACTGGCTGACACTGACGGCGGCGGTGCACAAATGCTGCGCAGCTAGCGCCATTCGACGGCCAACACCGCGGTTCCTGGTGTGTCCGCTGTGCCGTGCGTGTGATCATTGCTTGTACAGCCCTCTCGCAGTGTCCGGAGCAAGTATGGTGGGTCTGACACACCGGTGTCAATGTGTTCTTTTTTCCATTTCCAGGAGTGTAGATTTTATTAAGTCACTCTGCTATCACTGAACGTGGACCTCATGACTTAACATCATACACTGCCAAATCAGTAGGCTTGGCTATGATGGTAGCATTATAAAATTACAACTATAAAATAATTATTGTAAGTTAAACTTTTATTATTAGCTGGTTTTCTTGTTTCGAAAATAAGGTAAAATGTTTTGTTCGAAATTGTAACGTCCTCCGGTAGTCTCCTCCATAACACATTACAGACCTGCTTCACTTAAAAAGAAAGGTGAGATGAAAGTTAAATGTTAAACTGTACTTTCTTTTTATCTCACAGTTTGGTTTCTTTAAATTATCTCTGAAATATTTTGTAACGACATCCTGTAATCAGTATGGGTTAGTCTTGCAAACCTTCGGTTCACTCTTTGTGGCACTGGTGTGCCGTGTTTTCACCTTTGGTGAGTCACTCGATTTTTCACCAAACTGGGAATTGGGCCATGAAGGGACTGCGCGATGTAGCAATGAGGATCTGAATTACGCTCTGTGTTCTGGAAGTTGAAGCGAGGAAGGTCAGAGGTGTATTCTGCAGTGTTGGAGATCTGGTGAGAACACTTCAGATATTTTTCCGCGGTTGTTAACTGGTAACATTTACACTACGTCAGTTGTATCGTATAGAAATTTGCGCTGTTGTTGTTGTTGTTGTGGTCTTCAGTCCTGAGACTGGTTTGATGCAGCTCTCCATGCTACTCTATCCTGTGCAAGCTTCTTCATCTCCCAGTATCTACTGCAGCCTACATCCTTCTGAATCTCCTAAGTGTATTCATCTCTTGGTCTCCCTCTACGATTTTTACCCTACACGCTGCCCTCCAGTACTAAATTGGTGATCCCTTGATGCCTCAGAACATGTCCTACCCACCGATCCCTTCTTCTGGTCAAGTTGTGCCACAAACTCCTCTTCTCCCCAATTCTATTCAATACCTCCTCATTAGTTACGTGATCTACCCATCTAATCTTCAGCATTCTTCTGTAGCACCACATTTCGAATGCTTCTATTCTCTTCTTGTCCAAACTATTCATCGTCCATGTTTCACTTCCACACATGGCTACACTCCATTAATTTACTTTCAGAAACGACTTCCTGACACTTAAATCTATACCCGATGTTAACAAATTTCTCTTCTTCAGAAACGCTTTCCTTGCCATTGCCAGTCTACATTTTATATCCTCTCTACTTCGAGCATCATCAGTTATTTTGCTCCCCAAATAGCAAAACTCCTTTACTACTTTAAGTGTCTCATTTCCTAATCTAATTCCTTCAGCATCACCCGACGTAATTCGACTACATTCCGTTAACCTTGTTTTACAATAATTCCACATCCAGAGCTTGTAAAGAATTGTAACATGTGATATGAAATTCAGGAACGGAGCATTACAAACCGTCAGATACCATCCGTTTTTCGAAATCTGGAAGCTGATTACTGGACCGGTTTATATTTACTCACTCTGATGCAATAAGCTCTGAAGCTTATCATTCTACCCCGCACTTAAAGTAAGTCATTGCTTTACTCGGAAACTTGTATGGAGAACTTCCGATTTCTGACTCAAGTAGAACTTCGAGTCATATAGTGTGTACTGAGAACAGCATGTAGTTCATATTATTTGTCTGATTAATTTGAGGTTAATATAGAATATGACTTCAGTATTACTGTTACATATTTCTGCTCTTCTAACCTACTTATTTAATTCTTGTATGTAAAATAAGATGCACGCTTTCTATGACGCCATCTTGTCGTCATCTGTTGCCAAGATCCCTATTTTCTCTCTTCAGTGATTCATCAGTATGCGACGTATGCGAGATTAGACTGGCTGGCTGAGCTTTTTATTTATTTATTTTTATTTTTTATTGAGTTTAGATTTCCATCTGAAGGGGGCGGGCTGCTGGCAGCAGCTTAGTATGCTGCTCTTCAGCCTACACAATTTGTTTTAAAAATAGGAAGATAATAAATAATAAAAACAGGAGATAAAATCGGAGACTTAAATGGTAACATGGCGGAAAAAATCGTGGAACTTAAAGCATAGAAACAAAGGGATGATGATTCTAATAAAATACATATGAAGCAGACAGGTAAGATAAATGACAGACAATTAAAAAACACGGCGACACTCTGGTTTCTGTTCACAAGAGACATAAAATTCACACCCAGCGACAGCATGATTTCTGTTCGCAACGCTTTGGAAAGACGAACAACACTGAACATTGACTTGACCACTGCAGTAAAATGTTGGCAAATATGACACACCACAGCCAAGGGTAGGTGGGGGGAACCTGGACAGATGATGATAAAATAAAAAGGGGGGAAGAAGAGGAAAAACGAAGGGGTGAAACAAGCCATGAGAGGGGGGGGGGATGCTGGGCAGACACGACAGGGACTGGGAAAAGGCAGAAGAGAGGAATACAAAAGGACTTGGGTGGGGGAAAGGAGGTAGGGAGAGGGTAGGTGGGGAGAAAACAGGATATAAGGGGGGGAGAGCCAAAGGAAAGGATGGAGGATCAGAGTTCATAGGAGGGATAAATGGGGGCAGAGAGGGCACCATCCGGGAGGGGAAGTTGATGGAAGCCACCTTGGCAAAGGAGATGGAAGGTGTAGAGATGGAGGATAGTGGGGACACAACAGTGAAGGCATGGCAGGGGGCAGGGATGTGAGAAGAGAGGAGCAACCAGGGAGTGAGGGGGATAAAGGCAGCGGGACATGTAGAGTATGTGGAGATGTTCGAGGAACAGGAGCAGATGGGGGAAAGGAATGAGGTCATAGAGGATCCGCAGATCTGTGTGGGGGACGGGAGGCGTGTACGGAAGGTGAGGTGGAGTGCATGACACTCAAGGATCTGGATGGATTTATAGATTTTGGGGTTTTTGGGGGGGGGGAGATATCCAGGCTGGATTGGCATAACAGAGGATGGGACAGATTAAGGATTTGTAGGTGTGGAGGATGGTAGAGGGGTGCAACCCCCATGTCTGGCCAGTGAGGAGTTGGAGGTGGTTGTGGGCTTTGGATTGGATGGAGTGGAGATGAGGGATCCAGGTGAGGTGACGGTCAATGGTGCGGCCAAGGTAGGTGAGGGTGGAGGAGAGGCAGACAGGACAGGTGCAGACGGTAAGGGAGAAATCCAGGAGCTGGAAGGAACGAGTGGTACGACCTACGATGATTGCCTGGGTGTTGGAAGTATTGATTTTCAGGAGCCACTGGTTACACCATGTGGCAAAAAGGTCAAGGTGATTCTGGAGAAGACGTTGGGACCTTTGGAGGGTAGGAGCGAGCGCGAGGAATGCGGCGTCATCGGCATACTGCAAGAGGTGTACTGGAGGGTGGGGGGGGGGGGTTTGGGCATATCTGCCGTGTACAGGAGATAAAGGACAGGGGAGAGGACAGAGCCCTGGGGCACACCTGCAGAGGGGTCGAAGGTGTGGGAATCGGCATTATGGATGGTAACATAGGAAGGGCAGTGGGAGAGGAAGGAGGCCATCAGATGGACGTAGTTGACAGGAAGGGCGTAGGTTTGGAGTTTAAACAGGAGACCGGGATGCCAGACACGGTCGTAGGCCTTTTTTAGGTCAAGGGAGACAAACATGGCGGAGCGACAGAAGTTAAGCTAGAGGGAAAGGAGACGAGTGAGGCGTAGGAGTTGGTCATCAGCAGAGAAAGAAGGTCGAAAGCCACATTGGGTGTCGGGGAGGAGGTGGTTTTGGTGGAGGTGGTGATGGATGCGCTGGATAAAGTTGGATTCCAAGAGCTTGCTGAACACTGATGTGAGACATATAGGACGATAGGAAGAGGCATCAGATGGAGGCTTGTTGGGTTTGGAGAACATCAGGATACGGGAGGTTTTCCACAGGTCAGGGTAGAAGCCCGTGGCAAGGATGACATTGTAGAGGGTTCAAGGACTGAAAGGAAGGAGGGAGGGCAGTGTTTGAGGTGGCAGTAGGTAAGGCGGTCGTGGGCGGGAGCAGTGTTGCGTTTAGTGTGGAGTGTGAGGCTGATGTCCTGTGTAGTGATGGGAGTGTTGAGTTCAGATGGGGGTGTGTGGCCCAAGTACTGGAAGCTATGAGCAAGAGGAGGAACAGAGGTATTCGTACGGTCGATGACGTCAGGGAATTGGGAATAATCAAATTGGGGATCATCTGGTACAGAAAAAACATCGGAGGTGAGAGGCAAAGTGGTTGGCCTTACTGAGGTTGTCAGGAAAGGGATGGTCATCAAGGAGGAGAGGGTACTGGGGGGTGGGGCGGTTCCCAGTAAGGCGGTGGCTGCCTGAGCGAGAGGCAGGCGCTTAAGTACGCTATAGGAGGCGCCGCTATTGGCTGCTGGAACCACGTGTCCCACTGTGGCGCCCCCACACTAAAAGCGGGCCAGGAGGCGCGCGCCGCCACAGCTTACAGGTGCAGAGACCTCTATGGGTCTTCGACGTCCATGACGTCTGGCGCGGATTCAAATTCCGCGGCGCGCGGTACCAGACAAACAATCAGCTCAGTTGTATACAGCTCACCCATTTCCTTAATAATAAATATACAGCTCCCTGCAGGTATAATTTTCAGATAAGTTTCGATGTTGTTTCCAGAATCCAGATAGCTGCTACAGAATTTGCTTTCCCTCATTTTGAATAGTACATGCAGATTTTGTCTTTGAACTGCTATATGGTTCAGTTTCTTTGACGAGGTACTTCATTGATGGGTCATTTTGGAATACAAATTTTTCTAACTACAGTCGAGAGGAAACATCCTCACTGCACAGTGTTTGGCTATAACCTAAACGTACCCACAACGTATAATTTTGGTAGGATTTTATATTATATAAAATCACTTATGTGGAAATGTAAAGAATAACTACCATCCATGTGAAAATGATAGAACTAAATTTAAACGAATTTTTATGTAAATAATCAGTACGAGAGAGATACCTGTAAACTGACAAACTTTTATGTAATTCTTCAGTTATTTTTCGATATTTACAACCAGATGCACTTCCGTACACTAAGATCGAAACTAAGCCAGAAACACACTATCGAAACTTTATAACACTTCGTAAATTGATAGTTTAATTGTATTTTGACATGATAACATTATTTATGCTTCAGTACTATTAAAATTTTACAAACAGTTCACGCACATGTAAATGTAAGTTCACTTTTTGTCTGGTTGACTATATTGTGTGAATCAAGTTCAGTATCTCTCTAGACAATTTCGTTGACATGATGAGCTGTTGTAATAAAGTCTGATGCCACACGAAGCTGAAATGTTCTTCTTTGCGTCTTTCGCCATGTACAAGAACCCTGGATTGACACCCACCGTCTCAATCAGTTAAATACCTGTACCTCAGAATGACGCAAATTAATGCTCCGATGTCTGCTTGAGATGGTAATGCTGACAGCGTTCCGTGAACTACTGGGGCAGGAAGTGTACCATGCAAGCGAGCGCCTTCTGTGGAAGACAATGCGTCCGTAACTCCGTGGTGTGCTTAAAGAAAAGGTTTTGCATCTCATTGTTGGCGTGTAGTGTTGCATGGCGCTGCGTTGCGTTGTTAGTAGGAAGAATTCTCTCCGCAGACGACATTCCTTCCTCTTGGTCTTCACGGGCAGAGTGTTGCTCTTCCTAACAACTACGCAGGGGCCTACCGACAATCATCTTGGAATGGAACAAGGAAGAGAAAAAATGGCGGTATTTAACGTCCGACCACAAGTTTTGCCCAGAACTGGTCCATGATAGACCTAAATGCTCATAACTCGAGTTTATACTCATTTCATGTTATTCAAGAAGTCGAAAGTAAAAAAATAAAACAATGTCAGCTTCAAAAATATTATGTATTTCTTTACAGATGATGCATTCGTTGTTGAAACTTATTACATCTTCAGGTAGCTGGACGGACTATCGGATTGCCCCAAATACTTAGGGTAAGGCGTTCCTTTCTAACCAAAGTTGTACATCCACCAAGTAACGCGTTATATTTCATTTATTATTAACGTACACACTCTTTTAACCTCAACTGATACTGCAAAAATTCCACACTTAGCTCGCAGTGACCGCTGACTTAGAGCCAAGCCAACAGAAAGCAATGGCCGGTGCATAAAAACTTGTGGCGCCAACACACACATTGACAGATTTGTCAGTTTTTTGTCGAGCGTGTTGAACGTGGCGCTTCAGCACACCGGCAGCTGTGGTAATTAATTAAGAATGAAATCGGTCGTACTGTTAAAGGATAAAATTGCAACTGATGCTGTCATTTGTTACCAAATTTTTCAATATGGAGTTTTTTGCATATTACGTTCATCAGAAAATTAATTTTCATTTGAACAGTGGTTAGTAATGAAGTCCAAAATTTACTAATAGTCATTATATCTGTGATGGATTCTTCCAACAACAATGCATGAAGTTATGGATATATGAATTAAACACAAAAAAAATCACAATTCAGTGTTGCAAATCATACCAAAGTACTACAATTTACTTAAAATTCAGCAAACAGCGATATTTCAACAAATTCTCGTAATTTACATGGATTAATAACATACAGTTTTATAGAGAAGGTCTGTATTCCTTAAGAACAACTAATTTTAATTCTGCTAATAATTTGGGAACGCTGTTGTTCCGAAGAAAATTTATTAGTAGATTAGAGGCCTTATTGTATGAACTCTTCCAGTACAGGTTAGCCTAGCTCCCTCAAATTTCTTTTGCAGAATATTAGAACTTTATTTTCTATATAGTAATCAAAGTACATTGCAAAATGATTTATTCGGCATTTATTTATGATTTTGTAGCTAATTTCATCGGGAAGAAGATTTGACATACCAAAGTCTCGCAGATTACAGTTTTAATCGCTGCACATAATTTTGTGACTTTTTCTATCAAAAATATGTTTCGGTAGTCCCCTCCGAATTGGTGCCAGATTCTAAAATCAGCATGACTCGGTATTTCGGCGATGGGTCGCTCCCCCATCTTCAGGAGAAATACTGCGAATTCTGAGGCCCACTCGACAATCGTTTTCCAGCGTGACTCGGCGGCAGCAGGATCATCAACGCTCCTGCAAATAACAGGACAGGTGAATAGGCAGAGTATCTACTCTTCATGATTTCAGGATCCGGCTGCAAAACCGAGGAAACTATCAAGAATTGTTTGCGCCAGGAAGGCCTAAACATTCACAGAAATGTGTGTTGCAAGGGATGCGTCACAGAAGCATTGTTGCCTGCACTCTACTTAAGCAACATTGGATTCGAGAAGAAAATGTGTCCGGTTTCTTTTATGTAATTAACTGGTCGATTTGGGATATTACATCATAAATGGTTCACTAAATCATGTCCGTTACACACTGTAAGCTGTTTTTTTCCGAATATAAAGTTGAGAGCGATGTCGATGTGTAAAAAAATGGCTCTGAGCACTTGGGTGGGACTTAACATTAGAGGTCATCAGTCCCCTAGAACTTAGGATTTTCGATGATACGACTACGATCTGCTACTGTGAACCTATACATTGCATTGCACTAAGATTTTGTTATTATATGTTGACATTAAGAAGAGCTAGAATATTACTTTAATTGCATTTTGCTATTCGTAGTCGAAAAATGACCTCCACGTTTAGTGAACAGGAAATACGGAAGTAATAGCATTAAAAATAGCAAGTTCTTGCATTTATGTCCCGCCATTCTTCTGTCACAATATGCCAGCCGCTTCTAGCGCAGGCATCGCTTCAGCTATCAGACGATTGCACTTTTCTGACAGTACTGAGGAGTTTCGCGATTGTTTGTCGTAGACTGTGTAGGAGGTCAGAAACCGGGACGATGCTCTGCGGCTGGGGTTCACACTGACGGTGTGCCCTAATGAAGAAATTAGGCTTGACAGGACAAAACAATAAAATATAATTGTTCATGAGTAGTAGGTGATATCTCTTAAGCCACAGATATTACCAAGTGTATAGCACCACAGTGGAATAAATGGCGCGCGCTCATTGTAATCATTTTGTTCTGCCCCAGAATTAAAGCAACTTTGACAGAATCTACAGTTCGTATACATACACTCTAGCGATCGAGCGAATACGCTGGTGTAGGAGCAATATGGGTGGGCGCGAAGACCTCTTCAACACGAGACGCGGGACGGTACATGTCGGTGCTGGAAGAGACCACGTGCCGCTCTCACTGCCTGAAATGCAGCTGGTCGGTTGCAAAATGATTCCCACACAGGAAGTAGTTGCGACTGCTACCAGCGTTGTCAGAAGCAGAATTCGGTAACGAACTACCGTCTCTTCTCTTCACGGACTCCTCGGGAAAAAAATTCTGAACAAAACAATTGGTGTGACACCTAGCCCAAGCCCGCTGTCAGGGACAAGAAAGTCATTTATCCCATCTGCGTTTCTTGCAGATGAAGTATTCGGTTTGACTTAAAATTGGACTGCTTCTTTTTGTGGAACAGCTTTTATACCTTTGGATTAGGCTCTGTTTAATTACTGTATGTGTATAGTAAAACGTCTCACTGAACGTACGTGTGGCATTACGCTTCACAATTTTGCACTCGGGCCGGCATAAAATTCGTACCCACGTCGTTCTGCAGTGGTTAGAACGATACAGCAGCTGCCTCGGCTACAAACTGCAGAGCTACCGCAGCGAGAAATATTCGTCACGGTTCAGTCAGCAATCCTGGAGAATGGGAATGTCAGTATTCTCTAACTTAACCCTTCGGTGGTTAACATTCATTGTACATCTATTTAAGAAATGAAAGGTCAGAAACTGTGTCCGTTATAGTAAATACAGTTTTACCACAAAATAAATTTTAAGCTCACTGATTCTGGGGCACATCCGTAAAACGAACCTAACAAGGTCCATGATTTCTTTTCACCCTAAAATGGTTAAAGATAAATTTGGTTTGTAAGTTACTTCACCGGGATGGCAAATACTGAACAGGTATAACAAATCAGTACTGAAGCACATTTATTTTAGTGACAGTGAAAAGCGTGAAACATCGCGCACCAATTTGCAACAAAAAGTGTCAAGATGGCTTTGACGTATCGCGTAGCAACGTTTTCTGTGTTCTGTGATGTCTGCTGAGACATATACGTCACACTAAATACAGATTATGTACAAACCAGAAGCCTTACTGAGAAATGCTTTAATTTTTCAAAACAATATCTGTTATGTATAAGAAAACACAGTTAGTTACCTAACACATAGGTGCGATAACATTCGCGTACTGAGAAGCGAAATTTAGCCATTGTATTTGCATGATGATGTCCTCCTCGCCGTGTCCGGCGACAGCGACTCCGTCAGTCTTCTCTGTCCTTGTTGTGGTAGGCTCGGATGTGGCTCGCGAATCCGAATTTCGCTTTGAATATCCTGTTGCATGAAGCACAGTGAAGTTGACCAGCAGAGTTGTAAGTATACGTGTAGACAGGCTTGAGCTGAGATTTTCGGAGCTCTCTTTTAGCATCCAGGTTCATTAGACGCTTTTGCTCGAATTGTTCGATGCTCTTATGTACAGTTGATCGCCACTCCGATCGGCGCAATGCTAGCTCCTCCCAACGGTTGCTTGGAATGCTACAGGCTGCGAGGTGGCGTTTAATGGTGTCTTTATATCGCAGGTGTTGACCACCTTTCCTCCTCTTCCCGCACGAGAGCTGCGAGTAGAACACCGCTTTAGGTAGCCTACTGTCATCCATGCGTACTATGTGACCACTCCATCTCAGTTGATGTTTCATTATTGAAGCTTCAATACCAGCCAGTTTCACGCGGCGCAAAATCTCCGTGTTTGGGACACGGTCTTCCCATTTGATGCGCAGAATTGATCTCAGACATCGAAGATGAAATTTATCTAGCTTCTTAATGTCAGCTTTGTAACAGCACCAGGTTTCCGAGGCATAGAATAAGGTGGATAATACTACTGGTTTGTAGACTGCAATTTTTGTTTGTAGTTTGAGATCATGTGATTTCCATACTCGGTCATTAAGCTTACCGAAGGCTGAGGCTGCGCTGGCTATACGCGCTGCGATTTCCGTTGTCAGGCTGTTGTCACTTCTAACTTGGCTTCCCAGGTATTTGAAATTTGACACATTTTGCAAGGGTTTGCTATTTATCTCAATACTGGAGTCATCTGCATTAAGACCTCTAAGTGGCTGTTTGAGAACTTGCGTCTTAGTGATGCTAATGGCTAAGCCAAATCTTCTGCAGGAGGCATTTAGCAGATTTATGTAAGTCTGAAGAGTTTCGCAAGAATTAGCCACCATGCATACATCATCCGCGTAGAGAATCTCTAAGATGTATAGTTTGGTTACGCGACTTTTTATTCTGAGGCGAGAGATGTTGAAGACACTTTTGTCTGTCCTTATGTCGAGACTAATTTGATTACTACAGGCTTTGGTCGCGTCTCTCATAACAACTGCGAAGTAAAGTGAGAAGAGTGTGGGAGCCAGAACACAGCCTTGTTTTACACCACATGTCACGGGAAACTGTTCTGAGAGCTTGTCCTCATGGCGGATTTTTGCCATCTTGTTTTCATGAAACTGCCGAATCAAACTGACAATTTTGTCAGGGCACCCAGTTTTCTTTAGTATGATCCAGAGAGCTTCCCGTGGGAAGCACATGAACAAAGGTCGATGTTGCTCTAAGATTTTCTCTTGCATTTGTTTGACAACAAATATGGCATCCACTGTGCCTCTGTTTGGGCGAAAGCCACACTGGGTCTCTGGTAGCAGTTTTTCTGCAAAGTGTGTTAACAGGGTGTTAATTATGTGGGCAAGGACTTTTCCCGCTGCTGAGAGAAGAGAAATGCCCCTGTGGGAGCTGCAGTCTGATATGTCACCCTTGCCTTTATAGATCTTTGAAATACAAGCATCTTTCCAGTCTTGTGGAATCATTTCATACTCCCAAATCCTTAAGATCAGAGCAAACAATGGTTTCTTGATGTTTGGCCCCCCATATTTATATAGCTCTGATGGCAAGTTATCTAATCCTGCTGTTTTGTCATTTTTCAGCTTAGCCAGTGCTGAAATGAATTCATCGTAGGAAGGGGCATCCGCAAGTTGTTCCTCAACTAGCAGGTCTTCAAGTGCTTCTATGTATGGAATATCGGTTGTCTGATGGTCGGGATTAAGAACGTCATTAAAATGTTCCGCCCACCGAGACAGGATGTCACTCTGTTGCGTCAGCCGACAACTTTTATCTTTGTTGTAGACTGGTGCTATCTTCCCAACTCTTGGACCAAAGAATCTGCCCGTTTGGTGTGTGTCGGCATATAACTGTATTTCATTTGCTTTATTTGCCCACCAACTGTCTTTGAGAGCACGTACCTTCACTTTCAGATTGTATTGCGCTGCTCTACGCTTGTTATCATCAGGGGTACGAAGGGAGGTTCTGAAATCATTTATTAGCTTTCTGATCTCTGGATCTGAGTCGTCAAACCAGTCCTGGTGCTTCTTCTGAGGCTTTCCCAAGACTTCTGAAGCACAGCCACGCAGTCTGCTAGCGTATGCACTCCACTGTTCATCTACAGGGGCAGATTCAGATATCAAAAGGCCATCGACACCAAATTTTTCATCCAGTTTTGCTCTCATAGTCTGATCATTGTCCAAGATTTTGCAGGACAATTTTGTTGGTATTTTGTGTGAAGCTCGGCGTGGTGCCTTCAAATTTATCTTTAATTTGGACCTCACGAGTCGATGGTCTGTCCATCCCTGAGCGCCTCTCATTGCACGTGTGACCAGTACGTCACCAAGATCTTTTTTCCGTACTATCACATAATCCAGAAGGTGCCAGTGTTTAGATCGCGGATGCATCCATGTCGTTTTATATTTTTCAGGCAGACGAAAATATGTATTTGTCAGACAGAGTTCAAACTCGGCACATAGAGTTAGAAGATCCAAACCATTCGAGTTGCATTTTCCAATCCCATGGCGACCGAGGACTCCATTCCAAGCACTGAAATCATTCCCAACACGAGCATTAAAATCACCAAGTAACAGAAGTTTATCTGCAGAAGGAATATCCGTAAGGACATGTCGGAGGTCTCGGTAGAACTTGTTCTTCTCTTCATCCGGAGATGGCAATGTAGGTGCGTATACATTGATCAAGTGAAGATATTTCTTGGATGCCAGGTGAAGTCTGAGTGTTATTATTCTGTCACTGATACCTTTTGGGAGTTCTGTTAGTGAACAAGCCAATTTATTGCGTATGGCAAAGCCTACCCCACTTTCCGCCCTTTCAGTGGATGATTTTCCACTCCAGTAGTAGGTATAACCTCCGAGCGGTTCACATAACTGTCCAGAGTCACTAAGATGTGTTTCACTTATGGCGGTAATGTCGATGTTATATCTAGCCAATTCCTTGCGATAAGTCCTGTCTTTCTCTCTGGGCACTGATTATGGTCGTTATCCTGTAAAGTACGGACGTTCCAGGCTCCAATCATAAGATATTTAAGGTAACTGTTTATTTTATTATTTTTTTGACCGCATATGTTAGTGAACAAGTGACCGCAGTTTGCCACTTGTGCTGGGTTGAGACGGGCTATGTTTAGGCCACCTTTTCTAGGCCCCTCCCTGGATTAGGGAAAGCAGAGCGATCCTAAATAGGGTTGCTTTGTCGTCTGACGAGCTGCCGAACCAGTCCTCCCGTCTCTCACGAGTACCAGAACGACCATCACCGTCTGACCGAGTAACGTGCAGAGCACCAACTATGGTTCAGGTACACCAAACCCTTGCCTCACCATCAGTACTCCATCGCCGCAGGACTTTCAAAGCTCATAGTCCATTGAATCTTTGCCGGAGTCATCTGCGCGTGAAGGTATTTAAAGTGGACAAGCAGTTGCGCAGATGCAGATCCACTCTCTCGTCCTCTGCCTCTGGTTGGCAGTGGATCGTAGGGCCGATACGACTGGCAAGAGGCAGGGGATGCAGTGAATGGCCATATGCCACTGGAAGTATCCTGACATACGCCCTTAAGGCACATCACAGGTGCCTTGCTTCGTCGGTACAGAAGCCGTGAGTGTTTACCTATCGATATTACCCGCCTCCTACACCGATGAAGAGACTGACAGAAGGGAAGAAGGAAAGGGAAGGACTGGAAGGGAAAGGGAGGAAAGGACGGTAGGTCATTGTGAGGCACACTTCGTCTGGCTCCTCTGCTGAGACCTGACCGGCTAGGTTGAACCTGCCAGTAGCTACGCTACCACCGGTATAGCTCTCAGCATCACAGGAACACGCAAACTCTCCCACCCGCACAGACAGTGCTACGATAAGGTGGTGCCTCCAGGGAGAGGTGTATTTGCATAAAACGAGAGGCACTGAAATACACGTACATTCAAGTCAGCTAGACATTAAAGATACACGCACACACACACACACACACGGAGGTACGCATTACGTTCCTGGTCTCAATTTCAGTCAATGAATAGATCTGTCCAGGTAGTTGTCCGAACAGATGTGATGGTACGTTGTATTTTACTCAAAGTTCACAAAGCTTCTCGCTAGATGGTAGCACTTGACGGATACGGGATGTACACTGAGGTGAAAGAAGTTATGAGATACGTCCTAATGTCGCGTCGGACCTCCTTTTGCCTGAAACAGCCCAGAAACTCGACCTGGTATGGCCTCAATAAGCCGTTGGAAGTTCCCTTCAGAAACATTGACCCTGCTGCCTGTATAACTGTCCACAGTTGCGAGACTGTTGCCGGTGCAGCATTTTCGTGCACGAACTGACCTTTCGATTGTGTCCCATAAATGTTCGGTGGGATTCATGTCCGGCAGTTGCCAAATGATTCGGTCGAATTGTCCAGAATGTTCTTCAAGGCAATCGTGAATAATTGTGGCCCTGTGACACGGTGCATTGTCATTCACAAAAATTCCATCGTTGTTTGGCATCATCGAGTACTCGGTTGGCTGTAAATGGTCTCCAAGTAGCCGAACGTAACCATTTCCAGTCAATGATCGTTTCAGTTGGGCCAGAGGGTCCAGTCCATTCCACGTAAACACAGCCCACACCGTTGTGGAGCCACAACCGGTTTACACAGCCAGGAACCACTGCTTCTGGGGGGCCGCGCCGTACTCGAACCCCGCCATCAGCCCTTACCAACTGATGCCGGCACTCGCCTGGCCCGTCCACGGTCTTCCAGTCGCCTACGGTCACGAGCCCAGCAGAGGCGCTGCAGACGGTGCGGTGCTGTTAACGAAGGCACTCACGCCGGTCGTCTGCTGCCGTAGTCTCTCAGCACCAAACTTCGCCGCACTGTCCTAACGAGTACGTCCAACATGGAGTTCTACGTTTATTGCGCGCCGTGTTGTTTGTCAACGCTGACGTCTCTACGTTAATACCGTAGCTGTCGGTCGTTACGTGAATGCCATTAGCGAGAAGTAGTGCCCGAAATTTGGTTTCTCGGCACACTCTTGACACTGCGGATCTCGTAATGTCGACTTACCTAACGATTTTCGAAATCGAATGTCCTATGCGTCCAGCTACCACTCCTCTTTTTAATTCCCGTCGTGCGGCCATAAGCGCGCCAAAAACCTTTTCACGTGAATCACCTGAATACAAAGGACTGCTTTGCCGATGCAGTGCCCTTTCATATCTTATGTAATCGATACTACCGCCATCGTTATGTGTGCGTATAGCTATTCCGTGGCTTTTGTCTCCATAGTGTAGACGTCCCAAAGCTCATGTTCTTTAGTGCGATTTATTGTGCTATCAACCAGGATAGGGTTGAGCCTGAAAAGATTCACACATCGACGAAGAAAATTTCTGTCTTGTTGTCACTCAGCACGGGAAGTACTGCAGTAGAATGTATTATTTCTATAGCTATATACGTACTATGCCAAACACTGTAAGTAGGTGTGGCATACTTAGGATTTCTCCACGTTCCAATCTTGTATGGAGAACGGTAAAAATGACTGCCTGTATTCCTCTGAGTGTGCCATAAACTGCCCGATCTTGTCTGCAAGGTCCCTTCGGGAGCGGTATGACGAAGGACAAAGTATACCTCTACATTTTTCACTTAATACTGGTTCTTGAAACGATTCAAAACTATGTCTCTGACATATAATAAAACACAATTAGTTGCTGCAGATATTCTTAACCCTTCCCAGTTAATGAACTGGGCAGAGGGAGCCTAAAGTTTAACGGACCATGCGTCGTTTCTGACGAATCTACACATCATTTCGAAGTGAATGCAGGTTAAATGGCACCCTCAAAAATCTATTGTCAACCCAATTATCCCGAATATATTCGTCCAGTGTTTGACTTCCACCAGACCTTAAACATAATTTCAAATCTTTTCTGAAACATTTTCGAGCTTACGTGCTAAACGTCATGTATTTAAGACATTAACTCACTTGGAATCGGAAATTAGAACGTTTTTTTTAAACAGAATGATCTTGTAATGGTGTTAAAAACTATAAGGGACTGCCTGGAAACGACCGATTTGAGAGGTCTAAGTGAAAGTTTACTCGAGTTCCACCTAAGCCTTGCGCAGCGCTCAAAATAAGGACCCCTGCTGGCGAACCTTGATCAGGACGCACGAAATTCCGGCTGAGTACTCCCAAATACCCTAAGACCTTCCCCTCTCGACGGGCTGGTAACGGCCCACGTAAATTGATCTCAGAGAGGCCGAAAATCCTAAGCCTATGCCACAGTAATAATGAATTCCTTTCGCCTGCTCAAATTTCAGAACCCGCTACATTTACAACTTGCTCGGAACGTAGTCCCCAGCGTCAGTGCAGACGTGGTGTCACCACAAAAAGTTCTGTCGTCCGCGTTCCAGTGTCGCTGGTGCTGTTTGAAGAGTGTCGCACGCAGCGATAATTCCTGCCACGCTCTTCGGCGTCACAGGCGTCTCGCAAGCGAGACTCTTCACGTGGCAGTTCAAGAACAAATCAAGTTGCGTGAGATCAGCTGAAATGCTGGCAATGAGACAGGACCTCCCCTGGCTAGGCGCTTGTCAGAGTACGTCTGATCCAGGTGTTCGCGACCGCGCAATCCAAAATGAAGTGGGGCTCCATCATCGGTACCACATCCACAGACGCATAACAAGTGGGATACGTTCCAGGGGTGTAGGCAGGCGGTCTCTGATAAACGCCGTGTACACTGGGTTATTTAAGCGGTGAGGAAGAAGAAACGGGCCCAGTACTCAACCACTGCGAACACACTGACTGATATAATCTGTGGTGATGATTATTCACAACTCTAGCGCGGGAATTCTCGTCGGCCTAAAGCACGACTATTGCTATTATTTAGCACCCCGTCGCTGGTGACACGCTGTTCATCTGTGAAAAGTGTATGCGTCGGAAAGTGAGCCAAATCATGCTGCGTCTGTGGATGTTAGGGGTGTAGCTCCACTTCCGATAATACTCTGCAAAACATTCATTTCACATGCAGCTGATGAAGTTCTGATGGCGGGAGCGTCACCCTCTCGAGCCAGCACTGCACCTTCCTGAGCCGAGAGTTGGTGCAGTTCGCCGCCCTCCTCAGGCGTCCTACTGCGCTACCATCTGTCCTGTTTCCCTAATCGTAGGAACAGTCAGTGCGAACCTGATTTCTTCCACGTAGATATTTTCTCCTCTATAACATTTCTGCTTCGCTGCTACCTGCATTTGCTTACTCATACCCGAACAACATGTCAGAAAGTTTTGTCAGCGGGTACTATTCCAGTTGTCTGGAGCCGATTGCCGTTAGTACCTCGACTTGTAAACACAGGCTGCAGTGTACTTCAGTACAGACACTGTACTGAGGGACTGCTTACGTCGGAACACAGTACGTCATCTGCATTCGTTTAGTTGAGTTACTGGCCCGACGTCTGAACCGAAGTGCTCGTCTGGATTGCCTACCCACGGTACATTTATACCACTGTCAGAGGTATCAGAAATGTTTCCGCTTGTAATTTTTGACTTGGTCGTTTCCCGACCAGATTCCCTTATCTCAAGCTGATATATTTACGCTTCTCCGTCATTCCTGAAAGTTTGTAACATTATCACGGAATCACTCTGCACATTCTTTAAAGAATCGGGATTACCTAAGCTATCTAAGTGATACGCTGTATTTGTATTATCTATCTGACCAATATGTGAGGGCTATCAGGAAAGTAATCTCCTCTTTCATGTAACGTGTAAGTCTTGTGGCAAACGGGACGGCCGCTTTACTGACTCGGCAGT
Source organism: Schistocerca nitens (assembly GCF_023898315.1). Classification (NCBI taxonomy): domain Eukaryota; kingdom Metazoa; phylum Arthropoda; class Insecta; order Orthoptera; family Acrididae; genus Schistocerca; species Schistocerca nitens. The sequence continues at coordinate 4,125,053 of NW_026045897.1, forward strand.
ACAGTAAGTTGGTGTTCTGAGAGCTGAGCTGTGGTAAAGTTACCACTGCAGTGACCAAATAAGTCTGGTCGTCAAACGTACAGCGTTCTGTCGCGACCGTGCGTGTATTCTGAGGCAGATCAACAGAATGATGGAACACTATTACTCCTAGAAACACTGTAATATACAGATCAGGGGTCTGGGCACACAGACTCACGAGGGTCATGCCTGCTATGGCCGTAAGAAGAGTGCAGCGTAATGTGCTCCTACGTTCAGAAGGAGCATACAGAACAACACCTGGAGGGGCGCTTATTGTGCTAATGGGGATCTGTCCACTGGACATTAAAATTCGTGAGCAGGCCGCCTGGTACTGGGGGAAGAAGGAGAAAAGGGATAAGGTAAGGGAGATACCGGGGGTTTACGCTGGGGATAAAACTGCAATTAAAAAGAGAAGGATCGAACTATGGCAGGAACAGTGGAATAACGAGGATACGAGACGCAGAACCTATGAGCTGTAACCGGACATAGAGGTACGAGTAAAGCTTACGTACTTCATGCCTACGAGAGGAATGCTGCACTTTCTTACTGGACATGGACCCTACCCGACATATCTATGTCGCTTTGGGAAGCAGGCTACACCCGCGTGTGACTGTGGTGCTGTGCAAGCCACGCCAGAACATGTGGTGAATGAGTGCCACCTCTTCGATGACGTAGCAAACGGACTACGACAACGACTTCCGAATAACGACACGTACCATCTGCTAAGGCATGACAACACCTTCAATGTCTTGAACAAACTGACAAACGAAATCTCGAAAAAAGTCCGTAAGAAATTTCCAAGGGACAACCAGTAAAAATCACACCAACTCAGACTCCGTGCACCTTTCCTGTTCCGCCGGGCCGGGACTTGGCCAGCCGCTTGACGGCTGGAATCCGCCTTGCTCTGGACTAGGAGGGGAAGATGTACAATAACCGGATAGGACAACGCGCCAATTGCGACACTAGACTTAAAATAGGTTAGATGTAGAAGATAGGATAAGGTTTTTTAGGATAGACTGCAGCGATACCAAGTTACTGGCCAGCCCCATGGCAGGGGCACGCCTACTGGGATTAGCTCAGTGGGCCAGGACAACATCCATCAGGTTTATAGAGCACTGGCACACCTGTAACGCTGCAGGTAGCATAAGTTTTGTAGATTAAGTAGAATTAGGAACCCCGTAGCGGTAAGATCAAAATCTAAGATTTACCTGTAGTGTAGAAAAATAGCTGCAAATATGTGTATGATATTAGAACCCACTAATGTATTCAGGCAGTGGGTTAATATATATAATGTAATGATTTCAATAAAGATTTTTTTTTTAAAAAAAAGACCCTCCTTATAAATATACAAGTCCTTGGCAAGGTCAGGATGTGTTAAACAGTTTAACACTTCATAACACAGAAATAAACTTTAGTCTTGACGCCAGTTCTGATGCAGTGCTTTTACAGATCGCACAATGATGATCCTCGAACGGTGCTAACTGCAGCTACTCGATATTGGTCAACAATTGAGCAAGAACTCGGCTGGAGCAGGCTACAACTGGACTCAGGCAGTCTCTTATCCACGTGGTCCTTGCCGCCGGTGACTCAGGGTGCGTGGCACACGTGCGGCCAGCGTGCCACACGTGTGGCCCATGTGTGGAGCCGATCATTACCACATCACTGCCACTGTTCGACAACAGCGGAGCCTCTAGTGCCAACCTCTGCACACAGAACGATTGTCCCCAGTGTCATAACTTCCTCATCGTCGTAGCCTAGTGAAACGATGGCCGTGGTGAGAGTGGGAGGGGGGGGGAGGGGTGGGGAGCGGCGTCGGCCACATGTGTCGCTGCGGAGGAGGCAGGAGGCAGCAGCATCCTTGCCTGCAGCCCGGCATCCGCCTTGCGAATTCCCGGGAACCGACATAGGGTATGCACCTTTGGGAGGCGGAGGTCCTGTGGAAGTGGAAGATATCGCGGCGTCTGGTGGGCCCCTGGAGTCGTCAAGAACGGCAGTCGGGTGATCCTGAGCTGGCGCCGCGTCCATCTCCGAGGGCTCCAAAGGCGCCGAGCCCGCGGGAGACGCGCGCGGCACCAGGTCCGAAAGGCAGGGCCACGCAGCCGGCCTACCCGAATTTGGTTGCTGTGAAGTCTGTCCAGAACGGAAGGACCTAGGATGACAAAAAAAGAACGACCCACAATGTTAATAACGGTGCCGCTTTCCCACCTGCTGTGGGCGCCGCACGCTCTGAAAAAGGCAACGTCATTAATGTTGAACGGGGTATTGAAAGGACCATCACTGATGTGGACGCAACTGGTCAAAGACCTGCCACCTCTTGGCTGGGAAAGGTAGGACGCCGAGAATATTTGTAGAACGCGTTCCCGACCGTGTAAAGCACGATGTCTGTGTTCATTTACTGCTTAAAAGTGGGTAAAAAACGTTCCGCCTCTCCATTGCACTCGGGATGTGTCAGTGCACATGTCTTGTACGGCGTTGGCATCACACAATTATTTAAATTTGTTTGATGCAAACCGTGGTCACGGCCGAAGTCGACTTCTCAGATCTCGTAGCCGCTACCTTTTTATCTAGGCTCTACAAACTTTTCTAGCCCGTCCTGTCCTTTCGCTCTCCAGTTCTCACTTCTCCTATAGGGAATGACTTAAAATATTTTTCTCTTCCTGTGAGGCAAAATAACGTCTCCTAAATCGGAAAAAGTAATAGAAATCAAAACGTAAAGTTAACGTACTCTTTGACCCTTTGAGTTTTGTAACTACGTTTTTAGTTTGGAACTTACTGCAATTGATAGAAACATCAGAAGAATGGGTACTGTAAATGATATGTGTATATCCCAATTATGACTTTACATAGTTTTAGTCTGTTAACCTAAAACGCCTTTTGTGTTCAGGTGAGCTTTATGTCTGAACTCTAGATAAAATTCTTTCACTTTATTAATTAATTGAAATAAATTGTCTTTACATTGTTAAGATTAGCATTCAAATTGTGCTGGCGTAAGCTGTCGCCAGCACACTGGTCGGCAAAAGATGAAGGGCGGACATCGATTGGCAGGCGCTGGATCGAGCGCGTCTATGACGAGAGAGGCCGGAAACACACCCACAAGCAACAGGCCGCCAACGCCGTCTCCACACAATGTATTTACTCTTCCGCCGCCGACCGGAGAGCCCCACTCAATCATCCAGTTCGGCAACTGTCAGTTTACTTGCAGAGCGGGTCTAGTTCGTCACAGGCTACCGCAGTACATAGTGATGTGCAGAGTAAAAAAACCATCACACTGCAGGAGGTTGAAGAAGAAGTTGTCCAGTAGCGACCAAGACATTTGGCAGTGGAGCACAAAACCTGTGTTCGATTTCCAAATACATTTTTTATCTTTTTTCCCATTTCGAAACTAGTAGTAATAGAAGGGATGACAGGGTAAGTAAATCAATAAATGATAATAACAAGGTAGGCCAACAAATGACTCAGACGACTTGGATTAGCAAAGAACTAAAATTTTAAGCTTCGTATGCAAGCAATTGTTAGTAAGACTACTGAAAAGACAAGCACTCGACGCATGTTATCGCGTTCCTATACGGCGCAATATTCCATCGCAGCATCTGGAAAATTGCTGTCTAAAGTTTCCCTGTCCTTATAAGGAGCTAATAACTAATTTAATCCTCGGGGCATAGCAGAGGTGAATTATTTAACCGACTCGTTAAAAAATGTTTTCGTCACTTGCTCCAGATCCGGTAAACTGACGAATTCAGTTCACAAAACATGTCCTGAGAACATTTTAAAACAATACATTGCTGACATTGGTTTCCTGGGGCGGACAAAGTAATACTGTCACGTGTGATGTAGCACGTTTACAGATGCTGAGGGTCAAGCGACTTGCACGCTAGGAGTGACACAAGCGTGTAAACCATATGATATTTATTTTTATCGTCAAGTTTAAAACTTTATTTCGATGTTTAAAAATTGAAATCTGCTTCCGGAAACCCAGCAGAATTTTTTACAGCTGTGCGGATCCAATAACGATTCACTGCATCGAAGTTGATTTCAGAAAAAGAAATATTTTTAAGTATTAAACAAATCTGGTTTCTGCCGAATCTTAGGAAGAAACCAGGAAATTGCACGAAGATTACAATCATTAGGTGTTCTTGGTGCCGCGAGCACACTGGTTTCGACTGTTTGTATGACAAGTACCATCCATCTACGAGGGTCGTAACGTCCCACATTTTCTTTAAAAAAAAGCCATTAATATACATGGACAAACGTTCTTGTTGGTGCTTCACATTTGATTTTGTTCTGTGCGCCGGTGAAGTTTCGAACCGTTCTGGCAGATGGCAGACCCGTAGTGCAACGTCGAAATGGGATCTACATACGACTCACGTTGCAAGCAGCATGCTGTTATTGAATTCCTGTGTGCAGAAAAAGAAACCGTGGTGAACATCCGTAAAAGCTTGTGTGCAGTGTATGGCGATGCTGCAGTTGATAGGAGTACAGTTGGGCGTTGGGTAATGAAGGATACAGCCTCACGAAATGCAGAAACAGAGCTCCATGATCAGCCACGCTCGGGACGTCCTGTCACAGCCACTGCCCCAGACATGCTGAATCGTGCGGATGCCATTATTCGCGCCGACCGGCGCATCATAACTCGACAACTGGCTCTACAGTTGTCGGTCACCATTGGGAGTGCGTCTGCAATGATCGACACTCTCGGATATTCAAGGAGGTGCTCAAACTGGGTTCCGCGAATGCTCACAGCAGACCACAAGATTCAAAGAAAGGCCATTTCATCTGAATTGTTAGAACGTTTAGAGACCGACAGAGAGGCGTTTCTCTCACGGATCGATACGGGTGCACCACAAAAGAAAAAATTCGAGGCAACCCCCTCTGCTGGAAAAGTCGTAGTGAAAGTCTTCTGAGATTGTGATGCTGTCATTCTCGTGGATGTGATGCCAAGAGTATCAACTATCAATTCAGAGGCATACGTGACAACTCTGAATAAACTCAAGAATCGTTTCTGATGTGTTCGATCGGACAAGAATCCAGCAGAAATCTTGCTCCAACACGACAATGCACACCCACGCACCCGGCAATACATCGCGAAATTGGGTTGGACATCATTGCCACAGCCACCCTACAGTCCAGACGTTGCACCCGCGGACTTCCATCTCTTTGGGTTGCTGAAAGATTCTCTATGGGAACACAGTGGAAACATGACTCCGCCTGCAGTACAAGAGCTTTCCCCGGCATGGAGTATGTAACTCTCCCACAATGTTGGCGTGCGGTCCCGGAACGTGATGGTGACTAGGTAGATAAATAGGACATGGATAAGACATGTTGATGTATATTGTGACCAATTTATGACTCTTAACAACAAATATGTCCTGAGAAAAAAAATTTGGGACGTTACTTATTGAACGACGCTCATAATTATGAAATAGATGACGTGTAATTGAGTGAGTGAAAGAGACATTGTACAGAGACCACGACTAAATATTTTATTCTTAAATAACCCAAGTCATTTGAGAAATTTATATGCCTACGATGTTATTACTCCTTGTTGACTTATTTACCATATTACACTTCCTATTCCCACCAATTTTGAAACGGAAAAAAACACGAATGAAAAAATGCGTTTGAGAATCGAACCCGTTTTCTGTGCTCGCCCACCAAATGCCTTGGTTGCTACGTCAGCGGCATTTTCTTGCTCAGTGTCTAACATGCGGTACATAGGCGGAATTGAAAACACTTTTGCCCGCATCTCGTGGTCGTGCGGTAGCGTTCTCGCTTCCCACGCCCGGGTTCCCGGGTTCGATTCCCGGCGGGGTCAGGGATTTTCTCTGCCTCGTGATGGCTGGGTGTTGTGTGCTGTCCTTAGGTTAGTTAGGTTTAAGTAGTTCTAAGTTCTAGGGGACTGATGACCATAGATGTTAAGTCCCATAGTGCTCAGAGCCATTTGAACCATTTTTTGAAAACACTTTATGTCCTCGATTTCTACGAAAATATTCGTTTGCAGATCCCCATGAAGAAAATTGCTCTGTTTCCAGTTATCTGTGTTAATTTTGTGCCGATTAATGGTCATGAACTTTAAGGACGGTTTTCTTAAAAATGGTGGTGCTGAGTCTTTCAGTCTACGTTGTATACAAGCGATCTGCGAAATTTGTGCCGAAACTGTTAAAAATGTGTGACGCCTTCCCCTTGCCAGTGGCCGAGGTATGTGGCTACGTCCAGCCGTACTGTTGATGGAGTACAACTCATGTAAGGCGAGACGGTCTGAGATGCACACCAGGCTCGAACTGTTACGGGAATCGGCGACATGCCGAGAGTAACGCGGATAATGGGGAAGGGGCGCTACACCAACCAGTGTGACGTGTAAGTTGAGGATTTGGGTCTGACGGGCGGCGAGCTAGGATAGTCCGTGCAGATGCGATGACCACTGTGTCCAGATGGCTCAGCGACTACAGACTGAACTGTGGCCCCGCGCCCCAGATACTGGCTTGCCTTCTACGCCGCCCCTATGTTTCGATTGTGCCCCTCGGCCTCCTTCATCCCGACGCTGTCTATTTCCCGATGACCCGGATGAATGCGGTCAGTTGGGTACGAGGAATAGCGATACACAACATGTACCGCGATACATGATCGACGAGTTCCTGAACGAACAGAATGCAATACCGGAACCTTCTTTTTTATTTGGGATCGTCATTCATGGGTCCACGGCGCACCTGGGGTGTGTGAGAAGAAATTGACTTGTAGACATGGTGTGTCCACATTTCCCCTAGGGTTAACAGAAACAATCACTGACTGTGTGCAGCGACACCCTGACGCGCCGACGGTTGATGGTTGGTGAGGCCCATTGCATTGCGACGGGGCTTGCCCCGTCGGCGGCCTCACCCGGCCCCCCTGTCTAAGACAACCAGGGCTATGGTTGAAGCAGCACCTGAAGCAGCCTCACACACCGCGACAGACGGGCGGCGACAAATTGAAGTTCGCTGTCACCACCCTTGATTATTACACTACGGTTGGAGCGCGCCGAGGGATTCTCGAGCCACTCCCAAATAACTGGGTTAGGGAAGAGCTCGAAGAACTCGGCTTTGCAGTTACGATTATGGACTACAACAAAAACCCTGGCACTACCCGGCGGTCAGGCCTCAGAGCGGTCGTCCTTCCCGATTCGGTGGAAGATTTTCAGCGTAACATGCCTTTGGCTCTGAGCAGTATGGGACTTAACATCTGAGGTCATCAGTCCCCTAGACTAATCTCAGGACATCACACACATCCATGCCCGAGGCAGGATTCGAACCTGCGACCGTAGCGGTTGCGCGGTTCCAGATTGAAGCACTTAGAACTGCTCGGCCACACATGTTAACACGCCTTTGCAGGTTTGTTATGTCTGCTGAAAAAAGTCGCTTGGGATCACCCGATGTTGTATGCCAAAGACTCAGCCACATGGCCCGAAGATGTACTGTGCCTTTTGTCTGCGTCAAGTGCGACGGCTCCCACGACAGCCGACAATGCCAGGTCCCTAAGGAGGAACCTGCAAAGTGTGGAGGACGACTTGTAGCTAGTTTCCAGTTGTGTCCAAAACACAAAGAGGCGAGCCGACGGCAACGAGCTCCCCCCCCCCCCCCCCCCACTCAGCACCAGCAGCACTCCTGCCAGCTTCCCACAGTGGAGAGCAGACTCTCTCCCACAGTCTCGTCCACCTGCAGCACCGTGCCCCACCTGCAGGAGACGCCCCCGCTTCCTGTGCCCCACCGGCGGACGCTGCCGCTGCCCGTGCAGCTCTGCCACCGCTGCGGCGCCGGCGCCGCCACAGGGCGGCCGGCACCAGAGTGCCGACTCCCACGACTTCTTTGCCTTACTTCAGACCGTGATGACGGCGGTCACCGAGACGAGCCGGGCTATTTGGGCGCTGCTACTGTGGAAACCACTATCAGAAGTGTTCTCCAACTCATCAGTGCAGCTCAACAACGTCGTGGATGGGGTGCGACGCTTTGAAAATTTACGTATTTCCACATACAACGCTGATGGACTTTTCCATGATCTACTGGAAGTCAAACACTTCCTCGAAAATCGCAATACTGACATTTTTCTCGTCAGGGAGACGCACCTGAAGACCGGTTTACGGGCCAACTAACGATTCTATTGTAATGATCGGCCCACCAGAGGAGGCAGACCATCCGCCATTATGTGGCTCCTACACCATCTTCACGACACGTGGAGGCGGCAGCTGTGGCAGTGGCAGTGGCAGTGGGGGTGGTCGGCTTCGTCTCTGTCTACTGTCCCCCTCGGTACCTGCTGGACTCGGATGACGGTCGCGCTCTGCCGCATCTCCCGGGGAAACTCTCGTTGGCAGGCGACTTTAACGCCAAATACGCGGCGTGAATTCGCTCCACACCACTCACAGCGGCAGCCAACTTCATCGAGTCCTCGACAGAGCTGAAGCTTATGCTTGTGGACCCGAAGAACCCACCGGCTACCCATCCAGGGGTACTCCTGACATCCTCGACATCAGCGTTACTGAGGGCTCGAATCAATTACTAACAGCCGACGTCGTTCATGAGTTGAATTCCAGTCATCTTGGAGTTGATCCCGCCATCAGCCCACCTCGCCTCAATCTCCGGCGCACCGACTGCACTGTCTACCGAGCAAATGTCCTCGCCACTGTACGGCCACGTCTCGAGGCCGGCATCCACGACATCGATGCTGACGTCAATGCTTTCGCCGACGCAGTCACCACGGCACGCCACCGTCCAGAGGCACGCCCAGACCCCGTCCAGGATTCCCAGATGACGTCTTCGACATCATCAGAGTGAGAAATCGTCTGAGGAATGCCGCATTACTGGCGAACCACTTCTCAGGAGGCGAATAAATCAACTCCACCGTGATACTGAGGCCGCCATCAACGCTTATAAGAACTAGCAGTGAGCCCAGGAGCTTGCATGCTTTACTCCTCATCCTACTGCCTGCGATGCGGCGCGCTTCTTCATTAAGAGGGCCTCCATTGGACGCGCCGACTGGCGTCGCCTACACTCCTGAGGATAAAGCCAAAGCCCTCGCTGATGTCTTGCATTCAAATTTCGTCCCTCTCGACGACCCCGTGGACGCCCAGCACGTCAGAGATGTGGACCGCGGCCTCGAGGCGCGCACACACACAGACGCACACACACGCACACACACACACACACACACACACACACACACACACACACACATACACATACACACACAATGTTTATGACTGCACTGGGAGCTTCAAATAAAGTTCGTAAGGCTACTACAAAGTAGGAGTCATCCAAAAAGACTCCATACAATAAAAATTAACCTCAGAAAGATTTCAGATACTTAAACTGAGAAAAAGATGAAGGAATGCGCATGAATGGACCTCAGCCAACGGAGTCTTGCTGATAACGTTACGGTACTGCTTGCTTCTAGCACAGATAGAATTCGACAACGAATGGATGAATCTGAGAAGGGACGTTTGAAAGTGAGGACGAAAATGCATTTCTGAAGGACCGAAAGTAATGTGTAACCAGTATATCGACTAGAAAACACTAGAAGTAAACAAACAATTAACGAGTTATTATAATTACAGCCAGTAAGACAACGACTGGAAGGACGGGATCTTTAGTCAACCGATGAACAATGGTAACTAAATAGTGTATCTATAATCATCAGGTATTTGTGTACCACTTTCGATTTTTATTGCTTTTTGTGGAAGGTATATGTACCTAGAATGATGAGACGAAAAGATTTTTTCATCCGTGTTTAGAAAAGTTTCTGCAGCCGATTGTTCGAAGCAGTGTCACGACCGCGGTGGGGCGCTCTAGCTGGAGGCCCCCTGCTCAGGCGGAAAACTTGTCGTGCCGTGACGTGCGTTCACAACATGATTTGTACTGCAGTAGTCATGCAAAATAACGTATTCCGCGAAAAAGCTGACGAACAACGTGTGCAGATTGCCGAACGCAGCATATCCAGAGCAGCCAGATCGGCTTTTCTCGCCGAGAAGAACGAGGGAGTTGCTCTTCAGGAACAATTCGAGTTCGAGAATAAAAATGAGACCAATCTATGCTTCTGATAATGGACTTGTGGATATGGTCTTCTATCATATTAAAATTATGGATTCACGTAAATAGAAATTTAATGTGAATGATTTAGTAAATAACGCAAAACTTAAACTCCGTCCACAGGTCCTGGTGGACCCAGCGGTACCGACCGGTCGCCGTGTCATCCTCAGCCCACAAGCGTCACCGGACGCGGATATGGAGGACGTGTGGTCTGCACACCGCTCTCCCGGCTGTATGTCAGTTTCTGAGACCGGAGCCGCTACTTCTGAATCAAGTAGCTCCTCAGTTTACCTCACTAGGGCTGAGTGCACCCCACTTGCCAACAGGGCTCGGCAGACCGGATGGTCACCCATCCGAGTGCTGGCTCAGTCCGACAGGGCTTAACTTCGGTGATCTGACGGGAACCGGTGTTACGACTGCGGCAAGGCCGCTGGCAAATTATTTGGTACATATCTCAAATTATAAGACAGCGTTTGAGAAGTCATACCTCTCAAACTGGTCAAGTGAAATATTCACGGTTTCCAAAGTGCAGGGAACAAATCCCACAACTTACATCTTAAAGTACACCAATGCCACAGAAATTTGAGAATGCTTTTAGACTGAGGAATTGCACGAGATCTCAATATGGGTAAGAAACGAGGACTGCCTTGCCTTCAGCTATCTGATTTTAACTACTTTTCACGGTCATACATCTACACACATCCCATATATGCAGATCACCGTCAACAGCAGTCTTTTCTTCGTGTTTGTATAGCGTTCTACGTTGCGAAAAACGTTCGTGATACAGTCAACTAGCACCTCTTCCGTTACCTCAAGCTTCGCTATACACACATGGAACATGTCTGTGTATTCGTAAAACGTGTACCGAACCAGGTTTACGGTGTCGGAGCCCTTCAGGCATTGAGTAGGTCTCGCAGCGAGGCGGACGTTAAGCGACGTCAGGCGACCGTCTGACGTAGTGCTGGCGCCCCTTCTTCTCCAGTGGATACCGGGACCAACAACTACGAGCCTTTTTTCTTTCCCTCAGCAGACGAGGACACGTTACACATCCGAAATGAAATCGTTGTGGAACGGAAACGGCACGTTTTCGGATATGGTTCCCGTTGAAAATAGTAAGTACTCACTCCCATCTACGAGTCTTAGAAGTCTGTAACGGCACTTTCCGAACACTCTGTATAAAAATGAAGCAGTACATCTCCAGACGCACAAAACTAAGACATTACTACACAATAGTGAAACCAGAATGCCTGTCTGGATCAGAAACTCTTATTTTGCACAGGAAAACATACATTGCAAACACTGAAAAAAATAATGCAATATTTTGAGAAAAATGCTAGGTCGAAAACTTGTAGACGAAGCAATCAATGCAACACACAAATATCTTTAGTGACATTAGAAAACACAGGTTAAGATTCTACGGACACATTAAAAAATGAACCCAGACAGACTTACAAAACAGATAGCCGATTTTTTTGACAATAGGAGCAAATCCCAAAACGGAGTCGATGAAAAGGGTTGATGATATGAAAAGTGATCTGCGTTAGGCAAGAGTAACTCCAGAACGTGCCCGAAACGGTGAAATCTTCAAGTTCAAAATTCACAAATGGCATGTTGATCATGAGCAAAAACGAAAGAAGAAGACTGAAACAGCGTTGTCTGAAGAGAAAGTAGGCGCACAGGAAGAGAAGAAATAAGGAAGACAAATGCCCACCTCCAAGTACGTTGCGTGGTGCTAACGACCTTATTCGCAAAAAAGAGGCGAACCTACTCCTTATCATTTGTAAATTTATAGAAATCTTTTGGTTGTGTTGACTGGAATACGCTCTTTGAAATTCCGAAGGTATCAGAGATGAAATACAGGAACAATTTGTGCATAAACTAGTGTGCAGTTATGAGTTGATGGAGTGTAACCTTGCAGCGGAATGAAACTTGGACTAAAAACAGTACAGACATGAGGGGAATGGTGAAGATTGGGTAGGTAGACGGAGAAAATGGTGAGGAGGTACTAAATCGAATGTGGGAAAAAAGGAAATTTGTGGCCCAACTAAAAGAAGATATCAGTTGATAGGATACATCGTGAGACGCGAAGGTAATAGACGGATTACAGTAAGCTGGTTCAGATGGATGTAAGGTGTAGTAGTAGTTAGAAGAGGACTGCACAGGGTAGACTAGTGTGGATAACAGCATCGTATCAGCCATCTGACTGAAAACCATAACAACAACGCTTTGCGACAGACGTCATGTCTAGTTCTACACCTAAATCTACGTCTACGTAGATACTCCGAAAGCCACCGTGCGGTGCGTGGGGGAGGATAGAGGAGACCGCGTACCAGCACTAGTCATTTCCTGTGCTGTTCCATCCGCAAACAGAGCGAGCGCAGAACGACGGTATGTAGGCCTCTTCGTGGTTCTTACGCGCAATGTATGTTGGCGCCAATAGAACCGTGTGGTAGTCAGCTTCAAATGCCGGTTCTCTAAATTTTCTTAATATTGTTTCTCGAAAAGAACGTCACATTCCCTCCAGGCATTCCCGATTCATTTCCCGAAGCATCTCCGTAACACTTACTCGTAATTGTTGCTCAAGACTACTGGCAACAAATCTAGTAGTCCACTTCTGAATTGCTTCGATGTCTTCATTTAGTCTGACCCGGTACGGATCATAAACACTCGAGCTGTGCGTATATTCTTTTGGACATGTCTGTGCGCTACTTTGTAGAAATCAGGTAGTTTTAGACATCTGTAAAAGTATCATCGATTCCAATAAACATAGGTGCGCGTAACTTGCTTACGAGGCTCGTCAGCTAACAGTGTTTGGAAATAAACAGCGAGATTTATCTTGTTCTTACTTAGAATTTTCGTTAATTGCTCCGTATTGTGGTTGCTCAGTAATGTTACTCAATACTGTAAGCGATGAGTAAGGATCAAACACAGACATCACTTACTGCACGACACCAGGGACTACGAAGCTTTACTGGGGCCAACAAGAAGCGGCGGAGTGTCTAAACGTCACACAAGGACAGCGTTTGAGAGGGATCTCGTGACGCTACTCCTGCCGGCGGTTTTCAGATTTATTTGTAAGAAGTGCTGGAAAACACCGGACATCCTAAGGAAACACACGCGCTAGAGAGTAGCGTATTTGGCCTGCCACTCTTCACTACTTCCGCCCTTGTTCGGTTTGCTCTCAATTGATAGTATGTGCTCATTAAACGATTAATTACGTTGAATATGTCCTGTCTTTTGTTCTCAGTTTTATGGAGGATAGGGATGCCGTCAGCGAACTGTATCATTGACGTATTTTCACTCTGAACTTTAAAACCACTCCTGAGCTTTTCTATCATTGCTTTTTCGATGTATGGACTGAGCATTGGGGACGAAAGAGAAAATCTCGGTCCTATAGCCTTTTAATCGTTCTTGGTCTTTTGTTGTTATTATTCCCTTTCGGTTCTTGTATATATTGTATAGTATCTGCAGCTTACGCCTATTGCTCAGAAACTATCGAACATCTTGCTCTGCTTAACATTATCCAGCGATTTTTCTAGGTTCACAAGTCCTACAAAAGTGTCTCGATTTTCCTGAACGCTTGTAACGATTAACAGGTGCAACGTTAGAACAGCCTCTCTGGTGTACCAGTCTTTAATACATCGGTGTGTACCGCCCATCTCCTCTCAGAACATGAGGGGGTTATGTTGTTACAGTGTGAAGAATGGAACCCTGCGCAGACTGTCGGTCAATGCGATTAAAGCAACGTGCAGTCATTGAATTCTTGACGACAGAAGGTGTCACCCGAAAGGAGATTCATCAGAGAATGAAAGCAGTTTATGGTGATTGTGCTGATGTGAGTACTGTGCGTTACTGGGCGAGTAAGTTTAAAGATGTTGAAGCGGGAACATCTGACCTGCGTGACAAACAAAACGTTGGACGTCCTGTGACAGCAACCACCGAGTTTCACAAGCAACATGTTGACAGATTGATTCAGAACGATCGTCGTATGACTCAGAGAGAAACTGCAAGCACAATCGGCATTTCACAAGAATGTGTGGGTCACATTATTGCTTTGCTTAGTTGTCGGAAGATCTGCGCACGATGGGTACCCCGGATGCTGACTCCTGAAATGAAAGCGCACAGACTTGAAATTTGCCAGGAACTCCTCTCGCGTTACGAGAATGAAGGTGACGCCTTTCTCCATTTAATTGTGACAGGAGACGAAACGTGGGTACACCACTACGGCCCGGAGACGAAACGTCAGTCTATGGAATATCGACACAGAGACTCACACCAGAAAAAGAAATTCAAGAGGCAGCCATCAGCTGGAAACATCATGGCCACAGTGTTCTGGGACGAAGATGGTGTTATCGATGTTGATTTCCTCGATCGTGGAACAACGATAAATTCTGAGCGTTACATGACAATGCTGCGAACTCTGAAACGACGGCTAACAAGGGTCCGACAGGAAAAGGGAAACGTTTTCCTGCAGCATGACAAGGCCAAAGCACACACTTCACGTACCACCACAGCAGAACTTCAGAGACTGAATCTCACCACCGTACGGCATTCTCAATACAGTCCAGATTTAGCACCGTCTGACTTCCATTTGTTCTCGATAGTGAAAGACGATCCCAGAGGACATCACTGTGCTTCTGATAAAGACGTTGAGAGAACTGTGAGACTGTGGTTTCGGAAACAGAGTGTCGACTTCTTCCGTGACGGCTTCAGAAAACTTGTTCATCGTTGGCAGAAATGTATCCAATTGGCCGTTGATTATGTGGAAAAATGGGTATTGGTAATTAAAGATCACACTCTGAGGATTATTTCTGCGTTTGATTTATTAAAATAAAATAATCCCATCCAAACCCAATTAAGGAAGGTGGAGGGATTACTTTTCATTCAACCCTCGTAGTTTTCACCAGTCGAGTGTGATATCTGTGTAAGTGACTGGGCGAGGGCTGACTACAGCCCCGTTCTGGAGAGGTGTCCACACAGCTGACGCATCACTCAGTTGCACAGCTCAACATGTCGGTGAGTACATCCACGGCCACTCACCTTACGGAAGCTGCGTGTGCCGGGCCGCCTCACGCCTCCTTCCTGGCGCTGTCTGAGGGCTGAGACGTACTGCTCTCTGCCCTTCCCGTCGGTGAGCAGTCGGAAGCGGCACACAGATAGCAAGTGGACCGCGGCGGAAGTGGGCTGCGGCGTGGCGGCCCGGCTCGCAGTCAGCGGCACGCGTCAGCTGACGTCACAACGCCCACCAGTCCCGTCCCGACGCCCGACACCTCACTGCGTCTAAATACACATTTTCTTGCGTATCTTTCATTCCCTACTTTTGAGAATTGAGGGGGGGAAGGGGGGAGGGGCTGATGTAGAAGACGATCTCGTTCTTTTCAGCTAGTCCCCGCTACGGTCGCATGTTCGAATTCTGCCTCGGGCAAGAATATGTGTGCTGTCCTTAGGTTAGTTAGGTTTAAGTAGTTCTAAGTTCTAGGGGACTGATGACCTCAGAAGTTAAGTCCCATAGAGCCATTTGAACCATCAGCTAGTCCCAGGCACAGGGGGCCCCAGTCATGAATCTATGCTAAGAGTATTCCAGTTACAACATTCGCCTGTGGTTCGCTGAGGTGTGCTTACCTCATATCTTCTGAAGTTGCCCCTTTGGACTTGGTCTCCGTGGGTCGCAGATTAATCGGTATAAATTCAAGACAGAATTCGGGAATCGTTCAAGACGTTATGGAAGTTCCGTATTTTCATCTGTTGTATTAGTCCGATCTACATCCACATCTACATCATACTTCGCACCTAATGGTGTGTGGCGGAGGGTACTTTTTGTACCACCAACTGAAACCTCTAACTCTGTTCCACTCATATATATTTTAGGTAAATATTGTTTCCAGCGGTTTGTCATCAATAGTGTAGCTATACAGTCGTGGATTTCTTTTGCTATGTGTGTGCATTATGTTACATTTACTTACGTCCAGGGTCAACTACCAGACCCTCCACCATACATCAATTCTCTGGAGATCGTTCTGCAAATCGTTACTATCGTCTGGCGTTGCTACTTTGTTACAGACAACCGCATCATCTGTGAATAGCCTTAGAGTGCGTCCTACGCTTGCTGGTAGGTCGTTTATATATACACTAAAGCGCGAAAGAAACTGGTATAGGCATGTGTATTCAGAGCGTAGCGTTCCAAAATACTGGAAGAGGGCACAGGTCATCCCCGTTTTCAAGAAGGGACGTCGAACAGATGTGCAGAACTATTGACCTATATCTCTAACGTCGATCAGTTGTAGAATTTTGGAACGCGTATTATGTTCGAGTAGACTAGAAATTTACTCTGTAGGAATCAGCATGGGTTTCGAGAAAGACGATAGTATGAACCCCAGCTCGCGCTATTCGTCCACGAGACTCATAGACACGGGTTCCCAGGTAGATGCCGTGTTTCTTGACTTCCACAAGGCATTTGATACAGTTCCCCATAGTCGTTTAATGAACAAAGTAACAGCAGATAGGCTATCAGACCAATTGTGTGATTGGATTGAAGAGTTCCTAGATAACAGAACGCAGCATGTCATTCCCAATGGAGAGAGTGATTTCAGGTGTGCCGCAGGGGAGTGTCGTAGGACCGCTGCTATTCACATTATACATAAATGACCTTGTGGATAACATCAGAAGTTCCCTGAGGCTTTTTGCGGATGATGCTGTAGTACATCGAGAGGTTGTAACAATGGAAAATTGTACTCAGATGCAGGAGGATCTGCAACGAATTGACGCATGGTGCAGGGAATGGCAATTAAATCAATGTAGACAAGTGTACTGTGTTGCGAATATATAGTAAGAAAGATCCTTTATCATTTACCTACAATATGGCAGGTCAGCAGCTGGAAGCAGTTAATTCCATAAATTATCTGGGAGTAGGTATTAGCAGTGATTTAAAATGGAATGACCATATAAAATTAATCGTCGGTAAAGCAGATGCCAGACTGAGATTCATTGCAAGAATCCTAAGGAAATGCGGTCCGAAAACAGAGGAAGTAGGTTACAGTACGCTTGTTCGCCCACTGCTTGAATAAACGGAGAGCAGCGCGCTTGAGCGCCATTGCCTACGGCGCTGTGGATCTCGTGGAGGAACAGAGCGGGCTGAGTTTCCCAGGATGTCTGTTTGCGGAATCCATGTTGATTGTTGTAGAGGAGATTTTCCTTCTCCGAGAACGTCATAATTCTTGTGCATAATTCCAAAAAAAAAAATGATGTGAACGGTATAGGTCTATAACTGTGTGCATCTGTCCTACGGCCCATCTCAAAAACGGGAATGACCTGCGCTTTCTTCCAGTCGCTAGGTAACGTTCCTTGCTCGAGTGATCTACGATAAATTCCTGCTGGAAGGGGAGCAAGTCCTTTCACATAATCTTTGTAGAATGTTATAGTTATCTCATCTGCTCCTGACGCCTTTCCCCTACTAAGCGATTGTAGTTGTTTTTCTATTTCGCGATCGGTTATCTCAGTATCTGCCATTTTGACGTTCTTTCGATGACTGAAAGGAGGGATCCTTTTTTGGAAGGCCGAAGTATTTAGGCCTTCGCTCTGTCATCTTCCGTTTCGGTGGCAGTATGGTCACTAAGTGAATGAATAGGTGATTGTCACGATTTTTCGTTGTGTTGGTAAACATGTATGAAAATGTACCTTGTCATCCATCTATGTAAACAGGCGGCTGTGTAGCGGAGGAGTACGGGCCCGCGGCGACTACGGAACACTTGGTGCTCCTCGGCTTTGCCGTCAGACAGTGAGCGCGTGCACTGATTGGAATAAAGGGCAGACCTCGCACCATTTGATAGCGTTTAACCGATCTAGCCGTTGAGCTTGTGTCAGGAATAAATTTTATTTGTTTTTGAGCGTCGAAGCTGGTGAACGGTGTAAATTTCAGCACCGGTTTTTACTGCTGAACGTAAGGAGTAATATCACCGTATTATTTAAGCACTCTACGATAGACTGTATTTCAGTCTACATCTATACATCTACGTGAGTACTCGGCAATTCAAATTAAGTGCCTGGTAGAGGGTTCATCGAACCATTTTCAACTTATTTCTCTATCGTTGCAGCCGGCCGGTGTGGCCGAGCGGTTCTAGGCGCTTCAGTCTGGAACCGCGCGACCGCTTCGGTCGCAGGTTCGAATCCTGCCTCGGGCATCCATGTGGCTGATGTCCTTAGGTTAGTTAGGTTTAAGTAGTTCTAAGTTCTAGGGGACTGATGACCTCAGATGTTAAGTCCCATAGTGCTCAGAGCCATTTGAACCATTTCTACCGTTGCATTCTCGAACAGTGCGGAAAAAAACGAATACTTAAATCTTTCCACTCGAGCTCTGAGATCTCTTATTTCATTATGATGATTACCTTCCCCTGAATAGATCCGCTCCAGCAAAATATTTTCACACCCTGAGGACAAAGTTGATGATTAGAATTTCATGAGAAGATCCTGGCGCAACGAGAATCGCCTTTGTTTTAATTGTGTCTACCCCAAACCCTGTATCATGTCCGTGACACTCTCTCCCCTGTTTCACGATAATACAAAACGACTTGCCCGAGTTTGAACTTTTTCGGTGTTCTCAGTCAGTCGTATGTGAAGCGCATCCCACACCGCACAGCAGTACACGTGCCGTGTAGGCAGTCTCTTTAGTAGGCCAGTTGCATTTTATAAGTGTCCTTCCAACAAAACGCAGTCTTTGGTTTACTTTATCCTTGTTTATGTGATAGCCCCAATTTAAGTTATTCGTTGTTGTAATCTCTAAGTATTTAGTTGAATTTGCAGTGTTTAGGTGGTGGTGGTGGTTAGTGTTTAACGTCCCGTCGACAACGAGGTCATTAGAGACGGAGCGCAAGCTCGGGTTAGGGAAGCAGTGGGAAGGAAATCGGCCGTGCCCTTTCAAAGGAACCATCCCGGCATTTGCCTGAAACGATTTAGGGAAATCACGGAAAACCTAAACCAGGATGGATGGAGACGGGATTGAACCGTCGTCCTCCCGAATGCGAGTCCAGTGTGCAGTGTTTAGATTTCTGTGATTTATGACGTAACCCAAATTTAGCAGATTTCTTTTAGTACTCATGCGGATGACTTCACATTTATCATTATTTAGAATCAGTTGCCACTTTTCGCACCATACAGACATCTTGTCTAAATTATTTTGCAATTGGTCTTGATCATCGAATGACTTTAAAAGACGGTAAACGTCGGCGTCATCTGCAAACAGTCTAAGAAGGCTACTCAGATTTTCTCTTACGTCATTGATCAGGAACAGCAGGCAGGCAATAGCACTTCCCTGGGAACGACAGATATTATTTCTTTTTTACTCGATGACTTCTCTTCAGTTATTACAAACTTTGAAATTTCTGATAGAAACTCAGGAATCCAGTCGCATAACTGAGGCGACTTTCCATATGCGCGCAATTTGGCTAGAAGTTCGCTAGTGAGGACTGGTGTCAAAGGCCTCCTGGAAGTCTAAAACTGTAGAATCAATTTGACATTTCCTGTTAATAGCATTCATCAATTCATGAGAATAAAGAACTAGTTGTGTTTCACAAGAACGATGTTTTCTGAATGCGTGTTGGCTGCTTGTCAGTAAATCGTTTTCTTCGAAGTAATTCGTAATGTTCTAACACTGTATATGATCCAAAACCCTACTACAAAACGACGTTAGCTATTTGAGTCTGTAATTCAGCGGATTATTCCAATTTCCTTTCTTGGGTACTGGAGTGACTTGTGCAGTAACTCTGCTTTAGTGGCATTGCTACCCGTAACATCACCACTGTTGTCGGGCAGTCATTGTATCTTGCCACTGACGTACTTTGCATAGGACCAGAATCACTTTCTGCCACATGTAGAGACAGAGTTGCGTTGTCGAGACTGTTAGAAGCGTCTTGCATTGAAATTTCTACTTTCTAAAAACTTTCCCAATCTTGGTGTTTTGCATTCTTTTAAATTTAGCATGCCTTTTCTTTGCTTCTGCAACGATTCCTGGCCTTTTTTGTGTATCGTGGTGGATCAGTATCATCTCTTATTAGTTTATTTGGAAGATATCTCTCTATTGCCGTCGATACTATTTCTCTGAATTTAAACCACATTAGGTCAACACAACTTTGTCAGATTGGAAGGAGTGAGGACTGTTTCCTAGGAAGAAGTCAACGGAATTTTTATCTGCTTCTTTAAATAAATTTATTTTGAGTTTATTTTTGAGGTGTTTGGATGTCACGGTGTTCAGTCTCGCTGCAACAGCCTTTTTAATCCCTGTATCTCTCATGAAGTTCCCTATTTGCTCACGATTATTTGTTGTAAGGAGGCTAAATGTGTTTTTGCGAACATTTACACCTCCACTGGGCTCCTGAACTAAGTACTCAAAGTAATTTTCTGAGAAAGCATTCAAAACGACTTCGAACGACGTTTTATTTCCATCACCGACTTCAAAAATATATTTTCACCAACATATCGAAGGTAGGTTAAAGTCACTAGCAATAATAATTGTTTGAGTGAGGTACCTATTTGAAATGAGACTCAAGATATTTTTTAATTGTTCAGCAAATAAAACATCTGAGGTTGATAAAAGGAACCAATCATTAATTAATTCCGATTGTCAACTACAGGGTGGCCAAAGTACAGGAGGTCTGGCAAATACCTTAAGATAGGGAGCCCAACTCACAGCATCTGAAGACTCCCTGAGCGGTCAATGTAAGTTGGGTTGCCTATCTTAAGGCACGTGAAATATTTGCCGGGCCTCTTATTTTGGCCATACTGTATAATCTCTACCAATACTAACTTACAGGAACCATTTACTTCAATTTCACTACACGGTAAACTACTTCTCACAACAATAAACACTCCACCACCAGCTGTATTTAATCTACCCTTTCTGAACACGGTTACGTACCTTGTAAAAATTTTGGCTGAACTTGTCACTGGCTTTAGTCAGCTTTCCGAACCTGTATCGATTTGGGCTTTAGTGCTTGCTATTAGCACTTGGAGCTCTGCTTGTTTCCAACACAGCTACTTTAATAATATAATGAGGGCTTAACGCATCCTAACCGCTGTTTAAAGTTATTTTTCCCCACAAAAGAGATAGCAAGTGTAGCAGTGTCACGTGGGTTTAGACAGGGGAACGAATGTTGAAAATATCGTCTGCCACAATATGTACACGGGGAGGCACAATGATACGTTTGAGTTGCAGGTGAAAATCCAGTGCATCCGCCCCTCACTTCTCGTAACTGAATTATAGTCAACTTGCTTCTCTCGCTTCTCGTAGACGTTTCCCCGTTGGTTTCTTCTTCTTCGGTCACGAGCTCTAACGCTTGTGTAATAAATAATGTGGCAAGTGGGTAGGTTTAAATGATAAGGACAATGTGAGTCGTAAAAGTTACTGTGCGATTTAGTTCTGGTTTATTTTTTCAGCTGCAAAAGTAGTAAAACGACTTCTAGTATCAGTCTATCCTTAACATTAGTAAGAATTATTTCCCTAGCACCAAAAAAGTCAAAAAATTCTTCACACGATCTTAGAATTCACATGAGATCTCAAAAATTTGTTTTCCGAGGAAATTTTAACAACTAATTCCGTTCTTAGGCGGTGCTGCAGTTCACACATTAGTTTGCGAGTTCACACGTCGAAAACTGATCGTAGACTGCCTTGGATCATCTGTGACAATTTTTCAACAAACTGCTTCGTCTTTACATGAAATCACATTTTGTACACAGACTCATGTGTTACCTTTCGGAAAGCGATCGTAGACTGGTAGCGAACTATCTCAGCCGTTTGGCGCTTGCCCTCCCAGGGCGCACCTGTGGTTGGTCCACCCTATCCACCAGTAAGCACTGACAGTAACTAAAATTTGTAATTAGCGTTTCCTGATGAACATTGGAATTATTATTAACAAGTTCTCAGTGCAAGTAGCGTCATCAGTACGGTTGGCGCTGTATTCTGATATTTAAACAGTAAATACAAAAAATAAAAGGTTCGCAAGTGGGCGCCCAGCGTGGCAGGTGAATCCCCACTGTCTCTTTGCTCCAGTACGATACGGCCTTTGCTGGCCCCGCCGTTCTCACGCTGTGTGACCATCTGGCTTTGTGACCCTACCTACTCGCTAGCCTCCTGTAACAAAATCTTCCTATACTGTGCATGAAAACATAGAAACAAAAATATACTACCCGTGGGTGGGCATGTGGGACTAACGCCACACTACGACAATAATGAAATAACGCCTACTAAAGCCGGCTTCTGTCTCCGACATGTTTTAATGTGCGACGTCAGTCGGGTAGCACGGGCCACGCCGAAGTCGAGTGGTATGGGCTATGTAAGTAAATCTATTTTGTTTTGTTTTTAGGACACAATGCCAAGTTTCAAGAAGAAGCCTGCCGGTGAGGTGTTTGGTCTGAGACTGCAGTGAAGCGAGCAGTTTCAAGTGTTTTGGAAGGCGAATTAACCGAAATCTGTTGAATGGTTCAACATTGCTAGAACTGCGTTGCAAAGGAGAGTAAAATCAATTACTTTTGAATACATTACGAGAGATGCAGTGATCAATGTCTTACAAATATTTACTATTAAAAACAGTTTTGATCACGATTTATTTACCAAGGTGATCGGTTTCGACCACTACTGTGGTCATCTTCAGGCCATTGAGTAGGAACCTCTTTCTGTTGGAGAATCACACTAGTGATATTTTAAAATTTTTTGTTCCATAACAATTTTGAAAAATTAAGCAATACTATAACGAGAGTAAGCTTTTGTTAAGTGTAGTTTATCTGTTTAAAATAACCTCTTTGACGTAGGTGGAATAAATGGTATAAAACATATTTTGTAAATAATTATGTAATATTGCAAGTACAACTATAATTAATTATGTCAATTTTGTATGAATACGCTGTGATCCAATTGTAGATGGTTCATACTTAGGGTTTTTGTAAGCAAAAGTATAAATTGAAAAGGTGTAGGGATCATAGGTAGAACGGAACTCCGTTCTGTGGTGAAATGAAAAAGGTGGTGGGGCGCGCGAGTGAGAATTGGCGCGCAAGTGGCTCGCACAGTCGGTAGCTGCCCTGCAAGTGGTGAACACGCGTTACGTTTGTCAAGCACTAGAGGCCCCAAATTTACCTGCAATATTGGGTTTTGGCCTCGGACGTGTTCTACATGATTGGCTCAGTACGGCAATACATTAATAGCTCAGAAATTTGCAACTTTATCGTCGCCTCCAAGAGGAAGACAGAGCTATGTACATCAAGAGCCGTACCTGCGCAATGTTACTGCGCAGCACCGCCTCACGCCATCTTCGACATCAGTAACAGGCAAAGTACTTTATTTAGAAGTGTATCACAGTATGAACCATCCATCTTCAATCAGTGGAATATAAGTGTTAAGTGTACCTTTGTGTTTAACCGTAATTTTCCTATTTCATTTACCTCAGTAGGGTCCTTACCTAAACGAATTTATTCCGAGTATCCTAATGTTTATTGAAGCTTGAATAATAGTAAATTACTGGCAATAGTACTGTTTTGGTAGTAAATTCTGAAAATCATTATTAAATGCTAAAGTTTGCACGTATCAGTTTAAGGGCCACCGCTTTGCGTGACCATGAGGATATGTTTTCAATAGCATTTCTGAAAGTAAAGTAACTTAATTGTTTAACTGCAACAATCTTAACAGTAATTGTTCGTGTTGCTTCTCCATGTCAAAGAAAGCCAGACAAATATTGGTGTTAGTACAACATTAACAAATAACAGTCCTAAAGAAATGAAATTTAGTAGTGTTAAATAATAGTTTTGGTCATATGAATGATAGCTATAAATTTAATATTTTTTTGTGTCCTTGTTGAAACACATATGCGTATTCTTTAAATAATTACTGAATTATAGTGATAAATTCCATAAGTAACAGAAAGTGGAATTAATAGTACTTACTGCCAAGTGACCGTAGTAAATGGAAATTAAGTGGTTGTGTTTAAATTACGTAGCAAGTGAAAGTAGTTATTTATTCAGTGTCGAAAATTGACTTCATCTTTTTGTGCAGACACTGTGCCCGATATGGGCTGGCGGCCGTTTTATTAAGCGAAACAGTTTATTGTTATAACAGGCTTTGTCTGACTAAAGGTTACCAAAAGTAATTATTCTCACTGCTTCTCCCACAAGCTGTATGATTCTGAAAAAAATAGTTCGATATCTTACCATTAGGTTGAACACTGTTAAAATCTCTCTCCGAGAGTTGATGGTTTGGAGTGTTAGTGCTGCGTAATTTTGTGGTGGTGTTCCTGCCGCTACTTACTGTACCGTTCTGACATTCCGAATCGCGGATCTTCCGTCTTTACAGTGGTGGAACGTAAACGTTCCGGTACCGTAATGACGAGAACGCGAAAGTACCGTTGCACCCCCACCTCCGACACACACAAAATAATAAAAGGAAAAAAAAGAGGTTATCGCTGACTGACTTCTCTCAATTCGTGCAGTAAAACTTCACCATCAACCACGACGCTTTAATTTATTACTTCTTTACCACTACCTCTATTCGCGACACATTTTGCAACCAGTATTACTTATACCACTCTTTTATACATCGGTGTCCGATTCTCTAAAGAATCTGTGGGGGACAAGGATTACTTCTATCTGATATTTAATCTGTTGTCAATTGTCACAAAGATTACGTATATTTTGGTTTAAGAGCGATTATTAATTCTGTGTAATAATGTATCAGAGAATTTTATTAAATTTTGCTTCAGGACTGGAATAAAGCGCAGCAAAGTTTTAGATCTGTTAAATAAAGTTGTTGGTGATTCTGCTATGACTGAAACAAAGGCATACGAGCGGTGTAGCCGTTTCGAAGAAGACGGTGAAGACGAGGGCCTTGAACGCCTCAGGACATCACAACCGGTGGAATCGCGGAAAAAGTGAAACAAGCGATTACGAATGATCACCGATTCACTATCAGAGAAGTTGCTGGTGACGTTGGCATAACCGATGGTTCAAGCCATGAAATATATTTCCGATGTACTGTATATTAAATGTGTGACAGCAAAATTAGTTACAAAATTTTGGAATTTCGGTTAAAAGCAGCAGCGAATGCAGCTTGCTCAGGAGGCTGTAGATGAAGTCAAAACGAATCAGAACTGCAGAGACGTGTCATAATAGGTGATGAAACATGGGTTTACGGATATGGCGTCGAAACTACGGCTCAATCGTACCACTGGGAGTAATCTGGATGGCTAAGACCGAAAAAAGCTCGACAAGTGGAGTAAAATGTGCTCACTGTGTTTGTAGAGCTTAACGGAGTAGTGCTCTTTATCACAAGATCCAACGATCAATACGGAGCACAACACAAGCCTAACACCGTTGCCGTGAGTTCTGTAATAAATTTCAGCAAGTAATAACGATTACTCTACTCAAGAACCACAAGAGGATGAGGTATACTTGGAAAAGGCCGTGTGATACGGGAAGATTTCAGAGAGAGATTCCGAAACCAGGTACTAGATTGTAAGGCGTTCTGTCTGTCTTGTCCGAAAGAACGGATACCATTTTCAAGAAGATAAGCCTTACCGGCCAATGATTTTCTTCAGTGCGGATGCACTCACATTGCCCGAAGTCTTACGGTAATCGGTAGATTGACTAGTGCGAGTAATGAGTATAGTGAGCAGTGGCACTATGAACGTAGTGTGTGGACAGTCAGCTGGAAATGTGGGTCTCACGGAGAGCGTGCCAGAGATAAGTCCCTGCAGTCGCACTGTTCTCTGTGTCCTAGATGGCTCAGTCGGATAGAGCGTCTGCCATATAAGCAGGAGATTCCGCTTTCGAGTCCCGGTCGGGCACACATTTTCAACTGTCCCCGTTGATGTTTATCAACCCCTGAAGCAGCTAATGTCTAGGTTTCATTGTAACTTCATTCTTCGAGAGCTGTAAGATCACCAAGGGTATCTGTGTTTGTAGACTCGTCCGAAAGAACAGATACGATCTTCATGTAGACAGAATTAGTCTCGAAGTTCCTCACCAACATTGTTCATGTAACAACTATAATTATTAGCCTACAAATAAAGCAAATACTGATGTAGTGCAGTTCATTACACTGTCCTCAGTTATCAACAGAAATGTTAGCTATTTGTGTGTGTGTGTGTGTGTGTGTGTGTATGTGTGTGTGTGTGTGTGTGTGTGTGTGTGTATGTACGTATGTGTGAAGTTTTGTGTTGTCGTCTTCAGTCTTAAGACTGGTTTGAGGCAGCTCTCCATCTCACTCTATTCTGTGTAAGCCTCCTCATCTCTTATTAACTACTGCAACCTACGTGATATTTACCCTCCACACTTCGCTCCAATATCAAGTTGGTGATGTATTCATCTCTTGGTCTTTCTATGCAATTTTTACCTCCATACTTCCCCTCAGTGCTAAACTATTGGCGATCCCTTGATGTCTCAGAACGTATCCTATCAACCAATCTCTTCTTTTAGTCATATTATACCACAATTTTTTATTTTATTTCGCCAATTCTATTCAGCAGCTCCTCATTGCTTACGTAGTCAACCCTTCTAGTATTCAGGATTCTATTGTAACACTACATTTGAAGAGCTTTTATTCGCTTTTAGTTCTGAGCTGTTATCGTCCACGTTTCACTTATTCTTCACACACTTATGCCACACTGCAGAAAAATACTTTCAGTATTAACAGATTTCTCTTTTTCACAAAAGCTTTTCTACATTTTATATCCTCTCTACTTCAGGCATCATCAGTTAATAGCTAAACCTTTCTACTACTTTTAGTATCTCGTTCTCTGATTTAATTCGCTCAGCGTCACCTGACTTAATTCAGCTGCATCCCATTACACTTGTGTTGCTTTTCTTGATGTTCATCTTACATCGTCCTTCAGTGCCTACGACAGAGTTACAGTGTCATCGGCAAAACTCATTTTTTTTTTTTTTTTTTTTTTTCTGCTCCCCGAATTTAATTCCTTCTCTAGATTTCTTTGGTTTCCTTTTCCGCTTGCTCAATGAGAAGGTTAAATAACACTGTGGATAGGCTAGAACCTTGTCTCACTCCCTTCTCAATACCTGCATCGTTTCCATGCCCCCCCCCCCCCAAATTGTTATGCGTGTTGCCTTCATAATTTCAAAGAGTGCATTGCAGTCAACTTTGTCTAAAGCTTTCCCTAAGTCTTTAAATGCTGAAACTTAAGTTTGCCTTTCTCTAATTTGTATCTACTAGTAAGATAAGCCGTGTGGTCCGTATTGTCTCGCATGTCCCAACATTTCTCCGGAACCAAAAATAATCTTCAAAAATGGCTCTGAGCACTATGGGACTCAACTGCTGAGGTCATTAGTCCCCTAGAACTTAGAACTAGTTAAACCTAACTAACCTAAGAACATCACAAACATCCATGCCCGAGGCAGGATTCGAACCTGCGACCGTAGTGGTCTTGCGGTTCCAGACTGCAGCGCCTTTAACCGCACGGCCACTTCGGCCGGCAAAAATAATCTTCCCCTACATCGGTTTTTACCTGTTTTTCAGAGTGCTGTAAGGGGTTCATGTTAGTATTTTGTAACCACGAGTTATTAAGATGATAGTTCGGTATTATTCACACCTGTCAGCACCTGCTTTCTTTAGAAGTGGAATTGTTACACTGTTCTTGAAGTTTCAGCATATTTCGCCTGCCTCATACATCTTGCACTCCAGATAGAACGGTTGTATCACGACTGGCTCCTCAAGGATATCAGTACTTCTGGCGGAATATTGTCTAATCCAGGGGCCATGTTTCGACTTAAGTCATTCAGTGCTCTGGCAAATTCTTCCCGCAGGTGGAGATTGGAGACTGTAGCAGAGCAGAGATAACATTAGCCGAGAAGTCACGATGTTGTTGTTGTTGTTGGTTCAACCAAAAAGTGGTCGTATAGTTTTGTAGATAGGGTTGTGGTGTGTTGAAAGAATTTCCATGTTAACGAGAGCACAAGCTAAAAGGTTACGTGAGAGACAGCAAGTAGACAAGATGGGGGAGAATCAACCAGATAGACAGCAAGTAAACGAGCTTATTGAGAATAGGACAGAAGGTGAACCTGAGAATAGGACAGACGGTGAATCAGAGAATAGGACAGTCGGGGAGCTGCAGAATCAGCAGGCTCAGTTAGACTGGGATGAAATTGAGACAGATCAGACAGATGGGAATCGAAGGGACGAGAACATGAAATTCCAGGAAGAGCACATTCTGAGCCAGAAATAGACAGCCCACGTAGGAAATGGCAAAGATTAGAAGCGAAACGAGCACAGGAAACGCGTTTGTTTGCCGCATATTCAGGGACAGAATACGCGTCAATACAGTCAATGAACCGGCAATTAGCTAACGTTCAAAGAGAAGTAGACAGTGAGGAAGGGGGGGAACATTTAGAATACGTCGAACCTATCGTACACATTCTAAATATGCCCCAACAGCAGAGACAGAATTTTGAGGAGTTACGAGCGCCACGAAAAGGTTCCGTAACAGGCGCAACTGTACCTGCAAACACAAGACATACACAACAGAGTGGGCAGAATGCGGAGTTGTTTGCGCCACGTAATGATTCAATGACAAACGCAACTATCCTCAACACAGACAGCACGGGTTATTGCAGTTATCAAACTTAGAAACGCCACAGCATAGCCCAGTAAACGACGTAACTGACCGAAGTAGAAAACAATAGATCGAGAATACATAGTTCAGCAGAAGGTAGTGTTACAGGACAGGACGCCATCATGGAGATGTTACAAAAAATGAACGCTAGTGTGACGAAACAGAATCAGGATATTAATACACAGATGACAAAACAGTATCAGGAATTGAAACAGGAATTGAAACAGGATAATCAGGCTATTAAGACACAGATCCAACAGGTAAAAATCCAGATGGAAGACGGGATCGCCAGAATTGATAGTCAGATCACTCAGATAAACAAAGACGCGAAAGAATCTAGAGAAAGAATCCAGGTACTAACACAAGGTCAGCAGCAATTACGCACTTACGTGGACAAGGTTCAACTGGACATCGTAAACGTTGACAAAAAGATGGAACGTTTTACGAAAAAAGCCACTCGAACAGCAATACAAATTTCGGAAGAACAAGCAATTCAAAGCAAGGTCGCAAATTTTGCACTGAAAAAATATGATCAGCGGATCAATAAAATAGAACTTAAAAACAAAGAACAGTTTGAAAAGCTTCGAACAGAGATGATAGAAACTATCGAGGAAAAGATCGAGACCGATTACACCTGTAGCGTAACAACTGACACGGCAAGCAATAATTCAGTACACGAACACGCGCCGTCTAAGAAAGTTCAAGTAGAACCAAGGCTAGACGTAACACACGCGCAGAAATCAAAACAGAAAATCCCGACTAAAGCAATACATGACATGCCACAGAACCAGGCACAGTACCTAGAAAAACGGAACACATACAATCAGCCGATACCAATCGAAAGACAGGTAACTGAACCAGTAAATCCAATGACACAACGTAATAGCAGCACAGGTACTATACCGCGAACGACAAGAGTAGAAACACACGAACAACACTTTTGTTCACCAATGATACGATATGACGCGGATATGAGTCAGGAAATTGAGAATAGGCAGACACCAGAAATGCCTCCTGGCATTCTGTTTGCCTCTCCCGAACTAAAAGTTCCTGTGACCATTGTGTCTCGAATGTGTGTGTGTACGCCAGCCTCGACTATTTCAACCACGGTGCGCACTTGACTTGCGATTTACTTGTTATTTGCATATCGTTTACATGAATTCGTACAACATTGACTTTATCTTATCGAGTTTGGGTTCGAATGAAGCGTCTTGATGTGTGGAATATGATTGTGAGTGCAGAATATGTAAGCAATGAACATCAGGAGACCACGAACCTTACACATCTGTAGTACCGAAATATTTCGATGTTGCAGAGCAGAGCGATTGTGGTATCTCAGTTGTTTCAGAATGCTTTTCAAAGAGACACTGTAAAAGTATGTCTAGCCATATTCTCGTACGAAGCTTTGCACAGTTATATCATGGAGGCTGTCCCCCAAAAACCTATTACGTGGCCGCTAATAACGCGTGGTGCTGACTTCAAATACGTCGTAGTGAAGCTGAGGATAATGTCAGGAAGAGGAACTGAATACGAAAACTTGACCCACACGGACAAAGCTGATAAAGTAAATACAAGGGACGGACAGTTTCCAGCAACCACACGAAGTGGCTGACGGTGCCTGTTCTGTTACACCAGAACCGAGCTCTATTGCACTAAGATTCGGGTCATCCTGAACATAGGAGCCTCCTCCTGAAGCAGTCGATAGTGAATACATCGACTGGTCGCAATCCATCCTTGATTTACGGAAAGAGCGGAGAATTAAGTAGAATCATATCTTAACACTTCGTTGTACATGTTGTATTGCCAAGTCGTCTATTGGGAATGTTCCTCTAGTTTACGTCCACCACTGTTGAATGACGTCTCTCGCAGGCATACTTGGAAACTCAGAGCTTAATCGGTAAGTGAAACATCGCGTACTTGGCGCCAGCGGAAGCTGACAACGCAACCCTGGGCTTCTGGGCCACGCGCCGCCCCCGCGCCGCGCTCCGTGGAGCCCGGAGCCGCCTGACGCCGCGTCAGAAGCCGCGTGGGCCTCGGCCGCCGTCACTTGGAACTTCTGGGACTGGATGACAGCTCATACAGTAACAGCGCCACTCGCAGAGGAAAACACGTATTGAGTATTCGAGCTCGGTTCTGGTGTAACAGAACAGGCACCGTCAGCCACTTCGTGTGGCTGCTGGAAACTGTCCGTCCCTTGTATTTACTGACAACGCGACCCTGGGCTTCTGGGCCACGCGCCGCCCCCGCGCCGCGCTCCGTGGAGCCTGGAGCCGCCTGACGCCGCGTCAGAAGCCGCGTGGGCCTCGGCCGCCGTCACTTGGAACTTCTGGGACTGGATGACAGCTCATACAGTAACAGCGCCACTCGCAGAGGAAAACACGTATTGAGTATTCGCGCGTGGTCGCAGATCCTGTTCACGTGCCTGACCTTCCCTAACCAGCAAACGATGTTAAATGGCAGCGCGACCCTGGGCTTCTGGGCCACGCGCCGCCCCCGTGCCGCGCTCCGTGGAGCCTGGAGCCGCCTGACGCCGCGTCACACGCCGCGTGGGCCTCGGCCGCCGTCACTCGGCACTTCTGGGACTGGATGACAGCTCATCCAGTAAGAGCGCCACTCACAGAGGAAAACACGTAATGAGTATTCGCGCGTGGTCGCAGATCCTGTTCACGTGCCTGACCTTCCCTAACCAGCAAACGACGTTAAATGGCAGCGCGACCCTGGGCATCTGGGCCACGCGCCGCCCCCGTGCCGCGCTCCGTGGAGCCTGGAGCCGCCTGACGCCGCGTCAGAAGCCGCGTGGGCCTCGGCCGCCGTCACTCGGCACTTCTGGGACTGGAATACAGCTCATCCAGTAACTGCGCCACACGCAGAGGAAAACACGTAATGAGTATTCGCGCGTGGTCGCAGATCCTGTTCACGTGCCTGACCATCCCTAACCAGCAAACGACGTTAAATGGCAGCGCGACCCTGGGCTTCTGGGCCACGCGCCGCCCCGTGCCGCGCTCCGTGGAGCCTGGAGCCGCCTGACGCCGCGTCACACGCCGCGTGGGCCTCGGACGCCATCACTCGGCACTTCTGGGACTGGATGACAGCTCATCCAGTAAGAGCGCCACTCGCAGAGGAAAACACGTAATGAGTATTCGCGCGTGGTCGCAGATCCTGTTCACGTGCCTGACCTTCCCTAACCAGCAAACGACGTTAAATGGCAGCGCGACCCTGGGCTTCTGGGCCACGCGCCGCCCCCGTGCCGCGCTCCGTGGAGCCTGGTGCCACCTGACGCCGCGTCACACGCCGCGTGGGCCTCGGCCGCCGTCACTCGGCACTTCTGGGACTGGATGACAGCTCATCCAGTAACAGCGCCACTCGCAGAGGAAAACACGTAATGAGTATTCGCGCGTGGTCGCATATCCTGTTCACGTGCCTGACCTTCCCTAACCAGCAAACGACGTTAAATGGCAGCGCGACCCTGGGCTTCTGGGCCACGCGCCGCCCCCGTGCCGCGCTCCGTGGAGCCGGGAGCCGCCTGACGCCGCGTCACACGCCGCGTGGGCCTCGGCCACCGTCACTCGGCACTTCTGGGACTGGATGACAGCTCATCCAGTATGAGCGCCACTCGCAGAGGAAAACAGGTAACGAGTATTCGCGCGTTGTCGCAGATCCTGTTCACGTGCCTGACCTTCCCTAACCAGCAAACGACGTTAAATGGCAGCGCGACCCTGGGCTTCTGGGCCACTCGCCGCCCCCGTGCCGCGCTCCGTGGAGCCTGGAGCCGTCTGACGCCGCGTCACACGCCGCGTGGGCCTCGGCCGCCGTCACTCGGCACTTCTGGGACTGGATGACAGCTCATCCAGTAACAGCGCCACTCGCAGAGGAAAACACGTATTGAGTATTCGCGCGTGGTCGCAGATCCTGTTCACGTGCCTGACCTTCCCTAACCAGCAAACGATGTTAAATGGCAGCGCGACCCTGGGCTTCTGGGCCACGCGCCGCCCCCGTGCCGCGCTCCGTGGAGCCTGGAGCCGCCTGACGCCGCGTCACACGCCGCGTGGGCCTCGGCCGCCGTCACTCGGCACTTCTGGGACTGGATGACAGCTCATCCAGTAAGAGCGCCACTCACAGAGGAAAACACGTAATGAGTATTCGCGCGTGGTCGCAGATCCTGTTCACGTGCCTGACCTTCCCTAACCAGCAAACGACGTTAAATGGCAGCGCGACCCTGGGCATCTGGGCCACGCGCCGCCCCCGTGCCGCGCTCCGTGGAGCCTGGAGCCGCCTGACGCCGCGTCAGAAGCCGCGTGGGCCTCGGCCGCCGTCACTCGGCACTTCTGGGACTGGAATACAGCTCATCCAGTAACTGCGCCACACGCAGAGGAAAACACGTAATGAGTATTCGCGCGTGGTCGCAGATCCTGTTCACGTGCCTGACCATCCCTAACCAGCAAACGACGTTAAATGGCAGCGCGACCCTGGGCTTCTGGGCCACGCGCCGCCCCGTGCCGCGCTCCGTGGAGCCTGGAGCCGCCTGACGCCGCGTCACATGCCGCGTGGGCCTCGGACGCCATCACTCGGCACTTCTGGGACTGGATGACAGCTCATCCAGTAACAGCGCCACTCGCAGAGGAAAACACGTAATGAGTATTCGCGCGTGGTCGCAGATCCTGTTCACGTGCCTGACCTTCCCTAACCAGCAAACGACGTTAAATGGCAGCGCGACCCTGGGCTTCTGGGCCACGCGCCGCCCCCGTGCCGCGCTCCGTGGAGCCTGGTGCCACCTGACGCCGCGTCACACGACGCGTGGGCCTCGGCCGCCGTCACTCGGCACTTCTGGGACTGGATGACAGCTCATCCAGTAACAGCGCCACTCGCAGAGGAAAACACGTAATGAGTATTCGCGCGTGGTCGCATATCCTGTTCACGTGCCTGACCTTCCCTAACCAGCAAACGACGTTAAATGGCAGCGCGACCCTGGGCTTCTGGGCCACGCGCCGCCCCCGTGCCGCGCTCCGTGGAGCCGGGAGCCGCCTGACGCCGCGTCACACGCCGCGTGGGCCTCGGCCACCGTCACTCGGCACTTCTGGGACTGGATGACAGCTCAGCCAGTATGAGCGCCACTCGCAGAGGAAAACAGGTAACGAGTATTCGCGCGTTGTCGCAGATCCTGTTCACGTGCCTGACCTTCCCTAACCAGCAAACGACGTTAAATGGCAGCGCGACCCTGGGCTTCTGGGCCACTCGCCGCCCCCGTGCCGCGATCCGTGGAGCCTGGAGCCGCCTGACGCCGCGTCACACGCCGCGTGGGCCTCGGCCGCCGTCACTCGGCACTTCTGGGACTGGATGACAGCTCATCCAGTAACAGCGCCACTCGCAGAGGAAAACACGTAATAAGTATTCGCGCGTGGTCGCAGATCCTGTTCACGTGCCTGACCTTCCCTAACCAGCAAACGACGTTAAATGGCAGCGTGACCCTGGGCTTCTGGGCCACGCGCCGCCCCCGTGCCGCGCTCCGTGGAGCCTGGAGCCGCCTGGCGCCGCGTCACACGCCGCGTGGGCCTCGGCCGCCGTCACTCGGCACTTCTGGGACTGGATGACAGCTCATCCAGTAACAGCGCCACTCGCAGAGGAAAACAGGTAATGAGTATTCGCGCGTGGTCGCAGATCCTGTTCACATGCCTGACCTTCCCTAACCAGCAAACGATGTTAAATGGAAGCGCGACCCTGGGCTTCTGGGCCACGCGCCGCTCCCGTGCCGCGCTCCGTGGAGCCTGGAGCCGCCTGACGCCGCGTCACACGCCGCGTGGGCCTCGGCCGCCGTCACTCGGCACTTCTGGGACTGGATGACAGCTCATCCAGTAAGAGCGCCACTCACAGAGGAAAACACGTAATGACTATTCGCGCGTGGTCGCAGATCCTGTTCACGTGCCTGACCTTCCCTAACCAGCAAACGACGTTAAATGGCAGCGCGACCCTGGGCTTCTGGGCCACGCGCCGCCCCCGTGCCGCGCTCCGTGGAGCCTGGAGCCGCCTGAAGCCGCGTCACACGCCGCGTGGGCCTCGGCCGCCGTCACTCGGCACTTCTGGGACTGGATGACAGCTCATCCAGTAACAGCGCCACTCGCAGAGGAAAACACGTAATGAGTATTCGCGCGTGGTCGCAGATCCTGTTCACGTGCCTGACCTTCCCTAACCAGCAAACGACGTTAAATGGCAGCGCGACCCTCGGCTTCTGGGCCACGCGCCGCACCCGTGCCGCGCTCCATGGAGCATGGAGCCGCCTGACGCCGCGTCACACGCCACGTGGGCCTCGGCCGCCGTCACTCGGCACTTCTGGGACTGGATGACAGCTCATCCAGTAACAGCGCCACTCGCAGAGGAAAACACGTAATAAGTATTCGCGCGTGGTCGCAGATCCTGTTCACGTGCCTGACCTTCCCTAACCAGCAAACGACGTTAAATGGCAGCGTGACCCTGGGCTTCTGGGCCACGCGCCGCCCCCGTGCCGCGCTTTGTGGAGCCTGGAGCCGCCTGGCGCCGCGTCACACGCCGCGTGGGCCTCGGCCGCCGTCACTCGGCACTTCTGGGACTGGATGACAGCTCATCCAGTAACAGCGCCACTCGCAGAGGAAAACACGTAATGAATATTCGCGTGTGGTCGCAGATCCTGTTCACATGCCTGACCTTCCCTAACCAGCAAACGATGTTAAATGGCAGCGTGACCCTGGGCTTCTGGGCCACGCGCCGCCCCCGTGCCGCGCTCCGTGGAGCCTGGAGCCGCCTGACGCCGCGTCACACGCCGCGTGGGCCTCGGCCGCCGTCACTCGGCACTTCTGGGACTGGATGACAGCTCATCCAGTAACAGCGCCACTCACAGAGGAAAACACGTAATGAGTATTCGCGCGTGGTCGCAGATCCTGTTCACGTGCCTGACCTCCCCTAATCAGCAAACGACGTTAAATGGCAGCGCGACCCTGGGCTTCTGGGCCACGCGCCGCCCCTGTGCCGCGCTCCGTGGAGCCTGGAGCCGCCTGACGCCGCGTCACACGCCGCGTGGGCCTCGGCCGCCGTCACTCGGCAATTCTGGGACTGGATGACAGCTCATCCAGTAAGAGCGCCACTCGCAGAGGAAAACAGGTAATAAGTATTCGCGCGTTGTCGCAGATCCTGTTCACGTGCCTGACCTTCCCTAACCAGCAAACGACGTTAAATGGCAACGCGACCCTGGGCTTCTGGGCCACGCGCCGCCCCCGTGCCGCGCTCCGTGGAGCCTGGTGCCACCTGACGCCGCGTCACACGCCGCGTGGGCCTCGGCCGCCGTCACTCGGCACTTCTGGGACTGGATGACAGCTCATCCAGTAACAGCGCCACTCGCAGAGGAAAACACGTAATGAGTATTCGCGCGTGGTCGCACATCCTGTTCACGTGCCTGACCTTCCCTAACCAGCAAACGACGTTAAATGGCAGCGCGACCCTGGGCTTCTGGGCCACGCGCCGCCCCCGTGCCGCGCTCCGTGGAACCGGGAGCCGCCTGACGCCGCGTCACACGCCGCGTGGGCCTCGGCCGCCGTCACTCGGCACTTCTGGGACTGGATGACAGCTCATCCAGTAACAGTGCCACTCGCAGAGGAAAACACGTAATGAGTATTCGCGCGTGGTCGCAGATCCTGTTCACATGCCTGACCTTCCCTAACTTGCAAACGACGTTAAATGGCAGCGCGACCCTGGGCTTCTGGGCCACGCGCCGCCCCCGTGCCGCGCTCCGTGGAGCCTGGAGCCGCCTGACGCCGCGTCACACGCCGCGTGGGCCTCGGCCGCCGTCACTCGGCACTTCTGGGACTGGATGACAGCTCATCCAGTAACAGCGCCACTCGCAGAGGAAAACACGTAATGAGTATTCGCGCGTTGTCGCAGATCCTGTTCACGTGCCTGACCTTCCCTAACCAGCAAACGACGTTAAATGGCAGCGCGACCCTGGGCTTCTGGGCCACGCGCCGCCCCCGTGCCGCGCTCCGTGGAGCCTGGAGCCGCCTGACGCCACGTCACACGCCGCGTGGGCCTCGGCCGCCGTCACTCGGCACTTCTGGGACTGGATGACAGCTCATCCAGTAACAGTGCCACTCGCAGAGGAAAACACGTAATGAGTATTCGCGCGTGGTCGCAGATCCTGTTCACATGCCTGACCTTCCCTAACCAGAAAACGACGTTAAATGGCAGCGCGACCCTGGGCTTCTGGGCCACGCGCCGCCCCCGTGCCGCGCTCCGTGGAGCCTGGAGCCGCCTGACGCCGCGTCACACGCCGCGTGGGCCTCGGCCGCCGTCACTCGGCACTTCTGGGACTGGATGACAGCTCATCCAGTAACAGCGCCACTCGCAGAGGAAAACACGTAATGAGTATTCGCGCGTGGTCGCAGATCCTGTTCACGTGCCTGACCTTCCCTAACCAGGAAACGACGTTAAATGGCAGCGCTACCCTCGGCTTCTGGGCCACGCGCCGCACCCGTGCCGCGCTCCGTGGAGCCTGGAGCCGCCTGACGCCGCGTCACACGCCACGTGGGCCTCGGCCGCCGTCACTCGGCACTTCTGGGACTGGATGACAGCTCATCCAGTAACAGCGCCACTCGCAGAGGAAAACACGTAATGAGTATTCGCGCGAGGTCGCAGATCCTGTTCACGTGCCAGACCTTCCCTAACCAGCAAACGACGTTAACTGGCAGCGTGAACCTGGGCTTCTGGGCCACGCGCCGCCCCCGTGCCGCGCTCCGAGGAGCCTGGAGCCGCCTGGCGCCGCGTCACACGCCGCGTGGGCCTCGGCCGCCGTCACTCGGCACTTCTGGGACTGGATGTCAGCTCATCCAGATACAGCGCCACTCGCAGAGGAAAACACGTAATGAGTATTCGCGCGTGGTCGCAGATCCTGTTCACGTGCCTGACATTCCCCAACCAGCAAACGACGTTAAATGGCAGCGCGACCCTGGGCTTCTGGGCCACGCGCCGCCCCTGTGCCGCGCTCCGTGGAGCCTGGAGCCGCCTGACGCCACGTCACACGCCGCGTGGGCCTCGGCCGCCGTCACTCGGCACTTCTGGGACTGGATGACAGCTCATCCAGTAACAGCGCCACTCGCAGAGGAAAACACGTAATGAGTATTCGCGCGTGGTCGCAGATCCTGTTCACGTGCCTGACCTTCCCTAATCAGCAAACGACGTTAAATGGCAGCGCGACCCTGGGCTTCTGGGCCACGCGCCGCCCCTGTGCCGCGCTCCGTGGAGCCTGGAGCAGCCTGACGCCGCGTCACACGCCGCGTGGGCCTTTGCCGCCGTCACTCGGCACTTCTGGGACTGGATGACAGCTCATCCAGTAAGAGCGCCACTCGCAGAGGAAAACAGGTAATGAGTATTCGCGCTTGGTCGCAGATCCTGTTCACGTGCCTGACCTTCCCTAACCAGCAAACGACGTTAAATGGCAGCGCGACCCTGGGCTTCTGGGCCACGCGCCGCCCCCGTGCCGCGCTCCGTGGAGCCCGGAGCCGCCTGACGCCGCGTCACACGCCGCGTGGGCCTCGGCCGCCGTCACTCGGCACTTCTGGGACTGGATGACAGCTCATCCAGTAACAGCGCCACTCGCAGAGGAAAACACGTAATGAGTATTCGCGCGTGGTCGCAGATCCTGTTCACGTGCCTGACCTTTCCTAACCAGCAAACGACGTTAAATGGCAGCGCGTCCCTGGGCTTCTGGGCCACGCGCCGCCCCCGTGCCGCGCTCTGTGGAGCCTGAAGCCGCCTGACGCCGCGTCACACGCCACGTGGGCCTCGGCCGCCGTCACTCGGCACTTCTGGGACTGGATGACAGCTCATCCAGTAACAGCGCCACTCGCAGAGGAAAACACGTAATGAGTATTCGCGCGTGGTCGCAGATCCTGTTCACGTGCCTGACCTTCCCTAACCAGCAAACGACGTTAAATGGCAGCGTGACCCTGGGCTTCTGGGCCACGCGCCGCCCCCGTGCCGCGCTCCGTGGAGCCTGGAGCCGCCTGACGCCGCGTCACACGCCGCGTGGGCCTCGGCCGCCGTCACTCGGCACTTCTGGGACTGGATGACAGCTCATCCAGTAACAGCGCCACTCGCAGAGGAAAACAGGTAATGAGTATTCGCGCGTTGTCGCAGATCCTGTTCACGTGCCTGACCTTCCCTAACCGGGAAACGACGTTAAATGGCAGCACGAACCTCGGCTTCTGGGCCACGCGCCGCACCCGTGCCGCGCTCCGTGGAGCCCGGAGCCGCCTGACGCCGCGTCACACGCCGCGTGGGCCTCGGCCGCCGTCACTCGGCACTTCTGGGACTGGATGACAGCTCATCCAGTAACAGCGCCACTCGCAGAGGAAAACACGTAATGAGTATTCGCGCGTGGTCGCAGACCCTGTTCACGTGCCTGACCTTCCCTAACCAGCAAACGACGTTAAATGGCAGCGCGACCCTCGGCTTCTGGGCCACGCGCCACCCCCGTGCCGCGCTCCGTGGAGCCTGGAGCCGCCTGACGCCGCGTCACACGCCGCGTTGGCCTCGGCCGCCGTCACTCGGCACTTCTGGGACTGGATGACAGCTCATCCAGTAACAGCGCCACTCGCAGAGGAAAACACGTAATGAGTATTCGCGCGTGGTCACAGATCCTGTTCACGTGCCTGAACTTCACTAACCAGCAAACGACGTTAAATGGCAGCGCGACCCTGGGCTTCTGGGCCACGCGCCGCCCCCGTGCCGCTCTCCGTGGAGCCTGGAGCCGCCTGACGCCGCGTCACATGCCTCGTGGGCCTCGGCCGCCGTCACTCGGCACTTCTGGGACTGGATGACAGCTCATCCAGTAACAGCGCCACTCGCAGAGGAAAACACGTAATGAGTATTCGCGCGTGGTCGCAGATCCTGTTCACGTGCCTGACCTTTCCTAACCAGCAAACGACGTTAAATGGCAGCGCGTCCCTGGGCTTCTGGGCCACGCGCCGCCCCCGTGCCGCGCTCTGTGGAGCCTGAAGCCGCCTGACGCCGCGTCACACGCCACGTGGGCCTCGGCCGCCGTCACTCGGCACTTCTGGGACTGGATGACAGCTCATCCAGTAACAGCGCCACTCGCAGAGGAAAACACGTAATGAGTATTCGCGCGTGGTCGCAGATCCTGTTCACGTGACTGACCTTCCCTAACCAGCAAACGACGTCAAATGGCAGCGTGACCCTGGGCTTCTGGGCCACGCGCCGCCCCCGTGCCGCGCTCCGTGGAGCCTGGAGCCGCCTGACGCCGCGTCACACGCCGCGTGGGCCTCGGACGCCGTCACTCGGCACTTCTGGGACTGGATGACAGCTCATCCAGTAACAGCGCCACTCGCAGAGGAAAACAGGTAATGAGTATTCGCGCGTTGTCGCAGATCCTGTTCACGTGCCTGACCTTCCCTAACCAGCAAACGACGTTAAATGGCAGCGCGACCGTCGGCTTCTGGGCCACGCGCCGCACCCGTGCCGCGCTCCGTGGAGCCTGGAGCCGCCTGACGCCGCGTCTCACGCCGCGTTGGCCTCGGCCGCCGTCACTCGGCACTTCTGGGACTGGATGACAGCTCATCCAGTAACAGCGCCACTCGCAGAGGAAAACACGTAAAGAGTATTCGCGCGTGGTCACAGATCCTGTTCACGTGCCTGAACTTCACTAACCAGCAAACGACGTTAAATGGCAGCGCGACCCTGTGCTTCTGGGCCACGCGCCGCCCCCGTGCCGCTCTCCGTGGAGCCTGGAGCCGCCTGACGCCGCGTCACATGCCTCGTGGGCCTCGGCCGCCGTCACTCGGCACTTCTGGGACTGGATGACAGCTCATCCAGTAACAGCGCCACTCGCAGAGGAAAACACGTAATGAGTATTCGCGCGTGGTCACAGATCCTGTTCACGTGCCTGAACTTCACTAACCAGCAAACGACGTTAAATGGCAGCGCGACCCTGGGCTTCTGGGCCACGCGCCGCCCCCGTGCCGCTCTCCGTGGAGCCTGGAGCCGCCTGACGCCGCGTCACATGCCTCGTGGGCCTCGGCCGCCGTCACTCGGCACTTCTGGGACTGGATGACAGCTCATCCAGTAACAGCGCCACTCGCAGAGGAAAACACGTAATGAGTATTCGCGCGTGGTCGCAGATCCTGTTCACGTGCCTGACCTTTCCTAACCAGCAAACGACGTTAAATGGCAGCGCGTCCCTGGGCTTCTGGGCCACGCGCCGCCCCCGTGCCGCGCTCTGTGGAGCCTGAAGCCGCCTGACGCCGCGTCACACGCCACGTGGGCCTCGGCCGCCGTCACTCGGCACTTCTGGGACTGGATGACAGCTCATCCAGTAACAGCGCCACTCGCAGAGGAAAACACGTAATGAGTATTCGCGCGTGGTCGCAGATCCTGTTCACGTGCCTGACCTTCCCTAACCAGCAAACGACGTCAAATGGCAGCGTGACCCTGGGCTTCTGGGCCACGCGCCGCCCCCGTGCCGCGCTCCGTGGAGCCTGGAGCCGCCTGAAGCCGCGTCACACGCCGCGTGGGCCTCGGACGCCGTCACTCGGCACTTCTGGGACTGGATGACAGCTCATCCAGTAACAGCGCCACTCGCAGAGGAAAACACGTAATGAGTATTCGCGCGTGGTCGCACATCCTGTTCACGTGCCTGACCTTCCCTAACCAGCAAACGACGTTAAATGGCAGCGCGACCCTGGGCTTCTGGGCCACGCGCCGCCCCCGTGCCGCGCTCCGTGGAACCGGGAGCCGCCTGACGCCGCGTCACACGCCGCGTGGGCCTCGGCCGCCGTCACTCGGCACTTCTGGGACTGGATGACAGCTCATCCAGTAACAGTGCCACTCGCAGAGGAAAACACGTAATGAGTATTCGCGCGTGGTCGCAGATCCTGTTCACATGCCTGACCTTCCCTAACTTGCAAACGACGTTAAATGGCAGCGCGACCCTGGGCTTCTGGGCCACGCGCCGCCCCCGTGCCGCGCTCCGTGGAGCCTGGAGCCGCCTGACGCCGCGTCACACGCCGCGTGGGCCTCGGCCGCCGTCACTCGGCACTTCTGGGACTGGATGACAGCTCATCCAGTAACAGCGCCACTCGCAGAGGAAAACACGTAATGAGTATTCGCGCGTTGTCGCAGATCCTGTTCACCTGCCTGACCTTCCCTAACCAGCAAACGACGTTAAATGGCAGCGCGACCCTGGGCTTTTGGGCCACGCGCCGCCCCCGTGCCGCGCTCCGTGGAGCCTGGAGCCGCCTGACGCCACGTCACACGCCGCGTGGGCCTCGGCCGCCGTCACTCGGCACTTCTGGGACTGGATGACAGCTCATCCAGTAACAGTGCCACTCGCAGAGGAAAACACGTAATGAGTATTCGCGCGTGGTCGCAGATCCTGTTCACATGCCTGACCTTCCCTAACCAGAAAACGACGTTAAATGGCAGCGCGACCCTGGGCTTCTGGGCCACGCGCCGCCCCCGTGCCGCGCTCCGTGGAGCCTGGAGCCGCCTGACGCCGCGTCACACGCCGCGTGGGCCTCGGCCGCCGTCACTCGGCACTTCTGGGACTGGATGACAGCTCATCCAGTAACAGCGCCACTCGCAGAGGAAAACACGTAATGAGTATTCGCGCGTGGTCGCAGATCCTGTTCACGTGCCTGACCTTCCCTAACCAGGAAACGACGTTAAATGGCAGCGCTACCCTCGGCTTCTGGGCCACGCGCCGCACCCGTGCCGCGCTCCGTGGAGCCTGGAGCCGCCTGACGCCGCGTCACACGCCACGTGGGCCTCGGCCGCCGTCACTCGGCACTTCTGGGACTGGATGACAGCTCATCCAGTAACAGCGTCACTCGCAGAGGAAAACACGTAATGAGTATTCGCGCGAGGTCGCAGATCCTGTTCACGTGCCTGACCTTCCCTAACCAGCAAACGACGTTAACTGGCAGCGTGAACCTGGGCTTCTGGGCCACGCGCCGCCCCCGTGCCGCGCTCCGAGGAGCCTGGAGCCGCCTGGCGCCGCGTCACACGCCGCGTGGGCCTCGGCCGCCGTCACTCGGCACTTCTGGGACTGGATGTCAGCTCATCCAGATACAGCGCCACTCGCAGAGGAAAACACGTAATGAGTATTCGCGCGTGGTCGCAGATCCTGTTCACGTGCCTGACATTCCCCAACCAGCAAACGACGTTAAATGGCAGCGCGACCCTGGGCTTCTGGGCCACGCGCCGCCCCTGTGCCGCGCTCCGTGGAGCCTGGAGCCGCCTGACGCCACGTCACACGCCGCGTGGGCCTCGGCCGCCGTCACTCGGCACTTCTGGGACTGGATGACAGCTCATCCAGTAACAGCGCCACTCGCAGAGGAAAACACGTAATGAGTATTCGCGCGTGGTCGCAGATCCTGTTCACGTGCCTGACCTTCCCTAATCAGCAAACGACGTTAAATGGCAGCGCGACCCTGGGCTTCTGGGCCACGCGCCGCCCCTGTGCCGCGCTCCGTGGAGCCTGAAGCAGCCTGACGCCGCGTCACACGCCGCGTGGGCCTTTGCCTCCGTCACTCGGCACTTCTGGGACTGGATGACAGCTCATCCAGTAAGAGCACCACTCGCAGAGGAAAACAGGTAATGAGTATTCGCGCGTGGTCGCAGATCCTGTTCACGTGCCTGACCTTCCCTAACCAGCAAACGACGTTAAATGGCAGCGCGACCCTGGGCTTCTGGGCCACGCGCCGCCCCCGTGCCGCGCTCCGTGGAGCCCGGAGCCGCCTGACGCCGCGTCACACGCCGCGTGGGCCTCGGCCGCCGTCACTCGGCACTTCTGGGACTGGATGACAGCTCATCCAGTAACAGCGCCACTCGCAGAGGAAAACACGTAATGAGTATTCGCGCGTGGTCGCAGATCCTGTTCACGTGCCTGACCTTTCCTAACCAGCAAACGACGTTAAATGGCAGCGCGTCCCTGGGCTTCTGGGCCACGCGCCGCCCCCGTGCCGCGCTCTGTGGAGCCTGAAGCCGCCTGACGCCGCGTCACACGCCACGTGGGCCTCGGCCGCCGTCACTCGGCACTTCTGGGACTGGATGACAGCTCATCCAGTACAGCGCCACTCGCAGAGGAAAACACGTAATGAGTATTCGCGCGTGGTCGCAGATCCTGTTCACGTGCCTGACCTTCCCTAACCAGCAAACGACGTTAAATGGCAGCGTGACCCTGGGCTTCTGGGCCACGCGCCGCCCCCGTGCCGCGCTCCGTGGAGCCTGGAGCCGCCTGACGCCGCGTCACACGCCGCGTGGGCCTCGGCCGCC
This sequence comes from Schistocerca nitens, assembly GCF_023898315.1. NCBI lineage: Eukaryota > Metazoa > Arthropoda > Insecta > Orthoptera > Acrididae > Schistocerca > Schistocerca nitens. The sequence continues at coordinate 4,169,022 of NW_026045897.1, forward strand.
GTCACTCGGCACTTCTGGGACTGGATGACAGCTCATCCAGTAACAGCGCCACTCGCAGAGGAAAACAGGTAATGAGTATTCGCGCGTTGTCGCAGATCCTGTTCACGTGCCTGACCTTCCCTAACCAGGAAACGACGTTAAATGGCAGCACGACCCTCGGCTTCTGGGCCACGCGCCGCACCCGTGCCGCGCTCCGTGGAGCCCGGAGCCGCCTGACGCCGCGTCACACGCCGCGTGGGCCTCGGCCGCCGTCACTCGGCACTTCTGGGACTGGATGACAGCTCATCCAGTAACAGCGCCACTCGCAGAGGAAAACACGTAATGAGTATTCGCGCGTGGTCGCAGACCCTGTTCACGTGCCTGACCTTCCCTAACCAGCAAACGACGTTAAATGGCAGCGCGACCCTCGGCTTCTGGGCCACGCGCCACCCCCGTGCCGCGCTCCGTGGAGCCTGGAGCCGCCTGACGCCGCGTCACACGCCGCGTTGGCCTCGGCCGCCGTCACTCGGCACTTCTGGGACTGGATGACAGCTCATCCAGTAACAGCGCCACTCGCAGAGGAAAACACGTAATGAGTATTCGCGCGTGGTCACAGATCCTGTTCACGTGCCTGAACTTCACTAACCAGCAAACGACGTTAAATGGCAGCGCGACCCTGGGCTTCTGGGCCACGCGCCGCCCCCGTGCCGCTCTCCGTGGAGCCTGGAGCCGCCTGACGCCGCGTCACATGCCTCGTGGGCCTCGGCCGCCGTCACTCGGCACTTCTGGGACTGGATGACAGCTCATCCAGTAACAGCGCCACTCGCAGAGGAAAACACGTAATGAGTATTCGCGCGTGGTCGCAGATCCTGTTCACGTGCCTGACCTTTCCTAACCAGCAAACGACGTTAAATGGCAGCGCGTCCCTGGGCTTCTGGGCCACGCGCCGCCCCCGTGCCGCGCTCTGTGGAGCCTGAAGCCGCCTGACGCCGCGTCACACGCCACGTGGGCCTCGGCCGCCGTCACTCGGCACTTCTGGGACTGGATGACAGCTCATCCAGTAACAGCGCCACTCGCAGAGGAAAACACGTAATGAGTATTCGCGCGTGGTCGCAGATCCTGTTCACGTGCCTGACCTTCCCTAACCAGCAAACGACGTTAAATGGCAGCGTGACCCTGGGCTTCTGGGCCACGCGCCGCCCCCGTGCCGCGCTCCGTGGAGCCTGGAGCCGCCTGACGCCGCGTCACACGCCGCGTGGGCCTCGGACGCCGTCACTCGGCACTTCTGGGACTGGATGACAGCTCATCCAGTAACAGCGCCACTCGCAGAGGAAAACAGGTAATGAGTATTCGCGCGTTGTCGCAGATCCTGTTCACGTGCCTGACCTTCCCTAACCAGCAAACGACGTTAAATGGCAGCGCGACCGTCGGCTTCTGGGCCACGCGCCGCACCCGTGCCGCGCTCCGTGGAGCCTGGAGCCGCCTGACGCCGCGTCTCACGCCGCGTTGGCCTCGGCCGCCGTCACTCGGCACTTCTGGGACTGGATGACAGCTCATCCAGTAACAGCGCCACTCGCAGAGGAAAACACGTAAAGAGTATTCGCGCGTGGTCACAGATCCTGTTCACGTGCCTGAACTTCACTAACCAGCAAACGACGTTAAATGGCAGCGCGACCCTGGGCTTCTGGGCCACGCGCCGCCCCCGTGCCGCTCTCCGTGGAGCCTGGAGCCGCCTGACGCCGCGTCACATGCCTCGTGGGCCTCGGCCGCCGTCACTCGGCACTTCTGGGACTGGATGACAGCTCATCCAGTAACAGCGCCACTCGCAGAGGAAAACACGTAATGAGTATTCGCGCGTGGTCACAGATCCTGTTCACGTGCCTGAACTTCACTAACCAGCAAACGACGTTAAATGGCAGCGCGACCCTGGGCTTCTGGGCCACGCGCCGCCCCCGTGCCGCTCTCCGTGGAGCCTGGAGCCGCCTGACGCCGCGTCACATGCCTCGTGGGCCTCGGCCGCCGTCACTCGGCACTTCTGGGACTGGATGACAGCTCATCCAGTAACAGCGCCACTCGCAGAGGAAAACACGTAATGAGTATTCGCGCGTGGTCGCAGATCCTGTTCACGTGCCTGACCTTTCCTAACCAGCAAACGACGTTAAATGGCAGCGCGTCCCTGGGCTTCTGGGCCACGCGCCGCCCCCGTGCCGCGCTCTGTGGAGCCTGAAGCCGCCTGACGCCGCGTCACACGCCACGTGGGCCTCGGCCGCCGTCACTCGGCACTTCTGGGACTGGATGACAGCTCATCCAGTAACAGCGCCACTCGCAGAGGAAAACACGTAATGAGTATTCGCGCGTGGTCGCAGATCCTGTTCACGTGCCTGACCTTCCCTAACCAGCAAACGACGTCAAATGGCAGCGTGACCCTGGGCTTCTGGGCCACGCGCCGCCCCCGTGCCGCGCTCCGTGGAGCCTGGAGCCGCCTGACGCCGCGTCACACGCCGCGTGGGCCTCGGACGCCGTCACTCGGCACTTCTGGGACTGGATGACAGCTCATCCAGTAACAGCGCCACTCGCAGAGGAAAACAGGTAATGAGTATTCCCGCGTTGTCGCAGATCCTGTTCACGTGCCTGACCTTCCCTAACCAGCAAACGACGTTAAATGGCAGCGCGACCGTCGGCTTCTGGGCCACGCGCCGCACCCGTGCCGCGCTCCGTGGAGCCTGGAGCCGCCTGACGCCGCGTCTCACGCCGCGTTGGCCTCGGCCGCCGTCACTCGGCACTTCTGGGACTGGATGACAGCTCATCCAGTAACAGCGCCACTCGCAGAGGAAAACACGTAAAGAGTATTCGCGCGTGGTCACAGATCCTGTTCACGTGCCTGAACTTCACTAACCAGCAAACGACGATAAATGGCAGCGCGACCCTGGGCTTCTGGGCCACGCGCCGCCCCCGTGCCGCTCTCCGTGGAGCCTGGAGCCGCCTGACGCCGCGTCACATGCCTCGTGGGCCTCGGCCGCCGTCATTCGGCACTTCTGGGACTGGATGACAGCTCATCCAGTAACAGCGCCACTCGCAGAGGAAAACACGTAATGAGTATTCGCGCGTGGTCGCAGATCCTGTTCACGTGCCTGACCTTTCCTAACCAGCAAACGACGTTAAATGGCAGCGCGTCCCTGGGCTTCTGGGCCACGCGCCGCCCCCGTGCCGCGCTCTGTGGAGCCTGAAGCCGCCTGACGCCGCGTCACACGCCACGTGGGCCTCGGCCGCCGTCACTCGGCACTTCTGGACTGGATGACAGCTCATCCAGTAACAGCGCCACTCGCAGAGGAAAACAGGTAATGAGTATTCGCGCGTTGTCGCAGATCCTGTTCACGTGCCTGACCTTCCCTAACCAGCAAACGACGTTAAATGGCAGCGCGACCCTCGGCTTCTGGGCCACGCGCCGCACCCGTGCCGCGCTCCGTGGAGCCCGGAGCCGCCTGACGCCGCGTCACACGCCGCGTGGGCCTCGGCCGCCGTCACTCGGCACTTCTGGGACTGGATGACAGCTCATCCAGTAACAGCGCCACTCGCAGAGGAAAACACGTAATGAGTATTCGCGCGTGGTCGCAGACCCTGTTCACGTGCCTGACCTTCCCTAACCAGCAAGCGACGTTAAATGGCAGCGCGACCCTCGGCTTCTGGGCCACGCGCCGCCCCCGTGCCGCGCTCCGTGGACCCTGGAGCCGCCTGACGCCGCGTCACACGCCGCGTTGGCCTCGGCCGCCGTCACTCGGCACTTCTGGGACTGGATGACAGCTCATCCAGTAACAGCGCCACTCGCAGAGGAAAACACGTAATGAGTATTCGCGCGTGGTCACAGATCCTGTTCACGTGCCTGAACTTCACTAACCAGCAAACGACGTTAAATGGCAGCGCGACCCTGGGCTTCTGGGCCACGCGCCGCCCCCGTGCCGCTCTCCGTGGAGCCTGGAGCCGCCTGACGCCGCGTCACATGCCTCGTGGGCCTCGGCCGCCGTCACTCGGCACTTCTGGGACTGGATGACAGCTCATCCAGTAACAGCGCCACTCGCAGAGGGAAACACGTAATGAGTATTCGCGCGTGGTCGCAGATCCTGTTCACGTGCCTGACCTTTCATAACCAGCAAACGACGTTAAATGGCAGCGCGTCCCTGGGCTTCTGGGCCACGCGCCGCCCCCGTGCCGCGCTCTGTGGAGCCTGAAGCCGCCTGACGCCGCGTCACACGCCACGTGGGCCTCGGCCGCCGTCACTCGGCACTTCTGGGACTGGATGACAGCTCATCCAGTAACAGCGCCACTCGCAGAGGAAAACACGTAATGAGTATTCGCGCGTGGTCGCAGATCCTGTTCACGTGCCTGACCTTCCCTAACCAGCAAACGACGTTAAATGGCAGCGTGACCCTGGGCTTCTGGGCCACGCGCCGCCCCCGTGCCGCGCTCCGTGGAGCCTGGAGCCGCCTGACGCCGCGTCACACGCCGCGTGGGCCTCGGACGCCGTCACTCGGCACTTCTGGGACTGGATGACAGCTCATCCAGTAACAGCGCCACTTGCAGAGGAAAACAGGTAATGAGTATTCGCGCGTTGTCGCAGATCCTGTTCACGTGCCTGACCTTCCCTAACCAGCAAACGACGTTAAATGGCAGCGCGACCCTCGGCTTCTGGGCCACGCGCCGCACCCGTGCCGCGCTCCGTGGAGCCTGGAGCCGCCTGACGCCGCGTCACACGCCACGTGGGCCTCGGCCGCCGTCACTCGGCACTTCTGGGACTGGATGACAGCTCATCCAGTAACAGCGCCACTCGCAGAGGAAAACACGTAATAAGTATTCGCGCGTTCTCGCAGATCCTGTTCACGTGCCTGACCTTCCCTAACCAGCAAACGACGTTAAATGGCAGCGCGACGCTCGGCTTCTGGGCCACGCGCCGCACCCGTGCCGCGCTCCGTGGAGCCTGGAGCCGCCTGACGATGCGTCACACGCCGCGTGGGCCTCGGCCGCCGTCACTCGGCACTTCTGGGACTGGATGACAGCTCATCCAGTAACAGCGCCACTCGCAGAGGAAAACACGTAATGAGTATTCGCGCGTGGTCGCAGATCCTGTTCACATGCCAGACCTTCACTAACCAGCAAACGATGTTAAATGGGAGCGCGACCCTGGGCTTCTGGGCCACGCGCCGCCCCCGTGCCGCGCTCCGTGGAGCCTGGAGCCGCCTGACGCCGCGTCACACGCCGCGTGGGCCTCGGCCGCCGTCACTCGGCACTTCTGGGACTGGATGACAGCTCATCCAGTAACAGCGCCACTCGCAGAGGAAAACACGTAATGAGTATTCGCGCGTGGTCGCAGATCCTGTTCACGTGCCTGACCTTCCCTAACCAGCAAACGACGTTAAATGGCAGCGCGACCCTCGGCTTCTGGGCCACGCGCCGCACCCGTGCCGCGCTCCGTGGAGCATGGAGCCGCCTGACGCCGCGTCACACGCCACGTGGGCCTCGGCCGCCGTCACTCGGCACTTCTGGGACTGGATGACAGCTCATCCAGTAACAGCGCCACTCGCAGAGGAAAACACGTAATAAGTATTCGCGCGTGGTCACAGATCCTGTTCACGTGCCTGACCTTCCCTAACCAGCAAACGACGTTAAATGGCAGCGTGACCCTGGGCTTCTGGGCCACGCGCCGCCCCCGTGCCGCGCTCCGTGGAGCCTGGAGCCGCCTGGCGCCGCGTCACACGCCGCGTGGGCCTCGGCCGCCGTCACTCGGCACTTCTGGGACTGGATGACAGCTCATCCAGTAACTGCGCCACTCGCAGAGGAAAACACGTAATGAGTATTCGCGCGTGGTCGCACATCCTGTTCACGTGCCTGACCTTCCCTAACCAGCAAACGATGTTAAATGGCAGCGTGACCCTGGGCTTCTGGGCCACGCGCCGCCCCCGTGCCGCGCTCCGTGGAGCCTGGAGCCGCCTGACGCCACGTCACACGCCGCGTGGGCCTCGGCCGCCGTCACTCGGCACTTCTGGGACTGGATGACAGCTCATCCAGTAACAGCGCCACTCGCAGAGGAAAACACGTAATGAGTATTCGCGCGTGGTCGCAGATCCTGTTCACGTGCCTGACCTTCCCTAATCCACAATCGACGTTAAATGGCAGCGCGACCCTGGGCTTCTGGGCCACGCGCCGCCCCTGTGCCGCGCTCCGTGGAGCCTGGAGCCGCCTGACGCCGCGTCACACGCCGCGTGGGCCTCGGCCGCCGTCACTCGGCACTTCTGGGACTGGATGACAGCTCATCCAGTAAGAGCGAAACTCGCAGAGGAAAACAGGTAATGGGTATTCGCGCGTTGTCGCAGATCCTGTTCACGTGCCTGACCTTCCCTAACCAGCAAACGACGTTAAATGGCAACGCGACCCTGGGCTTCTGGGCCACGCGCCGCCCCCGTGCCGCGCTCTGTGGAGCCTGGTGCCACCTGACGCCGCGTCACACGACACGTGGGCCTCGGCCGCCGTCACTCGGCACTTCTGGGACTGGATGACAGCTCATCCAGTAACAGCGCCACTTGCAGAGGAAAACACGTAATGAGTATTCGCGCGTGGTCGCACATCCTGTTCACGTGCCTGACCTTCCCTAACCAGCAAACGACGTTAAATGGCAGCGCGACCCTGGGCTTCTGGGCCACGCGCCGCCCCCGTGCCGCGCTCCGTGGAACCGGGAGCCGCCTGACGCCGCGTCACACGCCGCGTGTGCCTCGGCCGCCGTCACTCGGCACTTCTGGGACTGGATGACAGCTCATCCAGTAACAGCGCCACTCGCAGAAGAAAAAAGGTAACGAGTATTCGCGCGTTGTCGCAGATCCTGTTCACGTGCCTGACCTTCCCTAACCAGCAAACGACGTTAAATGGCAGCGCGACCCTGGGCTTCTGGGCCACGCGCCGCCCCCGTGCCGCGCTCCGTGGAGCCTGGAGCCGCCTGACGCCACGTCACACGCCGCGTGGGCCTCGGCCGCCGTCACTCGGCACTTCTGGGACTAGATGACAGCTCATCCAGTAACAGTGCCACTCGCAGAGGGAAACACGTAATGAGTATTCGCGCGTGGTCGCAGATCCTGTTCACATGCCTGACCTTCCCTAACCAGCAAACGACGTTAAATGGCAGTGCGACCCTGGGCTTCTGGGCCACGCGCCGCCCCCGTGCCGCGCTCCGTGGAGCCTGGAGCCGCCTGACGCCGCGTCACACGCCGCGTGGGCCTCGGCCGCCGTCACTCGGCACTTCTGGGACTGGATGACAGCTCATCCAGTAACAGCGCCACTCGCAGAGGAAAACACGTAATGAGTATTCGCGCGTGGTCGCAGATCCTGTTCACGTGCCTGACCTTCCCTAACCAGCAAACGACGTTAAATGGCAGCGCTACCCTCGGCTTCTGGGCCACGCGCCGCACCCGTGCCGCGCTCCGTGGAGCCTGGAGCCGCCTGACGCCGCGTCACACGCCACGTGGGCCTCGGCCGCCGTCACTCGGCACATCTGGGACTGGATGACAGCTCATCCAGTAACAGCGCCACTCGCAGAGGAAAACACGTAATGAGTATTCGCGCGTGGTCGCAGATCCTGTTCACGTGCCTGACCTTCCCCAACCAGCAAACGACGTTAAATGGCAGCGTGACCCTGGGCTTCTGGGCCACGCGCCGCCCCCGTGCCGCGCTCCGAGGAGCCTGGAGCCGCCTGGCGCCACGTCACACGCCGCGTGGGCCTCGGCCGCCGTCACTCGGCACTTCTGGGACTGGATGTCAGCTCATCCAGATACAGCGCCACTCGCAGAGGAAAACACGTAATGAGTATTCGCGCGTGGTCGCAGATCCTGTTCACGTGCCTGACCTTCCCCAACCAGCAAACGACGTTAAATGGCAGCGCGACCCTGGGCTTCTGGGCCACGCGCCGCCCCCGTGCCGCGCTCCGTGGAGCCTGGAGCCACCTGACGCCAAGTCACACGCCGCGTGGGCCTCGGCCGCCGTCACTCGGCACTTCTGGGACTGGATGACAGCTCATCCAGTAACAGCGCCACTCGCAGAGGAAAACACGTAATGAGTATTCGCGCGTGGTCGCAGATCCTGTTCACGTGCCTGACCTTCCCTAATCAGCAAACGACGTTAAATGGCAGCGCGACCCTCGGCTTCTGTGCCACGCGCCGCCCCTGTGCCGCGCTCCGTGGAGCCTGGAGCCGCCTGACGCCGCGTCACACGCCGCGTGGGCCTTTGCCGCCGTCACTCGGCACTTCTGGGACTGGATGACAGCTCATTCAGTAAGAGCGCCACTCGCAGAGGAAAACAGATAATGAGTATTCGCGCGTTGTCGCAGATCCTGTTCACGTGCCTGACCTTCCCTAACCGGCAAACGACGTTAAATGGCAGCGCGACCCTGGGCTTCTGGGCCACGCGCCGCCCCCGTGCCGCGCTCTGTGGAGCCTGGAGCCGCCTGACGCCGCGTCACACGTCGCGTGGGCCTCTACCGCCGTCACTCGGCACTTCTGGGACTGGATGACAGCTCATCCACTAACAGCGCCACTCGCAGAGGAAAACACGTAATGAGTATTCGCGCGTGGTCGCAGATCCTGTTCACGTGCCTTACCTTCCCTAACCAGCAAACGACGTTAAATGGCAGCGCGACCCTGGGCTTCTGGGCCACGCGCCGTCCCCGTGCCGCGCTCCGTGGAGCCTGGAGCCGCCTGACGCCGCGTCACACGCCGCGTTGGCCTCGGCCGCCGTCACTCGGCACTTCTGGGACTGGATGACAGCTCATCCAGTAACAGCGCCACTCGCAGAGGAAAACACGTAATGAGTATTCGCGCGTGGTCACAGATCCTGTTCACGTGCCTGACCTTCACTAACCAGCAAACGACGTTAAATGGCAGCGCGACCCTGGGCTTCTGGGCCACGCGCCGCCCCCGTGCCGCTCTCCGTGGAGCCTGGAGCCGCCTGACGCCGCGTCACACGCCTCGTGTGCCTCGGCCGCCGTCACTCGGCACTTCTGGGACTGGATGACAGCTCATCCAGTAACAGCGCCACTCGCAGAGGAAAACACGTAATGAGTATTCGCGCGTGGTCGCAGATCCTGTTCACGTGCCTGACCTTTCCTAACCAGCAAACGACGTTAAATGGCAGCGCGTCCCTGGGCTTCTGGGCCACGCGCCGCCCCCGTGCCGCGCTCCGTGGAGCCTGGAGCCGCCTGACGCCGCGTCACACGCCACGTGGGCCTCGGCCGCCGTCACTCGGCACTTCTGGGACTGGATGACAGCTCATCCAGTAACAGCGCCACTCGCAGAGGAAAACACGTAATGAGTATTCGCGCGTGGTCGCAGATCCTGTTCACGTGCCTGACCTTCCCTAACCAGCAAACGACGTTAAATGGCAGCGTGACCCTGGGCTTCTGGGCCACGCGCCGCCCCCGTGCCGCGCTCCGTGGAGCCTGGAGCCACCTGGCGCCAAGTCACACGCCGCGTGGGCCTCGGCCGCCGTCACTCGGCACTTCTGGGACAGGATGACAGCTCATCCAGTAACAGCGCCACTCGCAGAGGAAAACACGTAATGAGTATCCGCGCGTGGCCGCAGATCCTGTTCACGTGCCTGACCTTCCCTAACCAGCAAACGACGTTAAATGGCAGCGCGACCCTGGGCTTCTGGGCCACGCGCCGCCCCCGTGCCGCGCTCCGTGTAGCCTGGAGCCGCCTGACGCCGCGTCACACGCCGCGTAGGCCTCGGCCGCCGTCACTCGGCACTTCTGGGACTGGATGACAGCTCATCCAGTAACAGCGCCACTCGCAGAGGAAAACACATAATGAGTATTCGCGCGTTGTCGCAGATCCTGTTCACGTGCCTGACCTTCCCTAACCAGCAAACGACGTTAAATGGCAGCGCGACCCTGGGCATCTGGGCCACGCGCCGCCCCCGTGCCGCGCTCCGTGGAGCCTGGAGCCGCCTGACGCCAAGTCACACGCCGCGTGGGCCTCGGCCGCCGTCACTCGGCACTTCTGGGACTGGATGACAGCTCATCCAGTAACAGCGCCACTCGCAGAGGAAAACACGTAATGAGTATTCGCGCGTGGTCGCAGATCCTGTTCACGTGCCTGACCTTCCCTAACCAGCAAACGACGTTAAGTGGCAGCGCGACCCTGGGCTTCTGGGCCACGCGCCGCCCCCGTGCCGCGCTCCATGGAGCCTGGAGCCGCCTGACGCCGCGTCACACGCCGCGTGGGCCGCGGCCGCCGTCACTCGGCACTTCTAGGACTGGATGACAGCTCATCCAGTAACAGCGCCACTCCCAGAGGAAAACACGTAATGAGTATTCGCGCGTGGTCACAGATCCTGTTCACGTGCCTGACCTTCCCTAACCAGCAAACAACGTTAAATGGCAGCGCGACCCTGGGCTTCTGGGCCACGCGCCGCCCCCGTGCCGCGCTCCGTGGAGCCTGGAGCCGCCTGACGCCGCGTCACACGCCGCGTGGGTCTCGGCCGCCGTCACTCGGCACTTCTGGGACTGGATGACAGCTCATCCAGTAACAGCGCCACTCGCAGAGGAAAACACGTAATGAGTATTCGCGCGTGGTCGCAGATCCTGTTCACGTGCCTGACCTTCCCTAACCAGCAAACGACGTTAAATGGCAGCGCGACCCTGGGATTCTGGGCCACGCGCCGCCCCCGCGCCGCGCTCCGTGGAGCCTGGAGCCGCCTGACGCCGCGTCACACATCCGCGTGGGCCTCGGCCGCCGTCACTTGGCACTTCTGGGACTGGATGACAGCTCATCCAGTAACAGCGCCACTCGCATAGGAAAACACGAAATGAGTATTCGCGCGTGGTCGCAGATCCTGTTCACGTGCCTGACTTTCCCTAACCAGCAAACGACGTTAAATGACAGCGCGACCCTGGGCTTCTGGGCCACGCGCCGCCCCCGTGCCGCGCTCCATGGAGCCTGGAGCCGCCTGACGCCAAGTCACACGCCGCGTGGGCCTCGGCCGCCGTCACTCGGCACTTCTCGGACTGGATGACAGCTCATCCAGTAACAGCGCCACTCGCAGAGGAAAACACGTAATGAGTATTCGCGCGTGGTCGCAGATCCTGTTCACGTGCCTGACCTTCCCTAATCAGCAAACGACGTTAAATGGCAGCGCGACCCTCGGCTTCTGGGCCACGCGCCGCCCCTGTGCCGCGCTCCGTGGAGCCTGGAGCCGCCTGACGCCGCGTCACACGCCGCGTGGGCCTTTGCCGCCGTCACTCGGCACTTCTGGGACTGGATGACAGCTCATCCAGTAACAGCGCCACTCGCAGAGGAAAACAGGTAATGAGTATTCGCGCGTTGTCGCAGATCCTGTTCACGTGCCTGACCTTCCCTAACGAGCAAACGACGTTAAATGGCAGCGCGACCCTGGGCTTCTGGGCCACGCGCCGCCCCCGTGCCGCGCTCCGTGGAGCCTGGAGCCGCCTGACGCCGCGTCACACGCCGCGTGGGCCTCGGCCGCCGTCACTCTGCACTTCTGGGACTGGATGACAGCTCATCCAGTAACAGCGCCACTCGCAGAGGAAAACACGTAATGAGTATTCGCGCGTGGTCGCAGATCCTGTTCACGTGCCTGACCTTCCCTAACCAGCAAACGATGTTAAATGGAAGCGCGACCCTGGGCTTCTGGGCCACGCGCCGCCCCCGTGCCGCGCTCCGTGGAGCCTGGAGCCGCCTGACGCCGCGTCACACGCCGCATGGGCCTCGGCCGCCGTCACTCGGCACTTCTGGGACTGGATGACAGCTCATCCAGTAACAGCGCCACTCGCAGAGGAAAACACGTAATAAGTATTCGCGCGTGGTCACAGATCCTGTTCACGTGCCTGACCTTCCCTAACCAGCAAACGATGTTAAATGGAAGCGCGACCCTGGGCTTCTGGGCCACGCGCCGCCCCCGTGCCGCGCTCCGTGGAGCCTGGAGCCGCCTGACGCCGCGTCACACGCCGCATGGGCCTTGGCCGCCGTCACTCGGCACTTCTGGGACTGGATGACAGCTCATCCAGTAACAGCGCCACTCGCAGAGGAAAACACGTAATAAGTATTCGCGCGTGGTCGCAGATCCTGTTCACGTGCCTGACCTTCCCTAACCAGCAAACGATGTTAAATGGAAGCGCGACCCTGGGCTTCTGGGCCACGCGCCGCCCCCGTGCCGCGCTCCGTGGAGCCTGGTGCCACCTGACGCCGCGTCACACGCCACGTGGGCCTCGGCCGCCGTCACTCGGCACTTCTGGGACTGGATGACAGCTCATCCAGTAACAGCGCCACTCGCAGAGGAAAACACGTAATGAGTATTCGCGCGTGGTCGCAGATCCTGTTCACGTGCCTGACCTTCCCTAACCAGCAAACGATGTTAAATGGAAGCGCGACCCTGGGCTTCTGGGCCACGCGCCGCCCCCGTGCCGCGCTCCGTGGAGCCTGGAGCCGCCTGACGCCGCGTCACACGCCGCATGGGCCTCGGCCGCCGTCACTCGGCACTTCTGGGACTGGATGACAGCTCATCCAGTAACAGCGCCACTCGCAGAGGAAAACACGTAATAAGTATTCGCGCGTGGTCACAGATCCTGTTCACGTGCCTGACCTTCCCTAACCAGCAAACGATGTTAAATGGAAGCGCGACCCTGGGCTTCTGGGCCACGCGCCGCCCCCGTGCCGCGCTCCGTGGAGCCTGGAGCCGCCTGACGCCGCGTCACACGCCGCATGGGCCTCGGCCGCCGTCACTCGGCACTTCTGGGACTGGATGACAGCTCATCCAGTAACAGCGCCACTCGCAGAGGAAAACACGTAATAAGTATTCGCGCGTGGTCGCAGATCCTGTTCACGTGCCTGACCTTCCCTAACCAGCAAACGATGTTAAATGGAAGCGCGACCCTGGGCTTCTGGGCCACGCGCCGCCCCCGTGCCGCGCTCCGTGGAGCCTGGTGCCACCTGACGCCGCGTCACACGCCACGTGGGCCTCGGCCGCCGTCACTCGGCACTTCTGGGACTGGATGACAGCTCATCCAGTAACAGCGCCACTCGCAGAGGAAAACACGTAATGAGTATTCGCGCGTGGTCGCAGATCCTGTTCACGTGCCTGACCTTCCCTAACCAGCAAACGATGTTAAATGGCAGCGCGACCCTCGGCTTCTGGGCCACGCGCCGCACCCGTGCCGCGCTCCGTGGAGCATGGAGCCGCCTGACGCCGCGTCACACGCCACGTGGGCCTCGGCCGCCGTCACTCGGCACTTCTGGGACTGGATGACAGCTCATCCAGTAACAGCGCCACTCGCAGAGGAAAACACGTAATAAGTATTCGCGCGTGGTCACAGATCCCGTTCACGTGCCTGACCTTCCCTAACCAGCAAACGACATTAAATGGCAGCGTGACCCTGGGCTTCTGGGCCACGCGCCGCCCCCGTGCCGCGCTCCGTGGAGCCTGGAGCCGCCTGGCGCCGCGTCACACGCCGCGTGGGCCTCGGCCGCCGTCACTCGGCACTTCTGGGACTGGATGACAGCTCATCCAGTAACTGCGCCACTCGCAGAGGAAAACACGTAATGAGTATTCGCGCGTGGTCGCAGATCCTGTTCACGTGCCTGAGCTTCCCTAACCAGCAAACGATGTTAAATGGCAGCGTGACCCTGGGCTTCTGGGCCACGCGCCGCCCCCGTGCCGCGCTCCATGGAGCCTGGAGCCGCCTGACGCCAAGTCACACGCCGCGTGGGCCTCGGCCGCCGTCACTCGGCACTTCTGGGACTGGATGACAGCTCATCCAGTAACAGCGCCACTCGCAGAGGAAAACACGTAATGAGTATTCGCGCGTGGTCGCAGATCCTGTTCACGTGCCTGACCTTCCCTAATCAGCAAACGACGTTAAATGGCAGCGCGACCCTCGGCTTCTGGGCCACGCGCCGCCCCTGTGCCGCGCTCCGTGGAGCCTGGAGCCGCCTGACGCCGCGTCACACGCCGCGTGGGCCTTTGCCGCCGTCACTCGGCACTTCTGGGACTGGATGACAGCTCATCCAGTAACAGCGCCACTCGCAGAGGAAAACAGGTAATGAGTATTCGCGCGTTGTCGCAGATCCTGTTCACGTGCCTGACCTTCCCTAACGAGCAAACGACGTTAAATGGCAGCGCGACCCTGGGCTTCTGGGCCACGCGCCGCCCCCGTGCCGCGCTCCGTGGAGCCTGGAGCCGCCTGACGCCGCGTCACACGCCGCGTGGGCCTCGGCCGCCGTCACTCTGCACTTCTGGGACTGGATGACAGCTCATCCAGTAACAGCGCCACTCGCAGAGGAAAACACGTAATGAGTATTCGCGCGTGGTCGCAGATCCTGTTCACGTGCCTGACCTTCCCTAACCAGCAAACGATGTTAAATGGAAGCGCGACCCTGGGCTTCTGGGCCACGCGCCGCCCCCGTGCCGCGCTCCGTGGAGCCTGGAGCCGCCTGACGCCGCGTCACACGCCGCATGGGCCTCGGCCGCCGTCACTCGGCACTTCTGGGACTGGATGACAGCTCATCCAGTAACAGCGCCACTCGCAGAGGAAAACACGTAATAAGTATTCGCGCGTGGTCACAGATCCTGTTCACGTGCCTGACCTTCCCTAACCAGCAAACGATGTTAAATGGAAGCGCGACCCTGGGCTTCTGGGCCACGCGCCGCCCCCGTGCCGCGCTCCGTGGAGCCTGGAGCCGCCTGACGCCGCGTCACACGCCGCATGGGCCTTGGCCGCCGTCACTCGGCACTTCTGGGACTGGATGACAGCTCATCCAGTAACAGCGCCACTCGCAGAGGAAAACACGTAATAAGTATTCGCGCGTGGTCGCAGATCCTGTTCACGTGCCTGACCTTCCCTAACCAGCAAACGATGTTAAAGGGAAGCGCGACCCTGGGCTTCTGGGCCACGCGCCGCCCCCGTGCCGCGCTCCGTGGAGCCTGGTGCCACCTGACGCCGCGTCACACGCCACGTGGGCCTCGGCCGCCGTCACTCGGCACTTCTGGGACTGGATGACAGCTCATCCAGTAACAGCGCCACTCGCAGAGGAAAACACGTAATGAGTATTCGCGCGTGGTCGCAGATCCTGTTCACGTGCCTGACCTTCCCTAACCAGCAAACGATGTTAAATGGAAGCGCGACCCTGGGCTTCTGGGCCACGCGCCGCCCCCGTGCCGCGCTCCGTGGAGCCTGGAGCCGCCTGACGCCGCGTCACACGCCGCATGGGCCTCGGCCGCCGTCACTCGGCACTTCTGGGACTGGATGACAGCTCATCCAGTAACAGCGCCACTCGCAGAGGAAAACACGTAATAAGTATTCGCGCGTGGTCACAGATCCTGTTCACGTGCCTGACCTTCCCTAACCAGCAAACGATGTTAAATGGAAGCGCGACCCTGGGCTTCTGGGCCACGCGCCGCCCCCGTGCCGCGCTCCGTGGAGCCTGGAGCCGCCTGACGCCGCGTCACACGCCGCATGGGCCTCGGCCGCCGTCACTCGGCACTTCTGGGACTGGATGACAGCTCATCCAGTAACAGCGCCACTCGCAGAGGAAAACACGTAATAAGTATTCGCGCGTGGTCGCAGATCCTGTTCACGTGCCTGACCTTCCCTAACCAGCAAACGATGTTAAATGGAAGCGCGACCCTGGGCTTCTGGGCCACGCGCCGCCCCCGTGCCGCGCTCCGTGGAGCCTGGTGCCACCTGACGCCGCGTCACACGCCACGTGGGCCTCGGCCGCCGTCACTCGGCACTTCTGGGACTGGATGACAGCTCATCCAGTAACAGCGCCACTCGCAGAGGAAAACACGTAATGAGTATTCGCGCGTGGTCGCAGATCCTGTTCACGTGCCTGACCTTCCCTAACCAGCAAACGATGTTAAATGGCAGCGCGACCCTCGGCTTCTGGGCCACGCGCCGCACCCGTGCCGCGCTCCGTGGAGCATGGAGCCGCCTGACGCCGCGTCACACGCCACGTGGGCCTCGGCCGCCGTCACTCGGCACTTCTGGGACTGGATGACAGCTCATCCAGTAACAGCGCCACTCGCAGAGGAAAACACGTAATAAGTATTCGCGCGTGGTCACAGATCCCGTTCACGTGCCTGACCTTCCCTAACCAGCAAACGACGTTAAATGGCAGCGTGACCCTGGGCTTCTGGGCCACGCGCCGCCCCCGTGCCGCGCTCCGTGGAGCCTGGAGCCGCCTGGCGCCGCGTCACACGCCGCGTGGGCCTCGGCCGCCGTCACTCGGCACTTCTGGGACTGGATGACAGCTCATCCAGTAACTGCGCCACTCGCAGAGGAAAACACGTAATGAGTATTCGCGCGTGGTCGCAGATCCTGTTCACGTGCCTGAGCTTCCCTAACCAGCAAACGATGTTAAATGGCAGCGTGACCCTGGGCTTCTGGGCCACGCGCCGCCCCCGTGCCGCGCTCCGTGGAGCCTGGAGCCGCCTGACGCCACGTCACACGCCGCGTGGGCCTCGGCCGCCGTCACTCGGCACTTCTGGGACTGGATGACAGCTCATCCAGTAACAGCGCCACTCGCAGAGGAAAACACGTAATGAGTATTCGCGCGTGGTCGCAGATCCTGTTCACGTGCCTGACCTTCCCTAATCCACAATCGACGTTAAATGGCAGCGCGACCCTGGGCTTCTGGGCCACGCGCCGCCCCTGTGCCGCGCTCCGTGGAGCCTGGAGCCGCCTGACGCCGCGTCACACGCCGCGTGGGCCGCGGCCGCCGTCACTCAGCACTTCTGGGACTGGATGACAGCTCATCCAGTAAGAGCGCCACTCGCAGAGGAAAACAGGTAATGGGTATTCGCGCGTTGTCGCAGATCCTGTTCACGTGCCTGACCTTCCCTAACCAGCAAACGACGTTAAATGGCAACGCGACCCTGGGCTTCTGGGCCACGCGCCGCCCCCGTGCCGCGCTCCGTGGAGCCTGGTTCCACCTGACGCCGCGTCACACGCCACGTGGGCCTCGGCCGCCGTCACACGGCACTTCTGGGACTGGATGACAGCTCATCCAGTAACAGCGCCACTCGCAGAGGAAAACACGTAATGAGTATTCGCGCGTGGTCGCACATCCTGTTCACGTGCCTGACCTTCCCTAACCAGCAAACGACGTTAAATGGCAGCGCGACCCTGGGCTTCTGGGCCACGCGCCGCCCCCGTGCCGCGCTCCGTGGAACCGGGAGCCGCCTGACGCCGCGTCACACGCCGCGTGTGCCTCGGCCGCCGTCACTCGGCACTTCTGGGACTGGATGACAGCTCATCCAGTAACAGCGCCACTCGCAGAAGAAAACAGGTAACGAGTATTCGCGCGTTGTCGCAGATCCTGTTCACGTGCCTGACCTTCCCTAACCAGCAAACGACGTTAAATGGCAGCGCGACCCTGGGCTTCTGGGCCACGCGCCGCCCCCGTGCCGCGCTCCGTGGAGCCTGGAGCCGCCTGACGCCACGTCACACGCCGCGTGGGCCTCGGCCGCCGTCACTCGGCACTTCTGGGACTGGATGACAGCTCATCCAGTAACAGTGCCACTCGCAGAGGAAAACACGTAATTAGTATTCGCGCGTGGTCGCAGATCCTGTTCACATGCCTGACCTTCCCTAACCAGCAAACGACGTTAAATGGCAGCGCGACCCTGGGCTTCTGGGCCACGCGCCGCCCCCGTGCCGCGCTCCGTGGAGCCTGCAGCCGCCTGACGCCGCGTCACACGCCGCGTGGGTCTCGGCCGCCGTCACTCGGCACTTCTGGGACTGGATGACAGCTCATCCAGTAACAGCGCCACTCGCAGAGGAAAACACGTAATGAGTATTCGCGCGTGGTCGCAGATCCTGTTCACGTGCCTGACCTTCCCTAACCAGCAAACGACGTTAAATGGCAGCGCTACCCTCGGCTTCTGGGCCACGCGCCGCACCCGTGCCGCGCTCCGTGGAGCCTGGAGCCGCCTGACGCCGCGTCACACGCCACGTGGGCCTCGGCCGCCGTCACTCGGCACATCTGGGACTGGATGACAGCTCATCCAGTAACAGCGCCACTCGCAGAGGAAAACACATAATGAGTATTCGCGCGTGGTCGCAGATCCTGTTCACGTGCCTGACCTTCCCCAACCAGCAAACGACGTTAAATGGCAGCGTGACCCTGGGCTTCTGGGCCACGCGCCGCCCCCGTGCCGCGCTCCGAGGAGCCTGGAGCCACCTGGCGCCGCGTCACACGCCGCGTGGGCCTCGGCCGCCGTCACTCGGCACTTCTGGACTGGATGTCAGCTCATCCAGATACAGCGCCACTCGCAGAGGAAAACACGTAATGAGTATTCGCGCGTGGTCGCAGATCCTGTTCACGTGCCTGACCTTCCCTAACCAGCAAACGATGTTAAATGGAAGCGCGACCCTGGGCTTCTGGGCCACGCGCCGCCCCCGTGCCGCGCTCCGTGGAGCCTGGAGCCGCCTGACGCCGCGTCACACGCCGCATGGGCCTTGGCCGCCGTCACTCGGCACTTCTGGGACTGGATGACAGCTCATCCAGTAACAGCGCCACTCGCAGAGGAAAACACGTAATAAGTATTCGCGCGTGGTCGCAGATCCTGTTCACGTGCCTGACCTTCCCTAACCAGCAAACGATGTTAAATGGAAGCGCGACCCTGGGCTTCTGGGCCACGCGCCGCCCCCGTGCCGCGCTCCGTGGAGCCTGGTGCCACCTGACGCCGCGTCACACGCCACGTGGGCCTCGGCCGCCGTCACTCGGCACTTCTGGGACTGGATGACAGCTCATCCAGTAACAGTGCCACTCGCAGAGGAAAACACGTAATTAGTATTCGCGCGTGGTCGCAGATCCTGTTCACATGCCTGACCTTCCCTAACCAGCAAACGACGTTAAATGGCAGCGCGACCCTGGGCTTCTGGGCCACGCGCCGCCCCCGTGCCGCGCTCCGTGGAGCCTGCAGCCGCCTGACGCCGCGTCACACGCCGCGTGGGTCTCGGCCGCCGTCACTCGGCACTTCTGGGACTGGATGACAGCTCATCCAGTAACAGCGCCACTCGCAGAGGAAAACACGTAATGAGTATTCGCGCGTGGTCGCAGATCCTGTTCACGTGCCTGACCTTCCCTAACCAGCAAACGACGTTAAATGGCAGCGCTACCCTCGGCTTCTGGGCCACGCGCCGCACCCGTGCCGCGCTCCGTGGAGCCTGGAGCCGCCTGACGCCGCGTCACACGCCACGTGGGCCTCGGCCGCCGTCACTCGGCACATCTGGGACTGGATGACAGCTCATCCAGTAACAGCGCCACTCGCAGAGGAAAACACATAATGAGTATTCGCGCGTGGTCGCAGATCCTGTTCACGTGCCTGACCTTCCCCAACCAGCAAACGACGTTAAATGGCAGCGTGACCCTGGGCTTCTGGGCCACGCGCCGCCCCCGTGCCGCGCTCCGAGGAGCCTGGAGCCACCTGGCGCCGCGTCACACGCCGCGTGGGCCTCGGCCGCCGTCACTCGGCACTTCTGGACTGGATGTCAGCTCATCCAGATACAGCGCCACTCGCAGAGGAAAACACGTAATGAGTATTCGCGCGTGGTCGCAGATCCTGTTCACGTGCCTGACCTTCCCTAACCAGCAAACGATGTTAAATGGAAGCGCGACCCTGGGCTTCTGGGCCACGCGCCGCCCCCGTGCCGCGCTCCGTGGAGCCTGGAGCCGCCTGACGCCGCGTCACACGCCGCATGGGCCTTGGCCGCCGTCACTCGGCACTTCTGGGACTGGATGACAGCTCATCCAGTAACAGCGCCACTCGCAGAGGAAAACACGTAATAAGTATTCGCGCGTGGTCGCAGATCCTGTTCACGTGCCTGACCTTCCCTAACCAGCAAACGATGTTAAATGGAAGCGCGACCCTGGGCTTCTGGGCCACGCGCCGCCCCCGTGCCGCGCTCCGTGGAGCCTGGTGCCACCTGACGCCGCGTCACACGCCACGTGGGCCTCGGCCGCCGTCACTCGGCACTTCTGGGACTGGATGACAGCTCATCCAGTAACAGCGCCACTCGCAGAGGAAAACACGTAATGAGTATTCGCGCGTGGTCGCAGATCCTGTTCACGTGCCTGACCTTCCCTAACCAGCAAACGATGTTAAATGGAAGCGCGACCCTGGGCTTCTGGGCCACGCGCCGCCCCCGTGCCGCGCTCCGTGGAGCCTGGAGCCGCCTGACGCCGCGTCACACGCCGCATGGGCCTCGGCCGCCGTCACTCGGCACTTCTGGGACTGGATGACAGCTCATCCAGTAACAGCGCCACTCGCAGAGGAAAACACGTAATAAGTATTCGCGCGTGGTCACAGATCCTGTTCACGTGCCTGACCTTCCCTAACCAGCAAACGATGTTAAATGGAAGCGCGACCCTGGGCTTCTGGGCCACGCGCCGCCCCCGTGCCGCGCTCCGTGGAGCCTGGAGCCGCCTGACGCCGCGTCACACGCCGCATGGGCCTCGGCCGCCGTCACTCGGCACTTCTGGGACTGGATGACAGCTCATCCAGTAACAGCGCCACTCGCAGAGGAAAACACGTAATAAGTATTCGCGCGTGGTCGCAGATCCTGTTCACGTGCCTGACCTTCCCTAACCAGCAAACGATGTTAAATGGAAGCGCGACCCTGGGCTTCTGGGCCACGCGCCGCCCCCGTGCCGCGCTCCGTGGAGCCTGGTGCCACCTGACGCCGCGTCACACGCCACGTGGGCCTCGGCCGCCGTCACTCGGCACTTCTGGGACTGGATGACAGCTCATCCAGTAACAGCGCCACTCGCAGAGGAAAACACGTAATGAGTATTCGCGCGTGGTCGCAGATCCTGTTCACGTGCCTGACCTTCCCTAACCAGCAAACGATGTTAAATGGCAGCGCGACCCTCGGCTTCTGGGCCACGCGCCGCACCCGTGCCGCGCTCCGTGGAGCATGGAGCCGCCTGACGCCGCGTCACACGCCACGTGGGCCTCGGCCGCCGTCACTCGGCACTTCTGGGACTGGATGACAGCTCATCCAGTAACAGCGCCACTCGCAGAGGAAAACACGTAATAAGTATTCGCGCGTGGTCACAGATCCCGTTCACGTGCCTGACCTTCCCTAACCAGCAAACGACGTTAAATGGCAGCGTGACCCTGGGCTTCTGGGCCACGCGCCGCCCCCGTGCCGCGCTCCGTGGAGCCTGGAGCCGCCTGGCGCCGCGTCACACGCCGCGTGGGCCTCGGCCGCCGTCACTCGGCACTTCTGGGACTGGATGACAGCTCATCCAGTAACTGCGCCACTCGCAGAGGAAAACACGTAATGAGTATTCGCGCGTGGTCGCAGATCCTGTTCACGTGCCTGAGCTTCCCTAACCAGCAAACGATGTTAAATGGCAGCGTGACCCTGGGCTTCTGGGCCACGCGCCGCCCCCGTGCCGCGCTCCGTGGAGCCTGGAGCCGCCTGACGCCACGTCACACGCCGCGTGGGCCTCGGCCGCCGTCACTCGGCACTTCTGGGACTGGATGACAGCTCATCCAGTAACAGCGCCACTCGCAGAGGAAAACACGTAATGAGTATTCGCGCGTGGTCGCAGATCCTGTTCACGTGCCTGACCTTCCCTAATCCACAATCGACGTTAAATGGCAGCGCGACCCTGGGCTTCTGGGCCACGCGCCGCCCCTGTGCCGCGCTCCGTGGAGCCTGGAGCCGCCTGACGCCGCGTCACACGCCGCGTGGGCCGCGGCCGCCGTCACTCAGCACTTCTGGGACTGGATGACAGCTCATCCAGTAAGAGCGCCACTCGCAGAGGAAAACAGGTAATGGGTATTCGCGCGTTGTCGCAGATCCTGTTCACGTGCCTGACCTTCCCTAACCAGCAAACGACGTTAAATGGCAACGCGACCCTGGGCTTCTGGGCCACGCGCCGCCCCCGTGCCGCGCTCCGTGGAGCCTGGTTCCACCTGACGCCGCGTCACACGCCACGTGGGCCTCGGCCGCCGTCACACGGCACTTCTGGGACTGGATGACAGCTCATCCAGTAACAGCGCCACTCGCAGAGGAAAACACGTAATGAGTATTCGCGCGTGGTCGCACATCCTGTTCACGTGCCTGACCTTCCCTAACCAGCAAACGACGTTAAATGGCAGCGCGACCCTGGGCTTCTGGGCCACGCGCCGCCCCCGTGCCGCGCTCCGTGGAACCGGGAGCCGCCTGACGCCGCGTCACACGCCGCGTGTGCCTCGGCCGCCGTCACTCGGCACTTCTGGGACTGGATGACAGCTCATCCAGTAACAGCGCCACCCGCAGAAGAAAACAGGTAACGAGTATTCGCGCGTTGTCGCAGATCCTGTTCACGTGCCTGACCTTCCCTAACCAGCAAACGACGTTAAATGGCAGCGCGACCCTGGGCTTCTGGGCCACGCGCCGCCCCCGTGCCGCGCTCCGTGGAGCCTGGAGCCGCCTGACGCCACGTCACACGCCGCGTGGGCCTCGGCCGCCGTCACTCGGCACTTCTGGGACTGGATGACAGCTCATCCAGTAACAGTGCCACTCGCAGAGGAAAACATGTAATTAGTATTCGCGCGTGGTCGCAGATCCTGTTCACATGCCTGACCTTCCCTAACCAGCAAACGACGTTAAATGGCAGCGCGACCCTGGGCTTCTGGGCCACGCGCCGCCCCCGTGCCGCGCTCCGTGGAGCCTGCAGCCGCCTGACGCCGCGTCACACGCCGCGTGGGTCTCGGCCGCCGTCACTCGGCACTTCTGGGACTGGATGACAGCTCATCCAGTAACAGCGCCACTCGCAGAGGAAAACACGTAATGAGTATTCGCGCGTGGTCGCAGATCCTGTTCACGTGCCTGACCTTCCCTAACCAGCAAACGACGTTAAATGGCAGCGCTACCCTCGGCTTCTGGGCCACGCGCCGCACCCGTGCCGCGCTCCGTGGAGCCTGGAGCCGCCTGACGCCGCGTCACACGCCACGTGGGCCTCGGCCGCCGTCACTCGGCACATCTGGGACTGGATGACAGCTCATCCAGTAACAGCGCCACTCGCAGAGGAAAACACATAATGAGTATTCGCGCGTGGTCGCAGATCCTGTTCACGTGCCTGACCTTCCCCAACCAGCAAACGACGTTAAATGGCAGCGTGACCCTGGGCTTCTGGGCCACGCGCCGCCCCCGTGCCGCGCTCCGAGGAGCCTGGAGCCACCTGGCGCCGCGTCACACGCCGCGTGGGCCTCGGCCGCCGTCACTCGGCACTTCTGGACTGGATGTCAGCTCATCCAGATACAGCGCCACTCGCAGAGGAAAACACGTAATGAGTATTCGCGCGTGGTCGCAGATCCTGTTCACGTGCCTGACCTTCCCCAACCAGCAAACGACGTTAAATGGCAGCGCGAACCTGGGCTTCTGGGCCACGCGCCGCCCCCGTGCCGCGCTCCGTGGAGCCTGGAGCCGCCTGACGCCAAGTCACACGCCGCGTGGGCCTCGGCCGCCGTCACTCGGCACTTCTGGGACTGGATGACAGCTCATCCAGTAACAGCGCCACTCGCAGAGGAAAACACGTAATGAGTATTCGCGCGTGGTCGCACATCCTGTTCACGTGCCTGACCTTCCCTAATCAGCAAACGACGTTAAATGGCAGCGCGACCCTCGGATTCTGGGCCACGCGCCGCCCCTGTGCCGCGCTCCGTGGAGCCTGGAGCCGCCTGACGCCGCGTCACACGCCGCGTGGGCCTTTGCCGCCGTCACTCGGCACTTCTGGGACTGGATGACAGCTCATCCAGTAAGAGCGCCACTCGCAGAGGAAAACAGATAATGAGTATTCGCGCGTTGTCGCAGATCCTGTTCACGTGCCTGACCTTCCCTAACCAGCAAACGACGTTAAATGGCAGCGCGACCCTGGGCTTCTGGGCCACGCGCCGCCCCCGTGCCGCGCTCTGTGGAGCCTGGAGCCGCCTGACGCCGCGTCACACGCCGCGTGGGCCTCTGCCGCCGTCACTCGGCACTTCTGGGACTGGATGACAGCTCATCCAGTAACAGCGCCACTCGCAGAGGAAAACACGTAATGAGTATTCGCGCGTGGTCGCAGATCCTGTTCACGTGCCTTACCTTCCCTAACCAGCAAACGACGTTAAATGGCAGCGCGACCCTGGGCTTCTGGGCCACGCGCCGTCCCCGTGCCGCGCTCCGTGGAGCCTGGAGCCGCCTGACGCCGCGTCACACGCCGCGTTGGCCTCGGCCGCCGTCACTCGGCACTTCTGGGACTGGATGACAGCTCATCCAGTAACAGCGCCACTCGCAGAGGAAAACACATAATGAGTATTCGCGCGTGGTCACAGATCCTGCTCACGTGCCTGACCTTCACTAACCAGCAAACGACGTTAAATGGCAGCGCGACCCTGGGCTTCTGGGACACGCGCCGCCCCCGTGCCGCTCTCCGTGGAGCCTGGAGCAGCCTGACGCCGCGTCACACGCCTCGTGTGCCTCGGCCGCCGTCACTCGGCACTTCTGGGACTGGATGACAGCTCATCCAGTAACAGCGCCACTCGCAGAGGAAAACACGTAATGAGTATTCGCGCGTGGTCGCAGATCCTGTTCACGTGCCTGACCTTTCCTAACCAGCAAACGACGTTAAATGGCAGCGCGTCCCTGGGCTTCTGGGCCACGCGCCGCCCCCGTGCCGCGCTCCGTGGAGCCTGGAGCCGCCTGACGCCGCGTCACACGCCACGTGGGCCTCGGCCGCCGTCACTCGGCACTTCTGGGACTGGATGACAGCTCATCCAGTAACAGCGCCACTCGCAGAGGATAACACGTAATGAGTATTCGCGCGTGGTCGCAGATCCTGTTCACGTGCCTGACCTTCCCTAACCAGCAAACGACGTTAAATGGCAGCGTGACCCTGGGCTTCTGGGCCACGCGCCGCCCCCGTGCCGCGCTCCGTGGAGCCTGGAGCCACCTGGCGCCAAGTCACACGCCGCGTGGGCCTCGGCCGCCGTCACTCGGCACTTCTGGGACAGGATGACAGCTCATCCAGTAACACCGCCACTCGCAGAGGAAAACACGTAATGAGTATTCGCGCGTGGTCGCAGATCCTGTTCACGTGCCTGACCTTCCCTAACCAGCAAACGACGTTAAATGGCAGCGCGACCCTGGGCTTCTGGGCCACGCGCCGCCCCCGTGCCGCGCTCCGTGGAGCCTGGAGCCGCCTGACGCCGCGTCACACGCCGCGTGGGCCTCGGCCGCCGTCACTCGGCACTTCTGGGACTGGATGACAGCTCATCCAGTAACAGCGCCACTTGCAGAGGAAAACACGTAATGAGTATTCGCGCGTGGTCGCAGATCCTGTTCACGTGCCTGACCTTCCCTAACCAGCAAACGACGTTAAGTGGCAGCGCGACCCTGGGCTTCTGGGCCACGCGCCGCCCCCGTGCCGCGCTCCATGGAGCCTGGAGCCGCCTGACGCCGCGTCACACGCCGCGTGGGCCGCGGCCGCCGTCACTCGGCACTTCTGGGACTGGATGACAGCTCATCCAGTAACAGCGCCACTCCCAGAGGAAAACACGTAATGAGTATTCGCGCGTGGTCACAGATCCTGTTCACGTGCCTGACCTTCCCTAACCAGCAAACGACGTTAAATGGCAGCGCGACCCTGGGCTTCTGGGCCACGCGCCGCCCCCGTGCCGCGCTCCTTGGAGCCTGGAGCCGCCTGACGCCGCGTCACACGCCGCGTGGGTCTCGGCCGCCGTCACTCGGCACTTCTGGGACTGGATGACAGCTCATCCAGTAACAGCGCCACTCGCAGAGGAAAACACGTAATGAGTATTCGCGCGTGGTCGCAGATCCTGTTCACGTGCCTGACCTTCCCTAACCAGCAAACGACGTTAAATGGCAGCGCGACCCTCGGCTTCTGGGCCACGCGCCGCCCCCGCGCCGCGCTCCGTGGAGCCTGGAGCCGCCTGACGCCGCGTCACACATCCGCGTGGGCCTCGGCCGCCGTCACTTGGCACTTCTGGGACTGGATGACAGCTCATCCAGTAACAGCGCCACTCGCATAGGAAAACACGAAATGAGTATTCGCGCGTGGTCGCAGATCCTGTTCACGTGCCTGACTTTCCCTAACCAGCAAACGACGTTAAATGGCAGCGCGACCCTGGGCTTCTGGGCCACGCGCCGCCCCCGTGCCGCGCTCCATGGAGCCTGGAGCCGCCTGACGCCAAGTCACACGCCGCGTGGGCCTCGGCCGCCGTCACTCGGCACTTCTGGGACTGGATGACAGCTCATCCAGTAACAGCGCCACTCGCAGAGGAAAACACGTAATGAGTATTCGCGCTTGGTCGCAGATCCTGTTCACGTGCCTGACCTTCCCTAATCAGCAAACGACGTTAAATGGCAGCGCGACCCTCGGCTTCTGGGCCACGCGCCGCCCCTGTGCCGCGCTCCGTGGAGCCTGGAGCCGCCTGACGCCGCGTCACACGCCGCGTGGGCCTTTTCCGCCGTCACTCGGCACTTCTGGGACTGGATGACAGCTCATCCAGTAAGAGCGCCACTCGCAGAGGAAAACAGGTAATGAGTATTCGCGCGTTGTCGCAGATCCTGTTCACGTGCCTGACCTTCCCTAACGAGCAAACGACGTTAAATGGCAGCGCGACCCTGGGCTTCTGGGCCACGCGCCGCCCCCGTGCCGCGCTCCGTGGAGCCTGGAGCCGCCTGACGCCGCGTCACACGCCGCGTGGGCCTCGGCCGCCGTCACTCGGCACTTCTGGGACTGGATGACAGCTCATCCAGTAACAGCGCCACTCGCAGAGGAAAACACGTAATGAGTGTTCGCGCGTGGTCGAAGATCCTGTTCACGTGCCTTACCTTCCCTAACCAGCAAACGACGTTAAATGGCAGCGCGACCCTGGGCTTCTGGGCCACGCGCCGTCCCCGTGCCGCGCTCCGTGGAGCCTGGAGCCGCCTGACGCCGCGTCACACGCCGCGTTGGCCTCGGCCGCCGTCACTCGGCACTTCTGGGACTGGATGACAGCTCATCCAGTAACAGCGCCACTCGCAGAGGAAAACACGTAATGAGTATTCGCGCGTGGTCACAGATCCTGTTCACGTGCCTGACCTTCACTAACCAGCAAACGACGTTAAATGGCAGCGCGACCCTGGGCTTCTGGGCCACGCGCCGCCCCCGTGCCGCTCTCCGTGGAGCCTGGAGCCGCCTGACGCCGCGTCACACGCCTCGTGTGCCTCGGCCGCCGTCACTCGGCACTTCTGGGACTGGATGACAGCTCATCCAGTAAC
The DNA here is from genome assembly GCF_023898315.1 of Schistocerca nitens. Classification (NCBI taxonomy): domain Eukaryota; kingdom Metazoa; phylum Arthropoda; class Insecta; order Orthoptera; family Acrididae; genus Schistocerca; species Schistocerca nitens. Next base: position 4,196,314 of record NW_026045897.1, read on the forward strand.
AGCGCCACTCGCAGAGGAAAACACGTAATGAGTATTCGCGCGTGGTCGCAGATCCTGTTCACGTGCCTGACCTCTCCTAACCAGCAAACGACGTTAAATGGCAGCGCGTCCCTGGGCTTCTGGGCCACGCGCCGCCCCCGTGCCGCGCTCCGTGGAGCCTGGAGCCGCCTGACGCCGCGTCACACTCCACGTGGGCCTCGGCCGCCGTCACTCGGCACTTCTGGGACTGGATGACAGCTCATCCAGTAACAGCGCCACTCGCAGAGGAAAACACGTAATGAGTATTCGCGCGTGGTCGCACATCCTGTTCACGTGCCTGACCTTCCCTAACCAGCAAACGACGTTAAATGGCAGCGTGACCCTGGGCTTCTGGGCCACGCGCCGCCCCCGTGCCGCGCTCCGTGGAGCCTGGAGCCACCTGGCGCCAAGTCACACGCCGCGTGGGCCTCGGCCGCCACACTCGGCACTTCTGGGACAGGATGACAGCTCATCCAGTAACAGCGCCACTCGCAGAGGAAAACACATAATGAGTATTCGCGCGTGGTCGCAGATCCTGTTCACGTGCCTGACCTTCCCTAACCAGCAAACGACGTTAAATGGCAGCGCGACCCTGGGCTTCTGGGCCACGCGCCGCCCCCGTGCCGCGCTCCGTGTAGCCTGGAGCCGCCTGACGCCGCGTCACACGCCGCGTAGGCCTCGGCCGCCGTCACTCGGCACTTCTGGGACTGGATGACAGCTCATCCAGTAACAGCGCCACTCGCAGAGGAAAACACATAATGAGTATTCGCGCGTTGTCGCAGATCCTGTTCACGTGCCTGACCTTCCCTAACCAGCAAACGACGTTAAATGGCAGCGCGACCCTGGGCATCTGGGCCACGCGCCGCCCCCGTGCCGCGCTCCGTGGAGCCTGGAGCCGCCTGACGCCGCGTCACACGCCGCGTGGGCCTCGGCCGCCGTCACTCGGCACTTCTGGGTCTGGATGACAGCTCATCCAGTAACAGCGCCACTCGCAGAGGAAAACACGTAATGAGTATTCGCGCGTGGTCGCAGATCCTGTTCACGTGCCTGACCTTCCCTAACCAGCAAACGACGTTAAGTGGCAGCGCGACCCTGGGCTACTGGGCCACGCGCCGCCCCCGTGCCGCGCTCCATGGAGCCTGGAGCCGCCTGACGCCGCGTCACACGCCGCGTGGGCCGCGGCCGCCGTCACTCGGCACTTCTGGGACTGGATGACAGCTCATCCAGTAACAGCGCCACTCCCAGAGGAAAACACGTAATGAGTATTCGCGCGTGGTCACAGATCCTGTTCACGTGCCTGACCTTCCCTAACCAGCAAACGACGTTAAATGGCAGCGCGACCCTGGGCTTCTGGGCCACGCGCCGCCCCCGCGCCGCGCTCCGTGGAGCCTGGAGCCGCCTGACGCCGCGTCACACGCCGCGTGGGCCTCGGCCGCCGTCACTCGTCACTTCTGGGACTGGATGACAGCTCATCCAGTAACAGCGCCACTCGCAGAGGAAAACACGTAATGAGTATTCGCGCGTGGTCGCAGATCCTGTTCACGTGCCTGACCTTCCCTAACCAGCAAACGACGTTAAATGGCAGCGCGACCCTGGGATTCTGGGCCACGCGCCGCCCCCGCGCCGCGCTCCGTGGAGCCTGGAGCCGCCTGACGCCGCGTCACACATCCGCGTGGGCCTCGGCCGCCGTCACTTGGCACTTATGGGACTGGATGACACCTCATCCAGTAACAGCGCCACTCGCATAGGAAAACACGAAATGAGTATTCGCGCGTGGTCGCAGATCCTGTTCACGTGCCTGACTTTCCCTAACCAGCAAACGACGTTAAATGGCAGCGCGACCCTGGGCTTCTGGGCCACGCGCCGCCCCCGTGCCGCGCTCCGTGGAGCCTGGAGCCGCCTGACGCCGCGTCACACGCCGCGTGGGCCTCGGCCGCAGAAACTCGGCACTTCTGGGACTGGATGACAGCTCATCCAGTAACAGCGCCACTCGCAGAGGAAAACACGTAATGAGTATTCGCGCGTGGTCGCAGATCCTGTTCGCGTGCCTGACCTTCCCTAACCAGCAAACGACGTTAAATGGCAGCGCGACCCTGAGCTTCTGGGCCTCGCGCCGCCCCCGTGCCGCGCTCCGTGGAGCCTGGAGCCGCCTGACGCCGCGTCACACGCCGCGTGGGCCTCGGCAGCCGTCACTCGGCACTTCTAGGACTGGATGACCGCTCATCCAGTAACAGCGCCACTCGCACAGCAAAACACGTAATGAGTATTCGCGCGTGGTCGCAGATCCTGTTCACGTGCCTGACCTTCCCTAACCAGCAAACGAAGTTAAATGGCAGCGCGACCCTGAGCTTCTGGGCCACGCGCCGCCCCCGTGCTGCGCTCCGTGGAGCCTGGAGCCGCCTGACGCCGCGTCACACGCCGTGTGGGCCTCGGCCGCCGTCAGTCGGCACTTCGGGGACTGGATGACAGCTCATCCAGTAAGAGCGCCACTCGCAGAGGAAAACACGTAATGAGTATTCGCGGGTGGTCGCAGATCCTGTTCGCGTGCCTGACCTTCCCTAACCAGCAAACGGCGTTAAATGGCAGCGCGACCCTGGGCTTCTGGGCCACGCGCCGCCCCCGTGCCGCGCTCCGTGGAGCCTGGAGCCGCCTGACGCCGCGTCACACGCAGCGTGGGCCTCGGCCGCCGTCACTCGGCACTTCTGGGACTGGATGACAGCTAATCCAGTAACAGCGCCACTCGCAGAAGAAAACACGTAATGAGTATTCGCGCGTGGTCGCAGATCCTGTTCACGTGCCTGACCTTCCCTAACCAGCAAACGACGTTAAATGGCAGCGCGACCCTGGGCTTCTGGGCCACGCGCCGCCGCCGTGCTGCGCTCCGTGGAGCCTGGAGCCGCCTGACGCCGCGTCACACACCACGTGGGCCTCGGCCGCCGTCACTCGGCACTTCTGGGACTGGATGACAGCTCATCCAGTAACGGCGCCACTCGCAGAGGAAAACACGTAATGAGTATTCGCGCGTGGTCGCAGATCCTGTTCACGTGCCTGACCTTCCCTAACCAGCAAACGACGTTAAATGGCAGCGCGACCCTGGGCTTCTGGGCCATGCGTCGCCCCCGTGCCGCGCTCCGTGGAGCCTGGAGCCGCCTGACGCCACGTCACACGCCGCGTGGGCCTCGGTCGCCATCACTCGGCACTTCTGGGACTGGATGACAGCTCATCCAGTAACAGCGCCACTCGCAGAGTAAAACACGTAATGAGTATTCGCGCGTGGTCGCAGATCCTGTTCACGTGCCTGACCTTCCCTAACCAGCAAACGACGTTAAATGGCAGCGCGACCATGAGCTTCTGGGCCACGCGCCGCCCCCGTGCAGCGCTCCGTGGAGCCTGGAGCCGCCTGACGGCGCGTCACACGCCGTGTGGGCCTCGCCCGCCGTCACTCGGCACTTCTGCAACTGGATGACAGCTCATCCAGTAACAGCGCCACTCGCAGAGGAAAACACGTAATGAGTATTCGCGCGTGGTCGCAGATCCTGTTCACGTGCCTGACCTTCCCTAACCAGCAAACGACGTTAAATGGCAGCGCGACCCTGGGCTACTGGGCCACGCGCCGCCCCCGTGCCGCGCTCCGTGGAGCCTGGAGCCGCCTGAAGCCGCGTCACACGCCGCGTGGGCCTCGGCCACCGTCACTCGGCACTTCTGGGACTGGATGACAGCTCATCCAGTAACAGCGCCACTCGCAGAGGAAAACACGTAATGAGTATTCGCGCGTGGTCGCAGATCCTGTTCACGTGCCTGACCTTCCCTAACCAGCAAACGACGTTAAATGGCAGCGCGACCCTGAGCTTCTGGGCCACGCGCCGCCCCCGTGCCGCGCTCCGTGGAGCCTGGAGCCGCCTGACGCCGCGTCACACGCCGTGTCGGCCTCGGCCGCCGTCACTCGGCACTTCTGGGACTGGATGACAGCTCATCCAGTAACAGCGCCACTCGCAGAGGAAAACACGTAATGAGTATTCGCGGGTGGTCGCAGATCCTGTTCGCGTGCCTGACCTTCCCTAACCAGCAAACGGCGTTAAATGGCAGCGCGACCCTGGGCTTCTGGGCCACGCGCCGCCCCCGTGCCGGGCTCCGTGGAGCCTGGAGCCGCCTGACGCCGCGTCACACGCAGTGTGGGCCTCTGCCGCCGTCACTCGGCACTTCTGGGACTGGATGACAGCTCATCCAGTAACAGCGCCACTCGCAGAGGAAAACACGTAATAAGTATTCGCGCGTGGTCGCAGATCCTGTTCACGTTTTTGACCTTCCCTAACCAGCAAACGACGTTAAATGACAGCGCGACCCTGGGCAACTGGGCCACGTGCTGCCCCCGTGCCGCACTCCGTGGAGCCTGGAGCCGCCTGACGCCGCGTCACACGCCGCGTGGGCCTCGGCCACCGTCACTCGGCACTTCTGGGACTGGATGACAGCTCATCCAGTAACAGCGCCACTCGCAGAGGAAAACACGTAATGAGTATTCGCGCGTGGTCGCAGATCCTGTTCACGTGCCTGACCTTCCCTAACCAGCAAACGACGTTAAATGGCTGCGCGACCCTGGGATTCTGGGCCACGCGCCGCCCCCGCGCCGCGCTCCGTGGAGCCTGGAGCCGCCTGACGCCGCATCACACATCCGCGTGGGCCTCGGCCGCCATCACTTGGCACTTCTGGGACTGGATGACAGCTCATCCAGTAACAGCGCCACTCGCAGAGGAAAACACGAAATGAGTATTCGCGCGTGGTCGCAGATCCTGTTCACGTGCCTGACTTTCCCTAACCAGCAAACGACGTTAAATGGCAGCGCGACCCTGGGCTTCTGGGCCACGCGCCGCCCCCGTGCCGCGCTCCGTGGAGCCTGGAGCCGCCTGACGCCGCGTCACACGCCGCGTGGGCCTCGGCCGCAGAAACTCGGCACTTCTGGGACTGGATGACAGCTCATCCAGTAACAGCGCCACTCGCAGAGGAAAACACGTAATGAGTATTCGCGCGTGGTCGCAGATCCTGTTCGCGTGCCTGACCTTCCCTAACCAGCAAACGACGTTAAATGGCAGCGCGACCCTGGGCTTCTGGGCTTCGCGCCGCCCCCGTGCCGCGCTCCGTGGAGCCTGGAGCCGCCTGACGCCGCGTCACACGCCGCGTGGGCCTCGGCAGCCGTCACTCGGCACTTCTGGGACTGGATGACAGCTCATCCAGTAACAGCGCCACTCGCACAGCAAAACACGTAATGAGTATTCGCGCGTGGTCGCAGATCCTGTTCACGTGCCTGACCTTCCCTAACCAGCAAACGAAATTAAATGGCAGCGCGACCCTGAGCTTCTGGGCCACGCGCCGCCCCCGTGCTGCGCTCCGCGGAGCCTGGAGCCGCCTGACGCCGCGTCACACGCCGTGTGGGCCTCGGCCGCCGTCACTCGGCACTTCGGGGACTGGATGACAGCTCATCCAGTAAGAGCGCCACCCGCAGAGGAAAACACGTAATGAGTATTCGCGGGTGGTCGCAAATCCTGTTCGCATGCCTCACCTTCCCTAACCAGCAAACGGCGTTAAATGGCAGCGCGACCCTGGGCTTCTGGGCCACGCGCCGCCCCCTTGCCGCGCTCCGTGGAGCCTGGAGCCGCCTGACGCCGCGTCACACGCAGCGTGGGCCTCGGCCGCCGTCACTCGGCACTTCTGGGACTGGATGACAGCTCATCCAGTAACAGCGCCACTCGCAGAGGAAAGCACGTAATGAGCATTCGCGCGTGGTCGCAGATCCTGTTCACGTGCCTGACCTTCCCTAACCAGCAAACGACGTTAAATGGCAGCGCGACCCTGGGCTTCTGGGCCACGCGCTGCCGCCGTGCCGCGCTCCGTGGAGCCTGGAGCCGCCTGACGCCGCGTCACACGCCACGTGGGCCTCGGCCGCCGTCACTCGGCACTTCTGGGACTGGATGACAGCTCATCCAGTAACAGCGCCACTCGCAGAGGAAAACACGTAATGAGTATTCGCGCGTGGTCGCAGATCCTGTTCACGTGCCTGACCTTCCCTAACCAGCAAACGACGTTAAATGGCAGCGCGACCCTGGGCTTCTGAGCCACGCACCGCCCCCGTGCCGCGCTCCGTGGATCCTGGAGCCGCCTGACGCCGCGTCAAACCCCACGTGGGCCTCGGCCGCCGTCACTCGGCACTTCTGGGACTGGATGACAGCTCATCCAGTAACGGCGCCACTCGCAGAGGAAAACACGTAATGAGTATTCGCGCGTGGTCGCAGATCCTGTTCACGTGCCTGACCTTCCCTAACCAGCAAACGACGTTAAATGGCAGCGCGACCCTGGGCTACTGGGCCACGCGCCGCCCCCGTGCCGCGCTCCGTGGAGCCTGGAGCCGCCTGACGCCGCGTCACACGCCGCGTGGGCCTCGGCCACCGTCACTCGGCACTTCTGGGACTGGATGACAGCTCATCCAGTAACAGCGCCATTCGCAGAGGAAAACACGTAATGAGTATTCGCGGGTGGTCGCAGATCCTGTTCGCGTGCCTGACCTTCACTAACCAGCAAACGGCGTTAAATGGCAGCGCGACCCTGGGCTTCTGGGCCACGCGCCGCCCCCGTGCCGAGCTCCGTGGAGCCTGGAGCCGCCTGACGCCGCGTCACACGCAGTGTGGGCCTCGGCCGCCGTCAATCGGCACTTCTGGGACTGGATGACAGCTCATCCAGTAACAGCGCCACTCCCAGAGGAAAACACGTAATGAGGTTTCGCGCGTGGTCGCAGATCCTGTTCACGTGCCTGACCTTCCCTAACCAGCAAACGACGTTAAATGGCAGCGCGACCCTGGGCTACTGGGCCACGCGCTGCCCCCGTGCCGCGCTCCGTGGAGCCTGGAGCCGCCTGACGCCGCGTCACACGCCGCGTGGGCCTCGGCCACCGTCACTCGGCACTTCTGGGACTGGATGACAGCTCATCCAGTAACAGCGCCACTCGCAGAGGAAAACACGTAATGAGTATTCGCGCGTGGTCGCAGATCCTGTTCACGTGCCTGACCCTCCCTAACCAGCAAACGACGTTAAATGGCAGCGCGACCCTGGGATTCTGGGCCACGCGCCGCCCCCGCGCCGCGCTCCGTGGAGCCTGGAGCCGCCTGACGCCGCGTCACACATCCGCGTGGGCCTCGGCCGCCGTCACTTGGCACTTCTGGGACTGGATGACAGCTCATCCAGTAACAGCGCCACTCGCATAGGAAAACACGAAATGAGTATTCGCGCGTGGTCGCAGATCCTGTTCTCGTGCCTGACTTTCCCTAACCAGCAAACGACGTTAAATGGCAGCGCGACCCTGGGCTTCTGGGCCACGCGCCGCCCCCGTGCCGCGCTCCGTGGAGCCTGGAGCCGCCTGACGCCGCGTCACACGCCGCGTGGGCCTCGGCCGCAGAAACTCGGCACTTCTGGGACTGGATGACAGGTCATCCAGTAACAGCGCCACTCGCAGAGGAAAACACGTAATGAGTATTCGCGCGTGGTCGCAGATCCTGTTCGCGTGCCTGACCTTCCCTAACCAGCAAACGACGTTAAATGGCAGCGCGACCCTGGGCTTCTGGGCTTCGCGCCGCCCCCGTGCCGCGCTCCGTGGAGCCTGGAGCCGCCTGACGCCGCGTCACACTCCGCGTGGGCCTCGGCAGCCGTCACTCGGCACTTCTGGGACTGGATGACCGCTCATCCAGTAACAGCGCCACTCGCACAGCAAAACACGTAATGAGTATTCGCGGGTGGTCGCAGATCCTGTTCGCGTGCCTGACCTTCCCTAACCAGCAAACGGCGTTAAATGGCAGCGCGACCCTGGGCTTCTGGGCCACGCGCCGCCCCCGTGCCGCGCTCCGTGGAGCCTGGAGCCGCCTGACGCCGCGTCACACGCAGCGTGGGCCTCGGCCGCCGTCACTCGGCACTTCCGGGACTGGATGACAGCTCATCCAGTAACAGCGCCACTCGCAGAGGAAAGCACGTAATGAGTATTCGCGCGTGGTCGCAGATCCTGTTCACGTGCCTGACCTTCCCTAACCAGCAAACGACGTTAAATGGCAGCGCGACCCTGGGCTTCTGGGCCACGCGCCGCCGCCGTGCCGCGCTCCGTGGAGCCTGGAGCCGCCAGACGCCGCGTCACACGCCACGTGGGCCTCGGCCGCCGTCACTCGGCACTTCTGGGACTGGATGACAGCTCATCCAGTAACAGCGCCACTCGCAGAGGAAAACACGTAATGAGTATTCGCGCGTGGTCGCAGATCCTGTTCACGTGCCTGACCTTCCCTAACCAGCAAACGACGTTAAATGGCAGCGCGACCCTGGGCTTCTGGGCCACGCGCCGCCTCCGTGCCGCGCTCCGTGGATCCTGGAGCCGCCTGACGCCGCGTCAAACCCCACGTGGGCCTCGGCCGCCGTCACTCGGCACTTCCGGGACTGGATGACAGCTCATCCAGTAACAGCGCCACTCGCAGAGGAAAACACGTAATGAGTATTCGCGCGTGGTCGCAGATCCTGTTCACGTGCCTGACCTTCCCTAACCAGCAAACGACGTTAAATGGCAGCGCGACCCTGGGCTTCTGCGCCACGAGTCGCCCCCGTGCCGCGCTCCGTGGAGCCTGGAGCCGCCTGACGCCGCGTCACACGCCGCGTGGGCCTCGGTCGCCATCACTCGGCACTTCTGGGACTGGATGACAGCTCATCCAGTAACTGCGCCACACGCAGAGGAAAACACGTAATGAGTATTCGCGCGTGGTCGCAGACCCTGTTCACGTGCCTGACCTTCCCTAACCAGCAAACGACGTTAAATGGCAGCGCGACCCTGAGCTTCTGGGCCACGCGCCGCCCCCGTGCCGCGCTCCGTGGAGCCTGGAGCCGCCTGACGCCGCGTCACACGCCGCGTGGCCCTCGGCCGCCGTCACTCGGCACTTCTGGGACTGGATGACAGCTCATCCAGTAACAGCGCCACTCGCAGAGTAAAACACGTAATGAGTATTCGCGCGTGGTCGCAGATCCTGTTCACGTGCCTGACCTTCCCTAACCAGCAAACGACGTTAAATGGCAGCGCGACCCTGAGCTTCTGGGCCACGCGCCGCTCCCGTGCCGCGCTCCGTGGAGCCTGGAGCCGCCTGACGGCGCGTCACACGCCGTGTGGGCCTCGCCCGCCGTCACTCGGCACTTCTGGAACTGGATGACAGCTCATCCAGTAACAGCGCCACTCGCAGGGGAAAACACGTAATGAGTATTCGCGCGTGGTCGCAGATCCTGTTCACGTGCCTGACCTTCCCTAACCAGCAAACGACGTTAAATGGCAGCGCAACCCTGGGCTACTGGGCCACGCGCCGCCCTCGTGCCGCGCTCCGTGGAGCCTGGAGCCGCCTGACGCCGCGTCACACGCCGCGTGGGCCTCGGCCACCGTCACTCGGCACTTCTGGGACTGGATGACAGCTCATCCAGTAACAGCGCCACTCGCAGAGGAAAACACGTAATGAGTATTCGCGCGTGGTCGCAGATCCTGTTCACGTGCCTGACCTTCCCTAACCAGCAAACGACGTTAAATGGCAGCGCGACCCTGAGCTTCTGGGCCACGCGCCGCCCCCGTGCCGCGCTCCGTGGAGCCTGGAGCCGCCTGACGCCGCGTCACACGCCGTGTCGGCCTCGGCCGCCGTCACTCGGCACTTCTGGGACTGGATGACAGCTCATCCTGTAACAGCGCCACTCGCAGAGGAAAACACGTAATGAGTATTCGCGGGTGGTCGCAGATCCTGTTCGCATGCCTGACCTTCCCTAACCAGCAAACGGCGTTAAATGGCAGCGCGACCCTGGGCTTCTGGGCCACGCGCCGCCCCCGTGCCGGGCTCCGTGGAGCCTGGAGCCGCCTGACGCCGCGTCACACGCAGTGTGGGCCTCTGCCGCCGTCACTCGGCACTTCTGGGACTGGATGACAGCTCATCCAGTAACAGCGCCACTCGCAGAGGAAAACACGTAATGAGTATTCGCGCGTGGTCGCAGATCCTGTTCACGTGCCTGAACTTTCCTAACCAGCAAGCGACGTTAAATGGCATCACGACCCTGGGCTTCTGGGCCACGCGCCGCACCCGTGCCGCGCTCCGTGGAGCCTGGAGCCGCCTGACGCCGCGTCACACGCCGCGTGGGCCTCGGCCGCCGTCACTCGGCACTTCTGGGACTGGATGACAGCTCATCCAGTAACAACGCCACTTTCAGAGGAAAACACGTAATGAGTATTCGCGCGTGGTCGCAGATCCTGTTCACGTGCCTGACCTTCCCTAACCAGCAAACGACGTTAAATGGCAGCGCGACCCTGGGCTTCTGGGCCACGCGCCGCCCCCGTGCCGCGCTCCGTGGAGCCTGGAGCCGCCTGACGCCGCGTCACACGCCGCGTGGGCCTCGGCCGCCGTCACTCGGCACTTCTGGGACTGGATGACAGCTCATCCAGTAAGAGCGCCACTCGCAGAGGAAAACACGTAATTAGTACTCGCGCGTGGTCGCAGATCCTGTTCACGTGCCTGACCTTCCCTAACCAGCAAACGACGTTAAATGGCAGCGCGACCCTGGACTTCTGGGCCACGCGCCGCCCCCGTGCCGCGCTCCGTGGAGCCTGGAGCCGCCTGACGCCGCGTCACACGCCGCGTGGGCCTCGGCCGCCGTCACTCGGCACTTCTGGGACTGGATGACAGCTCATCCAGTAACAGCGCCACTCGCAAAGGAAAACACGTAATGAGTATTCGCGCGTGGTCGCAGATCCTGTTCACGTGCCTGACCTTCCCTAACCAGCAAACGACGTTAAATGCCAGCGCGACCCTGAGCTTCTGGGCCACGCGCCGCCCCCGTGCCGGGCTCCGTGGAGCCTGGAGCCGCCTGACGCCGCGTCACACGCCGCGTTGGCCTCGGCCGCCGTCACTCGGCACTTCTGGGACTGGATGACAGCTCATCCAGTAACAGCGCCACTCGCAGAGGAAAACACGTAATGAGTATTCGCGCGTGGTCGCAGATCCTGTTCACGTGCCTGACCTTCCCTAACCAGCAAACGACGTTAAATGGCAGCGCGACCCTGGGCTTCTGGGCCACGCGCCGCCCCCGTGCCACGCTCCGTGGAGCCTGGAGCCGCATGACGCCGCGTCACACGCCGCATGGGCCTCGGCCGCCGTCACTCGGCACTTCTGGGACTGGATGACAGCTCATCCAGTAACAGCGCCACTCGCAGAGGAAAACACGTAATGAGTATTCGCGCGTGGTCGCAGATCCTGTTCACGTGCCTGACCTTCCCTAACCAGCAAACGACGTTAAATGGCAGCGCGACCCTGAGCTTCTGGGCCACGCGCCGCCCACCGTGCCGCGCTCCGTGGAGCCTGGAGCCGCCTGACGCCGCGTCCTACGCCGTGTGGGCCTCGGCCGCCGTCACTCGGCACTTCTGGGACTGGATGACAGATCATCCAGTAACAGCGCCACTCGCAGAGGAAAATCACGAAATGAGTATTCGCGCGTGGTCGCAGATCCTGTTCACGTGCCTGACCTTCCCTAACCAGCAAACGACGTTAAGTGGCAGCGCGACCCTGGGCTTCTGGGCCACGCGCCGCCCCCGTGCCGCGCTCCGTGGAGCCTGGAGCCGCCTGACGCCGCGTCACACGTCGCGTGGCCCTCGGCCGCCGTCATTCGGCACTTCTGGGACTGGATGACAGCTCATCCAGTAACAGCGCCACTCGCAGAGGAAAACACGTAATGAGTATTCGCGCGTGGTCGCAGATCCTGTTCACGTGCCTGACCTTCCCTAACCAGCAAACGACGTTAAATGGCAGCGCGACCCTGGGCTTCTGGGCCACGCGCCGCCTCCGTGCCGCGCTCCGTGGAGCCTGGAGCCGCCTGACGCCGCGTCACACGCCGCGTGGCCCTCGGCCGCCGTCACTCGGCACTTCTGGGACTGGATGACAGCTCATCCAGTAAGAGCGCCACTCGCAGAGGAAAACACGTAATGAGTATTCGCGCGTGGTCGCAGATCCTGTTCACGTGCCTGACCTTCCCTAACCAGCAAACGACGTTAAATGGCAGCGCGACCCTGAGCTTCTGGGCCACGCGCCGCCCCCGTGCCGCGCTCCGTGGAGCCTGGAGCCGCCTGACGCCGCGTCACACGCCGCGTGGGCCTCGGCCACCGTCACTCGGCACTTCTGGGACTGGATGACAGCTCATCCAGTAACAGCGCCACTCGCAGAGGAAAACACGTAATGAGTATTCGCGCGTGGTCGCAGATCCTGTTCACGTGCCTGACCTTCCCTAACCAGCAAACGACGTTAAATGGCAGCGCGACCCTGAGCTTCTGGGCCACGCGCCGCCCCCGTGCCGCGCTCCGTGGAGCCTGGAGCCGCCTGACGCCGCGTCACACGCCGCGTGGGCCTCGGCCGCCGTCACTCGGCACTTCTGGGACTGGATGACAGCTCATCCAGTAAGAGCGCCACTCGCAGAGGAAAACACGTAATGAGTACTCGCGCGTGGTCGCAGATCCTGTTCACGTGCCTGACCTTCCCTAACCAGCAAACGACGTTAAATGGCAGCGCGACCCTGGACTTCTGGGCCACGCGCCGCCCCCGTGCCGCGCTCCGTGGAGCCTGGAGCCGCCTGACGCCGCGTCACACGCCGCGTGGGCCTCGGCCGCCGTCACTCGGCACTTCTGGGACTGGATGACAGCTCATCCAGTAACAGCGCCACTCGCAAAGGAAAACACGTAATGAGTATTCGCGCGTGGTCGCAAATCCTGTTCACGTGCCTGACCTTCCCTAACCAGCAAACGACGTTAAATGGCAGCGCGACCCTGGGCTTCTGGGCCACGCGCCGCCTCCGTGCCGCGCTCCGTGGAGCCTGGAGCCGCCTGACGCCGCGTCACACGCCGCGTGGCCCTCGGCCGCCGTCACTCGGCACTTCTGGGACTGGATGACAGCTCATCCAGTATCAGCGCCACTCGCAGAGGAAAACACATAATGAGTATTCGCGCGTGGTCGCAGATCCTGTTCACGTGCCTGACCTTCCCTAACCAGCAAACGACGTTAAATGGCAGCGCGACCCTGAACTTCTGGGCCACGCGCCGCCCCCGTGTCGCGCTCCGTGGAGCCTGGAGCCGCTTGACGCCGCGTCACACGCCGTGTGGGCCTCGGCCGCCGTCACTCGGCACTTCTGGGACTGGATGACAGCTCATCCAGTAACAGCGCCACTCGCAGAGGAAAACACGTAATGAGTATTCGCGGGTGGTCGCAGATCCTGTTCGCGTGCCTGACCTTCCCTAACCAGCAAACGGCGTTAAATGGCAGCGCGACCATGTTCTTCTGGGCCACGCGCCGCCCCCGTGCCGCGCTCCGTGGAGCCTGGAGCCGCCTGACACCGCGTCACACGCAGCGTGGGTCTCGGCCGCCGTCACTCGGCACTTCTGGCACTGGATGACAGCTCATCCAGTAACAGCGCCACTCGCAGAGGAAAACACGTAATGAGAATTCGCGCGCAGTCGCAGATCCTGTTCACGTGCCTGACCATCCCTAACCAGCAAACGACGTTAAATGGCAGCGCGACCCTGGGCTTCTGGGCCACGCGCCGCCCCCGTGCCGCGCTCCGTGGAGCCTGGAGCCGCCTGACGCCGCATCACACGCCGCGTGGGCCTCGGCCGCCGACACTCGGCACTTCTGGGACTGGATGACAGCTCATCCAGTAACAACGCCACTTCCAGAGGAAAACACGTAATGAGTATTCGCGCGTGGTCGCAGATCCTGTTCACGTGCCTGACCTTCCCTAACCAGCAAACGACGTTAAATGGCAGCGCGACCCTGGGCTTCTGGGCCACGCGCCGCCGCCATGCCGCGCTCCGTGGAGCCTGGTGCCGCCTGACGCCGCGTCACACGCCGCGTGGGCCTCGGCCGCCGTCACTCGGCACTTCTGGGACTGGATGACAGCTCATCCAGTAACAGCGCCACTCGCAGAGGAAAACACGTAATGAGTATTCGCGCGTGGTCGCAGATCCTGTTCACGTGACTGACCTTCCCTAACCAGCAAACGACGTTAAATGGCAGCGCGACCCTGGGCCTCTGGGCCACGCGCCGCCCCCGTGCCGCGCTCCGTGGAGCCTGGAGCCGCCTGACGCCGCGTCACACGCAGCGTGGGCCTCGGCCGCCGTCACTCGGCACTTCTGGGACTGGATGACAGCTCATCCAGTAACAGCGCCACTCGCAGAGGAAAGCACGTAATGAGTATTCGCGCGTGGTCGCAGATCCTGTTCACGTGCCTGACCTTCCCTAACCAGCAAACGACGTTAAATGGCAGCGCGACCCTGGGCTTCTGGGCCACGCGACGCCGCCGTGCCGCGCTCCGTGGAGCCTGGAGCCGCCAGACGCCGCGTCACACGCCACGTGGGCCTCGGCCGCCGTCACTCGGCACTTCTGGGACTGGATGACAGCTCATCCAGTAACAGCGCCACTCGCAGAGGAAAACACGTAATGAGTATTCGCGCGTGGTCGCAGATCCTGTTCACGTGCCTGACCTTCCCTAACCAGCAAACGACGTTAAATGGCAGCGCGACCCTGGGCTTCTGGGCCACGCGCCGCCTCCGTGCCGCGCTCCGTGGATCCTGGAGCCGCCTGACGCCGCGTCAAACCCCACGTGGGCCTCGGTCGCCGTCACTCGGCACTTCTGGGACTGGATGACAGCTCATCCAGTAACAGCGCCACTCGCAGAGGAAAACACGTAATGAGTATTCGCGCGTGGTCGCAGATCCTGTTCACGTGCCTGACCTTCCCTAACCAGCAAACGACGTTAAATGGCAGCGCGACCCTGGGCTTCTGCGCCACGCGCCGCCCCCGTGCCGCGCTCCGTGGAGCCTGGAGCCGCCTGACGCCGCGTCACATGCCGCGTGGGCCTCGGTCGCCATCACTCGGCACTTCTGGGACTGGATGACAGCTCATCCAGTAACTGCGCCACTCGCAGAGGAAAACACGTAATGAGTATTCGCGCGTGGTCGCAGACCCTGTTCACGTGCCTGACCTTCCCTAACCAGCAAACGACGTTAAATGGCAGCGCGACCCTGAGCTTCTGGGCCACGCGCCGCCCCCGTGCCGCGCTCCGTGGAGCCTGGAGCCGCCTGACGCCGCGTCACACGCCGCGTGGCCCTCGGCCGCCGTCACTCGGCACTTCTGGGACTGGATGACAGCTCATCCAGTAACAGCGCCACTCGCAGAGTAAAACACGTAATGAGTATTCGCGCGTGGTCGCAGATCCTGTTCACGTGCCTGACCTTCCCTAACCAGCAAACGACGTTAAATGGCAGCGCGACCCTGAGCTTCTGGGCCACGCGCCGCCCCCGTGCCGCGCTCCGTGGAGCCTGGAGCCGCCTGACGGCGCGTCACACGCCGTGTGGGCCTCGCCCGCCGTCACTCGGCATGTCTGGAACTGGATGACAGCTCATCCAGTAACAGCGCCACTCGCAGAGGAAAACACGTAATGAGTATTCGCGCGTGGTCGCAGATCCTGTTCACGTGCCTGACCTTCCCTAACCAGCAAACGACGTTAAATGGCAGCGCAACCCTGGGCTACTGGGCCACGCGCCGCCCTCGTGCCGCGCTCCGTGGAGCCTGGAGCCGCCTGACGCCGCGTCACACGCCGCGTGGGCCTCGGCCACCGTCACTCGGCACTTCTGGGACTGGATGACAGCTCATCCAGTAACAGCGCCACTCGCAGAGGAAAACACGTAATGAGTATTCGCGCGTGGTCGCAGATCCTGTTCACGTGCCTGACCTTCCCTAACCAGCAAACGACGTTAAATGGCAGCGCGACCCTGAGCTTCTGGGCCACGCGCCGCCCCCGTGCCGCGCTCCGTGGAGCCTGGAGCCGCCTGACGCCGCGTCACACGCCGTGTCGGCCTCGGCCGCCGTCACTCGGCACTTCTGGGACTGGATGACAGCTCATCCAGTAACAGCGCCACTCGCAGAGGAAAACACGTAATGAGTATTCGCGGGTGGTCGCAGCTCCTGTTCGCATGCCTGACCTTTCCTAACCAGCAAACGGCGTTAAATGGCAGCGCGACCGTGGGCTTCTGGGCCACGCGCCGCCCCCGTGCCGGGCTCCGTGGAGCCTGGAGCCGCCTGACGCCGCGTCACACGCAGTGTGGGCCTCTGCCGCCGTCACTCGGCACTTCTGGGACTGGATGACAGCTCATCCAGTAACAGCGCCACTCGCAGAGGAAAACACGTAATGAGTATTCGCGCGTGGTCGCAGATCCTGTTCACGTGCCTGAACTTTCCTAACCAGCAAACGACGTTAAATGGCATCACGACCCTTGGCTTCTGGGCCACGCGCCGCCCCTGTGCCGCGCTCCGTGGAGCCTGGAGCCGCCTGACGCCGCGTCACACGCCGCGTGGGCCTCGGCCGCCGTCACTCGGCACTTCTGGGACTGGATGACAGCTCAGCCAGTAACAGCGCCACTCGCAGAGGAAAACACGTAATGAGTGTTCGCGCGTGGTCGCAGATCCTGTTCGCGTGCCTGACCTTCCCTAACCAGCAAACGACGTTAAATGGCAGCGCGACCCTGGGCTTCTGGGCCACGCGCCGCACCCGTGCCGCGCTCCGTGGAGCCTGGAGCCGCCTGACGCCGCGTCACACGCCGCGTGGGGCTCGGCCGCCGTCACTCGGCACTTCTGGGACTGGATGACAGCTCATCCAGTAACAACGCCACTTTCAGAGGAAAACACGTAATGAGTATTCGCGCGTGGTCGCAGATCCTGTTCACGTGCCTGACCTTCCCTAACCAGCAAACGACGTTAAATGGCAGCGCGACCCTGGGCTTCTGGGCCACGCGCCGCCCCCGTGCCGCGCTCCGTGGAGCCTGGAGCCGCCTGACGCCGCGTCACACGCCGCGTGGGCCTCGGCCGCCGTCACTCGGCACTTCTGGGACTGGATGACAGCTCATCCAGTAACAGCGCCACTCGAAGAGGAAAACACGTAATGAGTATTCGCGCGTGGTCGCAGATCCTGTTCACGTGACTGACCTTCCCTAACCAGCAAACGACGTTAAATGGCAGCGCGACCCTGGGCTTCTGAGCCACGCGCCGCCCCCGTGCCGCGCTCCGTGGAGCCTGGAGCCGCCTGACGCCGCGTCACACGCCGCGTGGGCCTCTGCCGCCGTCACTCGGCACTTCTGGGACTGGATGACAGCTCATCAAGTAAGTGCGCCACTCGCAGAGGAAAACACGTAATGAGTACTCGCGCGTGGTCGCAGATCCTGTTCACGTGCCTGACCTTCCCTAACCAGCAAACGACGTTAAATGGCAGCGCGACCCTGGACTTCTGGGCCACGCGCCGCCCCCGTGCCGCGCTCCGTGGAGCCTGGAGCCGCCTGACGCCGCGTCACACGCCGCGTGGGCCCCGGCCGCCGTCACTCGGCACTTCTGGGACTGGATGACAGCTCATCCAGTAACAGCGCCACTCGCAAAGGAAAACACGTAATGAGTATTCGCGCGTGGTCGCAGATCCTGTTCACGTGCCTGACCTTCCCTAACCAGCAAACGACGTTAAATGCCAGCGCGACCCTGAGCTTCTGGGCCACGCGCCGCCCCCGTGCCGGGCTCCGTGGAGCCTGGAGCCGCCTGACGCCGCGTCACACGCCGTGTTGGCCTCGGCCGCCGTCACTCGGCACTTCTGGGACTGGATGACAGCTCATCCAGTAACAGCGCCACTCGCAGAGGAAAACACGTAATGAGTATTCGCGCGTGGTCGCAGATCCTGTTCACGTGCCTGACCTTCCCTAACCAGCAAACGACGTTAAATGGCAGCGCGACCCTGGGCTTCTGGGCCACGCGCCGCCCCCGTGCCACGCTCCGTGGAGCCTGGAGCCGCCTGACGCCGCGTCACACGCCGCATGGGCCTCGGCCGCCGTCACTCGGCACTTCTGGGACTGGATGACAGCTCATCCAGTAACAGCGCCACTCGCAGAGGAAAACACGAAATGAGTATTCGCGCGTGGTCGCAGATCCTGTTCACGTGCCTGACCTTCCCTAACCAGCAAACGACGTTAAGGGGCAGCGCGACCCTGGGCTTCTGGGCCACGCGCCGCCCCCGTGCCGCGCTCCGTGGAGCCTGGAGCCGCCTGACGCCGCGTCACACGCCGCGTGGCCCTCGGCCGCCGTCACTCGGCACTTCTGGGACTGGATGACAGCTCATCCAGTAACAGCGCCACTCGCAGAGTAGAACACGTAATGAGTATTCGCGCGTGGTCGCAGATCCTGTTCACGTGCCTGACCTTCCCTAACCAGCAAACGACGTTAAATGGCAGCGCGACCCTGGGCTTCTGGGCCACGCGCCGCCTCCGTGCCGCGCTCCGTGGAGCCTGGAGCCGCCTGACGCCGCGTCACACGCCGCGTGGCCCTCGGCCGCCGTCACTCGGCACTTCTGGGACTGGATGACAGCTCATCCAGTATCAGCGCCACTCGCAGAGGAAAACACGTAATGAGTATTCGCGGGTGGTCGCAGATCCTGTTCGCGTGCCTGACCTTCCCTAACCAGCAAACGGCGTTAAATGGCAGCGCGACATTGTTCTTCTGGGCCACGCGCCGCCCCCGTGCCGCGCTCCGTGGAGCCTGGAGCCGCCTGACACCGCGTCACACGCAGCGTGGGCCTCGGCCGCCGTCACTCGGCACTTCTGGGACTGGATGACAGCTCATCCAGTAACAGCGCCACTCGCAGAGGAAAACACGTAATGAGAATTCGCGCGTGGTCGCAGATCCTGTTCACGTGCCTGACCTTCCCTAACCAGCAAACGACGTTAAATGGCAGCGCGACCATGGGCTTCTGGGCCACGCGCCGCCCCCGTGCCGCGCTCCATTGAGCCTGGAGCCGCCTGACGCCGCATCACACGCCGCGTGGGTCTCGGCCGCCGACACTCGGCACTTCTGGGACTGGATGACAGCTCATCCAGTAACAACGCCACTCGCAGAGGAAAACACGTAATGAGTATTCGCGCGTGGTCGCAGATCCATTTCACGTGCCTGACCTTCCCTAACCAGCAAACGACGTTAAATGGCAGCGCGACCCTGGGCTTCTGGGCCACGCGCCGCCCCCGTGCCGCGCTCCGTGGAGCCTGGTGCCGCCTGACGCCGCGTCACACGCCGCGTGGGCCTCGGCCGCCGTCACTCGGCACTTCTGGGACTGGATGACAGCTCATCCTGTAACAGCGCCACTCGCAGAGGAAAACACGTAATGAGTATTCGCGCGTGGTCGCAGATCCTGTTCACGTGACTGACCTTCCCTAACCGGCAAACGACGTTAAATGGCAGCGCGACCCTGGGCTTCTGGGCCACGCGCCGCCCCGTGCCGCGCTCCGTGGAGCCTGGAGCCGCCTGACGCCGCGTCACACGCCGCGTGGTCCTCTGCCGCCGTCACTCGGCGCTTCTGGGACTGGATGACAGCTCATCCAGTAAGAGCGCCACTCGCAGAGGAAAAAACGAAATGAGTATTCGCGCGTGGTCGCAGATCCTGTTCACGTGCCTGACCTTCCCTAACCAGCAAACGACGTTAAATGGCAGCGCGACCCTGGGCTTCTGGGCCACGCGCCGCCCCCGTGCCGCGCTCCGTGGAGCCTGGAGCCGCCTGACGCCGCGTCACACGCCGCGTGGGCCTCGGCCGCCGTCACTCGGCACTTCTGGGACTGGATGACAGTTCATCCAGTAACAGCGCCACTCGCAAAGGAAAACACGTAATGAGTATTCGCGCGTGGTCGCAGATCCTGTTCACGTGCCTGACCTTCCCTAACCAGCAAACGACGTTAAATGCCAGCGCGACCCTGAGCTTCTGGGCCACGCGCCGCCCCCGTGCCGCGCTCCGTGGAGCCTGGAGCCGCCTGACACCGCGTCACACGCCGCGTGGGCCTCGGCCGCCGTCACTCGGCACTTCTGGGACTGGATGACAGCTCATCCAGTAACAGCGCCACTCGCAGAGGAAAACACGTAATGAGTATTCGCGCGTGGTCGCAGATCCTGTTCACGTGCCTGACCTTCCCTAACCAGCAAACGACGTTAAATGCCAGCGCGACCCTGAGCTTCTGGGCTACGCGCCGCCCCCGTGCCGCGCTCCGTGGAGCCTGGAGCCGCCCGACGCCGCGTCAGACGCCGTGTGGGCCTCGGCCGCCGTCACTCGGCACTTCTGGGACTGGATGACAGCTCATCCAGTAACAGCGCCACTCGCAGAGGAAAACACGAAATGAGTATTCGCGCGTGGTCGCAGATCCTGTTCACGTGCCTGACCTTCCCTAACCAGCAAACGACGTTAAGTGGCAGCGCGACCCTGGGCTTCTGGGCCACGCGCCGCCCCCGTGCCGCGCTCCGTGCAGCCTGGAGCCGCCTGACGCCGCGTCACACGCCGCTTGGGCCTCGGCCGCCGTCACTCGGCACTTCTGGTACTGGATGACACCTCATCCAGTAAGAGCGCCACTCGCAGAGGAAAACACGTAATGAGTATTCGCGCGTGGTCGCAGATCCTGTTCACGTGCCTGACCTTCCCTAACCAGCAAACGACGTTAAATGGCAGCGCGACCCTGGGCTTCTGGGCCACGCGCCGCCCCCGTGCCGCGCTCCGTGGAGCCTGGAGCCGCCTGACGCCGCGTCACACGCCGCGTGGGCCTCGGCCGCCGTCACTCGGCACTTCTGGGACTGGATGACAGCTCATCCAGTAACAGCGCCACTCGCAGAGGAAAACACGTAATGAGTATTCGCGCGTGGTCGCAGATCCTGTTCACGTGACTGACCTTCCCTAACCAGCAAACGACGTTAAATGGCAGCGCGACCCTGAGCTTCTGGGCCACGCGCCGCCCCGGTGCCGCGCTCCGTGGAGCCTGGAGCCGCTTGACGCCGCGTCACACGCCGTGTGGGCCTCGGCCGCCGTCACTCGGCACTTCTGGGACTGGATGACAGCTCATCCAGTAACAGCGCCACTCGCAGAGGAAAACACGTAATGAGTATTCGCGGGTGGTCGCAGATCCTGTTCGCGTGCCTGACCTTCCCTAACCAGCAAACGACGTTAAATGGCAGCGCGACCCTGGGGTTCTGGGCCACGCGCCGCCCCCTTGCCGCGCTCCGTGGAGCCTGGAGCCGCCTGACGCCGCGTCACACGCCGCGTGGGCCTCGGCCGCCGTCACTCGGCACTTCTGGGACTGGATGACAGCTCATCCAGTAACAGCGCCACTCTCAGAGGAAAACACGAAATGAGTATTCGCGCGTGGTCGCAGATCCTGTTCACGTTCCTGAGCTTCCCTAACCAGCAAACGACGTTAAATGGCAGCGCGACCCTGGGCTTCTGGGCCATGCGCCGCCCCCGTGCCGCGCTCCGTGGAGCCTGGAGCCGCCTGACGCCGCGTCACACGCCGCGTGGGCCTCGGCCGCCGTCAGTCGGCACTTCTGGGACTGGATGACAGCTCATCCAGTAACAGCGCCACTCGCAAAGGAAAACACGTAATGAGTATTCGCGCGTGGTCGCAGTTCCTGTTCACGTGCCTGACCTTCCCTAACCAGCAAACGACGTTAAATGCCAGCGCGACCCTGAGCTTCTGGGCCACGCGCCGCCCCTGTGCCGCGCTCCGTGGAGCCTGGAGCCGCCTGACACCGCGTCACACGCCGCGTGGGCCTCGGCCGCCGTCACTCGGCACTTCTGGGACTGGATGACAGCTCATCCAGTAACAGCGCCACTCGCAGAGGAAAACACGTAATGAGTATTCGCGCGTGGTCGCAGATCCTGTTCACGTGCCTGACCTTCCCTAACCAGCAAACGACGTTAAATGGCAGCGCGACCCTGGGCTTCTGGGCCACGCGCCGCCCCCGTGCCGCGCTCCGTGGAGCCTGGAGCCGCCTGACGCCGCGTCACACGCCGCGTGGGCCTCGGCCGCCGTCACTCGGCACTTCTGGGACTGGATGACAGCTCATCCAGTAACAGCGCCACTCACAGAGGAAAACACGTAATGAGTATTCGCGTGTGGTCGCAGATCATGTTCACGTGCCTGACCTTCCCTAACCAGCAAACGACGTTAAATGGCAGCGCGACCCTGAGCTTCTGGGCCACGCGCTGCCCCCATGACGCGCTCCGTGGAGCCTGGAGCCGCCTGACGCCGCGTCACACGCCGTGTGGGCCTCGGCCGCCGTCACTCGGCACTTCTGGGACTGGATGACAGCTCATCCAGTAACAGCGCCACTCGCAGAGGAAAACACGAAATGAGAATTCGCGCGTGGTCGCAGATCCTGTTCACGTGACTGACCTTCCCTAACCAGCAAACAACCTTAAATGGCAGCGCAACCCTGAGGTTCTGGGCCACGCGCCGCACCCGTGCCGCGCTCCGTGGAGCCTGGAGCCGCTTGACGCCGCGTCACACGCCGTGTGGGCCTCGGCCGCCGTCACTCGGCACTTCTGGGACTGGATGACAGCTCATCCAGTAACAGCGCCACTCGCAGAGGAAAACACGTAATGAGTATTCGCGGGTGGTCGCAGATCCTGTTCGCGTGCCTGACCTTCCCTAACCAGCAAACGGCGTTAAATGGCAGCGCGACCCTGGGCTTCTGGGCCACGCGCCGCCCCCGTGCCGCGCTCCGTGGAGCCTGGAGCCGCCTGACGCCGCGTCACACGCAGCGTGGGCCTCGGCCGCCGTCACCCGGCACTTCTGGGACTGGATGACAGCTCATCCAGTAACAGCGCCACTCGCAGAGGAAAACACGTAATGAGTATTCGCGCGTGGTCGCAGATCCTGTTCACGTACCTGAACTTCCCTAACCAGCAAACGACGTTAAATGGCAGCACGACCCTGGGCTTCTGGGCCACGCGCCGCCCCCGTGCCGGGCTCCGTGGAGCCTGGAGCCGCCTGACGCCGCGTCACACGCCGCGTGGGCCTCGGCCGCCGTCACTCGGCACTTCTGGGACTGGATGACAGCTCACCCAGTAACAGCGCCACTCGCAGAGGAAAACACGTAATGAGTATTCGCGCGTGGTCGCAGATCCTGTTCGCGTGCCTGACCTTCCCTAACCAGCAAACGACGTTAAATGGCAGCGCGACCCTGGGCTTCTGGGCCACGCGCCGCCCCCGTGCCGCGCTCCGTGGAGCCTGGAGCCGCCTGACGCCGCGTCACACGCCGCGTGGGCCTCGGCCGCCGTCACTCGGCACTTCTGGGAATGGATGACAGCTCATCCAGTAACAACGCCACTCGCAGAGGAAAACACGTAATGAGATTTATCGCGTGGTCGCAGATCCTGTTCACGTGCCTGATCTTCCCTAACCAGCAAACGACGTTAAATGCCAGCGCGACCCTGGGCTTCTGGGCCACGCGCCGCCCCCGTGCCGCGCTCCGTGGAGCCTGGAGCCGCCTGACGCCGCGTCACACGCCGCGTGGGCCTCGGCCGCCGTCACTCGGCACTTCTGGGACTGGATGACAGCTCATCCAGTAACAGCGCCACTCGCAGAGGAAAACACGTAATGAGTATTCGCGCGTGGTCGCAGATCCTGTTCTCGTTCCTGACCTTCCCTAGCCAGCAAACGACGTTAAATGGCAGCGCGACCCTGGGCTTATGGGCCACGCGCCGCCCCCGTGCCGCGCTCCACGGAGCCTGGAGCCGCCTGACGCCGCGTCACACGCCGCGTGGGCCTCGGCCGCCGTCACTCGGCACTTCTGGGACTGGATGACAGCTCATCCAGTAACAGCGCCACTCGCAAAGGAAAACACGTAATGAGTATTCGCGCGTGGTCGCAGATCCTGTTCACGTGCCTGAACTTCCCTAACCAGCAAACGACGTTAAATGGCAGTGCGACCCTGGGCTTCTGGGCCACGCGCCGCCCCCGTGCCACGCTCCGTGGAGCCTGGAGCCGCCTGACGCCGCGTCACACGCCGCGTGGGCCTCGGCCGCCGTCACTCGGCACTTCTGGGACTGGATGACAGCTCATCCAGTAAGAGCGCCACTCGCAGAGGAAAACACGTAATGAGTATTCGCGCGTGGTCGCAGATCCTGTTCACGTTCCTGACCTTCCCTAACCAGCAAACGACGTTAAATGGCAGCGCGACCCTGGGCTTCTGGGCCACGCGCCGCCCCCGTGCCGCGCTCCGTGGAGCCTGGAGCCGCCTGACGCTGCGTCACACGCCGCGTGGGCCTCGGCCGCCGTCACTCGGCACTTCTGGGACTGGATGACAGCTCATCCAGTAAGAGCGCCACTCGCAGAGGAAAACACGTAATGAGTATTCGCGCGTAGTCGCAGATCCTATTCACGTGCCTGACCTTCCCTAACCAGCAAACGACGTTAAATGGCAGCGCGACCCTGGGCTTCTGGGCCAGGCGCCGCCCCCGTGCCGCGCTCCGTGGAGCCTGGAGCCGCCTGACGCCGCGTCACACGCCGCGTGGGCCTCGGCCGCCGTCACTCGGCACTTCTGGGACTGGATGACAGCTCATCCAGTAACAGCGCCACTCACAGAGGAAAACACGTAATGAGTATTCGCGCGTGGTCGCAGATCCTGTTCACGTGCCTGACCTTCCCTAACCAGCAAACGACGTTAAATGGCAGCGCGACCCTGAGCTTCTGGGCCACGCGCCGCCCCCGTGCCGCGCTCCGTGGAGCCTGGAGCCGCCTGACGCCGCGTCACACGCCGTGTGGGCCTCGGCCGCCGTCACTCGGCACTTCTGGGACTGGATGACAGCTCATCCAGTAACAGCGCCACTCGCAGAGGAAAACACGAAATGAGAATTCGCGCGTGGTCGCAGATCCTGTTCACGTGACTGACCTTCCCTAACCAGCAAACGACGTTAAATGGCAGCGCAACCCTGAGCTTCTGGGCCACGCGCCGCACCCGTGCCGCGCTCCGTGGAGCCTGGAGCCGCTTGACGCCGCGTCACACGCCGTGTGGGCCTCGGCCGCCGTCACTCGGCACTTCTGGGACTGGATGAAAGCTCATCCAGTAACAGCGCCACTCGCAGAGGAAAACACGTAATGAGTATTCGCGGGTGGTCGCAGATCCTGTTCGCGTGCCTGACCTTCCCTAACCACCAAACGGCGTTAAATGGCAGCGCGACCCTGGGCTTCTGGGCCACGCGCCGCCCCCGTGCCACGCTCCGTGGAGCCTGGAGCCGCCTGACGCCGCGTCACACGCCGCGTGGGCCTCGGCCGCCGTCACTCGTCACTTCTCGGACTGGATGACAGCTCATCCAGTAACAGCGCCACTCGCAGAGGAAAACACGTAATGAGTATTCGCGCGTGGTCGCAGATCCTGTTCATGTGCCTGAACTTCCCTAACCAGCAAACGACGTTAAATGGCAGTGCGACCCTGGGCTTCTGGGCCACGCGCCGCCCCCGTGCCGCGCTCCGTGGAGCCTGGAGCCGCCTGACGCCGCGTCACACGCCGCGTGGGCCTCGGCCGCCGTCACTCGGCACTTCTGGGACTGGATGACAGCTCATCCAGTAACAGCGCCACTCGCAGAGGAAAACACGTAATGAGTATTCGCGCGTGGTCGCAGATCCTGTTCACGTGCCTGACCTTCCCTAAGCAGCAAACGACGTTAAATGGCAGCGCGACCCTGGGCTTCTGGGCCACGCGCCGCCTCCGTGCCGCGCTCTGTGGAGGCTGGAGCCGCCTGACGCCGCGTCACACGCCGCGTTGGCCTCGGCCGCCGTCACTCGGCACTTCTGGGACTGGATGACAGCTCATCTAGTAACAGCGCCACTCGCAGACGAAAACACGTAATGAGTATTCGCGCGTGGTCGCAGATCCCGTTCACGTGCCTGACCTTCCCTAACCAGCAAACGACGTTAAATGGCAGCGCGACCCTGGGCTTCTGGGCCACGCGACGCCCCCGTGCCGCGCTCCGTGGAGCCTGGAGCCGCCTGACGCCGCGTCACACGCCGTGTGGGCCTCAGCCGCCGTCACTCGGCACTTCTGGGACTGGATGACAGCTCATCGAGTATGAGCGCCACTCGCAGAGGAAAACACGTAATGAGTATTCGCGCGTGGTCGCAGATCCTGTTCACGTGCCTGACCTTCCCTAACCAGCAAACGACGTTAAATGGCAGCGCGACCCTGGGCTTCTGGGCCACGCGCCGCCCCCGTGCCGCGCTCCGTGGAGCCTGGAGCCGCCTGACGCCACGTCACACGCCGCGTGGGCCTCGGCCGCCGTCACTCGGCACTTCTGGGACTGGATGACAGCTCATCCAGTAACAGCGCCACTCGCAGAGGAAAACACGTAATGAGTATTCGCGCGTGGTCGCAGATCCTGTTCACGTGCCTGACCTTCCCTAACCAGCAAACTACGTTAAATGCCAGCGCGACCCTGAGCTTCTGGGCTACGCGCCGCCCCCGTGCCGCGCTCCGTGGAGCCTGGAGCCGCCCGACGCCGCGTCAGACGCCGTGTGGGCCTCGGCCGCCGTCACTCGGCACTTCTGGGACTGGATGACAGCTCATCCAGTAACAGCGCCACTCGCAGAGGAAAACACGAAATGAGTATTCGCGCGTGGTCGCAGATCCTGTTCACGTGCCTGACCTTCCCTAACCAGCAAACGACGTTAAGTGGCAGCGCGACCCTGGGCTTCTGGGCCACGCGCCGCCCCCGTGCCGCGCTCCGTGGAGCCTGGAGCCGCCTGACGCCGCGTCACACGCCGCTTGGGCCTCGGCCGCCGTCACTCGGCACTTCTGGTACTGGATGACAGCTCATCCAGTAAGAGCGCCACTCGCAGAGGAAAACACGTAATGAGTATTCGCGCGTGGTCGCAGATCCTGTTCACGTGCCTGACCTTCCCTAACCAGCAAACGACGTTAAATGGCAGCGCGACCCTGGGCTTCTGGGCCACGCGCCGCCCCCGTGCCGCGCTCCGTGGAGCCTGGAGCCGCCTGACGCCGCGTCACACGCCGCGTGGGCCTCGGCCGCCGTCACTCGGCACTTCTGGGACTGGATGACAGCTCATCCAGTAACAGCGCCACTCGCAGAGGAAAACACGTAATGAGTATTCGCGCGTGCTCGCAGATCCTGTTCACGTGACTGACCTTCCCTAACCAGCAAACGACGTTAAATGGCAGCGCGACCCTGAGCTTCTGGGCCACGCGCCGCCCCGGTGCCGCGCTCCGTGGAGCCTGGAGCCGCTTGACGCCGCGTCACACGCCGTGTGGGCCTCGGCCGCCGTCACTCGGCACTTCTGGGACTGGATGACAGCTCATCCAGTAACAGCGCCACTCGCAGAGGAAAACACGTAATGAGTATTCGCGGGTGGTCGCAGATCCTGTTCGCGTGCCTGACCTTCCCTAACCAGCAAACGACGTTAAATGGCAGCGCGACCCTGGGGTTCTGGGCCACGCGCCGCCCCCTTGCCGCGCTCCGTGGAGCCTGGAGCCGCCTGACGCCGCGTCACACGCCGCGTGGGCCTCGGCCGCCGTCACTCGGCACTTCTGGGACTGGATGACAGCTCATCCAGTAACAGCGCCACTCTCAGAGGAAAACACGTAATGAGTATTCGCGCGTGGTCGCAGATCCTGTTCGCGTGCCTGACCTTCCCTAACCAGCAAACGACGTTAAATGGCAGCGCGACCCTGGGCTTCTGGGCCACGCGCCGCCCCCGTGCCGCGCTCCGTGGAGCCTGGAGCCGCCTGACGCCGCGTCACACGCCGCGTGGGCCTCTGCCGCCGTCACTCGGCACTTCTGGGACTGGATGACAGCTCATCCAGTAACAGCGCCACTCGCAGAGGAAAACACGTAAAGAGTATTCGCGCGTGGTCGCAGATCCTGTTCACGTTCCTGACCTTCCCTAACCAGCAAACGACGTTAAATGGCAGCGCGACCCTGGGCTTCTGGGCCACGCGCCGCCCCCGTGCCGCGCTCCGTGGAGCCTGGAGCCGCCTGACGCCGCGTCACACGCCGCGTGGGCCTCGGCAGCCGTCAGTCGGCACTTCTGGGACTGGATGACAGCTCATCCAGTAACAGCGCCACTCGCAAAGGAAAACACGTAATGAGTATTCGCGCGTGGTCGCAGTTCCTGTTCACGTGCCTGACCTTCCCTAACCAGCAAACGACGTTAAATGCCAGCGCGACCCTGAGCTTCTGGGCCACGCGCCGCCCCTGTGCCGCGCTCCGTGGAGCCTGGAGCCGCCTGACACCGCGTCACACGCCGCGTGGGCCTCGGCCGCCGTCACTCGGCACTTCTGGGACTGGATGACAGCTCATCCAGTAACAGCGCCACTCGCAGAGGAAAACACGTAATGAGTATTCGCGCGTGGTCGCAGATCCTGTTCACGTGCCTGACCTTCCCTAACCAGCAAACGACGTTAAATGGCAGCGCGACCCTGGGCTTCTGGGCCACGCGCCGCCCCCGTGCCGCGCTCCGTGGAGCCTGGAGCCGCCTGACGCCGCGTCACACGCCGCGTGGGCCTCGGCCGCCGTCACTCGGCACTTCTGGGACTGGATGACAGCTCATCCAGTAACAGCGCCACTCACAGAGGAAAACACGTAATGAGTATTCGCGCGTGGTCGCAGATCATGTTCACGTGCCTGACCTTCCCTAACCAGCAAACGACGTTAAATGGCAGCGCGACCCTGAGCTTCTGGGCCACGCGCTGCCCCCATGACGCGCTCCGTGGAGCCTGGAGCCGCCTGACGCCGCGTCACACGCCGTGTGGGCCTCGGCCGCCGTCACTCGGCACTTCTGGGACTGGATGACAGCTCATCCAGTAACAGCGCCACTCGCAGAGGAAAACACGAAATGAGAATTCGCGCGTGGTCGCAGAGCCTGTTCACGTGACTGACCTTCCCTAACCAGCTAACAACCTTAAATGGCAGCGCAACCCTGAGGTTCTGGGCCACGCGCCGCACCCGTGCCGCGCTCCGTGGAGCCTGGAGCCGCTTGACGCCGCGTCACACGCCGTGTGGGCCTCGGCCGCCGTCACTCGGCACTTCTGGGACTGGATGACAGCTCATCCAGTAACAGCGCCACTCGCAGAGGAAAACACGTAATGAGTATTCGCGGGTGGTCGCAGATCCTGTTCGCGTGCCTGACCTTCCCTAACCAGCAAACGGCGTTAAATGGCAGCGCGACCCTGGGCTTCTGGGCCACGCGCCGCCCCCGTGCCGCGCTCCGTGGAGCCTGGAGCCGCCTGACGCCGCGTCACACGCCGCGTGGGCCTCGGCCGCCGTCACTCGGCACTTCTGGGACTGGATGACAGCTCATCCAGTAACAGCGCCACTCGCAGAGGAAAACACGTAATGAGTATTAGCGCGTGGTCGCAGATCCTGTTCACGTGACTGACCTTCCCTAACCAGCAAACGACGTTAAATGGCAGCGCGACCCTGGGATTCTGGGCCACGCGCCGCCCCCGTGCCGCGCTCCGTGGAGCCTGGAGCCGCCTGACGCCGCGTCACACGCCGCGTGGGCCTCGGCCGCCGTCACTCGGCACTTCTGGGACTGGATGACAGCTCATCCAGTAACAGCGCCACTCGCAGAGGAAAACACGTAATGAGTATTCGCGCGTGGTCGCAGATCCTGCTCACGTTCCTGACCTTCCCTAACCAGCAAACGACGTTAAATGGCAGCGCGACCCTGGGCTTATGGGCCACGCGCCGCCCCCGTGCCGCGCTCCACGGAGCCTGGAGCCGCCTGACGCCGCGTCACACGCCGCGTGGGCCTCGGCCGCCGTCACTCGGCACTTCTGGGACTGGATGACAGCTCATCCAGTAACAGCGCCACTCGCAAAGGAAAACACGTAATGAGTATTCGCGCGTGGTCGCAGATCCTGTTCACGTGCCTGACCTTCCCTAACCAGCAAACGACGTTAAATGGCAGCGCGACCCTGGGCTTCTGGGCCACGCACCGCCCCCGTGCCACGCTCCGTGGAGCCTGGAGCCGCCTGACGCCGCGTCACACGCCGCGTGGGCCTCGGCCGCCGTCACTCGGCACTTCTGGGACTGGATGACAGCTCATCCAGTAACAGCGCCACTCGCAGAGGAAAACACGTAATGAGTATTCGCGCGTGGTCGCAGATCCTGTTCACGTGCCTGAACTTCCCTAACCAGCAAACGACGTTAAATGGCAGTGCGACCCTGGGCTTCTGGGCCACGCGCCGCCCCCGTGCCACGCTCCGTGGAGCCTGGAGCCGCCTGACGCCGCGTCACACGCCGCGTGGGCCTCGGCCGCCGTCACTCGGCACTTCTGGGACTGGATGACAGCTCATCCAGTAAGAGCGCCACTCGCAGAGGAAAACACGTAATGAGTATTCGCGCGTGGTCGCAGATCCTGTTCACGTTCCTGACCTTCCCTAACCAGCAAACGACGTTAAATGGCAGCGCGACCCTGGGCTTCTGGGCCACGCGCCGCCCCCGTGCCGCGCTCCGTGGAGCCTGGAGCCGCCTGAGGCTGCGTCACACGCCGCGTGGGCCTCGGCCGCCGTCACTCGGCACTTCTGGGACTGGATGACAGCTCATCCAGTAAGAGCGCCACTCGCAGAGGAAAACACGTAATGAGTATTCGCGCGTAGTCGCAGATCCTATTCACGTGCCTGACCTTCCCTAACCAGCAAACGACGTTAAATGGCAGCGCGACCCTGGGCTTCTGGGCCAGGCGCCGCCCCCGTGCCGCGCTCCGTGGAGCCTGGAGCCGCCTGACGCCGCGTCACACGCCGCGTGGGCCTCGGCCGCCGTCACTCGGCACTTCTGGGACTGGATGACAGCTCATCCAGTAACAGCGCCACTCACAGAGGAAAACACGTAATGAGTATTCGCGCGTGGTCGCAGATCCTGTTCACGTGCCTGACCTTCCCTAACCAGCAAACGACGTTAAATGGCAGCGCGACCCTGAGCTTCTGGGCCACGCGCCGCCCCCGTGCCGCGCTCCGTGGAGCCTGGAGCCGCCTGACGCCGCGTCACACGCCGTGTGGGCCTCGGCCGCCGTCACTCGGCACTTCTGGGACTGGATGACAGCTCATCCAGTAACAGCGCCACTCGCAGAGGAAAACACGAAATGAGAATTCGCGCGTGGTCGCAGATCCTGTTCACGTGACTGACCTTCCCTAACCAGCAAACGACGTTAAATGGCAGCGCAACCCTGAGCTTCTGGGCCACGCGCCGCACCCGTGCCGCGCTCCGTGGAGCCTGGAGCCGCTTGACGCCGCGTCACACGCCGTGTGGGCCTCGGCCGCCGTCACTCGGCACTTCTGGGACTGGATGAAAGCTCATCCAGTAACAGCGCCACTCGCAGAGTAAAACACGTAATGAGTATTCGCGGGTTGTCGCAGATCCTGTTCGCGTGCCTGACCTTCCCTAACCACCAAACGGCGTTAAATGGCAGCGCGACCCTGGGCTTCTGGGCCACGCGCCGCCCCCGTGCCGCGCTCCGTGGAGCCTGGAGCCGCCTGACGCCGCGTCACACGCAGCGTGGGCCTCGGCCGCCGTCACCCGGCACTTCTGGGACTGGATGACAGCTCATCCAGTAACAGCGCCACTCGCAGAGGAAAACACGTAATGAGTATTCGCGCGTGGTCGCAGACCCTGTTCACGTGCCTGACCTTCCCTAACCAGCAAACGACGTTAAATGGCAGCGCGACCCTGGGCTTCTGGGCCACGCGCCGCCCCCGTGCCACGCTCCGTGGAGCCTGGAGCCGCCTGACGCCGCGTCACACGCCGCGTGGGCCTCGGCCGCCGTCACTCGTCACTTCTCGGACTGGATGACAGCTCATCCAGTAACAGCGCCACTCGCAGAGGAAAACACGTAATGAGTATTCGCGCGTGGTCGCAGATCCTGTTCATGTGCCTGATCTTCCCTAACCAGCAAACGACGTTAAATGGCAGTGCGACCCTGGGTTTCTGGGCCACGCGCCGCCCCCGTGCCGCGCTCCGTGGAGCCTGGAGCCGCCTGACGCCGCGTCACACGCCGCGTCGGCCTCGGCCGCCGTCACTCGGCACTTCTGGGACTGGATGACAGCTCATCCAGTAACAGCGCCACTCGCAGAGGAAAACACGTAATGAGTATTCGCGCGTGGTCGCAGATCCTGTTCACGTGCCTGACCTTCCCTAAGCAGCAAACGACGTTAAATGGCAGCGCGACCCTGGGCTTCTGGGCCACGCGCCGCCTCCGTGCCGCGCTCTGTGGAGGCTGGAGCCGCCTGACGCCGCGTCACACGCCGCGTTGGCCTCGGCCGCCGTCACTCGGCACTTCTGGGACTGGATGACAGCTCATCTAGTAACAGCGCCACTCGCAGACGAAAACACGTAATGAGTATTCGCGCGTGGTCGCAGATCCTGTTCACGTGCCTGACCTTCCCTAACCAGCAAACGACGTTAAATGGCAGCGCGACCCTGGGCTTCTGGGCCACGCGACGCCCCCGTGCCGCGCTCCGTGGAGCCTGGAGCCGCCTGACGCCGCGTCACACGCCGTGTGGGCCTCAGCCGCTGTCACTCGGCACTTCTGGGACTGGATGACAGCTCATCGAGTATGAGCGCCACTCGCAGAGGAAAACACGTAATGAGTATTCGCGCGTGGTCGCAGATCCTGTTCACGTGCCTGACCTTCCCTAACCAGCAAACGACGTTAAATGGCAGCCCGACCCTGGGCTTCTGGGCCACGCGCCGCCCCCGTGCCGCGCTCCGTGGAGCCTGGAGCCGCCTGACGCCGCGTCACACGCCGTGTGGGCCTCGGCCGCCGTCACTCCGCACTTCTGGGACCGGATGACAGCTCATCCAGTAACAGCGCCACTCGCAGAGGAAAACACGAAATGAGTATTCGTGCGTGGTCGCAGATCCTGTTCACGTGCCTGAACTTCCCTAACCAGCAAACGACGTTAAATGGCAGCGCGACCCTGGGCTTCTGGGCCACGCGCCGCCCCCGTGCCGCGCTCCGTGGAGCCTGGAGCCGCCTGACGCCGCGTCACACGCCGCGTGGGCCTCGGCCGCCGTCACTCGGCACTTCTGGGACTGGATGACAGCTCATCCAGTAACAGAGCCACTCGCAGAGGAAAACACGTAATGAGTATTTGCGCGTGGTCGCAGATCCTGTTCGCGTGCCTGACCTTCCCTAACCAGCAAACGACGTTAAATGGCAGCGCGACCCTGGGCTTCTGGCCCACGCGCCGTCCCCGTGCCGCGCTCTGTGGAGGCTGGAGCCGCCTGACGCCGCGTCACACGCCGCGTGGGCCTCGGCCGCCGTCACTCGGCACTTCTGCGACTGGATGACAGCTCATCAAGTAAGAGCGCCACTCGCAGAGGAAAACTCGTAATGAGTATTCGCGCGTGGTCGCGGATCCTGTTCACGTGCCTGACCTTTCCTAACCAGCAAACGACGTTAAATGGCAGCGCGACCCTGGGCTTCTGGGCCACGCGCCGCCCCCGTGACGCGCTCCGTGGAGCCTGGAGCCGCCTGACGCCGCGTCACACGCCGCGTGGGCCTCGGCCGCCGTCACTCGGCACTTCTGGGACTGGATGACAGCTCATCCAGTAACAGCGCCACTCGCAGAGGAAAACACGTAATGAGTATTCGCGCGTGGTCGCAGATCCTGTTCACGTGACTGACCTTCCCTAACCAGCAAACGACGTTAAATGGCAGCGCGACCCTGAGCTTCTGGGCCACGCGACTTCCCCGTTTCGCGCTCCGTGGAGCCTGGAGCCGCCTGACGCCGCGTCACACGCCGTGTGGGCCTCGGCTGCCGTCACTCGGCACTTCTGGGACTGGATGACAGCTCATCCAGTAACAGCGCCACTCGCAGAGGAAAACACGTAATGAGTATTCGCGGGTGGTCGCAGATCCTGTTCGCGTGCCTGACCTTCCCTAACCAGCAAACGGCGTTAAATGGCAGCGCGACCCTGGGCTTCTGGGCCACGCGCCGCCCCCGTGCCGCGCTCCGTGGAGCCTGGAGACGCCTGACGCCGCGTCACACGCTGCGTGGGCCACGGCCGCCGTCACTCGGCACTTCTGGGACTGGATGACAGCTCATCCAGTAACAGCGCCACTCGCAGACGAAAACACGTAATGAGTATTCGCGCGTGGTCGCAGATCCTGTTCACGTGCCTGACCTTCCCTAACCAGCAAACGACGTTAAATGGCAGCGCGACCCTGGGCTTCTGGGCCACGCGACGCCCCCGTGCCGCGCTCCGTGGAGCCTGGAGCCGCCTGACGCCGCGTCACACGCCGTGTGGGCCTCAGCCGCCGTCACTCGGCACTTCTGGGACTGGATGACAGCTCATCGAGTAAGAGCGCCACTCGCAGAGGAAAACACGTAATGAGTATTCGCGCGTGGTCGCAGATCCTGTTCACGTGCCTGACCTTCCCTAACCAGCAAACGACGTTAAATGGCAGCCCGACCCTGGGCTTCTGGGCCACGCGCCGCCCCCGTGCCGCGCTCCGTGGAGCCTGGAGCCGCCTGACGCCGCGTCACACGCCGTGTGGGCCTCGGCCGCCGTCACTCCGCACTTCTGGGACTGGATGACAGCTCATCCAGTAACAGCGCCACTCCCAGAGGAAAACACGAAATGAGTATTCGCGCGTGGTCGCAGATCCTGTTCACGTGACTGTCCTTCCCTAACCAGCAAACGACGTTAAATGGCAGCGCGACCCTGAGCTTCTGGGCCACGCGCCGCCCCCGTGCCGCGCTCCGTGGAGCCTGGAGCCGCTTGACACCGCGTCACACGCCATGTGGGCCTCGGCCGCCGTCACTCGGCACTTCTGGGACTGGATAACAGCTCATCCAGTAACAGCGCCACTCGCAGAGGAAAACACGTAATGAGTATTCGCGGGTGGTCGCAGATCCTGTTCCCGTGCCTGACCTTCCCTAACCAGCAAACGGCGTTAAATGGCAGCGCGACCCTGGGCTTCTGGGCCACGCGCCGCCCCCGTGCCGCGCTCCGTGGAGCCTGGAGACGCCTGACGCCGCGTCACACGCCGTGTGGGCCTCGGCCGCCGTCACTCCGCACTTCTGGGACCGGATGACAGCTCATCCAGTAACAGCGCCACTCGCAGAGGAAAACACGAAATGAGTATTCGTGCGTGGTCGCAGATCCTGTTCACGTGACTGTCCTTCCCTAACCAGCAAACGACGTTAAATGGCAGCGCGACCCTGAGCTTCTGGGCCACGCGCCGCCCCCGTGCCGCGCTCCGTGGAGCCTGGAGCCGCTTGACACCGCGTCACACGCCATGTGGGCTTCGGCCGCCGTCACTCGGCACTTCTGGGACAGGATAACAGCTCATCCAGTAACAGCGCCACTCGCAGAGGAAAACACGTAATGAGTATTCGCGGGTGGTCGCAGATCCTGTTCCCGTGCCTGACCTTCCCTAACCAGCAAACGGCGTTAAATGGCAGCGCGACCCTGGGCTTCTGGGCCACGCGCCGCCCCCGTGCCGCGCTCCGTGGAGCCTGGAGCCGCCTGACGCCGCGTCACACGCAGCGTGGGCCTCGGCCGCCGTCACTCGGCACTTCTGGGACTGGATGACAGCTCATCCAGGAACAGCGACACTCGCAGAGGAAAACACGTATTGAGTATTCGCGCGTGGTCGCAGATCCTGTTCACGTGCCTGACCTTCCCTAACCAGCAAACGACGTTAAATGGCAGCGCGACCCTGGGCTTCTGGGCCACGCGCCGCCCCCTTGCCGCGCTCCGTGGAGCCTGGAACCGCCTGACGCCGCGTCACACGCCGCGTGGGCCTCGGCCGCCGTCACTCGGCACTTCTGGGACTGGATGACAGCTCATCCAGTAACAGCGCCACTCGCAGAGGAAAACACGTAATGAGTATTCGCGCGTGGTCGCAGATCCTGTTCACGTGCCTGAACTTCCCTAACCAGCAAACGACGTTAAATGGCAGCGCGACCCTGGGCTTCTGGGCCACGCGCCGCCCCCGTGCCGCGCTCCGTGGAGCCTGGAGCCGCCTGACGCCGCGTCACACGCCGCGTGGGCCTCGGCCGCCGTCACTCGGCACTTCTGGGACTGGATGACAGCTCATCCAGTAACAGAGCCACTCGCAGAGGAAAACACGTAATGAGTATTTGCGCGTGGTCGCAGATCCTGTTCGCGTGCCTGACCTTCCCTAACCAGCAAACGACGTTAAATGGCAGCGCGACCCTGGGCTTCTGGCCCACGCGCCGTCCCCGTGCCGCGCTCTGTGGAGGCTGGAGCCGCCTGACGCCGCGTCACACGCCGCGTGGGCCTCGGCCGCCGTCACTCGGCACTTCTGCGACTGGATGACAGCTCATCAAGTAAGAGCGCCACTCGCAGAGGAAAACTCGTAATGAGTATTCGCGCGTGGTCGCGGATCCTGTTCACGTGCCTGACCTTCCCTAACCAGCAAACGACGTTAAATGGCAGCGCGACCCTGGGCTTCTGGGCCACGCGCCGCCCCCGTGACGCGCTCCGTGGAGCCTGGAGCCGCCTGACGCCGCGTCACACGCCGCGTGGGCCTCGGCCGCCGTCACTCGGCACTTCTGGGACTGGATGACAGCTCATCCAGTAACAGCGCCACTCGCAGAGGAAAACACGTAATGAGTATTCGCGCGTGGTCGCAGATCCTGTTCACGTGACTGACCTTCCCTAACCAGCAAACGACGTTAAATGGCAGCGCGACCCTGAGCTTCTGGGCCACGCGACTTCCCCGTTTCGCGCTCCGTGGAGCCTGGAGCCGCCTGACGCCGCGTCACACGCCGTGTGGGCCTCGGCTGCCGTCACTCGGCACTTCTGGGACTGGATGACAGCTCATCCAGTAACAGCGCCACTCGCAGAGGAAAACACGTAATGAGTATTCGCGGGTGGTCGCAGATCCTGTTCGCGTGCCTGACCTTCCCTAACCAGCAAACGGCGTTAAATGGCAGCGCGACCCTGGGCTTCTGGGCCACGCGCCGCCCCCGTGCCGCGCTCCTTGGAGCCTGGAGCCGCCTGACGCCGCGTCACACGCAGCGTGGGCCTCGGCCGCCGTCACTCGGCACTTCTGGGACTGGATGACAGCTCATCCAGTAACAGCACCACTCGCAGAGGAAAACACGTAATGAGTATTCGCGCGTGGTCGCAGATCCTGTTCACGTGCCTGACCTTCCCTAACCAGCAAACGACGTTAAATGGCAGCGCGACCCTGGGCTTCTAGGCCACGCGCCGCCCCCGTGCCGCGCTCCGTGGAGCCTGGAGCCGCCTGACGCCGCGTCACACGCCGTGTGGGCCTCAGCCGCCGTCACTCGGCACTTCTGGGACTGGATGACAGCTCATCGAGTAAGAGCGCCACTCGCAGAGGAAAACACGTAATGAGTATTCGCGCGTGGTCGCAGATCCTGTTCACGTGCCTGACCTTCCCTAACCAGCAAACGACGTTAAATGGCAGCCCGACCCTGGGCTTCTGGGCCACGCGCCGCCCCCGTGCCGCGCTCCGTGGAGCCTGGAGCCGCCTGACGCCGCGTCACACGCCGTGTGGGCCTCGGCCGCCGTCACTCCGCACTTCTGGGACTGGATGACAGCTCATCCAGTAACAGCGCCACTCGCAGAGGAAAACACGAAATGAGTATTCGCGCGTGGTCGCAGATCCTGTTCACGTGACTGTCCTTCCCTAACCAGCAAACGACGTTAAATGGCAGCGCGACCCTGAGCTTCTGGGCCACGCGCCGCCCCCGTGCCGCGCTCCGTGGAGCCTGGAGCCGCTTGACACCGCGTCACACGCCATGTGGGCCTCGGCCGCCGTCACTCGGCACTTCTGGGACTGGATAACAGCTCATCCAGTAACAGCGCCACTCGCAGAGGAAAACACGTAATGAGTATTCGCGGGTGGTCGCAGATCCTGTTCCCGTGCCTGACCTTCCCTAACCAGCAAACGGCGTTAAATGGCAGCGCGACCCTGGGCTTCTGGGCCACGCGCCGCCCCCGTGCCGCGCTCCGTGGAGCCTGGAGCCGCCTGACGCCGCGTCACGCGCAGCGTGGGCCTCGGCCGCCGTCACTCGGCACTTCTGGGACTGGATGACAGCTCATCCAGGAACAGCGACACTCGCAGAGGAAAACACGTAATGAGTATTCGCGCGTGGTCGCAGATCCTGTTCACGTGCCTGACCTTCCCTAACCAGCAAACGACGTTAAATGGCAGCGCGAACCTGGGCTTCTGGGCCACGCGCCGCCCCCCTGCCGCGCTCCGTGGAGCCTGGAGCCGCCTGACGCCGCGTCACACGCCGCGTGGGCCTCGGCCGCCGTCACTCGGCACTTCTGGGACTGGATGACAGCTCATCCAGTAACAGAGCCACTCGCAGAGGAAAACACGTAATGAGTATTCGCGCGTGGTCGCAGATCCTGTTCACGTGCCTGAACTTCCCTAACCAGCAAACGACGTTAAATGGCAGCGCGACCCTGGGCTTCTGGGCCACGCGCCGCCCCCCTGCCGCGCTCCGTGGAGCCTGGAGCCGCCTGACGCCGCGTCACACGCCGCGTGGGCCTCGGCCGCCGTCACTCGGCACTTCTGGGACTGGATGACAGCTCATCCAGTAACAGCGCCACTCGCAGAGGAAAACACGTAATGAGTATTTGCGCGTGGTCGCAGATCCTGTTCGCGTGCCTGACCTTCCCTAACCAGCAAACGACGTTAAATGGCAGCGCGACCCTGGGCTTCTGGCCCACGCGCCGTCCCCGTGCCGCGCTCTGTGGAGGCTGGAGCCGCCTGACGCCGCGTCACACGCCGTGTGGGCCTCGGCCGCCGTCACTCGGCACTTGTGGGACTGGATGACAGCTCATCAAGTAAGAGCGCCACTCGCAGAGGAAAACTCGTAATGAGTATTCGCGCGTGGTCGCAGATCCTGTTCACGTGCCTGACCTTCCCTAACCAGCAAACGACGTTAAATGGCAGCGCGACCCTGGGCTTCTGGGCCACGCGCCGCCCCCGTGACGCGCTCCGTGGAGCCTGGAGCCGCCTGACGCCGCGTCACACGCCGCGTGGGCCTCGGCCGCCGTCACTCGGCACTTCTGGGACTGGATGACAGCTCATCCAGTAACAGCGCCACTCGCAGAGGAAAACACGTAATGAGTATTCGCGCGCGGTCGCAGATCCTGTTCGCGTGCCTGACCTTCCCTAACCAGCAAACGGCGTTAAATGGCAGCGCGACCCTGGGCTTCTGGGCCACGCGCCGCCCCCGTGCCGCGCTCCGTGGAGCCTGGAGCCGCCTGACGCCGCGTCACACGCAGCGTGGGCCTCGGCCGCCGTCACTCGGCACTTCTGGGACTGGATGACAGCTCATCCAGTAACAGCACCACTCGCAGAGGAAAACACGTAATGAGTATTCGCGCGTGGTCGCAGATCCTGTTCACGTGCCTGACCTTCCCTAACCAGCAAACGACGTTAAATGGCAGCGCGACCCTGGGCTTCTGGGCCACGCGCCGCCCCCGTGCCGCGCTCCGTGGAGCCTGGAGCCGCCTGACGCCGCGTCACACGCCGCGTGGGCCACGGCCGCCGTCACTCGGCACTTCTGGGACTGCATGACAGCTCATCCAGTAACAGCGCCACTCGCAGAGGAAAACACGTAATGTGTATTCGCGCGTGGTCGCAGATCCCGTTCACGTGCCTGACCTTCCCTTACCAGCAAACGACGTTAAATGGCAGCGCGACCCTGGGCTTCTGGGCCACGCGCCGCCCCCGTGCCGCGCTCCGTGGAGCCTGGAGCCGCCTGACGCCGCGTCACACGCCGCGTGGGCCTCGGCCGCCGTCACTCGGCACTTCTGGGACTGGATGACAGCTCATCCAGTAACAGCGCCACTCGCAGAGGAAAACACGTAATGAGTATTCGCGCGTGGTCGCAGATCCTGTTCACGTGCCTGACCTTCCCTAACCAGCAAACGACGTTAAATGGCAGCGCGACCCTGGGCTTCTGGGCCACGCGACGCCCCCGTGCCGCGCTCCGTGGAGCCTGGAGCCGCCTGACGCCGCGTCACACGTCGTGTGGGCCTCAGCCGCCGTCACTCGGCACTTCTGGGACTGGATGACAGCTCATCGAGTAAGAGCGCCACTCGCAGAGGAAAACACGTAATGAGTATTCGCGCGTGGTCGCAGATCCTGTTCACGTGCCTGACCTTCCCTAACCAGCAAACGACGTTAAATGGCAGCCCGACCCTGGGCTTCTGGGCCACGCGCCGCCCCCGTGCCGTGCTCCGTGGAGCCTGGAGCCGCCTGACGCCGCGTCACACGCCGCGTGGGCCTCGGCCGCCGTCACTCCGCACTTCTGGGACTGGATGACAGCTCATCCAGTAACAGCGCCACTCGCAGAGGAAAACACGAAATGAGTATTCGCGCGTGGTCGCAGATCCTGATCACATGACTGTCCTGCCCTAACCAGCAAACGACGTTAAATGGCAGCGCGACCCTGAGCTTCTGGGCCACGCGCCGCCCCCGTGCCGCGCTCCGTGGAGCCTGGAGCCGCTTGACACCGCGTCACACGCCATGTGGGCCTCGGCCGCCGTCACTCGGCACTTCTGGGACTGGATAACAGCTCATCCAGTAACAGCGCCACTCGCAGAGGAAAACACGTAATGAGTATTCGCGGGTGGTCGCAGATCCTGTTCCCGTGCCTGACCTTCCCTAACCAGCAAACGGCGTTAAATGGCAGCGCGACCCTGGGCTTCTGGGCCACGCGCCGCCCCCGTGCCGCGCTCCGTGGAGCCTGGAGCCGCCTGACGCCGCGTCACACGCAGCGTGGGCCTCGGCCGCCGTCACTCGGCACTTCTGGGACTGGATGACAGCTCATCCAGGAACAGCGACACTCGCAGAGGAAAACACGTAATGAGTATTCGCGCGTGGTCGCAGATCCTGTTCACGTGCCTGACCTTCCCTAACCAGCAAACGACGTTAAATGGCAGCGCGACCCTGGGCTTCTGGGCCACGCGCCGCCCCCTTGCCGCGCTCCGTGGAGCCTGGAACCGCCTGACGCCGCGTCACACGCCGCGTGGGCCTCGGACGCCGTCACTCGGCACTTCTGGGACTGGATGACAGCTCATCCAGTAACAGAGCCACTCGCAGAGGAAAACACGTAATGAGTATTCGCGCGTGGTCGCAGATCCTGTTCACGTGCCTGAACTTCCCTAACCAGCAAACGACGTTAAATGGCAGCGCGACCCTGGGCTTCTGGGCCACGCGCCGCCCCCCTGCCGCGCTCCGTGGAGCCTGGAGCCGCCTGACGCCGCGTCACACGCCGCGTGGGCCTCGGCCGCCGTCACTCGGCACTTCTGGGACTGGATGACAGCTCATCCAGTAACAGCGCCACTCGCAGAGGAAAACACGTAATGAGTATTTGCGCGTGGTCGCAGATCCTGTTCGCGTGCCTGACCTTCCCTAACCAGCAAACGACGTTAAATGGCAGCGCGACCCTGGGCTTCTGGCCCACGCGCCGTCCCCGTGCCGCGCTCTGTGGAGGCTGGAGCCGCCTGACGCCGCGTCACACGCCGCGTGGG
The DNA here is from genome assembly GCF_023898315.1 of Schistocerca nitens. Classification (NCBI taxonomy): domain Eukaryota; kingdom Metazoa; phylum Arthropoda; class Insecta; order Orthoptera; family Acrididae; genus Schistocerca; species Schistocerca nitens. The sequence goes on from NW_026045897.1 coordinate 4,237,762, forward strand.
CCTCGGCCGCCGTCACTCGGCACTTGTGGGACTGGATGACAGCTCATCAAGTAAGAGCGCCACTCGCAGAGGAAAACTCGTAATGAGTATTCGCGCGTGGTCGCAGATCCTGTTCACGTGCCTGACCTTCCCTAACCAGCAAACGACGTTAAATGGCAGCGCGACCCTGGGCTTCTGGGCCACGCGCCGCCCCCGTGACGCACTCCGTGGAGCCTGGAGCCGCCTGACGCCGCGTCACACGCCGCGTGGGCCTCGGCCGCCGTCACTCGGCACTTCTGGGACTGGATGACAGCTCATCCAGTAACAGCGCCACTCGCAGAGGAAAACACGTAATGAGTATTCGCGCGTGGTCGCAGATCCTGTTCACGTGACTGACCTTCCCTAACCAGCAAACGACGTTAAATGGCAGCGCGACCCTGAGCTTCTGGGCCACGCGACTTCCCCGTTTCGCGCTCCGTGGAGCCTGGAGCCGCCTGACGCCGCGTCACACGCCGTGTGGGCCTCGGCTGTCGTCACTCGGCACTTCTGGGACTGGATGACAGCTCATCCAGTAACAGCGCCACTCGCAGAGCAAAACACGTAATGAGTATTCGCGGGTGGTCGCAGATCCTGTTCGCGTGCCTTACCTTCCCTAACTAGCAAACGGCGTTAAATGGCAGCGCGACCCTGGGCTTCTGGGCCACGCGCCGCCCCCGTGCCGCGCTCCGTGGAGCCTGGAGCCGCCTGACGCCGCGTCACACGCAGCGTGGGCCTCGGCCGCCGTCACTCGGCACTTCTGGGACTGGATGACAGCTCATCCAGTAACAGCACCACTCGCAGAGGAAAACACGTAATGAGTATTCGCGCGTGGTCGCAGATCCTGTTCACGTGCCTGACCTTCCCTAACCAGCAAACGACGTTAAATGGCAGCGCGACCCTGGGCTTCTGGGCCACGCGCCGCCCCCGTGCCGCGCTCCGTGGAGCCTGGAGCCGCCTGACGCCGCGTCACACGCCGCGTGGGCCACGGCCGCCGTCACTCGGCACTTCTGGGACTGCATGACAGCTCATCCAGTAACAGCGCCACTCGCAGAGGAAAACACGTAATGTGTATTCGCGCGTGGTCGCAGATCCCGTTCACGTGCCTGACCTTCCCTAACCAGCAAACGACGTTAAATGGCAGCGCGACCCTGGGCTTCTGGGCCACGCGCCGCCGCCGTGCCGCGCTCCGTGGAGCCTGGAGCCGCCTGACGCCGCGTCACACGCCGCGTGGGCCTCGGCCGCCGTCACTGGGCACTTCTGGGACTGGATGACAGCTCATCCAGTAACAGCGCCACTCGCAGAGGAAAACACGTAATGAGTATTCGCGCGTGGTCGCAGATCCTGTTCACGTGCCTGACCTTCCCTAACCAGCAAACGACGTCAAATGGCAGCGCGACCCAGGGGTTCTGGGCCACGCGCCGCCCCAGTGCCACGCTCCGTGGAGCCTGAAGCCGCCTGACGCCGCGTCACACGCCACGTGGGCCTCGGCCGCCGTCACTCGGCACTTCTGGGACTGGATGACAGCTCATCCAGTAACAGCGCCACTCGCAGAGGAAAACACGTAATGAGTATTCGCGCGTGGTCGCAGATCCTGTTCACGTGCCTGACCTTCCCTAACAGGCAAACGACGTTAAATGGCAGCGCGACCCTGGGCTTCTGGGCCACGCGCCGCCCCCATGCCGCGCTCCGTGGAGCCTGGAGCCGCCTGACGCCGCGTCACACGCCGCGTGGGCCTCGGCCGCTGTCACTCGGCACTTCTGGGACTGCATGACAGCTCATCCAGTAACAGCGCCACTCGCAGAGGAAAACACGTAATGTGTATTCGCGCGTGGTCGCAGATCCTGTTCACGTGCCTGACCTTCCCTAACCAGCAAACGACGTTAAATGGCTGCGCGACCCTGGGCTTCTGGGCCACGCGCCGCACCCGTGCCGCGCTCCGTGGAGCCTGGAGCCGCCTGACGCCGCGTCACACGCCGCGTGGGCCTCGGCCGCCGTCACTCGGCACTTCTGGGACTGAATGACAGCTCATCCAATAACAGCGCCACTCGCAGAGGAAAACACGTAATGAGTATTCGCGCGTGGTCGCAGATCCTGTTCACGTGCCTGACCTTCCCTAACCAGCAAACGACGTTAAATGGCAGCGCGACCCTGGGCTTCTGGGCCACGCGCCGCCCCCGTGACGCGCTCCGTGGAGCCTGGAGCCGCCTGACGCCGCGTCACACGCCGCGTGGGCCTCGGCCGCCGTCACTCGGCACTTCTGGGACTGGATGACAGCTCATCCAGTAACAGCGCCACTCGCAGAGGAAAACACGTAATGAGTATTCGCGCGTGGTCGCAGATCCTGTTCACGTGACTGACCTTCCCTAACCAGCAAACGACGTTAAATGGCAGCGCGACCCTGAGCTTCTGGGCCACGCGACTTCCCCGTTTCGCGCTCCGTGGAGCCTGGAGCCGCCTGACGCCGCGTCACACGCCGTGTGGGCATCGGCCGCCGTCACTCGGCACTTCTGGGACTGGATGACAGCTCATCCAGTAAGAGCGCCACTCGCAGAAGAAAACACGTAATGAGTATTCGCGGGTGGTCGCAGATCCTGTTCGCGTGCCTGACCTTCCCTAACCAGCAAACGACGTTAAAGGGCAGCGCGACCCTGGGCTTCTGGGCCACGCGCCGCCCCCGTGCCGCGCTCCGTGGAGCCTGGAGCCGCCTGACGCCGCGTCACACGCCGCGTGGGCCACGGCCGCCGTCACTCGGCACTTCTGGGACTGCATGACAGCTCATCCAGTAACAGCGCCACTCGCAGAGGAAAACACGTAATGTGTATTCGCGCGTGGTCGCAGATCCTGTTCACGTGCCTGACCTTCCCTAACCAGCAAACGACGTTAAATGGCAGCGCGACCCTGGGCTTCTGGGCCACGCGCCGCACCCGTGCCGCGCTCCGTGGAGCCTGGAGCCGCCTGACGCCGCGTCACACGCCGCGTGGGCCTAGGCCGCCGTCACTCGGCACTTCTGGGACTGAATGACAGCTCATCCAGTAACAGCGCCACTCGCAGAGGAAAACACGTAATGAGTATTCGCGCGTGGTCGCAGATCCTGTTCACGTGCCTGACCTTCCCTAACCAGCAAACGACGTTAAATGGCAGCGCGATCCTGGGCTTCAGGGCCACGTGCCGCTCCCGTGCCGCGCTCCGTGGAGCCTGGAGCCGCCTGACGCCGCGTCACACGCCGCGTGGGCCTCGGCCGCCGTCACTCGGCACTTCTGGGACTGGATGACAGCTCATCCAGTAACAGCGCCACTCGCAGAGGAAAACACGTAATGAGTATTCGCGCGTGGTCGCAGATCCTGTTCACGTGCCTGACCTTCCCTAACCAGCAAACGACGTTAAATGGCAGCGCGACCCAGGGGTTCTGGGCCACGCGCCGCCCCGTGCCACGCTCCGTGGAGCCTGAAGCCGCCTGACGCCGCGTCACACGCCACGTGGGCCTCGGCCGCCGTCACTCGGCACTTCTGGGACTGGATGACAGCTCATCCAGTAACAGCGCCACTCACAGAGGAAAACACGTAATGAGTATTCGCGCGTGGTCGCAGATCCTGTTCACGTGCCTGACCTTCCCTAACCAGCAAACGACGTTAAATGGCAGCGCGACCCAGAGCTTCTGGGCCACGCGCCGCCCCCGTGCCGCGCTCCGTGGAGCCTGGAGCCGCCCGACGCCGCGTCACACGCCGTGAGGGCCTCGGCCGCCGTCACTCGGCACTTCTGGGACTGGATGACAGATCATCCAGTAACAGCGCCACTCGCAGAGGAAAACACGAAATGAGTATTCGCGCGTGGTCGCAGATCCTGTTCACGTACCTGACCTTCCCTAACCAGCAAACGACGTTAAGTGGCAGCGCGACCCTGGGCTTCTGGGCCACGCGCCGCCCCCGTGCCGCGCTCCGTGGAGCCTGGAGCCGCCTGAAGCCGCGTCACACGCCGCATGGGCCTCGGCCGCCGTCACTCGGCACTTCTGGGACTGGATGACAGCTCATCCAGTAACAGCGCCACTCGCAGAGGAAAACACGTAATGAGTATTCGCGCGTGGTCGCAGATCCTGTTCACGTGCCTGACCTTCCCTAACCAGCAAACGACGTTAAATGGCAGCGCGACCCTGGGCTTCTGGGCCACGCGCCGCCGCCGTGCCGCGCTCCGTGGAGCCTGGAGCCGTCTGACGCCGCGTCACACGCCGCGTGGCCCTCGGCCGCCGTCACTCGGCACTTCTGGGACTGGATGACAGCTCATCCAGTAACAGCGCCACTCGCAGAGGAAAACACGTAATGAGTATTCGCGCGTGGTCGCAGATCCTGTTCACGTGCCTGACCTTCCCTAACCAGCAAACGACGTTAAATGGCAGCGCGACCCTGAGCTTCTGGGCCACGCGCCGCCCCCGTGCCGCGCTCCGTGGAGTCTCGAGCCACTTGACGCCGCGTCACACGCCGTGTGGGCCTCGGCCGCCGTCACTCGGCACTTCTGGGACTGGATGACAGCTCATCCAGTAACAGCGCCACTCGCAGAGGAAAACACGTAATGAGTATTCGCGGGTGGTCGCAGATCCTGTTCGCGTGCCTGACCTTCCCTAACCAGCAAACGGCGTTAAATGGCAGCGCGACCCTGGGCTTCTGGGCCACGCGCCGCCCCCGTGCCGCGCTCCGTGGAGCCTGGAGCCGCCTGACGCCGCGTCACACGCAGCGTGGGCCTCGGCCGCCGTCACTCGGCATTTCTGGGACTGGATGACAGCTCATCCAGTAACAGCGCCACTCGCAGACGAAAACACGTAATGAGTATTCGCGCGTGGTCGCAGATCCTGTTCACGTGCCTGACCTTCCCTAACCAGCAAACGACGTTAAATGGCAGCGCGACCCTGAGCTTCTGGGCCACGCGCCGCCCCCGTGCCGCGCTCCGTGGAGCCTCGAGCCACTTGACGCCGCGTCACACGACGTGTGGGCCTCGGCCGCCGTCACTCGGCACTTATGGGACTGGATGACAGCTCATCCAGTAACAGCGCCACTCGCAGAGGAAAACACGTAATGAGTATTCGCGCGTGGTCGCAGATCCTGTTCACGTGCCTGACCTTCCCTAACCAGCAAACGACGTTAAATGGCAGCGCGACCCTGCCCTTCTGGGCCACGCGCCGCCGCCGTGCCGCGCTCCGTGGAGCCTGGAGCGGCCTGACGCCGCGTCACACGCCGCGTGGCCCTCGGCCGCCGTCACTCGGCACTTCTGGGACTGGATGACAGCTCATCCAGTAACAGCGCCACTCGCAGAGGAAAACTCGTAATGAGTATTCGCGCGTGGTCGCAGATCCTGTTCACGTGACTGACCTTCCCTAACCAGCAAACGACGTTAAATGGCAGCGCGAGCCTGAGCTTCTGGGCCACGCGCCGCCCCCGTGCCGCGCTCCGTGGAGCCTCGAGCCACTTGACGCCGCGTCACACGCCGTGTGGGCCTCGGCCGCCGTCACTCGGCACTTCTGGGACTGGATGACAGCTCATCCAGTAACAGCGCCACTCGCAGAGGAAAACACGTAATGAGTATTCGCGGGTGGTCGCAGATCCTGTTCGCGTGCCTGACCTTCCCTAACCAGCAAACGGCGTTAAATGGCAGCGCGACCCTGGGCTTCTGGGCCACGCGCCGCCCCCGTGCCGCGCTCCGTGGAGCCTGGAGCCGCCTGACGCCGCGTCACACGCAGCGTGGGCCTCGGCCGCCGTCACTCGGCACTTCTGGGACTGGATGACAGCTCATCCAGTAACAGCGCCACTCGCAGACGAAAACACGTAATGAGTATTCGCGCGTGGTCGCAGATCCTGTTCACGTGCCTGACCTTCCCTAACCAGCAAACGACGTTAAATGGCAGCGCGACCCTGGGCTTCTGGGCCACGCGCCGCCCCCGTTCCGCGCTCCGTGGAGCCTGGAGCCGCCTGACGCCGCGTCACACGCCGCGTGGGCCTCGGCCGCCATCACTCAGCACTTCTGGGACTGGATGACAGCTCATACAGTAACAGCGCCACTCGCAGAGGAAAACACGTAATGAGTATTCGCGCGTGGTCGCAGATCCTGTTCACGTGCCTGAACTTCCCTAACCAGCAAACGACGTTAAATGGCAGCACGACCCTGGGCTTCTGGGCCACGCGCCGCCCCCGTGCCGCGCTCCGTGGAGCCTGGAGCCGCCTGACGCCGCGTCACACGCCGCGTGGGCGTCGGCCGCCGTCACTCGGCACTTCTGGGACTGGATGACAGCTCATCCAGTAACAGCGCCACTCGCAGAGGAAAACACGTAATGAGTATTCGCGCTTGGTCGCAGATCCTGTTCGCGTGCCTGACCTTCCCTAACCAGCAAACGACGTTAAATGGCAGCGCGACCCTGGGCTTCTGGGACACGCGCCGCCCCCGTGCCGCGCTCCGTGGAGCCTGGAGCCGCCTGACGCCGCGTCACACGCCGCGTGGGCCTCGGCCGCCGTCACTCGGCACTTCTGGGACTGGATGACAGCTCATCCAGTAACAGCGCCACTCGCAAATGAAAACACGTAATGAGTATTCGCGCGTGGTCGCAGATCCTGTTCACGTGCCTGACCTTCCCTAACCAGCAAACGACGTTAAATGCCAGCGCGACCCAGAGCTTCTGGGCCACGCGCCGCCACTGTGCCGCGCTCCATGGAGCCTGGAGCCGCCTGACGCCGCGTCACACGCAGCGTGGGCCTCGGCCGCCGTCACTCGGCACATCTGGGACTGGATGACAGCTCATCCAGTAACAGCGCCACTCACAGAGGAAAACACGTAATGAGTATTCGCGCGTGGTCGCAGATCCTGTTCACGGTCCTGACCTTCCCTAACCAGCAAACGACGTTAAATGGCAGCGCGACCCTGAGCTTCTGGGCCACGCGCCGCCCCCGTGCCGCGCTCCGTGAAGCCTGGAGCCGCTTGACGCCGCGTCACACGCCGTGTGGGCCTCGGCCGCCGTCACTCGGCACTTCTGGGACTGGATGACAGCTCATCCAGTAACAGCGCCACTCGCAAAGGTAAACACGTAATGAGTATTCGCGGTTGGTCGCAGATCCTGTTCGCGTGCCTGACCTTCCCTAACCAGCAAACGGCGTTAAATGGCAGCGCGACCCTGGGCTTCTGGGCCACGCGCCGCCCCCGTGCCGCGCTCCGTGGAGCCTAGAGCCGCCTGACGCCGCGTCACACGCCGCGTGGGCCTCGGCCGCCATCACTCGGCACTTCTGGGACTGGATGACAGCTCATCCAGTAACAGCGCCACTCGCAGAGGAGAACACGTAATGAGTATTCGCGCGTGGTCGCAGATCCTGTTCACGTGCCTGAACTTCCCTAACCAGCAAACGACGTTAAATGGCAGCACGACACTGGGCTTCTGGGCCACGCGCCGCCCCCGTGCCGCGCTCCGTGGAGCCTGGAGCCGCCTGACGCCGCGTCACACGCCGCGTGGGCCTCGGCCGCCGTCACTCGGCACTTCTGGGACTGGATGACAGCTCATCCAGTAACAGTGCCACTCGCAGAGGAAAACACGTAATGAGTATTCGCGCGTGGTCGCAGATCCTGTTCGCGTGCCTGACCTTCCCTAACCAGCAAACGACGTTAAATGGCAGCGCGACCCTGTGCTTCTGGGCCACGCGCCGCCCCCGTGCCGCGCTCCGTGGAGCCTGGAGCCGCCTGACGCCGCGTCACACGCCGCGTGGGCCTCTGCCACCGTCACTCGGCACTTCTGGGACTGGATGACAGCTCATCCAGTAACAGCGCCACTCGCAAAGGAAAACACGTAATGAGTATTCGCGCGTGGTCGCAGATCCTGTTCACGTGCCTGACCTTCCCTAACCAGCAAACGACGTTAAATGCCAGCGCGACCCTGAGCTTCTGGGCCACGCGCCGCCACTGTGCCGCGCTCCGTGGAGCCTGGAGCCGCCTGACGCCGCGTCACACGCCGCGTGGGCCTCGGCCGCCGTCACTCGGCACTTCTGGGACTGGATGATAGCTCATCCAGTAACAGCGCCACTCGCAGAGGAAAACACGTAATGAGTATTCGCGCGTGGTCGCAGATCCTGTTCACGTGCCTGACCTTCCCTAACCAGCAAACGACGTTAAATGGCAGCGCGACCCTGGGCTTCTGGGCCACGCGCCGCCTCCGTGCCGCGCTCCGTGGAGCCTGGAGCCGCCTGACGCCGCGTCACACGCCGCGTGGGCCTCGGCCGCCGTCACTCGGCACATCTGGGACTGGATGACAGCTCATCCAGTAACAGCGCCACTCACAGAGGAAAACACGTAATGAGTATTCGCGCGTGGTCGCAGATCCTGTTCACGTGCCTGACCTTCCCTAACCAGCAAACGACGTTAAATGGCAGCGCGACCCTGAGCTTCTGGGCCACGCGCCGCCCCCGTGCCGCACTCCGTGGAGCCTGGAGCCGCCTGACGCCGCGTCACACGCCGTGTGGGCCTCGGCCGCCGTCACTCGGCACTTCTGGGACTGGATGACAGCTCATCCAGTAACAGCGCCACTCGCAAATGAAAACACGTAATGAGTATTCGCGCGTGGTCGCAGATCCTGTTCACGTGCCTGACCTTCCCTAACCAGCAAACGACGTTAAATGCCAGCGCGACCCTGAGCTTCTGGGCCACGCGCCGCCACTGTGCCGCGCTCCATGGAGCCTGGAGCCGCCTGACGCCGCGTCACACGCCGCGTGGGCCTCGGCCGCCGTCACTCGGCACATCTGGGACTGGATGACAGCTCATCCAGTAACAGCGCCACTCACAGAGGAAAACACGTAATGAGTATTCGCGCGTGGTCGCAGATCCTGTTCACGGTCCTGACCTTCCCTAACCAGCAAACGACGTTAAATGGCAGCGCGACCCTGAGCTTCTGGGCCACGCGCCGCCCCCGTGCCGCGCTCCGTGAAGCCTGGAGCCGCTTGACGCCGCGTCACACGCCGTGTGGGCCTCGGCCGCCGTCACTCGGCACTTATGGGACTGGATGACAGCTCATCCAGTAACAGCGCCACTCGCAGAGGAAAACACGTAATGAGTATTCGCGCGTGGTCGCAGATCCTGTTCACGTGCCTGACCTTCCCTAACCAGCAAACGACGTTAAATGGCAGCGCGACCCTGGGCTTCTGGGCCACGCGCCGCCCCCGTTCCGCGCTCCGTGGAGCCTGGAGCCGCCTGACGCCGCGTCACACGCCGCGTGGGCCTCGGCCGCCGTCACTCGGCACTTCTGGGACTGGATGACAGCTCATCCAGTAACAGCGCCACTCGCAGAGGAAAACACGTAATGAGTATTCGCGCGTGGTCGCAGATCCTGTTCACGTGCCTGACCTTCCCTAACCAGCAAACGACGTTAAATTGCAGCGCAACCCTGGGCTTCTGGGCCACGCGCCGCCCCCGTGCCGCGTTCGTGGAGCCTGGAGCCGCCTGACGCCGCGTCACACGCCGCGTGGGCCTCGGCCGCCATCACTCAGCACTTCTGGGACTGGATGACAGCTCATACAGTAACAGCGCCACTCGCAGAGGAAAACACGTAATGAGTATTCGCGCGTGGTCGCAGATCCTGTTCACGTGCCTGAACTTCCCTAACCAGCAAACGACGTTAAATGGCAGCACGACCCTGGGCTTCTGGGCCACGCGCCGCCCCCGTGCCGCGCTCCGTGGAGCCTGGAGCCGCCTGACGCCGCGTCACACGCCGCGTGGGCGTCGGCCGCCGTCACTCGGCACTTCTGGGACTGGATGACAGCTCATCCAGTAACAGCGCCACTCGCAGAGGAAAACACGTAATGAGTATTCGCGCTTGGTCGCAGATCCTGTTCGCGTGCCTGACCTTCCCTAACCAGCAAACGACGTTAAATGGCAGCGCGACCCTGGGCTTCTGGGCCACGCGCCGCCCCCGTGCCGCGCTCCGTGGAGCCTGGAGCCGCCTGACGCCGCGTCACACGCCGCGTGGGCCTCGGCCGCCGTCACTCGGCACTTCTGGGACTGGATGACAGCTCATCCAGTAACAGCGCCACTCGCAAATGAAAACACGTAATGAGTATTCGCGCGTGGTCGCAGATCCTGTTCACGTGCCTGACCTTCCCTAACCAGCAAACGACGTTAAATGCCAGCGCGACCCAGAGCTTCTGGGCCACGCGCCGCCACTGTGCCGCGCTCCATGGAGCCTGGAGCCGCCTGACGCCGCGTCACACGCCGCGTGGGCCTCGGCCGCCGTCACTCGGCACATCTGGGACTGGATGACAGCTCATCCAGTAACAGCGCCACTCACAGAGGAAAACACGTAATGAGTATTCGCGCGTGGTCGCAGATCCTGTTCACGGTCCTGACCTTCCCTAACCAGCAAACGACGTTAAATGGCAGCGCGACCCTGAGCTTCTGGGCCACGCGCCGCCCCCGTGCCGCGCTCCGTGAAGCCTGGAGCCGCTTGACGCCGCGTCACACGCCGTGTGGGCCTCGGCCGCCGTCACTCGGCACTTCTGGGACTGGATGACAGCTCATCCAGTAACAGCGCCACTCGCAAAGGTAAACACGTAATGAGTATTCGCGGTTGGTCGCAGATCCTGTTCGCGTGCCTGACCTTCCCTAACCAGCAAACGGCGTTAAATGGCAGCGCGACCCTGGGCTTCTGGGCCACGCGCCGCCCCCGTGCCGCGCTCCGTGGAGCCTAGAGCCGCCTGACGCCGCGTCACACGCCGCGTGGGCCTCGGCCGCCATCACTCGGCACTTCTGGGACTGGATGACAGCTCATCCAGTAACAGCGCCACTCACAGAGGAGAACACGTAATGAGTATTCGCGCGTGGTCGCAGATCCTGTTCACGTGCCTGAACTTCCCTAACCAGCAAACGACGTTAAATGGCAGCACGACACTGGGCTTCTGGGCCACGCGCCGCCCCCGTGCCGCGCTCCGTGGAGCCTGGAGCCGCCTGACGCCGCGTCACACGCCGCGTGGGCCTCGGCCGCCGTCACTCGGCACTTCTGGGACTGGATGACAGCTCATCCAGTAACAGTGCCACTCGCAGAGGAAAACACGTAATGAGTATTCGCGCGTGGTCGCAGATCCTGTTCGCGTGCCTGACCTTCCCTAACCAGCAAACGACGTTAAATGGCAGCCCGACCCTGTGCTTCTGGGCCACGCGCCGCCCCCGTGCCGCGCTCCGTGGAGCCTGGAGCCGCCTGACGCCGCGTCACACGCCGCGTGGGCCTCTGCCACCGTCACTCGGCACTTCTGGGACTGGATGACAGCTCATCCAGTAACAGCGCCACTCGCAAAGGAAAACACGTAATGAGTATTCGCGCGTGGTCGCAGATCCTGTTCACGTGCCTGACCTTCCCTAACCAGCAAACGACGTTAAGTGCCAGCGCGACCCTGAGCTTCTGGGCCACGCGCCGCCACTGTGCCGCGCTCCGTGGAGCCTGGAGCCGCCTGACGCCGCGTCACACGCCGCGTGGGCCTCGGCCGCCGTCACTCGGCACTTCTGGGACTGGATGACAGCTCATCCAGTAACAGCGCCACTCGCAGAGGAAAACACGTAATGAGTATTCGCGCGTGGTCGCAGATCCTGTTCACGTGCCTGACCTTCCCTAACCAGCAAACGACGTTAAATGGCAGCGCGACCCTGGGCTTCTGGGCCACGCGCCGCCTCCGTGCCGCGCTCCGTGGAGCCTGGAGCCGCCTGACGCCGCGTCACACGCCGCGTGGGCCTCGGCCGCCGTCACTCGGCACATCTGGGACTGGATGACAGCTCATCCAGTAACAGCGCCACTCACAGAGGAAAACACGTAATGAGTATTCGCGCGTGGTCGCAGATCCTGTTCACGTGCCTGACCTTCCCTAACCAGCAAACGACGTTAAATGGCAGCGCGACCCTGAGCTTCTGGGCCACGCGCCGCCCCCGTGCCGCACTCCGTGGAGCCTGGAGCCGCCTGACGCCGCGTCACACGCCGTGTGGGCCTCGGCCGCCGTCACTCGGCACTTCTGGGACTGGATGACAGCTCATCCAGTAACAGCGCCACTCTCAGAGGAAAACACGAAATGAATATTCGCGCGTGGTCGCAGATCCTGTTCACGTGACTGACCTTCCCTAACCAGCAAACGACGTTAAATTGCACCTCAACCCTGAGCTTCTGGGCCACGCGCCGCCCCCGTGCCGCGCTCCGTGAAGCCTGGAGCCGCCTGACGCCGCGTCACACGCCGTGTGGGCCTCGGCCGCTGTCGCTCGGCACTTCTGGGACTGGATGACAGCTCATCCAGTAACAGCGCCACTCGCAGAGGTAAACACGTAATGAGTATTCGCGGTTGGTCGCAGATCCTGTTCGCGTGCCTGACCTTCCCTAACCAGTAAACGGCGATAAATGGCAGCACGACCCTGGGCTTCTAGGCCACGCGCCGCCCCCGTGCCGCGCTCCGTGGAGCCTGGAGCCGCCTGACGCCGCGTCACACGCAGCGTGGGCCTCGGCCGCCGTCACTCGGCACTTCTGGGACTGGATGACAGCTCATCCAGTAACAGCGCCACTCGCAGAGGAAAACACGTAATGAGTATTCGCGCGTGGTCGCAGATCCTGTTCACGTGCCTGACCTTCCCTAACCAGCAAACGACGTTAAATGGCAGCGCGACCCTGGGCTTCTGGGCCACGCGCCGCCCCCGTGCCGCGCTCCGTGGAGCCTGGACCCGCCTGACGCCGCGTCACACGCCGCGTGGGCCTCGGCCGCCGTCACTCGGCACTTCTGGGACTGGATGACAGCTCATACAGTAACAGCGCCACTCGCAGAGGAAAACACGTAATGAGTATTCGCGCGTGGTCGCAGATCCTGTTCACGTGCCTGAACTTCCCTAACCAGCAAACGACGTTAAATGGCAGCACGACCCTGGGCTTCTGGGCCACGCTCCGCCCCCGTGCCGCGCTCCGTGGAGCCTGGAGCCGCCTGACGCCGCGTCACACGCCGCGTGGGCGTCGGCCGCCGTCACTCGGCACTTCTGGGACTGGATGACAGCTCATCCAGTAACAGCGCCACTCGCAGAGGAAAACACGTAATGAGTATTCGCGCTTGGTCGCAGATTCTGTTCGCGTGCCTGACCTTCCCTAACCAGCAAACGACGTTAAATGGCAGCGCGACCCTGGGCTTCTGGGCCACGCGCCGCCCCCGTGCCGCGCTCCGTGGAGCCTGGAGCCGCCTGACGCCGCGTCACACGCCGCGTGGGCCTCGGCCGCCGTCACTCGGCACTTCTGGGACTGGATGACAGCTCATCCAGTAACAGCGCCACTCGCAAATGAAAACACGTAATGAGTATTCGCGCGTGGTCGCAGATCCTGTTCACGTGCCTGACCTTCCCTAACCAGCAAACGACGTTAAATGCCAGCGCGACCCTGAGCTTCTGGGCCACGCGCCGCCACTGTGCCGCGCTCCATGGAGCCTGGAGCCGCCTGACGCCGCGTCACACGCCGCGTGGGCCTCGGCCGCCGTCACTCGGCACATCTGGGACTGGATGACAGCTCATCCAGTAACAGCGCCACTCACAGAGGAAAACACGTAATGAGTATTCGCGCGTGGTCGCAGATCCTGTTCACGGTCCTGACCTTCCCTAACCAGCAAACGACGTTAAATGGCAGCGCGACCCTGAGCTTCTGGGCCACGCGCCGCCCCCGTGCCGCGCTCCGTGAAGCCTGGAGCCGCTTGACGCCGCGTCACACGCCGTGTGGGCCTCGGCCGCCGTCACTCGGCACTTCTGGGACTGGATGACAGCTCATCCAGTAACAGCGCCACTCGCAAAGGTAAACACGTAATGAGTACTCGCGGTTGGTCGCAGATCCTGTTCGCGTGCCTGACCTTCCCTAACCAGCAAACGGCGTTAAATGGCAGCGCGACCCTGGGCTTCTGGGCCACGCGCCGCCACCGTGCCGCGCTCCGTGGAGCCTAGAGCCGCCTGACGCCGCGTCACACGCCGCGTGGGCCTCGGCCGCCATCACTCGGCACTTCTGGGACTGGATGACAGCTCATCCAGTAACAGCGCCACTCGTAGAGGAAAACACGTAATGAGTATTCGCGCGTGGTCGCAGATCCTGTTCACGTGCCTGAACTTCCCTAACCAGCAAACGACGTTAAATGGCAGCACGACACTGGGCTTCTGGGCCACGCGCCGCCCCCGTGCCGCGCTCCGTGGAGCCTGGAGCCGCCTGACGCCGCGTCACACGCCGCGTGGGCCTCGGCCGCCGTCACTCGGCACTTCTGGGACTGGATGACAGCTCATCCAGTAACAGTGCCACTCGCAGAGGAAAACACGTAATGAGTATTCGCGCGTGGTCGCAGATCCTGTTCGCGTGCCTGACCTTCCCTAACCAGCAAACGACGTTAAATGGCAGCGCGACCCTGGGCTTCTGGGCCACGCGCCGCCCCCGTGCCGCGCTCTGTGGAGCCTGGAGCCGCCTGACGCCGCGTCACACGCCGCGTGGGCCTCTGCCACCGTCACTCGGCACTTCTGGGACTGGATGACAGCTCATCCAGTAACAGCGCCACTCGCAAAGGAAAACACGTAATGAGTATTCGCGCGTGGTCGCAGATCCTGTTCACGTGCCTGACCTTCCCTAACCAGCAAACGACGTTAAATGCCAGCGCGACCCTGAGCTTCTGGGCCACGCGCCGCCACTGTGCCGCGCTCCGTGGAGCCTGGAGCCGCCTGACGCCGCGTCACACGCCGCGTGGGCCTCGGCCGCCGTCACTCGGCACTTCTGGGACTGGATGACAGCTCATCCAGTAACAGCGCCACTCGCAGAGGAAAACACGTAATGAGTATTCGCGCGTGGTCGCAGATCCTGTTCACGTGCCTGACCTTCCCTAACCAGCAAACGACGTTAAATGGCAGCGCGACCCTGGGCTTCTGGGCCACGCGCCGCCCCCGTGCCGCGCTCCGTGGAGCCTGGAGCCGCCTGACGCCGCGTCACACGCCGCGTGGGCCTCGGCCGCCGTCACTTGGCACATCTGGGACTGGATGACAGCTCATCCAGTAACAGCGCCACTCACAGAGGAAAACACGTAATGAGTATTCGCGCGTGGTCGCAGATCCTGTTCACGTGCCTGACCTTCCCTAACCAGCAAACGACGTTAAATGGCAGCGCGACCCTGAGCTTCTGGGCCACGCGCCGCCCCCGTGCCGCACTCCGTGGAGCCTGGAGCCGCCTGACGCCGCGTCACACGCCGTATGGGCCTCGGCCGCCGTCACTCGGCACTTCTGGGACTGGATGACAGCTCATCCAGTAACAGCGCCACTCTCAGAGGAAAACACGAAATGAATATTCGCGCGTGGTCGCAGATCCTGTTCACGTGACTGACCTTCCCTAACCAGCAAACGACGTTAAATTGCACCGCAACCCTGAGCTTCTGGGCCACGCGCCGCCCCCGTGCCGCGCTCCGTGAAGCCTGGAGCCGCCTGACGCCGCGTCACACGCCGTGTGGGCCTCGGCCGCTGTCGCTCGGCACTTCTGGGACTGGATGACAGCTCATCCAGTAACAGCGCCACTCGCAGAGGTAAACACGTAATGAGTATTCGCGCGTGGTCGCAGATCCTGTTCGCGTGCCTGACCTTCCCTAACCAGTAAACGGCGTTAAATGGCAGCACGACCCTGGGCTTCTAGGCCACGCGCCGCCCCCGTGCCGCGCTCCGTGGAGCCTGGAGCCGCCTGACGCCGCGTCACACGCAGCGTGGGCCTCGGCCGCCGTCACTCGGCACTTCTGGGACTGGATGACAGCTCATCCAGTAACAGCGCCACTCGCAGAGGAAAACACGTAATGAGTATTCGCGCGTGGTCGCAGATCCTGTTCACGTGCCTGACCTTCCCTAACCAGCAAACGACGTTAAATGGCAGCGCGACCCTGGGCTTCTAGGCCACGCGCCGCCTCCGTGCCGCGCTCCGTGGAGCCTGGAGCCGCCTGACGCCGCGTCACACGCCGCGTGGGCCTCGGCCGCCGTCACTCGGCACTTCTGGGACTGGATGACAGATCATCCAGTAACAGCGCCACTCGCAGATGAAAACACGTAATGAGTATTCGCGCGTGGTCGCAGATCCTGTTCACGTGCCTGACCTTCCCTAACCAGCAAACGATGTTAAATGGCAGCGCGGCCCTGGGCTTCTCGGCCACGCGCCGCCCCCGTGCCGCGCTCCGTGGAGCCTGGAGCCGCCTGACGCCGCGTCACACGCCGCGTGGGCCTCGGCCGCCGTCACTCGGCACTTCTGGGACTGGATGACAGCTCATCCAGTAACAGCGCCACTCGCAGAGGAAAACACGTAATGAGTATTCGCGTGTGGTCGCAGATCCTGTTCACGTGCCTGACCCCCCCCTAACCAGCAAACGACGTTAAATGGGAGCGCGACCCTGGGCTTCTGGGCCACGCGCCGCCCCCGTGCCGCCCTCCGTGGAGCCTGGAGCCGCCTGACGCCGCGTCACACGCCGCGTGGGCCTCGGCCGCCGTCACTCGGCACTTCTGGGACTGGATGACAGCTCATCCAGTAACTGCGCCACTCGCAGAGGAAAACACGTAATGAGTATTCGCGCGTGGTTGCAGATCCTGTTCGCGTGCCTGACCTTCCCTAACCAGCAAACGACGTTAAATGGCAGCGCGACCCTCGGCTTCTGGGCCACGCGCCGCCCCCGTGCCACGCTCCGTGGAGCCTGGAGCCGCCTGACGCCGCGTCACACGCCGCGTGGGCCTCGGCCGCCGTCACTCGGCACTTCTGGGACTGGATGACAGCTCATCCAGTAACAGCGCCACTCGCAGAGGAAAACACGTAATGAGTATTCGCGCGTGGTCGCAGATCCTGTTCACGTGCCTGACCTTCCCTAACCAGCAAACGCCGTTAAATGGCAGCGCGACCCTGGGCTTCTGGGCCACGCGCCGCCCCCGTGCCGCGCTCCGTGGAGCCTGGAGCCGCCTGACGCCGCGTCACACGCCGCGTGGGCCTCGGCCGCCGTTACTCGGCACTTCTGGGACTGGATGACAGCTCATCCAGTAAGAGCGCCACTCGCCGACGAAAACACGTAATGAGTATTCGCGCGTGGTCGCAGATCCTGTTCACGTGCCTGACCTTCCCTAACCAGCAAACGACGTTAAATGGCAGCGCGACCCTGGGATTCTGGGCCACGCGCCGCCCCCGTGCCGCACTCCGTGGAGCCTGGAGCCGCCTGACGCCGCGTCACACGCCGCGTTGGCCTCGGCCGCCGTCACTCGGCACTTCTGGGACTGGATGACAGCTCATCCAGTAACAGCGCCACTCGCAAAGGAAAACACGTAATGTGTATTCGCGCGTGGTCGCAGATCCTGTTCACGTGCCTGACCTTCCCTAACCATCAAACGACGTTAAATGGCAGCGTGACCCTGGGCTTCTGGGCCACGCGCCGCCCCCGATCCGCGCTCCGTGGAGCCTGGAGCCGCCTGACGCCGCGTCACACGCCGCGTGGGCCTCGGCCGCCGTCACTCGGCACTTCTGGGACTGGATGACAGCTCATCCAGTAACAGCGCCACTCCCAGGGGAAAACACGTAATGAGTATTCGCGCGTGGTCGCAGATCCTGTTCACGTGCCTGACCTTCCCTAACCAGCAAACGACGTTAAATGGCAGCGCGACCCTGGGCTTCTGGGCCACGCGCCGCCCCCGTGCCGCGCTCCGTGGAGCCTGGAGCCGCCTGACGCCGCGTCACACGCCGCGTGGGCCTCGGCCGCCGTCACTCGGCACTTCTGGGACTGGATGACAGCTCATCCAGTAAGAGCGCCGCTTGCAGAGGAAAGCACGTAATGAGTATTCGCGCGTGGTCGCAGATCCTGTTCACGTGCCTGACTCCTAACCAGCAAACGACGTTAAATGGCAGCGCGACCCTGGGATTCTGGGCCACGCGCCGCCCCCGTGGCGCGCTCCGTGGAGCCTGGAGCCGCCTGACGCCGCGTCACACGCCGCGTGGGCCTCGGCCGCCGTCACTCGGCACTTCTGGGACTGGATGACAGCTCATCCAGTAACAGCGCCACTCGCAAATGAAAACACGTAATGAGTATTCGCGCGTGGTCGCAGATCCTGTTCACGTGCCTGACCTTCCCTAACCAGCAAACGACGTTAAATGGTAGCGCGACCCTGGGCTTCTGGGCCACGCGCCGCCCCCGTGCCGCGCTACGTGGAGCCTGGAGCCGCCTGACGCCGCGTCACACGCCGCGTGGGCCTCGGCCGCCGTCACTCGGCACTTCTGGGACTGGATGACAGCTCATCCAGTAACAGCGCCACTCGCAGAGGAAAACACGTAATGAGTATTCGCGCGTGGTCGCAGATCCTGTTCACGTGCCTGACCCGCCCTAACCAGCAAACGACGTTAAATGGCAGCGCGACCCTGGGCTTCTGGGCCACGTGCAGCCCCCGTGCCGCGCTCCGTGGAGCCTGGAGCCGCCTGACGCCGCGTCACACGCCGCGTGGGCCTCGGCCGCCGTCACTCGGCACTTCTGGGACTGGATGACAGCTCATCCAGTAACAGCGCCACTCGCAGAGGAGAACACGTAATGAGTATTCTCGCGTGGTCGCAGATCCTGTTCGCGTGCCTGACCTTCCCTAACCAGCAAACGACGTTAAATGGCAGCGCGACCCTGGGCTTCTGGGCCACGCGCCGCCCCCTTGCCGAGCTCCGTGGAGCCTGCAGCCGCCTGACGCCGCGTCACACGCCGTATGGGCCTCGGCCGCCGTCACTCGGCACTTCTGGGACTGGATGACAGCTCATCCAGTAACAGCGCCACTCTCAGAGGAAAACACGAAATGAATATTCGCGCGTGGTCGCAGATCCTGTTCACGTGACTGACCTTCCCTAACCAGCAAACGACGTTAAATTGCACCGCAACCCTGAGCTTCTGGGCCACGCGCCGCCCCCGTGCCGCGCTCCGTGAAGCCTGGAGCCGCCTGACGCCGCGTCACACGCCGTGTGGGCCTCGGCCGCTTTCGCTCGGCACTTCTGGGACTGGATGACAGCTCATCCAGTAACAGCGCCACTCGCAGAGGTAAACACGTAATGAGTATTCGCGGTTGGTCGCAGATCCTGTTCGCGTGCCTGACCTTCCCTAACCAGTAAACGGCGTTAAATGGCAGCACGACCCTGGGCTTCTAGGCCACGCGCCGCCCCCGTGCCGCGCTCCGTGGAGCCTGGAGCCGCCTGACGCCGCGTCACACGCAGCGTGGGCCTCGGCCGCCGTCACTCGGCACTTCTGGGACTGGATGACAGCTCATCCAGTAACAGCGCCACTCGCAGAGGAAAACACGTAATGAGTATTCGCGCGTGGTCGCAGATCCTGTTCACGTGCCTGACCTTCCCTAACCAGCAAACGACGTTAAATGGCAGCGCGACCCTGGGCTTCTAGGCCACGCGCCGCCCCCGTGCCGCGCTCCGTGGAGCCTGGAGCCGCCTGACGCCGCGTCACACGCCGCGTGGGCCTCGGCCGCCGTCACTCGGCACTTCTGGGACTGGATGACAGATCATCCAGTAACAGCGCCACTCGCAGATGAAAACACGTAATGAGTATTCGCGCGTGGTCGCAGATCCTGTTCACGTGCCTGACCTTCCCTAACCAGCAAACGATGTTAAATGGCAGCGCGGCCCTGGGCTTCTCGGCCACGCGCCGCCCCCGTGCCGCGCTCCGTGGAGCCTGGAGCCGCCTGACGCCGCGTCACACGCCGCGTGGGCCTCGGCCGCCGTCACTCGGCACTTCTGGGACTGGATGACAGCTCATCCAGTAACAGCGCCACTCGCAGAGGAAAACACGTAATGAGTATTCGCGTGTGGTCGCAGATCCTGTTCACGTGCCTGACCCCCCCCTAACCAGCAAACGACGTTAAATGGGAGCGCGACCCTGGGCTTCTGGGCCACGCGCCGCCCCCGTGCCGCCCTCCGTGGAGCCTGGAGCCGCCTGACGCCGCGTCACACGCCGCGTGGGCCTCGGCCGCCGTCACTCGGCACTTCTGGGACTGGATGACAGCTCATCCAGTAACTGCGCCACTCGCAGAGGAAAACACGTAATGAGTATTCGCGCGTGGTTGCAGATCCTGTTCGCGTGCCTGACCTTCCCTAACCAGCAAACGACGTTAAATGGCAGCGCGACCCTGGGCTTCTGGGCCACGCGCCGCCCCCGTGCCACGCTCCGTGGAGCCTGGAGCCGCCTGACGCCGCGTCACACGCCGCGTGGGCCTCGGCCGCCGTCACTCGGCACTTCTGGGACTGGATGACAGCTCATCCAGTAACAGCGCCACTCGCAGAGGAAAACACGTAATGAGTATTCGCGCGTGGTCGCAGATCCTGTTCACGTGCCTGACCTTCCCTAACCAGCAAACGCCGTTAAATGGCAGCGCGACCCTGGGCTTCTGGGCCACGCGCCGCCCCCGTGCCGCGCTCCGTGGAGCCTGGAGCCGCCTGACGCCGCGTCACACGCCGCGTGGGCCTCGGCCGCCGTTACTCGGCACTTCTGGGACTGGATGACAGCTCATCCAGTAACAGCGCCACTCGCAAAGGAAAACACGTAATGAGTATTCGCGCGTGGTCGCAGATCCTGTTCACGTGCCTGACCTTCCCTAACCAGCAAACGACGTTAAATGGCAGCGCGACCCTGGGATTCTGGGCCACGCGCCGCCCCCGTGCCGCACTCCGTGGAGCCTGGAGCCGCCTGACGCCGCGTCACACGCCGCGTTGGCCTCGGCCGCCGTCACTCGGCACTTCTGGGACTGGATGACAGCTCATCCAGTAACAGCGCCACTCGCAAAGGAAAACACGTAATGTGTATTCGCGCGTGGTCGCAGATCCTGTTCACGTGCCTGACCTTCCCTAACCATCAAACGACGTTAAATGGCAGCGTGACCCTGGGCTTCTGGGCCACGCGCCGCCCCCGATCCGCGCTCCGTGGAGCCTGGAGCCGCCTGACGCCGCGTCACACGCCGCGTGGGCCTCGGCCGCCGTCACTCGGCACTTCTGGGACTGGATGACAGCTCATCCAGTAACAGCGCCACTCCCAGGGGAAAACACGTAATGAGTATTCGCGCGTGGTCGCAGATCCTGTTCACGTGCCTGACCTTCCCTAACCAGCAAACGACGTTAAATGGCAGCGCGACCCTGGGCTTCTGGGCCACGCGCCGCCCCCGTGCCGCGCTCCGTGGAGCCTGGAGCCGCCTGACGCCGCGTCACACGCCGCGTGGGCCTCGGCCGCCGTCACTCGGCACTTCTGGGACTGGATGACAGCTCATCCAGTAAGAGCGCCGCTTGCAGAGGAAAGCACGTAATGAGTATTCGCGCGTGGTCGCAGATCCTGTTCACGTGCCTGACTCCTAACCAGCAAACGACGTTAAATGGCAGCGCGACCCTGGGATTCTGGGCCACGCGCCGCCCCCGTGGCGCGCTCCGTGGAGCCTGGAGCCGCCTGACGCCGCGTCACACGCCGCGTGGGCCTCGGCCGCCGTCACTCGGCACTTTTGGGACTGGATGACAGCTCATCCAGTAACAGCGCCACTCGCAGAGGAAAACACGTAATGAGTATTCGCGCGTGGTCGCAGATCCTGTTCACGTGCCTGACCTTCCCTAACCAGCAAACGACGTTAAATGGTAGCGCGACCCTGGGCTTCTGGGCCACGCGCCGCCCCCGTGCCGCGCTACGTGGAGCCTGGAGCCGCCTGACGCCGCGTCACACGCCGCGTGGGCCTCGGCCGCCGTCACTCGGCACTTCTGGGACTGGATGACAGCTCATCCAGTAACAGCGCCACTCGCAGAGGAAAACACGTAATGAGTATTCGCGCGTGGTCGCAGATCCTGTTCACGTGCCTGACCCGCCCTAACCAGCAAACGACGTTAAATGGCAGCGCGACCCTGGGCTTCTGGGCCACGTGCAGCCCCCGTGCCGCGCTCCGTGGAGCCTGGAGCCGCCTGACGCCGCGTCACACGCCGCGTGGGCCTCGGCCGCCGTCACTCGGCACTTCTGGGACTGGATGACAGCTCATCCAGTAACAGCGCCACTCGCAGAGGAGAACACGTAATGAGTATTCTCGCGTGGTCGCAGATCCTGTTCGCGTGCCTGACCTTCCCTAACCAGCAAACGACGTTAAATGGCAGCGCGACCCTGGGCTTCTGGGCCACGCGCCGCCCCCTTGCCGAGCTCCGTGGAGCCTGCAGCCGCCTGACGCCGCGTCACACGCCGCGTTGGCCTCGGCCGCCGTCACGCAGCACTTCTGGGACTGGATGACAGCTCATCCAGTAACAGCGCCACTCGCAGAGGAAAACACGTAATGAGTATTCGCGTGTGGTCGCAGATCCTCTTCACGTGCCTGACCCTCCCTAACCAGCAAACGACGATAATGGGAGCGCGACCCTGGGCCTCTGGGCCACGCGCCGCCCCCGTGCCACGCTCCGTGGAGCCTGGAGCCGCCTGACGCCGCGTCACACGCCGCGTGGGCCTCGGCCGCCGTCACTCGGCACTTCTGGGACTTGATGACAGCTCATCCAGTACTGCGCCATTCGCAGAGGAAAACACGTAATAAGTATCCCCGCGTGGTTGCAGATCCTGTTCGCGTGCCTGACCTTCCCTAACCAGCAAACGACGTTAAATGGCAGCGCGACCCTGGGCTTCTGGGCCACGCGCCGCCCCCGTGCCACCCTCCGTGGAGCCTGGAGCCGCCTGACGCCGCGTCACACGCCGCGTGGGCCTCGGCCGCAGTTACTCGGCACTTCTGGGACTGGATGACAGCTCATCCAGTAACAGCGCCACTCGCAGGGGAAAACACGTAATGAGTATTCGCGCGTGGTCGCAGATCCTGTTCACGTGCCTGACCTTCCCTAACCAGCAAACGACGTTAAATGGCAGCACGACCCTGGGATTCTGGGCCACGCGCCGCCCCCGTGCCGCGCTCCGTGGAGCCTGGAGCCGCCTGACGCCGCGTCACACGCCGCGTGGGCCTCGGCCGCCGTCACTCGGCACTTCTGGGACTGGATGACAGCTCATCCAGTAACAGCGCCACTCGCAAAGGAAAACACGTAATGAGTATTCGCGCGTGGTCGCAGATCCTGTTCACGTGCCTGACCTTCACTAACCAGCAAACGACGTTAAATGGCAGCGCGACCCTGGGATACTGGGCCACGCGCAGCCCCCGTGCCGCGCTCCGTGGAGCCTGGAGCCGCCTGACGCCGCGTCACACGCCGCGTGGGCCTCGGCCGCCGTCACTCGGCACTTCTGGGACTGGATGACAGCTCATCCAGTAACAGCGCCACTCCCAGAGGAAAACACGTAATGAGTATTCGCGCGTGGTCGCAGATCCTGTTCACGTGCCTGACCTTCCCTAACCAGCAAACGACGTTAAATGGCAGCGCGACCCTGGGCTTCTGGGCCACGCGCCGCCCCCGTGCCGCGCTCCGGGGAGCCTGGAGCCGCCTGACGCCGCGTCACACGCCGCGTGGGCTTCGGCCGCCGTCACTCGGCACTTCTGGGACTGGATGACAGCTCATCCAGTAAGAGCGCCGCTCGCAGAGGAAAGCACGTAATGAGTATTCGCGCGTGGTCGCAGATCCTGTTCACGTGCCTGAATCCTAACCAGCAAACGACGTTAAATGCCAGCGCGACCCTGGGCTTCTGGGCCACGCGCCGCCCCCGTGGCGCGCTCCGTGGAGCCTGGAGCCGCCTGACGCCGCGTCACACGCCGCGTGGGCCTCGGCCGCCGTCACTTGGCACTTTTGGGACTGGATGACAGCTCATCCAGTAACAGCGCCAGTCGCAGAGGAAAACACGTAATGAGTATTCGCGCTTGGTCGCAGATCCTGTTCACGTGCCTGACCTTCCCTAACCAGCAAACGACGTTAAATGGCAGCGCGACCCTGGGCTTCTGGGCCACGCGCCGCCCCCGTGCCGCGCTCCGTGGAGCCTGGAGCCGCCTGACGCCGCGTCACACGCCGCGTGGGCCTCGGCCGCCGTCACTCGGCACTTCTGGGACTGGATGACAGCTCATCCAGTAAGAGCGCCACTCGCAGAGGAAAACACGTAATGAGTATTCGCGTGTGGTCGCAGATCCTGTTCACGTGCCTGACCCTCCCTAACCAGCAAACGACGATAAATGGCAGCGCGACCCTGGGCTTCTGGGCCACGCGCCGCCCCCGTGCCGCGCTCCGTGGAGCCTGGAGCCGCCTGACGCCGCGTCACGCGCCGCGTGGGCCTCGGCCGCCGTCACTCGGCACTTCTGGGACAGGATGACAGCTCATCCAGTACTGCGCCACTCGCAGAGGAAAACATGTAATGAGTATTCTCTCGTGGTTGCAGATCCTGTTCGCGTGCCTGACCTTCCCTAACCAGGAAATGACGTTAAATGGCAGCGCGACCCTGGGCTTCTGGGCCACGCGCCGCCCCCGTGCCACGCTCCGTGGAGCCTGGAGCCGCCTGACGCCGCGTCACACGCCGCGTGGGCCTCTGCCGCCGTCACTCGGCACTTCTGGGACTGGATGACAGCTTATCCAGTAACAGCGCCACTCGCAGAGGAAAACACGTAATGAGTATTCGCGCGTGGTCGCAGATCCTGTTCACGTGCCTGACCTTCCCTAACCAGCAAACGACGTTAAATGGCAGCGCGACCCTGGGCTTCTGGGCCACACGCCGCCCCCGTGCCGCGCTCCGTGGAGCCTGGAGCCGCCTGACGCCGCGTCACACGCCGCGTTTGCCTCGGCCGCCGTTACTCGGCACTTCTGGGACTGGATGACAGCTCATCCAGTAACAGCGCCACTCGCAGAGGAAAACACGTAATGAGTATTCGCGCGTGGTCGCAGATCCTGTTCACGTGCCTGACCTTCCCTAACCAGCAAACGACGTTAAATGGCAGCGCGACCCTGGGATTCTGGGCCACGCGCCGCCCCCGTGCCGCGCTCCGTGGAGCCTGGAGCCGCCTGACGCCGCGTCACACGCCCCGTGGGCCTCGGCCGCCGTCACTCGGCACTTCTGGGACTGGATGACAGCTCATCCAGTAACAGCGCCACTCGCAAAGGAAAACACGTAATGAGTATTCGCGCGTGGTTGCAGATCCTGTTCGCGTGCCTGACCTTCCCTAACCAGCAAACGACGTTAAATGGCAGCGCGACCCTGGGCTTCTGGGCCACGCGCCGCCCCCGTGCCGCGCTCCATGGAGCCTGAGCCGCCTGACGCCGCGTCACACGCCGCGTGGGCCTCGGCCGCCGTCACTCGGCACTTCTGGGACTGGATGACAGCTCATCCAGTAACAGCGCCACTCGCAGAGGAAAACACGTAATGAGTATTCGCGCGTGGTCGCAGATCCTGTTCACGTGCCTGACCCTCCCTAACCAGCAAACGACGATAAATGGCAGCGCGACCCTGGGCTTCTGGGCCACGTGCCGCCCCCGTGCCGCGCTCCGTGGAGCCTGGAGCCGCCTGACGCCGCGTCACACGCCTCGTGGGCCTCGGCCACCGTCACTCGGCACTTCTGGGACTGGATGACAGCTCATCCAGTAACAGCGCCACTCGCAGAGGAGAACACGTAATGAGTATTCGCGCGTGGTCGCAGATCCTGTTCGCGTGCCTGACCTTCCCTAACCAGCAAACGACGTTAAATGGCAGCGCGACCCTGGGCTTCTGGGCCACGCGCCGCCCCCGTGCCGCGCTCCGTGGAGCCTGGAGCCGCCTGACGCCGCGTCACACGCCGCGTGGGCCTCGGCCGCCGTCACTCGGCACTTCTGGGACTGGATGACAGCTCATCCAGTAACAGCGCAACTCGCAAAGGAAAACACGTACTGAGTATTCGCGCGTGGTCGCAGATCCTGTTCACGTGCCTGACCCTCCCTAACCAGCAAACGACGTTAAATGGCAGCGCGACCCTGGGCTTCTGGGCCACGTGCAGCCCCCGTGCCGCGCTCCGTGGAGCCTGGAGCCGCCTGACGCCGCGTCACACGCCGCGTGGGCCTCGGCCGCCGTCACTCGGCACTTCTGGGACTGGATGACAGCTCATCCAGTAACAGCGCCACTCGCAGAGTAAAACACGTAATGAGTATTCGCGTGTGGTCGCAGATCCTGTTCACGTGCCTGACCCTCCCTAACCAGCAAACGACGTTAAATGGGAGCGCGACCCTGGGCTTCTGGGCCACGCGCCGCCCCCGTGCCGCGCTCCGTGGAGCCTGGAGCCGCCTGACGCCGCGTCACACGCCGCGTGGGCCTCGGCCGCCGTCACTCGGCACTTCTGGGACTGGATGACAGCTCATCCAGTACTGCGCCACTCGCAGAGGAAAACACGTAATAAGTATTCTCGCGTGGTTGCAGATCCTGTTCGCGTGCCTGACCTTCCCTAACCAGCAAACGACGTTAAATGGCAGCGCGACCCTGGGCTTCTGGGCCACGCGCCGCCCCCGTGCCACCCTCCGTGGAGCCTGGAGCCGCCTGACGCCGCGTCACACCCCGCGTGGGCCTCGGCCGCCGTCACTCGGCACTTCTGGGACTGGATGACAGCTCATCCAGTAACAGCGCCACTCGCAGAGGAAAACACGTAATGAGTATTCGCGCGTGGTCGCAGATCCTGTTCACGTGCCTGACCTTCCCTAACCAGCAAACGACGTTAAATGGCAGCGCGACCCTGGGCTTCTGGGCCACGCGCAGCCCCCGTGCCGCGCTCTGTGGAGCCTGGAGCCGCCTGACGCCGCGTCACACGCCGCGTGGGCCTCGGCCGCCGTCACTCGGCACTTCTGGGACTGGATGACAGCTCATCCAGTAACAGCGCCACTCCCAGAGGAAAACACGTAATGAGTATTCGCGCGTGGTCGCAGATCCTGTTCACGTGCCTGACCTTCCCTAACCAGCAAACGACGTTAAATGGCAGCGCGACCCTGGGCTTCTGGGCCACGCGCCGCCCCCGTGCCGCGCTCCGTGGAGCCTGGAGCCGCCTGACGCCGCGTCACACGCCGCGTGGGCCTCGGCCGCCGTCACTCGGCACTTCTGGGACTGGATGACAGCTCATCCAGTAACAGCGCCACTCGCAGAGGAAAACACGTAATGAGTATTCGCGCGTGGTCGCAGATCCTGTTCACGTGTCTGACCTTCCCTAACCAGCAAACGACGTTAAATGGCAGCGCGACCCTGAGATACTGGGCCACGCGCAGCCCCCGTGCCGCGCTCCATGGAGCCTGGAGCCGCCTGACGCCGCGTCACACGCCGCGTGGGCCTCGGCCGCCGTCACTCGGCACTTCTGGGACTGGATGACAGCTCATCCAGTAACAGCGCCACTCCCAGAGGAAAACACGTAATGAGTATTCGCGCGTGGTCGCAGATCCTGTTCACGTGCCTGACCTTCCCTAACCAGCAAACGACGTTAAATGGCAGCGCGACCCTGGGCTTCTGGGCCACGCGCCGCCCCCGTGCCGCGCTCCGTGGAGCCTGGAGCCGCCTGACGCCGCGTCAAACGCCGCGTGGGCCTCGGCCGCCGTCACTCGGCACTTCTGGGACTGGATGACAGCTCATCCAGTAACAGCGCAACTCCCAGAGGAAAACACGTAATGAGTATTCGCGCGTGGTCGCAGATCCTGTTCACGTGCCTGACCTTCCCTAACCAGCAAACGACGTTAAATGGCAGCGCGACCCTGGGTTTCTGGGCCACGCGCCACCCCCGTGCCGCGCTCCGTGGAGCCTGGAGCCGCTTGACGCCGAGTCACACGCCGCGTGGGCCTCGGCCGCCGTCACTTGGCACTTCTGGGACTGGATGACAGCTCATCCAGTAACAGCGCCACTCGCAGAGGAAAACACGTAATGAGTATTCGCGCGTGGTCGCAGATCCTGTTCACGTGCCTGACCTTCCCTAACCAGCAAACGACGTTAAATGGCAGCGCGACCCTGGGTTTCTGGGCCACGCGCCGCCCCCGTGCCGCGCTCCGTGGAGCCTGGAGCCGCCTGACGCCGCGTCACACGCCGCGTGGGCCTCGGCCGCCGTCACTCGGCACTTCTGGGACTGGATGACAGCTCATCCAGTAACAGCGCCACTCGCAGAGGAAAACACGTAATGAGTATTCGCGCGTGGTCTTAGATCCTGTTCACGTGCCTGACCCTCCCTAACCAGCAAACGACGATAAATGGCAGCGCGACCCTGGGCTTCTGGGCCACGTGCCGCCCCCGTGCCGCGCTCCGTGGAGCCTGGAGCCGCCTGACGCCGCGTCACACGCCTCGTGGGCCTCGGCCGCCGTCACTCGGCACTTCTGGGACTGGATGACAGCTCATCCAGTAACAGCGCCACTCGCAGAGGAGAACACGTAATGAGTATTCGCGCGTGGTCGCAGATCCTGTTCGCGTGCCTGACCTTCCCTAACCAGCAAACGACGTTAAATGGCAGCGCGACCCTGGGCTTCTGGGCCACGCGCCGCCCCCGTGCCGCGCTCCGTGGAGCCTGGAGCCGCCTGACGCCGCGTCACACGCCGCGTGGGCCTCGGCCGCCGTCACTCGGCACTTCTGGGACGACAGCTCATCCAGTAACAGCGCCACTCGCAGAGGAAAATACGTAATGAGTATTCTCGCGTGGTCGCAGATCCTGTTCACGTGCCTGACCCTCCCTAACCAGCAAACGACGTTAAATGGCAGCGCGACCCTGGGCTTCTGGGCCACGCGCTGCCCCCGTGCCGTGCTCCGTGGAGCCTGGAGCCGCCTGACGCCGCATCAAACGCCGCGTGGGCCTCGGCCGCCGTCACTCGGCACTTCTGGGACTGGATGACAGCTCATCCAGTAACAGCGCCACTCGCAGAGCAAAACACGTAATGAGTATTCGCGCGTGGTCGCAGATCCTGTTCACGTGCCTGACCCTCCCTAACCAGCAAACGACGTTAAATGGCAGCGCGACCCTGGGTTTCTGGGCCACGCGCCGCCCCCGTGCCGCGCTCCGTGGAGCCTGGAGCCGCCTGACGCCGCGTCACACGCCGCGTGGGCCTCGGCCGCCGTCACTCGGCACTTTTGGGACTGGATGACAGCTCATCCAGTAACAGCGCCAGTCGCAGAGGAAAACACGTAATGAGTATTCGCGCTTGGTCGCAGATCCTGTTCACGTGCCTGACCTTCCCTAACCAGCAAACGACGTTAAATGGCAGCGCGACCCTGGGCTTCTGGGCCACGCGCCGCCCACGTGCCGCGCTCCGTGGAGCCTGGAGCCGCCTGACGCCGCGTCACACGCCGCGTGGGCCTCGGCCGCCGTCACTCGGCACTTCTGGGACTGGATGACAGCTCATCCAGTAAGAGCGCCACTCGCAGAGGAAAACACGTAATGAGTATTCGCGTGTGGTCGCAGATCCTGTTCACGTGCCTGACCCTCCCTAACCAGCAAACGACGATAAATGGCAGCGCGACCCTGAGCTTCTGGGCCACGCGCCGCCCCCGTGCCGCGCTCCGTGGAGCCTGGAGCCGCCTGACGCCGCGTCACACGCCGCGTGGGCCTCGGCCGCCGTCACTCGGCACTTCTGGGACAGGATGACAGCTCATCCAGTACTGCGCCACTCGCAGAGGAAAACATGTAATGAGTATTCTCTCGTGGTTGCAGATCCTGTTCGCGTGCCTGACCTTCCCTAACCAGGAAATGACGTTAAATGGCAGCGCGACCCTGGGCTTCTGGGCCACGCGCCGCCCCCGTGCCACGCTCCGTGGAGCCTGGAGCCGCCTGACGCCGCGTCACACGCCGCGTGGGCCTCTGCCGCCGTCACTCGGCACTTCTGGGACTGGATGACAGCTTATCCAGTAACAGCGCCACTCGCAGAGGAAAACACGTAATGAGTATTCGCGCGTGGTTGCAGATCCTGTTCACGTGCCTGACCTTCCCTAACCAGCAAACGACGTTAAATGGCAGCGCGACCCTGGGCTTCTGGGCCACACGCCGCCCCCGTGCCGCGCTCCGTGGAGCCTGGAGCCGCCTGACGCCGCGTCACACGCCGCGTTTGCCTCGGCCGCCGTTACTCGGCACTTCTGGGACTGGATGACAGCTCATCCAGTAACAGCGCCACTCGCAGAGGAAAACACGTAATGAGTATTCGCGCGTGGTCGCAGATCCTGTTCACGTGCCTGACCTTCCCTAACCAGCAAACGACGTTAAATGGCAGCGCGACCCTGGGATTCTGGGCCACGCGCCGCCCCCGTGCCGCGCTCCGTGGAGCCTGGAGCCGCCTGACGCCGCGTCACACGCCCCGTGGGCCTCGGCCGCCGTCACTCGGCACTTCTGGGACTGGATGACAGCTCATCCAGTAACAGCGCCACTCGCAAAGGAAAACACGTAATGAGTATTCGCGCGTGGTTGCAGATCCTGTTCGCGTGCCTGACCTTCCCTAACCAGCAAACGACGTTAAATGGCAGCGCGACCCTGGGCTTCTGGGCCACGCGCCGCCCCCGTGCCGCGCTCCATGGAGCCTGAGCCGCCTGACGCCGCGTCACACGCCGCGTGGGCCTCGGCCGCCGTCACTCGGCACTTCTGGGACTGGATGACAGCTCATCCAGTAACAGCGCCACTCGCAGAGGAAAACACGTAATGAGTATTCGCGCGTGGTCGCAGATCCTGTTCACGTGCCTGACCCTCCCTAACCAGCAAACGACGATAAATGGCAGCGCGACCCTGGGCTTCTGGGCCACGTGCCGCCCCCGTGCCGCGCTCCGTGGAGCCTGGAGCCGCCTGACGCCGCGTCACACGCCTCGTGGGCCTCGGCCACCGTCACTCGGCACTTCTGGGACTGGATGACAGCTCATCCAGTAACAGCGCCACTCGCAGAGGAGAACACGTAATGAGTATTCGCGCGTGGTCGCAGATCCTGTTCGCGTGCCTGACCTTCCCTAACCAGCAAACGACGTTAAATGGCAGCGCGACCCTGGGCTTCTGGGCCACGCGCCGCCCCCGTGCCGCGCTCCGTGGAGCCTGGAGCCGCCTGACGCCGCGTCACACGCCGCGTGGGCCTCGGCCGCCGTCACTCGGCACTTCTGGGACTGGATGACAGCTCATCCAGTAACAGCGCAACTCGCAAAGGAAAACACGTACTGAGTATTCGCGCGTGGTCGCAGATCCTGTTCACGTGCCTGACCCTCCCTAACCAGCAAACGACGTTAAATGGCAGCGCGACCCTGGGCTTCTGGGCCACGTGCAGCCCCCGTGCCGCGCTCCGTGGAGCCTGCAGCCGCCTGACGCCGCGTCACACGCCGCGTGGGCCTCGGCCGCCGTCACTCGGCACTTCTGGGACTGGATGACAGCTCATCCAGTAACAGCGCCACTCGCAGAGGAGAACACGTAATGAGTATTCTCGCGTGGTCGCAGATCCTGTTCGCGTGCCTGACCTTCCCTAACCAGCAAACGACGTTAAATGGCAGCGCGACCCTGGGCTTCTGGGCCACGCGCCGCCCCCTTGCCGTGCTCCGTGGAGCCTGCAGCCGCCTGACGCCGCGTCACACGCCGCGTTGGCCTCGGCCGCCGTCACGCAGCACTTCTGGGACTGGATGACAGCTCATCCAGTAACAGCGCCACTCGCAGAGTAAAACACGTAATGAGTATTCGCGTGTGGTCGCAGATCCTGTTCACGTGCCTGACCCTCCCTAACCAGCAAACGACGTTAAATGGGAGCGCGACCCTGGGCTTCTGGGCCACGCGCCGCCCCCGTGCCGCGCTCCGTGGAGCCTGGAGCCGCCTGACGCCGCGTCACACGCCGCGTGGGCCTCGGCCGCCGTCACTCGGCACTTCTGGGACTGGATGACAGCTCATCCAGTACTGCGCCACTCGCAGAGGAAAACACGTAATAAGTATTCTCGCGTGGTTGCAGATCCTGTTCGCGTGCCTGACCTTCCCTAACCAGCAAACGACGTTAAATGGCAGCGCGACCCTGGGCTTCTGGGCCACGCGCCGCCCCCGTGCCACACTCCGTGGAGCCTGGAGCCGCCTGACGCCGCGTCAAACGCCGCGTGGGCCTCGGCCGCCGTCACTCGGCACTTCTGGGACTGGATGACAGCTCATCCAGTAACAGCGCCACTCGCAGAGGAAAACACGTAATGAGTATTCGCGCGTGGTCGCAGATCCTGTTCACGTGCCTGACCTTCCCTAACCAGCAAACGACGTTAAATGGCAGCGCGACCCTGGGCTTCTGGGCCACGCGCAGCCCCCGTGCCGCGCTCTGTGGAGCCTGGAGCCGCCTGACGCCGCGTCACACGCCGCGTGGGCCTCGGCCGCCGTCACTCGGCACTTCTGGGACTGGATGACAGCTCATCCAGTAACAGCGCCACTCCCAGAGGAAAACACGTAATGAGTATTCGCGCGTGGTCGCAGATCCTGTTCACGTGCCTGACCTTCCCTAACCAGCAAACGACGTTAAATGGCAGCGCGACCCTGGGCTTCTGGGCCACGCGCCGCCCCCGTGCCGCGCTCCGTGGAGCCTGGAGCCGCCTGACGCCGCGTCACACGCCGCGTGGGCCTCGGCCGCCGTCACTCGGCACTTCTGGGACTGGATGACAGCTCATCCAGTAACAGCGCCACTCGCAGAGGAAAACACGTAATGAGTATTCGCGCGTGGTCGCAGATCCTGTTCACGTGTCTGACCTTCCCTAACCAGCAAACGACGTTAAATGGCAGCGCGACCCTGGGATACTGGGCCACGCGCAGCCCCCGTGCCGCGCTCCATGGAGCCTGGAGCCGCCTGACGCCGCGTCACACGCCGCGTGGGCCTCGGCCGCCGTCACTCGGCACTTCTGGGACTGGATGACAGCTCATCCAGTAACAGCGCCACTCCCAGAGGAAAACACGTAATGAGTATTCGCGCGTGGTCGCAGATCCTGTTCACGTGCCTGACCTTCCCTAACCAGCAAACGACGTTAAATGGCAGCGCGACCCTGGGTTTCTGGGCCACGCGCCGCCCCCGTGCCGCGCTCCGTGGAGCCTGGAGCCGCTTGACGCCGCGTCACACGCCGCGTGGGCCTCGGCCGCCGTCACTTGGCACTTCTGGGACTGGATGACAGCTCATCCAGTAACAGCGCCACTCGCAGAGGAAAACACGTAATGAGTATTCGCGCGTGGTCGCAGATCCTGTTCACGTGCCTGACCTTCCCTAACCAGCAAACGACGTTAAATGGCAGCGCGACCCTGGGTTTCTGGGCCACGCGCCGCCCCCGTGCCGCGCTCCGTGGAGCCTGGAGCCGCCTGACGCCGCGTCACACGCCGCGTGGGCCTCGGCCGCCGTCACTCGGCACTTCTGGGACTGGATGACAGCTCATCCAGTAACAGCGCCACTCGCAGAGGAAAACACGTAATGAGTATTCGCGCGTGGTCTTAGATCCTGTTCACGTGCCTGACCCTCCCTAACCAGCAAACGACGATAAATGGCAGCGCGACCCTGGGCTTCTGGGCCACGTGCCGCCCCCGTGCCGCGCTCCGTGGAGCCTGGAGCCGCCTGACGCCGCGTCACACGCCTCGTGGGCCTCGGCCGCCGTCACTCGGCACTTCTGGGACTGGATGACAGCTCATCCAGTAACAGCGCCACTCGCAGACGAGAACACGTAATGAGTATTCGCGCGTGGTCGCAGATCCTGTTCGCGTGCCTGACCTTCCCTAACCAGCAAACGACGTTAAATGGCAGCGCGACCCTGGGCTTCTGGGCCACGCGCCGCCCCCGTGCCGCGCTCCGTGGAGCCTGGAGCCGCCTGACGCCGCGTCACACGCCGCGTGGGCCTCGGCCGCCGTCACTCGGCACTTCTGGGACGACAGCTCATCCAGTAACAGCGCCACTCGCAGAGGAAAATACGTAATGAGTATTCTCGCGTGGTCGCAGATCCTGTTCACGTGCCTGACCCTCCCTAACCAGCAAACGACGTTAAATGGCAGCGCGACCCTGGGCTTCTGGGCCACGCGCTGCCCCCGTGCCGTGCTCCGTGGAGCCTGGAGCCGCCTGACGCCGCATCAAACGCCGCGTGGGCCTCGGCCGCCGTCACTCGGCACTTCTGGGACTGGATGACAGCTCATCCAGTAACAGCGCCACTCGCAGAGCAAAACACGTAATGAGTATTCGCGCGTGGTCGCAGATCCTGTTCACGTGCCTGACCCTCCCTAACCAGCAAACGACGTTAAATGGCAGCGCGACCCTGGGTTTCTGGGCCACGCGCCGCCCCCGTGCCGCGCTCCGTGGAGCCTGGAGCCGCCTGACGCCGCGTCACACGCCGCGTGGGCCTCGGCCGCCGTCACTCGGCACTTCTGGGACTGGATGACAGCTCATCCAGTAACAGCGCCACTCCCAGAGGAAAACACGTAATGAGTATTCGCGCGTGGTCGCAGATCCTGTTCACGTGCCTGACCCTCCCTAACCAGCAAACGACGATAAATGGCAGCGCGACCCTGGGCTTCTGGGCCACGTGCCGCCCCCGTGCCGCGCTCCGTGGAGCCTGGAGCCGCCTGACGCCGCGTCACACGCCGCGTGGGCCTCGGCCGCCGTCACTCGGCACTTCTGGGACTGGATGACAGCTCATCCAGTAACAGCGCCACTCGCAGACGAGAACACGTAATGAGTATTCGCGCGTGGTCGCAGATCCTGTTCGCGTGCCTGACCTTCCCTAACCAGCAAACGACGTTAAATGGCAGCGCGACCCTGGGCTTCTGGGCCACGCGCCGCCCCCGTGCCACGCTCCGTGGAGCCTGGAGCCGCCTGACGCCGCGTCACACGCCGCGTGGGCCTCGGCCGCCGTCACTCGGCACTTCTGGGACGACAGCTCATCCAGTAACAGCGCCACTCGCAGAGGAAAACACGTAATGAGTATTCTCGCGTGGTCGCAGATCCTGTTCACGTGCCTGACCATCCCTAACCAGCAAACGACGTTAAATGGCAGCGCGACCCTGGGCTTCTGGGCCACGCGCCACCCCCGTGCCGTGCTCCGTGGAGCCTGGAGCCGCCTGACGCCGCGTCAAACGCCGCGTGGGCCTCGGCCGCCGTCACTCGGCACTTCTGGGACTGGATGACAGCTCATCCAGTAACAGCGCCACTCGCAGAGCAAAACACGTAATGAGTATTCGCGCGTGGTCGCAGATCCTGTTCACGTGCCTGACCCTCCCTAACCAGCAAACGACGTTAAATGGCAGCGCGACCCTGGGCTTCTGGGCCACGCGCCGCCCCCGTGCCGCGCTCCGTGGAGCCTGGAGCCGCCTGACGCCGCGTCACAAGCCGCGTGGGCCTCGGCCGCCGTCACTCGGCACTTCTGGGACAGGATGACAGCTCATCCAGTAACAGCGCCACTCCCAGAGGAAAACACGTAATGAGTATTCGCGCGTGGTCGCAGATCCTGTTCACGTGCCTGACCTTCCCTAACCAGCAAACGACGTTAAATGGCAGCGCGACCCTGGGCTTCTGGGCCACGCGCCGCCCCCGTGCCGCGCTCCGTGGAGCCTGGAGCCGCCTGACGCCGCGTCACACGCCGCGTGGGCCTCGGCCGCCGTCACTCGGCACTTCTGGGACTGGATGACAGCTCATCCAGTACTGCGCCACTCGCAGAGGAAAACACGTAATGAGTATTCTCTCGTGGTTGCAGATCCTGTTCGCGTGCCTGACCTTCCCTAACCAGCAAACGACGTTAAATGGCAGCGCGACCCTGGGCTTCTGGGCCACGCGTCGCCCCCGTGCCGCGCTCCGTGGAGCCTGGAGCCGCCTGACGCCGCGTCACACGCCGCGTGGGCCTCGGCCGCCGTCACTCGGCACTTCTGGGACTGGATGACAGCTCATACAGTAACAGCGCCACTCGCAGAGGAAAACACGTAATGAGTATTCGCGCGTGGTCGCAGATCCTGTTCACGTGCCTGACCTTCCCTAACCAGCAAACGACGTTAAATGGCAGCGCGACCCTGGGCTTCTGGGCCACACGCCGCCCCCGTGCCGCGCTCCGTGGAGCCAGGAGCCGCTTGACGCCGCGTCACACGCCGCGTGGGCCTCGGCCGCAGTTACTCGGCACTTCTGGGACTGGATGACAGCTCATCCAGTAACAGCGCCACTCGCAGAGGAAAACACGTAATGAGTATTCGCGCGTGGTCGCAGATCCTGTTCACGTGCCTGACCTTCCCTAACCAGCAAACGACGTTAAATGGCAGCGCGACCCTGGGCTTCTGGGCCACGCGCCGCCCCCGTGCCGCGCTCCATGGAGCCTGGAGCCGCCTGACGCCGCGTCACACGCCGCGTGGGCCTCGGCCGCCGTCACTCGGCACTTCTGGGACTGGATGACAGCTCATCCAGTAACAGCGCCACTCGCAGAGGAAAACACGTAATGAGTATTCGCGCGTGGTCGCAGATCCTGTTCACGTGCCTGACCTTCCCTAACCAGCAAACGACGTTAAATGGCAGCGCGACCCTGGGCTTCTGGGCCACGCGCCGCCCCCGTGCCGCGCTCCATGGAGCCTGGAGCCGCCTGACGCCGCGTCACACGCCGCGTGGGCCTCGGCCGCCGTCACTCGGCACTTCTGGGACTGGATGACAGCTCATCCAGTAACAGTGCCACTCGCAGAGGAAAACACGTAATGAGTATTCGCGCGTGGTCGCAGATCCTGTTCACGTGCCTGACCCTCCCTAACCAGCAAACGACGATAAATGGCAGCGCGACCCTGGGCTTCTGGGCCACGTGCCGCCCCCGTGCTGCGCTCCGTGGAGCCTGGAGCCGCCTGACGCCGCGTCACACGCCTCGTGGGCCTCGGCCGCCGTCACTCGGCACTTCTGGGACTGGATGACAGCTCATCCAGTAACAGCGCCACTCGCAGAGGAGAACACGTAATGAGTATTCGCGCGTGGTCGCAGATCCTGTTCGCGTGCCTGACCTTCCCTAACCAGCAAACGACGTTAAATGGCAGCGCGACCCTGGGCTTCTGGGCCACGCGCCGCCCCCGTGCCGCGCTCCGTGGAGCCTGGAGCCGCCTGACGCCGCGTCACACGCCGCGTGGTCCTCGGCCGCCGTCACTCGGCACTTCTGGGACGACAGCTCATCCAGTAACAGCGCCACTCGCAGAGGAAAACACGTAATGAGTATTCTCGCGTGGTCGCAGATCCTGTTCACGTGCCTGACCCTCCCTAACCAGCAAACGACGTTAAATGGCAGCGCGACCCTGGGCTTCTGGGCCACGCGCCGCCCCCGTGCCGTGCTCCGTGGAGCCTGGAGCCGCCTGACGCCGCGTCAAACGCCGCGTGGGCCTCGGCCGCCGTCACTCGGCACTTCTGGGACTGGATGACAGCTCATCCAGTAACAGCGCCACTCCCAGAGGAAAACACGTAATGAGTATTCGCGCGTGGTCGCAGATCCTGTTCACGTGCCTGACCTTCCCTAACCAGCAAACGACGTTAAATGGCAGCGCGACCCTGGGTTTCTGGGCCACGCGCCGCCCCCGTGCCGCGCTCCGTGGAGCCTGGAGCCGCTTGACGCCGCGTCACACACCGCGTGGGCCTCGGCCGCCGTCACTTGGCACTTCTGGGACTGGATGACAGCTCATCCAGTAACAGCGCCACTCGCAGAGGAAAACACGTAATGAGTATTCGCGCGTGGTCGCAGATCCTGTTCACGTGCCTGACCTTCCCTAACCAGCAAACGACGTTAAATGGCAGCGCGACCCTGGGTTTCTGGGCCACGCGCCGCCCCCGTGCCGCGCTCCGTGGAGCCTGGAGCCGCCTGACGCCGCGTCACACGCCGCGTGGGCCTCGGCCGCCGTCACTCGGCACTTCTGGGACTGGATAACAGCTCATCCAGTAACAGCGCCACTCGCAGAGGAAAACACGTAATGAGTATTCGCGCGTGGTCGCAGATCCTGTTCACGTGCCTGACCCTCCCTAACCAGCAAACGACGATAAATGGCAGCGCGACCCTGGGCTTCTGGGCCACGTGCCGCCCCCGTGCCGCGCTCCGTGGAGCCTGGAGCCGCCTGACGCCGCGTCACACGCCTCGTGGGCCTCGGCCGCCGTCACTCGGCACTTCTGTGACTGGATGACAGCTCATCCAGTAACAGCGCCACTCGCAGAGGAGAACACGTAATGAGTATTCGCGCGTGGTCGCAGATCCTGTTCGCGTGCCTGACCTTCCCTAACCAGCAAACGACGTTAAATGGCAGCGCGACCCTGGGCTTCTGGGCCACGCGCCGCCCCCGTGCCGAGCTCCGTGGAGCCTGGAGCCGCCTGACGCCGCGTCACACGCCGCGTGGGCCTCGACCGCCGTCACTCGGCACTTCTGGGACGACAGCTCATCCAGTAACAGCGCCACTCGCAGAGGAAAACACGTAATGAGTATTCTCGCGTGGTCGCAGATCCTGTTCACGTGGTTGACCCTCCCTAACCAGCAAACGACGTTAAATGGCAGCGCGACCCTGGGCTTCTGGGCCACGCGCCGCCCCCGTGCCGTGCTCCGTGGAGCCTGGAGCCGCCTGACGCCGCGTCAAACGCCGCGTGGGCCTCGGCCGCCGTCACTCGGCACTTCTGGGACTGGATTACAGCTCATCCAGTAACAGCGTCACTCGCAGAGGAAAACACGTAATGAGTATTCGCGCGTGGTCGCAGATCCTGTTCACGTGCCTGACCCTCCCTAACCAGCAAACGACGTTAAATGGCAGCGCGACCCTGGGGTTCTGGGCCACGCGCCGCCCCCGTGCCGCGCTCCGTGGAGCCTGGAGCCGCCTGACGCCGCGTCACAAGCCGCGTGGGCCTCGGCCGCCGTCACTCGGCACTTCTGGGACAGGATGACAGCTCATCCAGTAACAGCGCCACTCGCAGAGGAAAACACGTAATGAGTATTCGCGCGTGGTTGCAGATCCTGTTCGCGTGCCTGACCTTCCCTAACCAGCAAACGACGTTAAATGGCAGCGCGACCCTGGGCTTCTGGGCCACGCGCCGCCCCCGTGCCGCGCTCCGTGGAGCCTGGAGCCGCCTGACGCCGCGTCACACGCCGCGTGGGCCTCGGCCGCCGTCACTCGGCACTTCTGGGACTGGATGACAGCTCATCCAGTAACAGCGCCACTCGCAGAGGAAAACACGTAATGAGTATTCGCGCGTGGTCGCAGATCCTGTTCACGTGCCAGATCTTCCCTAACCAGCAAACGACGTTAAATGGCAGCGCGACCCTGGGCTTCTGGGCCACGCGCCGCCCCCGTGCCGCGCTCCGTGGAGCCTGGAGCCGCCTGACGCCGTGTCACACGCCGCGTGGGCCTCGGCCGCTGTCACACGGCACTTCAGGGACTGGATGACAGCTCATCCAGTAACAGCGCCACTCGCAGAGGAAAACACGTAATGAGTATTCGCGCGTGGTCGCAGATCCTGTTCACGTGCCTGAACTTCCCTAACCAGCAAACGGCGATAAATGGCACCGCGACCCTGGGCTTCTGGGCCACGCGCCGCCCCCGTGCCGCGCTCCGTGGAGCCTGGAGCCGCCTGACGCCGCGTCACACGCCGCGTGGTCCTCGGCCGCCGTCACTCGGCACTTCTGGGACTGGATGACTGCTCATCCAGTAACAGTGCCACTCGCAGAGGAAAACACGTAATGAGTATTCGCGCGTGGTCGCAGATCCTGTTCACGTGCCTGACCTTCCCTAACCAGCAAACGACGTTAAATGGCAGAGCGATCCTTGGCTTCTGGGCGACGCGCCGCCCCCGTGCCGCGCTCCGTGGAGCCTGGAGCCGCCTGACGCCGCGTCACACGCCGCGTGGGCCTCGGCCGCCGTCACTCGGCACTTCTGGGACTGGATGACAGCTCATCCAGTAACAGCGCCACTCGCAGACGAGAACACGTAATGAGTATTCGCGCGTGGTCGCAGATCCTGTTCGCGTGCCTGACCTTCCCTAACCAGCAAACGACGTTAAATGGCAGCGCGACCCTGGGCTTCTGGGCCACGCGCCGCCCCCGTGCCGCGCTCCGTGGAGCCTGGAGCCGCCTGACGCCGCGTCACACGCCGCGTGGGCCTCGGCCGCCGTCACTCGGCACTTCTGGGACGACAGCTCATCCAGTAACAGCGCCACTCGCAGAGGAAAACACGTAATGAGTATTCTCGCGTGGTCGCAGATCCTGTTCACGTGCCTGACCCTCCCTAACCAGCAAACGACGTTAAATGGCAGCGCGACCCTGGGCTTCTGGGCCACGCGCCGCCCCCGTGCCGTGCTCCGTGGAGCCTGGAGCCGCCTGACGCCGCGTCAAACGCCGCGTGGGCCTCGGCCGACGTCACTCGGCACTTCTGGGACTGGATGACAGCTCATCCAGTAACAGCGCCACTCGCAGAGCAAAACACGTAATGAGTATTCGCGCGTGGTCGCAGATCCTGTTCACGTGCGTGACCCTCCCTAACCAGCAAACGACGTTAAATGGCAGCGCGACCCTGGGCTTCTGGGCCACGCGCCGCCCCCGTGCCGCGCTCCGTGGAGCCTGGAGCCGCCTGACGCCGCGTCACAAGCCGCGTGGGCCTCGGCCGCCGTCACTCGGCACTTCTGGGACAGGATGACAGCTCATCCAGTAACAGCGCCACTCCCAGAGGAAAACACGTAATGAGTATTCGCGCGTGGTCGCAGATCCTGTTCACGTGCCTGACCTTCCCTAACCAGCAAACGACGTTAAATGGCAGCGCGACCCTGGGCTTCTGGGCCACGCGCCGCCCCCGTGCCGCGCTCCGTGGAGCCTGGAGCCGCCTGACGCCGCGTCACACGCCGCGTGGGCCTCGGCCGCCGTCACTCGGCACTTCTGGGACTGGATGACAGCTCATCCAGTAAGAGCGCCGCTCGCAGAGGAAAGCACGTAATGAGTATTCGCGCGTGGTCGCAGATCCTGTTCACGTGCCTGACTCCTAACCAGCAAACGACGTTAAATGCCAGCGCGACCCTTGGCTTCTGGGCCACGCGCCGCCCCCGTGCCGCGCTCCGTGGAGCCTGGAGCCGCCTGACGCCGCGTCACACGCCGCGTGGGCCTCGGCCGCCGTCACTCGGCACTTTTGGGACTGGATGACAGCTCATCCAGTAACAGCGCCACTCGCAGAGGAAAACACGTAATGAGTATTCGCGCGTGGTCGCAGATCCTGTTCACGTGCCTGACCTTCCCTAACCAGCAAACGACGTTAAATGGCAGCGCGACCCTGGGCTTCTGGGCCACGCGCCGCCCTCGTGATACGCTCCGTGGAGCCTGGAGCCGCCTGACGCCGCGTCACACGCCGCGTGGGCCTCGGCCGCCGTCACTCGGCACTTCTGGGACTGGATGACAGCTCATCCAGTACTGCGCCACTCGCAGAGGAAAACACGTAATGAGTATTCTCTCGTGGTTGCAGATCCTTTTCGCGTGCCTGACCTTCCCTAACCAGCAAACGACGTTAAATGGCAGCGCGACCCTGGGCTTCTGGGCCACGCGCCGCCCCCGTGCCACGCTCCGTGGAGCCTGGAGCCGCCTGACGCCGCGTCACACGCCGCGTGGGCCTCGGCCGCCGTCACTCGGCACTTCTGGGACTGGATGACAGCTCATCCAGTAACAGCGCCACTCGCAGAGGAAAACACGTAATGAGTATTCGCGCGTGGTCGCAGATCCTGTTCACGTGCCTGACCTTCCCTAACCAGCAAACGACGTTAAATGGCAGCGCGACCCTGGGCTTCTGGGCCACACGCCGCCCCCGTGCCGCGCTCCGTGGAGCCTGGAGCCGCTTGACGCCGCGTCACACGCCGCGTGGGCCTCGGCCGCCGTTACTCGGCACTTCTGGGACTGGATGACAGCTCATCCAGTAACAGCGCCACTCGCAGAGGAAAACACGTAATGAGTATTCGCGCGTGGTCGCAGATCCTGTTCACGTGCCTGACCTTCCCTAACCAGCAAACGAC
The DNA here is from genome assembly GCF_023898315.1 of Schistocerca nitens. Lineage (NCBI taxonomy): Eukaryota > Metazoa > Arthropoda > Insecta > Orthoptera > Acrididae > Schistocerca > Schistocerca nitens. The sequence goes on from NW_026045897.1 coordinate 4,279,607, forward strand.
GTTAAATGGCAGCGCGACCCTGGGATTCTGGGCCACGCGCCGCCCCCGTGCCGCGCTCCGTGGAGCCTGGAGCCGCCTGACGCCGCGTCACACGCCCCGTGGGCCTCGGCCGCCGTCACTCGGCACTTCTGGGACTGGATGACAGCTCATCCAGTAACAGCGCCACTCGCAAAGGAAAACACGTAATGTGTATTCGCGCGTGGTCGCAGATCCTGTTCGCGTGCCTGACCTTCCCTAACCAGCAAACGACGTTAAATGGCAGCGCGACCCTGGGCTTCTGGGCCACGCGCCGCCCCCGTGCCGCGCTCCATGGAGCCTGGAGCCGCCTGACGCCGCGTCACACGCCGCGTGGGCCTCGGCCGCCGTCACTCGGCACTTCTGGGACTGGATGACAGCTCATCCAGTAACAGCGCCACTCGCAGAGGAAAACACGTAATGAGTATTCGCGCGTGGTCGCAGATCCTGTTCACGTGCCTGACCCTCCCTAACCAGCAAACGACGATAAATGGCAGCGCGACCCTGGGCTTCTGGGCCACGTGCCGCCCCCGTGCCGCGCTCCGTGGAGCCTGGAGCCGCCTGACGCCGCGTCACACGCCTCGTGGGCCTCGGCCACCGTCACTCGGCACTTCTGGGACTGGATGACAGCTCATCCAGTAACAGCGCCACTCGCAGAGGAGAACACGTAATGAGTATTCGCGCGTGGTCGCAGATCCTGTTCGCGTGCCTGACCTTCCCTAACCAGCAAACGACGTTAAATGGCAGCGCGACCCTGGGCTTCTGGGCCACGCGCCGCCCCCGTGCCGCGCTCCGTGGAGCCTGGAGCCGCCTGACGCCGCGTCACACGCCGCGTGGGCCTCGGCCGCCGTCACTCGGCACTTCTGGGACGACAGCTCATCCAGTAACAGCGCCACTCGCAGAGGAAAACACGTAATGAGTATTCTCGCGTGGTCGCAGATCCTGTTCACGTGCCTGACCCTCCCTAACCAGCAAACGACGTTAAATGGCAGCGCGACACTGGGCTTCTGGGCCACGCGCCGCCCCCGTGCCGCGCTCCGTGGAGCCTGGAGCCGCCTGACGCCGCGTCAAACGCCGCGTGGGCCTCGGCCGCCGTCACACGGCACTTCTGGGACTGGATGACAGCTCATCCAGTAACAGCGCCACTCCCAGAGGAAAACACGTAATGAGTATTCGCGCGTGGTCGCAGATCCTGTTCACGTGCCTGACCTTCCCTAACCAGCAAACGACGTTAAATGGCAGCGCGACCCTGGGTTTCTGGGCCACGCGCCGCCCCCGTGCCGCGCTCCGTGGAACCTGGAGCCGCTTGACGCCGCGTCACACACCGCGTGGGCCTCGGCCGCCGTCACTTGGCACTTCTGGGACTGGATGACAGCTCATACAGTAACAGCGCTACTCGCAGAGGAAAACACGTAATGAGTATTCGCGCGTGGTCGCAGATCCTGTTCACGTGCCTGACCTTCCCTAACCAGCAAACGACGTTAAATGGCAGCGCGACCCTGGGTTTCTGGGCCACGCGCCGCCCCCGTGCCGCGCTCCGTGGAGCCTGGAGCCGCCTGACGCCGCGTCACACGCCGCGTGGGCCTCGGCCGCCGTCACTCGGCACTTCTGGGACTGGATAACAGCTCATCCAGTAACAGCGCCACTCGCAGAGGAAAACACGTAATGAGTATTCTCGCGTGGTCGCAGATCCTGTTCACGTGGTTGACCCTCCCTAACCAGCAAACGACGTTAAATGGCAGCGCGACCCTGGGCTTCTGGGCCACGCGCCGCCCCCGTGCCGTGCTCCGTGGAGCCTGGAGCCGCCTGACGCCGCGTCAAACGCCGCGTGGGCCTCGGCCGCCGTCACTCGGCACTTCTGGGACTGGATGACAGCTCATCCAGTAACAGCGCCACTCGCAGAGCAAAACACGTAATGAGTATTCGCGCGTGGTCGCAGATCCTGTTCACGTGCCTGACCCTCCCTAACCAGCAAACGACGTTAAATGGCAGCGCGACCCTGGGCTTCTGGGCCACGCGCCGCCCCCGTGCCGCGCTCCGTGGAGCCTGGAGCCGCCTGACGCCGCGTCACAAGCCGCGTGGGCCTCGGCCGCCGTCACTCGGCACTTCTGGGACAGGATGACAGCTCATCCAGTAACAGCGCCACTCGCAGAGGAAAACACGTAATGAGTATTCGCGCGTGGTTGCAGATCCTGTTCGCGTGCCTGACCTTCCCTAACCTGCAAACGACGTTAAATGGCAGCGCGACCCTGGGCTTCTGGGCCACGCGCCGCCCCCGTGCCGCGCTCCGTGGAGCCTGGAGCCGCCTGACGCCGCGTCACACGCCGCGTGGGCCTCGGCCGCCGTCACTCGGCACTTCTGGGACTGGATGACAGCTCATCCAGTAACAGCGCCACTCGCAGAGGAAAACACGTAATGAGTATTCGCGCGTGGTCGCAGATCCTGTTCACGTGCCAGATCTTCCCTAACCAGCAAACGACGTTAAATGGCAGCGCGACCCTGGGCTTATGGGCCACGCGCCGCCCCCGTGCCGCGCTCCGCGGAGCCTGGAGCCGCCTGACGCCGCGTCACACGCCGCGTGGGCCTCGGCCGCTGTCACACGGCACTTCAGGGACTGGATGACAGCTCATCCAGTAACAGCGCCACTCGCAGAGGAAAACACGTAATGAGTATTCGCGCGTGGTCGCAGATCCTGTTCACGTGCCTGACCTTCCCTAACCAGCAAACGACGTTAAATGGCAGAGCGATCCTTGGCTTCTGGGCGACGCGCCGCCCCCGTGCCGCGCTCCGTGGAGCCTGGAGCCGCCTGACGCCGCGTCACACGCCGCGTGGGCCTCGGCCGCCGTCACTCGGCACTTCTGGGACTGGATGACAGCTCATCCAGTAAGAGCGCCACTCGCAGAGGAAAACACGTAATGAGTATTCGCGCGTGGTCGCAGATCCTGTTCGCGTGCCTGACCTTCCCTAACCAGCAAACGACATTAAATGGCAGCGCGACCCTGGGCTTCTGGGCCACGCGCCGCCCCTGTGCCGCGCTCCGTGGAGCCTGGAGCCGCCTGACGCCGCGTCACACGCCGCGTGGGCCTCGGCCGCCGTCACTCGGCACTTCTGGGACTGGATGACAGCCCATCCAGTAAGAGCGCCACTCGCAGAGGAAAACACGTAATGAGTATTCGCGCGTGGTCGCAGATCCTGTTCACGTGCCTGACCCTACCTAACCAGCAAACGACGTTAAATGGCAGCGCGACCCTGGGCTTCTGGGCCACGCGCCGCCCCCGTGCCGCGCTCCGTGGAGCCTGGAGCCGCCTGACGCCGCGTCACACGCCGCGTGGGCCTCGGCCGCAGTCACTCGGCACTTCTGGGAATGGATGACAGCTCATCCAGTAACAGCGCCACTCCCAGAGGAAAACACGTAATGAGTATTCGCGCGTGGACGCAGATCCTGTTCACGTGCCTGACCTTCCCTAACCAGCAAACGACGTTAAATGGCAGCGCGACCCTGGGCTTCTGGGCCACGCGCCGCCCCCGTGCCGCGCTCCGTGGAGCCTGGAGCCGCCTGACGCCGCGTCACACGCCGCGTGGGCCTCGGCCGCCGTCACTCGGCACTTCTGGGACTGGATGACAGCTCATCCAGTAAGAGCGCCACTCGCAGAGGAAAACACGTAATGAGTATTCGCGCGTGGTCGCAGATCCTGTTCGCGTGCCTGACCTTCCCTAACCAGCAAACGACGTTAAATGGCAGCGCGACCCTGGGCTTCTGGGCCACGCGCCGCACCCGTGCCGCGCTCCGTGGAGCCTGGAGCCGCCTGACGCCGCGTCACACGCCGCGTGGGCCTCGGCCGCCGTCACTCGGCACTTCTGGGACTGGATGGCAGCTCATCCAGTAACAGCGCCACTCGCAGAGGAAAACACGTAATGAGTATTCGCGCGTGGTCGCAGATCCTGTTCGCGTGCCTGACCTTCCCTAACCAGCAAACGACGTTAAATGGCAGCGCGACCCTGGGCTTCTGGGCCACGCGCCGCCCCCGTGCCGCGCTCCGTGGAGCCTGGAGCCGCCTGACGCCGCGTCACACGCCGCGTGGGCCTCGGCCGCCGTCACTCGGCACTTCTGGGACTGGATGACAGCTCGTCCAATAACAGCGCCACTCGCAGAGGAAAACACGTAATGAGTATTCTCGCGTGGTCGCAGATCCTGTTCACGTGCCTGACCCTCCCTAACCAGCAAACGACGTTAAATGGCAGCGCGACCCTCGGCTTCTGGGCCACGCGCCGCCCCCGTGCCGTGCTCCGTGGAGCCTGGAGCCGCCTGACGCCGCGTCAAACGCCGCGTGGGCCTCGGCCGCCGTCACTCGGCACTTCTGGGACTGGATGACAGCTCATCCAGTAACAGCGCCACTCGCAGAGCAAAACACGTAATGAGTATTCGCGCGTGGTCGCAGATCCTGTTCACGTGCCTGACCCTCCCTAACCAGCAAACGACGTTAAATGGCAGCGCGACCCTGGGCTTCTGGGCCACGCGCCGCCCCCGTGCCGCGCTCCGTGGAGCCTGGAGCCGCCTGACGCCGCGTCACAAGCCGCGTGGGCCTCGGCCGCCGTCACTCGGCACTTCTGGGACAGGATGACAGCTCATCCAGTAACAGCGCCACTCGCAGAGGAAAACACGTAATGAGTATTCGCGCGTGGTTGCAGATCCTGTTCGCGTGCCTGACCTTCCCTAACCAGCAAACGACGTTAAATGGCAGCCCGACCCTGGGCTTCTGGGCCACGCGCCGCCCCCGTGCCGCGCTCCGTGGAGCCTGGAGCCGCCTGACGCCGCGTCACACGCCGCGTGGGCCTCGGCCGCCGTCACTCGGCACTTCTGGGACAGGATGACAGCTCATCCAGTAACAGCGCCACTCGCAGAGGAAAACACGTAATGAGTATTCGCGCGTGGTCGCAGATCCTGTTCGCGTGCCTGAACTTCCCTAACCAGCAAACGACGTTAAATGGCACCGCGACCCTGGGCTTCTGGGCCACGCGCCGCCCCCGTGCCGCGCTCCGTGGAGCCTGGAGCCGCCTGACGCCGCGTCACACGCCGCGTGGTCCTCGGCCGCCGTCACTCGGCACTTCTGGGACTGGATGACTGCTCATCCAGTAACAGTGCCACTCGCAGAGGAAAACACGTAATGAGTATTCGCGCGTGGTCGCAGATCCTGTTCACGTGCCTGACCTTCCCTAACCAGCAAACGACGTTAAATGGCAGAGCGATCCTTGGCTTCTGGGCGACGCGCCGCCCCCGTGCCGCGCTCCGTGGAGCCTGGAGCCGCCTGACGCCGCGTCACACGCCGCGTGGGCCTCGGCCGCCGTCACTCGGCACTTCTGGGACTGGATGACAGCTCATCCAGTAACAGCGCCACTCGCAGAGGAAAACACGTAATGAGTTTTCGCTCGTGGACGCAGATCCTGTTCACGTGCCTGACCTTCCCTAACCAGCAAACGACGTTAAATGGCAGCGCGACCCTGGGCTTCTGGGCCACGCGCCGCCCCCGTGCCGCGCTCCGTGGAGCCTGGAGCCGCCTGACGCCGCGTCACACGCCGCGTGGGCCTCGGCCGCCGTCACTCGGCACTTCTGGGACTGGATGACAGCTCATCCAGTAAGAGCGCCACTCGCAGAGGAAAACACGTAATGAGTATTCGCGCGTGGTCGCAGATCCTGTTCGCGTGCCTGACCTTCCCTAACCAGCAAACGACGTTAAATGGCAGCGCGACCCTGGGCTTCTGGGCCACGCGCCGCACCCGTGCCGCGCTCCGTGGAGCCTGGAGCCGCCTGACGCCGCGTCACACGCCGCGTGGGCCTCGGCCGCCGTCACTCGGCACTTCTGGGACTGGATGACAGCTCATCCAGTAACAGCGCCACTCGCAGAGGAAAACACGTAATGAGTATTCGCGCGTGGTCGCAGATCCTGTTCACGTGCCTGACCTTCCCTAACCAGCAAACGACGTTAAATGGCAGCGCGACCCTGGGCTTCTGGGCCACGCGCCGCCCCCGTGCCGCGCTCCGTGGAGCCTGGAGCCGCCTGACGCCGCGTCACACGCCGCGTGGGCCTCGGCCGCCGTCACTCGGCACTTCTGGGACTGGATGACAGCTCGTCCAATAACAGCGCCACTCGCAGAGGAAAACACGTAATGAGTATTCGCGCGTGGTCGCAGATCCTTTTCACGTGCCTGACCCTCCCTAACCAGCAAACGACGTTAAATGGCGCGACAAGTTCCAGTAGAGGTGTGGGATGCTGGCAAATCTCCCATTCCGATGTCCATACCATCATCTGCATGTGCACCTACAACAACACAGTGCAAGCCACGTCACGCTGTGTGGCGGAGGGTTCTGGTACCATTGACTGATTCCCTCCCTCCCTCGCGAACGCGAATAGCGCGTATGAAGAATGAATGTCGGTAAGTGTTAATTTATCGTATTTCTTCATAGTGGTCATTGTTGTGTCTTACTTTGTACGTTGTGTGGTTCTTTAGTGGATACAAGAACGAGGAACAGACGCCGTTCACGACCAGATAATTTGGATATTAATTTATTCTACATATAATATCAAATAGTAAAAACAATACGTAGCTTCAGTCAACAATATTTTTCTGTGTTTGTGAACGCATTGTCAAAATGTAAAACTACCGACGCTTCGCTCACTATGGCAAGCGACTTTCTTCTGGATCTTTTGTTTACTGATGAATGAGAAAACTTTGTTTCTTATATACCTGCAGACGTGCCTGTAATCTAATTCTGAGAGGCTGTTAAGGATGAAGGGGAGGGACGTTAGAAGCTTTTGTTTTTATTATTTCTTTCCATTGGCGGAAACCCGACGTTTTTATTGGTGTCTGGCTTACTGCATGTGATTGCACCCAGTGCTGTGTCTATGTGCGTGCGGCCGCTGCGGGCTGCCGCGGGTCTGTGTGTGTTGCTTCACGTGAGCTGCCGCCCCGTAACGCTGTTACTGCTGGCAGCCGAGGCGTCGGAAGTCGGTACCCGTCTTCTCTGTTCGTGTTGGCGTGTCGCTTGGCTGGTTCTATTGCCTCTCTAGTCTTTCTCCCGAAAGTAAGAGGTTGTTTCACCAGTACGCGAGATTCACCAAAATCAATCTGTTTGCCGTTCCCATCCTGGTGTTCTGCCTCCTGTGACTTGTTGCCTTAGTTGTATATATCTTTCGTGTTCCGATATGGGTCGCCTTGTCTCACCTACATACACTAATCCAGATTCGCACCTGATTTCGTAAATTCCAGCAGCATGTAGTTTGTCAACTGCATCTTCCGTTGTGCGAAGAACATCTTTTATTTTGCTGCTGCTTCGGAAAATCGGCTTTATGCCTGCTCGGCGGAGAACTGTACCCACCGGTTCAGAGACACCTTGAACATACGCTAATAGAGCGATGTTTTGTGCTTCCTTTTGCTCTCCTCTATTGATTTTATTCTTTGTCGTCATAGTTTTATCTATTAGTTTCATCCCATAACCACTGACACCAAAAATAGACTTGAGGTTTTGTAGTTCGCCTTTTAGATGTTCCTTATCGCTGATCCTGTAATCTTGTTTAAAGTGTGCAGGGCGCATTTCTTCTGCGCAGGGTGATGACGGGAGGAGGTGTGTAGGTGCCTGTCAGTTCTAGTTGGCTTCCTGTACACTCTATGGCCTAGTTCACCATCAGGCTTTCTGTACACTTCCACGTCAAGTAAAGGCTGCACCCCATTCTTTTCTGTCTCCCCAGTGAACTGGATCCTGCTATGCTGCTGGTGAGGTGTTGGTGGAAATTTCGTAGCTCTTCCTCTCCATGTGGCCAGATAACGAAAGTACGGAAGTATCGTCAACATACCGGAGCCGACGTTTTGGGCATAATGGTGCGTACTGGAGCGCTGTTCCTTTTAATGCTTCCATGAAGATGTCTGCTGCAATACGCGAGAGAGTGGATACCATAGCTACACCATCTGCCTGCTCATACAATTCCCCTTCCCACTTGAAATAAGTGGAAAGCTTGGTTAAGGTAAAGGATCTCCCACATTCGAATAAGTCTCGACACAAACAACAGGAAACTTGGTCAACTGCACCGCTTCCTGACCGGAAAGCTGGACATGGATGAGTGCGAGAAGGTCGACATGTTAACCTCCCATGAGGAAGTTCGACAAACTGCAGCAGAAAACCACCGAGGAAGGACTGATGCTGGACACTTGTGGGACGATGGTCAACCTTTCCAGCCACATCTTAAGCGATACAGCCACACAAATACCGGCTACAGGGATGAATTTCGCAGTCACACCAAAACGTATCCCTAAATCTGTAGAGGCTTCGATTCGTCATCTGCCACAAGCTGAGGCGGAGAAGATTAGACAAGAAACTATACGGGTCCTGACTCATGCAAAGCCTCCGAAAGAAAATATCAGCAAAGAGGAACGCCATGATATAGCGGAACTGAAGAACAGCTCTCGTTTAGAAATAACACGAGCAGACATGGGAAACGATACCGTTGTGTTGGACACGGAAGATTGTAACAAACGAATGGAGGATTTTCTGAGTGAACTCACGTTAAGAAGCTTAAGGGAGATCCGACGGCCAGATAATCAAATCGATGCAAGCACTGCTGGAGCAAACTAGAATGAATTTTGACACGGCCAGAGGACTTATTCCACAAGTTCCACAGACACCAGGGGTATATGGTGTCTATAGAGGCCTTTCCTTTATGACCGATTGTGAATATTATTAATTCACCGACGTACAGTCTAGTAAAGGAACTGGTTCCAAAGCTCCGACATTTGGTGAGCCACACACATTCGTATGTATTTTGTAGAAGTTTCAAAACAAAAATGTGTCTCGGCCACAGACTTGATAGTCTTTATTCACGAATGTACCAGTACAAGACACCATGAACATCTTATGGGAACGCGTCCATCCGATATCTGCGAGCTTGTGCGCCACTGTCTAACGGCCACCTAATTCAGGTGGAAAGGGGAATTCTATGAACAGGAAGATCGTGTAGCTATTGCAGCAGACATCTCCTTGAAAGCATTTGAAGAAACAGCGCTCCAGCCTACACCATTACACCCAGAATGTTGGCTCCGATATGTTGTTGATACCTTCGTTATCTGACCACGAAATTTCCTCCAACACCTCAACCGGCAGCACAGCAGAATCCAATTCACTGTGCAGACAGAAAAGAATTGGGTGCTTCCTTAACTCGACGTGCACAGAAACCCTGGTGGTAACTTAGCACATAGAGTATGTAGGAAGCCAAACAGTACTGACAGGGCACCTATGTCCTTCCTCTCATCATCACCTCATGCAGAAAAACGCGCCCTGCACACTTTAACAAAGAGAGCTTACGGGATTAGCGATAAGGAACATCTAAAGGATGAACTACAAAACCTCCAGTCCATATTTGGTGTCAATGGTTACTGGATGAAACTAATAGATAAACTAGAGGAGAGCCGTGTGATATTCCTGGATGTGACCGCCAGTATTTTATTTTGCTAGAAGCTCGTCTGGATATAGCTTGGTACACGTGAAGTAGCATATGGTACAAATGTGGGGTGACGTACAAGCGACAGACGGTGCAGTACGTACCAGTCCCGTGACAGAGTCCGCCAACTGTGCTGAACTTGCTTCTGATTGGTCGGCACATTCGGGTGTTAGGCGCCAAAATGCCTAACTTCCCTTATTAATTATTTATATACTTTTCATTGTATTTATCCCAGTTTCCAGTATGACAGACTGTCACGGTTACCCTACGAGTCTATCGACTTTGCTTGTTAAAGTTCACTAGTTTTGAGAAACATGAGATTAGCGATGTTGCAACCGAAGTGCTTCGGACACCTTCGGGTCGCTTTGGCGCTGTTTCGGGCGTTCTTCAGAGCCGGACATGTAACTCTCTTTCGGGCGGACATGTCGTACTCTGTATCGGAACTGGATAGAAACTTTATCGTACTATTAAGAAAGCTGTGTCGAGTGCTGTAAAAGTCAGTGTAAAATGTGAGCATCTTTAAATAATAACCAAATAGGAAACGTTAATGAAAAGTATCGCCTACTACCATTGTCAGAACTAAAGAACTTGCCCTCTGTAGATACAGAGACTAACCCGGGCAAATAGCATCCAATAAGAGCGCAATCACAGGTTCCAGTTACCAGCGTAGTAGCCTCCACCGAAGATTATCTCACGACCGACGAGCTGTCGGTTTGAAGGTATATAAGAAACGAAGTTATCTCGTTCAGCAGTAAACAAAACATCCTGACCGAAGCGTGGCTGTTGATTGTGACAATGGCAGCGGAAGACTACGTCTATACTTAATTCATAACTTCGTTGCTAACAGTTGTTTTGGATGTAGACGCAAAAGATTTGGAAATCGGTTACTCTTCAATACAACGTCAATTGAGAAGACGTCGAGCCCCGGCCACCATGAAAATGTTATTCAACTGGCAAACTCACAAAATGGGGTCAGTGTACGGATGTTCGACTTACGTACCGACGGCGCTGGAGCTCCGGAGAAGGGGTGGTCGCGCCTCACTGGCAGCGGCGTAGCCGTGCGCGGCGGGCAGCGCCCCCGCGCCGCCTTGCCGGCTGCGGCTGTGGGGGAGGCGGCGGCGTGGCTGGCGGCGCGCCTACCTGCAAGTGCGGCAAGTCGGATGGCAGCCGAGACCGCAGTCGTTTCGCGAGATGTATGTGCGGGGAAGTAAGCTGTTGTCCAACTCCCCCCAGAAAGTGCTCGCTCGAAATTTCAGTAGTAATTCTCTCCGTGATGCTCGACGCCGCCACTGGAGTTTGTTGAGAGTCTCTGTACCGCTCCCGCACCGACTAAAAGATCCTGTGACGAAACGTGCCGCTCTTCCCCTGGTCCTCTCTACCTCCTCTACCTAGTTCGTAAGGCTCCCAGACTGACGAACAGTACTCGATAATCGGTCGATCGAGCACCTTCTAAACTACTTTTTTCGTGGATGAGTTATGCTTCCTTATGACCCTTCCTCTGAATCGTAGTTTGGCGTCTGCTCTTCCTATTATTTATTTTATGTGGCCATTCCACTTAAGATCACTCTGGATAGGTGCAGTCTTGCGTAGGTCGTTTTGCAAATCGATGCTTTCCTTCTTACAGACAAGCATAACATCTGTCTTGTACAACTTCCGATGCTATGTACTACATCATTTGTACAGATTGTGAACAGTATAGGCACACTTCCTTGGGGTACTCCGGAAATTACCTTTACATCTGTCTATTTTGTTCGGTTAAACGCGACGTGTTGAGTTCTATCTGCAAGTGGGTTTTGAATCCAGTCGCAAGTCTTGTCCGATACTGGGTAGCCTCGTAGTTTTTTCACAAGACAACAGTGTGGCACGGTGTCAAATGCCTTACTGCAATCGAGGAATCAACCTGAACTGTTTTTTCTGCAGCTCTATCGATCTCGGGTAGTAAAAGAGCGAACTGAGTTTCGCAAGATCTCTAATTTCTATAGAGGAGATTTCCGTTCTACAGAAATGTCATAATTATTGAACATCAAATTCTACAACAGACTAACTTCAGCAGTATAGGCCTATAATTAAGTGCATCCATCCCACGACCATTCCTGGAAACGGCAATGACGTGAGCTCTCTCCCAGCCGCCAGTCGCTAGGCATCAGCCGCTGCTCCGGCGGACAACGATAAGCTGCTGCCAGCAGGGCAGCAACACGTTTCGCGGACTCTTTGCACAATCTTACAGTTATCTCTTCTGGTCGTGATGCCTTTCTGCTACTAAGTGATGTAGTAGGTTTTTCGTTCTGCTGTCGGTTGTGTCAAAATCTGCGATTTCGACGCTCGTACGATTATCGAAAGAAGGGACCGTATTACGATTTTCCGCGGTCAAACCATTTCGGAAGACCGAATTCAGTATTTGTTGTTCACTGCTGAGATAGTCTGCAATTTGTGTCCTACAAATTCCTTGTGATACCCGTAATGATAGATACTATCACAGCCTTATGATCACTGATACCATCCTCTATGCCAGGCTGTTCCAGCTCGTCGGCTCCGTCGTGAGCCGCGGAGCGCTCCCTGCTCCAGGGAGCCGCGTCGCTCGCTGTGGCCAGTCAAGTGGGCCGGCACGCCGGCACGTGGCACGGCTGGTGGAGGCAGGTGGCAGGGCGAGCGTTTCGATGTGCCAGCTGCGTCTTACAAGATCGACAACCTCTACTCTTAGCTGCTAAGACGTGGTGACGTGCTACACCAGGAAATACGATGTTCAGGAAACAAATAAGAAACAACTGTTTTACAAGAAATTGCATACTAAATTTATCGGGCCTCTATAGCTTGACATTTTATTTTCATTACAAGATCGGAGCCGGCCGCGGTGGTCTAGCGGTTCTGGCGCTGCAGTCCGGAACCGCGGGACTGCTACGGTCGCAGGTTCGAATCCTGCCTCGGGCATGGGTGTGTGTGATGTCCTTAGGTTAGTTAGGTTTAAGTAGTTCTAAGTTCTAGGGGACTTATGACCTAAGATGTTGAGTCCCATAGTGCTCAGAGCCATTTGAACAATTTTTTTACAAGATCGGAAATATCAGGCATCAAAGTGTTCGCAGCATTAATGCGGAGGATGGCCTTCATTGTTGCATCCTGAAGAAACTATCGTTCCTTACTTTTTACTCTTTTCATTGCCGAGAAAAGCTGCTCCGGCCGATGTGGCCGAGCGGTTCTAGGCGCTTCAGTCTGGAACCGCGCGACCACTACGGTCGCAAGTTCGAATCCTGCCTCGGGCATGGATGTGCGTGATGTCCTTAGGTTGGTTAGGTTTAAGTAGTTCTAAGTTCTAGGGGGCTGATGACCTCAGATGTTAAGTCCCATAGTGCTCAGAGCCATTTGAACCATTTTTTGAAAAGCTGCTCACAAAAACACGTAGATCCAAACGTGCACATTATCTGAGGTGCATTGTTGTGAAGCTTGGGAAATGTTTTCTGCTGTAATGAACGATACCATCGTGACAAATCCAACGCGTTGTAGTATCTCTTTTTCAGCAAAGTTGAATTTTGCAAATCAATACTCTCCAATTGAAGTGACGGTGACAAGTCATCGGGGGAAACTGGAAAAGGAGTGCTGAACACCTGAAGTTCCATTTCCAAACTAGTGAGGTCTCGGAATCGTGTTTCAAACGACGTGATGAGCTGCTTTAACTTTGCTTGGTAATCGCCGAAAGTAGTACCTTCAGGTAGTTTTAAAGAAGCAAGACGATTGAAGAACGTTAAATGTCCATTACTCATCTGCCTCTCAAATAAACGTAACTTTTCCATGAACGCTTTGATCTGGTCGTGCATGTCAACGATTAGCTGCCCTTTGCCCTGCAATGGCAGTTTTAAATTATTCAGATGCATAGTTATGTCAGCTAGGAACGCCAGGTCTGATATCCTTTTTATATCTTTCAGACAACGCATTTCTTCCCCTTTCATTTCGAGAAAAAAAGGAATATTTCCTCACAAATGGCAAAGAAAATATCAAGAACTTTTCCCCGACTATACTGTGGTAAGGTATATCCCCATACTCCGCTTCCATATCTTTCAGGAATTCTTTGAATTGGCGATGATTCGTACCGTGACGCCGCGCAAAATCCACACACTTCACGACATCTTTCATTACGCCACTTAGCTCTACTGTTTCAGCACACAGTGCCTCTTGGTGAATAAAACAATGAAGAGTCAAAATGTCTGTCCCGAATTCGTCCCTGAGTTTATTTTTCAAACGAGAAGCAAAACCTTGGTGACGCCCGATCATTTGTGGTGCACCGTCCGTCACTACAGAATGCAGCTTATCCCACGGCAAATTCATATTGTCCACTGATTCACAAACAGCTTCAAAAATGTCACGTCCTGCTGCGGTGTAATCGAGTCTTACCACATCCAAGAGTGCTTCAGTTACTTACAGCTCCATGTCGACACCACGCACAAAGACTGCAAGCTGAGCACAGTCCGATATGTCGGTGCTTTCGTCAAGCGCTAGCGAAAATGCAACAAAGCTCTCCGCCTTTTTCCTGAGCTGTGTCTCTAAATCGGCTGCCATGTCCAGGATTCGATGAGACATTGTTTGCTTCGACAGGCAAACCCCTTCAATTGCCTGCACCTCCCTTGGAAACAAACATTCTGCAACTGCTACCATGCACGATTTTACGAGTGGTCCCACCGAAAACGGCTTGCCACTCGTCACAACGATGTGAGCGACCCTGTAGCTTGCTAGAATTGCAGATTTAGTAGTGTTTTCTCCGCTCTCATTCACCTGAAAATTATAAACGCATTACAGAACACGAACTATGTTGCATGTTTTCATACCCTCCGTATTACGAAACCACTTTTGAACTTACGTCTCCTGGTATGTCGTTCTTAAGCCTGGCTACCAGTTATCTGCGTGCAACGCCTTCTACCTGATCGTAGTGCGCTGCGTGAAGACGTGTATAATGTCGTTGTATATAGTACCTCTTCGCAGAATTAAATACTTTATGACATACAAAACATTGCGGATGACCATCTCTCTCAATGAATAGAAAGGTATCCTCCAATAGAGGTACAGGGCTCCCGCGGCTAGTCATAGCTGCCATTGATCACGGATTATTACGTCACTTGCGGCTGCATGCGGCCAGGGGGCAGTGAGTTCGCTTTCCCCCTCCACGCGGGCTCCGAGCTGCCGCAGTGAGCACCGGAGCGCTCCGGCTCCCTGGAGCTCGGTTGGAACAGCCTGCTCTACGTTAAATTTGTCAAGTTTACATATAGTATTTATATGAGTGGTTGCATAATGTGGTGTTCGCAATGGAAATATCGTGCCTATAAATGAATTAAAAGCAACCCTGCCATTGACAACCTACACCTGGAGAAATACATTAGATGAGATATCTAGCCGTGATGATATCCTACTCTAGCTTAATTAGGAGATAGATAATGTTGAATATACATCCTACTAGCATGGATACAACTACATACAGTAGAATTATTTATTTTCAAACAACAGAAAAATGCATAAAAGTTAAAAGACAATGCAGAGTGTTAAATCCTACTCTTAATCTAGCCTTGACATTGGAAGAACACCTGGCACTTTCCTCAGAATCGTGTGCCCGTTTATTACATGGACACATTAAGTTGCCCAATACTAATCAGCCCCGTGAAGCAGAAAACCACTACCTAACTGACGGTAAGCAGCTCCGAGAACAAGCAAATGCAAGTCAACACATTTACTGCGACTGTTTCGCTATCTGCTGAGCCGTGGTGTATACATCGGCGATTACTGCGCTGGTAGGAGCTGTACTGCAGCGTCCATCAGCTCCGTGCCGTTGGTCGCCGTGCAGACCATGTATGTTGCGTACCTACCCATAAATTGTGTCTACGCATTGAACATAGCATACTGTCCGCAAACTGCCAGAGCTGAAACTACTTCGATACAATACAAATCGAGACTTCTGTTTGCTCATAAGCCAGAAACAGAGACTCGACTCAGGTACTGGCTCATAAAGAAGCACTTTAGTATACCTCGGACCACACAGAAGAATCGTCACTCTGCTTACAGAGAAACAACTCGCTCCCAGTGGCGAAATGGACACCTTTCAAACTCTTCACTGACTCTCTTGTCAGCGAAGTCACCAAGTAGTTCCCCGCAGTATGCAACGCTCACCCCATCTGTGTGTGCGCTCCCTGCGATGGCTCCCCGTGCCCTTTACAAAAGCAGTGTCCCACAACACACCAAGTTGCTAGCCAATCGCCTGGACTTAACATTTCACTGTTTGAGACCTGAGTTTCTCCTGGCGTATACAACATTCAAATAACTTCCGGGATTTCAGCCAGGTAACACTTTCAGCGACCGCCGATATTTCGGCGGGAGAACACCCTGCCATTTTCAAGGCAAACTGCAACGGACAGGCGGCGTACATGCAAATTTAATACCTCGGTTCTCCGACAGAAGCAGGAAAGATAACACACACACACACACACACACAATGAACACTAGTGCCACCAAAGATGACCAAAGTCAGAGCTATCGATAGTGAGACTATGAATTCGCAGGTGAGGCAGCATTGACTCTGTCCCTCTGTTTTTTGACAAGGGAGAGAGCCGGATTCCAAACAGAGTTTAAACAGAAACCTCCATCCCTGTTAACGAGGTTGCTCGCTAATTTAATCGCGCCTCCCTAATGACACTGTCCCAATAGCTGGACGTGCATGCCAATATCTCGGTGTTATTATATAACATGGGGTGACCAGTATCCAAGCAATGTTCGGCAATAGCAGATCTATTTGGCTGCTGTAATCGTGTGTGCCGTTTATGCTCAGTACATCTGTCCTCCACGGTCCTGATAGTTTGACCAATATATGCCATGCCGCAGCTACAAGGAATACGATATACACCCGCCTTACGCAGTCCAAGATCATCCTTAACGGAACTCAAAAGTGCTCCAATTTTAGATGGAGGTCGGAAAACACATTTCACATCGTATTTCCGTAAAATACGACCGATCTTATTGGACGTTTTCCTACGTAAGGCAAAAAGGCAGTAGACTTAGGTGTTAGAATTATCATCAATCACCCGATGTACAGATGGTCGATAGCGCAAGGCACGTTCAATCTGTCTATCACTATAACCATTTTGACGAAATGTAACTTCAAGATGGGACAGCTCAGCTGGCAAAGTCTCAGCGTCAGAAACGACATGTGCCCTGTGTACCAAAGTACGAAGTACCCCTTCACGCTGAGCCGAATGGTGACAACTATTAGCTTGTAAGTACAAGTCGGTGTGAGTACGTTTCCTGTAGACTGCATGTCCCAATGATCCATCATCCTTCCTCCTAACCAACACGTTGAGAAAGGGAAGGCAACCATCCTCTTCCACCTCCATCGTAAAACGAATGTTCGGGTGGATCGAGTTCAGATGTTCTAGAAAGACATTCAAATTCTCCCTACCGTGAGGCCAAACAACGAAGGTATCGTCAACGTATCTAAAGAAACAGGCGGGTTTTAAAGGCGCCGACTCCAATGCACGTTCCTCGAAGTGTTCCATAAATAAATTTGCGATCACAGGAGACAACGGACTACCCATCGCAACTCCATCTGTCTGCTCGTAATACTGGTCATTAAATAAAAAGTAAGTGGATGTCAACACATGCCTAAAGAGATTAGTTAAATCAGCACCAAACCTGGCTTCAATTAACCGCAACGAATCAGACAGAGGAACACGAGTGAAGAGAGAGACCACATCGAAACTCACTAAAATATCAGAGTCATTCAGCCTCAGTCCCTCCAAACGACGTAAAAAAATCAGCTGAGTTCCTGATATGATGTTCACACCGTCCTACTTGTGGACTCAACAGAGAAGCAAGATGCTTGGATACACGATATGTCGGAGCGCCGATGTTACACACTATAGGACGGAAAGGAACCCCTTCCTTATGAACCTTTGGAAGGCCATATAACCTAGGGGGAACGGCACTATAGGTGTTAAGCCTCTTGATTGTGTCCTGCGACAAACCACTTTTCTTCAGGAGGCTGTTGGTCTTTCTCTCAACACTTTTCGTGGGGTCAGCATCGATTCTGCGATACGCTGAATCAGATAGTAAACGTTGCATCTTTTGTACATAATCATGTTTATTTAAAACAACGGTGGCATTGCCCTTGTCAGCAGGTAAAATAACAATACTGGGATCAACTTTGAGAGAGCGTAAAGCAGCCCTCTCTGCTGCTGTTACATTACTCTTGGGTGGACGAGCCCTAGTCAAAACACGGCATGCCTCCCTCCTAACTTCCTCTGCAGCGTCAGGAGGTAGTTTGCAAACTGCCTGTTCAATTGAACTAATAAAATCAACTACCGGCAAATTCTTCGGAGTGGGTGCAAAATTTAAACCCTTCCCTAGCACGGATAAGGTTGCGTCGTCAGAAGATTTCTCTGTGAGATTTATCACAGAACGTCGAGATATAACATCCGACTCCTCGCGATGAAAACGTTCAAACTTTGCCAAATGCCGGGCAGTAACGGAGTTGTACTCCCAGTCAGCTTGGGTCCATGAGGCACCGTCCAACCAATCCCCAGTGAAATCAGACACTTCAGATGCAACCATTAAATGAAAACGATACAATTCTTTGGAAACAGAATCCAAACGTCGACAACGAATCCTTTCGCGAAATAACAATTCAAAAAGGAAAATGTCCAGTGACAAAAACAGATTTACAACAGATCGTTATCAACGCTAACATACACTGCTGGCCACCGTAAATTCAACACCCTGAAGGAAGCATCCGAATCAAGTGAAATTTACACCATGAGTTTGCACCGATGAGATATGCAACTGATTAGAATTTCAGCGCGGACGCACATCACGCGCGCCTGTGGCGCCACCTCATAGCGCCATTTAAGGCTTGGCGATTTCGACGAGTGTACGCTCGGCACGTGTGTTTACCTTGTGGTTGTTTCACAAGACGATCAGTTATGCCTCGTAGACAACAGCGAACATCTTTTGATCAAGTATCCGAGTTCGACAGAGGAAGGATAGTGGCTTACCGAGATTGTGGATTATCATACAGAGAAATCGCTAGTCGTGTTGGACGAAACCAAACAACTGTAATGCGGATATGTGACCGTTGGATGCAGGAGGGTACGACGGACCGACGTGGTCGATCGCATTCACCTCGGTGCACCACTGCACGTGCTGATAGGCAAATTGTGCGCATGGCAGTGACGGATCGCTCAGTGACATCCCGAACCATAGCACAGCACATTGCGTCTGTAACGCATCATCCAGTGTCTGCGCGTACCATTCGACGCCGTTTACAGCAGAGTGGTCTGTCCGCAAGACGTCCATTGCTTCGTCTACCATTGACGCAGAACCACAGACGTCTCCGTCGCCAATGGAGTGATGACAGGTGGATGTGGACGGCAGAATGGAATGACGTTGTCTTTACTGACGAGGCACGCTTCTGTCTGCAGCACCACGATGGTCGGATTCGAGTGTGGAGACACCGTGGAGAGAGGATGCTGGACAGCTGCATTATGCAGCGCCACACTGGTCTTGCACCGGGTATTATGGTATGGGGCGGTATTGGATATTACTCTCGCACGCCTCTAGTACGCATTGCCGGAACTTTAAATAGCCGGCGCTACATATCCGAGGTGCTGGAGCCAGTTGTCCTTCCTTACCTTCAGGGCTCGGCCACAGCCATATTTCAACAGGATAATGCGCGACCACACGTGGCACGCATTGTCCAAAGGTTCTTCGTCAATAACCAGATTGAATTGCTTCCCTGGCCGGCTCGGTCTCCGGATCTTTCGCCGACAGAAAACATGTGGTCCATGGTTGCTCAACGAGTGACCCAGATTACATCCTCAGCTGCCACACCAGATGATCTTTGGCAACGTGTGGAAGCTGCTTGGGCCGCTGTACCCCAGGGACACATCCAACGTCTCTTTGACTCAATGCCGAGACGTGTGGCAGCGGTGATCTCCAACAATGGCGGATACTCTGGCTACTGAATCCGGCAGGAACCACATGTCACAGACGTCTGTAAACGTAATCATTTGATACTTGGTCAACATGTTATCTACAAAATAAATTTTGTTGTGCTACCTCTTGTCTTTCTTGGTGTTGCATTTACGGTGGCCAGCAGTGTAGTTTCTAGACTTCTTGCAATAGGGGAGTCCAACTTTGAAGCCCATCACATTCATCTGTCTGCAAACACTCACATTAAAAGCCTTATGACTATGGCCTTTCAGCACGACATTACTACAACTGAAGCATGACCACAGTGTCGTGTCTGTGTAACAAAAATGACAAGTTACTGGTCATCTGCATTTACAGTTCAATATCTACGTGACTTTAATCAAAGGGTAAGCTTGACCACCGTCTGAACGTTTCAATGTAGATTTACGTAGGAAGTTACTGGTGATCTGTATTCATCCTTAAACTAATAAACCAGAAACGATATTGTTAGCTTCTAATTATGGCCAAAATATTTAATCTAATGTAATAATTAGAACAAATACGCATAGAAACATTTAAACAGAAGAAATAAATGATGGATACGTATGGAAACTATACAAAAACAAAATAGAACAAACACAAGCACAAGAGACGTAAGAAATACTAAAAAAATATTGCTTTGCCGTGTGCAGAAGTGGGTTCGTTATTATTTGCGGGTTGTGGACACTACTCTTTCGTCGCACAAGTCATTCACGGCACATAATTATGGAATCTACTTGGGGCGGAGGCAAACAATATGTTTGTCAGGGCATGGCACTGGAAAGAGATATTGTGTGGAATTTGTCCACTACTGTGTGTGTGTGAGTGTGTGTGTGTGTGTGTGTGTGTGTGTGTGTGTGTGTGTGTGTGTGAAATCGTATGGGACTTAACTGCTAAGGTCATCAGTCCCTAAGCTACACACTACATGACCTAAATTATCCTAAGGACAAACACACAGACCCATGCCCGAGGGTGGACTCGAACCTCCGCCGGGACCAGCAGCACACTCCATGAGTGCTGCGCCCTAGACCGCTCGGCTAACCCCGCGCGGCAAAGTAGAAACAATGTAATGAATACAGAACTAAAACAACTGCAACATGCATAACGGCAAACAGAAACGTTCTTCGTTTTTTCCAACTTAACGGATTTGCACACACATTCCGATAACTGATTAATGCGCTCAATATGGGATGTGACCACCTATGGCACCAAAGAGGCCTGAGGACGATACGGTATGCTGTGAATGATGTCACCAATCTCATATTGAGTCAGTAACACCCTCTGTTCCTAGAGCGCTGCTCGCAGTCTTGGAGAGTGGTCGGTGGGCGCTGTCGCCATGCAAGCCGTCTCCCTGGTGCGTCCCAGACGTGCTCTGTGGGATTCAAGTCGGGAGAGCGAGCAGGCCACACCATGCGTGCAAAATCTTAGACCGCCCACTGTCCACTACTGAACCTAATCCGATGTTGTGGTGCATGCGTTCGCTCCACTCCCAGAGCAGCTAATTCACTAACTCCAAGTACGTGCCGCATCTCGACAATCTCGGTATGGCAGTCGCTCAACTGCAGACAGAGCTAGCGTACTGTATGCCACAAGTATGCAGCGGATTCTCGAAACTGCGTTTCTCGTCGGAGTTCTGATATGGAAGACATGTTGCTGATACCCAGGGCACTGTGTTAGGAGGTATGACGATTGCGCTTCCGAAGTACCTCATAGTTTTGAATCTTTTCTGTCAGTGTATGAAACAATTTGTCAGTGTGCATGCATTTAACATTCCACTTTCCTTCATACACACCGATGAGCCAAAACATTATGAGCACATACTTAAAAGCGTGTTGGTCCACCTCTGGAATGCAATTCAGAGGTCTGTAACACCAGTTGCCTACTTCCCGTAATTTAGCGGCGGTTGGTTTGTGGGCGCAGAGCGGGCGCCCGGCAGTGTCATCGGATTCAGATGAGCCGAATCTGATGGCCAACACATCAACGCGAGTTCTCCATCGTGCTCCTCAAACCACTGCAGCACCATTGTGACACGGGCAGTTATCCTGGTGGAAGATTCCATCGCTGCTGGGGAAGACATCAAGCGTAAGTGTTAAGGTTTGTCCCTAATAACGTTCACGTAGACCACACTTTCCATAGCGCCTTAGGTTGCTACCGCAGGTCCCAGGGAAGCCCTGGCGGATCTCCCACGTAACACAGTGCAGTTCCCACCGGCCTGCGTCCGTGGCGCACTGCTTATTCCGAGCAGCCGTTCACCTGATCTGCACGCGGCCGTCGACCTGGTTTAACAATAAACGGGATCCATCTGAGCAGCTGACACGACTCCATTGATCCGCTTTCCAATCTCTTCGACACCCTGCCCACTGTAACCGTAACCGATGATGTTGCTGAGTCAATATGGGAACAGGTCCTTGCCGTGTTCACCACTGTGCGCTGTTCGGTGAGCTCCAAAACACTTGTTCTACGGCAGCACTGTACTCTGTCGTTAGATCGCCGCCTGTCCTGCTTCACAGAGATGGAAAGCCTCCGATCCCTGCGTTCTGCGATGAGGTTTGGACGTCCAACTCTTTATCGCCTGCCCGTGGTTTCAGCGTTCTGCAAGTTCACGACAGCAGCTCGCGAACAGCCGACCTGCTTCTCCATTTCCGAGGTGCTCTCTCCCAGTCACTGGGCGACGACTGTCTGGCTTTTGTCAAAGTCGCTTAAGTCGGCCGATTTTATGCGCACCACTTATCGGCGCTAGGATGAGTCCCCATTCGTCTCTGCTCCGCTCGTATACTTCTCTTGCCGCATCACGTGCGGCACACACCCTCTCGGTGGGCAGTGGTCATAATGTCTCGCCTCATTACAGTATAGTTGCTGCTTAAAATTGTTTATCTGAACTTCCCCTGTATGTGAAATGGTTTTTTCTAAATATAATGGGACCTTCTTCTTTGTTGTCTTCTTTTTCTTTCATTCTTGTTTTCCTGAATTTTCGTCCTCGAATTTCTTATTTTATTGTGTCTTCTTGTACTCTTCTTAGTCTTCTTTTCATGTTTTTCAGGCCAGAACTTTCGTTATAGTGTGGTTCTACTTTTCATAGTGGCAAAATGTCACATGTAATTGACAGATGCATAGGGTTCCCTCCCTCCTTCTCCCACATGTAACTGACAGATGCATGGGTTAGCCCCCACTTAGCCCGCCCCACCGGCTCCGAGTACAGATGTTTAAGCTTCTTGTGCGGTTGTATTTGGCTGCAAAAGCTAAATGAGAAGAGTTCAGTTGTATGGTCCTGAAAAAGCCACGTCGTAATATTGTACAGAAGTTTGTAAGTATCCTCTGATCATTACTGACGACTGTTTACTGCCATACAGTGGAGTCCAAAATTAAAGCAACAAAACGCTGTTTCGCTGTCCTGTGTGTAATTCACGATGTAATCATACAAACTGCCAACCAGATGCGTATACGATCGTGTTCTGCACGACAGATGGCATTCCGATCAACGGACAACCGTGCCAACGATGACATCACGGCATTTGTGAAACGAGATAGTGTTTGTCGGGTAGCCCCACATCCACAATCTCTGTGTACACAGTCACAGACGGTGCGGTATGGCACAGAGAAGGAACCTATCAGACTCTCTGCGATGGAGGGCCAGAGAAAGGAAGAAAGCAGGACAGTCGCAAAGTGATGTGGCACGACGGCTCAGTGTGAACCGCTCTGTTGTTTCTCGGATGTAGAGGCAGTTTATGGAGACCGGACCTGTCTCCCAAAAGGCCACAGCACGGCTGACCGTGTGTGAGATCACAAAGAGAGGACCGTTATTTGGCTGCAAGCGCACCACAGTACCTGCTTTGCACTGCGCGGCAATTGGCATGTGAACTCACAGCATCCGCTGGACGTGTTGTATCGAGGCAAACAGTGCAGAGAATGCTTCCGCACAGTAGCCTTTATTGTCGGAGACCTGCTGTATGTCAACCACTGACGTGTCTTCACAGAAGGGAACGTCTAAAGTGGGGTTATCAACATGCCACCTGCGTGGTCGAAAGTGGGCCAACGTATCAGTCCCGATTTAGTCTGGAGAGTGATTCTCGACGGATTCGCATCTGAAGGGAACGTGGAACACGATTCCCGGATCCGAACACTGTGGAAAGAGACCGTTATCCAGGTGGATCCCTACGGATGTGGGCAGAGATTATGTTTACCACCGAGCCGCTCTTCACGAAACTGTACAGGTGCTTCGGCAAGATTGAACTGCTGTCAGGCATCGTGACGAGATCTCGGGACCTCATTTGGGGTTGTTGCGAAGTGCTGAGGGCCCTGAATTTTTATTGATGGTCGATAATGCTCGACATCATAGAGCACGGGTGGTTGATGTCTTCTTGGAAACAGAAGATTTTGCACGCATGGTGTGGTCAGCTCGCTCTCCCAAACTGAATCACATAGAGAACGTCTGGGACGCACTAGGGAGACGGCTTGCATGACGACAGCACCCACCAACCACTCTCCAAGACTGCGAGCAGCGCTCTAGGAACAGAGGGCGTTATTGACTCAACATGAGATTGGTGACATCATTCACAGCATACTGCATCGTCCTCAGGCCTCTTTCGGTGTCATAGGTGGTCACATCCCATACTGAGCGCATTAATCAGTTATCGGAATGTGTGTGCAAATCCGTTAAGTTGGAAAAAAACGAAGAACGTTTCTGCCTGCGGTTATACATGTTGCAGTTGTTTACGTTCCGTATTCGTTTCATTGTTTCTACTTTAACATCGCCTGTTGATACTGTTTTGTACCAAAATAAACACATTTCCGTTTGTTGCTTTAATTTTGGACATCAGTGTGAACTGTGACGGCCCGACAATGGCTGCCCCGTCTGCTAGTTCTCAGAATTGCGCCAGTCCCCCTTTACAGTGTCCTCGTGGCGCAGCCTCTCCGACAGCCGCCACAGCACAGCTGGGTATGACTGCACGTCAGCCGGCTGGCTGCCCGCTGCGCCCACAGGACCTCCTCCCCAGGCTGCCTCGCTGTACAGCCCCTCAGCCGGCTGGCTGCCCGCTGCGCCCACAGGACCTCCTCCCCAGGCTGCCTCGCTGTACAGCCCCTCAGCCGGCTGGCTGCCCGCTGCCCCCACAGGACCTCCTCCCCAGGCTGCCTCGCTGTACAGCCCCTCAGCCGGCTGGCTGCGCGCTGCGCCCACAGGACCTCCTCCCCAGGCTGCCTCGCTGTACAGCCCCTCAGCCGCCTCCGTACCCGTTGCCGCCTCGCCCTCGTTCGTCCACCTCCCGAGATGTCTCCACTACCCACCTGTGTCCGCCGTAGAGCCGCCTACTCCAACCTTTTGCACAGACTGCAATAAATTTCTTAATACTATCTACTTATGACTAATACACAATTTTTTCTCTCGGTTATACTTTACATTCGATATTTTACCTTCATTTTTTGGCTATACACAAAAACTGTTAAATTAAGTACTTCCTAACTCGATTATTAAATGATCTGTTGACATACTCCTAAATTATCGAGAAACAGTTACAACGATGATCATGATTGATGGTCGCGATGAATATGTGTGTTTTGTTACGGATAGCACATTGTTAGTTCATCATACGGATAATATAATTAGTAGCCCATCACCCAAAGTTAGTTGTGAGTTATATTCTCCAAAATGTTGTTATGTAGTTTCGTGATAGAAGTATTTAAATTTCCTGCTTTTTCTTATGGCGTTGCGTCTTGAAGTTCTTTTTCACTTTTGGAGACACGCGGCTGCTCCAGATATTCCAACCTCGCTGTCCTCGGCATTGTATACACGACAAAACTCGCCGATCAGCTTAGCAGTATTGCAGACACTACCGTTATTTAACCCTCACTGCCGTTTTTCTTAAACGTAATATGTTTCAAATAATAATTCAAACGAGTGACTTACCTTTTTACGTTCACTGTTTTCACATTGCTGCCTTTTATTAATTCCCTTTTTATTCCTCCTTGTTTTCCATGATGGGCAACCATAACTTCCTTCTCTGGGCTAATTTTGTAATCATGGTGACATCTATGCTGCCTGTTGAACAGTGATGAATTAGTAATTTGTGGAGCACTCTTCATATATATAAAATACGACAAGTATCTCCTGCCTCCTTTTATTTTTCACAAATATTTCCATACAATTCTTGATTGCAACATTATTAAAAGGCCGGTCAGTTGGCCGAGCGGTTCTAGGCGCTTCAGTCGGGAACCGCGCGACCGCTACCGTCGCAGGTTCGAATCCTGCCTCGGGCATGCATGTGTGTGATGTCCTTAGGTAGGTTTAAGTAGTTCTAAGCTCTAGGGGACTGATGACCTCAGTCCCATAGTGCTCAGAGCCATTTGAACAATTATTAAAATATTTTCCAATTTCATTTGAGTGTCGCCATGCGTTTCTCCACAAAAACTCCACTCAGGTGCACTGCGTCACGCCCCCTCAAAACCTCGACATAGACCACCGCTCTCGCCCACCCAACATCAAAGTGACGATGAGAAATGACATAATAACCACTGGTCTGGCCAGTAAGCACCTCATACCTATACGTATCCTAATGGCCAAATGACATTCTCGTGTTGCTAAATACTCAGGATACCTGCACGTCCTAAGATTTCGTCGTATCCTGAGTACTTTCAGTTCATTTTGCCTTCGACTTACTACTCGCTACCTACTATATGTCGTTCAAAGCATAGAACAATCCGCCAAACACATTTTCGCAGCGCAAGGAATGACTCCTCGTTGTAAAAACAAACGCAACTTTGTTCTGATGTTCGGTTTTTGTCTTAAGGGTACAGATTTCATTGTACATTTTCGCTGTATTTTGCTACATCTTCTATCATTTCAAATTAACACATTATTCACTAACCTCCGATTTTAAAAACGTTGCTATGAACCTATACTTATTCTACGTTTTGCAATTACCTTTATGTGTATGCATTTTATTGTACTTTATTTACAACTGTTACGTGCTACGCTCAACTAACAGTTCTGAAATGACAGCAAAATCTAACAATTTCAGATGACTGCTTCAGATATCAGTTGCTGGTTCATTCGCAGTCCTTCCCGCTTTGAGTGCTGGTCAATTCTGTGCATCTTTTTCCTTCCTTGTGCGACATTGGTTACGCCGACGGACCTCTACGATCTGAACTCCCGGCTGTTTGCGTTTTGCACAGTTTCATTTCGCTGAAAATGTGACCCATTATTCCGTCGCCCACCATTCCAGTTCCACCCATTATAATTCTGAACCGTTACGATGTGGCCTGTTTCCGTTCCTTCGCCAGTTGTCTCGATTCTTAAAGTTAGCCCCGCTACTGTCATTACGCGGCTGCTCAGAGTTTGCTTCGCGTTGTCGCCTGTTGTTACGTGCCTGTTCCTCGTTCATCACACATCCCAGTTCCCGTAGAATTCCCCTGAATGCCTGAACATCGTCTCCGTATCCGCCTACCAGTACTTGCTGATATGGCAGCGGCAGTTTTGTGAAGCCTGGGATGATTTCGCTCTCGCTACGTGGCACAAAGAGCTACTGATTTTTCTTTGTGACGTAATCAAAAACTTTATTGAGATTGTAAATCTAGATGACTCCATGCCATTGTGCACGACGAGCCCGTGCTTTATTATATTGTGAGTGGCCCGCGACCAGCAATGAGTCAAGAACACGTGTTTAAACAACTCATACTGCGAGGTGCCGGGGCTAACAGTGCATTTAACACTAAATTCTTCTAGAATCTTCATATGGAAATGATGCTCTAAGCCCCCCCCCCCCCCTTTTCTAACCCCGACTTTTGCTGTTGCACATGGATTAAGAAGAAACGCGAACTGACTGTAATCGACCCTGCAAGTGGAGTAGAAAAGAGTTTGGCACATGCAATAATTTAATTGGATAGAAATTAATTAGATAAAGGGAAGTTTCATTAATGTAGTGAGAAATGAAAGGGTTGCTCTATCGATTAACAGAATGAAAGTTCTGTCCAAAATAACAATTTGATTTATTACGACTAAACTCAAAATAATAAACAAAACACAATACATCAAATTGGATACTCAAATAAATGCTGTGGGGGTGAAGTTGTCCATAAACTAGACTGTGACATTTATGATCAAGTGGTATGTGGACCCAATTCCTTGCAACTCAAATCTTAAGAGAAACACCCAGCCAACCCAACATTAATTGCTGCTACAGTAGTGATAACTGAGACAATTAACACTCAAGACAGAACAAAGTTAGAAAAGACGAACAGGCGCGCTCTGCTGAGCTCCGATTAACAAAATTCCCTAGTCTGCCGGTGCTGCGGACGTACATTACCAAGCTGTCTTCTTAACTGCAAGGACACGATCTGGCATACCGGAGGCGATGGCTGGTTGCTTCGACGTCCCGTCGTGGTGATGATAATGTCGCGAGTGTAGCCCGAAACAAATTCTCCTGGTCTGGTTGTTCCTGACTAAAGACTTCCTAGCAACACAAATACGCCTCTGAGGGAGACGAAGAAGGCTCGCTACATAATCACTGTCGGTACAGAGAGAAGTCACACAGTAACTCCGGTACAGTCAACTTCAGCCAAAACTGCTCAAGATGGACAGCATAGACCGCTTGTACGCAGAACGCTCAATTGCCAACTGTACTAGGAAAGTTACATTGAAGTCGAAACATCAGCAACTTCGTCAAACAGTTACAATTAAATGAAAGTATATTAAACAGCCAACGAAAGGCAGGCTGTCCAGAGCAGCGAGAGCTCAGTCTTGTAAACCTACTCCGACCGAAAGGCGAGAGCTGACTCACTCAAGAGCACCCGTACAAGCCGAACACAGAACATTCCCGCCCCCACGACAGTGGCCGTGGTTAAACGTTCCAATCAGCAACTCGAAAACCGGCGGAAAATTTCACTCTATTGCCGACGCACTACTATTCCACCAATGGAGATACTTGGCGCCAATTTCTGCGCCGATTTTGCTATGTCACAGAGCTATCCCCTAAGCAAGCCAATCACAGTTATGATTTTGCAGAAAACGCTGGAATTTGCCCGCCAAGACTGCGTGGGAACACAAGTTATTCCCACGCCTCGCTGGTAGCCCGCCAGAAAATGTTTTCACTAAGTTTCTGCGAAGTAACGGAATCTCTAGCCCAGCCGCTACGTCAGACCCCTGTGGGTGTGTCGCCCCCGCTCTTATGACAATGTCGGCGTCTGGAAAGCATCCACTCGACTCCCTCACACCTGTCGGCATAACCCTTTCAAGATCAGCAGTACCCGCCTATCACTAGACCACCCGGGTGACGAGAGACGCTGCGAGGGAAGTCTGCGTGTGAAGGAATAGCAACTTTTCACCAGAATGATATTTTTCACTCTGCAGCGGAGTGTGTGCTGATATGAAACTTCCTGGCAGATTAAAACTGTGTGCCCGACCGAGACTCGAACTCGGGACCTTTGCCTTTCGCGGGCAAGTGCTTTACCATCTGAGCTACCGAAGCCCGACTCACGCCCGGTCTCACAGCTTTACTTCTGCCGGTATCTCGTGTCCTACCTTCCAAACATTACAGAAGCTCTCCTGCGAACCTTGCAGAACTAGCACTCCTGAAAGAAAGGACATTGTGGAGACATGGCTTAGCCACAGCCTGGGGGATGTTTCCAGAATGAGTTTTTTCACTCTGCAGCGGAGTGTGCGCTGATATGAAACTTCCTGGCAGATTATAACTGCACTTGCCTGCGAAAGACAAAGGTCCCGAGTTCGAGTCTCGGTCGGGCACACAGTTTTAATCTGTCACGAAGTTTCAGCTTTTCACCACATGCAATTAGAGAGGAAAATCGAATTACTCAGAGTAAGATAGAAATATCAGAGGGGGCTCATGCCACCTCTCAATACTTCCTGTATGATTTAGTTATTTTTCACATCGTTTCAGCGACCACACCCTCTATATGTGCGCAGGTACGGCTTCAGCAAACAGTTCTACATGGGAACGGGGTTGAAGAGTGCTCTCTACTCCCTTGCAGTGCTGGAATTTTCTGATACAGAGGTTGAAACGTCCCCTTAGAAAAATTATTGAATTACTGTGCTGATAAACCTCTTACATTATTTGATTTTCAAACAGCTGACCAAAACTGAACGTACTCAGACATTACTCTCTTTACTTATTCTGATCAACACTAAACTGACACGCAATACTTTTTAGCGCAACGCAATCTGACTTTCAATAATCCCTACAAGAGAATGGCCCTGACTAAATTAACCTATACGTTTTACAAATCACTTACCTCACAAAAATCTTCGTTACTCAAACTACTGCAATACAGCGAGCGCCAATACTGCTAGCTAAATAAAAGATTCAAACTACTGAAGGCACTAACTACTGATAGGCATAGTTAGCAAATGAAAGATTTTGATAGAGAACAAACAATGTATTTACCTTAAAAGTGTTCAAAAGTCATAATATATATAGCAGTTCATGACATCCATTCTTACAAATGTACTGTTTCTGATAGACACACGTCCAGATCATCCGCTCTCAAAATTCCGCCATTTCTCTCCCCACATCCACCACTGCTGGCGGCTCACCTCCAACTGCGCAACGCTACGCGCTGTTCACATCCAGCTGCCCAACGCTACAATGGCGAATATTGCAACATTGCCAACCAGCCACAGACTGCACACAGCACAGCCAGTGATTTTCATACAGAGCGCTACGTGGCGTTACCAATATAAAAACCTAAACAGCCTACTTACAAGGTAACGTCCGTGGTCAAATGCCACTTCAGTTTCCCTTCTACCCCGTTCAATTACGGTACTTGCTGCGCACAAACGCGTGTTTTACTGTTGCGATGCTTTCATGTGGTGGTGTGACCCGCTCATATCCGTAACATGTGTGTCGCATCTTTTTAACGGAATGCAGTTGTTGTATTGCTGCGATCTCCGATTTGAACTAATCTCTCACGCGAGTTCCGCATCCTGTCGACGTAGTTACGTGGTAATTGCACTCTGTGCGTCGGGTTCTGGCCGCTGTGATGGCGGAACGTTATTTTTATCACCCACCGCTGGTACACATAGCACACTGCTCACTCACTCTCGCTCCGTCGCGAAGGAACACCATTCATATCTGAATTCACGACAACGCGTCTGTGTGTGTGAGTTCTCTGTGCACTAGATACCAATTCCGCAGAGAAATCTCTAATTGTTTTGTTTCAGAAAATTGTACGAGCCTCCGTTCTAAGCCTATCTCTGTGTCTCTGCATTTCGTATCTTGAGCTTCAGCCGCCAAGTGGTAGGGCTACTGTCCTTTCTGCTGTTCTACTTTATTCGACTGTGGACGTAGTTCAGAACCGTTTTCCCTGCTTTCGCGGTGTTTCGAGTTTCCGAACGTGTTATTTGTGCAATACTTTTAGCACCCCTTTCGATAATTTGCAGGTCCTTCGCTTCTTTCTTCGTCTCAAAGATTTCCTGTTTTAATTCAGCGTGGAATACCATCATTTGGTGCAATTTTGTCATATGATGACATGATGGAGACCGTGGCTGTTGTTTGAAGACAAATGTTGATGGTGTTAGGACAGCAACCAGCCACAAATTTACTTTCAATTCCTTTATTCAAAGGATACCGTTACCGGTTTCGGATCGTTGTGATTCATCCTCAGACGGTTTACACGCTTTCTTTATGACATGTGCTGTGTTTTTATAGATTAATTGTCGTGAAACGTCGGTTTCGAGCGTTTGTTTTCATAAGATTTGTCCAACAGATGTAAATGCATTCCCTCTGCATCATCGTTGTTGCACACGTAAATAGTTCTCACTGAACACTTTAGATTTTTCGCTGAGATCATTTCTACCACGCACCACATGTTTTGATGAAAACTGTAGATTTAAGGAAGGATAGGAACGCATGGTCACTGACTGCTGCGTCATTATTGTTGCATATCCAGATCTGAGCTATAAATATCCATATTCCACGTGTTCCAGCGACAAACAATCCTGCCGGAGGGACATTCGCACTGAGTTAAGTGTCGACTTTATACTCCCACAAACCATTTTAATTACTTGTGTATCAATAAAAATGTGGAGTGACATCTGAGGTCACGGTGGATATAATCATCTCAGATTGTCGTCAGTCATCACTTGGATTTGTTGCAACGAGGAAAGTACTGGTGGTAGTGGCTATAAAAGACACTTTTGAGTGCTAAAGCGTCGGATCAGGAGATGGCAAAGGGATGCGAGACACGCGTGTGGCCTGACTGCTGTGACAGCAGCTGCAGTGGACCCCCCCCCCCCCCGCCTAAACAGCAGACTGCGGCACGCAGCAAACTGCGAATCGCAAACACGGCCGCCGCTCATCAAACGCTGCCTTTCGAACGTCGCTGCCACAACAGTCCATAGATCTCTAGTGGCGAACGAAATTTATAATGTTCCGTAACAAAACAATAAAGAAAGAAACTGAAACAATATTTGTCGCGGTGGACGCGCAAAATGTGGGATATGCCTCCCGCCAGCTGAAACGCGACCGAGACCCCCCACCCTCCCGCAGCCGTGGGGCGATCTGGCCGGCAAACAAAGAGACCGCTTCGATCCCTCGCGTGCTCTCCTGTTTTGTGTGTCCGATGCGTCATTAGTGGCCCGAAATGCAGATATGCCAGCGAGAATAATTACAACGTTTAGTATATCGTTTCTTTCAATGGCAACTGTAGAATGTAAATACTCTGCTTTGTATAGCCTCTGTTCTGAATTACAAACAGCACTACGGATTCTCATTATTACTCAAACCTAGTGCTTAGTTGCAGGATAATATTAAACAAACGGGTAAGCGTATTGAACGTCAGCAGACTGGTCTAATAACTTTGTCATAAAACATGGAAAACAGAATATACAAACAAAACTCCTTTATTCGCCAGCAAAGTACAGAGTGTCACAAAAGGTACGTTAATACTTCCATATCGCATAACTCGAATCGTAATTAACTTAGAGAAACAAAATAAAGTTTGTCTCATCCAAAAAGTTTTTTTTTATGTAAAGTAACTTTTCAATGTTTTGCGTCTGCATATGATGAGAGCGACATAAATGAAAAAAGTTTTTTCTTCGTTGTTGCACAGTGATGGGAGATGTTGCACAGTGATGGGAGATCGTAAATGGATCGGACAGTGGACTCTGCACGGGGAAAGGCACAACGAGCTGCCTGGTTGCCTGAAACGAAGTCAAGACACCAGAGTTCAGAGAAATTTCAGAAAGCGGTATGGAAAAACACCACCCTCAAGAAAACGGCACAGCGACTTCGCTGAAACAGTGTCTGGGTTTGAAGTACCGTGCGGGCAGGCCAAGGAGAAGTGACAAATATACGAAGAGAATTCGACAGGTTTTCCAGCGGTCACCATAGAAGTCTGTTCCTAAAGCATCAGAAGAACAGCGAACTCCTCGTTCGACAGTACACCCGGTACTCTGAAAGTGCCTTCATCTGTTTCCATACAGTCTGTAATTGTTACAGTAAGTCAACCCAGCGGTTGATGACCTGAAGCAAGAATAACGGCAACTATTGAGACAGTTGACGTTGTTGAATCAGGCCTGGACCGATTTGCAATATCGACTAGATACTGTACGTGCCACAAGGGAAGTGCTTGTAGTATTTCATTAAAGAACCACAATAAAACTTTTGAGTTGATGCATTACAGAAAATGTACTTTTTTTCTCTAAGTTCACTACAAATCGAGATACATAACATTCAAGTAAGGTACTTTTTGGAACAATCTGTAGAGAGGTTTAGTACTAAAGTTTAACTATCACTACTAATACCATAAAGGTGTTAAATTAATGTTTTTGTTCTTGTTTACAGGTTCCAGATCTGAATAACTACTGCACTTACAAACATCTGACCTTGTTTAGCAGTATTCATACCTTCGTCTCCCTATGCAGTTTTTACCCCCACCACAAACACCTCCCTCCATTATTGAACTGACAATTCTTTGATGTCTCAAGATGTGTCTAAATAACTGGTCGCTTCTTTTAATCAAGCTATACTATAAATTCACAATCTTCTCATTTATTTGTTCTATCTATCCATCTAACCTTCACCATTCTTCTGTGGCACTACGTTTCAGAAGTTTCCATTCTCTTGTCCTGACAGCTTACCATCTACATTTCACTTTCGTACAAGGCTATGCTCCAGACAAATACCTTCAGAAAAGAATTTGCCACAAATTGACGTCTTTTTCAGAAATGCTTTCCTTGCTACAGCCATTCTGCATTTTACTTGTTCTATTTTACCTCCATTACCAGTTATTTTTCAGACCCCAAATGGCAGACAGCTAAAAGCTGGGAAGGCACTGTAGTTGAAGACGTACCAGCAGAACTCATAAGGGTGCTGGAGAACAGCTACATGAAGGACTGTTCCATCTCGTACAAGCTATATTCGAAACCGAGGATCTTCCAACGAGCTTTAAAAAATGTATCGCAGTGCCAATACCAAAGAAAGCATCTGAAAACAAATGTCAATAATATAAGACCATCAGTTTACTATCACACAGACCTTGACCTTTACCGTTCTAAGGCAGATAGAAAGGATAGATGAAATGATCACGGACAACGAGTTTGGGTTTAGAAGAGGCGTACGCAAACGAGGATAGACTGGAGACATGTCTTTAAGATGCTGCAAGAGAATGGTGATGATGATTTGTGGGGCGCTCAACTGCGTGACATGAAAAGTTATTCTGTCACCTATTTTTCCCAAACGGAAAATCAGTAAAGATTTTATGACAATCTGACACACCTTGAGCGAGACTCCAGTAATTAATGGCCTGAGCAGATGTTGATGGAGTGCGGTAGGGCACTAAAAGCATGAGGTATTTATATGATTCTTAGCTCATAGAAACGGCTTGTTGGGAGTTGAAAGCTACTGGCGGCGAGCCCATCCCTTTGTAAATCTTGCCGGACAGCTCGATAGCTGTACGGGACAGACAGGGCAGCCCCTCGTCGAGACAGGGCTCCAGCAGAACAATGCCGCGATACCTGCTGTGACTCCAGCAGAAGCCTGGGCTGGGGCAATGGTGTAAAGGACAAGTCTACCCAGTGGAGTAGTAAACCAGATATTGTGTGCAGAACCACGTGTAATAAACATTCACATGTTTTCGTGTTCGCTGATCAAGTAGCCCAGCGAACAACTTCCCTCAGCTGCTTCTGTTTTATAAGCAAACTCTGGCATCTGAGAAATGTTTGGAGATAGAATCTTTATTACACCTCGTAGCTGCGACTAACAATCTCCAAGGCACAGGCGATTTAGATTAAGATCTTTGAGACTGTATCTGTTTGCTTTTTGTTGTGAGAAGCGACACAACTTTGGAGTAAATCATATCTACCCCCTCCATGAAAACTTAAAAACAGCTAGTCATTGGCAGTATCTTTTTTTTTAGAGATGCAAGTTTAGTTTAAACTGTACCGACAGTGTGACTTCAAACGTCTCAGACTACTCCTTTGCCGAGGGCACACTTATTCGTTTTTAGTTTACCAGTCTTGACGTTTAGTATCCTTTTGCATTCTGTCGTATAAGTGAGCCAAATTGGTCCTTGGTACAACCAGCGAAGGGGTATGTCACACACTGAAATCTATGGAGATTTCAGGCCTCTGGTAAAGAGTCTCCGTCTGCTTGATCTCTAGACCGTGAGGTTTTCGCATTTCTTTCGTGGCCGCGATCGATTCAGAGGTGCCGTCTCCACGTCTCACGCCGCACACATCTCGCCAGCTGGAAGTCACGTTGCCACACTAAGTAAGCTGGCAGATGTGGCTGAGCGGTTCTAGGCGCTTCAGTCTGGAACCACGCGACCGTTACTGTCGAAGGTCCGAATCCTGCCTCGGGCATGGATGTGTGTGATGTCCTTAGGTTAGTTAGGTTTAAGTAGTTCTAAGTTCTAGGGGACTGATGACCTCAGATGTTAAGTCCAATAGTGCTCAGAGCCATGTGAACCACACGAAGTAAACAGGGTAATGTACTACCGCTCCGGCGTTGTCAGGACATACAGACCTGAATCGCAACTTGCCCTCAGCTGCATCGCTGTTGAGATACTTTAGTAGATTTGATCAATCAAAGTCTGCTCAGCGTCAGATCAATTCACCTTGCATTATCCACATTTTCAGTGCCAGAGTATTTGACTCACTGATCACCTACTTACATTGTCTTTGCCAACCAGGCCCACCCAGTGGAGTATTCATTTATATCTTGTTCGGTAAAATAAATGTTAAAGAAACTTCCTGGCAGATTAAAACTGTGTGTCAGACCGAGACTCGAACTCGGGACCTTTGCCTTTCGCGGGCAACTGCTCTACCAACTGAGCTATCCAAGCACGACTCAGGCCCCGTCCTCACAGCTTCACTTCTGCCACTACCTCGTCTCCTGCCTGCCAAACTTTACAGAAGCTCTCCTGCGAACCTGCAGAACTAGCACTCCTGAAAGAAAGGATATTGCGGAGACATGGCTTAGCCACAGCCGGGGGGATGTTTCCAGAATGAGCTGTGAGGACGGCGCGTGAGTCGTGTTTGCGTAGCTCAGTTGGTAGAGCACTTGCCTGCGAAAGGCAAAGGTCCCGAGTTCGAGTCTCGGTCCGGCACACAGTTTTAATCTGCCAGGAATTTTCATATCAGCGCACACTCCGGTGCAGAGTGAAAATCTCATTCTGAAAATAAATGTTTTTAGTACACTAAATTTCGCCAACATTCTCAATCAATTAAATAATCCAAACAAGTTACCTTTCATGGTTATCATTGCCCGTACAGTTTTTCAGTCTTTACACAATCCTGACTCGGCACTTTTCGTGGATGCTAATGAAATGATGGGGACAACACAAACACCCAGTCCCTGGGTGGAAAAAATCCCTGATCTGCCCGGGAATCGAACCCAGACCCCGTGGTAGAGAGAGATTGGCGCAAAGTATAAGGACAGAAGAGTAATGTAGAGACTGTATAGAGAACAGGTGGCTGTAAGGTGTCAGGCAAATCCAACACCTTCCATGAAAAACCAGACATGATAGCAAATCCGACAGTATGTTACATAGCTCCGAATAAATCCTGGCATTAAATTAACCAAAGTAATACGATCAATGAGTGAGCAAATGGAATACCACAGACTAACACAAGAACGCCTAAATGCCTGTCATACCTTCCCACCGTGAAACAGACGCAGTTCCGAGGGGAGAAACGAGAACAGAAGCCAAGGGCAGAACCGTGTTAAGCTAGAAGGCCCTACGATAAGGGACAGACACCCAATTCGCCTGCCGACCGCCAAGACCACCCCCCAGCCCATGTTAAAAGATAGAGCCCTCCAGAAGAACAGTACAGAACACTAAAAGCGCCACACCAGCTGCAAGTTTTAGCGTGAGACTATACGCGTCTCTGTTACGTTGCAAACGTTAAAAACATTGCCCCACCACGAAAAGTATAACGTTTCTCGTTCGATAGACAGAATTTTTGTAGGCGGAGCTTAAGGTTAACATTGAGACCCTGACTGGTCAGTTGAAAACACAGCCAGATAGCTGTTCTTAAAGCATCTTCGGTAAATTGTAGTAAGGAGAAGTTAAAAAGAGTAGCTTCTGAGATGGCGAGGTGTGTGGAGCTGCGCCGCCCGCCGCCCCCTGACTCTGCCTAACCAACGACAAGGTAATGAACGCACGCGATGCCGCATGAGAGCGCATAAAGCTTCACTCACAACTGCAGAAGTCTCATCTGTTACACCCCCTTTTTATGTAATACTAGTATCGATCGTCAATTAAACTTCGTGGTATTCACATTTGCTATTAGAAGTTAAAAATCTGAAACACGATGATTTTTCTGTTATATAATTATTGAGAAGCCACATCAGCCACTGAAATTTATGAAGTTAAAAAATTAATTAAAGATAATTGAGGATCAATGTAGACCATTTTTTATAGTTTTCTCTTTTATGAAACTTAATTTAAACCTAGATTATAGATGTGATATGGCATAGGTCATCCTTCGATCCATTGTAGAACTTGGAAACCCATTCAAGGAATATTCATTCACATTTTTGTTGAACGCAGTTGGTTTTTATCATTCTGTATTAAAATATTTCCTTTTATCAATAGTGCAATTTATAAACAATGTTTTGTGAGTATAATAAAATTTCTAATGGTAAATTTAACTGCTTTTTCGACGTTATTTTACCAGATAACTAAAAATAGGAAAGCCTTGAACCCCTTCCACTAGATTTAGTTAGTATTAAGATTCTTTTACAGGAAGTACAGTGGAGCTGACGCTGAAATCATTAAGTATTTGATTATATCATCGCTAGTCTCACTGAACTCTTCTGAACTCTACATGTCATGTGTGGTCTGGCGTATCCTTGCCAGCAACAGGTCCCAGGTTCAAACTAGTCAATTCCCTAAAAAACACGCTCAGAGCGTCGTTGCGCGAAAGTGGTAGGGAGACACGACTTAGAAGAAACATACACCACGCAGAATGTTAGATGGCTGCGATACGGTGTGGAGGACATCAAGAAGAAGCTACTATCCAGTAAGGTGCATGACAGGGCTGATCACTCTCCGCTGGCCTGTTCAGTGTATTGATTCAGAGGACAGTAGATGAACCTAGTTTCCCCTAGGTTCATCTACTGTCCTCTGAATCTATACACTGAACAGGCCAGCGGAGAGTGATCAGCCCTGTCATGCACCTTACTTGATAGTAGCTTCTTCTTGATGCTAAAATACAAATTCCAAATACAAAATTAAGACAAATACAAAATTAAGGCAAATGACGACAATCACAGCTGAAGGCCTTACACGCCAAGAACGGCAATAATATAATAAATTTAGAAACCTGCTGTAAAACAGCAAATACAATAGCAAAGATTAATTAAAAAAACAAGCAACGGATAACCAAACGGGTGAAACAAGATGATGGTAAACTTTGTAACACAACCCTTAACATCCACTGAATACTACACCAGAACTATTAACTAGACATATATAACCTTAAAATGTAGGCATTACAAGGTATTCTAATAAATAATACAATAATAAAGGGTACTGAGGCAGATTATACCCGCAGAAGGCGTGGACTATAGGAGCCTTACACTGAACTACAGGCCATCATACCTGCTTTTAGAACACACATGTTGTAAGAGGTCCGAGCAGATGTAATTTCGATGTATTGCTCATGCGCTGCCTGCGATATGCAAGGTCTCTGACCAGAGAGCAGTGTTGACTGCAGTAGGAACTGTGTAGCTGTAGCAGTAAGTTGTTGCTAGTTGGAGTCTGCTCTGGTCTTGTCTGGTGTATCGTGTTGGCTGGCCCGGTCGCGGTGCAGCGATGCCGGAGCCTGGGTATTATTGTATAAGGTAAAAAGCAGCCTCGCGCATATGTAATAATGTTATCTCAAGTCCCATGTAAATGTTTTAAAAATCTCGTAATAATAATCTTGCTCATAAAAAGTAACTTTTAACAACCATTCATTTCAGTTTAAAGAATTTACTAATTTCTCCCATTCATGATCATCCTGATTATTGCAATAGAAAAATCAGTTGCTTCCTTTCATAAATGACAGATAGGTCGGCCAGCATTGCACAGAGCTGTGCCGGAAAAAATTATTGTAAAAGCAGATATATCCGGCGACTTCATTGAGGTAAGGATTTTTCCTTTTTTATTCAGAATGATCTTTCAGGGTCATGACGCAGCACTGCTGTCGTCCAAAATTTACCAGGTTAAATTCATAGTGAATTATTGAAAAATCATAAGTGAGCGACAATTTGAGAGGTTAGTTACATTGTTTTATTACCAGGTTACTGAATTTATTTTTTTATTGGGATGTTATACTGAATGTGAACGATATAATTACAATTTTTACTGTTGAGAGGTTTAGGAATTTTTCTGTTTGAGGTTACACTAAATTAGAATCATATTCATATTATTTATTTTATATATTTTTGTGGGGCGGTTACACTTGTCGACAACCGGCCAGGATCGTATTTTCTTTGTGAATCTCTGAGAAGTAGTCATATATCTGCTCTTATTTACTTAAATATAGTTTGCGTCTGGCGCAACGCATTTACTAATTTGTCTCTCTTTCTTTCACAGATCATCGGCAATTTATTGAACTTTGTTGTAATTGTATGTTCCATTTTTGCTTCGTCTTTGTTTCATTTTGTGCTTAATTTTTATTTGTGAAAAATGCCGCGAAAAACTGTTAACAGTACATCGCGATGTGCAATGAGTGAAATAGCCTACTCTAATACTTTGACCGATAATTCTTGCGACACTCAGTGTAATAGTGATAATCCCCTAATTACAGATAATCAGTGCCTGCCGATCACTAGTAATGATCTTAATTCTAATGATGGGCAAACAAATTCAATTATGTCCACAGTAAATTTAACAATTGATGACGCGGCACGTTCCGATTCAATGAACGCTGCCCAGTTTGACACACCCGGTTTGCAAAATTTGAATTGTGAACAGATAAATTTTTCTCACGAAGATGAACAATGTAGTCAGAATACGTCAGATTTATTTGATTCGGGTGTAGTAACCAACAGTGCACATCCAATTGGCGAACTTTTTCAAGAATCAGAAAATGACCAAATGGTTACACAAAACGCGACAAATGCAGATACATCATCACACAGCACAGAGAATAGAGTAGGTAATATTGGCATGGATCAAGTTTTGGCATTATTGCTACAAATTAATCCATCGTACAAACAACTTAATGAAAAACTAGACAACAATTCCAAACAGTCGAATGAAAAACAAGACAACCTTAATGAAAATCTTTAACAGTTGAATGAAAAACACGACAACCTAAATGAACAGAACAAACAACTTAATGAACAGAACAAACAACTTAGTGAACAGATTACAGCCGTTGCCGTGCAATGTCTTGATACTAAAGAACAATTACGCGAGGAAATTAAGGCTTGTGCTAGGAATAGCAGTGAAGAAATTAGATCTATGGCACAAGAATTAAGCAATACACATGCAGCCACAACTAAATTACTTAGAGACGAAATTAGTGCAGTCGCTAAACAATGCTCTGAAAACGCAACACAGTTACGCGACGAGTTTAAATTAATGTCAGCAGAACTTTCACGCACGCTGGATGCAAAAGTAGACGCGAAATTTGACCAACAGAACAGCCAAATTGACGAACGTTTTAATCACCACTTACAAAGCAGTGAAACGCGTTACAGTAAATTTATACAGTAACAGAATAAAGTAAAGCAACATGTCATGGAAACGATTTCTGCACAAAGACAGGAAGATAAGCGTAAATTATTTACGAAAGCAAAAACATACGTAGACAACAATATTGCTACAGTGTCAGACGAAATCAAACAGTTGAACACCGAATTGCATGATAGAATCTCCGATCTTAAAACAAAAACACACACACATTAGACTTTCAGACAATAATCAACAGACTTGAAAACTTGGAACTAATACAGGATCCGGATGCCATCAAAGCAGACATTAAAAAATTGAACAAAAACACGCGTAAAATACAAAAACAAATTAATGCTTGTGATACTAAAAACGATGATCAGGTAAAGGTACTGACTGAAAAATATGATGAACTGGCCAGACGTATTGATAACGACACCAAATCAGACGATATGTCAAACACACGAATTCCAAAATTTACAGCAGACAATCAGTGAGATAGGTTCGTCCAATAATACTTTACGTAGAAAATTGTCATCTTTACAGCAAGAAGTGACAGAGATGAAAAATGTTTCAGCCTTTAACACGGTACAGCATACGCCACTTTCCGAACATTTGTCAGACTCACACAGCCAGTATAATTTAGGTAATTTACAGAGAGTACGTGAGTTAGATTCCGAACAGTCACAGACAAACAGATTATCATACAATCCTGAACCAGTTCAGACATTCAGAGAAGACAATTTTGATTATAAGCAGTTTCTAACCGTGAGAAAATTTAAGGTACTTAATAATGACAAAACACAGAGCCACGCTTTGGACTGGATACGACAATTTACTTTCGTATTTTCACCAGCTTGGCCTGTAATGCAGAAACTAGAATTGGATTGGATACAACAATTTGTTTTTGAATTTTCACCGGAGTTGCCTGTAATGCAGAAACTAAATTTTATTTGCAGCGCGTAAGAGACCTCAGGGGATTCATTACGCTTCGATGAATATGTGCCGTAGCGTGCACAGGGCCCTGAGCCGTAGTAGTGCTATTTCATCTTTAGTTTACTGCACTGCTGCCTTCTCTTCTACTATCCTTTATATCCATCAAAACAGCTCTTCAACTATCGATCTATCTAGAATTAGGAATGAGTAAAGAAAACCTGATATGACAAATTTTACCGAAAGTGACAGTTTTCTTTAGACACTCCCGAAATGACAACTACCGCCGTATTTTTAATAACAGATAAAATTGTAATCATCAGTATGTACAACATTATCAGCAATCGTCAAAATTATCAGCAACAGCATTTTGGTAACAATAGTGGCTTTTCTCCGCAACAGCAACAAAACCAACCGGTTAGTATACCTAACCAACAATATAATGTGCAAGGTCAACCAAGCTTTAATGTTTCGCCGCCTACACGTATAGCGTCGGCTCCGCCAAATAGTAACGTACAGCAACAAGGAAATCACTATGTACAGAAAACACATCATTTTAACTCCTGTCGCAATGCGCCGTATAGCAATGACTATGATGACAGACGTAAAAGTAATGAGCACAATTTTCAGCGTACGTTTAATAACAGTCGGTCTTACCAGCAGCAGAATCAACCACAACAATAGATTATCATGAATGAACCAGACAGTAGATATCATCCCGAACTTAATACGTCAGGAAGAAATAACAGAACGGTCCAAGTAGTCGAAATGCGACAGCATCCTCCCGCAAATAACAGCACGTCAGAAAGAATTTGACAGGACACAGTACAGGTTGCATCTTCCAGCAACGCAAGCTATACTTTTGACACACAGAATCTTGTTCACGAAAATGTTATTACTTTTGACGACATCCGAGACACACTTTTACATGAAAAACCAGTTATTCAAAAAACCATTTCCCACCCTGTCATTGAAGTAAAGATTGGATCATCCAAATTTTCAGCAGTAATCGATTCTGGATCACCTATGTCAGTTATAAATGAGGAAACTTTCAACGAATGTAACAAAAAGGATACCTATCCTACGTCACCATTAGGCAAAACTAAAGTAAAAGGAGCAGTATCTGGTAAAGGAGTAGACGTAAAGTTACAGACACACTTACCGTTTTGTATTGCAGCTTATACGTTTCACTCAAATTTTTGGATTGTTTCCTTATTGACAACAGACATTATTTTAGGTACGAATTTTCTGGTACAACATGACGCAATTATTGACTTTCAAAATTCCTATTTAATGTTAAAGGATGAAAATGTACAACTGGCATTAGAATTTCAGCACTCTTTATCTGCAGAAGAACAAAAAATTAATCCTACAGAGGTCATTTCTGCATCACGTAACACGGACTGTCATTCCACATTGTACACAGATACGTACGTATACAACTATAATACTCCAGACGAAGCCGACTATGACGTTATGCAAATGATTTCTGATAAAGTTAAACAGAGCAGTGCAAATACAGACGACGAACGCACGCAACTACGCAAAATTCTTTTACAGCAAGCTCCAGTTTTTGACAACGTCCCTGGTACTATGTCTGGATTTATGTATGAATTTCAAGTTAAACAGCACGACACATTTAAAGCCAAACATTATCCTATTCCATACATTCACAGAGATCAAGTTAAGAAAGAATTGCAAGCTATGCTTGACCAAGGAATTATTGAACCGGCAGTTAGTCCGTACGTAAACCCGCTCCATATTGTTAAGAAAAAGGATGGCTCACTTCACCTCGTACTTGATTCGCGTCACATCAATGACATTATTATTAATGAAACAGATCTCCCTCAAACACTAAAAGAACTTCTACAGGAATTTCATGGTACTGCTATTTATTCCACGTTAGATTTGAAATCGGGATTTTGGCAAATTCAGTTCCATCCGAACTGCAGCATTTATTCGCGGTTTGAATACTATACTTCCGACAGAATTAAAAGACAGAATCACAACGTATGTAGACGACATTCTTATTGCAGAAGCTAACTGGTCTGAACACAATTTGATTCTTGAACAACTGTTACAAACTTTTCGTGCACAAGGACTCACAGTTAATCTCAGTAAATCGCACTTTGGCAAAACTTCTATAAAATTTCTTGGACATGTAATTTCAGCAGAAGGCATTGCGCCTGACACGGAAAAACTTCAAGCTTTACGTGACATTACTGTACCTACGACGAAGAAACAACCACGCAGCTTTTTGGGTTTAATTATCTTTTTTTCGTAAATTTATTCATTACTCTGCTTTAGACACCCCTAGATTATGTCAACTGACAGGTAAAAACACTATTTGGTCCTGGGATAGGCAAGCACATTCTGAATTTGTCAATCTGAAACAAGCTTTGTTGAATGCACCACTTTTATCACATCCAGATCTTACTAGAAATTTTTCAATTGCCACCGACAGTTCTAACACCGCTTTAGGCGTACACATTTTTCAGGAAACTGAAGAAGATGGTTCTACGGTAATTAAAAACATCGCCTTTCCGAGTCGCATTCTGTCACCTGCTGAACGCAATTATTCTGTCACAGAACTTGAAACATTGTGTGTTGTATGGGCATTTACCAGATTTAGGCATTTTCTTTATGGAAGACATACGACCGTTTACACAGATCATAGAGCTATACAGTTTTTACGTTCAGCAAAATTTACACACGACAGACTAAGCAGATGGAAACTCTATTTACAGGAATTTAATTTTACAATTGTTCACATTCCCGGTACACAAAATATTGTAGCAGACGCACTATCCCGTTCTCTCTGCAACAATCAGCAAGACATCGCAACCAACTTCTGCCA
Source organism: Schistocerca nitens (assembly GCF_023898315.1). Classification (NCBI taxonomy): domain Eukaryota; kingdom Metazoa; phylum Arthropoda; class Insecta; order Orthoptera; family Acrididae; genus Schistocerca; species Schistocerca nitens. Next base: position 4,323,986 of record NW_026045897.1, read on the forward strand.
AGCAAATCCTAACGTCATGTATATTCAACAAGTTGCATTTGAAAATTTCATTTCGTCATCATTACGAGACATAGCACAAGAGCAGAGTAAAGACAACGCATGGAAATAAATTAAACACCTTTGGCAAGATAGGAATAACGTTACCATCAGAAACCATTACACTGTACGCAATAACATTCCGTTTCGCCGCTCTCACCCTGACAGCAACAATTGGTTACTATGTATTCCTGACAAGTTTGTTAACAGATCAATTTGGTATACCCATTTAAGTTACGCACATTATGGAGCCAGAAAATGTTTTCTTATACTGAGACAGAACTGTTATTTTGGCAACATGGAGAAACGTATTCGACGAGTTTTAGCGTCATGTAAAATCTGCCAGCAAGCTAAATCAGACACGACTTCACATATTCCTCCGTTACATCCCATTGTATCTATTAAATTGAGACACATGGCCGCTGTAGACATTTTTGGTCCGATTCCCAGAACTAATAGAGGTTTTTGTTACATCTTTGTCGCTGTTGAACTCACTTCGAAATTTGTAACCTTCACACCGATACGCAAAGCTACTGCTGAAACTGTTTCGAAAGCATTTGTAAAACATTTTTTATTTCATGTAGGGCATGTATTGAAAGTAATTTCCGACAATGGACCACAGTTTCGATCTATGGACACGTATGTTACGACCAAGAAACATTTCTCCGATCTATATATCCAGGTATCACGCTTCTTCGAACCCTTGTGAACGACTAATGAAAGAAATTGGTAAACTATGTAGAATATACTGCTATAAAAAATATATTGATTGGGATACACACATACTGTCATTCCAGGATGTAATTAACTCCATACCAAATGAATCTACTATGTTCTATGTCATCTCCGACTGTTATACTGAAAAATGTTGAACCACCTAACAAAATTGAAGAATTAGTATCCTTTCCTACATCTCGTCGACTACGACACCATGAAATAATTGACATTGCGCTGAACAACATCAAACATGCCGCAGAGCGTTGGAGAAGACAGCAAAAACAGGTTTGTACACGCCGTGACTTTCACATTGGACAGAAGATATTAGTACGTACACACTATTTATAAAACAGAGGAAAGAGTAGATGCAGTAAATTTGAGCTTCTATACGCAGGTCCATATAGAATTCGCAGCATTCCTCACGCCAGTGTAGTACACATTGAAACTTTGAGAACCAGAAAAAGCAAAGGCAATCACCATGTTTTCAATATTAAACCCTTCATTGAATGAACATACTCTATGATTTATCACACTGTAATGGCTTTTCCTGATATTTTTATGACCACTTACGCAATTCTATGTATGTGACTACTTACTGATGATTATCATATTTTTTCTTGGCAAGTGCCCGGCAAGGTAAGGTTAGCAGGTCGCTTTTCTTGTCGTTATATATCAGACCGTGCACATTTTCCATTTTTCGTGTATGTATGATTGTTTTCCTGTTTTATTTGTATGCACTACGAAATCTTTAAGATATAACAAACACCAGTTGACTTTGACATCTTGCCTTATGATATCTCAACATCGTGACTATTTTACATTTTTTTTGCTACTACATTATGATACTCTGTGTACATTTTTTGCACCTGAATACTCTCTATGTTTTTGACATAATACGTTTTCTGTCATGCTATGCTGTATGCTTAATTATATCACTAGAAACAAGTTTTTATTTAATGGGTATATGATTTAAGTGCAAGATATTAATCCTTAATCATCATTTTCAGAAAGCAATAACGTGTAAAAGAAATAAATTAAACAAACCATAGTGGATTACTATGAAATGAGAATTTCACCTTCGGAATGAACGAAAGAAAATGGAATACCTTGTGATGAAGAGTAAATGGATCAGAATTAACAAGCATTAACAAGAATATATTATACACATCGTATGATAGCAGTCTTAACAATTTTTTTCTTTCAGAATACGAGGCGATTGATGCAGGCTGTCAGACAGAACTACACATCTTAGTTTTAGTGATGAAATATGCTAGAAATAAGAAACTCTATACTATGAATAGTTATATGAAGTAAATGGTAATATGAATAACGAATAATGAAGTGTCTTTTTTGCAGATGATAATGAATGATGATGAATAGTTATATGAAGAATATGCTAATATGAATAATGAAGTTTTTCTTTGCAGCTGATGATAGTAATGAAGTTATGGTAATATGAATAATGAAGTTTTTCTTTGCAGATGAGAATAATGACGAAGTTTATATATTTACTGTTAGTTAAGAAATGCTATGTAGTTATTTAAGTATTTGTTGCAGTTCGTTTTGACAGTATGTCTTATGTCGCATGGTATAATGACTGAATGTTTTGGAAAGGACAGCTGAAGTACATACATATCGAGTACACGTTTCATTACCTGTTAATTCGAAGTTCACTACTTTTCAGCATAATATGCGTTTCTTCTTTCAGCTGAATAATCCATTTTGTATTTTTTCCAGGAGAAGCTATTCATGAAATTAATGTGCTATAAGCAGTTAGTTATTAAACCTGTTCTAGTACTTGCATTTTTTTTACTCATTTGTGTGTGTCATCCATGAATGTGATCACATATACTCTACTTGTTCATAACCTTGCTACAGCTGACTCATGACGAATGACGTTATTTACAGCAATAAGTCAAAAGCAAATATTTTCATGCCCCAGCAATTAATTATCGATCCCAACGCAATGCATTGCTGGCACAAAAAAATGTATTACCAGTCCCAAATGCTACTAGTTTAAGAGATATTTATAGTACTAAATATAATGCAGATTTGTCAGATGTATTGAATCCATTATATCTATGTATTATTGGACCATGGACCTTGAGTAATAGTTACAGTGTGTTACATTTTAAATATGTCTTATGTCACTTGAATGATGAGTTCTGAGTAATACTGAATGATGTTTTGTAATAATGCATAAATGCTATGCCAATAATTTCTGTAAATAATATTTTTGTTATACTCTATAAATGCTATGCCAATAATTAACTCTCATTTTCAATGATGACTTCTGAATAATACTGAATAATGTTTTATAAAACTATATGAATACTTTGTGACTGTCCAATGAATGCCACTGTTACTTATATTTTAAATTTGTCTTATGTCACTTACATGATATCATATATGAATACCAGTAGCTTAATGCTACATTCATTAACTCCTGTTTTGAATGATGATTTCTGAACAATGCATAAAAATGGTTTGTAACTGGCCAATGAGTGCCAATGATTACTATAATTAGATGAATTATGTAAATACTATGCCATTCATTAACTCCTGTTTTGAATGATCACTTATGAATAATGCATAAAAATGGTTTGTAACTGGCCAATGAGTGCCAATGATTACTATAATTAGATGAATTATGTAAATACTATTCCATTCATTAACTCCTGTTTTGAATGATCACTTATGAATAATGCATAAAAATGGTTTGTAACTGGTCAATGAGTGCCAATGATTACTATAATTCGATGAATTATGTTAATCCTATGCCATTAATTAACTCTTGTTTTGAATGATGACTTCTGAACAATGCATAAATATGGTTTGTAACTGGCCAATGAGTGCCAATATTTAGTGTAATCAGATGACTTATGAATAATGTTCTGTAATACTCCATACATAGTACAGAAATGTTTAGTAACTAGGCAATGAGTGCCAACAATTACTCAAATCGGTTGATGAACTTGTGTAATTCTCTATGATGACTAGCATAAGACTTAATGTCCTTCACCTTCTGACCTAATTACCAGAAATTACTGCAATATCCGTTTGTCCTGTCTATCCTCATGATGATGGAGCACTATATTTGGTTTTTGCACTAATTCTACGTTGGTGTACCTTACAAGAATGTGGTGTTGACACCATGCTGTCCACCACCTTGAACGATGGAGATGTTATTATGGTCCCACTGTTTGGTGTACCTAATGTACTACCAAAATGATAACATTGAATATTAATACGACATTTCAGTGTCTTGGCCACACTGATTAATACTTCAGGGAAGAGAACTTCAGATTGTCTCACTTGGTGTTGTGCTTCTGTAGAAAGATATGGACTTTCAGTGCAGCTACGTGCAACCTACTGTGCTACAACCATGATGCAATCCTTCCCTTTCCTTTCCTAGTTCTTATAAAATGATATATATATATATATATATTAATATGTTTTGTACTCATTGCGTATCCTAGTTCTTGTAAAATGGTAAAAAAATATATACAGTGTGTGTGCACTTTATGTCATTTGTTAATGTGTTTTGTACTCATTGCGTATACATTTTGTCATTTCTTGATATGTTCTGTACTCAGTACATGTGCACTCTATTTCATTTCATGTTCTGCACTTATATATGTATGTATATACTCTGTGTCTGTAAACTTAGTTAATTAAGTAGATTTTAAAAAAAATTGTTGCTCATGGCAAGTCCAATTAACTCACCATCGCTGCCAAATTTTTGCTCCCCCAGTGGAGGGTTATGTAAGAGATCCGAGCAGATGTAATTTCGATGTATTGCTCATGCGCTGCCTGCGATATGCAAGGTCTCTGACCAGAGAGCAGTGTTGACTGCAGTAGGAACTGTGTAGCTGTAGCAGTAAGATGTTGCTAGTCTGGAGTCTGCTCTGGTCTGGTCTGGTGTATCGTGTTGGCTGGCCCGGTCGCGGTGCAGCGATGCCGGAGCCTGGGTATTATTGTATAAGGTAAAAAGCAGCCTCGCGCATATGTAATAATGTTATCTCAAGTCCCATGTAAATGTCTTAAAAATCTCGTAATAATAATTTTGCTCATAAAAAGTAACTTTTAACAACCATTCATTTCAATTTAAAGAATTTACTAATTTCTCCCATTCATGATTATCCCTATTATTGCAATAGAAAAATCAGTTGCTTCCTTTCATAAATGACAGATATATCGGCCAGCATTGCACAGAGCTGTGCCGGAAAAATTTATTGTAAGAGCAGATATATCCGGCGACTTCATTGAGGTAAGGATTTTTCCTTTTTTATTCAGAATGATCTTTCAGGGCCATGACGCAGCACTGCTGTCGTCCAAAATTTACCAGGTTAAATTCATAGTGAATTATTGAAAAATCATAAGTGAGCGACAATTTAATTGAGAGGTTAGTTACATTGTTTTATTACCAGGTTACTGAATTTATTTTTTTACTGGGATGTTATACTGAATTTGAACGATATAATTATAATTTTTGCTGTTGAGAGGTTTAGGAATTTTTCTGTTTTGAGGTTACACTAAATTAGAATCATATTCATATTATTTATTTTATATATTTTTGGGGGAGGTTACAATATCTTACAAGAACCAAAGGGCCACAGACGGTGCTCCAGGAATTGACCTCTGAGAAGGTCCGGCAACAAACACTTTCGCGAGCGATGAGATAGGCAGCCAAGAGTTGCATTCACTTCACAAGATGGTATCTCAGACTAGTGGCAGTCTAACGAGTGACTAATGATAATCTTGCTGATTGCTGATGGCCGAGCGGTTCTAGCCGATTCAGTCGGCAACCGCGCGACCGCTCCGGTCGCAGGTTCGAATCCTGCGTCGGGCATGGATGTGTGTGAGATCCTTAGGTTATTTAGGTTTAAGTAGTTCTAAGTTCTAGGGGACTGACGACCTCAGATGTTAAGTCCCATAGTGCTCAGAGCCATTTGAATCTTGGTGAAGCTACCCGACGTCCGATAAATCAAATGCAGCGATGGAACAATACGCCAAAGCCCGAAGCGGCGGTCTGCATTACGTCCCCAGAACACTGTGCTTAGAGTGCCCGGAACGAGAAAGGAATCCCTACCACCAGAGTAGAAGAATCACCAACCTGCCCCCAGGACAGGTAACTGGGACTTTAGCAGCCACAAGGCAAGAAAAATTACCACTGGTTGAACTTAACAAATTGTAAGTAGTTGAACGCAGTAAATAGTAATAAAAAGTCGAGGAAAGCTAATCAGACTCGCCTTCCTCAAGCAAAGCACTCCACTCGCTGCTCTTCGCCTCGGCGACACTACGAGTAGCAGCACGAACCCAAGTCACTGGAGAATCGCCAGATATCACTATGGTGGAGGTTTGTCTACTTGGATTGAAATGCACTCATCCTAAAGCTTGTTGGGTTCGGTTTACGACGAGGTGGTGCACCCTCGTGACCACAGCCCTTCCATGCGGCAGTCCGTGCGTCCCGCCAGCGGTCCCGGCGTGTTCTGGCACTGCGCTGACCTGGCTCCTCCTGAGTCCCCAACCGAAGTCGCACACTCACACGACCCGGGAAAACAACAACGTCGCCTCAAAGATAGGGCAACAGTTACTACATGCCGATAACTGCCGCTGCTGCCAATAGCGGACAGGAAACGCTTGCGAAACCGAGTGGCGCCAGTCAACATGAGAAGAAGACAACCGCAACCGTGCCAACCAAACGATACGGTCTGGCTGCTCCAACAGAGGGCGGAGACCTGCAGACAGCAGCAACGCGGGCCGCAGCGCGGCTCAGTTGTCAAAAGTGTTACAAGCAGAGGCAGCCAAATCGCTGATATATTTTAAGTATTTCGTGCTTCATTGTTTGGTGTGCGAGCCCCTAGCTGTTTGCAAATAATATGTGATTTCATTAAACCTGTTTCTATTCTTATATATCAGTATTGACAATATTGGGTGATTATGCACTAGTACTACCTGTTTTTGATGTCCACAAAACATCGATTGGTGCTGTCACTGCTTAATGATTTGATTTTTATGTCTTATAGGTGACGTGATTATCATATTGTGGCAGCTATACTGCCATATTTAGGACGTTAACGTTGTTGTAGACGAGACGTTTTGTTGACTACGGCCTTTTTGTTCTGTTTACAAGTTTTTGTACTTTTGACAGCTCTATTTGACAGGTTAGCAGCGATTTTACGTGGCTCAATTTTGTTTTAATTTATGGGTTTCTATGCATTAGTGATTTGAAGTTTGTTGTTGATTTTATCTTTTCTTGTAAAAGTTTCTAGCTGTGTACGTTTATCTATTACCTATACTGAGGATTTCAATAAAATTTTAATATAAAATTTGTATTTAAGATCAGAATGTCGTTTAATGTACTCTGTCGTAATTATATGTGTGCATATAAATTTCTGTTTATTGCACGGTATTCATTGTTAGCCCCTCCGCTATTACGTGTAACATTCGTGATGCTCGTTCCAGCTGGTCTGCTTTGTGATTCCCTGTTTTCATGTGACTGAACAAAGTGGACGGATTTGTATCGCTATTGCTGGTGTGTTCTCGATAACCAGGTGCGAAATTTCTTCCTGTTTGTCCCACATACACTTTGTCGCAATCTTGACATTTGATTTTGCATATGCCTGAAATTGTGTGGACTACTGTGTTCATTTGTGAATTAGTGTTTTTAGATTATTTTTGGTTTGGTAGGCTGATCTTATGCCTTTATTTTTCAGTTATTCATTTAATTTGTCGGACATATTTCTTATTTATGTTGTAGGTACGTATAAGATTTCTGTATCACTGGTGAATCTTTTAGAAGTTTTATGTCCTTGTGGATGTCGCTGTGCGTTGATTTGACGCGTTTTAATAGAATTGAGTGATTATGTTTGGATTACAGTTATTTTGTTTTGCTATATATCATAGAATTGCTACTTCCTTTTGTGTCCTGTTATAAACGAAATTGCGTAATATTCGGAGGCAGCTATAAAATGGCACTGTAACCGAAACAGGCCTGTCACAAACCGAACAATAAAGCACTAAACACTTTAAACATAGCAATGACTTCGACTTCTCTACATAACGTCTCTGTGAGACACACATATCGCGCTGTGGGCCCTCTAGAACACAAACTGTTGTCAAAAGCTTTCTGCAAATGTACAGATGTCGTAAAGTTACGTCTGCTTTTCTTCAATCGATTTTCGAAGATCTTCGTGTGGCTAGCATTGCCCCGTGTGCTGTTATGCTTCTCCGGTACCCAAAATGACCTTCCCCGAAGTCTGACGGTATTTCGGCTGTCTCATACACATCTCGCTCACCAGGTGGAATAGTTTTGTCACGGAGGCTCTCTCAAGGGGCTCAGTAATTACGGTGGAATGCGTTCTACTCCAGTCGCCTTGCATCCCCTTGGGCCTTTTAGTGCGCTGTCAAATTTCAATCGCAATATTATATCCCCCCAATTCATCTCCTACTATCTATTCCTCTTTTATACGCATACTCCTTTACCTTGTACATATTCGTCCTGCCTTTGAGCTATCTCTCCTTTGCTTAGTGCTGGCTTTCCATCTGAGCTCTTGATATTCCTAACAGCCTCTCTCCTCTCGAAAGGTGTTTAATTTTTCTTTGTTTTTCCTCTAGTCATGCTTGCTTCTAATGCCTTCCATTTGTCCTCTAGTCACTCCTACTTAGCCATTTTGAATTTTCTGTCAATCGCATTTTTAGATTATATTCCCTTTCGCCTGCTTCATTCACTGCATTTTTATACATCCTCGTAAGTTAAATTCAGTACCTCTTGCGCAATCTAGGGTTTAGTAGTAGGTTTTACCCATTCATCGTATTTTGAGATATTACACTTTGACATGTTTTATATCTTGACATATTTTCGAACAAGTCAAAATATAATCTAAAATATATGACTTTGTCAACAAAATTCTTCTGGGCTTCAGCCGTGGTGCGCCTTTCCTGGCACACCAGCTCTTTGGCACGGCTCTCGATTACCCGGCTGTACTACGATCTTCGCCCCTGTTGTGATCTGGCGGCGGGTATTGGCGGTAGGGGAGTTGGTGGTCGGACTCGCTGCGAGGCGCCGGGACGTGCCTGAGGGGACGACGGGGCGAACACGGGGCTGGGCCAGCGGTGGCGCGGCTGCCCACCTTGCAGGACGGCCGCGAGCTTGTGGTGGACCTGCCTGACGTCAGCTTCGGGCGCTGCTCGCCGCATTGCTTTGGGGCCTGTTTTCTCGGAGAGGCCCATCCGTCGAGACCATCTCGAACAACGCTCTCCGTCTTACGTGTAAGTGGTTTTGGTGCCTTCGTTTCATCAAACGATTAGCGTTGCAGCGAGTGTATTTGTTGGTCGGTTGGTTCGATATACGTGTTGTCGAAGTAAGAGCAGCCGGCAGAGTCTGTGTGACTGTATGCAAACCAGCACTTACTATTTGCTTTAAAATCCGCTGGTTGGACGACTATTAAAAGGCATATTAGCACGAAGGCGTGCGTGTGATTTTGGGTTATCGCCATCACGCGACGTCCCTGACATATTTCTCTAAATTTTTTTTTTTTGCAACCAGTTTTCCTGTTATTAGTAAAACTTGTATTTGTAAAGCTAGTCATTTATATGCATTTCCTTATATACGTGCACTTATTGAATGTACTCACTCAACAGTAATTGGTTTCTGTATTTTATTGTTTATCACCTTCTTAACGTATATTGATTGATGTTTGGTTGGTGTTTGCCGTGTCTTCTCGGTCTGTTTGTGTTCCAGATTCTGCGAGTTGGGGTGCGTGGGTGCGGCGCCACGTCCCGCTTCGGTGCACAGAAGCTGTCACGTGACATCTAACGGGAAGTGACTCCCTGCTGGGCCCCGGCGTTTGGGTGTTGTTTTGGACGGTTGGTCTACTGCTTTCGGCCTTTGACCAAGGCAGCCTGGGGTCACTGCCCATTTGATAAACGCAACCTAATTCTTGTACTGCTTTTTTTTTTAAAAAAAAAAGTTTTAAATTTGTTGAATATAAATTGTAATGTGTTTTGATGCTCCTACCCGTGGTCTAGGGGTAGCGTCTTTGATTCATAATCAAAAACGTCTTCGATCCCCGCCACTGCCTGTATTTTGATAAATAATCAGCTTTGGCGGCCGAAGACTTCCGGCATAAGAAGTCAGCCTCATTCTGCCAACGGCCTTGTCAAAGAGGGCGGAGGAGCGGATAGAGGTTCAGGGCACTCTCTTGTCCTAGGGGTGGGAAATTGCCTCTAAAGGCGGAAGAATCAGCAATGATCAACGACATGAGGATGCAGAAGGCAATGGAAACCACTGCATTAAAGACACGTAACGTGTATCCACAGGACATGTGGCCTATAATTGAAGAAGTGTCATGATGATCTCTCCATTGGCAAAAGATTCCGGAATAGTCCCCCATTCGGATCTCCGGGAGGGGACTGCCAAGGGGGAGGTTACCATGAGAAAAAGATTGATTAATCAACGAAAGGATAACGTTCTACGAGTCGGGGCGTGGAATGTCAGAAGCTTGAACGTGGTAGAGAAACTAGAAAATCTGAAAAGGGAAATGCAAAGACTCAATCTAGATATAGTAGGGGTCAGTGAAGTGAAGTGGAAGGAAGACAAGGATTTCTGGTCAGATGAGTATCGGGTAATATCAACAGCAGCAGAAAATGGTATAACAGGTGTAGGATTCGTTATGAATAGGAAGGTAGGGCAGAGGGTGTGTTACTGTGAACAGTTCAGTGACCGGGTTGTTCTAATCAGAATCGACAGCAGACCAACACCGACAACGATAGTTCAGGTATACATGCCGACGTCGCAAGCTGAAGATGAACAGATAGAGAAAGTGTATGAGGATATTGAAAGGGTAATGCAGTATGTAAAGGGGGACGAAAATCTAATAGTCATGGGCGACTGGAATGCAGTTGTAGGGGAAGGAGTAGAAGAAAAGGTTACAGGAGAATATGGGCTTGGGATAAGGAATGAAAGAGGAGAAAGACTAATTGAGTTCTGTAACAAGTTTCAGCTAGTAATAGCGAATACCCTGTTCAAGAATCACAAGAGGAGGAGGTATACTTGGAAAAGGCCGGGAGATAGGGGAAGATTTCAATTAGATTACATCATGGTCAGACAGAGATTCCGAAATCAGATACTGAATTGTAAGGCGTACCCAGGAGCAGATATAGACTCAGATCACAATATAGTAGTGATGAAGAGTAGGCTGAAGTTCAAGACATTAGTCAGGAAGAATCAATACGCAAAAAAGTGGGATACGGAAGAACTAAGCAATGACAAGATACGTTTGAAGTTCTCTAACGCTATAGATACAGCAATAAGGAATAGCGCAGTAGGCAGTACAGTTGAAGAGGAATGGACATCTCTAAAAAGGGCCATCACAGAAATTGGGAAGGAAAACATAGGTACAAAGAAGGTAGCTGCGAAGAAACCATGGGTAACAGAAGAAATACTTCAGTTGATTGATGAAAGGAGGAAGTACAAACATGTTCCGGGAAAATCAGGAATACAGAAATACAAGTCGCTGAGGAATGAAATAAATAGGAAGTGCAGGGAAGCTAAGACGAAATGGCTGCAGGAAAAATGTGAAGACATCGAAAAAGATATGATTGTCGGAAGGACAGACTCAGCATACAGGAAAGTCAAAACAACCTTTGGTGACATTCAAAGCAACGGTGGTAACATTAAGAGTGCAACGGGAATTCCACTGTTAAATGCAGAGGAGAGAGCAGATAGGTGGAAAGAATACATTGAAAGCCTCTATGAGGATGGAGATTTGTCTGATGTGATAGAAGAAGAAACAGGAGTCGATTTAGAAGAGATAGGGGATCCAGTATTAGCATCGGAATTTAAAAGAGCTTTGGAGGACTTACGGTCAAATAAGGCAGAAGGGATAGATAACATTCCATCAGAATTTCTAAAATCATTGGGGGAAGTGGCAACAAAACGACTATTCACGTTGGTGTGTAGAATATATGAGTCTGGAGACATACCATCTGACTTTCGGAAAAGCATCATCCACACAATACCGAAGACGGCAAGAGCTGACAAGTGCGAGAATTATCGCACAATCAGCTTAACAGCTCATGCATCGAAGCTGCTTACAAGAATAATATACAGAAGAATGGAAAAGAAAATTGAGAATGCGCTAGGTGACGATCAGTTTGGCTTTAGGAAAAGTAAAGGGACGAGAGAGGCAATTGTGACGTTACGGCTAATAATGGAAGCAAGGCTAAAGAAAAATCAAGACACGTTCATAGGATTTGTCGACCTGGAAAAAGCGTTCGACAATATAAAATGGTGCAAGCTGTTCGAGATTCTGAAAAAAGTAGGGGTAAGCTATAGGGAGAGACGGGTCATATACAATATGTACAACAACCAAGAGGGAAAAATAAGAGTGGACGATCAAGAACGAAGTGCTCGTATTAAGAAGGGTGTAAGACAAGGCTGTAGCCTTTCGCCCCTACTCTTCAATCTGTACATCGAGGAAGTAATGATGGAAATAAAAGAAAGGTTCAGGAGTGGAATTAAAATACAAGGTGAAAGTATATCAATGATACGATTCGATGATGACATTGCTATCCTGAGTGAAAGTGATGAAGAATTAAATGATCTGCTGAACGGAATGAACAGTCTAATGAGTACACAGTATGGTTTGAGAGTAAATCGGAGAAAGACGAAGGTAATGAGAAGTAGTAGAAATGAGAACAGCGAGAAACTTAACATCAGGATTGATGGTCACGAAGTCAATGAAGTTAAGGAATTCTGCTATCTAGGCAGTAAAACAACCAATGACGGACGGAGCAAGGAGGACATCAAAAGCAGACTCGCTATGGCAAAAAAGGCATTTCTGGCCAAGAGAAGTCTACTAATATCAAATCCCGGCCTTAATTTGAGGAAGAAATTTCTGAGGATGTACGCCTGGAGTACAGCATTGTATGGTAGTGAAACATGGACTGTGGGAAAACCGGAACAGAAGAGAATCGAAGCATTTGAGATGTGGTGCTATAGACGAATGTTGAAAATTAGGTGGACTGATAAGGTAAGGAATGAGGAGGTTCTACGCAGAATCGGAGAGGAAAGGGATATGTGGAAAACACTGATAAGGAGAAGGGACAGGATGATAGGACATCTGCTAAGACATGAGGGAATGACTTCCATGGTACTAGAGGGAGCTGTAGAGGGCAAAAACTGTAGAGGAAGACAGAGATTGGAATACGTCAAGCAAATAATTGAGGACGTAGGTTGCAAGTGCTACTCTGAGATGAAGAGGTTAGCACAGGAAAGGAATTCGTGGCGGGCCGCATCAAACTAGTCAGTAGACTGATGACCAAAAAAAAAATGTGTATTCTGGTTGAGTTTTTGGGGGTTCTAAAATAACTGAAATCAGCTTCATATTGTAGATTTTTTTTAATTGTGACATTTCTTTAGTAGATGCCCACGTCGATTATCTCTTACCTGCTTTGAATAAACAATGAATTTGGTAGTTCTTGCTTAAGGAGTGACATTACAGAGGCCTTGACCTTCCATCCTGAGAGTACCCCTCGTCCCCACTTCCTAAGACACAGGGCTGTTGAGCGCAAAGTCAATATGTAAAACTGTCCGATGTTCCGGAAAACCTGCAATAGTGACCGAAACGTCAGACAGTTTTACGTATTGGTAATGCGGTCAACAGCCCAGAGGAATTTTATTGAGAGTGACAGCGGCCCCAAAAACCTACGCTAAAATGCGTCTTCTTGAAATGCATCAAAATATACAGTTCGTATAATCATGGCATGCTCATTTGTCCTACTATTTTATTGGCCACATCACTTTTAAACCTAAACCATTTTTTTCTTTTGTCATCACATCTCCACTACTCTCCACTACAATACAATACAATATTTTTATCTTTGTTTTTCTTTGACTAGGCTGTACGTGCGTAAACTTAAACATTTTTATATTTTGCTACGTAAAGAGTTTAAATGTCCATTCTATAATACACTGACAATGTCAGTTTCAGATGCACTAGCAAATGGCTTCAATATAGAAACAGAAACCTGTCCTAGACGAAGATAAAGAATATTTTAGTAATCGGATCGACTGTTCTTTGACTAGAAGCCGGGTCACTGAGGGAAGAATTGATACAAAGCAAATACTGCCCACTCACGTTGGATTACGCTGACCGCACCGGCTGTGGACGACACTGGAAATGGACGAAGGTACAGTAATGCTGAAAAGTATCCGAACGACCTGAACTGCATTTCGCCTGATTCGCATGCAACCCGCATAACGCATTTATTACAATAGATGATATACCTGAAATTTTACCACTCTCATTATTACGTCAGATAAGTAAAGCACGTAGAAAGTTCGTCGTATTCATGATTTCCTCTTCGATGTAAAATACCGTACTTATTATTTAACACAAAATGACATTAAAAATATAAGTTATTCACGAGCAGCTAGTTGAGAATATGTATGAACTTCAAATGAAATAACGAACCGTCTCGTTCTGCATATGGATTCAAACCCAGGTCATGCAGACTAAGCAAAGATTTCGTGACTGACGGAAACTAACAGTCAGGTATATTGTATACAGAAGTGGAAGAGAGAGCACCACTAAATTCTACAATCCGTATGCATTGCATACACACAGAAATTACTGTTACAGTGTACTTATGGAGCCCAATGAGTGAATTGGGTATTTTGTGGTCAGAAAGGGCACTGGCAAACAGTCTTCGCTACATTAGGTTACTTAAACTGGCGTCACTCTGACCTAGAATTTATGGTCCAGGACTAAGTGTAAGGTCAATGAGTCGGATGCGTGTTTTGCAACTGTGAAATACTTTCGTACATTATAGAAGCGAATATTAAATTTGAACTAATATTGGGAAAATTTTGAACTTGAAAATTTTGAATGAAAATCTTTCTGTTTCTTGCAAAGGAAAACAATAGATTTTCTATAACATGCTCTGTCATACACAACTTGAATCAGGTCACGTCGACCAAATCAAATGGAGGAACTGACAGCGACGTATATCGGAAGGCAGTAAGATCCCTTGGCTTTTGGTTTGGCAGTATTCGACAGCCATTTCTAGCCGGCAGCGGTGGCCAAGCGGTTCTAGGCGCTTCAGTCCGGAACCGCGCGACTGCTACGGTCGCAGGTTCGAATACTGCCTCGGGCATGGATGTGTGTGATGTCCTTAGGTTAGTTAGGTTTAATTAGTTCTAAGTTCTAGGTGACTGATGATCTCAGAAGTTAAGTCGCATAGTGCTCAGAGCCATTTGAACCATTTTTTAAGAGGCACAAACAGATTTACTTTACCTCTGGTAACCTCAAGAAAAAGACGTTATAATCCAGAACCCGCATTAAACATCACGTTCCTTCATTATCAACTGGGTAGAACCAGTTTATGTTGGGAAATGAATACTGTAGCCAGTAAACTTACCTACATTAGAAAATTTTATTTTATTTGATGAACCGACAGCCATTTAAAGGAACATGGCTCTTATTTTACTTGTACTTGATCGAACTAGAGACGTTGAAAAATTTGGTGATGGACTGTGATTCGAATTAGTATCTCCTCTTTCGAGTATCTGAATCTCTCGGAACAGTATAGTTCAATTATTTCGTTCCTTTTCCCAAGACTGCAATCTTTCCCAGGTCTCCTCTAAAGGTAAGTATGTGGGTCCGAATCCTGATCCAGTACAAAAATATTAATAATTTCATTTCAGGCCCTATCACGTGCATACCAGTCTGCTAGTGAAAATTAACGTGCATCTTTAATGTCTGTTCATGTGTTGCCAACAATCGCAATAGGTGTCGTTACTTCTGGTCAAACAGGCACACATCTTACTGTTTGTGAGTAAGCAATTGATACTTAAGCTATATCCATGGATGATAGGGAAGGACGGTAGGTGTGCGGTTCGATTGCCGCTCAGGCACAAAAATTTGTATCCTTATTTTAGATTCAAACACGTAGCAGCTGGTAAGAAAAACCGATACGTAACATTTGATTTTACTTAGTTAACTCCGATCGTTGTGGCCGAGCGGTTCTAGGTGCTTCAGACTGGAACCGCGTGACTGCTACGGTCACAGGTTCGAACCCTGCCTCGGACATGGATGTGTGTGATGTCCTTAGATTAGTTAGGTTTAAGTTGTTCTACGTTCTAGGGGACTGATGACATCAGATGTTAAGTCCAATAGTGCTCAAAGTCATGTGAACCATTTGGACCTAGTTGACAATCCGATTACGTGTTGGGTTCGTATCTCCATCACAGGTTCGAATCCTGCCTCGGGCATGGATGTGTGTGATGTCCTTAGGTTAGTTAGGTTTAAGTTGTTCTACGTTCTAGGGGATTGATGACATCAGATGTTAAGTCCAATAGTGCTCAAAGTCATGTGAACCATTTGAACCTAGTTGACAATCCGATTACGTGTTGGGTTCGTATCTCCATCACAGAACTTCACATCATGTGCTTCATCTTTAAATGCATGTACACTTTGTTAGTTCTGAAAGGAGGTATATCAGACATCTTTCCTGGTTAGTTAACAGGGACGAAAGGGTCTTGAAAGGAGTCCCGGTTTATTACAAAAACTGTTGTCTTATATTTTCAAGTTTAGATTTGGTTACTGATATTGTCGAAAATTTCGCTAATTCACGACTCTTCGTGGCTAGTCAGCAATATGATTAGATTAGATTAGATTAATACTTGTTCCACAGATCATGATTACGACATTTCGTAATGATGTGGAACGTGTCATTTTAATGAAAGATTTCTTTACGTACCATGATTCAATTTCTTTACAACAATTTTTTTCACACACTAATTTTTTTTTTATTTCTCTCTCTCTCTCTCTCTCTCACACACACACACACACACACACATTTTTTTTTTTATTTGTTTGTTGTGCTCGACTATCAGCGAGGCACGAAAACGTCTGTGAATGAATTTCTTAGTTTTCAGTACACTTACGAAATAAATATAAAAACAAATATGAGAGTTAGTGATGTGTGATGCTTAGTTTGCAGTCAGTTATGAGTATTATTAGTAACTACGCTCCAGTCCCTAAACCTAGTTACAGAAATGCGAATCAGACGCGTTACGTATTCCAGCCCACAGCAGCCACGTCTTTGAGACGAACATCGGTTCATCTTTTTCCTGCTGGTACTGTAACTGAGATTTGCCAACAAGGCAAGGTATATTTGGCAACTTTGTGATCGAAGAGTTACTTCCTGGTGTGCACGGAATTAAGCCTCAAAGTTCACTTGATTTTTCCTGTCATTTCCATTGAATAATTTGAGTTATTATCGCTTGAAGTGTAACAGAAGATTGTAAATTTACGGTTTTCAGCCCGTGAAAGTCGTTGCACGTGTAAATCGCAACTAATCTCGTGCTTTAAATAGCGGTTTTACGAGTTCTAGCCACTACTGGCCTTGTAAGAGGAAACGTGGTAACGTGCTGACCTCTGAAAATGCGTCTGTTACAGTTCGCGGTTCGAGTGTCGCTGACTGTGACGTTCTTATCCCTTTTGTGAAAGAGCTACAAGCAGTCAGATCAAACATCGATAAGGAAATCGCAAGAAAATACTTTCGGCTCATAGTGCAATGGTGAAAAACTTACAATGCTGCACTACAGGTAACGCCTCTTTCCGCTGCTGACAAGCAAATTTTGGGTTTCTAGGAATACATAACTTTATTTATGAAATGCCACATTTGCATACCTCTTGAGTATGACACAGCATACCAATTAAACACAAACCCAATCGAAATCTAAGTAATAGTATTTTACTAATTCGTGCCGATAGAAGCACACTTGTGTACAGATACTCAGTTTTATTAAAACAGACTTTCGTCGTAAGGTTATTGTGGGTAGTTTTATTTCATTTCTTATAATACAGTGCACAACTTTCGTAAGGTTTCTTTTGGTGTCATTAAAACACCAGTAAACACGAGAGAGAAATTAATCAGGACAACGATATATGCGAATTCTCTTATGTTATCTATAACAGTCTGACAATGCACATGCAGTTTATTGATTACATGCATGTAGAAAACTTGTTCTGAGTTAAAGTTGTCAAACAAGGTTTGAAGAACAATAAAATGCCACTACAACTCGACAGATAATGCAGAAAATACTTTACTGACGTATTTTGGCACGACACGCTCTCCCCATACATAGTACAAAAGTTTCGAGATGCATCTGCTGCCTGGCCGTCTATTAAAGCTGAAAAGAACAAAATGTCGCAGAAGTTAGCGCTTTTTCCACATGCGACTATTTTGGGTTGAGAAGTGAAGGGAATTATGTTGAGAGTTCCATTACATTGCAGCAGACAGCAGAACTGCGTTTTAAAAACATAGCACTGAATGTACTCAAACTCACGACATCTTATCTACAGTGTGCGACACTTACCGTTATGCTGCTAGCTGATACATGACTACAGCAGCTCCAGAAGTCAACAATAATTCCTCCAGAACTTCCGCATTCCACAGTGCAGTGAGATAATGCATATGGCCAGATATAGGCTACTGAGAGACAGACAGTTACAGCTTTTCTTTTGCACTGCACGACGTTTTCAACAAACAGGTAGCGCAATAGAGTAGCTCAAGTGGAAAGGAACACTTCCTATTTAAACTTCTACAACCCACACTGTTGGCAGTTCTGTGTAGGTGGCAACTACGTGATTTTATTTCGGTGATTACAAAATAGAGTCGAATGTATGCACTGGGTAGCTGAGGCAGCTAGTTGATGGCGATTCGATCAACCAAGTAAATGAATGTAGTGAACATGCTGCAAACCACTACAGGGAGCCTGTGTTTCAGAATTCTCATGCAGTGTGGTGCAACGGCGTTATGATAGAAAAATGAATTGCAGAGCAGAGGATTTGGTGGTCTGTTGGATTGGTGATAGGTTCATATACTTATGGTCTGGGTTCGATTCCAGCTTCCACTGATGATTTTTGATAGGGACAGACAGATTCTATTCTCTTCTGGCTATGCCAAGTGAAGAAGGTATAATGGCATTGTGGTCTGAAATTCACATTAAACATGATATTCCTTATCTACCAAGTAGACGTTAGTTTGAACCACAATAAAGTCAGGAGTGGCGACATGTAGAAACTCTATCACCAGTAACCTTTCTTGTAGTAGTTATTTATTTCTAGTGACGAAACAAACGTTATGTAGGGTCACAGGACGATTATTCCATCTTTTATTTGAGCTTCGGTATATCGATAAAATTGGTTCTGAACTGGGAATGCAACTCAGACCGCCCTTAACGCGGAATTTGATCCCTTCGTGACAATACAACTCGACTACAATTTGTTGTTTGTTCAAAACTGCAGATTCCTCAACATCTCCACATATTGCGCGTGAATGGGTTCGAATCTAGGCCCGGTACTAAAGTTTTCATTATGTATTATCAAGCTCTAGCATGAGAACACCTATCTGCTGCTGGATAATAATTTTGATTTTTAATGTATATTCATTCGTTGTCAATACTAACGATATCTGACGTTTTTGACTCCCAGTGAGACGCAGAACTATTTGTGCGATCACTGTAAGATCAAGGATGTTATTCCGAGCTACTAGTGGAGAAAAATTCGGTAGATGACGTCTATTTGTGTGTAGTCAACAACGATATGTGTGGGGTTCGATTCCCAGTCACCACTGAACCCTTCGTCGTATTATTTCTGGTTCAAACATGCTCCATGTCGCTGCTGGTGTAACAAACCCATATTTAATGTTCGTTTTCTCTAGAATATAACAGCAATAGGTGCCGGGTTGGACTTCTGGGAAGGAAAAACTTAATGCTTCGTCTTGTCATTTCAGTTAAAACACGTAGCTACCGCCGATAAAATTCGATATGTCACAGTTGATTGTGCTTCGATAACAATTAGGTTCTGGGTTCTAATCCCTGTCCAACACAAAGCTTTACCTCACGGCATTTCAAGTAAGTTACTTGTGAAGAAGCAATATTTAACATCTCTCGTAGTTCGTTAACAGGGACAATAGATGCTGTGTAGGAATTCGCGTCCGTTAAAAATGTTTACGTTATGTAATTTAAAGTTGGTATTTGCTAACTGATACTGTCTAAAATCGAGGTATATCACTCTCTGTATGCCTAGTCAGGAATGACTGTTAGTTTCCGTCAGTCACGAAATCTTTGGTTAGTCTACATGACCTGGGTTTGAATCCATATGCAGAACGAGACGGTTCGTCGTTTCATCTGAAGTTCATACATATTCTCAACTAGCTGCTCGTGAATGACTTAAATTTTTAATGTCATTTTGTGTTAAATAATAAGTACGGTACGTTACTTTGAAGAGGAAATCATGAATACGACGTACTACGTGCTTTACCTATCTGACGTAATAATGAGAGTTGTAAAATTTCAGGTATGTCATCTATTGTAATAAATGTGAGCTTACAAGCCTTGAAGACAGTCTTATCTGTGATAAGGTGTTCCCTGATATTTCTAGTATCGTGGTATTATTTTACATCTTGAGTTATTGCGATACAGAGCAGTGTTTTCTAATGGTGACTTATTGGAACCATTTTCAATAGTCAAACCACTGTACCGATGAGCGATTCGAGGAGCTGCTAGACAGCTGCGTTATGCGGGTTGCATGCGAATCAGGCGAAATGCAGTTCGGGTCGTTCAGATACTTTTGAGCATGACTGTACAAACAGAAGAAGGAAGTTGCTCAGGACTGTGTGCAATGGAGATCCTCCAGTAGAAACCTCTCAGGAGACAGATATACTAAAGAAGGGGATGACTAGCAGTGGTACAATATACGCTCGGCTATGCACCGTATGGTGGCTTCAAAGTACGTATGTAGACGTACAAGGGCAGTAGGGCAAAAACCGCACACCCGCCACAACGGGACTATGGAAATCCCACTTGGGGACGAGCCGATCAACTCCTGTTTTGTTGAGCGCGGTCGGTCACTGATGAATCCACAACCGCACCCACTCTTGCAGTTCACGTCCGACTAAACCCGATGTCCACGTATGTCTTCCTTCAGATCGCCAAAGATGGGAAAATCACGCAGTGAAAGAGCCAGGCTTTGTGCGGGATGTTGCAGTGTTTCCCAACCAAATCGCTGAAGCGTAGCCTATGTCCGATTAGCAGTTGGGGGCGGTGTTGTCGTGCAACAGGGTGTTCATCCAACGGCAAAGCCAGCAATGGAAACGTCCCACATATCTAAACCTCCCCCCCCCCCCCCCCGCCCCATCCCCTAAGAAATCCAGAGCTGTTCAAACAAGTTCTGGTACGGTCATGTTGACCTTCATTCTAGACTGTAGAGGCGCCCTGCTTGTAGATTTCCTTGAGCGAGGAATCATATTCAATGCGCAGCTCTGTAGGGACATTTTGCAGAAACTGCGACGTGCTATAAATTAAAAACGCCTAGCAATTCTGTCGGACGGAATCGTCTGTTACACGATGCCGGACGCCCTCAAACTGCCATTCGGACCAAGGGTACGCTGCAGCGATCTGATTTTCGTATTTTTGGTGACCTGCAGAAAGACATTTGTGGTACCCGTTTTCAGTCGGACAAGTAAGTGCACGCGATAATCAATGTCGTAACGCCTTTAGTGATTAGTTTTGAATGTTACCATTCCGGGGTCTTTTATGGTGAGTGTTCTGGTTTTTCATTTGACTGCTCCTCATAGATATTAGGCGACGAAGCAGTTATTCTGGGACGTGGACAGGTAGAGACAGCAATGATGTGAGGATCATGCCAAAATGCATAACATCTTATATTATGACGACCGCTACTTCAACAGGCTGTCTAACTGAAGTATATCGTACGAGGACCGGGTCCCGAGTGAGAGGGCGTTTGGTAGAACAAATACACAATTCCGGTAGCCCAGTCTACAGCCTCAAGACACCTTAACTTCAGGGCTTACTTAATCGTGACAGAACTGGACTCAGTGTAAGTTTTCCTCTCATTTTTTTTTTTCCTTCGGTGTATGTTGTAACGTAATTGGAATGATTTTCGAATGAAAATCCAGAAATATTATGAGATAATAGATTATTTTCCCCTTTGATATGTAACTGCGGCGACATGGAATCGCACTCTGTTATCAGTGCAATGAAATAGCGCAGTCCAGGAGTTAACCCTGTCTTGGACAACAGTTTTTAATTCAATGCTGAGGTTTCACAAGCACGTAGGGCACAGCACCAGTAGGGAAGCCAACTAAATGGACTGCGTGCATTTGCAGCCTCAGGACTGCATTAATAACGCCAAATATTAGACATTAACATCTGTTCACTGCACTGGAGAACTG
Organism: Schistocerca nitens; assembly: GCF_023898315.1. NCBI lineage: Eukaryota > Metazoa > Arthropoda > Insecta > Orthoptera > Acrididae > Schistocerca > Schistocerca nitens. The sequence goes on from NW_026045897.1 coordinate 4,346,012, forward strand.
AAACAGAGGGTTAAGAATAATCGCCAACAGAAAGCAGCAAGAAAAAGAAGCGAAAATTAATCTTGGAAAAGGAATTTTATACTCCTGGAAATGGAAAAAAGAACACATTGACACCGGTGTGTCAGACCCACCATACTTGCTCCGCACACTGCGAGAGGGCTGTACAAGCAATGATCACACGCACGGCACAGCGGACACACCAGGAACCGCGGTGTTGGCCGTCGAATGGCGCTAGCTGCGCAGCATTTGTGCACCGCCGCCGTCAGTGTCAGCCAGTTTGCCGTGGCATACGGAGCTCCATCGCAGTCTTTAACACTGGTAGCATGCCGCGACAGCGTGGACGTGAACCGTATGTGCAGTTGACAGACTTTGAGCGAGGGCGTATAGTGGGCATGCGGGAGGTCGGGTGGACGTACCGCCGAATTGCTCAACACGTGGGGCGTGAGGTCTCCACAGTACATCGATGTTGTCGCCAGTGGTCGGCGGAAGGTGCACGTGCCCGTCGACCTGGGACCGGACCGCAGCGACGCACGGATGCACGCCAAGACCGTAGGATCCTACGCAGTGCCGTAGGGGACCGCACCGCCACTTCCCAGCAAATTAGGGACACTGTTGCTCCTGGGGTATCGGCGAGGACCATTCGCAACCGTCTCCATGAAGCTGGGCTACGGTCCCGCACACCGTTAGGCCGTCTTCCGCTCACGCCCCAACATCGTGCAGCCCGCCTCCAGTGGTGTCGCGACAGGCGTGAATGGAGGGACGAATGGAGACGTGTCGTCTTCAGCGATGAGAGTCGCTTCTGCCTTGGTGCCAATGATGGTCGTATGCGTGTTTGGCGCCGTGCAGGTGAGCGCCACAATCAGGACTGCATACGACCGAGGCACACAGGGCCAACACCCGGCATCATGGTGTGGGGAGCGATCTCCTACACTGGCCGTACACCACTGGTGATCGTCGAGGGGACACTGAATAGTGCACGGTACATCCAAACCGTCATCGAACCCATCGTTCTACCATTCCTAGACCGGCAAGGGAACTTGCTGTTCCAACAGGACAATGCACGTCCGCATGTATCCCGTGCCACCCAACGTGCTCTAGAAGGTGTAAGTCAACTACCCTGGCCAGCAAGATCTCCGGATCTGTCCCCCATTGAGCATGTTTGGGACTGGATGAAGCGTCGTCTCACGCGGTCTGCACGTCCAGCACGAACGCTGGTCCAACTGAGGCGCCAGGTGGAAATGGCATGGCAAGCCGTTCCACAGGACTACATCCAGCATCTCTACGATCGTCTCCATGGGAGAATAGCAGCCTGCATTGCTGCGAAAGGTGGATATACACTGTACTAGTGCCGACATTGTGCATGCTCTGTTGCCTGTGTCTATGTGCCTGTGGTTCTGTCAGTGTGATCATGTGATGTATCTGACCCCAGGAATGTGTCAATAAAGTTTCCCCTTCCTGGGACAATGAATTCACGGTGTTCTTATTTCAATTTCCAGGAGTGTAGCTTTTACGTAGAACGACGATGGTCTCAATAAAAACATGCATGGTTATTCAGCTGCCCCTACCGATAGATTTTAAGTTATCCCCAACGCCTTCAAAAACCATGCATATTTTCATATTCTCTCGCTCGACACATGCGAACTATTATTTCCACCGAAAAAATCAACAGGAACTTTTTGTAGGAAAGTTGATGTAGTTAAAATTTGTAACGGGGTACTGAATACTTTTCCACTGGAGGCCACAGTTTTCGAGTTATTCAAGAAAAACTTTTGCACTTTTTTTTAATATTTCGAAAACTATCACCTCTAGCAAAAGGTATCCCAGTATAAAATATAACCAGATTAATTTTCCTACAGAAAGGTCCTGTTCATTTTTTCTGTAGCACTAACAGTTTGCGTGCGGCAGGTGAGAGAATATGAAAATACTGCACGTGATAATTGTAAGTACTGCAGGTTACATAAAACCCAGGGGTTGAGACAGCTGAACCATATTGTACATTAAAGGGAGCCGGAGGTGCCTATGCTGCCCATGTTAAAATCACTAAGTTTGAGGAACATTTATCAATAAACTACCAAATAGAAAAATTTTGAATTTTTTTTACATATAGAGTGGTTTAGTATTGCAGTTATGACAGAGGGATTTTGGAGTATCTTTTCTAGTTTCTTTCCAATTATTTTTTTTATTAATGACCCAAATTTTTTACAAATAATTGCTTTATAATTAAACTGAAATGAAACTACTGAACATATTGCCAAATGGCTGTGTTACAATGTAAGTTTGACCACTAGGAGTGCTGTATAAAAATTTCATCTCTCTAGCTTGAGTGGATTTTGAGAAAATGTTCCTTATGTTCGAAAAATTTTAATTTACGGGAAATGGCTATCAAAGTTTCTCAATACATTCCTGCACTATAGGATGGATTATCAGGGTCTTCTTCTTCATCCTCCAAAAGCTTCCTCTTCTGTCCTCTTTTCTGGCCTGTTGTTCCATCATACTTCATATGCCTTTCTCTTCTTTCTGCTCCTCTTATCCTTTCTCTGTCAATATTTCTTAGTGCTCGTACAGTGTTCACCCCAGCTGTAAATCCTAATGCCTTCAGAACTTCAAACTTCACACTGTTCGCTTGGTTGTAGGTTGCTATTGCATCATAAATGCCAAAGTGCAGTGTTTTTATGCTTACAAACACTCTTTTAGGAATCACTTTCCAAATCAAATTGTTTACACTCTCATTAGGATTCTGCGTCTTTCCGTGTAGACATTTGTGTAACAATTCTGGCTGTGCTAAGTCATGAAAAATTGGTTTTATTGCATTTATCACAGCTGCTGGCAAACCATGTTTGTGATCATAGTCCTTTTTTGCATTATATTTGCACCAGGAATCTTTTGGGCACAGGCTGTGTTGAGGGTATTCATTGGAAGAGGCAGTATGAAGGAACAATGCCCACACTGCTTTTCGCATGTCACTAACTTACTAGTATTTTGCCTTATAGCATACCCATAGTATCTCTGTAGACGTTCAATCACCTCATCAGTAAGCCTGCCTCTCCCTCCTATTGTCTTTCCATCACTGAGCTTACTTGAACCCAAAGTTTGTTTGAGCTTTTGCACATGCCCCATGCATTCCAACTTTTCAACTACAAATTCATTTCCATATGGTTTCAGTTCCTGTATAGTCTTGAAACCTTTGGAGTCACCATCCCCAAGGTAGTATTTGTACCTAACGTTGTATCTTGGCACTGAACGTTCAAAAATTTGTTTTACTCCATCCACTTCCATTGCTCCACTTGATTCAATAAAATTTGCCTCACAGGTTCCACTGTGCTCTCCTTTGATTTTATTTTTGCACCTACAATGTTTTGATAATATTGCAACATCTATCACTTTTGCACTATCACCACAAGTAGCAGTTACAACCCCATTCAGAGATTTATGACCCCTCTTTTGCCAGAAACCATCTAATGCCACTACCAAATCCCTAGAACCACCGTTCATTTCTACAGATTCCTCCACTGCTTCCTTCATGGTTTTCAAAGCCACATCTTCAACAGAGGATCCTACCAGTTCACAGTAGTACCCAAATTTGCTTGGAGGCGATGGAAAGTTCATAATACTACAAAACAGTTTACCAGCAGCAGACCCTTTTCCAATGGATCGAAGACCATACACAAGTCGAACATTCACATCAAACACTCTAGATCGTCCATTTTCACCAAAGAGACTGGCATGTGAATTGTAGAAAGTCACTTGATACTTGCAACATGCACAGATTATCTTCATCTCGCAAGCTAAACTGAAGTGCTTTGTTATCTCTAGTCCCACTCCTACACTTGAACACATTTTGCACAGAACACTTTCTTTCAGCACAGAAGATAATAATCCAATATTCAGTACTTCGTTAATATCATCACTGTCACTAACATATTCACGAAATCTGTCACTTCCACCAGTCAGCTTCTTGCTAGAGGATGTCAGAGGACTATGGCCGGCCATGTGTTGCTTAGCAGAAGAACGCACTGTTTCAGTAATTGTAGTATCGCAACTTGGTATTAGTGTTAATTTTCTTTTTCCTACGTTCTTCCTCTTCTTATATACACGGTTACTAAAACGTGGCATTGTAACCAGAACAACGCTTTACACAATAAGTATAATACTACCAACAACAGGCGCAACACTGAACTAATTCGAAACGGTAAACAGCAAAGAGACGATGTTCCGCGCTCTTAGCGCTTCATTTGTCACACAAAACAATGTAGCCAACCCTTGCACACTCGCTGTATGCGTAACATAAGGCGCTGTATGCATAACAGGCCGAGAAAATCCCAAGCAGTTCGCCAGGAAGTCACGAGAGAGTGTTAGATGCATTCAGCGGTCGCCCATTTCCTCTGCAGGCGTGGGGGAAAATGGTAATAACTCCATTTCTAGGGCGAGTAGAACAATAATTCAAAGTTTACATTAAAGAGGAATGTTCCAATTAATTTTCGGTGCCAAAAAAAATCGTAATTTTTTGGATTTGACCACCTCCGGCTCCCCTTAACCTTAGCAAAAACTGGAAACGTTGTATGAATGGAAAGATAACTAGCAAAGTGCTGTAATAGGTGAAAATGCCATCGTGGCTTGTTTTATTTAAGTGTGAAAATTTTAAAAATCCATTTCCAATCAGTAATAAATGGCAAATTACATGCATTAATTTTTATTTTAATACAGGCCTATCTAGTAACTAATGTACCAATTAAACATTTTATTACGTTTGGAAAGTCTAAACAATTTTCATACCAATGCACTTTGGGTCTGATGAATCATAGTACAGTGTAAGGACAGCTCTGTGAAGTACGACGTCTCCTTGACGTAGGAAAGGCGGTCTGTCGATAAAGTACGAGCGCATTGCAGCTTTGTAATTGAACGTTTGAACCAGATTCTGGTGCAGCCCTAATTTTCTACATCACACGCACAAACAAGGACAGTGTCAACTTGGTGTAACCACGAGAGGACGAATTTCAGAGAGACTCGTTAAAACTGTCACCAAGTTATTTTATCATTTATATGAAACTATATGGTTCCAGATATCTTTTCAAGTCTCAGACATCTGTATATCGAGCGGTTACAGTTAATGGTTCCCTATTTAACACGTTTTAACACGGAAACTAATTACCATAGAAGGAACAATAGCGTTAATTTCAAGGACATGAGGAAAAGAAATAATAAAGAATCAGTTGAATTGAAACACTGTTATTGTGTTGCTATTGCACATCATACCATTACATACTGGTACCAGTACTGCTAGAAGGGGCTCAATATGGCGCCCATCATTGTCCAGAAGAGTCTGAAAGTGCAGGACTGCGCTTCAGATCAGCACATGCGTGAATGTTCCCCTGGTAAACCCTGTCCTCCAGGTAGACCCACAACCAGATCGTGCCGGGCAAGCATTTGGAAACGATCAGCTGATAATTCGATCGTTTCCAGCAGGTAAACTTCACGAGCGGTGTGCGGTTGGGCCGCATCTTGCATAAAAACTGTTCAGTTCAATGCTTCTCTCTTCTGTAGGGCGGGTATGACATGCTAGCGAAGCATATCGCAGTACCGCTGGCCAGTCACACTGCGCGTCTGTGGTCCTTGAGCGGCAAACTGTTCAAAAAGAATGGACCAATGATGAACGTAGCCGGGAAGCAACTCCTTACGGTGACACGTTCAGCACACAGGAAACTTCATGCACAGTTGACTGGAGATGAAGATCCCCACATTCGGCAATTCTGTGTGTTCACCTCTCCTGTCAGAAAGAAAATGAGCTCGATCTGTCCATAGGTTGGTCCAATGCCAGCCCTCGTCAACTTCAATCCGTGTGAGAAAGTGGAAAGAGAAGTCAACAGGTCGTCGAGCGTGCTGTGGTGCAAGCTGCTGTACGACATGGACGTTGTACGGATTCCTTTTTAGAATGGTTTGCAGGACCACGCGTTTGGTGGACCACGGTATGTTCAACTGTTGTGACACAGCGTTGGCTGCCACAGCAACAGCGATTTCATGGATCACCACAGGAGGTGCAACCGGTCGTCGGCCTCTTCCCGGAGCGACGCCTCGTTCTCCAGCTCCGCACAGTAGATGGAGAAAGAGGACCCTTCCGTCATCCTTTCAGCCGGCGATATCCCCGAAGTGCAGCTGCAGCATTACTGTTGTGTTGACGATAGAGCTTCGCCAATAACGCCGTGCTCCTTTTGTCCAGGCTCATGTTGACACGTCAACAAGTGCACTGCGACTGTCCAGGTGTGTGAGACTATGAATCACGATGACTGATCACGGCGCCTGGTGGCCATAGTTGGAACTGGACGGTGGTGCTGCGACGCATGCGTATCGTGCATCCCGTACTCTGGACATTGATGCTACCAAGTTTGATAGTCGTACGATGATCAGCATCGGTTTTATAATGTGTTATATAGGGAAAGTAATTATAACCACCTGGTATATGCAGACTGAAACCGTGAATGAAAATTTGTACAAAGGCCAGAATTCGAACCCGGACCTTCTGTTCACTAGGCAGATGCGCCAACTACTGCGCCATCGTGGGACCGCGGCTTCACACAGACTGCCTTAGCACACTCCCTCTTCGAACCAAATTCCGATTCACGCCTCAGTCCACTCGGTATTCCGCCATAGCTCGAACAGCATTGCAAAAGCTCTGCAACTGTATCGAAGTAGCACCCCAGCAGCGAACGAAACGGGGGGATCCTCTCTGAAACGCAGGCGTTAATCAGTGAGCAGGAGACTCGGCTTCGAACCCCGGCCTAGGTGTAAATTTTCATTCGTCGCTTCAGTCTGCATATAATCATTTTTAACACAATTCTTCCCAGTTGTGATGGACAAGTGCGCCCCGTGACTGGTACAACGTTTCCGAAATTATCAAGTTTTAGGCAGAGACGCTGTACCGAGCAATACGTTAAATGTGCTCGCGTTGCAGACACTGCCGGAAAGCGGCGATGCCCGCATCTCGTGGTCGTGCGGTAGCGTTCTCGCTTCCCACGCCCGGGTTCCCGGGTTCGATTCCCGGCGGGGTCAGGAATTTTCTCTGCCTCGTGATGGCTGGGTGTTGTGTGCTGTCCTTAGGTTAGTTAGGTTTAAGTAGTTCTAAGTTCTAGGGGACTTATGACCACAGCAGTTGAGTCCTATAGTGCTCAGAGCCATTTTGAACCAAAGCGGCGATACTTCCCAGCAGCCGGGGCGCCGCGGACGCGGGTTACTGTGGGCGGAGGTCACGGAGGCGGAGCCGCGTGGCGTCCTCCGCCAGCTGCACCGCGTCTGTATGCGGCGAGCGCAACGTATGAGGTCCTTTGAGCGACCTATTCGGAGGCAGTGCGGGCATCTCGTTTATTCCTCGCTCCGGCGAGCAACCAGACCTCCAAACTGATTCCGCCTCCCGCCTTACCCCCCAGCCCCACGCCCAGCGTCGCGACTCGTACATATGTATGCATACGCGAGGGCCCATCTCGAGAGTCGCCTCGTGTTTACACTGGCGCCCCCCCCCCCCCCTCCCCGCCGGGCGAATATCGCAGACAGCATCGCCTGCTCCTCGATAAGAGAGCGACAGATACGAGCGCGCCGCTGTCACATTCGCTGGAAACGAAATCACTTCCTGCAGCGCTAACACGCCTCGTCCCGATTTGCCGCGTGATTGGGCGTTCCCCGAATCGCTTATCGTCTCGCGAGCGTCCTTCCTCCTCTACGAGCCGCCAAACACGGCAACGCAACATGTTCGTGTTGTTGCTGATTCTCAGCGATTAGCTCGTTCGCCTGGAATTCCCCTGTAGCTGAGAGATTTGTTTCTTGTCTCCGCGTTGACCGACAAGCATTACCTAACAACATCAGTTCCCCGAATTTTCATCGTAATTGTTTCTTATTTTTCTACTATTCCTTTTGCTTCTCCTCTTGTTATCTTTGCCTGCTCCCCATTTTTAATTTCTTCTACTTTTAAAGGTCTCTAAATTTCTTTCTGTTATTTTCGATTCTTTCACGGTGTTTCTTTCTAGTTCTACGTCTACATCTACATTCATCATCCGCAAGCCACCGTACGGTGCCTGGCGGAGAGCACCCTGTACCACTGCTAGTCATTTCCTTTTCTGTTCCACTCCCAAATACAGCGAGGGAAACACGGCTGTCTATATGCCTCAGTACGAGCCCTAATCACTCTGATCTTCCCTCATAGTCCCTGAGCGAAATGTCCGTTGGCGTAAGCAGAATCGCTCTGCAGTCAGCCACGAATGACGAACTATTCTCAACAGCGTTCTTCGAAAAGATGGTCGCCTTCCCTCCACCGATCCCGATTCGAGTTCCCGAAGCATGTCCGTAATACTTGCGCGTAGTTAGAACCCACCGGTAACAAAACTAGCAGCCCGCCTCTGAATTACTGATATGTCTTCCTTTAATCCGACCCGGTGCGAATCCAAAACACTCGGGCAGAAATGGGGAATGAGTCGTCCCAGAGTCCTGTATGCGATCTTCTTTACACATGAACCACACTTTCCTAAAGCATTCCCAGTAAGCGGAAGTCGCACACTCGCTTTCCCCAGTAGTGTCCTCACACGCTCGTCCCGTTCCACACCGCTCTGCAACGTCACGCCCAGACGTTTAGCCGGCGCAGCACGCTACCGGTACTGTGTGGGAACACTGTCGGTTTGTGCTTACCACTCGTGTGCATCCACATACGTTTTCCCACATTTAGAGCTAGCTGTCATCAATCTCACCAACGAGGAATTGTGCCCACGTCACCTCGCACCCTCCTACACTCACTCAGCGACGACCCCTTCCCGTACACCACACCAGTGTCACCAGACAGCCGCTGATCGCTTCTCAACCTGCCCGCCAGGTGCCTTATGCACAGCAGTCCCAGTTCATTTCCCTGGAGCACCAGTTCCTTTCTTATTTCTGCATTCGTGCTACTGTCGATTTCTTTCTCCAGGAATATGGAATATTTGTTTCGTTAGCCCGTTCTCATTCATACGATAGAGGTGCCCAAAAATGATGAACCTTTACTTTGACATTACTTCTACATCTACATCTACATCCATACTCCGCAAGCCACCTGACGGTGTGTGGCGGAGGGTACCCTGAGTACCTCTATCGGTTCTCCCTTCTATTCCAGTCTCGTATTGTTCGTGGAAAGAAGGATTGTCGGTATGCTTCTGTGTGGGCTCTAATCTCTCTGATCTTATCCTCATGGTCTCTTCGCGAGATATACGTAGGAGGGAGCAATATACTGCTTGACTCTTCGGTGAAGGTATGTTCTCGAAACATTAACAAAAGCCCGTACCGACCTACTGAGCGTCTCTCCTGCAGAGTCTTCCACTGGAGTTTATCTATCATCTCCGTAACGCTTTCGCGATTACTAAATGATCCTGTAACGAAGCGCGCTGCTCTCCGTTGGATCTTATCTCTTCTATCAACCCTATCTGGTACGGATCCCACACTGCTGAGCAGTATTCAAGCAGTGGGCGAACAAGCGTACTGTAACCTACTTCCTTTGTTTTCGGATTGCATTTCCTTAGGATTCTTCCAATGAGTCTCAGTCTCGCATCTGCTTTACTGACGATCAACTTCATATGATCATTCCATTTTAAATCACTCCTAATGCGTACTCCCAGATAATTTATGGAATTAACTGCTTCCAGTTGCTGACCTGCTATTTTGTAGCTAAATGATAAGGGATCTATCTTTCTATGTATTCGCAGCACATTCCACTTGTCTACATTCAGATTCAATTGCCATTCCCTGCACCATGCGTCAATTCGTTGCAGATCCTCCTGCATTTCAGTACAATTTTCCATTGTTACAACCTCTCGATACACCACACCATCATCTGCAAAAAGCCTCAGTGAACTTCCGATGTCCACTTCTGGTATTTTCTCTACATTTCCGTAGATCTCCTCGTTACTTCCTATCTTCCAACCATATGTAGTTCGTATTACACCCAATATTTTTCTAATAATCCGTCTTTCAGCTACCTCTGTTCCGTCCACCTTGTAGTTGATCGTCAAGCGCTCACATGCATATAAAAATTCTCGTCTTACCACCGTAGTACAGAATTTCATTTTCGTTTCTTTGTATATGCATTTCTTGTACTCGTTATATTTTGCTTAACTATATGCTCTTTACATTTTATTAATCCCTTCATCTGCTACAAACGCTTTTAGTAAATTCTCTTGTACAATTTTTCCAACATAATTAAATTTTCGAACTGCCGGCCGAAGTGGCCGTGCGGTTAAAGGCGCTGCAGTCTGGAACCGCAAGACCGCTACGGTCGCAGGTTCGAATCCTGCCTCGGGCATGGATGTTTGTGATGTCCTTAGGTTAGGTTTAACTAGTTCTAAGTTCTAGGGGACTAATGACCTCAGCAGTTGAGTCCCATAGTGCTCAGAGCCATTTTGAAATTTTCGAACTCTCTTCATTTTACCTATTTCGGTTTCCACGCATTTTGTACATCTTTGTGGTTCCGTAAGCCAATCGGTAAAAACTAAAATCTTATGGGATCATATTGTTGTCTGTCTGTCTGTCTGTCCGACACTTACCACCCCTTCCTCTCACGAAGGCGTAGACATATCAAAATACTCTGACAGAAAAAATTGCAACACCAAGAAGGAGTTGTGTGACATAAACGAAAGTTGGCAGGAGTATTTCTACATCTGAAATATGATGGCTAATCAAATTTGCACGCCAGTCGCGTAAAAGAGGCGCTAGTGGCGCCACTATGACGATGCAAACCAGGTATGCTTTAAATACACGCTGTAACAGTCGTGAGCGTTAGTTACCTTCGAGACTGGACGTGGGGAGTTGATTTTAGTCCAGAATGCGTTTAATGCGACAAAGATTAGATCTAAACATGTAGTAAAATACTTATCAGAACCAAAATACTTTAATATAGGGGTTCCGCAAGGTAGCATATTAGGACCAATACTGTTCCTGATATACATCAATGACTTTCCCACTAGTGTTACTCATGATGAAAAAAATTCTCTTCGGTGATGACAGCAATATTGTAGTCACTGGGAAAACAAGAGAACTCCTTGCAGAGAAAGCAAATGACACTCTCAAGGAAGTTTACGACTGGTCAATAAGCAATAAAGTGACATTGAACATAAAGATAACTAATGCCATGAATTTCAGTTTGAAGAGGGAGTATGACAATGTTAAATTAAATGTAGATGGTACCTCTGTAGACTGTGTATCAGATGCAAAATTTCTAGGAATGAATATTGATTATCAGTTGAAGTGGTGTGAACATACAAAGGTACTAGCAAACGGAATGTCATCAGCATGTTATGCCCTTAGAATCCTATCATCATTGTAAACATATGTTCAGAACACTGGGGATTTTAACTGCTCCGTGTGAATATATTTACCAGTCAGTTGTACGCATCAAAAATAACATTCGTAATTATTGCACAGACAGTTCTGTTCATGACCATGGGATAAGAGATTCAACTTACATTTGCCAACAGAAATAAACATAAAACTCAAAACAATATTTTCTACTAAGGAATAAAACTGTACAATAAAGTAACAAAACAGATAAAAGAAATTGCAAAAAACACACTTATTTAAAAAGGCAGCTAAAAAGTACCTGTTGTGCAATACGTTGAAGGATTACTTAGATAAAACAGAGTAGGGATTTGGTAAAAAAAAAGTCATACACATAAATAATAATAATGATTATAAAATATCCAACATTCCACATAACACCTTCACACTATGTTTTTTTCCAACTATTTTCCTTTTCTGTAAATACTTACCCCCCAAGCTATGCATAGCACAAAACTAACACCTCTTCCTCTTTTTGAGATCAACATCTCAATTATTATAGAGGGATGCTGACTCAGTTTTTCAGGATAGCAAATGGGAAGTTGTGCTACAGAAAATGGCTCAGAGATCATCAGTGTGTGTGTGTGTGTGTGTGTTTGTGTGTGTAGTGAGTGAAGTGTAATGAGACAATGTTTGTATAGCGCGTGCAGTGACTGATAGTGAGATATGAATGAACACTGTGGCATTACATTATTTAATAAGTTATTTGTAAAAAAAAAAAGAAATTGTATAATAGAAGTAAATCTAATGATTGTCTCTAACTAGAAATCTGTAAATGTATAAGTATACGAATTAGCTTATTTTAAATTGGTTTAAACTTGTAAATATTTTGACATGTCCTGTATGCTTGTAAAAAGAGATCTACAGATGAAGAAAGCTACTACAACTACTAGATACAAGTATTAACAACACCTCACTGAGTTTGGATGAGGTCGTGTAACATCGCTACAAGAAGCTGGATGTTCCTTCCGTGGCACTGCTTACGGACCTGGCAGAAATGCAGCCACTGAACGTGATTTCTGATAGTGGTGGTCATGAAATGTACGACCGCAAGAAGACCGGGCTCCGGATGCCCACGAGGGAAGACCATCGTGTCCGGTGTATAGCTCCCGCACATAAAACTGCACGTGCAGTACCAATTTGAGCAGCAAAGAACTGTCACAAATCGGTTACTTCGAGGAACGCTACGAGCTAGACTCCCTGTAGCTTGCATTCCACAGACCCGAAACCACCGCCATTTGCGACTTCAGTGGTATCAAGAGAAAGCTCATTGGACGGCAGGGTTAAGTTCTTTTGTGTTTTCTAATGAAAGCTGGATCTTCCTCGGTGCCAGTGATGGCCAAGTGTTGAGGGCAAATAACCAAACTGTCTGCAGGCTAGACACACTGTACCTACACCTGGAATTACGGTCTGAGGTGCGATTTCGTAGGACAGTAGGATATTCCCCATGGGGTGTTTTCAACAGGATAACGCTCGCCCGCATACCGATGCTCTAAGCCGCGCAGAGTGGCCGCGCACTTTGAGTCGCCGTGTCACTGACTGCGTCGCCCCTCCCGCCGAAGGTTTGAGTCCTCCCTCGGGCATGGCTGTGTGGATGTTCTTAGCATAAGCTAGTTCAAGTAGTGTGTAAGTCTAAGGACCGATGACCTCATCAGTTTGGTCCCATAGAAATTCACACACACACATACACACACTGATGTTGTAACCCAGAATGCTCTACAGAGGGCCGACATGTTTCTTTGGCCTCCTCGATCACCAGATCTGTCTCCAACGGAGTACATATGGGACGCCATCGGACGACAACAGCAGCGTCATCCGCAACCAGCATTAGCCGTCCACGTATTGATCAACCACGAGCAGCAAGAATGGAACTCCAGCCCATAAACTGACGTCCGGCACCTGCGTAGGATCCTACGCAGTGCCGTAGGGGACCGCACCGCCACTTACCAGCAAATTAGGGACACTGTTGCTCCTGGGGTATCGGCGAGGACCATTCGCAACCGTCTCCATGAAGCTGGGCTACGGTCCCGCACACCGTTAGGCCGTCTTCCGCTCACGCCCCAACATCGTGCAGCCCGCCTCCAGTGGTGTCGCGACAGGCGTGAATGGAGGGACGAATGGAGACGTGTCGTCTTCAGCGATGAGAGTCGCTTCTGCCTTGGTGCCAATGATGGTCGTATGCGTGTTTGGCGCCGTGCAGGTGAGCGCCACAATCAGGACTGCATACGACCGAGGCACACAGGGCCAACACCCGGCATCATGGTGTGGGGAGCGATCTCCTACACTGGCCGTACACCACTGGTGATCGTCGAGGGGACACTGAATAGTGCACGGTACATCCAAACCGTCATCGAACCCATCGTTCTACCATTCCTAGACCGGCAAGGGAACTTGCTGTTCCAACAGGACAATGCACGTCCGCATGTATCCCGTGCCACCCAACGTGCTCTAGAAGGTGTAAGTCAACTACCCTGGCCAGCAAGATCTCCGGATCTGTCCCCCATTGAGCATGTTTGGGACTGGATGAAGCGTCGTCTCACGCGGTCTGCACGTCCAGCACGAACGCTGGTCCAACTGAGGCGCCAGGTGGAAATGGCATGGCAAGCCGTTCCACAGGACTACATCCAGCATCTCTACGATCGTCTCCATGGGAGAATAGCAGCCTGCATTGCTGCGAAAGGTGGATATACACTGTACTAGTGCCGACATTGTGCATGCTCTGTTGCCTGTGTCTATGTGCCTGTGGTTCTGTCAGTGTGATCATGTGATGTATCTGACCCCAGGAATGTGTCAATAAAGTTTCCCCTTCCTGGGACAATGAATTCACGGTGTTCTTATGTCAATTTCCAGGAGTGTATACGCGCTGAGGTCCTGGCCGTGTAAAGGCAACAGCTCGGCAGCACAATCTCGAGTCATTAGAATCTCCGCTACGGCACTTACTTTCTCTGCAGGACAGTATGCGTGCCTTGTCTGGTACAGCTCTCCCCGTGCGAAGCACGTGGACGTCGGACTCAATGAAACTGCGCAACTGATCACGAGATGTCTGGAATAGAGACCTGCTATTGCTTAGCAGGCATTGCAACACCTGATGTCCGTTGTAAACTAGCTGCAGACACTGCAAGGATAAAGGCTGAACTAAATTATTTACACGCACTCCATAGTAATCATCCACCAATATGTATGTTGAAATCCTGAGTTCAACGTTAGCATTAACTATGTCTCCGCGCGCTGCCACAGAACAGCTGTGGGCAGCTAGATGTGACCAATTTCGAACGTGGACGAAGCCTGCTGAGTGTCTACCGCCTCGAGGTGCTTTAGACTGGTTCACCAGGAGATCATTGAACAAGCTAATATCAGGTGTCCAGGGATAATCTTCACACACTGGAATATTCCAAAGGAAACACGATACACACTGACTGCGGAGTGCATGAAACGGAAGCATTGGTTGAGGATGTGGTGCGATAGGATTGTAGGCTATAGCCAGTGTTATTCAGTTTGTACATTCAGCAAGCAGTAAACGAGACAAAAGAAAAATTTGGTTTAAGCATTAAAAGTTCAGGGAGAAGAAATAAAAACTTTGAAGTTTGGCGAAGACATCGTAATTCTGTCAGAGACAGCAAAGGACTTGGAAGAGCAGTTGAAAGGAGTGGACAGTGTCTTGAAAGGAGGATATAAGATGAACATCAACAAAATCAAAATGAGGATAATGGAATGTATTTTAATTAAATCAGTTGACGCTGAGGGAATTTGATTAAATTAGTAGATGAGTTCTGGAATTTGGGTAGCAAAACGGATGATAATGATCGAAGTAGAGCGGATATAAAATATAGACTGACAATGGCGAGAAAAGTGTTTCTGACGTAGAGAAATTTGTTAACAACGACTACAGTTTGATGTTTCAGGAAGTCTTTTCTGAAACTGTTTGTATGGAGCGTAGCCATGTATGGAAGTGAAACATGGACGATAAACAGAAGAATTGAACAGAAGCTTTCGAAATGTGGTGCTACAAAAGAATGTTGAAGATTCGGTGGGTATATCACGCAGTAATGAGGAGATAGTGAATAGAATCGGGGAGAAAAGACATTTGTGGCGCAGCCTGAAGTGTGGGGGAGAAAAATTATAGAGTGAGGCCAAGAGATGAATACAGTAAGGTGATTGAAAAGGATACGGCTTGCAATACTTATTCATAGATGAAGAAGCTTGCACAGGGTAGAGTATCAAGGAGAGCTGCGTCAAACCTATCTTCGGACTGAATACCACGACAACGACAACAGCAACAACAACATGCAATGTAAAGCTCTGTACGGGTTCTGGCTAGACTAAATAAATCCGAGAAAGCCCTCATGGATCTTCCGACATTATCGGCTGGGACTCTACGTCTTTTACATATATTCTGAACAGTAATGGCCCTTTGGAATATGCCCGAAGTTAATTTTATCCCTGAAGATTTCCTTCCGTTAAGAATGATTTGCTACATTTCGTTTATTAGAAACTCCTCACTCCAATCACAAAGCAGGTCTGATAATCCGCACGCTTGTGTAGGGTCTCCATAAACGTTTAATTAGATTTCAAGATTAAATATTAATTATATTAGATACTGTGCAGTACAGTTCAGCAGTTCCTGATATTGTGACACTGCAACAACGCATCAGAGATGCCGTAGACACGATCACACCAGACATGTTGCAGAATTTGCGGCAAGAGATTGAACAGCGACGTGATATATTGCGTACTACCAGCGGCACACACGCTACAGTGATTTAAATTTTGAAATGTATTACTTGCACGAAATGTTTATGTGAGTTTAAAAACTTGCACATTTCATTTACTGTATTCGATAAAGAGTTACAGTGCATTGTTAGCAGGATATTTTGTTTGCTAAGCGACAATGCGGAATTGTATTGAAAGCCTTTTGGACGTCAAAGGACACGGTATCAGATTTCAGTATTGACACTGGCAAATTTTGTAATAGAGTACAATAAAGAAGTTAATCGTGTCAGTTTGGTGACAAAATTGCAGTTATGGATATTTTAAAATTCAGAATATGAAGTGGGAATTTCATTTGGGAGCACTGTAGAAAGTCGTCCTTGTCAGCGAGTGTTGCAGAACAGAGGTTTTCCCTTTACTACGTGTCGCCTTACGCCGCGTTAACGGCTCGCAAACAGTGTAGCGTCCGCAGGAGGCGGAGAAATATCGTTATGGCGGTGTGTGCGCTGGGGGCGGCGCTGTTTAATGCTGATTGCCTCAGAGATCCATTAGCCGCCGCTGCCTCGTTACGGCCACAGAATGGGATTCTGGATTCGCGCAGCGAGAAGGGCAGCCTTCAGGCCTTCACATTTGCGTTCCCTAGGCTCACTGGTTTCCACAAGCCAAGAAACAGGCAAGTAAAGCACAAACACTTGTACCAGCTACAGTGGTCGGTAAGAGGCTTGGCGAATAGGTTCATCCAGTTGATATTGCTATTTGTATCGATAGAGGGTGGACAAAAATAATCACCGTAAGAAATACGTCCATCAACATACACTGAGGCGACAAAAGTGACTGGACCGAGATATGCACGTATACAGATGGCGGCAGTTCGGAGTGCGCAAAAGGAAGTGAATTTGCGGAGCTGTCATTTGCAATCACGTGATTCTTGTGAAGAGGGATCCGACCTGATTATGACCGCGCGACGTGAATTAAGAGACTTTGAACGCGGAATGGTAGCAGGAGCTAGATGCATGGGACATTCCACTTCGGAAATGGTTAGGGAATTCAGTATTCCGAGATCCACAGCGTCAAGAGTGTGCCGGCAATACCAGATTTCAGGAATTACGTCCCACCACGGACAATTCAGTGGCAGGCGGCCTCGACTTAACGACCGAGAGCAGCGGCGTTCGCGTACAGATGTCAGTGGTAACAGATAAGCAGCATTGTGTGAAATAACCACAGAAATCGATGTGGGATGTACTAGGAACGTATCCTTTACGGCAGTGCAGCGAAACCTGGCGTTAGCGGGCTACGGCAGCAGATGGCCGACGCGAGTGCCTCTGCAGACAGCACGACGTCGCCTGCAGCGCCTCTCCCGGGCTCGCGACCGTATCGCCTGGACTCTGGGCGACTGGAAAACCGTGTCCTGCTCAAATGGTTTGTAAGAGCCGATGGCAGCGTACGAATGTGGTACAGACCTCTCGAAACCGTGGACCCAAGTTGTGAACGAGGCACTGCGCACGCTGGTGGTGGCTCCGTAATGGACTGCGCTGTGTTCGCTTGGAATGGACTGAGTCATCTGGTCGAACTGACCCGATCATTGACTGGCAATGCTTATGTTCGGCTACTTGGAGAACACTTGCAGTCATTCACTTTCATGTTTCCAAACAACAGTGGGATTTTTATGGATGACAATGCGCCATGTCTCCGGGCAAGAATTGTTCGCCATTGGTTTGAATAACATTCTGTACAATTGGAACGAATGATTTGGCCGCCCGTATCACCCGGCATGGATCCCATCGAACATCTATGGGACGTAATCGGGAGGTCAGTTCGTCCACAAAATCCCGCACCGGCAACACTTTCGGAACTACGGACGGCTATAGAGACAACATGGCTGGATATTTCTGCAGCAGCTGGTGGACTCCACGCCTCGTCGAACTGCTGCAGTACGCCGGGAAAAAGGATGTCCGACGCGATATTTGGAGGTACCGGTATCCCACGACTTTTGTCGACGCGGTGTAAGACAAGTCTGCAGGAAGCGCCAATCTAATTCGCCACGTACGTCACCTGTGGAGTGTCCTCAATACGTTGCAAGTGTCAGTCTCGGTCGGAACGGCGTTCTCTGCAACTGCGGCGCACTATGTCGGAGCCAGGTGAGCTCGAACGTGGGCAGGCGGTCGGTGCTCGTGTGGCGGGTGCTCGGGTGACCGAGGCAGTCCAAGTGCCTGCTGCTTCGAGAGGCACCGCGTCCAGTACTAACAGCCTAAGCGGAAAAGCGTCAGGGGGCAATGCGGACGAAAGCGTTTGTTGAGTGTCCCTGGCTGATTGCCACTGAAGAGGAGTGTGACGAAAAATAAGAGGACAGCTGCGAAAGTCACCGTACAAGAGAAGACATAAACAACACGAAGGGAGCTACATAAGATGGGAATTTCAGGACGGGATGGAATTCCAGAATCACTTATCAGTGCCGCGCGGGATTAGCCGAGCGGTCGCAGGCACTGTAGTCATGGACTGCGGCTGGTCCCGGCGGACGTTCGAGTCCTCCCTCGGGCATGGGTGTGTGTGTTTGTCCTTAGGATAATTTAGGTTAAGTAGTGCGTAAGCTTAGGGACTGAGGACCTTAGCAGTTAAGTCCCATAAGATTTCAATACATTTGATCTTTTTGATCACTTATCAATGATGTAAAAACCACCCGAGCACACACAACACAAGCTTTGCTTCAGGCCGAATGCTGTGGTCGAGCGGATCTAGGCACTACAGTCCGGAACCGCGCGGCTGCTACGGTCGCAGGTTCGAATCCTGCCTCGGGCACGGATGTGTGTGATGTCCTTGAGTTAATTAGGTTTAAGTAGTTCTAAGTTCTAAGGGACTGATGACCTCAGATGTTAAGTCCCATAGTGCTTAGAGCCATTTGAACCATTCTCAGTTTCAGCGTTTTCGGTGGAAGCATTCGCCATACGATTTGTATCTTTTCGGCAAGCTTGAAAGGACGTCAAATGATGAGCGGTTCTCACATGGCATCGTGACCACTGGCGCATTTCTATAATTGAGGAATTAAATGACGTATAACGTCCCGGTCGCTGTTTACGGGGGAGATTCGGTTACTATGTTGAAAAATAGTGTCATGTACAGCATTCAAAAGTCACTTGCCCAGCCACAATAATGTGTAACTCTCGTACTCATTTTTCGCCTGTTATTTGTAGATATTTTTCCAGTATCCTACCAATGAACCGAAGTCTGCCACCTGTGTTACCTACAACTGAGCCTCTGTGATCGATTCATTTCATATCCGTACAAAGTATTGCACCCAACTATTTGAATGGGTTTGAAATTGGTACCTCTTCCAAAAATCTATACATATGTTAACGTGTCTGTGTACCATACTCGTGATATATCTACTTCTATTGGAACTGGACTGTGGTACTTGTGTATTATTTCGTTTTAATTTCCTTCTCTGATCGGCAGCCTCTTCTCCAGGCGTGTTAAGTACTTCGCACGAAACGTGTTCCATAAGCTTGGGAGTATGCTGGGACAATTTTCTTGACAGGTCTTTCTGAAGAACGCTTGGGAGAGTTTCCGTCAGCTTTCACGGGACATTACCGACCTGGCCCTACTTGAAGATGGTCGGGAAGAACACCTGCACAGTGCTGAGTGGCCTACGTTACTCGCGGGGCGTAGTAGAGATGAGAAGTGAGGTTTCCCGCTGATTTTGCAGGCGAGGCGTTTCACTGGTTCTTCCAGTATGTTCGAGAACATTTTTCTGTTCTAGAAGGGCGTCAAAGACGTCCTCCTCCCACGTTTTCCCGCAGGCTCTGATTGGACCAGTGCTCCACGCCTTAAAACGTGGCGGTGCATTGTCCAGATAGGACCCTCCAAAAGGCGCGGACGCACAATTATACTTTGGAGAGAAAGACAGCAGATTGTGTGAGTCGAAATGTAGATGCAAGCTGGTTTTGGTGCGAGGTAAGGACGTGAGGGGACCTGACATCACCAGCGCTTTCAGGAACAAAGAAAGTTCGGAATCGTCCGAATTAGTTTTCGTGACGAAGAGATAATCATAGCGAGTCAATCGTAGAGACATGATTATAGTCTCATTTGGAAAAAATACGGGCTTACGGTAACATATCTTGTTACCATGAATAAATGCTTCATTTAACGGATTTCTAACCTCGCTCCTCCGATTAAAATCTGTGCGCGACTGACAGACAGTTTTGTTGATGCCCCCACACGTGAAACTACGTCTCTAGGCTTAAGTAGGAATAATTAATATTTGTCATGTTGGAAATAATTGTGGTAGCAGGGAATGTCTGCACCAAAGTATTGTTGGCAAGAGAGACCGCAAATTGATATAATTTTAAAAAGGGTGGGAGAGACCGCGTATGGATACATTTTAAGAAAAGAGCGGGAAAGACCGCGCATTGATACATTTTGTAATGGTAGCAGGGACTGTCTGCACCAGAAAGCATTGTTGGCAGGAGAGACCGCACTTCAGCGTTCTTAGGAAGTCAGTAGCAAGCGAGATGTGAAGCGAGCTGGTAGCAGGTCTGAAGCGAGAGGTTGAGAGGAGCAGTGTGCCTGCCAGCCACCAGCTATGATTTACGAGAGACTGTAAACGGATGTACAGAGACATCAGCTAACTATTATCATCAGCGGAACTAATATTATTGAATTATTTTCTTTGCGAAACTCAAGACTACTGAAGGTATGTTTGCGCAATGATAGTTGTAAGATTATTGTAAAAAGTAAGTCCCATTTGAACGTTTATAAAATCATTTCATCACAAGCAATAAATATTTGAAGAAACGTTTTCAGAATATAATTAATTTTTGCCAGCAATGTGCATTACTGATTATAATCCAGCCCAAAAATCATCAACGTAAAACTTTGCAAAAATTTTATTGTTGTCAAGAAAAAGTGTAACTATGAATTACGTAACTTCAGTCAAATTAATTAAAGAATAACGTCAGCTTTGCTATTAAAGAATAACGTCAATTTTGGTAATAAATACAGCCACATATTATGACAGCCCACCAGCAGTTAATATAGTAAACCAGAGTAAGTATATTCATGTCGCAGTTCGGTGTAGCAGTCGGTTGGCGACCCAGTAACAGTAAAAAAGGTAAGGAACAGTTTTGGGTTATTGCAGATAACGACTGAGGGCCACGACGACGACACATTCTATGTTTCGTCGAAATTATCAGAAAATCACTTTTAATAAGCAGCAATTAAATTTGTATGCGAAGATTGAGAAAGAGAATAAATTTCAAAGGAAAGATTTCATTTGTTATTATTAAGCAGGGGATAGAAATCCTAAGGAGAGGTTTCATAGGTTATTGTAGAAGGGAAGGTTGCGTAACAAAAGAGATATAGAGGAGACGGGAAGGTTTCACTTGGCGACATCCAATGAGTAACACTCTTTCGTGAATCTACTGTGAAAATGAATATACTGACTCCGAAAATTGTATGAATAAGCTAGTGTTAAGTGCCGCAACTCTTACACTAAGCTGTATACCTTTAATTCAGAGCCCATCGGCAATTCTGTTTGCTCTATTGATTCTGCGTTGAACAGTGTTTGTTCAGTGTTGAATCCGCTTTAAACAGTGATATATTTTGTTGCGTGTGCTAATTATAGACAATGTCCCGCAGAATAATTACTCGTTCCCAAAGTGATAAAAGTGTAGAAAATACTGACGAGAAATTCTTTACAGGAATAGACAGAAACAATACATGTGAAAAACCCGATAGTGAAACGTTAGGTGAACAGACATTCGACAGTAGTAATAATATGGAATCTTTTGACGGACAATCAACTTCAGAAATGCCAATTGATAATGAGAGATTAGTGCAAAATAATTTCTTTTTAAATACAACAGACGCTACACAGCCATAATTTACGCCTAGCAGACATAATACACTCCTGGAAATGGAAAAAAGAACACATTGACAACGGTGTGTCAGACCCACCATACTTGCTCCGGACACTGCGAGAGGGCTGTACAAGCAATGATCACACGCACGGCACAGCGGACACACCAGGAACCGCGGTGTTGGCCGTCGAATGGCGCTAGCTGCGCAGCATTTGTGCACCGCCGCCGTCAGTGTCAGCCAGTTTGCCGTGGCATACGGAGCTCCATCGCAGTCTTTAACACTGGTAGCATGCCGCGACAGCGTGGACGTGAACCGTATGTGCAGTTGACGGACTTTGAGCGAGGGCGTATAGTGGGCATGCGGGAGGTCGGGTGGACGTACCGCCGAATTGCTCAACACGTGGGGCGTGAGGTCTCCACAGTACATCGATGTTGTCGCCAGTGGTCGGCGGAAGGTGCACGTGCCCGTCGACCTGGGACCGGACCGCAGCGACGCACGGATGCACGCCAAGACCGTAGGATCCTACGCAGTGCCGTAGGGGACCGCACCGCCACTTCCCAGCAAATTAGGGACACTGTTGCTCCTGGGGTATCGGCGAGGACCATTCGCAACCGTCTCCATGAAGCTGGGCTACGGTCCCGCACACCGTTAGGCCGTCTTCCGCTCACGCCCCAACATCGTGCAGCCCGCCTCCAGTGGTGTCGCGACAGGCGTGAATGGAGGGACGAATGGAGACGTGTCGTCTTCAGCGATGAGAGTCGCTTCTGCCTTGGTGCCAATGATGGTCGTATGCGTGTTTGGCGCCGTGCAGGTGAGCGCCACAATCAGGACTGCATACGACCGAGGCACACAGGGCCAACACCCGGCATCATGGTGTGGGGAGCGATCTCCTACACTGGCCGTACACCACTGGTGATCGTCGAGGGGACACTGAATAGTGCACGGTACATCCAAACCGTCATCGAACCCATCGTTCTACCATTCCTAGACCGGCAAGGGAACTTGCTGTTCCAACAGGACAATGCACGTCCGCATGTATCCCGTGCCACCCAACGTGCTCTAGAAGGTGTAAGTCAACTACCCTGGCCAGCAAGATCTCCGGATCTGTCCCCCATTGAGCATGTTTGGGACTGGATGAAGCGTCGTCTCACGCGGTCTGCACGTCCAGCACGAACGCTGGTCCAACTGAGGCGCCAGGTGGAAATGGCATGGCAAGCCGTTCCACAGGACTACATCCAGCATCTCTACGATCGTCTCCATGGGAGAATAGCAGCCTGCATTGCTGCGAAAGGTGGATATACACTGTACTAGTGCCGACATTGTGCATGCTCTGTTGCCTGTGTCTATGTGCCTGTGGTTCTGTCAGTGTGATCATGTGATGTATCTGACCCCAGGAATGTGTCAATAAAGTTTCCCCTTCCTGGGACAACGAATTCACGGTGTTCTTATTTCAATTTCCAGGAGTGTAGTTTCAGTAACGTAACCACTATAATGCAGTCAAACAGTATGACTCCATTATGTGCCGAAACAGATCCAAACGGTACACAGCTACACAATCTGCGTAGCAGATACCACAGTTATATTGACAAAAATTCCGAAACCACGAAAGAGGTGACACGACTACAATCGTCTGAGGATGTTCAAATGAACACAGATGTACAACCTTTAACAACGAATACAAATACACACAGAGGTCAATCCGAAACGGATCCAATAATGGCATTTTTGCTACAAATGAGACAAGACACGAATCAAAACTTTAACAGAAGGGCACAAGACTCAGCAGACTTAAAAAACGATATCAATGTAGTCGCTGAATTATACGCCAAGATTCAAGAAATAACAGATAAACAAGAAGCATTCGCGGTTAGCATACGAGAAAGATTGACAGAGAACTTTTGTAAACAAAATGCTCACATTGATGAACGTATTAACAATCACACAGAAAACTGATATGTCACCGCAAACTGGTGCGATCGCAGGATAAAGAACGAAAAGAACTATTACAAACAATTAATAAACAGCGACAGGACGACAAAAAGAAAGTGTTTGCTCAGGGAAAAACTTACGTGGACAATCACATATACTCGATTTCGGAAGAAATCGAAACGGCTAAGGAGACAAATATTTAAATACAAGAGAGGCTCACGGAAATCTAATGACACACAATTGAGGCGAAAATTTCTACAGACACTGAAATCCAGAATATTAGGGATAAATTAACAGAAGAAGTCCAGACACTAACTGACAAAATAGAACACATAGAAATCAATCAAGACCCAGAAAATTTGAAAGCAGATTTTAAGAAAGCAACCAAAAGTAGTCGTAAATTACGAAACGAACTGACAGAAAAGATCAACGAACTCACTACAAGAATAGACCTGTTAGATACTAACAATGACAGTAAATCAGATGACACTACACCAGTCTCAGTTCAACAGATTTCAAATAGTAAAGATACGCAAATTACAGATGTGCAACAAACAGTCGTAGACCTAGAATCACATAATAATTTGTTACATCAGAAAATCAATTCTTTATAGCAAGGGATAGCTGACACACAAGAAACAACTGCAAACAATCAATTCCAACAGAACACACACCATTACGACATGCCTCAGATGCACAATACATATAATGTCGGTAGACTTCAGAGAGTAAGAGATCTTAACTAGGCAGAAAGACACATAAATTCCTATTCACAACATTACGAAAATAATGACACAAAGACATGACGGTTTCGACCACAAGCATTTCCTTTCAGTGAGGAAGTTTAAAACATTTAAAAGCGACAGGACGCAAATACAACCACTGGACTGGATCCAACAATTCAATGCGGCACTTCCACCGTCATGGCCAGTTCAACATAAGCTAGAATTTATTATTAGTTTTCTTGAAGGGGAACCAGCGAGAAGAATGTGACCAATTGCTAGACAGTGTTTTTCAGTAGAAGCATTCCAGGAATTATTTCTAGCAGCATATTGGTCAGATACCACACAGAGTAGCATTAAAGATCTGCTAATTAGTCTGCCAAATTTCGAGAATTCTACTTTCCCAACAATCACAATTTTTCGAGTATATGGTTGAACAAAACCAATACCTCAATGAACCATAAAGTCAATCCGCATTAATACAGCTGTGTATTTCAAAACTCCCCAGAGCATTAAAAGTGTCATTATTAACAGGCCATCAAAAGGACAGCGTGTACGCATTTAGAGACATCCTGCAATTGCTAGAGGTACACCAGGCAGATTATGCGTTTGTTAATAAGAACTTTTCACGACATAACGCAAACCAGACAAACAATGCTAATTTTGAGCAAACACGATTTGGCAATAACAATCGTAATAACGCTTTCGCAGCAAAAATGAAAATTTTAATCGAGAATACACACAGGGATTTAATGAACAGCAGTATTATAACAATGTACATTACAAATCAAGACAGCAACATAGCCATCCAAATAACACGACACATATACGACAGGAAATGCCGAACTGGTCAAACTTTCACATGACTCATTGCCAAGAAAATGCGACGGGTGCAAGCAATTACACAGGTCAGCCGCAAAATACACAAAACGAACAAAGACAGCCTTTTCAGAGAAACACGCGTGTCTCACCATATAACAACAGTTATAACGACAGAAGGAGAGAAAACGAACACTGACCGCAAAGGACATTCTACAATGGCCGGTCGGGGTGGCCGAGCGGTTCTAGGCGCTACAGTCTGGAACCTCGCGACCGCTATGGTCGCAGGTTCGAATCCTGCCTCGGGCATGGATGTGTGTGTGATGTCCTTAGGTTAGTTAGGTTTAAGTAGTTCTAAGTTCTAGGGGACTGATGACCTCAGAAGTTATGTCCCATAGTGCTCAGAGCCATTTGAACCATTCTACAATGATAATTTTCATAGAAATTCAAACAGTGCACAACAACCAAGTCATCGTATGAATGTACCAGACACAAGATTTCATCCGCCACCTGCCGCTAATAATCAAAACGGTAGAACAGTACAGTTCATAGAAAACACACAACACTCCCCGACAGAAAATGAAATGTCAGAACATTTATGACTAGAGATAGCCTGTGATGAATCTATAAATGACGACGCTATGGATAAGGACAGAGAAAAGATAACGATAGAGAATGCCATTACATTCGACGACGTGCGAGACACATTGTTACACGAAAAATCGATCATGCAGAAAACTATATGCCACCCAATAATCCAGATAAATTTAAAGTCACAAAATATTTTAGCAATAATTGATTCAGGCTCACCAATGTGCGTAATTAGCGAAGACACATTTAACAGATACAATAGCAATAATGATTACCCAGTATTCTCATTACACAAAACTAAAGTTAAGGGAGTATTTCCAGGAAAAAGCATTGAAGTCAAAAGACAGACACAATTAAGGTTTGTTTTTGGAGGGCAAACTTTCCACAGCAATTATTGGATAGTTCCACATTTAACAACTGATATAATATTAGGAATGAATTTTCTCGTGCAGTACGACGCAAAGATTGACTTTAAATCGTCATACCTAACATTACAGAAGAAAGACAGTAAAGTGGTAGTGAGATTTCAAAACGCAGTATCCTCAGAAGAACAAAATATGCACAGGATCGAGATTATTGTAGATTCTAAAGGTAACGATTGTTATCTCACACTATACACGAATGCACATAATAACGACATGGCAGAAGAACAGGAGTATAATGTATTAGAGACAATTACATGCAAGGTTGGAGACAGTATAACAAAAGACGACACAGAACGCACAGAATTAGAAAATATTCTTGTGCAACATAAAACAGTTTCAACAATGTTCCAGGAACGATGACTGGATTTATGTACGAATTTCAGGTGAAACCTCACGAGACATTCAAAGCTATACACTATCCAATCCCGCATATACACACAGAATCAGTTAAGAAAGAGTTACGAGCAATGATTGATCAGGGTATAATTGAACCAGCAGCAAGCCAATATATAAATCCATTACACACCGTTGAAAAGAAGGATGGATCACTCCGTTTAGTTTTAGATTCACGCCAGGTTAATAAAATAATCATTACAGAAACTGACCGACCACAGACGTTAGAAGAGTTACTGCAAAAGTTTCATGGCACCTCTATATATACCACCCTCGATCTCAAATCAGGATTTTGGCAAATCCAGTTGCATCCAAACTGCCGAAAGTATACGGCATTCTTTTGCTTTGGTGAATGTTACCAATTTTGTAAACTTCCGTTTGAACTAACGATTTCGTCTGCAGCCTTTATACGAGGCATGAATACAATTCTCCCAGAGGATCTTAAAAACAAAATTACTACATATGTATATGACATTCTAATCGCAGCAGAAAACTGGGAACAGCATAACCACACTCTTCAACAATTACTGAATACATTCGACCAGAACGGTGTAGCTATAAACCTCCGTAAATCTGAATTTGGAAAAGCCTCAATAAAATTTCTAGGTCATATCATTTCACAAACAGGTATTGTACCAGACTCCGACAAATTGCAAGCACTGAAAGATATCGACGTGACAACAAATAAGAAGGAACTTCGGAGCTTTTTAGGCCTTATTAATTATTTTAGAAAATTCATTCATTATAAAGCATTAGACACACCCTTGCTATACCAGCTCACAATTAAAAACACAATTTGGTCATGGAATGAAGGCGCTGAAGCTGAATTCGAGAATTTGAAAGAAGCATTACTAAGGGCACCTTTGTTATCACGTCCTGACCCAACACAAAACTTTTCCATTGCAACAGATAGTTCAACTACAGCACTAGGAGTACATATTTTCCAGGAAGTAGAGGAGGACGGTAAGACAATCGTTAAACATATTGCGTTTGCAAGCAGGATACTTTCTCCAGCAGAGCGCAATTATTCTGTAACAGAATTAGAGACGCTATGCGTAGTATGGGCATTTAAGAGATTCCGTCATTATTTATATGGAAGACACACCACAGGATATACCGATCACCGAGCAATGCAGTTTTTATTATCAGCAAAACTTACGCATGATAGATTAAGCCGTTGGTAATTATATCTACAAGAGTTCGACTTTACTATTGTACACATTCCAGGCACGCAGAATATTGTTGCCGACGCACTATCGAGATCTATTCACCATAATCGACTAGAGAAAGAAAATACCTTCTACCACAACAACCATAGTATTACGTATATCAAACAAGTAGCTTTCGAAAACTTTATATCATCAGCATTACAGGACACAGAGAGAGAACAGCAGAAAGATGAAACACTAAAAGAGATTGTAACGCTTTGGCGAGACAAGAGCAACGCAAAAATCAGACATTATTACACTATACATCAAAATATTCTGTTTGTTCGCTCATACCCAGACAGCAACAATTGGCTTTTATGCATTCCAGAAGGGATCAGAAACAAATTGATATGGTATACGCACCTAAGCTATGCACATTACGGAACTAGGAAATGCTTTCTAATTCTTCGACAAAATTGTCACTTCAACAATATGGAAAAACACATTCGCAAAGTTATAGCATCCTGCAAGATATGTCAGAAAGCTAAATCATGAACAGTATCACATATTCCACCACTGTATCCCATCATACCGGTTACGTTAAGGCACATGGCAGCAGTAGATCTTTTCGGTCAATTCCCCAGAACAACTAAAGGTTATAGTTATATTCTAGTAGCCGTAGAACTGACATCCAAATTTGTAACGTTTTCTCCACTAGGGAAAGCAACAGCTAGATCAGTATCAAGAGCATTTGTAAGAGATTTTCTATCAATAGTAGGACATGTACAGAAGGTTATTTCAGATAACGGACCACAGTTTAGGTCAGCCATATGGAAACAAATGTTAGAGAGTAAGAAAATAACACCAATTTACATATCAAGATATCACAGTTCTTCTAACCGTCAGAAAGAATAATAAAAGAGATGGGGAAACTATGTAGAATTTATTGCCACAGAAAGCATACAACATGGGACGAATACATTTCGCAGTTTCAGGAAGTAATAAATGCAATACCTAATGAGTCAACGATGCTCTCACCAACTGTAATACTGACGAATAAAGACCCACCGAATAAACTTACTGAAATGATCACTTTTCCGAAGAAGCGTAGACTTCGTCATTGTGAGATAACAGACATGGCATTAGCGAACATTAAACGAGCTGCAGATCGTCGGAAGTCCGCAGCTCGTGGTCGTGCGGTAGCGTTCTCGCTTCCCACGCCCGGGTTCCCGGGTTCGATTCCCGGCGGGGTCAGGGATTTACTCTGCCTCGTGATGACTGGGTGTTGTGTGCTGTCCTTAGGTTAGTTAGGTTTAAGTAGTTCTAAGTTCTAGGGGACTGATGACCATAGATGTTAAGTCCCATAGTGCTCGGAGCCATTTGAACCATTTTTTTGATCGTCGGAAGATACAGCAGAAGCAGGTAAGTAGATTACGCAAGTACGAGATTGGCTATAAGGTACTAGTCCGTCCCCATTATCTGTTACATAAAGGGAATAACCGATGCAAAAAAATTTGGACTTCTGTATGCAGGACCGTACAGAATTCGAAATATTCCGCTCGCTAATGTAGTACACATTGCGACACTCAGAACAAAAAAATCGAGAGGAAACCATCATATGTCAAACATAAAGAAATTCTTAAAATAGAAAAAACTTCTTACAGGGATACATACAGACAGAGTATAACAATGAGCTTTTTGACACATTCCCGCAAGCCCGAACACAGTGAGCTACTAATTGGTTATTTACGTGCACAACAGGTCACCTCGATTCGACCGCAGATAAATACACTGAACATTAATAGCAGTCTTAGAAGCGTTCTCGCAGGACATTTATTTCACATTATGTAAGGTAAGTGAAGCAATTAACATGACTACTTTAAATGTAAATGCATAACACGTACAAATGATTTTGATGCAGTAGTAGCAATTAGATGTATTCTTTAACCCGTGCATGCTACATTGTTGTCATAGTTCACCAAAATAAACGTAGTTTTAATTATAATATAAGTATTGAATATGGAGAAATGTGGATAAATGCTTTACAGGTCATGCCGAGAGCTGACGCGATTTTCCAGATGCAGAGAGATGTTGAAGTCATGCCGTACGCTGACGATGATTAACCATGAATATTTTATTATAGGTAATACAGAGAGATATTGAAGTCATGCCGTGCGCTGATGGTTATTAACAATGAATATTTTATTATAGGCTATGAAGAGAGATGACACGAGGTACAAAGGAGAGAGGAGAATGAAGATGTTAGTATGTAAGGAATATAGTTTAGTAATGGTTTATTTTGATAACTGGTGATACAGCGGTGTGCAGCACTACAAGGGGGAAGAAACCACATTAAATTGCTTACTATATGTACTTTGCTATTCGAAAATTTTTTTCTGCATTGAACATGATATCTCTCACATCAGATACATACATAGGAAAAACAGATCACACCAAATTTCAGCATACCGATTCGCACTCTGCGTAAAATACAAATCTTTTCTCTTAAATAACAATGACGAAGTGTGCTACACAACTCAAACATAATATATAATCGACTGCCAATATGACTCGTAACTGACTACCCCATTACCGAACATACTGAAGTCAAAGGAAGTGACATAGTTTGTCAAAATGTACTTTCATATTTCAAAAACTGTGAATTCACAACCTGTGAAGTAATATAACAGTGTCTTTATGTAATTATGTATATGAGCACTAGATTACAATTTATTTAGAGGAAATGTATTTGATCAAGTCACAGAAAGTGACATAGTTTGTATAAAGGAACTTGTTTATTTTATTTAAAATGTTGATGCCTAAATGTACTACTAAATACCACTTACAGAAATATTTGTTTATGTTATTGACTGTCACGTAATGTAATATGTATTGTAGGCTGAATTCACTACAGATGGAAAATGTGTTTTTTATGTAATTGTTTAAAACTATAAACTTTTTCTACAGTCACACAAGGTGACATATTTTGTCCTTTTAAACGTAAAATAAGAATACGGTAAAGATAATTTTTATGACCACAAGGAAAGAGATGATGTAAAATTTGGTAATAACGGTATCAACCACGTCCGTGAACCTTTTGACGAAATGATTATACCTGTGCCTTAATTCCTGTGCATCCTCGTGGTTATGGAGCACAGACAAAGTGAATAGTGACCCACGTTACTTCAATCTACGATGTTTTCTATGAGGTGTCGGCATACCAAGATGCACACCACGGTCATGATGTACGTCAATAGGTGCTTGCATACCAAGGTGCACACCATCACTACTAATGGACAATTGGAGTTGGAGCTTGTTCCTGATGTAGCTGCGGCAACTCAGGCAATTCGACGGTTAGCTTAGTGTTTGGTTACACTAAAACTATGAATCAAAGAGACGACGGAATCACATGGCGAAACCTGGTGTTGTGCTATGTGAGGGAAAGAAACGGACTTTTGAGGGCATTCACAGACACTTTCCAGTGCTTTGGCCATGCTATCCAATTCCTTTTTTCCCTTCCTTGAATATGGTACTAATAGATGCCAATTTTGTAATGAAACATAAACTATGTTCTAATTTTTGCCATCCATTACTATTAGAAATATAAATAACTTTTACTACCTGATGTAGACTTCCAACTTACTGACTCATATTATTTGTGTATTCTGATGTATACTCTTTTGAATATTCTCTTTGTTAGACTTAGGAAAACAAATTCTTATGACAGTATATGTATGTGCTTTGTTGAAAGAAATATTCTATCATTAACTTACTTATTACTACACTTACTTCTATAATCAAATTTTCTCCTTACATCAAGTCCAAATGACTTAACGACGTAGGAAAATTTTAAGGAAACCCAATGGAGGGTTATGTAAGACGTGTATATTTCTATTGTCTATTGTCAAACCACAATTTATGAAAGATGTTTATATTTTATTAATAGGATTCAGTAGGAATAACTAATATTTGTCATGTTGGAAATAATTGTGGTAGCAGGGAATGTCTGCACCAAAGTATTGTTGGCAAGAAAGACCGCAAATTGATATAATTTTAAAAAGGGCGGGAGAGACCGCGTATGGATACATTTTAAGAAAAGAGTGGGAAAGAACGCGCATTGATACATTTGTAACTGTAGCAGGGATTGTCTGCACCAGAAAGCATTGTTGGCAGGAGAGACCGCACTTTAGCGTTCTTAGGAAGTCAGTAGCAAGCGAAATGTGAAGCGAGCTGGTAGTAGGTCTGAAGCGAGAGGCTGAGAGGAGCAGTGTGCCTGCCAGCCACCAGCTATGATTTACGAGAGATTGTAAACGGATGTACAGAGACATCAGCTAACTATTATCATCAGCGGAACTAATATTATTGAATTATTTTCTTTGCGAAACTCAAGACTACTGAAGGTATGCTTGCGCAATGCTAGTTGTAAGATTATTGTAAGAAGTAAGTCGCAATGCTAGTTGTAAGATTATTGTAAAAAGTAAGTCCCATTTGAACGTTTATAAAATCATTTCACCACCAGCAATAAATATTTGAAGAAACGTTTTCAGAATATAATTAATTTTTGCCAGCAATGTTGCATTACTGATTATAATCCAGCCCAAAAATCATCAACGTAAAACTTTGCAAAAATTTTATTGTTGTCAAGAAAAAGTGTAACTATGAATTACGTAACTTCAGTCAAATTAATTAAAGAATAACGTCAGCTTTGCTATTAAAGAATAACGTCAGCTTTGGTAATAAATACAGCTACTTATTCTGACAGCCCACCAGCAGTTAATATAGTAAACCAGAGTAAGCATATTCATGTCGCAGTTCGGTGTAGCAGTCGGTTCGCGATCCAGTAACAGTAAAAAAGGTAAGGAACAGTTTTGGGTTATTGCAGATAGCGACTGAGGGCCACGACGACGACACATTCTATGTTTCGTCGAAATAATCAGAAAATCACTTTTAATAAGCAGCAATTAAATTTGTATGCGAAGATTGAAAAAGAGAATAAATTTTAAAGGGAAGATTTCATTTGTTATTATTGAGCAAGAAATAGAAATCCTAAGGAAAGATTTCATAGGTTATTATAGAAGGGAAAGTTGCGTAACAAAAGAGATATAGAGGAGACGGGAAGGTTTCAACGTCTCATTCCGCTGTGGAACAACGCATATTTAGAACCCGCTTGGTTATTAATCTATCGAGTGTTACACTCGAATCCGTCCAGTTCCCAGGGGTGTTACTGTATTCGTCACATTGCGAGTTACACTCAGCTCTAAATAACGAGTTCGTACAGGGCAGTAGCATTCAACTAACCACTACGATTTCGTGCGTTGATTTAATGTTATATATTCAGTTAATGTCAATAAATTGTTAATTCAAAATCCACTTTGCTCACTACCGGATTATCTCATCTTGAACACTGTACTCACCACAGCATGGGAGTCTAAAACATGGAAGGAGTAAAAACGTTTTTGAGAACAAGGTTGTCATTTCTACAAGGCTGTAACGAGTCGAGCGTTTCCCTCGTGCCGGATTATACTAGGATTAGATTGTATTATTCTGAAGGCTTAAAATTACTCATAAGTTATTTAGAACTTGGTATGGCCAAGATACGACAAACTAATGTGCACTTTCTCAGAGCACAGCAGAACCCTCACACAGGGGTCAATATGGGGCCAAGCACAGAAATCTCTGCGCAGCTGAAGCAGTCAACAGAATCTTCAGTCAGCTCCACAGGCAAGTGTACGCCATAATTTTAAATGTAACGTCCGCAGAGACATCTCTGGTAGTGGTCTCGAATCTGTATCTACGCGCTTTTGCACACTGTATAGACAAACAGTGTGAGAGTTGAACGTTTTGTTTTGTCGCTTGCAGTTTAAAATGAATGCAAAATTTCTGAAGCACCACGAGGCAGTGTTCCTTGTAAATCATCCAAAGGAACCAAAGCTTTCATATGAGCTGCCCCTAAAATTCTTAGAAAGTCAAAGACATTCTTTGCGAAGTGGGTCGAACGATATTTAAAAGTTAGAAATGTGGATGATTTACCGGAGAGAGTGCTAACTTCAGCGACGTGGCAATTTGCACTTACGTACAGCCGATTTAAACGCTGGAAAAATGTGCAACATTTATCAAAAATGTCTTCTGAGGTCTGTTAAGATGCTATTTGGTTCGAACGAGGCAAACTGGGTGCTTCAAGAGGATAATGATCCGAAACACCGCAGCTGTCTCTGTACAGCGCGGAAACAACAGTCATGGGCTGTCCACGTCGGATTGGCCTGCAATGTCTCCGGATGCAAATCCCTAAAATGTACCTTAAAGGAAGGCCAGTAATTGAAGCAGCTGTCATATAAAATAAGGACGATGTGGAGATCGTTACAGAGAGAATATGCAGAAAAATTCGTGAAAAGCATGCAAAAAAGGCGTCAAGCTATAATGGATAATGACGGCGATTGAATTAACTATTAGGTAATTGTGCAATTAGTAATAAATGTATTTTCATGTTAACATATATTTATAATAGTCTATTTTATTTCATACACATAACGGTGTACACTTTCCTGTGGAACTGACTGTACGAATACCAGTGTTAACCAAGTCTCAAACGGACATGTACTTCTGTAAATACTGGACATTGTGCTTCAAGAGACAGTTCGTTAATTAGTGCATCAGGTGATTCTTTAATAGTCAATGACAGTTGTAAATTATTAAGCACTCCTATGGCGAAGGATTGTATCAAGTGAAGTAAATCTTTTAATCATTCGCGTAATAAAATTAACTAATGTTTTATATGTCGTAGTTCAGATGAGCCGTCTTCCAGAGCAATCAAAGAACCCGAAGTTCTGGCTGGACAATTGTAGTTTCTGTGAGTCCATCTTTGTGCAGTATGGTTGAGGGACTTTTGCTGTTCAATATAAAACATCAAATCAAAAACTCATTCAGTCATCTATATTTCAAATTTTATTTTACTTATGCGACCAGTTACGGCATTTCACTACGCCATCTTCGGCCCCCCTGATCGGCAGGTAGGAAGAATTCTGCCTCCTGTGCAATCGGAATAGGGCCCAGCGTTCTGTAACTAGTATCCGTACACTACTCTTTTAACAACACGATCACTTCGTTCTTCAGCTGCACTCAGCGACTGACGAAAAAATAATTCCGATGAGACATTTATTCTTAAGAAATCTAATGTACTATGCTGCTTTTACAAGTACGCTCTCTCGTCCGCATATGATGAATCGTTCATTCACGCAACTTTTAAAATCAAATCCCGTACATCAAATAGTTTTTCGCAGAGTTTCTCTGCTGGCCTGGAAGCCCAGTTGTGCCTCACAAAACCTGTACAGTTTTCATTGTCTCGCTCATAGTAACGCAGAAATTGCTGATAATAATACATTTATCTAAGCCAGAAATTAAACATTTTGTTTGCATTTGACTCGTTCCTCTGTGGGGCAGATACCTGGCTGCTGCCCCACTCGGCGTCCTGTCCCTCAGAAGCTCCTGTAATTTGGTCACGGCTGACTACTAGTCAACATCAGTTTGCATCCTACGTCGCCTTATCTGTCCAACTATCACAGCTCTCTCGTTCTCATTGTCAGTAAAATCAGCTACGTTAACAGTGAGTTGACGCCGCTTCCGGCGAAGTATTCTCCGCGATCGGTCTCCACGAGCACTTTTTCACGCTGTCACTGCGAGACAGTAATACGCGCTACTTTGAAGTGGGACGTGAGTGTACCTCGTCACTTGACCAAGTTGGCTTCTGCTGCAGCCCGGTAACCACTTCGGCTTGCCAGGCAATACAGGGTGCCCATAAAACAATTTCCTATAAACTTCATTAGCATCAACTGTACGTGTTGTGGAGTGTTGGTTCAAGGCCATAATTAAAAGGTACCTCACGCAGTTTCAGATAAACAGATGTGCGAGTGCTACTTTGTTACCTTCCCGCTTGTAGCGCTACATACGCAAAATGCAGAGCATTTTGTGTTCTGCAGTTTGCTACGAGTGAATCCGTAATTTCGCTTCAACTTGCATTTCGTTTAAAACTTGATTGTGATCCTCTGTGTGGCGAAAACATCTGCCTATGTATGGTACAGCCAGTTCCAAACGACCGGATGTGTGTGTAAGAAGTATGGGACGACCAGCTTTGTCTGACGTAGGCTATCTCAGCGCATCTTACCTTCACAGCCCTAAGAACCCTGTTCAGGAAGCAAATCAGCTCCAGAAGGCAAAGACGACAGCGTTGAACTTTTTTTATGAAAGCGTTTACAAGTGTATCCACACTGGTTACAGATGGTTCACTTAGTACCTCAAAGGCCGATGACTATGGTCTATGTTACAAATCTGCATGGCAAGTGTTGCAGTGAGAAGATGACTTCCTCGATCATGTGGTGTTCAGTGATGAGGAAGCTGCTCATCTAAGTGGTAAATACTCATAATGTTCGAATCTAGGGGCTAGAACACGGTAGTGAACGTGTGCGATCTCAAAGAGATTCCCCAATACTAAACGATTTCTGTAGTGTGCCCCGACGTCAAGTGTACGCAACATTTTTTTTTTTTTTTTTTAGTGACGCTAACATGGGTGGTTTATGTGGAGTACGTTGCAAGAATGGATTTTTCTCAGTAGAAGATGAACCTAGAAGCTTTATTTGGCAACAAGATAGGAGCCCCTCCTCACTGGAATCTTTTTGTACGGGAGTGGCTGAACGTCGAAGTCCGTGACAGTAGGATTGGCAGTAATGGTGGTCGAAACGACAGAGCTCATTTCCACGGTCTCGACGTTCACTTGCCCTCACACCATGCGACTTTTTTCTTTAGGGCGTCATAAAAGTTCGTTCCTTCGTTCTGTCACTACCTAATGTTTTGCCAGAATTAAGACACAGAACTGAATAGGCTACTGCTTCCGTTACTACGGACTTGTTATTAAAAGTGTGGAGAAAATTCGATTTTAGGTTGGATGTGTACTTGAAACGCCTGGTTAAATCCGCAGGACAGAACAGGTAGTTGGAATTATGGAAAGGGGCCAAAAATGAGCGGTTGTCAGTTACACTCGAACACATATAACTTTATTTAGTTGCCCAATCATTACAGTGCAAACTTCCGAGCTCAACTATCGACTGAATATGTTATACAATCTTATGGCTTAAGGGCACAATCTCTTTAATTTTTA
Source organism: Schistocerca nitens (assembly GCF_023898315.1). NCBI lineage: Eukaryota > Metazoa > Arthropoda > Insecta > Orthoptera > Acrididae > Schistocerca > Schistocerca nitens. The sequence goes on from NW_026045897.1 coordinate 4,383,084, forward strand.
AAACGGCTGAAGGCCCATTACTTTAAACCCAATACAAATTCAAACCATCGGCTATGAGCCATTAAAATACACAATCCAGCACCAATAAGAAAGTGCAGTACAGCCAGGGGCGTTCAGAAGTTTCCGGAGGTCGGTCTGCACTTCAAATATTACGTTCGCTTAGGGGAGACAGGTAGTCGGCCCAACTATATCCGATCCGCCGGCAACCCAACAAAGAGACAGTCACCGGACCCATTGACAAGACGACTTCCTTTCCACCCGACCAGTACACAAGAAACGCCAAAGCCCAAACGTAAAAGGCGTAGCAGCCCACAACCAAGTGTGCATAAGCTATCAAAACTACAGACTCGTGTTCGACAGCGACAACACGTTGAGGTAAGGACACTGCCTGAATTTTACGTCAGCGGCCAGGGCAGGTAACCGGAATGCTAACGGCCATAAGGCGGAAAATTCCGCTGGTGCACTTCGACTTGAAATAACCAAAATACAGTTAAACTCTACCGGATGGTGGCCAAACTTTCGCCAACTCGAACAATCGCTGTTACCGACGGGAATACCCCCAACAGCCAACCATGAAAACCAACGGCACAGTGTGAACAGACTGTCTTTGGTAATTAAATCACCTCTCAACTTTAATGTCCCGGGCCGGTAAGCCACGAACCTCGTAGCAACCGGAACAGCTCCCACACGCTCCGACACTGCGTAGAGACCGCCAGCGGGCCCGACTCCCAGCGCCGCGCGGAGATTTCCTGGCTGATCCACACCAACCGACCGACTGCTCAGTATGCCAACAACATTTAAAATAACTTGCCAGTCAAAATCACACCAACTACACACAGTTTCACAAACAGTAGCACGAAGAACTAGATAATGCTAATGGCAGAGACAGGGTCGAATCACGAGTCTGCACAAACAGCCAACCCATAAGCGATCGTCGGCCAAATACACGTCGTCCGGCAAGACGACCGAGCGACGACCAACCAAAGACGTCGCCACGCCAATCGTGTGTGTCGGCAACCATCGGGCGAGTCGTGGCGGTCCGGACCTCACTGCTGCCACGCGCCGACTGAACTTGTGCCACGTGCCCACTCAAACACTGCCGAACAACAGTTAAAAAAAAATCAGGTTACATCTTCTCGACAAATTGCCGGTAGGAACATCGACCACTACAGTTATGAAATAATACAGAGTGATTCAGACCCAACCTACGAGTTTTATGCAACCCACAAAGGCTTCAAAAACCACAATGGGATTTACACATTCTCTCATACGCTACAAGTGAACTATTAGTCCGACAGAAAAAACGAACAAGGCCTTTTTGTAGGAAATTTAAAGTAGTTAAATTTTGTGCTGGGATACGTTTTCGCTGGAGGCCATGGTTTTTGTTATTCAAAAAATATGTCTGAAGGTCATTATTGTACATTTTTCTTGAAATAAATAATTTAACTACATTAAATTTCCTACAAAAAGGTCCTGTTCCTTCTTTTCTGCGGGACTAGTTGTTTGCCTGTAGCGAATGAGAGAATCTGAAAATCTTTTGTGTGCTATTTGAATGTGTTGCTGGTTGTACAAAACCCATCGGTAGTTGCAAGTGAATCACGTTGTATGTGTTTTAGTCTGTAGTCAATTTTTATTTTTGCTTTGGTCTACTGACAACCAGTTTCAGTACACAGTACCATTCTCTACTGATCCTATGTTCAAAAAATTGCAGTACGTAGTTAGAACAGCAATAAGAGTACGGCACAAGACATAGGAAATAATCTTGAAATTTTACAAATTGCTCCTAAGTGCCCCTGGTGAACTTCTTGGAGGAAGTGGATATCTACAGTCACATGAAAACAAGAGCGGATACGTTCACCAACGATAAAACAGAATTGTGGGGAAAGCAATTCCTAGAATTTTTCTCGAAATGGATGTGGAGTACCTCGTCGGATTTCTAATTGCATGCACTTGTGACCCGCAGTTTACTGACTTTGTTATTCAGCTCGATTCCGCCTCTGCAGCAATATTTAACCTAAGACTCTAGTTGCAAAGTTTTATCGGGTTCTTCTGTCCTGATCCCATTACGTTGCTCCTCCCTACTGTCTCCCACTCCTTCACCACCCGTGATTGATATATCTATACAATATTATTATGTGTTCATGCATGGTATTTAGTTTAATATATGTGACTGTTAACTATGTTTTAAATGATTGACTTAAAGATTAGTTTTAATATGACAATGACCCTAGGCCTATGACAGTTTAAATCCATTTGACCTACTGTTTTAAGCTGTAGATGCACGAGGTAACAATACACGATCGTCTCACCAATTACAGACATACAGTACCGCCAGGTTTGGAACATCGTAATTGGACTGAAGTGCCACAATAGGACAACGTTCAGAGCACGGCACACTTGTATGAATTAGTCCGTCGTCCTTTACGGTCGCCTAATATCAAAGCCCATCTATGCAACCTTTGACAGCTGCACGTTAGCTGTGAGCAGTGGTTACCGTGGCCGTGGTCGATCTATGAGCTATGACGCGGCTATGCAGCACCACCGACAGCGCCAGCGCACGCACCAGCACTGCTACATGGGATACATGGAGCTGGGGACGGCGGCAAAGATCGTTAGCTGACAGTTGGGGGTTACTATATAACCACACTGCACCCCTGTTCCCTCTCGATGCTCAACTTCTTCTCGACAAAAGCAATTTTGTGTGTTAATACACAGGATGAGTCACGTAAGAAGTAACATCCCTTTAATTTCGTGAACGGTTCCAGAAATGGGAACGTTTTCGCCAAATGATAGTACGCTAAGTGGCACGTAGTTTGGTTTCTAATAAAGGATCTTAAGTCTTCTGTCGATCGAGATATTGAAGCGAGTATGATTTTTTGAAATAGAAAGATATACTTTTTAACGGCATCCAGAAGCACTCGAAAAGTCGAATACAGTGATATAATACCTGTTAATTTTGAAGTTGAAACTCTTCTCAAAATAATCCGATAAATATTCCAAAACTGAGAAGTAATCTATTCTTAAAGAAGGAACAGATTTCAAACGTTTATTGCTTCTCTAACGAGAGACCAGCTACTTCGTGTGTTGCCGGAAGTGAGCCAGCGTTTTTAGATGTGTCGTGTAACACATGGTGCTCACATTAAATGCACAAAAATTTTAACTTTTCTCCTCCCAGCAGCGTTGGAATTGTCTTTCTATCTTTCTTGTAGTTTGGAAGCAATATATGTTTCAAATCTGTTCCTTCTTTTTTAATAGCCCTGTATTTAAAGCTCAAAACTGTCCTTTAGTATGAGTATTTGGCAGACCTACTTGGAAAGCAAGTGTTACGACTGCGTGCATCCTATGCATTACGTACCACACGCTTGCCGTTATGGAGAACAATATTTTGTAAAATTATCTTGTATTGTTGGTTCTACCTATGTACTGTATGTTTCCGATCATAGGATGGCCGGGGGATGATGGTGTGTACTGAAAGCTGTAGTCGGCACACAAAAGTAAGCAACTGCTCCTACAGACTGAAACATAGATTATTTCTGAAACTACATTAGTTTACTTTCAATTGGACAGACCATTTATTGTAAATAATCTAAATTTGACTGTTATGGCCTGAGATGAAAAAGTCATGGGATAGCGATTTGCACATATATACGAGGGTTGGAACTTAAATAGTGGCAACTATTTATTCACAACCAATACGAAAGAGTTACATGTTTCCACCTGTGACTGTCTTTCAAAGTAGTCACCAGCGTTGTGTAGAACCCGTTGCCAGTAATGTGGAACTCGTAGTATACCGTTAGCAGAGCCTGTTTTGTTGATGGTGCGAATGGAGTGGTCTACTACCTGTCGAATTTCTGGAACAGTTGTGAATCGAATGCCACGAAGTGGTTCCCTCATCTTCGGAATCAAATCAAAGTCACAAGGACTAAGGTCCGGGGAGTATGGTGGATGGTACAGTACTTCCCAGTGCCGTCGACCGAACAGAGCAGCCACAGCTTGCGCTGTATGTGCCCGCTCATGGTCGTGCAAAATGATGGGTGGCTTGCGCAAAAAATGTCGCCTCTTCTTTCGCAAAGCTGCTCGCAGGTGATGCTCTAAAACGAACAGTAATACTGTGCATTGACGGTCTGCCGTGGAGGAACGTAATGTGTTAGGATAACACCATCACAGTCGTACACGAGAATCACCGTAACTTTCACCATACTGGGGCTCTGACGCACTTTCGACTTTTCGCGGCGACCCATAATTACGCCATTCGTTGGATTGGCGTTTCAGTTTTGGCTTCGTGGCATTCGCTTCAGAACTGTTCCAGAGATTCGACAGGCAGCAGACCGCTCCATTCGCACCATCAACACAACAGGCTCTGCTAACGGTATGCTACGCCTTCCACATCGCTGGGAACGGGTTCTACACATCGCTGGTGACTACTTTGAAGGACAGTCACAGGTGCAAACATGTAACTCTTTTGTATCGGTTGTGAATAAATTGTTGCCTCTATTTAAGTTGCAACCCTCGTATACAGATGCCGATAGTATCGCGTACACGGCATAAAGCTGCGGAGCTCTCTTTTGTCCTCTGGCGGTTCATGAGAAAAGGTTTCCCACATGATTAAGGTCCAACGACGGGGATTAACAAGCTTTGAAATAGAATGGTGGTTGGAGCTAGATGTGTAGTACATTCCATTCCTGAAATCGTTAGGTAATTCAGTATTCCGAGATCCACAGTGTCAAGAGGGTGCCGAGAATACTAAATTTCAGGAATTACCTTCCACCGTGGACAACGCAGTGTCGACGTGCTTTACTTAACGACCGAGAGCAGCGGCTTTTGCGTAATTTTGTCAGTGATAACACACAAGCGACACCCCTCGAAATAGCCCAGAAATCAATGTGGGACGTAGGACGAACGTATTGGGTAGGATAGTGCTGCGAAAGCTAGCGTTAATGGCGTATGGCAGCAGGCGGCCGACACGTGTGCCCACATCGCCTGCAGCGCCTCTCCTTGGCTAGTGGCCATATCGGTTGCACCCTAGACCACTGGAAAAGCGTGATTTGATCAGATGAGTCACGATTTCAGTTGATAAGGATAGAGTGTAGCGCACACACCACAAAGGCATGCAGTCAAGTTGCCAACAAGCCACTGTGTAAACTGGTGGTGGCTACTTAATTGTGGGGGCTGTGTTTACGTGGAATGTACTCTCGGTCCTCTGGTCCAACTGAACCGGTGGTTCAATGGAAATGGTTATGTTCGGCTACTAGGAAACCATTTGCAGCCATTGGTGAAACCAAATGGTATTTTTATGGGTGACAATGACCATGTTTGCGGGTCACAATTGTTCGAGATTGGTTTGAAGAAGATTCTGGATAATTCGAGCTAATGATTCGACCACCCAGATCATCCGACACGAATCTCATCCAATATTTATAGGACGTAATCGGGAAGTCAGTTCGTGCACTAAATCTTGCACCGGCATCACTTTCGCAATTACGAACGGCTATAGAGGCAGGACGGCTCAGTATTTCTACAGAGGACACACGACGACTTGTCGAGTCCACGCCACGTCGAGTTCCCGCAGTACGCCTGGAAAAAGGAGTTCCGACACGATATTAGGAAGTATCCCGCGACTTTTATCTCAGCGCGATATACCGCTGGAACTGGGACATTCTGTTGCGGACAACCTGCCCCTCGCTTTGCGTAGGAAGGCCAGCCAGACAGGACGCTCGGTGTGTACGGCTGGAGAAGGGCAGACGTGGGAGGGCAGCCGGCCGCGCCACTCCGCCCCCGCACCTCCCCGGCCCCCTCTGCCCCCCACAACTTCATTAGACGCGTTTTAGCGGCCTCGCTGTCCATTTGCGCAGAGGCGTTCAGTGGCGGAGGATCCGGCGACGCGCAGCACTCTGCCAAGGGCGGCGGCTGCCTGCGGCCGGGCCGGGCCAGCTCAGCCCAGAGCGCGCCGCTGCAGTGCACCACATCGACACGTCACTAGCAAGGCCGTCTCTGGTACGTGGTGTCTGTCTAGGCTGAAAGGGACTCGAAGGTGGAGTGGGGAGAAAGGATAGGAAACGGAAGGCGGCGGGACCTTACGTAGAATCAGCGGCGCCGAGTGTAAATGAGGCCGGACTGGGACCCGAACCTGGGACCTCCTGCTTACGAGGTGTGGGGTCTCTTATAGGCTGCCTAAAGGATGCTGCCTTCTCGGATAGCTATACAACAATTCAAGAAGATCACATTAATAGTTTTTATTACAATAAAAAAGATTGACAATACTTAACTTTGGATTTACAATGAGTTGTCGAAAGCGACGGGTGACATGCAAACAATCAATGTCCTTTGCTATGTACAATGTTCGTGCAAGTTCCTGAGACAGTTTGTGTATCACTAATAACAGCTACCGTAGCGCTCTCTCCTAATGCGTTGTTTCTACCAGTGTCCGTCTTCTATTCTCCCCGAGGCTGGCAGGAGCGGGGCTTATACGAGGGCTATTCGGAAAGTCGCGAAATGGAAAATACAGTGAAAAGCCGAGGAAACTTTGGACAGATGCCTGGGGCACTCTGTCTAGTATGCCCGTGGACCACATCGTGTCGCTCTTTTCAGTTCTGAGCTCTCAGTGAGAACGTAAAGATGGCTAGAAATTAGCGTCACCCGCCAAGTATGAAGGGCTGGCGAAAGATTTCCCCTGAAGCTATGCAATCCACATAATATAACTGTCATGCGGTTCGTTCTACACGACAATTTTCGGCCGCACTCTGCAGGGGCAATGAAGACGCTCCTGCAGCGTTTTCGATGGGAAGTGTTTGATCACCCACAATACACCCCGTAATTGGCTACCCCTGAGGTTCATCTCTGCTCAGATCGACCGCTGGCTATGAAGACAATATTTTGACACAGACAACGAGCTGCAGTCCAGAGTAGAAAATTGTCGAAAAGCACTGGCCGCTGTCTTCTATAACGAGGGAACTGAAAACTTGGTACAACGCTACGACAGATGTCTCAGTCTGAGCGGCGACTGTACAGAGAAGTAACTGGAAGGTGTAGCCAACCGTTGCAGGTAAAACAGTTTTGATTTTCACTGTGGTTTCCCCTTCGCGACCTACCGTTCCTTACTTTCCGAACAGCCCTCGTGTTCTCTCCGTGTAGAGGCCGCTGCAGTCCGAGTCGCCTCCGCTCCTGTCCGGCTTTCCTGCTGCGCCACCCCGCGCCCGCCTCTCCTTACTGCTGTGTGCGACGTCGTGAACGACAGTGCTGGTATTTATCCAGTTACTCCACAAATAACCTTCGTTGTCTACAGTCAATATCACATACAGTTAGTAACTTCTCACCTCCGGTCCGACGCCCAACGACGATGAGTATCCCACTACCAGACATTATGTGTCTCTTCCCCACTGCGTCTAATATTTCATTATGGTCTACTGAAAATTATTCTGTTGTCACTCGATGACATTATTTTTTAAATAAGCAACATTCCTATCCCATCACGACAATACAGAACACTTATATAAAAACAGTTTTTAGTTTTTACGCACATTATAGAACGTGCTTACTAAACGAATAACAGCTATCATCCAATCTCTAATAATAGATCACGCTTTTCTATTTTCTCGTATGTAACTTACGTAGTGAAAGTGAAACTTATTAGAGTGCTGCATCTTGTCACAAAAATGTATTGCGTGAAAAGGGACAATGAGAATACACACTGAACGCCAAAGAAACTGGTCTAGGCATGAGTATTCAAATACAGGGATATGTAAACTGGCAAAGCAAGGCGCTGCGGTTGGCAACTCCTATACAGGGTGATTCACGAATATATGCAAATATTTTAATGTGTCATTCTACAAGTAAAACTGAAGAAAAAGTTCATATCGCAAATGTTTAATTACGGCTAATAAAAGATTTTGCCTGAAATTTAGCAACTTCGCTAATATGAAGCCATCGCAAAACTGGACGAGGTTAAAGTAAAGCACGATTTCCATTTGTTTTGTTATTATTGATCTGGTGACTCTAATAAAACGTGTCCCAGACGTGTATCTACAGTAGTTTTCCAGAACATCCAGAGAAGCAAAGATTATTACACAAGCAAATTTGTTTACTTTCCATTAAGAATGTAGAAACGTTTATGTCATTGTTGGCAACCGTTAGTGAGTTGTTTCAGACATTTCTTAATCTAGAAACGAGTTAGTTTTCTGTATTGGTCAGTGAGAGAACAAAACAGTATATTTAAGTGAAACCACATACTAACTGTTGTAGTTTGTAGATTATTTATGAAATAGGGATGCCATCCAACATTACGACAGAGGAATGCGCCCATATGGTGTTTATTTGTGGCAAATGTGATGGTAATGCTACGGTTGCAGTTAATGAATATCGCGTGCGTTATCCAACTCGGAGGATTCCGAATGCACGAACCGTTAGTGGAGTATTTACAAAGTTACGGGAGACAGGTTTTCTACCTAGCGTTCATAAGCAATACGTGCACTCGATACGTGCAGACGATGATGAGGATATTACGGATGCTGTTCAACGTAGCCCAGGCACCAGTACACGACGTATCTCTCACGATTAGGCGTTTCACAATCTAGGTATGGCATACACTCAAGTACAATAATCTGTATCCTTACCATAAATAAAAAGTGCATCATTTAAATCCAGCAGATCCTGCCCTTCGCTTGGAGTTGTGCAACTGGTTAAATACTAATCGGCAGTTACACAAACACATTTTATTTACTGATGAGGCACAGTTTACTCGATATGATATACACAATTTACATAACTAGCACATGTGGTCTGAAGCAAACCCACATGCAACAGTACAAAGCAATTTCCAGCAGCGATTTAGCTTAAAAGTGTGGTGTGGTATAATCAATGTACACTTTATTGGATGTCTACCTGGCAAGACCTACTTACAATTACTTCAAGAAGAAATGCCACGCTTCCTCGAAGATGTTCCACTTGCTACACGATTCCAAATGTATTTTCAACATGACGGCGCGCCTCCACATTTCAACAACGGTATTACTACACATTTAAATGAACATTTATCCCAGAAATGGATTAATCGTGATGTTACACGTCTGTAGCCACCCAGATAGCCCGATTTTGTGTATGGGGACGGATGAAAGACATAGTTTATGACGAGAAAGTCAGTACGCGTGAGGCATCACTTGCTCGCTTTATGAATGCAGTAGACGAAATTAACAACAACCCTGTGAAACTGAAACGAGACACAAAATTTGTTCATAAACGAGTAGCTAAATGCATTGAACTCGGTGGAGACGTTGTTGAAAATTTATTGTCAATGTATTGTGAAATTGTATGTACACTGTACGACTTCCTTAACACTCAGCTTTGTTTTTTCCGGTTTAACATGAATTCTCGTGTGCTATGGTATTAATGAAAGCAGATTAACTGACACATTCATATAGTTTCAGTTAACGTTATTACCTTTAAATGCGAACTTTTTTTGGTTAGGCTTTACCGTGACTGTTACTGACATTAAATGAAACAACAAGTTCACTGTTACCAGTCACCGTTTTATTTATTTCCACGACGCGTTTCGAAGGTTTAAACCTCCATCATCGGGTGGATTTACATTAGTAAGTATTACATTTGTGTGTGTGTTGTGTTACGACTTTTTGAGGAACTTGTGGCACTGCCTAGTGGAGAAACAAGACACTATTTCAGAATATGGTCTAGGATTACTTTTGACACAAAATTCAACTGATATCTAATGGTAAACATTAAATAAGTAAACTAGAGTACCTTCAGTGGTCACAGGTTCCTTTTGCTGTTGTAACACATCACATGTATACTGCCACATTTGTAAACAAATATGGCGTCTGGAATCAGCTGAGAGCAAGGTTCGTATGGCAGAAGGGAAGACATAATCGCAAAGTGCAAAGAATACACATCGTAACAACATGAACCATAGACCTTGGCGTTGATGGGGAAGCTTGCGTGCCTCAGCGACACAGATGGCCGTACCGTAGGTGCAACCACAACGGAGGGGTATCTGTTGAGAGGCCAGACAAACGTATGGTTCCTGAAGAGGGGCAGCAGCCTTTTCAGTAGTTGCAGGGGCAACAGTCTGGATGATTGCCTGATCTGGCCTTGAAACATTAACCAAAACGGCCTTGCTGTACTGGTACTGCGAATGGCTGAAAGCAAGGGGAAACTACGGCCGTAATTTTTCCCGAGGGCATGCAGCTTTACTGTATGGATAAATGATGATGGCGTCCTCTTGGGTAAAATATTCCGGAGGTAAAATAGTCCCCCATTCGGATCTCCGGACGGGGACTACTCAGGAGGACGTCGTTATCAGGAGAAAGAAAACTGGCGTTCTACGGATCGGAGCGTGGAATGTCAGATCCCTTAATCGGGCAGGTAGATTAGAAAATTTGAAAAGGGAAATGGATAGGTTAAAGTTAGATATAGTGGGAATTAGTAAAGTTCGGTGGCAGGAGGAACAAGATTTTTGGTCAGGCGAATACAGGATCATAAATACAAAATCAAATAGGGGTAATGCAGGAGTAGGTTTAATAATGAATAAAAAAAATAGCAGTCCGGGTAAGCTACTACAAACAACATAGTGAACGCATTATTGTGGCCAAGATAGACACGAAGCCCACGCCTACAACAGTAGTACAAGTTTATATGCCAACTAGCTCTGCAGATGACGAAGAAATTGATGAAATGTATGATGAGATAAAAGAAATTATTCAGGTAGTGAAAGGAAACGAAAATTTAATAGTCATGGGTGATTGGAATTCGAGAGTAGGAAAAGAGAGAGAAGGAAACATAGTAGGTGAATATTGATTGGGGCTAGGAAATGAAAGAGGAAGCCGCCTGGTAGAATTTTGCGCAGAGCATAACTTAATCATAGCTAACACTTGCTTCAAGAATCATCAAAGAAGGTTGTATACATGGAAGAACCCTAGAGATACTAGAAGATATCAGATAGATTATATAATGGTAAGACAGAGATTTAGGAACCAGGTTTTAAATTGTAAGACATTTCCAGGGGCAGATGTGGACTCTGACCACAATCTATTGGTTATGAACTATAGATTAAAACTGAAGAAATTGTAAAAAGGTGGGAATTTGAGGAGATGGGACCTGGATAAACTGAAGGAACCAGAGGTAGTAGAGAGTTTCAGGAAGAGCATAAAGGAACAATTGACAAGAGTGGGGGAAAGAAATACAGTAGAAGAAGAATGGATAGCTTTGAGGGATGAAGTGGTGAAGGCAGCAGAGGATCAAATAGGTAAAAAGACGAGGGCTAGTAGAAATCCTTGGGTGACAGAAGAAATACTGAATTTAATTGCTGAAAGGAGAAAATATAAAAATGCAGTAAATGAAGCAGGCAAAAAGGAATACAAACGTCTCAAAAATGAGATCAACAGGAAGTGCAAAATGGCTAAGCAGGGATGGCTAGAGGACAAATGTAAGGATGTAGAGGCTTATCTCACTAGGGGTAAGATAGATACTGCGTACAGGAAAATTAAAGAGACCTTTGGAGAAAGGAGAACCACTTGCATGAATATCAAGAGCTCAGATGGAAACACAGTTCTAAGCAAAGAAGGGAAAGCAGAAAGGTGGAAGGAGTATATAGAGGGTCTATACAGGGGCGATATTCTTGAGGACAATATTATGGAAATGGAAGAGGAAGTTGATGAAGATGAAATGGGAGATATGATACTGCGTGAACAGTTTGATACAGTGGTGTCACCGCCAGACACCACACTTGCTAGGTGGTAGCCTTTAAATCGGCCGCGGTCCGCTAGTATACGTCGGACCCGCGTGTCGCCACTGTCAGTGATTGCAGACCGAGCGCCGCCATACGGCAGGTCTAGAGAGACTTCCTAGCACTCGCCCCAGTTGTACAGCCGACTTTGCTAGCGACGGTTAACAGACAAATACGCTCTCATTTGCCGAGAGGATAGTTAGCATAGCCTTCAGCTACGTCATTTGCTACGACCTAGCAAGGCGCCGTATTCAATTGATATTTAGTATGTGAAGCATGTATCATCAAGAGCGATGTACACCAATTATGGATTAAAGTTAAGTATTACAGCAACTGCGTCCGTTTTTCTAAGTTCTCATTTCTCTGACCTGTTCCAGAACTCACGCCAGTCTGCGTGTAATTAAACGCGTGCATTTCGGCCTCCTCTAGCAATACGGTGTTGGCTCTTCTGCCAACACAGCAGATAGAGCACTGAAAGACCTAAGTCGAAACAAGACCCCAGGAGTAGACAACATTCCATTAGAACTACTGACAGCCTTGGGAGAGCCAGTCCCGACAAAACTCTACCATCTGGTGAGCAAAATGTATAAGACAGGCGAAATACCCTCAGACTTCAAGAAGAATATAATAATTCCTATCCCAAAGAAAGCAGGCGTTGACAGATGTGAAAATTACCGAACTGTCAGTTTAATAAGTCACAGCTGCAAAATACTAACGCGAATTCTGTACAGACGAATGGAAAAACTGGTAGAAGCCGACCTCGAGGGAAGATCAGCTTGGATTCCGTACAAATATGGGAACACGTGAGGCAATACTGACCCTACGACTTATCTTAGAAGCTAGATTAAGAAAAGGCAAACCTACGTTTCTAGCATTTGTAGACTTGGAGAAAGCTTTTGACAATGTTGACTGGAATAATCTCTTTCAAATTCTGAAGGTGGCAGGGGTAAAATACAGGGAGCGAAAGACTATTTACAATTTGTACAGAAACCAGATTTGTGTTATAAGAGTCGAGGGACATGAAAGGGAAGCAGTGGTTGGGAAGGGAGTGAGACAGGGTTGTAGCCTCTCCCCGATGTTATTCAATCTGTATATTGAGCAAGCAGTAAAGGAAACAAAAGAAAAATTCGGAGTAGGTATTAAAATCCATGGAGAAGAAATAAAAACTTTAAGGTTCGCCGATGACATTGTAATTCTGTCAGAGACAGCAAAGGACTTGGAAGAGCAGTTGAACGGAATGGACAGTGTCTTGAAAGGAGGATATAAGATGAACATCAACAAAAGCAAAACGAGAATAATGGAATGTAGTCTAGTTAACTCGGGCGATGCTGAGGGAATTAGATTAGGAAATGAGACACTTAAAGTAGTAAATGAGTTTTGCTATTTGGGGAGCAAAGTAACTGATGATGGTCGAAGTAGAGAGGATATAAAATGTAGACTGGCAATGGCAAGGAAATCGTTTCTGAAGAAGAGAAATTTGTTAACATCGAGTATAGATTTAAGTGTCAGGAAGTCGTTTCTGAAAGTATTTGTATGGAGTGTAGCCAAGTATGGAAGTGAAACATGGACGATAAATAGTTAGGACAAGAAGAGAATAGAAGCCTTTGAAATGTGGTGCTACAGAAGAATGTTGAAGAGTAGATGGGTAGATCACATAACTAATGAGGAAGTATTGAATAGGATTGGGGAGAAGAGGAGTTTGTGGCACAACTTGACTAGAAGAAGGGATCGGTTGGTAGGACATGTTCTGAGGCATCAAGGGATCACCAATTTAGTATTGGAGGGCAGCGTGGAGGGTAAAAATCGTAGAGGGAGACCAAGAGATGAATACACTAAACAGATTCAGAAGGATGTAGGCTGCAGTACGTATTGGAAGATGAAGAAGCTTGCACAGGATAGAGTAGCATGGAGAGCTGCATCAAACCAGTCTCAGGACTGAAGACCACAATAACAACAACATTATTACAGAATAATTGTTTTAAGCCTTTGGCGGTGCTTGTTTTGAGGTGTCAAATATATGTGTGTGTACGTCAGGTGGTATATAAATCCAATTCTGACAAGTTAAAACAGCAAAACATTTGTACTCGTTTATACATTCGGGTGAAATGTTAAAATGGCTTACACTTCATACTTGTTGATAACAATTAGGTGAAATGTTACAGACCTTAATTACAATGATCATATTGGCTACAATAGTAAAATCATACATACATTACACTCTTTGATTGGGATTAATAAACAGATGTGAGGTGAGGGGCTGGAGGCAGAAGGAGAGGTAGAGAGAGAGAAAAAGTGTGTGTGTGTGTGTGTGTGTGTGTGTGTGTGTGTGTGTGTGTGTGTGTGTGAGTGAAAGAGCGAGAGAGAGAGAGAGAGAAAGAGAGAGAGAGAGAGAGAGAGCGAGAGAGAGAGAGTGATTATATGAGAGAAAACATTTAAATGGCAAGGAGTGTTAAGATTGTATGTTGCATATATTAGCTGCCTAAAGGTTGGGGTAATACATTGGTTAATGCTATAAAATATGCAGATAGATATACATTTGTGCCAGTAGTTGATGTACATACAGTTTTAAGCTGACAAGGGGTACAAGCTGTTGGTGTGATGAATTATCTGTGAATGAGGGCAATCTCTTGTACTCTTGGCAGCTGTCAATATTTATGGTAAATATTAGGTGTGTGTGTGTGTGTGTGTGTGTGTGTGTGTGTGTGTGTGTGTGGGTGGGTGGGTGGGTGGGTGGGTGCATTTTTAAGAGTGTAGGCAGTTGTTGAAAACGGAGATGATACTATTGTAAATATTGTCATATTTGTCATTTAAGATGGATTCTGGTTGTTTCATTTGATGTTTGTATATTTGGAGTGTTTCAAGGATGTCTAGTTTTCTGCCCTTTGGTTGGATGTGTAGATGCTAATACTTGTGTTGTTAACATGGTGTTTTGTTTCATGCACGTGGATAGCTATTGCTGATGTGTGATATTTTTTTGTTTTTTAGTGCTGCCATGTGTTCCTTGAACCTAATCTCAAATGATCTGCCTGTCTGGCCTATGTAGAAGCTGTCGCACTCCAAACATTCAATTTTGTACAGACCTGTGTGATGAAGTGAGTTTCGTGTGCCGATGTTGTGGGGTAACTTCTGTCCAATCTTGTTGTCTGTTGTAAAGGATATGCTTATGCCTTTTCGTTTGAAGACATTGGAAATCTGGTATGAAATGTTACCCAGAAAGGGGATTGTATGGAAGATGTTATTTCCTTTTTGTTTTTTGTGTTGTGATTCCTTTGCCATTATTGTGTGTTTTAGAGTGTCTACTATGGAGCTGTTATAACCATTTTCAATAGCTGTTTGTTTTATTATTTCAACTTCTCGATCACATTTATCTTCTGAAAGTGGTAGTTGGATAGCTCTATTAATCATGTACCGGAATGCTGCCATTTTGTGTGCTGCGGGGTGGCAAGAGGAGTTGTGGATTGTGGCATGTGTTGTGGCATGTGATGTCATCTTTAGTGCCTTTGATTAAAATGATAGTATCATCTACATATCTGTAGTAATAGACTTAAAACAATTATTCTGTAATAATGTTGTTACGATGTATATTCTTTGCACTTTGCGACTCTATGGACTCTATGGAAGAATCTCCGTAGCTTGGGGGTCGGAAAGGCAAAATCGGAAACCACTTTTCATGTGTCAGCTAACGAATTAAATGAATTCTTCTCTGCACCTCTGAATACCAGCACAGCTGATAATTACCGTCCACAAGAATCCCTAAACAGGATAACTAACAACGACACCTTCCATCTAAAACATGTAACAACAAATACGGCAAGAAAAGCAATAATGAGAATCTCTTCTGATGCAATAGGCAACGACAGTATCGGTATAACCATGATTAAGAATGTTGCCGATATCTTAGTGCCTGTCTTAACTGACATATTTAATTTTTCCCTCGTGAACAGAATATATCCCACTGCATGGAAAAGAAGCCTAGTTCGACCCATCCCTAAGATCGAAAACCCGCAACTGCCTAGTGATTACCGACCAATTAGCATACTGCCTGCTGTTTCCAAAGCACTTGAATATATTGTTCATGACCAAATCACTGAACACTTGCATGATTTCAGCCTATATGACAAATTTCAATCCGGTTTCCGTAAACATCACAGCACAAACACTGCTCTAATTAAAGTAACTGATGACCTGAAATATGCCATCGACAATCGAAAGGCAACAATATTGACGCTACTGGACTTCAGCAAAGCTTTTGACACTGTTAACTTTGACATAATGCTCAGAAAAATGCAACAGCTTAATTTCTCTGAAAGTGCAATGAGATGGTTTGAAAGCTACTTAAAAGACAGACAGCAATGTGTTGTCTGCGTAAATGAAAAATCTTCCTGGAAACATGTTTCCTCGGGAGTGCCACAAGGATCAGTCTTAGGACCACTTTTGTTTTCTTTATATGTCAATGATATTTCATCGGTTCTGTCTTCCTGTACATATCATTTCTATGCCGACGACCTCCAGCTCTACCTAAGCGTCAGACCTGAAGATGTAAACACTGCAATCGCTCAGATGAATGATGATCTGTCTTCAGTAGTGACATGGGCGAAAAACCTGGGGCTTAAACTAAATGCAAAAAAGACGCAAGTAATCTTAATAGCCCATCAGAAATTAATAAGTTCAGATTTCCGCGAACGGCTACCTCCTATTCTGCTCGACGGTACTCCAATACCATATCAGAAAACAGTGAAGAACTTGGGTGTAACTTTGGATGAGCATCTCAACTGGGCGGAGAATACAGTCGCAGTGTGCCGAAAGACGTCTGCTTGTCTCTATGCTCTCAAAAAGTTTCGGAACATATTTCCACAGGACTTGAAACGCCAGCTCGTGCAAGCACTCGTTCTACCGAACCTCCACTATTGTGATGTGATTCAACAAGGCATGAGCAGTGAAAACAAAAGACGGCTAGAGCTAACCATGAATACCTGTGTGCGTTACACCTGCAACATTCGCCGATACGATCATGTTAGTGCTTCATACTCCCAGCTAGGGTGGCTGCGGCCGGACAAATTGCGCGACTACCACACTCTATGTCTACTCCACCGACTCCTCGAGGCGCAAACACCCCAGTACCTTGCTTCAGAGATTAAAAACCTGTCATGTCATCATAATCGAAACACGAGGTCACTCTTATTTGGTATCCTAACTGTGCCCACTCACAAAACAAAAACTTTTGCAAACTCCTTCTCAGTTGCCGCTGTCCGCCTCTGGAACAAACTGCCCCTTACCTTGCGCAAAATTCAATCTCCTGCTGCTTTTAAGAAGAAGTTGAAGCATTTCCTACTATCATCCTCATAAAGTTCTCCACAAAATTAATGTACAAGGACAATCCCCTCATCTGTCAAATAGCAAAGCTAGCGTCTCCTATGTTGCCCCTGAGATGCCTTCCTCTTCATCTATCTCTATTAGCCACGCAATATTCTTTTCCTTTATATTTCCTTAATTATGTTTCATCATGTCTCTCTATTCTTCTCCTCCCTTCACCATGAGTCTCCCTCATACTCCCTGCTGCCAGCACTCCTATCTCAAATCTGTCTGTTCAATAATGTCTAATTATAACAGTACTTGTGATCTAAGAATATAAACTCTATATGTATGTATTTTTCCAGGTGTACCTTTCAAATTGTTTATTTCACTTTTTGTACTAGATGTAGTTTAACATGCCTACTAAAACATATGAATGTAAAATAAGTAGAATGCCTGGTTAGATGTAAGAGAGGGCCTGATGGCCCTAATCTTGC
Organism: Schistocerca nitens; assembly: GCF_023898315.1. NCBI lineage: Eukaryota > Metazoa > Arthropoda > Insecta > Orthoptera > Acrididae > Schistocerca > Schistocerca nitens. The sequence goes on from NW_026045897.1 coordinate 4,400,604, forward strand.
CAGGTTAAATAAATCAATAAATAAATAAATAAATAAATAAATTATGTCTTCTCTTCTGCCATACGAACCTTGCACTCAGCTGATTCCAGACGCCATATTTGTTTACAAATGTGGCGGTATACATGTGATGTGTTACGACAGCAAAAGGAACCTGTGACCACTGAAGGTACTCTAGTTTACTTATTTAATGTTTACCATTAGATATCAGTTGAATTTTGTGTCAAAAGTAATCCTAAACCATATTCTGAAATAGTGTCTTGTTTCTCCACTAGGCAGTGCCACAAGTTCCTCAAAAAGTCGTAACACAACACACACACAAATGTAATACTTATTAATGTAAATCCACCCGATGATGGAGGTTTAAAGCTTCGAAATGCGTCGTGGAAATAAATAAAACGGTGACTGGTAACAGTGATCTTGTTGTTTCATTTAATAACGTTATTACCATCATTTCTCCAAAATTAAATTCTCTACACCTTCTGTTGAAAACTTAGTGCAATTGTCAGGTATTTAAAAAACAAATTGGGCCAAGTAGCTAACAAATTAAAAATTTTACGAAATTACATCTTTCCTTCTCTGGATGTTCTGCAAAACTACTGCAGATAACCGTCTGGGACTTGTTTTATTAGATTCACCAGATCAATAACAACAAAATAAATGGAAATCGTGCTTTGCTTTAACCTCATACAGTTTTGCGATGCCTTCATATTAGCGAAATTGCTAAATTTCAGGCAAAATCGTTTTTTAGCCGTAACTCCGTAACTAAACATTTGCGGACCTATGTTTGTATCAACATTTTTCATTTGTTTTACTTGTAGAACAACGCATTAAAATACTTGCATATCTTCGTGAATCATCCTGTATAAGACAAGAAGTGTCTGGCGCAGTTGTTAGATCGCTTACTGCTTCTACAGTGACAGCTTATCGAGATATTAAGTCACCAGAATGAGATTTTCACTCTGCAGCGCAGTGTGCGCTGATATGAAACTTCCTGGCAGATTAAAACTGTGTGCCGGACCGAGACTCGAACTCGGGACCTTTGCCTTTCGCGGACAATTGCTCTACCAACTGAGCTACCCAAGCACGACTCACGCCCCGTCCTCACAGCTTTACTTCTGCCAGTACCTCGTCTACCTTCCAAACTTTACAGAAGCTCTCCTGCAGAACAAGCGCTCCTGAAAGAAGGGATATTGCGGATACATGGCTTAGCCACAGCCTGGGGGATGTTTCCAGAATGAGATTTTCACTCTGCAGCGGAGTGTGCGCTGATATAAAACTTCCTGGCAGATTAAAACCGTGTGCCGGACCGAGACTCGAACTCGGGACCTTTGCCTTTCACGGGCAAGTGCTCTACCAACTGGAGAGCTTCTGTTAAGTTTGGAAGGTAGGAGACGAGGTACTGGCAGAAGTAAAGCTATGAGGACGGGGCGTGAGTCGTGCTTGGGTAGCTGAGTTGGTAGAGCACTTGCCTGCGAAAGGCAAAGGTCCCAAGTTCGAGTCTCGGTCCGGCACACGGTTTTAATCTGCCAGGAAGTTTCAAAATTTAAGTGAGTTTGAACGTGGTGGTGTAGTCGGTGCACGAGCGATGGGACACAGCATCTCCGAGGTAGCGATGAAGTGGAGATTTTTCCGTACGCCCGTTTCGGGAGTGTACCGTGGACATCAGAAATCCGGTACAATATCAAATCTCCGCCATCACTGCAGCCGGAGAAAGATCCTGCAAGAACGGAACCTATGACGACTGAAGAGAATCGTTCAACGTGACAGAAGTGCAACTCTTCCGGAAATTGCTGCAGATTTCAATGCTGGACCATTAGCAAGTATCAGTGGCCGAATCATTCAACGAGACGTCATCGATATTGGCCTTCAGAGCTGATGGCCCACTCATGTACCCTTGATGACTGCATTACACAAAGCCATACGCCTCACCTGGGTCCATCAACACAACGGCCTTATAACAAAACTAAGCGAAGCTGGTTTCCCAGACAGACTCGTACATCTCACACACTCATGTCTCACGAACAGTTGTTTTAACTCTGATGTGCAGGGCAAACAATCGACACAACACAATATCCAAGCTGGACTACCCCAGGGAAGTATCCTAGGGCCCATCTTGTTCAACCTGTACATTAACGACTTCCCAGTAAGATAAAACACTACGTTAGCCATCTACATGGATGACGAAGCAGTAGTAGGGCAGAGTTCGTATGGGTTTCCTGAATCAGGGGCAGGTATGCACTCAGGGGCAAACTTATTGTTCTCCTTTGATTGACAGGTACTTAACCTATTGTTCTGCTTTGATTGACAGGTTCCTTAACCTAATGTTCTGCTAAAAGGATCCCTCCTTTTGATTGACAGGCACTTAACCTATTGTTCCCCAGCGCCTCCCCTGACCCCACCCCACCAGAAACCTCCCCCTCGCTGCTACAGGTACACTTTCAGGTCTGAGTTATTGGAATAGCCCCTCTTATCAGTTTGATTCACTTCTTAATTAAATTGTTCAATTAATTGACCTAATACCCCCATCCCCTATCCTCCCCCAGAGAACGGCAAGAAGTTCAAATTCCATCAGGACAATGCAACACACCACAGCTAACTTCACTAACCGAAGAAAGTGGCGGGAACATAGGTCTCTTGGGCTACCTGCACTAACCTATCCGACCACCACCTCTTCCGAGGAATTGGCAGGAAAAGCACTCGGCCTGTGCTGGACATAAGTCTTTATTTTGCATGCAGTCTTTATGAGTCCAACTGACCTAGTACACAGTACCACCACCACCGCCACCAGAGGGCACTGCCGTCCGTTCTGTGAAGTAATCCAACATGGCGGTCTGGGGTGGGGGAAAATGGCGGGAAAAGGACCCAGCCAGTGCTCGACATATGTCTTCATTCAAACGATCAGAGGCAGTACCACCATCAAGTGCGTCTGTCACGAGGTCTGGAGTCCAACTGACCTAGTACACAGTACCAGGACCAGAGGGCACTGTCGTCCCTTCCATGATGTAATCCAAGATGGCAGTCTGGAGGGAGAAAATGGCGGGTAAATGACTCAGCCTGTTCTGGGCTGCTGGAGAGAGGAAGGAGTGTACTTTATTTATTTTCGGAACAGCTTACTTAGGGACGGCTTTCACGTAGTTTGTTATTACATTGATACAAAACACATGCTCCGACGTGCTTGGGGTCGCAATCCACAGCCTACAGACCCGCAAACTACTCGTAAATTACCGAAATAACGCATGTTAAACACTCTGCAGACATGTGTACTAATTTTAAACTGTCCAAATAATGCAGTACGCTTCTGTACAGACATGAAAACAACTCGTAAATTACCGAAATAATGCATACACATAAAGCTGTGCGAACATGCTCACAACACTTAAACAGCCGAAAATAATGCACTGCACAAATACTCAGTGCACGTAAAAAATACTTTCGAACTAAAGCCAATTGAGATGTATCAGAGGCTCCAATGTGCGCATGAATAGACACAGCTGTGAACCACCATTGCTGTCGAGTGATGCACAGATGTTCGTTCAGGTCCTGCAAGCATGAGATGGCAGCCCCTTTCATACTTGACACCTGAGAAAGTCCTGCTGAAAATACGTGTTTGCCTAGGCATCTATGCTGACACGATGACGCATGGCTGTGGTGCGGGTCCAGCACCGAGAGAGATGTTTGCATATCAGCTAAAAGGTTCGCAATGTTATACTAACGTCACAAGTCACACTATAGAAATATGTTCGACTGCAATCCTAATGGGACAGCCTGTTTGTCACTGAATTTACCTGTCAAAGTGCTGCTATGGGAGCACTGTCCGCCATTGTTTTTTTGCAGACAAGACTTTCATGGGCAAAATACTACTTTTTTTGCACTGACAGTTCAAACCTGCAAAAGGGCCCTACATATCGTCAAATACGGAAAGACTCTTACTCAATTACACTGTTCTGCCACTGAGGATGGGAGAAAAGACTGGACAGGAGCGAAGACCTACTTTCACAGCGACTCACCCTCTCAGATGCTGCAGAAATCCGTTCCATTGCTTCCCATGATAATACAGGCTGCTTTCTCCTCCTCGCGATCCTAATGGGACATTCGATCTTCGTCTAGCTGTGCTTACCTGACCAGTGAGACTGACGCATCGCCGCGAAATGCGCGCGCGTAGCTAAAAAAGATCGCATCTAAAAATGTCCTCAATGTTATACTGATGACACATGGCTATGTAAAATAAGAACCAAGGATACCTCTCAGAAATTGTATAGTATCCCAGAAATAATGAAAGTTCGGTTTTGTAGGATATTTTGTGATGTCTCGGCCTATATGCATGGAAATCCTTGCTGTAACAGAACCTGTTAACGAAAATAGCACAGAATAACGTCAATGCATTCTTCCTCAGGGTCCTAACATGGCACCCCATCCATCACATATTACCCTTCATGCTTTCAACATACACAAACGTTCTCACTGCTAAGGAGAATGCATGGGGCATTATGATTGGCTCTTTTCGAATTTACCCCCTGAATTACAGATGCTGCGGGTGTGGATGCACCGTTCGCCTTTTTATTTTTTCTTTCTGCAGACGAGACTTTCAGTGTGAAAACTATTTTACACAGATCGGCATATAGCACCGACAATTAAACCTTGCAAAGCGTCCTACATATCGTTAAATATGGAAAGTCTCTTACTCAAGTACACTGCTCTCCAACTGAGGATAGGAGATTAAATATTAAAGCGTGAAACCGATCTTGAACACAGCATTATATCACCAATACCGTGTCGATGTAAGAAACATACAATTCGTATTCTGCACCATACAAAATCACACCGTTTACGTGATTTTAACACATACCACGAAGACAGACAGCACCGTTTACACTCCTTGCAGCACTAGATATTTCCCTACGAGGTCGGCAGTCATCCATTCCCGATGGGTGATCAGAGTGCCCTCAGCGGACCAAATTCACTCTCAGACCTGTTCTATAAATTTGGGCTCGTTTCCCCTCTGCACAAATCCGGTATTGCTTCTGGTCCGGACCTGCTTGCTTGCTTTTCTTTTCTACACCCATCTACAGACTCTGGGAGGTGGAGCACGCAGTAGACCACTGAGTAACTAGAAACTTATCCCATCAGTAAAGACCTTTACGTGAGAACTCGAAACAAATAGAGGAAACTAATATTTCCATTCACGAATACCGATGTCGGTGATGTAACAGATTCCAAATCATCCTCATAATTTGCAAAGTTAGCTAAGGTGTTTCTCATGTCTAGAGAAGCAAAAACGTGTCTTCCACATGTCTTTCACCTGCTAGATACACACACCACAATCGATGTTCCTTCAACTAAATAAAGACGTGAAATGTGCAGAAGCAGTCAACCGAACAATTCACATGGGAGGAAATAACAGTCCAGAGCAAACACACGTCCATACTGAATCTTCTCAAATTTCCAGGCGATCAGAAAAGCTTCCAGCACATACTAAATATCAGTTCGCTATTTGGCCGTCTAGAGAACAACACATTTAAGTCATCCACATTCTTACACTCCAACATGCCTCTCCATTTGGACGGCTCCGACCATTAATGGGAAATGTGAATCATTCCCTCACAGGTCACCGGCGCTGCACGCCAAGCATGCACAGACAGGATCGTCCTAGAAAGAAACCGACCTCATATATAATTTATCCCTGTACTTACAAATGAATGTTACGATTCCAGTCTCAAAAAAAAATGGCTCTGAGCACTATGGGACTTAACATCTGAGGTCATCAGTCCCCTAGAACGTAGAACTACTTAAACCTAAGTAACCTAAGGACATCACACACATCCATGCCCGAGGCAGGATTCGAACCTGCGACCGTAGCGGTCGCGCGGTTCCAGACTGAAGTGCCAAGAACCGCTCGGCCACACTGGCCGGCTGCGGTCTCAATTGGATGACATTCTACAATGAGCGAAGTATCAGAAATACGCCCTGATGGCGACTGTTGCTCTGGAAATAGAAACTCTTCCCTTTGCTATCACATTACTCCACTTCAAATGCATACCTTGCTTACGACTGGACATAGTCATTTCCTTTTCACATGTCTGAACACAAACACATACTTTATAAGCCTGATGCTCAAGGTAAAACTATCACACACACCCTACTACTAAGTATTATACTTCGTCAATAACTGATTGCTGGCGATATGAACTAATACTGACCGAAAATCAACAATAAGAGGACATGTCTAATAAGTTTTTCTTGTGAGTGCTACCACTATGTCTCAGTAAGAGTGGTATAATGATCTTACAAACCGCTACATGTTAAAAAAAAAAACACAAACATATTACCATCACAAGCAGTCTTGGTTCTACAGTTGCACACAAGTAACCGTGTGCAAAGCTATACCGGTTTTATTAATCCACGTATGGCATTACCTACCAATGATGTATTTTTAAGTCACATACCGTGACACTGAATATAGACGGTGATCGCCGGAGTGTATATTATCCGACCAGCAGTGCGGTTTCACGTCGCCGATGGTGCACCCTAGTAATACAGTTACCGAATTTTGAAAGTGATTCGGCTAAGTAGCTGCCGCTACTAGATATTTTCCAGTATTTGTAACACATTCTGTCTCGATACCATGTCAGAGGTTCTGTGATATATCTGTGGTGTCACCGCCAGACACCACACGTGCTAGGTGGTAGCCTTTAAATCGGCCGCGGTCCGTTAGTATACGTCGGACCCGCGTGTCGCCACTGTCAGTGATTGCAGACCGAGCGCCGCCACACGTCAGGTCTAGAGAGACTTCCTAGCACTCGCCCCAGTTGTACAGCAGACTTTGCTAGCGATGATATACTGACAAATACGCTCTCATTTGCCGAGAAGATAGTTAGCATAGCCTTCAGCTACGTCATTTGCTACGACCTAGCAAGGCGCCATTACCAGTTTATATTGAGATTGTAATTATGTATCATCAAGAGCGATGTTCTCCAATTATGGATTCAAGTTAAGTATTCAATCAACTACGTTCTTTTCTTCATAGGATAATTACTTTACCTTGTTCCAGACCTCACGCCAGTCTGCGTGAGCTTAAACGCGTGCATTTCGGCCTCCTCTAGCAACACAGTGTTGGCTCTTCTGCCAACACATCAATATCCACTGAGTTATAGGCGATGATTCATTGAGGAAGAACACAAACAGTAGTAGATGGTGTGATGATTGAGGTTGTATGAAATATACACTAGCTTTTCAGATCTCTATTGGAATGCTTTCGATAAAAATGATGTCTATGATTTGGAATCAAGTCTTTCCATTCAATCACATACCTGTGTTGGATCCTACGCCGAAGTCCTTTAATGATTACAGCCACTAGCGAATCATATTTGTGGCATTCTCATATCTCGAAACGAGCCACCTTGTTCGAACCTATCTGCTAAAGCTAAATTCCAACGTGGTTTTAGGTAGCCCCCATGCATCAAGAGACCATCCCTTCAGCTTTGCGGATGTGATCGTTCGAATGTAAGTCGATACTGAGTAGGAGAGAGCTACATCTACCACCTTCTGCAACCCCTGTAGAAACAGGCGAAGCTGAGTTACTGCGACAGAACTGTGTTTTGACCATCCGACGAAAATGTAGCCTGCTCCTGCAACACGACGTAGTATAAAAGTCGGTATGAGTATTGGGGGAAGAATGTGCATTTTGCTACTGCATTGAGGTTCGTCTCCACACTACAAGCAGGTACTACAGATCCACGTCCGTCAGGGCCCTTTCACGTCTATCCCCCCAATATTCTATCACCATTATTCTGTACCATGCGCCAAAGGAAAATTACGAACGATAAAACCTCCACTAACTTAATCCTATAGCGAATTCGATAAGATTTTCACCGCATCTCTCTCCTCCCATAATTCGAAACCAAATACCAAATGCATGCCAGTATCGCGCACATGTGACGAGTCTATTAAATATACAGGTATTGATTCACTGCACAAAAGATTCATCACCTGTACTGTAGGAGGATGAGCGTATCTCACAGACTATACTGTAAGTCGCAAGAGACCTCCTTATGACCCTGTGTCGTTGTTTGAAATATTGTTTTTTTCTGCTGTAACATGCTTTGTACACTGCCATACATTTTGTTTCTCCACCACAACTTCGAGGTCTGTGTCATGTTCGAAACTGGCATTAACACGTTCTGATCCATTACCTCTCACAGAAAACAAGAGCTCACACGGTGTAAATCATGTTGTTACTGCAGCTTCCATAACATGCTGCACACAATGTATATTTTAAATAGAAAGTAGTTACACATAAGGAAACGGGAAGAGTTTGGCGGTGTTTGGGAGAGTTTCCAGACTGCTGTCCAAAAGTGACTGACGATCTCTACATTTAAACTCATTTGTCACAGTTACGGAATAGCTGATGGCTCTGCAATCCATTTCGACTGATTCCTCATATTACAGTCTATAGCACGTCCTGGGAGCCGTTCGCGACACATGCACATACACAGACATATAGAAAACAGAGCAGATGCTCTGCAAATGTGGAATATGCGGGGTGGAGGAGACTGTATACAATCGAGTACAGTGCTATAATGTACCTCCCGATCCGTGAATTTGCGCTAGGTGTTGGCAGCTGTACTACATTTCATTTACAATTAATTTTAGAACACGGAACGAGAGGTTATGTCATGATCACATGGCTTAAACTGAAATAAAAAAACTATAGAATTTGGAAAATACTTATAAATTGATGAAATGTACACCAAACTGAGGGAGTACTTGCATGTCTTCTGCTTGGCACAGAGCAATTTGTGCTTGGGAACAAGCATACGACAGCAAAAGGTATTCGAGAAAACATTGACATGGAAGCGAATGGAACCCTGGAAAGTAACTTTTTTTCCATCGAGGCAGCATTTTACTGCATGCGTATTGAGATAACAGTGATACACGTGAATTGACTACTGTATTTTACGCTTTTCGGGAAGACAGAAACCATCTGCCTCTACACAACTTACTTGCGTCTGCATTAAAGGATGACATAGACTGGATGGATTGGTCAGTGAAGGTGGAGTTGTAATGAGGTACGATTTAATGGTAGGCTGATGATGCATTCTAGAGAGAGAGAGAGAGAGAGGGGGGGGGGGGGAGAAGTTCCTGCACGTCATTTGACGATTTTTTTCCTGAAGTTCCGTCAGGATGCAACAGTTGTGTGACACAGCCTGTGTTCGACTCATATACAACCGCTTGTTCAGAACGGGTCTTAGGGCAGTGTCTACTTGCGATCGTTAACAGTAAACCTATCGCTTATCAGAGGACTTCCATCTCACGTGTCATGAAACATGACACCCTCCTCTAAACGAACGAAGATTTATGCGATCCACCCCATTCCCCTGTCGCATCTTAAGAGTAAAAACGATACTTCAGTTTCATAACTAAGTTAGCGATAGGTGTTTGTGAGACACTGTAATCCCCTGTGTATACATCTGCTTGACAGATGTGCTGTTTACAGAGTTAGTGGCGTCATGAATTGTAATTTCACTTGTCGGACGGGGCTGCTATGCGTTTATCTGTTTCCTTGTGAGAGGTATCCTCTGTTACCAACGACCACTTTATATAGGACTGATGTGGGCATAGTATAATTTCTGAACTGTGATCGGATGTGGGCAGTGGACGCTATACTTCTCTGGAAAGCTATATTGTGCATGTATCACACAGAGCCATTGTTTTAAGGAAGAAGTTTTCACGTTTTATTGTTCGATACCATAGTTTATCGTAGATAAACCTGCAATACGATGTATGCTGGAAATATATTTCATACACTGAAATATTAACAGTCCTGCATTCCACACGACTGATTAGTCGGAAACTCAAGCGATCTAACATTATAGCCTGTTCTAAGTGCGGAATCTAGCCTTAGGAGTGCATGTATTTATGTTCTATCTTACCAATACCTTTCAGGTAATGATTGTAGACTCTAGAACGATACTTTAGAGTTGATAGCATAGTTGATTTACGTAAAATGCTTCGAACTCCGTCCGTCTGGAGCTCCATCATGCATAAAAATCATCCATTTCTTGTTCTTCTTAACCATCTGGTATTACATCACAACACTTTCAAATCTGTTACTATACACCGTTTAGGGGTACTAGCCTCCTCAACATGGGTCCATGTGGAGAAATCTTGTGTACTTCGATGGGCGGGGACTCGGCTAGCTCCATTCATTGACGAGACGCAGAATATTGTGGTCTACTTCTGGTCAGCTGCAGATTAAATCAGTAACGGTGCTGCAGGGTGGGCTGGTCAAAGACAGTGGGGGGGGGGGGGATTTCAGTCTTTAATTTTATCCTAAGACTGTGAGAATGATCTGTGACTCCCATCCGCATAGAGATAGATCGTAAATTATGCACTATGCTCGAGGTGCTAGAAATATGTAGAGCACTGTCTGGTATACTTTGATGATGTATGTGTTGGATAATTAACAACTAATGGACATACTGCACAATCATCCATCTACATTCTCAATGATACTCGCAAAGTAGAGAGGGGGTTGTTTAGCTATGATACTGAAACTGGTAGCATGATGTTGCATCATTGCACGGTGTTGAAATTACTGTAAAATTGCTAACATTGTTTGCACTATCAAGTGTGATGCTTATTATTAGAGTACATCGATGTCTTTTCCACCCCAACCATCCATAGATACGCTGCTGGTTACCACATAATGATTGACTGACATCGCTTGTTTGAGTTGGAGAAAGAGTTTTGGTGGAGGGACAATACCTTCTGGGGACGGAGAGCACCGAAACAGTGATCGCGTACATTACTTCAATATGAGGAATCAGTCGAAATGGATTGCAGAGCCATCAGCTATTCCGTAACTGTGACAAATGAGTTTAAATGTAGAGATCGTCAGTCACTTTTGGACAGCAGTCTGGAAACGCTCGAAAACACCGCCAAACTCTTCCCGTTTCCTTATGTGTAACTACCTTCTATTTAAAATATACATTGTGTGCAGCATGTTATGGAAGCTGCAGTAACAACATGATTTACACCGTGTGAGCTCTTGTTTTCTGTGAGAGGTAATGGATCAGAACGTGTTAATGTCAGTTTCGAACATGACACAGACCTCGAAGTTGTGGTGGAGAAACAAAATGTATGGCAGTGTACAAAGCATGTTACAGCAGAAAAAAACAATGTTTCAAACAACGACACAGGGTCATAAGGAGGTCTCTTGCGACTTACAGTATAGTCTGTGAGATACGCTCATCCTCCTACAGTACAGGTGATGAATCTTTTGTGCAGTGAATCAATACCTGTATATTTAATAGACTCGTCACATGTGCGCGATACTGGCATGCATTTGGTATTTGGCTTCGAATTATGGGAGGAGAGAGATGCGGTGAAAATCTTATCGAATTCGCTATAGGATTAAGTTAGTGGAGGTTTTATCGTTCGTAATTTTCCTTTGGCGCATGGTACAGAATAATGGTGATAGAATATTGGGGGGATAGACGTGAAAGGGCCCTGACGGACATGGATCCGTAGTACCTGCTTGTAGTGTGGAGACGAACCTCAATGCAGTAGCAAAATGCACATTCTTCCCCCAATACTCATACCGACTTTTATACTACGTCGTGTTGCAGGAGCAGGCTACATTTTCGTCGGATGGTCAAAACACAGCTCTGTCGCAGTAACTCAGCTTCGCCTGTTTCTACTGGGGTTACAGAAGGTGGTAGATGTAGCTTTCTCCTACTCAGTATCGACTTACATTCGAACGATCACATCCGCAAAGCTGAAGGGATGGTCTCTTGATGCATGGGGGCTACCTAAAACCACGTTGGAATTTAGCTTTAGCAGATAGGTTCGAACAAGGTGGCTCGTTTCGAGATATGAGAATGCCAGAAATATGATTCACTAGTGGCTGCAATCATTAAAGGACTTCGTCATAGGATCCAACACAGGTATGTGATTGAATGGAAAGACCTGCTTCCAAATCATAGACATCATTTCTACTGAAAGCGTTCCACTAGATATCTGAAAAGCTAGTGTACATTTCATACAACTTCAATCATCAGACCATCTGCTACTGTTTGTGATCCTTCTTAATCAAACATCGCCTATAACCCAGTAGATATAACGCAGAACCTCTAACATGGCACTGAGATAAAATGTGTTACAAATACTGGAGATATATCTAGTGGAATCAGCTTGAGGGAGTTGCAAATACTGGTTTCATACCACACTCCTAAGGCGAATCACTTTCAAAATTCGGTTATTTTATTGCGAAGGTGCACTGTCAGTGACATGTAAACGTACTGCTGGTCTGATAATATACACTCCGGTGATTACCGTCTATATTCAGTGTCACGGTATTTGTCTGGAAAAACACGTCATTGGTAGGTAATGCCATACGTGGTATAGCTTTGAACATGGGTATTTGTGTGCACATGTAGAACCAAGACCACTTGTGATTGTAATATGGTTCTGTCTTTTTTTTTTTTTAACGTATAGCGGTTTGTAAGACGATTACGCATCTCTTTCTAAGACACGTTGGTAGCACTCACAAGAAAAACTTATGAGACATCTCCACCCATTGTTGATTTTCGGTCAGTATTATTTCGTATTGCCAGCAGTCAGTTATTGACGAAGCATTATACTTAGTAGTAGGGGGGGGGGGGGGGTGATAGGTTTAGCTTGAGCATCAGGCTTGTAAAGAAAGTGTTTGTGTTCCGACATGTGCAAAGGTAATGACTATGTCCAGTCTTAAGACAGGTATGGATTTGACGTGGAATACTGTGGTAGCAAAGGCAAGAGTATGTCAAGTCATAAGAATGGTACCTATATTTCTATTGCCTGAGCCACAGCCGTCAGCAGGGTGTATTTCTGATACTTCGCTCATTGTCAAATGTCGTTCAACTAAGACCGCAATCGTAACATTATTTGTAAGTATAGGGGTAAAATATACAGTGTGGTCCATTGATCGTGACTGGGCCAAATATCTCATGAAATAAGCGTCAAACGAAAAAACTACGAAGAACGAAACTTGTCTAGCTTGAAGGGGGAAACCAGATGGCGCTATGGTTGGCCCCTCTAAATGGCGCTGCCATAGGTCAAACGGATTTCAATTGCGTTTTTTTAAAATAGGAACCCCCATTTTTATTACATATTTGTGTACTACGTAAAGATATATGAATGTTTTGATCCAATGTGACACATGTACCTTTGTGAACTTATCATTTCTGAGAACGCATGCTGTTACAGCGTGATTATCTGTAAATACCACATTAATTCAATAAATGCTCAAAATGGTGTCCGTCAACCTCAATGCATTTGGCAATACGTGTAACGACATTCCTCTCAACAGCGAGTAGTTCGCATTCCGTAATGTTCACACATGCATTGACAATGCGCTGACGCATGCTGTCAGGCGTTGTCGGTGGATCACGATAGCAAATATCCTTTAACTTTCCCCAAAGAAGGAAATCCGTGTACGTCATATCCGGTGAACGTGCGGGCCATGGTACGGTGCTTCGACGACCACCTGTCATGACATATGCTATTCAATACCGCTTCAAGCGCACGCGAGCTGTGTGCCGGACATCCATCATGTTGGAAGTACATCGCCATTCTGTCATGCAGTGAAACATCTTGTAGTAACATCGATAGAACATTACGTAGGAAATCATACATTGCACCATTTAGATTGCCACGATAAAATGTGGGCCAATTATCCTTCCTCCCATAATGCCACACCATACTTTAGCCCGCCAAGGTCGCTGATGTTCCACTTGTCGTAGCCATTTTCCGTTGCCCAATAGTGCATATTATGCCGGTTTACGTTACCGCTGTTGATGAATGACGCTTCGTCCCTAAATAGAACGCGTGCAAAAAATCTGTCATCTTCCCGTAATTTCTCTTGTGTCCAGTGGCAGAACTGTACACGACGTTCAAAGTCGTCGCCATGCAATTCCTGGTGCATAGAAATATGGTACGGGTGCAATCGATGTTGATGTAGCATTCTCAACACCGGCGTTTTTAAGATTCCCGATTCTCGCACAATTTGTCTGCTACTGATGTGCGGATTAGCCGCGACAGTAGCTAAAACACCTACTTGGGCATCATCACTTGTTGCAGGTCGTGGTTGACGTTTCACATGTGGCTGGACACATCCTGTTTCCTTAAATAACGTAACTATCCGGCGAACGGTCCGGACACTTGGATGATGTCGTCCAGGACACCGGGCAGCGTACATAGCACACGCCCGTTGGGCATTTTGATCACAATCGCCATACATCAACACGATATCGACCTTTTCCGCAATTGGTAAACGGCCCATTTTAACACGAGTAATGTATCAGGAAGCAAATACCGTCCACATTGGCGGAATGTTACGTGATACCACGTACTTAGACTATACGTTTGTGGCTATTACACTGCTATCTATCACAAAGCGAAACAAGTGGTCCAACTAAAACATTCATATTTCTTTACGTACTACACGAATATGTAATAAAAAATAGGGGTACCTATTTTAAAAAACGCAGTTGATATCCGTTTGACCTATGGCAGCGCCTTCTAGCGGGCAAACCATAGCGCCATCTGGTTTCTCCCTTCAAGCTAGACTAGTTTCGTTCTTTGTAGTTTTTTTGTTTGATGCTTATTTCGTGAGATATTTGGCCTGGTCGCTATCAATGGACCACCCTGTATATGAGGTCGGTTTCTTCCTAGGACGATTCTGTCTATGCATGCTTGGAGTGCAGCGCCGGTGACCTGTGAGGGAATGATTCACATTTCCCATTAATGGTCGGAGCCGTCCAAATGGAGAGGCATGTTGGAGTGTAAGAATGTGGATGACTTGTTCTCTAGACGGCCAAATAGCGAACTGATATTTAGTATGTGCTGGAAGCTTTTCTGATCGCCTGGAAATTTGAGAAGATTCAGTATGGACGTGTGTTTGCTCTGGACTGTTATTTCTTCCCATGTGAATTGTTCGGTTGACTGCTTCTGGACATTTCACATCTTTATTTAGTTGAAGGAACATCGATTGTGGTGTGTGCATCTAGCAGGTGACAGACATGTGGGAGACACGTTTCTGGTTCTCTATACATGAAAATCACCTTAGCTGACTTTGAAAATCATGGGGTTGATTTGGAGTCTGCTACATCACCAAGATCAGTATTCACGAGTGGACATATCAGTTTCCTCTCTTTCTTTCAAGTTCTCACGTAAAGGTCTTTGCAGATGGGATAAGTTTCTAGTTACTCAGTGGTCTACAGCATGCTCCACCTCCCAGAGTCGGGAGATGGGTGTAGAAAAGCATGCAAGCAGGTCCGGACAAGAAACAGTAACGGCTAGTGCCGAGGGGAAACGAGCCCGAATTTGTGGAACAGTCCTGCGAGCGCCTTAGATCTGATAAGGGGGCTCTGGTTACCCATCGGGAATGGATGACTGCCGACCTCACAGGGAAATATCTAGTGCTGCAAGGAGTATATACGGTGCTGTCTGTCTTTGTGGTATATGTATGAATGATGTAAAAGGGGTGATATTTTTATGGTGCAGGATTTGAATTGTATGATTACTACATCGACAAGGTATATGGTGATATATTGCTGAGGTGAAGATCGGTTTCACTCTTTAATTTTTAATCTCCTGTCCTCGGTAGGAGTGTAATTGAGTAAGAGTTAGAGATGGGCAAAACTGTTCTTTTCAGAGATCGGATCCGAACTGTTCACTCCCTGAAATGAACTAGGTCTTTTTCATGACTCACCACTCATTCACAATAGAAAATAAATGGAAGGCACATTGCCCTTTAAACTTGGTTTATTCCAGTACTATACCTGTATTTTGATCTTATTTGATCCTATTTTGAAGTAACACAGATAATGAGTAAGAATTTTGTATTGTTTATTGAAATTTCCACGATATGACAAAGTTTTTGATTATCGATTTATTTTGCACTATCGTGGTTTTTTGGGTGATCGGAAAATTTTGTAACTTGAGATTTACATTAACAATGTATTTGGCTATAATTTATTAAAATTTCATTAACCTCGTACAAATACATCCCAAGCCATATATTTTTAAAGTGAACATTTCCTTCCTAAGACGCCCAAAATCGCAAAATCCGTACTACAATTAGAAAAAAAATATAAATTTGACTGTAAGACCAAAGTGCTGCATATAGCCTTATGCAGAATAAAACAAGGAAAATATTGGTGTATCACATTTTGCGATACGTTTATTGGTTCGCTCGTAATTAAAGTGTAAATTCGAGTGTCCATAATAAAAAATCCTATAGTAAGAGGAGTCGTCAGGAACCTCATCTGATCAGTTTAAACAAATAAAAATAAAATAAAAACAAATGATGTATACATAACATAATTATGTAATATACACATCGGTATTAGTACGAAGAACAATATCCAGTATAGACGAACTCCGATGCAGAGGCGCTGAGTCAAGCTGGTCGAGCCGCGAGCTGTATTGCTGCGTGAGCTAAGACCACAGAGACCAGAGTGACACCTGAGTTGCTTTGCTCAACGCTCTGGCTAGAGTCGAGAACGGTGGGGTGAGCGTTGAGCGGGCGAGTTCCGAGGGTGGGGGGAGCGGTGAGCGGCCACCAGTCACCCGCTCCGAGACAAATCGTCCGCTCTCTTGCGAGCAGGTTGTTGCAAGTAGTTCTTATGTTCTCCGCTAGGAGGCTCTCTGTCCTGTTGCTCGCATCAACTGCCCAGAGGGCAGGACGTGCGACTGAAACGATCGCCGACGGAGTGCGATGCTAAGGTGAGCCGGACACTGCACGAGGCAGAGGAAGCACAGAGACGGCACGGGATATGTGAAACACAAAATCCAATGGGGCACTGCACAATGCAGGCAGCCAAGGCAGAAGCAGGGCAGAGGCCGGCGCTGGCTGTGTTGTGTGGCGCGCAGTGTGCTCTGACCAGTAGAGGCCCCGTTGATATGCTCCGTCTCTCTCTCTCTCTCTCTCTGCTGTGGGAAACGTTTGGAGCTACTGTTCTTTTTTTCTGAATCACTGATTGTTCACTCCTTTGAAAGATTCAACTCTATAAAACAGTTCAGGAGCGGATCCCCCATCTCTAGTAAGAGTCTTTCCATATTTGATGATAAGTGGGGCTCTTTGCAAGGTTTAATTGTTGGTGCTATATGGCGATCTGTGTATTTGCTTTGTGATACATTACCCGTGTTAAAATGGACCATTTACCAGTTGCAGAAAAGATAGATATCTTGTTGATGTATGGCTATATGGCGATCTGGGTAAAATAGTTTTTTGCCGCTGAAAGTCTCGTCTGCAGAAAGAAAACGCAAAGTTGGACGGTGCATCCACGCCAGTGGCATCAGTAATTTGGTGAGTAAATTCGATAAGAGCCAGTCATAATGGCCCGTTCATTCACAAGACAGCCTTTGTGCTAGGATATAGGAGTCTCTACTTAGCAGTGAGAACGTTTGCGTATGTTGAAGGCATGAAGGGTAACACCTGATGGATGGGGTGCCATGTTAGGACCCCGAGGAAGAATGCATTGACGTTATTCTGCGCTATTTTCATCAACAGGTTCTGTTAGGGCAAGAGTTTCCATGCATACGGGCTGAGACATCACAAAAGCTCCTACAAAACCGAGCTTTAACTATTTCTGGGATGCTATACAATTTCCGAGAGGTACATTTGGTTCTTATTTTACATAGCCATGTGTCATCAGTATAACATTGAGAACCTTTTTAGACGTACTTGTGATGGTTTGTAGCTATGCGCGCGTATTTCATGGCGATGCGTCAGTCACACTGGGCAGGTAAGCACAGCTAGACGAAGCTCGAATGTCCCATTAGGATGGCGAGGAAGAGAAAGCAGCCTGTACTATCCTGGGAAGCAATGGAACAGATTTCAGCAGTATCTGACAGGGTGAGTCACTCTGCATTTTCCCCCACCCCAGACCTCCATGTTGGATTACTTTACAGAAGGGACGACAGTGCCCTCTGGTGGCAGTACTGTATACTAGGTCAGTTGGACTCATAAAGACTGCATGCAAAATAAAGACTTATGTCCAGCACAGGCCGAGTGCTTTTCCTGCCAATTCCTAGGAAGAGGTGGCGGTTGGATAGGTTAGTGGAAGTAGCCCAAGTGACCTATGTTCCTGCCCTTTTCTTCGGTTGGTGAAGTTAGCTGTGGTGTGCTGCATTGTCCTGGTGGAATTTGAACTTCCTGCCATTGCCTGGGGGAGGGTAGGCGATGGGGGATTAGGTCAATTAACTGAACAATTTAATTAAGAAGTGAATCAAACTGATAAGACTGAGAGGCGCTATTCCAATAACCCAAACCTGAAAGTGTACCTGTACCAGTGAGGGGGAGGTTTCCTGAGGGATGGGGTCACGGGAGGGGCTGGGGAACAATAGGTTAAGTGCCTGTCAATCAAAAGGAGGGATCCTTTTAGTAGAACAATCAAAGGAGGACAGTAGGTTAAGTACCTGTCAATGAAAGGAGAACAATAGGTCTGTCCCTGAGTGCATACCTGTCCCTGATGTAGACAACCTGCACTAGCAAAATGGGTTTGTATGAGCTTTTCCCTACTATTCACAGCCATCCTTGCACAAGACTGGAATCCATCGAACATTAATTCACGAATTCAGACAGCACTCAGAACTGCCGAAAATTAGTTGGAACAGTGGCGTATTAACGTAAATGTTGACAAATGCCATGCAGTTCTGTTCACACGCAGACCAAAACTACTGCACAAACATCAATACTGTAAGTCAGGTAACACTACAGACACGCCAAATACGTTTCCAGGAGAAAGATATCTCGGTGTCTGGCTGGACCGAAAACTTACATGTGGGGTCCACATCGAACACGTTGCTAACAGAGCACACGCAAGGCTCAAACAACTCTACCCAATGCTCAACAGGGAAAGTACACTGAATAGAAGGGTGTCAAGGTTCATATACAGGACACTGATTAGACCTCTGATGACATATGCAACTCCTGCCTGGGGATATGCAGCTCCTACATGCTTGCACCGCCTGCAGATCTTACAGAACAAGGTTTTATGCATCATTAGCAATGCTCCATGCTCACACGCATCATGGATCTTCACAATAAATACTGCCTTGAAACCCTCAAGGAAGCATTCAAAAAACACACCACACCACTATACAGGAACTTGAGGCACTTGAACAATCCTTTCATCCTTACTCTGGGAAACTATGATCACAACCATAACAAGCGGCAAAAGACATTACTAGCTAGGGCATAACCACCTATTGCAAACTAACATACACCAACAAGTGACAAATGTCGGCAAGCCCCTGCATATCAGCAACGTTGACTGGATATGCCATCTGCCATAAAAGACGACCAACAGGCTACAGTTGGGAAACCGACGAGCTCGCACACTGACACACAAACAAATCGCCAACATCAACCTACACTGTGCATCTGATATATGCCCTATCAGACACAGAACAATGATGAACCTGTTACAGGTATGCTGGCACTGACCGAGAGATCAACACTGGCACCCAGCAGCAGCTGCCGCGTAACAGCAGCACGCAATGTCAGAGGTATCAACCTGCATGATACCCATACTAACAAAGCCTACGCTTGCATGACCTGTTGCAGGCAGCAAGACATCCGCTACTGGTCTTACTACCCGACCTAACTTTCACAGAGGTGTTTTTCCCGTGGCTCTTGCCTTGGCACTTTTTTCCCTCTGCCCTTCAAACCACTAACCTTCATTTGACTTTCGACCCAGTCTGTCTCCAGATGAGCGCGTGTTAATTATTAACTTTAACCAAATGTATGCAAACATCGTAGTACCCACATCCTACGACACCTCATTTTAGTGAAAACTAACCCTTATGTAGAGATGGCAGCAGACTTTTTGAGTTAGCCATCATGCTGGTGTGGGTGTGGAGGGGCTCCCCCTCTAAAATAAAAAAACCTTGATGAGTGCACTACACAAAGGTTTATGCTTCGCCTGGGCAGGCCAACAGCGACATTGGACTGTTGATGACTGGTAACATGTTGCCTGGTCAGACGACTCAAATCGTATCGAGCAGATGGACATGTACGGGTATGCAGAAAATGAATCCATGGACCCTGCATGTCAGCAGGAGACTATTCAAGCTGGTGGAGGCTCTGTAATGGTGTGGGGCGTGTGCAGTTGGAGTGTTATGGGATCCCTGATATGTCTAGATAGACTCTGACATGTGACACATACTGTCCTGCATCCTTTCGTGTCAATTGTGCATTCCGACGGACTGGGTAATTCCAGCAGGACAATGCGACATCCCGCATGTCCACAATTGCTACAGAGTGGCTCCAGGAACGCTCTTTTGAGTTGACACACTTACACTGACCGCCAAACTCCCCAGACATGAACATTAGTGAGCATATCCAGGATGCCTTGCAACGTGCTGTTCACAAGATGTCTCCACCCCCTCATACTCTTATGGATTTTTTAAAAATTCTTTATTGCAATTTTTATAATAATTATACAAACGTAACCCACTTCCTTATATGATTAGTGGGTCCTAATTTTATCCAAACATTAATTGCAGCTAGATACAAATTTGATTAATTAGTGAGCTACAGCTAACTAGATAAGAATGGGCAACTAATTTATGTGTTATTGTTAATATTAAATTTTTATTACCTACACTTAACTAAACTCTATTGCCTGCAGCATCACAATTGTGTCAGTAGTTAATAAACCCACTTTTAGAGCCTTGCCCATTGAGCTAATCCCGATGGGCGTGCCCCTGACACTGGGAAGGCCAAGGATGTTATTCTCTGCAGGTTCCTAAATAGCTAATTTTTTAATCTAAGTCCTACTAACTAGTTCTAACCTAAGTCAAGTCCGGTGCTTTTTCCCGTATTGGAGATGATGTATCCCACTCCCCTTAATCCCGTGTGCGGTAGATTCCAGACTAGAAAGTCGGCCTGTCCGCACACAGGCGGTACGGGAATAGGGCGCCAAATTCAGTATTTGGTGTGTCTCAAATTGTTAAGTTAGTTCATGTCCCTCAGGTATTCTTTTAACACTTTTCGTGATACCTCATCTGCCAATTGGTTAAGAGTTTGTCAAGTGTCTTCTTGTCTTAGTAAGTGGTATGTGTCATGGTCAGGTAATTGGTAACGTAATGTGGATGCTACATCATTGAAAAGGGGACACCTATAGACCACATGATGTGGAGTACCCTCTGATTCACCACATTCACACGTTGGTGTGGCCCTTTTCCCGAACCGACATGGCCCATGACCATTGAGAAAATGGATCAGTCCTCGAGTAGGTTCAAAGTATCTCTTGGACAGTCGTTCCCTGACGCTACAAAGAAATTCAAAAGCTCTACGACCTGTTTCTTCAGCTTCCCATAATTCTTGCCACAATTGCTCGCCTCTTCGCCTTATCTCACCCTTATCCTCAACCCCAATGCCTAATATCTCTTCTATCTTCGTGGTATTCCCTTTCTTAGCCCAGAACCACGCAGCCTGTTCTCGAATTTTGATGTCCATCGGGCAGAGACCCATTATGACTAATAGGGCTCCCACCAGGGATGTTCTATAGGCCCCAACAGATCTAAGTATCATATTTCTCTGAACCCTTCTCACTGTCATGGCGGGCACAACCCTCATGAGCTTGTGTGCCCAGACTCCCGAGCCGTAACCCACTATTGATGTTAGAATGTTGTTGTGATATAGTTTTATGAGATGAGGGGAAGATAAAATCTTTTATGTCCGATGGAGATGAGATTGTTTAGTGTTTGAAGGGCTTTCTGGGTTACAGTGTCAATGTGTTTCCCGAAGTTCCACCTTTCGTCAATGATGATTCCCAAGTATTGTGGCTCACGTTGCCGAATGCTGAAGAACCAGTGAGCCCTCAGTTCTCACAGTTGGGTTTCTAATAAACTGTCGTTTTAATAATAGGTAAGTTGGTGATATTTTCATTTTGGTGTTTTGGCACCATGGTTGCAATTTATTCATGGCTCTTCCTATTTTGGGCTCTTTGTCCTCGCGACTACAGCCGCCAACCAACAGGAGGAGATCATCTGCATAGGGTATCACCTCTAGCACTTCTTCACTTTGATGTAAAGTATCCAATAGCGGCTCCATGTGGATGTCCCAAAACAGGGGTCATAAAACGTAACCCTGTGGGTATCCCTTTGTTATTGATTCTCCCACTAGAGGATGATAGCCAGACCTCCCGATCCTCATAATAGCTCCTCAGGCAGCCATATAGCGGCCCTGGACACTCTTTCTGCCGCAAGCAGGAGAAGAACGAAGGCCACCACAGGTTGTCGAAGGTGCCACTGATGCCTACATGATGCCCACTACGTACTTATGTGGGGTAGAGCCACAGACCTCAGCCGCCAGGACGATTGCATCAGATACCGATCATCCAGGCCTGAAGCCGAACTGCCTGCTATTCATCCTACACAGCACTCGATATGCAGCCAGTGTGTCAGCCAGTAGTTTTTCTAATATCTTCCCAAGTATGTCCAGCAAACATATGGGTCTATATGATTTTGTTTCTGTTGGGTCTTTGTCAGTTCCTTTTCTGATGATCACAACTTTCCCAGTCTTCCAGATCTTCGGGAACTTCCATTGTCTGAGGCATTCGTTATACAGGTGAGTGAGTGGTGCAGTTAGCTGGGGAGCTAGGAATAGCACCACCTCCGCTACAATGCCGTCTGGCCCGCGAGCTTTACCCATCTTTAGTGATTTTATGTGGGCAGCCACCTCCTCTTCTGGAAAAGGGCAGACTGCCGAGTTATTGTTGTATTCTTCGAGGTCATCATGTCGTAGCTACTACTGTCCTTCAGATTCTCCTTCTGTGCTGTCAGGGAGCAGGGAGGAGGACCTCAGCAGTCTCCTGCCTGGATTCCATCATCCTGTCCCCATGTCTGGCTGTTCCATAGGAGAGCGGATCTTTTCTCTGGCTAATTTGTATGATGTGCCCGAGGGGTCTAATGCTAATTGATTCTGAACAAAGCTCTCCCAGCTTCTTGTCCTTCCAGCTTTTAGTTCCTTTTGGAACCTAAGTTTGGCCTCCCGATACTGCAGCAGCCACCTTTGCCATTCCAGCCAGACGACACTGTGCTGGTAGTGCCTCCTCAACCTTCGGCCGACAACGGTGATAGAGAGGTCGCCATGGCCTTCCTCCTAGTTGGTACGGCTGCTTTCACTGCTCTAGTTATTGCACTCACCAGTTCCTCTGCTCTCTCATTTATGCCCATATCCAGGTGCGTGTCACCTTCTGGCAAGGCAATAATGTCGCACTCCCTCGCTAGGCGTTCCCAGTCAACCCGTTTCTAGTTTAATTGCACCTCCCACCCCATGGCCCAGCAGGACACACTATCACCTAGGGTGAATGTTATGAGACTGTGGTCGCTAGTTGTGGCATTTTCTTCGACTTTCCATTGTTGGATGATATTAACTACGTTTGGTGTTACTAGGGTTACATCAATGTTCGTGCCTGGTCCTCCTCCCACAGCGTAGGTAGGAGGGTTGCCGGGCTTGTTTGCCGCCAATGGTTGCGAGGCCATGATGAAATCTTCAACCTTTTCCCTGTTTGTGTCCCTTGTACCGCTGTACCATAGGGGGGATTTTGCATTGATGTCGGCAGTAATTACCATTTTTCGTCCCTGCAATGCCGTGGTTACTGTGGTCAGGTGGTCGAGGTGTCTTTCGATGTCGTCACCGTATTGAAAATACATGTTAATTAGTGTTATTACTCCGACGGGAGATTGCAACTCCACGAAATTGCTGTGACCGGTCGTGTATTGTGAGAGTATCGTTCCTCTCAGGGCTTTATTTGTAATTATTATCGCCACATTCGGGTCTTCCCCTCGGCTGATAACCTGCCAGGTCGCGGCTGCAAATGATATTTTTCAGCTTGGGAGTACGGTGCCTGTAGGCAGAGCACGTCCAGCCTCCTCTCATCCACCTCCCTACGCAGCTCCTGCATCACTAGTCTGCTGTTGTAAGTGTTAAGTTGGCCAATGGTAAATTTGGTGCCGGCCGCGGTGGTCTAGCGGTTCTGGCGCTGCAGTCCGGAACCGCGGGACTGCTACGGTCGCAGGTTCGAATCCTGCCTCGGGCATGGGTGTGTGTGATGTCCTTAGGTTAGTTAGGTTTAAGTAGTTCTAAGTTCTAGGGGACTTATGACCTAAGATGTTGAGTCCCATAGTGCTCAGAGCCATTTGAACCATTTTTTTGGTAAATTTGGTCACTAAGGAAAGTAGGTATGTGTGTGGTCGTTAGGCCATGTCTCATTCCAGTCAAACGGAATTCGGGCATTTGCCAACACAGGTTGTTCGTGATGTCATTGAGGTTGAATTTCTCTCCTCGTCTTTCAAAAACTTTCTTTAGTAGGTCTCGCAGGGCTCCGACGTCGCTGGGGAGATTCACTGACTTTAGCTGTATCCTGCCTATAGCCTTCTTTGCCGAGAAGGTGACTTTTCTGCCGTTTTCGTGTCACCCACGAACCACATGTCGTAAGGCAGTGGTCAGGGTAGTCGGCTGCTCCAACCTCGCCAATTGCATTGTATATTCAATGTTGGGATGTACTCTGATCGGGTCTACTGGCGGTAGCCTTACTACAGGGGTATCTTGTGAGCTCGTTACTGTACTTTCTTGCACTGGTTTCTGTTCTTTATGATTGATTTCATCTTTCGGGTTTGCCACTACCGCAGGATGCCCTTGGCACTGCTGGTCTTTAATCAGCCTCGTTCCCCGGCTGTGAGAGGAGCGAGTTGTGATCATGAGGATGGGCTCAATCTGAATACCTTTGTCTGTTGTCTCAATTTTCGAGACCCCAAGAATTCTTTGAACTTGTTCGCCCTTATGGCATCCCTCCTCCTTTTGCTTGGGGATTTCCGCTTTGGCATCCTGTTCTCAACCATAATCGATTCTGGAAATCAATCTTTGTTCCAACATCCGGTATGTTTCCAGATCTGTGGCTCCACAAGATTTTTTACCACGTCTGTTGCACGGGAAACAGACACCCGTAGCCCTATCGTCTTTTCGGGTGTGACCGTCTTCGCCGCACCTGGAGCACGCCGACCCCCTGGTGCAGTGCCTTAGAATGTGGTCCAAGTCTCCGCAATTGCGGCAGCGAGGTACAACGAGATTGTCTCTGACGCTGACGGCATGAAAGCCAACATATAGTCTGCCCATTGTTATTACTTTCCTCCACATGGGTGCGGTAACCTCGGCAACGTGAGGCACAACATCACGACCCCGAAGCCCCGTTTTGAATTTCAACTTCTTCCGATTTTTGAACCCTCATCATTCATTTGCTCAAAGTTTTGTTCTTTAATTGTTTCATAAAGTTCCTCATTTATCATTGTTGTGGGAACATCATATAGTATGATCAGAGGGTTTCTTTTTCTCGGTGGTTCACACTTGACCGCAGAGTTCAGTTTGGAGTTCTTCAATAATTTTTCCTTATCTTCCTCGGTGGCAACCTCAACAATCACTGAGTTCCTACTTGGTTTGACTTTGTTTATTTTGATCTTGTCTTTTACTGGGTCAATGGTTGTAGTCAGTATTTCTTCGATCTATTTTACACTAGTGTCTTGGCCAGGCAGGGTCCTGAGAAAGACCGCCGGGTCTGGCTGCTTGGTAACCTTAAGCGATCGTATCTTTTGTGGTTTACGACTTGGGTGGCGCTTGCGCAACCACGCCCACCCAGGTCTTGGTCGGTTGCCTCCTCAGTCTGTCGTTCTCCTTTTCTAATTCTTCTACGTGGCTTTCGAGTTTGGTGTGGGCAATAGCTCATGCAGCCAAATCGTTTTTAATGATTGACAGTGCCGCTTGCCTTATTTTCCCGTTTTTGATATTATCTCCAGGAGTATCGTAAATCGCGCATGCCTCTGAGTCACGGTTTCGTCGTCTGCCTGTCCCAGCTCGTCCTCAGGAGAGGGATCAAGCATCGTGGATGCACGCTTGGGCGCACTCGTATCACTCGTCTCAGTTCCAGCCATCTTTAGTAACTAGTGATAAAAAGGTGGGAGCCCGTCTCTTGCCCCGGACCAGCTCCTCTGGCAAGGAGGGGACAAAGAACGCAGCTCGCCCACCGGCCTTGCCCCAAGGCCAAGGGTACTCTCGAGCTGCTGGGTTCAAAGCGACGTCGCCAGCGTACTGGTCCCCATCGGTGGCCCCGTCATCGACGATTTCACCCGACCCTCCTCAGCAAATGCACCCCACACTGCAGAGAAGCGAATGTACCTCTCGCACTTCGGCGCTTACTAGCCCGAGCTTCCACCTCTCGGCCATGGACCCACTCCTACTCAGGTTGTGCTCCGGTCACCCAGTCGTTCAGCGGTCTGGACCCAGCTAACCTGGCCCAGGTGATGTCACCACCTCCTGGGTTTGGCAGAACACGCCCCGGCTACCCAGGGGCGCAGCGAAGCACCCTTGCCGACTCGCACCACGATCCCACGACGACAAACGAGGTCGCCGGCATGCAGAGTACCTGCTGGTCTGTGCCCTGCGAAAAGAGAGAGGGGCAAAACGACTGTCCCTCAGACACAGCTCTCCCTGTGCCACGCACCCTTCACTTTCGCATCGGGTTGGGTCGCAGCTCTCCCTTCTGTCGCAAGGCAGCGTTCGGACGAACCCGAAAAATGCCGAGGTTAGTGTCTGGCACCACGGGAAGGCGGAAAGAGCCACTTGGGAAGGAGAGGCTATGAGAGACGCATCACTTCCCATTGTTAGGACTGCCGCGGAACGCCCGACTAGAAGCGATACGTCCTAGTGCGAGATTCCGTGCCTTAGGGCGCGCCGTCAAACGACCGACCTCACGACAGCCACTCTTACGGACTTACGGACATGGTGTCATTTCTCTCGAGCATTACTTCAGACATTAGTTGAGTCAATTCCACGTCATGTTTCGGCACTTCTGCAGCTCTCGGGGGCTCTCCCACCTTATTAGCCAGGTGTACCAGTTTCTTTGCATCTACAGTGTATAAATAATTGTTGATAAAACATCTAGAACAGCCAGAATTTATATGAAATAGTTTATATCAATAGCAGCTAGTTACTGAGAGAATAAAATATTCACAATTCCAAAAACAATGCCAGCAGCGCACTGAAAGCAGAGAAAGTCCAAGAACCAGTGTATTATGTTGGTTTTATGTGTTTGTAATGCTGCTGATTCTTGCGTAGTAGATTCAGTGCTTTAAACTTCTTCATCTTTAAGGCTATTTAGCTCTCATAAGTGGTAACGAGGAAGGTTTGCTGCAGAGTTCTGATATCAATGAGTCTCGCAGCTAATGCCATAATCATTGTAAGAAGCAAATGCAGAAGATACTGTTTGAAAATAAGGCCAGGTAAATCTCCACATTTCGAAACAATATGACATGTATTTGCAGACAATATAACATTCTCTCGAGGAACTATTTACTGCACTGGCGTTTAATGTAAATGACAGCACCAGGCACTTGCACTATCTTTTAAGCAAAAGAGTTGACATACGTACAGCTCATGTCGCACATGGTCGGTACGTTGACAGCCGCAGCCGCGCAGCACTGCTGCCAAGAAGTCATCTTCAAAAGTATCCAAAAAATATGAATTTTTCACTGTATTCAAAAATTTCGCAAGTGATTTATTTGATGTTTTAATAATATACCATTATATATTATAAAGCAGAAAATGTAAAGGCTGGCCGGTGTGGCCGAGCGGTTCTATGCGCTTCAGTCGTGAACCGCGCGATTGCTACAGTCGCAGGTTCGAATCATGCCTCGGGCATGGATGTGTGTGATGTCCTTATGCCAGTTAGGTTTAAGTAGTTCTAATTTCTAGGGGACTGATGACCTCAGATGTTAAGTCGCATAGTGCTCAGAGCCAAAAAATGAAAATGCAGTAAATGAAGCAGGCAAAAAGCAATACAAACGTCTCAAAAATAAGATCGAGGAGAAGTGTAAAATGGCTAAGCAGGGATGGCTACAGTACAAATGTAAGGATGTAGAGGCTTATCTCACTAGGCGTAAGATAGATAATGCCTACAGGAAAATTAGAGACCTTTGGAGAAAAGAGAACCACTTGTATGAATATCAAGAGCTCAGATGTAAACCCAGTTCTAAGCAAAGAAGGGAAAGCAGAAAGGTGGAAGGAGTATATAGAGGGTCTATACAAGGGCGATGTACTTGAGGACAATATTATGAAAATGGAAGAGGATGTAGATGAAGATGAAATGGGAGATATGATACTGTGTGAAGAGTTTGACAGAGCACTGAAAGACCTAAGTCGAAACAAGGCCCCGGGAGTAGACAACATTCCATTAGAACTACTGACAACCTTGGGAGAGCCAGTCCTGACAAAACTCTACCATCTGGTGAGAAAAATGTATGAGACAGGCGAAATACCCTCAGACCTCAAGAAGAATATAATAATTCCAATCCCAAAGAAAGCAGGTGTTGACAGATGTGAAAATTACCCAACTATCAGTTTAATAAGTCACGGCTGCAAAATACTAACGCGAATTCTTTACAGACGAATAGAAAAGCTGGTAGAAGCCGCCTCGGGGAAGATTAGTTTGGATTTCGTAGAAATACTGGAACACGTGAGGCAATACTGACCTTACGACTTATCTTAGAAGATAGATTAAGGAAAGGCAAACCTACGTTTCTAGCATTTGTAGCCTTAGAAAAAGCATTTGACAATGTTGACTGGAATACCCTCTTTCAAATTCTGAAGGTGGCAGGGATAAAATACAGGGAGCGAAGGCTATTTAAAATTTGTGCAGAAACCAGATGGCAGTTACAAGAGTCAAGGGACATGAAAGGGAAGCAGTGGTTGGGAAGGGATTGAGACAGGGCTTTAGCCTCTCCCCGATGTTATTCAATCTGTACATTGAGCAAGCAGTAAAGGAAACAAAAGAAAAATTCGGAGTAGTTACTAAAATCCATGGAGAATAGATAAAAACATTGAGGTTCGCCGATGACATTGTAACTCTTTCAGAGACAGCAAATGACTTGGAGAAGCGTTTGAACGGAATGGACAGTGTCTTGAAAGGAGGGTATAAGATGAACATCAACAAAAGCAAAACGATGATAATGGAATGTAGTCGAATTAAGTCGGATGATGCTGAGGGAATTAGATTAGGAAATGAGACACTTGAAGTAGTAAAGGAGTTTTGCTATTTGGGGAGCAAAATAACTGATGATGGTCGAAGTAGAGAGGATAGACTGTCAATGGCAAGGAAAGTGTTTCTGAAGTACAGAAATTTGTTAAGATCGAGTATAGATTTAAGTGTCAGGAAGTCGTTTCTGAAAGTATTTGTATGGAGTGTAGCCAAGTATGGAAGTGAACCATGGATGATACATAGTCTGGACCAGAAGAGAATAGAAGCTTTCGAAATGTGGAGCTACAAAAGAATGCTGAAGATTAGATGGGTAGATCACATAACTAATGAGGAGGTATTGAATGGAATTGGGGAGGAGTTTGTGGCACAACTTGATTAAAAGAAGGGATCGGTTGGTAGGACAAGTTCTGAGGCATCAAGGTATCACCAATTTAGTATTGGGGGGGGGGGGGAGGGGTGGCAGTGGAGGGTAAAAATCGGAGACCAAGAGATGAATACATTAAACAGATTCAGAAAGATGTAGGTTGCAGTAGCTACTGGGGAGATGAAGAAACTTGCACAGATAGAGTAGCATGGAGAGCTGCATCAAACCAGTCTCAGGACTGAAGACCACAACAACAAAACAACGTATTATAATCAATACTCATACTGCATATGTATGTTAATTATCCAATCGATTCACTACCAAATATCGCTTGCTGTCTCAATACATCAATTTCATTTTTTGTGATATGGCTCATGCTGTTTTCTACATTGCATTTGGCTTTCGGTTGACATAATGTGATACACATCTGGATTAACCACTGGCAAGGCTGAACTCACAGAATGAGAAATTTGCTTGTTCCCTAAAGTATTGTCTTGCTGTGACATCCATGTGGTGTAAAATGACATGTATGTCGGTTAGGCACAGTCAAGCCCGAATTTGTTGACAAAGCGTTTTGCAAACCGCCGCTTCTGTAGACCTGTCAGGTTGGTGAAAAATGAAATTGCTTCAGTATGCATGAACACTGCTGACTCACCTGGAAGACGGTAACAAAATTGGGAGCTGCCACTTAGGAAAGGCATTGATATCATATCGTTGTAGTCCTCAATGTCGTTTTTCTTTATCTTGAAACACGCAAGCAACTACTCAAAAAATTGAATCTAACGCACATTTTAGTGTTACCAATGTTATACCTTTTCATGTGCTGATTACATGTTGTAATAAAGGCATGCTCTTTCTCATTCAATGAAGCAGAATCTGCACTGGCTGCTACCTAGACTGGCAGTCCGTGTCCCAGAGCAGTGTTTGAAGAACTGCAGTGGCGATTGTCAAAGCAGCCGATCGTGAGGAAAGTTAGATGCACACAGAACTCTCCACAGACCGTAGGTCTGACATCTTCCACTCACTAATTCCTCTCCTTGTAACGTACCTGATTGTGCACATCGTTCACAAAGCCTCTTCCAACAGTCTCTTTTCTCCCGTAGGCATTTGTTTTACGTGTTTCTGACTATTCACACCTTAACATATCTAGGAGTGCATCAACTACTTTGCCTTTCCTAACGCATGCTTTTTCTCGTTCAGTGTTGTAGAATTTGCAAGCACTTACAGTCCAGTACTCTCCTCCTGCTAGAGCAGTGGAGAATCTGGAAGCAGCATCAGAGAATCTGAAGAAGAAGAAGACATAGTCTCACAGTAGGCTGAACCTCATGGACTTTGAGAGTATGTAGTGCTTTATATATAATTATAAACATTGGGTGAGCAATCCATGAAGCGTGTTAAAGTGAGTGATGATTATCTAGAATGGGTTTGTGTGGATTCAGCCTTTAAAAAACGAACCTTTTCTGGCTTATCAAACAATCAATATGGGTTTAGAGATCACAAACAAACTTTTATTGCATGTCTCCCGACTTTCAGCAACAGAGTGTGGGAGCTGAATTATCCTGTTAAGATAAATTCCTCGCTAGTTTGTAAATTCGTATTGCCCAAATCCAATGAGTTCAGAGAATGTTCAGGGTGTTTCAAAAAAGACTTTACACCTTTGAAAACTCATATAAATTAATTCATAGTTCTTAGAGAGGTGATAGTAGTGTCAATTTGTAGGGAAATACATCAGGTTTTGTCTCTCGTTTGCTAGTACCGAATCGCGCCGTAAGGAGCGCTAGTGGCAGTTGCATTATAGATGGCTTCCGTCACTACACCTGTGCGTGCTAGCTGTGGTTTTGTTTGAAGAATCGAAGTCGGCGACAACAGTTCAGCGTAATTTCCGTACCAAGTACGCTAAAGATCCTCCTAGTAGGCCTACAACTTATGAGTGACATATATGTTTTGTAGAAACATGGTGCTCGGTAAGACATGTGAAATCATCAGGTCATCCAAGCTCATCTGACGACGTCGTTGAGCGAGTGAGACAACGTTTTGTCAACAGCACTGTGAAATCGAGCCGGCGTGCATCTCGCGAACTGCATATCCCACATACAACTGTTTCGCGTGTGTTGAGAAACCGTTTGCATTTGAAACCAGATTGACGATCGTACAAGCAATAAAAGACACTGATAAAATTGCTCGCAAGAACTTTTGCGTGGATGTGTTAAATCAGTTACATGAGAATGAATATCTCTTGGACAAAATCATCTTTTCTGACGACTCGACTTTTCACTTAAGTGGCAAGGCTAACACACAAACTGTAGGATTTGGGGCAGTGAAGATCCACATGAAACATTGCAACATGTTCGTGATAGCCCCAGACTGAACGTTTTTTGTGCACTGAGCAAGAACAAGGTGTGCGGCCCCTTTTTTTTTTTGTGAGACAACCATCAATGGGATAGTGTACCTGGATATGTTACAACAATTTTTGATACCACAGATCGAGGAGGATGACCAAGAACGAAATGTTTACTCCACGTAAGATGGAGCACCATCCCACTACCAACCTGACATCCGGGATTTTCTCAGTGACCACTTTCCAGGTCAATGGATTGGCCGTGATGCGCCAATTGCATGGCCCCCACGTTCCCCAGACCCGACACGACTCAATTTTATATGGGGATTCATCAGGGATATCGTGCTTGTACCTCCTGTGCCAGCTTCTCTACCTGAACCCACAGCAATAATTTATGCCGCCGCTGAGCAAGTTACACCTGCTATACTACAGTTTGGGAAGAAATTGACTGCCAGTGAAATGTGTGCAGGATAACCAAAGGAAGCCAAATACAACATCTTTATTTTAAGGTAAAAAACTCGATGTGTTTCCCTACAAAATAACACAAAACCCAGCTCTATATCTTCTTTCAATAAATTTATATGAATTTTTAAAGTTGTAAATTCCTTTTTGAAACACCCTGTACATGAATATCAAGAAGGTGAGTTTAATGCCATCTGAAACCAGTGGTCGTTGGTATTTCACCACTGTGACAGGCTGACATTTAAGGAAATTAGCAACTTTCCAAGTTCATGATGCCAGGTGGACGTTAAAAGAAACCATGAAACTTCTGCATTAACATTAATGTAAATTAAGGATTTTATATGAGAACTCAAAGAAAATTTCCAAAATTCATTACAGACAAAAGTTTGCTATAAATGTTGATTCAAATAATGATGGTTCCTGCTTCAAATGGGCCATTCTAAAGGTTTTTACCCAACAAATAGCAATGTGAATCAAGTGTCTAATTATATTCCATATTTACAAGCATTAAACTTTGGAAATATTTCCTTTCCTACTGAACTGTATCATGAGGAAACATTTGAGAATAACACTATAGATGCCATTTGTTATCATGTACAGAATTCAGTATGCTAAGCATGAATGGATGATTATACGAGAGGCAGAAGAGGAATCACCTGAAACTTTTTCAGGTGATACCAATGCATATCCCAAAACATTACAAACGTGAGAAACATGTGAACCTGTTACTGCAGAAATTTAACATTTCTGTTACACTAAAGTCCTTTCGAGACTAGCGTGTAGTACTTTTATTGGTCATCAGCATTAAATTGAAGAATGTTAACGATGTTTCCGCAATTTTAATTCTAGAGAGAAGCTACGTCTTCATCTTTATCATTACTTCGCAGTTCGCCGGCCGAGGTGGCCGAGCGGTTCTAGGCGCTGCAGTCTGGAACCGCGTGACCGCTACGGTCGGAGGTTCGAATCCTGCCTCGGGCATGGATGTGTATGATGTCCTTAGGTTAGTTAGGTTTAAGTAGTTCTAAGTTCTAGGGGACTGATGACCTCAGAAGTTGAGTCCCATTGTGCTCAGAGCCATTTTAGAACTTCGCAGTTCACAACGCTTCATAATTAAATTCCCGGCAAAGGGTTCATCAAACCATGTACAAGCTATTTTGCTACCGTTCCCCTCTTGAACAAAGCGCGGGAAAAATGAACACGTAAATCTATCCGTGCGCGCTCTGATTTCTCGGCCGCGAGGGGTAGCCACGTGGTCCAGGGCGTCCTGCCACGGTTCGCGCAGCTCGCCCCGTCGGTGCTTTGAGTCCTCCCTTGGGCATGGGTATGTGTGTTGTCGTTAGCGTAAGTTAGATTAAGTGGCGTGTAAGCCTAGGGACCGATGACGTAGCAGTTTGGGTCCATAGGAACTAACGACAAATTTCTGATTTGTCTTATTTTATTATGATCGTTCCTCCCGATGTAGGTGAGCGCCAACAAAATATTTTCACACTCTGAGGACATAGCGGGTACTTGATATTTCATGAGAAGATCCTGCCGCAACGAAAAAAGGCTTTATTTTAATGATTGTCACCCTAATTCGCTTATCATATTCGTGGCACTCTCTCCCCTATCTCGTGACAATACATAACGAGCTGCCCTTTTTTGAACTGTTTCGGTGTCCTCCGTGGATACTACATAATGCGGATCCTACACCTCATAGCGGTACACCAGAAAAGGGCGGATAAGCGTAATGTAAGCAGTCTCTTTAGTAGACATCTCTCACTCTACAGACACGCAATTTAGTAAGAAGTCGCTTGTGAGTAACTGTGTCAAAATCCTTCTGTAAATCTAAAAATATGGAATTAATTTTAAATCCGCTGTCGGTAGCACACAGGACTTCGTGAGAATACATAGCTGGTTGTGTTTCACAAGAACGATATTTTCTGAATCCATGTTGGCTGTTTGTCAATAAACCGCTTTCTTCGAGGTAACCTATAATGTTCGAACACACTATATGTCCCAAAACCCTCCTGCAAGTCGAAGTTACGACGTGAATCTGTAATTCAGACGATTACTCGTATTTTATTTCTTAGGTATTGGTGTGACTTGCGCAACTTTCCAGTCCTTAGGTGTGGATCTTTCGACGAGAGAAAGGTTGAATATGATTGCTAAGAGCAGAGCCATTACATCAGCATGCTCTGAAAGGAAGCAAACTGGTAAACAATCTCGGCCGGACACCTTACCTTTAAGCTGCTTTGCTACACTGAGGTTATGGTTTTACTCCTGTTGGCAGCTGTTCTTGATTCGAATTCAGGAATATTTACATCGACACCTTTGGTGTTCAGCGACTCTGCTTCACTGGCACTCTCATCTGTAACATCATCATTATTATGGCGCAGTAGGGTATTAATTATGTCTTGCAACTGGTGTGCTTTACGTACGACCACAATCTCTTTGGATTTTGTACCAGAGTTCGAGACAAAGTTTTGTTGTGGAAGCTATTGAAAGCATCTAACATTGAAGTTTGCCAGTCTTCGGGGCTATGCATTCTTTGAAGTTTGGCATGCTTTTTTCGTTGCTTCTGTAATAGTTTTCTGACCTGTTTTGTGTACCATGGAGGATCAGTACCATCTCTTATTAGTTTATTTGGTGTTTATCTCTCAATTTCAGTCGATACTATATCTCTGAATTGAGACAAAATCTGGTCTACACTTGGATAGTCAGATTGCCTGCGGATTTAGTTGACTGTTCACAATTGAAAACAGTCAGTTGCATCACAAACAAAGCTACTACCCGTTATACACACACAATCCAGTGCTAGCTGTAACTTTGATTTAGTAACCAAATTCATGGCCGCAAACTATGTAGTACAGCTTTCTATTTGCACTATACTTAAACTGACGAAATTTCAGACTTTGCATGAAATTGTTTAAGAAAGCAGCTGTATGTGATGGCTGAACGGGTACTAGTTGCGAAATAAGCAGATGATTATTACCGCCAAAGAGGAAGAGGCATTTCGAACAACAGAAATGTTTGACATCCGTTCACGATCTGTCGAATTTGATGCCTATTTTATAACCATGAACATGGAGGAAACGATTAAAATAAATCAAAACCATGTTTTTGCCGCAAATGCGGATCTGTCACATTGGGTTATCGTACCGACCTGCTGCACTCTCTGGAAAAATGCATCTCATATTTAAAACCTGATAAGCTGAAATTAGCAAGAGGATATGTCCACAGCACCGAGCACTTTTCTTTGATCAATGGAAAAGGCATCTTTCCCTATGAGCACATAACTGATGAATTTGCATGGTTGTAGGAATAGTTACCACTGATCGAGGTACTTAAAAGCTTACTGACTGATGACATAACACTCAAAGACAGGAATAAAAAAGAGTATGCAAGTGTGGCGCTTATTTGAATGTAAGACATTAGAAGATTACCCCAACTTACATTTAAAACTGACATACCGCTTTTGGTTTATGCCTTTGATAACTTCCGTGCACTCAGCCTTAAGACGGACAAACTAGATTTGGCCTATTTTGTAACCTCATGCAGCTTAGCATGTTATACATTGCTGAAAACCACTAAAGTAAAGTTGCAGCTTATTACAGGTCTCCAACTACTACCCTTTTTCTGAATAAAATTTGGTCCTCAGTTGCAAATATATTTTTATTACAGTTTACCAGTTTTGACAAATTAATTTGTCAGCTTCTGAAGCCTACAACATCAGGGATAGTATAAATCATTAGCCTTGGCTATACATTTATTTGAAGTATAAGAAGTATATTATAGATACTTATTTTGTACTGGTTCAGCAGAAGCCAATGTCTTCTTCATTGAGGCTTGCTTAATGCCATGATATGTCAGTAGGATGTTTTTTTATGTTCTGGCTCACTAGCTCAATTTTATAAAAAATTAAAAATTGCTTGTTAGCACTCGCATTTTTCATTTATCACAAAATTGATCTAATTATCCAGAACATACAAAACATCCTACATTCCCATTTACCTAATAATAATATAACATAATAAAATAATAATAGCTATGATAAAAAATCGTTTATTTTATATACATTTACTACAGGTGAACGTAATAAAATAAATAAAATGAATTAGTTAACAAAGTACATTATTTAAAAAAATAATATTCTGAATGTAAGTAAATAATTATAATGTGTTAGTTAACAGAAGTAAATTTTTTACATTGTGAACTATATATCATGAAGTTCATTATTTCTATTTTTAAGTTTCTTCATTCCTTTATATTTCAGTTTCATTTCTCTTTGTTATTTATTTAAAGTTCCCAAGGGTCAATTAATTTGTAATATATATTTGGTAAAATAACTTTAAAATCATTATTAAGCTCCATACAAATTTTTTCTCCATATCTAGAATTTAAATATTCACAGTCAGTCACTTTATATAAAATATTTATCTCCAGTTCAGTTATTTTTTTAATCTTTTTCTAGACACTAACATCATTGAGTTTATTGATTATAGTCTCCATTTATATAGAAAAAATTTATTAGATTTATATGTAATAATTTTTATTGAGTAATGACCATATGATAATGTATCTATTTTATTTTCCATACATATCTTTTATTATCATGAGGACTTAGAGCTTTTTGTTTACATGAATTGCATATATTTCATGTTTCTGTAATTAAAATATCAGGATCATTGATATTATTAATAAATTGGATACCACTATATTTCTGTCATAAACCAAAAGCTGCATTTGTTAATTCCAGCACTCTTTTATTTGCTCCTTTATAATCGCATTTTACATTCTTTCTATTCCATTTATACATACTAGTTCCATAACTATCAAATTAATCTTTTACACCACATCTAGGTTTGTTCATAAAACGTACTTGTAAACTTTCTTCACTTAATTCACCAGTAACCTCAAGATTGTGTGTTAGTTGAAATAACATTAATGATTCTCTTAGTAATTCATCACTAACTTGGGTTATTTCAGTATCTGATGAACTACCTCAGTATATAAAATCAATTAAATATTTAGCTAACTTATTCTTTTGCAGTTCTAAGCCTGGTGCAGTTATTATTATTTTCACTAACAGTAATAACAGAAGTATCTTTATTTAATTAGAATTAAAATAATATAATACATAAAGTTTTTCTTCATTTACAATTTACTTAAACCATAAGTACAAACTACAAATTTCAATACTTTTTATTTTTTGAAAACTAATAAAAAATATTTCTCTTAAATGGAACTGATTGTAGACATATTCAACAATAAACTTACTTACAACAATAAACATGTTTTCATTGTTATTGATGAAGAAAAAGCATGTTTTCATGATTATTGATGAAGAAAACAATCCAGTTTAAAGCTAAAGATGTTGCTGAGATTTTAGAACACAAAAACACAAATGATTCAATAATTAAACATGGTGATTCAGGAAATGAAGCAAATTTTGCTAATATTTTGAGTATCACATTTTGCGAGCCCACATCAACAATTGATAAACAAACTGTGATTCTTGAGTTTCTCCCAGCGTATTTGATAATCAAAACATCCACGGGTGTGCTGCCGGTCTATAGTGTCCAACGGGCACAATATTTCGGCGATCATAGATGTCGCCATCATCAGGTGAACTGACGGACTGAGCTCCTGTTAACGTGCCGGCACGGAGATCCATACACAGGCGCACTCTCGGGGAAAATCGCCCGCATTCTGAAGAAACACCGGGTCGGAACTGTGTTTTGTCCTCCAAATAAAACTCGTGCACTGGTGGGGAACGCCAAAGATGACCTCGGTTTGAGGAAGGCCGGCGTGTACCAGATTCCGTGTCAATGTGGCAAGTCGTATATTGGTCAGACGATGCGTACCGTCGAGGATCGATGACGTGAACACCAGAGGCACACTCGACTGATGTATCCGAGCAAGTCGGCGGTCGCTGAACATTGTTTGTCGGAAAATCACGCCATGGAGTATGACCGCACGAGGATTCTGGTACAGACGTTGAGATACTGGGACAGCATTGTTAGAGAGGCCATCAAAATTCGCACCAATGACGACCTCATAAATCGTGACTGTGGCTATAATCTTAGCAAGGCTTGGGAACCAGCGATTGGGTTAATCAAAAGTAAATCGAGCAAACGTATAGTTGTGACGACCACGGTGGACAGAGCCATCACACCGAGGACGGCGGAGGGAGCGCGCCGCGGGCGGAGGGTATTTAAATCGGTCGCCGCCGCGACCGAACCCAGTTCCCTCTGAGCAGCCATAGCGTACGGATCTCCGTGCCGGCACGTTCACAGGAGCTCAGTCCGTCAGTTCACCTGATGATGGCGACATGTATGATCGCCGAAATATTGTGCCCGTTGGACACTATAGACCGGCAGCACACCCGTGGATATTTTGATAAACAAACTATTTTCATCAACGAATCTGGATTATAATCTTTAATTTTTAAATCAAAAAGGAGTAACTAAACAATTTAAAAGATTGGTTACTTATGTAGTTTTACCATCAATTACAAAACAAGGAGAATATAAAATTACTACTTTTTACAAAGATCAAATGAAACACAAAGATTATTGTATACAACAACTACAAGAATTGAATAAATCAAACATGGAAATAATTCAATTGAAAAATGATAGAAATAAAATGAAACATGAGCATATTCAAAATTTCTTTGCATTTGCAGAATGAGATTTTCACTCTGCAGCAGAGTGTGCGCTGATATGTTTCATATCAGCACACACTCCGCTGCAGAGTGAAAATCTCATTCTGTAAACATCCCCCAGGCTGTGGCTAAGCCATGTCTCCGCATATCCTTTCTTTCAGGAGTGCTAGTTCTGCAAGTTTCGCAGGAGA
Organism: Schistocerca nitens; assembly: GCF_023898315.1. Classification (NCBI taxonomy): domain Eukaryota; kingdom Metazoa; phylum Arthropoda; class Insecta; order Orthoptera; family Acrididae; genus Schistocerca; species Schistocerca nitens. Next base: position 4,439,689 of record NW_026045897.1, read on the forward strand.
GCTTCTGTAAAGTTTGGAAGGTAGGAGACGAGGTACTGGCGGAAGTAAAGCTGTGAGTACCGGGCGTGAGTCGTGCATCGGTAGCTCAGTTGGTAGAGCACTTGCCTGCGAAAGGCAAAGGTCCCGACTTCGAGTCTCGGTTGGGCACACAGTTTTAATCTGCCAGGAACTTTCTTATCAGCGCACACTCCGCTGCAGAGTGAAAATATCATTCTGTTTTAAAATTATTTTTATAGCAACAAATCCATTGTCTACCAGGATTATCAGATGTATCTAAATTTAATATACCACATTCAATTTCTAATGGTTCGTATAGCAGTTCATTAATTTCCATTTCTAAGTTATGTTTTTTTTTGTTCTTCTAATTCTTTGTTGGCTTTCTTCTTATTTATGACTGCATTTGCAATTGTTGCAGTTCTACCAGCGAAAGAACCAATTATTGCTAAATATAGTAATGCAGCTAATAATAATGGTATAAATCCGCCTTCATGTTGTGTTAATCCTTTCCATCATTCTTTTTTGTTACATATTCAATAATTTTTTTCACAACAGGAATAGTTAATATAACAAGTAAATTTCCACCAACTTTCTTTTCTTTTTTCGTTTTTTGAACATCTGTTAAAAATGGTTCAATTGCATTTAATTGTTCAAAATATTTAGCTTAATTTAATTGATTTTGGTTTGGTTTTTCCAATAGGTAGTGAAGTATAATCAATTGTAAAGTTAATCGTTTATACAGTTAAAAGATTTTTTTACATAGTTTAAAGATTTTTATAATATCCAACCATTTTCATCAATGTCCATATCTAATTTTTGTTTTACTTACATAATGCCTCTAACTGCTGTTGCTGCAATTTTTTCATCAGAAGAAGCATCACTTGCATGCATTCTTTCTTTTGCAACTAACTGAAGGTCTTTACCAGCTTCTGACTTTTTTCTCAGTCTTTATGATCATGATAAGCAATGTCATGTTGTTTACAAGCTTCATGTAATGGATTTATACCTTTCTCACCATTAGCTAATCTTTCTTCTAATTTTGTTCCTGGTCCACATGAATTATAACCTAGAAGATACATTTCAAATGGTAATTTGTTAATTAAGGTATTTACTAATCCTTTTCCATATTTATCACCTTTCCAAAATGTATGTGGAAGTATATTCAAGAATTTAATTACATATGGAATCCCTTTTGGATTATCAATTATAAAATCACTAAATTTATTTGTTAACATTTTTGCAATATTAAATTATTTATTATGATAATTTTTATTCCCAGGTAATTCTTCACCATGAATAACTGCTAATCTATCAATTAACTGGCTAACGTCATTTATTCATATTCAATTTATTTATATGTATATTTTTTAACTACACGTTTGCCTACTTTTTGTTTTTCCTGAGAACTAAAATCCTAAGAATCTATAGTTGATTTTCTTATTAAGTTGGGAAAATAATCTTCAACAATTGGTTTTATTAAATATAAATATTTATTACCTTTACTTGATCTTATTATATTTGGATTATTATCAGAATATAATGATCTTGTATTTAATAATATATCTGCATAATTTGATAATTCTTCACAATTAAACTTTTCAACTAAATCGTCAACAGTAATTTGTTTTTGAGTTAAAAGTCTCATTAATCCATCTGTACCTTCATATGTTTTTTCACTAATTTTAAATATATTGCCATTATATTCTACAGGTAAATTACCAACATATTTAAACATACCAGGAGGTTTTAAACCGAATACTTTATTGACACTATGATTAATATATTTTAACATTCTTTCACCAACATTTATTTTTTTGTTTCATTTATCTTTTTACTTTCTTTTTCTTCTTGATATTTATTAAATGTATCTTTAATTTCTGATTCACTTAATGTATAATAATGTTTTCCAGGATTATCATCAGACCAAACTTCTAATTTTTTAATTGGTGATTAATTTTCAAAATATTCTATATGACGATATGCAATCATTTTTTTTCAACTTTTCTATTTCCTTCAATTGCTTTTAAAACATTATCACCTAAAACTTAAACATCTTGTTTTGCTTTTTCAATAGCATCAATAACAAGTTGATCTCCTTCTCATGTTTCTCATATTCTGTTCTTCATTTCTTTTTCAAAGATTAAATTGTTCTTTCAATTCTTCAGCTTTCTTTCTATTTTGTTTAGCTTTTTTAACAACTTCTTCATGATACATTGCAAACATTTATTAAGGAAGGAAAACATAACTTATGTTTATGTATAACATTTAGGTTTACATTTATGTTTATTTTTATGTTTAATGTTAAAGTTAATGTTAATGTTTTTATTTAATGTTTATGTTATTAAGAAATGTTGTATTTTATTTCTAAATTTACCTTCATTTGGTTGACTAGGCATATCTATTGTGAAAAATCCAAACTCATCATTCCAACATTTACCATGCATTTCTTGAAAATTATCAAACTTTAAATATCCACCAACAAACTCATGATAAATATGATTTAAATTTGTGTCATTGGTCTAAATATATTTTAAAAATTTAAATTATCTCTGACTAACTGTTTTGGTAATTTTGAATAAGTTTGGGCTAAGGAAAAACAATCTATACCTTTGTACCTACCTCTAGTAAAATATTCTCTTACAATATCTTACTTTTCTAGAATAAAATCATCAAATACAATAACTGAACTTTCTTCACATTCATTTAAAGGAATAATTTCTTCATTATCTTCAATAAAACTAACAAATTGTATATTAACTTTATCTTCAATTTTTTACATTGTTTTATAAATTCTTGATACTTTGGTTGATCTAAACTTTTTGATTAAATATACAAATGTTTAATTCTATTCCAATTCAACCATTCTGGATCTAAAATATAATTTTCAATCATTAATGTCGTTTTTCGAGAACCACTTGATCCAATTATTGCATATCTTGTAGAATTTGGTAAAAGTTTACCATGTTTGTTTTTATCTTATTTTCTGGAATTCTTACTTTAGGTTCCCAATCTGTTTTGCTCATTTATTTAATAATTTTCTTCAGTAGTAAATGAGTAGATTATTTCAACTTAGTGATAAACCTTCAGTACTTAGAAAAAGATTAACTCTTCCAAAACGAGATAGTTATACTAATGTTTCACTAGTTGGTTTTTATTCAACTTTTTTAACATCAAATATTACAACAAAAATAATAAACTTTATTGTGACGGAAAAACGATAGAAATACCTGTAGGTCAACATAGATTTAAAAATTTATTCACTCAGAAAAGCCTAATATACATATTAAAGGAGATGAAATTTCAAACAGAATTGTTATTGAAAGTGATGTAAAATTATATATGGCTATAAAAGAAAGTATTAGATAATTTACTTGGTTTTAGTAATCAAGTTGTTGAAGCTAATGAAAATGCTATAGCTAAAATGTTAATAAATTAATTCCTTTTGAATTAATCAATATAAATTTTAATCTTGCTGATGGAATGTATGTAATACATAATGATCATTTTCATAAAGGAACTAACATATTGCTTCATTTAAACATAATGCAGAGTTTGGTGGACCAATAATTTATGAACCAAAATAGCCTGTAAATGTTCCTATTTTTGATACAATTGAAGATTTAGAAGTTGCTATAACTGATGAAAATGATACTTTAACTGACTTTAATGGTGCTACTGTAATAGTTATTTTAGAAATATCTTAATATCTTAATAACTTTTTTCGTTAGTAAATAAGTAATTGCTAAAAACAATCATGAATAAAATTGAAAGTTATCAGTTTTACTCATTCCCTGTGAATGAGAAAACTAAAAATAATTTAAATGTTCCTAACAAACATACAGAAATTGAAATAAATATTGGAGGTAGATGGCTTCATCTAAATCCTGCACAATTGTACATGAATTTTAGCATTATTGGAAATGATGGAACAGATTATCCAACTTATTATGGAAAATCAAATAAAAAATTAATTGATAATTATGTAGCCAAATCGTTTGACTCTGTAACAATAAAGAACAGAAATAATATTTTATCTAGAATTGAACATCATTTTATTTTACCAACAGTTTTGCTACATTCAACTCCATCTGTCACTGACAAAATAAGTTTAGAGAGACATGTATTTAATACAGGAAAAATAAATAATAAAAGGAATGAAGTACTTTATCCATTATCAGTACTTGGTGGCTATTTTAAAGATTATAAAGAAATTATGTGGGAAGGAGATTTAACTGGAATTTGTACATGTAGTTCATCTTCTGGAGATGTAATTCTTTGTTGGGCTGATAAAAATTATGCTGGAACTGAAATAAAAGATACTCTTCCTAAAGAAGGTAAAATTGTTATATCTATGGAAATTCGTGTACCTGTTGTTACATATGAACCAAATTACGAACTTGAACATTGTGAAAATATTCTTAAACATCCGATAATACCTATTTCTCTTTATGAACTTCAAACAGAAGAAGTTTCTGGTTTATCTAATAAAAACACATTGCTATATTTCTACAGAATTTGATATTCCACATTTTGTTTTTATTGTATTTCAGTCAAATCGAAAAGATAATCAATTAGTTGATTCATCATTATTTGATCACGTTAAACCACAGAATATTTATTTAAAAAATGGTAGAAATGAAGTTTTTCCTCAACAAATGTGGAATATTACTCTACCAAATAATTTTCTAAGAGCATGTGTTTGCATTTTTAGATTTTAAACGAATTGTTGTCGTTGTTCTGGTCTTCAGTCCTGAGACTGGTTTGATGCAGCTCTCCATGTTACTCTATCCTGTGCAAGCTACTTCATCTCCCAGTACCTACTGCAACCTACAGCCTTCTGAATCTGCTTAGTGTATTCATCTCTTGTTCTCCCTCTACGAATTGTACCCTCCACGCTGCCCTCCAATACTAAATTGGTGATCCCTTAATGCCTCAACACATGTCCTACCAACTGATCCCTTTTTCTAATCCAATTCAATACTTCCTCATTAGTTATGTGATCTACCCATCTAATCTTCGGCATTCTTCTGTAGCACCACATTTCAAAAGCTTCTATTCTCTTCTTGTCCAAACTATTTCTCGTCCATGTTTCACTTCCATACATGGCTTCACTCAATACAAATACTTTCAGAAATGACTTCCTGGCATTTATATCTATACTCGATGTTAACAAATTTCTCTTCTTCAGAAACGATTTCCTTCCCATTGCTAAACGAATTACTTTACTAAAATTAGATATTGATATTAGTCCGTTAATTTTGTAACTACTTATCCTATTTATGTAGTCAATATGACCCATAGAAAGAACTTTGTAACTAACAGAAAACTACTATGAAACTTTGTGCAACTTTTAATGATAAAATTCCAAATGATACACTTGCATATGTAATTATGTATGGAAAAAAGAATCTTACATATGATGCACAACACAGATTACTTACTGAAAATTGTTAATTATTAATATTTGCTTCTATATAAATGAATGAAAAACTCCAAAAATTTATAAAAGTGTTAGCTTCATCCTTATACACATTTCTGAAACATTTTAAGACAGATAAAAAAACTGAAAATTTTAGTATCTTACTTGTTAAATGATGTCTGATTTTATTCATTATATTCTTTCTGGATAGCTCTTTCAATGTAATGATAGCATTTTGAATTTTTGAAAAAGGTTATATTTGGCTGAGAAATCGTAACTTAATCTATAGTCAAAAAGTGCTGAGTCAGAAAATCGGCTTTTTTATTTATTATTTTCATGAAATTCTGTATATGGCCTACTGTAGTTTCCAGACAAACGTATTTGAAGAAAAAATTAGGTTTTTGCATTTTATAACAAAATATTGGGTGTGTTCCTCTTTATAAGTTCCAAGCTTTCCACTTGTTGCATTTTATACGATTCAAGTTGTACTTTCAGAACAGTATAGACATCTATGAGTGCTAGAGTGAACTAACTACATTCTAACTTCTGTCAACAGATGGCACTGAAGTAAGTTCTATTTACTTTAATGTGGGAACATACTTTACATATAATTTTCTCTATTCTTGTTTTTAAGTTTATTGTTCAAAATCACATTCATCAATTGTTCACGTTTGTTCTCCAATTTTAAAATGTAAATAAATAAAGAATTTGAGCCTGAAATAAAGTGATGAAGAAGTTGATTTTTAGTAGATACTTTGTCTGTAGAACTCCAACTATATATACATTCTTCAAGCTCATTTACTTCGGCCAAACTTCACATAATCGTTGACCAATTAGAGTGCGCATATCAAAGGTCATTATAACGTATTTGTGTGAAGAATGCAACCCATTTGGCTAAAACATCCAACACACTCGCCTATGTACTTACTAACAGCACGAATAAAAGAAGCGATTCTGTTAATTCTGGCTTTCCAGAGGTAAGTTACATTTTAGAAATGGGTCTTGATTATCCACAAAATTAATATCAACTTTACTCTGCTCTGTCATTACATTCAGCAAAAATTGTACCACCACTTTCTCACTAATGGTAAAACTTTTACAGTTGCCAGAAAAACTATACATCTACATTAGCTACGTTATGATGTTACAATAGACCCATTAGAAAGAATGTAACTACTATTATTAATACACACTATCACAAATACTTCACATGATTAGTCTTTCATAAGAAAGATTTCATGTGACCACTAATACACACAGTGAAAGTTGAACACCACATGATTAGCGAACTTGCCAGAATTTTTTACTATAGTTGTTTCACAAGAAACAACAATAAATGCCGTTTGAAAACTACCAAAATTACACTCATGTTCAGAAAAAACAGAAGATCTAGAGGTAGGACCACTGCCATCCCCCCCCCCTCGAGAACGTCGACACTTCATCCGAATAGCATTGCAGGACAGACCTGCATCCTCCTCTGCTCTGGCGCAACAATGGAACAGTGTAAAACTATCAGAGGTGACAGTCAGTCACCGTATATTACGGCGAGGGTTACGTACCCGTCGTCCGCTTCTCCACCTGCTGTTGACGAATGTACAGAAACATGCTAGACGCCAACGGTGTATGGAACGACGTCAGTGGTGGCAAGAAGGGCATCAGATGGTATTTTCGGACAAATAATGGCCGCATTTTGGTTCGCTGTAGTGAGGGGTAGCGGCCTCACAGTGACTGCATTCGCACGAGAAACACAGTGCCAACTCGAGGCCTCATGATATGGGATGCTACTGGGTACAACCACAAATCCCAATTGGTGCGTGTCCAGGCCACTGTGGGCAGCGTGACCTGCATGAATGACATCCTGCGATCCGTGGCTATACCCTTTCTGCACAACACCACAGGCTCCATTTTTCAGCAAGATAATGCACTACCACATGTTGCTGCATGTGCATGTGCCTTGTTCGAGTCACAGGATATCAGCCTTTTCCCTGGGCCACCAGGCCAACAGACTTATCGCCAATCGAATATATTTGGCATATGGTGAAACGACAGGTGGATTGCTGTTACCCAATACCAACCACTACAGATGAGCTTTGGAACCAGGTGAATGCAGCAGGAATGGCAATACCGCAGGACGCCATTCGCGCCTTACAAGCGTCGTTGTCATCAGACATGGAAGAAGTTATCAGCACCCATGGCGGACCCTGTGCCTACTAGGCATCAGGAGACATACTGAACCAAGGTGACTGAAATGCTAATCATTTCTGCAGAACATACTAATGTAGATGTCCTGTGAATATGAACGTCCTGTCTCTAGCCGTTCACGGTGTTCTGTTTTCTTGTTAAGTGACCATGATGCACAAAGAAATGTATCAGAACTTAACTTTCAGATCAGTTCCAACCACTTACTGCTTGCCACAAAATGTGAGCACTCTCAGCTGAGAGACTATACCCTATCTTAATACCCCACTGCAAGGTTGATCATAGAGGTTACTTCACACTGTGCCAGCTATTTTCACGTCACTCATACAGTTATCACGTACAAATCTCATTCACATTAACCAGTGGAGTTCTTACTGTCTACCGTATTGTAGGCTCTCAAAAGTCATAGAGCAGAGCTTGAAGCAAATATGTTGTTAACTGAAGACTATGCTTATTGATATATCTGCATACTATTAATTACACTGAGGTGACAAAAGTCATGAGATAGCTCCTAACGTCCTGCCAGACCTCCTCTTGCCCAGTATAGTGCAGAAACTCGTCGTGGCGTGGACTCAACAAGTCGTTGGAAGTCTGTGCAGAAGTAGGTGAGCCATGGTGCCTCTATAGCTGTCCATAATTGCGAAAGTAGGGGGTGCAGGATTTGGTGCACGAACTGATCTCTCCATTATATCCGAAAATTCTTCGGTGAGACATCTTCAACTTTTGTACTCCTGTCTTCCTCAGTTGCGTGTAATATTACGGTATATTGATAATTTTTACTTATGGACCGTCTGACAGCAACTGAATAAAACACAATTTTAGTGCCATACGCGTTTCGCCTTTATTTTCTGCAAGGCATCATCAGTGGCCTGGAATATGTACATATGTTAGCTATTTAATTTACATTTTTGTCACTGTGCCTATAGGTTATAAACAGTTCTGGTGGTTGGAATTTCCTATTAAGTAGTAATGTTTTGAACTGTACTTACAGGTTGCGTGGACAATTTCTTACATATTACGCTCCTGTTGCATTTTTGGTGTTGTTCTTCTTCTTATGAACGCCAATTTGCGGTTTTGTTCCACATTCCACAGCACTTTGCACTGAACGTTTGTTTTAATGCAATGTTTTGGTTTCTGTTGCCGAGTGTCAAATGTTTTTGCCAAGGATCGAATGTTATTGCCAAACTTATGAGTGTAACTATTGAAGTATCTGTGGTCTGTTCGTGCATGCATTTGTGTGTGTGTGTGTGTGTGTGTGTGTGTGTGTGTGTGTCCAGATGGTGTGGGGAAGAGGTTTTTTGTTTTATGTTATCATTTCCTTTATTAAGTGTAGTAGGGAGCCTGTGCTGATGTGTGTTTGTTCATTTATCACATGTTTGTTTTCTGCTATGGCTTTCTGGATGTGAAAGTTTTCTTGAGTTTGTATAAGATGTTGGTCATGGTTGCTTATTCTCATTATTTTCATTTCTTGTTCCATGTTTGTAGGATGATGGTTATAGTGTTTTAAATGCTCTGCAAATGTGGAATTGTTTGTTTCATACTTCCAACATCTGATATGTTCTTTGTATCTTGTTTCAAAACTCCTACATGTCATGCCTATGTATACTGCATCACAACTTTGACATTCAAGTTTATATATTCCTGATTGTTGGAATTTGTCCCTCTTGGTAGCTGTCTGGCTTAGGTGTGATTGAAGGGTTTGCCCAGGCTTATATGCTATTTTGAAGCCCTGTCTCTTTAGGATGTTTCCAAATCTGTGTGTTAGTTTATGTGTGCAGGTCATAGTGTACCATCTGGTTCTTTTCTGTGTGGTGCTGTTATTGTGTGTGTTTGTTGAGTGTGTTTGTACATTTTCAGCTTGTGAGTTCTTTTGTATTCTGGAAATGTTGTGTTTGTTTTGTATCTGTGTTTTTATTTTTTGGTTGAGCCTGTGTACCACATGTGTGTCATACCCGTTGTTCCTAGCTATTTGTACGATTGTACTCATTTCTTGTTCATAGTTTCTCTTGCTGAGTGGGATTCTGTTTAATCTATGTAACATGTGTCTTGGTGCTGCAAGTTTCTGGCTGTCGGGGTGGTTGGATGTGGAATGTATTATTGTGTCTGTGGCTGTTGGTTTTTCTAAAGAGGTTAAGTGTATATTTGCCATTTTCTTTTTTAATTGTAGTGTCAAGAAAATTTATTTGATTTTCTTTTTCTTTTTCAAGTGTGAATTTTATGTTCTGATGAGCTTTGTTTATTTATGAATGGAGTTCATCTATTTTTTCACTTGGCTCATCTACCAGACAAATAATGTCATCCACGTATCTGTACCAATATATGATTTTGAGACTTTCATTTGTGGTTATCTTTTCAAATATCTGATTTTCTAGGTGACTGATGAAAATGTTTGCTAGTGTTCCTGATATTGCGGATCCCATGGGCAGTACATCAGCTTGTAGATAATACTCTTTCTCATGTATATGTACATATTCCGGCCACTGATGATGCCTTGCAGAAAATAAAGGCGAAAAGCGTATGGCACTAAAATTGCGTTTTATTCAGTTGATGTCAGACGGTCCATAAGTAAAAATTATCGATATACCGTAATAATTCTTCGGTGAGATTCATTTCGGGTGATCTAGGTTGCCAAATCATTTGCTCGAAATGTCCAGATTTTTCTTCAAACCAGTAGCGAACAATTGTGGCTCAATGACATGGTGCATTGTCATCCATAAGAATACCATCTTTGATTGGGGACATGAAGTCCATGAATGGCAGCAAACAATCTCCAATTAGGCGAACATAACCATTTCTAGTCAATGATTGGTTCAGTTGGACCATTCCACACAGCACATGGAGACAACACCAGCTTGCACAGTGCCTTGTTGACAACTTCGAGGGGTCTGTACCACACTCGAACCCTACCATCAGCTCTTACCAACTGAAATCGGGACACGTCTCATCACGTCACGGTTTTTCAGTCGCCCAGAGGCCAACCGATATTGTCACGAGCCCAGGAGATGCGCTGCAGGTGATGTGCTGTTAGCAAACGTACTATCGTCGGTTGTGTGGTGACAAACCCCATTAACGCCAAATTCCGCCGCACTGTCCTGACGGATACGTTCGTTGTACGCCCCACATTGATTTCTGCGGTTGTTTCGTACAGTGTAGCTCGTCCGTTAGCACGGACAACTCTACGTTAATGCAGCTGCTCTCGGTCGTTAAGTGAAGGTCATTAGCTACTGTGTTGTCCGTGGTGAGGGGTAATGCCTGAAATTTAGTATTCTCAGCACATTCTTGATACTATGGATCTCGGAATACTGAATTGCCTAACGATTTCCGAAATGGAATGTCCCATGCGTTTAGCTACTACTATCATTCAGCTTCAAAGTCTGTGAATTCTCGTCGTGTGGCCATAACAACGTCGTAGACCTTTTCACGTGAATCACCCGTTTACAAATGACGGCTCCGCCAATGAACTGCCCTTCTACACCCTTTGTATGCGATACTACCGCCATCTGTATACGTGTATATCGCTATCCCATGAGTTACACACAAGGGAACCTCCCCATCGCACCCCCCTCAGATTTAGTTATAAGTTGGCACAGTGGATAGGCCTTGAAAAACTGAACACAGATCAATCGAGAATACAGGAAGGAGTTGTGTGGAACTATGAAAAAATAAGCAAAATATACAGATGAGTAGTCCACGTGAGAGAGGCAACATCAACGAGTGTGAGCTCAGGAGCGCCGTGGTCCCGTGGTTAGCGTGAGCAGCTGAGGAGGGAGAGGTCCTTGGTTCAAGTCTTCCCTCGAGTGAGAAGTTTACTTTCTTTATTTTCGCAAAATTATGATCTGTCCGTTCGTTCATTGACGTCTCTGTTCACTATAGTAAGTTTAGTGTCTGTGTTTTGGGACCGCACCGCAAAACCGTGCGATTAGTAGACGAAAGGACGTGCCTCTCCAATGGGAACCGAAAACATTTGATCCCTAGGTCATAGGTCAACCGATTCCTCCACAGGAAAACATCTGATATATTCTATACGACACTGCTGACGGCATGTGCGTCACATGACAGGAATATGTTGTCGACCCACCTAACTTGTACACTTGGCGAATGGGTAAAAAGATTCTTCTACCTTGCCCGATTTAGGTTTTCTTGTGGATGTGATAATCACTCCCAAAAAGTGACGAAAACGTAAGAGTTTGTCACATAAACTGAAAATAAAAGATTAAACGTTTCACTCGAGAGAAGACTTGAACCAAGTACCTCTCGTTCTGCAGCTGCTCACGCTAACCACGGGACCACGGCGCTCGGGAACTTACACTGTCCTTGATGGTGCCTATCTTACGCATGGACTACTCAGTTTGTATATTTTACTTATTTTTCATAGTTCCACACAAGTTCTTCCTGTTTTCTCGATTGATCTGTGTTCAGTTTTTCAAGGCCTATCCACTGTGCCAACTTATAACTAAATCTGAGGGGGGTGCGACGGTGAGGTTCCCTTGTCAGTCTATAAGGGAACGTCGAAAAGTTTCCGTCCGAAGGGCGTACAGTCCAGAATCGGGATGCCAATCAGGCAAAATCACTGCGAATTGAGGCAATACCGCACCGACACACCAGGTTGAAGATAGCCGTGTCCTGCTGCATGAAGAAGTCCCTAACTGGCTGCTGCGCATTCCGCACACATTTGGCCACAATCGTAACGACCGCCCTTGAAGGCCTTTTTATAGGGACCGTAGGCGTGGACATCGCGTGATGAGGACTGCACGGCCGGTATTCGAGCGTCTTCCCATTTCTGTTGGCGTAACCTGTGCGCCGTGATTTTTGCCACATGGGGCCGTGCGTTGTCACGTTGCAGCGGCACTCGCTGTCGCAGTTTCCCCGGACTTGAAGCTCCATACACATTCTTCATTCTACCGGTGTTTGTCCTGCGGCAGCCGAGAAATGAAAAAGGGCGCGTTGGTCCTGTTTTGAAGCATTTGGCAGTAGCGTCGCGATAATTCATGTTTCTGCATTCAGCGCACGCACGCTGGAAAGACACGAATGCCACTGTCAGTGTTTACATACCCGCATCGGCGTCGCAATGCGTTGCATATACGCTGCAGCGGAAACTCAGAGACTTTTTATCGCCCTTTATGTTTATGAGAAGCAAATGAAGTCCGTTATTTATTACAAATCGCGCTATAACCAATTTACTTTAGCTGCCATAAGCAATAAGATACAAATTCTGTTTTACTTTCTGTTTTTGTAGAACGTTGCACGACTTGTAATTAATTTACTACAATTAAAAATATGTAATTAATTTACTACAGTTATAAATATAGTCCCCCCTTGAACCATGGACCTTGCCGTTGGTGGTGGTGCGGGGGAGGGGGGAGGGGGGGAGCGCTTGCATGCCTCAGCGATGAGAAACTTGTGACTCCTGAAGAGAGGCAGTGGCCTTTTCAGTCTCGATGACTGACTGATTTCGCCTTATAACAACAACCAAAACGGCCTTGCTGTGCTGGAATTGCGAGCGGCTGAAAACGAGGGGAAACTAAAGCCGTAATTTTTCCCCATGGCATGCAGATTTATTGTATGGTTAAATGATGATGGCATCCTCTTGGGTAAAATATTCCGGAGGTAAAATAGTCCCCCATACGGATCTCCGGGCGGGGATTACTCAGGAGGACGTTGTTATCAGGAGAAAGAAAAATTGCGTTCTACAAATCGGAGTATGAAATCTCAGATCCCTTAATCGGGCAGGTAGGTTAGAAAAGTTAGAAAGGGAAATGGATAGGTTAAAGTTAGATGTAGTGGGGATTAGTGAAGTTCTATGGCAGGAGGTTGGTTGGTTCGTTGGTTTTGGGGAAGGAGACCAGACAGCGTGGTCATCGGTCTCATCGGATTAGGGAAGGATGGGGAAGGAAGTCGGCCGTGCCCTTTCAGAGGAACCATCCCGGCATTTGCCTGGAGTGATTTAGGGAAATCACGGAAAACCTAAATCAGGATGGCCGGACGCGGGATTGAACCGTCGTCCTCCCGAATGCGAGTCCAGTGTCTATATGGCAGGAGGAACAAGAATTCTGGTCAGGTGAATACGGGGTTATAAATACAAAATCAAATAGGAGAAATATAGTAGTTGTTTTAATAACGAATAAAAGAATAAGAACGCGGATAACCTACTATGAACAGCATAGTAAACGCATTATTGTAGCCAACATAGACACTAAACCCACACCAACCACAGTAGTACAAGTTTATATGCCAACTACCTCCGCAGATGTGGAGGAGATTGAGGAAATGTATGATGAGATAAAAGAGACTATTCAGATAGTGAATGGAGACGAAAATTTAATAGTCATAGGGGACTGGAATTCGATAGTAGGAAAAGGAAGAGAAGGAAAAGTAGTAAGTGAATGTGGACTGTGCGTAAGCAGCGAAAGAGGAAGCCGCCTGGTAGAATTTTGCACAGAGCGTAACCTAATCATAACTAACACTTGGTTTAAGAATCATGAAAGAAGGGAACCAGATTTTAAATTCTAAGACCTTTCCAGGGGCAGATGTGGACTCTGACCAAAATTAAATGGTTATGGACTGTAGATTAAAACTGAAGAAACAGCAAAAAGATAGTAATTTCAGGAGATGGGACCTGGATAAACTGAAAGAACCAGAGGTTGTAGAGAGTTTCAGAGAGAGCATTAGGCAACGATTGACAAGAATAGGGGAAAGAAATCCACTAGAAAAAGATTAGTTATCTCTGAGAGATGAAATACTGGAGGCAGTAAGGGATCAAGTAGGTAAAAATGGGAGGGCTAGTAGAAATCCTTGCGTAATTAGAATGAAATTTTCACTCTGGAGCGGAGTGCGCGCTGTCATGAAACTTTCCTGGCAGATTAAAACTGTGTGCCGGACCGAGACTCGAACTTGGGACCTTTGCTTTTCGCGGGCAAGTGCTCAACGATCTGAGCTACCCAAGCACGACTCATGTCCTGTCCTCACAGCATTACTTCCGCCAGTACCTCGTCTCCTACTTTCCAAACTTCACGGAAGCTCTTCTGCGAACGTTGCAGAACTAGCACTCCTGGAAGAAAGGATATTGCGGAGAAATGGCTTAGCCACGGCCTGGGGGATGTTTCCAGAATGAAATTTTCACTCTGGAGCGGAGTTTGCGCTGTTATGAAACTTTTCTGGCAGATTAAGTGTGCCGGATCGAGACTCGAACTCGTGACTTTTGCCTTTCGCGGGCAAGTGCTCTACCTTGCGTAATTGGTGAAATGAGAAAATATATAAATGCAGTAAATGAAGCAGGCGAAAAGGAATACAAACGTCTCAAAAATGAGATCGACAGGAAGTGCAAAAAGGCTAAGCAAGGATGGCTAGAAGACAAATATAAGGATGGTCAGGCATATATCACTAGGGGTAAGATAGATGCTGCCTACAGGAAAACTAAAGAGACATTTGGAAATAAAGAGAACCACCTGTATGAATATCAAGAGCTCATATGGAAAACCAGTTCTAAGCAAAGAAGAGAAAGCAGAAAAATGGAAGGAGTACATAGAAGATCTATACAAGGGCGATAGTCTTGAGGGCAATATTATGGAAATTGAAGAGAGACGTACATGAAGACGAAATGGGAGATATGATACTGCGTGAAGAATTTAATAAAGCACTGAAAGACCTAAGCCGAAATAAGGCGCCGATGGTAGACAACATTCCATTAGAACTACTGATAGCCTCGGGAGAGCCAGCCATGACAAAACTCTACCATCTGGTGAGCAATATGTATGAGACAGGTGAAATACCCTCAGACTTCAAGAAGAGTATAATAATTCCAATTCCAAAGAAAACAGGTGTTGCAAGTGTAAAAATTACAAAATTCTCAGTTTAATAATTTACTGCTGCAAAATACTAACACGACTTCTTCACAGACGAAAGGAAAAATTTGTTGAAGCCGACCTCGGGGAAGATCAGTTTGTATTCCGTAGTAATGGGTGGAACACTCGAGGCAGTACTGACCCTACGACATGTCTTAGATTAATGAAAGGCAAACCTACGTTTATAGCATTTGTAGACTTAGAGAAAGTTTTTGGCAAATCCGACTGGAATGTTATCTTTCAAATTGTGAAGGTGGAGAGGTTAAAATACAGGGAGCGAAAGGCTATTTAAAATTTGTACAGAAACCAGATGGAAGTTATAAGAGTCGAGGTGCACGAAAGGGAAGCAATGGTTGAGAAGGGAGTGAGACAGGATTGTAGCTTATCCCCGACGTTATTCAATCTGTATATTGATCAAGTAGTAAAGGAAAGAAAAGAAAATTTTGGAGTAGGAATTAAACTCCATGGAGAAGAAATAAAAACTTTAAGGCTCGCCGATGACATTGTAATTCTGCCAGAGACAGCAAAGGACTTGGAAGAGCAGTTGAACGGAATGGACAGTGTCTTGAAAGGAGGATATAAGATGAACATCAACAAAAGCAAAACGAGGATAATGGAATGTAGTCGAATTAAATCAGGTGATGCTGAGGGAATTACATTAGGAAATGAGACACTTAAAATAGTAGATGAGATTTGCTATTTGGGGAGCAAAATAACTGATTATGGTCGAAGAAGAGAGGATATAAAATGTAGACTGGCTATGTCAAAGAAAGCGTTTCTAAGGAAGAGAAAGTTATTAACATCGAGTATATATTTAAGTGTCAGGAAGCTTCTTCTGAAAGTATTGGTATGGAATGTAGCCATGAATGGAAGTGAAATAGGGACGAGAAATAGCTTAGACAAGAAGAGAATAGAAGGTATCGAAACAGAGGGTTACAGAAAAATGCTGAAGATTAGATGGGTAGAACACGTAACTAATGATGAGATACTCAATATAATTGTGGAGAAGAGGAATTTGTGGCACAACTTGACTCGAAGAAAGGATCCGTTGGCAGGACACGTTCTGAGGCATCGAGGGATCACCAATTTAGTACTGGAGGGAAGCGTGGAGGCTAAAAATCGTAGAGGGAGACCAAGAGATGGACGTAGGTTGCAGTAGTTACTCGGAGACGAAGAAGCATCGAGAGCTGTATTCAACTATTGTCTGGACTGAAGACCACAACAACATAACTATCGTTTGTTTTGTACAATATTTTTCATTCATATAACTCATTTAAGTAACATTTTTCTATAATTCCTTGTTTTTATTCAACCTACTTACTAAATTATAACATTTGCTATACCTGCGTAGAGCAAATTGTAGAAATACAATGTTGTGAAACGATGAAAGGGGGAAGCACTTTTTCAACAGTTCTACAAGAGGAGTAGGATCACTACAGTATGGCTCTGGTAGAAAGTTTCTTTTTTTTAGTGTATTGTGCCTGAGTCCTTGAGAGTTGTATTTTCTTTTTAATATCTTGGAATACCACAAGTTGTTTGCAGCTCAGTATGAATTCAGTGTACAGTTCATTAAGTGGCATTATTGTGTAGCTACCGATGTCACATTTCCTGACCATTTCATCAAAAAGCGATATAAAAAATGATTAGATTGGGGAGATCTTCAAGGCGGTGCATCACTTAAACTGCATTTTTTTTAATACGCCAGTATATACACGAAGATCGCGGCTGTAAACAGAGGACAGTCGATGAGAAACAGAGTTATTGCATCTAACACATAGCAGATGACGTGCTTTATTCATAATAGTTGATAGTTCAACGATAAACCGAGGTATGGGAGCCCTGTCCCAAATTTCACATTCTCGCTAATGTCAATGTTTTCAGGATGCGTGCAAACAGTGTTAAGTGGCAAAAACATGGCATCCATAAGCAGTAATGCATGCGGTATTCGTGCCAAGAAAATGCTTTTCAGGGACGATTTTTACGGATCTGAGGATGATGTGGATGACTACGACTCAGACGACGATCCTAAATATATATGTTGTCTTCTTTGTTTTTCGGCCTCTTTTTTCCGGTATTTAACCTATGCAACTAGTATATCTCGAATTGCGACAAAAGAGGCCGAGAAACAAAGAATACAACATACATCAAAAAAAATTTTGCGTCAAATCGGTTCCCAGAACTCCTGAAGATAGATGTTGACTGTGGGTATTGCATTACAGACAAATTCCCTTTGACTGTTCGGAGATATCACTAAACACGCCCAAATATGTAAACAACCATTCATGAGCAGCACCTATATGACGGAGGGGGTCCGACAGCCGATCAGTTCCAGTCATTCCACGAGGAAGGAGGTACATGGCTCGTGTTGTCTGTAGTTCAGCCATTTCAAGACGGTCAGTACCACAGTAATGGACTCTGACCACAATCTATTGGTTATGAACTGTAGATTAAAACTTAAGAAACTGCAAAAAGGTGGGAATTTAAGGAGATGGGACCTGGATAAATTGACTAAACCAGAGTTTCAGGGAGAGCATAAGGGAACAATTGACGAGAATGGGGGAAAGAAATACAGCATATGAAGAAAGGGTAGCTTTGAGGGATGAAGTAGTGAAGGCAGCAGAGGATCAAGTTGGTAAAAAGACGAGGGCTAATAGAAATCCTTGAGTAACAGAAGAAATATTGAATTTAATTGATGAAAGGAGAAAATATAAAAATGCAGTAAATGAAGCAGGCAAAAAGGAATACAAACGTCTCAAAAATGAGATCGACAGGAAGTGCAAAATGGCTAAGCAGGGATGGCTAGAGGACAAATGTAAGGATGTAGAGGCTTATCTCACTAGGGGTAAGATAGATACTGCCTACAGGAAAATTAAAGAGACCTTTGGAGATAAGAGAACCACTTGTATGAACATCAAGAGCTCAGATGGAAACCCAGTTCTAAGCAAACAAGGGATAGCAGAAAGGTGGAAGGAGTATATAGAGGGTCTATACAAGGGCGATGTACTTGAGGACAATATTATGGAAATGGAAGAGGATGTAGATGAAGCTGAAATGGGAGATACGATACTGCGTGAAGAGTTTGACAGAGCACTGAAAGACCTGAGTCGAAACAAGGCCCCCGGAGTAGACAACATTTCATTGGAACTACTGACGGCCTTGGGAGAGCCAGTCCTGACAAAACTCTACCATCTGGTGAGCAAGATGTATGAAACAGGCGAAATACCCTCAGACTTCAAGAAGAATATAATAATTCCAATCCCAAAGAAAGCAGGTGTTGACAGATGTGAGAATTACCGAACAATCAGTTTAATAAGCCACAGCTGCAAAATACTAACACGAATTCTTTACAGACGAATGGAAAAACTAGTAGAAGCCGACCTCGGGGAAGATCAGTTTGGATTCCGTAGAAATACTGGAACACGTGAGGCAATACTGCCCTTACGACTTATCTTAGAAGAAAGATTAAGGAAAGGCAAACCTACGTTTCTAGCACATGTAGACTTAGAGAAAGCTTTTGACAATGTTGACTGGAATACTCTCTTTCAAATTATGAAGGTGGCAGGGGTAAAATACAGGGAGCGAAAGGCTATTTACAATTTGTACAGAAACCAGATGGCAGTTATAAGAGTCGAGGGACATGAAAGGGTAGCAGTGGTTGGGAAGGGAGTGAGACAGGGTTGTAGTCTCTCCCCGATGTTATTCAATCTGTATATCGAGCAAGCAGTAAAGGAAACAAAAGAAAAATTCGGAGTAGTTACTAAAATTCGGAGTAGGTATTAAAATCCATGGAGAAGAAATAAAAACTTTGAGGTTCGCCGATGACATTGTAATTCTGTCAGAGACAGCAAAGGACTTGGAAGAGCAGTTGAACGGAATGGATGGTGTCTTGAAGGGAGGATATAAGATGAACATCAACAAAAGCAAAACGAGGATAATGGAATGTAGTCGAATTAAGTCGGGTGATGTTGAGGGTGGAAATGAGACACTTAAAGTAGTAAAGGAGTTTTGCTATTTGGGGAGCAAAATAACTGATGATGGTCGAAGTAGAGAGGATATAAAATGTAGACTGGCAATGGCAAGGAAAGCGTTTCTGAAGAAGAGAAATTTGTTAACATCGAGTATAGATTTAAGTGTCAGGAAGTCATTTCTGAAAGTATTTGTATGGAAGTGAAACATGGACGGTAAATAGTTTGGACAAGAAGAGAATAGAAGCTTTCGAAATGTGGTGCAACAGAAGAATGCTGAAGATTAGATGGGTAGATCACATAACTAATGAGGAGATACTGAACAGGATTGGGGAGAAGAGGAGTTTGTGGCACAACTTGACCAGAAGAAGGGATCGGTTGGTAGGACATGTTCTGAGGCATCAAGGGATCACCAATTTAGTATTGGAGGGCAGCGTGGAGGATAAAAATCGTAGGGGGAGACCAAGAGATGAATACACTAAGCAGATTCAGAAGGATGTAGGTTGCAGTAGGTACTGGGAGATGAAGAAGCTTGCACAGGATAGAGTAGCATGGAGAGCTGCATGAAACCAGTCTCAGGACTGAAGACCACAACAACAACAACAACAGTACCACGGTTCGATCGCGTCCGCATTGTCACTTTGTGCCAGGAAGGACTCTCAAGAAGGAAAGTGTGCAGCCGTCTTTGGGTGGCATTATGTGTGGCCGACGTACGCCGCTGGTGGTCATGGAAGGCGCCGTAACAGCTGTACGATCGTGAATGCCATCCTCCGACCGATAGTGCAACCATATTGGCAGCATATTGGAGGCAATCGGCATCATGGACGACAATTCGCGCCCCCATCGTGCACATCTTGTGAATGACTTCCTTGAGGATAACGACATCGCTCGACTAGAGAGGCCAGCATGATCTCCAGACATGAACCCTATCGTACAAGCCTGGGATGGATTGAAAAGAGCTATTTATGGACGACGTGACCCACCAACCAGTGAGGGATCTACGCCGAATCGCCGTTGAGGAGTGGGGCAATCTGGACCAACAGTGACCTTGATGAAGTTGTGGATAGTATGCCACGACGAATACAGGCATGCACCAGTGAAAGAGGACGTGCTACTGGGTATTAGAGGTACCGGTGTGTACAGACATCTGGACCACCACCTCTGAAGGTCTCGCTGTACGATGCTACAACATGCAATGTGTGGATTTCATGGGCAATAAAAAGGGCGGAAATGATGTTTACGTTCATCTCTATTCCAGTTTTCTGTACAGGTACCGAAACTCTCGGAACGGAGATGATACAAAAATTTTTTTAATGTTTGTATAAACGATGCCCAGTCAAGCATTTACTGGAGGCCTTCGCATGAAGTAGCGAAAGAACCACACGAAACGTCGACTACCGAAGATGCTTTAGAATAAAGCGAAACGCGTTTGGTATTAATAACGCTTTGACTTCGATCGCAAATGTCGGTATTTAACCTATATAACTTGTATCCTGAATATGCTTTTCAATGCAAATGCGCTTCATAAGATGTTGCTCATCAGGTAAACATGAATTGTCACTTAAGCGAGTCAACAATGTTGTGTACCTTACCATAGTTTACGTGACAGTGTGGTGGTAGAACTGTTAAGGGCCGTCCTTAACGTTGCTTAAGTGGTATAGTGAGACGCTCGCTGAAATTGATTTTGTATTGTGCAGAATGACAGATTAATTTTTGGAACTGTTATCTTTATTATGGCAAAAATTGTAAATGGAAATCTTCGTATCAAAAACTGAAACAGTTCGGATGTTTTAAATTTTTATTTTTGAGGGATTTCGCAGTCAAGTTTCATTAACTCGCCCAGCAAACAAACAGTGGTAAGTCAATGCTGAATCATGTTAAGTACACAAATAAATAATGTTAAGGACACATTGATGAATTTTCAAGAATAAAATTTTTAGTAGAATTTACAATTTTAAAAACATATCATTAGATATATTTAAAAAGAATCACATATCAGAATAAAAAGATCATATTGCGTGTATTTGAAGAATCTTATTCATGATAGTTTGTTGAAACTTTGCTGCGTAATTTCGCAGAACAACCAACTGCTCTCTTGGCATTGTTTACGCCCGAGGTTTTCTTATAAGAAAACTTACAAATGAGGCATGTTAGCTTCGCAGACACTTAAATCCTTACATGGCGGCTCCTCGGTTTCCTTCTGCCAGCCAATCACACCACAGATCCCATGACTTCTCATAAAATCACTTCACAGTTAATCGTGAAAGGGAAAAGAGATGCAGTACGTAAGCTTTTTAGTGAGCAAGTATTTACATTTGCTTTGTGTGTAACCACAAGAACAGATAAAACCGGATGCGCTTGCGTGGAAGTTTCAAGAATTAAAGAAATACCTCCTAGCATTGCGACGCCAAACACTTTTTTGAATCAGAAAGGAAAAGGGGGAAAGCCGACATTTGCTTTATAAATACCTGAAGAACTTCTCAAGCAGAAGAAAACTTCGTAACATCTCTCCCTTTAGTCGCACAATAAAATCTGCGAGAGACGGCCGAGTTGCAGCCTTCTAGCCGGCAGCCGCTTCCAAATTCTTCCAGGTCACAAGTCTCCCGGGCATGGCGGAAGAGGGAATGTGGTGGATTCCATCACGCGTTTCTCCGTAGCTACTCACTTGTACTCCATCGTACAGATAATGAGATTAATTTCCTCCGCCAGTCCTTGATGTACGAACTCTGTAACGTCTAGGGACAACTATTTAAAATACGTGAAATAACTTAGCCGGTCCCACTAGATGTATACGTAATCCTCTGAAAACCAGCGCGTACGTCTAGGCTCTTTAATAGAAGATATACGAAGGGGTACCCAAAAAGACCGGAATTATTTTTAAAAGCTATGTATTTTCAAATTGTTTACAAAACACCCTTCAAAATACACTCCATTGCAATTAATACATTTGTCCCACCGGTGCTGTTATAGTTCTAATCATCTTTAGAAACGGCTGGTAGCTCCTCCCTCGTTATTTTTCTTGACTTCTTCAGTGTTGTCAAGTCGGTGTCCTTTCATGCCCCTTTTCATGGGTGGAAGTGAGAAAATGTCGCTCGGAGCCAGGTCAGACAGTAAAGTGCGTGTGGCAGCGGAACAGTGCCATTTTTAGGCAAACCCTGCCTACCAGAGATGGCTGTGTGTGCGGGTGCGTTTTCGTGGTGGAAGAACCAGTCTCCTGTCTACCACAAATCGGGTCTTTTGGCGAATACTGTTGTGCAGTCTTCTTAAAACTTCCAAATAAATGGTCTGACCTGGGGGAACGAACTCTGAATGAACTACATCCTTTACATCAAAAAAGCAAATGATGTTGATGTTTGATTGGACTCGACATTTTTTGGACTGGGTGATGATGACGTCTGTTGCTTTGTTTTTCGGTCCCGTCCGTAGCACCATGACTCATCACGAGCAATGACAGAAAATCTGGATCAGTTTCAAGTTGTCGTTTCAAAGCACGACATGTCTCAATTCGATGTTTCTTTTGGTTGTCAGTCAGAACCTGAGGAACGAATTTGGCAGCAAATCTTTTCATTCCTAAATCTTCCGTTAAAATTCGCTGAACCGAGCTCCAAGATAACCGACTAATCTCTGACAATTGATCAACTGTCTTCAATGGTCTGTGAACACAAGCTCTGGAATTTTTCCAATATTTTCGTTATTCGGGCAGCTGATGGACGTTCAGAAAGAGGTTTGTCATCAGTCGACATGTCGCCATTTTTAAGTCGAGGAAACTAATCGTACACTTGAGTTCTTCGCATAGCGTCGTCTTGACAATCTGCTTTCAACATCAAAACAATTTCAGCATCATTTTTACGTTGTGAAAATAAAATTTCACAACTGGACATTACTCACTTAAACTTGACATCATAAAAAACGAAACAAGAACAAAACAGCGCTGGCAAAAACAATCACTGCAGGGGAACAGAACGAGGCAGGTCGACAACACAGGCGGCGCTCAAGTGGCAAGAAGCTGCGCCGTACCGGTACAGGAGGCATGGCGGCAATGTGCGCCCTGCGCGAGCTGCACCCACGGCAGTGTGACCCCTCCCCCCCCCCCCCGTAAACGTGACCACCAGTCTGCTCTTGTTTCCTTCTCCCTCCTACACTGTGTCAGGTGAAAGTGGGATGAGCATCGTAGACAGGAGTGAGCATATCAGACGCGCGGAACGCAGTTTTTATCGCCAATACAGTTCGACTCCAAAACTTACGTGGGGACAGTATGATTTAAGATTTGCCCGTAAGCGCCCTGCTGATTTTGCATGAAATTACATCATTAGTATAGGAACACTTCTTTCAAAAGTGGCATGCACACTGAAGAGCCAAAGAAACTGGTACACCTGCCGAATATCGTGTAGGTACCCCGCGAGCACGCAGAAGTGCCGCATGGACTCGACTAATGTCTGAAGTAGTGCTGCAGGGAACTGACGCCATGAATCCTGCAGGGCTGTCCGTAAAACCGTAAGAGACGAGTTGGCGGATATGTCCTCAGAACAGGTTGCAAGGCATCCTAGATATGCTCCGTAATGTACGTGTCTGAGCAGCTTGGTGGCCAGAGGAAGAGTTTAAACGCAGAAGAGTGTTCCTGGAGCCACTCTCTAGCAATCCTGGACGTGTGGAGTGTAGCATCGTCCTGGTGGAATTGCCCAAGTTCGTCGGAATGCACAACGGACATTAATGATCAGACAGGATGCTTACGTACGTGTCACCTGTCAGACTCGTACGAGACGTATCAGGGGTCACATATCACTCCAACTACTCACGTCCCAGACCAATACTGAGCCTCCATTAATTCATCAGATTGTCTCCATAACCGTACACGTCCATCTGCTCGATACAATTTTAAACGATTCTCGTCCGACCAGGCACCATGTTTCCAGTCGTCAACAGTCCAAGATCAGTGTTGACGAGCCCAGGCGAGGGATGAAGCTTTGTGTTGTGCAGTCATCAAGAGTACACGAGTGGGCCTTCGGCCCCGAAAGCCCAAATCGATGATTTTTCGTTGAATGGTTCGCACGATTACACTCGTTGATGGCCGAGTATGAAATCTGCACCAATTTGAGGAAGGGTTGCACTCCCGTCACGTTGAACGAGCAGTAGTCATTGATCTCGTAGTTGCAGGATCTTTTTCCGACCGCAGCGATGTCGGAAATTTGATGTTTTTCCGGATTCCCGAATTCACGGTACAGTCGTGAAATGATGATACGGGAAAATCCGCACTTCGTCGCTACCTCGGAGACGCTGTGTCCCATCGCTCGTGCGCCGACTATAACACCACGTTCAAACTCACTTAAACCTTGATAGGCTGCCTGAGCCGTGCTGCGGCTCGCATTGCTGCTGTTTGTAGGTTTCCGCCCTCTGTTGGAGGCCAAACGGTATCGTTTAGTTGGCACGGTTGCGGTTGTTTGTCTCCTTCCGGCGTTGACTGGCGCCACTCGGTTTCGCAAGCGTTGCCTGTCCGCTAATGGCAGCAGCGGCGGTTATCGATATGTAGTAACTGTTGCCCTATCTTTGGGGCGACGTCGTTTTTTTTTTCCTGGTCCCGGCACGTTATTTACGCAGTTGTTTATTCCTTCATTAATAACGTGTGGTAATTTTTTATTTATTGTTGAGTCTGGAATTACTGGTTTAAAACAACTGTGTGTAACTGTAAAAGGCCTCGTCCACAATCGTAACCGAATGCTGCCTTCCCTTGCCTACCAGGTTTCACTGCCGTTGTAGCAGCAGTTCCATCCCGGCCGACCCGCGTGCAACACAGCCAGGCTACAGGAATCCTGCTTGCCTGCCCGCCCTCCCACTGTGCTGCTCTACGTAAAAGTGTGTTCCTGCGCTTTCATCGTAGTGTTATGAGTACGGTTCCGAAGTTGCCGAAAAACCTTTTTTTATCCTAGTGTCACAAGACGAGGCTCAATGAAATATATATATTCATATTTGAGCCGTGCATGGCTCGGCGCTCACCATTTGGTATTTTACACCCTGTTTTAACGTATTTCCATCTCACCACATTGATTTAAATTACTGGCGTTACTGAGTTGCTGTTTTGCCTGAAAGTCATCGGCGCTAGTAGCGCGTATCGATACATCTCCTCTGATAGGATCTTTCCTCGGCTGCTATGACTTCCCGATTGTCATCAGTCGTGGAAGTCGTGGAAATGCGAGGAGGAGAGTTCACGGCGGCAGTTCGGGCCAGCCAGTCGCCGGCTCGCAGCGGCAGTGAGCCCTGCGTGGACATCGCCCGCCCGACCGTTGCCGCCACGCATCACTGAAGCTGGGTCTGACTTATGGTGGATTGTTGGTCGGTCGGTTCGTCCGAGGACATCTTCGTGCGGCGTAGTCGACTGGGCAGTTGGCGGTCTCTGCGCAGTGTCGGAGTCTGGCTGGAGCTGTCTGATAGGTACGAGCATCGTCGCTCGCCGTCCCAGGACGTGGAGGTTGAGTGGATTTTAGCACTACCTTGTTGATTCCGGCGTTGCTGTTGTGGAGGTTTTCCTGTGAGCAGCAACGAGTGAAGTGTTCGAGATAGCAGCCGTCAGGTGGAATTGATCAAATTAATTTATCCATAGTCAAGTGCACCAGCGGAATTTTCTGCCTTGTGGCCGTTAGTGTTCTGGTTACCTGCCCTGGTTGCTAACGTAAATTCAGGCAGTGTTCATTTTGGGTGAAATCAACCGTATTATCTTGTTTCGTAGTTAAGTGAACGAGTGGAATTTTCTGCATTGTGGCCGTTAGTATTCTGGTTACATGCCCTGGCCGCTAAGGTAGTTTTGTGGCAGTGTCTTTTCCTCACCTGTTGTTGCTGCCCAACTTGGTGTGTAGTTTTGGCAGTTCAGTTCACATACGCGTTTGTTTGGAGATAGTGATACTTGAAATTTTTTTGGAGCCTTGAATTCTCGCCGGCCGGGGTGGCCGAGCGGTTCTAGGCGCTACAGTCTGGAACCAGGCGACCGCTCCGGTCGCAGGTTCGAATCCTGCCTCGGGCATGGATGTGTGTGATGTCTTAGTTAGTTTTAAGTAGTTCTAAGTTCTAGGGGACTGATGACCTCAGAAGTTAAGTC
This sequence comes from Schistocerca nitens, assembly GCF_023898315.1. NCBI lineage: Eukaryota > Metazoa > Arthropoda > Insecta > Orthoptera > Acrididae > Schistocerca > Schistocerca nitens. The sequence goes on from NW_026045897.1 coordinate 4,466,197, forward strand.
CCATAGTGCTCAGAGCCACTGGAACCATTTGAACCTTGAATTCTCGTGTACCCCGTCGCGATAAACAAGCGGTTGGTCGGTCGGTCCGTGACTGTACCTTGGTTGGGTTCGCACGAATTAAGTGAAACTGGGGTCACCACCTGTCTTGCCTAAGTGAACGAGGGCAGACCGATCCACTGTAGACTCCTGAGTGCCATTCTCTTAATTATCCTTTTGGCAGTGTTAATGTTGTTGTAATTTAACTGTATTTTATATTTTTAATTTGGCAGTGTTAGTTATGAGCCTTCAGCCCTGGAAACATGTGCTCAGAGTCCAAAGACTATCGCCTTCTGCTCTTGAAACGTTATTGTAATTTCCTCTGAAAGATTTTACAAGTTACTGTGAGCCTTCCGCCGTTGGTGTTGCAAAACTGAAATTTCTAAACTTAATGTATTGTTTTACCGATTGTTGCAATATATATTTCCTTAGTTTGCAGAATTTAATTCCAACCATCTTACTGCGTTTGTTTGTCTCTTTCTGTGCACCTTGTGGGCCATTAGCCCAGTTAGAATCTTAAAACATTGTGGCCTTCTGCCGTCAGTAATCATCATAGTATATTTGGAATTATGAAGATTTAATCCGGTGGCCTTCAGCCGCTCCGCATGCTGATCTCATGTATGTATTTAACTGTGTGTCATGTCTTTTCAAAATTGAACTAATTCTAAAGCATGTGTCTGGAGGCCTTCAGCCGCGAAGCAAATTTAATTCTTTCAAAAGTGTGTTTTTGAACTAAATGATAATAAATTACAATTGTGAAATGAATCCGACCGCAACTCCCTTGGCCCTTTCCACAATCCTAACGAGCTGTTAGCCCTGCTTGATTTAGCGCGCGTTTCAATACTGAGTCACTGAAAGTTATTAGATGGTGCATTTTGTCCTTTTTTTCCTTTTCGTCGTGTTTCGGGGTTATTTATTTATATCCATTTCAACGGTTTTCTCTACAACATGACCCTCTTTCGACTAGTACTGACTATTCTCAGTTCGAACCACCATCGATCACCTCTAATATGTGTTTTCTTTAGTAATCAAAACTCTCTGTGAAGGTCAAGATCCGTTGCACCCAAGAACCTAGTATACTGCAGTGCTAACTAAAGTAAGGTTTTGTAAGTCTGGTCTCTGTAATTTTACTGTGTTTCAGCCAGATATGATCCCAGTTAAACCCAATTTTAATTACATTGTCCAACATGTGTATTGCGATTCGCTGAATCCATTCTAATTAGCCAAAACAATTTTTTCTATGTTCCTGAAATGCATTTTAGCAAACACAAAGTTAGTTTTTCATATTACATTAATCAAAAAAATAAATGTCTGAAAGAAGAAACTGCCCCCAAACTACGTTGCATAGTACCAGAATGTGGTGTGTATCGTCTTCTGAGTCAAATCTTTCTGCTGCTTCAGTCAACGCTATCCCTAAATGTAGAAAGCCTGTGTACTGCTAAATGGCTCCAAGTCCTTAACACACGTTTCCGTACACTTGTCAGCCACTAAGTCTTCGTCCTCTTTCAGAATATTTCTGGAGTGAGGTAACTGATGGTCAGTTTATAAATATTTCTTAACGTACTCGAGGTTCCCGAATGAGTGCTTGGTAACTTTTTACATAGTTTGCATTGCGAGACAACTACCGATTTATTGGAAGCTGCCTCATTAACACACGAAAACTTTGCCCCTTGCGCTCTGTTTTGTAACTAATATACACTAATGGCCATTAAACTGCTACACCACGAAGATGACGTGCTACAAACGCGAAATTTTACCGACAGGAAGAAGATGCTGTGATATGCAAATGATTAGCTTTTCAGAGCATTCACACAATGTTGGCGCCGGTGGCGACACCTACAACATGTTGACATGAGGAAAGTTTCCAACCGATTTCTCATACACAAACAGCAGTCGACGGCGTTGCCTGGTGAAACGTTGTTGTGGTGCCTCGTGTAACGAGGAGAAATGCGTACCATCACGTTTCCGATTTTGATAAAGGTCGGATTGTAGCCTATCGCGGTTGCGGTTTATCGTATCGCGACATTGCATCACAGACAGGAGCACCTGCGATGGCGTACTCAACGACGAACCTCGGTGCACGAATGGCAAAACGTTATTTTTTCGGATGAATCCAGGTTCTGTTTACAGCATCATGGTGGTCGCATCCGTGTTTGGCGACATCGCGGTGAACGCACATTGGAAGCGTGTATTCGTCATCGCCATACTGGCGTATCACTCGGCGTGATGGTATGGGGTGCCATTGGTTACACGCGTCGGTCACCTCTTGTTCGCATTGACTGCACTTTGAACAGAGGACATTTCAGACGTGTTAGGGCCCGTGGCTCTACCCTTCAGTCGATCCCTGCGAAACCCTACATTTCAGCAAGATAATGCACGACCGCATGCTGCAGGTCCTGTACGGGCCTTTCTGGATACAGAAAATCTTCGACTGCTGCCCTGGCTAGCACATTTTCCAGATCTCTCACCAATTGAAAACGTCTGGTCAATGGTGGCCGAGCAACTGGCTCGTCACAATACGCCAGTCACTACTCTTGATGAACTGTGGTATAGTGTTGAAGCTGTACCTGTACACGCCATCCAAGCTCTGTTTGACTCAATACCCAGGCGTATCGAGGCCTTTGTTACGGCCAGAGGTGGTTGTTCTGGGTACTGATTTCTAGGATCTATGCACCCAAATTGCGTGAAAATGTGATCACATGTCAGTTCTAGTATAATATATTTGCCCAATGAATACGCGTTTATCATCTGCTATTTCTTCTTGGTGTAGCAATTTTAATGGCCAGTAGTGTATATTCCCCAACTCTTAATTTCTCCTGAGTCTCCCTTAAGCTGGGTTTGTTAATTTCGCTACTCGCAGCGTTATGGTAAACGAGCTGCAGCGGACTTACCTGCGCAAACATACACCCGGCAGTTGGGCAGTCGCACTGGATCGATAGCGCAACCTGTTGTCGGGTGCAGCAGGCTGAACGGGTCCCCCGCGGCCCGGCAAGCTTGCGGAGGCCCAGGCTGGCCTGCTTCAACCGCTGCTCTTCAGTACACGTGTACTCGTGCGCCTCTGAGGCTGCAGGCTGCAGGCTGAGCAGGCAGGGCCACGCAGCCTGGGGGCAGGATTTGTACACCTCTGCGCTGGTGCGGTTAAGGGCGCGCCTGGAAGCGAGAGGGCGCAAGTTCTAATCCCGGATGTTTCTCAGTCTGGCTTTAACCTGACATTCGACATTCAGTGAAGCGAAGATTTGCCAGGAATGACACGTTGTACGTTTTCCACATTAACTGTAGTTCCCCTTTACCTGGTAGGATTAATGGAGTGTGTCAGGAAGATCCAAGTCGCCGAACTGTGTTTAATTGAAAGTCTTGCAGGTCGGTGATCCACACGCAATTATTGCAGGCATTTTAATAATTTGCATTAGGTAATGGAAGAAAACGGAAGGATATTGAACTTTTTGCGACTTGTGTCAGAACTCAGGTGTCGCCATTTTTTAGCACCTTTTTCTTGTTTGTTGGTTCGGTACAAATTTTACAGTTGATTTTAAATTAATTTTAAATTAACTTCCCGGTAATCTAGAGACCTGAAACGTTCAACACAGCTCAGAACTTGATGACAGTGCAATATCAACTTTCCTTCCTGTAACTCTTCAGGCTTTCCCGGCGATCTAATGACATCTTGGGTTGTCGGGTGTTCTGCCGGATACGAGCTACGTGGCCGAAATATCGTGCAAGTACGACGCTGATATCCGGCAGAACATCCGACAACCCAAGATGTCACTCTCCTTCTTGTTTGGTGTGTGGCGGAGGGTACTTTGTGTACCACTGATATTTTTCCCTTTTTCTGTTCCACTTGCGAATGTGTGTTGGTAAGAAAGCTTGCTGGTAAGTCCTAGTGTGAGCTCGATTGGCTCTAATTTTTGACTTCGTGGGGTTATCGTGGGATAATCGCAGAAGGAAGCAATGTTTTGATGGAGTCAGATGAACAGACACTGAAACAATCCTGAAATTAACCACATGTCTCTACTGTAATCTCAAAAAATGTTTGAAATCCATTAAAAATTTTGACACACACAAGAGAAGAGAGCAGGAAGTAGTTATTTCAATAAAAATCTTTTTAATATAACACGTTTTTGAAACGGATTAAAACGTATACAATAATTTCTCCCAGCCCCATTCATTTCATAACTCCATACAGATAGTCCCGAAAATTTGCGCTTCTGAATTTTCAACAGCTGTGAAAATACTTGTAGAATTTAAAACGACAAAGGCGAGATGCAATACATAATAGTAAGAAGGCGAACTATTCATGGATCAGTTATGTGCTGCTTATGTCCCCCTTTTTGTTTTAAAATCTGCAAGCATTTTCGTAGCTATTAGCAGTTAACAAGCACGGATTTTCAGGTCTATCTGCAGGGCGTTAGTGAATCTATGGGGCTGGGAGAAATGATTGTATACTTTATAGTACGTTTTAAAAACGTGTTATATTAAAGAGGTTTTAATTAAATGTTTATTTTTTCGATAGAGGAGCAGAAGGGACAGCCAGCCCTATTTTTAAGTTTTTTACTACACTTTATTGAATTAGTGTGTCTCTCTACACATTACGTTGCGTTGGCATTGCGGAATGGCTTCTTGGTACGCTGAAATTATTTTTGTAAGCTTAAATACGCCACTGTCCTCATTCATGCTCCCTCAACTGTTCACCGTTTTCATTTTATTTCGGTGAGACGTGTATATACGAGCATTTCAAAGTTCAATCGTATTAATTTTATTATTAATTTGAGTTCTGAAAGTGACCGCAGACATACGCAACAAAACTGCCACGAGTAAATTCACTAATTTCATACATAAAAATCAAGGGTGCAGCTCACGATTTGAAGGTTATCGAGAAGATAATACTTTTCTTTATGTAAAGATAAAATATTTAGCATCACTTGGATATACATTTATGATCAAAGCAAGCGACGGCCTGCAATATCTCTGGAGTGAGCATTTAGGGGTTCACGAAAATATTTCGTCTCGTCAACATAAGCTGTCGGGAAAGAAATGCAACACCGTCGGTGTTCAGTGGCACAAGGGTACGACATGAGCACACTGATGGCTTGCAGTACTAGCGATTCATTTGTCACGGGAATTGGAGATAAGATGGCGCTTAGGAGCCCTGTCTGTCACTCTGCATGCAGTAACTGTGTTGAGTTTAGGCGTGAACAGTGTTTGGAACAGTCATCCTAAGGTACAGCTACGTGCCACCGTCGAGTACGCATTCCTGTTGAACAGCTTCAGCTGTTCGAGCGGCGTCTGACAGTGCACCAGCCGGATGCTGTATGGCTGCACATATTTGGGTATGGCTGCTTTCAGCAGCGGTCTGTGGAACGTCCCCACGTCTGTAGACCAGGCTCTGGATGTCCGAATAATACAGGCGCGCGTCAAGATCGACGCATTGTACGAGCAGCAATGGCTAACCTAACACCATCCAGGCACGAAATCCGGGCACAAGTCGCACATGCTGCGACACCGAGGACGATCGCGAACCTTCTGCTGCTGTGTTATAGCTTCTGCTTGCAGAAAGACTAAGGACACGTGTGAATCTGTGAATATTACCGCTGGCACCGCGACTTCGCCAGTCGTGGCTTCTCTGGCGTCGTGAAAGAGTCGAATGGCACTCTCTTGTCTTCAGTGATGAGGGAAGGTTCTGTCTGTGTGCGAGTAGTGGTCGTACAGGAACGCCACCTTTTCCGGAGTATATTCGTCCACGACATACAGTTCCAGTCCCAGGCTTTATGGTAGTGATGATGGGGAGAGGGACTTCAGTTACAACTCACAGCCACAATGGCGTTTCTGCTGCGAAAATTAACCACTGCTGCTACAGTGCACAGACTGTTACCCCTGCGTTACTGCCATTTCTTCGACAGTAAGGTGCGTGAATATTCGCCGGAACAATGCACGTCCGTATACGGCTGCTACGACGCTACGTGCTCTTTGGGGTGTACAAAAACTCTCCCGGCCACAAAGACCACCAAATTTTCGCCGACTTATCATCTATGGGACATGAAGTGGGAACTTCCTCATTCTCCCGACCCTGCTAGATCCATTGCCGAAATTCAGGAAAAGGTGCAAGATGCTTGGGACCATCTGTCGCAGGATGGCACTGTGATCGTTTGCATGCGAGGACACACTCTTATGTTGCCGCGAGAGGTGGCGGGGGGAGGCACGGGGGTACACTATTTAATGATGCGACAAAGTGTTTTATTTGATCTGAATTGGTTTTCATATACTCCCACAATGATGAACTACCTGTCACCTCACTTGTCAATAAAGTGACCTTGTCCTTAAAATTGTTGCAAGTTTTTCCGGCATTGACATCGGCCTGCGCTGTGTTGCAGCACATAGCTCACCAGCATGACGGGACAGCGCCGTGGGTAGCCGAAACGTGGGCTCCTAGGGGCCACGGCTGCGGGTCCAGAGACATGAGCGTGAGTTGACAAATAAGTCGCAAGACAGCCGATAAACAGTATTCTGTGGCCTATGGTTAGTGATGTGTAGTCAGATCAAGATGTAGGTGTGCTACGAGGGCTATTTGGAAAGTGAGATCCTATCGGGCGCGAAACTGAAACCACAGTGAAAATCCGATGAATCTTTACACAGATGTTTTTATCAGTGTCTCTACTTCTCACGCCGCTCTTTTCGGTTCTGAGCGCACAGTTAGCACGTAAATATGCCTGGAATATGGTGTCTCCCGCCAAGTGCGAGGGTCTGGTGAGAGATTTCGCCTGATGTCACGCAGCCTACATAACATAATTGTCCTGCGTTTTCTTCTTCGTGACAATTCTCGGCCGCACTCTGCATGAGCAATGAAGATGCTCCTGCTGCTTTTTCCACGGCAAGCGTTCAGTAACCCAAATTACAGCTCGTAATTGGCTCCCTCTGAGTTTCATCTCTGCTCACATTAAACCGCTGGTTGTGAAGGCAACATTTTGGCACAGACATGGAGCTACAGACCACCGTAGAGAATTGGCGGAAACCACAGGCGGCAGCCTTCTATGACTAGGGTATTGGAAACTTGGCACAGCGCTACGACGTCTAAGTCGTAGCGGCGACTGTGTAGAGAAGTAGCTGGACGGTTTAGCGAACTGTTGCAAATAAAACATTTCTGATTTTCACAGTGGTTTCCATTTCGCCACCGATCGGACCTTATTTTAAGAATAACCATCGTATAGGTATCAACTCGACTAGAACAACGCGATTTTTGTGAGGCGAGGGACGGTTCCTACAACACGTCGATAGCGAAATTCGTCCCGCATGTTGCTAGAACTGTGTTTAATTGAAATTTGTGTTCATTCGATACAGAAAATCAGCAAACGACAAAAAAAAATCACAAGCGAAGATCGTGCTGCCGCCCTGGTGACCAAGTGATGGCACATTCTTTCCACGTTTAGCGGTATTTCGCTACCCGCAGTACACATAAGTCTTGTAGGTTGCAGCAATTCAAGGAACCAAATAAACTTTTAATATCCCGAGAGGTCACTCGTCAGATAAGGACGTCGTCACAAGAATTCTACGTGCAAGCTTTTAACGTCTTGTCAAGTGATGGCATAAATTTTTTGAGTTTATAGGGCGAGCACGTTGAACACACAAGTAAATTTCGGGATGATACACTCGGCTCTGATGTCTCTACCCCACTTCGCGATTTATTTATTGACTCGCCCTCGTAGTAATAGTTCAGGACGACAGCAGTAAGAAAGGCTCGTTGCCAGGGGCAACCCTGGATGCCGTCCATGTGACCAGAGGAGCTCGCCTCTCCGGCAGGCGGCAGCCACATCGCCCCCAGGAGGCGCAGCCATCGCGGGTCTACACTCCAGCGGCAAACAGGCTGGTATAGGCAGGTGTATCAAAAGACAGAGATATGTAAACAGACGAATACGTTGCAGTCGGCGATGCCTATATAAGACAACAAGTATCTGTCGTAGTTGTTAGATCGGTTACTGCTGCTACAATGGCAGGTTATCAATATTTAAATGACTTTGAAAGTGGTGTTATAGTCGGCACACGGCCGATGGGACAAAGAATCTCCGAGGTAGCTATGAAGTGTGGATTTTCCCGTACGACCATTTCACGAGGGTAACGTGAATAACAGGAATCCGGTAAAAGACCGAGGCACCGACATCGCTGCGGTCGGGAAAAGATCCTCCAAGAACGGGACCAACGACGACTGAAGAGAGGCGTTCAGTGTGACAGAAGCGCAACCCACCCGCAAATTACTGCAGATTCCAATGCTGGGCCATCAACAAGTGTCAGCGTGCGAACCATACAACTAAACACATCGGTATGGGCTTAGGATACCTTTGTTGGCTGCACGACGCAAAGCTTTAATACCTCGCCTGGCCCCATCAACACGACATTGGACTGTTGATGACTGGAAACATGTTACCTGGTCGGACGAGTCTCGTTTCAAATTGTATCGAACGGATAGACGTGTACGGGTACGGAGACAACTTCATGAATCCATGGACACTGCATGTCAGCAGAGGACTGTTCAAGCTGGTGGAGGCTCTGTAATGGTGCGTGGCGCGTGCAGTTACAGTGATATGGGGCTTCGACTCTGACAGGTGACACGTACGTAAGTATCCTGTCTGATCACCCGCGCCTGCCGGTGTGGCCGAGCGGTTCTAGGCGCTTCAGTCCGGAACCGCGCGACCGCTACGGTCGCAGAAGTCCCATAGTGCTCAGAGCCATTTGAACCATTTTTTGATCACTTGCCTCCATTCATGTCCATTGTGCATTCCGACAGACTTGGGCAATTCCAGCAGGATATGCGAAACCCCTCACGTCCATAATTGCTTCTGAGGGGCTCCAAGAACACTCTTCTGAGTTTAAACACTTCCGCTGACTCCTCAAACATGAACATTATTGAGCGTATCTGGGATGCCTTAGAGCGTCCTGTTCAGAAAAGATCTACATCCCCTCTTACTGTTACGGATTTATGGACAGCCCTGCAGGATTCGTGATGGTGCTGCTGTCAGGGTCCCTGCGCTCATCCACTGCAGTAGCAGCCGTTGCTGTGCGCAGCAGGCAGGGCCTTCAGCCAGCTGCAGTCGCGGCGCCCCCCCCCCCCCCCCCCCCCCCCAGTGGAGGACAGGCGCAGTCAGCAGACGGCCGAACAGAGCGAGGTAAGTGAGGGCTGTCCCGACCGCGTGTTGTTTGTCTAAACGTGCCGCTGCGCCGCCTTCCCTAGCCCCCACCATTCTGCGAGGGAAGACATTTCTCTGTAACATTTGCCAACGCACCTCTGATAAGCGGGCATCTGATGAGAAAACACAATCAGAACGACAGTAAGAAACAGTCCATTTTCTTTTAGTTTTATGAGCAAAATCGTTATAGTTTGAGAGCATTTCTCGTGTTCAAATCATAGACTGTCATGCACGAGGACGTTACCTTCTTTTCAGATCATTAAATTATCAATATAGAACGGCATTCTTCTATGTTTGACTGCACAATACAGTTCACCTCTCTCTCTCTCTCTCTCTCTCTCTCTCTCTCTCTCTCTCTCTCCCTCTCCCTGTCTCCCATTCTTTTGTGACATCCAACGATGTAGAAGAAGAAACAACTACAGCATGGCAGCCAATTACAGATGACCAAACTGCAGGCGTCAGTGCTCTATAGCGATACCCCTGATAAATATAGTATCTTATCTCACCTCTTCTATGCATGTCCACCCTGCTTAAAATCGAAAAAAGCTTCCACTATTTTGCTGTGAAAACTACCTATCATTGCAGAATGTCCTCGTTACTTCGAAACTTTCATAGGTGTAAAGAAAAAGCGAGAATTTAAACTCTGAAGAAAAAAATCTGTTAAGCGATTTTTGCTATTTGGGGAGCAAAATAACTGATGATTGTCGAAGTAGAGAGGATATAAAATGTAGACTGGGAATGGCAAGGAAAGCGTTTCTAAAGAAGAAAAATTTGTTAACATCGAGTATAGATTTAAATGTCTGGAAGTCGTTTCTGAAAGTATTTGCATGGAGTGTAGGTAGCCATGTATGGAAGTGAAACGTGGACAATAAATAGCTTAGACAAGAAGAGAATAGAAGCTTTCGAAATGTGGTGCTACAGAAGAATGCTGAAGATTAGCTGGGTAGATCACATAACTAATGAGGAGGTATTGAATAGAATTGGGGAGGAGTTTGTGGCACAACTTGACTAGCAGAAGGGATCGGTTGGTAGGACATGTTCTGAGACATCGAGGGATCACCAATTTAGTATTGGAGGGCAGCGTGGAGGGTAAAAATCGTAGAGAGAGACCGAGAGATGAATACACTAAGCACATTCAGAAGGATGTAGGCTGCAGTAGGTACTGGGAGATGAAGAAGCTTGCACACGATAGAATAGCATGGAGAGCTGCATCAAACCAGTCTCAGGGCTGAAGAACACAACAACAACAACAAGCGATTCGTTTCAGTTTGAGGGACAAAATCGCATGGTTTGAGCGTATCCCTGAAGTTCAGATCAGTGTCTGTAAATAAACTGTCATGCACGTGGCTATTACGAACATTTCAGACGCATGAAGTAACATTACAGAAGAAAACCTTTCATGCTATTTGTTCACATGTCGGTAAAAACACAATAATTTTATTTTCGGCAACAGCAAACTATTATTCAAGAGGATGTAGTTGTTCTGTACACTGTGGCAGATCCTGCTTTAGCAGTGCAGTAGTATATTGTGCTAGCATTTACGAAACGTAAAAAACACATTGTGAGAGCGTGCCCTGTAATAGAACCCGCTAATGTCAACTAGTAGAGAACCCCATAAAATTGATTCGATTCATCTAAAACCAATACCGACTGCATGCTGGCATCTGACATTTTTGCTCCATAGCTCGCCCCTACCGACCTGTGTGTGAAGTCTCTGTCACCTGCACTTGAAGAAGTAGTCCACATCCGGCAGACCATCATTCGCAGTAGCCGGTGTTGACTGTCGGCAGAAGATGCTGTTAACAACATATGCTGGGTAGTACAACTAAAAAGAGGCACTGTTATTTTATTAGTGAAAAAAATGTGGAGGGCATCACAGCACATGGAAAGACGACGAGTTTCCAGCATTGAAGAACGCTTCCAAAGCACTGTCTGAAGGTGATGACCTCTACATTTAATTCCATGCTCAACAGTGACAAGTAGCACACTTCCAGTGTTCCGCCAAGGCTCTCTCCATCTCAAAAAGTGGTGTCAGTCAATCATTAAGTGGTAATGAAAAGCGTACCAGTGGATGCATGGGATGGAAAATACACCATCGATATGGAACGATGTACTGTAATAAGCACCGCAGTTGATAGAGCAATCAGTTTTAGCAATTTTCCCAGTTGTTCCGTAATTTGAACGCCAGCCAGTGACACAGCAGAATGCCTCCCAGTTTCTGTATCGTCGCTAAACCATCCGTTCGCTACTTTTCAAGTACCATATATTAGACTGTGAATGCAGACAGATCACTGTGAAGTGCATCTATTCAGTCATACACATCAAACTCCTATACTGATGCAGTTAGGTTATCTGTATATTTGTAGCACATCGATCATAGTGTGGAATTTACGATTGCGACTGGTCATCTATACCTAAGTGGATGGGAGCCACAGAGAATTCTCGGATTCATAGTATCAAGTTGCAGATTGAAAGATCTCCTCGCAGTGTCCTTCACCACCCGTCCCTGCAACACAGTCGCCGGTTTAATCTGCAACTGTCCAGAAGTAGGAGAGTACAATACGCGCTGAATTCCACACTTCGTGAAGGAACAGGGCAAGCTGTTCAGCGAAGAATGTTCTGCACCAATCTTACTCACGACACCCATAGAAGTGCGCAAGATTTCTCCAAATGCGTGCATGTCAAGCAGGCTGGCTCTGAGCACTATGGGACTCAACTGCTGAGGTCATAAGTCCCCTAGAACTTAGAACTACTTAAACCGAACTAACCTAAGGACAACACACACATCCATGCCCGAGGCAGGATTCGAACCTGCGACCGTAGCGGTCGCGCGGTTCCAGACTGTAGCGCCAGAACCGCTCGGCCACCAGCGGCCGGCTGTCAAGCAGGTTAGCGCCCCTTATCGGTATATAGTAGACATGATAGTGCTGTGGTGATATAACAGATGGTTAAGAAGAAACGTGTGCTTTATGCATGATTGAGCTCCAGACGGTTGGAGTTTGAAACTTTTACGTAAACCAACTGCGCTTTCAATTCTTCAGTCAGTACCAAGAGAGTACCGGCTACAGAGAAATGATTATAGAGCATAAACACACAAGGCTACACAGTTCTGCACATAAAATACTGTATTGTTGAAGCCATATGGCTTCCAAAGTATTGGTCATGTGGAATTTAATGCTCTTAATACTGTAATATTTGTCCAATATCTGACATGCAACCATCCCGATAGTTTTCTACCCCAATCACTACGGTGACAAACGACGATAAAAATACTTCCTTCTACCCTATTCTCGTATCAAAGGAAGTGTCCGAGCTGTTCCCCACTAAAAAGGTATCGTTGATGTATATCCGTCGCTTGAACTGCCTATAAACCAGGAGACAGTCAGAAACGTACTTACCATCAATCACATTTTCCACGTCAGTCGTGCTTATTAGTGGTAGTACTAGGTCTATTGACGGATACGATCATGCCTCACTAGGAAATAGAGCGAGGAAAAACGACATGAATATTTTCAATAGTTGATACATTGAGATACCACCCACTCCCCGCTGCAAGAAAATGCACGCGACTTCTTATGAGGGAGTAAGCACCACAACAGTAGCCAAAGGAGATGTAACAGTCTTGCAGTAGCATCGCCACAGCTCTGACAGCATTCCTTGTGCACACAGAAGTCATGGTCTGGCGTTAGGTAGTTTTGCTCATGTGTAGGACAATACATCAATTTTGTCCTAACAACACACCTCTAGACTGTACTCTCCCCACACTGTTAACACAAATATGATCTCTTAATACTTATGGAATAACTTTGCTTCTGAGAGCCAACCAGTATTCAGTAATATCTATATTCGACTGCATATGTGAGAACACAGTCCTGGGGCGGGATACACACGTTTCGACAGCTTTAATATAGCGCCTCTGTGTAGTGCTTACGTCACCTTTGTTGAAGTATGTGTTGCGAAAACCCACATAGTTTACAGGGGGAGGGGGAGTGTTAAAACTGAATGCAGACAGAGCATAATTTTTAAACTTTTTTCAGTCTTGAGCGTCCGGGTAGCCCCAACCCACATCATGACCCTCATTTTATGGTATTTTTCTCTAATTTTATTTATTATGAGTCAGTTTACGTAATTTGCAAGGTTTTCGTGATTTTACATATATCGTTGTATTTCCCTCAATTTTACATATTTCCCATCAATTTATCGTAATTACACCAGGTTTTCTTCGATTTTTGCCGATTTTATATCATTGTTCATATGATTTTCGATAGTTTTCCTATGTATACGTTCATATTGCTGACATACCCCTGCGTTGTTTGGTTTCAGATGAGGATATTTGTGTGTCTTATACACCAGCCTACTACAAAATCTTAAAAGTTCTCCTCTTCCCGATCATCCACGCGCGTACATTTTGTATAGGATGCTAATGAAAAGTATAGCAACACTCGCTTCGTATCTAGATGCAGCTCAACGAGTAGTGCAGATTGGAAACTGAACTTAGTGTCCTGGAAAGAGTTCCCTTCTTCGTACCTACAGAGTACGCCCCCCAGCAGCGTAATTTATAGACAAACACTTAGCTAGTTATGCCTACTAGCCGCAATCATCAGCCACTGACAGCTCCCCACACATACACATAGAGACTACGCACGCGTATTACCTGTTGTGAAGTCTCGATTTCAACCACTGGTACATTATTTTCTACATTCCTAAAGCCTGCAAATAGCGAAAAACTCTTCGTATACCGATTCTGTAGGGGATGTAAGTACATTTAAATTCATCCTGATAAAGGGCATAACATCTTCGATGCAAGTTATATTACCGATATCTCGTAACAATATTGTCGACATTCTCCCAAAAATAACAAAAAACCAGCGCATCCTGCTGCGTCAATCACACCTCCTTTTATAGTCTTAAAGATTCACGATGATGGCACGTAACCAACCCAGTTGCTAGGAGGTGGACAGTCCTTTGTGAGCAGTTGAGTTGTACGGTTTAATATAGCACTGTAATCGAACGCATCCAGTCACTCATATCCAAATATTCTACAGATTCATTGCATTTGCTCTATTTTCTGTACATGTTTATGCGTGTGTTGTGGATGGCTCCAATAAACCCGGGGTGCTAACCTCCTCGAGATGTACGCATGTGGAGAGATCTTGTGCATTTGAATGGTAAGATTGGTATGGTACAGTCTTCACCGAACAGCAGTTATGGACATAGCTTGCCTTGTTCCTTCACGTGACATGGAATGTAGCGGATATAGTTCAGTCATCTTCTGGTCGTTGCAGATTAAATTGGCCACTGTGTTGCAGCGGCTATTGGTCAAACACAATGTGGGGGTATCTGTCAATCTCTGACTGTATCCTACAGATGTGGGAATATTCTGTGAATCCCATCCACACAGGAAAGATGGCCAGTCGCAATCACTAATTCTGAACTATGGTCGATGTGCTAGAAACATCTAGATAACCTAACTGCATCGGTAAAGCACGCTGTCTGGTATACTTTGGTGTATATGGCTGAAAGGACGTACTGCCCAGTGATCTACCTGATTTGCAATCTAGTAGTGGATGGTTGGTTTAATGATGATACAGAAACTGAGAAGTATTCTGCTGTGTTATTGGCTGGTGTTGAAACTGCGAACAACTGGTAAAATTGTTAAAATTGATCGCTCCATCAACATCCCACATGGATGGTATCTTTGGTTGGTTGTTTAGTTGGTTGATATATAGAAGGGAACCAAACAGTGAGGTCATTGGTCCCATCAAATTAGGGAAGCATTGGGAAGGAAGTCAGCTGTGCTCTTTCAAAGGAAACATCCAGGCATTTGTCTGAAGTGATTTAGGGAAATGACAGAAGACATAAACCAGGATGGTTGGACACGGGTTTGAACCATCATCCTCCTGAATGCTAGCCACTGTGCCATCTCGCTCCATGATGGTGTCTCTCCCATCTCATCCATCCCCTGGTATGCTGTAGATTACCACATAGTGATTAACTGACACTTGTTTGAGATGGAGAGAGCCTTAGCGGAACACTAGACGTCTTTTACTCGTCACTGGGGAGCAGTTTATTAAATGTAGAGGTCATCACCTTCAGACAGCTGTTTGGAAGCATTCCTCAATGCTCAAAACTCACCCTATTTCCATATGCTGCGATGCCCTCCACATTTATCTCTTTCTATTTCTATTACACCGTGTGTGTTGTGAATAGCACCTTCAGGAACAGTATCATGCACATGACTGGAAAATGAGGAAACAATACTCTTCGAAACAGAACACCAAGACATCTGCTACCCCATCACTGTGCGAGATGAGATTAACTGTATAGATCATCACCATCAGACAACGGTTTCGAAACGCTTTTAAATGGCGCAAACTCCTGCAGTTTCAACGTGTAGTGATGTGTTCCACATTTTTGTCAATAAGGAACATCAAGTCTGTGTTTAATTTCTACTATCCTGTGTGTTGTGGGAGCAGCATAGTTTACACCATGGAATATCTAGCTTTCTGTGAGACCAATGGATCAAAATGTGTTAATGTCAGTCTAGCAAAACAAAATGTATGGTGGTGTACAAAGCCGTAGTTGTACACTGCCTGAGTTGTTACAGCTGAAAAACAATGTATTAAACTGTTTATGAAAGAACAACATGGGAACCCTTTCTCGTGTTTGATAATCCTTGAGATATGGTCTTCCTCCAGTATAAGCGACAGAACTTTATGCAAGTGGTTTCGATCACTGGCCAGTTGCTGCAATGGACCAATACATGTACATGTGATATGTTCGATGTCAACACATAGATGGTATTTGTTTTTCTATATTTCGGAAGAGAGGGATGTGGTAAAATCTTACAGGATGACATTAGGAGATCCTATTACAAGGAGTGGTAGACTGGTTAAGGTTTGGATGAATAAATTATATGGCTTGAGAGCGTCCCTGGATGTCACAAAATAACGATGGCAAGTGCTCTCAAACACAATAAATGACTGTGTCGCTGCTGATCTGTATTGGTACTTCATATGCCTGAAATGAATGCAATGCCTTCGCACATGACAATTTGCAATTTGAACATGTGGAATGATCTCAGACTATACCAGCCTTGCTCATAAAACTAATAGAAATTGACTGTATTTATTCTTGTGGAATCATGACTGTTTTTATTATTATCTTCAAGACTGCATGTTCAAAAATAAGTGTTACTGGAAGTCTTGTGTTATTTGATACCTCTTAACCTCTATCTATAAACAAGTCACCACTTGAATTATAACTCATCGTGGAACCTAGAAATGATAGTATTTTTCCCGACATGTGAGTAGATTGCGTGAAATAGGTTGTTCTGTGAGGACCAAATTGCTTACAAAAGTGCAACACAAGAACCAGCTGCTGTTGCAAATGATTGGCTGCTGGATGACAGGAACACGCAGTTATGGAGGGAAAATGTCACATGTAAGCACGCAGACGTTATTTGTTTTCGACGTGTCGGAGGAATCTCATAGAATTCTCTACTAGGTGACATTAGGAGATTCTATTACAAGACATACTCTCACGATTTGTTTCGTAAATGCCAGTGCGATACAGGTAAAATGGGACCTTCCATAGTGTACAAAACAACAACATCCTCTTGAATTTGAGCAAATGGCGTGAAAGGCTGTATTCTGTAATGTTATTTCACATTTCTGAAATTTTTATAATACACACGTGCCGGACAAATTATTTACAGACACTGATTTGAATGTGAGGGACGCTCTCGAGCCATATAATTTACCCACCAAGCCTAAAGAAATTCCTTAATATACATATTTATTTCTTTGGCGTTCAAATTCTCGCTTTTTCTTAACTGCGATAACGGTTTTGAAATAATGAGGACGTTGTACAGTGATCGATAATTGTTGCAGCGAAATAGTGAAAGTTCTTTTTCCGATTTTATGCAGGGTGGACATGTATCGGAGATGAAGGATACGTCAATACATCTGTCAGATGTGTAGCGCAAGCTCTCCAGTTTGGTCATCTGCAATCGGTGGCAGTGCTGTAGTTCTTTTTCACTTTGTTGAATGCCAAAAATTAACAGGAGATGGGGGCAGAGAGAGATGTGAACTGTATCCTGCAGTCGAACGTGATAACTATACCAATTTTGCTCTAAATACTAAAAGAAAATGGACAGCGCCTGTTTTTGCGGAACCAGGACATTTATTACTGTTGTGATTGAGTTTTCTTTTTCTTTTAATAGATGCTCGCTTGTAGGAGGTGTATTGACGTTAAATAAAAGTGTTCTCCCTCGCAGAATGGCATGCTGTTGCAGGCGGAGGGGGTCCGGTGTGTGTGGTCCCCCGAGCTGGCTGTGATCTGGCCCAGGGGCAGGGGGGCATACAGCGGGAGGCCGTGGTCAGTATAGGCACCATGTGGAAGCACCATCAGCTGGCTGTTTGAAAAAGCCTGTACCCCTGCCTACAGTGGGCAGAGGGACGAGGGAAGGGAAGATTTGACTAGTTTGTGACCGCACATTGAGCCGAACACGTGTTCCGCTGCCGTCGATCACTCCTGGTGCAATCTTTTGAGACGACGAATTTCCCTAGTCCCCAATACATGTGTTGCATTATGACCCAGTGATTACGACTGCTGGTTTTTTTTTTTTTCACGGCAGCTTCGATGTTTAATTGCAAGAGTTAAGCATTTTCCATCTGTTGTGGTAGCGTGTATTGGCTTTCCTGAATTTCGGTTACCAGAGCTGCCGCGTAATTGTCAAGCAGTGCAGAGGGAGGCGTCTTGTAACGAGCTCTGACGTCAAACAGTGATAGATACAGTCCTCAGCTGATTGCTTACAGCTAATACACTGAGTAAACCCCTCCCTGTCCAACACCAACATCTCGTCACTTGAACACAATTCCCGCCAAAAAATAAGTACCTTCCATGCCAGTCTTTCTCCCACCGGCCTGTAGGTGAAAGGTAAAGTTTGAGTACATCTGCCACTAGATTTGAGTGGCATTATGAAACTTTTTCCCTGCGGCATAACGCCAGTTGCATTGCATCGTCAATTTTGAGCAGTATTGTGATTTTAGGGACTCCTTGTGTAGCGTTATGCATATAGTTGTGTAAATAGAATCGATCTTTATGAATAATTATGTAATTAGGGCAGATATTTACCTCAGTTTCCCATGCCGCCCTTATCCCACGATCAGTTGGTATCAAATAAAAGCCTTCGTCAGAGGAAGAAATTTCTTAGACTCTACATTTCGAGCCCAGCGTTGTATGGTAGAGAACGGGAAGCAGTGGTTGAGAAGCGAGTGACACAGATTGTAGTCTGTCCCCAATGTTATTCAGTCTGTACATTATGATGTTACTTAGTCTGTTCATTGATCAAGAAGTAAAGGAATCGAGAGATAAGACTGGAAGAAGAATCAAAGTACATGGAGAAGAAATAAAAACATGAAGGTTTACCGATGATATTGTAACTGTCAGAGGCAACAAACGATTAGGAAGAACGTTTAAACGGAACGGACAGCTTCTTGGAAAGAGATTTTTAGACGAACATCAACAAAAGTAAAACAAAGCTAATAAAGTGTACTCCAATTAAAGCAGGTGATGCGGAGGAAATTAGATTACTCAATGAGAAACTAAAAGTAGCAGATGAGTTTTGCTATTTGCACTGTAAAACGACGGATGAAGGCCGAGGTAGAGAGGATGTAAAATGCAGACTGGCAACAGCAAAAAATCATGACTCGGAAAGAGGAATTTCTTAATGTGTGACATCAATTTAAGTGTTAGCAGGTTTTATTCTGAAGGTGACTGAGGGCCTGGAGTGTAGCCCTTACGGAAGTGAAACGCGAACGACAAGTAATTCAGACAAGAAGCGAAAAGAAGCTATTGATATGTGGTGTTACAAAACAATGCTGAAGATTAGATGGGTAGATCAGATAACAAATCAAAAGGTAATGAATCAAATTAGGGAGAAAGAAAATTATGGCGCAAAATATGAGTGAAAGAAGAGATCGGTTGGTTGGAAAAATCCCTACGGATGAAGAAATCGGTACTTTGGTAACTGAGGGGTGTGTGTGTTTGTTTGTGTGTGTACGTGCGTGTGTGTGTGTGTGTGTGTGTGTGTGTGTGTGTGTGTGTGTGTGTGTGTGTGTGTGTGTGTGTGTGAGGGGGTTAAAATTATTCTTATTTCGAAGTGAAAAATTTGCTCAGTGTAGAGCAGCGGGAAGAGCTGCGTCAAATCAGTCTTCGGAGTGAAACTACAACATGTAGAAACATGTTGTATTTCCTGCAACAGTTTGAATAGATAATAAAGCATTTCTGTTAGCAGTCAGTGTATTGACATCGATTTACTGTGATGATTACGACACATTTCGCTAACTGATTATCCGTGGTGCATGTTCCCATCATTTTGAAAGATTTAACAAGGAACATGGACTTCTTCCCTTTCTTAGTGCGTTGTGCTTGCTCTCGGATTGTTAAAATAGATCTAAAAGAATGTAGACTAACTTTTGGACGGCAGTGTGCACCTCCAATACACCACGGTGTACCTATCGGTATCGGTCGAGACTTTTTCTTTTTAACTTTTATGTAGGACTGCAAAGCCGAGTCCACACAGTCACTGAGTTTGCCACCACTGTTACAGTTTAATGCCACCGAAAGCTATACACAACGTAGCACACACGCTTGCTGATGTTCCACCGAACATTACATCACAGCGTGCATTATTTTGTTGTGCTTTCCAATAACGTTACGTGTTTCAGTACGTCATAACAGAAATAGGTAGTGACAACAGCCAAGCTAGCAACTCAATACAAGTGCACGAGCGTTTTTTCCTCAATTTACCAATTCCGCTGAAAATACCTTGTACTCAAATAACGTGTGCTACACGTCTTCCTCTTCGATGCAGGATCCCGTTCGCCAAGAGTATTTGGAACAAATATTCTTACAATATTCGTGACTCAATTCTCGTCTCGAAGCAGAGGTAGAAAACGTTTTGGACGGCCAATATCAATACCACCGGAAAAATGCTGTCGGAGCAGGACAAAAAAAGCGAATATGTTCCTCTTCAAAAGACACTGGCAGAACAGTGGGGAACCAGCCCTCTCAATTCTCATCCCGTTCTTCCCCGCCAAAAATATTCGTGCTCTTTTAACACAGAACATTATAAATCCACGACGCAGTCTCTCTTTGTGGTTAAGCCTTCCCTCTCACTGCCATGTCTCGCTCCCACTGCCTCGTCTTCCTCCCGTTAGAACTTTCTCCTGTCTGTCTCCCACATGTTTCGCTCTTCCTGTTCCACTGGAATTCCCTCCTCTCTCTCCCACTCTCCCACTTTCACTGTCTCTCTGCTACTCTGTTTCAGCAAAAAAAGGCGTGAAGAGGAATATATTCACCTTTTTTATGTTGCAGCAGAAACATTTTTTTCCACGTTTCCCTTCTTTTCCTTGCTTATAGAACACGAATCCTATAGGTCAGTAACGTTCTGACAGTTTATTAATATACTTCGACACATTTATACATACACTGCGACACATATAAACAACGAACAGGTACACAAAATCGTTTCCCTACGTTGTGGATCCTATGCTGATCCATCGCAATTCACCGAGGACGCCAGGCTTATGTCATGTTAAATTCTTTTCAGGCTTGTTAAGGCGACTTTTAGCACATTTTTGTCGCTCTAGTATCACTTTGCACATACTTGAATACCTGCTAGAAATAGGATGACAGAATATTAGCACGTCGTGAAAATTTCACGCAACCATCGGCTGATCTACGTCCATGACTGCTGTTGAGGTCATATCTTAAATGCAAGTAGATGTTGCTCAGACATCAGCCTTAACTGAGCTTTAGTATGGATACTGTAATTAGCATTTATCTGGATGTGCAGCTAATTTTAACAGTAAACTACAACAAAACCTACCATTTTCAAAACCGTACATTTTTCGAGTCCAGTTGAGAATTTATTTTTTACGGCGATGTAATTTCATAATATTTGTAATTCGGAGCCGCCGATCGTTTCCTTCAAATGCAAACTGAGTCCTACGTTAAATTCAACAATACTTTAAAACCACCGCCTTGAGCAATAGAAACAATACGGTTTAAAGCGATGTAAAGTGACCACACCACAAAATAGACGATTCCTCTAGTGAGCGCAGGAATACAATCCAACACAAGTTGACTTAACACTGCTTTACGTAAAAATGTACAGTTTTAGGCTACACCTGCAGCATGACAAAAAAACACGATGTTTCAGTTGCAACTACAAAGAGTTTCGTACAACAAACTAATTCTTCTACCTGAATTGAACATACATTTACGCCTCAGACCCGATATTACGTGCATATTTTACGTGTATAGTACGGTAATGTGAACGTCTCGATCTCAGTGACCTATAGTGATTTCAAAAAAACTTTCGAGTCACCCCGAGATCATATTCAGAACTAATTTTGGTTTTTCTGTGTTTCGTCAGGAATTGTTCATGAACAGCTGGTGCTTTTATAAGCCGCTGAAGGCCCACCCTAGATCACACGTAACGCAAAGGAACCAACGGATTTGCTCAATTAGTCTGAGCTGGAGGAAGTGTGTAATGTTTAAATCTTGACCCTGTATAGTAGGATAGCTTCCGATAGCAATACAAATGGTCGCTAGGCCAAGAACTAACCAAAACACTTGACCCTTATCTCTATGATCAATAGAACTCGAGTTTTGTGCCCCTGAAAAAAGCATTTTTTAGTTTGGTTTTTGGAACCGTACGCTGTCGTAGACTGACCGATAACTGTTCATCCGAAATCGAACCAAGGGATAGTCGGTGCGAAGTTACGATTTCGCTTTAAAGTTACTATCAGGTTAAGTAGACTACGCTTACCCTTCATACTGATCGACATCCTTTTGACGAGCAGACAGTCTGTTGACCGATTCGGATTGGTTCTGATGCGCCCTGGCCTTACAGACGACGAGGGTCGGTGGGATTAGCGCTGCGGTTAGGGGTGGCCCTACGTTCCCAGAGAAACAGCGCGTCCGGAGCCAGTACATAAAAGCGGAGGTGGCTGCGAATAACTTTGCGCATCTCATCAGCGTGCAAGTTGCTTGCTTGCAAACTGCGCGTTAACTCACTCAAATTTTCTCGCACCCGCTTCCCGCCTTCGGGCGGCGCTACCGAAATTTATGGGCGGCAGTGAATGTAATACGGTCTCACTTGCGGGGACCCGTCGCGTCGTAAAGGAAAAATTGAGACGGAGCACAGCTACACAAGTCGTAAGTGTGCGCTCTTGCTTGAAAGATCGCCTTAATGTAACGATGCTCATTTTGTAATCTCTCCGTCTCTCTCTCTCTCTCCTTCACCCCTAGGTCTCTCTCTATCACACAGACACACACATATAGAGAAATATGTAGCCCAAGCAGCTGGTCCACTGGCGCGCTGCAAAGTTTTTGTTCGGAGCTGCCGCAACTTGTCGCCTTCGCCTTCCGCGGGCGGCAGACGTGCTGCAGCAGAGTAACAGCGCAGACGCGACTCCGGCCGCCGCGCCGGCAAACACCGAGCCGCGCGGCGCTCAACTTGCGCCGTAATCTTGGCGGCAACTTGCTCGCCGTCCGCGGCCTTCCTCAAAGCCGGCGCCGTCTGCTTCTGCGACGAGCCCTTAATCCCGCCAGCGCCAGTTTTCAACAGCGGCTGCTGAAATTAATTAAGGCAATAATCTCCCCCCACCTTTAGCTTCAGTGTCGTCACAGCTACGGGGAGAAAAGTGAACGGGCTGTGAAAAGTGGAGGAGAAGTCGCCGCACGAGAGTGGGGCTCGGATCCTGGTGGGACAGCGGCGCAGCGGAGTTTCTATCAGCCACCCCTCCCGCCTCACACAAAAAATAATAATTTCGGTTAAAACGTTTATACAGGGTGGTTGTAACTAAAGTGCAGCTACTCATAACCGATTTGTAACGGTTCGTTGTTTCACTGTTACACCGTATATTTAAAGCATCTTCATAGTGGCTCTACTAGCGCCATTCTTATGCCACTGGCACGAAATTTGTATATATATCATCTTTCGGATGTAGAAACAAGTCTTCCAACTTTTGTGTACATCGCACAACTCCTTCTCGGTGTTACAATTTACCTCAGTGAGTGTATTTATATTTAACATAGTTGAACATATTTGCTCAGGTATTTATTCTCTATACTTTTAAAGTATTCAAAAGTCATTACCGAACACTGTTCCACGTCAAGCCTTCTCATCTCTACGGCCACTCCTAAGCGGCACTAGGGGTATCTCACTCCCACAGTATGTTCATACAAATAATGAGTCACACATATGCCACATTTAGTAGGTATTGCACGAGGGGCTCCTGAGTTATGCTTCTATGTCACCAAATTTCACCCCCACCGTAAGGGTGCAAGCGTTTCTTACCGCCACAGCAATTTATCCAGATACGAAGTTACTCCCCCCATGAACGATGGACCTTACCACTGGTGGGGAGGCTTGCGTGCCTCAGCGATACAGATAGCCGTACCGTAGGTGCAACCACGACGGAGGGGTATCTGTTGAGAGGCCAGACAAACGTGTGGTTCCTGAAGAGGGGCAGCAGCCTTTTCAGTAGTTGCAGGGGCAACAGTCTGCATGATTGACTGATCTGGCCTTGTAACACTAACCAAAACGGCCTTGCTGTGCTGGTGCTGCGAACGGCTGAAAGCAAGGGGAAACTACAGTCGTAAATTTCGCGAGGGCATGCAGCTTTACTGTATGGTTAAATCATAATGGCGACCTCTTCGGTAAAATATTCCGGAAGTAAAATAGTCCCCCATTCGGATCTCCGGGCAGGGACTATTCAATAGGACGTCATTATCAGGGGAAAGAAAACTGGTGTTCTATGGATCGGAGCGTGGAATGTCAGATCCCTTAATCGGGCAGGTAGGTTAGAAAATTTAAAAACGGAGATGGATAGGTTAAAGTTAGATATAGTGGGAATTAGTAAAGTTCTGTTTTCTTTGGCATTGGAATTATTATATTCTTCTTGAAGTCTGAGGATATTTCGCCTGTCTCATACATCTTGCTCATGAGTAAACCTCTACATCCTTACATTTGTCCTCTAGCCATGCCTCCTTAGCCATTTTGTACTTCCTGTCGATCTTATTTTTGAGACGTTTGTATTCATTTTTGCCTGCTTCATTTGCTACATTTTTATATTTTCTCCTTTCATCACTTAAATTCAATATTTCTTCTGTCACCCAAGGATTTCTACTAGCCCTCGTCTTTTTACCAACTTGATCCTCTGCTGCCTTCACTAGTTCATCCTTCAAAGCTGACCTTTCTTCATATGCTGTATTTCTTTCCCCCATTCTTGTCAATTGTTCCCTTATGCTCTCCCTGAAACTCTGGTTTAGTCAATTTATCCAGGTCCCATCTCCTTAAATTCCCACCTTTTTGCAGTTTCTTCACTTTTAATCTACAGTTCTTAACCAATAGATTGTGGTGAGAGTCCATATCTGCCCTTGGAGATGTCTTACAGTTTACAACCTGCTTCCTAAATCTCTGTCTTACTATTATATAATCTATCTGATAGGTTCTAGTATCTCCAGGCTTCTTCCATGTATACAGCCTTCTTTTATGATTCTTGAACCAAGCGTTAGCTATGATTAAGTTATGCTCTGTGCAAAATTCTACCACAACTTTAAGGTTCGCCGATGACACTGTAATTCTGTCAGAGACAGCAAAGGACTTGGAAGAGCAGTTGAAAGGAATGGGCAGTGTCTTGAAAGGATATAAGATGAACAACAAAAGCAAAACGATGATAATGAAATGTAGTCGAATTAAGTCGGGTGATGCTGATGGAATTAGATTAGGAAATGAGACGCTTAAAGTAGTAAAGGAGTTTTGCTATTTGGGGAGAAAAATAACTGATGATGGTCGAAGTAGAGAGGATATAAAATGTAGACTGGCAATGGCAAGGAAAGACTTTCTGAAAGAGAAATTCGTTAACATCGAGTATAGATTTAAATGTAAGGAAGTCGTTACTGATAGTATTTGTATGGAGTGTAGCCATGTATGGAAGTGAAACACGGACGATAAATAGTTTGGACAAGAAGAGAATTGAAGCTTCCGAAATGTGGTGGTACAGAAGAATGCTGAAGATTAGATGGCTAGATCACATAACTAATGAGGATGTGTTGAATAGAATTGGGGAGAAGAGGAGTTTGTGGCGCAATTTGACTAAAAGAAGGGATCGGTTGGTAGGACATGTTCTGAAGCATCAAATGGTTCAAATGGCTCTGAGCACTATGGGACTCAACATCTTAGGTCATAAGTCCCCTAGAACTTAGAACTACTTAAACCTAACTAACCTAAGGACATCACACACACCCATGCCCGAGGCAGGATTCGAACCTGCGACCGTAGCAGTCCCGCGGTTCCGGACTGCAGCGCCAGAACCGCTAGACCACCGCGGCCGGCCTCTGAAGCATCAAGGGAACACCAAGTTGGTATTGGAGGGCAACGTGGAGGGTAAAAATCGTAGAGGGAGACCAAGAGATGAATACACTAAGCAGATTTAGAAGGTTGTAGGCTGCAGTAGGTACTGGGAGATGAATCAGCTTGCACAGGATAGAGTAGCACGGAGAGCTGCATTAAACCAGTCTCAGGACTGAAGACCACAACAACAACAACAACGAAGTTAGTGTCTTTGGAACCCTCCCCCCGTCCACATAACGGATAAACGTCACCAGGATTGTTACCTGTGAGCCTTGCCACCCCATAACTATGCATACGATACTAATATTCGTCATTTGCCACATCTAGGGAGATAAACCCCCAACAATGTTTTATACCAATAGTTACACAAATAATGCAAACAATGAGTGATGTATTTGCAAAATTTAGTTGAAATTGCTCTACATTTCCCTAAGTTATACTTCTACGTCACCAAGTTTTCACCCTCACGCCCACACCGAAGAAAGGTAGGTGGTTCGTCACAAAGCACTCGTTTCCAGACAGTGTATGTTTACGAAGTCTGGTTGAAATCAATCTAGTGGGTTAGGAGGATATGTGGAAGATAAATACATATATTTTTATAGTATATATGGGTTTTTACAAAACGATACCGACAAATTTCGAGGAATTGTGGAGGGTCTCGTGAGGAAAAACCTCAGAATTGGACCCCGTGTTCAGAAACGTCATCCAACGTTGCTACAGAGCGTTGAAGTTATAGCATCCAGAGCCTGTCGCTAGGCTACCCCTTTGGTAACAAACGTGACTTTGTATGCTGACGGGCCACAGACAATGTGTCGCAATGTTGTTTGTTTTTCAGTGATGGTGACTGATTGCCACAGTCGGCAGTGGAGAAACTGGCGCTCGTTGCTGCGTAGGCAGGCCCTGTACCCTACGGACGAGATGCCCTTTTTCATCGGTGGACGACGGTTTCGGACACCAGTTTCCATCGACAGTTTATTTTTCTCCTGGAACACTCTACAACCTCCAACGTTTCTGAGTATACAGCAGAAAAATAAACTGCGATTGACAACCTGTATCCGAAACAATCATCTACTGTGGCAATAGAGCACTGTGTTTGTAGGACACAGGGCCTGTCCCCATCTTTCCGACTTGTGATCGTGGCAACCAGTCGCGGTCACTGAATAACAAACAACATTACGAGACGTACCGCCGGCAGTCCATCAACGTCGAAGGAGGGGCCTAGCCGCTGGCGCCAGCGCCCATAGCTCCATCACTCTGTAACGTCGCTGGGTGACGTTTCCACACACATATTCCTGTCTTCAGTTTGTTCCTCGTTTTGTAACACGCTGTGATGGTGCAGCGGCTCTGCACAGGTAGCACTGAGTATCCCAAGCACTGAGTTTGGGGGCCACGAAAAAGATTCCAGGAACAATGTTAAGTAAGCGAGTACCATCACTTCACGCTACTTTCTCGATGTAACCAACACGCGCCAGGAAAATTGTCTGCAGACACGAACGTTACGTGTTTCACATTGAATTGATGCTTCGATGTTGGGAGCACATCGTGATGTAAGTGATATTTGTACAAGCAATGTAAATAACGTTTGCGTATCATGGATGTATGTGTGTGTCGGAGATAAAAAGGAAAAACGCACATGATCTACATGATTAGCTCATCTCACAACACTTCTCTTGTTAAGCTTTTTGTTTGTCGTGGAGTCTTTATGGCAGACTTCTTCGCCGTGCCACACAAAGAGTGGTGTCGATATGTAAGTTTGATTCGAGGAAAGCAGAAAGCTGCAAGTTGACTCATGAGCTGCGCTACTGAAAGAGCATACTCCCCGTAAACGAAGCAAAGTTACTGAAATACTTTTTCGGGAAACCTTCCGGGGCGGATTTCGTGTACCTCACCTGTCTGCTGTAAGAAAATGAAGCACCTACAGCCGTCCTCATAATGTCATTTATTTTACGGCTACCAGTTTCGGCGTTTCTATGCGCCATCTTCAGGACTTAACTTATACATGCTGCATCAGCGGCCAACATAACTGGTTTACGCAGACTGCCTATAACCGTGATGTCGTCTCTCCAATCATTAACTGTCAGTGACGGTAGGGGAGACAACATCACGGTTACAGGTAGTCTGCCTAAACCATTTAAGTTGCCCACGGATGCATCGTGTATACAGATAGTAGGAAATTTGGAAATTTGTTGTGCTGGCCGCAGAGGCAAAGCAGTTGTAGGCGCTTTAGTTTGGAACGGCGCGACCGCTACGGTCGCAGGTTCGAATCCTGCCTCGGGTATGGATGTGTGTGATTTCCGTAGGTTAGTTAGGTTTAAGTAGTTCTAAGTTCTAGGGGACTGATGACCTCAGATGTTAAGTCCCATTGTGCTCAGAGCCATTTGAACATTTTTTTTTGAAATTTGTGGTAAGTTTCTATGGGACCAAACTGCTGAGGTCATCGGTCCCTAGGCTTAAACACTACTTAACCTAACTTAAACCAACTTACGCTAAGGACAACACACACACCCATGCCCGAGGGAGGACTCGAACCTCCGACGGGGTGAGCCGCGCGAGCCGTGACGAGACGCCCTACACCACGCGGCTACCCTGCGTGTTAACCACTACGTACTGAGGATGGTGCACTGAAGCGCCGAAACTGGTAGCCGTACAACAAATGACATCATAAAGTCGGCTGTAGGTGTTTCATTTTCTTACAATAGTGTACGGCCGTAGTCCCCACGAGCTTCAGCCGCAAGGATGTACATACAAAAATTCATCTGTCTGCGTCTAATGTTCTCATAGTACTACTGAATATTATCTACTGTAGTGGAACGTGCTGCTATTTCCTTTATTCGTTATCAGTTTTGAGATAAGAGCTGAAGGTGGGGATGAAGGACGTTTTTTTCGCAGATACGTTACAGCCAAGGTTTTCGTAACATTACAACAGTTCACCTAGAGGCTCCTTGCAATTTTGTGCTTTCTTACATCCTAAGATACTGAAACAAACGTTGTTCAAACATTTCCAGGCAGCCTCCTCATAGTCACGTAACATTTCATCAAATTTCTTGTCTTTAAAAAGTCGATCAGTGACTTTTGAATCACGCAATAGTGGGAACTTATCTCACAAGTGTTTATAGGTCTCGCCTTCTTGATTCATTTTCTTTACAAAATTTTTCATGAATTGCATAAAACTCACCTCAGAAAAATATAAGAACAAATTACAGTGACTCCATCTACAATACTGACTACCGTGAGCTAGTGGACACGTACGACTTCAGTGTTTGTTATAGTGCTTCATTCTTGTCACATGTGACAATTACACACAAGCTGACTGTAAGGTTCTTCTATTTTCCATTATATATGAAACCTTCGTAAAACCAAAACGCGACATTAAGTTTCAGTTTCCTTTGTGATATTCGTTGTGTGCACTATGAAACTGATTTTAGGAGTACATTTTAGGAGCACATTTTAGGAGTACATTTTCACTGCTGTACAGTGTTACTAGACCAGGCAGGTACGTGCATATACAGACGATACTGAAGATGTGGCAAGGGGTGTAAAATCCTTCAAAGAAATACATTTAGTATTGCAAGCAGGGGAAACAAAAACTGGATTCATAGTTCACGAAAATAAAACAAAGCGCAGTGCAATGCAATTTTGTACTTTTTCATATTTTAACGTGAAACGAAAATGATTCAACAATAACATATTTTTCTTCTCGTAAGAACAAACACACCTGCTTCCTGCAGTCATGAAGTCGCACAGATTTTTTCGCTTATTGTCGTTTTGTTAGACGGGCGGAAATAATACGAGTAAATGCTTTCTGCTACTGCTATAGGCGTATCTCCTGTCTTTAGGTCAATTGACAGAACACAGCAGTCAGTTTCGAAATTTGGTGAAAGATGTGTCCAAGTCCGTGAATTATGTGTGTAAAATATATTATTGTGTCAAAATCGTTTCGTGTTTATTGTTTTTAAATAGAGGCTCTGAAAATTTATTTTTTTAAGCCCAGTGTTTCGGAAACTGGGACGAAAAAACACTGTTCTGCTTAAAGTGAAGATACATCTGCTGGAGACAGTTACTGAAAAACAGTCGAAAATAGAAATCGGTAAAGAGTTTGTAAAGTGTTTGGAGTTGCTACGGTTGACGACAGTTAAAAATGGAGATCGACTGACGGCAGTGTTTGAGAGCAATATGTTTTCTGAGCCAGAGATAAATCGTCTGAGAAGGGGCAAACCCGAAGAGATTGTGTTGCTTGTTTCGGTTTCAGAATGCTGCCACAACAGGAATTTTAGTGCTGGTAGGGGCCGATGAACTGGCAAAACAAAACAGGTTCTGAATTTTATGCAAAGCCTGGCTGGTTGGAAAGGTTTAAGAAAAGGAACGACATAGTACTGCAGACTATAACTAACTTAGAGATTGATTCCAGTCTCTATTGTTCTCAATACTCGAACAATATGACAGAAAAGAGGTTTTCAACGACGACAAAACTGGCTTATTTTAGCACTGCTTACCAAACAAAAGTTAAAATATTGTTTAAGAGATAATCGTGTACAGGAGGAGAAAGCCGCCGCCGATCTACAACACGAGTGTTTCTTAAACAATAGAAAGAACACCAGTACTGGCAGGATGTGATTCCGATGGACTTCCCTTACATGTCGATAAGAAATATTGGAAAGTGCGGTGTCTTAAAAATGTAAGAACAGAAAAGCGTGAATGGTAGCCGATATGTTCACCGATCGGAATCTCAATTTGCTTAAGTGACTTTTACGAGAGAGGACTAGTAATTATCTAAATTACCAGACGGCTAAGGCAATTTATGCTTCATGGCGCACAATTTCAGTTGCAGGTTGCTGTCTAACGGCTTCCAGGAGCAACAAAAACTTAATTTTTCAATATTTTACGTGATTATTGATCGAATTAAAAAATTTAAAATGCTGACACAACCTACTCATTAAGAGGTGTACTTTTATGTGAAGGACTTAACACAATAAGACAAGTACCATAGTTCGTATATGCCTTGAGGCTGTGTAAGTCATGGGGCCCGTATTACCCAGACTGTGTTCACCCAGAGCACTTAGCGGCTTCCAGAAAACTTCAAAATTTCAACCCTTTTCTAAACTTTTTCTCGCTTAACGTCAAATATTTGTAATCAAAAGGTTGAAACTATTTACACATGGGAGATTGATTCTTTAAAGAGTCAGCAATTTACTGAGCCTTGTTAATTCCGCAGCACATCCCGCTATTAAACTGAAAACATCGAAACATCACAGATGTCTTATAAACGTGCGACGAAGGCATTGGACGAAACTCGTTATTTCAGTATCGAAAGCAGCTGTTCGGGACCGAAGCAAAAGATTATTCCAACAGTGTATTAGACGCATTAGGCATTTTGCATTCTGCATTGGAGTTTGTAACGCCGGAAATGCATATCCTCCTATTTCCATCTATTGTACTGTAAGTTTTTTCCTTATTTTGTTACCTGAATATATGACATTTCTGTGCCTTTATATATTGTAATTGTTTTACTATTTGTATATATATATATATATATATATATATATATATATATATATATATTTATGCATTTATGTCGATGTATAATTGGTTTGTTTCGTAAATATTATTTGTATTTTTACGCTGGGTCTTGCCTAGGGAAAACTGCTATCGAACGATTACATCGATAGGTCGTGTGAAGAATCAAAGTGTGTAGGATCTTTGGTAGTGTTAACTCTGCCGCGTGGAGCGCGGGCAGGGCAGTTGGAGTCTAGCTGGAGTAGCGAGTGGAGCAGGTGTGTTGAGTGACGCTCCCGCGAGTTGCCGCGCTTTCGGGGTTTGGCAGCATGTAATTGCGCTCGACTCGCGATGATAGTTTCTGACATGGTGTCGCGGACGGGAAGCATTAGCTGGCGCACATCAAGAGCCCGTTTCGCCTGGTGACCGTGTCGAGAAGAAGGCGCGCCAACATCCAGCTTCTGCAACAGCGACGGCCGACAATGAGTGACTGTCGCCACGTCCTCGATCGATGGCTTCAAACCTTCAATCAACCAACAAGGAAGACTGGAAGCACGTAAAGTTTTAGAACTGTATGGCAGACCTCAGCTTTTCAAATTGTTCCATTTGCCTCGCAAAATTACAGCTACTTAGCATGAACCTTTGTTGCTCATTGTCCCAATTGCATCGCCAAGCAGGGTCCCATCCTTTTCCGAAATGAACCCGAGTGTCGTTGAAATTCAAACGCCAGCATAATTCCATTTCACTGCTTTAATTTCAAAGTTAACTTTAAGTATTCATAGCTGGCTACAATAGTTAGATTACACCGGCACAAATTAAGAGTGCGAGTTTTGTTACCGTATTTTAGCTTACCTGTGACTGTAGCCCAGCTTGGTACGTACTAAATTTTACTATTGTTAATTATTCAGAATCATTTAATTCAAGTTCAAAGTTAAATCTCTTGTTTCTAAATTGCGTAAAGTTGCTTTTGAAATGATTGTTGAGGTAGTCCAAGACTAACCGTATTCTGCTGGATTTCGATGTGCTTCAGAAAGAAAGCTCACTATTAACTTCAGTCACTAAATTAACTTTCGATTTTCCGGTTTTATTAATTCTTTTGCTAAATTAAGTCAGAGTGTAGCGAAATTTATTACTTCTGACAAACTTTCAGTTTTCACACTACACGTGTCAACCTTCAGTTGCCACGCTTCTAATGCTAATTATATGTGTAATAACCTTTCTTTTTCAGTTACTATAGTAATTGTCCTTAGGACTGGCGACCGTGATTTCCCCCAAATCTCAAATATCTAATTACCGCTAGTTAATTGTTGACGTAACGGCCGCACATTTACTTTCTTTATTAACTTTACCCCTTTTCAAAATTAATTTCCACCAGTTTCATTTGCATTTTTCCTTTCATTAAGATGTAACCCTTTCCTCCCTCTTTACCGACAGATTAACTTCGGTGACGATTGCTTTCCCAAATTTCCCATTAGGTACACGCGGTTTAATTTTTCACTGTCATTAAGGTCGATAAAGAGGGGGAGGTTACACGTGGCAACCTGGTGACAGGACAATCTTCAAATTTGAGGTTGTTCTGGACACGAATTTTGCATTGTGCAAATCTCGTAACAAAGTACTGGTTACGAAATGGTCGATACGTCAACGAGAATATTAGTCTGAGGAATCCTAATTAGATTTGAGATTTGTTATTTATATTGAAAATTATTAAAATGAGTGAAGGCAACAATTACCAAAATTTGGTAGACTTGGGTACGGAACAATCGGTCGAACAGTGGGAAACGCGCACCGCGGTACCCATTGTTCAGGGGCAGGCGGCTAGCATGAAAGACGCGACCGCCGAGACGCAACAAAGAGCAGAAATGGAATTCCAAACATTAGAAAATGTTTCGGAATCGGAAGTGAAAATCAAATCGGAATCCCTTGATGACGAATACGGGGGGACAATTAAAGAGGAAGCCGCTACGGAAGTAAAACCGGTAGTTTCCGGGAATTTAACTGATTTATTGAATGTTTTGATTAACGAAATCAAGGCTCAGTCTAGCAAGATAGAAACTCAATCGGCAGAAATTAAAGCTCAGGCTGCCAAGCAAGAAGCTCAGTCTGAAAAAATTGACAGGAAGCTAGACAATCAGAACAAAGCTATTAATGTTGTTAACAACAATGTTGGAGTTGTTAACACAAAAGTTGATAAAATCAAAGAAGATATTGTTGTGATTAATACCGAAATCGGTAATCTTAAACAGGAAATGATAGGCGTTCAGGCGGAAATTGCGAGCATAAATACGCGTTTTAATTCCGAAATTAGCAGAATCGAGAAAAGTGTAGGAGACGCAGTTGCTCCGATCATCGAGAATAAGGTGACGGAACAAATTCAATTAGTGAGAAAAGACGATCAACAGAAGGTGGAAACTTTAAAGGTAGTAGAAGTAGATACCAAAGTGAGGAAGCAGGCTAATACCTGCGAAGAGAAAAAGAGGGAAGTGGAAACGCTTGCGACAACCACTTGCCAAGTGATTACGAGAGTGTCGGAATTAGAAAAGAAACTTGAAGAAAAACAGAGCTATGTGCCAATCTGTGCACATAGTTCGGAATTGTTGACGAAAGAGGAGCGGTTCGACCCCTTGAATAAAGGCGGTATACACGCGACGGATTTCATTAAAAACTGTGAAAGAGTTTTACCCAGATCATGGACTAATGAGAGAAAAATTAATGCGATTATTGATGTGTTGGCTGGTGATGCCAAGCGTTGGGGCTTAAACCTCAACATTACGAACCTGACTTTTGACGAATTTAAAAATTTGTTTCTGGCTGAATACTGGTCAGAGCAAAAACAGCAAAGTGTCTGGCGCGAATTTGTCGTATCGAGGCCTTTCGATGCGAATTCTCGCGGTTCGATGAAGGAGTTTTGTGAGGGCTGGATCCGCAAGTTGGAATATTTGCGTGATCGCCGCACGGAATCCGAAATAGTCTGGGAACTCTACAAGAAGCTTCCAGATGATACAAAACGCTACGTAGGAAGCAATTACAGGACAATCAATGATTTCCTGGAAAGAGTGGAGGACGAGGACAATTGGCGCAATAATCGCGACAGTGGTAGAGGCCGTGGTAACAACAACGGGTACCACAGCAACCACAACAATCATAACTATGGGAATAATGCATACCGCAATCTTGGCAGCAATAACAATAATGGTTCGGACCGTAATAACAATCGGTACAATGCAAATAATAACAGGAATGACGGAAACCAGTATCGTACTAACGTGATACGGGCTTCACAGAATAGTAATAACGCCAGAGGGTGTGATCAGCCGCCTCAGCAGCATCCGGGGACCGTATCTGCTGGGACGAGACAGGGAAACCATTAGCCGCGCCGGTGAGGGGCCGACCGGGCGTGGAGAAATTTTGGCGGCCCAATAACAGGAGAAAACCCAGGTGTCAAAAAAATGGTTCAAATGGCTCTGAGCACTATGGGACTCAACTGCTGTGGTCATAAGTCCCCTAGAACTTAGAACTACTTAAACCTAACTAACCTAAGGACAGCACACAACACCCAGCCATCACGAGGCAGAGAAAATCCCTGACCCCGCCGGGAATCGAACCCGGGAACCCGGGCGTGGGAAGCGAGAACGCTACCGCACGACCACGAGATGCGGGCCAAACCCAGGTGTCGTCGTTATGAAAATTCCGTGTGGAATAATCAACGGCGGGAGAGTGTGCCAGTGTTAGGAGAAAGGAGTACGCCCACTAGTAGTAGATCAGCTGTAGACACGGCAGTAGAAAATACATTCACTGTCAGTGAGAACAATTTAAGTAGTATTCCGGAAATCGATTATAAGGTGGCAGCTGTAATACCCACAGCGGAACTGGAGATTGAGTTTAAGAATGGTTCGCAATTGTTGAGAGAAGATCAGATGTCGGATAACACGTCCGTCATTGAGCGAGGGGATGCGGAGAGGGATGAAGTCTGGTTAAGGCAGTTCGGTCGCTTATACGACGAACTAAGAGATTATAGGGGCCTGTACGGGAGAAGTCTTTATGGAGAGCGCGGGCAGAATTTGCCGCGTCTCGTCCCACAGGAAGATAGTATTTGTGAAGTGATAGAAAGTTCTGGCCCTAACCGGCAGACTTTACTAGAAATAGTTGATGTTAATGGGGAGCACGAGCAAGGTTCGTCGTGTTTCGTCCCACAGGAGATGGATGTTGAAGTAGTAACGGAAAGTTCTGGCCCTAACCGCCAGACTTTACCGAAAGTTATAGTGGTAGAAGTAGCCGACCCATCCGACGCAAACCTCCAGTTTAAACATTGCGAGAGTATTAAGGAGAAAGATTACGAAAATTTTAGTGATAGCCGGACACGATTGGTAGAAAAGCACGTAGATTACAGCGTGTATGAGGTTAGAGCTGACATTATGCGGTCAGACGATAACAGTGTGGGTTGCGCAGATCTAGAGGAAGTAATTGCAGATACTACTGGGCACATTCCTCCAGGTAGATTGGCGGATGATATCAATCTGGCCAAAGTGGAATCAACGGAGGTGACAATTAGTGAAATGATAGCAGGGCAACACTCACTAGTTGACGAGTTAGAGGAAAAGGTTTCGGTATTGGAGGCGAAGCTACAGACTAAGCTTCAGGACAAACGTGTTGAAATTAAAACTGTATGTGAACAGAGGCTGAAAAAGCCGCCAGATAAGCCGGTTTTAGGATCAAAGCCGGATGGTTTTTTCTGGAATGACCTGGATATAGACGAGGATTTATTGTGGGAAAATAAAGAAACAGTCGAGGACAAGTGTAGACAGATAGTAGTGTCTGTTAATATGCACGACCTACAACTAAACGTGTTGATTGACACCGGTGCAGAATTGAGTGCTGTATCTGGGAAAATATTTGAGTTACTGAAAGACAGACCTGGTATCGTAGTTATGCCAGTAACAGGAGTGAAAATTATCGGTGCTACTGGGAAGGCCAGTAAACCGGTCACAAAACAGATTTTTGTCAACTTCGAGATATGTGGGGCACGATTTGAGCAAGAGTTTGTCGTCGTGCCAGACTTAACTACGGGAGTAATTATTGGGTTAGATTGGCTATTAAAGTACCGTGCAGTCATTAATTGCGAAAGCAAAACTTTGACATGTACGTCACCAGATAAAACAATAGTAGTTAGTTTTGACGAGGCAGGAGACGGTGTGCATAGGCAATACCAGCCTGTACACATTGTTAACTGGCCGGATGACATTGATGCAGGAATGAATTTGAACTGCTGTAACGTGAGGAATCTCAGCATTGACAAACAATTGGAAGAGATAATCAAATTCCCTCCACGGATTAACATTAGTATTGGTGTGAAAAAAGATCGTTTGCGAGAAGTAATGAAGCTAAAAGCTGATGCTCGCATACGTCGTCATGACGCTAAAGCGCGTTTTGCTAAGTTTGCAATCGGAGACTTAGTACTTGTAAAAGCTCATGAGAAATCGAGCGAGATAGACAATGAAATCTCTAAATTTAAGTTTGTTTATAATGGACCATATAAAGTCATTGGTATACCTCACACAAATGCTTATTGCTTAGAGTATCCAAGCTCTGGAAAACGATTAGGTATACGGAATATTGTAGACTTGAAATTGTACCAACCTAGGATTGATTAATACCACAGAATGGGTAATTTGTACAGTATGTAATATAGAGTGTAAGATTTAAGGATGTGCCATGTTGCGATGCTTTTGCCTGACCTAGAGGTCATTAAAGAACTTGTAATTAACAAGTAATTAATTTTTGATGAGACATTTTAACCAATTGAAAAATCCAAGCTGCTAGTTTAAGTTTTCAGCTGAGTCACAGTAGATTAAGGAATGTAAATATGCTTTTGTAACTAGCTGTCAGATTTCATGAATGTGTGTTTTACTAGTCATTGCCGATGTACTTAGACGCTGTTTTAAGTTTCAGGCTAGTACATGCGTGTGATGATGGACAGTGTTGAGTTATGCACTGTGATAGTATTAAGGGACTCCTTGAGATTACTCGGGAGTGAGTTTTCCTAAAGAATTCAGTGAAACGGACGTTCTGGAAATGCCGCTACACAGGCGAGTGAGATCAAGCGTGCCGCACAGGCGGGCGCAACAATACTGGCAAGGTGGAGCCGCTGTCGGCTCTTGGGTCGCTGTCGGCTCTTGTGCCGCTGTCGGCATTCTTTGTACTTGCGAGTACGGAAGGCGGAGTTGTTTTTCTTCCCGGACAGCTGATGTGAAAGAATTCTGCTATCAATATTTATGTTTTTGTCGATCTACTGTATATTATTTTCTTGTTTAGCGTTAAGTGGACTCTCATGACGAGATAATAATTATGAAAAAGTTATATAAAATGTGTATTCTATGTAATTAATAATTAATTTGCGTATTTTGATCTACCTGTTTTTATGACCATGTAATCTGATTAATTTTGTAAATACTATCCCATTTCTTGATACTGCTAGGAATTTAGGTTTTTAGAATAGCTAAACCATTTTCTATGCTTTCTATGAATTTTAATATGTTGTCAACCTGTTTTATTTTGATCAAGATGACAGAGTGGAATAAGATTAGGAGTGTCTCCACTCAATTATTATCGTCAAAAAATTGGTTTATGGTTAATTAGGCGAATGCTAAATTTTGTTGATGTTTTGAGCATATGCATTTCCGCTGTTTCTTTTTTTAGACATTTTCTGAGTCTGTTTACGTTACACGAACATCCTCAGACAATGTGGGGCACGTGTAACGCCGGAAATGCATATCCTCCTATTTCCATCTATTGTACTGTAAGTTTTTTCCTTATTTTGTTACCTGAATATATGACATTTCTGTGCCTTTATATATTGTAATTGCTTTACTATTTGTATATATATATATATATATATATATATATATATATATATATATATATATGCATTTATGTCGATGTATAATTGGTTTGTTTCGTAAATATTATTTGTATTTTTACGCTGGGTCTTGCCTAGGGAAAACTGCTATCGAACGATTACATCGATAGGTCGTGTGAAGAATCAAAGTGTGTAGGATCTTTGGTAGTGTTAACTCTGCCGCGTGGAGCGCGGGCAGGGCAGTTGGTCTAGCTGGAGTAGCGAGTGGAGCAGGTGTGTTGAGTGACGCTCCCGCGAGTTGCCGCGCTTTCGGGGTTTGGCAGCATGTAATTGCGCTCGACTCGCGATGATAGTTTCTGACATGGTGTCGCGGACGGGAAGCATTAGCTGGCGCACATCAAGAGCCCGTTTCGCCTGGTGACCGTGTCGAGAAGAAGGCGCGCCAACATCCAGCTTCTGCAACAGCGACGGCCGACAATGAGTGACTGTCGCCACGTCATCGATCGACGGCTTCGAACCTTCAATCAACCAACAGGGAAGACTGGAAGCACGTAAAGTTTTAGAACTGTATGGCAGACCTCAGCTTTTCAAATTGTTCCATTTGCCTCGCTAAATTACAGCTACTTAGCATGAACCTCATTGTCCCAATTGCATTGTCAAGCAGGGTCCCATCCTTTTCCGAAATGAACCCGAGTGTCGTTGAAATTCAAACGCCAGCATAATTCCATTTCACTGCTTTAATTTCAAAGTTAACTTTAAGTATTCATAGCTGGCTACAATAGTTAGATTACACCGGCACAAATTAAGAGTGCGAGTTTTGTTACCGTATTTTAGCTTACCTGTGACTGCAGCCCAGCTTGGTACGTACTAAATTTTACTATTGTTAATTATTCAGAATCATTTAATTCAAGTTCAAAGTTAAATCTCTTGTTTCTAAATTGCGTAAAGTTGCTTCTGAAATGATTGTTGAGGTAGTCCAAGACTAACCGTATTCTGCTGGATTTCGATGTGCTTCAGAAAGAAAGCTCACTATTAACTTCAGTCACTAAATTAACTTTCGATTTTCCGGTTTTATTAATTCTTTTGCTAAATTAAGTCAGAGTGTAGCGAAATTTATTACTTCTGACAAACTTTCAGTTTTCACACTACACGTGTCAACCTTCAGTTGCCACGCTTCTAGTGCTAATTATATGTGTAATAACCTTTCTTTTTCAGTTACTATAGTAATTGTCCTTAGGACTGGCGACCGTGATTTCCCCCAAATCTCAAATATCTAATTACCGCTAGTTAATTGTCGACGTAACGGCCGCACATTTACTTTCTTTATTAACTTTACCCCTTTTCAAAATTAATTTCCACCAGTTTCATTTGCATTTTTCCTTTCATTAAGATGTAACCCTTTCCTCCCTCTTTACCGACAGATTAACTTCGGTGACGATTGCTTTCCCAAATTTCCCATTAGGTACACGCGGTTTAATTTTTCACTGTCATTAAGGTCGATAAAGAGGGGGAGGTTACAAGTTGCTGCTGGTGACAAAGACGGTCGAAAATTGTTTCAGCCGTGCGGTATTCTCCAAAAGTACTAAATTCTTTGATGCTTCAAGAATCGTCGGGTATTTAACCTGGGCTCACATTTAATTAACTGTCTGGGTAAGTCTCTACATTACTTTGTTGCCCCACAGTATGGCTGGATGATGGCCTAGTGGCGGCGCAGTGTCACAAAGACCGAAAAACTCTACAGTACAGTAATAGTGAAACCCATTTAGCTGAACAAGTTTCACAGGCTTCTATATTTACAACATTTGTTCAAAATGGTGTCTTCCAGGGTCAGTGCAGGCATGGCATAGTTCTGTCGCACCCGTCGTTTTTTGAACAGAGTCGCAGGCAGCGAAATTTCTTGCCAGGAGATCCTCTTCAGTATAGTCAAGCGTCTCGTACCCAAGACTTTTCTCCATAAAGCGGGCTGAGATTAGGAGAATTTTCATGCTGGCACGAAATAGGACCTCCTCTGCCGGTCCACATTTCAGGTAATGTCCGTCCAAAGTGAGATAGGGCTCCATCATGCTGGAACCATATCCGTTGACGAATGACAAATGGGATATGTTCCAGGAACCTGGATAGTATGTCTGGCGGGCGTTTTGTGTAAGCTCCGGCTATGCCCACCCAGACGTTTATAGTCAGTCTGTGTTCATGGCTCGTCGGCTGAAACGCGCTTTATTCACGAAAAGTACATACGCAGAAAACAGTACCGACTGCAAAGGCGCTGCGAGAATCACTGACTGAATGCGACACGCAGTCCGAAGTCAGCAGAAGTCCTGCGGACAGTCGGGGTGTACTCCATTTCCCGTAACACTCGCCACACAGTACTCTGCGAAACTTTCATTTCACGTGAAACTGCGCCTCATCTACCCGAGCAAATACTGCATCTTCTAAGCCGGGAGTCAGTACAGTTCGGCGTCCTCCTCGGTCGACATGCTGTTATACGAGTTGACATTTGCCCGTCGGAGCCAACATCTGGCTGCATCAATAAGCTCCCTATCACCCACATACTACACTACTGGCCATTAAAATTGCTACACCAAGAAGAAATGCAGATGATAAACGGGGAATTCATTGGACAAATGTATTATACTAGAACTGACATGTGGTTACATTTTCACGTAATTTGGGTGCATAGATCCTGAGAAATCAGTACCCAGAACAACCACCTCTGGCCGTAATAACGGCCTTGATACGCCTGGGTATTGAGTCAAACAGAGCTTGGATGGCGTATACAGGTACAGCTGCCCGTGCACCTTCAACACGATACCATAGTTCATCAAGAGTAGTGACTGGCGTATTGTGACGAGGCAGTTGCTCGGCCACAATTGACCAGACGTTTTCAATTGGTGAGATATCTGGAGAATGTGCTGGCCAGGGTAGCAGTCGAACATTTTCTGTATCAAGAAAGGCCCATACAGGACCTGCAACATGCAGTAGTGCATTATCCTGCTGAAATATGGGGTTTCACGGGGATCGAATGAAGGGTAGAGCCACGGGTCGTAACACACCTGAAATGTAACGTCCACTGTTCAAAGTGCCGTCAATTCGAATAAGAGGTGACCGAGACGTGTAACCAATGGTATCCCATACCATCACGCCGAGTGATACGCCAGTATGGCGATGACCAATACACGCTTTCAATTTGCGTTCACCGCGATGTCGCCCTACACGGATGCGACCATCATGATGCTGTAAACAGAACCTGGATTCATCCGAAAAAATGACATTTTGCCATTCGTGCACCCAGATTCGTCGTTGAGTATACCATCGCAGGCGCTCCTGTCTGTGATGCAGCGTCAAGGGTAACCGCAGCCATGGCCTCCAAGCTAATAGTCCATGCAGCTGCAAACGTCGTCGAACTGTACATGCAGATGGTTGTTGTCTTGCAAACGTCCCCATCTGTTGACTCAGGGATCGAGACGTGGCTGCACGATACGTTACAGCCATGCGGATACGATGCATGTCATCTCGACTGCTAGTGATGCGAGGCCGTTGGGATCCAGCACGGCGTTCCGTTTTACCCTCCTGAACCCACCGATTCGATATTCTGCTAACAGTCATTGGATCTCGACCAATGCGAGCAGCAATGTCGGGATACGATAAACCCCAATCGCGATAGGCTACAATCCGACCTCTATCAAAGTCAGAAACGTGATGGTACGCATTTCTCCTCCTTACACGAGGCATCACAAGAACGTTTCACCAGGCGACTCATGTCAGCTGCTGTTTGTGTATGAGAAATCGGTTGGAAACTTTCCTCATATGCCGGCCGCGGTGGACGAGCGGTTCTAGGCGCTTCAGTCTGGAACCGCGCGACTGCTACGGTCGCAGGTTCGAATCCTGCCTCGGGCATGGATGTGTGTGATGTCCTTAGGTTAGTTAGGTTTAAGTCGTTCTAAGTTCTAGGGGACTGATGACCACAGCAGTTAAATCCCATTGTGTTCAGAGCTATTTGAACCATTTTCCTCATGTCAGGACGTTGTATGTGTCACCACCGGCACCAACCTTGTGTGAATGCTCTGAATAGCTAATCATTTGCAAATCAAAGCATCTTCTTCCTGTGCGTTAAATTTCGCGTCTGTAGCACGTCACCTTCGTGGTGTATCAATTTTAATGGTCAGTAGTGTGGGCTAAACAGACGGAAGTCGGAAGGTGCGAGATCCGGGCTGTAGGGTGGATGAAGAAGAAAAGTCCAGCGGAGTTTTGTGAGCTTCTCTCGAGTGCGCAGACTTGTGTGAGGCCTTGCATTTTCGTGCAGAAGGAGAAGTTCGTTTATATTTTTGTGGCGACGAACACACTCTAGCCGTTTCTCCAGTTTCCTGAGGGCAGTAAAATACGCTTCAGAGTTGATCCTTGGACCATGAATATAGAATAACCCCTTAGGAGTCCCAAAATACCGTCGCTATGTATTACAGGCAAAGGTTATGGCTCCGAACGTTCCTCAGAGAAGAAATGTAAGGGCATCACTCCACGGATGGTCGTTTTGTTTCCGTTTTGAAGCGATGAACCCATGTTTGATGCCTGTGACGATGATCGACAAAAAAATTGTCACGATCGGCAGCGTAATACCCAAGCAATTCCGCACAGATGGCCCTTTGTCGCTCTTTATTGTCTTTTTGGCAAGGAACTTAGTGGATGAACTTGTGGATCAGTGTGTCAACACTAGCCACAGTTGTGCAGCGAGTTGTTTGATTGTGATCACCTCGCATGAGAGTGTCCGCACGTTCCAACATTGCAGGAGTCACAGCTGTGGGAGACTGGGAGACTAGACGCGTTTGCGCGACCTGGTTGCGATGATGCGAGACGCTTCGCCCAGCGACTCACCGTGCTTTTGTTTACTGCCAGGTCTCCTCTCCGCAGACATTCTGCAAGCGCCCACGCATGACTGCGATGCTCTGGTTCTCCTTCCAAAGAAACTCAATGACTCCCTCTCTGCTTGGGACGCACGTCATTTTGAAGGC
Source organism: Schistocerca nitens (assembly GCF_023898315.1). Classification (NCBI taxonomy): domain Eukaryota; kingdom Metazoa; phylum Arthropoda; class Insecta; order Orthoptera; family Acrididae; genus Schistocerca; species Schistocerca nitens. Next base: position 4,509,190 of record NW_026045897.1, read on the forward strand.
TACCTATAACGCCGCCATATAACTTCACGAAACTATAGGGGCTGAGGCGGGAACGTCCCACGGCAACCCACAGCAAACTCCGCATTTTTTTTTTTTTTTTCAAAATGCGTTGCGTTTCTTACTGATCGCCCCTCACACATTCAACTCACAATTAGAAATAATACAGCAAATAAAAGAGCAACTCAGTGTTTTGTTTGTATATCTGTGATCACGCAAATGCACCGCTTCCTATGTCTTCCTTAAAAAAAAAACACTAGCAGCACAGATGGCGACTAGTGAACAGAAAGCTTCTTGCGTTTTACAATTTGCACTGACATAGTCTCTTGTTACCGTGCAGCATGCGTTCCGTCTTAAGTTTCAATGTAATCTTCCAAATGATAATAACCTCTATACGATTACAAAGGAAAGAGTACAGGACCACAAAGAATGACTGAAGGAAGTGTTGAACGAGTGAGCTGGTCTTTCGTGTGTAGCTCGAAGGAATCTGTTCAGGAGGTCAGACATCGATTAGCAGTACCGTTGACGTCTGCAAGGAGACTTTTAAGAAGACGCTTATAACTACGTCCTTAGCGTTTGCAGATATTACGACCTCTGCCGGCCGCTGTGACAGAGCGGTTCTAGGCGCTTCAGTCCGGAACCGCGCCGCTGCTACGGTCTCAGATTCTAATCCTGCCTCGAGCATGTATGTGTGTGATGTCCTTAGGTTAGTTAGATTTAATTAGTTCTAAATCTAGGGGACTGATGACCTCAGGTATTAAGTCTCATAGTGTTTAGAGCCATTTCAACCATTTGTTACGACCTCTGAAGTTTAAAGCACACAGAGTACAGTTTGCATTCCAGCTTTGCAAACAAAATGTTGCTGCAAGATGATGAAGATTTTCTGGATCGCGTCTTCTTCAGTGATGAATCGACATTTGACCGAAGTGGAACTGTAAACACCCATAATGTGCACACCTCTGGGTCAGCAAATCGTCACCAGATTGTAGAGTTCCAGCGAGACTCCCCTAAACTGAATGCTCTTCATGGCATACCCCAGCAGAAGTGTACGGCCCCTTCTTTTTTGGTGAGACAACTGTAATTGGTGTTCCTTGTCTTGACGTACTTAATTATGGCTCTTTCCTCAGTTGAAAGACGTTGAACCACAGAACTTTATTTGGCAGCAAGATGATGCGCTACCTCACTAGCATAACCCAGACTGGTTAAACGGCGTCGTACCCGACCATCGGATTGGCTGCAAGGGGCCAGACGACAGAGCTTGTTGCCTCCACGTTCACCCGATGTAACGCCAAGCGGTTTTCACCTTTGGGGGTTTCATAAAGGGTCACGAGTCTGTGTCTCCGCTACCAGCTGATCTACCGTAATTAAGAAACTGGATTGAAGCAGTTGTTGTAACAGTTAATACTGACGCAACGATCGAGGTGTGGGAAGAACTCGCCTATCAAGTCGATGTGTGCCGTGTGACGAATGGTGCTCAAATTCGACACTTAGAAGAAAAACTGTTAAAGTTGCTCTTTCATTTGAAGTATTATTTATAATTGTAACTTGAATATAATAAATGATACAAAGCCTTAAAATCCAGGACAGTCATTTTGAAACACCCACTACGTCTACATCTACATGGATACTGTGCAAATCATATTTAAGTGCCTGGCACAGGGTTCATCGAATCGTTTTCGTATTAACTCTCCATTATTCCACTCTCGAACAGCGCGTGGAAAAAAACGAACACCTGTATCTTTCCATGCGAGCTCTAATTCCCCTCATTTTGTTATGAAGATCGTTTCTCCTTACGCAGGTCGCCATCAACGAAATATTTTCGCATTCGGAGGAGAAAGTTGGTGATTGAAATTTCGTGAGCAGATTCCGCCGCAACTATAAACGCCTTTGTTTTACTGACGTTCTGACCCGTTTTGTGTACCAAGGGGGATCAGCTCCGTCGTTTGTTAATTTATTTGGTACAGTAGGTGCTACATTTCTGACGTGTTAAGGCCGGTGGCTGTGCTGTGTCTCCAAGTGTGTGCGCCACGTTACCTTGCACCAAGATAACATCTGATCGCATGTTGCCCGCACTGCCCCGGCCAACCTCCACAGACGGTGTTCTGTCGTTGCGCTGGTAAGCACGTTCTCGCTGAAAAATGGCTCTGAGCACTATGGGACTTAATATCTGAGGTCATCAGTCCCCTAGACTTATAACTACCTAAACCAACTAACCTAAGGACATCACACACATCCATGCCCGAGGCAGGATTCGAACCTGCGACCGTAGCAGCAGCGCGGTTCCGGACTGAAGCGCCTAGAACCGCTCGGCCACGACGGCCGGCTTCATACACTGAGAACATCTTCTGACGGTTTGCCACAAGACTGGCACACCATCCCTCTGACTGATGAACTCCGAAGCAGTATAGTATGACGTACCGATATCTGCCACTATAGCTCAGTTTCACTCGACTGGCAGCCATGCCTGACCATTTGCTGCTGCCAGAGATAGCAACTCTGTATACACTGACTGAAGAAAATTGCAACAGCAAAAAATAATTAGAGTTATGGGATTTCGGGAATACATTTGTCTTGGTAACAAATTTAAGTGATTAACATTGCAAAATCACAGGTTAATGAAATGTGAAATGCTGGTACATTAACAACTCGTGTAACCAGCAGAACGTTCCACGAAACCGTGAAAACGTGTATGCATTGTGTTACATAGGTGCCGGATGTCATTTTGTGGAATGGAATTGCATGCTTGTTATACTTGGTAAGTCAATACGGGGACGGTTAATGCTGTTTGTGGATGATGCTGGAGTTGTTGTCCGATGACGCCACATATGTCATAAATTGGTGACAGAGCAGGCCAAGGCAACAGCGGCACTGTAGAGCATGTCAGGCTACAACCGCGGTATGTGGGCGAGCTTTATCCTGTTGGAACACACCCCGTGGAATCCCGTTCACGAATGCAGCTCAACAGGTCAGATCACCAGAGTGAGTACAAAGCTGCAGTCACGGTGCGTGGGAGAACACGAGGGTGCGCCTGCTGTCGCACTAAACCGCACCCCAGACCGAAACTCCAGGTGTAGGTCCAGTGTGTCTACTGGCCTTCTACTGAGTAGCAGGCGGCCACCGCTGGCACCGAGGCAGGACCAGCTTCAATCAGAAAACACAACAGATTTGCACCCCACGCTCCAGTGGGCTCTCGCTTGATGCCACAGAAGCCGCAAATTACAGTGGTTTGGGGTCAGTGCAACGCACACTGCAGAGCACCTGGCTCGCAGCTGTCCTCGACGTAGCCGATTTATAGCAGTTTAGTGTGTCACTGTCGTAACAACAGCTGCTCGAATTGCTGCTGCAGATCCAGTCGACGTGCCAGATCCGTACACCGAGCGAGCTGGTCTTTCCAACCGGCAGCGCCACCTGGCCCCCCGCTGCCAACAGTTACGTACAGTCAATCTCGGTTGATCCATCACGGACCAGGGACATCACCTGGTTAAGTAACTGCCAATATCAATTAAATTCTCCGTAACTAAGACGTTATTTTATTTTATTTTGACGACAACCAGTTTCGGCATTCGACTACACCATCTTTAGGCCCCATATGCATCTCTCAAAACAAACGATAATGCCATACTGTGCCATACGTCCCTGTCTTTCGTGAATTCAAACCGTTTCACAAGTGTTTCATTCAAAGTACAGTGGCTACATTCCTGCCAAGTCTTTCTGCAATACTGCAGAAGGAATGGCCACTTTCTCGTAGTTCTATTACACGCCTCGTTCAAGCTCAGTGGAGTGTTGATAATGGCGCCTTTGATTGATTAACATCGACTCACCACGTCCAGTCTCAAAGGTAACTAATGTTCGAGGCAACTACAGCGTGTATTTCAAGCAAACCTGATCTGCATCCACATGTTGGCGCCACTAGCGCACTCTTGTGCGACTGGCACGAAATACGAATATACACGATCTTTCACATGCAGAAACACGCCTACCACACAACTCCTTGTTGGTATTGCGATTTTTTTCATCAGCATAGCACAGCGTGTCGAAAAAGAATGTCCCTGTTTAAATAGTATATTAAGCAATTTACTTACACCAAATTATACATCAAAATTAAGGTAAACTAACTTAGTTGGCTTTTTTTTTTTTTTTGCATGTGTTCGACATGTGCACCTTTAATTATACTGCACATATCCAACTTACAATCCATTTCTTCCCTCACTTTGGCTAATAAGTCCAGAGTACTGGAAGGGATAGTCTCTTCATTTCTATGTCTTAGCTCTGGCCATTCACTAGGTAGTGGTGGAAAGCAGACACGAACTTTCATTAAGCCCCAGTGGAAAAACTCGCATGGCATGAGGCCAAGTGAATAAGGAGGCCAGCGGAAAATATCTCTACCCTGTTGATCAATACAACCAATCCAACGATCAGGGACTTAGGCTTTCAGACACTCTCGTACAAAGACGTGCCAGTGGGGACAGACTCCATCTTGTTGCCAAATACATTTTTTAGGTCCACCTGCTAATTGGAGAAAGAGCCATTCTTGCAGCATATGTAAATAAACCAGCCCGTTACGGTAGCTTCTGTGGAAAAAGTGGTCACACACGTTATGTCAGAACACAGTCCAGAAAACGTTCAATTCTGGGGAATCTCTTTTGTGAGGATGTTATTACCTCCAGGTACTAAAATTATGGGAGTTACCTTTCTGTTTAGTTCAAAAGTTGCCTCACCATCAAGAAAGTCACCTTCCGACTGCAACGCTTCACTTGTAAAGTTGTACTGCACATCACAGTCACCTGGCTCTCAAGCATTTACCAGCTCTAGCCAGTATGGGCACATGTGTCAACGTTTCCGGAAAACTTCCCACACTGTTATCGTTGAAATATGAAGTTCAAGACTTTCTTTCTGAACAGAGTTCTCAGGACTCACGGTACCCTGACGTGTTCTGCATCCTCTTTAGACACTTTTGGTCGTTCCATGCTTTTCCCTTTACGCACGTACCCAGCCATTTTGAATTGATTGTACTATTGGTAGATACCAACACATCTTCCATTTGGGTGTGGGGGGATGAACTTTATGCCTACCCTAAAAGAAATGTTACTTGTAGTTAAATTCTATTAGTAACATACTTTTTAAAGCAGTACTGATGTGTAAGTAGGACCCAAAATCTGAAAAATCTTGTAGCAAACTCGTAGCAATATCAATATACTTTCAATGATATTCCACCAAGAGGTACGTCATGCCCACCCTAAAACATTTAAAATGCAAATTTCGGTAATCTTTATTGACTTTTAACCACAAAATACGAGGGCTATTCCGAAAGTAAGGTCCGATAGGTCGCGAAATGGAAACCACGGTAAAAATCAAAAATGTTTTATTTGCAACAGTTAGATACACCTTGCAGCTACTTATCTCCATAGTCGCCGACCCGACTTAGACGTGTATCGTAGCGTTGTACCAACTTTCCCATACCCTCGCTATAGAAGGCAGCCGCCAGTGCTCTCCGCCAATTCTCTACGCTGGCCTACGGCTCGTTGTCTTGTGCCGAAATGTTGTCTTCATAACCAGCGGTTCATGTGACCAGAGCTGAAACTCAGAGGGAGACAATTACGGGCTGTATTGTGGGTACTCTCACATTTCCATTTGAAAACGATGCAGGAGCATCTTCATTGCCCCTGCAGAATGCGGCTGAGAATTGTCTTGAAGACGAAACAGCACGACAGTTATGTAATGTTAGCTGCATAGCTTCAGGGGAAATTTCTCACCAGGCCCCCGTACTTGGCGGCAGACACTATTTTCTAGACATCTTTACGCACTCACTGCGAGCTCAGAAATGAGAAGAGCGACGCGATGCTAACTGGGGTTATACTAGAGACAGTACCCAACACATCTGTGCAAAGCTTTATCGGATTTTCATAGTCGTTTCCATTTCGTGACCGATCGGACCTTACTTTCGGAATAGCCCTCGTAGTTTTGAAAGCGATAGTGATGAATAAATAAGACCCAGAACCTGAAAATACTGCATATGAAATTCTTTGGGGAAAGTGACATAGATTTTTTTCAAAATTTTAAAATATAAAGTAACTGGCAATATATTCTCAAAAGACAGGCATGAAGTAACCCCACGCCCTTGATGTTCTGAGAATTAAACCGTAAACGAAACTCACATTGAACTGCAATTACAGATTCTCCCTCAGCAAACTGCAGAACACAAAACAAGTTATGCTCAGAAATCGCCATTTTGTGTATGTGGCGCTTCAAGTGGAAAAACAACAAACAAATACACAAGCGTGCACTTACGGGGACGTCCACTACGATGTACATCGTTGAGCGTGTGAAAAATTTCTGACTTGACTTGACCAGAAACTGGATATTGCGGAGAAACGGCTTAGCCACAGCCTGGGGGATGTTTCCAGAATGAGATTTCACTGCAGTGGAGTTTGCGCTGATATGAAACTTCCTGGTAGATTAAAACTGTGTGCAGCACCGAGACTCGAATTCGGGACTTTTGCCTACTGCGGGAACTTATTTATCATTTACCGGTGTACGTTCAATAAAGTGTGCGTACACCGTATTGCGTCGTACCTCATTTATATCGTGTCCACACCATACTCGACTTCCACACACTTATCTAAAACTATATGAGTTACTCTTTAATTATCGGCTTGAACCAACACTCTACAAATCCAAGTCCACACCAGGATCCAGTGCTTTGCATCTCGGTTGTCTGAGTTGAGTCTGTATCGACATTGCTGTGATTCAAACTCACAATGTGTTCCCGCGTTCCCGGAGCGTGTCGCAGGTGTAAAGTGACACAAGATTTGAATCCCAAAAAAATGATATTCTCTGAAATAATTTTGTGCTAAACTGGAAATGTGGATGTATTTGGGAGGGGCTTAGCTCAGTATAGCACATAGGTAGTCGTCAGGGTTTTTGTTGTCATGTGAAGTGATTGTATTTCATCTTTTCTGATATTGCGAACAGTGAACCTACTGTGAAACTGAAACTTCCTGTCAGATTAAGACTTTGTGCCGGACCGAGACGCGAACTCGGGACCTTTGCCTTTCGTGGACAAGTGCTCTACCGTCTTAGCTACCCAAGTAAAACTCACAACCGTCCCCACAGCTTCAATTCTGCCAGTACCTCGTCTCCTACCTTCCAAACTTCGCAGAAGCTCTTCTGTGAAACTTGCAGAGCTAGCACTCCTGGAAGAAAGAATATTGCGGAGAAACGGCTTAGCCACAGCCTGGGGGATGTTTCCAGAATGAGTTTTCACTCTGCAGTGGAGTGTGCGCTGATATGAAACTTCCTGGCAGATTAAAACTGTGTGCTGCACCGAGACTCGAACTCGGGACCTTTGCCTACTGCGGACACTGCTTTTCACAATGTAACATGGATAATAAACAGATTACAGCCTACTTGGACCATGGTTTCATTTTCAAAATATGCTGAATGGAGTTGCAAACTTTACATTGGGAAAAGCAGTGTCCGACGAAATAGTTATATTGAATGTCAAAAGAACAATAGTACACCACAAAAAAGAAGGAGAAACATAGTGAACAGTTTGAAGAAGGTCAGAAGGCAAAGATGTGATTATATGTCAGTAATAAAGCGTTAGTGTGACCCCCAGACCATATGTGAGGAAACGAAGACCAGTAAATCATACCACTGATGATGCCTTAGGACAAGAAAAAGGTGAAATGTGTCTGGGATAAATAAATTAAGTACCAGCAGGAAAAGGCAGTTTCAGTTACAAATCAAATATTTATAAACTAGCTGACCCGGCGAACTTCGTACCGCCTAACAGTCAATGAATGTCGTGTTACCTTTTAGCTGAACTAATTTAGGCTTTGATGAACGTAATACAATGATACAAAATAATATTAATATAGATAGAAATATAAAAGTATTTTATTTTGATGAATGATGATGAATACATACAGAATGAGAATAAAAATTTAAAAAATACTAATAATTAAGTATTTCAAACACATGTCAGAAAAAAATCGTTGAAAACTATGTTGTGCAGGTTGGGATGCACTCTGATTAATTCATTAATCGGATTTTCATTCAAGCACCTTGTGGTAAACGACATTCTTTGTTTTTTGGTCAGGCGCAAGAACAAATAATGCGGATGGTTTGCCGACACGTGAACATGCCACGTACAATTGACCATGAGAAAAACACGCATTTTCTAGATTGAGGCCACAAATAGTCAAGAACTGGCCCTGTGATTTGTTGATCGTCATGGCGAAGGCAAGACGAATCGGGAATTGAATTCGTTTAAACTCAAAGGGCATATCTGTTGGGATCATCGGAATCCTTGGAATAAGGACTTCCTCATCTTTAAATTTTCCTTTAAGTATCGACGCGTGAATCACATTGCTCATCAGTTTTCTTATCACCAAACGCGTTCCATTGCACAGTTTTCGTTGGTTTAAATTTCTAAGCATGATGACTACCGAGCCAACCTTCAGTTGTAAATTGTGCGGTGGTAAACCAGGCACATCCAAGGAGTTCAAAAATTCAGTTGGAAAATTAGTGGCTTCTTCTTCGTTTGTTACACAGTCGACAGATTTGAATGAATACAGAGTACCTACGATTTGATTTTGAATTATAAAATTGAGGTCATCTACATCTTTATTTTTAGCCGCCAAAATTGCTCGCTCACTTAACCATTTAGTATTTTTGTGGTTAGGAATGATATCCGGAAATACTTTGTTGATAAGCTCGACTTTTGATGAGACGAAATTGCAAAAATTTGGAGGAAATGAAATCAAACCGCTCGATTCGTCAACAGGAACACGGCCATTACCGATAGTCAGCAACTGTTTCGAGAAATCATCAGCAGATAGATCGTTCAACAATGCAACTCTCATATTTACAGACAGTTGAAGTTTGTTTACATATCGCCACAGATTTGATGCTTTGAGGCAAGCGTTTATTTTGTCGGCAGCAGTAGATCTTGGAATTACTGGTAGTGTTTGTCGGAAATCGCCAGATAATAAAATCATTGAAGCACCAAAACATCTCGAGTCATTGCGCAGATCTTTTAATGTTCGGTCTAGTGCTTCCAATGCGCGTTTGTGCGCCATTGTGCATTCGTCCCATATGATGATTTTTGATGCTACTAAAACTTTGGCCATTGCGGAGTGTTTCGAAATGTTACATGTCGGTTGTTCAGTAGTTTGAAGGTTTAATGGCAATTTTAACGCTGAGTGAGCCGTACGGCATCCGTCTAACAATGTGGCCGCTATTCTAGGAGAAGAAGCAATTGCTACCGCAATTTCGGATCTCGCACGTACAGTGGCCAAAATCAATGACATGAGGAATGTCTTCCCAGTTCCACCGGGGGCATCCAAAAAAAAATAAGCCACCATTTCTATCATCAATTGCATTAATCAGTGTATCATAGACTTCCTTCTGCTTAGGATTCAACAGTGGTACATTCGTTTGAACTGATTGGATTAGTTCATGTGGATCATATTCACGTTCACGTTCTAATTCTCTATTAAATGCGTCATTCATTCCGCGATCTGGCGCTGGCATTCCTAACCTAACTAACAAACTGCCGCACATGAGGTAACACATATCTTCGATCAAGAGCAAAGCCTGGTTATGCATCTCCTCATTCGCCTCAAGATCGGGATTTCTTGAGCTGACACGAATTCGATATAAAATGTCTTCTGACATGTTATCTTTGTATTTGTTCCACGGGTCACGTGGGTTCGATGGGAAGCATGTCGAAATGATGATAGCAAATAATGTGCGTATCTGACTTGGAGATGCAGAAATAATTGCTTCAGCGATTGTCGTGTCCCAATGAGTATCGTTTTCAAGCAAATTCAGCTCTTGACATGCTGCACGAAATGTGGGGCACACTATACCATTAACAGTTCGTAATGATTCAAATGATGTTGGCCCTCGAACATGTACCAGCAACAACCGCAAATAGAAACATTCATCATTCTTCGGATGAACTGTGTAAATACGACCAAGAGCATCAGCAGAACGCATATCTGGATGACCAGGAACTGCATCGCCTTGCTTCCGACGTTGAAATTTCTTCGATGTAGCGTTCCAAGTGTAATAACGTGGCATTTCCGAGTAAAGCAACGTTCGTGCGAACGGATCGTTTTGACAAATCGCAAAGAAACTGGTCAGTGTTGTCGCTGGAGGTGCTTCGGCACGTTGAGCAGCATTCGACGCTGTGAAATACACTCTCTGACCGTTCTCTAGATGCACCCCCAAATGTACAACAGTGGGATAACGTTCGTGAATAGGGAATGAGGATATACGCCAAATTGCTTCATTGCAGTTCACATATCTACCAACTTGATAGCGCGTGATTTCATCGTTGATATTGGATGTTTGGATACCAAAAACCGCCATGTCGCCCCCTTTCGTGATATATTTGCAAATGTATTTAATAGATTTGACCGAATTGCAATACTCAACATTACAATGTGCCTTGAATGTTTTGGAAAGAAGTGGCGAATATGGAACAATCCAACTGTTGTCAACTATGAAATCGTTTCCTTTCACTTTAGTTGTGATAGTTCTACCATTATCATTGGGCGATCGACGCCGATACAATGGATAACCATCGTTGCCTGTAATGGTCTCTGCCGTGAATTTTCGCGGATACCGTTTGGAACACTTGCCGTCGACCATGCACGGTGATTGGCGGTTGATAGTGCCACATGGTCCACGAATCATATTCGTGATTACAACATCATGTAGGTCTGGATCGGTTTCAGGAGCAGGAATCTCCGCACATATGATGTCATCTATTTGATCTGGCCGAATTCTGTCTACTAACCAAATTAGAATGTGAACATGCGGTAGGCCTCGTTTTTGCCATTCGACTGAATACATCCATTATCGAGTAATCCCAAAGACGAGATGCTTAACAATGTAATTTATTAGTGACCGAAGTTTTTGCTTGAAAACCCGTGCGGTGATGTCGTGTCGATCACTTGGTGTTTGTCCGGGAAGCAGCAATTGAATAATTTCCATCCATTTCGGATTACATGTAAATGTAATGAATAGATCTGGCCGACCATAATGACGAACATATGTCATTGCATCTTGCGCATATTCATGCATATGACGCGGGCTACCTGTGTATGTCGCTGGTAAAATAGTCAATCGACCAACATTTTCTGAATCTCCTTCTGTGCTTATTGCATCGCGTAAATGAATATACTCTTCCGAACGCAATTTAGCTTGATTCAACCGGATGAAAGTCAGGCGCTCCGTTTCGATTTTAACGTGCATGTCAACGCAATATTGTTGAAGCAGTCGACGAAATCGCAACAAATAATTGTCAGAATTTTCACGAATCATCAAACGATATGCGTAATAATTCATCGAACTAACCTTCTTGGTAGTTTCCTCACCTGAAACAAATACAGTAAAAATTGTATTTTAGAACCCCTAATAGGTTAACGACTCTTACAGCTACTCTCTACTAAATTAGGAGTGACAACTTTTTTTGTGTACCAAAAGCAAACAGAATAAAATGTATATCACGTTAAAATGAAAACAATGATATTGATATTACCATTCAATGGATTAATCATTTTGATATTAAAGTGATATCCATCGTCTCCTTGCCAAAACATCAGCGGGTATTGTAACGCGTCATATGAACGGTGTGTTTCATATATTCTTTGTAGTTGCCCAGTATTGCGTCGTGTAAGCACAATATCACGTGTTTCCAAGTTTTCACCAACAATCAGGATTGCCACTTCATCGATTGTTGGAGCATTAAATGTGCGTTCATGTGTTCCAGCTGGTCTTTTATCTGCTCTGATTACAACTTTATAGTCATCACTTGGCATGCGCTCTAAAGCAGTCTTGAACAGCCTGACCAATGCATGATGTTCATGAAGCATTTGCTACAAATCTTGGAGAATTGCTCTTTTCGTAGCTGTGTTGATACCTTGACGCCGGTCAAGTTGTTCTTCCATATTGCCCATGAAGTATATTTGCAAGAATTTGTGCTGTGCACCTTCAGTAGGTTGCAATGATCCAATGCGACGGCAAATCTGGCCTTGAATCTGTAAATTCAAAGCCATAGTTATAGTTAGATTTACAAACACTTTTTTTTTTCAAATAATATCATACCATTTTTATTTTAGAGACAAATACAGAAATCTAACAAACTACATTCCAATTTTTTTTTACAGTCATAGAAAATAAAGTTTTTAACGTAAATTACCTTAAATGTCGGATTATATCCGTGTTCTTCGATAATTTCCGCCCCAAATGAAGTCATTTGGAAACAGACATTGTATTTTTGAGTGTTCGCTAGAAAATTTCGTGATTTTAGTGTTTCGCCATAAAGCGGGGAACGCAATGGCTCTGGTGGCGGGACCACTAATGGCAATGTCACTTTACCACTAAGGCAGCACAAACCAGGCGTTTCACCAGCAAACTTCAATGCGCCACAATGCTGGCAAACAACGTCCATTGGACCAATGCAAACTAAACGATGCAAGCTGTAGTCGATGGTGCAATCATATCGAAACGCTGCTCGATTCAAATCAATACTTGAACCATTTCTTCTTGCACTTCGAAGATTATTCCTCTGTTCATCTGTACGATAAGCTCGACGATTTCTCGTTTCTAATCTAGCCGTTTCACGGGCTGCCTCTCTTTGCTCTTGTGTTTGAGAAGCACGAATTAAGGCCCTTCTTTGCTCCATCCTAACGCGGCGCTCTTCTCGGGCAATTTCTCGTTCTTCGTCAGATAATTGACTCGCGATATTCCGTTGCCTAATTGCATTACGGCTCCGCTGGGAAAGATTAGATCTTCTAGGACGCGGCATTTTTATTAATAGTAATACTGAATATGCACTCGCACAAAACCACATAAAACAATCGAGACATAGACAATAGCTTATCAAGAAAAATCATAGACAACCTATGAAAAGACATTTACACTTTTGTTAACCTGTAGAATAAATCTTTAATTAATTTAATAAATAATTTACACAAATTAATGTATAAAAGAAACAAATATAACAGTACCTACCTGAACTTTCGAGACATTTTACACAAAATAAATTTCTGAACGCACACATAAATAGTTGTTACAGTATTTGACAGGAATGGACAACAAATGTTTGACATGTAATAAACAAATGAGCATTTATTGAAATGATTAAGTATTCATTACACATTTCTGAACGCACGCGTAATATTTTTGAATCTTTTTTTTAAAAAAAATACACATAATAGTTTATTCATCCATTTTAAATAGTTTATGAACGCATGCATAAATGTCAATCATTACTTACAGATTTTGACAAAAAAATTTGACAGCTCAGAAACTAAAGAACTTTTTGGGAAAATAACGCATTTTTCAAGTATTCGTCAATTTTTCATTATTTTTATGATGTATTCTGCTATTAGGGGCGGAGACAAACCCAACAAATCAAAAACCATGAAAATTTTTATTCGTCAATTTTTCATTATTTTTAAGATGTATTCTGCTATTCGGGGCGGAGACAAATCCAACAAATCAAAAACCATGAAAATTGGTCCAGCAGATCTCGAGTTATAAGTGTTGTAACAAACCTGACTTTGTTTTATATTTATAGATAGAAGTTTACTAACCTTTTGGCAGAAATTATACCGTGCAACTTTCACTTTTAGTGTGGTTTATTTCACCAACAGTTCCTAAATATAATCATTTAGGATTATTACCATGCAAAGCTCAAACTTGTGCAGATGACATACCAAATGCTGCAATTGAGTGCATTGAAAATCATCATATTTCACTCAATAAAATTGTCTCCATTTCAACAGACAAAGAGAAAACTAACATCGCCATGAGAACTACGTTTGTTGCTATTTCGAAAGAAATCATGAGATACTTACTTACCATTGCATTATTCATCAAGATGCACTTTGTGTGCAGACGTCACCACAACAAATGTTCGGTTATGGAATTGGAAATTAAGATTAACAACTCCATTGTAGCTAAACTTCTTAATCATTACCAGTTTAAAGAGTGTTTAGTAGAAATGGAGAGTGAGTTTTCAGATTCCCTGCTGCATAACAAGGTAATCTCGTTATTGAGAGGAAATGTTTTGAAATGTTTTGCTTCCTTATTAACAGAAATTAGAGAATGTGAGACTGAAAATATGGTATCGCAGTGGAGCTGCACATAGACAATAAACAGATTACAGCCTACTTGGACCATGGTTTCATTCTTTAAATATGTTGAGACTGTGGACCCTCATAAAAATAATTTCATTAAAGGATTTCTCCTTGAGAAAGATATTTACTCTCCATAGATAACACACCGTTAATCTGTAGATACAAAATTTAATTCATAGTAGACTTTATATCTCAGCTAAATGAGTTTAATTGCAAAGTATGTGGCGGTGGGGAAGAAAACACGTTTCAGTGTTGGAAAAACTTATCCCATTTGAGAAGAAAATTGTTTCCTTTCTGGTGAAGATTATGAAACAGAAGCTTTGCTTAGTTTCACAGACTTGTTGAAATATCATCCAAAAAATTCTGATATTGTTGTTGGCTGTTTCAAAACAAAACTTTTAAATGTGGGTGAAGCTTTTCTCAACAGGTTTCAGGAATTTAGAAACAGAAAAGTGTGGCATCGATGGGTCACATCGACCATGTAAAGCATGATCTTTGAACTCTAACCGCTCTGACGAGCCGCCATGTTAATTTCCAGTGAGCCTTTGTACCTTTTACAGTGTACACGTGTATCTTTCTTTGTGCTGAAATGTATAGACATTTATGGGAACAGTTGGTTGTGTATACAGTTATCCGTATTCCCATATTGGTGACCCTGAAGTTTCTACGTCTTCCATGACTTCCGTGCCGGCTGTGTGGAATCAACAGATTTTACGTTCGACGCCATGGCTGCCTCACGAGGATTTGGAGGCTCAGCTACTACTACCAGGCCACTCCAATATCCTGCCAACGGTTGTTTCGCCGCTAACAGACAGTGATTCGCGATCTCCAACGAAGTTAACCTCATACTTTGCAGCTCTACAACAGCCGAGTGTTACGCTGTTACCTCAAACAATGGACTCAGGTTTTGTGTCGCCGGACTGTGCATGCCAACATGTGAAAGGTGAAGTGGACGATTTCCAGAATCGTGTAACGATCGATCGCTCATGTAGTGTCCAAAGGGGACCCAAATTCGAACACGTGCTTTGATCCTCTACGCGCCACAACGTCGGTTACAGTAGTGCCGTGTGCAACGCCGCCATCCATGCAAAACACGCAAGTGGTCAATTGCTATCAAGCTATGCCAGTTTTGCCTTCCTCACAAACCACCCAACCTACCCTCCGCCCCCCCCTGCCCCCCACTCACAGAGAGGCCCCAATTCCGACCATACAGCCACTCGCTCCTTCCGCAGTACTGTCTGCGCCTGCCGCACCCACCTTCCACGTCATTTCCAAGGTGGACAATTTAAGTACTGTGCCTTTAACCTCTGGTCCAGTTTACGGGCCTACCTCACGCGCCGCTCACCCATTCATTACCATGGTACTGACCATGCCTGCTGTGTCATGCTTCCGTGACTCACCAGGGACATTGCAACTGGCTTTTGTTCGGGACATGTTTGCTAATAACACGCCCACTCCAATAGTGCTGAGTTACAGGACAGCCTAGCCTATCACAGGAGAGCAGGCCTTGCCTTCCATGATACGCCAAAGCCACCCTCGTCCTCTCCCCCCCCCCCCCCCCCCCCGCCCCCGCGGCCATCTGCTGAAGCTACCTCCTTTATACGAGGACAACACCATTTCATGGTTCACGCTTGTGGAGCACCTTCTCGAGTTACATCAGGTGACCGATGACAACTCTAAATTTCTATGTCTCGTCATGCACGTCCATGACCACTCAAATTTAATTTGTGACCTCCTCCTTTCGCCACCGCCACCGCCAAAATACGAGTTCGCCAAGAAGACAATATTGGACCGACTCGCCTGCTGCCGCAGGAATTAATCATCAAGATCCTGTACAAGGAACACCTGGGAGACAGCACTCTGTCACAACTCTGGCGCCGCCTTCGGCTATTTGTGAGCGAACACACGATGCCAGACGTTACCCTGTGGGCGGTATGGTCTGCCAAGTTACCTACTGACCTGGAGATAAACCTGTTACTGCACTCTTTCGAGTCTATCAGCTCTCACCCTCGCATCGTAGATCAGCTGTATGCATGACATCGACAAAAACAACCAGCACACCTCTCACCACTGGTTGGCACTACACCGCCCGTTTAGTGGCCGTCTGAGGGCAGAGGCAGGGCTCGTTCTGCCTCCATGCCATCTACACCATCAGGCAGTGCTCGTTCGTCTAGCTCATCCGTACTGTTGGTACCACAAGATTTTCGGGGATGAGGCCAAGAAGTGCAGATTACCTTGCCAGCACCAAAACGCTGGCTGCAGGATTTAAAAGACACCAAGTCCTGCGGGGAACTTCACAGGCGTCGCCAAACATTGCACTCCATCCACTCGTCCTCTCGGCCAAGTGGTCGTTTATACGTGACCGACATTTCGTCGCGGTTTGTTTTCCTAGTCGACACAGGCGCTGACATGTCCATCATACCTACATTGTTGGTTACTCCAGTTTTTTCACTGACGAAGTCGCTTCTACACACTGTCAACGAATCAACATTACAAACTGTCAGCTCTGCTAAAGTTATGGTGCATCTACCTCCTTCCCTATGTTTCCCGTGGACTTTTTACATCGCCGACGTTGATGAACCAATTCTCAGTATGGATTTCTTGTCCCAGTACAAACTCTCCCCGAACATAGCCCAAGGTTCAGTGCTACACCACCCTTCTGACACTCAGATACCGTGCTCAGGCACTTATGCTCGTTGTTCTGTTTCTGTCACGATATGTGATTTAGTTCGTGAGTGCTCCACCCTCGTGGACAAAATTGTGACCTGCGTCACTAATCTATTGTCGGAGAACAATGCAGCAGTGCAACTCCTTCAGCAAAATGATGAGTTCAAACAATTCATTGCTCACACTTTCGACGAGCTCACCATGGCTCATACCTTGCTGCTGCAACTGCAATCCACACAGTTCCTTCACCTGATCGACCTTCATCAGCCGACACCAGCACAGACACTCATCAGCTTAATTCAAAACCATTCATTGCGTGTGACGATTCACGTTGCGTGATCTCTGCACCTGCCACACGCCCGCTACATGCAGTGCCATGTGTTACAATCAGTGCTTCTAATGACAGTCGTGCGCACACGATGCGAACACGCCCACCACGCACACAGCTGCCCCGCATGTTGCTAAAGATTCCCCCTCTCTTACGCGCCAACCACGTGATTCAGCGGCCATCGCCGTTCCCCGCACGATGCCAACGCCTCTCTCGTCCACACCGGCAAAGCTAACAACAGACAGTCGCTGCGCGCCCCGATCCACTCCTTGCTGCGCGTGCAGCTGACCTCTCCAAACAAGCGCACGCTGCTCTCACGCAATAAGCATGCTGCCTTTTCCCACTCGCGCTAATGGTTACGCCTCATCGCGCCCCACTCGTCCCAAAACTTCACGTCAGGACATTACTCAGCCTCATGTACAGTTCTCAGTCTCTTCCGTCACTGACGGAACGACACACAAGATAATTACCACTGCCAGCCCTCCTATTAGGCACAAGGTTAGAGGCCTCAACCCCATTAAGTTGAACGTGGTCCGGCAGCAAATTACTGAACTTCTGGAGGCTGGCATTCTACAGCCATCAGACAGCAATTGGTCTTCATCGATTCACCTCGTCACCAAACACAACAGTTCTTTACGCTTGTGTCATGATTACAGGCGCTTAAACGCTCATGCCATCATAGACAATTACCCAGTGCCAAACATAAACGGTTTCACCCATATGTTATCAGGCGCCACAATCTTCAATGTGTTTGATTGTAAACATGCCTATCACCAGATCCCCATAGCGCTGGAAGACATTCCACAGACTGCTACCATCACGCTACTTGGTTTGTTCCAATATAACTTCATGCCATTTGGTTTTATAGAATGCGGCACAAACATGGCAACGTTTCATTGACTCAATCTTACGAGCGTTCGAGTTCTGATTTGCATACGTGGATGACATCCTCATTTTCAGCAATTCGACTGAGGACCACGAAGATCATTTATTCCAGGTCCTACAGACCTTGAACTCCAACAGTGTTGAGGTCAACAAAGATAAATTCCAATTGCGCCAGTCTTCTGTGACATTTTTGGGTTACATCGTCTGTGCAGACAGAATACAGCCTCCCAAATCCCGCATGCAGGCTATCACGTCATTGCCACCCCCCGACTATGTACAAAGAACTCTGACGTTTCCTGGGTACTGTAAATTACTACCGCCGACATCTACCTTCTGCCGCCACCGTGGAGGCCCCACTGACGGACTCGCTGTCCAGCAAACAGACTTCAGGCCTTAAGCCAGTCCGTTGGACTGAACCTATCCTAGACGCCTTCAGGGCTCTAAAGACGGTGTTAGCTCACGTCGTCGTACTGCCTGCCGAGTTCTTCATCACTACAGACGCCAACGACATCGTGGTCAGGGCAGTATTACAGCAGCGCAAAGGTGACGTGGTTTCACCCTTCATTTTTTCTCTAAAAATGGTTCAAATGGCTCTGAGCACTATGGGACTTAACATCTGAGTCCCCTAGAACTTAGAGCTACTTAAACCTAACTAACCTAAGGACAGCACACACATCCATCCCCAAGGCAGGATTCGAACCTGCGACCGTAGCAGTCACGCAGTGCCGGACTGAAGCGCCCAGAACCGCTAGGTCACCGCGGCCGGCATTTCTTCTCTAAACTACTGTCTACAGCACGGAAGAAATATTCCGCTTTTGATAGAGAACTTCTGGCTGTCTATGAAGCCATCAAACACTTTCGCCCTGACAGCGAGGGCCATTCTTTCTTCATCCTTACTGATCACAAACCACTGACGGATGCCTTCTGCAACCCTCCCGAGGACCCACCCCTTGGCGTTTCCGCCACTTCGACACGGTCACTCAATTTACTATGGATATACGGTACATCAAAGGCACAGAAAACATCCCCGGTGATTTCTTTTCGTGGATTAATACTGTCTCACGCATCGTCGATTTATCCGACCTCGCCGCTCTCCAGGCCTCTGATGAGGAATCTCAATCTCTCCTCACAGATCCTCAGACATCGCATGTGTTTACCAAAGCCAAGTTCCCTGGCATTTCGGATGGAGTGTGGTGCGACTCTTCTACCAGCACTCTGCGGCCGTTGCTCCCTCCCACGTTGCGCCAACAAGCCTTCAATGCCTTGCATAACCTCACCCACTCTGGCGTCTGCACCACCAAACACCTCGTCACTCAGCGTTTTGTTTGGAAAAATGTTAAGCAGGACTGTCAAACCTGGGCACGCAGCTGTATTTCCCGCCAACGTAACAAAGTTGCCACACCTCTCTCCCGCTTGGCAAGTTTGACATTCCGCAAGTAAGTTTTCGTCATGTACATACCGACCTTATCGGCCCTCTGCCACCGTCAGAGGGCCACAGATATATCCTCTCCACAATCGACCACATGTCTCATTGGGTGGAAGCTGTTCCTCTGCCCAACATCACAGCAGAAACCGTGGCCAAGGGGGTCATCTCCTCATGGATCGCTAGCTTCGGTTGCCCGTCCACCATCACCAACGACCAGGGTCGACAGTTCGAGTCTGCACTTTTCACGATTCTATGTAACCTTTGCGGTATTAAAAAAATTCATACAACAGCCTACCACCCGCAAAGCAACGGTTTAGTGCAACGATGGCACCGCACCCTTAAAACAGCACTCAGGTGCCATGACTGCCTCTGGTCTGAGGTGCTTCCTTAGGTGTTACTCGGTCTCCGTTCGACCTTTAAACCTGACTTACAGGGAACCATCTCTGAATTCGTTTTCAGTGAGCTCGTTTCTACTTGGGGAACTTATCCTGCCTCAAGAACCTGAGGATTTCCCCACCTCCCCAGACTTTATTAGTGGAATGCACACCCACTTTAGACATTCACGGCTACATCCACCTGTCAGTCATTCCCTGCCGGACACTTACATGCCAACTGCACTCAACACATGCTCCCACATTATGCTCAGGGACGATTCTGTTAGACAACCCCTGCAACCCCAATACCTCGGCCCCTTTGAAGTACTCCAGAGGCGCGAGACGACATTTGACATTATGGTTAAAGATCACCCACAGACCATTTCACTACATGGGCTCAAGCCTGCTTTCGTGGAGCCATCCCAGTAAGACCATCCAGACGAATTTTCCATTGCCGAGCCCAATAACGAGTTAGCTCATCCCACGGTAGGGTCTTTTCCTTCTGATGATTCATCACCGCAGTTTGCGGGTTTCCAAAGCATGTCATCATCAACCCCATGCACAGGTTTTGATGACGTTTGACGTTCTATCTACTGGAGATACTTGCTCTCCAACTTGCAATGCAATGTACCACCTAACCACATTGATGATGCATCGATTGTCGCTTTCGACGACTGTGCGCTCATGCTCCTTCCAGACACTGCAGACTCGACACTCAGTGAGGAACTAGATGTCAAAATACTACATAGCCTGTCCCTCCCCCGAGTGTGCGATCCATCAAGAGTTCGTGTGTTCATCTCCTTGGACAGCTCGATCTGCATTAGGGGCAGGCATGCTCGCAAACAGCACCCCTCCCCACACCTCCACTCCCAGGCCGGCCGACACATTGTCTGCTCCCACTGGCTGTCTCATTACGATGCGTGGACCTGCAGCCTGTCACCGTGCCTTCGCACGCTGCCCGGACTGAGATGGAGCTTCCAGTTGTGCACCTGCCGCCTCGTACTATTCACTGTGATGCTGACGCCCACACGACCTCCACTCAGGCCTCACGAGCCATACTGTGTACTACGGGGAGGGGGGGGGGGGGCATCGACAGGTCACATTGACCACATAAAACATGATGTTAATGTTCCAGTCAGCCTTTGTACCTTGTACAGTGTATATGTGCATTTTCTTTGTGCTGAAATATGTGTATGTATAGACATTTATGGGAACAGTTTGTTGCATATACAGTTACCCATATTCCCATTTCCCATAAAAGCAATGGTAGCCTTTTTGAAAAACATCTCAATTCCAATATGACAGTGATTAATTAAGGATACAGGGTACTTAAAAATGGTGGAAAAAATCTAAATTTTTTATTACTTTTGAAATTCTAGTCTTTCCTGATTACATTGATATATACATTATAGGGTTTCAAATGAAAAATGACATATATATACCAAATTTTAAAGTTATGGTCATGTATGCTGCCACGCCCCCTTTATTTCTGATACAGGAACCAGTATTATTTCGAAAAGAACTGTTTCCATCAATTATACATATGATACACTGTCATGTTGGTGACAGTGCAGGTTTCTAGTGTCTGTAAATGATAATCTTTGCTAGTATTTATTTTGTTTCGCTGAAGCAGTTTGTACACGTGTTACTGAATGCTTGTTGCCCAAGTGCTACATATATTTGTGGAAGAACGTATCCTTTAGTGTACAATAAATACAAACTATGCCATGCATCAAGAAATCCAATAAAAGGAAATTCTGTGGTAACCACTTCACGAACAAAGCAAGTCACGCTGTTAAAAGTAACCCATGTAGCAGTTCTTCAGGTAAGAAACTCCCACATGGCATGTCTCCTGGTGATTCAAATTTTTGTGTTAACAATGATGCTGTTTGTAGTGGATTTGTTGTTGTTGTTGTTGTGGGCATCTTATCTTCTTTGATAAAGGAAGTGGTGAAATATAAACAATGTGATGGTGTAGGCTATCTGGAAATAACTGAACAACAAAGTAGCAGGGAGAGTTTAGCATCAAAATTAGTTGTTCTGTGTAGATCCTTCAATAAAACTGTCTTGAAAATGACTTCGAACATGGTGCATAATTCATATGATGTGAATTTGAAGTTAGTATATGCAATGCGTGCAATAGGAAAAGGAAAAAAGGCTGCTCAAACATTTTGTGATTCGATGGATCCTTCCTCATCCCCCCAACAGGTTCAGCAAGTGCATAAAAATACTTTTAGGTGCCTTATTGATTGTATCTAAAGCATCTATGAAACGTGCAGTAGAAGAAACTGTAAGTATTAGTGGAACCATGGACATTGTTCTTGCACTTTATGGGGCATGGCAAAATCAAGGACATCGTTCCTTGAATAATGTTGTAAGTGCTACTTCTCTGGAGAATGGAAAAGTTGTTGAGTGCTTATCTAAGTACTGCCACACCTGCCATGGTAACACCATGGTAACACTGAAGGATGTGTTGAACATCAGTGTTCTAAGAATTATTATGGTTACAGTGCAGGTATGGAGTGTGATAGACCTCTAAAAATATTTCAGAGGTGGGTGTCCATTTATAATGTTACATATATGAAGTACCTAAGCAATGTGGACTCTAAAGCTTTCAATAAAATTAATGAGTTCAATGTTTATGGTGATACCTTGGTAACAAAACTGGAGTGTTGTGGACATGTGCAAAATAGAATGGGTGCTAGATTGAGGGAGCTACAAAGAGAAATTAAAGGAAAGTTGCTGTCTGATGGAAAATCCCTGTCTGGCTGAGGCAGATTGACAGAAACTGAAGTAGACCTTCTTCAGATTTATTATGTACTGACCATTAGATGAACTGCACCTCTGAATGATGTTACAGCAATGATAAAACCTGTATGGGCCACCTACTTTCATAAGTTGTCCACACATGACCACCCCGTTCACAGACTTTGCTTTAAAGGAGCAGATTCATAGTGTGGCTACCAAAAAGCAAAAGAAAGTGGCCAAGTATACCATCATAAACATTCTCTTCCTGGGCCTGTTATGAATGAAATAAAACCAATTTTTAGAGACCTGAGTGACCCTATTTTGCTTAGTAAATCTCTTCATGGGGACACTAAGAATACAAATGAAAGTATCAACCATTGCATATGGGAAAGATTACCCAAGAATATTTTTGTTGGACTAAATACATTTAAAAGTTGGTGTACTAGATGCAGTGATATGTCTCAATGATGGAGTGATAGGAAGCTGGGAAGTCCTGAGAAATTTAGGCATAAAATGCGGCTTAAATATGGAAGATCAATTGCCTGCGTGTGACAGACAACGGGTGCATGAAGCTGATAGATTCGCTCTTCAAGTTATCAGAGGTGCAAGAAGTGATCAAAGGAATGCCAAGAGGAAGCTTTAAGATGAATAAGTGCTGCAGGATGAAGACTATGCTTCAAAAATGTTCTGAGGTACAGTTTAATTGGATTCATGTCTTCATTCGCAATTTCCTGCAAATTATAGAAAAATAATATTTTTATCAGGAAAAAAATTATAAAAATTAAAATGTAAGATTTGATATTTTTTGTCCTTGTAATATACATAACAGGTGGAATTAAATATGTCTAGTACCTCAGCCATCATGTCATGTATATCTGGTAAAAATTTGGTCTCCTTCAAATTTATAACATTGGATTAAATGGTACCTCAATTTGAGGAAGCATTTGGAAAAAAAATTGCATCAATTTCTTTGTAATTTTTTAATAACCCTAGGCAGGTTGAAAAATATTCAAAATACTTCTAATTTGTTTAGAAAGTGTGCTGCATTACCTAATATCAACCAAAAATCTGTGAAACATATACATTATAAACAGTGCCTGAAAGAAACAGGTGTTGATTTTTACACAGTATTGAGCAAAAAAAACTACCCAGTATCCTTAATATTGGATTTAAAGAAAAAGAAAGAGAGAAGAAAAAGAAACCACACAAGACTGAGGAGCTCAAAACTTAAGTCCTAGTGCTTATATATAAATAATGGAGAAACACAAATGTGAACTTAGTTCACAACACAAATGGTCTGCTAATGCTACTGAGGACCTGAGAACAATATTCCTGATTCATATAATCAGCTGAAAAAACTAGTGTTTGCTGTTCTTTCCTTATTTGGTTCTACATATTCATGTAAACAATCATTTTTCAAGCATTAACCGTAACAAGAGTAAAGTGAGAAGTCATATTATTGATGAGAACCTAGAATCATGCATAAAATTACTGGAAACATGAGCATAAAAACTTCACTAATCAAAGCGGCAAAGAAGATGCAACACCGTTCACATTAGTTTTTGTCAGTCATTGCCAAAATTTAATTTTATGGGTCCATTACAATTTAATCAATAAATAACATAATTATTAATTATGATATCGAGTTCTATCCCATGCACCTGTAGATTGACTAAGACGTACAACATCAAGTTAAGTTTATTTAGTTAATTTCATGGGGCATTGAGGAGTGAAAGAAGATGTATTGTTGAGTATTGATAATGGTATGTTGACATGTGACATGTTGTGAACGTACAGAGGACAGACGGAAGGAGGTAAATGAAACAAGCCAGAGAAATTTCACCATTGGTCTATAGTGTCTACTTCTATGTAACAGACAGATGGTAATGAGAGAAAAAAATTGGCCATATCTCTACAGGTATTGGTTTTTTGACATGTGCAGTTCAGGAATTACATGAAGCTTCAGTGCTCAAGTGAATCCCTGTCAGATTTTATACAAGTTTTCTCTTTTAAGCATTACATCTGTTGCATAATTTCAGAGAATACATTCTGAGTCCAAACACAATGAGATATCTTGGTCAGAATGACCTCGTTCATGACAACTAGCATGAGTTACGAAAACAAGGGTTGCATAACTCACACGCTGGCTGTCAAAATCCTGCTAGTAGGAACGGTGGTATCTGCGGACCCCAAGGGGTGGTGCCAGCATGACACTACATGCCAATTATGTGCCGCATCTCCCCTCTCCAGGATGACTACATGACAGCAGCATCCTCTCATGTGCTGGTATAAAGGATGACGACGACAGTGCTCTGGGGGCCAGATTGTCTGTGCAGATAGTCTCCTCAATTCGACAGCTCAGCTCCACAGGACAGTGGCTGCCTACATCATAGTTAGCCAGGTCTGAGAGAGCCAGTGCAGCTAGAAAGATAGTTACTGTTGAGCTGACAAAACATTTCATTCAGAGATTTTAAATCCTTTCTAAATTCTACATGACTGTTTCTTGAAAGATAAGTAATGATGTTTCATTATTCAATTATAGCACTGTCTATTAATATTCTGTACTGACCCAGCTTGCATAAAGTTATCCTTTCCATCATTTGCTGCCATTTTTAAGGTGTATCATTATTCATTGTATGTACAAACTGCCAGTGATTAACAGATGTCTTTTGTGGTTGCCTGCCCCTCACATAACTACATTACAGGTCAAGTGTGTTCCACACAGTGAGAGATGACAGATCTTGTACATCCTATAGAGGAGGCAGGCATTTCTGGTAAGTTACATGGTCCTCAGCATTTGAAACAGTTTCTAATCACTTGAGAGCTGTCAATTTCTAGATCTGTTAAACTGTAAGGATTACACTGTCCCCTTAAGAATTGAACTGACTGACATCCAACAAAGTGATTTCAACAAGGCTAGAACCTGGGATAAAATTTACTGAAGCTTCTTTCAAATATGAGTCTCTAAATTTTTTGTGTTGTTATCCTGAAGAACAATCACGAAAATAGTTAAAATTTACTGATTCCCTGAAGCTGCTTTCAGATTTGTGTCTCTAAATGTTTTTGCCCGACAATCCTCATGGACAAACTCACGTAACAAACTAAAAAAATGGTGAAAAATTGTGGTAAATGCAGACAATAAACACCACTGTTGAATGGTAAACTAAATTTCACACAGTATGACAGTTACAATATGTACTAACATTGTAATTCTGTCAGACACAGCAAAGGGCCTGGAAGAGCAGTTGAATGGAATGGACAGTGTCTGGAAAGGAGGATATAAGATGAACATCAACAAAAGCAGAACTAGGATAATGGAATGCAGTCAAATTAAATCAGGTGATGCTGAAGGAATTAGGTTAGGAAATAAGACACTTAAAGTAATAGATGAGTTTTGGTATTTGGGGAGCAAAATAACTTCAAATGGCTCTGAGCACTATGCAACTTAAGTTCTGAGGTCATCAGTCCCCTAGAACTTAGAACTACTTAAACCTAACTAACCTAAGGACAGCACACACGTCCATGCCCGAGGCAGGATTCGAACCCGCGGCTGTAACGGTCATGCGGTTCCAGACTGTAGCGCCTAGAACTGCTCGGCCACACTGGCCGGCAGCGAAATAACTGATTATGGTCGAAGTAGAGAGGATATAAAATGTAGACTAGCTGTGGCAAGAAAAGTATTTCTGAAGAACAGAAATTTGTCAACATTAAGTATAGATGTGTAATACGGGGAGGACATAGCGCGCAGCGTTCGTCACCTGGAGAAGCTGCGCCTGAAACAGTCTCAGTTGCTGAGCAATCTGGCTTTTTTACAACGCTGTCGTGACAAGGAGGTAGTACCGAAGTTTGCAGTCGTCAAACACCACATCAGAAGCGCTGCAGTAAACAGAATTTTACGAAAGACCAGCCATGCTATTGTGAAGGAGAGGATACGTCATACCAGGTATGAACTAGACATGAACGCTCGCCTGCTATTTAGTTGCCATTTATTTCTGGCTGAAGTCCTCTCACCATTGGACTGGGAATGGGTGGATATGACTTTGGTGGCACACCAACGAGCCAATTTAAGCAGGACTACGGCGAAACAGGCCGATAAATTTGAGCGGCTTAACCGTGAACAAGGAACTACGGGGTCCAACGGCATTCACCGCACTGTTATCAACTTCTCTGACAAGGAACTTGATGAAGCTACCATCTCGGCTCTCAGTAAAGGATTGAACTTTGCCCCAGCTCCACGTAAGTTACCGGTGGTTGAGATCATTAGTGGAGTGGAACAAGCAGTTCGTCATTTTCCTCAAGAAGCAGCGGATGACGTAAGGCTTGCTACTAGCCGGATTTTAGCGACATCCAAGCCGCCTAAGTCAAACATCAGCAGAGAGGAGAGACAAGGACTGAAATTGTTGCAGAAGGATGAAGATCTAGTTGTTTTACCTGCTGACAAGGGGAACGCCACGGTAATCCTCAACGCTACAGATTACCATAAGAAAGTTGGATTATTACTGGAGGACAGCACATACCGGGTTCTCAGACGGGATCCCACATCGGCGCTCAGCAGGAAGACAAGGGAGCTACTAAAAAACTCTGGCCTCTCCGACGAACTGGTGAAGAACTTACGGCCGAGAGCACCTAGGCCACCAAGACTGTACGGTTTGCCAAAGGTTCATAAGGAGAACGTCCCGTTGAGACCGATTGTTAGCGCTATTGGCTCTCCTACGTACAAGCTTGCAAAGCACTTAACTAAATTGTTGGCGCCTATAGTTGTTCACTGCCCACATCATATTAAAAATTCAAAAATGTTTGTTGATATCATAAAACAGATGAAGATAGGCCCAAGTGATATCATGGTCAGCCTCGACGTGGTTTCTCTGTTCACCAAAGTACCTGTGGATGACACATTACAACTGTTGGCTGCTCATTTCTCCTCAGAAATTTTGAAGTTGTTCCGGCATACCTTGACGACCACTTATTTTTTATACAGTGGAAATTATTATGAAATGACGGATGGAACAGCCATGGGTTCGCCACTGTCACCAGCAATAGCGAATTTTTTCATGGAGGACTTCGAAGAACGAGCCCTGAGCAGTGCTCACCTCCGCCCATCATGCTTCTACAGATACGTCGACGATACTTTTTTTATCTGGCCACACGGCAGCGACACGCTGCAGCAGTTCGTCGAACATCTGAATGGTGTACATCCAAACATAAAATTTACATTGGAGGTAGAGAAGGAAGGGAAGTTACCTTTTTTAGATGTGTTGGTAGAGCGAAAGCCGGATGGACGACTGGGCCATTCTGTGTACAGGAAGCCAACCCATACAGACTTATATCTGCATAGCCATAGCTTCCATCATCCATCTCAGAAGAGAGCTATGTTGAATACTTTAGTACACAGAGCCAGGACTATTTCCGACAAGGACCACCTCGGTCCCGAGATTAACCATTTGACGACTGTTTTGAAAAGGAATGGTTATTCTGCCGGTGAAATTAAATCAGTATTGTCCAAGAAAGTAAGACACGATGCCGGCCACATACAAGAAGAGGACCAACACATAGCGCGGCTTCCTTTTTGCGATGCTACAACGAGCAAGATAGCCAGAGTCCTGAAGAGGCAAGGAATAAAACCAGTTTTCCGACCACCTAGGAAAATTAAGGAAATGTTGAGACCAGTCAAAGATAGTCTCGGCTTAAGAGTGCCGGGAATTTATACTATTCCTTGCGAATGCGGCAAGAATTACGTGGGCCAGTCTGTAAGAACCGTTGCCGACCGCTGCATCGAGCACCAACGCCACCTGAAATATAGGTATTTGCAAAAATCAGCGGTGGCTGAACATAGCCTGCTTAACAAGCATAAGATTTTATTTGAAGAAACCAGAGTAATAGCCCACACATCGAATTACTGGGACTCTGTGATCCGGGAAGCAGTCGAAATTAGACTTAGCGATAATAACTTTAATAGAGACAACGGCTATGCACTTAGCAACACTTGGAAGAGTGCACTGGATAAAGAAAAATCGCAGAGAAAAACTTCTCGCACTTTACCTCCTGATTCAAGGGATGGCGCTGCAAGCAACACGGGATAGCAACTACATCTATGGAAGTAGAGGGCACTACTTCACTACGCGCCATATCGCTGACGTATTCCAGCCAATAAGAAGCCGTCCTTTGCATATAAAAGTGGGAACCTCGCTAGTTCACGACAGTCAGTTTTAGCCCTGACGACGACCATGGAGGTAGTGGTCGAAAGCTTGGAGTTTTATCCTGATTTGACGCGGCATGTACACCGAGAGATTTTTACTCAAGAAATACGTCGCGAAAGACTTCATAGCCATTAAGTATAGATGTGTCAGGAAGTCTTTTCTGAAAGTATTTGTATGGAGTGTATCCATGTATGGAAGTGAAACGTGGATGATAAATAGTTTAGACAAGAGAATGGAAGCTTTTGAAATGTGGTGCTACAGAATAATGTTGAAGATTAGTTGGGTAGATCATGTAACTAATGAGGAGGTACTGAATAGAAATGGGGAGAATAGGAATTTGTGGCACAACTTCAGTGACAAGAAGATGGGATCAGTTAGTAGGACATGTTCTGAGGTATCAAGGTATCACCAGGTTGGTATTGTAGGGCCGTGTGGAGGGTAAAAATCGTAGAGGGAGACCAAGAGATGAATACACTAAGCAGATTCAGAAGGATGTAAGTTGCAGCAGCAACGTGGTGATGAAGAGGCTTGCATGGGATAGACTAGCATGGAGAGATGCATCAAACCAGTCTCTGGGTTGAAGA
Source organism: Schistocerca nitens (assembly GCF_023898315.1). Classification (NCBI taxonomy): domain Eukaryota; kingdom Metazoa; phylum Arthropoda; class Insecta; order Orthoptera; family Acrididae; genus Schistocerca; species Schistocerca nitens. The sequence goes on from NW_026045897.1 coordinate 4,538,555, forward strand.
CAACAACAACAAAAATATGGACAGATCATAATATTACACTAAACCAGTTAACTTCATAAGAACTGTAGTTACATGATCATATCAAACACTTCCTTAAAAGAAATCGCTCAAAGAGCAGAGAAAAGGTGGCAATATTGCATGAATTACAAAAATACCTACACTGTTACTTTTCAAACCAAATATTGCTGCTGAAATTTGTAGAAAGTGCAACTGTAACTCATAATTTATTATGAAATATATTACACATAACTCTAGTAAACTTGCAATAATTTCTAGAAATATACCTTAATTGCAATACACATATGCCAAAGTTAGGGGTAATGACTGTCTGTGCAAGGACATTAGTGTCAAAATTGTATAAATCACAAATGTAAATCTCATATAGTGTAAATTACATTTTTTCATAGCACTCTAAATTCAAAAATACATAATATATCACAAAAATGCTCTAGTTTTTGTACAATTAGTCTGCATCTACCTACATTGTGCATCCATACTCTGAAACCCATTGCAAAGTGCATGCTAGAGTGCCTATCCCATTGTACCAGTTATTTGGGCCTAAGTGTTCATATGCTTACAGATCGCAGGAATAATGATTACTTAAAAGTTACCATGTACACTCAATTAGTCTAATCTTGTCTTGGTGATCCCATGGGAGCAGTACATATGGGGTTGTAACATACTCCACTTAAATCTGCTTCTTGAAACTTTGCAAAGACTGCATTTATCTTGAAGCATCCACCAGTTCAGTTTCTTCATAAACTCTGTGGTGCTCTCTTATGGGCCAGATACATCTACGACCATTCATGCTGCCCTTCTCGGTATACATTCAATATCCCATTTCAGCCTCATTTGGTATGGGCCCGACATACTCAACCAGTAGTCTAGAATGTGTTGCACAAGTGTTTTATAAGCAGTCTCCTTTGTGGACTACATTTCCCCACTGTCCTACCTCTGAACTGAAGTCTGTCAGCTGATTTACTCACAAATGAGCTTATATGATCATTCCCTTTTATATCCCTACAAATTGTTACACCAAGGTATTTGTATGATTTGAGTGATCCTAATTGCGAAATATTGATCTTGCAGGATACTATGTTTTCTTGTTTTGTGAAGTCTACAGTCTTATATTTTTCAACAGTTACTGCACGTTACCAATCCTAGCATCACTTTAAAATCATATGATGATATGACTGTACATTTTTGCAGCTGTTTTCAGGGAGTACTAAAGACAATTGCATCTTCTATGAAATGTCCAAAATTACACTTAAATAGTCTGCAAGTTGATTAAAATACAACATAAACATCAACAATACTAATACACTTCTCAGGGGCACACCTGAAGTTACTTCTGTATCTGTTGATGACTCTCTACCCACGATAATTTGCTGTATTCTCTCTGCCAATGAATACTCAGTCCAGTCCCAAATCTTGCCTGACACTCCATATGCTACTTTTAATAACAAGCATAGCTGTGGTACTGAGTCAAACTCTTTTTGGATAAAGAAATAATGCATCTGTGTGAGTGCGTTGATGCACAGCTTTCAAAATGTTATGTGAGGAATGCATGATTTGGATTTTGCATGGCCCTTGTTTCTGAATCTCATGCTAGATGGCATAGTGGAAGTCATTCTGTTCAAGATATTTAATTACATTTGAGTTCAAAATATGTTTTAAGATATGACAAAAATGGATCTCAAGCATACTAGGCAATAGTTTTTCTAGATCACTTCTGCTGCCCTACTTACAGATGGGATCGATGCGTACTTTATTCCGACCTCTGGACACAGTTTTTTGTTCACAGGATCTACAGTTTTTTAAGGTTAAAAGAGAGGATAACTCAACTATAAATTTGTTGTAGAGACAAATAGCCATAGAAGATCATTTATTTTTAAATATTTTGGTTATTTCTTGATGCCATTGACATTAATATATATTTTACTCACCTGTGCAGTGGTGCAATAGTTAAAGTGGGGTAATGCCCTTGGATTTTCTTTTATAAGGAAACGTTTGGAAATGGACTTCAGCATTTCTGTTTTTGCTTGCTCTAGTCAGTCTCAGTTGCCGCTCTCTCCATGAGTGTCTGGACATTAACTTTGGCACCACTAACAGCCTTCACATATGACCATTTTTTTTTTTTTTTTTTTTTTTTTTTTTTTTTTTTTTTTTTTTTGCTTCCAATAGCATTTTGTTACAGTACTTCTTGATGAATTCATGCATTGCCTTCTTGACAGTCAAACCCAATGATTCGGCATCTCTCTATCTATAACCATATGCTTCGTTTTACACCTATATGCAACAGTCTCTATTTCTTTAGAAGTTTCTTTAGAGTGATTGTATGTCATGGAGTGTCAAACTGTTCTAGTAGGCCCTACCCAGTGATGGTAAACTATTCTTTTAAGGTTCTGTATGCTCCTGTCCAAAGCTATATGTTTCAAGTTCCTCCCCGAGATATGACACAAGCATCTACTTACTTAAATCTATGCACTTGATTTAGGTATCATTAGTGCTTTCATAATCATTGCTGTTATAACTGACTCATGGGCAATGATAACAGTTTTAGTGTGAACATCGTCAGAGAGTGCAGGTACATTTGGTGCCATTAGATCCAATATGCTTGCATCATGAGTGGGCTTCTGAACTATCTGTTCTAGATAGTTTTCAGAGAAAGAATGTAGTAATTTTTTCACAGAATAACTTGTCACATCCACCACTTACAAAACTGTAATTACCTCAGTTGTCTGCAACATGATTAAATTCTCCTCCACTGACAACAGTACGATTAGGGAGCTTACATATAAACAAACTGAGGTTTCCTCTAAAGTTTTTAGTACATCGGGGTAATAATCTGGTATGCCATAGAACGATCCAACTATTGGTTTATACTTGCCTTTAATACTGACTCTTGCCCAAACAATCAGCTTTTGCCCCAGTGAATTTAAGTATCAAATTAACAAATACACATCTTCCATTTCCCATCGTCCAACCTTTTGACAAACACTTAAATTTACTTCAAAAATCTGCCTCTGTCAGTTTTATGTATTAACTAGCTTCCTGTGCCTAATAGTATGGGAGCTCCACTGCTTTTTAGGAGTACTTGAAACTGTAACAGTTTTTTGCAAGTACTATTAAATCTGTCACAGAATTTTGTAGAAATACTGAACTACTGTGGCATAATAGAAAAATTTGCACAAGACAGGCAGCTATGTATTAAAAAAAAACATAAATCCAGAAATACAGAAAAGATATGTCTACTCCTATTTCCTGGAGGTGAAATATGGAGTAGAACAGGGTTCAGTACTAGGACCTCTGCCCTTTGTCTTGTATATAAATGAAATGCCCACTGTAGTAAATGAAAAAGTGAATGTTTATGCCAATGACACAACTTTACTAGAATGTAATGATATAATAAGTGATTTGGAAAAGGTAACCAGTGAGAACATACAAATGGTAGAAAGGTATTTTACACAAAATAATCTATTGATCAACAGGAAGAAAACAATGTGCACAAAATTTCAAACAAACAGAACTGAGAGGATTTTATTCTGAGCATTGACAATGGAGACCTAGATGAAGTGATCTGTAATAAGTTTCTGGGAATAGAGGTGGACAAATTTCTGACACCAGAAAACCACATTGATAAGATGTAAGCATAAATATATTCTTAATGGAGAAAATGACCTATACAATGGACATAGAAACCATGTTAAAAATGTCCTGTGAAGTTATCTTTCCACATTTGTTGTACTATATACCAATATGGGGAGGAATAGCAGAAGCTTACATTCAAAGAATATTTGGAACTTCAAAAGAAGGGCAACAGATGGACAGCAAAATTTACTCCACAGTAATCCTGTAAAAACAAATTTAAAGAATTTTGAATATTAACTGTACCAAGTCTGTACATACAGGGTGTTTCAAAAATAAGTTTATGACCTTTGGGGCCAGCATTCTTACACCAAAACAAGAAAAAGAGCTTATATCAACATATTCCCAAAAATCCTTCATTTTCAAGTTATTAATGAGAGTTTAAAACATAGGTGACTGGAACTCAACAACACACAAATGCATAACTGATGCTTGAAATGTCCTCCTCTTGCTGCTAAACATGCATGCACTCATCGAGTCATGGGTTGTCACTCCCTTTCAAATACTCTCTGATGGTTTTGAATGGTTTCACAGACTTCTATGAAACGTCTGTGATGAATTTCTGCATCAGTGTGGTCTGTCGCTCTGTTGCATAGACCAATAGTTTAAGGTGCCTCCAGAGATAATAATCTAAGGACTGAGGTTGGGGAATGTGCAGCCCATGGAACTGGTCCTCCTATATCCACCCCTCTGTCATGGTAGGCATTACACAGTGTGTCTTGAACACAGAGACTGAAATGTGCTTGAACTCCATCATGCATAAACCACATTTCTTCTTTTTTGCAGGGACACATTTTCAAGTAGGTCATGGAGGGTGTTCTGAATAATGTCCATGTAGATTGCACCTGTAAACATGATGGGAGAATGTATGACCACCAGAGTATCACCTAAAATTCAAGCCATACCCAAATTTTAAACTAATGGTGCTGTCTTGCTTGTACTGTAGTAAGAGGATTGAGATCAGCCCATACATGCCCTTGGTGGGTCATCAGATGTGTAAGGCCCTGCACATCTTGAAGATGATACAGATACATGAGTTGCTTTTGGAGTATCCACCATGCTGAATTAAGAGATGTACTACATGAAAGGGTCACTTGTTTTGTCCTGATACCTGGCTCTTCTTGATCTGTAGTGTGGTGCTACAGACATGGCAATACATAGCACCAAAGGTTGGGTGACTCGGGTGTTTTGGTTTTGGGAGCACTGTCTGATACAGCTTTGCAACCTCAGGTACCATTTGCACAGCAGTAGATAAAAATCATGACTGCCTGCTCACAAAATGGATATCACACTTTACCTGTAGTAAATGTACATAACGGACATGTTGAAGACAGATGAATGATGGTTGTAAACAAGTCTCCCTAGCAACACAACACCATTTAGGCTACAGTGGGTCAAATGGGTGCATCAGTAAATGAAGTTGTTAGGTTATACCTGGAAAACTGTTGAGTGTCAACTTCCATTAAAAAATCAAAAACAAAGGATTTTTGGACACATGTTTATAAGAACTTTTTCTCTTGTTTGGTCAAAGGAATCTGTCTCCAAAGTTTGTGAAAGTATTTTTGAAACACCTTTTATATGAGATAATAGTTGTTTTATTTGTGCACTGTACAGCACCTATAAACTGAGATTTCCATAACCATAACGCAAGAAATAGAGAAAATTACTGCAACAAAAGGCTGAAAATGAGACATAGGGACCTTAGAAATGTAGGAAGCATTTTTATAACAGGGCCCCACTCATCTCAAAGAGCACTTTTAAAAGGAAATTGAAGGAACATCTCATCTCTGGATGTTGGCATGAGGTGAAGCAATACTTGCAAACAAATTCATAAAATGAAGGGAAATTAAAATTAGGAATGTTAAAATGCTTCTCTTTGTGTGGAAACCAACTTCCCGAGGGGGATAAAAGGAAGACCAAGTGTAGTGTTAAAAATACAGAGGCAGAGAATGTATGGACTATACGGATTGTTTTCCCAACACTATCAAAATAGAATAAAAATAGCCAATGGAGTGCACCCTTTCATAAATCAAATAGCTCAAATGCAGTTGCAGCTTGTGCAGAATTTTACCTATTTACTAAAATGTGATGGCCTGTAGCTTTTGGATTTAGAAGGGTAGTAATCATAACTAAATTGAATATACAGGATAAATGTAAATGTGCCTGTGGCACCAGTCAGGAATTGAATCTGAGCCCCTTGCATGGCTTTCTGTCATGCTAACCTCTCAGCTATGGAGGGTGTCTATCAGTTAACTTTACAACTTAAGACTTATATAACTTTAAAACCATACAAGACATTAACAAATGGTTATCAGGATGTGGAAAATAACTCATAAAGCTTTTATTTACTTTTCAGGTGACTCACTTTTGATGCAAAATTTAACTTGAAAAACTGATAAAGTGTGGAGACCACAGGTGAAAGCTTAGTGTGTGGCCTGGTCCATACAGATGACATCCAATACCTAAGTGCAACAAAACTTTCCAACACAGTATGGAGGGTAACCACCATCCCGATCAACTATCTGGGCTTGGCATACATCATCTAGGTTAACAGGTAGTGTTCTTCATAAAAAGGGAAAAGGATGAAACAGAACAGATGGAAAGTTTCTGGATAATTGGATTGAATGAGATGGTCCTCATAACTTGTGGGGATGTAACTCCGTGGAGTTTCCTGGAACAATATCACTGCCCTGAGGTAGCTCAGCTAACCTCTCTGGGCCTGCAGTTCATTTGCTCTGATCGATGTTTGTGACAACATCTTTTGTACCTTGTAGGTCAAAAAAATATATTTGTATGGAATTGTACGACCTGTCAGTTGTTACACATAACTACTATCCTGCGTGGCAAACCTCCTACAATGGCAACCCCGAAATTTCAAACACACTGAGTTTAAAATGTAAAATCTGCTGCACTGGTCCATTGTCCTGTAATGCTGTAGTTACCTCCAGCTCAACTGTTTACTGCTCTGAGGGGCATAAATCTCCCTCTTTGTCAATGCCTGTGAGATCCACGAACTTTTCATGCCTGGGTTTGGTACAATTTCACCAAAACCTGGTGAAGTGTCCAATTCAGCAGTATGTAGGCAACCAATGACAATGTTTCCACTGTTTCCATGTCTTCACAGCAAATCCGCTGACGACAGGTGTTGAATTCTCAGTGTGAGATTACCACTGACAGAACTGTAATGATGCAGGTAAGTATTTGCCTAGTAATTCTGCTACAACAATGATTGTGATTCTAGGCAAACAATGGCTTCCTGCCACCCCATTCATCAGTACACAAAGTGCTCTGAGCTCCTTTAGTGCCAGCGAATCTATATGCATCAACATTCCCAGTGTTTTGAAGAACTATATGGACAACCAACATCATGCAACAATAATTGGTGAACAATGGCCCCCACTAAATGATTCTGAAACAATTGTCAACTATTTACTGTCTCCCAGACAAAGTAACATGGGTTCAAGTGATCTTCCTGGGCATAAAAGTGAACTACCCAACACAGACAATGTCTTCATGCAGGATTTGCCCACATGACCCACCTCGCAAGAACCGCCGCGTCACCTGAGTGACGTCACATCTCCGCCACCTGCCCTGTGTTTGCTTACTGCTACCACTGCTATGCATGATGTGCACACACTGCAGCTCCTCCATCCATATGTAATGCCTGGATTCAGCACAGCTGCCTTACCTGATTCATAACGTCATGAGCATGCCATGGGCTCACAGCATCCGGCAGCTCCCATTGACCAGCACAATGCACCACATACTGCCGGTTATGTCCACATTTCTGCTCGGCTCTCATCTAACGTGCTGCACGTATCTTTGTCTCATCATAATGTGTTCCATCCCGACGGTTCCACGCTTGTCGTGCCACGTTTCTCTTCACCACTTTATGTTATGCCAGTTCCTGATGTTTCCACAACTGCTGTGACTACTATGCCACATACCTCTTCACTTCTTTACAATATGCCGCTCCACAATGCCTAAACTTCTGCCACATCTATGACGCCACGCAATGCCCAGTTCATGATGGTACCAGTCTCACATAACTGTGGCCCCTACCATTGCATTCTGCACGTCATCAGCTTAAACTCCCTCCATCAAATGTGGACTAAGCTACACTGTGGTTCACGCTTAGTGACTGCATAATGCAGTCTGTAGACATCATTGGGGACAATAACAAATTTGCAGTACTCCTCAGCCACCTCTATGATAATGTCAATCTCATTAGTGACTTTCTGCTTGATGCGCACACACAAACAAATGACTATAAGACTGTCAAGTCACTCCTGCTTCAGTGCCTATCCCACTCACCAGGACAACAACTTCACCTACCGGTAAATGAAACCTCACTCAGTCACAATATGTCTTCCATTCTGTGTTGCCTGTAAATTGATACGAGCCTTTTCCAAGATCGTGCCCTGTGGACTTTGTGACTACTAAAACTGCTGGAGAGCATTCAAATGGCGATGCATGCATATGAGGGTGCTCCACTAGATTTCAAACAACACCTGGCCAAGAGAACGGTAGAATTTGCTCAACACCACTCGTTGATTAATTCTCATCATGACCGTGCTACAATTGACAACGTCCCCACCTACATCAGTGACAACACACGACCTCAGCGAGCCTCGCTGACACCTCGCATGTTGTCCCAGCCACTACTGTGCACCTCCTACTCCACAGATGCCAGCCACCCGACATCTACTAGGACTCGGCAAACCTTGCCGAGCCGGCATCTGCTACTGTTCCGTTCAGTCTCCTGAGAGACAACCGTAAACAAAACCCTAAAATGCAGACTACCACTGATGTGCCCCCATCAGGACACTAACCCCAGCCTGCCAGTCAAAACAACACGAGTCATCTGTGCATTACGCCCACTAGTGCACACCTTACCTGCTGGTTCTGTACTCCCTTTGGCTCTAACATACTATACATTGCAGACAGTCTTGCTCATTCCCAAAGTGAACTTGCAGCCTGATACCATTGCACCAGGTTGCTCATCCTCTTCAAGTTGCCTCAAATCACTACTTCGTGATAGCATTCACAGGTCTCATCTACAACCGGATGGTTCTCATATCTTTGTTTATGATGCACAGTTAAAATCTTACCTTCCAGTGGACACCAGAGCCGGCACTAGCACCATTACACCATCTCTCGCTCCTGCTACACTTTCACCTTTGCCCACGCAATTGTGCACAGGTAGTGACTCCGTGATACTGACGGTCGGCACCACCTCCGTCACCCTCGATCTCGGCAACCACGCACCTCTGCCTTGGACATTCTTGGTGGCTGAAATGAAGTAACATGTCTTAGGAGGTGACTTCCCCAGGCACTACCATTCACTTCCACACTTGAATCACACTCTGCTCCTGCAACAGATTGGCCAATGGCTGATCAGCAGCAAAAGCAGTGATTCCCTTCCTGCCAGTGACACACCTCCATCTCCTACTTGACAGTCAGATACGCTTCTCGACCTTATCTTGAAATGCCAAACGCTTATTAATCAGCTCCACACAATACCTGCCGTGCACTCTGAACTCCGGCATTCTAACTCAGATACGCGAGCAACCAACGATCTTCTCTGTTCACACGTCATTGAGACATCTAGCGGGCTTTGTACAGCTCGACAGCAACTCAGTATTCTGCAACATCTACGCACACTGTCCAATGATGAAAACATTACGTCAGCCTCAGACAGGCCAGTCAAGTGCCATTACATAATCGTGATCGCCCCATCAAACCCAGTGTTATTGACAGTGTCTCCACAACCGGGTTGTCTGTTGACGGTGGTGGTACAATAATACGTATAGCAATGCCCTCGGACCCCCACTTCACGCCGGCCCGTCTGGCCACAGAGTATTTATACCAACTGTGATGGCACAGTTCACTGCATCAACACCACCACCAGCCTTCCAGTCCGCCATCGCCCCTGCTGCCTATCTCCCCACAGACTGAAAGCGGCAAAAGCCGACGCGGTCGAACTTGGACGTACTGGTATTGTATGGCCATCCGACAGTGCCTGAGTTTCTCCTGTCAACCTCATCCTCAAAAAGAATAATAGGTTACTTGACAACTGTGTGGTGATTATTGGCACTTCAATGCCCAGACTGTAACAGACAACTGCCCAGTACCGAACTTACAAGACTTTACATACAAACTTGCAGGTAGCACTATACTCAGTGTCATTGACTGTATAGGGCCTATCTACAGATACCTATGACTGACAAGTACATACCATAAACTGCAATAATCAAGCCATTCTGCCTGTTCGAGGCTTTGTTTATGATGTACGGTTAAAAAATGTGGCCCAGGCCTGGCAGAGGTTTACGATGGCCTCCTATTTATCTTGCACTTCTTTTATGCTATGATCAGAGGAGATCAGAGTTCAGCAGCAGCAGCTTATCGGTTGTGCACGGTTCGTTTGTGTTGTTTAGTTTACTGCTATTCTAACTTACTTGTGAGCTGGAGTGAACAGCAGCTGATTATTTACCTGTTTTTCATAGTGCTACATATTTTTGTTGCATAAATTTGCATATTTTTCATTCTTTTATCTTTAGTGAGTTTACTTCCTAGTGTGGTTTTCCGTTGCAGAAGCCTCCAGTGTCCCTTTATTTACTTGATTCTACGACCTTAGCAAATAGTAAATATTCAGTAGACGTTCGGCCTCAGATTCTCAGAGTTTAATCTTGTGTTTTGTAAGTGTATATTCAATTAGTCAGTAGCAGAGTAGTTTGTTTTGAGACTAGTGACCGTTCTAATCAGCGTAGTTAGCTGCGCAGTTCGGTGCCAGCTGTCACCTCTGACACACCTCCAGCACATCAAGTCACGTATTTAGCCTTTCCTGTGTCTTATTAATAGTATACATTTGTTTAATTTCTTGCTTGTTTTGTTGTTTAAGAAGTTTAGTCTCGAAACCTGTAAGAGTACATTCAGGCACTCTGTAGCTCAGTTGTCATTTCTTCTAAACAGCCAACTACATAGTTCATTGAGGCATCAGTGTCCCTTTGTTACACATCAGGAGCATAACAAGTTGCTTATCTAGATTTTGCCAGCTTTTACAGTTTACTCTTCAGGTAGTCTTGCTAGGATGGGTAGGATGTGTGCCTGCTGTGCAGGAGGAGCTGGCGACAGTTCACAAACAGTTGGCTGTGGTTTTGGCTGTGATCAGCCACAGTGATGGGTGACAACACGTTTGCATCACTCAAGGTGGAGGACCAATGTAGAGACTGGCCAAATGGCCTCACCTTTAACCCATTCCTTCAGCAGGGTGTGAGCAGGAATATATGGGCAGAGGTCTGCTAGGGTGGGAAAGGGTAGCTCTAGTGTTAGGCTTCTTATGGAACCCCTTAGGAAGTTAGTGTTCAGGACTGGAAAGAAAGCCAGTGTGCACTCGGAACGTCTGCTGTGCCGATTTTGCTGTTGGAACATTTGGAATTAGCAGAGAAAGAGGAAATACAGAGATTATGTAGTGAATTCCTGGATATTTTGACGAAGAGGTTGGGTGTGATGTCTCTCGTGGAATATCACATCGAATTATCTGATAATGTGCCTATTAAAAAAGCACCATGTAGGTTGGCCCCACCTCGAATGAAATTGTTGAAGGAAAAGATTGAAAATATGTTAGATCGGGAAGTAATTCGGCCCTCTAATTCGCCATATGCTGTGCCTATATTTCTGGTCCGGAAACCCGATGGGAATTATTGCCCTATAATCGTATAGGGATTTGAATAAAAAAGTGGTATTGCGGTCAGTTCCTCTTCTCGACGTGCATTTTTGTTTTGGATGGTTTCGCAGTGCAAGGATATTTACCACCTTAGATTTAAACCAGGTTTATAATAAAATTCTGCTCACGGAAACTTCCGAACCGATTAGGGCCTTCGTGGTTGATTGGAATATTTATGATTTCAATAAGGTTCCGTTCGGATTATCTAGGGGTGCTGCAGTTCTATCTCAGCTCTTAGACAAAATATTCTCGGAGATAAAGTTTAAGATTCTATACCGCTACTTGGACGACTTGGTAGTTTATAGTAATTCCATGCAGTAACATTATCAACATTTAAGGGAGGTTTTAGTGAGGTTTAGGAAGGCGGGTCTTACGGTGAATCCAGTCAAAGTAAAGTGTACTTGTGAATCAATGCACTTCCATGGTCACGTGGTCTCTCCAGAGGGATAACCATTGCTGAGGAACGGGCGCGAGCTATAAAGCAGTTGCCCATTCATAGAAATGTGAAAGAGATTTCGAAGTGTGTCGGGGTAGCAAATTTCTTCCGGGGATTGCGGAGAAGGCAGCCTCGTTCAATACCTTACTGAAGGGACGAAAATTTGAGTGGGGTCCTTTTGCACTAAGCCATGTTGGAATCCCCGGAACAGTCCTTGGCATCAGCACCAGCACTCGCACTTCCTGATTTCAATGCTCCGTTTATACTTCAGACTGACGTCTCAAAGGCAAGGAGGGGGTGGGGAGGTGGGGGGGGGGGGCGGTCCTTCTTCAGGAAGGGGATGAAGGAAGGTGGCCTATTGCCTACACTTCGCGTGCTTTGAAACATTTAGAAAAGAACTATTCTATTTACCAGCTGGAGCCACTCGCGGTATTATTTGCCATGGAGAAATTTCGGTATTATCTAAAACATACACAGTTTTCCTTAGAGACCAATAATGAGGTGCTCAGCTGGGTCCTTGCACGTCCTCGTATGACCGGAAGGATAGTCAGATGGGAAACAAGGATCTTGGCATTTAAGTTCCAGGTCAAGAACATTAAAGGATCGGAAAACCAGCTAGTCGATGGTCTCAGCCGTCTTTTCCAGGAATCTGACATACAACATGAAGGTAGTGCTTCCATAGGGAGAACTAGTTCGATTCTCACTGATTTTCCACAGCTGTTTAAAGATGTTCAGGAATATCAGGAGAAGGATGACGAGGTGCGGGAGATAAAAAAAAATTGAAGAAGGAAAGGTGGTGACATCATACCTGCTTAGAGATGGTGTATTGTGTTGCAAGGCTCAGTACGATAAAGGTTCCAAAGTTGTTGTGCCTGGGGATTTGCTGCCTTTCATATTTAAATATTTTCATTACTGAAAGAACCAGAGGTTGTACATAGTTTCAAGGAGAGCATAAGAGAACAATTGACAGCAATGGGGGAAAGAAATACAATAGAAGAAGAATGGGTAGCTTTGAGGAATGAAATAGTGAAGGCAGCAGAGGATCAAGTAAGTAAAAAGACGAGGGCTAGTAGAAATCCTTGGGTAACAGAAGAGATACTGAATTTAATTGATGAAAGGAGAAAATAAAAAAATGCAGTAAATGAAGCAGGCGAAAAGGAATACAAACGTCTCAAAAATGAGATCGACAGGAAGTGCAAAATGGCTAAGCAGGGATGGCTAGAGGACAAATGTAAGGATGTAGAGGCTTATCTCATGAGGGGTAAGATAGATACTGCCTACAGGAAAATGAAAGAGACCTTTGGAGAAAGTAGAACGACTTGCATGAATATCAAGAGCTCAGATGGAAACACAGTTCTAAGCAAAGAAGGGAAAGCAGAAAGGTGGAAGGAGTATATAGAGGGTCTATACAGGGGCGATATTCTTGAGGACAATTTATGGAAATGGAAGAGGAGGTAGATGAAGATGAAATGGGAGATATGATACTGCGTGAACAGTTTGACAGAGCACTGAAAGACCTAAGTCGAAACAAGGCCCCAGGAGTAGACAACATTCCATTAGAACTACTGACGGCCTTGGGAGAGCCAGTACTGACAAAACTCTACCATCTGGTCAGCAAGATGTATGAGAAAGACGAAATTCCCTCAGACTTCAAGAAGAATATAATAATTCCAATCCCAAAGAAAGCAGGTGTTGACAGATGTGAAAATCACCCAACTATCAGTTTAATAAGTCACAGCTGCGAAATACTAATGCGAATTCTTTACAGACGAGTGGAAAAACTGGTAGAAGCTGACCTCGGGGAAGATCAGTTTGGATTCCATAGAAACGTTGGAACACATGAGGCAATACTGACCCTACGACTTATCTTAGAAGAAAGGTTAAGGAAAGGCAAACCTACTTTTCTAGCATTTGTAGACTTAGAGAAAGCTTTTGACAATGTTGACTGGAATACTCTCTTTCAGAATCTGAAGGTGGCAGGGATAAAATATAGGAGGCGAAAGGCTATTTACAATTAGTACAGAAACCAGATGGCAGTTATAAGAGTCGAGGGGCATGAAAGGGAAGCAGTGGTTGGGAAGGGAGTGAGACAGGGCTGTAGCCTCTCCCCGATGCTATTCAGTCTGTATATTGAGCAAGCAGTAAAGGAAACTAAAGAAAAGTAGTTATTAAAATCCATGGAGAAGAAATAAAAACTTTGAAGTTCGCCGATGACATTGTAATTCTGTCAGAGACAGCAAAGGACTTGGAAGAGCAGTTAAACGGAATGGACAGTGTCTTGAAAGGAGGGTATAAGATGAACATCAACAAAAGGAAAACGAGGATAATGGAATGTAGTCGAATTAAGTCGGGCGATGCTGAGGGAATTAGATTAGGAAATGAGGCACTTAAAGTAGTAAAGGAGTTTTGCTATTTGGGGACCAAAATATCTGATGATGGTTGAAGTAGAGAGGATATAAAATGTAGACAGGCAATGGCAAGGAAAGCGTTTCTGAAGAAAAATTTGTTAACATCAGGTGTAGTTTTAAGAGTCAGGAAATCATTTGTGGAAGTATTTGTATGGAGTGTAGCCATGTATGCAAGTGAAATGTGGACAATAAATAGTTTATACAAGAAGAGAATAGAAGAATGCTGAAGATTGGGTAGATCACATAACTAATGAGGAGGTATTGAATAGAATTGGGGAGAATAGGAGTTTGTGGCACAACTTGACTAGAAGAAGGGATCGGTTGGTAGGACATGTTCTGAGGCATCAAGGGATCACCAATTTAGTACTGGAGGGCAGCGTGGAGAGTAAAAATCGTAGAGGGAGACCAAGAGATGAATACACTAAGCAGATTCAGAAGGATGTAGACTGCAGTAGGTACTGGGAGATGAAGAGGCTTACACAGGATAGAGTAGCATAGAGAGCTGCATCAAACCAGTCTCAGGACTGAAGACCACAACAACAACAACATGAGTCACTGGTGGGTGGACATTTCGGAATATTTAAAATTCGTGAAAAAATTCGTCAGCATTTCATTTGGAAGGGAATGGATAAAGATATAAAGCACAATGTTAGTACATGTCAGGTGTGTGCTGCGAAACCAGCGCAGGATGGTAGGGTCGGGTGGCTGGAACCTGTACCTGCGGGCTATCCCCTTCAGAAAATGTACATTGACTTTGTAGGGCCTTTACCTCAGTCTAAGAAAGATAATAAGTACATCCTAGTATGTATCGATGCCTTCACAAGATTTACTTGGATGTATCCCACTAGGCAGCGACGAGTGAACTTGTGGAACAGAATATGAAATATATATTTGGCTTGTTTGGGCCGCTGCAGTATTTGATCAGTGACAATGCTTCATGTTTTACTTCTGGAGGGTTTAAGAACCTTTGCATGGGAATGGGAGTTACCCATGGGACCACGACTCCCTATTATAAAAACCTGTCGTATGCCGAAAGGGTAAATCGCAATCTCAGGGTGGCATTAATTGCCTATCACAGTAAAGACCAGGATAACTGGGATAGCACGCTGCCTTGGCTTATGATGGCATTTAACACAGCCAAGCATGAAACTCTCCTGCAGAGCTCATATTGAACTTTTAAGATTTCCACTCCTCTGAGTAACCTACGGTCCATTACGGATCTGCTACCTGAGCACATTGAGCTTCAACAGCTGGTGAATCAGTGGAAAAGGGCAAAGGGCAATATTGTTAAGGCTCATCAGATTCACGCAAAACGTTACAACAAGGGGGCGGTGGCCAAACCTGTATTAGTTGGGAGATTCGGTGTATGTAAAAAATTTCCATGCCGTGAGCAGCAAGGTGGATAAGGTTACTAAAAAACTCATCCCACATTTCATCGGGCCATACGATATTAGACGTTTCATAACACTGGTCACGGTTATGCTGATGGAGCCCCAGCAAGGAAAGACAAAAACAGCTCATCTCTCTGTGATAAAGCCAGATCCATCACTTCTCCGTCCTGGGAACTTAAGGAAGCCATGATTGGCAATAGAGGGGGGGAGGGAGGGGGGGAAGTGTGCCGATTTTCAGCTCGATTGTGTGCCGGCCGCGAGTGTTAAGGTCGACAGTGGCCTCGCCAGACGTACTGGGTCACCGAGTGGCCCTCTGACATCGAGGAGACGAGGGTTGGAGAGTACCGAGCGAGGACAGAATGGCAGAGTGTTGGGGTACCGATGGTCAAATTTGTGCATTAAAATTGCTATACAACGAAGATGACGTGCTACAGACGCGAAATTTAACCAACAGGAAGAAGATGCTGTTATATGCAAATGATTAGCTTTTCAGAGCATTCACACAAGGTTGGCGCCAGTGGGGACACATACAACGTGCTGACATGAGGAAAGTTTCCAAATGATTTCGCATACACAAACAGCAGTTGGCAGGCGTTGCCTGGTGAAACATTGTTGTGATGCCTCGTGTAAGGAGGAGAAATGCATACTATCATGTTTCTGAGTTTGATAAAGGTCAGATTGTAGCCTATCACGATTGACGTTTATTGTATTACGACATTGCTGCTCAAGTAGGTCGACATCCAATAACTGTTAGCAGAATATGGAATCCGTGGGTTCAGGAGCATAATACGAAATGCCGTGCTGTATCCCAATGGCCTCGTGTTACCAGCCGTTGCGATGACAGGCATCTTATCCGCATGGCTGTAACGGATCGTGCAGCCACGTCTCGATCCCTGAGTCAACAGATGGGGACGTTTGCAAGACAACTATCTGCACGAACAGTTCAACGATCTTTGCAGCAGAATGGACTGTCAGTTTGGAGACCATGGCTGCGGTTACACTTGATGCTGCATCACAGACAGGAGCGCCTGCAATGGTGTACTCAATGACGAACCTGGGTGCACGAATGGCAAAATGTCATTTTTTCGGATGAATCCAGGTTCTGTTTACAGCATGATGATGGTCGCATCCGTGTTTGGCGACATCGCGGTGAACGCATATTGGAAGCGTGTATTCGTCATCGCCATACTGGCGTGATGGTATGGAATGCCATTGGTTACACATCTCGGTCACCTCTTGTTCGCATTGATGGCACTTTGAACAGTGGACGTTACATTTCAGATGTGTTACGACCCGTGGCTCTACCCTTCATTCGATCCCTGTGAAACCCCACATTTCAGAAGGATAATGCACGACTGCATGTTGCAGGTCCTGTATGGGCCTTTCTTGATACAGAAAATGTTCGACTGCTGCCCTGGCCAGCACATTCTCCGGATCTCTCACCAATTGAAAACGTCTGGTCAATGGTGGCCGAGCAACTGGCTCGTCACAATACGCCAGTCACTATTCTTGACGAACTGTGGTATCGTGTTGAAACTGAATGGGCAGTTGTACCTGTACACGCCGTCCAAGCTCTGTTTGACTCAATTCCCATGTGTATCAAGGCCGTTATTACGGCCAGACGTGGTTGTTCTGGGTACCGATTTCTAGGATCTATGCACCCAGATTTCATGAAAATGTAATCACATGTCAATTCTAGTATAATATATTTGTCCAATGAATACCCGTTTATCATCTGCATTTCTTCTTGGTGTAGCAATTTTAATGGCCAGTGGTGTGTATTTCTTATTTGTGAAAATAATTTTCTGTTATCACGATTACTCATTGGACAGATTTGAAATTGTCAGTTCTGCGCTGTATTTCAGCGGGTTATAAATCTGGTATTTGACAAATATGCTAATTGTAAGTTTTGGATATGTTTTTATATCTGCGTGTTAAATGAAAGTGAATTTTGAAGTTTGTAAGGTACCTTTCTACCATTATGATTCTGTAAGTTCTTATTTGGAAGTGATGTTGTTTTTGCTACTGTTACTGATTGAGAATTTATTACCCAATTAATCAAAGGAATAGTTATTTAACCAGCTTTCTTATGAAGTGTTTTAAGACTTGTTTTTCAGTGAACTATTGTTAATAAAGTAGGTAAATCAGTAATTTTGTGTAAGCAGTTATTGAAGACACCCATATCCACTAGCCAATCAACCATGGCCAGTTGGGAATGGGCATTGATGTAACATTAGGGGGACTAGAGGTTATTTGTTAAGTTGTGGCAACGCTAATTTAATGGCACCAGTTGGTGAGTATACTTCTTATCTACCCGTATTATATTTTCAAACATTGATAAATTTTGTTGACATAAATTTTAAATTAGTGACATTACTTTTCATTTTCTCGAATATAATAAAGTATTTCATTAATATCAGGCTTGAACAGTGGCACACAATTTCAGTAATTAAAAATAATTGGAACAAGAAATTAATGTTGTCTTTCAAATAATGTTACAATATTTGATGAATCTAAATTTTATTTGATTTATGCAATGGACTGCCCAACTTATTTTTATCAGACATGTCTATTTTAACTGATTACTAGATTCAGATTCTAAGTGAAAGAAAATTGTCTGAAAAATAGTCAGAATTGACAATTAAACAATGGAATATCCAGGAAGGAATGTAACAAAAATATAAGAAGGTAAGTTGCTACTCACCATATAGCGGAGATGCCAAGTGACTCGGCATCACCACTATATGGTGAGTAGCAACCTCCCTTCTCATACAATTGACAATTATCTATTCCCGATTAAAAGATAATGCAAAATCTGAAGGTATAAAGAAATATCTGTGTATATCTGTCTGTACATTAGTTTTGTGTTCTACATTACTTGACCCTGGCAGTTACTTTACAACTGCTATAATGGTATGTATGGGTAGTATCAAATTTGTGAATGTGTATATTTGTTGGAATATTTGACACTTGCTATTTACATCTGTATTTCATTTTATACTTAAGGCTGTCAAGATAAGGCCTGCTTACTTCATTATCTTCTAAAGCAGTATCATCAACATTGGAATTCTTGGTAGCTCATAGATTCAGACATGTCAATTTTTAATAGTGAAATTTAGTGAGGCTTCTGGGATTGCTATTATGGTCACTACAACAATGTTGCAAAGTCTTTACTTTGAGAAAAAGGGACGTCATTCTATTTACTAGTCTAAGTCAAATAAGGAAACACGTCTAGTAATAAAATGCAACTTTTGAACCCAGCACTACTTCAAAATTGCTAAATATGTCTGAGAATTGGATATACATCGTAATCCCCCGCTCCTCCCTCTCTACGTCAATCACCTCCTCCCCCCTCTCCTCCTCCTCACCCTCACTCTGTTCATAATCATTTCCCCCTACCTCTCTCCATTTCCTCCTTTCCCTCTCCATGTCCATTTCCTCCCCCTCCTCCTCTCTGTTCATCTCCTCTTCTACTCTCTCTCTGACCTCGAGCCTTGTTTATTGATACTGCAAACGGAAACTTGATTTGGAGTTGAATTCACTTAAAATGAATAGGAAAATTCTTGGTGTCACTGGTATGTGGGATATAAGAGAGGCCTCTCCAGCAGCTGGATCTGTGGGACTAGTAGCTTCAGTGATGGTATTTTTCATTTTAATCTGTGAGTGGTTACAGTTTGGGTGGTTCAGATTCCGTAGGAATACTGCAATCATTAGCAGACAAGCAATAGAAACCACTATCCTATTTTCTGTTAAAACCAACTGCAAGGAAGAAAACAAGACAGCACATTCTTGTGTATACAATTTTTGATTAAAATTACATGTATGGAAAAAGAATATATTTGACAGAAACCATTTGTCTAATCATTTAAATGAGCTGCTCTTGTAGTCAAAATACTAACAAAATGGCACATGTTCATAGCACATCATTTTCTTTCTCGTAGTTAGTTTTAACAGAGAAACTGCAAACTATTGTTTACAAAAATGTGTGTTTTACATCACTACGAGTATTTATTAGAGGATTGTAAAAAAAAGAAATTGGAGTAAACTGGCCAAGCACTTTTTAAGATTTTCGCTAAAGACATTTTCACTTTATATCAAACAATGGAAAATCCAGGTTAGAATAATGAGAATATTATGAAAAACTCAATACACGTGTTCATATACGATGTCGGATCTTGCCCACTCATCTCGTATAGGGTACCTAAGGGATGTTGCATTGTCGGAATGCTGTACAGCAATTCGAGCAAATAACATTAGTAGTGAAACTTCCTGGCAGATTAAAACTGTGTGCCCGACCGAGACTCGAACTCGGGAACTTTGCCTTTTGCGGACAAGTGCTCTACCATCTGAGCTACCAAAGCACGACTCACGCCCGGTCCTCACAGCTTTACTTCTTTACTGGCAGAAGTAAAGCTGTGAGGACCGGGCGTGAGTCGTGCTTCGGTAGCTCAGTTGGTAGAGCACTTGACCGCGAAAGGCGAAGGTCCCGAGTTCGAGTCTCGGTCGGGCACACAGTTTTAATCTGCCAGGAAGTTTCATGTCAGCGCACACTCCGCTGCAGAGTGAAAATCTCATTCTGGGAACATTAGTAGTTTTATTTCTATAAGGCAGAGTTACATCAGTGTCTCAAGTGACAAGTAAGCACTCGATACAGATCACTACAATCTGTTCTGCGTTCTGCGAGTGCTGGTCTACAAACATCCACTGATGTCCGTATACTGAATTGATCTGAGCACTAATGTCTGTTGTTGAGCCGATCTGGCCAGCTGAGGCTGGCAGGAGCGGTGCTTATATTCACTTCTCGCAGAGGGTGCACCTGGGGCGGAGAGATCATTGTCAGCGGGCTATTGCCTGATGTTTCCTTACCGCCTTCTCTGTTCTTGCATTCGTTGTCCTCATTCCGGAGCTTGTAGTTACACCAGAACATACTATATATATCAAAAAATATGTAGCCAATTTCTGTCCAAATGTTTATTACAGTATCATGTAAAAAGCTCAAGTAAATCAGTCAACAACATTTACCCTTTATATATTCATGTACACTGAAGTGCAGAAAGAAACTGGTATAGGCATGTGTATTCAAATAATGTAAACAGGCGGAATATCACTCTGCAGTCGGCAACACCTATATAAGACGACAAGTGTCTGGTGCAGTTAGATTGGTTACTGCTGTTACTATGATAAGTTACCGAGATTTAAGTGAGTTTGAACATGGTGTTGTAGTTGACACACGAGTGACGGAACACAGCATCTCCAAGGTAGCGATGAAGTGGGGATTTTCCCATACGACCATTTCACGAGTGTACCTGAATATCAGGAATCCGATAAAACGTGAAATCTCTTCCATCGCTGCAGCCAGAAAAAGATCCTGCACAAACAGGACCACAATGACTGAAGAGAATCGTTCAAAGTGACAGAAGTGCAACCCTTCCACAAATTGCTGCAGATTTCAATGCTGGGGCACCAACAAGTGTCAGCATGTGAACCATTCAACAGAACATCATCAATATAGGCTTTCAGCGCCAAAGGCTCACTTATGTACCCTTGATGACTGCATGACACAAAGCTTTACGCCTTGCCTGGGCCGTCAACACTAACATTGGACTGTTAATGACTGGACGAGTCTCATTTCAAGTTGCACCGAGCATATGGATGTGTACAGATATGGAGACAACTTCACGAATCCATAGACCCTGCATGCCAGTAGGGGATGTTCACACTGATGGAGGCTCTGTAATGGTGTGGGGCATCTGCAGTTGAAGTGACATGGAACCCCTGATATGTCTAGATATGACAGGTCACATGTACATAAGCATCCTGTATGATCACCTGCATCCATTCATAGCCAGTGTGCATTCCGACGGACTTGAGGAAGTCCAGCAGGACAATGCAACACCCCACACATCCAGAATTGCTACAGAGTGGCTCCAGGAACTCTCTTTTGAGTTTAAACACTTCCACTGGCCACCAACCTCCCCAAACATGAACATTATTGAGCATATCTGGGATGCCTTGCAATGTGCTGTTCAGAAGAGATCTCCACCCTCTCATTCTCTTACAGATTTATGGACAGCCCTCCTTCACGATGTCAGTTCCCTCCAGCACTATTTCATACTTCAGTCGTGTTCGTGCCACATTGTGCTGTGGCACTTCTGCACGCTTGCGAAGTCCCTACATGATATTAGGCAGGTGTACAAGTTTCTTTGGCTCTTCATGCTCATACTTGTTGGTGGCCCAGCATTGAAAACTGCAGCAATTTGGGGAAGGGTTCCACTTCTGTCACATATTTTAAAATAATATGTTGCCTACATCCATCTAAGCATTTATTAGAGTATTGTATAAATAACTGAAGTACATGGGTCAAGAACTTTTCAAGAATTTTGCAAATGAAGTTTGCAACTAAATGTGTTCACCAGAGCACAGGGCAAAAATTTGAAGTAAATCATTCAAGAACTGCTCAAGATACTAGCTCACAAAGTTTCCCCTTTATATATTACATATATATCAAAAATATGTAGCCTACATTAGTCTGAATATTTCTACGAGTATCATGAAAAATTTGAATTAATATGTCAAGGTTTTCCAAGATATTTGCTAACAACTTTACATGATTCAGCTACCACCACCTATGGGTTTTATGCAACCTACAACAACTTCAAATATTACGTGCGTAATTTCATATCCTCTTGTTTGCTACACACAAATTATTAGCCCTTTGGAAAAAAGATGAACAGGACATTATTGTAGGAAATTTAATGAAGTTAAATTTTGTACTGGGATATGTTGTCGTTAGAGCTCATAGTTTTCAAATTATTCAAGAAAAACATACAAAAGTGATCTATGAATGTGTTTTTCTTGAATAACTTTTAAACTGTGACCTCCACCAAAAACATATCCCAGTACAAAATTTAACTGCACAAAAATGTCCTACAAAAAGGTCCTGTTCATTTTTTTCTATAGGACTAATAATTTGTGCATAGCAAGCAAGAGAATATTAAAATCTTGAGCAAGGTTTTTGAAGGCACTGCATGATGCATAAAACCTTTAGGTAGGGACAGCTGAATCCCCCTTGAATATCTATACTTCTACACTACATACACTCCTGGAAATGGAAAAAAGAACACATTGACACCGGTGTGTCAGACCCACCATACTTGCTCCGGACACTGCGAGAGGGCTGTACAAGCAATGATCACACGCACGGCACAGCGGACACACCAGGAACCGCGGTGTTGGCCGTCGAATGGCGCTAGCTGCGCAGCATTTGTGCACCGCCGCCGTCAGTGTCAGCCAGTTTGCCGTGGCATACGGAGCTCCATCGCAGTCTTTAACACTGGTAGCATGCCGCGACAGCGTGGACGTGAACCGTATGTGCAGTTGACGGACTTTGAGCGAGGGCGTATAGTGGGCATGCGGGAGGCCGGGTGGACGTACCGCCGAATTGCTCAACACGTGGGGCGTGAGGTCTCCACAGTACATCGATGTTGTCGCCAGTGGTCGGCGGAAGGTGCACGTGCCCGTCGACCTGGGACCGGACCGCAGCGACGCACGGATGCACGCCAAGACCGTAGGATCCTACGCAGTGCCGTAGGGGACCGCACCGCCACTTCCCAGCAAATTAGGGACACTGTTGCTCCTGGGGTATCGGCGAGGACCATTCGCAACCGTCTCCATCAAGCTGGGCTACGGTCCCGCACACCGTTAGGCCGTCTTCCGCTCACGCCCCAACATCGTGCAGCCCGCCTCCAGTGGTGTCGCGACAGGCGTGAATGGAGGGACGAATGGAGACGTGTCGTCTTCAGCGATGAGAGTCGCTTCTGCCTTGGTGCCAATGATGGCCGTATGCGTGTTTGGCGCAGTGCAGGTGAGCGCCACAATCAGGACTGCATACGACCGAGGCACACAGGACCTACACCCGGCATCATGGTGTGGGGAGCGATCTCCTACACTGGCCGTACACCACTGGTGATCGTCGAGGGGACACTGAATAGTGCACGGTACATCCAAACCGTCATCGAACCCATCGTTCTACCATTCCTAGACCGGCAAGGGAACTTGCTGTTCCAACAGGACAATGCACGTCCGCATGTATCCCGTGCCACCCAACGTGCTCTAGAAGGTGTAAGTCAACTACCCTGGCCAGCAAGATCTCCGGATCTGTCCCCCATTGAGCATGTTTGGGACTGGATGAAGCGTCGTCTCACGCGGTCTGCACGTCCAGCACGAACGCTGGTCCAACTGAGGCGCCAGGTGGAAATGGCATGGCAAGCCGTTCCACAGGACTACATCCAGCATCTCTACGATCGTCTCCATGGGAGAATAGCAGCCTGCATTGCTGCGAAAGGTGGATATACACTGTACTAGTGCCGACATTGTGCATGCTCTGTTGCCTGTGTCTATGTGCCTGTGGTTCTGTCAGTGTGATCATGTGATGTATCTGACCCCAGGAATGTGTCAATAAAGTTTCCCCTTCCTGGGACAATGAATTCACGGTGTTCTTATTTCAATTTCCAGGAGTGTATATTAAAAAATACATAACCTATGTCCTTACAAATGTTTATTAGAGTATGATATAAATGTCTGAAGTAAATCGGTCAAGATCTTCTTGAGATTTTTTGAGATCTTTGCTAATAACTTTTGTCCCTTATGTATTATACAGGGTGAGTCACCTAACGTTACCGCTGGATATATTTCATAAACCACATCAAATACTGACGAACCGATACCACAGACCGAACGTGAGGAGAGGGGCTAGTGTAATTGGTTAATACAAACCATAAAAAAATGCACGGAAGTATGTTTTTTAACACAAACCTACGTCTTTTTAAATGGAACCCCGCTAGTTTTGTTAGCACATCTGAACATATAAACAAATACGTTAACAGTGCCATTTGTTACATTGTAAAATGTTAATTACATCCGGAGATATTGTAACCTAAAGTTGACGCTTGAGTACCACTCCTCCGCTGTTCGATCGTGTGTATCGGAGAGCACCGAATTACATAGGGATCCAGAGGGAATGGTGATGGACCTTAGGTACAGAAGAGACTGGAACAGCACATTACATCCACACGCTAACACCTTTTTATTGGTCTTTTTCACTGACGCACATGTACATTACCATGAGGTGTGAGGTACACGTACACACGTGGTTTCCGTTTTCAATTACGGACTGGAATAGAGTGTGTCCCAACATGTCAGGCCAATAGATGTGGCCATCATTTGCTGCACACAATTGCAATCTCTGGCATAATGAATGTCGTACACGCTGCAGTACATCTGGCGTAATGTCGCCGCAGGCTGCCACAATACGTTGTTTCATATCCTCTGGGGTTGTAGGCACATCACGGTACACATTCTCCTTTAATGTACCCCACAGAAAGAAATCCAGAGGTGTAAGATCAGGAGAATGGGCTGGCCAATTTATGCGTCCTCCACGTCCTATGAAACGCCCGTCGAACATCCTGTTAAGGGTCAGCCTAGTATTAATTGCGGAATGTGCAGGAGCACCATCATGCTGATACCACATACGTCGACATGTTTCCAGTGGGACATTTTCGAGCAACGTTGGCAGATCATTTTTGTGTGTGTGTGTGTGTGGGGGGGGGGGGGGGGGCGGATCTATCGACCTGCCAGCACTTTTGTTTGGTAAGTCTCAACAAAGATGATGTGACTTACCAAATGAAAGTGCTGGCAGGTCGACAGACACACAAACAAACACAAACATACACACAAAATTCAAGCTTTCGCAACAAACTGTTGCCTCATCAGGAAAGAGGGAAGGAGAGGGAAAGACGAAAGGATGTGGGTTTTAAGGGAGAGGGTAAGGAGTCATTCCAATCCCGGGAGCGGAAAGACTTACCTTAGGGGGAAAAAAGGACGGGTATACACTCGCGCACACACACACATATCCATCCACACATATACAGACACAAGCAGACATATTTAAAGACAAAGAGTTTGGGCAGAGATGTCAGTCGAGGCAGAAGTGCAGAGGCAAAGATGTTGTTGAATGACAGGTGAGGTATGAGTGGGGGCAACTTGAAATTAGCGGAGATTGAGGCCTGGTGGATAATGGGAAGAGAGGATATATTGAAGAGCAAGTTCCCATCTCCGGAGTTCGGATAGGTTGGTGTTAGTGGGAAGTATCCAGATAACCCGGACGGTGTAACACTGTGCCAAGATGTGCTGGTTTTGCATCAAGGCATGTTTAGCCACAGGGTGATCCTCATTACCAACAAACACTGTCTGCCTGTGTCCATTCATGCGAATGGACAGTTTGTTGCTGGTCATTCCCACATAGAATGCGTCACAGTGTAGGCAGGTCAGTTGGTAGATCACGTGGGTGCTTTCACACGTGGCTCTGCCTTTGATCGTGTACACCTTCCGGGTTACAGGACTGGAGTAGGTGGTGGTGAGAGGGTGCATGGGACAGGTTTTACACCGGGGGCGGTTACAAGGGTAGGAGCCAGAGGGTAGGGAAGGTGGTTTGGGGATTTCATAGGGATGAACTAAGAGGTTGCGAAGGTTAGGTGGACGGCGGAAAGACACTCTTGGTGGAGTGGGGAGGATTTATTGAAGGATGGATCTCATTTCAGGGCAGGATTTTATATATAAAAGGTACGAAATGCTATAATATCTCTCTCATTATAGCTCTCAAGACCTCCCAAAGGTGTCTCTCCTCCTCGTAGTATAGATACAGTCAACCATGAATTTCCACTAACAACCTCTGTAGTTGTGCAAGAAAAATTAATCTTACATCCTACAAAAGTAATAGGGCCTCCAAGTACCTGTTGCTGTGCTGTATTCTTTGGAGTCAAATCAAATGTATCTACATTCTTGTATACTGGAAGTTTACTCCTTCTTCTATATCTTCTGCTGCCGCGGTAAGGCATGGCTGTCTGTACTGTGCGGCTGCCTCGAGTAGAATAAGCCTGCTGTTGCCTCACGAAAGAGATATACAGTCCCCTACGTCACACTGATAAGCTTATCTGGGCGTGGCAGCGAAAGTAAGCATGTTCTAATCTGCAATGGTGCCGCCGGAAGTAGGCAATAACTGCGGATAGCGCTCTGTTAAAACTAGAGCGCGATCCTGCGCAGCAGCCTCGTCAGCGACTAAGTTCGTTTCAAGGTCACCCGCCTTGCGCAACAACATGGCGCCTACTATGGCAAGCCTTTCTCTTTGTACACGAGGAACAGATGGAAGATTAACGCTAATGAGAGATTAGCATACGTTTTTTAATATATATATATATATATATATATATATATATATATATATATATATATATATATATATATATATATATATATATATATATTAAAAACGTATAAAGCTTAGGTCTGTAGGAATGTTTAATAGAGGATTACGTAAATATCTGAGTAAATCAGTCAAGAACTTTTTGCAGTCTTTCCTCGAATACTTTTCCTTTTTATGTGAACGGCCACTGCCAAACTGTAGCCAAAAGTGTGATAGACCACCCTGTGGCACGACATACAGCTGAAGATAATGTGCTTGATTCAATGGCTGCTTCACTACTCAAGCCATCTGGATCCTCCTCTCCACCACTAGCTTTTCTGAACTGCGCAGATGGGAATTATACTTACAACACATTCTCCACTGCTGAAATTATCCCAGCCTCAACCTCCAGTAACCTACTTTCCCCACAGCCTTCAACCACCATTTCCACTCCCTCTATCATATCACCTCCTCCTCATTCTCATCTCCCACCCTGTTTTGAGTGCCGCCCTCTACTGATCCATCCCTCCATCTTTCCCCTTCCCAACTACTCTCCTTTCTCATCCCCCCCCCCCCCCCCCTCTTCCTCTCCATACCTGCCCTACATTCTCCTGACGCTGTGCCTGTTGGCAGTCTAGTCCCTGCATACTCCGTCAGACAGCACTCTGCTCTCCCCTCCCCCACCCCTCGCAGATTGCTGCTTCTGTTCTACATGACAATTGCGTTCTGCTGCAAGCCACCAGAGTTGGTGGTCATGTGTGGTTTTTCAGACAAAGGCTTTGGCCAAAGGCTAATGTGCGAATGCCTTTTTATTGTGACAATCTGCAACTTAATGTGTCATCTTTACGGTAAGTAGACCTCTTTTTCTCTTTATATTGATGTTATTCCAACCATGCGTTCCAATTGTTCGATTTTCCTTTTGTATGATATAAGGATATTATATACATTAAAAGTATATAGCCTACATGTGTTCAAACATTTATTAGAGTATTGTGTAAAACTTTTAAGCAACTTGGTCTAGATCTTTTCAAGACATTTGCTAGCAGCCTTTCTCCTTTATATATTTATATCATTATATCCCATATATATTTTTAAATTTGTAATCTATGTCTGTCTGAACATTTATTAGAGTATTGTTTAGAAATCCGAAGTAAATTGGAAATAAACATCGAGATTTTTGGTAACAAAGTTAAATGACAAGTTGTTTTTATATAGAAGTACGTTAGAGCCAGTTGTAATTCATAAATCAATGTAATAAACACAAGGTCTAATCTTGAGAACCACTGTCTTCACGTCAAAGTTCTGTTATGATTAATTTCCAATTTCCTGATGCAGAATTAACATTTGTATCACTTTTACTTACAAACACTTGTCTGCACAGGACACATTTTCATGATGCTCGGCATCTCCACCTACATTTGTAAAAGTGATCCAATTCATTTATTATCTTTTGCAGGTTAATTTTAATAAATGAAACTGCAATTAAAACATGCCAACAGCGCTATAAACTTCAGCGTTGTTATATTGCTTCTTAATATATTGAACATTAAATATTATTATTGGACATTACATTTCTTGGTGTCAATTCTGAGAGGTCCAGGTGGCACAGTTATTGTTGGGCGGTTAATCTATGTTTCTAATGCTCACACAGCTGCAGCAGAAAATTCATACGTAATGACAAATAATGACCCCGCAATGTGCCATAAGCTCAACAGCTCCACAAAAACATAGCATAATTTGCCTACTTACTTTTTTAGTCCAAACTGGTCATTTGCTGTTAAAGCTTAAAAATACAAAGCAATCAATACCTCAGAATACTGTCATATCAATACTTTTCTTCCAGTATTATTGAACTACACAATTTTAAGAATTGGTGGTGATAAGTATCATACTGAATGTAGTGCATTTTGTTTCCTCTCATCCTGAGGCTCTGTGCAATGCTACTTCCTCCATAACCTTCATTCCCACCCACAAAAGTATGGCAATCTTAATGTGTAGTAATGCTGTTAGAGAAACAAAGTAAAATAACATAAATCATTACTAAAAAGGCCATAAATCAAGATGGCATGGTAGGAGAAAATTGAAAGATGAGAAGTCTGGACTGAAAAAGTAATTACAAAGTGTCAAAATGTGAAGAAGCAATGCATGCCAGTTGTGTGTTAACAGTGTCAATAACAACATTTAAAACCTTTTATTGAAGGTGACTTCATTACAAAAAGTCACTTTTGTGAGTGGAAGCTGTCAAGTGAATTAAGACAGCATTACTGGCCAATAGAGTATGAAATGTTTAGTACTGCCAATAAAACACACACTTAAATACTGTTAGGGTAGTTTTATGTACTGTTGTATGTGTAAATATTGACCAGCAAGTCTGTCCCTCAATTTTAGTTTTATCATGAGAATTTTCCGTTTGATGATAAAAATTACATTCACAAACAGTTGTAGTAAAGTAAAGTAATGAAGTGTTTGTTACAGTGACTTGTTTTATTTCTCTGTATTTATTTGCCCATTATTAACAGAGAAAGCATTAATAATCTTGCAGAAGATGGAAGTTGTTTTAGCTCATATTAAACTGATTTGGCTTTTATAAAGAACATTTTTATTCATGCTTGGGTCAACAGCCACCATTAAATAATTAAAATTAAATCATTTTTTCACTGAAGCTATCATGCTATTTGGAATAAAATGTTTCATTCCACACTATTGGCTCATCTTAACTGTTTGATCAATTTCAGGTGCATAGTATCATTTGCTCACTGGAGCTTACGGTCACTCTGTGCCAAGGTTATCAGCACATTTCCTTAGGGTAAACGTAGGATTCCTTGGCCATTGTCACAGTCATTCAGCAGTTAGCAATACACCCTGAGGAAGACGTCTTGCAATAGTCGCCAAAACGTCAAAATTTTATAGTTGACAATGCAGCCTCAAAGCCAGAAGAATTTTGTTGACACTTGCTTAGTGTTTAATGTCCCAGCACATTTGCTCATATGTACACCAAGATCATACACTGAGGTGGCAAAAATCACGGGATACCTCCTAATGTCTATGATATCAGCCAATATCAGCGGTATCGGGCGATGTCAGCGGTATCGGGCGATGTCAGCGGTATCGGGCGATGTCAGCGGTATCGGGCGATGTCAGCGGTATCGGGCGATGTCAGCGGTATCGGGCGATGTCAGCGGTATCGGGCGATGTCAGCGGTATCGGGCGATGTCAGCGGTATCGGGCGATGTCAGCGGTATCGGGCGATGTCAGCGGTATCGGGCGATGTCAGCGGTATCGGGCGATGTCAGCGGTATCGGGCGATGTCAGCGGTATCGGGCGATGTCAGCGGTATCGGGCGATGTCAGCGGTATCGGGCGATATCAGCAGTATCAACAGATTTCTGGTCGGCTGCACTTTTAAATATGCATGCCGCCAGTTACGCCACAACATTTTGTACAGGTACAAGGGTGCTGCCACAAACAATTATGCCGCTGCCACAAACAATTATGCCACTGCCAATGAAACGCAAGCATCCCCTCTCCGGAGCTCGAATGGTGGGTATACTGACATTCAAACATCCATGCACTGACCCTATTTTGTGTGTTTGCCAGTTGAACATCATTTATAGACTTTCATGGTGGCCAGGGCTGGACATCATCTGAATAGACATTGTACTGAAGAGTGACAGATTTATAAATTTTTTTGTATCTGAAAATATTTTTACATTCATACCTACTGTTAGCAACTGATGCTACAGCAAAGTTATGTATTTTTACTATTTGGTATTAGATGGAGAATAAATTAATATTTGAATTCTCTTTTCATGAACAGCATCTGTTCCTTTCTCCTGTATCCACCAAAGAACTACACAGCGAGCAAGGTAGACATAACATTATCATGTCGTGCCTCCTTTTGAGCCATGTAATGCAGCAACTTGATGGCATGGGCTTGTTGGAAGTCCTCTACAGACATTTTGACCCATTTTTTCCCTACAGCCATCTATAAGTGCAAAAGTGTTGCTGGTGCAAGATTTTGTGCACGAACTGACCTCCCGATTATCTCCCATTCACTTGAATTGTCCAGAATGTTACTCAAATCAGTCACAAACAATTTTTGTTGACAGCTTGCGACCATGGCCACACTTGAACCTTACATTAGCCAGTGGTATGGTGAATTGTCATCCACAAAAATCCTATCATTGTTTGGGAACATTAAGTCCATGAATAGCAGCAAATGGTCTGATATTGGTCAATCATCAGTTCAGATAGACAAGAGGAGCCAGTCCATTCTCTGTAAACACCGCCCACACCATTATGGAGATCCTACCAGCTTGCACAGTGCCTTGTTGACAGCTTGGGACCATGGCCACACTTGAACCTTACATTAGCAATCACCAACTGATGTCAGCACTCATTTAACCAGGCCACAGCTTTCATGTGGTACTGAGAGCAACCAATACGGTCACAAGCCCACGAGATGAGCAGTTAGCAAAGCCACTTGTGTAGCCTACTAACGCCAAACTTTTCTGCGCTGTCCTAACGGATATGTTCGTCATACGTCCAACATTGATTTCTGCTGTTATTTCATGCAGTGTTGCTTGTCCGGTTGCACTGACAACTCTACGCAGGCACCACTGCTCCCTGTTGTTCAATGAAAGTTGTCAGGCACTGTGTTTTCTATGAGAGGTAATGCCTGAAATTTGGTATTTTGGGCACACTCTCGACATTGTGGATCTCAGTGTACTGGATTCCCTAACGATTTCCAATACGAAAAGTTCCATGCGTCTAGCTCCAGCTACCATTCTGTGTTCGAAGTCTGTTAATTCCTGTTGTGCAGCCATAATCATGTCAGAAACTTTTTCACATGAAACCCCTGAGTACAAATGACATCTCTGCCAATGCACCAGCCCTTTTATACCTTGTGTACACAATACTACCGCCGTCTGTATATGCGCATATCACTATCCCGTGACTTTTGTCACCTCAGTATATGCCATAAAGGAAGAACCAATCTTGTGAGTCAACTCCTGGAAATTTGACATTCCAACATCCAGAACAAAATCATTCTACCAGGTACCAGCACTTCATTGTGAATTTGGACATTCACTCATTGTTAGCCAGTATTATGCTTTTTAAAAAGGTTTAAAGTATTCTGATGTTCCTTGAGTACTCACTCATGTTTTGTCCCTTTTATGACTATACGATCTGATAATGTTATGCATATGAAAATTAGTACATGTTCACTTGAAAGTGACTCTAAAATGGTCAGTAGTGTGGAATAAACCATCTGCCCATACAGCAAAATGCACAGTGTGCTAGTTCTGGAGACTGGCAGGTGAGCCAGACTTTAATCGAATCCGTGTATTGGATTAAATGTAGGCCAGTACAATGACCAGCCCCCGTGTCATTTTTAGGAAGTTTTCCACAGTCATTTAGCAAACACTGCTGCCAAATTCTGTTTCAGAATATGACACACAAACAGTTAAAATGCAATGTCAGATACACACTACCAAGTTCATGCAAATTATACATACACCATACATGACTCTCCACCCATAGGTTACCTTTACAGTGTCTCACTATACTATTTTTTAAAATTAGAATAGGTTCATTCACTTAAAAGTATCGCTTCTGATCATGACCATTCTCTCTACTGCATATGCGCAGCTTTGTCATCATCATCAAATGCAGTCAATGTTTCACCATTTGGCCTGCATTGCTCCAACGTTTCTACTTCCCATTTATGGTCAGCACTTTTTGCAGTGATTATCTAACACCATGAGCAGCAAAATATTAACTGAAGAAGTTATGAATTACTCCTGTGACTTACCACTTAGTTTTATGTATCTGCTACAATTCTCATAAGAAATCAGCAAATTTTTAGCTCAACAGATTAAAATATGCTACACAGGTTTCATTTAAAGTTATTTGTTCACTGCCTTGTAACACACTGCACCAGCCAAAATGTAGTCACAGTGCTATCAAACACGGAACAAGTTGGGTTATGTTCATAAGCAGCTGGATATCACCTGGACTACTGTCAAACGATTGGCAGCTGCTGTGAATCAGTGTGTTGGAAGAGCTCCTGAGAGTCATGTACCTGTGAAACCTGTACCAAAGGTACTTCATCAATTACTAGCCTCTCCTATAGATCCCATCTCCTATGCAAAAAGTACAGGATCTGTCATTACCTGCCCACTTGACTACGAGTGGAATGTCAATGGTAGATCTAGGTGCCCTGAACAGGGTGGACAATAACCTGCGAGGACTCCAGGTGTTTTATTGATCCCCCTAACCAGCAAGTTCGAGGTGCTGTCTTTCACAGAAACTGAGCCAGTGAGACTCACTCACCTGTTTTGTCCGGTGTCAGGAGGCGGCAGATGCAAAAGGGTGGGGTCTTATTAATCATCAGCAGTTCAAAAGTATGGCAAACAACGATACCCCCTTAACGAAATGGCAGCAAGGGACAGGAGGACACTAGGTACACTCTGTGTGTGTGACAGGGGACCTCATTCAGCATGCTGAAGAGGCTACTCCAGCACCCACTGAGGGAACAGGGTGCAACCAACTGCAGATTGTGGCCTATGTTGGAACAAATGATGCTTGTCACCTGGGCTCTGAGGTCATTCTTGGATTATTCCACAAACCGGCAAAGAAGACTGAGAAGACCAGCCTTGCACATGGAGTTTCAATTAAGCTCACAATTTGCAGCATTGTCCCCAGAACTGATCATAGCCCTTTGGTTCTAGGTCTACATCTACATCCATACTCCGCAAGCCACCTGACGGTGTGTGGAGGAGGGTACCCTGAGTACCTCTATCGGTTCTCCCTTCTATTCCAGTCTCGTATTGTTCGTGGAAAGAAGGATTGTCGGTATGCTTCTGTGTGGGCTCTAATCTCTCTGATTTTATCCTCATGGTCTCTTCGCGAGATATACATAGGAGGGAGCAATATACTGCTTGACTCTTCGGTGGAGGTATGTTCTCGAAACTTTAACAAAAGCCAGGACCGAGCTACTGAGCGTCTCTCCTGCAGAGTCTTCTACTGGAGTTTATCAATCATCTCCGTAATGCTTTCGCGATTACTAAATGATCCTGTAACGAAGCGTGCTGCTCTCCGTTGGATCTTCTCTATCTCTTCTATCAACCCTATCTGGTACGGATCCCACACTGCTGAGTAGTATTCAAGCAGTGGGCGAACAAGCGCAATGTAACCTACTTCCTTTGTTTTCGGATTGCATTTGCTTAGGTTTCTTCCAATGAATCTCAGTCTGGCATCTGCTTTAGCGACGATCAACTTTATACGATCATTCCATTTTAAATCACTCCTAATGCATACTCCCAGATAATTTATGGAATTAACTGCTTCCAGTTGCTGACCTGCTATTTTGTAGCTAAATGATAAGGGATCTATCTTTCTATGTATTCGCAGCACGTTACACTTATCTACATTGAGATTCAATTGCCATTCCCTGCACCATGAGTCAATTCGCTGCAGATCCTCCTGCATTTCAGTACAATTTTCCATTGTTACAACCTCTCGATACACCACAGCATCATCTGCAAAAAGCCTCAGTGAACTTCCGATGTCATCCACATGGTCATTTATGTATATTGTGAATAGCACTACGACACTCCCCTGCGGCACACCTGGAATCACTCTTACTTCGGAAGACTTCTCTCCATTGAGAATGACATGCTGCGTTCTGTTCTCTAGGAACTCCTCAATCCAATCACACAATTGGTCTGATAGTCCATATGGTCTTACTTTGTTCATTAAACGACTGTGGGGAACTGTATCGAGCACCTTGCGGAAGTCAAGAAACACGGCATCTACCTGGGAACCCGTGTCTATGGCCCTCTGAGTCTCGTGGACGAATAGCGCAAGCTGGGTTTCACACGACCGTCTTTTTCGAAACCCATGCTGATTCCTACAGAGTAGATTTCTAGTCTCCAGAAAAGTCATTATACTCGAACATAATACGTGATCCAAAATTCTACAACTGATCGACATTAGAGATATAGGTCTATAGTTCTGCACATCTGTTCGACATCCCTTCTTGAAAATGGGAATGACCTGTGCCCTTTTCCAATCCTTTGGAACGCTACGCTCTTCTAGAGACCTACGGTACACCGCTGCAAGAAGGGGCGCAAGTTCCTTCGCGTACTCTGTGTAAAATCGAACTGGTATCCCATCAGGTCCAGCGGCCTTTCCTCTTTTGAGCGATTTTAATTGTTTCTCTATCCCTCTGTCGTCTACTTCGATTCTACCATTTTGTCATCTGTGCGACAATGTAGAGAAGGAACTGCAGTGAAACAACTTTGGAAAAAGACATTTAGTATTTCGGCCTTTAGTCTGTCATCCTCTGTTTCAGTACCATTTTGGTCACAGAGTGTCTGGACATTTTGTTTTGATCCACCTACCGCTTTGACATAAGACCAAAATTTCTTAGGATTTTCTGCCAAGTCAGTACATAGAACTTTACTTTCGAATTCATTGAACGCCTCTCGCATAGCCCTCCTCACACTACATTTCGCTTCGCGTAATTTTTGTTTGTCTGCAAGGCTTTGGCTATGTTTATGTTTGCTGTGAAGTTCCCTTTGCTTCCGCAGCAGTTTCTAACTCAGTTGTTGTACCACGGTGGCTCTTTTCCATCTCTTACGATCTTCCTTGCCACATACTCATCTAACACATATTGTACGATGGTTTTGAACTTTGTCCACTGATCCTCAACACTATCTGTACTCGAGACAAAACTTTTGTGTTGAGCCGCCACGTACTCTGAAAACTGCTTTTTGTCACTTTTGCTAAACAGAAAAATCTTTCTACCCTTTTTAATATTTCTATTTACGGCTGATATCATTGATGCCGTAACCGCTTTATGATCACTGATTCCCTGTTCTGCATTAACTGTTTCAAATAGTTCGGGTCTGTTTGTCACTAGAAGGTCTAATATGTTATCGACACGAGTCGGTTCTCTGTTTAACTGCTCAAGGTAGTTTTCAGATAAAGCACTTAAAAAAATTTCACTGGATTCTTTGTCCCTGCCACCCGTTATGAACGTTTGAGTCTCCCAGTCTATATCCGGCAAATTAAAACCTCCACCCAGAACTATAACATGGTGGGGGAATCTACTCGAAATATTTTCCAAATTATCCTTCAGGTGCTCAGCCACAACAGCTGCTGAGCCAGGGGGGCTATAGAGACATCCAATTACCATGTCTGAGCTTGCTTTAACCGTGACCTTCACCCAAATTATTTCACATTTCGGATCTTCGTCAATTTCCTTCGATACTATTACACTTCTTATCGCTATAAACACGCCTCCCCCTTCACTGTCCAGCCTGTCTCTGCGGTATACATTCCAATCTGAGTTTAGGATTTCATTACTGTTTATGTCTGGTTTCAGCCAACTTTCTGTCTCTAGTACAATATGGGCATTGTGACCATTTATTAATGAGAGCAGTTCTGGGACCTTTCTATAGCCGCTCCTGCAGTTTACTATTAGCACATTAATATTGTTATTCTCTGTTGCATTTTGCCTACTCCTACCTTGCCGCATCTCAGGAGGCGTCTTGTCGGGCCTAGGGAGGGAATTCTCTGACCTAAAAAACCCTCATGTGCACTCCACACGTACTCCGCTACTCTTGTAGCCGCTTCCGGCGTGTAGTGCATGCCTCACCTTTTCAGGGGGACCCTACATTTCTCCACCCGATAGCGGAGGTCGAGAAATTTGCACCCCAGATCTCCGCAGAATCGTCTGAGCCTCTGGTTTAAGCCTTCCACTCGGCTCCAAACCAGAGGACCGCGATTGGTTCTGGGAACGATACTACAAATAGTTAGCTCCGATTCCACCCCGCGAGCGAGGCTTTCTGCCTTCACCAATTCCGCCAACCGCCTGTACGAACTGAGGATGACCTCTAAACCCAGACGGCAGGAGTCATTGGTGCCGACATGAGCAACAATTTGCAGTCGGGTGCACCCAATGGTCTCTATCGCCGCCGGTAGGGCCTCCTCCACATCTCGGATGAGACCCCCCGGCAAGCAGACAGAGTGAACACTGGCCTCCTTCCCCGACCTTTCCGCTATTTCCCTAAGGGGCTTCATCACCCGCCTAACGTTGGAGCTCCCAATAACTAATAAACCCCTCCCCCTGTGTGCCTGCTTGGACCTTGCTGAAGGAGCAGCCACATGTCCACTCACAGGCAGAGCGGGCGATGCCACACGGCCAGCCTCCACATTTACCCTCCGCCTCGTGCGCCGCTGAACCCGCCACTCCCCTTGGGGGGAGGGTGGTCCAACCGCGCCCGGTACCCCGAAGATGTCTCGACAGCAGGGACAGTGGGTGAAGCATGTAACACCTGGGGTGTACCTTGCGACGCACCAGACTCCCCACTGCCGCTACACTCCGAGGCAGCAGCCTTAAGACAGCTGACCGCAGCCATCAACACGCTCAGCTGTTTGCGAACAGTGGCCAGCTCCTCCTGCGTCTGTACACAGCAGTCACACATCCTATCCATCCTAAGGAATCAATTTACTGAAGAGAGTTAAACAACTTTTAACTAAACTGCTAATTCACTAAAGGTGGCTGTTTATTGACTAAACTGTGGTTGCTAGCCACTTCTTGTAGAAAACAATGAAAATAGCACTACCTGTCTCTGGACTGTATTGAAAACAAACACTAGCACTAGTGGTACTATGGTTGACTAAAGGGACTCTCTCTGACTGTATTCAGAACAAACACGAAATCTATGGAACACTATTAATAGCACTCGACAATTAAAGCTTCCTAAAAGCAAAAACACACGGGAGAAGAAGTGACAAGTAAGAAAAATACAGTTAATACTTAAATTAAGGTAGCTCGCTGCACAGCAGACGTGAAGCAGACGGCAGTTACGACGAAGTCGAGTGGAAGGACTGAACCACAGACTCCCACGGTCTGTAACAAGCTAGGCTGCAAGTTCCTGGACTTGCGCCGTAGGGCTGGGAACTGCACTACGTATCAGGGGCTGCTACTCAGGTAGCTGATTGTGTGTGGTGTGTACAAAAGGGTTTCTTAGATTAGGTTACTCTCAATCCAATCCAGATAACGATATCTGTACGAAACTCAGAAGAAGATTGGAAGAAATGCCTCCCACAGGTCAGAGTATTAAAATTTCAATGATAAACTGCTAAAGCATTCACAACGAATTGCCAGCATCACGAAAAGCAGTGAAGCTCTGAAACCTGAAATTGATAGCAGTGATATTTTTGGGGGAAATTTAAGTGTATATCGGAAGGATAGGTAAATGGGAAATGGAGGTGGTGTATCTGTCACACTAGACAAGAAACTCAGATCCACTGAGATAGAAATTGAAGCTGCATATGAGATTGTTTGGACAAGATTCAGTATCAGAGATGGGCATAAAATAATTGGACCCTTCTATTTTCCAGCACACTTATTCCAGATGCAACCAAAAACTTTAGAGAAAACCTCAGTTCACTTGTATGTAAGTTCCCCAGTCGTACTGTAATCATTGGTGAAGACTCTAAACATCCAACAATTAATTGGGAAAATTACAGTTTTGTTAGTGGTGGGTGTTGATAGGACATCCTGTGAAACTCCACTAAATGCCTTCTCTGAAAAGTACCTAGAACAGACAGCCAGGAACCACACCCATGATGGAAATATGTTGGATCTAATGGCAATAAATACACCTGACCTCTTTGAGGATGTCCACATTGAAACTGGTGTCAGCGATAATGATGCAACGATGATTAGCAAAGTACAACTAAAGCAAGTACATAGCTATATATGTCCAGTAAACTAGATAAAAAAAACAGTAGTGTCATATCTCAATGAGCAATTTAAAACTTACAGCACAGGGCAAGGAGCATGTAGAGGAACTATGGCACAAGTTTAATAGAATAGTTGACCATGCACTGCATAGATATGTACTAAGGAGAACAGTCCCTAATGGGAGGAAACCTCCATGGTATATAGTCACTTTAAAAAAAATTTACTGCATAATAGGTGTAAAACGAAGCATAGGGCTATAGATAGAGAGTTGCTGATGAAACGTGTTTGGCTATCAAGAGAGCAACATGTGATGCCTTCAATGACTACCATAGCAGATTAGTGTCAAGTAATCTTTCACAGAACCCAAACAAATCCTGGTTGTACGTAAAGGCTCTTAGTGGCACCAAGGCTGGTGTCCAGTCCCTAGTGAATGAGACAGGAACTAAAACTGAGGGTAGCAAAGCAAATGTTGAAATGCTTAACTCAGTTTTCAAATGTTCCTTTGCAAAGGAAAATCCTGGAGAAATGCCCCAACTTAATTCTCGCACCACTGAATCAAGTAAGTGGTGTTGAACAGCTGAAATCATTAAAACCGAACAAAGCTCCAGGCTCCGATGGAATCCCTGTCACATTCTACATTGAATTTGTGGCTGAGTTAGCTCCTCTTCTGTCTATAATCTATTGTTGATCCCTCAAGCAAAAAGCCATACATAGTTCTTGGAAAAAGGCACAGGTCACACCCGTCTACAAGAAGGGTTGCAGAAGTGATTCACAAAACTCCTATCCAATATCCTTTATATCAATTTCTTGTAGAATCTTAGACTATATTCTGAGATCAAACCTAAAGAGTTATCTTGAACAGAATGACCTCCTCAGTGTCAGACAGCATGGATTCTGAAAACAATCATGTGAAATTCAACTCGCACTTTTCTGACACGACATACTGAAAGCTTTTGATCAAGGCATCCACTTAGATGTTGTACTTCTTGATTTCTGAAAAGCACTTGACTCAGAACCACACCTATGCTTATTGACAAATGCACAATCATATGGAGTATCAAGTGCAATTTGTGACTATATTGAGGATTTTTTGCTAGGGAGGACACATCATGTTATCTTGGATGGAGAGTCACCATCAGATGAAGTAATTTCATGTCTGCCACAGGGGAGTGTGTTGGCTCCCTTGCTGTTTATGTTGTATATTAATGACCTTGCAGACAAAATAAATAGTAAAATCAGGCTTCTTGCAGGCAATGCAGTTATCTGTAATAAAGTACGATCTGAAAGAGGTATATTCAATCAGATCTTGATAAGATTTCTACTTGATTCAGAGATTGGCATCTTGCTCTAAATGTTCAGAAATGTAAAATGTCGTAATTCACAAAACAAAAAATGTGGTATCCTACGACTATAATATTAATGAGTCACTGTTTGAATCAGCCAACTCATATGCCTGGCTGTAACACTTTTTAAGAATATGAAATGCAGTGATCAGATAGATTGTCGGGAGTGAAGCACGCGGCAGATTTCGGTCTATTGCTAGAATCCTGGAGGAAGTGAAATCAGTCTACAAAAGGAGATTGTTTACAAATCACTCATGCGACCAGTTCTACAATATTGCTCAAATGTGTAGGATCCATACCAGATAGGTCTAACAGGGGATACGGAATGTATACAGAGAAGGGCAGCACAAATGACCACAGGTTTGTTTAATCCATGGGAGTGTGTCACAGAGATATTGAAGGAACTGAACCAGAAGATTGTTGAAGATAGTCACAGACCATCCCGAGAAAGTCTATTACAAAAATTTCAAGAACCAGCTTTAAATGGTTGCTCTAGGAGTATACTGTCCAGTCCATGAACATAAGGCTAGTGCTATCGGTATTAAGTATTAAGTAATGAGTAACTAGTTTCGGGCAACGAATTAATTTCATGTGGGAAAGCTATACCTATTTTGAAAGCCACAAACAGTTTCAGTGGTCAGGACCATATTTCAGTACGCTATCAAGAAGTAATGTCTTCCCCCCCCCCCCCAAAAAAAAAAGAAAGAGAACAGGTCTTTCAGTGGTGATTTAATGACAGTGTAATTATAATTCTGGGCAAAATATTTTGCAAATATTTCATTTCTGTGCACACTTCTGTTGATTTACAACTAGGTATTCAATATGCACATTTACACACCTGAAACTTTTCAGCAGATAGTCCTTTGTGTGGTCATTGCAAGGCCATCTCCATTCTAAAATGGATAGAGAAATCCTTTTGCTTTGTATACACCAAGATTCATATACGAGGGTTGGAACTTAAATAGTGGCAACTATTTATTCACAACCAATACAAAACAGTTAAATGTTTGCACCTGTTACTGTCCTTCAACGCAGTCACCAGCTTTGTGTAGAACCCGTTGCAGGCGATGGGGAAGGCACAGTATACCGTTAGCAGAGGCTGTTCCATTGAAGGAGCGAATGGAGTCTTCTACTGCCTGTCGAATCTCTGGAACAGTTCTGAAGCAAATGCCACGAAGTGATTCCTTCGTCTTCAGAATCAAATCAAAGTCACAAGGACTTAAGTCCGGGGAGTATGGTGGATGGTACAGTACTTCCTAGTCCCATCAACCAAACAGAGCAGCCACAACTCGCGCTGTATGCGCTTGCACATTGTCGCGCAAAATGACGGGTGGGTTGCGTAGAAAGTTTCGCCGTTTCTTTCACAAAGCTGGTCGCAGGTGATGGTAACTGATTTGATTCTGAAGATGAAGTAACCACTTTGTGTCATTCGCTTTAGAACTGTTCCAGAGATTCGACAGGCAGTAGACCGCTCCATTTGCACCATCAATAGAACAGGCTCTGCTAACGGTATACTACGCCTTACACATTGCCGGCAATGGGTGCTGCACAAAGCTGGTGACTACTCTGAAGGACAGTAACAGGTACAAACATGGAACTCTTTTGTATCAGTTGTGAATAAATAGTTGCTACTATTTAAGTTCTAACCGTCGTACATGGCATTTCTGCTGAAAAATCCCTTACAAGAATATAAGTACAATAGGATATATAATTAATTCTCAAAAGGTTGAAATGTAACGTCCCTTTAACACGCTAGCAGAAGCCTAGTAGGCTGCCATGTGGCCACTGACGGCTGTAGAACCACGCTCCAGACACCTTGTGGCTGCTGGCGGCCACAGAAACATTATACCTAATGCTGTGTACCCATACTGGCTGGGAAATTTCCTCACTAAGCATGCCGTAGACCACATGTTAAAATGTGAAGTCTAGGAGACTGAACATAAGACAGCTATGCCTACACACAGGCTTATCTTTTTGGAACAAAGTTATTAAACACTTTGGAGTTGACAGAAAAAATTTCTGACCAGTTGCGACTACTCATTGGACAGCACCAACAGCTTACGGCCAGTCACGATTCACTGGAATTTGAAGAATTTCTCCACCAAGTGCATTCACATGATCATGACTTGTTGTGATCATTCCTTGAACAAGCCTAATACGAGAGAACAGGGTCTCTAGTCTCATAACCTAGGCACCAGAGATGCCATGTGGTTAATTTGAATCTGATTTTACATGCCTACTCTGACCTGATGAAATAAATTTTACTTAACTGTCACACTTTGTAACAGATGCCTCACCTCCAGGTCAGGCACAAAAGCATCACGGGTGCCGTTCTGCTGCTGTTGCCGGATATCACACGCCAGTCTCTTGTGTTCATAAGAACTGAAAGGAACTATTACGACTGCATATGACTCAGTTTTGTGTGTAATGAGACTGAATCAAATAAAAGCAAACTTATCAAGTGAACATCACTTAAGGAATTCTCTATTTTTCATTTCATATTCCTGCCCATTAATGCTAGTTTAGTATATGGTGCATATTAGCTATGTAGGATAACTAATTTGCTATTCTTTTCTAAACAGTTTATAACAACTGATAAAGGAATTTCTGTACCTCATCTCAGTGGGTGTGACAATTTATTTGATTCAGTAATGTTCACGAAAGAGTTATTCGAGTTAATTGTGTGTCTAGTAGAGCTGCGCTCTACTAAAACTACAGTTTGGTACACTACATGAATGATTTAGGAGACAGTAGGATTAAGGAAAGTATTGGTAGGGAAACAAACAAATGAATTTGTACGAGAAATTGGGAACCAGCAACTACTCCGATTTATGTTTGCTCTGCACATATAGTATAAACCTGCTGTTGTGTTCCCAGAAATAACATTTTGTTACTGTTTACAACATTTCTTATCACTCCCGTCAAATTTCCTACATTCACAATGTTAATTCGTCTACAATTTTGTGTTAATGTTTTCATAATTTTTCAGCAATTTACACTTTATGAAACAATGTTAATGGAGAAATAATTGACATAAAACGTCACAGGCTTGGCATTGGCCTTTCAACAGTGTTTACAAATGTTAAGCCGTTAAGTTTCTTGAAGCCATAACACACTACTCAAAAGGTCTGAATCGGTAAAAGTCTGAAGAATTATTTTTTCACTGGCAACATCTACTTGGAATGGTGGCTGATGGGAGTGATTAGGTCCTTTCGAAAAATGACCTATCACAACAGTTTTCAGTCTCTACTGTGCATGCACAACTTCGTAACTGTTACTCTCATCATGACAGCTCAAAAGTACATTTCGCACGTTTCTTTGTTTGGCCACATGCAGCAGTAATTCACACTTTTGCTGTTGCTCAAATGGTTCTTGTTCAAATAATGAAACACTATGACAGTTAAATTTTTTTTTGTCTAGCAACACGTGTTTTGAGAATTTATTCTTGTTGTCAATTGTAAATATTTACATAAGTATTTTTTGTGATGTTTCATGCACACAATGTGAGGTGTGTGTGTGTGTGTGTGTGTGTGTGTGTGTGTGTGTAACAGGTATTTTGATGCCTGTTATTACATGTACCATAAATTGCTAAACTTCAACGGGGTGGGGGGTCCTTTTACTGCTTAAAAAGTTATTTCCCACATTTTACACCACTTTTTTTCAAGCCCACTGAAAAACGTAAAAGCAGGGTTTGACTGCATTAGAAAAGGACACCACACAGTGTTAGTCCACTGTATATGTAAAATCATTACAGAATATGAATTGCATTTTACAAGTAATAAAAATTTGTTGATCAGTTACCTTTTGCAGTTTTATGTAACCAAAGCAATTATTTTTTATGGAAGTACAGTTTACATGAACTATATACACATTTTACAAAGTGTTGAAGTAATGTTTAATAAATTGTTTTGTAATGATTTGGTTTATCTTTTGTTGAGGAAATTGTGTTTTCTAGTACTGTATGATAAGCCAGTATTGTTTCCAGTGTTTTTACTACATCTCTTGGTTTAACATTACAAACAATTTTTGAACAAAAGCTTAATTAAACAATGAAAATTTCAGTTTTGCTATAGATACTGTTCATTTTTAAGTAACATACAGCAGAGTAACTATATAGGAAGACCAAGTTCCCTCGCCATTTAATATCCTCACTCAGTTTTTAGGCAGTTCACTGCATCCAGTTTTCAGGGGAATCTAGTAAGACACTAATCCCATACAAACAGAAAGATCGATATGAGGTTACACTTGACAGGCATGCAACACACCTAACATACAGGTAATATGAGTCCAACTTCAACTGACCACAGCTACTACGGAAACTAGCAGTCTACCGTAATCCATGGTATTTACCATTACGGTGTTCAGACAATGAAAACCGATGGAATAGACA
Source organism: Schistocerca nitens (assembly GCF_023898315.1). NCBI lineage: Eukaryota > Metazoa > Arthropoda > Insecta > Orthoptera > Acrididae > Schistocerca > Schistocerca nitens. Next base: position 4,582,899 of record NW_026045897.1, read on the forward strand.
GCAATATTAGGCCTTTATGCCGGAAGTATCAGGAAGGGCACCTGGCCACAACGTTAAATAATGAAATAAAACTTTACAACTCCTGAAAAAGCAGACCACATTCACTCAAATATTATAAAATTTGCATGAAAAATGGTTTGTTCTGTTAATCTGCCTTCTGTAATACAATGCATTTTTATTCACCACACACTGTGGCATCTCTTCTCAACCTCACATTATCTATTAATGTGTCGTTCACATCTCAAATGTGCAAGTCATTCTTTTCCATATTTGGGATCAGCAGCAAGCTATTTTACCCTATTTTCTTTTCTAAAATTTATAATTTGTGAACCTTTTTTATGCTAGATTCATTTCACTACCATATTTTATAAATAAAAACTACTAAAAGAACATAAAACTTTAGACCACTTGTTTAAGAGGAGTTTTGCTGTTGTTGCTGCCTCACAAAATTGACAAACATGCTGCAGGAACACCAAAAATTTAATGAGGCAGCATATCAAATCCAAACTGAAAGCAGCATGTTTCCAGTAACCTGTCCCCTGACACCTTATATTACAAATCTACTGCCAGTAATTATGTCCAATTTGTTGGCTTTATGAACGCATGTTATCACAAATGTAAAAAGTAGTACAGGATGGCTAAATCATTTTTTAGTGTTTATCTGTGGTTCATGGTGTGGGTTCCCGTAGTCATGTCCTAGTTCATGAACCACGGGCAACGTATGAGTGGCCAAGTAAGTGGTCCCAACAGTCGGGATACCAGTTACTTTGGAATAAGGCTGGGCATCTCTGACATATTCTGAGTCGTGGTCACCTTTGTGCTCATACGGCAAAGACTACCAAATCCACTGGTTAAGTCCCTCAACCGTTAGGGGTAAAACCCAATGGGACTCGGGGCAAGTAAGGCTAGTAACCTGCTTCCCTGGTACTTTAAATATGATGCTGGCAACAATCAGAGCAAAATGCCTCGGACCTTTGGAGGTGACGGAGACTTTGGAAACAGGTTGGAGACTATGGGTCAAGCTGCTGGAAAACCATTCTGGAGTGTAATTAGCAGTCTTCGAAAGGGAGGTAAGAAGGAAATGACAAGTATTTTCGACAGGTCAGGAAAACTGCTGGTGAATCCGTGGATGCCTTGGGCAGATGGAGGGAATATTTTGAAGAGTTGCTCAATGTAGTTGAAAATACGATCGTAATGTTTCAGATTTCGAGGTAGAATGGGATAGGAATGATGATGGAAATAGGACCACATTTGAGAAAGTGGAGAAAATGGTCAATAGATTGTGTGCAATAAAGCAGCTGGGGTGGATGAAATTAAGTCGGAACTCATCAAATACAGTGGAATGTCAGGTCTTAAATGGCTACACAGGATAATTGAAATGGCCTGGGAGTCGGGACAGCTTCCATCAGACTGGACAAAAGCAGTAATTACACCAATCGTTAAACATGGAAACAGAAAAGCAACTACAGAGGTATCTCTTTAATCAGCGTTGTGGGTAAAATCTACTCAGGTATTGTTGAAAGGAAAGTGCGAGTATTAGTTGAGGACCAATTGGATGAAAATCAGTGTGGGTTTAGGCCTCTTAGAGATTGTCAGGAACAGATCTTTAGCTTACGGTAAATAATGGAGAAGTGTTATGAGTGGAACAGGGAATTGTATCTATGCTTTATAGATCTAGAAACGGCATATGACCGGGTTCCTAGGAGGAAGTTATTGTCTGTTCTACGAGATTTGCAAGCAATTAAAGGTCTTTACCTGGATAATCAGGCAGCAGTTAGAGTTGACGGTAATTGAGTTCATGGTTCAGAGTAGTTTCAGGGGTAAGACAAGGTTGCAACCTGTCTCCACTGTTGTTCATATTATTTATGGATCATATGTTGAAAACAATAGACTGGCTGGGTAAGATTAAGATATGTGAACACAAAATAAGCAGTCTTGCATATGCGGATGACTTAGTTGTGATGGCAGATTCGATTGAAAGTTTGCAAAGTAATATTTAAGAGCTAGATCAGAAATGTAAGGACTATGGTATGAAGATTAGCATCTCCAAAACAAAAGTAATGTCAGTGCGAAAGAGATATAAACAGATTGAGTGCCAAATACGAGGAACAAAGTTAAACAGGTGGACAGTTTCAAGTACTTAGGATGCATATTCTCACAGGATGGCAACATAGTGAAAGAACTGGAAGCGAGGTGTAGCAAAGCTAATGCAGTGAGCGCTCAGCTACGATCTACTCTCTTCTGCAAGGAGGAAGTCAGTACCAAGACTAAGTTATCTGTGCACCGTTCAATCTTTCGACCAACTTTGTTGTATGGCAGCGAAAGCTGGGTGGATTCAGGTTACCTTATCAACAAGGTTGAGGTTACGGATATGAAAGTAGCTAGGATGATTGCAGGTACTAGTAGATGGGAACCATGGCAGGAGTGTGTCCACAATGAGGAAATCAAAGAAAAACTGGGAATGAACACTGTAGATGTAGCAGTCAGGGCGAACAGGCTTAGATGGTGGGGTCATGTCACACGCATGGGAGAAGCAAGGTTACCCAAGAGACTCATGGGTTCAGCAGTAGAGTGTAAGAGGAGTCGGGGCAGACCAAGGAGAAAGTACCTGGATTCGGTTAAGAATGATTTTAAAGTAATAGGTTAACATCAGAAGAGGCACCAATGTTAGCACTGAATAGGGGATCGTGGAGGAATTTTATAAGGGGGCTATGCTCCAGACTGAACGCTGAAAGGCATAATCAGTCTTAAATGATAATGATATCTGGTAATAATTGTGCAACCAATCGCTTTTTTACAATTTATGTTTTCAAGCCACTGCAGGCTCATCACATTCTGTGATCAGTGTAAAACCAAGTATAGCTAAATACTGTGTTTGTGTACACAGCTTAATAATGCCTGTTTTAATAAGCAATCTGATGTGGATACAATGCAGTGTACTCCCCAGTGCTGCATCTAGCTACATTTGGTCCACAACAACTTGTTTGTAACACCTCCACCTGAGGACACTGCAGTGGCTCGAAAACATGTTCATGGTTGAATAAATAGTAAGAAGCAACTGGTTGCATATTTATTACCACATAAACACCAATTCAAATCACAGTCACAGTTCATCATCCACAATGGATATACTGAAAAATCATTTTTGTTCCAAATGTTTTCAGAAGATATCTTGTTTATACATCTATACTGAATTTACTGACATTGCTTCCAGCTTCACACAAAAGACAAGCATTAGATAGACAAAGTTCAGTACACCTAAGAACAGCAGTTTTACGAACAAATTATTACACAAAAATCTCCAAGTATGACACTTTAAGTTTCAGAACAACTCATCTATAGATTGTGGCACCATACACAATCATTAACCCAGCTCCAGGGAGGTAGGGTCCCCTTCCCTATTCCTCCACAGGGGTAATTCCTATCTGGCACGTCCACGTCACGGGGGTGGGCATCCTATACTTCAGCAGGCTGGAGTGATAGGATAGCTGTGTTCAGGCAGGCATCCAACCCCACGGGGTATAACACGGAACCTATGCCAAGGGTTACGGTTGAAGACCTTAATGGCAGCAACAGCGGAGAAGGAAGACTTCAGAACGGCAAAGCTGGCAGATGAGCCTACCCTCCTTTCTTGGGATTAAATGAGAAGGGAACCACTGCCTTGTGGTGGAGGAGAAACTCCAAAGGCTAAGGGAGACAACCCCAACAGAAAATCCTTTCTTGCATTAGGCCTAGCAAGCCAGAAGGGAAGTCTTCATATATTACTTTTAAGTACTGGTGTGAAGGATGGGAGACCTGATTATATTCATCAGTACAAAATGATGAAACCAAATGGACTAAAAAATAACCTAAATATTGGCACCCTTAATATATTAACCCTCGATGTAAAAATGGAAGAATGACAGATATATTAACAGAGAGAAAGTTAGATATTTTGGGATTAAGCGGAACCAAGAGGAAGGGAAAAGGAGGGAAGAATTTGAGAGGAGGAGGAAAACTGTACTGGAGTGGGTCTAACAGGTTTGGAAGAAATAGTGTGGCACTGATGGTGAATAAGAATGTACAAAGCTGTATTGAAAGTGCAAGATACATATCAGACAGGATCATAGCCTTAAACCCGACATTCCAAAAAGAAACACTATAAATTATCCAGATTTATGCATCTCAAGTGGGATATAGTGAAAAAGATAAGGTGGACTTTGAAAATGAGTTAGAGCACCAAGTGGAGTGTTTATATAGTGATTGGAGATTTTAATGCACAGGTAGGCAGAAACAGAAAGGGATTTGAGGAAGCACTGGGGTGTCTTGGATATGGAGGCAGAAATGAAGAAGGGGAAAGACTCTTGGATTTATGCCAGAGGAATGGAATGAGAATAGCAAACAGCTGGTTTATGAAGAGAGAAAGACATGTTACAGGGAATAGGGAGAGAAAGTAGCAAATGTGAAGGTAATTCCAAGTGTAAGTGCAGATGGAGAAAAATAGATTACTGGTGGGACAATGGAAACTGAATCAGGGTGTGAAAAATTGAAAACAGAAGAAAGTGATGAGGATAAGGGATTCGAAACTGAAGGATAGTGAAAGGGCTGAGAAGTATAGAAAATCACACAAAAATATCCAAAAGAAGTCTTCTGCAGTGTAGAAAGGGAATGGAGTTTATTAAGAGAGACTAGTCTAAGCAGCACAGAATGTATGTGGCAGAACATCTGGAAAAGAGAGAGACAAGTTGGTGGGATGACACCAAAATCAAAGCAGTTAGAAGAAAAAAATGGAGCATGGAGAAAGTGGTGGAAAACTAAAAATGACAAGGACCTTAAAAGATGGTGGTGGTTAACTACATCTCCCAGTACCTACTTCAACCTACATCCTTCTGAATCTGTTTAGTGTATTCATCTCTTGGTATCCTGCTATGATGTTTACCCTCCACACTGACCTCAAATACTAAATTGGTGATCCCTTGATGGCTCAGAATATGTCCTACCAAGCGATCCCTTCTTCTAGTCAAGTTGTGCCACAAATTTGTCTTCTCCCCAATTCTATTCAATACCACCTCATTAGTTGTGTCATCTACCCATCTAATCTTCAGCATTCTTCCGTCGCACCACATTTCGAAAGCTTCTATTCTCTTCTTGTCCACATTATTTATCGTCCACGTTTCACTTCCATACATGGCTACACTCCATACAAATACTTCCACAAACGATTTCCTGGCTCTTAAATCTGCACCTGATGTTAACAAATTTTTCTTCAGAAACACTTTCCTTGCCATTTGCCTGTCTACATTTTATATCCTCTCTACTTCAACCATCATCAGTTATTTTGGTCCCCAAATAGCAAAACTCATTTACTACTTTCAACATCACCTGATTTCATTAGACTACATTCCATTATCTTCGTTTTGCTTTTGTTGATGTTCAATTATATCCTCCTTCAAAGTCCTTTGCTGTCTCTGACAGAATTAAAATATCATTGGCGAACCTCAATGTTTTTATTTCTTCTCCATTGATTTTAACTCTTACTCCTCCTCTTGTTTCTTTTACTGCTATATATATAACAGAGGGAAACATTCCACGTGGAAAAAATATATCTAAAAAGAAAGATGATGAGACTTACCAAACAAAAGCGCTGGCAGGTCGATAGACACACAAACAAACACAAATATACACACAAAATTCAAGCTTTCGCAACAAACTGTTGCCTCATCAGGAAAGAGGGAAGGAGAGGGAAAGACGAAAGGATGTGGGTTTTAAGGGAGAGGGTAAGGAGTCATTCCAATCCCGGGAGCGGAAAGACTTACCTTAGGAGGAAAAAAAGACAGGTATACAATCGCGCACACACGTGTGTGCGCGATTGTATACCTGTCCTTTTTTTCCTCCTAAGGTAAGTCTTTCTGCTCCCGGGATTGGAATGACTCCTTACCCTCTCCCTTAAAACCCACATCCTTTCGTCTTTCCCTCTCCTTCCCTCTTTCCTGATGAGGCAACAGTTTGTTGCGAAAGCTTGAATTTTGTGTGTATATTTGTGTTTGTTTGTGTGTCTATCGACCTGCCAGCGCTTTTGTTTGGTAAGTCTCATCTTTCTTTTTATATATATATATATATATATATATATATATATATATATATATATATATATATATATATATACATAATTTTTTTTTCTCAAAAACCAAAAATCAGGAGATTCAGTTTTAAAAATCAGGAGATATGAAAGATCAAAAACCTGTGGCTCATTTTTGTATACACCTAAGACAACTGAAAAGTTTTCCTTTAAGGCGCCACAAAGCTATATAATGGCTAAAAAAAACAAAACAACATAGAAACATCGGAAATACCCAAAATGTTGATTCTGTAAACTTAATTGTAGTTTCGCCAAGCTAATTGTTGTTAGGTTTGGATGTTTTTTTGGCATTAGAAAAAAAAGTATGACAGCATCCATCATACTGTTTTGTGACACACATGAAAACTGTAAAAATAGGCTTGCCAACTGGTTCTTCAGTGTATGCTGAAATCTTAACACAACCACTTCTTTTTTATTTTTCAGGGGCAGCATCTACTTTCTCCTCGTAAGATTTCACGTTATATCTCTGCATGTTCAAAGTTGGCTAGTATTGCACATTTTCAGGGAAACGATGTCATTACAGAAATTCTTAAAATTCTCATATTTACCTCTAGCTATGTAGCCTATTAGTATGCAGTATTAGCGAGAAACATTGGAACAATCATGAGAACATGTACAACACCTTTCTTCTCACAGGTGAAGTAGAAGCTGCTTCTGCAGTAGGAAACATTGCACAATCTGAATAATGATGTACTAACAAACTAAAACAGTTACCAAATAAAATAGTAATTCCCTATTAAAATGTTTCAAGATAATACACATTAATGTTCTCACTTATTTAACAATGTTGTTAAACCGTTCAAATCAAGGTCTATCATTTCCTCTTTAATTGAATTTCCAATACATGATGAGGATGGAGAAAATATGGTAACACACAGGTATAATTATCTTTTCATGACACACTTCACATTTCTATTGATTTAAGGAATTTAATGTTGAAGACTTAGCCTTTCTGAGAAATTCTTTGTTGAAGGTTTGCTGAAAGCAGTCACACTGTAGTCTTGATTTTACTGTCAACAATCTCTCCAAATTTTCATCACCGGTAGATGATCTAAACTGTGTGCTTGTTTTAGTTACTTGACTAAATATCCTCTCACATTCTGCATTACTAGGAGGGACCGTTAGAATACCTAACATAACACGAATTAATTTGTCAAATTTTAGGTTCCCATTACCATTTCTTAGTTTTCCTAGCAGAGATCACTGCACATCAATTCTTTCTTCTCTTAAGATTTCATCCGGTATATCATATCTGAAATGCAAAAAACTGGGATTGTAATTCATCTATGGCATCATGCTGTTTACCTGAATCTGCATTCAATAATACTGGAAACTTTTCCTCAAAATAGGGTAGAAAAGGATGCATTGGAAACAGATCTGATTTGCACAACTGTTGCATTCCTCAGCATTTCACTCTTAAATGGGAATTTGTGAACCATGTAGTCACAGGCGGCAATTAAGTATTTCCGAACAGATGCGAAGAATTCCACCTTCTCATCATGCTTGAGGCAATCCACAAGTTGAGAAGTACAACTGCCAATGACAAATCACAATCATCCTTCTGGTTTCTTCTGCTGTGGTAATCAACCTCAAAAGGAGAACAGGATTTAATCACTGTAGGTAGTACAAATTTAGACATCAAATTCTGTAACGTGTCCAGCAGCAGATCTTGCAGTAAATGGATGAGAGGTACACTTGACTGCAAAATTACATTTGTTTTGTCAAATGTAGGTATAACATTTGACAAAAACAGACACAAAGCTATATTTAAATCTGATGACAGAAACAAAAATCCTTTCTTCACGAGACAGGTTGTACTTAACTGGGGAATCCTGTTTACTTATTTTTGATATAGATGAACATGGAATTGGCAATTCACTAGCTCTTTTTCTTTAAGAGGCACTACTCTCAATTGGTGACTGTTTCACGTTTGGTATATGATAAGTTTCTTACCAGACTTCACTTCATAATCGAGCAGGCTGGTCAAAGGCTTCCACTGTTCCAGTAACCGAAGTAAATATTTGCTCACAGAAAGCCAACGGGTGCACACATGCTTCAATATTTTCTTCATCTCGACATCATAATTTCTGAAATTCTTTCAGTTTCTCCTTTCTCTTTGTACTCTTTTGCAGAAAATAATATATGTCCAGTAAACATTCATCAATCTGGAATGGCAGACATGCAGCTCCCTTTTCTGCTGCCAAATTTAAAAAATGACGGACAACCAACAACGAAGACGTTAGGCATATGATTTTTCAAGAGACCTGAAACTCCGTTTTTCATTCCAACCATTACAGGAGCATTGTCACAACCTATTGACAAACAGTTGCTGAGTGGAATGTTACATTCCTTCAGCGTGGTGAGAAGAAGTGTTCCTATGTTGACACCAGTGGAATCTCCTTTTAAGTTGGAGAGAGATAATAAGGTACTTTCAATTTTTTGGGTCGTCTCATTATAAACGGTAACAACTATGGGATATAAATTAGCATCCCCTTTGTTACTACCGTCCATTGCAGTAGAAAATGGCCATTTTTTCGAACTGTCTACGATTTCTTCCTTTTCCTTTTTTGCCATTTCTCCGATAATTGCCGCAGCTGTATTTTTTCGCTATACTGCTATCCGTGAACATTTTCCGGAACAGGTGACTCGCATGGTCAGCGTAATTAACCGCCAAATTATATCCTAAAATAAAAGATGTAAATAAACATTCAGCATTTATCACTCCACTTTCACTTTTGTCGCTGAATTCCAGTTTTTTATTGTTACTGACGCACTTCGAATTGTGTCTGTGCTTTTTTTGTTTCCACATGTTTGGAAACTTCACTTTTTCCACCATGTGATACACAAATATCGGCAAACTGTACAAAAGGCGAACGGGCCTTTCCTCGACTTGATAATGCACGGAAACTGTACAGAAAATTGTTTTAAGAAAACTGAGTTATATTTTTTGGCCATGTTTAAAAACAAAGCAGTGAATCAAAACACTAAGACAATATGAATCAACACACATCCAAGCAGAACACTGTGCACTACCGAGGTTACTACATGTGCACTACTGGACACGGGTATATCTTCGACAAAATGCGCGAGAAAGAGGAAAATTGATTGGAACAATCTCTTTCAAATTCTGAAGGTGGCAGGGATAAAATATAGGGAGCGAAAGGCTATTTACAATTTGTACAGAAACCAGATGGCAGTTAAAAGAGTCGAGGGGCATGAAAGGGAAGCAATGGTTGGGAAGGGTGTGAGACAGGGTTGTAGCCTCTCCCCAATGTTATTCAATTTGTATATTGAGCAAGCAGTAAAGGAAACAAAAGAAAAATTCGGAGTAGGTATTAAAATCCATGGAAAAGAAATAAAAACTTTAAGGTTCGCCGATTACATTGTAATTCTGTCAGAGGCAGCAAAGGACCTGGAAGAGCAGTTGAACAGAATGGACAGTGTCTTGAAAGGGGGATAACAAGATGAACATCAACAAAAGCAAAACGAGGATAATGAAATGTAGTCGAATGAAGTCGGGTGATGCTCAGGGATGTAGATTAGGAAATGAGACACTTAAAGTGGTAAAGGAGTTTTGCTATTTGGGGAGCAAAACAACTGATGATCAAAGTAGAGAGGATATAAAATGCATACTGGCAATGGCAAGGAAAGAGTTTCTGAAGAAGAGAAATTTGTTAACATCAAGTATAGATTTAAGTGTCATTAAGTCATTTGTGAAAGTATTTGTATGGAGTGTAGCCATGTATTGAAGTGAAATGTGGACGATAAATAGTTTGGACAAGAAGAGAGAAGCAGCTTTCGAAATGTAGTGCTAAGAAGAATGCTGAAGATTAGATGGGTAGATCACACAACTAATGAGGAGGTATTGAATAGAATCAGGGAGAAAAGGAGTTTGTGGCACAACTTGACAAGAAGAAGGAACTGGTTGGTAGGGCATGTTCTGAGGCCTCAAGGGATCACAAATTTAGCATTGGAGGGCAGTGTGGAGGGTAAAAATCGTAGAGGGAGACCAAGAGATGAATACAGTAAGCAGATTTAGAAGGATGTAGGTTGCAGTAAGTACTGGGAGATGAAGAACCTTGCACAGGATAGAGTAGCATGGAGAGCTGCATCAAACCAGTCTCAGGACTGAAGACCACCACAACAACAACAACGAAGTTGTTTCAACACTTATTCTGCACACCTTAATCCATTAATTTCTACTGAACAGATACAGACCAGAAGGTTAAAAGATTTATCACATGAATGACAGTTTAAAGGTTACTATGTGAATCACTTTATTTGCGAAAATTTATCCCTTTATGTGGAGAAATATCTATAGAATGAAATACAGTGTTTTCTGTAATTCCATACTGTCATTAATATGAGAGTACTTTACGGACTATCCTTCCAGCCAGCTACATAGCAATTCAATTTATTGACAACACTGACTCATTCTTAACAAAGCAGGCAGCAAGCACTGCTAGACATGTACGTTCATTTCTGAGCCACATTTCTTGTTTGTTTCCTGTTTCTGCACTCCTTATAACAATTTTATATATTCTACACCAAATAACCAGGTTATTTAGAATTACATGTTTACATATAAACTCAAAACATCCAGTGACAAAAGAAGGGAAAAAACAGTACAACAATGTCAGTTTTCATGTTTTATTGATTCACTCCAACATAATACAAAACCTTATACAGACTCCTGAACAGGTGGCTCGTAACCCTCAGGCCGGTCAACTTTAGCACCAGGTTCATCACTGCCACCCTTGCCATCACCGTGGAGTTCTAACAGTTTAGACAAGTCGAACTTAGGTTTCTTCAAAACTTTCACCTGCAACACAAAGTGTACCAATGAGCAATTTCCTAATACAAATTCTGAAAGAATCCGAACAGGAGACATTATTTACATGGTGTCAAATTAACAATTTTCAAGCATTAAAAGTGGCTTAAACTAGAAGTCATTGAAATTAATTCTTCAAAGAATCAAATATTTTGGTGCCAGAATGTGGAACAAACTAATGAGTAAAATAAACAAAAAGCGAAACTATGAATGAGGTACTACAATCACAATAGTTTTTATGTACTAGAGCACAACACATAGGTATGCATAAATAATGGTCTGAATATCTCGACTGGCAATGTTAAGACAGGACTGTCACAGATTTAGACGAATCCTCAACAGCAGTATAGGTCATTATTAATACCTCACTTCTCTCCACTGGATTTATTGCACAATGACATCACAACCAGTATCTCTTACACGAAATTTTATTTTTTACTGCATATGAATATATTGAAAACACTTCAAACACACACCATTTACAAAGGTTTCGTTTATCTTTTTACGCCTTTTGCCCATATGTGCCATCATATTGTTGCCCTAAAACATTTCACTTCATTATCTGCAAAATTTATCATATGCAAACATGTTTTCCGAGCATTCTCAACTGAACATTAACCACAGTATGGCATGCCCTAGGCAATATCAGTGCACAACTAACAGTCATTCCAGCAATCACAGGTAGGCACCATTTAAATAAAAGACTGGAAACTTCAACACTATGGAAATTTTAGTTGCAGAACGGCTGCACTGCAGTGAACTGCCTTCCTCTGAAAGAGAAGGAAGAGCAGTAACTTCCTAAATGCAAAGTAAAGTACTTCACACACAGCATGGAACAATGATAGAGTAACTGCTGACCATTTTAATGAATCTATAGCATACAACTCATCAAAGAACCACAGCCACACTACAGAATTAGATACACTCCGACAAGAATCAATGTATGTAGGTTGGAACTTAAATAATGGCAACACTGCTGTGGAGACACTATGCAACAGAATCTACTATTGTCACTCATAGCACACATTGTCGACATACCTATCATACCTCCAAGCAACTGGACTCTTCTGTCCCACATCACCAATGTGCGCACAATTGAGGGAAACTCAGTCACTTGTGAGCAAGTGATCCAACGTAACGGTGTCACTATGTTTTCAAAACAGGAACAACTGAGTTGGCTAAAGATTGAGTGTGCCAGAGGTCATACAGCATGACAAGTGTCATCAAGGTATTCAAAAGGTGTGCGGGGAATCGGCATTGCCGTACAGAACAGTGGCACATTGGGTAAAAGCCTACAACTGAGGCAATAACACACCGGGCATGTCGTTCTTGCGTCTCTGAAGAAGTGCATGCTGTTGTCGCATCAGTAATAGACCCTATACGATTCGTGAGCTCGCCCACGAAACCAAATTAGCGCGCATACAACTGTGCTTCGAATCCTGAAGGAATGCCTGGGCACGTGAAAAATTGCATCACAATGGGTTCCGCACGACTTGACAGAAATGGATGCGTTACGACGCTCTGACGCACTTGGTGCACTATGAGTACGAAGGAGAGGCTTTCTTACACTGTATTGTAACACTGGATGAGACAGGGGTCACTGCGAAAGTCTAAAGTGCTTCAGAGCTCCAGTGTAGTGAAAATTATGGTGATTCTCGTGTACGACTGATGATGTTATCGTAACGCATTACTTTCCTCTACAGCAGGCAGTCAATGCACAGTATTACTGCTCATTTTTGGAGCATCACCTGCGACCAGCTTTGTGAAAGAAGTGGCGACCCTTTATGTGCAACCTACCCATCATTTTGCACGACAATGCGCGGGTGCATACAGCGCAAGCTGTGGCTGCTCTGTTCTGTCAATGTGACTGGGAAGTACTGTACCATCCACCATACTCCCTGGACTTAAGTCCTTGTGACTTATTTGATTCCGAAGATAAAGGAACCACTTCATGGCATTCACTTTAGAACTGTTCCAGAGATTCGACAGGCAGTAGACCACTCCATTCACACCATCAGCAGAAGAGCCTCTGCTAACTGTATACTACGCCTTCCACATCGCTGGCAACAGGTTCTACCCAACACTGGTGACTACTTTGAAGGACAGTAACAAGCGCAAACATGTAAGTTTTGTATCAGTTGTGAATAAATAGTTGTTACTATTTAAGTTCCAACCCTCGTAACCTGGTATGGGAGCGTGCATGTACACACCCACATCTGCACGCCACCAGAGGGTCATGTCCATAATCGTTACCACGCCTAGTAAGATATATTAAGGAGCATGAACAGCATCTGATTCTCAGTAGGGTCCGGATTTTGATTTACCTAAAAACAATGAAACATGCAAGCGTTTATAACCTAAAACGTACACAAATATATCCTTAAAAAAATAAAATATGACTTAATAGAAGTTTATTTAAAGCACTGTTTGTTTAATTTTTTATTCACCATAAAGTAATACGAAATTCACTTCTCAAAATATTGCAGGGATAGTTCTTTCTTTCTGTAAGGTTTGTGACTAATTTGCACCACCAAGTTTTTGAATGCCTGAATGTTTTATTTTCTAAACACAAAGTACGGTGAAAAGATCATCTATCGAAACAGTAAAACAATGTTTTTATTTCTACATAGTATATAAAGTGTTCACATTATTTAATATCTTATGTCAATCTTCAGTAACTGCAAAGTTGCACTGGATCACAAGTTGCATTTTCAGGTTTTCCATTGTCAGAGATCTACGGTTACTGAGGATAGTTTTGTACCTGGAAAAGCTCCTCTCCACTTCACAAGACGTCACAAGCATATTTGAAGGCAACCAGGTCACTGGAGTTCAGCTTTGTTTCAGTACCTTCAAATGTTGCTGCATTCCCTGAAAGACTGTCACTAATTTTGCACAGTGTTGAATATCCAGGATTCCGTTGGAGAACACTTTCCAATTTGGTTTTCACTTTGTCAGCCACATGACCACGGGCTCGACCCAACACACTCTGCACATGCTGCACAATACTCAGGGCCTCACACAGCTGAGTGCCAACAGCTTCCAGTCGTTTGATGGTTTTTGATATCACTGAAAAAATGGCGTTGATGTATGCCAAGTTTCGAGACAATGTATCTGTAAAAACTTCTTTCACAATTTTGTTGGTACTTGATTCATTGCTATCAAGCTCACAGAAGATTGTCTTTATTTGGGTGTAGTTGGTGCAGTAATACTTAGCAGCATTAAGCCAAGAACCCCATCGTGTAAAAACAGGTTTAGGTGGGAGGGGCGTTGAAGGTGTTTGTTCCTTGAATTTCTGCACCCGTAGCAGAGCCTTCACAGATTTTCTTGCCACAGGAAATTAATTTGTCCACAACAAGGTAATTTGATAGTACCTCTTCGGCAACTCTGTGCAATGCATGTGCAAGGCAAGTGGCATACACCATGCTGAGGTAGAGACTCTGAAGCCCTTTGGCTGCTTTAGCCATATATGAAGCACCATCTGTTACAAGCAGCAAAATGTTGTCTCTTCACACCATCCGGCCACAGTAGCTTCATGGAGTTGTCAAACAAAATAGCAATGGTCAAATTGTTTACTCTATCGAGATCTTCACACGTTAGTATGAACATATCTCCAGGGCCATCAACTTTTAGAACACGAACATCATTTGCAATGTATCACCCACTAATCTCCGTAGTTTCACCTATCTACAGCCAGATCTTTTGCTCAGCAATAGTAATTTGTATTTTGTTGAGCACATCATTGTAGCATACGGATAAATAGTTCATTCTCAGTGTAGATTCATCTGGAACTGGATGTGTTTTGTACTTCTCCAAGAACTGTCTGAAGCATGGATTCTTCAGCTTTTCCAATGAGATGTTGCAGGACACCATCTCTCACAAATCCGGTTGACGACTGATCTGTCTGTTCAAATAACAGCGTTTGCTTGCTGTTATTTTCAGCACTTCGTTTCACACAGCTGCTGAGTTTAGCAGTATTACAGTGTTGTTGCACAATAAAGCACTTTTCTGCACTAACTTCAACTTCACACAGTTTACAAAATAATATTTTCCCATCAATACTAAAGAACTTCTCTCCAAATTATCCAACATATCCTCGCAACTTTGCGCTGTCTGAGCACATTGCTTTAGGCAAGTTGAACAAGGCAAAGGCTGTATTCAAACTGGTTACTGGAAACACCTGTGAGACTGCGATGATTATTACGGCAGAAGCCGCCTTTGTTGGTTCTGAGAGCATATTGTCGACTCTGCGCAACATGTTTTATGTTCGGGAAACCACTGTTGTGGTACACCGGTTTTCTGCTACAGTCTGGAGAAGTAAAGCTGTGTACTAATTTATCTGTTTATCTTTCATAATAGCACGTTAAATATTGTCTCGTGGGCAACATATTCATTTTCTTATTTGTGTGTTCCGTAAGATATGAGAAAAACGGTATATACATATTTGGCAGAAGTTGACAGAGATATGACCTATTATATTAAAAGTTAGCCGCAATATGACATATTACTAAAATTTGTTGAAATATGACTATATGCACAATCAAAATACATTTTTCACCAGTAAAGTGCCTAGATTTATGTATAAATTGTTCTAAAATTCACCCTATAGGTCAGAAAAAAATATGACCTGTCATTAAATCCGGGCCCTAATAATGAGTGATCACTGAGTAACACAGAGATGCTGTGTACTGATGTGAGACAGTGTTATCTATATCTGAAAATTTGAAAGTGGCCTCATTGTGGGTCTCCATTTGGCCACCCCATCGAACTGGATAACATCCAGGATTTGTGTGGTATCCAAATGCGATAGTGGCCTGTTTGACTGCACAAAAACGTGAGGACAGCACACTTGTCGAAGTTCCAGTAAACATCAGAGAATCGTCACATTGTGCAACGAACATCTTAACTCCAGCAAATCATGCCCACCATCCGAGAACACACACCTTGCACGCTGTGTCATCTCACACCATTGGTCTGAGACTAGCAGCAGCTGGACTACGGAGTAACAGTCCCGTGCACAGGCTGCTATTAAAACCACAATGTAAACAGCAGAAACTGGAGCAGTACCGTAACAGGAGCATGGACTGCTAATGAATGGCATCATATCGTGTTCAGCAATGAACGTGTGTACTCCACAATCCCTGAGGGCCATCAATGACAAGTATGGTGCCAACCTAGCTAGGGGTTAAATTCTTTCATGTTTTGGAGAGAGACTGTGTTACTCCTGGGGTCATCGTGTGCAGAGCCATCAGATATGACTTCAGGTCACCATAGGTAGCTATTGTAGAAACAGGTGACAGAACAGTATGTCACGAATATTCCAGATTCACACATGTTACCTTTACTAAGAGAATAGTGTGGTGCCACTTTTCGACAGAACAATGCTCATAGACACGACACATGCATCTCTGAACTGTGTTACTGACGAGTGCTTCGATGGCCGGTGAGACATCAGTTATTATCCAGTAGAACATGCGGGACCACCAACGAAGCTATCGTCACCTCAGTGCCAGTATATCGAGCACCACTTATAACAGCTGTGGGCCATCTTGCTTCAGGAAAGAATACAATGGGCTTATGACACTTCCCAACTAAATCGGTGCAACGTCATACTTTGAGTGAGACTGTACTGCCACGTGTAAAATCTCATACTGTCTCAATCTTTTGAGTTCCTCCCCTTTTAGCCACCTCACTTTTCTATCAGGCAGTGTATTATAGGGCAAGGACTACAGACTGTGTGAAGTTTCAACTGCCTGGGGAGTGGGAATAGAAGACAATGGCACGAATGCTAAGTTATATTAGTGAAAGCGGAAAGCGAGCACATGGATTACTGTGGAATAAGAATCTTAGTATGATGCAACAATGTACCACCAATCAGTAAGCAAATTTTATAACAAGCAATATACCATGGGCCATTCAATGTCAGTTCAACCAGGCGCTCCAGCTCAGTCTCAAATTTGACTGAAATTCAGTACACTAATTCTACCATGTGTGGAACACTTGTGTACAAAGTATTAGTTTCCCCTGTCAATTAGTTCCAGAATTATGACTTGTGAAAGAAGGTGGCGTGACGCAGAAATTGCAACCCACATCTGGCAATATCTTCAGACCCAAATTCATGTCTTAATAACTTTGGAATTATTCAACACAGTCCAATTAAATTTTTACAACCCAGTAACATCCATTTAGAGAACACACTCCATGAATCAAAACACCAACATATTTCTGAGGGAAAATAAAAAATTCCGAAATGTGATTAAAAAATGTAATACGTTAAAAGGTACATACTGTAGGTGCCCTCTATGCCAAATATAATTCACTCAAAAAGGGTATAAATTTTTTTGTGGTAAGCTTAATGTGGCCTAAACACACACAGATCTCATCTTGCCCATATCAGTCACACAGAGTTACATGCACACAAAAATACAAAGATTTGAAAAATTACCTGAAAAACATGGATTTTCGAAGTGTGGTAGCACAAAAGGGACAAGTGGTATCCAAGCCAAATTTCACACACTGCATAAGTAGACCATAATGATATATCTCAAAATTTCAGCATGTTATTGCAAAACATTTGTGTACAATGCAAGTTCACAGATGTATTTGGTGATGTGGCCATTGTTCCACAACACAATTTTGTAAAAATGTATAGTAAACTGTTCTGCCTCTTATCCTCTCCCACAACTGTTTTATCACTAAGCAACAACATAGATTAGCACAACCTATCAATGTTTACTGCACCTTAACTGCTAAAAACCAGTCAATT
Organism: Schistocerca nitens; assembly: GCF_023898315.1. Classification (NCBI taxonomy): domain Eukaryota; kingdom Metazoa; phylum Arthropoda; class Insecta; order Orthoptera; family Acrididae; genus Schistocerca; species Schistocerca nitens. The sequence goes on from NW_026045897.1 coordinate 4,600,611, forward strand.
GTACTTCAAACAGAAGTTCTCCCACACTTTAGCTACTGTACTCTGTACATTGAGTGGCAAATTGTAATGTCTTCCTGACACTGTGGTAGGAACTGGAACTGTCATAAGAATATGTTCAAAAGGAATCAAACACCTGTCTGCCAAACATGGCCAATGAAATGATCTTGCTTGTCCTGCTGGTGCCATGAAGTTAACAAATACACCACCTTCTGCTTTACAGCATTCTGCAACACATCCTAAGTGCCATTTGTCATCATAAACAGCAATAACATAGCAACCTGGCTGTATGTTGCTGCTTTTGCTTCTCAATCCTGAGTCACAAACTGAAGACACATGTGCAGGAACCTATAGTTATAACTGGGCAGTCTGCTCATCTGCACATTGTTAAGAGTCCACTGGAGAGAAGTGATGATGGCTCCTTGTGCCTGCAACAGTTTTAACGTGTTCTAGACTGCTTTTTAGCGACTCTTCGACTGATTTCACCTCATCCTTCGAAACAGAATGATTGTATGAAAGAGATCTTTTTCCATACCCAGGCAAATAACTGAAGAGGTGTTAGAATGTGACCACCTGTAGGGTGCTGCAGACTAGCTCGTGATGCCATGCGCTTTATGGTAGCACCAATACCATCACATACTTTTTTACAATCACTTGTCGCGAAAAAATTCCATTCTGCGTGAATGAAAATCATGGTAATGCATGCATAAATTGAGATTTTAACTGTTTTTGTACAGACTAGCTGTGCCATCACTGAAGTATTTCGCAAAATGCATGTGAGGCGGCTTGTTTTTCACATACGCCATGACCGTGCGAATGGGGGCATGAACTGCAATGGCATCATGAATTAAACAGTCACTAAAAACACACAGGTTCATGACGGACACATCACCTGATTCACCTCTACAGTACATCGCAAATGGCTGGAGAGTTGCTTGACTGTTGTCCCAATGATATCCTTGGATGGCATCTTGAACTATAAATGCATAATTTTTAGAAGAGTCTAGTATTACTGTAATTTCAACTTTTTTCAAGTTATCCTTACATAACTGGAGATGAGCCAATTGTGCTGTTGCTGTGAAGGTGTGTGTGGTCAGTTCGTTCATTTTTTGGCAACATTTCAACAAAATCTTCCACTGTACTCTGCTTTGTTTCAAGACTTGTGCGATCCACGTGTGTCCATTGTTTATAATAAACAAGTTCATTGTCATCCATAAGGAGTTGACCATAAAGTTTGTTGTTCATGTGTTCTGCAAGATTTGCCTTACCAGGACACTTTTCACACCTGTGTTAGCATGCACTGATGTCACACACTAGCACAGGGGCAGGCAAACGTTGCATGCAGCTCATGAGCGCACAGCGCGGCACGTGCGCTGCTCGTGTGCAATCGTCGACCGGGGCTGTGGCAACAGCCAGCAGGTTGCAGCAGTGTAATGCCAGGCTAAGCTGAGGAAGTTTACTTGAAGCGACCACTACGTAGTGAACGTTGTATTTCAACAACCGGAAAATGCAGAGTGAAACAAGGAAATGAAATGGAGAAATGCCACCTTTTAAAAGTAACGGGAGAATCTTTTTTTCTATGTGCAAAATCGTGAAAATTCGAAATGTTTAATATGTGGCAGTATTCTCGCTGGTCAGCAGAAGTTTAGTATTGAAGGCCATTCACAAGAACGAGTACAATTTATTGTCGGATTCTGAGCGGATGGGGAAATTGACTGAGCTTAAGAAGAGCTATCTGACAATACTAGATGATCTGTCGTAGTTGCTGTTGTCACGAGAGATCTGCGACTTTCTTTCATCATGTCATCTGATTTAACATTTTATGGAGCACTGTTTTCAATTTTTCAGGACGACAACAACAATAATAGCCCAGCGGTATGTGCAAGTTATAAGATTGCGCTTAATATAGCGAGAGCTGGAAAACCATTTGCTGAATTAATAAGTCTCGCTTAATAGCAAACATCAGTGATGAAAATTTATGTAACTGTTTGTGTGTAGAAATTTTGTTCCAGATATTAAACGTGTGTAAACTCCACCTGTGATAATAAAATAAAACTTACTCTTTCAAGTCATGATTTCTTTCAACCATCCCTGCACTAGCAGCTTCATTGCACCTTTGTAATCCAGGTCAGAATCCTTTACAGCAGCAAACATCAGCTTAGCATTTTGATGGGTCTCACATACACAAACATTGTGTGTGCCTATTGCACTTACAGGCACAACCCATTTTGGCTGAAGATTGAAAAAAGATGATAAACCTACTTTGGTATTGGGATACTTTTCCTTGAATTCTACATATAGTTAGGATATGTTGCATAGCAACAGTCTTTTTTGCATTTGTACACGTACATTTCCTATTTTCACAATTACATTGTCTTTTTTCCAGACATTATTCGACTGTAGTCATAATTTTCATAAAAGTTCAACACTAGCACCTTTATTTCTGAACTCAATTGCTTACCCTGAGCCTGCTGAAGCTTTGGAAGCACTCCTTGGGTTGCTTTCATTTTCCTAACTTGCTTTACCATATATGTAGAAACACTGAATTCCTTTGCAGTGTAGTCAATAGACCAGCTGGAAGCTGCTAGGGTAAGAAATAGCTACTTTTTTCTGGCGTGTGGATATGGCACATTTTTCTTTCAAATCGTGCACAATTTTGTCCAAATCAGAGCATTTCCGTCATGATTTCTGTTCCCTTGGAGCAGGTAGTTCTTCCTCTTCCACTATTAGTGTCAGCTATTTTGTGTTTTAATTCCATTTGAGTTTCTTGTAGTTTTCTTCTACCATGGCTGGGCCTGTCTTTTCCCAACTTTGTGTGTCTTCATGGGAGACAAACCAAGAGCAGTCACTGAAGTATTTAATTGCTCATCCGCTGTGGTTGTAGATGGCTGATACTCTTCGTCACTGTCATGTAAATTATCAGAATATGCTTCATTTTTTAGCAGTGTAACACACCTGGAACATAACTTTTGTTCTGGTTTCATGTTAAGTCCCATGCACTGATTCACTTTTAATACTGATTTTATATCAATTTTTCTGAGGCTACACTTCACTGCCTTCTTATGAATCCGAAATGGATCAAAACAACTTCTTTGTAGGAAAGAATACTTATCCAGAAACACGTTCATATGATGATATAAACAATAAAGTTTCCTGGAACTGTACTTCTTGTGCCCACAGGGTGTATACCGAACAAATCTTGGCCCATTCATCCAGATCATACAGTACAAAGCGAATGCCACATTTTGTTCCACATGTTTTATGACATTCAGATGCTTGTGCTCTACCAATAGTGCAACTTGTTTGAACAAAAGCACCACTAGTACACTCTTCTGCCTCCATACTGACTTTCCACAACAATACTGACCAGTCTGAACTAGAATCTTAAAAATATGAGTAACCTGTAATTGTTGCTTGTTTCCTTTGTTGTTCCTGCCTAACAATGACTCATTCTGTCCCTGAAAACTACCATTGTTTAACTTTCTGTTGCTCAATGGTTCCCAACAATTCCTGCAGCTTTATCTGAAACAAGCTGTCTGCATCATCACTATTACTTGCTAAATCGTGTTTTAAAAGAAACTTAACCATATAAATCTGTCAACTTTTATTGTACACAAATGCCTTGCAATAACCAGTTGAAATTTTGCCACATATTATATTATGGTCTATTTATGGAGTGTTTGAAATTTGGCTTGGATATCATTTGTCCCTTTTCTGCTACCACACTTAGTAAAGCCAGGTTTTTCAGATAATTTTTCAAATCTTTGTATTTTTGTGTGCATGTAACTGTGTGACTGATATGGGCAAGATGAGTTCTGTGTGTGTTTAGGCCACATTAAGCTTACCACAAAAAAATTTATACCCTTTTTGAGCGAATTATATTTGGAATAGAGGGCACCTACAATATGTACCTTTTAACATACCACTTTTTTAATCACATTTTGGAGTTTTTTTATTTTCCCTCAGAAATATGTTGTTGGTTTTTGATTCATGGAGTGTGTTCTCTAAACGGATGTTACTGAGTGGTAAAATTTTCACTAGACTGTGTGGAATAGTCCTAAAGTTATTAAGACCTGAAGTTGGGTCTGAAGATAGATTGCCAGATGCGGATTGCAATTTCTGCGTCATGCCACTTTTCACAAGCCATAATTCTGGAACTAATTGGCAGGGGAACTTAAAAATTTGTACATGAGTGTTCCACACTTGGTAGCATTGGTGTACTAAATTTCAGCCAAATCTGAGAGTATCAGCTGGAACATGTTCTCAAATTGGTTGAACTGACATGGAATGACCCACATATGTATCAGAAATGTGAGGAATGAAGGAAAGGCAGGTTAGCACGATACAGAGTTTAAAGATTAAATTTAATAGAAGCAGACGAGAGAGAAGCTCATGCAAGAGGCCATAAAGTGGGGGTAGAAACATGGGAGACGTCAGGAAGATGGAGAGGCTACATTCCAAGTAAGACAGCCAGGGGCATTTAACAGAAACACTGCCACATAACCGCATTATTGTGAAATATGTGACACTGGAAAACAAGCCGTCTACAATGCGGTCACAAAAAGTTAATTAACTGCAGAGAATCAATAACTGAACATTTAAGGGACTCTAAACAGATCTCTTCATTCAAAGAGAATCTTTCAAAACAACAGCAATATAATAAGAACTTACTTCATATGTTTCAATTCACAGGTCAACAGGCAGTAGCTCCCAAAGCAACTTTTGAATGAAAATTTACAGAAATTAAAGCTGTGGAAGAGAACAAATATGAGCTTATAGAACATTAATTGCAGTAGTTTTAGTGCCTGCACCAACATATAGAAGATCTTACATTAAAAAGGTATGTAATGACTAATCTGCACCAGTTCATAATTTATGACGGCTTGGTGGCAATATACCACAGACAAAATACCATACTACCCTTCCAACGAGGTTTCGAACGATTATGAAACATGGAAAAATGCAGAGAGTTTATTAAAGATAAGATATTCATTACATCACACATTTCAGTTCAATGTAACCTAATAGAGAAATTCCATTTGGCACATCTCCTGACAACCACAAAAATTTTATCATCACTACGGTTTGACCTTTCAAGCATCATTTGCTTACAGTTGACAATACTGCACGGAATACGTATCTTTCAATTCAACAATACAGGAATGGTAACTATCTACGAGAAAAACACTTCGGGCTAGATAGGAAAAAGTTTTACAAAATTAACACTATGAAGACACCACATGCTCTAAAAGCAATGTGCAAGATAACAAGCGTGTCATTACAGTCATGGTGCAGTTTTAATCTCTCTCAGAAAAGCAATGAAACAAGATAAGATATGTGAAACAAAACTGAAATGAAAGAAACTCTCCTAGTGTGCCTCCCTTTTCAGCACAGTTCAATATGGCTTCAATTTGTTGGCATACACACATTTAAATGATGTTTCAATTCATCCCACACAACACAAATGTAAGGATGCCTAATTTAACAGCCTCTGTGGTTCTGTTTCAAATGACTTACGTCAGTACATTTAAACATGTTGCTTCACATAAAACCAAATGCAAAATCTTATGGTGTTAGGTCTGGGGAATGTAGTGGCCATGACTTAAAACCAGCCCTTCCTATCCACCTCCAAGGAAATTTTGCAATCAGAAACTCGAACACTGGTGTGCAGGGTAGTGTAGAGGAGTGCCACCTTGTTTAAACATGGCAGCTTCTGGAAACTGTGGCTCTGCATACAATTCTAACATCTCAAAGGTTACCCCACAAGCAAAAATGGGAATATTAAGTACCATGAGACAGCGAACACCACACTTTCACCTTAGGTTGTTACATTTGTACTCAATGTAGGCAAAAGGATTTTCAGAAGCTCATTTTCTCTAGTTATAGCAATGCACATGGCTGACAGACTGACCACCTCATTGCTAAACACAATCATCTTCATAAACCTATCATCATGGTCAATCTCATTAAGCATATCTGTAACAAACTGGAATCGTTTGAGTCTATCAGTTGGAATGATAGCAACCCAAAAAAGGAGAGGCTTCTTTGAAATATTATTAATTGCAGTCTTTTTAATTCTTGAGCACATACACACACTGATTTTGGGGGGTTCCTTTGGTAGTTATCCCATACAACTTCTACAGAATCTTCACTTACCAAAGGCCTAAGAGAACAGAGTTTGTCCAAACTGCCAGTATTCCTTATTCATCGATTAATGTTATTTCTATGTGGTGGCTTTGTTGTATATGCAAGAACATTCATGCTCAACATTGGTAACAATTTCAAACTTAGCTATCCACAGAACACACTGAACTTTCCTCTGTACCATCCACATCACGACTGACGTGGCTTGTTCTGCTGATGCTACACTGTTCATTGTATTGCACTGATCACCTGTGCATGCATACAACTGATCATCATACTATAATTTCTGTTAGCCACAACAAGTGTTCATAATTACACCGTGACTTTACAGACGCATTGTATTTTGAATCAATTTCATTGAAAACAAACTCAGAAAATATGCCCAACATACCGAAGCAAAAACTCACTACAAACGTTCCAAGATCACATACTCGTTACTAGAAGAAGTGTCTGTGATAGAAAAAACTTCATTGCTGCAACTTCACAGCTGCAATCGGTTCCTCGGCGTTCTATTCACAAAACACCTGCCTGACTGAATGACTGAATGACTTAAGGAATTGATCAGAAGTTATAGATGAGAAAAACCTTAGTCGCCTTAGTGCCAATTGCACATCAATCACAAATACATTTCAAATAAAGCAGATTACATTCACAATACACAATTTTGAAATTATTTTCAGAACTCACCTTACGAATATACACATCATGGAGAGGGTAAGTACCCTGGCACGCTTTTTCAATGTCTTTCGCAATAGAATCAGGAAGGAGTTTGTTGACGACTTCCTTCAAATCACTCTGTGCCACATCACGCGTGATAAGCTCTACCATCTTTTTCCGGATTGCGCGGACCTGCAAATTATCATCATAAATCAGAAATATGCATATTAAATAAAATTGGCAATAATTAAGTGACTGATTAGACTCATTCTGTATATATAATTGCCTGTACTTCTCAAATAACTACTAACCCAACCTCATATGGTTTTTCAGACACTACTGCTGCATTTAAATTGCATGCCATGCTAAGCAGTTAGTTTCTTGCATAGAACTGAATTGTGCTTAAGGACCATCAAAAGTAAGTTTGTTAATACGAAGACTAAATTGTTTTACCATCAACCACACTGTAGAATAGTTTTGTTTCTGTAATTAAATATATTTACTTGAGTATGCTGGGCATAGCAGGTTTTCCTGTTGGACATCTGGTCTTTATTTGTGAAGCCAATGCAGAACACACGCAGAAGATATCCATCAGTTGTCTTCACATCAACATTAGCTTCAATCAATGTCTGTAAAGAGGAAAATTATTCAATCTAAGTTCTGTGAATATTTCACTGCACTAATAAAATACAGACACAAAGTTAACTTCAGACCTACCTGCCACTTCTTTACCATACTCCTAAGCTTATCAGTGGTTAGGTCCATTCCATGAAAATTTGTAAGCACATATCTTCCCTGCACATCTTCAGCAATGAGGCGGAATTTTCGGAATGAGCGTTCACCATCATCGTCATTCTGCAGATCAGCTAACGACACTTCGAACACTCTGTTTTTCAGACCTTCAGATGCAATTTCTGAAAATAATTGATTTTAAGAAATAGATTATAGCCACAAGGGGCAAGAAATAATCAGCATGATGTATGCACACTACAAAAATGGTATTAGATCAGTTTTCACCCATTACAAACTGTTTAAAACCTCTCTCTCAAACAAGTAACTGCTTTTCAATCTAGTGTTTGAGAACTGTGTTCAGGGTGTATAGGCGGACAAGGAAAAAATTCCCAGATTTTTCCCAGTTGAAAACACACTTTCTCACGGGTGGAAACACTTTTTCCGTGTTAAGTGGCATTCTATTTTTTCTCGGACCTGTAAAACTAATCAATCCTTTGAATGGTTATGGTTATGGTTTTATACACCAGCATAGAATTTCTCAGCCCAATAGAAAACGAACCTCAGAAAAAAAGATAATGTATGCTGCTTATTTTTGTATTACAAAAGTATAAATTCGAATTCAACCAAACACTTCATGTTACTTTCCGAAGAATTGAAATTGAGATTGCAACGTGCTTTTGTAAGCCAGTCATACCTCATGTCACGTGATCTCGCCAACCAATTAAGCAGATATTCAGAGCTTAGGACCCACGATATAGTCAGCAAATAGCATTATCACTATTAAGCAGCGCTTACACACAAATAGCAGAGCTTTCACATATAATATTGCCTCGACGACTATTAAGCTGCAAGAGACGCTAAACTTTCATGTATAATGGATCTTAAAGTGTAACACGCGCAAAAAACGTCATCACACAAATGCGCCAGTGAAATTTTTAATACCGACATAAATGTCTGATCTTCTGGGCTCGAAATTATTTCTAAATGGTCCTCCTCAAATAGTTTATTTTTAAATGAGAGTCAAATGCTCTGTTATTTAAGAAATTCATCGCACAGTCTTGCACTTTGTTCATCTTGCGTAAAATGAAATTTACTTTGAAAGTAAAGCTTTTCAACCAATCATTCGCAATATTTTCCCGCGCCCTGTCAGAAAGAGGTTCATTTTAACAGTTGCCAGAGAGCGCCAGATAACAGGCGTCACCGCGCTTGCGCAGCTACGATGACGCAGGAAGCCCATATGCTCGTATGTATAAAACATTAAAAGATCTTACATTATGACATAAAAGAAACAAGACATCAGAGGAATTTCGTGAACCATACTAAAATGCATAATTTGACTTAAAGTGCACATTCGTATGTCCAGATTCGGATGTAAATTTTCTTGGGAGTACCAGTACTGTATTATCTCATTTTTGGTTCTTTATTATGGCATAACGCCAAACGTACTAGAAGATGAAAACATGCCCTTTTGAAATGCAGTGAACAGTTTAAACTAGCCAATAGTGTTGAATTAGACACTTCGTTTCAAATAAACTGACTGCCTCAGCCAAAAAGATTAATAATGCCATATTTCTTCTGCAAAGCGACAAAAATTAACTTCATTGTTCTGCAACGCAATTAATGCTTGACTGAAATTGCCGCCTGAGGCAGACACCCCAGTTTGCTCCCAGTGAATATGGCAGCTTGCGGGCGCCAGTAAAATTTTTCCGGGTAGCAACTTGCATATACAGCTAACAGCCACACTTTTGTAGGCAGAAGCGGGAGAAGGAACATGTGCGACAACTGCACATGTGCACGGCCCCACTTGCAACTACTCTCACGAATCTAATGTAAACAGTTACAACGTCATGCTCATTGGAGGCAATTTGTTGGTATGAAGCATTGCGTAGTCTTCCTAAAGCCTTTGACACATTTTGCTACTGGCCGACACTTCTACGAGCACTGTTTTCTTGTGTACATGGTGCATTTCCTTTGCAACTAGTTTTTTTTCCCCCTGTCATTCATGTTTTATTGCTGCAGTATTATTCTGCTGTAGCAGGATGCAGTAATATCCTTTGTTAGAGTATTATTTCTTACCAGCCAAAATTACAAAAATTAACTGAAAACTAAAAACAAACAAAAAATCCCAGAACTCTAAAAAATTCCTGTTTTTTTTCCCGATTTTCTCCCGGATGAAGAAATTCCCGGATCTCCTGGGTCACATACACCCTGTGTGTTTTGACTTGCTCAGTTTATATTTTGTGAATAATCTTTTCACCAAAAGACTCCTATTGGTTAAGTAGCTTATTTATTTGCTTTTTACTGAGGTAAGTTCTTTCACAGAATTCATTTCTGTGGCAATATAAAAAAATCAATATTTGGAGCACCTTACTAACCAATAACTGAAGTACCAATAACTTAAGTACACTGTCCCCAATTTATTGTTAACTTCATTGCTAATCTCACTTCTGATACGCTTTTCTTTGATTTACACTTTTTAAAATTTCATTACACAATTATTTCAAGCATTTATTCTATACCTGTGCCAGAAAAACATTGCACGTGACAGTCCACATTACGTCAAGTTATGCTGGCAATACTGTGACAGCAAAGTTGCAACAACTGCCTCTATACACAAAGCTGATGATACAGTTTTCTGTTCTCTTTCTCAAGTGTAAGCTATTGAGCAACAACAGTATATATACGAATTTGTTTTTGACTTGCTATGACAATGCTAACCAATATGGTAAATGGTTTACAAAATAAATGACCTGTATCTTAACATCTCACCCTACATTTTTATAATGGCAACAATGCAATAAATAACTGATATTCATTGCTTTTCACTCATTTTACGGCGACAACGGCGCAATTTCATCCATCTCTCCATCGTCGTCGTAGTCTGAATCGACGCCAAATCTGTCTTCATGGTCATCACAAAAACAAATCAAATGAATGTGTTAGCCCACAATTTTGTGCAAAAATATGCTTCAACCATTAACACTATATGCCTTTTCCAACAAGACAACAAGACGTCATGCTAGTCTACCGCTTTGTGGAGGAAATTTATAATTTTCAAAAACTTTTACTGACTTTTTCCCATCCCTGAGAAGTTCACTTTCTTTTAATGGCCATAGTAACTTTGCTACCATAGGATACGCTTTTCTGTATTTCCTGCAGTAATAAGCATAAATATGCCTGCATATTGTACCTGTTTTGGAAGAATCTTAAAGTTGGTGGTAAGGTGAGGCTGATTTGTTGTTCTTTCACCGAGTCGTTAAAAATATATAATACAATCCAGACACCTCTGAATCAATACAGTTCGTGTCTACATCTTTCAACATGTGCAATTACACTCCCTCTCTTACTATTGTTTTTGCACTAATTCCAAGAGATGTTGATGTTTCCTCCAAAAACTTTATTGGCAGAAACTGGTGGCTGTCCTTTAATACTAACATGTTCTCCTGCTCGTAAAACTCACTAGATCTCTCTAGTAACTTTAATACCTCACTGCCTAGTGGCACACCTTTATGCAAAGTACTTAAGTTTTCTTGATTATCAGAATTTTCTAAACCACAACGAAATAAAGGACAGTACAATGTAAGCCCACAGTAGAAACCATACACAATGCACAGTGTTTATGTTCACACCAAACAAACCAGCAATGTGGGAGCTTTGGTGTCCCGACCGGAAGCAACTACCATCCCAGTATTGGTTCATGCTCTACGGCTAGTTACTCATGCTTCTTGTTCTCCACTTGTTACACCGTTATGCTGCTAACTCTAAATGTATTCCATAAGATTTCGGGATTGCAGCCGGATCTCATCGACTTCTTTCCACGATATTTCGGCTGCCAACCTTACAGCCATCTTCAGGCGAGTGTTTGACACTGGAGATTGCTAGTGCAAGTCGCTCTATTTATACTTAAAAGTGCCGCAGGCGCGCATGCGCAAGTTACCGTAGCATGCGCGCCACCTGTCGATTCCAAGGCCCTCTACAATATTACTGCATCTATGGAGCGCCAACGAATGCATGAAAAAAGTAAAACATGCACACAGATGTGTCCAAAACAATAAAAGGAAAATTTCAATATTAAATTTAAAATTACTTGTCACTCGACATGTCAGAAGCCATAAAATGTTTTCTTTTGGTTGAAATTAAAGAAATCAACGGGTCCCAGGCCTTATTCAATAAAAAGCCGCAATCACGATTAATGAGATTTTCCGCTAAACGTGTTTCGACGGATTCCTTCACAACTGAATCCCAGAAGGATCTCGATGGGGCCAAGATTTTCGTGGCCGAATAATCCATAGTATGTCCTGTGGATATACTATGTTCGGCTATGGCCGACTTACTGGGCTGTAAAAGGCGAGTGTGGCGCTCACGTTCAACGCAGCGGTCGTGTACTGTGCGTGTGGTTTGACCAATGTAGGCTTTCCCACACTCGCAAGGTATTTTATAAATTCCAGCCTTCCGTAATCCCAGATCATCCTTGGCTGAGCCCAGAAGAGCACGAGTCTTTGTAGGTGGCCGGAAGATTGCTTTCACACGATGTTTCTTTAAAATTCTGCCTACTTTCGATGAAATGTTCCCGACATATGGGAGAAATGCTCTGGACTTAAACACCTCCTTATCCTCTGCAGCACTTTTAAGTATAAATAGAGCGACTTGCACTAGCAATCTCCAGTGCCAAACACTCGCCTGAAGATGGCTGTAAGGTTGGCAGCCGAAATATCGTGGAAAGAAGTCGATGAGATCCGGCTGCAATCCCGAAATCTTATGGAATATTCGATACGCCGGGAAAATTTCAAGAGTCACAACTCTAAATGTATACGCAAAGTGCAAAGTTTCAGTGGCCTGGGTATACCTATGGCTAACTTAACATTTGAGGAAATTTCTAAAACAAGCTTGTCACACGCACCTAACTCTATGACATATTACATAATAGTACCCTACAAGTTGTCATAGTTTTATGTTAACAGTATCTTACCCACACTTATACTTAAAGAAGGTAAAAAAAAATAGTAGTACGAAAATATGTAAAAATAAGTTACTCCACTTACTTGTTCCTTGTGTCCTGTTGACTAGAGTCTTGCCAACTTGGCGGACAGTGAACATAGATGGTGCCTTAACATCATACCAGTCTTTTCTTGTGAATGGATCTACACTGAAATGGGTACACAATAAGGAGTTAAAATGTCAATAAGAACAGAAAGGAACTGATTTAAATTAAAATACAGGGTGTATGGGGTGAACAACATTAGCTCAAAGCATTCAAAATCATTTGTGACCAGCTACAGAGAGCAGTATGTCATCACATCTATAATTTCGTATTCACATTCGCTGACTTCACAAACTCTCGACCGAGTTACCACCCCTCATCCTAATCTGGACCTTGGGCTGTGATACACTGCAGTTTCACCAAGGTCAAAATTTGAGAGCAGTCAACACTCTCAAACAATACCCACAAGTAAAACATTTGTAAGTATGTAACCATTGTGTAACTACTACCAAATAGTCAGTTATTGTTGGAATTGTGTGAACAATATATTTTGTGTGTGTCGGCACAAAGTGCACTGTGTAAAATAGACCTCTTTGGCATTTTCTAACATTCTTTGTGTGCGCTAATTATTCTGTTGTGTTCGCTGTAAATTTTTTTGTTCTTGAATGTGCAAATATAGTTATTAGTAAAATGTCCTTTTTTCTCCTTAATACTTATTCAGCTGTGCAAATTCCAATAGGTTATGGCCCCGGGCTGCATTTGGAATAAGTTGTTGTTGTGGTCTTCAGTCCTGAGACTGGTTTGATGCAGCTCTCCATGCTACTCTATCCTGTGCAAGCTTCTTCATCTCCCAGTACCTACTGCAACCTACATCCTTCTGAATCTGCTTAGTGTATTCATCTCTTGGTCTCCCTCTATGATTTTTACCCTCCACGCTGCCCTCCAATGCTAAATTTGTGATCCCTTGATGCCTCAAAACATGTCCTACCAACCGATCCCTTCTTCTAGTCAAGTTGAGCCACAAACTTCTCTTCTCCCCAATCCTATTCAATACCTCCTCATTAGTTACGTGATCTACCCACCTTATCTTCAGCATTCTTCTGTAGCACCACATTTCGAAAGCTTCCATTCTCTTCTTGTCCAAACTAGTTATCGTCCATGTCTCACTTCCATACATGGCTACACTCCATACAAATACTTTCAGAAACGACTTCCTGACACCTAAATCTATACTCGATGTTAACAAATTTCTCTTCTTGAGAAACGCTTTCCTTGCCATTGCCAGTCTACATTTTATATCCTCTCTACTTCGACCATCATCGGTTATTTTACTCCCTAAATAGCAAAACTCCTTTCCTACTTCAAGTGTCTCATTTCCTAATCTACATCCCTCAGCATCACCCGACTTAATTCGACCACATTCCATTATCCTTGTTTTGCTTTTGTTGATGTTCATCTTATATCCTCCTTTCAAGACACTGTCCATTCCGTTCAACTGCTCTTCCAAGTCCTTTGCTGTCTCTGACAGAATTACAATGTCATCGGCGAACCTCAAAGTTTTTACTTCTTCTCCATGAATCTTAATACCTACTCCGAATTTTTCTTTTGTTTCCTTTACTGCTTGCTCAATATACAGATTGAATAACATCGGGGAGAGGCTACAACCCTGTCTCACTCCTTTCCCAACCACTGCTTCCCTTTCATGCCCCTCGACTCTTATAACTGCCATCTGGTTTCTGTACAAATTGTAAATAGCCTTATAATAAAATAATATAAGTATATTAATAAAATAGTAGGGAGAAAGTATTGGAAAAGTTCCAATTTACAAGTGCGAGTTATCCTTACAAGACAATCGCAATTTTTTTTCCGCATTATTTTTCGGCGTTCTTTACAGCAATAAAAAGCAAGTTACCGTTAAGAATGAGTGCGGCACAAATTCCACAGATTGAAAGACTTATAGGTCGTGAAAACTATGCAACCTGGAAGTTCGCAGTAGAAGCGTATTTACGTTTAGACAACCTATGGGACGTGGTAGATGGGACAATGAAATCCACAGATCAGAATTATTCAAATAAAGATAGGAAAGCAAAATCAAAATTGATATTACTGATTGATTCGGTGAATTATGTTTACGTTGAAAAAGCTGCTACAGCGAAAGAAGTCTGGGACAATTTACGAAGTGCATTCGAGGATGGTGGTCTTACGAGAAAAGTAGGATTATTACGAGAGTTAATTACCACTCGTCTGGACAAATGTAAGAGAGTAGACAAATACGTTAACAAAACAATAACCATGTCGAACCGACTGAGAAACATCAGATTAGAGATCGCTGACGAATGGATAGGAACATTGCTGTTGGCAGGACTGCCCGAAAGGTATGCACCTATGATTATAGGACTTGAAAGCTCGGGTATACCAATCACAGGCGACAGTGTTAAGATGAAAATCCTGCAGGACGTAAAGAGTGCTCCAAGCTGTTGTACATTGGAGAAGGGAGGTGCGTCTACTCTCTACTCAAAAAACAAAAAGGAGAAACCGGTGAGGTGCTATAAATGTCAGAAGATGGGACATATTGTGTCTCAGTACAAAAAAAAGTAAGCCCAAGATCAGACACTCAGCAAAAGAGGTATGTTACTGATAGCCCAGAGAGAAGGACCAATAACAAAGGTAAGGCACTCATGTTTTTATTCTTTTGATGGGATGAGTAATCGTGATATGGAATGTATTTTAGACTCGGGTGCATCTGTGCATATTGTTAAAGATAAATCACTTCTTTATGAAATCAAAGATAAGACTCATATGGGAATATCTACTGTTGATGGCAACAAGCTCCAGTGTCACCTGGCTGGGAAACTAGATCTACATGTTAGTGTAAATGGTGAATCAGATATGGTTACAGCACACAATGTTCATTATGTGAAAAATGTGGCAACTAACCTGCTGTCTGTAGGGGAAATTGTCAAGAAAGGAAATACAGTCACTTTTGACATGCAGGGTGCAAGAGTAATCAGTGAAAGTGGTGAAGTTATAGCTACAGCAAGTAACAAAAGGGGTATTTTTAAGTTGGATACCATTGACAGTAAACATAAAAATGTTAGTGATTCAGTATATTCAGCAGAAGGTTTTTTATGGCACCGGAGGCTTGGACATCTAAATAGAAATAGTATGTCTATAATAAAGGATATGGCAAAGGGAATACAGAATTTTAGTGTGTCCAAGGATCCTGTGAGACATTCATAAAGGGAAAACAAGAAAGGTTACCCTTCAAGACTACTAAGAGTAAATCCACAGAAGTCTTACAGTTAATCCACACAGATGTATGTGTCCCGATGGAGTGTGAATCCATAGGTGGGAGTAATTATTTTCTTACGTTTATTGATGATTACTCACGATATACTCATGTTTATTTTCTTAGTTCTAAAGACCAAGTGAGAGATATCTTTGAGGAATATTGCAATATGGTTGAAAGGTGGACGGGAAAGAAGATCAAGATCATCAGGTCTGATAATGGGAGAGAATATATTAACCAGAAATTGAAGAAACTTCTGGCAGAAAAGGGAATCAGGCATCAAACTACCATAAGGTACAGCCCATCTTAAAATGGGGTTGCTGAGAGGGCTAATAGGATCATTGTTGAGAAAGCAAGGAGCATGATGACTGATGCTGAATTATCCAAAGATTTTTGGGTAGAGGCAGTGTGAACAGCTGTATATTTGAACAATAGATCACCTACAAAAGCATTAAAGAATAGAACCCCTTATGAGATATGGATAGGAAAGAAACCTGATCTAAGCAATATAAGGGTTTTTGGGTGTGATGCAATGGCACATATTCCAAAACAGCTAAGACGAAAATGGGATCCGAAAGCTAAAAAGTATATTTTTGTAGGCTATTGTGAAAATTCAAAGGGCTACCAATTAATGGATCCATTAACTAAAAAGATTGTCACAAGTAAAGATGTAATATTCTTTGAAAATAGAAAGGACTCAAAAGAGAGCAAAATCACTAAGTCAACTGCACCTAGTTCAGAAGGTGAAACCTTGTGTGAGAAAATAGAAAGTGAAGAAGAGGAAGACGACAGCCAAGGACAAATGGATACAATTTATGATGACAATGAGTTAGAGGATGAAAAAAATGAAGAAAACAATGTAAGGCGTTCTTCTTGTGTACCAAAACCAAAGGAATATCCGGATTTTGAGATGTATACAGCAGTCTTTTAATGATGAGCCAAGAACAGCAGAAGAAGCAATGAGTGGCCCAAACTCTCACGAATGGAAAGAAGCGATGAAGAGAGAATTAGAATCTTTATATCAGAACGAAACCTTTGAATGGGTAGATATGCCAGGAGATAAGAAACCACTGCAGGCAAGATGGGTATTCAATTTGAAGAACCCTGAAAGCTCATCATCAAAATACGAAGCAAGACATGTGGTAAAAGGATATTCACAAAAACAAGGGGTAGATTACGAAGAAACTTTTTCACCTGTAGTCAAGTATGCATCATTGAGATCTTTTAGCCTTGGCAGTAAAACGAAATTTAATAATTCATCATATGGATGTTAAAACGGCATATTTAAATGGGAAATTGGAGGAGGAGATATATGTCATTCCACCAAGGGAAGCCATAAAAACCAGATCAGAAAGTAAAAAGATTTGGCGTTTGAGAAAAAGTATTTATGGACGTTGCTGGAATCGATGTCTACATGAAACTCTAATAAATATGAATATGAAGGAATCCAAGGCAGATCCCAGCATTTACTATAAAGGGAGAAAAGAAAGAAATAATAATAATGGCGATATGGGTGGACGATTTCTTTACCCTGACTGAAAGTGAAGGCCAAATGAGAATTTTCAAGAAACAGCTGCAAACCAAGTTTAAGGTGCATGATTTGGGAGAAGTCAAACGTTATTTAGGTATGCGGATTACTAAGGATGAAGAAAGACAAGAATTGAGCATAAATCAATCATCATACACAGAAAAAAATTAAAGAAATTTGGCATCAGTGATTGCAAACCCATAAGTACTCCAATGGAAGTAGGAGTGAAGTTAAGTGTAAATGAGACTGACGTGGAATGTGACAAGAATGTTCCTTATTTAGAAGCAGTAGGGAGTCTGTTATATTTGTCTCAAACGTCAGGACCCGACATTGCTTTTGCCACCAATGCAGTGAGCAGATATTGCAGAGACCCAAAGGAAAAGCACTGGAAAGCTGTAAAGAGGATATTCAGATACCTAAGAGGAACCTCAAACTATGAGTTAAAATACCATATAGATGGTAACGCAAAACTAGAGGGATATAGCAATGCGGACTGGGGGAGTGAATTGGGAGACAGATACTCCACCACTGGCTGCTGTTTTAAATTAATGGGGTGCCTCACATCATGGTCCTGTCAAAAGCAAAAAACTGTTGCATTGAGCACCGTAGAGGCCGAGTATATGGCACTATCTTACACCACGCAGGAAGCATTATGGCTACAAACATTAATAAGCGAAATAGAATCCAATTTAATTGAGGAACCTACAACCATCTTCTGTGACAATAAGGGAGCCATAAACCTAGCTAAAAATGATGTTACTAGTGCTACATATTGATATACGGCACCATTTCATTCAGGACCACATAGAGCGACAGAACATTACCGTGGACTATCTGCGCACAGAAGACATGTTAGCTGACCTTTTGACCACACCCTTGGAAAGGGAGAAGTTTGAGAAGATTGTGGGACTATTTGGTTTATCTTGTGGAAGCAACACACAAAATATAAGTTCAAGGAGGGGTGTTAGAATTATGTGAACAATATATTTCGTGTGTGTCGGTGCAAAGTGCACTGTGTAAAATAGACCTCTTTGGCATTGTCTAACACTCTTTGTGTGCGCTAATTATTCTGTTGTGTTCACTGTAAATTTTTTTGTTCTTGAATGTGCAAATATAGTTATTAGTAAAATGTCCTTTTTTCTCCTTAATACTTATTCAGCTGCGCAAATTCCAATAGTTATTCAAATTATGTTATTACACTGAATAGGACATGCTACAGCACTACAGCTCCCATATGAAAGCACTTAAAAAAAACTCTGCATAAAGATGTCAAGGAATCCTTTAAAAAAAAAAAAAAAAAAAAATTTCTACAGGAAGTTCCAGGCCCTTACAATGAGAATCAAATCTGCAAGCAGTAGTACATGACAGGGAGAAGTTTAAACGTTTGGTGGATGTGTGACAAAGCAAGCTGGGATAATTAATTCCCCTCTTGTTTTGCCATCTGCCTCCTTAGAATTCTTTTTTTACGTGAATATTATCTGCATTTTCATAAAAGAAAAAGATTAGCACTCAGTTTTAAAGAATATAACACCAGATCTAATTTTGTGCTTAGATTTATGTATGTAATTGATTTTCTGATTTATTTTGACCATGCCTAGTTAGTATCTTTTGTTATAGGGCAAAATCTGTGATTGTTTCATAACTTTAATTCTATTGTTGACATATAAACAAATATAAATTCTATACTAATTATAAACATTTGGAAGATGAAATACTAGTAATGTTAAAGTATCTATTTGGCTTTATTCAAAAACATTAGCAAAACCAGCCCTGAATTAATTCTACAGTAATTAACAAATATCATTACACAAACACTACTTTTGACAAAACTTAATTTCATCATTCAAACAAATAATTTGGCTTAAGTGTTTCAGCAGAAGAAACTTTTATAAAGACACAATTTTTCAATACATCCAGTTAATTTAATAAGTTAAGTTTCAATTGTAATTTCTGTAAATTAAACTTCAAACAATGTGTGGTTTCGGCCCCTATTATTGTAAGCATATAGAAGGTGAGAACAAAGTCTTGCCCTGCTTATTACAATTTATTAAAGAATAACTGTTTGACATAATAATTTACATTTGATGCTGTTACATAGGTTAGTGTTACTAGTTTTTTTTAAGACCACTTAAGTTAGTAAACTTCAACGTATGCTCCCTGGTAGCTTGGAGAATGTTGAGGCGGTATTCCAGTTCCCACCAGGTGTTTCGTAACATGTTCTGTCACAGTACCCACGGCAGCTTGTATCCTAGCCTTCAGTTCGTCAACGTCAGCAACTGGTGCGATGAAGACTCTGTCCTTGACATAGCTCCACCAAAAAAGTTAAGGGGCATAATGTCAGGAGAGAGGATAAATGTCCAGATCGGTGGGTTGGAAGGAACTGTCCAACACCCTGGCCACCTGCTCTCCAGACACGCCCCTTGACTTTTTTTTTTTTTTTTCTGGGGCTGTATCAAGGACAGTCTTCGTCACACCAGGACGAACTGAAGGCTAAGATACAAGCTGCTGTGGGTACTTTAACAGAACATATTATGAAACACCTGGTGGGAACTGGAATACTGCCTCTTAACATTCTCCAAGCTACCACGTGACCACACGTTGAGGTTTCCTAATGTAAGTGGTCTTAAAAAAAAAAATCAGGGCAAGACATTGTGTTATCCCTGTATATGGGCCTGATTTTTGGTCACAAGACAGTCAGTTCACAGCCGAGTTTCAGACGAGGAACCTGTGTTGCTTAGAATGATAATGTATCAACTATACAGTGAAATAAGTGTTACACCAATAGGCTACGTGTTAAAGCAATGACAGTGACTGTTCAATTTATCTGAAGGACTGAAGTATGTGGTTTATGTTTTTACTGCTCATACAGGTTCACCTGCAAACTATTGTAGCAGTATGTGGAGGTTCACCTGCAAACTATTAATGAGGTTTATCGAAAGTTCAATAATAGCGCACTGGAAAAATAACTATTATTCGGAGGGGGGGGGGGTTTGCAAAGTGAAAGTAAACTACACATGTTGGCTACATTATTTACAGTAGTCAGTGTCCAAATTACAAACCCCATTTTCAGCCAGTGTAGCGCAGTACATCAACACCGAGGACAACACACTCAAGAACTAAAAAGCAGGCGGAACTGCTACAGATGGTCACTGGTGGCCGGACAGCAAAATCAAACTTATCCTAACAGAAGAAGCGAGAGAATGAGAAGGTATTGGGAAGAAAGATGTGCAAAACACGCCACATATGATCCTGAAGGGTCTTAACAAAGCAGAAGAAGAATGAAGCCTTCAATTCTTTGTAACAAATGGCCTATACGGTCTGAACAAAAACTTTCTGGGCTAGCATAGTGGTAAATGTTTCTAACACAAACAAATATTTTCCAGATATCTGTTGTCACACAATGTGAAGCCAGATTTAACACATACTGCAGCTGGATCATTACAATCCCCATATTCTGGAGTCCAGGCCGACACCGTGGCTGGGAATTCCACGGTGATGCTGTGTCGAAGGAGACATGCCAAGAGTGCCAGATATGGCAGACATTTCACTGTTCATATAGAAATTAATAATAGCCACAGAAATCATGATACCTTAAGAAGAAACACGTATGTTACCATTATTTGCACAACGATTCTGATGGTGTAATCATCATATTTTCAATATCTTTATTAGTTTACAGTTTAGTATCTGACTAAATTATACAAGTAACACCCAACAACGAATTTCCAAAATCTAAATGGTTCATCCGATTTTGTCAATCAACATGTCTTTAGAAAGCTATTAGTGTAAACCTAAATTGGCATAAATTACAGGCATGTAACTTTAACAGTACACGAGTTATTGGAGGTCAAAGTGGCCAATCACTGTTGATCGTACTCCAGTGGCACAAAAAACAGTAGCAACATGCTTATAAATATATTCATCTATGTCTTTGTTTGTATCTGATACATGCTATTCATGAAGAAATTGGTCAATTATTTACTGTGTTTCCGAAAGCACAGAGACGTTAGGCTACTGCCCTACTTTTGCTTGCTATTCCTTTGATATATGTCTATTTAATTTGTTTATGTATTTAATAACATGTGTTAGGGCGTGTATATGGTCCAGCTGTAAGAATATTTATTTAATTTCAAGTTTTTAAACGTAAACCCAGTATTTAGAAAGTGTTTCATTATGTTTGTGAATGTGCATTGGCTTGAAGACATGGTGGGAGTGATCTAGCCAATCACAGTGATTGTGAATGGGGAGACTGGATGGAAGTAGAACAGTATGAGAGGACAGAGGAGTTCTGGACGCTACACACAGGACACTGTGATTCTGGATGTGACGGCGCGACACACGGTTGCGGCAGAGACTTTGAGAGTGTGGAGCGGTTTGCACGTGGTCGCGGCTGATAGAAATACTTTGCAGTGCCGACTAGTGCACTTCTGAGGGGTCAACAGAAACCTCCGATCTTACTCGTCGGCTTTGACCCGTGACGTAAGCGTGTTGTGGTGTGTGACGTCATTACGGCGCGGAGTTTTGTTTGTGATTGTGGCGTGTTTGTAGATGTCGTGGGGATGTTTGTCGTGCCCTCTGGTGGTGTGTTCATGGTTTACGTTTGTTTGGTTTGTTGGGGTCAGTTTGCTGTTGCTCAGGGGTGAGTGCTGTGTTCGTGGTTTTGAAGCGGAATTTGTATTAGTGAGTTAACGGTTTTGTGTGATGGTTAATGTAATGGTAATTGCTGTACGTTGTGTGAGTTTGTTATTGAGTGTATTCGGTTGTGGTTTTTTGTTCAGGAATGGATATGAAAGATCGCATGAATAGTGTTCGGTTGAGAGCGATGATGGGCGAGATACCGTTAGACCTGATCAAGTTTCTACAGCTATTCGGATTAATTGCCGAAGTTGTAAAGTGCTCTCTTTGTCGTGTGTGTGTGTGTGTGTGTGTGTGATTCTGGTGGCCAATCTAGGTTGTGGGGCTTGAACTTTTTTGTGGTAAGTTCCATTTTTTTTTTTTTGTGTGTATGTGTTGTGTATTGGGTATAGGGAAGTGTTTCATTGAGATTTGTGGCTGTGAAGGTTGGTATTGGTTTTCGTATTGGAAGATGTGTTTGAGATCATAGGTCATGGGTAGTGGTCGATATGGGATTGGTAACTGGTGTTGAGCTATATAGCTGGAGGGAAGGGTTAATCTCAATGTTTGGTGGAGTATGTCGATTTTTGTAATTGGAGATGGGATCGGGAGTTGCTGTTGAGCTATATAGGTCAAGGGAAGTGTTCGATCTCAATTTATGGGATCGGGAGCTGCTGTAGATGTATGTAGGTTCAGGGAAGTGTTTGTTATGGTTTGTGGTGGTTTTTCATTTTTGTATTGGGTGTTGGGATCGGGAGATTCTGTTGAGCTATATAGGTCAAGGGAAGTGTTCGATCACAATTTATGGGATCGTGAGCTGCTGTAGATGTATGTAGGTTTAAGGGAAATGTTTGTTTGCTATGGTTTTGTTGTTTTTTTTTTTATTTTTGTATTGGTGGATGGGATCGGGAGATTCTGTTGAGCTATATAGGTCAAGGGGAGCGTTCGATCCTAATTTATGGGATCGGGAGTTACTGTAGATCTATGTTGGTCAAGGGAAGTGTCTGATTCTGGATAAGAATGTGTTTTTTGGTCAGTTTCGTGATGTTGATTTTTTTCGTCGTTTTGCGTGGTTTTGTATGGCGGTCGGTGGCTACATTTGTGTATATTTAGTTTCTCCCCACCCAAAACCCCCCAATTTCCCACGCTTGTCCCGTTAGAGTCATTAGGATTTTTGTGAAACCTGTGTATTTCAGTGTTTATGATACGTATGCGATGTTTTTATATCCGCCATATTGGAATTGTCGTTTCCGCCATATTTGTGACGTCATGGGTCAAAGCCGACGGGTAAGATCAGACGCTTCTGTATTTCCCTTCTGAGCTTTCCGTGGCTTCTACAGCGAAGTGAATGTCTACAGCTATGTTGTTGTTCATAACTAATTACGTGCAGTAGGAATCTATTGTTTCTCGGATATTCAACTTATATTTTATTTAATTGCTGGACCATCAACACCAATTAAGTTTTTTGCAGAAATATACCACATTCTCAAAAGTACTTCTACTATTGTACTAATTATTTAAAGTCGTTAAGAAAGTACCTGCAGATTTTATTTAATTGCAACCTTTCATTTATAAATTTGTATGTTACATGCGCACCGAGTGAGAGGAACCTATGAGCATTCGATTCGTATGTATATTCATATTGTATACTGTAGACTCAGCTATACTAGATTTGTAATGCGGCAACAACGTATCTCAGCCCTTAAACAATGAAACCAGCCAGGAGTCAGTGGGTACGTAGTTGAGGGTCACTTTTTTATAATTTGAAAGCCCACAGCAGGAAGTAATGGAAGAGAAAATTAGAGAACATGGCATGTCAAACCCAGAAATGCTATGTGGTAGAGTTTGGCAGGATCGCCCCACAGGTTTCACTTGCTACTAACAGCCATGATGCCACACTGTGATTGATGAAATGTTGGCATGACTGTGCTGATTTTGACAAAGCAAGCAGAATAGCTTAAGGGAAGAAGAGTGTAGGCCTACGTGTCTAAATTTGGACACCAGAGTGAAGTGCTTAGAGGCAGTTAATTTAAAATCAGATCGCATGTTCCTTTAGTATTACTCCTTCTGAACAGTAGTAGTTGATATCAATATCATTTTTTGAATTTTAGACTGATTAAATTATCTTAGTTGCTTTTCTAAAAACTCAATTTTATTCACAGTATGGTATATTTCAAACTAAAATTAATAAAAAGAATTACTTTATAAATCATTTTAGTTTCTATGTTACAATCAATAAGTACTAGTTCTGAATGTACAGCTAAAATTATTTTTTTATACAAACATCTGAAATTATGAATTATTTACACACTTACAAGTTTCAATTACTAATTACACAATCCTGTACTGCTTACTATGTGTATTTCTGTATTCATTTATGGAATAATAATAAAAATTAATAATGTAATGAAAACTAGTAAGAATTTGTTTAAGAAAAATTGTAAACCGTATGGAATATTGTTATTTCCGCACAGAGAGAGAGTTGTAAGCTTGCCTCTGATGTGATCGGACATATTTCTATATAATACGTGCAAATAATGTAATTTTGGCTTTGTTAATGTGAAAAATCAAAATACCATATGAAGCACTAAAATGTGAGAAAGTCTGTGGAAAATGTATTTATGTAAAAAAATTCTGCAACAACAATCTTTCAAATTATTTAGTTCGAACCTACCATGAGGACCTGATGTTAGATTTTCAACTTCAAGAATCAGATCCCCAGACAAGAACAGCAGGCATCTCAACACAACTGTTTATTAATTACTTGGACTGGGCATTGTTTAATATGGACAACAGATGGAAGAGGGGGGGGGGCGCAGATTACAAGATCCAGCTTTCCTTAACATTATTCCAAAACTTAATTAGTTTCCAAATATAACTGAAGAGGGAAATGTTGTAGACAAGCAACATAACCTGAAGAAATACCAGTACTGAAATTCTGATTATTAATGGGAGACATTTACATTAAAATTGTTTCACATTTGAATAGTTCATATACTTCAAATAGTTCCCCACATCCAAAGTCACATACACAGCTGTTCCAAGGACTGTACAGAATAAATTCAAAGAAGTTAATGTCGAAGTATGATTAATGAAATGTGCCTGTACATAAAACCCACCACACAAGCTACAAAGAGTGGCATTTCAGCTATGTAACCAGTTATAGTCAATGAACACACTGAGAATGATCAGATCTTCCATATACTTTTAATCAGAATAGTACAGATTCAGACTTTACTGTCAAGCAACATTATTGTGTTGTTACTTTTCAATAAAAATAAATACAAAGCTTGTGCTTATTCACTCTGCTCTCACCTGATTGGAAGTATATAATGACTTCTTTTGATAGTTCACTGAATGACCAATACCCAGCAAACCTGAAGAAACACATGGAAATGTGAACTGAACTTCACCAAAGTGTGTTCTCTTGCACTCTGCTAGCATATACTGTACATTATGAAGAATGCTCATTCACATTCATTCAATTCAGTGTAAAGTAGGCTAAGTGCACAAACGAAGAAAGCTGACTTCTCTCTTCCATCTGCAGTAGTTTTCAGAATGTAAATCATGGTGACACATTTCCATAGCAAAGCCAAAGTCTGTGTTATGTTAGAATGAAATTTTGGCTAAGCCAACAAATTTGAATACGAAATTTTAAACGTGGTGACATACTGACCTGCAGCATGGCCTGTGGTCTAGGACAGTTAAAACACAGTTTGATTACCAGGGTTAAATTTTCCTTACGGCAGCAGTGACATGGTGTTACGATGTTGGCAACGAATGTCGAATTCTAGGAACTATATGACATTCTTATTATCCCAAACATCTTGTTATGAAATGTTCACTTTATGAAGAACTTCATACAAGAACCTCTCTATCAGAGAGCAGGAACAGCATTAGTTATTTACTTCACCGACCATCATTGCCAACAACAGCACACTACACAGCTCCCGTCTGAAGTAAAATTTTGCCAGTTACGAATCAACAAAGCAGTATCTTCCACCTCAGTTAATCCAATGGAGGAACATAATGTACTAGGTGAAGACCCTAATGAAAGTCTTTATGCACCAGTGGTTATCAAACTGCTGTCTTATGTCATTCCTGAATAGAACTGATTATGCCTGCTACCAAGTACAGTGATTGGCATCAGGTAATTTGCTGTAAATCCAATAGACACGGACCACTACATCTTTGAGCAAATACACACGAGAAATAGTTCATTACCACACTGCTAAAAGCTGAAGTAATACCGACACATCCGAACACAAAATTACAGAATTAGGCCAACACACTGAAGCTTAAGATTCCTGATGATTCGACATGTACATATATCTTCCTCCCAAATCACGAATTCTAATGAGTGGAAAGCTACAACAGAATGTTAAAGTGATACAACGCCAGACACCATAATGCTTGGTGAGAAACCACAACAGGTGTTGTGTAAGGTTACATCATGAGGCCCACTACCGTTCTTGTTCTGTTAACTATCAGTTTATGTGAATTGAGAGGCTGGATTCGTATATTTTGCAGATCGTCAAGGAAACAAATGAAACCACAACAGAAAAACTGTACATAGAGTTATTATCAAGTTTTGCACTGGCTCAATAGTTCTTTGAACACGAAACGAGTAAATATACTTCACTTTTTCGTTCACGAACGTCCTACAGGATAATATTCTGAGATGACTGATGACTTAGACAATACGAGTTCCTGGTAGAAAGGGAAGTAATTAGAATTTGTGTGGGGTTCAAAAAAACATCTTGTCATATGCTTGACGATGTATTTAAAATCCACAGGCACATTCGTTCACAGATTAAATTAGCGGTGAAGAATCCATTGCTTACGATATTTTTACAAATACTGAAAGGACAATGATTTTCACTGTCTTAATTCACATACTGTAGGACTAATTCTGACAACATGCCCACGGAAATAATACGCTATAAATGCAATGTTTAGAAAAGCACAAGAATTTTTTTTCTTTTTTCTAAAACACAAAACTCCAAGAGAAGATTAGGAATTCAGTGTACCAGTATTTGATCTACTTCATGCTGTTCCGCATGTTACACTATACAAGTGTTTAAGATATGAAACCATTCCGTTTTACCTAAAATTTAATTACTAATCGAACCGATATATTCATATAAACGCTAAACACCATGAGCATAAATAAAACAAAACATCCCAGCAAGGCAATAATTCTCTTACAGGAACATGCATATCCACGCTTTGGAGAATTATCAACGTCCATCGATTAATCACTAAAACGCATAGACATATTAATGAAATAACCACAACCATCATAACAACATCAAAGGGGCAAGCGCAATAATGTTTACTCACATCTTCTTCTTAACACCTTTCTTTCCTCCTTTCGACAGCCCCTTATTCTTGCCCACCGCCATGATTTCACGTACAACTGGAAGGAACGTCGCCGGAAGCTACTTGCTCGACTCAGCACATGGAGTCAAAAAGTTTCACTGTCGCAGACAATTCCCTTCCGCCTATCGTCGTGCTATCGATACACAACTCAAGTTGGTGAACTCAGAGCCGTTTTAATAATCCCTGTTGAACATCTGTAATATGAAAAACTTTATTTAACGATACCTAGGAAATATATTAATTCAAAATATAACTTCATCAAGAAATAACAGCCATTGAACAAAAAAGTTCATATTAAATATAGTAGTCTTTATAACTATCATAATATTGATATATATTGAAAAATATTTTACTTGTGAATGCACAGTATCATTTTGTAATCACAACTAAATACTCAACAATAATAAATCATAAAATTCTTGGCCGTTTTCTTCTCACTACTACTAGGTCGATATCACCAAAATGAATGCATAGGCAGTCAGCTGAATTAGAAAAAAAATGAAAATGTGTTTATGCCCTTTGTTTTGACAGGAAAGTACGTTTAAGCCAAAACAAACATGTGATAGTAACTACTACGTACTAGATATCAGAAAAATTGAACATGAACCTGCAAACTTTATTCCAGGACTTTAATCCAAGGTAAAGCATATTTCTTTGTTCGATAAGGCGCTGTCATTGTTTATGTTTTCCTTGTGGACACCTCTCACAGTAGCTGTGGTAATTCCAAGTATTTATGTCACATTTCAATTTCAGCAAGTTCCTTGTTCACGTGTGTTTAATGGTTTTTACCGCTTTATTTGCCCTGCGACTTGATGGGACAATTATCTGGAGTTACTGGACAGTGTTTATACCAATATGGTTTTGGAAATTTATGGTTATCTCAGGGGCAACTGTCGGCAGCTATGTATGGTGGAGGTACCCACATTTTAGGTAAATATCTTCTCTGCTGCTTTGTAATGTGTGAAATCTAAAATTTGTCAAAGTGGCAGAATGTAAACACGGAACTGAAAAGACAAGTAGCCGTAGTAGCGTATCGATTCAGTTAATGTTCTGTTTTATTTTTTAAAAGGTTGGAGGGTGAAGCATATGTGCACTACAAAGCAATGCTAATAAGCTTAGCACTCCACTTGATTCTTCTAATGTTTGAACTGCTGGTTTGTGACAAACTGGAGTCTGACAGACATTTGTGGATACTTGTTTTCATACCTCTCATATTTATTTCAATCGTTTCAATCGCTGTCTGCATCTGGGCTGTGAAACATGACCGCTCGTTTGAGGTAAGTAAGAGACATTACACATTTTTTGTTTGATTTGATTTCAGATTGATCTTAAAAAAAAAGAGTAATGCACTGCTTTTTATTTTCCAGCTTGAACTTTTCTGTTCTGTCAATATACTACAGTTCATATTCCTGGCTCTAAAATTAGATGGATTTATATCGTGGAGCTGGGAAGTTGTTTTCGTGCCACTCTGGATTTTAATGTGTCTGTCATTAGTTGGAGTGTTGTATACAATAATTTTTGCAGGAATTTTGCTTAGGGCCCCTGAAGTAAATCCCCAACAAAGGAGAACATCTTTTAATTCAGCCTTAGGATATACATTTCTGGTCATACCAATACTCATTTTTCAGGTAATAATGACACCATTATATCACATTACTTTTGAAACAGCTGTTAACTCACATTTTAGCTTACACAGGAGTTGTCAAATTATATTTCATTCTATTAATTTCCAGGTGCTGCTTGCAAACAAGTTAGATGGGGCTATAACACTAAGTTATGTAGGTGTTGTTTCACCCCTGTTCCTTTCATACTGTACACTAATTTTAATGTCGTTTGGTGCAAAAGGAGGCAACAGATGTAAGTATATCAACTGAGATTCCGATTTTAATCTTAAAGCAGTTTCGATCACATAGCATATGTTGTCAGAAGGCGACCAAATTTTGACTCGTTTTGCACACCCACCTGACCAGCTGCTGGCAGCCACTATGATTTAATCTGCTTCTGGATGTTTTGCTGTGAGTAATACAGGATGTCAATAATTACTCATATCTGGACTGTGCTGAGGCCTGATTTAAGCCTTGAAGAAGTTCATAAGTTCAGTCATCCTGTACAGATAATATTGTGATAAACATGGAGGGGTCAAGAGGGATGTTTGATACAAGTCTCTGGCTTTGGCCAGTGACATAATGTTAATGGCTGCTGTCACGTCACTTTTTGGTGCATATACTCACAGATTTGCTGATAGTTGGCGAAGTAATGTATTTGAAAGTAAAAACGTAAAACTGGTTATGGTAAAACACTGATTTGTAGCTTAACTCGAGGCATAGGTTAGGTTGGAAGGTAACAGTTTAGTTGTGAGTTGGCAAAGCCAATGAATGTTTATGGTGTTTGCCATGTTTCCTATGTCACTGGTCAAAGCTGATGACTCGAACCGAACTTTCCTCTGTGTCCAACATGGAGCTTAGATACCAATTTTAGAATAAAAGAATGGCAGACTAGTGTCATCACTACATTTTTCATTGATTTTTGTAGCCATTTCATAACAGAATGCCAGGATGTTTGTTTATTTAAAACTGTAGGCCTATTGTACAGCCACCAGCTAATATGTAAAACATCATTATTGCTACCCGTTTCACTTTATACATGTGTACCCATGTATCTGATTTCTTTATCTACTAATGTTAATCGCTTGAAATCTTTGTAGATATTGTTTGCGGTCTTACTGTTATATTCGTGTGTTTCTCTGTTTCTTGTCAAAAGAAAACTAGTGGTAAAGAAAAGGACACTAATGAATATATGTATTGTGAAGTAGTTGTCAAAATATCCAGTTTTTTGAAGAGATCTGTGCAGGATATTCAAGAATTAACACCAGGTATCATTCTCATAACGCAATCTATATTCTTAAAATACTATCATTCATGTAATCAGGGCTAGTCAGTGAAGCTCAATAATAAGCCTGTTTGTATAGAGTTTTCTTTAAATATATAATAGCATACAACTCAATAGCAGACGACAATGGCACACACAGAGGCTAAAAGAAAATAATGATAAAATAAAACAAAAGTAAAATGTCTGATAATGGAAGTGAACATAAACCAAAAGGAGCAGTGTTGCTATCTTAAAACAACATTTCTATTATACCATTTCCACCCTCCCTCAATGTTAATTAGCAATGTTACAAAAACTAATTTACAAGATTTAAGGAAGTCGTAGAAAGGCTCTAAATTTTTCAAATTTTCTTTTACCCAGCGACTTCATCAAAATATCAGCTGGTTTCACATTTGTGCCTTAACACAACTTTCTTAGCAGAGACTTTCTCTCTAACAAATAAAATTTTGAATCGCATTTGTGTGAGTGTGTGCGTGTATGTTGTCTTATTTCCGATGAAGACAGCTCACTTTCGGACAGTCCTTTTGTTGTCTACCTGCGACTGAGCGTCTTCACTATTTGGTGAGTACCAGCTATCCTTTTCATAATATTGTTACATTCCAGCGTGGATTTTTCATTGTTTGAAATACAAATTTTACATCTATATGCTTAAGTTTACGATGGAACAGTGGATTCTTGCAAATGCTCAGTATTGGCATATTATCTTCAAAAAACAACGGCTCAGTGAATAATACAAATTACTGAGCCAGCAGGCTTCACTAGTTGCCATGCTTACAAATTCTGATTCTGTTTATGACAGAGATGCTGTGGGTTGCTTGTTAGATGCCCATGAAACATTACAGCCCAAAGCTTCAAACATTCTAACTACTGTCACCAGCCCAATCAGAGTGGACATTACCATTTATAGAATCAATAAAAATTTTATCCCTAGCATATAACAGACACGGTTTTGTGGTTCTGTTAATGTAATACAAGACATGTTTTAAAGCATTCCATAAATCCAGGCTTCCACATGATTCCTACCTGCTTAAAATATTTATTGCTATACAAATATCTGGTCTGGAACCTAACTAATAACATGACATACATCGATAACACTATTAAATTTCTACATTTTTCTCATTGTCTCCATTTTTCTTCATTGTCTTCATTTTCAGATTATTCTTTATTTAACATTCTGTGATCAGAAATTTTCCTCCAGGGGAGTTGAAACAGAATTGCTGTCAGACATATCAAAAACCATTAATACTTTTTGAAGATAGCTAAGCTACCTCAACAAATAGTATTAGTTTCCTTCCTTAAATTTGGAACAATATTCATTCTCATATAGTTGCCAATCACATCTAAATCCTGCATTTCAAAGTTATCCCTCCGTAACAACTTTTATATGGTCAATTCTCTCAGAACTTGAAGTTATCAGCAGATCATCAACATAAACAAGTAAGTGTATTTGTTGGGTTGACTGCTGCATCTGCTATCTGATCATCTAAATTGTGCATGTCTAGGTCTAACCTGACTAGTGTACAAAATACAAACTTTTATAGGAGGAAGGAATGAACAAACACTTTACGTCTTGGCATAGGAAAGGAAACTTATTGGGATTCAGTAGCTTCAGAAAAGTTTTACATGCATGTAGACTTTTTGCTCAAAAATACAAGAATATTTAGTCCGTAACCAAGGAACTGGAAAAAAAAAGTCTCCCTGAAGAACAATAGGTAACCAGTTTGAGAATAAGTATATTCCTAATAAGAATAAAACAGCACCTCTAGTAGCCGGTGCATAAAACATTTTGACATCCGCAGTGCAAATAAGTACATACACACAAATATAGGGTGTTCCACTCAAAAGAGGTCCCACAAATGTGTAGTAAGTCCACTGAAATTGCACCGTGTAATTTGTAAATTTGACATGGAAACATTGCCCTCTGCAACATTGTTTCGCACAACAGTGTATTTCTGCTCGTCGCTGTGGTTGGAGCTCAGTGTTTAGTGACAATGCATTGCTATACTGTCAAAGAGTGCTTGTTTTGTGTGAAAAAAATATTGGACTACTGGTTTCTTTAAAACATGACTGTGAATGTTTGTTGAATGGTTTGGTAGCCAGCATATATCATCTAAATGCTGCATACAAAAGTTAGTGAAGGAGATTTAGAGCAGTGGAACGGTGTTGGATCCTCACGGCAGGAGACAGCTGTCATTATCTGAAGAAAAAGTCACTGATGTGAAACTATGATTGTTGGTCTTTCCTTCAAAGTCTGTTTGACATTTCTCTCAGGAATGTGGAATGTCTTGGAGCATATTTTACAGATCTGTGAAGAAAGTGGACATGTATCCATACGGGTTTACAATTGTTCAGAAACTGGTTGTCAGCAACAAAGACAAATGCATTACATTTTGCCATTGGTTTCAGAAATTTATTGCACAGAAGCCAGGTATATTGCAGTACGCATTTTTGGTGTAATATAAAATCCACATGCACTGGTTGAGTAACCCCTGCATTCCCAAAGGATTGGCGTGTTCTGTACAATATCACTGCGTTGCATCATTGGACCAGTTTTTTTCAAGTCTGCTGTGATGTGCAGTTTACTTCAAAATGTTTCAGGAATTTGTGAACCAGTTGCACACTGAAGAACTTATCCTCAGCTTGTACCAACAGGATGGCATTGCATGCCACACGTTTCGAGTGACCGTGGCTGAGGTCGAATCATTTTTCCTGCGTCATTTCGAAATGACTGTGGCTTCCGAGGTCACCTGATTTTTTTCCTCTAGGGTGGCCTAAAAGGCAAGATCTACTGGAACAAACTGCAGAACTTACAAGATTTGCAAGAGAACATCATCTGTGAAATCCAGGCAGTGACACCAGAGGTTCTGGCAGCTAATATGCAGTGTTGTGCTCAACTGAGTTTACAAGTCAAGGGTGGTCAGTTCCAGCACCTTTTGTGAATCACCTTCATTTCCCTATGAACAAGGATGACATGTTCATTTCATTTCCTGATTTTTATGCAAAGCCTTTAAGTGTAATTTAATACTGTTGAAAAACCTTTAGAAATTCCATTAGTAAATCAGTTTGGCTTGCTATCTGAAGTAGTGGAAGAACGGCCTTATACAGATGTAGCTTAATGTGGGCTGAAGCAGAATATTAGTTTAAAGAAACCAGACAGGTTAGGGTCAAATCAGAATAGGAAAAGAAGAATTCTGCTTCTAGGTAGCAGTCATGAAAGGAGTGTAGACCAGTAGCTTCAGGAGAAAGGTTAAGGCTACCAGGTCACGAGTTTTGTGAAAGCAAGTGCTAACCTTAGCCAGGTGGCAGAAATTTTATGTCAGCTATGCAGGGACTTCGAGAAGGAATATCAGGTAATTATAGTTGGGGGAGCAGTAAACAGCCTGGCTATGATTCGAAGATATAGTATTAGGAGTGACCTGGACAAAACGAGAGCAACATGATCAGCCCTGGGTAAACACTGGTGTAAGGCATCTATCTCAACATTGAGCTGAACAGGATGCTCCAGACACTGGCAAAATCTCACATGAGTTGTGTTCCAGTTGATGCTATTGGTAAGTGGGGATACACAATACATGGCCTGCACATAAATAGGAATTGGAAAGATAAGTTAGCTTCTCTATCAGCAGGGGGCCACAGTCACACAAGGGATGATCCCTGTGGTTATTGGGACCAAGCCAACAGGTTTTTTAGGTTAAAGCCAAAGTCCAGACAGACAGTAATCGAGAAAAATAAAAGAAGCTTCATGTACAGTAAATATGGTTATAGCTAATGGTAGTATCAATTTACTTCATCAAAATATCAGGGGAATAAAAAATAAAGTAGATGAGCTGTTAGTATGTTTAGATAATCTCAAAAATAAGAATGAGATTGATAAATTTTGTCTGTCTGAACATCATGTAACTGTGGGGATGGAAAGTCTCAGTGTAAATGGGTATAATTTAGCAAAATCAGATCTAGCATTGATAAAGGAGAAGTTGCCATTTACACAAAACAAGGGTATAAGTACAAAACTGTAGAAGTAAACAAATTTTGTATTGATCAGCACTTTGGAGTTTGTGCATGTGAGCTACAGCTAGATAATGTATTGTTCATATTAGCAACAGTGTACATGTCCCCATTAGAAGATTGGGAGCTACTCATAAAATAGTTTGACTCTCTATTATGCTGTCTGTCAGACAAAAAGAAGAAGTTATTAATCTGGGGTGATTTCAATGTAAACTTTCTAAGCAGTTCTGATAGGAAAAGTGAGCTAGAAGTGTTATTAATGACGTAAATTAGAATCAGTGATCAGTTTCCCTGCATGTATAGCTGAAGACAGTAGCACTCTAATAAATAATGTATTTGTGCAGCAAGAGGATGTAGAACTAACACATTTTCCCTGTGATAAATGGATTATTGGCCCATGATGCACAACTGATTAACTTACAAAACTGAGCAGGGTGTACAGTTCAGAAATCATTAGGTAAAAGTGTAAGACTGGTCAACCTGATATCTATAGAGCACATCAGAGAAAGTTTAAGAAATGTTAATTGGGACAATGTGTATAATGAGTCAAATGCCAGTGATAAATGCAACATATTTCTTGATAAATTTTGAATACTGTTGCCTCAAAAAAATTACTAAATGTAACACCAAACAGTTCTCAAAGAAACTTTGAATCACAACAGGTATTACAGTGTCTTCAGTAAGGAAAAGAAAATTGTATGAGGCAGAAGGATTAGTAAAGACCCACAAGTAATCTTATACTGTAAAAATCATTGTAAAATACTGAGAAAAGTTGTCAGAAAATCAAAAAAAAATATGTATATTAGAGATGAAATTAACAACTTGGGCAATAAAATCAAAGCAGTATGGAATGTTGTTAGAAGAGAGACAGGAAAAGTAACCACTGGGGTAGGTAGTACTACTATTAAAGAGAATGAGACCATCTTAACCAGCAGTACACAAGTATAGGTGAAAAAAATTGGTGAGATTAGTTCAAAAGAAAAAGCCAAGCAGTACATGGAAGAGTCAGTTTTGGGAAATCCTAATCAGGTTAGTTTTCATCTAACAACCTCTTGTGAAATAAGGAAAATCATTAAATCTTTGAAAAATAAATGTTCTGTTGGAGTAGATGACATCTCTAAAGGATGTTAAAACAATGTAGAGTCACATCTGTAATGCATCACTACCTCAAGGTATTTTCCCAGACAGATTAAAATGTGCCATTGTCAAGCCAGTTTACAAAAAAGGGAACATCACAGATGTCAATAATTACCAGCCAGTATCCTTGCTCACAGCATTTTCAAAAATTGCTGAGAAAGTAATGTACTCAGGAGTGGTTAGCCATCTGCGCAGGAATGGGATACTTAGAAAATCACAGTTTGGATTTCAAAAATGTGGTTCCACAGAGACAGCAATATACAATTTCACTGCCCACATAATAGAGTCTTTAAATAATAAAATGTCACACATAGGAATTTTCTGTGGCTAGCCAAAGCATTTGATTGTGTAAACCTTGACATTATGTTACAGAAATTACAATTCTATGGTATAAATGGAACAGCATATGAGTGGTTTAAGTCATACCTACAGAACAGGAAGCAAAAAGTTTCTTTATATGGTTTAAGTGATTTAAAGAAGTTTCCCACTTCATCTAACTGGGGTGAAATTACATTAGATGTTCCACAAGGTCCCCTTCAGTTCTTGATATATGTGAATGACCTCCCTTCTTATCTGAAACAGGAAGCTGAACTGACACTGTTTGCTGATGATACAAGCATCATTATTAATGTACAGTAAAAGAAACTCCAATAGAAAATGATGTAAATAGTGTCTTTGGAAAAGTTATTAATAGGTTTTCTGTTAATGGGCTTGCTCTGAACTTCGAAAAAACACAGTACATCCAATTTTCTACTGCGAGGAGTACAGTTTCTTCAATAAATATAACACACCAACTGAAGTCAGTAGCTGGGGTAGAGCATACAGTTGAAAAAAATCATGTTTTGGATCTCCTAAAGTGACTAGATTCAGCAACTTTTGCAATCAGAATAATTGTTAATTTTGAGGATATATAAATTAGCAAGCTAACATATTTTGCATACTTTCACACTCTGATGTCATACGAAATAATATTTCGGTGTAACAATACTTAGACAATAAGTATTCACTGCTCAAAAGAAAGTGGTTAGAATAATGTGTGGGGCTCATAGTCACACATCTTGTAGACATCCCTTTAAAAGATTTGGAATTCTTACAACAGCCTCACAGTTCATTTACTCAATAATGAAATTTGTTCTCAACAACATGAACCAGTTTAAAAACAACAGGGACATTCATGATTATAACACCAGAAGAAAGAAAGACTTACACTACCCTCTACTTAACCTATCTTTGGCACAGAAAGGGGTAAAATATGATGCTGTAAAACTTTTCGATAAATTACCAGATGAAATAAAATGACTGACAAACAGCAGTAACAGTTTTAAAAATAAATTGAAATCATATCTCCTTGACATTCTTCTGTACCATAGATGAATTCTTGAATAAGAAGAAATAAATCTATAGGTATAATATGTGCATTTTGTGCCATTTAGGGGAATGGGGTAGGTAATAAAAATTTTAAGCTTTTGTCTTTTTTTTTTTAAACAAACCTTTATTCATGTGCACATTCTTCTGACACATTCCACATCATAATGGTTACTGTGAGACTGATCTGCAACACAACATAACACGACACTGCACAAGGTGGACCATAATCTGAGTCACTACCTGTTTTGTTGCTGGTTTTTGTCATTATAGACAAACAATACAGAAAATCACTTCTTATAAATCCAAAGCCAGTTATTACTGTGTGGAATTTAATTTTCCTATTTTTGGGTGAGTGCTTCAAACCTTTCTGAGTTTGTAAACTTTATCTTTCATTTTAATGCAACATCCAATAGGTAATTTAACATAAAAGTCTCCAACTATCTCTCCACAGAGAAAAGCACTACAGAATCCAATTGATGGGTGGGGAAACTGATTCGGAAAAAAAAATCTCACTGAAGTTAATTTTCCTACTGGACTCTATTTTTCAATTAAGTCAATCTCTGTTGGAAACCTTTAGCTACAAGACAATCTTTATAAGAAACAATATTACCATTATCATCTCTTTTTTAACTGAAAACCACTTTGTGTGTATAACATTACACTCATTTGGCTTGCGTACTTAATCTCATGTGTTATTTACTTCCAGGACTTGCAGCTCTCTTGCAATGGAATTTTTCAAATTTTCAGCATCACTACAAGACATTGCTTAGGCTACGTGCTAGGGTCATCATCCTCCACTGCTGTCAACAGGCCCAACTCATAATCCTCTAAGTAATTCGGGTGTTGAATATTCCTCCTGGATCTCAGATTCTGTGGCCTCTCATCCTCATCATCCACATTTTCCTCTGCATCCTCAAAAGAATCTTCTCTGTTGTTACTGATTTCTTGTTCTTTGCTAAGCTGACTTCTGTTTTCTTCCACAACCCCAATCCTTGTTTCTGTTTCTTTCTGACCCTCTGATTCTCAAATTTTATCTATGTTCACTTCATCACAAAAAATAGTATATATATATATATATGATTTCATGATGCCGTCAGCTGCCGTTCTCTTTATTTCATGTATGGTTGTAGAATTTCTGCCATAGGCCATTTTCAAGTATGTGGTGGTGGTGGTTAGTGTTTAATGTCCCGTCGACATCGAGGTCATTAGAGACGGAGCGCAAGCTCAGGTTAGGGAAGGATTGGGAAGGAAATCGGCCGTGACTTTTCAAAGGAACCATCCCGGCATTTGCCTGAAACGATTTAGGGAAATCACGGAAAACCTAAATCAGGATGGCTGGAGACGGGATTGAACCGTCGTCCTCCCGAATGCGAGTCGAGTGTGCTAATTTTCAAGTATGTAGAACGGGTGCATTATACATTGGACACATTGATGACACTTGGGATTTTGACGTTGGAAAAATAGTATATGACTCTATTACAGGGACACTAGTTTTCTTCTTCTTTTCAGATGCAGTTGGCAGCAAGAAAATTACATCTCACTGTACCTCAATTCTCTTCATGGGAAGTATAAATATTATGTACCTCTTCACATCATTATCATGTACCATAAATAAACCTATCTTGTTTTTGGGGTCTAACTTCAGTCTCTTTTGTTTGAGAACAAAAACCGACAGATGAACCTCATATATTTTCAAAACTTCTAAGGGTAATTCTGTGCCATAAAAGGCTTCAAATGGAGTCTTACCTCTGACAGGACCTTTACCAGTTTGATTTAGTACTTAAGCTGTCGTTTACCTGCTTAAGCCCAGAAATGTATGGGCATCTCTGAAATCAGTGAATGAGTAGCTTCAACCAAGATGCTCACATCTCTTTCAGCTCTTCCATTTTGCTGTGGTGTGCATACAGTTCTTCTTTGATGGATTATGCCATTATCCCTCAAAAATTTACCTAAAGCAGATTCATAAACTCAATTTCAGTATCACTCTTTAGAACTTTAATTTTTAGACCATTTTCTCTCTCATCTTTTGCAATAACACTCTTGATCAAACCTTTAACTTCATAAAGAATACTTTGTGCTAACTTGAGTAGTCATCCTTCAAAAGCAAATAATATTTTGCTTCTCCAAGTAAATGTGTCTCCTTAGGCCATAGGTGACTGCATGAACTGATTCAAGTACTGCATTAGCCCTTGGCAAACTGATGTTATTTACCTGCCAGAAACTCTTCACAAGTGACAGTCATCAACGAAATTCACTCCTTTCTGCAAAAATAACTCTTACATGCTCTCTGATAGCGAATTTTTTGTACATCAGATGCTCAAGTTTTCAACACAATTACACAAATTTACCAGACCAAAGTTCATTAAACTTACACACATTATGAATATTGACAGATTGAAACTCACTAGTGGTATTACTGTCAACCATAGACTGTGTTTTATCTGGAAACATCATAGTAACCATTGACAGTTCTGATTGTATTGCATTTAGGGAAGACAACATCTGATACACTTTGTTGAAGCATTTGGATAATGCACAAACTTCACCTTTGCTGTTCAAGAACTGACATTGTTCCTTGACTGACAGTCCACGAGTGTAGTGTAAGCTGTCTCTTTAGTGGACTTGTTGCATCTTCTAAGTGTTCTGTCCACCATAGTTTCTACCAAAAATGGATTGAGTTTCAGTTCAGGCACAAACACTCCACTGTGTACTTTTTTGAAAAACTTAACCCCATTCCATGCAGACAGTTCCACAGTACTGCACTCACTAAGAGAGGTCGCCTACGCATCATCGCCGAATTCGTCCAAATTTATGGTACATGTAGGGCGTGGTGAAACTTGAAAGTGCCCGAAGTGGAAACTCCAGATGGCCAAGCATTTAGGAGATAAAAGGAATTATGATACGGATCTGTCACCATGTGCACCTTATCAATTGTTCCTGTGACAATGTGTTTAGGAAGCTGTCTTTGGCTCAATGGTAAGAGATTGGATTTGCATTGAAAGGGTCGCAGGTACGACTCTGCCCGGTAGCAAATATTTTAGTGCTCCTTGGCAATGCGTACACTACTAACATCACAATTAATCGCAACATCATATAGATTATTTTATTAATTTATATAAGCACAAAAAATATAGGCATAGGATGAAACGTGGGACTGCAAACATTTTAAAAGGGATTATAGTTAACGCATACGTCTACATCTACATGATTACTCTGCAATTCACATTTAAGTGCTTGGCAGAGGGTTCATCGAACCACAATCATACTATCTCTCTACCATTCCACTCCCGAACAGCGCGCGGGAAAAACAAACACCTAAACCTTTCTGTTCGAGTTCTGATTTCTCTTATTTTATTTTGATGATCATTCCTACCTATGTAGGTTGGGCTCAACAAAATATTTTCGCATTCGGAAGAGAAAGTTGGTGACTGAAATGTAAATAAATCTCGCCGGGACGAAAAACTTCTTTGCTTTAATGACTTCCATGCCAACTCGCGTATCATATCTGCCACACTCTCTCCCCTATTACGTGATAATACAAAACAAGCTGCCCTTTTTTGCACCCTTTCGATGTCCTCCGTCAATCCCACCTGGTAAGGATCCCACACCACCCAGCAATATTCTAACACAGGATGAACGAGTGTACTGTAAGCCGTCTCTTTAGTGGACTTGTTGCGTCTTCTTAAGTGTCCTGCCAATGAATCGCAACCTTTGGCTCGCCTTCCCCACAATATTATCTATGTGCTCTTTCAAACTGAAGTTGTTCGTAATTTTAACACCCAGGTACTTAGTTGAATTGACAGCCTTGAGAATTGTACTATTTATCGATTAATCGAATTCCAATGGATTTCTTTTGGAACTCATGTGGATAACCTCACACTTTTCATTATTTAGCGTCAACTGCCACACCATACAGCAATCTTTTCTAAATCGCTTTGCAACTGATACTGGTCTTCAGATGACCTTACTAGACGGTAAATTACAGCATCATCTGCGAACAACCTAAGAGAATTGCTCAGATTGTCACCTAGGTCATTTATATAGATCAGAAACAGCAGAGCTAGCTGCGTTGCACAAGAACAATGTTTTCTGAAGCCATGCTGATTACGTATCAATAGATAGTTCCCTGCAAGGTGATTCATAATGTTTGAATACAGTATACGCTCCAAAGCCCTACTGCAAACCGACGTCAATGATATAGGTCTGTAGCTCGATGGATTACTCCTACTACCCTTCTTAAACACTGGTGCGACCTGTGCAATTTTCCAATCTGTAGGTACAAATCTACTGGTGAGCGAGCGGTTGTATATGATTGCTAAGTAGGGAGCTATTGTATCAGCGTAATCTGAAAGGAACCTAATCGGTATACAATCTGGACCTGAAGACTTGCCCGTATCAAGCGGTTTGAGTTGCTTCGCAACCCCTAACGTATCTACTTCTAAGAAACTCACGCTAGCAGCTGTTCGTGTTTCAAATTCTGGAATGTTCCATTCATCTTCCCTGGTGAAGGAATTTCGGAAAACTGCGTTCAATAACTCCGCTTTAGCAGCACAGTCATCGGTAACAGTACCATCGCCACTGCGCAGCGAAGGTATTGACTGCATCTTGCCACTTGTGTACTTTCCATACGACCAGAATTTCTTCGAATTTTCTACCAAATTTCGAGACAATGTTTCGTTGTGGAACCTATTAAAGGCATCTCGCATTGAAGTCCGTGCCAAATTTCGCGCGTCTATAAATTTTAGTCAATCTTCGGGATTTCGCGTTCTTTTGAATTTCGCATGCTTTTTTTCCGTTGCCTCTGCAACAGCGTTCAGGCCTGTTTTGTGTACGATGGGGGATCAGTTCCATCTCTTACCAATTTATGAGGTATGAATCTCTCAATTGCTGTTGCTACTACATCTTTGAATTTGAGCCACATCTCGTCTACATTTGCATAGTCAGTTCGGAAGGAATGGAGATTGTCTCTTAAGGAAGGCTTCTAGTGACACTTTATCCGCCTTTTTAAATAAAGTTATTTTGCGTTTGTTTCTGGTGGATTTGGAAGAAACTGTATTGAGCCTAGCTACAACGACCTTGTGATCACTAATCCCTGTATCAATCATGATGCTCTCTATTAGCTCTGGATTGTTTGTGGCTAAGAGGTCAAGTGTGTTTTCGCAACCATTTACAATTCGCGTGGTTTTGTGGACTAACTGCTTGAAATAATTTTCGGAGAAAGCATTTAGGACAATCTCGGAAGATGTTTTCTACCTAGCACCAGTTTTGAACAAGTATTTTTGCCAACATATCGAGGGAAGGTTGAAGTCCCCACCAACTATAACCGTATGAGTGGGGTATTTATTTGTTACGAGACTCAAATTTTCTCTGAACTGTTCAGCAACTATAGCATCGGAGTCTGGGGGTCAGTAGAAGGAGCCAATTATTAACTTAGTTCGGCTGTTAAGTATAACCTCCACCCATACCAATGTGCATGGAGTATCTACTTCGACTTCACTACAAGATAAACCACTACTGACAGACACAAACACTCCACCGCCAATTCTGCCTAATCTATCTTTCCTGAACACCGTCTGAGACTTCGTAAAAATTTCTGCAGAACTTATTTCAGGCTTTAGCCAGCTTTCTGTACCTATAACGATTTCAGCCCTTGATCCAAGCACACCCTGTATTTGGCATGCACCCTTTGAGATTGCAGCCCACCCCGTACTTTCCCGAGGCCTTCTAACCTTAAAAAGCGCCCAGTCCACACCACACAGCCTCCGCTACCCGTGTAGCCGCCAGCCGAGTGTAGTGAACTCCTGACCTGTTCAGCAGAACCCGAAACCCCATCACCCTATGGCGCAAGTCAAGGAATCTGCAGCCAACACGGTCACAAAACCGTCTGAGCCTCTGATTCAGACCCTCCACCCGGATCTGCACCAAAGGTCCGCAGTCGGTTCTGTCAATGATGCTGCAGATGGTGAGCTCTGCCTTCATCTCGTAAGCAAGACCGGCAGCCTTATCCAAAGCAGCACACGTCATTAGTGCCGACATGTGCCACCACCTGCAGCTGGCTGCACCCTGTGCTCTTCATGGCATCCGGAAGGACCCTTTCCACATCAGGAATGACTCCACCCAGAATGCACACGGAGTGCACACTGGATTTCTTCCCCTCCTTAGCCGCCATATCCGTAAGGGGCCACATTACGCGCCTAACATTGGAGCTCCCAACCACCAATAAGCTCACCCTCTGCGATTGCCCGGACCTTGAAGGCTGAGAATCATCCTCTGAAACAGAGCAGGCAGCTGCCTCTGGCTCAGCCAGAGAAAGTACCTGAAACCTGTTTGTCAGACGCACCGGGGAGGCTTTCTGATCAGCCTCCGGGGACGTCTTTCGCTGCCTGCCACGCCTTGGAACGACCTCCCAATCGACTACAGGTGAGGGCTCAGCCCCACTGCGGGCAACAACCGGGGCAACCACAGTGGCAGACCGATCTGGGGACAGACGGGGCGAGGTTGACATCCCCGTGATACCCAAGTCCGGCTCCCCACAGTGGTGCCCATTGGCAACAGCCTCAAGCTGCCCGACCGAAGTCAGCGCCGCCTGCAGCTGTGAGCGAAGGGATGCTAACTCAGCCCTCATCCGAACACAGCAATCACAGTCCCTGTCCATTCTAATCGATGTTGAACAACAGTTACTGAAACATGAGTCCATGCCTAGATAATGCAAGGGAAACATGCAAAGAATGTATGAACTAACCTGTACAAATGCCTAACAGCTGCGCTACAATCTACCTGAATTTACACGGGAACATCGTGTATGTAAATCAATACTTCCATTCTTTTGCAATTGATCCATCACATGTACTGGGGTGATATGCATCGAAGAAACAGGGGAAGCAATAATTTTGACCGCATCTTGGGCACGTTATAAACACCTCCTTTTTGCAGTGACATGTATTCTTTTTTTTAAATGTCTCCATAGAAAAACAAACTTGATTGACATTCTGAAAACAGCTTCTTTCGTCACACAGTCCAGCAGCGAACCATGTGTACTGCAGTATGTCACTGATTACATGGGAGGATAGTGGTGATGTGTAATGGAATGTAGTTTTTGCAAGCTTTTCGGGAAGTGATTTCTTTTTCTTTCTCAATGAGATAGGTGCAGTTTTGAAATTTTTTTAGACTTTTTACCTAACGATAAAAAGTACGTCACAGGGTTTCACTAGTGGCATACATTTTGGGGGAATTACTTTGATACTGCGCATTGGCAATCCGTCTTCATATTTGAACAGTTCATCATATATTTGTGGATCTGTTTGTCATCCCCATGAGTCAATCAACAGAAGACATTTATTCTCTTGCACATAGGGCTTCATCACATCAGTTAAATATGTTTTGTATAAGCCTGTTGTCAGTTTACCGGATTTTGAAGAAGTGGTGATAACATTTGTATATTTTGCTCTGTACGTATCTACTGATTTTCTAATCCTGTGTCCAAAAGAGCCAGTACTCTCCTGTAGGCATATGTGTGTGGCAGTAGTTTTCCTGAAAGGCTCATAGCATATTGTGCTGTATAGGAGTGTGTTAGTTTGTTCATATACTTTTGTTTCATGCACACCACTTTTGACCCTTGGTGTTCTAGGGCTCGGTCATATGTCGACTGATACTGGCAGCCTGGAAAGAGAAGATACAAATGTAAATCTATTATACGTAACAGTGCAAAGAGTATGTCGATTGATGTAGGCAATTGGCTTACCTGTCTGATCGGTGTTGATAACAATGTCTTTGTCATAGTTGTGGATAAGAGCTAGAGTCTGGCGACAAAAATACTCTACCACAGCAAGGGTTTCTTCAATAATAGCAGTATCTCTTTCTGATACAAATTTTTTAACATTTCTCTGTTGGATTTTATGCATTTGTTTAAACCGCTTGACCCACGTTGCTGAAGCTTCGAATTCCAAATCTGGAAACTGTCTCACAGCAGCAAGTGCCCATTGT
Source organism: Schistocerca nitens (assembly GCF_023898315.1). Classification (NCBI taxonomy): domain Eukaryota; kingdom Metazoa; phylum Arthropoda; class Insecta; order Orthoptera; family Acrididae; genus Schistocerca; species Schistocerca nitens. The sequence continues at coordinate 4,645,320 of NW_026045897.1, forward strand.
TGCAAGTTTCTATTAGTGACTTGCTGGTTACAGTTCCGTGCTTCTATAAAGAGAACATATGTCCAGGAATCAATTGTATGATATTTGTCCACACTGTTTAATATGTTCTTCCCAAATTTTCATATCCCGCATATGCTTGAAGGAGATGCACATTTTGTTTACAGAGTCTTCAACTTCCACTTTGGATGTGTTTCAGCAAGATTAACCGCCATTATTTTATAATCCAGTGGAACAGATTCTGGATCTTCTTTCATTTTTTTCACACCGGATTCATAATCATCATCTGACAAAATGCCACTCTTCATGTCTGCATATTCACATTCTTCAGCGACATCTTCAAACCGAATCAATCCCTCGTCGCACACAAACATATATTTGGATAAAATGTCTAGTATTTTCTGGTGTATTTTATTTGCCATTTGAATCTGTTCTTCGGTTATTCCTGTGGAACTTTCTGATGCAGTCAGATCCTCTTCGGTCAAGTACTGTAAACATAAATCCAGTGCCATCTTCAATTGTCGCTTGGACACATCACTGTGGAGTCTATTATCATCTGGCTCCTGTTCTGTATCTACCGACATTCCAGGCACGTTACGATTTTCACTTTTGTCCGATGTTTTTAATCTTTCCACAATATTTTCCTCCATTGTTCTTACGGTACAGTTGTTTTGTATACAATGATTGTGATATTTCCCAGAATATTCGCACACTAATCTTGCAATATTCACATTACCCAGTCAAGAGCAAGCAGATGAATGAGTTACCTGGCTAGCGTTGACACTTAACTATTGTAAATCAATACAACAAAACTTTGTCTGACGATTAAGGCAAATGTCAACAGCAAAGTTCACAGCATGGACAGTGATACCAGTTCAAAGCATGCTCATAATAAGTGTGAAAATAACCATGTCCAGAGTGAGTATCCATGAGAGAGAGTACAGTACTCATAGCACAGTATACAATTGACAGCTCAGTACGCACACAGAATCTGAATGTATTGTGACGGATGATCTATTGTCTGGTAGTGGCCTTTATATAACTGCCCGCCGTTCGGGCCAGCGTCGTTGGGGCTGGTGTTGTTTGTGCCAACAGCACCACCGAGGTCAATTTAAACTCACTGTATATGATGTGTGCACTTGATGGACCGTTCGCAGTCCCAAGTTTGCAAGGTAATATGCTTGTTGTAAAGACTGGCGTCCCATGCTGATGTGCACATAGAAATACATTTTTTTTTTTTTTTTTTATTTTCTTACAGAGACCAGCCAGCTCTCTGACCGAACATGCTGAGAAACCGTGGTGGCTGCTGAATCAAACACTGCTTCCTAAACACATTGCCACAGGGGCAGTTGATAAGATGCACATGGTGATCCATATCGGAATTCCTTTTATTTGCTAAATGCTTGGCCATCTTAAGTTCCTACTTAGGGCACTTTCATGTCTCACCACGCTCTACATGTACCACGAATTTGGACAAATTTGGCGATGACAAGTAGGCGTCCTCTCCTTATCAGTCGCATTAAGAAATTTACCATCACCCACAATAACTTTCACTGAGCTGTCCAATTTCTTAAACAATTCTCTCATTTTGCACATATGCTTACTAGCACCTGTATCAATGAACCATTAATCTTGTAGGTGAACTTGACTTATAAAAGCAGTTACGTCTTGCACTTTTTTGCCTTTCTTGGACTTCAGCAATATGCAGTCTGACTTAAGATGACCTCTTTTCGTACAGTAACTGCAGCTTCTTATTTCTCATTAAGTTCTTACTCCTCAGAGGGGATGGATTCCTTATGCTCAACAGGAATGTCTGTAGCTCTCTGGCAGTAACGTCAACACCTTCGTTGTAATCATTTTGTCTGAAAATGGTTCACCTGCTTGTGTCAGTTTAGTGTTGATTATTTCTGTTTTTGATATAACTGTAACCACCGAGTCATCACCAATGTTGAATGAGGAAAAACTTTTGTTGAAGCATGTGAATGCTCACCACAGACTCGTTCTCACACATGGTCTTCAGTTTAGCCCACTTGCAAGCTGACATACAAGACAGTGTGTGAGGGAGTGTCGCTACTTCCATCTGCATCACAATAAGTTCCTGTGCCTTTGCGTCCTTTTCCAGTCCCCCCCCCCCCTCGGCTTCTTCTCCTTTGAACGCTTAATAGCTGTGCTATTGACAGTATCTAAAAAGCCTTTGACACTGAATATCACTTTCATTTGGAATTTCCACATTACGCAGCTGTCTCCTCCAGACAACTTCTAGCAGTGGTGCATTGGCTGTTACATGCAATACCACAAAAAAAGACATTAAGAGCATACCACTGACACCTCTAAATTAAATTTATTCCATAACTTGTTAGTGAATGACAGTATGCAGACTAAACTAGTTTCTTCATTTATAGATCACATACAGTAATTGTCATGCATACTGCAAATATATCTGAAACAAACCACTTCATTAATTCTGAACAATGGGTTTTCCAGTTGTGTATGCACTCTGTGTGCAGTCTCAAAAACTAAATGTTTTCCATCATTTGAGAAATTTATTTTTATGGCTTGTGGAGTTCACTGAAAGGTATGAGCTGGGTGTGCTTTGTCAAAATTCAGTGTTAATCCCCTGCCCACACCTCTTCTGTACCTCCACTACCCACGCTAGCCAAGATCACCGCTGACCAATATCTGGTCTTCCGTCCTGAATTTTCCATTGTAGGATTTTATTAGCATTAATAACTTTCTAAGAACATTGTATGGTGGTACAGAGTGATTTTCAGGAAATACATGAAAGCTGTGGGGGCATCAATTACAAAAAAATATTTCTTTTGTGGTAAGTAATGAACCAGTTTCTGGTCTCTGAATGTTATGTTACGTATTGAAGTATGTATTACATCCATATATGTGTACTAGTAGCACCATACCTTTCCTCAAACCCATTTGTATTGGGTAGAGCTTGATTCATCTGTTTCCCTACATCCTTCTGATTTAAAAGGCACAGTCAGATCAAAACAAGACATGTGGAAAAAAAAGTGAGTAAGTAAACTGTTTATTATTTCTAAAGTAATTGTCATAAATGTTAATACATTCATCATACTGTGATACAAGATTATCAATGACTTCGTGCAAAAATGTTTGTGATTGTCCGCATGTTCCCCAGGTTACTTTGAATATATTGCAGAAGTCTCACTGGGGAGCAGTTACATGTTCTCCATACAGTCCTGAACTCTCCCCATGCAATTTCCATAGCCATAAGAAAGACACCTGCAGCTGTTGATTTGCTTCGGATGAAAAGGTGGAAGCCTGGGTACAACCATGGTTCTATAGGCAACCACAAACATTTTTCGATCAAGACATTGACAGTCGTGCCTCACAGAGGTATAACTATATTAACAGTTACAACGATTGCTTTTGAAATAATAAACAGTTTACTTACTATTTTCTGCCTGTCTAATTTTCATTTGACTGCCCCTTAATAGGAATAAAGAAAAAATGTACAAATAGCCTAAATGCACACTTTGTGTCACTTACATCATATAAATTTATCAAAAGCTATTGTGTTTCCAAACTCTGAGTCATATACACACAGTAAATATTACAAGAAATGATAATTATGAAAAATATCAACTTTTAGTTTTTTTGCATTAGTCCAGTAAATCATTCTTGCCTTAACAGTATTGTGTGTTGTTTTTATCCTATTGCACAGCCCAATATAAAGAAACCCCTTCTCATTCACAGGGTGGTTTGGAATTCGAAAAGACTTCTGTCACTTCCTGCTGAGCTTGTGTCCTTTCCTGCAGGAGTACGCTAACATAGCGTACAGCATACAGAGTGATGATGGTTCTCGCCGAGCTAATGCTGGTACTAGCAGTTCCAGTGAGACCTCAGTTGCTGACATGAAAACTGAGAAGAGGGTGAAAAAACCAGAGTTACTAAAACCAGTTGTGCCCGTTGTATCAATAGACATGCCAGACTAGCCAAAAAGGAGGCTGCTGACTCAGCACCTCGTCATTGTTGACTGATGTCTTTACCTGTTTAAAAAAAACCGGTAGAGTGACTGATCTGTTTTCTACATTTAGGGACTATTTATTCAGCTGTGAGTGATATGTATTTTAAAAGTGTTAGTGCAGTGAGGTGCTATATATTAATTTTATTTTATACACTGATATCTTCCATTTAGACTAGTAGGTAAATAGTGCCCAAAATGCTTCCACAATGGATTTCTGTGCTGAACAATTACTATTGACCTTTGAATATCAGGAATATTTTTGCAAAGATGAAAATTTTAGGCAGAAATGTGTAATTTTTTACCCATATGTAAGTTTTAAAACTTTAATTTGCATACTTCTCAGGTGCACATATGATGATAAATATATTTAAACTAACGCCAAAAAAAGGTTAGCTGAAATAGCTTCAGTGTTACTAGAATTTCAGCAGAGAACACATCCCTGTTTTTCCAAGGGAGTGAGTCAGTAGCATTAAAATCATTTTAAAGTGATTGAGTTGGAAAGCATCAAATATGCTTCCTGATGTAAATATACATTGGCAGAAAAATAGTTAGAATTTATAAGTTAATAATGTGAATAGAAAGCAAAATGACTGAATCAGTGTTGTCACTGGATTATAATTAAGAAAGGAGACAGGCAGTGAGTCGGTGAGATAGATAAATTCACATTGGCTAAAAGTAATTCAAGTGGCTACGTGAAACAAATCTTGCAAATTTCTTACATCATGTGAGTAAGCCTTGGTATTAAACACCCCAGTCATATTTAACACATGTCAGAGAATGTCAATTATGCTTCATTTTCAAATAAACCTGCAGATATACCTTTATCCAGTTAACAACATTACACAAAAGAAAAGAAATCTCACAAGACTGTTATTTGTAGCTGCATCATTTAAAATTTGATATCAGATGAGAAAGGCTATAGAGGATTCATATCTTATTTCCCTCTCTTACTGCTGTGCAGCTCTTGAGAAGGAAAATGGAAATTCACTGTTGTCTTTTGCTCTTCATTGCCACCAATTGATTACAGCCTTCTTGATCATTCAGTAAGAATGGTTCTCAGGTAACACTGATTTCATACTTCTGCAATATTTTCATTAAGTCCTGCAAGCCTGTTTTTCCATGTGCAGTACCATAATGACTTTTGAGTTTGGCTAGTATTAGCATGATCTTTTGTGTCATGTTGTTGAAACGGGTTGACTGGAGTTTCATTGGCAAAAGAACTTTAAAAAAAGCTCTTGGCTTAATATATTGCTTCTCAAAGAAGTTTGCTGAGGGTTTGTGATGAGGCTAGTTTAAATACATCTCAGTCACCATTGCAGTCATTTAACTGGTTCACGACAAAATTAAACAATAACTTACTAGAGGAATAATGTAACATGGCTATGGACTGCTAACTAACGTACATTTTACCTTACCTCACCTCACTACTTTGACGGCCTCGGATTGGCATATGTTGGGACTGTTTATGACTTGAGTGACACCTACAACAGAAAAAAATAACTCCTTAGCAGATGCAGTGCTTAAATTAACAAATTGCATTATTGTGCTGTGCATAGGTTACCTACATGAGTGACACAAGATAAGACAGGGCATCATCATTCGTTGCATAGATTAATAGAGATTATTAAGCTTCAGTGTAAAATCCAGTAACAGATAATTAATGTAAGAAGGAAAAATTTAACAATTGCTAAATGTGATGATCAAAAAGTTTTTAGCTAGTTAGTAAGATGTGTGTTGTAGAAGCAAGAAGCATGCGTATTCATTTTTAAAATTGTAGTTGTGAATTCCATATCTATTATCTTGCAAGGAGAGGCCCCCAGCAGTGGGATCAAGTTTTTGAAGTCATCTATACAGTTATGTAGGTCAAGATCCCAGGTACCACACCCTGCAGCCATTCATGCTGGTAGGCAGTTGTTTGTGAGCAATTGACAGAAAAGAAAATTGGAGTTTTCTGTTATGCTCAATATTGTTAAAAAAGTCTTATTATGTACACTGGCTGCATGGTGTTGTGGAGAGAATAATAGCTTTGTGCGTAGGAGGTTGAGAGTTCAAATCTTGTCAGGTGCAGTAGATGTAATTTTTTATTTCTGTTCCTGTGTGACATCATTTTAATCACTGTATGAACTTTTTCAATTGTTTCGTTTTTTCTTTGTATAATCCTTTTTACAATCAGATTTTTTGTGAATATGAATTCAATTATATTTGTTATAATATTCAGTAATTTGAAAATTTCAATCCATCAGTAAAAAAACATAGGACAATATAATATACTTATGTTTACTGTACAGTGATGTGAAAATTTATTTTTCATTACACCAGATGTGCAATTTTTTCTGCATGGTAATAGCCATACAGACATTTAATACATAACCTAAATACCTACTGCACTATGGACAAAATAATGCAAACGAATATTTAAATGAAAGAATGGTTTATAAGTAAAACAAAGTTCAAGCAAAATGAGAAATAGATATAATGAATGCAATAATGTGAACAAAAAAGGCGACAAGACAAAAGAAGTGAATCATAATTAATACATAAAATTAATTAAAACACACTAAAACAAAGATTTCAAGTGGAAAAAGAATTATGGGAAGAAAAATGAGAGCAAATGAAGAAGTTGATATTACGAATAAATTTATGTGACAGAGGAATGGAAATAAAAATTATATTTAAATCAATCAATTGAATAAAAATGTTGATCCAAGTCATTTTGATAAAGATTTAAAATTTAAAAAAGTTACTGCACTTGGCAAGATTGGTACCTACTGCCACCTGCATGTGAAGCTATTAGCCTATCCCTTACACAACACAACCACACTACATGATGCAACTTTTTTAACGCTATTGAATTTCATGCAACAGTCTGAATTTTTTTCGTCAGTTACTCACAAACGAGGGTCTGCCAGGGTGACTGGCTGCTGTGTGTGATACCTGGGATCATAACCTATATAACCATCTAGATGGTTTCAAAAAGTAGATCCCATCACTGGGGACCTCTTGTTGTTAGATGCTACATCCTCACTGCTTATGTCATTGCGCAGAAGTGTATTGTCTTCCAAACCTTCAGCACTGACAGGCTGTCTTGTATGCAAGCACATGTGCACACTTCACAATGACAGCAATATGCATAAACATGCACAAGACATGTGTTTTAAGATGTACCTCCAACAAAAGTAAGTTCATTATGTTCCCATTCCTGCCTCCTTACCCCAGCACTTTTCAGAGATACGTGGAGAAATATTTTTGTTGCAATAATTCATTGGCTTTTGTCCTGACAGTGGTATCCTTAAGATGAATTATAAAAAACTTTGTGCCAACAGAATATTTCCATGTTTTAATCATTCTACAAAAACAGTGAAATGTTACATTTGTATTCATCACTTTCCAATTACGTTCATTGCCTCTTTTCACAGTACACTTTTTTTTTTAGATGCCATATTTTATTATCTGATTAGAGTTTATGCACAGCACTTGCTTCCACGAATCTTTTCTCCTGTAATTTGTTACTGAGGCTTCTTTACCAAGGAATGTAAAAACATTGGAAACAATTTAGAATCCACCAGTGGACAGTCTCTCCAGTAGTGAAAGCGAACTACATTAATGGTAGGTGTCCCCAAGAACTTTTTCCTTTAAGGATTCATATTCCTATTCTGTGCTTTGATCTGATTATTGTGAAGTTCATTTAGGGGTTGAGGTAGAATTCAAAATCAGTATTACTGTTGTCCATTCTGTCTGCTCTGTTGTCATGAATTCAAGACAGGTGCACAAAAATACTAGTTGGTGGAGACATCAGAATGGTATATTTAGAGTACTATCAACAGATCTCATTTTCATACCAGTATAGATTTTATCAGAAATGAGCTGAGTAAAAGTTGTTTTTTCAGTAGGGAGATAGGAGCACCTTGAAACAAACATTTATTAATTTTTATTATTTTTTTATTATAAACTATTTAAATTTGAAAATGGTAGTGAGAAACTACATACTTTTATTCATAGAAATCACAAATAATATGTCCAATTACACTATTAGAATGGTTACAATAAAGTATAGAGAAAAGGTTGTCACATGTTTCAATTTACCCCACCAACAGGGCATGTTGCAACATACCAAAATTTTACTGAAAAGAGCCTGCTCAGTTTGAAATATCTGACATGACAGAAGTGTCTTAATTATATTCGTAGTCTGCACACATGTAGAATAGATCATTATTCACACCAGTGAGACCATAATTTGCACTTAGTACACTGTATCCATTCCTCTCCCTTTCTATAAACACCACCACAGATCAAACAATAATTTTCTTCTTCTTCTTTGGAAGATGGACAAAACTGCAATTTTCTTTTGCTGCTAGTTGTTACTTCCTTCTCTCCTCCCTTTCTATTTCTAGAGCCTTTTTTTTCCCCCAATTGTGTCTGTTAATATAGCACACTTCCTCTTCTTTCTTCCATAGTTGTTCTCTTTCTTTAGTCCAGCTTTAGGGAAGGGGTGAATGTGTTCAGGAGAAAACGTTTCTCTGCTGAAGTATGTGGAACAGAATTATAGCATTTGCCACATTCTCGGATTTAGCCAGAGGATCTGAAAGCTTTTCTTCTGGAACTGTCTTGTCATTCACAAAAGATGCAGGAAAGTCACTTTCTTGGAATTTGTCCCTGTCAAATGGGAATATGCCTGTTGCGGAGAATCCTGTTTGCTGGTTTGAAAGTGGTGAGAAGTCCTTTGTTTACAATAGAAGGCAAGTCATAAATTGTTAGTATGTTTTCTGGATTTGCTTTCAACCAGGCATCAGTTCCCCTGGAGCACATCTTGAAAGGACCATAAAGGGGCTGTAACTTGTGAGAATGGTGGGGCGGAAATGATAGAAACATTACACCACTGTTCTTGGATTTATTAATGGCTTCTATCCTGAGATGGGATGAAGCAGTAGTAGGACAAGCGCTTCTTTTGTTGGTCTCGTTTGCGTAATACAATGGTCGAGAAATATTCCGAAACATTGCTCCACCATCCATCCAGAACCTGTGGGCAGTACCCATCCAGAACCTGTGGCAGCACAGATAAAATGACCTTCAAAATTTTTTCTTGGGAAAATAATTGTGGGTGAAATGAATGTCCCTTGGGCACATATACCAGCTGCTGCTGTTACCGATTCTCCCCATTCAGCAGAGCTCACAGTTCCAACTTATTTCAGATCTCTGAGTGCAACTATCTCGTTTGGCTTCAGCACTGTAGTTATGCCTGTTTCATCCATGTTCCAAATTCTGGAAGGAGGAAGAGTGTGCTGAGAAGAAGCATCTCCTAACTATTGGAAAAACTCCCCAACTTTTTTTATATTAAAAGCTGTCATTCTTCCCGGACTTGTGCTTTCACATTGTGTGATGGAAAGATCATTGTCTCTCTCCAAAAATCCTGAAAGTCAATTGGCCCTAGGTATTTGCTTTTGTGCCCAAGATGATGGTATTTTCAAGTTAAAGTATTTTTCATAAAGATACTCCAGTTTTCGTACTTCTTCCTTGGTCAGCCTGAACGTACCTTTGCTGGATCTCACGATATAATCCCTGAGTATTTTTTCCTGATTGTCTGAAAACACTTTCATGTGTTTGATAGAGTACCCACAAGTAATGTTTCCATCTGTTTCCTTTTTCTTTTTGATGAATCGAGAGAGGGTACAGTAGCAAATATTAAATTCCTTTGCAGTTTTTCTTACAGAATAATTGCCCTTTTCTCATTTTCCAGAGCCAAAGTAGCGGCTCTCTGCATCACATGTAAAGGTGTCAAACCTTTTTCTGTTTTACGTCCTTAACGACACATTTTGTTTACCTGGAAGTAAAAATTTAGACTGAGTAAATGTAAAATAAAAGAACAAGTAAAAGCATTACATTATCCAAAAAATTCAACATAAGCAAGAACGGGGTAAGTTGCAACACAGCATTGCAACACGCTCTGCTTCGCACTGCCATATAAATCACAAATAAACACCCTGATAATGACTTCAAAGTAAAATCAGTTATTATGTTGTTAAACTACAAAAAGTAACTATTTATCACTTGTGAAATTTAATGTTTGTCACTGAACATGTTATTATATGTACAGCATTTTTGAAACTATAAACAGTTACTCACCAATGACCGTTTCGATCAGAGAAAGGGAACACAAAGAAAAACATCTTCGTGCACCAACTCTGACCATCACAGTGAAGTTACTACACAGTTGAAAGTGCTTCCTCACAATGGCAGCACCTGATGGGATACTTCAAAAGACTTTGCAGATGTTGCAATTTACCCCTATTGCAACATGCCCCTCTTTCCCCTACATGTTACCAGAGAGAGCTTTAAGAGCGTTGTGTTTTAGAAACCACAAACATATTGTCACCATTCTTTTCATTTACAGAAATCTTTAGTAAAACATTTGATTGTACTAGAACACTAAAACAGTTGATTTTACTATAGATAACATGAACTTTAAAATATGATTATTTTGAAGCATTTTTTATGAGGGAGTATATTAGAAGGAAGAGACAAATTTACAGCAGAAAGTTTCAGCTTCAGCTAGGTTACTGATCCACTGACACATATCTCTAAAACTGTTAGTGTTGCCCCTCTAGTATCAGAATCTTCAGCCCCGCAGCACTAAATTTTGCATTTATTCATGGAGTGCACAACAGGCATTCTCTGGCATCACTGTAGGTCACCTGGATGCATGCCAAACTTTGAATTAGCTTCTTCATGTCCAGGGAAGCTTCCTTCATTCAACAATATGTGTACTGGTACAAACTCATTTCCCTGTTTTGCCGTATGCAAACCTGTTTCTGGGCTTTGATATGATAGCTGCCTCGATTATATGTATTAAGATATGGAAAAAAATCTCTTTCTGAGAATAAGGCCCTTTTATTTATTGAAATAAACCACAATTTTTGATATGGGGGTTATAAACTATTCTTTGACAGTCTATGGAACGTTCCAAAGTAATTTTGATAAACACAATTCTCACCATAATTTATGTGATTAGGTCATGACGAGACAAGTGTTATTACTTACTGAAACATTCAGTAATAAGGGAGCAAACATTTCACATAGAATGCAGACTCCAAATTCTTGTATCTTTTACATAATTCATACCTGGTACTTAAAGACAAAGATTTGTGAAAATGGCTTACAAAATTGAATCGTGTTGGTTTTTTAGATGATAATGGATGGAGCACAATTGAGAGGTTAACAGTTTTGCCTTTCTGGTGTACAGTCATTATCCCCCTCCCTCCCTTGCCTCTCACTTCCACCCAAGAGCCTTCCCTCACAATTAAAATGTTATAAAAAAAGGGGGGGGGAAGCACAGGATCTGACAAGATTATAGTTATTTACCCACTCTTCATTGTAGTAGGAAAAATTAATGTGTTCCCAATTTAGTATTTATCAGCTGTAAGATTTTCTGGCTTGTTAGACAATTGGTGGGTTATGTCTGAAAAGTACCAAACTATGTACAGCACGAGCATATTTTCTTGGCTTATCTTTAGATAGGCTGAGAGCTGAGGAAGCAAGTGCCAGTCTGTGGTCAGAGCAGTGGTACAAAGGGAGTAAGCTTTACCTTCCTCACGAAGTGCAGCCACAAGTCAAATTTTGCTTTTTGTTGAGCATTTTTTCCATTCAGGTGTCATAGGCAGTAACCGAGCTGGACTAGCAATTAGTCTGTCATTCGTACTTGCATAAACAGTTTCAACACAGCACAGTGAAATGAAACTTAGTTTTCACCATTGGTTACAGCTGTCCTAAAATATTGTCTGATTACAAAAGTTGGCAGAATCAGAGATAAAATTATACCAACCCAAAATTTTTGATCCCTGCCAATTAAGAACTACAGGGAGGGTGCACAAGAAAAACTGTGTGCATCATTATGTTAGACTGAACTGAGTGTGATCCTGTATTGTGCATGTATCATGATTGACTGAGATAGAAGTCCATAATACTATGTTCCACTTGAGAAGTAGTGCATATATTCAAGTTTATTTGAAGCATTATATTCTTTAATGATTTACATCTTGAGCTGGTGGCTAAGATTTCCAGGATTGAGAGAAGCATTAAGTATTTCATTTTCATTTTGTGATGTATATAGTGCATACTTCTTTTAAATGATTTATATGTTTGACTCAGGAATCTCAACAGTGACTCAAATGATAGTATTCATGACGTAAGTTTTTTGCTGTAACTACCCATGTCATGCCTTAAAAATAGAACTAATAATGGCTCTAAACATAGTAAGTTATGAAGCAGTAATATGTAAAATAGTATATTGCTTGTAGGACTGTACAAAATAATGGAAACTATTAAAAGCTCTGAACCAATGAGCATGTTAAAAAATCATGTATTGTGGTGTTAGTGTAAGAATTAGTTTACTATCTTGGCTTTGCTACTAAAGACAGGCTAAACACACATCTGTGGTTAAGATGTTAGCCTTGTATTTAGGATGAGCAGGTCAAATGCTAGTTTCAGATTTATCTTCTAGATGGTTTCCCTCAATTGTTTCAAGGGAATGCTGGATGGTTTCTCTGACAATGTCTCTTGATTCCCTCCCCCATCTCTTTCCATCAGGGCTTACACCTTGATGTCAAGAGAAATTTTCCAAGATGGGTAATTGCCAAATATGTGGCTGTTTTAGACACATTAGCTTCAACATTATCACCAACACTTACAAATGTCAAAATGACATTTAGGATTCACCAAGTACTGGTCATATTTTGTAGAAATCTTTTGCCTCAGTGCATCACGAGAAACCATTCAGCCAGCCAGTTACAGTTCAGTGTTGTGAGAATTAAGATTTTTCACATTGCATCATTGTCAATCATCAGAAATGTTCCTAAGAGCAAGCAGGTATAAGACCACATGCCTTTGCATTCCTAATCCACTAAGCCACAGTTTTGCCAGATATATTTGCAAAATGTTCAACTATTTGAAAAAATATTTATGTAATGTGTTAAACTAAATAATTTTTAATATTATTTCGTGAAGTTTTTGCTGAAAAATAAGCCAGTTTTCAGCCCTGGCCATCATTTTAAACTTCATGAATCTTTTTCATACTGTGTTTATGAAATGACATATGAAAAGCAGTAAGTGCTAATCATGCATATTATAATGTTTTACAATTTGACATGTTCATTGATCCAGAGTGTTTCATATTGCTATGATTACAAAAGCTTTGTAAATAATGTACATACATCTTTTTAAGCACATGGTTTTTTGTGATATTGGTGCTAAAGCATTGTTATTTCCATGGGCACATTTTACATAAAAATGAATTGTCAGTGCCTGTTGAAATTTAACTTTAAAAATTGTGGTTGCCTTTTGAAGTATGTTGGAATATGTTGTCCTGGTAGATTCTAAATAACTGTGCTACATTGTAAAATGATAGTTGTACGGTATTGTTGTCTCTTCATTTGTTACTGGAGCCTAACGTGTTCTCTTTGGCACCTATAAATTGCACAGTAATTTTTATTGGAAGTGTATAATAAAACGAGTTTTTATTTTTTTAACCATTGAATTTTTTAATTTGCTGATCAGTGTGTAATAAGACTGTAACTACACTATAACAATCTACTTCATATCTAACAGATTACATTCATGTTCTTTGAATCTGATATTACAGTGATGGTTGGCAGAGCCAAATGGTTTTCCCATATTGTGTGCCATTATTATTATAAATTATTATTATTATTATTTTGCACTGCTGTGAATGTTAAGTTACTTCATCTGGTCACTAGCTGGAGTATCCATTTGGAATGTACTCATAACAGAATACATCTGCGTATTTATCATGTTGTTGTTGTTGTTGTTGTTGTGGTCTCCAGTCCTGAGACGGGTTTGATGCAGCTCTCCATGCTACCCTATCCTGTGTAAGGTTCTTCATCTCCCAGTACTTACTGCATCCTACATCCTTCTGAATCTGCTTAGTGTATTCATCTCTTGGTCTCCATCTACGATTTTTACTCTCCACGCTGCCCTCCAATGCTAAATTTGTGATCCCTTGATGCCTCAACACATGCCCTACCAACTGGTCCCTTCTTCTTGTCAAGTTGTGCCACAAACTCCTCTTCTCCCCTATTCTATTCAATACCTCCTCATTAGTTACGTGATCTAACCATCTAATCTTCAGCATTCTTCTGTAGCACCACATTTAAAAAGCTTCTATTGTCTTCTTGTCCAAACTATTTATCGTCCATGTTTCACTTCCATACATGGCTACACTCCATACAAATACTTTCAGAAACGACTTCCTGGCACTTAAATCTACACTCGATGTTAACAAATTCCTCTTCTTCAGAAACGCTTTCCTTGCCATTGCCAGTCTACATTTTATATCTTCTCTACTTCGACCATCATCAGTTATTTTGCTCCCCAAATAGCAAAACTCCTTTACTACTTTAAGTGTCTCATTTCCTAATCAAATTCTCTCAGCATCACCCGACTTAATTCGACTACATTCCATGATCCTCGTTTTGCTTTTGTTGATGTTAATCTTATATCCTCCTTTTAAGACACTCCATTCTGTTCAATTGCTCTTCCAAGTCTTTTGCTATCTCTGACAGAATTACAATGTCATCGGCAAACCTCACAGTTTTTTTTCTTCTCCATGGATTTTAATACCTACTCCGAATTTTTCTTTTGTTTCCTTTACTGCTTACAGATTGAATAACATCGGGGATAGGCTGCAACCCTGTCTCACTCCCTTCCCAACCACTGCTTCCCTTTCATGCCCCTCGACTCTGCCATCTGGTTTCTGTACAAATTGTAAATAGCCTTTCGCTCCCTGTATTTTACCCTCTGCCACCTTCAGAATTTGAAACAGAGTATTCCAGTCAAAATTGTCAAAAGCTTTCTCTAAGTCTACAAATGCTAGAAATGTAGGTTTCCCTTTCCTTAATCTATTTTCTAAGATAAGCCGTAGGCTCAGTATTGCCTCACGTGTTCCAACATTTCTTCAGAGTATTTATCATAATCAATCAAATTAGACCATTGCCTATGCTTATTCTTCATGGTATGTGATTTTAAAAGAGAGATATTTGAATTCCATCAAGTGGAGCACTATAGTCAGCCATGTTTCAGATAACATTTTCATACATTCATGTACCTTCACCCCCCCCCCCCCCCTCCTCCTCCTTCTAAATCAGTATCGAACAATGGAAACTCCAGGTTGGAATATCAACAATATAAGGAAAATGACAGATTGCTACTCACTGTATAGATGACACAGAGCTGCAGACACATTCAGTGAAAAGACAGTTACACATTTAGCTTTCAATGAAAGCCTTCTTCAGAAAAGAAAAAACACACATACATTCATTCACACATGCAAGCACACTTAAAGCACATATGACCACCAACCCCAGCAGCATGGACCAGAGTACACATTGTGTGTGTGTGTGTGTGTGTGCGCACGCTTTTCTGAAGAAGGATATGGTCGAAAGTTCAGTATGTAACAGTCTCTCTCTTTGTTGTGCGTGTCTATAATTCAGAGTTTCATCTTTGCAGCGAGTAGCCTTTTACAGTGGGTAATCGACATTACAGTGAGTAGCACTCTACCCTTTTCCTTATATTGCTTATCAATGTTGGCTCCATAAGGCCTTCTCCATCTCTGGTCTATAACACTTTTTGAAAACCACATAGTGTTGCAAGTGTAGTGGATAACAGTGAAGGAAAAACTATATTAAGCATACTGAAATGCAATATTCAGCCTACAACAATGGAACAGGATAGACTGCTACTCTCTGCATAGAAGAAGCACTAAGTGACAGGCAGGCACATTTAAAGTACACGAGCAACCTGCCCCAGGTAGCACTAAGTATGTATGCCTGGGCAACATGTACGGCGTAGTGGTAATAAATTATACACCCAAAACTTTCTTGTGATTCAGTCTAATAGTGGAAATCGTATCAAAATCCCTAAAGTAGTTCTCGAGATTAGTCATCACATAAAGATAGAAAAACATACAGCGGACTTCAAATGTGTATAGATTTGAAAATAGTCCTAGTTATCAGATGAAGTCCTTGCTCAGATGTAGAAAAACACACATATATTCATACGTGCAGAACTCGCATACACCGGGCACTCGGGTCATGTTTTTTTTTCTCTTTCTGAGGGAGGACTTGGCTGAGAGCTTAGTCTACTTTTGAATGTGCCTGTCTGCCACTCAACACATTCTTTTTGTAGTGAGTTGCAATATATCCTGTTCCATTGTTGTTACTCCGTCCAAGATTTTATATGTAGGCAGAAACGTTATTTAATTTTCTTCTGGTGGTATTTAAACCAGCCTAGGAAACAAATTGCACCGTAAAAAAAGATTAACAGGACTAGGATAAGAACAACACAAAACAGATTTTCAAAAACTGTACTTAAGTGTGAGTTTGCTCCTTGCTTACCAGGCAACATGCAGGTTATGTTCAGAATTCTGTGCTAACATCGCTACTGCTCTGCTAAGCTTTCAGCGATAAGCACAGCTGTATTCTGCTGATAATTCTTAAGAGCGTCGTAAAGAAGTCCCAACTGCATGATTGATCACTAAGTTACCTGAACATGCTTGTGCCCTTTTTGTACATTTCTTTTGTCAGCCTTCCTTGTTCCATTCCTCATTTGCTGATTTCTTTTGCACTGTGTTTGTTGCTCTTTGTTAAAACACATAATATTTTGTATCTATGTACCCACCCTCTGTCCCTGTTTTTCTATTTTTAGGGTTCATGTACCAATCGGTAAAAACGGAACCCTTATAGGATCACTTCATTGTTTATCTGTGCATCCGATTGTTAAGAACCCTTTTTGTCAGGAATGGGTAGAGTTATCAAGTTGAAAGTTATGTTAGGTACTACTGTCTACAATACCTTGGCTGTATGATACATGTAAGCTTCTAAGTTGGTGTAGTCAAAATATACAGCTATTTATGTCACATATTTTGAAATTTGTAAGCACACTCATCAAAACCTACAGGGTAATTCCCATTTATCAAAACTAGACATAATTGTCTGAATGGGAATTCCGCGATCGTTCATTAATAAAATATGGCGTTTCAGTCTTCGATCGCTATACTTTAGTTTCAATTACCAGTTTCGGGCTAGCTGAAGATGGGCAGCTAGCCCGAAACCAGTTTCGGGCTAGCTGAAGATGGGCAGCTAGCCCGAAACCAGTAATTGAAAATAAAGTATAGCGATCGAAGACTGAAACGCTGTTATGACAGCGAACCGAGTGTTCTGTACGGACATGTTACTCTGTAACTACAATATATGATCTGAAGATGGGCAGCTAGCCCGAAACCGGTAATTGAAAATAAAGTATAGCGATCGAAGACTGAAACGCCATATTTTAGTAATTCCCATTGATATAGAATCATAAGGTTTGACAAGAAGCAAGGGTTCACAGTACAAGAAAAGGAAAAGAGTCTGGAAATGGTTAATTTATAACTGCAGCAAGTTAATTTTTTTTCATCCATTACTCACACTTGTCTGTTTATTTAATGCCATTCTGCATTTATCTTTGATTTTCATCTTTAACTTATTATTGCTGCTGTGGTTTTGATCCTGTCTGTTCCATTCAGTTTTTACCAACAACTTCACACAGTTTGTCTTCGTGTCTGGTACATCTGAGTAACTTCCCTTCATCCAGTGTTTGAGTAACTTCAGGCCTTTTGCTTCTGTCGAAGAAATGGATTTATCTACCATCTCAATGTTCAACACATTTAGTGTTGTACGTTTATTTCAGTATTGTCCCCAGCAATTAATGGGAAGTTGCTGTCAACCTATCTCAAACTGAAAAATCGGAAGGTTAAGACATTCATCAATGTTGAAATTGTAAGTTGGAAGGGACAAGGAATGCTTTGAGGCAATCATAATAAAGGAAATATTTTATGTTTCAAATGAAACTGCAGATCACTGTAGAATATCAGGGTGATGATTTTTCAGGAGAGCCTGGAATGCTCAGGGTCTCATATTTTACCTGGAAAAATAAGGTAACTCTTAAAAAATTTCATAAAATTCCTGGGAATTCTGTGTTTTAACCTAGAACTTCCATTTAATTTTTTTAAGATTTATAAATCACAGATTTTAAAATAATATTTCAAAATATGATAACTATATGGATTATTGATGTCTAAAAACCAAGGTAAAACTACTACACATTGGCTAGTATGTCTCAGCTGCGAGGAGAAAAAAAAGTGCTTATTGTGATGCGAGATTCTCCCTCCCAACCCCCACCTTTTCCACCTCGTAGTGCTTCTGGACTGAATAACTCACTTTCAGCAGCAGATTGCATCAGGCAACCACTTGTATGCATGAGACAAAGGATCTACCTGTACATTTACTCTTGTCTGTGGTATGCTAAAAGTCCAGATTCTGTAGCATAGCAGGATTGTTTGAGGTGTAACTAGTGTATTGTTAAGTAATGGTGTTTCTTAAAGTTAATGTACTCTAGTAATTAAATGTTCTTTTCACATTTGGATTATCATTAGAAGGGTATGTTAAAATATCATTTATTGCACCATTTACTATGTTTTTACAAGGCATTTTCACAGACAACTTGTGTAAGTATGTTTTTAACAAACAATCTGAAGTTAACATGATAATGCATTACTCATCTTGTGTCAACTGAAATTGATGTAGCAGAGTATTGTATACAAACACACCAACAAAGATGATGTAACTTAACAAATGAAAGCATTGCTATGTTGATAGAGACACTAACAAACACAAACACACACACAAAATTCAAGCTTTTGCAACCCACGGTTGCTTCATCAGGAAAGAGGGAAGGAGAGGGAAAGAAGAAAGGATGTGGGTTTTAAGGGAGAGGGTAAGGAGTCATTCCAATCCCGGGAGCGGAAAGACTTACCTTAGGGGGGAAAAGGGACAGGTATACACTCTCTCGCGCACGCGCGCACACACACACACAAGCAGACATCTGTAAAGGCAAAGAGTTTGGGCGGAGATGTCAGTCAAGGCAGAAGTACAGAGGCAAAGATGTTGAATGACAGGTGAGGTATGAGCAGCGGCAACTTGATATTAGCGGAGGTTGAGGCCTGGTGGGTAACGGGAAGAGAGGATATATTGAAGGGCAAGTTCCCATCTCCAGAGTTCTGATAGGTTGGTATTAGTGGGAAGTATCCAGATAACCCGGACGGTGTAGCACTGTGCCAAGATGCGCTGGCCATGCACCAAGGCATGTTTAGCCACAGGGTGATCCTCATTACCAACAAACACTATCTGCCTGTGTCCATTCATGCGAATGGACAGTTTGTTGCTGGTCATTCCCACATAGAAAGCTTCACAGCGTAGGCAGGTCAGTTGGTAAATCACGTGGGTGCTTTCACACGTGGCTCTGCCTTTGATCGTGTATACCTTCCGGGTTACAGGACTGGAGTAGGTGGTGGTGGGGGGTGCATGGGACAGGTTTTACACCGGGGGCGGTTACAAGGGTAGGAGCCAGAGGGTAGGCAAGGTGGTTTGGGGATTTCATAGGGATGAACCAAGAGGTTACGAAGGTTAGGTGGATGACGGAAAGGCACTCTTGGTGGAGTGGGGAGGATTTCATGAAGGATGGATCTCATTTCACGTCAGGATTTGAGGAAGTCGTATCCCTGCTGGAGAGCCAGATTCAGAGTCTGATCCAGTCCCGGAAAGTATCCTGTCACAAGTGGGGACTTCTGGGCTTCTTCTGTGGGAGGTTCTGGGTTTGAGGGGATGAGGAAGTGGCTCTGGTTATTTGCTTCTGTACCAGGTCGGGAGGGTAGTTGTGGGATGTGAAAGCTGTTTTCAGGTTGTTAGCGTAATGGTTCAGGGATTCAGGACTGGAGCATATTCGTTTGCCACGAAGACCTAGGCTGTAGGGAAGGGACTGTTTGATATGAAATGGGTGGCAGCTGTCATAATGGAGGTACTGTTGCTTGTTGGTGGGTTTAATGTGGACGGATGTGTGAAGCTGGCCATTGGACAGATGGAGGTCAATGTCAAGGAAAGTGGCATGGCATTTGGAGTAGGAACCAAAGGAGTTGAGGTTGGAGAGGAAATTCTGGAGTTCTTCTTCACTGTGAGTCCAGATCATGAAGATGTCATCAATAAATCTGTACCAAACTTTAGGTTGGCAGGCCTGGATAACCAAGAAGGCTTCCTCTAAGCGACCCATAAATAGGTTGGCGTACGAGGGGGCCATCCTGGTACCCATGGCTGTTCCCTTTAATTATTGGTATGTCTGGTCTTCGAAAGTGAAGAAGTTATGAGTCAGGATGAAGCTGGCTAAGGTAATGAGGAAAGAGGTTTTAGGTAGGGTGGCAGGTGATCGGCGTGAAAGGAAGTGCTCCATCGCCGTGAGGCCCTGGACGTGCGGAATATTTGTGTATAAGGAAGTGGCATCAATAGTTACAAGGATGGTTTCCGGGGGTAACAAATTGGATAAGGATTCCAGGCGTTCGAGAAAGTGGTTGGTGTCTTTGATGAAGGATGGGAGAGTGCATGTAATGGGTTGAAGGTGTTGATATACGTAGGCAGAGATACGTTCTGTGGGGGCTTGGTAACCAGCTACAATGGGGCGGCTGCGATGATTGGGTTTGTGAATTTTAGGAAGTAGGTAGAAGGTAGGGGTGTCGGTGGGGTCAGGAGGTTGATGGAATAAGGTGAAAGGTTTTTTTAGGGGGCTTAAAGGTTCTGAGGATCCCTTGAAGCTCCACCTAGACATCAGGAATGGAATTACCTTGGCAAATTTTGTATGTAGTGTTGTCTGAAAGCTGACACAGTCCCTCAGCACATACTGCCGATGATCAAGTACCACGGTCGTGGAACACTTGTCCACCGTAAGAATGACGATGGATCGGTCAGCCTTCAGATCACGGATAGCCTGGGCTTCAGCTGTGGTGATGTTGGGAGTAAACAGTACCTCCATTATGACAGCTGTCACCCATTCCATACATACAAGAGAGATGATCTTGAAGGCAGTATTATAGAAAGGGAAGTGGATGTAGATGAAGATGAAATGGGAGATATGATACTATGAGAAGAATTAGACAGAGCTCTGAAAGTTCAAGTCGAAACAAGGCTCAGGCAATAGACGATATACTGTCAGAATTACTGAGAGCCTTGGGAGAACCAGCCATCCATCTGGTAAGCAAGTTGTATGTGACAGGCAAAATACCCTCAGATTTCATGATGAATGTAATAATTCCAATTACAAAGAAAGTAGTTGCTGATAGTCAAATTTTCTTTAATCAAATCTACCGCTCCACCTTAGATTTGATCAAAGAAAGTGTTTGTCTTATGTTTCCTGCATGGAGAAATCAACCGCTTGGAGCACTAGCATCGCTGCAGCTGTCTGACACACAATGTTTATCAATATCAGCTTAATAGCTCATGGTTACAAAATACAGTAAAACTTCATTTATACATTTTCCACTTATTCGTTTTCCTCGTTTATACTTTTCTTTCCATGTCCCAGCGAAATATCCACAGTGTACACAAGTTATGATACAGTGTTTCAGAGTGGGTTGCCGGGAAGTGGATTGGTAAGGCCGATATTAGACTGTGATGCAGCATTAGAGTGTTATACTGGTACTGTAAACTAGAGGAGCTAGAAATCGCATTATTACGGTAAGTCTGTCTTTTGCGTTTGTAGCATTTCTGAGGAGAGTGTAATAAGGAACTTTGACAAAGTTAGGTATTGGTCAAATTTTCTTTAATCAAATCTACCGCTCCACCTTAGATTTGATCAAAGGAAGTGTTTGTCTTATGTTTCCTGCATGGAGAAATCAACCGCTTGGAGCACTAGCATCGCTGCAGCTGTCTGACACACAATGTTTATCAATATGACTCCCAAATTTACATGGTGCGTCGCATGTATAACGAAATTGATAGAAATATTCGAGGAAAATGAAGCACTGTTGAGCTTACAACATATCGAATGCAAAAACAGAATAAAAAGTGAGAGCTATAAAAAAATTTCGGATGCTATTAGCTGTGAAGTACGGCCAGAATATACCCCCAAGAATGTTGTTGTTGTTGTGGTCTTCAGTCCAGAGACTGGTTTGATGCAGCTCTCCATGCTACTCTATCCCGTGCAAGCTTCTTCATCTCCCAGTACCTACTGCAACCTACATCCTTCTGAATCTGATTTAGTGTATTCATCTCTTGGTCTCCCTCTGCGATTTTTACCCTCCACGCTGCCCTCCAATACTAAATTGGTGATCCCTTGATGCCTCAGAATATGTCCTACCAACCGATCCCTTCTTCTAGTCAAGTTGTGCCACACATTTCTCTTCTCCCCAATTCTATTCAATAGCACCTCATTAGTTATGTGATCTACCCATCTAATTTTCAGCATTCTTCTGTAGCACCATATTTTGAAAGCTTCTATTCTCTTCTTGTCCAAACTATTTATCGTCCATGTTTCACTTCCATACATGGCTACATTCCATACCAATACTTTCAGAAACGACTTCCTTTCACTTAAATCTGTACTTGATGTTAACAAATTTCTCTTCTTCAGAAATGCTTTCCTTGCCATTGCCAGTCTACATTTTATATCATCTCTACTTCAACTATCATCAGTTTTTTTTCTCCCCAAATAGCAATACTCATTCACTACTTTAAGCGTCTCATTTTCTAACCTAATTTCCGCAGCATCACTCGATTTAATTCGACTACATTCCATTATTCTCGTTTTGCTTTTGTTGATGTTCATCTTATATCCTCCTTTCAAGACCATGTCCATTCCGTTCAGCTGCTCTTCCAGGTCCTTTGCTGTCTCTGACAGAATTACAATGTCATCGGCGAACCTCAAAGTTTTTATTTCTTCTCCATGGATTTTAATTCCAACTCCGAATTTTTCTTTTGTTTCCTTTACTGCTTGCTCAATATACAGATTGAATGACATCGGGGATAGGCTACAACCCTGTCTCACTCCCTTTTCAACCACTGTTTCTCTTTCATGCCCCTCGACTCTTATAACTGCCATCTGGTTTCTGTACAAATTGTAAGTAGCCTTTCGCTCCCTGTATTTTACCCCTGCCACCTTCAGAATTTGAAAGGGAGTATTCCAGTCAACATTGTCAAAAGCTTTCTTTAAGTCTACAAATGCTAGAAATGTTGGCAATGACCATTCATTGCTGGGAATTCATTACACCATGAAGTAAATAACTAAATCTGTTCTTGCTCTATGGTTGACAGATTCTTATATATACCCTTGTCTGCCCAGTAAATTAGTTATACTCATAAAATGAACGTTATATAACAAAACATTTGCATTATATGAAGATGGTGTTGCCAACATCAGCACACTACACCACCGATGCTGTAAGTAAAACTGAACTGCAGAGAATAGTATTAACTCATCGTCGGCCATTATGAAGGAACTTCGACGAAATATTTGATGACAGTGTAATACCCCCTTGTGCGTCACATCAAAGATCATTGTCAAAGAAGATCTGATAATATAATACTGGCCCAAGCCCCATCTATTAACACGGCACCGCGGTTGCCAACTAGAAAGTCACTTTGTTGTGAGCATCCGAATCCAACTAACATTTAATTTTTAATGTGACAGACTTGAGATTGTTTCATCGATTGACAGATACACAACAACAGTATAAACTGTAATAATAGAGTCATCACAAAAACCAGATGTTATACAGAGACTGTACAGTATTGGAAAGTACAGTATAACATATGAAGCTTACTATTACGGCAGTGGTGTTTTCCCGAAATTACATGACTTCTGCGAACTAGGGCACAACTGGACAAGAATTGTTGCATGTTATACTGTATAGGCTACAGTACCATATTACTGTACTTCCAATTATTCTGAGAACTGATTACATGAGTGGAAGAAAAAAGTAAAGCATTACTATTGCTGAAAAGCGACGAATTTTGAGAGTTGTGAAGGAAAACAGTAATCAAAAGCAAGCGGATATTGCCAAGGGATTAGGAATTTCTGCATCTACTTTAAATTCTATAGCAGCAAAGGCAAAGGAAATTGATGATAGTGCATGTGTGTTCGGAATTTCTACTAATAAGCAGACATGCATTCAGCCGGGAAATATGAATACGTGGAAGATTGATTGTTGTAGTGATTCAGGCAACATAGAGCAGAAGGCATTCCTATTGGTGGCCCAGTGCTTTGTGAAAAAGCAAACGAATTTCAGAGCTTCATCAGGTTGGCTGCACAAATTTAAGGTAAGACATGGCATCAGCTGTCAGAATGTATGTGGCGAAAGCAAAAGTATTGATCCTGAGACAGTGCAAGATTGGCAGGAAACCCGTTGAAAAAGCTGACATCCCAATATGCTCCTAAAAACATTTTCAATGCAGATGAGACAGGTTTGTGTAACAATGTAATGCATGACTGCATAGTGGCATTCAAAGGCGAGAACTGCCACAGAGGAAAACAACGTGCAACAGTGGTGTTATGTCCTAACACTGATGGGAGTAGGAAGCTCCCCCCACTTACGATCGGGAAATTTGCCAAGCCTCGTTGTTTTAAGAACACTGTCATGTTTCCCATAAAATACACTAGTAACGAGAAATTGTGGATTATGACAAAAGTTTTCGAAAGCTGGCTTCGAAGTGTCAATGCAAAAATAGGTGCAGCAGGCCATAAGATTTTAGTGTTCATAGATAAGTGTACAGTACATCCTCCCCTTACTTCCTATTTGAGAACTGTGACCATGGAATTCTTCCAGGCGAATTGCACGAGTGACCTCCAGCCACTTGACCTTCGAGTGATTCATAGTTTCAAGTGGCATTATCACAAAATGCTCGTGCAGCATGCCATCAGGTGTGTAAACATCAAAAAAAAAAAAAAAAAAAGTGAAAATAAACATTTTACAGGCAAGATTTTTTACTTGCCATGTATTTAATGTTGTGCTACCGGAGCGTAATAACACATCAAGAAATTACTAATGAATTTGTTTCTTCTGATAGGCAATGCACTACATTGCAGCTACATGCCACAGAGTTTTAGACGATACCATTCAGAACTGTTTCTGAAAAGCCAGATTTGGAAATGAAGTCCATGATCATGGTGGAAATGATCATACTGATGATATTTCACCTAATGACGAAGAATGGAATTGACGTGAAGAGCGGGCATCATTTGAGGATTACGTGAACGTTGATGAAAACCTCATCACTACAGAACCCATGACTATCGCTGAGATAGTCCAATGTGCATAGCGGGACCTGGATGAGGAAGAAACTGATGATGAGGATGATGCAGAAGAGCCTAAGTATTCCTCTGTGGTGTTTACAGATGCAGTAAATGTGTTAGAAATAATCAAACAATTTGTGATGTGCCTCAATGTTTCTGATGAAATAATGACAGAGTTACCCCGTTTTGAGGATATAGTGTACACTATTGGTACATCAAAGAAAACACATGCAAAAATTACAGACTTTCTTACAAAACAACATTTTCTTCTGTGTAGAGGTTTACATTTTTCTTCATATCTTTCATAAAGTATGGTACCTAGTAAGCCTATATACACTTTGTAGAATGTAACTTTTTATTTACTGGATTTTTCATTTGTATTGTTCAATTAATTTGGTAGTATGGTGCCATATTTCATATATACGTTGTTCATACTTATACTTTTTTTTCTGTACTCCGTTGAAAAACATATAAATGAAGTTTCACTGTACTAACATGAATTTTTCACAGAAGACTGAATAAACTGGTGGAAACCAATCTTAGTGAAGATCAGTTTGGATTTTGGAGGAATTTAAGATCATGGGAGGCCTACTGACCCTATGGGTTACCTTAGAAGGTGGACTGAAGAAAGACAAACATAGGTTCATAGAATTCGTAGACATATAAAAAGCTTTTGACAATGTTGACTGGAATGATCTCTTTGAAATTCTGAAGGCAGCAGGGGCAAAATACAGGGAGTGTATTGAAACCAGATAGCAGCTATATGAGTCGAGGGGCATGGAAGAGAAGCAGTGGTTGAGAAGGGAGTGAGACAGGGTTGTAGGCTATCCCCCATGTTCAATATGTACATTGAACAAGCAGTAATGGAAACAAAATACAAATTAGACTTCAAGCAAAAGAAATAACAATTTTTAGATTTGACAATGACTTTGTAAGTCCGTTAGAGACAGCAAAGGAGTTGGAAGAGCAGTTGAACAGATTGGATAATATCTTGAAAGGAGGATATAAGATGAATATCTTCAAAAGGAAAACAAAAATAATGGAAGTAGTAGAATTAAATCACGTGATGTTGGGGGAATTAGGTTAGGAAATGAGACACTTAAAGAAGTAGATGAGTTTTGCTTTTTGGCCAGCAAAATAACTGATAATAGCCAAAGTAAAAGGAATATAAAATGTAGAGTGATGATGGCAAAAAACATCTCTGAATAAGAGAAATGTATTAACATTGAATATAGATGTAAGTATTCAGAAGCCTTTTCTGAAAGTATCTGTCTGGATTGTAGCCATGCACGGAAGTGACATAGACAATAAACAGTTTAGACAAGAAGAGAATAGAAGCTTTTTAAATTTATTGCTACCAAAGAATGTTAAAGATTAGGTGGGTATATCACAGCTGCATCAAACCAGTCTCAGGACTGAAGACCACAACAACAACAACATCACCTAAATGATAAGGTGGTACTGAAAGAATTGGGGAGACAAGAAATTTGTGATACAACTTGACCAAAAGAAAGGATCGGTTGATAGGATACATTCTGAGACATCAAGGGATCACCAACTTAGTGTTGGGAGGAAGTGTGGGCAATAAAAATAGTAGAGGGGGACCAAGAGATGAATACAGTAAGCAGATTCAGAAGGGTGTAGGTTGCAGTAATTATTCGGAGATGAAGAGGCTTGCACAGGATAGAGTAGCACAGAGAGCTGCATCAAACCAGTCTTCGGACTGAAGACCACAACGACAAAAGAATTATAAATGTAAACACATCGTCACTACATTGACTCTGCTAGTGTACAGGTAAGAAGGTTCCATGTTCTTGCTATGCTGTGGCAAAACACGAATCCCAGTCTCTAAAAGTCAGCATTATTAACACCACTAATACTATCACTCCCCAATATATCGCAGGAGCACTGTATGGTCGCAGGCACTACCTATACAGGTTAAGTGTTGCTATCTTCCAAGAGTACAAAGAGGATGGAAATATCATACATAAGACAGTTGCCTTTGGTAGTAGGGTTTTAATGAAGTGTGGAAAGGACTATTCAGTCATGGAAATGGAGGCTCTGTCTGGGGTTTCAATAGTTTAGATTTTTTTGTTTGGTTGAGACACTAGGATTTTTACAGACCATAAAGTACATCTACATCTACATGGTTACTCTGCAATTCACACTTAAGTGCCTGACAGAGGGTTCATTGAAACATTTTCATACTACTTCTCTACCATTCCACTCTTGAATGGCGCAGGGGAAAAAGGAACACCTAAATCTTTCCATTTGAGCTCTGATTTCTCTTATTTTATTGTGATGATCATTTCTCCCTATGTAGGTGGGTGTTAACAAAATATTTTCACATTCGGAAGAGAAAGTTGGTGACTGAAATTTCGTAAATACACTCCTGGAAATTGAAATAAGAACACCGTGAATTCATTGTCCCAGGAAGGGGAAACTTTATTGACACATTCCTGGGGTCCGATACATCACATGATCACACTGACAGAACCACAGGCACATAGACACAGGCAACAGAGCATGCACAATGTCGGCACTAGTACAGTGTATACCCACCTTTCGCAGCAATGCAGGCTGCTATTCTCCCATGGAGACGATCGTAGAGATGCTGGATGTAGTCCTGTGGAACGGCTTGCCATGCCATTTCCACCTGGCGCCTCAGTTGGACCAGCGTTCGTGCTGGACGTGCAGACCGCGTGAGACGACGCTTCATCCAGTCCCAAACATGCTCAATGGGGGACAGATCCGGAGATCTTGCTGGCCAGGGTAGTTGACTTACACCTTGCAGAGCACGTTGGGTGGCACGGGATACATGCGGACGTGCATTGTCCTGTTGGAACAGCACGTTCCCTTGCCGGTCTAGGAATGGTAGAACGATGGGTTCGATGACGGTTTGGATGTACCGTGCACTATTCAGTGTCCCCTCGACGATCACCAGTGGTGTACGGCCAGTGTAGGAGATCGCTCCCCACACCATGATGCCGGGTGTTGGCCCTGTGTGCCTCGGTCGTATGCAGTCCTGATTGTGGCGCTCACCTGCACGGCGCCAAACACGCATACGACCATCATTGGCACCAAGGCAGAAGCGACTCTCATCGCTGAAGACGACACGTCTCCATTCGTCCCTCCATTCACGCCTGTCGCGACACCACTGGAGGCGGGCTGCACGATGTTGGGGCGTGAGCGGAAGACGGCCTAACGGTGTGCGGGACCGTAGCCCAGCTTCATGGAGACGGTTGCGAATGGTCCTCGCCAATACCCCAGGAGCAACAGTGTCCCTAATTTGCTGGGAAGTGGCGGTGCGGTCCCCTACGGCACTGCGTAGGATCCTACGGTCTTGGCGTGCATCCGTGCATCGCTGCGGTCCGGTCCCAGGTCGACGGGCACGTGCACCTTCCGCCGACCACTGGCGACAACATCGATGTACTGTGGAGACCTCACGCCCCACGTGTTGAGCAATTCGGCGGTACGTCCACCCGGCCTCCTGCATGCCCACTATACGCCCTCGCTCAAAGTCCGTCAACTGCACATACGGTTCACGTCCACGCTGTCGCGGCATGCTGCCAGTGTTAAAGACTGCGATGGAGCTCCGTATGCCACGGCAAACTGGCTGACACTGACGGCGGCGGTGCACAAATGCTGCGCAGCTTTTGCCATTCGACGGCCAACACCGCGGTTCCTGCTGTGTCCGCTGTGCCGTGTGTGTGATCATTGCTTGTACAGCCCTCTCGCAGTGTCCGGAGCAAGTATGGTGGGTCTGACACACCGGCGTCAATGTGTTCTTTTTTCCATTTCCAGGAGTGTAGATCTCGCCGCAAAGAAAACCGCCTTCGTTTCAGTGACTGCCACCCCAACTCGCGTATCATGTCAGTGACACACTCACCCCTATTGCGCGATAACAAGAAACAAGCTGCCCTTCTTTGCACCTTTTCGACGTGCTCCATCAATCCTACCTCGTAAGGATACCACACCGTGCAGCAATATTCCAGCAGAAGATGGACAAGTGTAATGTAGGCTGTCTCCTTAGTGGGTTTGTCGCATCTTCTAAGTGTTCTGCCAACAAAGTGCAGTCTTTGTTTCGCCTTCCCCACAATATTATCTATGTGGTCTTTCCAATTTAAGTTGCTCGTAATTGTAATTCCTAGGTATTTAGTCAAATTGGCAGCCCTTAGATTTGTGAGATTTATCATATACCCAAAATTTATCGGATTTCTTTTAGTGCCCATGTGGATGACCTCGCACTTTTCTTTCTTTAGTGCCAATTGCCACTTTCTGTACCATTCAGAAATTCTCTGTACATCATTTTGTAATTGGAATTGATCATCTGACGATTTTACTAGACGGTAAATTACAGTGACATCTGTTCAAACATCAGTGACATGTGTTCAAACATCAGTGACATCTGCAAACAATCTGGAATTCCTATTAACAGCAAAACTGGTGCACAAGAGATTAGCAAGATGGATACTTTATCTCAAAGAATTTGACTTTTTTGTTACGTATGTAGCAGATTCGTTGTCATGCTCACCTATGGGATTGGTAGAAAATGCAAATGATGAATTGGAGGGAAATTATTTCAACTTGTTCTACATCTGTGAAGTCACATTTGAAAATTATGTGACCAGCAGTGTGAGGGCATTGAGAGAGACAGGACAGGGATACTGCATTCTTAGCACTAAAGCAAAAGTGGAAGGACCAAAGTCAAGCAACCATTAGGCAGTTTTACTTTTTGTGCAAAAGAATTTTATTCGTCCACAGTAATGGGGGAGATTCATTACGGCACCTGTGATACCAAAAGATGTGATTAACAAAGTCCTTAATGGAGCCTCTTCCGTGCACACACAGAGGATTCTGCTACATAATGGTGGTAGTGGAGCTCACATCCAAATTTGTGTCACTGTAGAAAGCAACACTTTTGACTGTGTCACGGGCTGTGTGCAGTAAATTTCTTGCCACAGGTAGGATGCACGGATAAAATGATTTCAAACAAGGATCCTTAGTTTCGATCGGCACGATGGCATGACACATTGAAACCCTATATGACACAATCTATTTACAGCTCACCACACCATCCCGATTTGTGTGAGCCTGAATGGGTAATAAAGCAACTACGCAATTTATTTAGAATACATGGTGAAAAGTAGCATACAATGTGGGATATTTTCTTGAGAGATTTTCAGGACATAATGAACGAGGTGTCCCACGATGTCTCAATGCTGGCTCCAGTTACAATATTACAGAACTGACAGCCAAGATATCTCATAAGAGTAGTTGCCAGCTACCTACTAAGGACAGGAGAGCAAAATAAAAATATACTGAACTGAGCCTTCTACACTCCTGGAAATGGAAAAAAGAACACATTGACACCGGTGTGTCAGACCCACCATACTTGCTCCGGACACTGCGAGAGGGCTGTACAAGCAATGATCACACGCATGGCACAGCGGACACACCAGGAACCGCGGTGTTGGCCGTCGAATGGCGCTAGCTGCGCAGCATTTGTGCACCGTCGCCGTCAGTGTCAGCCAGTTTGCCGTGGCATACGGAGCTCCATCGCAGTCTTTAACACTGGTAGCATGCCGCGACAGCATGGACGTGAACCGTATGTGCAGTTGACGGACTTTGAGCGAGGGCGTATAGTGGGCATGCGGGAGGCCGGGTGGACGTACCGCCGAATTGCTCAACACGTGGGGCGTGAGGTCTCCACAGTACATCGATGATGTCGCCAGTGGTCGGCGGAAGGTGCACGTGCCCGTCAACCTGGGACCGGACCGCAGCGACGCACGGATGCACGCCAAGACCGTAGGATCCTACGCAGTGCCGTAGGGGACCGCACCGCCACTTCCCAGCAAATTAGGGACACTGTTGCTCCTGGGGTATCGGCGAGGACCATTCGCAACCGTCTCCATGAAGCTGGGCTACGGTCCCGCACACCGTTAGGCCGTCTTCCGCTCACGCCCCAACATCGTGCAGCCCGCCTCCAGTGGTGTCGCGACAGGCGTGAATGGAGGGACGAATGGAGACGTGTCGTCTTCAGCGATGAGAGTCGCTTCTGCCTTGGTGCCAATGATGGTCGTATGCGTGTTTGGCGCCGTGCAGGTGAGCGCCACAATCAGGACTGCATACGACCGAGGCACACAGGGCCAACACCCGGCATCATGGTGTGGGGAGTGATCTCCTACACTGGCCGTACACCACTGGTGATCGTCGAGGGGACACTGAATAGTGCACGGTACATCCAAACCGTCATCGAACCCATCGTTCTACCATTCCTAGACCGGCAAGGGAACTTGCTGTTCCAACAGGACAATGCACGTCCGTATGTATCCCGTGCCACCCAACGTGCTCTAGAAGGTGTAAGTCAACTACCCTGGCCAGCAAGATCTCCGGATCTGTCCCCCATTGAGCATGTTTGGGACTGGATGAAGCGTTGTCTCACGCGGTCTGCACGTCCAGCACGAACGCTGGTCCAACTGAGGCGCCAGGTGGAAATGGCATGGCAAGCCGTTCCACAGGACTACATCCAGCATCTCTACGATCGTCTCCATGGGAGAATAGCAGCCTGCATTGCTGCGAAAGGTGGATATACACTGTACTAGTGCCGACATTGTGCATGCTCTGTTGCCTGTGTCTATGTGCCTGTGGTTCTGTCAGTGTGATCATGTGATGTATCGGACCCCAGGAATGTGTCAATAAAGTTTCCCCTTCCTGGGACAATGAATTCACGGTGTTCTTATTTCAATTTCCAGGAGTGTATAAGATCCAGGTGGTGGCCAGGGAATGGAAGAAACTGTCAGGCAATAAGTTTCATGTTGGTCAGAAAGTTCTAATAAAGTCCTTTCCACTCTCAAACAAGCAAAAGCTACTGTGACACAAAATTTTTTTTTTTTTTTTTTTTTTTTTTTTTTTTTTTTTTTTTTTTTTTTTTTTTTTTTACAATGGACCCATGCATAACCGGAGGATCGCACACCAAAATGCACTGGAACTGGAATTAATCGAAACCAAGAAATTGATTGGCATACATGACATATGCCACATTAAACCGTAAGTCAACAAAGGTGCTGATGCAGGCCAGTGAGGCAAGAGATATGTGATTACCATCTATTAATAGTGAGCACCATCGAAAGACACTGGTATTAATTTGCGAGAACTGTACCGTGATGTGCAATGTCCACATTTGCCCATTTACAGTATTACATTTATAAAGGGAAGTAATAAATGACTGCAGACTCATTGGAATTATATTGGAAACAATATAATTGTGAAATGATCACATAGGGCTGTGTCCCTTGTTTCTTTCTACCGGGTTGGATGTTATATGACAGAAGTTGGCTGGCTACTCCAGATTGCGGCCTTACAGTTTGTTTATCGTCCTGAGGCTCGGTAATTTTTGCGCTTGTTGGTGGCGTTTCTGGTGTCTCACTCTGCTGTTGTGATCGGCTACACCTTAGAGCTACACTTCAGATGTTGCTTTTTCGAGCAAGTTTGGGCTGCGTCCACACCACAGATGTGTGTGTCTGACATGTGAACTTAGGTTTGTGCTAGGGTAGTGAGCAGGCCATATTTGTGGATGTTGAGAGATACTAGCCAGAACCCCATGCCCCAGAGTGTGGGGTGGTAGTTGGCATCATTTTCTCTCACAGAGGTTTGCAACATGTTGCACAGACAGTATGAGGCATTGTGAGTAGCAAGTCTACATGTTGTGTCACAGGAAATGTAGTGCTGAGTGTAGGAACTATGTAGACCACACCCAATGGACAATAATTATCTAGGTGATTCACAGTCAGAACTGATATAAGCATGCTCTGTCTAATTTTGGTCATTGGTAATTTGCACAATATAACTGACACACACACACAAGTTGCAGGTATCGGAGGATCTGAAGAGGAAGTAAGTACAGAACATAAGTCCATTCCCTGTGTTGCCTCAATGTTATGCCAGCAAATATTACAATTGCACCAGGTGTTAGGAGGTTAAAAGAAACCAGTAAGTGGGTAGTTGTGAATATACATCTCCACCAAAAGTACATAACTTTTGAGCCCCTATCTGTAGCTATGGCTCCTGCAATGTTGGAACATATGGATTCTGTCATTCAGGTGATTCATTATAACAAAAGGCATCACACAATTCTGCTCACCCGATAGGAGCTCACATAACTTTACTGGACTGTTCTTTACCATCCACCTTACAGGCCAGGTCTTACACCTTCATGGATAATGGGCAGGTAATTGGTGCAGAAAGACATTGGATCCGATGTAGGACAGTAGAGTGGTACCATGCAGGCACACAAGCTGTCCCAGTAAGGTCGTCACATTGAAGAGATTATGTTGAAAAATGGATTTTGTACGGAAAAGAATAGGGAATAATATGGAATATTGCAATCCTGAACAAAACTAATGAGCTTTCAGAAAAAAATGTGTTGAACACTTATTGAACACCCATTGTATATTTAGCTGATCTAGAGGATAAAACTGGAATCTGTTCGAGTCTGTTCACAAATGAGGCTTTTTTCTATAGAAACGTTACAGAACGTTGAAATGCAGGAAATCCTGGAGTAGTCAGTGTGGGTGCTTGCACTGGAACCTGCATGCAAATAATTGTGACATCCTGTATGTGAAAATGTGGAGAATTTCAGTGTTACATTATTGGTGAGAAATCATTAGAGACTGTAACTATGGAAATATAATGCATCCAGAGTGGCTAACAAAACACTTGTTCAACCAATTCTTGAGTTTTGCTTATCAATTTGGGGCCCTTAATGGATTGGGTTAATGGAATATACGTAGAATACCAGTATGCAATACAGAACTGCGCTTTTTGTCACAGGATCATTGTAATTCAAGAATGTTGTTAAATTTATTAACCTGTTGATTGTTCTCCTGCTATTAATTGATTTGATGAACATATGAGAGACATTCAGTAAATAAAGTAACAAATTATTTTCTGAAAGCAGGTCTTGCTGTATCTACATACTGCTTCCTGCAGAGTGCACCTTTCTTTAGGCCAAACAGATTGAAGTCGGAAGTTGCAAGATCCGGGCTGCAGAGTGGACGTGTAAGAACAGTCCAATGAAGTTTTGTGAGCTCCTCTCAGGTGTGCAGACTTGTGATACGGCTTGTGTTGTCACAGAGATGTTTGTTTTACATTTTTGTAGTGACAGACACGCTAAAATCATTTCTTCGGTTCCCTGAGGGAGGTACAATACACTTCAGAGTTGATCATTGCACTTTGAGGGAGGACATCAAACAGAATAACCCCTTCAGAGCCCCAGAAGACTGTCATCACGACTTTACCAGCTGAAGGTGCAGCTTTGAGCATTTGCTATGGAGGAGAGGTGATGTGGCACCAGTCTCCACAGGCTGCTGTTTTGTTTCTGGTTCAATGTGATGAACCCAGGTTTCATCACTCGTGAAGATGTTTGACAAAATATCATCACGATCAGCTTTATAATACGAAAGCAATTCTGCACAGATGAGCGAGTGGTCCTCCATTGCCATTTCTGGGCTTCTGACAGTTGACGAGGAAACCACCGGGTACACACCTCCGGTTACCCCGAGTGACGGACGAGTGTTTCGGCACCACCGACAGAGGCGTCCAGTTGTCCAGCGAAGTGTTCGATTGTGATCCACTCGAACGAGAGTGTCTACATTTTCCAAATTTGCAGAAGTTTCTGCCACGTGTGGCTGGCCGGTACGTGGGAGATCGGACAGGTTTGCGCAAACGACGACGACAGACGTCTCGCCCGACAACTCATTGCCGGGTCTCCGTAAATATTCTGCGAGCACCTACGAATATCTCCAATACTCTGGTTTTCCGACAAAAGAAACTCGGTGACGGTTCCCTGCCCAGAGCACACCTCCATTACAAACACCATTTGGAGTCTGTGTCTAACACCAGCATGTATTGGAACTTTTTGAAACTGTAGGAGCTGAAGTGGGAATATTCCAGAATGTCCCGCAGCAAGTTCCACATTTTATCAACCAAAACTGGCCAAGAAAAAAATGTGTTGCATTACTTACTGAAAACCCCTCGGTACATTAAATGAAGTACATCGAGCTGCTGCATTTGATTTTCGTACTCTTCATATTTGTTTACACACAATGTTTCCTTTCTGCAGATCAGCTTTGTAACAAAAGGGGGACACAGTTTTTAATAGGATATGCGATACGATGGATGGCAGCGAATGCTCTGTAATGTGCACCCGTGCTGGCCTTGAGGTTGGTAAGTTGTCCCTGTGGTAGGGTATCGCACTCCTGCAGCAGCGCAGTCACCAACATCTGGGTGGTAGTCGGTGCATGTAGAGGTGCTACAGTATGTGACCCCAATGCTCACTTGGATTGAAATTGGGGCCGACAGGCAGGCTGATCTGTTGTTGAATACACCCCTAAAAAGATGAACACGGGGGAGGAATAAAATGTCACAATGACATTGGTGGGCAAGTGTACTGTGTTCAAAGATTTGGATGTCAGTAAGCCCGTGCAACATCGTGCCTCCACACACCTTCATATGGAGAGGTGTGGGAACACGTAATGCACCGCAGAACACTGTCAAACGTGATCATTTTGGTGATCCTGGTGTTATGTGGTGGGGAGGCAAACGTGCACGGTTGTAATGACCTCCAAATCTTTGACCACAATACACTCATCAGTCTACATTATTGTGACTCTATACTTCTTCCACTCGTGCATCTTTTCGTGAGTGCGTTCGACTCTGTCATCCACAAAAATGAAGTCAGACCAACTGCCGCGGGTCTGGAGAAAATGATTTGGAAATTGGAAAAGACAGGCTCTTTTCGTGTGCAACCTGTAGAGGGAGGAACCGAATTGATTTGACATCAGTGGAAGCAGTGGCCACAGCAATGCAGGAGGAGACGAAAGGCAGTGTGCAAACGTGTAGTGCGTGGAGAATTGCCGAAACATTGGATATACCTGTGAGCACGGTGTGTAAAATCCTACAAAACATACTTCTTTGCTATCCATTCAGAATTACCCGTGTGCAAGAGTTGCTTCCTGTCGATCTGCCAGGAAGAGAGACCTTTGGATTTCTTGCTCACAATGATTGCCTGTGGAATATTTTGGGGACAGATGAAGCCCACTTCCATCTGACAGGATATAGCAATACACAGAACTAACAAATATGGGCAATGGAAAATTTGCACGCAAATCGACAAGTACCACTTCATTCTGAAAAGGTCACTGTGTGGTGCAGGTTTATAGCATCATTTATCATAGGGCCATATTTTTTCGAAGAGAGAATTGCCTTCGGGCCTGTTAGCTGTACCGTCACTGGTAAGCGTTACGAGTACCTTTGCACGAGCGTGTCATTCCAGCTTAGCGTGAATGTGTCGATGGGATTATTTTTATGCGAGAAGGTGCACCTCTGCACATTCCAAATCCAGTTAAGCAGCTGCTGAAGTGCCATTTAAGAAATGCTAGAATTATCAGCCACCATTCCCCTACAGCCAGGCCATCCTGATCACCTGATCTTAATCCGTGTGATGCCTGATCGTGGTGCTGTCTGAAAGATGTTTTGTTCAGTGTTCTGACTGCAAACTTAGCCCCATTGAAGGCACACATTCCACAACACATTATGAACGTGACCCCAGAAACATTTCGATCAGTTGTAGAACGTGCTGTTACTCAGTTTCAACTTGTTGCAGAAAACGGTGGGTAGCATATTGAACATGTTTTGCACCAGTCACTTACAAATTAATAATCTGATTTCACTGATGCCTTTTATGCGGTTTTTGACCTCAGGGAAATTAAAAACCGATGTGATTGATGCTTTTTATGCAGTTTTTGGCCTCAGTGAAACACCTGGTTAAATCTGCAGGACAGAACAGGTAGTTGGAATTGTGGAAAGGGGCCAAAAATGAGCAGCTGTCATTTACACTCAAACACATATAACTTTATTTAGTTGGCCAAACATTACAGTGCAAATTTCCGAGCTTAACTATCGATTGAATATGTCACACAATGTTATGGCTTAAGGGTACAACCTCTTTAATTTTTAAAACAGCTAAAGGCCCATGATTTAAAACCACAACTACAATAAATTTTCAAAGACAGAAGGCCCAAAGCTTTATCTTTAAATAATTTTAAAGAGGAGGCTGAAGGTCCAAACAAGCTAAGACTTAACAATAAGGAATTTTACTTTTAAAACGGCTGAAGGCCCATGATTCAAAACACAACTACAATAAATTTTTATAGTTAGAAGGTCATGCTTTATTATTATTATTATTATTTTTTTTTAATGAGGCTGAAGTCCTAAACAGTTTAAGATTTAACAAGTAAGGAATTTAAATTTTAAAGCGGCTGAAGGCCAATGATCGTAAAAAACAACTACAATGAATTTTCAAAAGGCAGAAGGCCCAAAGCTTTATCCAAAAATGTTTAAAATGAGGCTGAAGGCCCAAACAGTGCAAGACTTAACAAGTAAGTAACAGTTTTAAATTGGTTGAAGGCCCATTATTTAAAAACCAACTAAAAGCATACAAATTCAAACCATCAGCTACAAGCCATTATAATACACAATCAAACACCCATAAGAAAAGGCATTACAGCCAGCAGCATTCAGAAGTTTCCATGGGTTGGTCTGCACTTGAAATATTAATGTTCACTTAGGGGAGACAGGTAGTCGGCTCAACTACGTCCAATCTGCCGGCAACCCAACCAAGAGACAGTCAACTGAGGAACTCCAAAGCCAAAACATAAAAGGCGTAGCCACCCACAACCAAGTATGCATAAGCTATCAAAACTACACACATGTGTTGGACAGCAACAACACGGTGAGGAAAGGACACTGCCTGAATTTTACGTTAGTGGCAGGGCAGGTAACTGGAATGCTAACGGCCACAAGGTAAAAAATTCCGCTGGTGCACTTGGACTTCAAATAACCAAAATACAGTTAAACTCCATCGGATGCTGGCAAAACTTTCACCAACTTGAACACTCACTGTTGCTCACAGGAATATCCCCAACAGCTAACCATGAAAACCAATGGCACAAGGTGAACAGACTAGCTTCGCTAATTAAATCACCGCTCTACTTTGATGTCCTTGGTCGGTGAGGCATGAACCTCATAGCAATCAGAACAGCTCTCACACACTCTGGCCCTGCGCAGAGACAGCCAGTGGGCCCAAACCCACTGCTCCGCACAGAGATTTTCTAGTTGATCCACACCAACCAACCGACTGCTGCACATCGGCTAGCCGGAAACTATAACACCAGACGAAAGATAGTACAAGGTGCGAATATTAATACACATCACTGATGCCACACATAGAAAGAGGAAGAACCATGGGATAACCGCAGTAACCACGGGAAACTAAACGCAGAGTAACAGTCAAGGTTTAAGCCAACGCATAAGCTGGGGCCACTCAGGATGATTAAAAACCAATGTGATTCATGCTTTTTATGCAGACTTTTGTCTCAGGACAATTAAAAACCGATTTTTCCGTTCCGATCTGATATGGCCATGCCATGGTGGATGGGCTTACGTAACTAACAGTATCACACCTGTACACCCATGCACACTGAGTAGTACAGTTCGTTTAGTTTCAAGCGTACACCTTAGGCATTGTTGTATGATTCATTTGTCATTTGTAGCCAACTACTATTAAATTATGATGCTTACAGCACCATCTATTGCTACCTTTTATAACTATTTATTTTTCTTCTGCCATAAGTTTTCTCCCTTCTCCGATAATATTCCATTGCAATTTGACGTCATTCTGACCAGTGGTGTTATTTCTACAGCAGTTTGAAAATTTAAATTTAATTATAATCACCCTGTGCATTGTAGAGCATTCGTTGCTGTCCGTGGTGAAAACACGCCCTATTAAGATTAATACCTTTTGTATTGTAATGTCCAGAGGACTGCCATAAAATGCAGTGAATTCAGTGTAATTATTGTTTTTGAACAGAAGTGTCAATTCAGTTCATCTCGTTGCTTTTTTTTCAGTTACCTTCTTTGCTATACTGCAGCAGTTCTTTCTATGCCTGGTTCAAATTTCAGCAATCTATGTTACTTGGCAGTGATGCATCATGTGGAAGTTGCAACTGTTCTTAAGTTTTACACACCAGTGTACTATTATATTTATAATCAGGAGCTTGAAAATTACCCTGTAAATAACAAAATTTGAATGAAATACACTTTGAATAACAAGTTAGCTATTTCATGTGTCTATGCTGAAGATTAGATGGGTAGATCACATAGCTAATGAGGAAGTATTGAATAGAATTGGGGAGAAGAGATGTTTGTGGCACAACTTGACTAGAAGAAGGGATCGGTTGGTAGGACATGTTCTGAGGCATCAAGGGATCACCAATTTAGTATTGGAGGGCAGCGTAGAGGGTAAAAATTGTAGAGGGAGACCAAGAGATGAATACACTAAGCAGATTCAGAAGGATGTAGGTTGCGGTAGGTACTGGGAGATGAAGAAGCTTGCGCGGGATAGAGTAACATGGAGAGCTGCATCAAACCAGTCTCAGGACTGAAGACCACAACAACAACAATTGTAGATTTACTACTAATGAAAATATATCAGAAAAGATAAAAATATATTGACATCGGAAGTGGTATAAGAACAAGTAGAGTAGTCCCACTTTTCTCTGTGGCAGACATTACAAGGGAAGGTTTGTGCATCGTGGAAAGCTTAGCCTGCTATTGAAATTTCAAGCTTGTACATTCCAGGAAGGGCCAGGCAACATAATTGCTGCTACATATGTCTCCTGAAATGACTGTGAGAAGTTAGAGTTCGTACAGACATTTACTGACAGCTGATCTTCCCATTCACCATTTGTGAATGGAACAGGGAAGGGAGGAGCAAGATGATGATATCAGTTCAATATCAATTCAACCTATTGCCATGAATTGTAGTCATGTTATCTAGAAAGTCTAAACAGGTCATACATATAGGTACATCATTTTATATTATATATAAAGCTACAACTTTGTAAAACCCTTATCAAAACTAAAATACACTAATATAGGACTTCCTCAGGGTAGTATCAGTCCTAAAATGCTACCCTGAGGAACTTGTATATTAATTGTATTTTATCTTTAGTAAGTGTTTACTAAAAGCTTCGACTTATTTGGGTATATGTTCAGTAGATGAGATATACTTCACATAAGCAAAAATGAACACGTGCTCACAGCTTGTAAGATGTGCATTTTAGAGCCCATGTTTACAGGATTTTTTTTTCCTTTGGAAAGCTTGTTGTTGGAGTTCTGGTTTATTCTATTTGTCCTATGGGACATCATACATCTTGTGATCTGTTGATGTTATTTTGCTATTCAGCACATCCACTCAATCTTATAAACTAAAAGTTGAGCAGCTGTCTTCTAAGTGTTTGATTTGCAATCACATTAAGTAATTCATAAGTTTCAGTAACTTAGAATTATTTGCAGATCACATTCTAATTGTTTGCATTTTCCTGGAAATGAGGGCAACTGAAAATGACACGATCAGCAGAACCTTTCTCTCCACGTGCACAAACTTGTGTATTACTACATCCTGCTCGATGCAGATTTTTGGGATACGGACCACGACCTGTTAACAGGTGCACCGTACCTCGGAAGCTGTTCATAATGCGTGGGTATATGCTGTAAACCCACCTCACACTTCTTCTAGTGTCCAAGTCAGACTGCCATTCATCTAACTCCCAAGCTCGTAAGAGTCTTATCAGTAACATGAGCTCCTTTGAGCTCAGACACACGATCACATATTTTGAGCCCGAACCAATACAAAGCTGCCTGTAATATAGTAAGATATTCATCAGACTTATCCCAAGAATCACCAGAAAATCCTTGACAGATGTTGCTAATATAACCATGAAAACAATCAATTATTGATAAAATTATTTACTTGGATAGATAAAAAATCTACTCACCAAGCAGTGGCAAAACACACACATAAAAGACTGTTGTGACTGGCAAACTTTTAGAACAAGTGGCTTCTTCCTTAGGCAGAAGGGTTGAAGGGGAAGGAAGAAGAGTGAAGGAAAAGGAATGGAGAGGTCTAGGAAAATGGGTAGTTTTGGGAAAGTTGCCGAGAACTGTGGGTCAGGGGAGACTTACCACACAGAATTAGAAGGAGTCACTGGTCTTTTATTTGTGTGTTCTGCCACTACATGGTGAATAGAATTTTTATCCATCCACTTGACAGATGTTGGCACCAGAAGTATTCTCCATCACAAACCATAAAATGGCTTGTAGAGTGAAAGAGGATTTGATATGAAATTTGAAAGGTTAAAACATTCACCCTAAAACACAGACATATCACCAACAGATTTCCAGTTGTTTGCTTCTTTTAGATGTTGATGAGGTCATGAAGGCAATGTTAAGATGGTTATACAATACACATTTGTCTGAGAACCAGATTTTTTGCTAATCCCTGTGACTAATGAAAAAGATAAGGCGATAACAGTTCCTACTACATATGCCTATACACCATTTATTTATTCATTTATTCATCCATAAACAAATTTCTTTGTATGGATGTCGTCATTATACATACATATGTACATTATTTTGTCACATAAGATAATGAAATACAAGCTATATATAATGAATTCATAATAAATATATGTATATTACACACACAATTTATAATTGAATTACATAATGCAGAAGAACCTGCTTCAATTAAAAGAAATAGATCACAAGACTCCTCCAACACCTGTATGGGTACATTACAATCTAGAATGTCCACTTTATAATTGATTAACCTGATTATTTATTTATGCCAATTTGATGCTGCATGAATTCTCTAATTGAGTAAAAACTATTTTTTAATAAATATTCTTTAAGGAATGCTTTAAATTTACAGTGTTCCTTTACGTTTTTGATTTCTTTTGGCAATTTATTGTATATCTTGACACCTTGGTAGAACATAGTGGTTTGGGTTTTAATTTTATTCATTCTGTCTAGATACAAGCAATTACTGTTTCTGGTTTG
The DNA here is from genome assembly GCF_023898315.1 of Schistocerca nitens. Taxonomy (NCBI): domain Eukaryota; kingdom Metazoa; phylum Arthropoda; class Insecta; order Orthoptera; family Acrididae; genus Schistocerca; species Schistocerca nitens. Next base: position 4,687,435 of record NW_026045897.1, read on the forward strand.
GTGATCATGTATGCAGGTGTTTGCTAAATATTGCTCAATATTTTTGTGAATAAAAACTGTAGCTTGCAAGATATATTCACTTGGGATTGTCAGAATACCCCATTTTTTAAATAGCTCACTGCAGTGTGCTCTTTTGTGATTCTTGCTCATTAATCTGATAGCTCGTTTTTGCAATCTGAACACATATTTCACATTTTGGGCATTTGCACCCCATAATGTTATGCCGTAACTTATTATATAATGTATGTGTACAAATTATGTCATTCTATGGCATGAACCATTGCACACAGTGACTAATATTCGTAAGGCATAGCATGCTGCGCTAATTTTTTCCCAAGCATCCTAATATGTTCATCCCATTTTAATTGTTGATCAACATACATACCCAAAAATTTTGTGCTGGTTACACACACTATGGTTTCATTTTGAACTTTAAGTTTTGTCATATTCGGTTTTTTTCTTTATACAGAAGTTTATGTTATTATTCTTTTTCACATTAAGGGTTACTTTGTTGTTATTTGACCAGTTGTGAACTGCCATAAGCGCCTTTTCAGCTTTTACATCTAACATTTCTGGTGTCCTGTCTGTAATTATTATATTGCTGTCATCAGCAAATAACTTTGTTTCACCTTGTATTACCAACTGTGGGAAGTCATTAATATAAATAAGAAATAGTACTGGGCCTAACACACCCCCTTGAGGTACTCCAATGTTCAAATATTCTTCATCTGAAAGATGTTTCAGCAAATAATTTGAGCTACTTGAAATTTGAGATATCTCCACCCCTGCACTCTGTCCGCAAGGTAAGATCTAAACCATTTATTTACAACCCCCCTGATTCCTATTGCTTCAAGTTTACCTAGTAGTATTTCATGTTCAACTGTATCAAATGCTTTACCGAGATCTTGGAAAATGCCTGTTACTTGTTCTCCTTTATCTAGGGCTTCTAGAACTACTCTTGTAAATTTTTGTATAGTTGCTCCTGTTCCCTTTCCAGTCCTGAAACCAAACTGTTCTTTGCATAGGAGTTGGTATTTGTTTAAGTAGTCCATAAGTCTGTTTTTCATTATAGTTTCCATTATTTTTGAAAAAGAAGAAACTGGTCTGTAATTCTCTGTATTTTCTGTATCACCTTTTTGTGTATGGGAAGAATTTTTGCATGCTTTAGATAATTAGGGAAGCAACCTGATGAGAACGACTCATTTATAATGTCTGCTAAGGGTTCTTTTATGCTGCTAATGCAGTCTTTTAGTATACACATTGGAATTTCATCTAAACCTGTGGGTGATTTACTCTTGTATTACGTACAATGCTACTGATTTCCTCTCCATTGGTGGGTAGCAGTAGCATTGTGTGGGATCCTTAGTTCTTTGACATTGTGTATTGTGTTTTAGGAAGCTTTCCTTGCAGTTTTGTTGCTATATTACTAGAGTAGTTGTTTATAAAGTTTGCCAGGCCCTTAGGATTATCTATTAAACTACCTTTATTTCTAATTTTTATGCTCATCTGCTTTGATTTTGAGTTACCAGCTTCTTGTTTTACTATATTCCAAATGGCTCTGCTTTTATTGTTTGAGTTCTGAATGGTCATTTCATTTTGGATTCTCTTTGCTTCCTGCAACAGTTTTCTGTATGTCCTCTTGTACCTGAGAAAAAACTGTAAGAAGCCTGGGTCACTCTTATCATTTTTGATAGATCTCAGATATTTGAGTGTTTCAGAGGATTTTCTGATACCTTTTGTTACCCAAGTCTTCCTACTAGATCCCCCATCAGAATGTACTACTTTAGGAAATGTTTCCTCAAATTTTAACTTGAATATATTCATGAATTTGTTGAATTTTTCATTTACATGTGTTCCTGAATATACTTCTAACCAGTCATCTGTGTTGTAAATTCACACCTTTTTGATTTAGAAAAAACCCTTCTGAAGCTAAGCACTTTTGCTTGTAACTTTGTAGATATTTTAAGTTTTGCACTTTGACCAAAGTGGTCTGATATCCCAAGGTTTTTAACAGTTACTTCACAGAATTTATGGTTAATATCTGTTAGAATGTGGTCAATTATTGAAGATGAGTGTTTGGTTACTCTTGTGGCATTTGTTACCCATTGTGAGATACCATAACTGTACAAGATACTCAAGAACCTGGTGCTGACTTCACCCATTTTCAGCATTCATTTGCAGGATGGTGGGTGCTTCTTCTCAGATGTTGTTTGCTGGTAACTATTTACAAACTTGTTCAACGAAAATCCTTCTGTGCAACTTCATAGTCTTGTGCACATTATAATTTCATCTGAGTGCTGGATGCAACATAATGCATATATACTAATACATTTTGTATGTGTTATGTTTGGGCATTTATGCATCTCAGCACAGCTGCAAGTAAATTTAATGTAATAGTTTTTCCATAACCCCTTAGATTTTCCAATTTTAATTTGGTGGAGAATATTGTGAAATAATGTATGAAAATAAATATGCATCTTACCCAGTGGCCTGTCAAAATGACTACTCCCATCATGTTGAGTACATTAGCCTGTGGCACTGTGTAGGCCTACCCAACTTGGTGTAAATCTACATAACTCTCCCACTCTTCTAAGTACTTCAAAATGGGCACATTTTTTATTTGTTATCATTGGCATCATTTACATACTGACTCTTAGTGTGGAAAATGCTTCAGCCATTTGATATCCATCTCCTCCTACATTTCTCTATGCATTACAGTCTTCAGCTGTACACACCGAGATGAAACTTGCTTCTTAGGAGAACTGGACAATAAAATACCTGATAACAGAAGTAGGTGATACACTTTGGAAGTGTATTACATGATCGTATGTTTAGCTGTATATTTGATTCATAGTATTTTTATTACATTGACTTACATCTGTTGCACATATTAATCACTGTTTTCTATCATTTCAAGTAATTTAATGAACAGCAGATGGCAGTGTTCATCTTCCCATTTCGAACGCTAAATTATGAAATCATTCAGATCAAAACTTCATTTATATGCATTTCAGTCAGCCAGTTTTGTAGTTTCATGTGTACAAAGACAGAAAAATGTTACAAAATTTTACAATCTTTAGCATGATTTTAAAGACATCTTTGTGGATAAATTAGTAATACTTCAGAATTTGAACATTTGTTAAAGGGAGGCAACTGAAATGCTTAAATATTTTAGTTACAATTCACATATGTTAAAGGCAATTGTTTAAACACAAAATGTCACAAATTTTTGTATAGGACATATTCTACATCTACATCCATACTCCGCAAGCCACCCAACGGTGTGTGGCGGAGGGCACCTTATGTGCCACTGTCATTACTTCCCTTTCCTGTTCCAGTCGCGTATGGTTCGCGGGAAGAACGACTGTCTGAAAGCCTCCGTGCGCGCTCTAATCTCTCTAATTTTACATTTGTGATCTCCTCGGGAGGTATAAGTAGGGGGAAGCAATGTACTCGATACCTCATCCAGAAACGCACCCTCTCGAAACCTGGCGAGCAAGCTACACCGCGATGCAGAGCGCCTCTCTTGCAGAGTCTGCCACTTGAGTTTATTAAACATCTCCGTAACGCTATCACGGTTACCAAATAACCCTGTGACGAAACGCGCCGCACTTCTTTGGATCTTCTCTATCTCCTCCGTCAACCCGATCTGGTACGGATCCCACACTGATGAGCAATACTCAAGTATAGGTCGAACAAGTGTTTTGTAAGCCACCTCCTTTGTTGCTGGACTACATTTTCTAAGCACTCTCCCAATGAATCTCAACCTGGTACCCGCCTTACCAACAATTAATTTTATATGATCATTCCACTTCAAATCGTTCCGCACGCATACTCCCAGATATTTTACAGAAGTAACTGCTACCAGTGTTTGTTCCGCTATCATATAATCATACAATAAAGGATCCTTCTTTCTATGTATTCGCAATACATTACATTTGTCTATGTTAAGGGACAGTTGCCACTCCCTGCACCAAGTGCCTATCCGCTGCAGATCTTCCTGCATTTCGCTACAATTTTCTAATGCTGCAACTTCTCTGTATACTACAGCATCATCCGCGAAAAGCCGCATGGAACTTCCGACACTATCTACTAGGTCATTTATATATATTGTGAAAAGCAATGGTCCCATAACACTCCCCTGTGGCACGCCAGAGGTTACCTTAACGTCTGTAGACGTCTCTCCATTGATAACAACATGCTGTGTTCTGTTTGCTAAAAACTCTTCAATCCAGCCACACAGCTGGTCTGATATTCCGTAGGCTCTTACATTGTTTATCAGGCGACAGTGCGGAACTGTATCGAACGCCTTCCGGAAGTCAAGAAAAATAGCATCTACCTGGGAGCCTTTATCTAATATTTTCTGGGTCTCATGAACAAATAACGCGAGTTGGGTCTCACACGATCGCTGTTTCCGGAATCCATGTTGATTCCTACATAGTAGATCCTGGGTTTCCAAAAACGACATGATACTCGAGCAAAAAACATGTTCTAAAATTCTACAACAGATCGACGTCAGAGATATAGGTCTATAGTTTTGCGCATCTGCTTGACGACCCTTCTTGAAGACTGGGACTACCTGTGCTCTTTTCCAATCATTTGGAACCCTCCGTTCCTCTAGAGACTTGCGGTACACGGCTGTTAGAAGGGGGGCAAGTTCTTTCGCGTACTCTGTGTAGAATCGAATTGGTATCCCGTCAGGTCCAGTGGACTTTCCTCTGTTGAGTGATTCCAGTTGCTTTTCTATTCCTTGGACACACTATTAATACTCAACAAAAGAATTTCAGATATATTCTTTGTTTATATGGAAATTGTTGACACAATTCTTCATTATAATTCTCTCAATGTGAGAGGTGTACAGAGGTGTGAAAATTATTAGACTCAAAATGAAAATATTGATATTTCCTAGTTCCTCCCACTCTAGAATTATTCAGCCATGTGATATTGGCATTTTCGCTCACTTCCATCGATATGCTAACATTTACATTTGATATTGGCAGTACTCTGCTATTAACAATGTTGGCAGCACTCCCTAAGCAGTCAAGTGTTATAGTTGAGGCAAAGATTGCATGGTTGCAGCTGTTTTGGAGACAGTTCAATTCAGCTGGCACGTTCTTAAGGTTGGTTTTATGTATAATGTATCCTTAAACAATAACTAATGCATATTTCTACTTGCATTTTAGCCATAAAATATAAATATTTTTATTGTTATGGATAATTCTTTTGTTTGTCAGGTATTTGTTGGTTATAGATCAAAAAAGTGATATTTCACCAAGAAAAGTTGCGACAATAAGTCTGTTACTCAAAGAAAAACAGTATTTACAGCGAGAAATAGCAAACAGATTACAGATTTCACCAAAATCTGTAAGCTGCATTAGCCAAGCAGAGAAAGATGGCATAATTTCAGACCAGCATGTTGAGGAAAGTGTGGATGCAAGTGCAAACTTTCCCCTAGAGCTCAACACAAACTTGTCCAGATGGTGAACGACAACAGAAGCGCTAAAAGTCAAGATTTAAAGAAGGCTTTGGAGAACTATAGAGTCGATGTTTGTACTTCCACATTCTGCAGAAAGCTTATTAGTCCAGGGCTTCCAGCTCATTGTCCATGAAAAAAAGCAAAACTTACTCCTGCAATGAGTGAAAAGAGGCTTAAATGGGCTCATGAAGTTAGAAATAAGTTTGGGGAGGACTGGAGCAAGGTAAATAAACTTTATTTAAAGCAGTTGAGAATCTGTATGAGAAAATTTCTTTTGGAAAATGAATAAATGTTTTCAAGAAAATATTCCACAAAGACGTGGAGAAATTTTCTTATGTACAGTATAGTTCATATGAGCATGTAACATCTGTAATTATAGACTTTTTATGATTAAAATGCTTTATTCCTTTCAGGTCTGCTTTTCTGAAGAGTCAATATTCTCCGTATGTGAAGAAATTAGACAGTATGTCCGAAGAATGGTTGACGAAGAGTTTTCTGAGCTTTGTATAGTGCAAACTATAAAACATCCCACGTCTGTTATGGTGTGGAGTGTCATATCAACAAAGGGTACTGGCTGACTTTACACTGTGTAAGGCACTATGAATCAGGAAAGTTTTGGGAAAGAGGCTTTTACCTCAGGTGAAGGAATGGTTTCCTGATGGTGACATCGTGTTCACGCACGATGGTGCACCGTGTCATAGAGCTAAATCAGTTACACAATTCTTAGCTGAAAATAATGTAGAAATGTTGCCATGGCCTTGAAATAGTCCAGATATGGTCCCTTTAGAGAATCTGTGGGCAATTGTTAAGAAGAAGTTGAGGAAGATGAACATTACAACGAAGTTGCAACTCATGGAGAAACTCTGACAGATATGAAACCAAGATGATGTCAAAAATTCATGCTCAAGACTCAGAGAAACAAAACTTTTTTAATGGTTCTGAAAGCCTGTGACTGTGAAAACAATAGGTTTGTTTATAAATAACTCATCTGCTACCAGTCACGATTTTCTTTATTTTATTTTTTGCACGACGCGTTTTGGGAAATGATTCCCATTATCAAGTGTGTTTTTTGTGTTTGTTATGTCATTCCTATGTGATGTTGTTGATGTGTGAGATTGTGTTTCATTTTGTCTACTGCAATATATAAGAAAACATGCGATTTTTAGTTGGTTGTTGATTTTTTTTTTTTTTTTTTTTTTTTTTTTTTTTTTTTTTTTTTTTTTTGTGAAGTTAGTTGCAAAATGTAGAAGAATTTGTACTTACAGTTTCCTTACGGTCCATTTGTGCAGAGTCTCACACACACTAAACATCACACGCAACTTGTTGTACACTTTTAAACATCAAAAACATTTTACATAAAAAAAAACCATTACACAGGTGCTCCTACAATTCTAAATTACTTCAATAATCTACATGAGAAAATACAATTTACAGTGGAACGTGAGCAAAATAAAACCATCAACTTTCTGGACCTAAATCTTACAAGAGACAACAACATATGCACATTAAAAATTCATAGGAAGAACACAATGACTGACACCACAATCCCTGCAACCTCATGTCACCCAAATACCCATAAACAGGCAGCTTACAGGTTAGTGCTACATAAGGCAACTAAAATACCATTGAACCAAGAAAACGTGCTACAAGAAATAAACACAGTGACAAAGATTGCAGATGCCAATGGGTACAATGCTTCCATGGTTTGACACAATCCTAGACAAAGTGAAAAAAGCACCAGGTACAAACTGCACCACAGAAGAAAAAGAGAAAACCAAATGTTTATCTAGTATCCCATACATTGGCAATGTATCATAGAAGATTGCAAATATTTTCAAAAATCACAAAGTAAAAATTGGGTTCTCTACATCTAATACATTACAACATACACTAATTCACAATATAAAGTGTAAGCATGATCCATACTCACACTCTGGAATATACAAGGTCACATGCCAGGAATGCGCCATGTTCTACCCAGGACAAACAGGCTGACATTTCAACACCAGGTACAAAGAGCACATAAAAGACAACAGACACACTACATCAGCCATAGCAACACATGTACACAATACAGGAGATCCATTTGGAAAAATAGAGCAAAATGTCGAAGTACTCCACCGACTAAATAAAGGACATAAAATGGATTTGCTAGAAGAACTGGAGATATATTCACATTACAGAAAATATGTAGATAAAATATTGAATGAAAAACTTGAAAGTGAATCAGTGAATTTCTTCAGATGTTTCGATAGTATACTTAAATAAAAATAGTAACACATAGAAATAAGCATAATTGTAAAATAGACGTAAGTAAATTATGAACCAAATTGTTAAGGTAAATAACCTCTGTACAAAAGCATATCACACTCTGTGGAAGACCTATAGTGTCATCTCTGCTGAGGAGCATTTGAGTAACTGTTTTTTTTTTATGTAAAATGTTTTCAATGTTTAAAAGTGCACAAAGTTGTGTGTGATGTTTAGCGTGTGTGAGACTCTGCACAAATGAACCATAAGGAAACTGTAAGTTCAAATTCTTCTAAATTTCGCAAATAACTTCAACAACCAACTAAAAATCACACGTTTCTTATATATTGCAGTGAAGGCAACGAAATGAAGCAGAATCTCACACATCAACAACATCACATACGAATGACATAACAAACACAAAAAACACACTCAATAATGGGAATCATTTCCCGAAACGCGTTGTGAGAAAAATAAAATAAAGAAAATCGTGACTGGTAGCAGATGAGTTATTTATAAACAAACCTAATGCCAAGACATGTTGAACCGCTCATTAAGAACAAAGGCATGCACACAAAGTACTAATGTATTTTAATTTGGCAAATAAATGCTTCTAAACTGTAAAATGTATTAATTTTAAGAAAAAATAACCTTGAGTCTAATAATTTTCACACCTCTGTAGTAATGTGTGTACTTGTTTTTGATACAGTTGTGTTCCAGTCTGAGGCAGTTAACACCAATTTTTGTGGCATTTTGAAACCTTTGTCTCCAATGTTTTTGACAAAAATAAATGCGCCAATATAATTTTTTTACAATTAATAGCACTGCTGTAGCCAATGTATGTTCGAACATTCATGGTACTCCTGCCCACATCATCTATTCACACATGACCAGATCATTATCTCCAGTCTTTCCTTATCACTTGGAATCCAGCGAAGAACTTCCTTGGTCCTTCTAGCATCCAGTCTTCTTACTACATATTCTGCCCAACTCCCATTTCATTTTCATATTACATAGTGATGGAACCAGTTTGGGAAAGCTGATATCAACACCAGAGTTGTGTTGTGCTAACCCCCTCTGTGCTGACTTTCAATGGTTACATAAACAGCAGATACACACCAGCTAAAAGGTATCGCATTTTTCTCTGGGTCGCATCACAGAGCTTATAAATGGTACGACTAAGGAGAGAAAATTTTTTTTCTTGTTGAATTATTCTTTTTTATAATGGGGAGGACAGCTAATTATAATTTATATTTCACAAAGTACATTTTCTGTATTTTGTTGATTACTCATTGTTTTGGCAATATTGTGTATGCAAGCATTAAAACTTGCTTAAAAAATATTTCAGATGTGAGCTACCAACACAATCAATGCCTGTATACTGACATGTGGCTAAAAATATTCAAAATTTCAAGGACAAGTAACTGACATTTCATGATAAATATCCCACACTCACTTATCCTGCATGTGAGTTTTGCACTAACCTGAAAAGCTGCCAGATATCATTCTGCCTGAGACACTGAAAGAGTTAGAGGCCACAGTACCCATGTGGTGTATTCTGGTCACAGTGTAGTGAAGCAAGCGAAGGCAGTGGCAGATTGCCACATTTCATAGACAGCTGCTACAGTCAGTGACTTTCCGACACAGCAAACTCAGAAGAAGCCGACCGCCACCACGAGGACCATTTCTGCAAGGCAGCATCTACGTCTGGGTCTGGGACACTGATATCTCCTGAAGCCAGCTAGTCATCAAACAGCTGGGCTAGGTTTGCTTATTTGGTATCACATTAATGAGCTATTAAAATTTATAGAAGGGCTAGATACCCTAAACACAGATTGAGGAGATTATACACAAAGAGAAATTCACATATTATCACTAGAAAAATTTTCCCCTCTCTCTCAAAGCTAGGGCTGATCCTCAACACTTGTAAGGTTGGACCAAATTTTGGCATATTTTAATATATTCAGAATTCCAGTGACTTCTTTTTCATAAATTGAGTCTGTAGGAAAAATGTCTCAAGGGTGGCATGCTCTCCATGTTCACCCATAGACAATTTCGTAGAATTTTCACGTCATCTTGACAGCTATCTGAAAGTCTTGTATAGTCAAATTCTCATTGTAGTGCACCAGACACAGTACCTCAGCTGCAATGCAACAAAAAAACAATGGGCAAAAAGTTTACAGTGCTTTCAGGCTTCAACAAGATACTAGTCTCACAGTGCACCCACTTTTAGCATCTTGTAAATATACACTGAACCACCAAAGAAACTAGTATAAGCATATTCAAATATAGAGAGATGTGAACAGGTAGAATATAGTGCTGCAGTCAGCAACACTTATATACAAGTGTCTGACGCAGTTGTTAGATCAGTTACTGCTGCTGCAATAACAAGTTCTCAAGATTTAAGTGAGTTTGAACGTGGTGTTACAGTCGGCGCAGCAGCGATGGGACACAGCATTTCCTAGGTAGCAATGACGTGGGGATTTTCCCGTAAGAGCATTTTATGAGTGTACCATGACATCAGAAATCCAGTAAAACATCAAATCTCCAACACAGCTGTGGCAGGAAAAAGATCCTGCACGAATGGGACCAAAGACGACTGAAGAGAATCATTCAACATGACAGAAGTGCATCTTCTGCAAATTGCTGTGGGTTTCAATGCTGGGCTATCAACAAATCATCATCAATATGGCCTTTTGGAGTCGAACACCCACTCATGTACCCTTGATGACTGTATGACACAAAGCTTTATGCCTTCACCAGGGCCTGTCAACACCAACATTCGACTGTTCATGACTGGAAACATGTTGCCTGGTCGGACGAGTTTCAAATTTTATCGAGCGGATGGACATGCACGGGTATAGAGACAACCTCATACATCCGTGGACCCTTAAAGTCAGCAGGGTACTGTTCAAGCTGGTGGATGGAGGCTCTGTAATGGTGTGGGGCCTGTGCGGTTGGAATGATATGGGACGCCTGATGCTTCTAGATACGGCTATGACAGGTGACACATACGTAAGCATTCACCTGCATCCATTCATGCCCATTGTGCATTCTAACGGTCTAGGGAAATTCCAGCAGGATAATTTGACACCCCTCAGGTCCGTAATTGCCAGAGTGTGGCTCCACAATCTCTTTTCTGAGTTTAAACACATTCACTGGCCACCAAACACCCCAGACATGAAGATTATTGAACATATTTGGGATGCCTTAGAACGTGCTTTTCGGAAGAGATCTCCACCCTCTTGTACTTTTATTGATTTATGGACTGCATTGCAGGATTCATGGTGTCAGTTTCCTCCAGCACTACTTCAGACATTAGTTGAGTCCATGCCACGTCATGTTGTGGCACTTCTGTGTGCTCGTAGAGGCCCTACACTACACTATGCAGATGTATCAGTTTCTTTGGCTCTTCAGTGCATTTTAGTTTTGGAACTACCCACTTCACTGAGATTTTGTGGTACTGGTAGGGTTCAAATGGCTCTGAGCACTATGGGACTTAACATCTGAGGTCATCAGTCCCCTAGAACTGAGAACTACTTAAACCTGGCTAACCTAACATCACACACATCCATGCCCGAGGCAGGATTCAAACCTGTGACCGTAGCGGTCATGCAGTTCCAGACTGAAGGGCCTAGAACCGCTCGGCCACAGCGGCTAGCCTACTGGTAGGGCAAGACATTAATTTTGGAGATGAAAATGAAAAGTAGTTTACTTACTCTTCCTATTTTCATTCACATGTCTTATGGCATCATATTCTGACATAACTCATCATTGAGGAAAAAGAAAAGTCTTGTTGTACAGCATCATATAATAATGATAATGTGCAATGTTTTTAAGCAATTGAGCATACTGATAGCAGCATCACACTATACTTTCTATGTTATGAAGTTTGCTGGCAACAATCACAGTTTTAAAACAACAGTAACATTAATAAATGTAATCAGAACATTAGTAAATATAATAACAAAAGAAGAAATGATTTACAATGTCTATTGTACAGCTTTAGTGTGGTACAGCAAGAAGTCAGGTATTCAGTCCTAAAAATCTTTGACCACCATCCAAGTGAAATAAAGAATTTAATGGACAGTAGAATTAACTTCATACAAACTGAAACCTTATATGTGTGGGAACCATAAACTGAACTATTCCAAATCATAGTGAGAGGTCGCAATTACGAACCACTCAACATGAGAATAACAAATTTATGGCATTTCATGTTGGGCATTACCACTATATTTCTGGGCGCAGAATTACTATTTTTTTTAAAAAAAAGCAAAAACAGGAATGAAGAAGTGCCACCTGCAGTCTCAAATATTAATGACAAATCCACAGATGTGGCCACCTACCAACCAAGGTAGATGCAGGAATATCTCATTTTTGGTGTGTTAGGGACTTTTTGTAAATCTGAGGCATGCTGACTATATTTGATCATTTAAGGAGTGCATCTTGTGAACACTACAGGCAAATTCTCTACCTGTGACGCTGCTGGAGAGCACACATATTGCAATATACTAAATGTGTTAAGCCAACATAGGTAATTGTAATTGCTACATAATCCAGGAAGAAATTTAATAAAGAAAAATCTCTTTCACAGTTGGTACAAATCAATATATTTACAAATATTCATACACGCTAAGTGACAGAGCAGTTCAGTAATACAATGTAAAGCTCAGTCTGTACATACACACCACTGTGGAGAATGCTGTTATTTTTGAAATATCTCATCACAAAATAAGTTAAATGCTACAATATTTAAAAAGAGGCAACACCAGCATAACATCTTTACGATTGTTTCTAATGAATAAACTTCGCATGCAAGTTGCAGATTTACATGCTTTTGTTTTTTTATGAGTAATAAAATGTGAAGTTCCAAGGCAGTCATGACATTTTAAGAATTCCACACGCACAACTGTTGCTCTGCTCCTGGAATGTACAAGTATTCAGTAACACCGTACAAGCATCGATGAACTACTTTAAGAGTCCACAAGAAATTGTTTGAAGATATGGTTTTTCCATTTGACATAATAGTAGGTACTTTCATGAAAAATATGCAGAAAGAAAACTTATTTCACTGTAATATATTATTTTTCAGCTGCTATATGGAAATTTATAGAAACAGCTGCAAAAAGTAAGCAGAAGTCCATATTGGGAAGTTAAACATTACAAAAAAATATAGGTCACTATTGATGAGGTGTTTGGAAGTTACCTGACAGCTTAATGAGAACCAGAAGTATCTGTGACAACAGAACTAAATAAAGCAGCATTAATAAAAAAAAATACATGCTGCACAACATGTTTTACTACATATTTACAACATACTGACATATATTATCAAGAATGTGTATGCACATTATAAAAGTAAGTAAATGTACCCTTTAAGTCATGAATAGTGTGTAACAGGAATATGTGTGCCTGGCAATGCCTCCTCTAAGAACAACTGTGCAACTACTGTCAACTGAACAATGTTCCATATTGACATCCTCCCTTTCTCCCCCTACTGGTGACTCACAGCATGAGAGAAAAATCAATAATAAAAAAAAGTAGATTCAAATGTCTTACATTACTGGAGACAAATTGCAGGTACCTTATTATATATTCTAACCCTATTCAGTCAAATGAGTAAAGTAAATCTTTTTCAGGTTTAAGATTCAATTACAAATAAATTACTATTTTACTTATCTTACGGCATACTGATTAGAACTGTTGCATTGACCATACAAAATAAAATATTGGTTTGCAATATATTGCTCAAGTAAAGCACCTATACATTAAGCAGCAGTTCTGGTTCAAAGGCAAAATTTCATTTAGCTTGTTTAAAGTTGTGTGAAAAACCAGACTCAATTAAACAGCAATGTAATATAAGCTCTAAAACAATAATCTATTAAAAGGCGAATACTGCAAACCAAATGACAATAACAACTGTGATTTTGTCACACACAGGTCACAGATGTTTCACTATAAATTCGCATGTGAGTACAACCATTCTGATTGATTAGCAATGACAACACATATAACCTACACATCCTTTCCTATTGTTACCATTAATAATAATCGAGATTGCTCCACAGTGGATCCCAAACGATCATGTGGAAGGTGGAGTCATATAAAGCCAGATAAAAGGGTATTACATAGATGAAAAGTACAAAGTTTTGCATCCATACATTTTGGGTGGCTATTTACTCCTTTAATTTGTAATAACAGTGAACCAAAAAATACAGTTATCCCGCTTCACCACATCGGCATAAATTCTGGAGTCCATTCTCGTCCAAGAAGCTGAGACACAACTTCACAGGTACGCGCTAAATCGAAGTCTGCATCTTCAACTAAACACTCCTCCGTGACATATAATTCACGCAGGCGTGGTCCACAGACACGAACAAACTCCACAAAAGCACGGCAAGAAACTTCACATTCGGCCAGTCCTAACGAAACGAGCCTGGGACACCCAGCTGCCAGCCGCGGCAGCTCGCATTCTGTCAGAGGCTCACCCCCTCCGACAACGAGCTCACGGAGGCGGGGGCAGTGACCCGCAACTGCAGCAAGGGCTTGGCGAGGTACACCATCTCCAAAGTACAGATTTGTTGCAGGTACGTACGATGCAAATAATGCCTCCAAGCAGCCGGCCGGAACACGGAAAAAATACATCACGAGGTTCACTGCTGGTGAGTGACGAACCTGTAAAACATAAATGAATTACAAACTTGAAATGCAAAATTTGCGAGGTACTGTTAACCTAAAAATCAGACATGGGAAATAAAAAAAGTAGAAAACTCAGATAATTGGCTGCTAAAAAAGTCACTCACTATCATATTTGAGTGAATTTTCAGTGTCACATAAAGTACAAGAAATTAGTGTGTTCAAGGAAGTAACTGAGATAAAAAAAAAAAAAATTAATTTGCAATAAATGAGTTGTTTATGACATGATGTACACAAGTAAATAAGTAATTCTCCCCTCCTATTCAGTCTGCACGCCGAAGAAGCAATGATTGAAATACTGGTATTAAATTTGGGTTGTTAGTACACTTCAGGGTGAAAAGATGTCAGTGGCAACACTTCTGCCATCACCAAAACAAAGAAAAAATCAGAGGATCTGTTGAATTGAATTAACTGTCCAATGGTCACAGAATTTGGCTTAAGAGTCAAACAAAGAAAGATGAAAGTGCTGCATCCCTCACAAAAATAAGTCTACTGGAATCAAAAACAGGCCTTAATTTGAGCAAGAAATTTCTGAAAATGTACATAAGAAGGACAGCATTGCATGTAAGTGAATTGCAGAGTCAAAAAAAATTGGAAAAGAAGATAACTGAAGCACCCAAGCTATGGTGTTACTAAGGATGTTTAAACTGAAGTGGACTGATAAGATGAGAAATTAGAAGGTTTTTCCACAAAATGAATTGAGGAAAGATATATGAGAAAAATGATGCCTAGGAAAAGGAACTGGGTGACAGGACATGTATTAAGGCATCAGGGCATAACATCAAAAAGTACTACAGGAGCTGGAAATTGCAAAACTACAGGGAAAGACAGAGATTTAGTTATATGCAACAAATAATTGAGGATATATCTAAAAAGAAAGATGATGAGACTTACCAAACAAAAGCGCTGGCAGGTCGATAGACACACAAACAAACACAAATATACACACAAAATTCAAGCTTTCGCAACAAACTGTTGCCTCATCAGGAAAGAGGGGAAGGAGAGGGAAAGACGAAAGGATGTGGGTTTTAAGGGAGAGGATAAGGAGTCATTCCAATCCCGGGAGCGGAAAGACTTACCTTAGGGGGAAAAAAGGACAGGTATACACTCGCACACACACCCATATCCAAATTGAGGATGTTAGATGTAAGAGCTACTCTGAGATGGCAAGGTTCGCACAAGAGAGGAAGTTGTAGTAGAATGCCTCAAAGCAGAAAGAACACTGATGAAAGGAAAAAAAAAGTGAGATTGTGTGCCCAGTACTGGACACTAGTATAAATCCAGAAGAGAAGCAGAAGCACAGGTGAGTAGGAGGCAGAAAACCAGAATCCCATTTGAGGGTTCAACTGGTTTTAATGTAAAAGGGCTTCTAAATCACGGGAAGAGCTAACTGTGTGGCAAAATTATAGCACCTGATATTGACATGACAGCGTGAGATTTGAAGGGTCTGTACATACATTGAGGAGACATTGGTCATAGCAGAGAGGTAATTTAGTGGTCACTGAGTGGAGTGGTGCAACAGCTGCACAAAATATTCTGGTCCACATCATTCTGGAGGAAGCCAATATTATTCTTTCATAGTGTAGCTGCACAGACATATCACACAGATAAAGACTGGAGGGACAGTACTCTACAGAGAGTATTAACAACACCATTTGGTGAGGCCTCAATATTAAGCTAGTGTAGAATACTGAAACAAGTAAAAAGAACATAAACTGTAAAAAATATAGTAAAGAAACACTCTCTGCAGAAACAATAGAAGAAGAATGTTGATTAGAAAGAAACAGGGATTTGGTATTAGAGCCATAGCTTTAAAAATCTTGTGAATATGTGTGATGAAACAAGACATAAGACATTGATAAAATTTGTAAATTCATTCAGATTTTTTTTTTCTTTTTTTTTATCAAATGGTCGAATTGAAATGAAATGATTATTCAGGTTAGTGTGTAGAATCTACGAGACTTGAGATATCCAGAAATTTCCAAAGAATGTTTGTCCACACAATCCTGGAGGTGCCATGGCATAGATAAATGTGAAAGTTATTACATAATTAGTGTAACAGCTCATGCCTCCAACTCACTGACATGCTTAATCTACAGATGACTAGAAAAGAAAATTGATGATTTGTTAGATGAACATTTGTATGGCTTTAGGAATGGTAAAGACTCAAGAGAAGCAGTTCTGATGCTGCGCTTGGGGAAAATAAAACCCTCAGTTTCACACGGTTTGTCAGTGTAAATAGTGTTTGATAATGCGGAATGGAGCAAAATGTTTGAAAGTCTCAGAAAAATTGGTAAAAAATAAGAGTCTAAGAGCAAAGAAGCGCTTGGATTAAAAAGGGGCTAAGGTAAGGTTGCAGTCTTCTCCCCTATTGTTTAACCAGTGCACTGAAAACAATAATGAAAGAGTGGTTTGGAATCGGTGTTAAACTTTATGGTGAAATCATGTAACTGATAAGATTCACTGGCATCATTGCTATCCCAAGTGAAAGCAACCTGTTGAATGGAAAAACAGTCTAATGAGTACAAATATGAACTAAGCCTCAACCAAAGAAAGATGAAAGTAATGAGGAGTAGCAGAAATGAGATTAGCCAATAAATGTGGCATCAAAATTATAGTACACGAAGTAAAGGAATCTGCTATCTCGGAAACAAAGTACCGCACGACAGACAAAGCAGGGAGGACATTGATAACAGCAAACTAACACAGATAAAGAGGGGATTCCTGTCCAAAAAACAAAAGAAGTCTACTACTATGAAACATAGGCCTTAATCTCAGGAAGAAACACCTGATAATGTGTGTCTGGAGCAAAGCATTGTACGGAAGTGAGCTACAGGCTGTGAGATACCGGAAAAGAAGAGAATTGAAGTAAAGTAATATACCACATTACACTCGCACTCAGTTATCACGTTATTACTGCTTGCATACATTTGCCTTATCGTGTTGCATTCAGTGTACGTTATGGTGATTGGTGTGCAGACCACAGTCTTATAAATTTGTACTAACATTCTTGGTTGGGTTGTGTGCCCAAGGTAAATGGAAGAATTTGAGATAAGGTATTACAGAAGCAATAAGATAAAGAAATGAAGTTTTGCACAAAATTGGCAAGGAAAGGAATGTCTGGAAAACACTGATGAGAAGAAGGGACAGGCTGTAGGACACTTGTTAAAGATATGAAGGAATAACATCCATGGTACTTGGCAGAAACTGTAGGGAATGGCAGGGGCTGAAATATAGTCAATAATTAATGTTGGTTGTAACTGCAACTCTGAGATGAAGTGTTTCCATGGCCTTCACATACCAGTGCTTGCCAACAATGTGGGGAAATGCGTCGTGGCGGCTGTCCCTCACTGTCCCCATCTCCATTCGCATAGACATCAACGTGCAGATACTCCAAGCTCACGTGCTTCTCGGACGAGAGTGCCAGCAGCAGTTCGTCGCTCAGTAACGAGTAACTGAGCGAGAGTTCCCGCAGGCAGTGGCAGTGGTCTGCTAGCGCGAGAACACCTGCGACAGACGTATGTGGAAATATCTGCTTAAAATTACTGTTACAAATAGGTTGAGGTGTAGTGAGGTGGAACAGCCCCACTTGGTACACTGTACTCTTTAAATAAATAATTCTTTTTTTTAGTTTTTTTATTATACACATAAGGCAAATACCATGATTACACAAAATTGCTAAATTCTAATTAATGCCCTATTTCACTAAATTTTATTATTCACAGTATAGTTTTCAGACTGCTGATATTTCAGATTATATGGAAATGCTCTGTGTAAGGAAATATCTACCATTTTACTGGAGGCAGTGACACTAACTGCTAGACTGCATGCTGTGGAATAATATGTTACTTCATTATGGTTTGGAAGTGGGTTACATATTATTGAGTATATATAGGCGGCATAAAATTGTATGGTAGATTACGGTAAAAAGGAGAAGGTGAATACAAAGTGAAACTACTTGCAAAAACAAAAAGAGAAAATAAGATGACAGAAAAGATTTCGAAATGCAACAGTGACAATAACAAACGTAATTGTTGGGTTCAAATTAATGATACGAATATAATAGAGGGAAACATTCCACCTGGGAAAAATATATCTAAAAACAAAGATGATGTGACTTACCAAACAAAAGCGCTGGCAGGTTGATAGATACACAAACAAACACAAACATACACACAAAATTCAGCTTTTGCAACCAACGGTTGCATCATCAGGAAAGAGGGAAGGAGAGGGAAAGACGAAAGGATGTTGGTTTTAAGGGAGAGGGTAAGGAGTCATTCCAATCCTGGGAGCGGAAAGACTTACCTTAGGGGGAAAAAAGGACAGGTATACACTCGCGCACACACACACATATCCATCCACACATACACAGTCACAAGCAGACATTTGGGTAAGTCACATCATCTTTGTTTTTAGATATATTTTTCCCACGTGGAATGTTTCCCTCTACTATATTCGTATCATTAATTTGAACCCAACAATTACGTTTGTTATTGTCACTGTTGCATTTCGAAATCTTTTCTGTCATCTTATTTTCTCTTTTCGTTTTTGCAAGTAGTTTCACTTTGTATTCACCTTCTCCTTTTTACCGTAATCTATCATACAATTTTATGCCACCTATGTTACTTCATTAATTACACAAAGCATAAAATTATACTTAAAAAAAAGAAAAAAAATTCTTGCCAGGCTTTTGTAGATCCATGTACATGCCAAAGCTTATGCCACATAAATTATACCAGTTTGTGGATATCCGTACCCTTGTTAATTTAAACTATTTTCTGTCTAATATATTTTAGTACCTTTTCCCTTTTCTGTTAATCCAGAAACCATAATGTATTTTAATATTTGTAATCTTTTGTCCTATGTGCATCTTTATATAGGCTTTCCACACAAAGCAGCAGCCAGATGGTAACTGGTCATCAGCGAGTGTACACTTTATGTTCAGTGTTATATTATAAGTCATTGTGATGATACAGCAGTGCCTATGTTGTTAAGAAGAGCAATTCAATGTTCCTCCGGACACACACACTTAACGAAGGCACTGCAATATCATATTTTTCTGCTGATACTAGCCAGTAACTTTCAATTACAAATTTCCCTCCTGTACAGGAATTACACAATGTGTGTACGAGAACATGTTGCGACGATGAGTGGCGACATATAAAAGTTTGGGTTTAGCTACAAGTTGTAAACAGATATCCAAAGCGGTTAAGGTGGCCACTCACACAAAGCAGGAAATCCAGGTTCGAGTCCCAATCCGGCACAGATTTTCATTGTTGTAATTCCCTTATATAGCTAATTGTTGTTCATATTCACAATTGCAAATCCATTTCATATATATCAGTCAGTGTTTGGATTTTGTTATGCGATTTTCAGTTGGTCATTGCCCATCACTCAACACAAACACCTACATTGGTCAGGCTTTTGCCACTTCTGAAATTTATGAGATCATTCATAGATTATATAGCTTACTGACCTGTGTCGTAAAATTTGTAATGACACATTATGAGCAGGCTGATAATTATAAGTTTAGTATCAGTAAATATGAATGAACTGAGAAGTAAAATCAAGTGTGTTCTTGTGCATCATTATTAAAAATCTGAATCACCTAATAATCATAAGAAGAAGAAGATTGGGATGATAAAATTTCTTCAGACTTAAGCAGCACAAAAACTAGGTCAGTAACATTTCAAGGTTTGTTAACGATTGTTTCATAGCTTCTGTTACTGCTAATAACTAGACACCAGTGCTGAGCTTTAATTTGTATACTAAAGCACTGAAGATGATCATTATGTGGTCAAAAATTGATTTTGCTGTTAATAAACTGTCAAAATTACGGCCAATGCTGTCCTTCCTTCTAATTTTACTTATTATATGGTTGTTGTGCACACAGCACTCTATGGAGTCGTCAATCAACATATCAAAATACCACATCCCCAATAAGTGAAGCCTACATGCTTTAGAATAAAACAATACACGTATATCTGGTGCTAAAGTAATTCAGAGAATTGGACACTTCAAATTTTTCCCACAGAGGCGGTTACCTTTCAGTAACCCCTGTGTCTCCCAAATTCCTTGCATAAGACTATGAATGAGATTCTGCCTGCACTGGGACATAACTGCTAACATTTATCTTAGTCTGAAAATTCTACTAGACACTGGACAAACTGAATTGGCACAGGTCTTCATAGAAAGTAACAGATGGCTTCTCCTCTTTAACTTATCTGCCAGGTTTTTCAGTATTTGAGGGCACCAACCTTCGCAGAGTGAAATTGCTGTGCATAGCAATGTACACTGTACTGTACAAAACATTCAGGATCACAGCATAAGTTCACAAATGAACCTTTGAAGTTGTCAGTTTCTGAATGCCTATGACAGTTTGTGTTGTTGTTGCACTTAATGGTTACCTCATCAACAAGTCTGACAAAGCTCTTAGCAGACAATGTGCACCATCTGTGGATGTTTTTTGGGCCATGTGGAGTTCCCTATACCCCCTCAGCTCCACTTTCTCAGCTCTTCTGTCCTCCAAATTCAAGCTACAGTTTGTTACGGTTTATGCAGGGATGACCACATCACTTGCAGCATCTCTCCTTGCTGCTTCACACTTGTGCCTCCAGGCCAAGTACTATTCTACCACACAAACATCTGGTGCACAATACTGGAGGTATTTGTCTTCTATCTCTCAGATTCCTAAACACACTGACAAAGTGGGTAAAAAATGTTGCATATTGCATTTTGACCTTCCCTTGTATAAACAGGTAGTCAATTATGTGGTGGTCCAGTTTTTCAAGTATATCATCCTAATCTGCACATGTGATGGCAGTGCAAGAGTATGGCTTGTCAACACACACACACACACACACACACACACACACACACACACACACACACACACACACACGACTGCAGTCTCACGCAATTGTAGCCTCTCTGTGAGCAGCAGCACCAGCGTGCGATGGGAGTGGCGACTGGATGGGAGTAAGGAGGATGCTGGGGTGAGGTGGAGGTGGAGGTGGGGAGGGGGAGGGATAGTAGTAGGGTATGGTAAGAGGGGTGAACAGTGATGTGCTGTTGGGGAGCGTACCTGGATGGGGTGGAAAGAGAGTAGGGCAGCTGTGTGCAGTCGGGAGGTTAGGTGGAGGGCAGGGAAGCGGTGTGGAAGGGGGCGACAGAGGGAAAGGAGAGAAGTAAAAAGACTGAATGCAATGGAGGAATGGGGGCTGTGTAGTGTTGGAATGAGAACAGAGAAGGGGCTAGATGGGAGAGGACAATGACTAACGAAGCTTGAGGTCGGGAGGGCTATGGGAATATAGGATATATAGCAGGGAAAGTTACCACCTGTGCAATCCAGAAAAGTTGGTGTTGGTAGGAAGGATCCAAATGGCACAGCACTCAGTATCTCTGCTATATGGGGAGTGGCAACTTTCCTTTTCATAATATTGTTGAAAATGATGTGATGTTTTACGGTGAGGTGATTATATTGGCTACGATCACTTCATAGCTTCTGTTACTGCTAATAACTAGACACCAGAGCCTACGAGCTTTAATTTGTACGCTAAAGCACTGAAAATGATCATTATGTAATCAAAAATCGATTTTGCTGTTAATAAATCATCAAAATTATGGCCAAAGCTCACCTTCCTTCTAATTTTGATATGTGTTTGCGTGTATAATTAACATTTTTGAATTCTGTTACGAGTTTTTTGCCTCACTTATAAACTGCTGATCGTATTTACAAAAGTGAATAATGTCAGATAAAAATGTCAGTACGGAATAATTCACTGTTTATATACTATAAATTCAAATTTTGTATAATGTTTGGCTTCTACAGAAATAGAAGATGCAATACAGCAACTGACTTACCACCTGGAGAAACACGAGGACAGCTCTTCATCCTCAGTAGCTGCAGCGTACGTGAACTGCTGGAAGCGAGCGCCTTCAAGGATGGATCATCGACGGGTGTGTTATCTATAGCTAATGACCGAAGGGAATGAGACCGATCAAATACCACAGTCAGTGCAGAGACAAATGATTCTTGGTCCATATCCAAAAACACAGGCCGTGCACTGCTAATCAATGCTAGTGTCTTCAAAGAACAGTTTACCAGCTAAAAACAGAAGCAGAAGAACCATACATAACTCATCCATCACCTTAACCAAACGATGCATATATTGTAGTAAAGTAATGATGTGTGTGACAAATCCTAAATTTAGCTTAAGTGCAAAGGATAGAATTCAAGTCAGTTCTTCCTTAACCATTGATCAATTACAGTACATGGGTTTAGGCTCTGAATACACAATTAACAGTTTTCACACATAAATTCTTTTGGTTCAATTCCACTATTTTAAGAAACACTTTTAAAAACTAATGCTGATAATTTTTACTTCCAATTGTTCTGCTGTTTTGTAAAATTTGAGTTTCAGTAACTAGTCACAAACCTTAACTTTGAAAATATGAGGGTCAGTCAAATGAAAACCGGATACCTGCACAATGGGACCATGGAATGGTTCCATTCAAAAGTAATCACCACATGCATTAACACATTTATCCCATTAGGAGACGAGACAATCAATTGCTGTTTCACAGAATGCTATCTGCCACTGACAGATCGTGATCACACCCACTCTCGCACTTCCTCATCCGACTGAAACAGATGTCGATACATGTGTTTCTTCAGGTCACGAAAGATGTGAATATCTCACAGTGAAAGATCCAGGCTGTATGGGAGATGCTGTTGTGTTTCCCAACAAAATCACTGAAGTGTGGTCTTCATCCATTTGGCACACGGGAATGGGCAATATCGCAGAGCAGGACTATTCTGTCTGATAGCATTCTGACAGCTCGAGCGCAAACAGCAGAGCCGACAGTGGAAACATCCCCCCCCCCCCGACCCCCCCCCACCGGCCCCCCCCCGGACCCTCCCCCTCCCCCTCCACCAGTATAAAAATCCAAAGCTGTCCCAACAAATTCTGGTAAGGTCATGAGCTTCTCCAACTGGAGGGGGCCTCTGCTTGTCGAGTTCCTAGAGTGTGTAGCCACAATCAATGTGTAGCCCTATGAAGACACTTTGGAGAAACATCCATGAATGCTGTTGGCTGGAATCATCCTTATGCATGATAATGGCTAAGTTTCAACAATGTGGTTGGGAAACACTGCAACATCTTCCTTACTGCCCAAGTCTTCCACCGTGTGATTTTGTACATCCTTGGTGACCTGAAGGAAGACTTGCATGGATGTTAGTTTCAGTCAGACAAGGAAGCACAAGAGTGGATGCAGTCATGCACCTGCAGGTGGAAAATCACATTCTACGTGACAGTAATTGGTTGTCTCATCTTCCAGTGAGATAAATGTCTTAATATGTGTGGTGTTCGCTTTTGTATGGAACCATTCCGTGGTCCCCTGTGGTGTTCGCTTTAGTAACAAAGATGTATAGCGTAAAAAGAAAATTGTTGGTAAGTAAACAGGAGTGGTTACAGATAAGGTTTCCAGAAAATACTAAAATGAACTGTGGATTAAGACCAATCAGTGAAGATTCCTCCTTTTTATTACTTTTAGACTGCAAAATGAAGTAACTGATATTTAGACATCAAGTGGTGCATTTTTAGGGTTCTGTGTTTCAGTCTGTAAAAACAGAGCCCTTATAAGATCACTTTGTTGTGCGTCTGATTGTTACGAATCTTTCTCAGAAATGGGCAGACATATCACATTCAAATTTATGCCACATATTAAGGTCTATAGTTCCTTGGAGGTGTAAAAATTTTAAGCTTCTGAATCATTTCAATCAAAAGATATGGCCACTTATGTGACATATTCTGATACTCGAAAACTCACTCGTCAGAACCCATAGGATACCTGCCGTTGATCTACAATCGTAAAATTTGGCAAGAAGCAAGGTTTTACAGTACAAGTAAAATAAAAAATCTAAAATAGTTAACTTATAACTGTATCATATCAAAAAATACTTTTTGCCATTTTTTATCAATCTGTCTGGCTGACCATCGTTTAAGAATCCTTTTTTTCTTAAACAGTTTGGCAAATCAAGTTCACATTTATGTCACATACTAAAGTCTACAGTCCATCCATAATGTAAAAAGTAAGTCAATGCAGTCAAAAGAATTGGTAATCAATGTCACATTCTTTCATACTCATAAATTTATAGAATACTTTCTGTTGAACTAGAATCATAAAATTCAGTAAAAACTAAGGTTACACACTACAAATAAAGTAAAAATCTGAATAATTTTGTGGTGTTGCAGTTCTTCTTGTTATGTCCACGCCTGCAATGAAATGGGAAGAGGAATTCCACCTTATGCAAGACACCTTTTTTCTGTTTTGGGTGGTGGGTGGGGGAGGGGGAAGTGTCTTGCGTAAGGCGGAATTCCTCTTCCCATAAAAATCTGGCAATTGTTAAATTATAATTACATCACATACAAAATATCTATTTCCATTTGAATATTCAGTGCATTCATCACCTGTCAAAAGCAGCATTATGTAAAACATGACTACAACTTACATTTTATGTTTGCGAGTCCTACTCATACTTGGCTATTTATTAACACACTAAACCTACAATGATGAGATGTTGCTGCATCAACACTTATGATCAGTTGAAACTACAGAAGTTTGTTCTGTTCTTTTCTGAAGTACAATGTGATCATAAACCTGTATTCAGAACTGTATCCTCTGATATAGTCTCTTAATTGTTCAGCATGTGAGAAACTCTATACACAAAATGGGAAGTGAGTGGAGAAATCGTTCAAAATACATGCCAGCATTTTCAAATTACAGAAAATGGTAAAAGAAAAAAGTACAGAAAGACTGTAGCAATGAGAAAAAACTTTGTTTTTTTTGCTGTCAGGAAGAGAATAATTTGCAGACACAGGTTGCCAAAGTGGTTTGCTTCTGTGTGTAGTCAAATTATTCCTCTAAATATTAATTCAGACATTGCTCACCCTAGATAAAATCTGGCATGCCATTTCAGCAGATTCTACTGAACTATCAGTCTTAAAAACAGCAAATTTGAGATGTTGAGCATGCCTCCTCAGAATGTACTCGATTAACTTAGGTG
The DNA here is from genome assembly GCF_023898315.1 of Schistocerca nitens. NCBI lineage: Eukaryota > Metazoa > Arthropoda > Insecta > Orthoptera > Acrididae > Schistocerca > Schistocerca nitens. The sequence continues at coordinate 4,712,925 of NW_026045897.1, forward strand.
ACGTGGGTGGCAGGTGTGACCTGAAAAAGGATTATTATCAGTTAGTAAGCAGCCACAACTCACAGTAACTTACAACAATGGAATCTGATATCAAACAGTAAAGTAGATAGTGATAGAGATTAATATGGCTCTTGATTGGTAACCGTGTGGTTGTAGTACCCACACATGGGCTACACTGTGTACTCATCTGCTACTGTCACCTAGGCTTTTAATGAACTGAAATACCCTTATTAATGTACTTACAAATAACAGTCAACATCTATAGATGTAAAAAATATTTTCTTTGAACAATTTCGTTATAGTCAAGTCAACTTCAAGCTACTAATAGCAGATAAACAATGGCCATATAGTAAAACTGAGGAGGCACCAGCTTTTTCCTAATAAGTGCTTCCTTACTAAAGTACTCAAATGTAGATGGCATAAATGTGAATAGCATTAAGCAAGGTAATGGTACTTTATTGTTAATACCATCGCTTAAGGTAACTTGCCAGTGAATGGCTGGAAAAACAGTAAGAATTTTCATGAAGTTAATGTTGGTCTAACTACATAATGTAAACTCTGAATACAAAGAAATTTTAGGGCAATGAAAGTGTTTTAAGGATGAAAATTTTGGTATAAGAATAATCAGAATAGCTTTGATATAAACTTTATTATATAAACATTTATGTCGGTTAGTAATTTAAAATTTTTCCTGCCAGTCTATGTTTGCAGTCTTATTAACTACTTTTTTTAGATGCTTAAAACTTTGTGCACACATTTCTGACACTGTTATCTAAAAATGTAGACTAAAATTGAATGATTTCAATCAATAGTTTTTATACTATAAATAGATAAATTAGACAATCAAAATTAATGTAATTTTTTATAATTAATAAGGGTATATTTCTCCTCTTGGTGATAGTAAGCTAGCGTCTGTGGTCTACTTTTCTCCAAATGGTAGCCTGAAATATCACGAAAATTTCAGACCTCTAGCTCAAATAGTTTTTTTCTTCTTTGAATAAAATTAACATGTCAGAAAATTTGATTCTTGGGAAATTCAGTTTAAAGGTACATTTCATCTGTTATTCACCTCCGTTGTTCTTAAAACCCTCCAGTTGCATAATATTCTTGGTTTGTGTGTTCTTCATCTTCTCTCTTCCTTTTCTTGGTCCTCTTTGCTATTCTGGCCTCTTTAGTTGCCTCAAGAGCCCATTTTTGTCCACTCTCAAGGAATCAATTTCCATCAGTGCTTGTCTCATATTGAAACCATCATTAAAGCAAATAATTGCATCTAATAACCCTAATCTCACGGTATTGAAACCAACAAACACAGTTTTAGGCAGGCATTCCCATATCACATGGTTGAAACATTCATTAACATTTTGTGTCTTTCCATGTAAGCACCGTGACAATAGTTTAGTGTCACATAGGGCCCTGTATGTGGGCTTAACTGCTTGCAATACCTCAAATGGCAGGGAATGATGGTGTGCACAAGTCTCACCATTTGCTATTGCTTTTTTGTACCCACACCATGTGTCTACACCACTGTCGCAGAGACCATGCTGTGGATGGTCATCCATAGAAGCTTTATGGAAAAAGGTAGCCCATATTGCTTTCTTCATGGCCTCAATATTGTCTCAATTCCTTCTTATGGCTAAACCATAACAGAGCTGCAGTTTGTCCACCTCTTCCTTAGAGAGACGATCCCAACCACCAATTGGTTTGCCATCACTGAGCTTTTCCCCCTTCATATCTTTTATTAGTTTACATAAACATGTGACCATCCTCTTTTGGAATGACCAACACACTCTAACTCTTCTATTTTTACAGTTCTTCCATAAGACATATTTTGCATCACATTTGAAAACCCTTTGGAGTTTCCATCTCCAAGGTATTTCACACACCATACACCATAGTTCTCTTCTGATCTTTGAAATATTCTGAGAACTCTCTCTGATTCTATTCCACCACTGTACCCAGAAAAATTCTGAACACAAACATGATCCTGGTTATTTCCTTTGCAACCATACAGTCTATGCCAGTCACCATTAAATTTTATAGGTATGTTGCGGTGACAGCACCATTCAATGATAGCTGACCACACTTCTGCTATATCCCATCAAAGGCTGCAGCTATATCAGTGTCACCTTCATTGCATAACACAGTTTCTTCTACTGCTTTCTTCACTGAAACAGCACTCACTTGACCAAGACTTTCAAGAAGTAACTGTGTGAACTTCTCAAATCTTGTAGGCGGGGGCAAATTCAAGAAAGCACAAAATGTTTGAGCTGCCTTTCTACCCTTCCCAATACACCTCATTCCATATGAAAGTTTGATATTTGAGTTATAAACTCTTCCTTTGCGCAATCCAGAAGAATACCTAGTTTTAGTTACCCCCACAGAAATCACAAAACACTTGTAACTTACTAGCCATACCTTTCCTTCCTTCAAAATCTTCGACGATTTTAATACCACCTTTTCCACAAAGTGCACACACAGCAGCATTCTTTAGAAGCGAACATAAAGCACTCAATTCAACAATTATGGAAACATTCTGTTACAGTATTTTGATCGTATTTTATAGAAACGTCACTCTGGGTACTCAAATATTGGTAATTTGCAACAATGATTGCCTATCAAAGTTGCTGGGTCCAAATGATACATATTGAACGTGCAATCGTAAATCAATCATGCAACTCCGGTGGCAGGTGTTCTGTTCAATTACTTGTGATCATCATTTTTATCTGTTTTCTGTCATTCCCTTACTTGCTCTAAATTACATACCCCCGCGAATTATTTGTGAGTTGCTAGGGAAACCCAGACGATTTATGTCATTAGTGACTGGGATCTCTGATGTTCCTGACATTTCTTCTGTCGATTCTCTCACATGGAAGAATCTAATTCAATGTTTATCCAGTGTAGGAAATTGTTCGACTTTTTATCGCAAATATGGTTGAGCCGTGCGTGGCTCGTGTTCCCGCCATCATGTATTTTAGACCCTGTTTTTAACGTACTTCCACCTCACTACATTAATTTAAATTACTGCTGTCACTGAGTTGCTGCTTTGCCTGACCGTGAGTGGTGTTAGCAGCACGTATCGATACCCCTCCCGTAGTATCTTTACTCAAATGCTATTACTTCCCTGTTGTCGTCCGTCATAAAGTAGTTCATCACGAGTTCGGGTAGCGAGTTCAGGTCTGCCGGTCGTTTGGAATACGTCTGCAGTGCAGTCCGGACCTGCCAGTCATGGAGTGGCAATGCAGCACTAGTGCAGTCGGGTTGGAGCAGCAGTGAGGTCTGCGTCAACATGGCTCGCCCGACCACTGCCGCCACGCATCACACGAGCCGGGCCACGGTCTTGGTGGATTGTCGATCGGTCATCCTACAGGATGATGCATTTGGCTCACTAATCGTTCGTGAGTCGGCTGTATATGTGTGGATCGACTTCCAATTTGTCTTCATGCATGTTTAGTTACTGTTGTGTATTGTTCAGGTTGTGAGTGTAGTTGGCGTGTTTTCTTTTGACAAGTTATTTTAAATGTTGTCGGCATACTGGCTTTGAGAGGTCGTTCGTCTCATCGGGCGTTGTGTAACTGGTTCTCTGAGTGCTTCTGGCTGCCTTCAATTATTATTTTGTGTAACTTGGGTAGGTCCTTTCCTGGTGCAGGGATGTCGTTTAGCCAGTGGGCGTGTTTCCTCTGCACGGTTGGGTCCGAGGCAGTATTTTCACCATTGTGTGTCTGGAAGTGAGTGGGAGACGCACCAGCAGTGGAGCCGCGACGGAGCAGCAGTCGGGGATGGACCAGCATGCAGTCAGTCGGTTGCTGTCGACCAGGGGAGAAGTCTCTGCACGGTGCAGTGGCTGGGTCCGTTGCCACTCCCTGCACATCTCGGAGCGTGTGTGGAGCTGTCTGATCGCTACGAGCTTCTGACCCAGGACATCAAAGTTGAGTAGTGGTTTCAACTACCCAAGCCACATCCATTTGTGTTGTGTGCTTCCAAACTCTCGTGTGTTTGAGTTATCATGAGATTGGTGGCAAGAAAGTCGTCGTGTCGGTCAATCCGTGGCTGTCCCGTCGTTGGGTTCCGACGGATCAAGTATAGTTGGGCTCACTACCTCTCTCGCCTAAGTGAACAAGGACACACCGACCTCCCTGGAGGCTTTCTGAGTGCCACCAGTGTTTAATTATCTGTTGTCAGCTATTTTAAATTTTAGACTTATGGTTATTTGTTTTGTTTTCTTAAAATTTTTCAAAATTAATTTTTCAAGTTTATCTTTTAAGCTTAAACATTGCGGCCTCCTGAAGCTTAAACATTGCGGCCTCCTGCCTTTAAAAGATTATGGATATATTTTAAAATTTTGAAGTTTAATTGTGGTCCTCAGCCACTGGTATCACTGGTAGCAGAGCGTGGTTACGCTCGTGCTTACCAACCTAGTTGTGGTCAGTTTCCCTTACTTGTTTCCATTTGTGTCTGTGGCATGGTAGTGTTTGTCTTGTTATTTTTTCAGGAGTTACGATAATGGCAGTCAGACAGAGTCCGGAGATCGGCCTGCTAAGAAGGCCATCCCATTTACGAGTCGGCAATAAGGCGTCAACCGACCGAGGGCAGTGTTCCAGAATTGGTAGCCCATTTGTGTGCTGCTGCCAGTTGACGTCACTTCGGCAGTGATCGGTGCTGGTCGCAGAGACAGGAGCGGCAATTCGGTTTCCTTTAAGGTTATTGGAGGCCTTGAAGTCACTATTTGTCTTCTAGAGGGAACCCAACCTGGTGAGAGTCAGCTGGATTGAGTGCAAGTACTGATAATCCGTTTTCAGACATTACCTTCTAGTCTTAAAGTTGTGTTAGCTCTTGGGTTGTCAGCTTCGAATAATACCTTCAGCTTTGGTCATCTTGTGAGGCTTAACACGGTGCCTTCTACTGTGTAGGGATGTCGGGTCGCCTGGGGCTTGTTTCCTCTGCATTGTTGAAGTCCGGGTGGATATCTCGCTATTTTCGTTGCTGGCTTAGCAATGGCTGTGAATTGGTCGTCTAGCCGGACTTAGGTCAGTCTCTTCCTGGGGCAGGGATGTCAGGTAGCCAGTGGGCATGTTTCCTCTGCAGCAGTGGGTCCGAAAGAGCCTTCTGCTTGCGGCCTTTCTCGGCCACTGTCTTGCGACTTTCTAGAAGCTGCTAGTTAGTTTATTTCGGCGTATCACCCCCAGGTTTTGGTTTGAGGGGGGGGGGAAGGGGGGGGAGGTTGAGCCGTAGCCATGTGTGGCTCATTTTCCTATCATCATGTATTTTACACCCTGTTTTTAACGTACTTCCACCTCACTACGTTAATTTAAATTACTACTGTCACTGAGTTGCTGGTTTGCCTGACTGTGAGCGGCGTTAGCAGCACGTATCGATATCCCGTCTCACAGTATCTTTGCTCGACTGCTATTACTTCCCTATTGTGGTCTATTGTAAAGTAATTCATCACAAGTTCGGATAGCGAGTTCGGGTCTGCCAGTCGGTTGGAATATGTCTGGAGTGCAGTCCGGACCTGCCAGTCGTGGAGTGGCAGTGAGGTCTGCGTCGACACGGCTCGCCCGATCACTGCAGCCACGCATCATTTGAGCCGGGCCACGGTCTCGGTGGATCATCGGTCCGTCATCCTACCAGACGATGCGTTTGGTTTGCTGAATGTTCACGAGCCAGCTGTATGTGTGTGCGACTCGATTTGCCTTCGTGCATGTTTACTTACTGTTGTGTATCATTCAGGTCATCGTACAAGTGTTTGTCAGGTTGTGAGTGTAGTTCGTGTGATGTTTCTTTTTGATAAGTTATTTTAAATGTTGTCAGCATACTGGCTTTGAGAGGTCGGTCGTCTCATCGGGCGACGTGTAACTGGTCCTCTCAGTGGTTGTGGCCCCTTTCAGTTACCATCTTGCGGAACTTGGGTTGGTCCTTTCCTGGTACAGGGATGCCGTTAGGCAGTGGGGGCGTGTTTCCTCTGCACGGTTCGGTCCGAGCCAGTATTTTCGCCGTCGTGTGTCTGGAAGTGAGTGGCAGACGCACCAGCAGTGCAGTTGCGACGGAGCAGAGGTCGGGGACGGACCAGCAGGCATTTGGCCAGTTGCTGTGGACCAGGGAAGAAGTCTCTGCGCGGTGCAGTCGCTGGCTCCATTGCCAGTCCCTGCGCAGTCTCTGAGTGTGTGTGGAGTTGTCCGATCGCTACGAGCTTGGTAGTTCTCCGACCCAGGGCGTAAAAGTTGAGTAGTAGTTTCAACTACCCAAGCCACATCCATTCGTGTTGTGTGCTTTGTAACTTTCGTGTGTTTGAGTTCTCATGTACCACTTGGTGGCAAGCAAGTCGTTCTGTCAGTCAGTCCAAGGGTGTCCCCTTGTTGGGTTCCAATGGATCAAGTGTAGTTGGGCTCACTACCTCTCTCACCTAAGTGAACGAGGGCAGACCGACCTCCCTGGAGACTTTGTGAGTGCCACCGGTGTTTAATTATCTGTTGTCAGCTATTTTAACTTTTAGGCTTATGGTTATTTGTTTTGTTTTCTTAAAATTATGCAAAATTCATTTTTCAAAATTGCCGTTCAAGCTTAAACATTGTGGCCTTCTGCCTTTAAAAGATTATGGATATATTTTAAATTTTGAAGTTTAATTGTGGCCCTCAGCCATTGGTATTTCACTTCGCATATGTTGCTTTTTTAAAAATTATTTTATTGCTGTCTTAATTGCAGTAGGTACTGGGAGATGAAGAAGCTAGCACAGGATACAGTAGCATGGACAGCTGCATCAAACCAGTCTCTGGACTGAAGACCCCCCCCCCCCACACACACACACACACATGCATCTTAATTGGATTTTTGTCACGTTGATTTTTAAGATTTCTTGTTGTTAAACATGCTGGCCTCCTGCCTTTAAAGGTCTATGGTAATACACTCCTGGAAATGGAAAAAAGAACACATTGACACCGGTGTGTCAGACCCACCATACTTGCTCCGGACACTGCGAGAGGGCTGTACAAGCAATGATCACACGCACGGCACAGCGGAAACACCAGGAACCGCGGTGTTGGCCGTCGAATGGCGCTAGCTGCGCAGCATTTGTGCACCGCCGCCGTCAGTGTCTGCCAGTTTGCCGTGGCATACGGAGCTCCATCGCAGTCTTTAACACTGGTAGCATGCCGCGACAGCATGGACGTGAACCGTATGTGCAGTTGACGGACTTTGAGCGAGGGCATATAGTGGGCATGCGGGAGGCCGGGTGGACGTACCGCCGAATTGCTCAACACGTGGGGCGTGAGGTCTCCACAGTACATCGATGTTGTCGCCAGTGGTCGGCGGAAGGTGCACGTGCCCGTCGACCTGGGACCGGACCGCAGCGACGCACGGATGCACGCCAAGACCGTAGGATCCTACGCAGTGCCGTAGGGGACCGCACCGCCACTTCCCAGCAAATTAGGGACACTGTTGCTCCTGGGGTATCGGCGAGGACCATTCGCAACCGTCTCCATGAAGCTGGGCTACGGTCCCGCACACCGTTAGGCCGTCTTCCGCTCACGCCCCAACATCGTGCAGCCCGCCTCCAGTGGTGTCGCGACAGGCGTGAATGGAGGGACGAATGGAGACATGTCGTCTTCAGCGATGAGAGTCGCTTCTGCCTTGGTGCCAATGATGGTCGTATGCGTGTTTGGCACCGTGCAGGTGAGCGCCACAATCAGGACTGCATACGACCGAGGCACACAGGGCCAATACCCGGCATCATGGTGTGGGGAGCGATCTCCTACACTGGCCGTACACCACTGGTGATTGTCGAGGGGACACTGAATAGTGCACGGTACATCCAAACCGTCATCGAACCCATCGTTCTACCATTCCTAGACCGGCAAGGGAACTTGCTGTTCCAACAGGACAATGCACGTCCGCATGTATCCCGTGCCACCCAATGTGCTCTAGAAGGTGTAAGTCAACTACCCTGGCCAGCAAGATCTCCGGATCTGTCCCCCATTGAGCATGTTTGGGACTGGATGAAGCGTCGTCTCACGCGGTCTGCACGTCCAGCACGAACGCTGGTCCAACTGAGGCGCCAGGTGGAAATGGCATGGCAAGCCGTTCCACAGGACTACATCCAGCATCTCTACGATCGTCTCCATGGGAGAATAGCAGCCTGCATTGCTGCGAAAGGTGGATATACACTGTACTAGTGCCGACATTGTGCATGCTCTGTTGCCTGTGTCTATGTGCCTGTGGTTCTGTCAGTGTGATCATGTGATGTATCTGACCCCAGGAATGTGTCAATAAAGTTTCCCCTTCCTGGGACAATGAATTCACAGTGTTCTTATTTCAATTTCCAGGAGTGTATATTCTAAAGTTTTGAAATTTAATTGTGGCCCTCAGCCATTTGTGTTGCACCTTGCATATGTTGCTTTTTTGGGTTTTTAAATTATTTTATTGCTATCTTAACTGGATTTTATCTTTCTGATTTGTTAAGATTTCTTGTTGGAGGCCTTCAGCCATGAAAGAGTTGCATTTGGTAAAGATCCGGCTATGTGCCGCTTTGGTTGTAAAGGTTATTAAATTACAAAAATGACAATTAGAAGGAGAAACTGACCTCAACCTTTGGCTCTTTCCACAACCCTATTACCTGTTCTGCCCAACGGGTTTAGCGGGCATATCAGGTGTACTACTGGACGAGGAAAGAAGGGACTATGTAGATTGTGGTGGTGCAAAGTGTGTAAAACTTCGTAAGAACAGTTTCAATGCTGAAATACCATTACAATTTCATTGCGGACAGTGCGGAATGAATGAGTATCAGGATGAATACGTTGTTTGACTCTTCCAAATTATCCATCCAGACCACCATAATGGACTTTCACATGATGACAACACCGATGACGGGTAAGGTAGGTCATCTCCTTTGCAATTAAAAGTATTTTTGTAACGCTTTTCTTTTGTCGTTGCTGTAGTGACCAATGTAAACATACTCATAACGCCCGCCACCAGAGTCGCATGATCGAATTACGATCGCACGTTCGATATGCATCGTTTGGACCCAGCGACTTCGATAGGGAATCATTCTTGGAAACTACCCAAATATTTTAGCTTTGTCTTGAGGCACTTGGTGAAGTCAACATAACATCCAATTGGTTTGTGGATGTAATTACAGTGTCTCTATTTTCCAACGAAGTAAACCGATTACCATAAAACTTACGTTTTCCCGTTCCAGAACACTTTTTTGGAGGCATAGCTACTTCCGAGAATGACAGCACCAACAAGTCAACAACATACAGAAATTTGAACACAAACAACTCTCGAAAACCATAGATATACAAAGGAAAACAATGGAGCATCAGAAAGCGTGTGTGCTAACACGGCTGCCAACTCAAAAAACGATTACGCAATGTATCTTTTCAAAATGGCAAAATAATAATGACGCCATTTGACATCCGACAGCAGCAGAAACATGGTTGTTGCCACATACTGACATATATTTAAATTTGTTTTTAAAGATGTTCCTGATGTCTGAATCGATTCATTTAACTACCATTTTGTTCACAAAACTTTAAATATTGATTTAAGACAGAAAAAATTCGAATTTTTGAAGCAGATTCAGTAGCAAGTGACTTTTAAGCTGGAATAAAATATTTAGGGGATGTCATCTCTAACACAGATGGTTCCAGAGAGCACAATATTCAGGAACCTCTGCTTTAGACTCTTGCTTTGTTCAGTCTGTTTCAGTTGGTAATCTCCTTCCTATCTGCAGTCATGATTTCACATAAGGCTCAGTATTAAATTTACTCAGAGATGGGCTCGTGCAGCTTAGAAATAGAAGAATACTAGCTGATTCGCTAAGCAAGGAATTTCTTCTGTTGACCATGATATTCACTGTGCTAGAAGGTTTTTCACATTCATAAGCTGAAACGGGTATAGACTCAACAGCTTGAAGAAGCAGATTTACCTCTCTGGGTACTTTGCATGTGTCACAACTGCCCCCACTGAGAGAATTTCTGCTCTCATAAACCAACACCTTCAACCTATTATGTGGAACCTACCATCTTATATAAAAGATTCCAACCATTTCCCCCACAGGTCCTTTTCCACACAGTGCCCTGCTCATCACTAATGGTGCCCATCCCTTTACACTAACTTCCTAATGTCCACGGTCTTACCACTATTTAACATTACCTTTCCCAATGCCCGATGGGTTCCAGACCGACAAACTCCTTCCTAGTCACCGTGGCCAATTATATCCTCACCCACAATCACTTCTCCTCTGAAGCCATTATCTACAAACAGATCTGAGGTATGGCTATGGGGACCCGCATGGTACCATCCTATGCCAACCTATTTATGGGCCATCTACAGCAATCCTTTCTAAACACCCAGAATCCTAACCCCCCCACCTTGTTCAGATTCACTGATGACATCTTTGCAATTTGGATCACCCTATCCACATCCCTCCAGAACCTCAACAACTTCTCCCCCATTTGCTTCACCTTATCCTACTCGACCCAACAAACCACCTTCCTAGATGTTGACTTCCACCTCAAAGATGGCTACATCAGTACCATATCAAACTCATTAACCACCAGCAATACCTCCACTTTGACAGCTGCTACCTGTTCCATACCAAGAAGTTCCTTCCATTCAGCCTAGCCAACCATGGTCATTGCATCTGTAGTGATGAGCAGTCCCTCTCAAAATATACATAGGGTCTCACTGAAGCCTTCACAAACCATAATTATCCTCCCAATCTCATACAAGAACAAATCTCCCACGCCTTATCTGTGCAGTCTCCCACAACCTCACGAAGTCCTACCGTCTGGCCACAGAGGAGCATTCCCCTAGTAACTCAGTGGCTCCCAGGACTGGAGCAACTGAATTACATTCTCCGCCACGGTTTCGACAACCTCTTATCGTGCCCTGAAATGAGAAATGTCCTGCCCACTATCCTTCCCACCCTTCCCACAGTGGTATTCTGCCATCCACCGAACCTACACAATATACTCATTTGTCCCTATACAACCCCTGCTCCCAACCTCTTACTTCATGTCTCATACCCCTACATGCAAGACCTGTCCCATACCTCCTACTACCACTACCACCACCACCACCACCACCACCACCACGTACTCCAGTCCAGTCACAAACATCACCTATCCCATCTGAGGCAGGGCTAAATGTGAATCCGGTCATGTGATCTACAAGCTAAGCTGCAACTACAGCGCTGCACTCTATGTGAGCATGACAACCAACGAGCTGTCTGTCCACATGAGTGGCAACTGACAAACTGTGGCCAAGAAACAAGTGGACCACCCTGTTGCTGAGCATGCTGACAAACACGACATCCTTGATTTCAGTGACTGCTTCACAGCCTCTGCCATACGGATCCTTTCCACCACCACCTTTCCTGAATTGCGCAGGTGGGAACTTTCCCTGCAATATATACTACGTTCCTGTAACCCTCCTGGCATCAATGTTCACTAGTCATTGCCCTCTCCCATCCAGCCCTTCTCTGTTCCCATTCCAGCACTACACAGGCCTCATTCCTCCATTGCACCCAGTCTTTTTACTTCTCTCCTTTTCCGCTATCCCCCCTCTCCCCTGCCCTCCGACTAACCTCTTGACTGCACATAGCTGCCCTACCTTGTTTCCACCTCACCTCTGTGTGCTCCCCAACAGCACATCGCTGTCTGCCACCCCTACCCTACTATCCCTCCCCTCCCCCTACCCACCCCAGCCTCCTCAGCAGCAACCAGACGCCACTACCATATGCACCGGTGCCACTGCTCGCAGTGTTGCCTCAGTTGCTCGAGACTGTGGCCACGTGTGTGCGAGTTGCGTGTGAGTATTTCTGTGTTTGTCATCTAATTTTGACAAAGGTGTGGCTGAAAGCTATATTTGTGACAGTGTTTTTATTGTGCCTATCTGCAACTCAGCATCTCCACTATATGGTGAGTAGCAACATTCCTTTTCACAATATGGTTACACTCCATCCTGGATTTTCCATTGTTTGATTCTCTTTAACTCATTCCACAACCGAATGTTTCATATCCATGAAAGAATGAATGGAATAGGTATATAAATGAAGTCAACCATTGGTCAGTAACTGTCAGAATGTACCACAAGAGCCGCCTACAACCTATAGAAAAGCTAATTTACTCATTTGTTCCATAATCTCTATTCATAATAACAGTAGGGAATTTTAGAACAGAAGATTGTCACATAAATGAACAGATGGTTTTTCCAGATTTTTCAGTGTATAGGCTTCCTATAGCTTTTCATTTTCTGTAAATGTGAGTGATACTTATGGAAAGAGAAATAATTGTGCATTAAAAGGATTTTTTTTTAATGTCATACATTCACTTTTTTGTGATTTTCAGATTTTAATAATAAACATATTACTTACAGTGATAATGCCATATTGGTCAGATCAAGTAATACCAAATTCAAGTCTAAATCTGATATACAGTCTTCATTCATCACATATGTTGATCATTTCATAATATTGTACCTTTATCACAGACACATTTGCTTACAATTATGGAACATATGTTGTTCTTCGAGGATGAAACAACTTTTCTGTAAGAATCAATGTGTACTCCACAAACATCAGCTGTGTGATACCCATTTAACTGATTTGCAAGATTTGGAAGGTGTAAATATTACAGCCAAGAAAGATTTCTTGTTTCTTGATAACACAGATATATTTATCATTGTTCTTTACTGCCATGCTGTAAACAAACTACAAATGACTGGAGTGAAGACATGTGCTTGCTAAGTTGTATACAAGAAGACTGCATCTTTAAATCTTTAATGGGAAATCTAGGGCAAAAGCTGCCAGCTCAACAGAAACAAGCAAAACCTGTTATAACCCTGTACATAATACCTGAACATGTACCACAGCATCAGCTCGCTTGGCATGCTTCACCTCGAATATTCTGCCAACAGCATCCGAGTGGGCAAGACACCAGACACCACCTGCGGCAGGCCGTGTGACCTGTACACCTGGAATGGCATCTGCCGCCCCATCTACCGGCGCCCTCCTCTTTATAAGCACAGTGCAGCAGACACTCGCCCTCATATAGTGTTCATAATTAGTGTCAGCAACTGCTTATATCATACCTGGATTGTTTCTATGTTTGTGTCTCTGTTCTCAACTGTTATTTGCTTGTGGAAGAAGAATAAATTTTGGTTCATTGTGGCTGTGCTGTTGTTTGTGTTGTACAATATAATACAAAAACAACGTAATGTGAGCAAACAATCAAAAAGACCCAAAGATGTGAGTACACCATCACCAACCAATCTATGGAATCGGTTACAACTGTCCAATATCTAGGACAGTTTATTTTTTGGGGGATGGGAGGCAGTGATTGTGGGGGAGGGTGGATGATGGGGCTTTACATAGAAGAAGGGTAAGACAGGTGCAAACCTGAAATTTATTCAATAAATCCTAAAGTAATACAATTAACCACTAAAGGCAGGTGCTTATGATATTTTCTTTTTAGCAAGTTTCAGGTGTTGTATATCAATCTGGAGTCCTCACTATTTACTGTTGGCACAAGAAATTCAGATTGGTCATCACAAAACTGACCAATAAATGCTCAAGAAAGTGTATTGTGAGTTATAAGACTTTCCTAGGTGAGTTGAGAAATGCACACCTTATTTCATGAACTTTGTGGTAATATAATAATAATTCAGTTTATAAAGAGGCAAACTGACAGTCATGCTTCTTATGCATCCATTAGTCATGTAAGAGGAAATAAGGGAGGAGATGGTGAAATGTATTCGACAAACACTATGCCACACATTGTATGGTGGCCTGCAGAGTACTGGTGTAGCAGTAAATGTTTACTTATATCAAACGCAAAAAAACTGTTTACTTACCGTGATGGATTGCTGAGAACAAACTCAATGCTCTGCCACAGCTCTGGACACTGTGCCACTCTGTACCAGTGTGAACATACTGCCGCCACATGGCCAAGATCTTGGACTGGTAGCAGCCGAAACACCTGGAGGAGTATATCGCAGGGGGCATTTTCCCACGATCTTTGTGCAACCTGTGATACAATGCTCATCACTAAATTTCAACAGATTGATGAGAAATCCTTTATTATTAAATCCTTTTTTTAAGTTATCATGATATCTAGGATCTGGTCAGATTCAATGCATTTTCACTTGGAATGTCACGGCTTAAATAATGCACATAGGTACTGTTCTGTACCTCCCTTGATTTTCATTTCTCATACCAAGGTCTTTTTTGTCACACCAAGGTCTTTTTTGTAACAAAGAATAATAAAATGATTTTATATTATTAGAGCTACCTCCCATATATAAGATGTGTCTGCTTGTGTCTGTATATGTGCAGGTGTGTGTGTGTGTGTGTGTGTGTGTGTGTGTGTGTGTGTGTGTGCGCGCGCGAGTGTATACCTGACCCTTTTTCCCCCTAAGGTAAGTCTTTCCGCTCCTGGGATTGGAATGACTCCTTAACCTCTCCCTTGAAACCCACATCCTTTTGTCTTTCCCTCTCCTTCCCTCTTTCCTGATGAAGCAACCGTGGGTTGAGAAAGCTTGAAATCTGTGCGTGTGTTTGTGTGTTTTTTATTGTGTCTATCTACCAGCGCTTTATCGTTTGGTGTGTGTGTGTGTGTGTGTGTGTGTGTGTGTGTGTGTGTCTATAGCAATGAAAAATTTTAAAACATAATTGATCCAGGCTTTTCAGCCTAAGTGAGGACAGAAGTTTACAGCTGTTCACATTTACAGTTTTATTTTCTTTTTTGTTTCTTTTCTTTTTTTTCTTTTTTGTAAGTGTCATGCATGCACATGATGAACTAAAATATAAAGTATCGTGGTTGCTGTAACAGTTCTACACTCTTATTTTAATTAGAAGTACTGCTGAAGGCACATATCTTACAATTTTGAAATATAGTCAGTTCCTAATAAATTAGTTTATTATAAGCAGCATTCATTATAGTCCATACTGCTAGGATAGAAATAAAATAACATCTATCAGATACTGAAGTGTCAGTTTACCTCCTTTAAATGCGTAATATGTTTCAGTCTAAAATGTGAGAGAGTTTTAGTCTTCTTTTGTGGTTCACTTCCAGTCGTATCAGCATTGGCAGATGTCTCAGTCTTACATCGTTTTGGTTTGCTAAACAATGAGGATGAATCTGGAATAAAGGAATATCACGTATAACAAACACATTCATTATGAATATTAAGAATGATTGATTAAAACACTTTGCACCTCAGAGGGCACTGGTAGGAGAAGAAAGAGAAAGAGAGAGAGAACTCTTGTGTGAGAAAGCATATGTGCATCCACACGTGCATGTGAATCCTACAATCATATACAAAACATGTGTTTTTAAAATGAAGCGTAATTATACTGTTACATCAGTAACAGTCTTCTTTTGGCAATTTATAAGGTCTGCTGAGGAATTTCTAGTTGTTGTTGTTGTTGTTGTTGTTGTTGTCATCTCCAGTCTGAAGACTGATTTGATACAGCTTTCAAATCCATGTTATCTATCTTGTGTGAGACTCTTCATCCCCGAATAACTACAGCAACCTACATCTTTCTGAATATGCCTACGTATTCATCTCTTGGTCTTCCCCCATGATTCTTACCACCTACAGTTCCCTACAATACGAAACTTGTGATCCCTTGACATCTAAGAATGTGTCCTATCAACTGATCCCTTGTTTTGGAATCTGTTGACCTTTTGGTCAAGTTGTGCCAAAAATTCCATCACCCCAATTCTAATTCAGTACTTCCTTATTAGTTATGTGATCAACCTATGTTATCTTCAGCATTCTTCTTTAGTACCACATTTCAAGAGCTTCTAACGTCCTTTTATCTAAACTGTTTAGCATCCATGTTTCATTTCCGTACATGGCTACACCCCCAGACAAACACCTTCATAAAAGACTTCCTAGTACTTAAATCTATATTCAATGTTAACAAATTTTTCTTCTTCAGAATCTTGAAATTGTTAGTCTACATTTTATATCCTCTCTACTTTGGCCATCAGTTATTTTGCTGCCCAAATAGCAAAACTCATCTTCTTCTTCAATTGTCTTGTTTCCTAATGTAATTCCCTTAGCATCACTGGATTTAATTCAACTATATTCCGTTACCCTTGTTCTGGTTTTATTGATGTTCATCTTATATCCTTCTTTCAAGACTGTCCATTCTGTTCAGCTTCTCTTCCAAGTCCTCTGCTATCTCTGCCAGAATTACAATGTCATTGGCAAACCTCAAAGTTGTTATTTCTTTTCCCTGGACTTCAATTCTCACTCCAAACTTTTCTTTGGTTTCCATAACTGCTTGTTCAACATACATATTGAATAACATAGGGGATAGGCTACAACTCTGTCTCACTCCCTTGTCAACTACTGCTTCCCTTTCATGCCAATCAACTCTTATAACTGTCATCTGGTTTCTGTACCAGTTGTAAATACATTGATTGATTGATTGGTTGATTGATTGATTGAGAGAGTATGGGACCAAACAGTGAGGTCATCAGTCCTGCAATTCCAAAGGGGTTACATAAGAAAGAGAGTCTGTTAAAATGAATGGATTCAGTCAGAGGAGTCAAATTATAAAAGAATGAACATTAAACACACACAGTATAAGCATAAAAGGTGAGACCAAATCTAAAAACTGGAAAAAGGGGGGGAGGGGGGGGGGGCAGTCATGGGGTCACATACTGTGAAGACTGCAAAAGGAGCCCCAATCACAACCAACCTGCCCCAGCTCTAAGACTAAAGGAGAACCACTTTCACATAGGAAACTGAGGACCAGGTCAACCATCCGTGGATCATGCGCTAATGTTAAATTTAGGAAGCAGGAAGACTATACTTAACACGAAGGGTCGAAAGAAGGGGACATGCCACCAATATGTGAGATATCGTCAGTGGTGCCATAACCACATTCTACATCTACATCTACATCTACATCTACATCTACATCTACATTCATACTCCGCAAGCCACCCAACGGTGTGTGGCGGAGGGCACTTTACGACTGTCTGAAAGCCTCCGTGCGCGCTCTAATCTCTCTAATTTTACATTCGTGATCTCCTCGGGAGGTATAAGTAGGGGGAAGCAATATACTCGATACCTCATCCAGAAACGCACCCTCTCGAAACCTGGCGAGCAAGCTACACCGCGATGCAGAGCGCCTCTCTTCCAGAGTCTGCCACTTGAGTTTGCTAAACATCTCCGTAACGCTATCACGGTTACCAAATAACCCTGTGACGAAACGCGCCGCTCTTCTTTGGATCTTCTCTATCTCCTCCGTCAACCCGATCTGGTACGGATCCCACACTGATGAGCAATACTCAGGTATAGGTCG
Organism: Schistocerca nitens; assembly: GCF_023898315.1. Classification (NCBI taxonomy): domain Eukaryota; kingdom Metazoa; phylum Arthropoda; class Insecta; order Orthoptera; family Acrididae; genus Schistocerca; species Schistocerca nitens. The sequence goes on from NW_026045897.1 coordinate 4,730,242, forward strand.
AACGAGTGTTTTGTAAGCCACCTCCTTTGTTGATGGACTACATTTTCTAAGCACTCTCCCAATGAATCTCAACCTGGCACCCGCCTTACCAACAATTAATTTTATATGATCATTCCACTTCAAATCGTTCCGCACGCATACTCCCAGATATTTTACAGAAGTAACTGCTACCAGTGTTTGTTCCGCTATCATATAATCATACAATAAAGGATCCTTCTTTCTATGTATTCGCAATACATTACATTTGTCTATGTTAAGGGACAGTTGCCACTCCCTGCACCAAGTGCCTATCCGCTGCAGATCTTCCTGCATTTCGCTACAATTTTCTAATGCTGCAACTTCTCTGTATACTACAGCATCATCCGCGAAAAGCCGCATGGAACTTCCGACACTATCTACTAGGTCATTTATATATATTGTGAAAAGCAATGGTCCCATAACACTCCCCTGTGGCATGCCAGAGGTTATTTTAACGTCTGTAGATGTCTCTCCATTGATAACCACATGCTGTGTTCTGTTTGCTAAAAACTCTTCAATCCAGCCACACAGCTGGTCTGATATTCCGTAGACTCTTACTTTGTTTATCAGGCGACAGTGCGGAACTGTATCGAACGCCTTCCGGAAGTCAAGAAAAATAGCATCTACCTGGGAGCCTGTATCTAATATTTTCTGGGTCTCATGAACAAATAACGCGAGTTGGGTCTCACACGATCGCTGTTTCCGGAATCCATGTTGATTCCTACATAGTAGATTCTGGGTTTCCAAAAACGACATGATACTCGAGCAAAAAACATGTTCTAAAATTCTACAACAGATCGACGTCAGAGATATAGGTCTATAGTTTTGCGCATCTGCTTGACGACCCTTCTTGAAGACTGGGACCACCTGTGCTCTTTTCCAATCATTGGGAACCCTCCGTTCCTCTAGAGACTTGCGGTACACGGCTGTTAGAAGGGGGGCAAGTTCTTTCGCGTACTCTGTGTAGAATCGAATTGGTATCCCGTCAGGTCCAGTGGACTTTCCTCTGTTGAGTGATTTCAGTTGATTTTCTATTCCTTGGACACTTATTTCGATGTCAGCCATTTTTTCGTTTGTGCGAGGATTTAGAGAAGGAACTGCAGTGCGGTCTTCCTCTGTGAAACAGCTTTGGAAAAAGGTGTTTAGTATTTCAGCTTTACGCGTGTCGTCCTCTGTTTCAATGCCATCATCATCCCGGAGTGTCTGGATATGCTGTTTCGAGCCACTTACTGATTTAACGTAAGACCAGAACTTCCTAGGATTTTCTGTCAAGTCTGTACATAGAATTTTACTTTCGAATTCACTGAACGCTTCTCGCATAGCCCTCCTTACGCTAACTTTGACATCGCTTAGCTTCTGTTTGTCTGAGAGGTTTTGGCTGCGTTTAAACTTGGAGTGAAGCTCTCTTTGCTTTCGCAGTAGTTTCCTAACTTTGTTGTTGTACCACGGTGGGTTTTTCCCGTCCCTCACAGTTTTACTCGGCACGTACCTGTCTAAAACGCATTTTACGATTGCCTTGAACTTTTTCCATAAACACTCAACATTGTCAGTGTCGGAACAGAAATTTTCGTTTTGATCTGTTAGGTAGTCTGAAATCTGCCTTCTATTACTCTTGCTAAACAGATAAACCTTCCTCCCTTTTTTTATATTCCTATTAACTTCCATATTCAGGGATGCTACAACGGCCTTATGATCACTGATTCCCTGTTCTGCACTTACGGAGTCGAAAAGTTCGGGTCTATTTGTTATCAGTAGGTCCAAGATGTTATCTCCACGAGTCGGTTCTCTGTTTAATTGCTCGAGGTAATTTTCGGATAGTGCACTCAGTATAATGTCACTCGATGCTCTGTCCCTACCACCCGTCCTAAACATCTGAGTGTCCCAGTCTATATCTGGTAAATTGAAATCTCCACCTAAGACTATAACATGCTGAGGAAATTTATGTGAAATGTATTCCAAGTTTTCTCTCAGTTGTTCTGCCACTAACGCTGCTGAGTCGGGAGGTCGGTAAAAGGAGCCAATTATTAACCCAGCTCGGTTGTTGAGTGTAGCCTCCACCCATAATAATTCACAGGAACTATCCACTTCTACTTCACTACAGGGGGCAGGTCGTTATGTAGGAGTAAACAATGGGTGAACTGGGTATGGCCAATGTGTAAACGACATAAAACAGTGGACACCTTCTGAGAGGGATGGAAAGAAGTGCCCCAAACTGCAGTAGACTCCTTAATTGGGTGGAGATTATTACTATGAGCAGTAGTGCTCCAGATAGCATTTCACTGTTGGTCAAAGAGAGATTTGACGTAGATCCGCATATCTGCAGCTGGAATCGTGAAAGGAAAATGGGGTTAAGTATCTGATTCTCTAGCCAAACGGTCAGCCAATTCATTCCCTGGGATTCCCACATAACTTGGGACCCAGAGAAAGATGACTGAACAGGCGGCACGCTCAAGGGCCGAGAGAAGGTCATGGATGGCAGAGACTAGGGATGATGAGAGTAGCATCGATTGATAGCCTGAAGGCTGCTCATGGAGTCGGAACAAATGGACATATGTCCCCAGAGAGGAAACACAGCACTCCCAGCATTCCTTTTTATTCTGCTTAATAATGTAACGAGCCTTAGCACAAAGACACTTAAAAGTGAGGAGATTGGTCTAGGAGGGGTGTCGCTTAAATCACTGCAGTGCCTGTCGGCATTCCTCGACAGCAACTGCGACGTCCTCGGTCCACCACAGTACCGGCCGATGACGAGGGGGCCCAGTGGATAGGGGGACAGCAGTGAAAGCAGCATGTGGGGGCCTGTCTGACTGCTGGGAGCAGGGGAACGATAGTGTCACTGAGGAGTTGTCACTGTCACAAAGGTCATCATGGGATGACCAATGTAGGGAAGCCACGAGGGCAGGGGAGGAGATCATGAGATCGATAGCAGAGAAGGTGCCATGAGCGGCACTGAAGTGGGTAGGGGAACCATAATTGAGGAGACACAAATTGAAGTCCATGATAAGTTGGTCGATTAGGATACCCCGACCTGTTGATGTGACACTCGCCCACAGTGAATGGTGGGCACTGAAATCCCCAAGGAGGAGAAACGGGGGTGGGAGTTGTTCAATTAAGGTAGATAGTGCAACATAAGCAAGTGGCCTACCTGGAGGGAGGTAGACACTGCAAATGTTGATTGCCAGAGTCGTTTGCACTCTAACCGCTATCACTTCCCAGGTGGTAGATAGGGGGGGGGGGGGGGGGTCAAGTCACCAAGAACATCGGAGTGAACCAAAACGCAGACCCCACCAGATGCTACCCCAGGGCCAGCACAGTTCCGACAGAACGCCCAATAACCACGTAAAGTGGGAGAGTGGTCATTATGGAAATGCGTTTCTTGGCGAACAAGACAGAACGCAGAATATGAGGAGACTAGACGTTGCATTTCCAGTAGGTGACAATAGTAGCCATTGCAGTTCCACTGGATGATCGTGTGGCACGAGTCCAAGGTAGGCATGAAGGAGCCGAGGAGGATGTCAGGCCACTTTGTCAGTAGTTGTCACTGACAAGGACAGGGTGACATTCATAAATAAAATGTCAGATTCAGGTGCGAGAGGGGAGTTGGCACCTCCGGGGGCACCAGGCCGCCTCGTCTTGGGATTTATGTTTCTTCTTCTTCTCTTTCTAAGGTGGAGGAGGACAGGACACAGGGGAAGTAGAGGCGTCTGCAAGATAGGGAACCAAAAGAGTGGGCGATCTTGAGGCCCACAGATGGTGCGCCTCGTGGCTGAGTGGTGGTAACATCCTTCTGGCCTGAGAGACGCAGGGGAGAGGGTTCCTGGGAGGGAGCCCGATCACCGGCAGATGCCAAAGACAGGGGGCACCTCTTCAGCCGGGATGGGGGAGGGGGGGAGGGGGGGGGCGACTCCCTGATAGGAGGTCGTGGGAATGGCATGGGAGGAGGAGGGTAGAGTGGGGCTGGGCTGGGGTAAGGATGAGGGGGGGGGGGAGGAGGAGGAGGAGGAAGTAACAGAGGCAACAGTTGAAGGCAGTGACACCGGATGGAGTATCTCATACTTTTAGCGAGCTTCAGTGTAAGACAGGCGATCCAGGGACTTATATTCTTTAATCTTCTTTTCTCTCTTGTAAGCCGGGCAATCCAGTGATCGAGGAGAGTGGCAGTCCACACAATTAACACACACACGCGGCGGAACACAAGGGCTTCCCTCGCAGATGGGGTGGCCACAGTCACCACACAATGGGATCGCCGTACAGCGGGAAGACATATGCCCGCACCGAAAGCACCGCATAGATGGAGGGATTTACGGCTTCACGTCACATCTGTTGCACATAACCTTGACCTTCTCTGGGAGGGTATCCCCCTCAAAAACCAGGATTAAGGCGCCAGTATCAGTGTGGTTGTCTTTGCGACTCTTCTGCACACGTCGGACCAAATGAACGCCACGCCGCTCCAGATTAGCCCAGAGTTACTCATCAGTAGGGTGAGGTCCCTTTGAAAAATAGCTCCGTGGATCATATTCAGAGAATGGTGAGGAGTGATAGACACTGGGACATTACCAAGACAATCACAGGCATGAAGAGCTGCGGATTGGGTGGCAGAAGAAGCTTTGACCAACTGGGAGCCCGACCGCATCTTACTAATAGACTCCACTTCACCAAACCTGGCTTCGATATTTTCCATGAAAAACAATGGCTTTTTGGCAGTGATTGTGTCCCCATATGTCTTAGTACAGACGAGGTAACAGTGAAAAGGTTTCAGCCCAAGATGGCTAGCCTGGCCCTCCTCCCATGGTGTAGACAGAGAGAGGAAGGCTGCCGGGTCATACAAGACGGCATTTAAGGATTCTTCACCATTCGAAGGGACGGCCATGTGAGATTTTTGCAGCTTGATACGCTTCATGTGCCAAGCATCTGCCTTGATACCACCCACTCTGAACAGAGCTCTCCCCATGGGCACCACCCAGCCACAGCAAGGGCCGTCTGGCACGGCAGCCGTTACCGGGAGTTCTGATGCTCCGAGAAGACAAGCAACCACTCCTTGGCATACACAGTGAGAGAATAGCTCAGGTATCAGTAGTGTGATCCCTGTGTTGTCAGGGGGCTCAGCCATGTGGGTACATAACAGCCCCACCACACGGACTGGCTACATGTACTCGTGACCTAGCAGGTTGGAAGGGGGCTACGGTGGGGAGGGGAGAGGAATCCACACTGTAGATGCTAGGGAGGGAGTTCTTCCCCATATGGCTCACACTAAAAACAGGAAATTTCGAAGTGGAGGTCAAACCTCAAGTGGGGACCGAAACACCAAAAGGGTGAAAGGACAGACAAAAGGAACAAAATTGCAACCAATACAGGAAACCAGGGGAATAGCCAGGTCGACATAAAGCAGAACACAGAGAGGGAAAGCAGGTGGCAATGGGGAAGGAGCATGGACAGGGAGGGAGGGAGCAGGGAGAAGGAAAAGCATTTAGTGAATGGAAAATGAGCTGCAATAGCTCGGGGCCCCATGTGCGCCACACACGAACTCACGAAAGAACCGTCAGCCGCCTGGGGGGATGTTGTAAATAGCATTTCATTCCCAATATGTTATACCTGCTACCTTCAGAATTTCAAAGAGAATATACCAATCAACATTGTCAAAAGCTTTCTCCAAGTCCACAAATGCTATAAACCTATGTTTGCCTTTCCTTAACCTACCTTCTAAGGTAAGTTGTAGGCTCAGTATTGCCTTGCGTGTTCCTTCATTTCTCCAGATTCCAAACTGATCTTCCCAGAAGTCTGCTTCTAACAGTTTTTCCATTCTTCTGGAATTTGTTACAGTACTGGAACATAACTAATTGGTTATTAGGAGATTTAGCTGTATTCTCAATGTTTGAAGCCAGGGTTCTGGTTTTCCTATAAACAGGTAATTCAGCTCGTCAGTGGCTCGGGTGAAGCACTGGCCAGCTGCATCGCCAACATATGCCGCCAACCTCTGATTTCTTATAATGCAACCCTCATCACAATTCACAGTGTGAGGAATATCTAACAAGTACAGGAGTGTTGATATGAAGGAGTCACACAGTTATAACTTCAGTGGCATTACCAGCTGAGTAGTTCCCTACAATTTGAGATATCTAATTCGGAATTTTTTATTCTTATTTTCTGTGCATATGAAAATACATTTCCATCATCAAGTGAAAAAACTGTGTGAAAATATAGCTCTTTTGTGCAGATTATGTGTGAGTTGGAAACACTGCTTAGTGATTATGATGTCAAAAGAAGGGGGGAAGGTTAAACTCGGTACCAGCACATAATAATCTTCTCGAGTAACACCAAAGAACACTCTCGAGCTTAGTAAACCGACGTGATGTGCGTGGCAGAGGGTACATTGCATTGTATCATTTATTAGGGTTTCTTCCCATTCCATTCAAATACAGAGTGCAGGAAGAAATAATTGTTCGAATGCCTCTTTGCATGCAGCAATTATTCTAATCTTATCTTCACAATCCCTTTGTGTGTGAAATGTAGGGGATCGTAGTATATTCCTGGAGTCATCTTTTAAAGCTTCCTCTTGAAACTTTATTTACAGACTTTCTCCAGAGAGTTTATATCTATCTTCAGAAGTCTGCCAGTTCAGATCCTTCAGCGCTGACAGTCTCCCACAGATCACACAAACCTGTGACCATTCATGCAGCCCTTCTCTGTAAATGTTCAAAATCCCTTGTTAGTCTTATTTGGTATGGGTCCCACACACTTGAGCAATATTCTATAATCAGTCACGTGAGTGATTTATAAGCAATGTTCTTTGTAGACTGATTGCACTTCCCCAGGATTCTACCAATAAACCAAAGTCTACCATCTGGTTTACACCAACTTAACTTAGTGTCACCAATAGTCTGACATTCTCAACCCGTGTGACAAGGGCCGGTTTAAGGCCCCTGCGACACAAGCGACCGCTGAGGGTACTTTGCTGAGAGCGGCATCAGAGGTGCCACAGTGCATGTAATTCGTATGCAGGGTGAGAAATTATTAGTAGCTACAACTGAAACAGGTGAAAGTATACGATAATACTCGTAGAAGCAGAAGTGTTTCAGTGGATGCGGAGAAGCCGATGATCCATCTGTGAGATAATTGAGAATGTGTGATTAATTGCTGCTACAGGCATCTGTAATGAAATATGGCCCTAGTTAGTGCAAAGGTATTTGAAATGCAAAGTTTTCAATGTCTTCATCTAACTGGACTGAAATTTCACCCAAGGTCGACCTCGAGAATACTGCTTCAGCAAATTACAGGTAACAAATTACTACACATTCGTACTCGTTACAGGAAGTGCTCCACGTGTCTTCGTCACATTTGGAGGCAAAACTGCAATCGTCTATGTAGTGAGTTTCCCCCACATCATCTCACAAATCTCGACAAGACTGTACAATCTGGTGTTCCAGTTCCTCTATCGTGTCAGTGGAAGCTCAGTACACTTCACTTTCGAGACAACCACAGACAGAAAAATCCAAAGGATTGAGGTTAGCTGATATTGGAGGCCAAGATACAGTACGTGCTCACATCCATTATATCAGACGCCCTGTTATATCCCATAGTGTATGTACCACATTCACCAACATTAAGTAAGTTATGATCGGTTATGGTTGAAATTTGAGCCCAATTATGTGCGGAATTGACTGAAAATTTTCATTTCAAATACATTTGCACTAAGTACAACTATGTTTTATACATAAGTCAGTGGCGGTATGTAACCCCACATTCCCAGCTATCTTGTAGATGGCTCTGTGGACCCATGTTTACTGGAACATTCTTCCTTCTATCCATGAATATGTTCACCGTGTCAATGTTTGCTATGAAATGTATTCCACACTATATATAATAACAATTTTTTTCGCTAGAAGCTTTTAAAGATCTCAGGAATTACCTTAAAAGGAAAAAAATGGTTTCTTCTTTTAATGTTTAGCACTGGAAAAAGATTATTTTTGTTGCAGAGAAATGTCTGAGTAATTATTTTCAAAGCAAAACAACCCACTTCCACAAGCACTAAATTTGAATTAATTTTTAAGGATCTTATCAAGAGCACAATGAAAGGAAACTTATGTCTGAGGGAAGGTACCAAATGACAAGTTTCTCATGGTGAAGAACGTTCTCAACCTGGCCCTGTATCTGACACCATATATATGTTTGGGATATAGTCCACAGCACTTGCACACAATTTGGTAATCGAGATATCACCACTCCTCCCCTACTGATGAAGAATTCTTGCAATGGTAGGATTTGAACAAACCATTTTCAGATTGAATGAAAAAACCAATTACACAACAGCAGAAGAAGCTGCCAGGTTTCTTTGTTTTAAGTTCTTCATTTTCATCCATACCATGAATTTGTCACATTTGCTTCTACTTTCTTAATATTTTAATGAGTGCTATGCCCACTCTCTGAGACAAACCTCGCCACGTGGGCAATTTGGAGTAGCTGAACTGACAGAAACTGAATGACACTGACTGGAGCTGACTGTTTTCTGATGACTGCAAACTGCAGCTAGCAAACTACAAAGGGTTTACTATCTCTACATCTATGAAAGCACAACTGATTATGGGGATTAACAACAGCATAAATAATATATGTGATAGTTTTTTAAATAATCTCATTTACCGATATGTTAGACATGTTAATAAACACAGTCAGCAGTAATTAGAACAAAATGAGTAGAATCAATGTTAATTTGATTTCTATAGACTCAATTACTTTCTTCAGCCACCCTCTTGAGAGTCTAAGAAACATGAACAGTACGATGATAATTATCAAAGAAAGAATTATAGACTACATGTTGCAAAAATGAAACCAACTATTTACCCATTTGGTAATTTATCGAAAAGTTTGTCACAGTGTGACACTACAGACTAAGCAAGAGAGAAAGATCCTTTGTATACATACCTCTCATGTTTGCTTCCTACTACTTGTAGTAATCACTTTATCTGTTTACAACAACAAATGAGACTCTTGAGTATTGAAGAAGACCCATAATTCCAAAATGCTGGTTCCAGCAGCTGCAAGATAACAGTGCGAGCTTCAGCACTTAGTGTATGTTGAAGCAGCACATTTCCTACAACAACAATACCACAGTACTAGAAGCAAAAATAATTGCGAACTCACTACACATTCATATCTAAGGTCTAGATGGAGATTTATATTCCAGTGTAAAAGTCTATAGTAGGTTGCATGTAGACATCAGGTAGGAAACTGATATCCTGATATTCTAAGTCAAAGTGAAACTGTGTTATTAGAAAGTCCTTCTATAATTTATGAGAATATTGGGGGTCAGGTACATGAATTTCACATCATGCTGATTTGCATTAAATAGGCTTTGAATCTGCCAGTGCATATATAGCTGACAGTGTCTGTATACAGCTACATAATTGCTTTGCTTTAAATATTAGATAAAACCAACACCTGACACCCGAGTAGGGTAATAGGTTGAGTAGCATTATTTCCTCCATTTTTCACACACACACACACACACACACACACACACACACACACACACACACACACACACACACACACGAGTAGCATTATTTCCTCCATTTCACACACACACACACACACACACACACACACACACACACACACACACACACACACACAGTAATCTACAGTTAACTATGTCTGCCAGTTCAGTTAGCTCTGTCAGTATATAAGGCAATTTTTTCTGCATGGGCTTTGATTATTTGAAAAGTAGCTAACACTGCTGTGAGCCTTAATGATCAAAATTATAACCAGATAGAAGTAAAGAATATAAGCTGAATTTAGCTGTCGGGGATGAACCTATCCGACTGGAAAATAACATCAATTACTGGTAAAAGAATGGGTTCCCAGAATTACACACAGATACTTCTCGTGTCTAGTTATTACTGGATCCTAAAGAAAATTTTGAGCTAGAAAATTAATTATTATTTTTCTTGTGAAAAACAAGTCTGTCTCAAAACTAGTGAGTTTCACATGATATCTTAAAAATAGTAGATCCAGATAAAGATGTAGATTGCATACTCCTAGATCTCAAACTTTGACACAACCACATTTTTTACTGGAAAGGAAGATATGATCTTACAGTGCACATTGTCACCTAATGACAAGGTTTGCCTGCACAAGATGTCATCTGGAGATCTGGCATACACCGTGACATCATTTGGACATTCGACCACTGGTGTGTGTAACACAGGACACTGAATGTCTGCTTCATTGTGGTCAGCCGTGGTCAACTACAGCAGTTGATGATTGCTGCCTACTAATAACTATGGCTCATAAGTATCCCAAGACTCCAAGGAGAATGCAACAGAACTGCACATTGCCTTTTCATTTATAGTGTACATTTCTTATTGTGCCAACATCAATATCATCAGAACAATATTTTGAAAAATTACAAAGTATAAGAATAGTTGGTGTCTTCATATCCTTACTTAATCAATAACTTACAAATTATAGAATTTTAAGTTAAACCAATCACTTTTTGGGAACAGTAAACAATTGGTCTAGAAAGTTAACTTGGTTGTTGCTTCTCAGGCTTCAATTTTGACACACATTTTCCTGTACGATAATGACATTACGACATCTTCGAATCCCAATATCTCCTGCATTAATTTATTTTGAGTAAAAACAATCACACCACAATGTTCCTGGTTGGATACACTTTACCTGTAATAATAAGAATATGAAATCCTTGACCAAATGTGAAAGTTGATAAATTTGTGTACCGGTACACTTATGCTGCAGCCACGATTCTGTATTTATGATGATGAGATAACTACTGGCGCGTGTAGCGTGTTAGATGTTTAATCCAAACACATCTCATTTGAGTGTGCCAACCAACAGTGTGCAGCTGTGTACACACGGATAATTTGACCTCTAGGCGTCCATTAGCAACAACAGTACAAACCATCCAGGGCTGTGGTGTGTCAAGAACACCCAGAATGTAACGCCAAGCAGAAATATGTAAACAAAATTACAGTTTATAGAGAAAAAATAAAAGCTTTGAAGTTTACCGATAACACGGAAATTCTGAGAAGTGGTGAAGGGCTTGTGAAAGCAGTTGAATGGAACAGACCGTGTCTTTTAAAGAGGTTATTACACGAATATTGACAAAAATAGGACAAACATAAAGGAATGTAACCAAATTGTACCAAGTGATGCTGACAGAATTATGCAGGGACTTCAGAAAGTAAGTTACAGATGTAATACCACACAAAGGACACGGGACGATGACAGTGGTGCACTGTGAGAAGAGAGTACACGTTTCCTGTTTCCCTGCCACGATACAGATAACATGTACTCACTCGTCACACTGTGTGAGTGGAACAGTGTGGTAACTGGAAACGTACTCCAAAGTTGAAGTATGCGAGTCAGTGCAGTTCTTGTGCGCAAAATGTCTAAATTACATACGAGTTCACCGTGAAATTCTGGCAGAATACGGACCAAATATAAAGTTCCATCATGCCACACTGAAATGGAGCCAAAAATTTGACCGAGATGTACAGACGTCCACCATATAGTCCCGATCTCACACCGTGTGATTTCCATCTTCTCGGCAAGCTGCGAGGACAATTGGGGAAGAGTGGTTTTCCAATGACAAGGACATTCACACAGTCGTTTTAGAATGCCTCCGTGACCACCGAGCGGAGGTCAAAACCTTCGGTAGAACTTAGTGATTATTGTTTACAGGGAGTTGGCGGCTATGTTGAAAAATAGTATAATGTGTATGTGTCACTTTGAAGTGTGGTGCAGCATTCAATAAAAGTTACTTATAAGGCAATAATAATATCTAACTTACTTTTTTAAGTATCCTCGAAGATTAGGAAATGAGACACTAAAACATAGATGAGTTTGCTATTTGGGCAGCAGGATAACTGATGTTTGCGAAAGTAGACTGGTAATAGTAAGGTCTTTAGCTGAGTGTGCTAGAAGGAATGCCTCATCTTGCCAATCTGCAAAGTTTGACCGCATGAGTAAGAAAGCACAGCAGATGGAAGAGACACGCACTGTGACGAATCTGAGTGGCATACAGTTTGATGATATAACCTTAAAGGTATTCAGCAAGGGTCTCAACTTTGCTACGACCCCTAGAAACGTACCCATTTCAGGTTTCGTCAGTGCAGTAGAGCAAGTTGCAGCCACACTTCCACCTAATGTGGCAGAGGAAGTCCGCCGAGAGACCTGCAGGGCCCTCACCATGGCCAGGCCGCCGAAATCGAACATCACAACCGAGGAGAGGCTAAAGGGAACTCCACTGTCATCTTGCAGCGGGTGGATTATGATGAGAAAGTACGCCAACTTCTGGAGGACCCTGCATACAGAATTCTGGAGTGTGACCCCACGGACAAGTTGGCCAAGAAGACTAGTGCTCTCTTGAAGGAAACAGGGATGCCCGATAAGATCATCAGACAACTACGGGAAAAAGCGCCAGTGCCACCTAGACTGTATGGTCTGCCTAAAATACACAAGGAGGGCGTGCCCCTACGTCCAATTGTCAGTAATATTGGGGCACCTACGTACACAACAGCCAAGTACTTGAAAGGTCTCCTGTCTCCATATGTGGGGAAATGTATTCACCACATCCGCAACTCAGAAGATTTCCTGCAAGGCCTCAAGCAACTGCACATCACAGATTCGGACATCATGGTTAGTTTTGATGTGGTATCGCTGTTCACCAGGGTCCCACTGAAGTACTCACTAGAACTGATTGCAGAGAAATTTGACGGTGCTCTGTTAGACCTGTTCAGTCATACACTGACATCCACGTATTTCCTGTACAGAAACCAATATTACGAGCAAACTGAAGGTGTAGCTATGGGCAGCCCACTGTCCCCTGTGGTTGCCAACATGTTTATGGAGAGTTTTGAGGAGAGGGCACATTTAAACCCACATGCTTCTTTAGGTATGTGGATGACACCTTCGTGATCTGGCCACATGGGATGGACAGGCTCAATGAGTTTCTCGAACATCTTAACTCATGCCACCCTAATATCGAGTTCACCATGGAACTGGAGAAGAATGGCCAGCTGCCATTTCTGGATGTACTAGTCCAGAGGAAATCAGATGGATCAATTGGCCACAGTGTGTACCGAAAACCAACACACACTGATTTATATCTGCAGGCCAGCAGCTGTCACCCCCTGCACAGAAGAATGGGGTTCTGAACACTTTGGTACACAGAGCATGGGCCCTGTCAGACCAAGAGAATCTACCTATAGAGCTAGAACATCTCAAAACAGTTTTCTCCAAGAATGGATACACGGACAGACAAATTGAGAGGGCACTCCAACCAGCTACTATACCACAGGTTCCTGAAGAAGACCAAGATGAAGCAAAGAAGGTGGCATATCTGCCCTATGCTGGCTCTATTTCTGCCAGAATCGGTAGGATCCTCCGTAAACACAATATCAAGTGTGTTTTCTGTCCATCCAACAAGATCGGGGGACTGCTGGGGAGTGTCAAAGACGACCTGGGATTACGAAAACCAGGGATTTACAATATACCTTGTCAATGTGGCATGTCCTACATTGGCCAGACGACAAGAACTGTGGAGATCAGGTGCAAAGAACATCAGAGGCACACTAGATTAAGACAGGTGACTAAGTCAGCCATTGCTGAACACTGTCTAGAACTAGATCATGCCATGAAGTATGAGGATACCAAGATTCTAGCACAAACACCCAGATTTTGGGACAGTGTTATAAGAGAATCGATAGAAATTAAAATGGCTGACGGTCTTATGAACCGTGACACAGGGTACCAGCTGAGCAGAGCCTGGGATCCGGCTCTGGAATTGTTAAAGGAGCAACGGGGCCAGCTGCAACACTACACAAACAGAAAAACCAGAGACATGGAGATGGAAAACGAGCCCCTGACGGACTGCCAGGCGCACCAGACCGAAGATGGAACACTCAGAAGTGGGACTGGTGGGCGCGGACCGTAGAGGGAACATCCAGAGCCGCAGTGGACGAAAAACGGAGCGGCAACGCTTCAACAGGTCGTGGTGAGCGGGCGCGGACCGCAGGGGGAACGCTTGGTACCCCAGACCGTAGATGAAACCCCCAGGAGCGGGTTTGGTGGGCGCGGACTGCAGAGGGAACACCTAGAACCGCAGCGGACCGAAAACGGAGCAGCAGCGCTCCAGCAGGTCGCAGGGAATGGGCGCGGACCACAGAGGAAGCGCCTGCAGCCGTTGGTGGAGGGGGAAGGCCATAGGCATAAATACTGGACCAGGTCCACTCTGAACAGCCCGGCGCAGCTGAGGGACGGCGCAGCAGCAGATCCACCTGCCAGGGGCAGGGACGGCCGCTCGGAAACGGGCAGCCAGGACGCAGCTCGCCTTCCTGCGAAGAGATGTGACCTCGAACTCGGCACCGCCGTGAAGGAGGCCACAGCAGCCCTCAAAGCCGTTATGGCGGCGGAGAGGGCTGCCTTCGCAGCCGCCGTGGCTGCAGAGAAGGAAGAGGCCTTGAGGCAACTGCGAGCAGTTTTCGCCCAAGGCCTCAGTGCAGTCGTACCCGCGAACACTCCTGCGACCTCGCAGAAGGAAGTTCGCGCCCCTATCCCTGCTTTTGTTCCAGCAGCACCGCAGGTGAGAGGCGCAGGGAAGACAACCGCCGCCCCAGAGGAGCCGGTGGCGACGCCGCCCGCTGCGGGATACGACCCCTCAAGGGACCGAGAAGAGAGGAAGGCAGCCCTCATTGCGCAAGCGCGAGCGGAAGGCGTGCATATCTCCGACGCTGAAGCGGCGCAGATCACTGGAAGAGCGGAGCAGCTCACAGTTGCACTGCAGAAGGGCTGCGCCGTGCAGTAGAGGAGGACGCTGCAGCCGATCGCCGTCGTTCTGCGCCAGCCTGATGAAGCTGCACCAAGTCACTGACGACAAGGCGCAGCAGAGGGCCTAACAGCAGCGCATGCGTTGCCGCGCCGAACTTTTTATGTTACAGGGAGGAAGCCACTGCGGCCGGCCCAGGAGACCACAAGCCAGCCCAGCCGCAGCACCGGCCTGATCCAGCTAACGACCACGCAGTACATAGGTAACGTTGCACGATACCTCACGCTAACCACCCCTCACCTTGCATGCTCTGTCGCAGCTAGCAAGCCGCTACTGCCCTTACCACCCGTCCTACTGTCGCAGAGGTTTTTTTCCCTTGGCGCTGGCCTTGGCACTTTTTTTCCTCTGCTCTTAAAACCGCCACCCTTCGATCGTTTTCGACCACTACTATCTCCTGATGGACCATGTTAATGAGTAGTCTTACCCAGACGCATGGATAACATCACAGCCTGCATCCTGTGACGCCTGATTCAAACTAACATGCTTACGGAGGTGACAGTAAAACTTTTGTGTTGGTCACCACGTTGGTGCGGGCGTGGAGGGGCCCCATCCTATATAAATATAAAAAAAAACTCGAGGAGCAGTCTCAGATCGCACCTGATGAAGGTTATGAGCTACGTGACCGAAATATCGTGCAAGTACGACGCTGATATCCGGCAGAACACCCGACAACCCAAGATGTCATTAGACCGCCGGGAAAGCCTGAAGAGTTACAGTAAGGAAAGTGTTTCTGATACAGAGTAATTTGTTAACATCGAATCTCGACTGAAGCCTTTTCTGAAGGAACGTTCAAATTATCGAAAGTTATGCTCAGACGGCAGATTTGTACGAGGATGGTAAATAAAATTGGTTGTACGATACGGTAAGTGCCTTAAATATTGCTGGGAATTATGTAGAAAAGTAGTTTAAAACACAGTCTTTCGTGTAAAAATAAAATTGCTAAGAAAAGTCTACTTGTTTCATTTGTATCTCAAATAGTACTTTTTTTCAAAAATAAAAAATAAATAAATTAATTAAATTAAAAAAAATCATATGTGTGCGAGATCTTATGAGACTTAACTGCTAAGGTCATAATTCCCTAAGCTTACACACTACTTAACCTAAATTATCCTAAGGACAAAAACACACACACACATGCCCGAGGGAGGACTTGAACCTCCGCCGGGACCAGCCGCACAGTCCATGACTGCAGCGCCCTTGACCGCTCGTCTAATTCTGCGCGGCTTTAAAAAAAAAATCTCATACTTTCTCGGAGCTTGATGAGGCTACGGAAACAGAAAGATTCGGAGAAAATTCATATGCTGTAAGGTAGACGGCTTCACTTAGAAGATGTGAGTATAATTAAAATAATTTTGTGGTGCTCAACGGCCTAGTGTAAGTCTTTCAATCGGACGACATTTCGGCGACTTGGGAGTCGTCATCGTACGTTAGTTATCAATACGGGGAAAGGGGACCTGCAGTTTAACGTCGAAACTGAACCACGTGTCGTTGTTGGTGAGAGGTAAAGGCTAAGTTAAAAGGAGACTGAGCAGGCTTCGACCTGGCGACCTTCCGTCTGCAAGTACGCGCTGTACCAGCAGACCGTCAGGTCGCTAGACGGTGTCGCACCAAATACATATCTGGTGACGATGTTCATATAAATCAGCTGCAACGAATGCCAAAGAGCGGAATCTATTTATTTGTTAATCCTGGGGAACTAGCGGAGAAAAAGAGACTTTTACAGGATATACTCCTGAATACCGTTCGAATATTTCGGATGCTACACAATAACGGTTGATTAGTTTTTCCATAAACGGCCTTGCCGCAATGGACACAACGGTTCCCGTCAGATCACCGAAGTTAAGCGCTGTCGGGCGTTGCCGGCATTTGGATGGGTGACCATCCGAGCCGCAACGTGCTGTTGCCATTTTTCGGGGTGCACTCAGCCTCGTAATGCCAATTGAGGAGCTACTCGACCGAATAGTAGCGGCTCCGGTCAAAGAAAACCATCATAACGACCGGGAGAGCGGTGTGCTGACCACACGTCCCTCCTACCCGCATCCTCAGCTGAGGATGATACGGCGGTCGGATGGTCCCGATGGGCCACTTGTGGCCTGAAGACGGAGTGCTAGTTTTTCCATAAGTTTAATAAACACAACAGACACACATAACAGAGACTTTCGTCATCACTAATATGTTTTCCTTCACTATTTACAGCAGTCTGCTAATCCTGCGGCAACTTTTCGATTACGGGACTGTAGAAATCACGTGGTTTCGAGTTGAAGAACTCGTCGACCCATGTTCGGAGCGCGTTTGCATCCGGAAAGGAAGTTCCTGGGAGGTTGGTGGAGGGGAAAAAGTGAAAATCTCAGGGCGCAAGATTAGGTGGATAAGGTGGGTGCGAGCGGGCACCATCGCGGGGTAGCATCGCTTCACACAGTCTTTCTGGTCGTTGTTCTCGGACTGCGTCTGCAAGACGCCTGAGTTGTTGACAATAAATGTGAGCTATGATGGTTACACCTCGGGGAAGCAATTCGTAGTACGCCATACCGTCGATGTTGTGTTTGTACGGGGAGTTGCTGCTTTGTTTGGGCTCAATAATTCCTTTCTTTTCCTTACGTTAGCATAAAGAGGCCATTTCTCGTCACATGATGGAAACAGTCGGTGTTGTTCACGAACCAACTGATAATGAGCAGGCAGAGATCCACGTACGGCCGGCCACAGGCTGATTTTTGTGATTTTGTCTCAGGGCATGCGGTACCCACACAGCCAATTTTTTAACCTTCTCTGTTCCATGCAACGTCGCACGATGGCGGAATGATTATGTTCATCACACTTGCCAGTTCTCGAGTACAATGACGTGGATCAATGCGAATTAATGCTTTTACAGGCTCTTCATTAAACCCCGAAGTTCTTCCTGAACGTTATTACTTATGACTTGAGCATTATCTTTTACACTGCGCTACAGTAAACAAAAGTTACCCTGAAAATACAGTATTTATTACAACATCCGAGGGTTTTATTGCACGTTTTGTTTAGGTGGCCCAATGATAGCTACCTTTTCTTGTAGTCACTGCCACGTGTAGATGTAGACGTAGACAATTAACGCGTCACTGACACCCTATTTTTGCTGCAAGTAATTATTCTAGAAGGGAGGCAGCAAATGGCTCTGAGCACTATGGGACTTAACTGCTGTGGTCATCAGTCCCCTAGAACTTAGAACTACTTAAACCTAACTAACCTAAGGACATCACACACATCCATGCCCGAGGCTGGATTCGAACCTGCGACCGTAGCGGTCACGCGTGCTACAGACTGTAGCGCCTAGAACCGCACGGCCACTCCGGCCGGCGGAGGCAGCAAGGCCACTATCACTTGCTAATAGAGGCAACGGCATTCTCAGCGTTGAATCGTGCAGATTCTGCTGCAACATTTTATAATCCCGTCGGCAATCCTTCCCAGCAACACCAGCTTTTCTGAATTGCGCAGGTGGGAACTTTCCCTGCAATGTCGTAGCGAATGATTGCGCTTTACCAGAAGCAGGATGGCGGGTGGAAGTCTTGCGTACAAGTGCTAAACTCTGTGTACACGTAGTTTAGCACTTGTACTCAAGACTTCCACCCGCCATCCGCCGCCGCCTGGTTTCACAGGTAGCTCTGCCTTTGGTGGGATAGGTGATGTTAGTGACTGGACTGGAGTAGGTGCTGGTGGGAGGATGTACGAGCAGGTCTTGCACCTAGGTCTCTTACAGGGGTATGAACCATGAGGTAAGGGATTGGGAGCAGGGTTTGTGTAAGGGTGGACGAGTATATTGTGCATGTTCCTGTTGTGCCTATCTGCGACTCAGCATGTCCGCTATATGGTGAGTGGCAACTTTCCTTCTCATAGTATTGTTACATTCCATCCCGGATTTTCGATTGTTTGATTGTTGATTGCATTCTCGAAACACAGAATGCAGTGTGTCAGTCTAAACGGGGAGCCACCCACACAGGTATCTAATCCCTACATCTAAACTTCACAAGTGACCTTACGGTGTGTGGCCAGTATGTCTTTATGTGAAGCACGTCGTGCTAGTCTGGATTGATGCAGTGATACCAGTGGCCAAAATCAGAGTGTGCAGAGGCATTGCTCCTTGCCACACCTGACACCCATTCTGCGTGGCGCCCTAGACATCTGGCCGCAAAGGAACCAGGCTGCAGCCAGCTCAGCCCTACACTGCAGACGACGCGGAACTTGGCGACCCCAAAACTCCGTGGTGAGAGCACTGGAGGACGTCAGCAACACACCGGCCAGGTCGCCCTCTTCGTGCAGTCACCGTGCCACGTGCCACGTATCTGTACACGAGGCGGCTCTTTAGGCCAGCACACCAACTCCGGAAAACCTTCCTCTCTAATCGCCCGTCCTTTCCCGCCATTAACGAAACCGACTCTCGCTCGTTCCTTGCCACTGCAGGCGTGCTCGAAGGCTCCGTCCTCTCTGCTCTCCTCCATCTCTTCTACTCGGACGATATGCTCAAATCACCTACACCAGTCCACCTGCTTCGATATGCTGACGGTACCGCATCCCTCGCTCTCTGTTATACACTCCGGAAATCCCAATGATCCCTCTAAATCCACCTCCATCAGTTTACTCCCTGCCGTAACCGACGGGTCCTCAATATCAAACCCTCCAAATCGAAGGCAATAATTATGGAATGCACTACCTGCACCTTCTGTTTCCACGAGCTCTACCTTGCCATTTATGGCCGTCCTATACAGCTAACTAATACACTAAAATATCTGACTAAAAATCGAGCAGCAGTTAACGTTAAAACCACACCTACTAACTATCCATCGGAAAGCCCACAAGAGACCAGAACTACTAAATGGCAGAACTTGGGGATTGCACCCCTCCATTCCACTCTGTCAGGGCTTCTTCTCCCTCCCCTCCCCACCTTAGCCTCTTTTTTCCCCCCCATCTGCCTTTCTTTCCTCATCCTCCTTTTTCCAACAACTATTAGTCTCACCAGTTCCCCCCTCTCGTCCACACCTTCTGTCCCAGGAGCCATTCCTACCCCCACCACTGCTATGCTCTAGTCCTCCATCCTTACGCCACCTTTCTCACCGGCCAACCTTTTCCCCTCCAACAACAGACTTCCTATACCAGGGCCGGTCCTTCCAGTGTGTTAGTGGCAGGAAAGTGCTTCTTTTAAATATCAGTGTCTTGGCACCATGTTTTAAATTTTTTAAATTGCACTTATTGTGTTTCATTTTACATTTTTTATTGCTGTTTTTAACTTCCAGTGCAAGAAGTCATGTCTCTAGTATATCTACAAACTTCCATTTTATTTTTCACCTTCAAAAAGTTTTAAATTCAATATAAATATCTCCTCTGTTTGTTTGTTTTCCGTCCCATCTAATTCTTTATTGTCATTTGGTTGAAGAGCGGGATGTCTGTACCTCTGACATTCCCCCCCACAACCTACATGTCGCCCGGGCGAATCAAATAACGATCAAGACAAAAAAAAAGCACCGAAGATTAATTCCGTCGCAGACAACAACCTGAAATCTCCAATACGCTTCGCTTTGCCAAGGACAGGGCCATCGACTTACGGACAGCACGCTGCCTTCTCAGCTAAGTGATCAGCGTCATGCTCGTTGAAACTTGGTACAATAGTATACTGTTGTTCTTTTAGCTGATAAGACAGTGTCAGAAAGAAAGTTTCCATCCTTGCTGGACTTTGATATTCCATTACTGTTGGCTCTCAGTACTTCTTCAGCGAAGTACAGCGTAAGAATTGTTAGCTGCTTATTCCTTTTGTCTGAAGCTTGGTTTTCGATATTGGTTGTAAAGCTGAAGTGAGAAACGTGTTCCGTTTTAACCTAAAGTTGTTAGATCTCCGAGTCTCCGTGGCTACAGAAACTTAATTCACTGTTTTCAACTTATAGCTCTTCAGACTTTAAGACTGTGTTCACTGAAACGTACCTTGCGATTCTGTAAGTCTAAATGGCTCTGTTATTTACGAACCACCATTTATTTTGTTACTGAAGAACCATCCTTTCCTTTGCTTCGTTGTGGAGAAGAATTGTCTTTTGTTTGTTCCCTATACCTGGGCTGTTTAACATGTGCCTGCCAGCAGCAGACACTTCACGTTTTGTACATTAACCATACTGTGCTAGACTATTTATGCACCGAAAATCAGAACGGTACAGTTTTCTGACGATATAACGGTGTCTGCCGAAAGTGAAAACTTATTATGTCGAGTGCTTAATGAAAGGGACACATGCTAACTGATCACTGTAACACACTGAGGGGACAGACGTCACGGGACACCTCTTAATATCGTGTCGAACCACCTCCTGCCCGGCCGAGAGCAGCAGCTCGACGTGGCGTGCGATCGAGTCACTGGAAGCCCCCTGCAGATATATCGAGCCACGCTGCCGCAGTAGCCGTCCATAATTGCGAAAAAGTTCCCGGTGCAGGATTTTGCTGCCGAACTGACCTCTCGATTATGTCCCATACATGTCGGGAGATCTAGCTGGCCAAATCATTTGTTCGAAATCTTCAGAATGTTCTTGAAATCAGTAGTGGCCCAGTGGCATAACTTCGTTGTTTGGGAACGTGAAGCCTATGAATCGGTGCAAAATGGTCCCCAAGTATCGAACCTTACCACTGCCAGTGAACGGTCGGTTCAGTTGGTCCAGAGGACCCGGTTCATCCCAGGTACACGCAGACTACACCACTATGGAGCCACCAGCAGCTCGCACAGTGCCTTGTTGACAGCTCGGTTCCGTGGCTTCTTGGGATCTGCGCCACACACGAAACCCACCAACAGCTCTTACCACTGAAGTTGGGACTCATCCGACCAGACGCCTAGGGCCCAACGGATCTGGTCGCGAGCCCAGGAGAGACGTTCCACGCGATGTCGTGCTGTTAGCAAAAACACCCGCGTCCGTCGTCCGCTGTCATAGCCCTTTAACGCCAAATTTCGACGCTCCGTCCTAACGGATAGGTTCGTCGTAGGTCCCACATTGACTTCTGCTGTTATTTCACGCAGTTCTGCTTGTCTGTTAGCACTGACGACTCTATGAAAACGCTGCTGCTTTCGGTCGTTAAGTGAAGGCCGTCGTATTCCCGGCACACTCCTGACACTGTGGATATCGGAATACTGAATTCCGTAACGATTTCCGAAATGGAATGTCCCATGCATCTAGCGGCGGCGTTCATAGCGTGTTCATTCCCGTGGTACGGCCATTATCACGTTGGAAGCCTCACCACGCGAATCATCTGGGTACAAGTGACAGTTCCGCCAATACATTGCCCTTATACTTTGTGTTGGCGATATTACCGCCGCATGTGCGTTTATCGCTATTTCATGACTTTTGTCGCCTCAGTGTATGCACATGAACAACAAGAAAATTAACGTAAAGGAATGCGCAGTAGGTGGAAATGCAGCACAGCTATACGTTTGGACAATAAACTATCGAAAACGTGAACGAATTCTCCCATCTTGGAAGTACAACAGGCAAAGAAAGAATAGCATAGTAATATAAAAGACAATGTTAGTTCCTACCTCAGTTAGTTCGAATATAACGCAATTATGTATGAGCAAGTGTCACCCACAACTGTTGTTGTTGTTGTTGTCTTCACTTTGCAGAGTGGTTTGACACAGCTCTGCGCGTTACTCTGTCCTGCGCAAGCCTCTTCATCTCCGAGAAACTACTGCAAGTTACATTCGTCTGAATCTACTAACTGTTTTCATCTGTTTGCCTCCATCTACATTTTCTATCCCTCACACTTTCTTCTATTGCCAAACTGATCATTCGCCGATGCCTCTGAATACGTTCAATCGATGAATCCATTCTTCTAATCAGGTTATGCTATAAATACCTTTTTTTCACTTCTACTCAGTACCTCCTCGTTAGTTATTCGATCTATTCCTCAAATCTTCAGCATTCGTCTGTAGAACCATATTTCAGAAGCATCTCTTCTCTTTCTGAAGTGCCGATCGACCACGTTTCACTTCCATACAAGACTACACCCCAGACAATTACTTTCAGAGAAGACTACCAAAACTTACATTTGTATATGATGTTGACAAATTTCTCTTTTTCGGAAATTCTTTTCTTCTTATTGCTGGTGTACATTTTATATCCTGTCTACATCGGTTATCTTCAGTCACTTTGCTCCTCAAATGACAAAACTCTTCAACTACTTTAAATTCATTGCCTAACCTAACTCCCTCGGCATCGCCTGATTTAGCTTCATTTCAGTCCCTCACCTTTGTTTTGTTATTCTTAATGTTCATTTTATAATCTGTTTTAAAGACACGATGCGTTCCCTTCAACTGATCGTCCAAGTCACTAACCGAGTCTGACATAATTACAGTACCTTGACAAACCACAAAGTTTTTCTTTTTTCCTCCTGGACTCTGATCTCCTTTCGAATTTTCCAAATTGTTACCGACCAGTAGGAATATTCACGCAGCTCTCGATAAGATATCTGTACGATGCAACTGCTGACAACTAACACTTTATGCAGAGGAATGTAACTGCGCATTTCAAAAAATACGCTTTGGCCGGATAACTAGCGAGTCCACAGTTCGAATCAGTGGTAGGAAAAGAACCGTGTAAATAAGAACGTGTGGCCATATGAAACAGTGAAATTGGTTAAGAGAAATGTTGAATTGCATTGAACCAAAGGAACAAGTTGGAATTGGCAGAGGAAACAGTAACAACGGACCATTCGGAAAAAGGAAGGAAGATTGGGTTTAACGTGCCGTGGACATCGAGGTGATTAGAGACCGGCCACAAGCTCAACGATGAGGGAGGAAGCCTCCCGTGCCCTTTCACAGGAACCATCCCTACATTTGCCTGGAGCTATTTAGGGAAATCACAGAAATCTTTAAATCTGGATGGCCAGATGTGGGTTTGAACCGTTGTCCTCCCTAATACGAGTCCAGTGTGCTAACCACTGCGCCACCTTTTTATTTTTTATTTTTTTTATTTATTCACTTAATTTTAATGTACCAAAAGAAAAATCATATATAAAAAAAGAAGGCCAATAAATATAGGGCCGAAGTGACATCCTCGTCACTTCACTGAGAATAAATCCTATCCCTCGAAACAACGTAAACCTGGGACTCCCCACCGCTTCGGGGGGTTATGAAACATGCTGCCTAGAAAGTTCGCAAAATGCGTTTTATATTTAGAGTGGCGTCGGATGATATCGTGTTGTTCCAGTAGATAATGCCAATAGTCCATGCCCGATATCAAGGTCCGCGAGAGCACGTAGTGCGATGCGTGTCCTCCAATCCATCGGATTGCCGATGTTTTTTGTGAGGGAAAAAAGACAGGGTCAGGGAAAAATAAATCGTCCGTCGTGATCGTGGATTCGTCGGTGCGTCGGAACTGAACATAACTAAAATCAACAAAAAATCGCGCGACGTGAGAAAACGAGGGCGAGATTGTGCCTATCGCCACCGGTGGTTCAAAGGACGTGGGAAGGAGCACATCCAGGATGGCCGACGTGATGGCGTGTTACCGTTGGTTCCAAGTTCGTAGCGTCGCTCGCAGGTATAGAGCTAGAACCTTGTTCCGCACATCCGTGAGGTTAAGTCCTCCAGAATGGTGTGGGAGAGTTGAAGTCTCGTATTTGATCTTAAACAACATTCCTTGGCTGACATAGTATCCAGAGGCCGCCATTAATCTGTCAGCAATACCATGTGCCAAGTGCGGCAGTCGCGAGGCCAGGTGAACATTAGTGTAGTCCACCCTTTGGAGCAGGTCTTGCGTTCGGAGTGAATTGTTGCGTATGTGCAGTCGGACGTTCTGGAGGAGACGTCGATAGCTCGCCGCCGCTGATTGCCGTAGCGATCGGGTGAACAAGACACCTAAGCATCGCAAGATGTCCACCGTCGTAAACGGACTGCGCAGAGCGTCCAGCCCTCGACCGATGTGCATGATCTTGGTTTTAATGTTGACCCTGCTTCCCGCAGCTACTCCGTACGTAGTAAGAAGGTTAACCACCTGACTTACTTCGTTCTCCGACCGGACGAGTATCATCAAGTCGTCGGCATATGCACGACACGTGAAGGAGCTCGCACGGAGTCGGACGCCTGCTAGAGTCCGTCGAAGAGTCTGCATCAATGGTTCGAGCGCTATTGTAAACAGTATCATCGACAAGGGACATCCTTGCCTAACTGAGCTGCAAACAGGAATCTTTCCTACCTCCCTGCCATTGACTTTCACCGTCGAAGAAGCGCCGCGAAGGAGGCGCATGAGGACGGTAATAAAATCCTGTGGTATCGCCATGCGTCGCATGGTCGAGTCAAGGAAATCATGGTTGATCCTGTCAAAGGCACGATCAAAATCCACCGATACGAACGCCGCTGGCATGCGACAAGCTTCCGTCAGGGAAATTACGTCACGGTATTCGCCGAGGATAGAATGTATGTTGCTCCGAACCCCTAGACAAGCCTGGTCTGGTGGTATTGTCTTGGATATTACAGTCTTGAGCCTTGCCGTCAACATTCGCGCAAAGATCTTATAGTCAGTATTGAGCATCGTGAGCGGTCTAAATTGATGGGCGCTGACACTCGCTGACGATTTCGGTATTGGTATAAGCAGTCCCGCCATGAACTGCGACGGAACGTCCGTGTCAGGGCTCAATAACTCATTATACATCAATACCATCTGGGACATCATTAAATCCGCAAATGCGCGGTAAAATTCGAGTGTCAACCCATCTGGTCCAGGGGATTTATGCACCGCACCCTTCGCGAGTGCGCCTCGGATGTCATCTTCCGTTAGGGGTTCCAATAGCGCCTCTGCATCCGGACCATCCTCCTCCGTTTGCATCTGTCGCAAAATTTCTTCTCCTGTCCGATTGTCCGTCGGCGTCCCAGTGAAAAGGAGGCGGTAATGATCCAGAAACTCAGCAGCAATGGCCTGTTGTGATGTCAAGGACCGACCATCGTCATCACGGAGGACTGTGATTAGGGATCGGCGATTACGCGCGTGTCCCTGGGACACATGATGCATGCCAATACGTTCTCCATCGACGTTGTCCAAGCACCGAGCACGGATCGAAAGTCCCTCCAGTCGACGTCTCGTGCTCGATAAAATGCAGGCCTGAATGCGATGGACTTCCGCTTGACGCTCGGGCGATGGGGCCCTGGAGGACAGGTCGCGGAGCACCATGTAGTAATAATCAAGTGTATCTCGCAGCCATTTCGCTTTTTCCTTGCCATACGTTATGAGAGCTCTTCGTATCGCCGGTTTTGCACACTGCAGCCACCACGAAAGAACCGTACGGTGCAGCGGCAGACGGCGAGTGCAAGTCTGCCATGTTTCTTCGATCCGCTGGCGACATTCGAGATCCACCAATAAGGAGGAATTAAGTTTCCAGGAACTACGACTCCGCCAGACCCGCTGCCGTGGGAGGGTTAACGTGCATAAATATGCAAGGTGATCCGTAAAAGCTGTGGGCCAACGTTCAGCAGCCAACATGTGATCTCTTAATCCGTCAAACATAAATCCGAGCCAGCCTGCTCGCCGAGTGGCTA
Source organism: Schistocerca nitens (assembly GCF_023898315.1). NCBI lineage: Eukaryota > Metazoa > Arthropoda > Insecta > Orthoptera > Acrididae > Schistocerca > Schistocerca nitens. The sequence goes on from NW_026045897.1 coordinate 4,756,629, forward strand.
GTAAAATACGTGTAGCCCTCTCGCTGCCCATGGATCTTTTCCCACGTGTCCATAAGGGCCATGTCCCGGCAGATCGTGTTCAATGCGTGGCAGGAGCTGAAATTAGGAGTTTGATCCTTCAGTGTGAGTACACAGTTAAAATCCCCCCCTACCAAGATGTGGTCATACCTCCCATGGAATAGGGGGGCAATCTCCTCCGAGTAGAATCGTGCACGCGCCTGTCGATTGTCAGATCCGGAGGGTGCATAGATGTTGACGATAGGTTCAAAAATGGTTCAAATGGCTCTGAGCACTATGGGACTTAACATCTATGGTCATCAGTCCCCTAGAACTTAGAACTACTTAAACCTAACTAACCTAAGGACAGCACACAACACCCAGCCATCACGAGGCAGAGAAAATCCCTGACCCCGCCGGGAATCGAACCCGGGAACCCGGGCGTGGGAAGCGAGAACGCTACCGCACGACCACGAGATGCGGGCTGTTGACGATAGGAATGCCGTTCACGGTCATAGCCAAACCCCGAGCCGAAGGAAGGTAATCAAGGTCACACATCGGAATCCCTTCCCGGACTAGTATCGTTGTGCCACGTCCTCCATCTGGAGTCGGCGCTAGGTAAGTGTTGTATCCATGCACGTCGGGAAAAGCAGCATTGAAGGTTTCCTGCATCAGCAGAATATCAACGTCTGTGGCGTAAATCATGTCCCGGAGAAGTTGCATCTTTGCAAGCGAACGTGCGGTGTTAATGTTCACTGTGCCCACCTTATATGCTTGGTTCGTTGTCGTTGTCATGCTCGTGTCATGTCATTGAGAACTCCAAGGGCTTTAGTCCACTATTCGTGCTCAGAGAGGTGCCCGCCAACGGGCTGCCCTCCTTTGTTGTCGTTCCGTGGTGTGCATCCTGTAGGTGAGTGGTCATCATTTGGGGGTGGTTCCGCCCAGTCGCAGTGGTCATCCATCCGAGAAACGTCCTCTGATGTATTTCGACGTGGCTGCCGGGACATTGGTGTCCCTGACTCCTTCTTCGGCAGCGCTGGGTCAGTCGGTGTCAATGAAGAGGGACCATCTAAAAGGCAGGACATCCGGTCACCATCTGACGGAATCCTGTCAGCGTCCTCTAAAGGCACGTGTTCTGTGTCAGACAGTTCTTCGGCTAGGATACCTTCCGTGTCCCCTAGGCTAGGGGGGAGGGGGGGGGGGACGTGTCACCCGAACTATGGCGACGCTTTTTGCGACGCTTAGGCGATCGCTGTTTGCGTGCCCTGCCCTCTGCTGCCTCACTGTGTTCGTCGATCGTTCGTTGGTCCGTTGCCGGCGCCACTGTCTCGACCTCTACTTCCACGTCGCGTACTACATGTGAGTTTTCGGAAGGTTCCTCCCTCAACTGACGTGACGTGGGTATAAGGTCATTCTCCGAGTCACCTCCATGCTCCCGTAACTCGGTCTGCTCTTGCATAAACACGTCCTTGTCACGCTCCGAACTTGGCAACACCTCCCGGTGGGCCACCGACACGTACGTCATCGGCAGTTGCGTGGGAACTTCTCGCTGTGACGCTTCTCCATATGGCAGTTGCACGACGCGGCGTTGTATGCACTCCGAGCGGATATGTCCTTCTCCACCACAGCCAGAACAGGTGCGTGGCTGGCCATCGTAGATCAAAAAATGGTTCAAATGGCTCTGAGCACTATGGGACTTAACTTCTAAGGTCATCAGTCCCCTAGAACTTAGAACTACTTAAACCTAACTAACCTAAGGACATCACACACATCCATGCCCGTGGCAGGATTCGAACCTGCGACCGTAGCGGCCGCGCGGTTCCAGACTGTAGCGCCTTTAACCGCTTGGCCACCACGGCCGGCATCGTAGATCACAATAGCTCGACATCCGCCAATGTATAAATAAGACGGGATATGTTTAGTAAGGACGATCCGCACCTGTCGCACGCCGTTTAACACAGGATAGGTACTAAAACTTGCCCAGCGTTCAGGCGTATGACTAAGTACCGTTCCATATGGTCGCAGCGATTCAGTAACCATCGATTCTGGCACCTCAAACGGCAATTCAAAGATCCGAATGACCCTCACACCCAATCCTGAAGGAGCTACTGTTACATCGCTGATATGGCCATCAGAGTGTCGAAATTTAAATCCTCTTTGAGCAGCGGAGAGAGTTCTTTCACACGCAGCATCATCGGTCATCTTTACATACATTATACTGCTTACAATGGACAGGTGTATTCCAATTATGTCTGCAGCAGGTAAACGAACTTCTTCCCTCAAAAAACGCTCTATTTCGAAAGCTTTAGGTCTGGCAAATTCGTTGTCGAACGTAAATTGGAGCGTAGTCTTTCGAAAATTGTGTGCCATGGCGATCGAGTCAGACAACAACACACCCGAGTACCGGCGGTGTAAACACTTCCTCGTCCACGCGCGCCCGCGGCCGGGACAGCAGGTCCGTGCCGCGCCACTGCCTAAAGCAGGCCGGCCGGAGTGGTCGTGCGGTTCTAGGCGCTACAGTCTGGAACCGAGCGACCGCTACGGTCGCAGGTTCGAATCCTGGCTCGGGCATGGATGTGTGTGATGTCCTTAGGTTAGTTAGGTTTAATTAGTTCTAAGTTCTAGGCGACTGATGACCTCAGAAGTTAAGTCGCATAGAGCTCAGAGCCATTTGAACCATTTGAACCTAAAGCAGACTTTTCGTTCGGTGCAGCATGCGGAAGCTGTTAATGAAAATATGCAACGGAACAGGGAGTATCAGTTAGACTCTAGTCTCTCGGATTTCTCGTGCCTGACAGTGTCGCGTACCGCACAGCGCTCAGCTTGCGAGACAGGGCCGTGCACCACAGCCGCATCGAAAATCCCCCCCTGCGACGGATTAACGACCGAGGCTGGTGCACTGGCCACACCGAATGTGGCTTTTAGGTGGTTCCTCAGGCTCGTTAACGCAAATGCTGGTATGGTCCCCAATTTCCGCTTCAGAGAATACAATACACAAACAGTTGAAGTACAACATTAACAAGGGAACCTCCCCATCGCACCCCCCTCAGATTTAGTTATAAATTGACACAGTGGATAGGCCTTGAAAAACTAAACACAGATCAATCGAGAAACCAGGAAGAAGTTGTGTGGAAGTATGAAAAAATAGGCAAAACATACAAACTGAGTAGTCCATGTGCGACATAGGCAACATCAAGGACAATGTAACCCAACAGGCGCCGTGGTCCCGTGGTTAGAGTGAGCAACTGCGGAACGAGAGGCCCTTGGTTCGAGTCCTCCCTCGAGTGAAAATTTTACTTTCTTCATTTTCGCAAAGTTACGATCTGTCCGTTCATTCATTGACGTCTCTGTTCACTGTAATAAGTTTAGTGTCAGTGTTTTGCGACCGCACCGCAAAACCGTGCGATTAGTAGACGAAAGGACGTGCCTCTCCAATGGGAAACGAAAACATTTGATCGCAAGGTCATAGGTCAACCGATTCCTCCACAGGAAAACACGTCTGATACATTCTTTACGACACTGGTGACTGCATGTGCGTCACATGACAGGGATATGTTGTCGACCCACCTAACGTGCACACTTGGCGAATGGGTAAAAAGATTCTTCTACCTTGCCCGATTTAGGTTTTCTTGTGGATGTGATAATCACTCCCAAAAAAGTGATGAAAACATAAGAGTTTGTCACATAAACTGCAACAAATCAATGCAACAGTTTCACAGTCGCACAATTTTCCCTGTCCTCTGTCAAAACATATGTTTTTTACGTTTTCAAATGTTTCCGTGCGTAGACCGTCAAATCCCGCATATGTCCAAGCAAATCTGAACATGTCCTGGAATTTTGGAGAGCGAAGTTGATTATGTGTGAGTGCCTGAACTTTGATAATTATCTGAAAATAAGAAATTAAACTTTTCACGCGTGAGAAGATTTGAACGAAGGACCTCTCGTTCCGCAGCTACTCACGCTAACCACGGGACCACGGCGCTCGTAATGTGACACTCTCCTTGATGTTGCCTACCTTGCGCTTGGACTGCTCAGTTTGTATATTTTGCTTATTTTTTTCATAGTTCAACACAACTTCTTCCTGTTTTCTCGATTGATCTGTGTTCAGTTTTTCAAGGCCTATCCCTGTGCCAACTTATAACTAAATTTGAGGGGGGTGCGATGGGGAGGTTCCCTTGTCAGAACTAAGTTTACACGATTCAAAGACAGATGGCGCGCACAACTTCCCTTACGCCTGTGGCATCAGGAAAGGCATCCGCCCAGAAAAATGCACTGACTGTAATAAAGAGAGTTGCACACAGAATGACAAGAAAGATTGTTATCATTACATAAGAAATGATTACACTTCCCACTTTGAAAGACCGAAGGTTATGTTGCAATGCGGCCGCAAAACGTACGCGTTAGTACCGCGTCGGTCCGTCACGGCTGAGTGCAGGTCCCGTGATGCTCTGTGCCGTGCGACCATCATGATGCTGTAAACAGAACTTAGATTCATCCGAAAAAAAATGACGTTTTGCCATTCGTGCACCCAGGTTCACCATCGCAGGCGCCCCTCTCTGTGATGTAGCGTCAAGGGTAACCGCAGCCACGGTCTCCGAGCTGATAGTCAGTGCTGCTGCAAACGTCGTCGAACTGTTCGTGCAGGTGGTTGTTGTCTTGCAAACGTCCGCATCTGTTCACTCAGGGATCGAGACGTGACTGCACGATCCGTTTACAGTCATGCGGACACGATGCCTGTCATCTCGACTTCTAGTGATATGAGGCCGTTGGAATCCAACACGGCGTTCCGTATTACCCTCCTGAACCCACCGATTCCATATTCTGCTAACAGTCATTTGATCTGGACCAACGCAAGCAGGAATGTCGCGATACGATAAACCGCAATCGCGATGGGCTACAATCCGACCTTTTTGAAAGTCGGAAACGTGATGGTAAGCATTTCTCCTCCTTACACGAGGCATCACAACAACGTTTCACCAGGCAACGCCGGTCAACTGCTGTTTGTGTATGAGAAATCGGTCGGAAACTTTCCTCATGTCAGCACGTTGTAGGTGTCGCCACCGGCGCCAACCTTGTGTGAATACTCTGAAATGCTAATCATTTGCGTATCACAGCATCTTCTTCCTTTCGGTAAAATTTCGCGTCTGTAGCACGTCATCTTCCTGGTGTAGCAATTTTAATGGCCAGTAGTGTATTTTCGTCCATACATCGATACTTTCTTCGATATACCTTTTTTCAGTACCGGTTATCGGATTCCAGATATGTTTAGAAATATCGAGAGACGGACGCGGTGGTCCAGCTGCCGTGGCCGGCGCTGGCGACCCCCAGAGGGTGAGGCGCGGTGCCGCGGCGAGCCCGCCCACGGTGCTGCCAGCACTTACAGGGAGGGGCTGACAGGCCGCCGAACGGCCCCTACCGTTGCCACTGTGCGCGGAGGACGATCCGTAGGTCCTGCCTCTTTGCGGACGTCCGAGCTCTGCACGTCGTGCGCGCCTGCCTTCCTGTACCCATTTTCGCCGACAGCAGTGGTGGTGTCCGTACGAGTGGTCGGTGCACACCGCGACGGTACGACCAGCCGGGCTGCCGCGGCCCCTCCACCTCCCCCAGCCGCCAGTCTGCCTCCGAGTGGTGCGCGTCGACGTGTCGCCCTAGCGTCGTAGTCCGCCTCCGCCGTCGTGCTGGCCGGCACGGCTGTCGGGGCTCTCTCGTGCGGACCGATGCGCACGACGCGATCCCCTCCCCCCCACCCCCTACCCCCGCCCAGTGCGCAGCCGACCGTGCAAAGTTAACCACTGCCGTAGCTGACTGCGTGCAAACTTCCCCACTAAGTGTGCAATGGATCGGTCGGATCCTTCTGGGTGCAGCTGCTTTTTGTGACGATCAGTGTAACAAAAATTTGCCAAATTCTGAAAAAGCTGACCCCATACTAGAAGAGAGAAACGCTACACAAAATAAAGAAAAAAAAGTACGTCTGGGATATCTTGAGAAAGCTTTTCACAAAATCTCTGCCTAATCTGTGTGGACTACCTCTACGAAAACTATACTCAGCAGCCCTGGATTAAGGTCTCTGATCCTTAAAGCTGGGAAGACCGAGACGAATAAGAGTGAAACGAATGCACTGCAACCACATTCGTTTGGCCGGCGACAATGTATTGCTTCCACATTATTTCCTCGTCGTGTGTGTAATTCGCGATATAATCATCTCAAGTGTCAACAGATTTCGTTACGATGGTGTTTTGCACGTAAGACGGCATTCCGATCGACGGACAACCGCGTCAGCAATGGCGTCAGGGCAGCTATCGGGCGCGGTAGTGTCTGCAGGGCAGTCCCGTGCACTGAATCGCTGCCTGCGTACACACTCACAGGCGGAGCAGTACGGCACAGATACGACATCTATCAGACTCGACGCGGCGGACGCGCGGAAGCGGGACAGTCGCAAACTGATCGGGCTCGATGGCTTAATGTGAATCGTCCTTTTGTTTCTCGGATGTGACGACAGTTTATAGAGACCAGGGCAGGCCCGACTACGTGTGACTTCAGAAGAGAGGACCGTTATATGGCTGTAAGGGCATGACAGTACCGCCTTAGTAGCGCACGGCAACTGGCGTGTGAGCTCGCAGCATCCACTTGACGTGTCGTATCGAGACAAACGGTCCACAGAAGGCTTCAGCAGAGTGGTCTTTATTGTCGGAGGCGAGCTGGATGTCTACCTCTGACGCGTCTTCACAGAAGGGAAGGTCTAGACTGAAGTCATCGACATGCCACCTTGACGGTCGAACAGTGGGTCAATCTTGTTTTCAAAGATAAGTCTCCTGTTAGTCTTGAGAATGATTCTCGATGGATTTGCGTCTTTCGGGAACGTGGAACACGATTTCGGTACGAAAACATTATGGAAAGACACCGAGATCGCCGGCTGGTGTGACCGAGCAGTTCTAGGCGCTTCGGCCTGGAACCGCGCGACCGCTACGGTCGCAGGCTCGAATACTGACTTGGGCATCGATGTGTGTGATGTCCTTAGGTTAGTTAGGTTTAAGTAGTTCTAAGTTCTAGGGGACTGATGATCGCAGATGTTAAGTCCCATAGTGCTCAGAGCCATTTGAACCATTTGACACCGAGATGGAGGAGGGTCACTAATGGTGTGGGCACGGATTATGTTTACCACACCTTACATTCTTGAATCGGCAGGTTGAACTGCTGTCAGGTATCGTGACGAGATGGGATGGTGTGCGCTCAGACGTCGTCGTGACGGACGGTAATGCTCCCCCTCGTGAAGCACGGACGTTCATGTTTTCTTGGAGACGGAAGATATTACATACGTGGCCTGGGCTGCTCGCTCTCCCGATTTCAATTGCAAAGAGCATGTCTGGGGAGACAGCTGGCATTCACCAACCACTCTCCGAGATTTGTCAGCTGCTCTGCAGGAACAAGGGCCGTCGTTGCCTCAGCGTGAGACTAGTAACATCAGTCACAGCATAACCCGTCGTTCTCAGGCCTGTGTGGTTGCCAGAGGTGGTCACACCTCATACTGAGCACATTAACCAATTGTCAGAATGTGTGTGAAAATCCACTAAGTTGGAAAAAAACTAAGAACATTTGTGTCTACTGTTAAGCATGTTGCAGTTGATTACGTTCTGTATTCTTTACATTGTTTCTACTTTACTATCACCCTTTTATACTGTTTTCTGGCAAAATAAACGCAACTTTCCAAAATTTCCGCTTGTTGCTTTAATTTTGGTGACCAGTGTAGAGAGAAATCATGATCACAGACGATGTTCAAATAAAAATCCCGGTTCATTTTCACAGAGACATAAATCAAAGACACAAACGAGTGGGTCAAAAGTTATAGTACGAAAAACAACCCCCAAAAACACAACAGAATACTTTCTGGCCCGACCGTTGCCCGTCATGCACAGGCGGTTGAACGACGTAGTTTCTTGTTAAGATTTCTGTCCGTGAAGATTCACTTCTTCGAAATAGAATGGTTCCTGTTGCGAACGTTTCCACTGTAAATTCGTTTGCGTTTCCGTGCACAACATACCGCTGCACCATACCTTGGAGGCTCCTGTGTAAGAAGCAATGATCTACCTTCTACAAGCGTATACGAACTGAAGCGCTCAACTGCTCACGAAACGCACATTTTGCACAATACAGTTCCGACAATAATCTTCAGCACTGGTCCTTTACTTAGCACGCATTTATCGCCAATCTCTCGCCCATCGCAGTCTCAAACGACTGAAAATAAAGTGCATGTGACTCCTATAAGAGACCGGACCCGAGACCAATATCCTAAACATAGGTTTGCTGCAGAATTCTTGAGTATATTCTTTGTTCGAATATAATAAATTTCCTTGAGACAGAGAAGCACCTGTCAAGAAATCCGCCCGGACCTAGAAAGTATCACTCGTGTGAAACTCAGCTTGCCCTTCTCCCACTAGATATGCAGCGAACCATGGATGAAGGGCAACACGCAGATTCTACACTCAAGAGCCAAAGAAACTGGTACACCTGCCTAATATCATGTAGGGCCTCCGCGACCACCCAGAAGTGACGCAACACGGCGTGGCATGGACTCGACTAATGTCTGAAGTAGTGTTGGAGGGAACTGCACCATGAATCTTCCAGTGCTGTCCATACACCCGTAAGAGTACGAGGGTGTGGACAGCCCAGAGATGATCAAGAATGTTCATGTCTGAGGAGTTTGGTAGGCATCGGAAGCGTTTAAACTCAGAAGAGTGTTCCTGGAGCCACTCTGTATCAATTCTGGACGTGTGGGGTGCCGCATTGTCCTACCAGAATTGCCCAAGTCGGAATGCACAGTGGACATGAATGGATTGCAGGTGATCAGACAGGATGCTTACGTACGTGTCACCTGTCAGAATCATATCTAGACGTGTCAGGGATCCCATATCACTCCAACGGCACAGGACCCACACCATTACAGAGCCTTCATCAGCTTTAACAGTCACCCACTGACATGCACGGTCCATGGATTCATGAGATTGTCTCTATATCCGTTCACGTCCATCCTCTTGACACAATTTGAAACGAGACTCATGTTTCCAGTCATCAACACTCCAATGTCAGTGTCGACGGGTCCAGGCGAGGCGTAAAGCTTTGTGTCGTGCTGTCGTCAAGGGTACACAAGTGGGCCTTCGGCTCCAGAAGTCCGTGTCGAAGATGTTTCGTTGAATGGTTCGCGTGCTGACATACGCTGATGAGCCAGCATTAAAATCTGCAGCAATTTGCGGAAGGGTTGCACTTCTGTCGCGTTGAACGATTCTCTCCAGTAGTCCCGTTCTTGCGCGATTTGTTTCTGGCTGCAGCGCTGTCGGAGATTTGACGTTTTACCGGATTCCTGATATTCTCGGTACACTCGTGAACTACCTCTGAGATGCTTTGACCCATCGCTTGTGCGCCGACTACAACAGCACGTGCACTTAAATCTTGATAATCTGCCATTGTAGCAGCAGTAGCCGATTTAGCAACTGCACCAGATACTTGCTGTCTTATATAGGCGTTGCCGACTACATCACCGTATTCTGCCTGTTTACGTATCTCTGTGAATATGCATGTCCTATCCCAGTTTCTTTGGCGTGTAAATGTGTATTCCTAGACTTTCGAATAGCATTTCACACAGTGACCCCCTGTAGACTGCTAAGGAAGGTCTGAGCATTGGGAATACGGTGCACATAGAGTGTTACAGTGCTACCCACCCAGTACGAAACGAGAAAGACTAACAGTTAATACTCAACTCCGCATCCGTTACACCTAAAGCTCCACAGTTTTAGAAACGACTGGAGGAACAGGGGAATGCGTTTGCCTCCGCCCGCATCCGGAAGGCCTGCATTTCCAGTCACGCTACCCATCAGCGCTGGTAGGAGCATTGTTGGCGAGCATGGCTTTGGTGTGGGAGGAATTCCGCCGTCACAAACATTGGACAACTCCAGAGGCCTCAAAATAGAATGAATGGTTCGAATGGCTCTGAGCACTATGGGACTTAACTTCTAAGGTCGTGACTCCCCTACAACTTAGAACTACTTAAACCTAACTAACCTAAGGACATCACACACATCCATGCCCGAGGCAGGATTCGATACTGCGACCGTAGCGGTCGCGCGGTTCCAGACTGTAGCACCTAGAACAGCTCGGGCACACCGGCCGGCCTCAAAATAAAGCCCTGAAACTTGGCTTGCGCCTTCTGAAGGGCTGCCCTACAGGACACGCCCACGAGGTCACCAGTCTGCTGCTACAGACCCTTCCGCCAGTCTGCGCGCCCCTCCCGTTCCAAAGCACAGCAGTCGGCAAACCGGCTCGTCCAGCACCTGGGCCGGCAGCTGCCTCTGAGGCCGACCAACCGTTGGCCACACCTGCTGAGGGAGTAACTTGCCTCTGTGGCAACCAGAGGACGACAGCGAGTTTCACACCGCCCTGGGGACGCTCCATCAAGTCAGGACCAAATTTACCTACCCCCCCAAAGGACTTTTAGAAACAGCACCAGTTCGCCCAGCCAACTGCATCACGAGCCCAGGTGGGCCGTGCTAGCTCAGATGCTGAGTGATCACTGTGAGGGCCACGCAGATGCTGCGTACTCGAGTGAGAATTATGGACACCTGACAGTTTGAAAGGACCCTTGGCGTGGGTCTTCACTTGGCCCACTGGTCAAAAAGTGCAATAACCAGATTTTTCGGACCACTCGGATATGACAGTGGCTCGATGTCGGACTGCGTGGGAACGTGAGGGCAGGCAGACTCGTCGTCAAGTGCCAGCGGGCCACGACGGGCCACCGCGAGGGAGGATTGCCGTATCGCGCACTCAGCACGTCGTAACCCCTTCACATCTGCGCCTGTCATCGGAGGAGGAGTAAAGGACTCCCTGCGACGTTCCACGTCATCCCAAACCGTTGCTCGAAGACTAGCAGCAGCTGGGGAAGAGAATTACCGTCCAATGCGTAGGCTGACTTTAATACCGCAGCACAGACAACTGCATTCAGAGTAGTGCCGTGACTGGCGAGCAAGGACTGCTGCCAAATGGCGTCGCATTGTTTTCCGTGACGAACTGCGGCTCTGCACTACCACAGACAGTCGTCGTCGGCGAGTACAGCGGCGACCTGGAGAAAGTTTTTCAATGTTTTGGAGAGCAGTAGCGGTGTTTCCCGTGGCGTCATGCTAAGGGCAGCCTTTTGGAACGATTTCGTGTCACTGCTGGTACTGATTGACGGGGAACTCTCACGGCACAATAGTACTTCAAGAAAATCTTGCATTCCCATGTGGCACTTCCGCGGTGCCATTTTTTAACACGAGAATGCTCTCCACCTACGGTGCGTCGCTACGAACTGTCTGCGTGATGCTGAGCTACTCCTGTTGCCGGTGGAATCCCCAGATCTGTCCTCGATAGAACGTGGGGGACCAGCTCGGGCGTCAGTTCCATCCCAACACCTGCATCCGGGATGTTAACAGTTGTGGGCCAGCTCGCCTCAGGAAAGAATACAATAACGATACAACACAATTCCCAGCTAAATCAGTGCATTAGTAAAGGACAGAGAGGGTGTAACGTTATCTGATAAGTGGTATCATGCTGCCAATACTGGTAAATGGGATTATACTGCTGGGAAGTTCAACGCAAACTTGACTATCACTGAAATGACATCGCATACCCTCTGAACCTGTGAGAGCTCATTACGGTTCCACCTCCCCTTCTGGATGCCACCCTTTTTAGTCAGGCGGAGCCTCGTGGCCCTTTGTTCGACGTCTCTGAGACATTATCTTCCAAGTCGATAACACAAGACCGTATTCTGCCCGCAGAGTCTCGACCGACATCGATACAGATGATGTTGGAATGTTGCCCTGACTACCACGTGCTGCAGAGCAGAGGCAGAGTATATTATTAAATATGTGGGTGCTTTTGAGGTATACAGGATGTGGAATTTAGTCTCAGAGGTGTCTTTCCTGCCGGAAACAGTGTTTCCAGATACCTGCTTCATTCCATGCAGCTCCAAAATTATGAAAGAGTTCACAAACTGTAACTGTAGGGACTGACGAGTGGTGCCACAGCCACAAGTTTTCTGTTTGAGAGCTCTGTAGCACGTCTCAGTCAGGGCAACATTCCATCATCATCTGTACCGATGTCGGTCGAGACTCTGCGGCCAGAATACGGTCTTGTGTTATCGAGTTGGAAGATAATACCTCAGTGACCTCGAACAAAGGGCAGAGCCACGAGGCTTAAGGAATCGGAAATGTAGCGACTGATGTCCAAATTACCAGGTATGCGAACCGGAGGTGACACTGTTACATACTTAGTAGTGGCACCCCAAGTCATCGTGTCACAAGCTGGGCCCGTAGAATGCCCCCCCCCCCCCCCCCCCCCATCCAGCGGTCTGACAAAATTCCTTCTCATCGGAGTCTCAGCACACGAATGTATTGTACCCATCCTGATGCTGTAAGCAGAACGTGGACTCGTCTAAAAATAAAACGTAGCACCAGTTATGTCCAGTGTCGCCGTTGGCAGCTGCAATGTCGGCGCCTCTCTCCGTGCTGCTCAAGGTGATGCGCAACAACGGTCGCCGTTCTGACAGGCCGTGGTGCTCGAGACTTCGTCCCACTGTCTTGCTACACACAAATCTATTTCCTGACTCGAGGTAACTATCGTGGCTTTACAAGAGTGCACGGCTGAGGAAAATGTGTGTTCTCTAAGGCATTATTCGTGTAGGTTCACTGGGCTCCTGCTCCACGTCGAATATGGCCCTCCTGACTCGGCATTTGTACAGCAATAGTCTGATCTCAGGCCAAAACAATGCAGCGATAGACCGGTGTCCCATCGGCCTACGATCCTGCCGCTATCCTGCGACGCATGCTGGAAAACCTTCCTTCTTCTTCGACAGAATGACACAAAAAATGGGAACTTTCGAAACACCTAAAAAAACAGAACAAGTTCAATAAAAATGTTTACTAGCAGGAACTGAACCATTACAGCTCGCGTTTTACGTTTGAAATTTACGTCCTGCGGGTGGCATCGTTCTGTATATATACATTCTTCCAACCTGCTTTCGAGGTTCCGCATTTACTGCAAAATTTCCGCTGCGACATTACGAATTTGGTCTTGAATTATTTGTTGCAGCTGGTCCAGGGTTCTCGGTTGAGTCGTGTAGGCCCGACACACAAGGTAGCACCCCCAAGGAAAAAAACAAAAAAAAAAAATCACAAACGGACAAATGCGATGATTGTGGCGGGCACGGAATGTCGTCAACGAGTCTCGAGATGATACGGTTAACAGGCGAGTCTCGCACAGTTACCACTGATTGCCTTGCAGTGTGCGGTGCCGCACCATCCTGCTGAAACGTGGTTTCGTGAAGTTGTCGAATATTATTCGTCGAAAGTCTAACAAAAGATTGCAACATCTCAGCTTACTGATATGAAGTTACGAGCATTATGATCCGCTCTTCACTCACGGAAAAGTAAGTAAGATCTGCTGACCCCTTGTGACCAAACTGCACACCCTAATGTCACCTGGCCGGCGTCTAGAGGGCGTTCATGATCTTCATTACGATTGCTGACTTACGCTTATTCAGGTAACCCGTGATGAATGAAAACTGACCTGATCTGCTTTCTACAGCTTGTCCAGAAAACCACTGTCCTCGTTTAAGTTTTGTCGTAATCTGCTGACAGGATTCTAATCACTACTGGTATAATCTTTCTCGTTCAATTGTTGCACGATCTGCAGCTTGCCCGGATGAAACGTCAAATCAGAACGGAGAATCCGGCGAGCACACTCTCGTGACACACTGGCCGCAGTTGCTTCTTTACAAACTGAACGCTGTGGGCTCCGCAAGACTGAAACGCGCACAGCATTGATATTCTGTGGGCCACGGGCACTTCTCGGTCATCCCGTCGGTTTCTTTTTAGAGCGGATTCAGTCTGTACAAACTTTTTAGTCGAAGTCATTACCGCGCGTTTCGAGGGAACTTTGAAAGAACGTAGAAACTTTCTCTTTCCATTTTCCAAACTGTCGTTACTGCAAAACATTTATACTGCAGCGCCGGCCGCGGTGGTCTCGCGGTTCTAGGCGCGCAGTCCGGTACCGTGCGACTGCTACGTTCGCAGGTTCGAATCCTGCCTCGGGCATGGATGTGTGTGATGTCCTTAGGTTAGTTAGGTTTAAGTAGTTCTAAGTTCTAGGGGACCAATGACCACAGCAGTTGAGTCCCATAGTGCTCAGTGCCATTTGAACCATTTATACTGCAAAAGCACGGTGTTGTGATTACTAAGTGAAAGCTGACGATCGCTTGCCAACCGGGGAGTAGAATACGGTTGACGTACGGCTGTGCTGCAAGGTACCGCAGACGACAACCGAACAGGTCCTGCGGTGGAATGAAATGGCACCCCACACTACGAGTTCTGGTTGTCGGTCCGTACTCGGGTTGGCATCCACCGGCGCCCGGATTCTCGTTGACCGGAGTGCAGTTGTCTCGAGTTGTGAGTCCTGCTTCGAACTGAGCCCCTGTTACGCGAGTGGAGGCGCCCCAGACAGCAGTGCGGTCGACGAACAGCAAGACCAGCGCCTTGCTCACTTTCTCAATTTCTGTAGGTCTTTCTCTCGAATAAATTATCCCGTTTTCTCTGAAATTGTGAACATCTACATCTACATCCATACTCCGCAAGCCACCTGACGGTGTGTGGCGGAGGGTACCTTGGAGTGCCTCTATCGGTTCTCCCTTCTATTCCAGTCTCGTATTGTTCGTGGAAAGAAGGATTGTCGGTATGCCTCTGTGTGGGCTCTAATCTCTCTGATTTTATCCCCGGTCTCTTCGCGAGATATACGTACGAGGGAGCAATATACTGCTTGACTCCTCGGTTAAGGTATGTTCTCGAAACTTCACCAACGGCCCGTACCGAGCTACTGAGCGTCTCTCCTGCAGAGTCTTCCACTGGAGTTTATCAATCATCTCCGTAACGCTTTCGCGATTACTAAATGATCGTGTAACGAAGCGCGCTGCTCTCCGTCGGATCTTCTCTATCCCTCCTATCAACCGTATCTGGTACGGATCCCACACTGCTGATCAGTATTCAAGCAGTGGGCGAACAAGCGCACTGTAACCTACTTCCTTCGTTTTCGGATTGCATTTGCTTAGGTTTCTTCCAATGAATCTCAGTCTGGCATCTGCTTTAGCGACGATCAACTTTATATGATCATTCCATTTTAAATCACTCCTAATGCGTACTCCCAAATAATTTATGGAATTAACTGCTTCCAGTTGCTGACCTGCTATATTGTAGCTAAATGATAAGGGCTCTTTCTTTCTATGTGTTCGCAGCACATTACACATGTCTACATTTTGATTCAATTACCATTCCCTCCACTATGCGTCAATTCGCTGCAGATCCTCCTGCATTTCAGTACAATTTTCCATTGTTACAACCTTTCGATATACCACAGCATGATCCGCAAAAAGCCTCAGTGAACTTCCGATGCCATCCACAAGGTCATATATGTATATTGTGAATAGCAACGGTCCTACAACACTCCCCTGCGGCACACCTGAAATCACTCTTACTTCGGAAGGCTTCTCTCCATTGAGAATGACATGGTGTGTTCTGTTATCTAGGAACTCTTCAATCCAATCACACAACTGGTCTGATAGTCCATGTGCTCTTACTTTGTTCATTAAACGACTGTGGGGAACTGTATCGAATGCCTTGCGGAAGTCAAGAAACACGGCATCTACCTGGGAACCCGTGTCTACGGCCCTCTGAGTCTCGTGGACGAATAGCGCGAGCTTGGTTTCACACGATCGTCTTTTTCGAAACCCAAGCTGACTCCTACAGAGTAGATTTCTAGTCTCCAGAAAAGTCATTATACTCGAACACAATACGTGCTCCAAAATTCTACAACTGATCGACGTTAGAGATATAGGTCTATAGTTCTGCACATCTGTTCGCCGTCCCTTCTTGAAAACGGGGATGACCTGTGCCCTTTTCCAATCCTTTGGAACGCTACGCTCTTCTAGAGACCTACGATACACCGCTGCAAGAACGGGGCTAGTTCCTTCGCGTACTCTGTGTGAAATCGAACTGGTATCCCATCAGGTCCAGCGGCCTTTCCTCTTTTGAGCGATTTTAATTGTTTCTCTATCCCTCTGTCGTCTATTTCGATATATACCATTTTGTCATCTGTGCGACAATCTAGAGAAGGATACAGCACAGTGGCATTATTCTGGAATGGGTACGTCTGTTTAGGCGTGCGATATGTCCGACTTCCTGGCTATGGACAACAATGCCTGCCCACACAGGACCGCTCAGATGTCTGACGCGCTTGGAAGTGTAGATACTGAACGTACGGAATGGCGTGGGTACACCCCGGCCCTAAGCCCTGCAGAGCAGTTGTGATCAACCTCGTCCCTGCCACCCACTAGAGAGCATTCAAGCTTTCGCTACAGAGGGTGGGGATTTTAAAATAATTTCCAGTAGGAATTCATGAACTTTTGACATTAACTATTTGCTATGTGATTATTATTAAGCTTTAATTTACTGTAACTCTGCTTTATAAATTTTATAATGTAAAATTACTTCCCTGCTTCATAAATCACTAATAGTGTGGAACCAGTGGGCGGTTAGAAAATTTTACTACTAATAGAGGTACGGAAGTGGGCGGTATGTAAGGACTATTTCTTGCTATAGAGCATGCCTGCGATGCTCTTGACACGTGTGTTTCTCAACAAACACCCCTTCCACGAACCGTACAAGAACTGGAAACTGCCTCGAGATAGGACTGGGACAATATCTCGAAGAATTTGTCAACAATTTGGTAGCCAGTATGAATAACAGGTGCAAAATGTGCATTACCACCCGAGGAGAGCATATTCCTTACTGAGGGCGCTGTATCGACCTTTATGTTGGGTCTCTGACCTGTGTCAAACGTGAACGTTATTTATGTCTGTTATTCCGCTTTCCCACGTGGTGAAATCTGTAGCATTTCGTTGTAAACATAGCACTCCACCTCTGTTAACTGTGTGCTTCGTTACATGTCGTCCAGCATTGCCTGCGTGTCCAACAATGTCTCTCTTCCGCAGCAGTTGTCAAACTGTACAACAAGGCCGGACTAACAATAAATTTTCTCCAAAACAAAATATGTCTATAGAAAATAAACATGATATTATCACAGATGAAAAAGCTATAGCGATGTGTCAAAAGTATAAGTATATGCTGAAATCAGGGTGCAGTAAACAAGAAATAAGAGAGCACAACACATGCTAAACAAGGAATCACTGAACTGATTTCCATTCCTTGATCGGATAAAATTAAGTAAAAACAAAAAAGGTCATATGACTCAATAATACAAGGCATTTGTTGATTTGAAGTAGAATCCTGAGAAATTACAAACCAACATAATAGATCTGAAGCCGTGCAAATGGGTGTTTTGGGGAGAAGATATCGAATTTCAAGGCTCGAGAAGATATAACTTCCACCTACAGCGTTTACAATGGTATCTTACGGGATTCAGGGATGAATGATCGACAAAAAAGTCATAATCTTGGCTACTTCCATATAAGAGAAAATGAGGACCGTGAACAGAATGGAAAAATCAGGTGGAGGAGGATATGCAACAAAGGAATTTATACAACGATCGGGAATCCTGCATACGACGTTGCGAGAAACAGTACGAAGAGCTGTAAGCAACCCGCGAAATAACACAGGCACACAGACAACTATTTTTCTCTCGTTCAGTTTATTAACGGAACAGGACAGAAAATCGCTGATGCCCGTATGAAGCGCCTCCCCCCGACCACCGTACGGAGACTTGCGCAGTACACGGGGTGAACCCTAATTCCAACGACAACATTTAGGTGGTTATTCTGGGATGTGTTCCGAGTACTTGTGTACATGGGACCCACGGTTTCCGATGGCTCGCTGAAGAGCAACAATGTAACTATTCTTTTTTCTGTAAAAATACCTTTACAGCGGTGAATGCCTTAATACGCAACCGCCTAAGCGTACAACAGGAAACACAGAGCAAAGCAACAACCAGAGACACTGATCTCCTCGTCGCCGCTGCGGGAACAGCTCGCCATACCATTCAGTGAACCCGACCCGTACAAGAGGTGGCCACCCGTGCGTACTGCTGTGTAGCTGTTGTAACGTACAACGGACAGTGTCGGAAAAAAGGCTGAGGCGGAACCGACCACTACCGGATGCAAGCCAGCGGGCATGGGTCTGCCGTCTACAGCAAGGGTCGTGAGTGGGCGTAGCCAGTTTGTTTCCAGACGAGACGGTCAACGCAAAAGATACAGAGGTAAACAGGGTAAAGAAATTAAACGACATGCAACTACTGTATGATCAAACGCCTTATACCGTGCCTCTTTCACTCAAATACTCCGAAAATATCTCTGACAACTCCAAAATTTTGTCGAGGTAATTCGTGTGGCGACAGACCTGATTGTAGCTTAACAGGTTATCTTACAAACCGAACTGTTGAAAGCTTTTCGTGTAATATCGTAATACTCTATGTCTACATCTATACTGCACAAGTATCTTACGGTGTGTGGCGGAGGGAACTTTGTGTATCACTCTCACTTCTCAACCCCCACCCCCACCCCCTACCCCCACTTTCCTGTTCCGACTAGTCTGCGGGAGAAAAGGTTTCTAGTAACCTTAGGCGTGAGTTTGAATTTCTCTAATTTTACGTTCGAGGTCTTCTCGTGAAATGTAGAAAGCAAGAAGCAATATGTTGATCGTCCCTTCCAGGAACATACGCTCTCGGAATGCAGAAGTTTCTCTTGTAGCCTCTTCGACTGGTGTTAGCTGTCTCCGTGACTTTCGCACTTACCAGACGAACCTGTAACGAAACGCACTGCTCTTCTTTCGGTTTTCTCCATTTTTTCAGTCAGTCCTATAAGGTATAGATCCCAGATTGACGAGAAAAACACTGACGGAAAAAATATTCGAATATCGAAAAATAATTAATGTATTGTAATGAAATTTCGAGCTACATTTTTCTACCAAACATACACTATGTGACCAAAAGTATCCGGACACTTGGCTGAAATTGACTTACAAAAATAGAACTTAGAACTACTTAAACGTAACTAACCTAAGGACATCACACACATCCATGCCCGAGGCAGGATTAGAACCTGCGACCGTAGCAGTCGCGCGGTTCCGGACTGCGCGCCTAGAACCGCTAGACCACCGCGGCCGGCAATTGACTTTTTACAACTTCGTGGCGTACTCCATCGGTAATGCTGAAATTCAGTATGATGTTGGCCCACCCTTAGCTTCCACTCTCGCAGGCATACGTTCAATAAGGTGCTGGACCGTTTCTTTGTCAGTCCATTCACGGAGTGCTGCACTGAGGGGAGGTATCGATATCGGTCGGTGAGGCCTGGCACGAAGTCGTCGTTCCAAAAACTCCCAAAGGTGCTCTGCAGGATTCAGGTCAGGACTCTGTGCAGGGCAGTCCATTACAGTGACGTTATTGCAGTGTAACCACTCTGCCAGGCCGTGCATTATGAACAGATCCTCGATCGTGTTGAAAGATGCAATCGCTATCCCCGAATTGCTCTTCAACAGTGGGGGGCAAGAAGGTGCTTAAAATATCAGTTTAGGCCTGTGCTGTGATAGTGCCACGAAAACAAACAGGGGTGCAAGCCCCCTCCATGAAAAGCACGACCACACCGTAACACCACCGCCTCCGAATTTTACTGTTGGCACTACACACCCTGGCAGATGACGTTCACCGGGCATTTGCCATACCCACACCCTGCCATCGGATCGCCACATTGTGTACCGTGATTCGTCACTGCACACAACGTTTTTACACTGTTCAATCGTCCAATGTTTCCGCTCCTTATACCAAGTAAGGTGTCGTTTGGCATTTACCTGCTTGATGTGTGACACGTGAGCAGCAGCTCGACCATGAAATCCAAGTTTTCTCACCTCCCGGCTAACTCTCAGAGTACTTCGAGTGGATCCTGATGCAGTTTGTAACTCCTGTGTGATGGTCTGGATAGACCCTCTTCAACTGTCTGCGGTCTCTGTCAGTCAACAGACGAAGTCGGCCTGTACGCTTTTATGCTGTGTGTGTCCCTTCAGTACCACATCGGAAACAGTGTACCCAGCGATATTTAGGAGTGTGGAAATCTTGCATACAGACGTATGACACAAGTGACACCCAATCACCTGACCGCGTTCGAAGTCCGTGCGTTACGAGGAGCGCCCCCATTTCTCACGATGTCTAACGACTACTGAGGTCGCTGATATGGAGTACCTGACAGCAGGTAGGAGCACAATCCACTTAATACGAAAAACGTACGTTTTTGGAGGTATCTGGATACTTTTGATCACATAGTGTATTTAAGTGATTAATATTGCAAGATTAGAGGTTAATGTAGGCGCAAGATAAGTCATTGCAAATGTGAAAAGCTGGTACATTAATCGATAAAGTGTATCCCCCAGAGTTTTGAATGCATGCATGCAAACGTGCGTGCATTGTATTCTACACGTCAGTTTATGGGATGGAGTCCCGTGCCTGTTGCACTCGGTCGTTCAATACAGGGACGGTTAATGCTCGTCGTGGCCCACGCTGGAGCCGTCGTCCGATGACGTCCGATACGTGCTCGTCTGGAGACAGATCTGGTGATCGAGCAGGCCGAGGCAAGACGCCGTCAGTCTGTAGAGCACGATGGGTACGTGGGCGTGCGTTGGCCTGTTGGCAAACACCCACTGGAACGCTGTCCACGAGTGGCAGCACATCCGACTGAAGTACACATTTGCCGTCAGAGTGCGTGGGATAAGCAGCAGTGTCCGTTGTGAAATCGCACTCCAAACCATTACTCCAGGTGGAGGTGCAGTGTATCGAGCACGCTGCCACGTCGGCTGCAACACACGGCCATCACCGAGGCAGAACCAGCTTTCATCGGAAAACGCAATAGACCTCCAGCCCGCCCTCCAATGAGCTCTCGCTTGGCATCACTGAAGTCACAAATGGAGGTGGTTCGGGATCAGTGGAATGCACCCTACCTGCCGTCTGGATCGCAACTGTCTAGGAAGTAACCGATGGCTAACAGCTCGTTGTGTCACTGTGGTGCTGACTACAGCTCAGATTGCTGCTGCAGACGCAGTGCGATGCGCCAGAGCCGTAAGCCCGACATGAGGGTCCCGCCTCACGGCAGTGCCACGCGGCCGTCAGAAGCCCGGTTTCGCTGCGAGTATACAGTCACGTGGCCGTCACTACCCCAGTGGCTAAATTCTTGCCAAGTCTTTCTGCAGTATCGCCGGACGAACATCCAGTTTCTCCTACCCTTATTACACGACCTCGTTCACACTCAATCAGGTGCGCTAGCGGCGTCTTTGTCGCCTTAAAGGCATCCTCGATTAACATCAGTTCACTATGTCAAGTCTCAAAGGTAACTAACGCTCGCGACCGTTATAGCGTTTATTTATACCGAACTTTTTTTTGTTTTGTTTTGTTTTGGGGCGCAGAACTGCTATAGTCATTAGCGCCCGGTCTGTGACTTAGGAAACGGTAAAACAAAGGAAAATGGAAACCAGCAGCAATGGGAACGAAACTCAAAATATTGGAGAAACTAAAAGCAGAAGGAAAGCTTAAAAATCCACTAAAGAAAGGGGTTGGTTGTCCCCAAAAAGAGCTTCAAATGACTGACGTCATTTCACTGGCACTAATAAACTCGAGAACGCGATCGGCCGAGTTCGTGTCATCTGCTAAAATGGACGATATATCAGGCGACAGCTGTAGACGGGCGCGTAACGCAGTAAAATAGGGGTACTCAATTAAAAGGTGTCTTACCGTCCACAGCTGAGAGCAGTGGGGGCAGAGTGGGGGAGGATCGCCGCTTAAAAGATGTCGATGGCTAAAAAGACAGTGCCCTATCCGGAGTCTAGTTAAAATTACCTCCTCCCGACGACGCGTTCGGGAGGAAGAGGTCCAAGCACAGGGAAGAGCTTTCACGTCCCGCAATTTATTATGGGGAAGTGTCGACCAATGTGCGTCCCATAAAAGAACAACACGACGACATAAAACACTCCGTAGATCGGCGAAGGGAATCGATCGAATAGCTGACCGAAGAAGAGAGACTGCAGCCTTGGCCGCTATATCGGCCGCCTCATTTCCACAGATACCAACGTGTCCTGGGAGCCTAACGCCACCGAGACGCCCCCCCCCCCCCCCAAGTGGAGCAAGCGCAGGCAGTCCTGAATCCGGTGGACCAGAGGGTGGACAGGGTAGAGAGCTTGGAGACCGAGGAGAGCTGAGAGAATCTGAACAGATAACATACTCTATCCGCTGATGGCGGCGGATGTATTGGACAGCCTGGAGAACAGCGTAAAGTTCCGCAGTATAAACCGAACACTGGTCGGGAAGCCGAAATCGATTTGGGGTGTCGCCAACAATATAGGCACTCCCTACACCTAACGATGTTTTCGAGCCATCAGTGTAAATAAATGTCGCTTCCTTCATTTGTGCACATAGAGCAGAAAATGCCCGACGATAAACAAGTGAAGGGGTACCGTCCTTGGGAAACTGACAAAGGTCACAGAGCAGGCAGATCCGGGGACGGAGCCAAGGCGGTGCTGTACCCCAAGTTGTCAAGAAGGTTTTAGGAAAGCGGAACGAAAGAGAATGGAGCAGTTGACGGAAGCGGACTCCCGGTGGTAGTAGGGAGGAAGGGCGGCCCGCATACCCTACATCCAAGGAGGCGTCGAAAAAAATGTCATGGGCCGGATTAGCAGGCATGGAAGACAGATGGCTAGCATAACGACTCAGGACTGCTCGCCGATTGGATAGCGAAGGTTCAGCAGTCTCAGCATAAAGGCTTTCCACAGGGCTGGTGTAAAAAGCTCCAGACACTAAACGTAATCCACGGTGGTGGATAGAGTCGAGACGCCGAGGAATAGACGGCCGAGCAGAGGAGTAAACTACGCTTCCATAGTCCAATTTCGAGCGCACTAAGGCGCGATAGAGGCGGAGTAGGACCACTCGGTCCGCTCCCCAGGAGGTACCATTTAGGACACGGAGGGTGTTGAGGGATCGTAGACAGCGAGCCGAAAGATAGGAAACGTGGGAGGACCAGCACAGTTTTCTGTCAAACATAAGACCCAAGAATTTAGCGACGTCCGAAAATGGAAGGTTGACAGGTCCTAGATGTAAGGATGGTGGAAGAAACTCCGTACGACGCCAAAAATTAACACAAACGGTCTTACTGGGAAAAAGCGGAAGCCTGTTTCGATGCTGTGGAGGCGATTGAGACAGCCTTGAAGACGTCGTTCGAGAAGGCTGGGCCGTTGAGAGCTGTAGTAGATCGCAAAATCGTCCACAAAGAGGGAGCCTGAGACATCGGGAAGGAGACAGTCCATAATTGGATTTACGGCAATGGCAAACAGTACAACACTTAGCACGGAGCCCTGGGGTACCCCGTTTTCTTGGGAGAAAGTACGGGAGAAAGTAGTATTCACCCGCACTTTAAATGTGCGCTCTGCCATAAATTCGCGAAGAAAAAGGGGCAGCCGACCTCGAAAGCCCCAAGAGAACGGTGTGCGGAGGATGCCTGTCCTCCAACAGCTATCGTATGCTCTCTCCAGATCAAAAAATATTGCTACTGTTTGGCGTTTCCGGAGAAAATTGTTCATGATAGAAGTGGAGAGAGCAACAAGATGGTCAACTGCAGAACGATGCTTTCGGAAACCGCATTGGGCAGGTGTTAAAAGACTGCGGGACTCCAGCCACCAAGCTACACGGCAATTCACCATACGCTCCAAAACCTTACATACACTACTCGTGAGAGAAATGGGGCGATAGCTAGAGGGGAGATGTTTGTCCTTCCCAGGTTTCGGAACAGGAACGACGATAGCTTCCCGCCATCGTCTGGGAAAAGTACTGTCGGTCCAAATTCGATTATAAAGGCGAAGGAGGTAACGCAGACTATGGGTTGATAAATGCAGCAACATTTGGATCTGGATACCATCCGTTCCTGGGGCGGAGGAGCGACAAGAAGAGTGTTCATGTGGAGTTCCCGCATGGAGAAAACAGTATTATAGCTTTCGCGATTTTGAGAGGAGAAAGCAAGAGGTTGCACTACCGCTGCACGTTTCTTCGGGAGAAACGCTGGCGGGTAATTTGAAGAGCTCGAAATCTCAGCAAAGTGTTGACCCAATGAGTTAGAAATTGCGACGGGGTCCACTAACGTATCATGCGCGACAGTGAGCCCAAAGACCGGGGAGAAACTAGGCGCGCCTGA
The DNA here is from genome assembly GCF_023898315.1 of Schistocerca nitens. NCBI lineage: Eukaryota > Metazoa > Arthropoda > Insecta > Orthoptera > Acrididae > Schistocerca > Schistocerca nitens. Next base: position 4,780,867 of record NW_026045897.1, read on the forward strand.
TAACCGTCGAATCCGACTCCAAACTTCCGAGGAGGGAGTGAAGGTGTTAAATGAGCTAGTAAAGAATGTCCAGCTTGCCTTCTTGCTATCGCGGATGACGCGACGGCATCGCGCACGGGACTGCTTATAGCGGATACAGTAGGCCAAAGTAGGATGGTGGCGGAAAACGCGAAGAGCACGTCGCCGCTCACGCATTGCGTCACGGCATACCTCGTTCCACCAAGGAACTGGGGGGCGCCGGGGCAATTCGGAGGTGCGTGGTATTGAACGTTCCACAGCTGTAAGAATAACGTCTGTAATATGAGTGACCTCATCGTCGACGGTAGGAAAGTGACGGTCATCGAATGTCGCTAGAGACGAAAAAAGTGTCCAATCAGCTTGGGAAAACTTCCAGCGTCTCGGGCGCATATATGGCAGTTGTGGCTGCAATCGAAGGACACATGGAAAGTGGTCACTCGAGTGTGTATCAGCAAGGACGAACCATTCGAAGCGCCGAGCTAGCGGAACAGTACCGACCGAAAGGTCCAAATGAGAGAAATTTGTCGTGGAGGCAGACAAAAATGTAGGGTCTCCAGTGTTGAGGCAAACAAGGTCCGCTTGGTGGAAAACGTCTAGCAATAGTGAGCCACGCGGACATGGATGTGGAGATCCCCAAAGCGGGTGGTGGGCATTGAAGTCCCCAACCAGCAAATAGGGGGGTGGAAGCTGACCAAGAAGATGAAGGAGATCAGCTCGTGCCATTGATGTGGACGATGGAATGTATACAGTACAAAGAGAGAAGGTGTATCCAGAAAGGGAAAGACGGACAGCGACAGCTTGGAAGGAAGTGTTTAAGGGGATTGGGTGATAATGGAGGGTATTATGGAGAAGAATCATGAGTCCTCCATGTGCTGGAGTGCCTTCAACAGAGGGGAGATCAAATCGGACTGACTGAAAATGGGGGAAGACAAAGCGGTCGTGGGGACACAGCTTTGTTTCCTGAAGACAGAAGATGACCGGCGAGTAGGATCGTAGGAGGATCGTCAATTCATCCCGATTGGCTCGAATGCCGCGGATCTTCCAATGGATAATGGACATAGGGTGGACAGAAAATGGAAGAATGTGACCAAGGTTGCCGTCAACTCAACGACTGCTCAGAGCTTGCGACCGACAGCGTGGAACGGCACTCAGCCGAAGGCAAAAGATCCTGATCCATAGGTTGTTCAGGAGCAGCTCCTGCCACCAGCGATCGGCCGGTTGATCTGCCGCCGGCAGTGCGCCTCGGCGACACAGAAGACGGCCGAGCGCGGTTACCGCCAGGTGGTGCTGTAGATGAGACACGCCGTGGCGGAGAAGGAGAGGAACTGGGTTTCTTATTAGCTTTCTTGGTTGGTTGGTTTCGGGGAAGGAGACCAGACAGCGAGGTCATCGGTCTCATCGGATTAGGGAAGGATGGGGAAGGAATTCGGCCGTTCCCTTTCAGAGGAACCATCCCGGCATTTGCCTGGAGTGATTTAGGGAAATCACGGAAAACCTAATTCAGGATGGCCGGACGCGGGATTGAACCGTCGTCCTCCCGAATGCGAGTCCAGTGTCTAACCACTGCGCCACCTCGCTCGGTAGCTTTCTTGGAAACATGATGTTTAGATGAAGGAGGAACCGATGGTTGTGAAGTTGGGGTACGTAAAAAATCTTCACGAGTATGCTCTTTTTTGGAAGTCCGGGTGTCTGACTTTTGGGATCGAGATTTAGCAGAACCCGATGAAGGGTGAGCCATAGATTGAGCAGGCAAAAGTGGGGAGGTTGAACGGGCGATCTTTGCGCTGGCCGATCTGACGACCGTGGCACTAAAGGTGAGGTCGCAAGTCTGCATGGCCGCCTCCTTTGTTGGCCGAGGAGAAGCAAGGACAGTGCTGTATTTTCCTGTCTGAGGCACGGTGGGCTTTCGACTTGTGAATAATTTTCGAGCAGCAAAGGTCGACACCTTTTCCTCACTCTGATTTCCTGAATGAGCTTTTCGTCTTTAAAAATGGGGCAATCTCGAGAGGAAGCAGCGTGGTCACCCATACAGTTGATGCAACGAGGGGATGGAGGTGGACAAGCACCCTCATGGGCATCCTTGCCACACGTAACACATTTGGCCGGGTTGGAACAGGACTCGCTGGTGTGATTGAACCGCTGGCACCGATAGCAACGTGTAGGGTTTGGGACGTAGGGGCGAACGGAAATTATTTCATAGCCCGCTTTTATTTTCGATGGGAGTTGAACTCTGTCAAATGCCAAGAAGACAGTACGGGTTGGAATGATGTTCGTGTCAACCCTTTTCATAACTCTATGAACAGCCGTTACGCCCTGGTCAGACAGGTAGTGCTGAATTTCCTCGTCAGACAGTCCATCGAGGGAGCGTGTATAAACGACTCCACGTGAGGAATTTAAAGTGCGGTGCTCTTCAACCCGGACAGGGAAGGTGTGGAGCAGTGAAGTACACAGCAATCTTTGTGCCTCGAGGGCACTGACTGTTTCTAACAACAAGGTGCCATTCCGTAATCTCGAACAAGACTTTTAAGGACCTGCAATTGCGTCGACACCTTTCTGAATAATGAAAGGGTTGACCGTGGAGAAGTCGTGACCGTCGTCAGACCGAGAAACAACAAGGAACTGTGGCAACGATGGAAGAACTGTCTGTGGCTGAGACTCATTGAACTTATGCTTTGAGCTGACATAGTAGAAGATGAGGAAACCATTGCGAAAGTATCCCCCACGATTACCGGCGTCTCCGATGGCGCGCTCCTCCCTTGTGGGGGGGCCCTCTCTGAGGGCACTCCCACCTTAGGTGATTGTTCACACCTCAGGTCACACCTCCTGACAAACGGACGGAGGGACCAATCGGCACTTTCGGAAGATATCAGCTCGGGTAATCACCCCTCCCTGGGCCTGGCCGTTACCAGGGGGTACGTATGTGTCCTACCTGTCTACCCGGGGCGGGGAATTACGCGTTATCCCGTCACCGGCTACGCACCAAAATGCGTGGGTCGGCCTTCAGACACGCACAGGGAGGAAGAAAGAGAAAGGGAAAAACAAAGAAAGGGAAAGGAAAGAAGAGAGGTCTCAAACGCCGCAGCGGAGAAAAGGGTAAAGAGAAGAGGTAAGGAAAAGAGAAGGACAAAGGATGGATGAAGACATACAAGCAGAGAAGGCGAAGAATGCGTTACATTTACGAGCGTCCGTCTCCGGACGTAGGCACAAAGGAAGGAAAGAGCCAGAGGTGAGGGGAGGGGGGGGGGCCAAGATGGGGGATAGGGAAGGATGCGGAAAAGGAAGGTATGCAGCCCGGAAAGGAAGGAGGGCCACATTAGCTCGGGGTCCCGTGCTCGCTACGCACGTATCCACAAAAGAGTTGTGGACCCCCTGGGGGGAATATACCGAACCTGATTTCCTTCCTCATAGTGGCGCTACTAGCGCTATATTTTAATACAGACCATCTTTCACATGTAGAAATACGCCTACCGACGCTTCCTTTTGTCGCCCAATTCCTTCTTGGTGTCGCGATTCTTTTGTCCGTCAGCATTCGATGGACGACGGTTTCGTAAGCTGCCTCCTTTGTGAGCGGATTACGCTTCCCGAATATTCGAGCCAATATTGGTACAGAAATAATAACGTTAAGTGAAAAAGCAGCAAGAAACTAAGAAACGTTTCTAGACACGTGCTTGCGCACCGCTCGGTGGAGACGTAGCGATTTCCACCAGTTTGCAAAGTGTTGTGTTACGTATGTGTATGTCCTCACAAATGAACCGAAGCACAGGCGTCAATGATAATGCAGGCGCCCCGATGCAGAAAAATAAGCAATTCTGATGGTAAGCGGCAGCCACCGGCAATCCGTACGGGTTATGTAAAAGAAAAGGTTTCCTAAATATGCACGAAACTTGTCGATTTCATCTGCGCCTATGGGCAGTACGTGGAAGGAGCTGCAAGTCAAATGTGCCCCTTGCGGACGTACGCAAACTAGCGACAAGGTGCGAGCAACGAACTGTCAAAGTCATCTCCAGCGATCGCCCCGGCTGGGAGCAGGAGGGGCACAGTGGCCGTGGGCGTCGCCCTCTGGCGGAGTCTCATCGCGTGGTGGCGGAGGGGGACCCGCCGGGAGAGCGCAGGCTAAAGGCTGGCCCAAACAAGTGCAACCATGAGCAGAGCAATAAACAGTCGACTAGTATGAGGTGGGAGAGGGGAACACCTATGAACCTGTTACCAACGCCACCATCCTGAATGTAACTCGTAATCGTAGACGAAGACATGCTGCCCTTGCTGAAGACGTGACATTTGCAACTTTCTTTCAGCACTATGGTCCTCCGCATTATCACAGGTAGCTGGCAGGGCATACCTAGATATCCTTTTTCCACGGAGATAGCTATCCCGATGGAGTGGACCTCGTTTCTCGGACTTAAGTCTATTACATTATGTGTGTGCATAATTTCGTAGCGTTTTTGTTTTACATGTTGCTATTCCGTTTCCTATCTCTTTATTTATCGATTGTCATTTTCTATTTGTAGTTCACTGTAGTCACTTTGGCATTTGGAGACACTGAGTGGAGCTGTTGACCCTAGAAAATGGAGCCCCATGTGGAGAAAATGCCACTGGACAGAGCACGGCAAGAAAACGGTTTCCTAGTTTTAGGTGGATCGTTTTGACAATAGCAACTCTACCCGTGCAGGAAGACCTTAACTGTTTGATGAAGATCATTTAAACGCATGAATCCACAACGATCCACTTTAGTGTACTCGAGAACAAGCAGATACCACGAATTCTGATCATCTTGCGACATTTGGATGCAATGGGGAAGGTTCAAAACCCGGTGTATGGGCAGCGCATGCCCTAAGCCAAACTCAAAAAGACCAGTGTGTGGCAATATGTGCAGCTTTGCTGGTTCGTCGCCAATTGGCTCGTGAACAACGCCGACCATTCCTATCTCGTATCGTTACAGGTGACGAGAAACGGTGTCTTTATGTCAACATAGGGGAAAGAAAGGATTGGTTGAGGTCGAACGAAACAGCAACTCTCTGTACAAACACAGCATCGGCGGTATGGCGTACAACGAATTGCTTCACCGACATGTAACTGTCAATGTCTTCAAATTTTTTCATCATATACCTTATAGCTAAAAACATTGTTAGTAACTTACTCAGGGTACTCCTAAGTTTGTCTTTGCTCCAGTCGTCTGGCTTTTGAAGGAGGTCGACCCCTTCCACCTCTCCCATCCACACTCGTCTAGCGTGCTTCTTTCGTCTATCTGCTTTCACTCATCCTCTACCGTTGTCCAACCCACCTCAACGTATCTTTTTCAATGTTCAATGATACGCCCTAAAATTAACTTAACGCTCTTTAAATAACTTTTCAAGTCTTACCATATATGTACGTTAAGGGATACATGATACTATACTTAATAACGATAGTATATTATAGATCAGTTTCAGATTGTACGATATCCATAAAATTAAATATGACACTTACTGACAAACACTAATGTGAACAATGGTCTTGCGTCTCAAAGTTTGGGTAAGTCAAGTTTGTATGCTGTTTTTAATTTTACGCACGATTACAAGTTCTCACTAATAACACCACTTCTCAATTTACTCTTAGTGTTCATGCCTGAAAATAATTGTTCGCATGAATATTTAGATCTGAATAAGGAAAGAACAGCAAACGCTGGTTTTTTCAGCTGATTATGCGACTCAGGAATACAAGGTGTCCCACTCAAATCTCCCTGATTTTAAGGACACAGGAGAGAAACCACAGTAGATACGACAATGAAAAATGCACCACAGTGTAGAGTATCTCAAAAAATTTATAATCCCGCGCCAGAAGTGCCAAGTATCGTCGCCAGAGTATGGTCGCATGAAGTGAAAATGGCGACTTCACAGCAGCGCGCACAAGCAGTAGTGTGGTTTGCAGAAACAAAATCGCCGATTACTGTGCAAAGAAATTATCCTCGTGTGTATGAATGTGATCCACCTGATGTCAGAACAAATAAGGAATGGTATATGAAGTTTCTGGCAACAGGAAGTGTTCCGAAACTTCCTGGCGGTGCACCGTACAGAGTTTCAGAAGAAACAGTGGAGGACATCAGACAAACGTTTCTCAGACGGTCACTTAAGTCAATTCGTCAAGCATCTAGGCAACCTGATGTACCTCGATCAACATTGCATCGTGTAATTCATCAGCGTGTTCGTATGTGTGCTTACAAAGTGCAAATACTGCAACATCTGACGCCAAATGACAAACCAAGCCGACAACAATTCGCTGCAGATATGCTGCAGCGTATTGATATGGATGCCAACTTCCTAGAAAAATGTTTATTCTCAGATGAGGCAACCTTTCATCTATCAGGAAGGGTTAATAGTCATAATGTTCGGATCTGGGGTTCCAAAAATCCGCACGTTGTCATTGAACATGTTCGTGATAACCCTAAACTAAAGGTCTGGTGCGGGCTAATGCACGAAAGGATTGTTGGACCGTTCTTCTTTGCAGCACAAACAGTACATGGGTCAGTGTATCTGAACATGTTGGAACAGTTTGTGTACCCTCAGATACAAGACTTACAACCCAGCATCATTTTTCAACAAGATGGAGCTCCGCCGGCTGTTCAAGTTCCTGGGTAGGAAATTTCCCAGTCGTTGGATCGGACACGGAGGACCCATTGCCTGGCCACCACGTTGACCCGACATTATGCCGCTTGATTTCTCCATGTCGAGATTCGCGAAGGACCGCGTGTATGCGACCAAAGTGGACGATATTCCTACGTTGTGACATCGTAACACTAATGCGATTGCAACAATAACAGAGGAAATGTTACAAAGAACTTGGCAAGAAATTGAATATAGACTCGATATTCTTCGAGCTACAAATGGTTCACATGTAGAGGTGTATTGATGATAAATAAATTCTTTGAGATGCTCTACAATATGGTGCATTTTTCATTATCGTATCTACTGTGGTTTTTTTTCTGGGTCTTAGAAATCCTGGAGGTTTGAGTGGGACACCCTGTAACCTTCAAGATGTTAAAAAATCAATAGATTTCCTTCTCGAGGTGTTTCAAAGCAGACTACTTGAGTTGTGAGCAAAGTTCACATGTGTGTTTCTCAAATTTCCCTAAATCAGTACAAAGACATTCAAATTTCGAGTTTTTTTTTAAATCATCCAGGAAATGAATTTCAAATTTGCCAACAACATAAAGGAAGAAAAATTTAATTCTGTTACAGTAACAATAAGTGGTTTCTTTTAGCAATACCTAACCTCGCTTTGCTGTTGCTGAATTTCTGAAAACTGTTGAAAAAAAAATTCTCTCATATTTAAAAGCGTTGTTTTGAAAAAGCACATATCAGTACCAGAATTATTTTCTTGGCGATGTTCCAACAGGCTTGCAAAAGAAGATGGCGTAATGGTTAGCACTCTGAACACGCATTCCGGAGGACACGGTTGCAATCTGCCTCCGGCCATCCAGATTCAAGTTTTCCGTGACTTCCTTAAATCACTCCAGGAAAATGTGGGATCGTTCCGTTGAAAGTGCACGGTCGACTTCCTGCATTATCTTTCCGTAATCCGAACTTGTACTCTGTCTCTAATGACCGCGACTCCAATCTTCCTCCCTTCGTAGCAAAATTTGTTTCAAAATCTTGACCAAGAGGAGATAATTTATTTTTGAGTAAAGTAACTTGAACGATGGGGCCACTGAGGGGGAGCAGTGCGTTGGCGACGGCGCGCTGAACCCGGCAGCTCGTGAGTGCCCTTGGCCAAGGGGCGAGCTGCGTTCTCCCCCCCCCCTCCCCCCCCCCCACCCCCCCGCCAACCGCATGCTGCAGGAGCCGGCCGGGGCAAGAGACGGTCTCCCAGCTTTTTCACTCGTCTACAATTGTGGTTGAACAACTGAACAACAGGGGGTGACTCGAGTGTGTTATCGAGGTGTTCGACGCTTACTGTTCCTACCCCAGGGCCTGGGACAGAACGTAGAAAATGTTATAGATTGGCACACTAAAATCAACCAGTTACTGGATTCTAGTGTTAGGAATGGCAAGGTAAGTAACATAGCAATCCTATCAATCTAAAAAGAACTCGCCGCGAAGCTCGAGGGGTGTTTAGAGGAATTAGAAATGGCAAATGAGCGACTCCGAAAACAGCCAACCAAAACATGGGCTGGTGTGGTCGCACAAGCACCCACCAAACCACAAAGGACTGGGGAAACTATCGCTAGAGTGTCTAAAAGACCGGACACGGCGGTCTTCTTGAGACCCCTACCCAGTTAAGACATCGAAAAAGTGCAGGAAATCGTTACAACAACCGTGAACCCCGCAAAGGACAAAATTAAAATAAAAAAGGTTGAGGGGACAAAAAAAAAATATATATATATACACTCCTGGAAATGGAAAAAAGAACACACTGACACCGGTGTGTCAGACCCACCATACTTGCTCCGGACACTGCGAGAGGGCTGTACAAGCAATGATCACGCGCACGGCACAGCGGACACACCAGGAACCGCGGTGTTGGCCGTCGAATGGCGCTAGCTGCGCAGCATTTGTGCACCGCCGCCGTCAGTGTCAGCCAGTTTGCCGTGGCATACGGAGCTCCATCGCAGTCTTTAACACTGGTAGCATGCCGCGACAGCGTGGACGTGAACCGTATGTGCAGTTGACGGACTTTGAGCGAGGGCGTATAGTGGGCATGCGGGAGGCCGGGTGGACGTACCGCCGAATTGCTCAACACGTGGGGCGTGAGGTCTCCACAGTACATCGATGTTGTCGCCAGTGGTCGGCGGAAGGTGCACGTGCCCGTCGACCTGGGACCGGACCGCAGCGACGCACGGATGCACGCCAAGACCGTAGGATCCTACGCAGTGCCGTAGGGGACCGCACCGCCACTTCCCAGCAAATTAGGGACACTGTTGCTCCTGGGGTATCGGCGAGGACCATTCGCAACCGTCTCCATGAAGCTGGGCTACGGTCCCGCACACCGTTAGGCCGTCTTCCGCTCACGCCCCAACATCGTGCAGCCCGCCTCCAGTGGTGTCGCGACAGGCGTGAATGGAGGGACGAATGGAGACATGTCGTCTTCAGCGATGAGAGTCGCTTCTGCCTTGGTGCCAATGATGGTCGTATGCGTGTTTGGCGCCGTGCAGGTGAGCGCCACAATCAGGACTGCATACGACCGAGGCACACAGGGCCAACACCCGGCATCATGGTGTGGGGAGCGATCTCCTACACTGGCCGTACACCACTGGTGATCGTCGAGGGGACACTGAATAGTGCACGGTACATCCAAACCGTCATCGAACCCATCGTTCTACCATTCCTAGACCGGCAAGGGAACTTGCTGTTCCAACAGGACAATGCACGTCCGCATGTATCCCGTGCCACCCAACGTGCTCTAGAAGGTGTAAGTCAACTACCCTGGCCAGCAAGATCTCCGGATCTGTCCCCCATTGAGCATGTTTGGGACTGGATGAAGCGTCGTCTCACGCGGTCTGCACGTCCAGCACGAACGCTGGTCCAACTGAGGCGCCAGGTGGAAATGGCATGGCAAGCCGTTCCACAGGACTACATCCAGCATCTCTACGATCGTCTCCATGGGAGAATAGCAGCCTGCATTGCTGCGAAAGGTGGATATACACTGTACTAGTGCCGACATTGTGCATGCTCTGTTGCCTGTGTCTATGTGCCTGTGGTTCTGTCAGTGTGATCATGTGATGTATCTGACCCCAGGAATGTGTCAATAAAGTTTCCCCTTCCTGGGACAATGAATTCACGGTGTTCTTATTTCAATTTCCAGGAATATATATATATATATATATATATATATAAGACAATCAACCGACAAAAGAGGATATGAATTTAGAAACCTTTAAAAATGAGTTTAAACTGCGTTTCAAAACTGCACCTCGGGATCGGGATGTCGTGCACCACGGGAAATATGTGGTGCAGGCTCACCACTGTGGGCAGAATATACGTGGGGTTCCATGCAATTAACGTGAGGGACTATTTAGTAGTTCCCCAGTGCCACAATTGTGGCGACTTAGACCATGTACACAAACATTGTGAACAGAAGCCTTGCTCCAGGTGCAGAGCCGAAGACCATACAAGGAAAACCTGCGGCAAAGCGGGGATATGTATCCCATGCACGCAGAGAGGTAAGAAAATCTGCAACACCACAGGAGTAAACTGCCATACCTACAGGGGAAGCGAGAACAAAGGCTCATTGCAAGAACTGACTATGGCTGAGGCCGTACCTGTACACAGGAAGCCTAAGAGAAAGTCCCCGAGCAAAGGGTTGAGGGATGCACTGAGGGCCAGTAGATTCAGGGAATTAGTACAAAATTTCACCAAAATGCAAACCGAAAAAGTGGAAATGAAACACGCATGAGAGAGTACAAGTTAACATTGTAAGCAGTACGAGTTCGCCTACAGATCCATCCTTCCCAAAAGGTTTGGGAGTAGACCCCATAAGGGTATACCCAAACCTAGAACACGCAATGCAATTAGTGCGCGTGGAAGAGCCGGCTGTCCTCACTACAGCTCTGAGACACGTGGCGCGCGTCGGTCATGAGTAGGAGGCTGTGGGCAGGATACAGCTCAAAACGATGAATCTCCCCACTGACTTCGGAGCCCAGTGAGACTTACTTAGAAAAGTTTTAGAAAGACAGAATGAAAAATTTGATTTAGACGAGCTGTATCATCAATCTATCATCACAAATGGGAGACTAGTGCATGACTGGAGCAAGAAGTGGCCAGAATCCCACATCAGAACTATTTTCCACGTGAATCTTTTTAACGTAGTACAGATCAATGCACATAATAGTAAACTAGTCAGAAGAGTGGTGGAGGAGAGGAGACTGGATGTGCTCTGTCTGCAGGAGCCATACTCCCAAGCTGGGCGAATCCCCTTCACAGCAGTCAACTGGCAGGTAATCCACAGTGGAGTGGAACCAAGAGCTGCAGTTATGATCACCAACAGGGTGCAGAGATCTACGGTTCTCGCACAGTTCTCTGATGACCACTGCAACGTCGTGGAAATGCAATCACCTGTTGGAGTGTTGTGCATTATCAACATGTACTTCCAGTACGGTAGAGGAATCGATGAATTCCTGGAAAAATTAATTCAAGTGGCCACGGCGTTGCGGGGGCGCAGACTTGTCGTCACAGGAGATACGAATGCCAAGTCCCCCCCGTAGTTCAGTGGCACCTGAGACAACCGAGGACAAAAAACCGAAGAGACTGTCATGGCATTACAACTAATGGTCGCCGATAAGCAAGGGCACGCCCCAACCTACATAGGTGGTGGGGGAGAAGGCACAAATATTGATGTTACTTTGGTGAAGCCTAACCTCGTAACCAAGATAACAGTTTGGATGGTATGGGATCAGATCACGACCAGCGACCATAACCTAATTACATTCTCACTGGGAGACAGAGAGTGCCGCTGGGACATAGTGTGGGAAATACAGTTCAACTATAACAAGACTGATTGGGATCGCTTGGCGAGGGAGCGTGACATACCGACGTTGCCAGAAGGTGACAAAAATGTGGAGGAATACGCCGAGGAGCTGGTGAAAGAAATCATCAGGGCGCTGAAAGCCGCTGTGCCAACCAGGAGGAAAGCCGTTGCGGCTTCGCTGTCACCATGTACAGCCGAACTGGGACAGATGCGCCAGTCTGTAAGGAGGGCAAGGAAGTATTACCAGCAAAGTGTCATCAGGGAAGAAAAGCAACGATGGCTGCAAATATACAGGGAGGCAAAAGAACAATTTCAACAGGAGCTAAGGGCAGTCAGGCTGGGAAGCTGGGAAAAATATGTGCAAAGCCAATTGGCTACGGACCCATGGGACATCCCTTACAAGTTAGTGCGTGAAAAGATAAGATCACCCATGAAGGACGGGGGCGGATGACGGAAACTTGGCAGGAGACTGCCGAGGTCCTCCTACGGTTGATAATTTGGAAGTACAACAACGAATTAGAAGAGAAGACCAACAGGACTACGAAAACAACAGTATGGTTTATCCCTTATCTGAAGAGGAGGTGGGTGCCCAGATGAAGGGCAAAGCTCCTGGTCCAGACGGCATTACAGTGGAAGTGGTGCAATTCCTGGCCCCCAGCTGGTGGCACCTCTCACTAAGTAACACAATGGGTGACTACGGCTTAGAAAATTCCCCTCAATTTGGAAAAAGGCAAATGTAGTAATAACCAAGAAAGGTCCAGATCCAAAGGATGCCAAATCGTACAGGCCTATCTGTTTGCTGGACCTGCTGGGGAAACTTTTTGAGAGGTTGCTAGCAGACGGACTAGCAGCACACCATATACTGTGTGGGATGAGTGACACGCAGTTCGATATTCGGCCGGGGAGATCGGCGTCTGACGCCTTCGACCTGACTGCAGAGGCCTGTGACTCAGCCCCACACAAATACATTTTGGTGAATAAGTGGCACATTTGTCAACCTGTGGTGACCTTCGTTCTCCCGCTTGCGGAAGGAGGATTCTCCACGGCCGCTATATGGCTGTCTTAGGAGCTATTGTGAGGAAAGGGAGGACTGGCTATCGTCCCCTAGCGGGAGAATCAGTAAAAAGATTACAAAAGGATGTCCACAGGGCTCTGTCCTGGGGCCACTCTTTTGGGACATTAATATGGAACCCCTCTTGGATAACTTGCAGAACGCGACGATGTGCCAGAGGGCATAGCCTATGCAGACGACCTCCTCCTGCTCGCTGGCAGTCGTAGCCGCTAAAAATCGAAAGGGCCATATCCATCCTAACAACATGGTACCATACCTACCAAAATGACAATATCACCTAGCAAGTCCACATACCTATTACTTAAAGGGCAACTCGAAGGAATCATACAGTGCAAATAGATGGCTCACCAGTTCTTGGCACCGTGGGGCCCTATATCTAGGTGTAGTCTTCGAATAGAGGTGGAATTATGCATCACATATTGACACCGTGACGCAAAGATCCCTAGAAACACTTAATAACCTGATTGTTATCGGACATAAACGTTTCCACCTGCCACCAGATTTAATAAAACCTTAGCATAATAGTATTCTGACATCAATTGTAAGATATGGGTCAGGAGTCTGGGCTCACAGGTTCACGAGGGTCATGCCCGCCATGGCCGTAAGAAGAGTGCAGCGAAATATGCTCTTGCAATCTGTAGGGACATATGGGACAACTCCGGGGGGAGCATTATTAGTACTAACGGGACTCTTGATGTAACAATCAGAGGCGGCGTGGTATTGGGTAAAAAAGGAGAAGAGGGATAAAATAGTTGAACTAATGGGGATTCACGTAGGGAATAAATCTGAAATTAAACGTGGGGAGAGAACTTTGGCAGGGACAGTGGGACAACGACGAGACGGGTCGTAGAGCGCGCCAACTGCTGCCCAGCATCGTGGAGCGATTACAGCTCAAGTACTTGAAGCCATCGAGAGGACTGCTGCACTCCACTACCGGACATGGGCCCTACCCGGCCTGCCTATGCCGGTTTGGGAAGCGGGCTACACCAACGTGTGACTGTGGGGCCGTACAGGGCACCCCAGACCATGTGGTGTACGAGTGCCACTTCTTCGGCGATGTAGCGGCACAAGTAAGACAAAAACTACCAAACCTGCTCAGGCAAGAGGACCATTTTCAAACCCTAAACAAACTTGTCAATCAAATATCGAGCAAAGTTTTAAAAGAATTTTTAAGGAACAATCAATAATATACTAAACTTGATTTAGACTCCGTACACCTGTTCTATTCCGCCGCGGTGTGGACTCGGCCAGCCGCTTCTCGGCTCGGATCCGCCACGTCTCGGACTACGGGGGTGGGGTGGGGGTGGGGCACATTTAAACTGATCAAGACACTCACCGGACATGACAGTAGGAACTAGTATTAGGTTAGACATAGCATAAGATAGAATAACCACATTAGCATTGAACTACAGCGGTTCAAACATGCTGGACCAGCCCAGTGCCAGGGCCATGTTAGGTTTATAACATGCTGGCACACCTGTAACGCTGCAGGCAGAGTAGAGTAGTTACACAAGTAGTAGATGCAGAATAATATCAACACCAACAACGTAGCAATAAAAGAAATACGTAGAACAAGACACCAGTAGAACCAGAAATGCCCACAGCGAAAATAGAAATAACAAAATTTCCTAGTAACTAATCAAGATGAGCTGCAGTATTGTAAATAACATATATATATATATATATATATATATATATATATATATATATATATATATTAGGACCCACTAATGTATTAGGTGGTGGGTCAACATGTATCATGTAGTTTGAAGAATAAAGCTTTTTTTAAAAAATTAACTTCTCATATCGAAAAGATTGTTTCCTTATATAGTTTACGATTAAGCTGATTTAGTTGAGACATAACGTCTACTATTTTTGGATCCACTGATCGTTCGTTAGTTCTGGACAGTGGATACCCTTCTCAAGGAAAATGTGTACTCTCTTAATAAGGAAGCCAAACATTTCAAGACGTTTCTGTTGATAAAATGAAATGTCGTGTGGCGAGGGCCTCCCGTCGGGTAGACCTGATGGCCTGGTGCAAGTCTTTTGAGGTTACGCCACTTCGGCGACTTGCGCGTCGATGAGGACGAAATGGTGAAGACGACACAAAAGCCCAGTCCTTGAGCGGAGAAAATCGCCAACCCAGCCAGGAATCGAACTCAGGCCCCTTCATGACAAGACGGTGCGCTATCCACTCAGCTACGGTGGCGGACTTTTCTGTTGATAATCAACGTACGTTGTTATGCTGCCGAAGATCTTCCTGCTGATTTTAACTACAGTTCTGATCTTTCATGGACTGGCCATGAAATTTCAGTAGCATGTGGCTCGCGAGCCGCGGTGTGCCTTACACTGTGTTGGGTTAGAATGTCATTCCGCATCCCCCTTGTCCACCTGATCCTGCACCATCCCATTTTCACTTTTAGCGCTCGCTATTTAACAATTTTCAAGCAACTTCCTTTCCGGATGAAAATGCGCTGAAGAGCCAAAGAAAATGGTACACCGGCCTAATATCGTGTAGGTCCCAGCGAGCATGCAGAAGTGGCATAGACTCGACTAATGTCTGAAGTAGTGCTGGAGGGAACTGACACCATGAATCCTGCAGGGCTGTCCAGAAACCCGTAAGAGTGCGAGGGCATGCAGATCTCTTCTGTACAGCATGTTCCAAGGCATCTTAGATATTCTCAATAATGTTCATGTCTGGGGAGTCAGGTGGCCAGTGGAAGTGTTCTAACTCACAAGAATGTTCCTGGAGCCAATCTGTGGCAATTTTGGACGTATGAGATGTCGCACTGTGCTGCTGGAATTTCTCAAGGCCGTCGGAATTCAAAATGGACATCAGAGCTTGCAGGTAATCAGACAGGATGCTTATGTACGTGTCACCCAAAAGAGTCGTATCTAGATGTATCAGGGGTCCCATATCACTCCAACTGCACAGGCTCCACAACATTACAGAGCCTCCACTAGCTTAGCAGTACGCTTCTGGCACGCAGGGTCCATGGATTCACGAGGTTCTCTTCATACCCGTACACGTCCTTCCGGTCGACACAATTTGAAACGCGTCCGACCAGGCAATATTTTTCCAGTTATCAACAGTCCAGACTTGGAAGAGCAGTTGAACGGAATGGACAGTGTCTTGAAAGGAGGATATAAGATGAACATCAACAAACGTGCTACAGAAGAATGCTGAAGATTAGATGGGTAGATCACATAACTAATGAGGAGGTGTTGAATAGGATTGGGGCACAACTTGACTAGAAGAAGGGATCGGTTGGTAGGGCATGTTCTGAGGCATCAAGGGATCACCAATTTAGTATTGGAGGGCAGTGTGGAGGGTAAAAATCGTAGAGGGAGACCAAGAGATGAATACACCAAACAGATTCAGAAGGATGTAGGTTGCAGTAAGTACTGGGAGATGAAGAAGCTTGCACAGGATAGAGTAGCATGGAGAGCTGCATCAAAGCAGTCTCAGGACTGAAGACAACGACAACAACAACAACAACAACAACAACAACAAGTCCAATCTCTGTGCTGACGCGTCCAGGCGAGGCGTAAAGCTGTGTGTGGTGCATTCTGGAAGAGTACACGAGTGGGCCTTCGACTCCAAAAGCCAACTTGTTGATGGCCCAGCATTGAAATCTGCAGCAATTTGCGGAAGAGTTGCACTTCTGTCACGTTGAACTATTTAAATTTTCTTTGTTTTTTATATTTGCTGTAGTGTCCGTTCTTGTCACACAACTGAACATTAGCGTCCCAGCAGCGCTTGTTCTTGAAAAAATTTGTTCTTTAGCTGAAGTCCCGATAATCGCAACGTAGCCCAAAATTTTGCGTCACATAAACACAAAATATTCTATTCAAGTTCTCTTGGTAGTGCAAAATTCTTTTAAAAAAGACTGCTACTAGTTTCATCAGTGTGTATTGTCGCAATAAAAGTGTAATTAAACGTTTCTAAATCGTATTTAACTAACACATTTCGTATTGTTTACTAGTTAGGTAGATGCGATCTACGCCTAAATTTTCCGAGTTATAAACGTTTAAAAACCTGACCAAACATGCCTGATAACGTAAACTCTCTAAAAGCAAATTAGTTACAAATTCATTCTTCTGTCATTGTATCCCTAAATCAGTACAAAAAAACAACCACCGCACATAAGACTTTTGTGTCGTTTTTTTGTTTACACACAGCCAATCTCGCGCCCTTGACAAATTTAAGACATTCTTTAAACTTAATTATTCTTTCGAAGCTGACCATGAGTGAGAAATGTGGGAGCTGTTGTAGGGTAGTGAGTAGAGGGATTTGTTGTCATTCTTGTAGGAAATATTTTCACTGGGGGCGGGGGGGGGGGGGGATGCAGTGGGGAGAATGTTGGGAGAACACAAGAGGCTCTCTCCTGGAACTGCAGAGTATGCAGTAGGAAAATTTTGATTGGGGAACAGGAAAGGAAACTCTGTGCCCTTCAGGCACAGTTGGAGGAAGCAAGGAAGGAACTCTTAAGGATCAAGGGAGAAGGGGGGAGGAGGGTGGTTGGGAAATGGCAGCTGGTAGTAGGATAGGAAGAAAGAGACCGCGATATGACAGTTTTATCATAAACACAAAAAAAACAGGTATCTACCACTACCAGAGTTAAGTGGAGAAGAGCCTCAGGTAGAACGAGGAGTAGGAAATGTGCAGCACACTTCAACCGAGGCCAAGAAGTCTAGGAATGTACAAAGTGTTAGTAGAAGAAGAAAGTGTGGTGTCACCGCTAGACACCACACTTGCTAGGTGGTAACTTAAATCGGCCGCGGTCCTGTAGTACATGTCGGACCCGCGCGTCGCCACTGTGTATTCGCAAACGTAGCGCCACCACAGGGCAGGTCACAAGACACGGACATGACCTCGCCCCAGTTGTACGGACGACATAGCTTGCGACTAGACCTATCAAGTATTCCTCTCATTTGCCGAGAGACAGATTAAATAGCCTTCAGCTAGTCCATCGCTACTACCTAGCAAGGCGCCATGTGTATCATTGCTAATTGGCTGGGCTCTGAGCACTATGGGACTCAACTGCTGAGGTCATTAGTCCCCTAGAACTTAGAACTAGTTAAACCTAACGACATCACAAACATCCATGCCCGAGGCAGGATTCGAACCTGCGACCGTAGCGGTCCTGCGGTTCCAGACTGCAGCGCCTTTAACCGCACGGCCACTTCGGCCGGCCATTGCTAATTGCTTACTACTATGCAAGAGATGTATTTCAACAAGAACAAGACTACATTAAAGTTAAGTATATTAAAATCTCTCTTCTTTTCTTTATAGTTTTCATCCAGTCTCCTGTTTCAGAATTTACGCCCGTCTGCGTTAGTTACGCGTGCACCTAGCCACTCATTGTGTCGAGACCTTAGGGAATCGACACAACAATATTTTGGCGACGAGGAGTGGTGCCGCGCCCACGTTGCAGTCTTTGTGTTATACTTGCTCTAATTTGCTTGTGTCATGGCTTCGCCGCATTCTCCAGATGTACTGTCCGAATTTTTTCGCTTGCAGAATCAGCAGACGCAGGCGTTATTGGAAGCCCTTGGACAGCTCGTCCAGGGTCAACGTGCGCTGCAAACCGATGCGGCGGCAGCCGTTTCATCGCTACCGCAGCCACACACCGCTGTCGCACCGCCATTTAGGCCCTTTGAGGCCCATAACGAGAGCTGGACTGAGTGGGCCGATCAGTTCAACTTCCACCTCACTGCTTATGGAATTCAAGGTAAAGAGCGGCAGCCGTTTTTGCTTTCTTGTGTCGGTGTGTCTACCTACCGGGTGATAGTGAAATTGTTTCCCCGACGCGACGTAGCAACTCTGACCTACGAGGAAATTTTGTCGGCTTTAGATGCCTATTTCAAAGAAACAGTAAATGTAGTTGCCAAACGGTATACGTTTTTTCGTACAAAACGTACGGCCGGTCAGACTAACAGGGAGTGGGTAGCAACTTTGCAAGGCCTTACTAGAGACTGCGCGTTTGCCTGTGAATGTGGCCTCCCATATTCAGATACTATGGTGCGTGATGCAATTGCACAGAACGTTTCTGATGTTCGCATAAGGGAACAGATTTTGAAGCTAGTTAATCCCTCCCTGCAACAAGTGATAGACATATTGGACAGGCAAGACACACTTGACTTTGCTCAGGCATCATTTGAAACTTCGCCAGCAGTGTGTCACATTAATCGGCCCGCCGGGCCCGCTGCACGGGACGCTAAGCGGCCCTCGCGCCCGACTTCGCTGCGGCCGCCTAGGTTGCAACCACGTGCGCCGCGTAAGCAAGCAAATGCAGTGAAATCATGCCCGCGGTGTGCCACTAGACATTCGCGTGAACATTGCCCGTCACGCCAAGCTATTTGCTTTTACTGTCACAAGAAAGGACATGTACAAAGTGTTTGCCAGAAAAAGTTAAGATCAGACAATCACACAAATTCCAGGCCTTTTGCTTCGCGCCGGAATCGAACCCAGGACAATCAGGCTCGTGGACCTTCGCCCATGGACATTCATGTAGTTCATGCCCACCCGTCCAGTGACACTTTAGCTAACAGTGACTGTGTTCGTCCCACCCAACGTGTGCGTCGACGTCGCCGGAAATCCCGTAAAGTTGCAAGTGCTTCTGGACCTGTATCAGTTCAATTTGCACGAGACAGTCGCTCTTGTCGTCAACAAGACAATAAACTTTTTGTGGACTTCGACTTTGCAGGAAAAGTGATACCATTCCAGCTCGATACCGGAGCTGCAGTTTCATTGCTCAATCACGACACGTACAAACAACTGGGCGCCCCGCCATTGCGTGCCGCAAATGTTACGTTAACTAGTTACTCAGGACAGCATATACCTGTGTTGGGACAGTGCAGCCTTATTGCAACATACAAGGGACAGACAAAACTTGTGTCATTTTATGTTCTTCGTTCCTCTAGTGCAGTGAACTTGTTTGGTTTAGATTTGTTTCAATTGTTTAATATGTCTATTGTAAATCAGGTCCTATCCGTGACTCAGACTGTGCCTTCCGCCAGTGTTTCTAGTCTTTGTGAAGAATTTGCAGACATTTTTGCACCGGGCCTTGGTTGCGCTAAGAACTATGCTGCACATTTGGAATTGCAAGACAACGCGCAACCGAAATTTTTCAGAGCGCGCAATGTTCCCCACGCATTGCGTGATGAGGTCGCAAGAACATTGGCCGAATTAGAATCTCAAGGTGTAATTGAACGTGTGCAGGCTTCTCTCTGGGCCTCACCCTTAGTCATTTTGCCAAAACCTTCCGGAAAACTGAGACTTTGCGTGGACTTCAAGGCAACTGTGAATCCACAACTTGTGACTGCTACTTTTCCTTTGCCCCGCCCGGAAGATCTTTTTGACAAACTGTGCCCGGGAAAATATTTTTCAAAATTGGACCTAGCAGATGCGTACTTGCAAATACCTGTGGACGAAGAATCCCAGCGCGTCTTAGTGGTAAACACGCATCTTGGCTTGTATCGCTTCAAAAGACTGCCATTCGGGTGTGCATCCGCCCCTGCTTTATTTCAGCAATAGTTACAAACTATTTGTGCGTCGGTCCCTACTGCTGCGAACTATCTGGACGATATTGTGATCTCAGGACAGACAGAAGCCGAACATTTGCAGAATCTCCGGACATTATTTCAGGTATTGCGTCAGAATGGTCTTCGCTTGAGGAAGGACAAATGTGTGTTTTTTGCTCGTGACTTACCGTACCTGGGCCATGTCCTTAACGCCCAAGGTATACATCCGAGTCCAGAGCACCTTCGTGCCATTCAGGACTTGCCGTCACCGCAGAACTTAAAACAGCTACAGAGTGTGCTGGGTAAGGTAAATTATTATCATCGGTTTGTGCGCAATGCTTCTTCTATTTCAGCTCCGCTTCATCGCTTACGCCGTAAAGGTGTTCCGTTCGTCTGGACGACGGAATGCGAACGCGCCTTTCGCCAGTTGAAATCGGCGTTACTTTCAAATACTTGCCTTACGCCATTCGATCCCCGAAAACCCCTTTTGTTGATGGTAGATGCATCGGATTTCGGGATCGGTGCTGTGCTTGCGCACAAGGATGGCTCGCATGATCGCCCTATTGCCTTTGCGTCAAAATTGCTCTCATCTGCGCAAAGAAATTATTCACAAATAGAGAAGGAAGCTTTAGCTCTCGTGTTTGGTGTTTCAAAGTTCCATGACTTCTTGTATGGTCGTCACTTTACCATCATCACGGACCACAAACCTTTGACATCGCTTTTTCATCCGAACAAGCCTGTACCTCCACGTACAGCGCAGAAATTCATTCGCTGGTCACTTTTTCTCTCGCAGTACCGCTACGATATCTTGTATCGGTCCACTGCTAAGCACGGCAACGCTGATGCGTTGTCCCGTTTGCCTGTTGCTGAGGATAAAGCATTCGATTCTTCCGAACTTGCTTGCATGTTCATTGATTCGGAAGCCGATGACGTGGTCGCATCGTTTCCGATTGATTTTCGTCGTGTAGCTACAGCCACAGCTGCTGACCCTGTCCTTGCTCCCGTTTTGCGTTTTGTTGCTACGCAATGGCCCTTGTCCAAGTCACGGATCGAAGATCCTTTGGTTCGCCGTTTTTTTGCTCACAAGGAGAGACTTTTTGTATGACGTGGTGTTTTGTTGTTGCGTTCCGATAATGATCAATCCCGAGTCGTGGTCCCACGTTCGTTACAGTCCTCTGTCTTACGGCTTCTTCACCAAGGACATTGGGGTATAGTGCGAACGAAACAACTTGCTCGACAGCACTGTACTTGGTTCGGAATCGATGCTGCGATTACGAATATGTGCTCCTCTTGTGTGGCGTGTGCCGAACAACAATCCGCACCGCCGCGGAAATTCTTTGCATGGCCGAACGCCTCTTCCCCTTGGCAACGCTTGCACATCGATTTTGCTGGTCCGTTCTGGAATGCTCGATGGTTGGTTGTGGTCGATGCTTTCAGTAATTTTCCTTTTGTTGTCCGGATGTCTTCCACGACGTCTTCTGCCACCATCCAAGCCTTGTCTGCTATCTTTTGCATTGAAGGTTTTCCGCAGACTATTGTTTCCGACAATGGCCCACAATTCATGTCCGCAGAATTTCAGTCGTTCTGCAAGGCCAATGGTATTCAACATCTGACATCCGCGCCGTTTTCGCCTCAGTCAAACGGTGCCGCTGAACGATTGGTCCGGACTTTCAAGTCGCAGATGTTGAAGTTGAAAGAGTCGCATTCTCGGGAGGACGCTTTGTTGCTCTTTTTGTCCTCATATCGCTCTCAGCCCCGCGATGGTCGCTCGCCGGCTGAGTTGCTCCATGGTCGTCCTCATCGAACTCTGATGTCTTTGCTGCATCCGCCACATCAGGTTCCTGTGCAGCGGCAGACTCCTGCTTTTGCTCCTGGCGACGTTGTCTATTATCGCAACTATCGCGGTTCACAGCGTTGGCTCGCAGGGCGCATTCTTCGCTGCCTCGGCCGCGCGATGTATTTGGTTTTGGGGGCCTCTGGTGAGGTGCGTCGGCATCTCAATCAGCTGCGCCTCTGTCGTCGCCTGGGTTCTGCCGCTCCCCGTCTGCTTTCAGCGACGGAGCCGTCCGGTCAGCGCCTTGGGGACCCATCTACTGGCTCGCCTCATCCCCAGGTGTTACCGACGATGCCTTCCATTTTGCCTCATGGCGTCGCGCCGCCGCAGCCGCCGCCGGCGCCGCCAGCAGCGGACGCTTCGCTGCAGCCGCCTCGCGCCTCCCTGGGTCACGCGCCGCCGCTTGCTTCCCGTGACCAGCCGTCCTCCGCCATGGACCTCTTGCCCGCTCCGGACCAGATGTCGTCTTCGCCCGTCGGGTGCTCCGACCACATGGAGGTCGACCCCGCGGCTCCTCTTATATCATTACGTGCGCAAACACCTCATGTTGACGTGCACCCTGGACTAGGTTTGCAGGCGTTTCCTAGCTCCCCTCGGACCGAATGGCCGGGTGCGGGTGGCACAGCCTCGCCTGTTGTTAGGCTCCCCACCTCATCGCATACGTCAACATGGGGTCCTCCCCACGGCGGGCGGAAGCCTTATCTCACGACCGTTCGCCGATTTGCGGGGGAGGAATGTGGTGTCACCGCTAGACACCACACTTGCTAGGTGGTAACTTAAATCGGCCGCGGTCCTGTAGTACATGTCGGACCCGCGCGTCGCCACTGTGTATTCGCAAACGTAGCGCCACCACAGGGCAGGTCACAAGACACGGACATGACCTCGCCCCAGTTGTACGGACGACATAGCTTGCGACTAGACCTATCAAGTATTCCTCTCATTTGCCGAGAGACAGATTAAATAGCCTTCAGCTAGTCCATCGCTACTACCTAGCAAGGCGCCATGTGTATCATTGCTAATTGCTTACTACTATGCAAGAGATGTATTTCAACAAGAACAAGACTACATTAAAGTTAAGTATATTAAAATCTCTCTTCTTTTCTTTATAGTTTTCATCCAGTCTCCTGTTTCAGAATTTACGCCCGTCTGCGTTAGTTACGCGTGCACCTAGCCACTCATTGTGTCGAGACCTTAGGGAATCGACACAACAGAAAGTGCTGCTGCTAGGTAGTAGCCATGGGCGAGGTGTAGGCCCTCAGTTACAGGAGAGTTTAGGAGCAGCGTACCAGGCCAGCAGTATCTTCAAGCCAAATGCAGGGCTAAGTCATGTGCTAGAGGACCTAGGGTCTAGAGGACCATGTAGTGATAGTGAGTGGGGCGGGAAACAGTTTCGACAGGGATGGGGCATATGACATAGCTGGTGACCTGGACAAGATAGCTTCCCTGACTCATGGCACCAACGTACACTTTGTTGAGCTGCTCCGATGTCATGATCGACCACACCTTGATGGAGCTGTGAGGCGAATCAGTGTCGGGTTAGGGATGGCTCTGAGTAAAGGTAACTTTGCTCATGTATATCTCTGGTGCCCATCGGGACTATCAACAGATGGAGTTTCACTAGGCATGGCCTACACCTACACAGGACTGGGAAGAGAAGATTGGTAAAGCTGATTCATGAAAGTATAGGGGGTGGATTTTGGGCCACACATGGACAAATACCTGTTGTCATAGGTTGGAAAAGGTCTTTTTTAGGATAAATCCAGACAACAGGTTCCCCTACCTAAAGACTATTTCCAGTACTTTTAAAAAATACTGAAACAATCACTCACAAGACAGATTTTAACACCTCAAATATGACATATAGCCGGCCGCGGTGGTCTAGCGGTTCTGGCGCTGCAGTCCGGAACCGCGGTACTGCTACGGTCGCAGGTTCGAATCCTGCCTCGGGCATGGGTGTGTGTGATGTCCTTAGGTTAGTTAGGTTTAAGTAGTTCTAAGTTCTAGGGGACTTATGACCAAAGATGTTGAGTCCCATAGTGCTCAGAGCCATTTTTTTATGACATATACCAGATGTCACAAAGAAAAACAAACCATTGGAAAGGGTAACATGGTGCATTTGACAGACTTAACAATCATCAAACAAATAATAAATCAATAGAAAATAAAATACAACTATTAGAAGTAGGGCTCCAATCTTTGAACTGCACAGTAATTTGTATCACTGAGCACTGGTGTAGAAACACAAAAATCCAACACGTAGTACTATCACTGTATGAAAAGGCAAACTCTTACTGCAGAACTATCTCAAGGGGTGGAGGATCATGCATTTATATCAGAAAAGGAACACAGTTCAAATCAAGGCATGACCTCTGTGGTGTCACCGCTAGACACCACACTTGCTAGGTGGTAGCTTTAAATCGGCCGCGGTCCATTAGTACATGTCGGACCCGCGTGTCGCTACTGTGTGATCGTAGACCGAGCGCCACCACACGGCAGGTCTAGAGAAACGGACTAGCACTCGCCCCAGTTGTACGGACGACATTGCTAGCGACTACACGTACGAAGCCTTTCTCTCATTTGCCGAGAGACAGTTAGAATAGCCTTCAGCTAAGTCCATGGCTACGACCTAGCAAGGCGCCATTAACCATATCTGGAGAGAGTCTCACTTGTATTATCAAGAGATATGTACCACAAGGAAATTAAAGTTAAGTAAACCTAAGCTCCGTTCTTTTCTTTATAGCTTTCATCACGTATCCTGTTTCAGACTTAACGCAAGACGGCGTGAGTTGACGCGTGCCCTTTCGGCTACTTCACTGTGGACTGGCTGCCTTGTCAGTCCACTACAACCTCAATACCGTAAGTGAAGACTAACACTTTGAAATATCAGCTATTGAATTAAAAGGGATTGATATCACCAAGAAATTAATTTTGTTTGTGTATGGATCTCCCAGTGGTAGTGTGGACACTTTTTTCAATAAGTTAACAGAAGTTCTAGATAAAGTCTCAAGTACAAAGGTCAACATAATTCTGTATGGGGACATTAACATCAACACTAACATCATAAATGAATCAAGCAGCACCTTCATAAACATCCTTCAAAGTTTTGGCATGTCCCTGTGGGTCAATTCTCGGACTATCAGACCATCTGTGTCAAGTAACATCAGTAAAGTCAGGCATTGAATCATTCCCTAAACTAAAAGCCTACAAACGACATTTATCAGAAATCAAAATAAATGATTTTTCAAAAGAACTAGAAAAATAAAGCTGGGATGAAGTGTATAAGGAAGTTTACAATTGGTCAATAAGTAATAAAGTGACATTGAATATAAAGAAAACTAATGCCATGAATTTCAGTTTGAAGAGGAACAATGAACATTGATTCTCAGTTGAAGTGGTGTGAACACACAAAGGTACTTGCAAACAGAATGTCATCAGCATGTTATGCCATTAGAATTCTATCATCAGTGTGTAACATGCAGTGTCTTTTAGTTACATATTATTCATATTATTCATATGTACACTCAGTTCTCAGCTATGGCAATCTTTTTGGGGAACAAATGCACAAAATTTGAACACAATTTTCAAACTCCAGAAAAGAGCCATAATAACTAAAAATACTAGTCGAGCTCATTGTAAAGATCTGTCCAGAACAGTGGGAATTTTAACTGTTCCATGTGAATACATTTACCAGTCAGTTGTACACATCAAAATAACGTTGGTAATTACAGCACAGACAGCTCTGTCCATGACCATGCAACAAATAAAACTCAAAACAGCATTTTCTACCAAGGAATAAAACTGTACAATAAAGTACCAAAAGAGATTAAAGGAATTTCAAAAATACACTTATTTAAAAAGGCAGCTAAAAACTACTTGTTATGCTATACATTTTATACATTGAAGGATTACTTAGCTAAAACAGGGTAGGGGTTTGATAAAAAATGTTATACAAATAACTAATAAAAATAATAATAATAATAATAATAATAATAACAATTACAAAATATCCAACATTCCACATAACACCATTTTGTTTTCTTTTTTTTTCCTTTTTTCTTTTCTAGAAATACTTACCCCCAAGCTATGCATGGCACAATACTAACACCTCTTCCTCTTTCTGAGCTGAACATCTCACTCATTATGGAGGGATGCTGACTCAGTTTTTCAGGATAGCAAGTGGGAAGTTGCTGTGCAGAAAATGGCCTGGAGATCACCAGTGTGTGTGTGTGTGTGTGTGTGTGTGTGTGTGTGTAGTGAGTGAAGAGTTATGAAACAATGTGTGTATAGTGTGTGCAGTGACTGATAGTGAGATACGAGTGAACAATATGGCATTACATTATTAAATAAGTTATTTGTAAAAAAAAGTATTTTATGCCAGGAGTAAATCTAATGATTGTCTCTAACTAGAAGTCTGTAAATATATGTGTATACGAATTAGCTTATTTTAAATTGATCTATATTTGTAAATACGTGGGTAATCCCAAAAATAAGGTCTATTATTTTTTATAATTACATAGACATGTTTATTTCTACAATGGTTTACATCAGTTTACAGCTTGAACATTGAGCTATTTTTCGACATAGTCACCATTTCTGTCGATGCATTTTTTGTAAACGCTGTGGCAGTTTTTGTATGCCCATGTCATACCAGCTCGCCGACATGCCGTTCAGAAAGTTCAGCTCGTCGTCGGAACTGAATCGCTTTCCGGCCAAATGTTCTTTTAACCTAGGGAACAGGTGATAGTCACTGGGCGCCAAGTCAGGACTGTGGGGTGGGTGGATAATAATGTTCCACTGAAACTGTTGCTGGAGAGCAACGGTTTGCCGAGATATGTGTGGGCGAGTGTTGTCATGGAGAATGTGTACGCCCTTGCTCAACATTCCTCTTCTCCAGTTCTGAATTGCCCGTTTGAGTTTTTTCAGTCTCACAGTACCTGTCAGCGTTAATTGTGGTCCCAGCGATTCAGCTCCGACGACGAGGTGAAAGAAGAGGTTCATAACTTTCTGAACAGCATGGTAGCCAGCTGGTATGACATGGGCATACAAAAACTGCCACAGCGTCTACAAAAATGCTTCGACAGAAATGGCGATTATGTCAAAAAATAGCTAAATGTTCAAGCTGTAAGCAGATGTAAACCATTGTAGAAATAAACATGTCTATGTACTTATAAAAAAAATAGGAGACCTTACTTTTGGGATTACCCTCGTACTTTAACATGTCCTACATCCTTGTAAAAAGAGATCTACGGATGAATAAAGCTACTACTACTACTACTAAACCGATCTAATAACGACGCCAGACTCTTGCTGTCTTATATATTCATTACCGTATTCTGCTTGTTAACATATCTCTGGATTTGAATACACATGCCTACACAAGTTTCTTTGGCGCTTCAGTGTCAAATACACTGTTTATGTGCCTCCGTTACCAACAACAATGAATGAACCGAGACATCATAACATCAGCTGTGGAATCTGTAACTCAAGACATGCTTGCTACAGAGAGGGAACAATCTGAATACTACATTGACATATGACGTGCATCTCAAGGGACCATATCGAACGCCTAAGAAAAGGTATGAATCAGAAAAAACTTTTTGAGTTTCGCGTTCGTCAAAAAATAAGATTCATTGTATATGTTTAATAGTTTCAGAAATACAGACGTGCCGAATTGGATTATTCTTTTTGATACACCCTGTATCTCTCAGGGAGCGGATTGCTACGCATGTGCTCGCTTTCCGGTGCATGTTTACCGCCTATGAGGATTGGGTGGAGCCGGTAACAACAACTGCAGAATGTGCTGAACAACAGCTAGAGCACAGCTTGTAACCTTTACGTGTTATCTCCAGCATTTGCCTCGTTCTGTAAAAAATGCGACGTAGGTCGAAAACGAATAGAGCTATACTCAAACAAAAGACACCGTTGTTTCATCATCTAGTTCTCTATCTGTTTTTTATGTCACACGATCCCTTTTCCATCTGAAAATTAGTGTAGCGTCCAGTATGGCGGTTTCGATATGTTGTTAACATGAAAATCCGGTATTTCACAAACCGGTTATTTTGAGCGGTTTTAAGACTCGGCGTCCGAAAAAACTGACATAACCGAAAACCGGTAGCGGGGGAACACGAAGCCCCATCTGCCACCCACACACAGCCTGCGCTCGTGCTCCGTGCTTCTGGCCACAGGGACCGCAGGACCCCTCTGGTGTTGTGAGGGTCGTATTCGAACCCCGTCATGGGTCAGGATCAACAACGAGCAACGCACAACACACAACGGAGTGGAAGATACAAAACATTCGGTAACGGCTACAGCCCAGTTGGTGAGACTGGTAGTGTCGTGAAGGCGCAAGTTCAGGCCCGACTTCTACCGGTATCTTAAGCGACCATAGAGCAATGTGAAGTGAGGGAACAGCCAGTACCGTGCGTCTGTTTTACCAAAATGAAATCTAATCTCCGTCTTCCCCACCTGATGCTATAATAATTTTTGTTTCCTTGCACATTATAAACACTGTTTTGGAACATTACTACACTTCTCACAAGAGGAGGCCACGAGGCTGGGATCAGAGATTTACTTTGCACACCTTTAGTAGGTCATTAAAACAACATGTCGTGTACTACTCTCGCAATTCCGAGAAAGTTGCAACAGAAGTTTTAGGCGTCTATTATTAACTGAGGTATCTGTGCGTAGGAATCGGACGTTAAGTTTTTGGTGGTCACGTGGTTAGTCTGCGAGCTTCGTAAGTGTGTGAAGCTATCGTTCGACTCCCGTTCAAACTTAATTTTTAATCCTTTTTTATCACTGGCCATATTATTTAATTCATGACATTTGAGAAATAACGTAATTAAAAAAAACACGTATATTTGCATGAAGTTTTAGTGAATTTCATGTTATTTGACTACTTACTATATTTAATTAAATTTAATTACTAGAACAAATATATTTATAACCATTGACAAGAAAATGAAAAATGCATAGAGCTCTCCTGAAAATGTATGCGTGTCTTGATTTCCTAAATCCCTTATACATGCTATCTGGTGAGGTACTCGGAACTACTTTGCACCTGGAGGCTTCCAGCTGCAGACACAGAGGCAGCCTTTGGCAGCTAACCTGCGTAGTGGTGAGACGTTGCTAAAGTAGGAAGAACGAATAGTGTAGGTGCAAGTTTATTTAATATCACATAATTTACGCTGGTACTACAAAAATGAAGGTTTGAGCGGGAGTCGAACTGTCACCTGATACACGTTCGTCTTACGAGGCTCGAACGCTAACCACTTGACCTCCCACGAACGCTAACGTCCGCCACCTACGGACAGATACACCAATTACATAATACACATGTGAAACTTGTCTTGCGATTTTCTCGGAATTGCCAGAGTTATGCATCGAACTACTTGCACACTATATCGATTTAATGACCTACTAAAGGTGTACAAAGTTTGAAGCAAATCAGTTATCTCAAGGCGTTGGCCTCCCCTTGTCAGTAAATCTGCTGGTCGTTTACAGCATTTGTAATTAGCGGGGCGTAAATGTCACAGCGCACGACACAGGACGTAAAAAACGTCGGTACCTAATACGTCAAGTGGCTGTGGCGGTCGTCAAACTGTGGGCCGCACCTCGCGCCACGTATGTACCGACCTTATTTTTAATTGATAACCCACAGAAGCTAAGATCAGCTATACTAAGGGCTCAATAAGTTGACCTCGGGCCCCCAGAAGTGGGCATCATTCTGAACACTTCGTGTCGACTGTATTGTTTCATACTGGTGCCACCCTCGGCAACCCCAAAGCTGTCGCTGTATTGCCTAATGGAGTGCTGTTGTGTCGACTGTGTGAGCGAATGAGCAATTCGTTAACAGCAGTAACAGCGAAACTTCCTGACAGATCAAAATTGTGTGCCGCACTGGGACTGGAACTCGGGACCTTTGTCTTTGACGGGCAGGTGCTCCACCAACTGAGCTTCCCGCGCACGACTCAGGACCCATCCTCACAGCTTTAATTCCGCCATTGCGTCATCTCCATCCTTCTAAACTTGACAGAACTTGTCCTGCACTTCTGGAAGAAAGCACATTGTGGAGACCTGGCTTACTCAGTGCCTGCGGGTCGTGAGTTGTGCGCAGGCAGCTCTGTTGGCAATGCACTTGCCCACCAAAGACAAAGGTCCTATCAGTCTGCTACAGAGTTTTAATATGCCAGGAAGATTCACATCAGGGCAGACTCCGCTGCAGAGTGACTGCAGTGTGGGGGCAGTCCTCTCACACTTAGTGGACGGTACGGAACGACCGATTGCTTTTGCTTCGACGAGCTCGAATGCTGCACAGTGCAACTACAGTCAAATCGAGCAGGCTTTAGCGATTATCTTTGGAGTTAATGCGTTTCATTACTACAAACACGGTCAAAAGTTAACCGTCCTTACTGACCATAAGCCGGCGATCCCACTGCTTCGGTCCACCGCCCCAATCCCCACCGAGACAGCTCGACACCTACAATGCTGGACCCTTTTCCTACGGGTGAGCTAAACGTGTAAGATCCTGTTCCGCTCCACAGCACACCACACTGATGCAGACTTACTCTGCCTACTGAACAAGATCCAAACTTCGACTCGGTTCCTCACAAACGCAGCAGCAGAGGAGGCTGGATGAACGGCTTATCAGCGACCACACAGCCAGCGATCGTGTCCTCCACTACGACCACCAGGGATGGCCTTCCAACCGTAAGACGCTGCCAAATCCCGCCTTCCAGACACTCTGGCGGTGCCGACACGGTCTGCAATGCGTCATCGAGTGCGGCAACGGCCAGACACGCAAGCTCGCTCTGCTGCGTCCTCGACACTCTCCACCAGGGCCACTGGGTGGTGGTCCTCGCTGAGAGGCAGGCAGAGGAACGTAGCAACTGGAGGGGCGTGGGGGCGGGCGCTGCCACGACTTACACGGTCGCCGCCTGCTGCTCGTGCCAGAGCACGCGAGCTGCCCGGCGATACTTCCTGTGGGCCACTACGACAGCACCCTGGTCCCACATCCGTCTCGATTTTGCGGGACCCTCCCTCGGTGCGTCCTGGCTCATCGTCCCTGATACCGGCACGGAGTTTCCAATCTACTTCAGCTACGCAAACGATCAAAGTCCTGACACACATTTTTGTTTTAGAAGGTCTCCTCGAAACCACTGTCACAGACCTCAGTTCACCTCCGCCCAATTCTATTCCTTTTATGCCACGAATGGCTTCTCTCTCATTCGTACGACTCCATTCCATGCAGCATCCGATGGCATCACTGAGTGGTTTGTCTGCACGTTTAACACCCGAGAGGCAAAACTGTGTCGTCATCACTCCCCGGATGACGCACCCATTCGTTTTTTTGGCATCATACAGAACCACTCCGCAGGAGGTCAGACCGCAGCACAGCTCTCTTCCACTGCCTGAAACTTTATCTCAATGTTCTGTTCCAGACGCCCAACACGACGACGGGCTCTCTGGACATGGCAACCTCGACACTTCTCGTCGAAGGGGCAGGAGGCATCCAGTGTTGCAGCCCAGTACCCCAATGGAAGTCGATCCTACTA
Organism: Schistocerca nitens; assembly: GCF_023898315.1. Classification (NCBI taxonomy): domain Eukaryota; kingdom Metazoa; phylum Arthropoda; class Insecta; order Orthoptera; family Acrididae; genus Schistocerca; species Schistocerca nitens. The sequence continues at coordinate 4,812,311 of NW_026045897.1, forward strand.
ATCCTTCACGTCCCGACTGAGCCAGGTGGGCGCCAGTGATCTGGTCGAGGACTGCGACGCCTGCTTCGGCCTCGCCTCTGTCCCTCTGGCAGGGGGAACGGGAATGGCGTGTCGCAAAAGCCCCCCATCGCCGACGCCACATCCTAACACACCGCTGTCGGGTCGGTTAGCAGCTCAGACCCTGCGACTACACGACGTTCCGACACCGTCACTTGCAGCGCCACCTGAACAAGTCCTTCGCATACACCACACAACAATACGGAGGGCATGTAAGTCAGCAACAGAGGTCCCTCCTACCGCGAACCTTTAGCTGCATCCTTCAGTAAGAAGACGGCACGCCGCCGCCGCCGCCTAGGAACCTCGGAACCAACACGCGGGCCGGTTTCTCTTCTGTCAGACTCATTGACAAGACTGTAGAAACTGTGAAGTCCAATAGACTGTAACTCAAGTGTTTATCTGTTACAATGTGCTCCGCTTAAGGAGAGCGAGGACAAGCCTTTCTATTGTTCTTCGAAATACTTGCGCTTTCTTATGAACCTACTTTCTTGTTAGGAAACAGTTACAAAGTTGGTTACCTGTTTCTTTTGATGGTCAACAAAGACCATTTGTGTTGAATTTAATGTGTTCTTAAATACAGAGAATGAACTACATGCGAAGTAGAGGATCCATCAATCTCCTTGGCTACCTTCTTAGAGTGAGCCGCTGTCTAGGCTTCACGAGAAGAGCTGGTCGAAATAGCGCAAGTCGATGCTCGAGAATGTGGATCTGCACGGATCCGACGAAGAGAGCCCGAAACCCTTGCCGGAAGACTGGATATTGGCTTCGACTGCCATTGCCAAAGCCTACGCTCAGCTCAGCCCGAAGTTACCCCGATCTTCCGGATCCACGCCTACGTTAAAAACTGTCAAAAAAATAAATAAATAAAAAAACACGCAGTTACGCTGGGCAAGCGGCCTCCGAAGCCCTATTTATATTAATGCGGTGTATCGTAGACGCCCGTTCTCGAGGAAGTGGCACGTGCGTTTTCCAAGTCATAAAGTACGGCGGCTACACTCTGGCACTCGGGCAGGCAGTTCTCCACGATATCGGTCGACAGGGCGACGAGATGGTCGACTGCACAGCGATGTCTACGAAAGCCTCATTGGACGTCTGTTACTAGCTTCTGTGGCTCAATCCACCATACCAACTGCCCACTGACAATACCGGCCATCACCTTGCAGACACTACTGGTCACCTGAATGGGCTTGTTGGTGCTAGAATGGTGCCCCTTCAATCACGGATTAAAACAAAAATTAGACCGTTCAATGTTTTTGAAATTCCTGTTTGAAGAAATAAGGTGTGAGAAGGACAACTGTTTAAAAAATTTCTATTGTACGTACGTTACAAGTATCGCACTGTCAGTTGAAGAAACAGCTAGATTAATTTTACGATGAAATGCTGTACATCTGTCAAAAGTAAAAGAAACTTTCTTCCGGAAGATATTGAATCAGAATGAAGAAAATAGGGCAGAGATTTACACTATCCGATCAAAAGTACCTGGACACTCCTATTCAGTGCCGGCCGGAGTGGCCGAGAAGTTCTAGGCGCTACAGTCTGGAACCGCGCGACCGCTACAGTCGCAGGTTCGAATCCTGCCTCGGGCATGTTTGTGTGTGATGCCCTTAGGTTAGTTAGGTTTAAGTAGTTCTACGTTCTAGGGGACTGGTGACCTCAGAAGTTAAGTCCCATAGAACTCAGAGCCATTTTTGAACTGATATTCAGTAAGGAATTGTCCACTAGGTACGACGAGAATTCAGTGACTTGGACGTGGCCTAGTCACTGGATGTCACCTCAGGGGCAGTTCCATCACAGGCATCTCAGTCCTCCTAAAGCTCACAAAGTCGAAAAGGAGTGCGAAACTTCTAGCAGCGGTCCAGCCATCACAACGATTGTGCGTTGACAGCTGAAAGGAATGGGATACAACGGTCCAGCAGCATTTCTACAGCTAGCAGTAAGTGAGGCTGCGTGTGCGCCAACAGCGTCGCCACTGGAGAGTGAACGACGGGAAGCGAGTGATTTGAAGAGACGAATCACGCTGTACTCCGTGGCAGCGCCGTGGAAGGGTCTGGGGTGCGACAAGGTGTGCGAGTTTCTCGTGGTTGCACTGTTCTCCCCTTATTCCGTTCAAAAGTTCTGAGTGTGGAATGTTACTACACATCCTACTGCTCTGTGTAACGCACACCGTAGACGAGCAGTTGGGACACAATGATCATTTGCAACAGCGTCACAATGTATCCTGCGAGGCAACATTTGTGAAATAGACTGAACTGCTCACAGCCCCGACCTGAATCCAGTGTGACACGTTTGAGCCAAGTTAGAAAGCCGAGTTCGTTCCAGGCCCCGACGTCCAACATCCGTACTTCGTCTATTTTCGGTTGTCGAAGAATGGGCTGCCACTCCTCCAAAACATTCGGCCACCTCACTGGAAGTCTTCCCAGCACAGTTGGAGCCGGCATAAAAGCGAATTGCGGACACGTCCCATAAGTTGTTGTTGTGGTCTTCAATCCTGTGACTAGTTTGATGCAGCCCTCCATGCTACTCTATCCTGTGCAAGCCTCATCATCTCCCAGTACCTACTGCAGCCTACATCCTTCTGAATCTGCTTAGTGTATTCATCTCATGGTCTCCCTCTACGATTTTTACCCTCCGCGCTGCCCTCCAATACTAAATTGGTGATCCCTCGATGTCTCAGAACATGTCCTACCAACCGATCCCTTCTTCTAGTCAAGTTGTGCCACAAACTTCTCTTCTCCCCAATCCTATTCAATACTAGCTCCACATTTCGAAAGCTTCTATTCTCTTCTCGTCTAAACTATTCACGTTTCACTTCCATACATGGCTACACTCCATACAAATACTTTCAGAAACGACTTCCTGACACTTAAAAATGGCTCTGAGCACTATGGGACTCAACTGCTGTGGTCGTAAGTCCCCTAGAACTTAGAACTACTTAAACCTAACTAACCTAAGGACATCACACACATCCATGCCCGAGGCAGGATTCGAACCTGCGACCGTAGCAGTCGCACGGTTCCGGACTGCGCGCCTAGAACCACGAGACCACCGCGGCCGGCTCCTGACACTTAAATCTATACTCGATGTTAACAAATTTCTCTTCTTCAGAAACACTTACCTTGCCATTGCCAGTCTACATTTTATATCCTCTCTACTTCGACCATCATCCGTTATTTTGCTCCCCAAATAGAAAAACTCCTTTAATACTTTAAGTGTCTCATTTCCTAATCTAATTCCCTCAGCATCACCCGACTTAATTCGACTACATTCCATTATCCTCGTTTTGCTTTTCTTGATGTTCATCTTATATCCTCCTTTCGAGACACTGTCCATTCCGTTCAACTGCTCTTCCAAGTCCTTTGCTTTCTCTGATTGAATTACAATGTCATTGGCGAAACAAAGTTTTTATCTCTTCTCCATGGATTTTAATACCTACTCCGAATTTTTCTTTTGTTTCCTTCACTGCTTGTTCAATATACAACCCTGTCTCACTCCCTTTCCCAACCACTGCTTCCCTTTCATGACCCTCGGCTCTTATAACTGCCATCTGCTTTCTGTACAAATTGTAAATAGCCTTTCGCTCCCTGTATTTTACCCCTGCCACCTTCAGAATTTGAAAGAGAGTATTCCAATCAACATTGTCATAAGCTTTCTCTAAGTCTACAAATGCTAGAAACGTAGGTTTGCCTTTCCTTAATCTTTCTTCTAAGATACGTCGTAGGGTCAGTATTGCCTCACGTGTTCCAACATTTCTACGGAATCCAAACTGATCTTCCCCGAGGTCGGCTTCTATCAGTTTTTCCATTCGTCTGTAAAGAATTCGCATTAGTATTTTTCAGCTGTGGCTTATTCAACTGATAGTTCGGTAATTTTCACATCTGTCAACACCTGCTTTCTTTGCTATTATTCTTACTTAAGTCTGAGGATATTTCGCCTGTCTCATACATCTTGCTCACCAGATGGTAGAGTTTTGTCAGGACTGGCTCTCCCAAGGCTGTCAGTAGTTCTAATGGAATGTTGTCTACTCCCGGGGCTTTGTTTCGACTCAGGTCTTTCAGTGCTCTGTCAAACTCTTCATGCAGTATCGTATCTCCCATTTCATCTTCATCTACATCCTCTTCCTTTTCCATAATATTGTCCTCAAGTACGTCGCCGTTGTATAGACCCTCTATATACTCCTTCCACCTTTCTGCTTTCCCTTCTTTGCTTAGAAGCTCTTGATATTCATGCAAGTGGTTCTCCTTTCTCCAAAGGTCTCTTTAATATTCCTGTAGGCAGTATCTATCTTACCCCTAGTGAGATAAGCCTCTACATCCTTACATTTGTCCTCTAGCCATCCCTGCTTATCCATTTTGCACTTCCTGTCGATCTTGTTTGTGAGACGTTTGTATTCCTTTTTGCCTGCCTCATTTACTGCATTTTTATATTTTCTCCTTTCATAAATTAAATTCAGTATTTGTTCTGTTACCCAAGGATTTCTACTAGCCCTCGTCCTTTTAACAACTAGGTCCTCTGCCGCCTTCATCTCTCAAAGCTACCCATTCTTCTTCTACTGTATTTCTATCCCCCATTCCTGTCAATTGTTCCCTTATGCTCTCCCTGAAACTCTGTTCTTTCAGTTTATCCAGGTCCCATCTCCTTAAATTCCCACCTTTTTGCAGTTTCTTCAGTTTCAATCTACAGTTCATAACCAATAGATTGTGGTCAGAGTGCACATCTGCCCCTGGAAATGTCTTACAATTTAAAACCTGGTTCCTAAATCTCTGTCTTACCATTATATAATCTATCTGAAACCTGTCAGTATCTCCAGGCTTCTTCCATGTATACAACCTTCTTTCATGAGTCTTGAACCAAGTGTTAGCTATGATTAAGTTACGCTCTGCGCAAAATTCTACCAGGCGGCTTCCTCTTTCATTTCTTAGCCTCAATCCATATTCGCCTACTATGTTTCCTTTTCTCTCTTTTCCTACTCTCGAATTCCAGTCACCCATGACTATTAAATTTTCGTCTCCCTTCACTACCTGAATAATTTCTTTTATCTCATCATACATTTCATCAATTTCATCATCTGCAGAGGTAGTTGGCATATAAACTTGTACTACTGTAGTAGACGTGGGCTCCGTGTCTATCTTGGCCACAATAATGCGTTCACTATGCTGTTTGTAGTAGCTTACACGTACTCCTATTTTTTTATTAATTATTAAACCTACTCCTGCATTAACCCTACTTGATTTTGTATTTATAACCCTGTGTTCACCTGACCAAAAGTCTTGTTCCTCCTGCCACCGAAGTTCACTAATTTATTCCCACTACATCTAACTTTAACCTATTCATTTCCCTTTTTAAATTTTCTAACCTACCTGCCCGATTATGGGATCTGACATTCCACGCTCCGATCCGTAGAACGCCAGTTTTCTTTCTCCTGATAACAACATCCTCTTGAGTAGTCCCCCGCCCGGAGATACGAATTGGGGACTATTTTACCTCCGGAATATTTTACCCAAGAGGACGCCATCATCATTTAATCATACAGTAAAGCTGCATGCCCTCCGGAAAAATTACGGCTGTAGTTTCCCCCTTGCTTTCAGCCGTTCGCAGTACCAGCACAGAAAGGCCATATAAATGTCCACTAATGCCTGTCCGGGCACACAGTGTAGTTCGCGGCTGCCTCTTTCCGGCCACTTCACGCGGCCCCGTTTCACGTTACAGGCTGTCGAAAGCCCGGCCATCTGCCTACCGCGCAAACCGTAGCGTCGGGAACAAGAGCCGAGGCCTCGTATTGCAACTGATGCAGCAGCACGAACAATAGCTGTCGGACTGACAACGGATCACGTTTTCTGTCGATTCGCACTTTACGTCCGAGTAGAATGAGAGCTGCATCGATATTAGGCGTTACTGGAGGGACTTTGGCGCCGGAGCACGCAGGTGCGAGAACTAAAGACACTGTGCGGTCGCCACCGGGTACTGGCACAGCTAGCTCCGTACGACATCGACAAACACGTGACATCTACTTTCCGAAACGTGTTCCATTACGTGTTACGCTGTCCACTGATAAAAATCGGATAATCCAGTTTGTCTGCGAGTGGCTCGAGGGCATTCTCAAATTTCTTAGTAAATGCTAACAAGTCATCAAGTACACTCATGTTATATCGAGGGAGTGTTATACGATAAATGAAAAGCGCTAGTGTGTTATACGCCCTCGGCTGTTTTTAAACGACTTTGGAGGCAAAATGAGTAGCTATCTAATGTTATCTGTATATAGTGTTGTCGTTTATCGTCTAGTGAAGTCATCGAAAATTCCAAACAAATTACAAAATGATTTATACAGGACTTGTGCGTGGTGCGAAAAGGGCCACTTAATGGTAAATAATAAAAAGTCTCATGTCCTCCACACCAATATTACAAAAATTCCATTAAATTTCGGTCACAAAAATTTAAAGATTGTAGCTCGAACTAAAAACCTACGGATTACAGTTAAGAACAAACTTCTGTTGGAACCGTCACACAGAAGATGATGTGGGGAAGGCGAACCGAAGACTGCATTTTGTTGGCGAAAGACATACAAGACGCGACAAACCTGCTAAGGAGGCGGCCTGCGGCCTGCCGCCTGCGCTACGGTCGCCCGTCCTCCCGGAATACTGCCACCCTTACTGTACGGCACTGACCGACGACATCGAAAAAGTTCACAGGACAGTTCGATTTGCATTATAACTAAAGAGGGGGCAAAGTGTCACGAATTCGAAAAGTGAGTTGGGGTTGCAATCACTGAAACAAAGGCGTTTTTCACTGCGGCGAAATCTTTTTACCAAATTGCAATACCAACTTTCTCCTCCGAGAAACTTGGTATTGTCACCTAAATGGGAGAAACGACCGTCGGAAGAACGTAAGAGAAGTCAGACCTCTAACCAAAAGATTTAACTCTTACTTTGCCTTACATGCTATATGGGAGTGGAACGGTGGAGAAACAGTCTACGAACCCCGTGATAAGACGAAAATGTGAACTGCAGTGTAATCGTGTAGGGTAGATGCGTTTGAAAAATACGCCAAGCCTGTTTACCTTGAGCCGATGCGCCATCTTCTGCTGGGTGTTCGTGGTCGTTTTTCTCCATTTCACTATCGATACAGCAGGAATAGCAATTTATTACAGTAAATTTTAGTAATTTGATTACAACCATGTCTCTATAATATGATACGTTTATTGCTTCAAATGTAACATCATTCTTGTGCAACGTAGTTACATTTTCGGTCCTTCAGAAGGCCCCCACGAAAAACGAGAGATTGTAGGACAGCGAAACTCAGTGGAAACATCTGTATGAGCACGGAAGAGAAATGACAAATAAACCATCCAAAGAAAGACATTTTAATTTCCACGTGAAAGGGTAAGGGTTGTTAATTGCTACAAACTGCCTGCCTGGAACCGCACCAGGGTCGCCACTCCACAGCTGTCCGCAGCACTCTTCCAGCAGAAGGTTCAGCTGTCGTCAGGCACCTCGTGCGCTGCTCCAGGTCGCACGTTCAGCCCAGCATTCTCAACCAACGTAACAGCAACTTCTTCAATAATTTGTGGACCGTTGGCCTTTACCACGAGTAATTCCGAAATCGCTAGTTAATTACAACTCCCGAATCGCGTTTTTCCATCCTGGTGCGGAAACAGGACCCCTACGTATTTCCTTAATGCGTCGACACTCGCAAAGATTAGAAGCACTACTGCTGTTCTTTCGATAAAACAGCTGTGCTAGTGAAGCCCTGCTCACTTTGTCCAGATCCACGTTGACTGACTGCAACTGTAGTGCAGACTGATGATTGTGTTTCAACCCTACGTCGGCGTACCAGTACAGGAGCCTAACTACTTGAAAACTAACTGCACTGCGTTGCTGAACGGTGATTATCGTGAACACAATACAAGAAGAAAAAACGACTACCATATAGAAATAAGGAGCCTAAAATTAACAAAGAACCTGTAAATACTGGACGCATACTGTACAACAGTTTACCGCAATGTATAAAGTCTACAGAAAGTGTGTCTCTTTATAGTCCGCCGCTCGTGGTCTTGCGGCAGCGTTCGCGCTTCCCGAGCACGAGCTCCCGGCTTCGATTCCCGGCGGGGTCACAGATTTTCACCTGCCCCGAGATGACTGGGTGTTGTCGTGTCGTCTTCATCATCATCATTCATCCCCTCTACGGTCGGAGGAAGGCAACGGCAAACCACCTCCATTAAGACCTTGCCTAGTACGGCGGTGCGGTTCTTCCGAATTGTTCCACTACGCTCTGTCAAGTAGCACGGGACTTCATTTCCGTGTCACTTTATAAAAGAAAATTGAAAAGACATCTGATCAATATTGGCATTTGCAGTGTTAAAGAATATCTCGAAATAAAAAATTAGATAGTGTGTCGGTATACACTGCAAAGGGAAACTGCAACAAACGTAAATGGTGTATACAATCACTTCAAGTACATAAGATGTACGAAATAATATTTCGCGCCAAAACACCGATGCTGCTGTCCTCTACTTTTTCTCAGTTTTCCTTGGTAGTGCTGAGTGAAGTCCAAGGACTTACAGAAAAAGGAGATGTGTTATCACTGATGCGTTTTATAATGCACTTATAATGACATTTTTTGTGAAAATTCTGTAAAATACGTGTACACTTACTATCTTTTTGTAGCTAGCAAATATATGTAACAGTGAGACCATAAATGTATATACATCATTGTATTTTCACTAATTTTTTACTTTATGTAAACATGACGTGCCCAATATCACTGTAAAAAATGATCCACGCACAAATAAAGAATTTGTTTCGTGGCACATTTACCTGGGTGAGCCGCGCGGATCCGAAGTGTTGTTGGCGTGTGTGTGTGTGTGTGTGTGTGTGTGTGTGTGTGTGTGTGTGTGTTCAGAGGAGAGGCACGTAGAGAGAATGTCGTGCAGTATGCGGGAGAGGGTAGTGGCTGATTATGTGGTGTTTTAGTGTAGGTGTTATTCGTATAGTTCTTCAATTGTGGCAAAGAGGGTTTTATTACAAAGTGTTGGGTATTCATTTAGCACTTTCTTCCCTTGAACTACTGATTTTTGGGTGTGATAGTTTTCTTCTATTGTTAATTTTTAGTAGATATTGTTACTAGTTTTAAGAATCTTTATGTCAGTTTCAATGATTGTTGGGTCATGATTCTGTGCTTCAGGTGATTTGCGAATGCGGAGTGCGGGCTACTGCTTCTGAGTGCTCTGATATGGCCGGCCGGAGTGGCCGTGCGGTTCTAGGCGCTACAGTCTGGAACAGAGCGACCGATCCGGTCGCAGGTTCGAATCCTGCCTCGGGCATGGATGTGTGTGATGTCCTTAGGTTAGTTAGGTTTAATTCGTTCTAAGTTCTATGGGACTGATGACCTCAGAAGTTAAGTCGCATAGTGCTCAGAGCCATTTTTTGCTCTGATATGTTCTGTGTACCTGGTTCCGAAATTCCTGCTTGTTTGACCCACACGATTGACAACAATTGCAAGTTAGTTACTGTACGTCAGACTGGCTGTATTTGTCAGTGTTGGTGGTATTTCTTCCAGGTCCATTTTGTATTGTTTTGTTGGTTATGTATGCTATCTTGAGTCTTTGTTTCTTTAGCATATTGCTCACAGTATGTGTTACTTTGATGTTGTAAGGCATTACATGTCGTTTGTTGCTGTCTGCTGATTTGTCTTGTTGTGTTTGTTTGTGTGTGTCTTTCATGATTACGCGTCGCCTGTTTTTGTATTTTGTGGTTTATTTCATCTACTATCTCTGTATCATTTCCATTCTCTTGTGCAATTTGCTTTATTGTATTCAGTTCAGTGGAATCATGTTTGCTCATGGATGTTTTGTTCAGTCTGTGTAGTACACATCTGAAGCTGCCTTCTTTGTGAGTTATAGCGATTGGTTATGAATAATGGTGATGATGATTGTGGGTTTCCTGTAAATTGTGAACTCAAGTCTGTTGTTTCTCTCGTGTATGGTGCGATCTACGAACTTGTTTTTCATCTGTTTGTATTTCAATGGTGAACTGTATTTGTGGATGGATGGTGTTTATGTCCTCACGAAGTTTTTTTATGCGAGGTTGTGATTCATCCCTTACACAACGTTGTACATTGTTAACTCTGGTCCGCATCTCGGGGTCGTGACCATAGATGTTAAGTCCCATAGTGCTCAGAGCCATTTGTGCCGGCCGGAGTGGCCGTGCGATTCTAGGCGCTGCAGTCTGGAGCCGAGCGACCGCTACGGTCGCAGGTTCGAATCCTGCCTCGGGCGTGGATGTGTGTGATGTCCTTAGGTTAGTTAGGTTTAATTAGTTTTAAGTTCTAGGCGACTGATGACCTCAGAAGTCGCATAGTGCTCAGAGCCCGTTTGTTAACTCTGTGGTTGTTATAGTACAGTACCTGAAGCCAGTTTTCGTTATTGTGCTCAGCAAGTTATTAGCGCAAAAAGTAAGTAAACGGAAATTTATTTACGTTCATTGGATCTGCTGTGAAAGTATTATCACTAAGCGTGAAAATGCGGATTTACTTCTGGTTACTTTCAATTTCGAGATATACTTTTCATCTAAAATCGTTATCGGTAACACACAGTCACATACGTCATCGGTGAAACTGAAGAATTACCAGAGTAGAACATTCTGCCTCAAACCATTAACAGTCGCCGACATTTGCGGAAAGGATTTTTTCTCGTATGTTTTTTACAAATACTTGTACGATAATTAACAGAGACTTACGCGCACTGGATTGGACGTTGAAGGTTCGCAATAAACAAGGGTAACAACAGGTGTGTACAAAGAAACCGTAATTATTCGCCAAATAGATGCAAGGAGGGTAGAACGCTGTGAAAGTATTTCCATTTGGTTTACTGCACGGCATCTGTGGTGTGCGTACTGTAAGACCTTCGGTACACACACCATCAGATTATTTGACTTGTCGCTCTAACGAAGTAGGCGAGTGTCAGCAATATGTCTCGTGGTCTTATCGTGGCGTGTTTATCTTCTGCCGTTAGGTCAGATGATAGAAATGCCACCTGCACGCTTAGAGTAGCAGATTGACGGTGACCAACTTTAAACAGAACTTGATTAATTTTCACACACATTTATTAAAATAATAACCATCATAAATCTTACTTAACTTGATTCTGGATGCTATTTACAGTTGACAATCTGAAGTTCCTTTGGTCTTGGTACGTTAATCTTATTCTCACATATCTCTGATACTTGACTTTGTCTATACATTTATCTTCATGGCTATGTACAGGAATATTGTTATCTTATTAGGCGCAGACTGAAACTTGACTATAGACTGGTACAGACAAATGCAGACTAATGCAGACTGACTCATCGGATGTCTGTACACTCGTTATAATACCTCGAGCGTTCAGGTATCACTGCGCGAGTGTGATCCGCGAGGAGAAAAGGTTCTACGTTAGCATCAATCACATTGGCTGCGTTACATATTAATACGCGGATCGGCGGAAGCAGAATTTGGTCCGTCTCTAAGGCAGCGCCATCTCGTAGTGCGGAGACGGACGAGCGCTGCGCCTGCGCTCTTGTGCTTACCGGGCCGCGCTTTATTGGGAAAGTCGTGTACGCGCTGACTACGCGGAACTATGTAAACAGCAGCATCACTCCTTGATTGTAGGCAAAAACAAGACACTGGCCACAACGAGAGCAAGAACCATGATAGTACGATATTACGGCATTCACAGTACACTCGTCGACTCGCAAGGGTAACAGCGTGCTGGAGCGCCGCTTCTGGAATTCGGACAGCCGCGCCCGCCGCCGGATCGAATCCGTCCACCTGGTTAATGACGAGGGCCGCTGTGCCGGCCACCACGGGTGTGGTTTTCCGGAGGTTTCTCACATCCGACTTGCTGAATAACGGGCTGCTACCCACATTACGACAATTCGCAAACATTTAGAAAACGTTCGCACACAATGACCTGGGATAACACTACTCGCAAACAGATCACGTACACAAATTCCGTCCGGGGGGGGGGGGGGGGGGCTGGAACGGAAGACGCAGGGAGGGCATCGGTCCACACTCCTCTGGTAAACACGAAAATTAAGATACCAACCCTCTGAAGATGCGGGACGAAGGCCACGGTGAAGAAGAGAAAATAAATGCTGTGTGACTAGGGCCTCCCGGTCGGTTAGACCGATCGCCGGGTGCAAGTCTTAAGATTTGACGCCACTTCGGCGACTTGCGCGACGATGGGGATGAAATGATTACGATTAGGACAACACAACACCAAGTCCCAGAGCGAAGAAAATCTCCGACCCAGCCGGGAATCGAACCCGGCCCCCTGGGATTGACATTCTGACGCGTTGACCACTCAGCTACCGGGGGTTGGGGAGAGCGGTGAAGAAGATGCAGACAGAGTGAAACCAAATGAGCTACTATTGCTGACAAACAGCACAAACCTGGAAACAAAAAACCTCAACAAAATAAGAAGCCTTCCTTAGTACTTCCGACTAACGCGTATTGGATGATTAGGAGTGACAGTGCGGCCTTTGATGTGCCGAAGTCGCCCTGGTTCTTTAACAAGCAGTTTTGATTCAAAATGGTATGCATCGACGAGACCAGATAAAGGAACACTGAAATACCTGTTTCGGATGTTGTGTCGATATCTTTAAGAAGAGTTTTAAACAACTGGAATTTCTTGTGCTATTGACGGTTCCGAGGGCGACATATTGCGTAATACTGAAAATGTCTGACCTTGAAAATAGTGACGACAATGAAGACAGCGAGGCCACAGAATATTGAGAGAGAAAAGGAGTACTGAAACAATGCATTGTTGCTCTTCATTGTAGGCATAATGAAACCGTGGTATGAATCCAGTTCTTTCGTGTTAATCGAAAATAAATACCGGTAGGTACCACGTTTTTCACAAATTACCGTAAATATGTTTTACCTACTTACTAAATCCTTTCTCTTCTTTCTGAATACCTCGAAGCACCAGTCTAGTACTCTCCTAATTCCCTCCCTAGTGTGTTCAAGAAAAAATGAGGGATATACAATATGGTATGTCGGCTGGAGTGGAAAACGTAAGTTCGTGGCTTTCCAGAAAATGAAAGCGCAAGCGCATTAACTCTGTCCAGAAGTGCTGCCTGGAAAGTGGTTCAAAGAAAGCATTGCTATAGTAACCAGACCGGTAATATGCGTGGCTACTATAAAAGTTTCATTCGTTTTCGAAGATGGCTCTCTGGTCATACAAGTTCAAGCGGTATTCAAGTTCGTTAGGTAGTAACATACTTTCTATGGTCATCACAGCATCACTGATAACTTCCCTGAGCTGTTACAGAGTCCTTGCCATGGAGGGCACGTAAACACGGTCCTCACTGTACTCCCAAAGCAAAAAGTCGCAAAGGATTAGGTCAGGCTACATTGCGTTAGGGGGGCGGGGGCGAGGGAAGAGAGCTGCATCGTCCACTACATCCAACCTAGCGGTGCGCAAGCTCGTCGAACATCTATGCTCCAATGCAGGGAAGATGAAGTTCTCGGAGTCAGCATTCAGTTGTGGAACCAACCACAACTGCAATGTATCAACGTAACAGGTAACCGTGACAGAAGAAAAACGACCAGCACAGTTTCCCCCGTGACAATGCACATAAAATATTAACCTTCGGTGAATTTCGTTCATGTGCCACATTGCAGTTTGTTTTGTTTTGTTTCAGGACGCAAAAACAACTAAGGTCATACGCGCCCATGCCAGTAGCATAGAACACGAAGACGAAAAAGGAGTTAAAAGCGATTACACATTAAGCCCAATCGACGGAAGGAAAGACGCTAAAACAGGGACTTTCTCTTTGAGAAACATCCATGAAATACGCCAGAGAGACAACGGAGGGCCCGAACTACAGATTAAATGTTGTTCGCCACACTGCTACGACGGATAAAAAGTAAAACGCGATCGACAACCCGGGCGTCGTTCGCTAAAACGGCCGACAACTCTGGCGGAAAACAAAAGTTAGAACGTACGTGATTAAAACAAGGGCCTGTGTCAGGAAATGGCGGAGCGTCAAGGGCTGATGACAATGAGCACAAAGTCGTGGGGGATCACCGCTTAACAAATGGCCATGGCTGAAATAAATGCACGGCTGTTTCGTCGCTGAATATCAGCTTGGAGGGGAAATGTTCATCCTCAAGAGCTTTCCGCTTTGAGATGCAAAACTGAAGGCGCCGGCCATAATCCTCCGGCACGTGCTGCACACGGTACGATTTGCAATGTAACCGCAGTAGCAAAATGTCCCACACGTTTGACTGCGCTATTCTAAGCTCGTGAGTTGCGCGAACCGCCGACTGTTTGGGCTGTGCACGAGATTGCCCCTGATCCTCGCCACGGTTGCATCTGGCACAGTTGGTCGGCCGGTACTTTTCTGTTTACACATTGTCCCTCAATTGTCGATGACAATGCAAAGTACTCTATTTACGTGATGTTTTTTTCTATAATTCCTTCCGAATGCACGCCGCACTGTTGTAACAAATAAACTTTCTCGTATATTCCGAGACACAAATTCTTTCTTGCTTATCTGCTCCATGCGCAGAATGCCCGTGCGAGGCGCAGAGAAAGCCAGCAGTATGTTTTCGACACTGCATCAGTCAACAGTTTAACATCATCGACAGTGCAGCGCACTTGGCGCCTTTTAGCACACTTTGCAGTCATTTCGCACACGAACTTCAAGTGGCTTGAAGCCACTGCTTCACCAGAACGCAGCGAACAATGTGTTGGACTCGTCCAGAAGCTGCTGACAAGCGCTGGCGCACTATACGTCTGAAAGCACCGCCCTTTCGTCGCTGTCGGGGCGTCGACGCACTAGGCCGGGCGCACTACGTAGTACCTGGCGCAAAGTGCCTGCCCCTAGCAAAACCCGGACTGCCAAGAAGCGTTCTGACGTGTGCGCGTTGCACCTATTCTCTGTGCGTCCTCACACGCAAGCGAAGGCGTATAATACGTATAGGTGTATGTCTTTTTCTTTACATGCGAGCGTGCGTCATCTGATCCACAGCTAGACAGAGCGACGTGCGCTATTCGTATCAGCATGTCTGCTCTGTTCGCAGCCCCTAAAGCCGTAGCCGGCGGGACCTGAGGAAGCAGCGCAAGTACTGAAGTGATTATTACCTCTAGTGTAACACTTGTGCAAACGCAGTGGTCGAGATATACACGGCAAAGCGTACCGTGTGTGAAAACTGTAGTGTGATTTCGAAGTAATATTTCATCCCGTAGGGCTGCTGACAGCGAAAGAAAATATAAAATGCATAGACTCTGCACCAGTGCCGACAGGGTTACACTTAACGCTTCAAATTCTAAGCTGCCGGAGACAATCACGCCAGTTTGATGTTAAGAGTTCAAGGCACGTACTGCATCAGGAGTGTTCCAGACCGTGTTGAAAATCCTGTAAAAGTACATTAAGCTAAGTCCGTACCATTTAACCTTTCCTAGAAGGAAGAGGAAGCATTTGCTTGAAGTGACGTGGAATTTCCCGCAGTGTTAGGGGATCAGAACATAAACGGCCGTTCAATCACTCCTCTTGTTCGACGTGTATTCGTTGGAAGTACGAACGAAAGCTTTTTGTTTTGTTCCGATCATCCTCTTATTTCCACGATGTCCTCATTTCTGAGGAACTTGAGAGAGTCATTCGGTTTCACTCTATACTTCGCGGAATTAACCAGCCACCGAGGGGGAGATGCGCGAGAATACTCTTCATCTTGCGCGCATTTGTCGTTACATCACTCGGGGAAAGCGCGAACGCAAAGGAAAATTGAATTCGTTAGAAAAAGTGAAGTTATTCGCAGTAAGACGTAGCAGAGCAAAGCACCTCACGAAGAGAACGGAAGCACGGCTGTTGCACTACACGCGTGTCTCCCCGTGGGCACAGCACCGAATGTTAACACATGCAAGTATTACCATAAACGATAAAACAATCTGTCAAATTTTCCTACGTCTGCCAAACTTTTTAACTGAATGGTACTGTCGGACATCTTCGTTAAACGCGGAGCAGGTTTGACCGTTTCACGGAAATTCTCATTGACAGGAAAATTGACACGAGGGCGGGCGTTGTTTATGCCTATGTTTAGTTTTATTACAATGTATCTCACTGTATCGTGAGTTTCCAGAACTATGGAAACTACGATGAATGGTAAAGACAAAATACCACTGGCAGTTACCAAACTGGTAGAGGTCTCACAGCTCCTCCCATGCATCCGAGATGTGGAGGAGGCCTCGGCTGCGGCTATCGACCGCGGGGACTGCAGTCGTCTGCAAGTTGTGGCTGATTCTGAGGCCTCCATCTGGTGCAGGCGGCTGGCGGAGGTGGTGAAGACCGCTGGGTCCAAGCAGAACGTACAGTTTATAGCAGTACAAGGTTGACTGGGCTCCTTTGGTTTGCAGCCGAGTGGAGCATCTCAACCAAAGGCTTTGTCGACCCTGCCACGGTCTGGCCTACTATAGATTTCTAGATCTGCGTTATTGGTTGGCAATTTTAAGACTCCCCTTGACGTAATACACAAAGGAAACAGCTACTCTGGTAGGAAGTACTTGTGGAGTGCACACGAGTGCAGTAATTAGAGGTACTCTGATCAACAATCGCCAGATGATTAGCATATAGTGGAAACAAACCGCGTTCACACGGAAGACAGTTAAACTGTTAAAATTTTATCAGTAAATTCTCGACGTATTCGTAACGAAGTTCAGCAACTTACAGTCCTCCAGGAAATTTCTCGTGCTCAAATTCTTCCCGGGACCGAGAGCTCGCTGAATCCAGAAGTAGAAAACTGTGAGATGTTTAGCGAGTCATGGAACGTACATAGGAAACGCACATTGAAGAGGGAGTGTTCATTTCAACTGGCAAAAATATTGTCTCTGCTGATGTCGAATTTGAGTGTCACTCGATCTACCTCCGAATGGAAGAGGAAAACGAATTGCTAGTAACGGTACAGGGTACCCTCGTCCACGCACCGTAGAGTGGCTTGCGGAGAATGTATCTAGACGTCGATGGAGTAGTGCACTACGCAGGAAGGTGTAGAGAAGGAAATCAATATTCTACGCACAACATACGAGCAGGAGTTCAATAAAATTTTCAAAAATCGACTTTATCCGTCTGTATACGTTCCCACGTTTTGGCATTTTAACGAACCGTCAGAGAACCAGGTATAAGAGAATAAACTGTCTTACACTTGTGTCTTCTTTTTCAACGTGCGGGCGAAGTAACTTCAAACAATTTATTAAAAGTTTCACCGTCCACTCGCAGAAAGTTGGTATAATTATCAAGTTCCGAGCGTAATATTAACTTTAACAAGTTTTCATGTGTATATTTCCGTCTCATTTTAAATCATTCCCTTGACCAATGTCTTGCCGTCTTCAACTTTATTAAATACAATTCCAGAGTCTATATTGGGAATGATTTACCTGCATTTATAGCCGTTCCCACTAGTATCGGAATACGGCATACACGAACAGTATCTGCTTCGAAACTGAGGGTAAATTGACGATCTCGGTTTTTACGCGTATGGGCTTGTCTGAAACATCAGTGGCTAGGTAACAGCGAATTTGACAAATAAATTTGGTCGTTTACGTGTGCCCTACCGCCAACGCACACAGAAATGTCGTTGCGCGGACGTGGCGCTCTCTCGCGCCACCTTCGTGTCAACATGTGAATGAAACAAAATGGTTCAAATGGCTCTGAGCACTATGGAACTTAACTTCTGAGGTCATCAGTCCCCTAGAACTTAGAACTACTTAAACCTAAGTAACCTAAGGACATCACACACATCCGTGTCTGCGACCGTAGCAGTCGCGCGGTTCTAGAACCGCTCGGCCACTCCGGCCGGCAAAGGTGCCGACTTCGAGTTTCGGTCGGGCACACAGTTTCTCCACAAAACGGTTACTTCGAGGACAGCCCCGAGACAGACGCCCTGTAGCGTGCATGCCACTGACCCTAAAACACCGCCATTTGCGGCTTCAATTGTGTGAAGCGAGAGCTCACTGGTAGAGTAGAGGTCTGTTGTGTTTCCTGAAGAAAGTTGGTGGAAACTAGGCGGTAGTAATGGCGTTGGGTTAACTGCCTCGAGTGCGATTTCGTATGACAGCAAGAGCACTCTCGTAGTTATCTCACGCACCCTGACGGGAAATTAGTAACCACATTCTGCAGTCGTAACCCAACAAGCTGTACAGAGTGTCCACATGTTGCCTCGAGCTGCTCGATCACCAGATCTGTCTCCACTGCAGTACTTGTAGGACATCACTGGGCAACAAATCCAGCGTCATCCACAACCGGCATTAACCGCCCCTGTATTGACCGACCGAGTGCAACAGGCGTGGAACTCCATCCCACAAACCGACATCCGACACCTGTACAACACGATGCACGCAACATTCTGGCGGTTACACCGGTTATTAATGTACCAGCATTTCAATGTTAACCACGTAAATGTTACCTAGACAAAGTTATTCCCGAAATTTTTCTTCGAATTAATTATTCTGTAGTGTTGAGATTTTTCCGTCAGTTTAGAAACAGTTTTTTGGCATCGTGTAAAATACCGGAAACGCTTTGGATATACGATAAGTTCTTTCATTGTTTCGATGTAGCTAATTTCCTCTCTTTTTTCAACCATAACAGATACATCTACTACTTTCTTCGCTGCTCGAGATACAGGAGGGCACCAGTATCTTCGTCTGATAAAGACGACATATTCTGATCCATTCGTGGCACCTTCGCGCCGCGTGCCTCTGACAGCGCCACCCCAGTGTCCAACTGCTGGCGTCCCTTCCGCGCCACGGCCTCCACTCGCCGCGCCACTGCTGTGCGAACTGGGCCTCACAAAGGAGCCGAGCAGCGGACTGTCGGACCGCCCGTGACCGAACGCTGGCAAAGGCGCGGCCGAGTCAAGCTGGGCCGCACGTGAATGGGGCCCACGTTTGAGATAACATCAACCGGCTAAAGCGAACAAGGTCACGGTTCTCCGGAGCCGCAGAGCGGCCGCCGATAACCTCGCCAACGTCACCGAGTACGGGTGTTTCGTCCGCCCATGTAGTCGCTACAGGCACTGTACTCAAGTCTTCTCTTCGGGGAAACATGTATTACGCCAAAGGGCACAAGTGGAGCCTGTTGGTCGTTTCCTCTGTATGGGGGAACAGGAGGTGGTATCTGCCGCTTCGTGCTTGCAGGTTTGGCGCAAAGTAGAGGACGCATGCAGTGCTTACAAGGAACCGCAGCAGACGTCACTACGCCATTTGACATGTAGCTGTTGAGCTTATGACTTTAGGTCACGAGTAAATTTTATACGTCTTTGAGTGACGAAGCTGGTTAACAGTACAATTTTCAGCATAGGTTTATAATTTTAAAGATAAGAAGTAATGTTATTACACTAGTAAGTATTCCAACTAGACTTTATTGTAATATGGTTCAAATGGCTCTGAGCACTATGGGACTTAACACCTCAGGTCATCAGTCCCCTAGAACTTAGAACTACTTAAACCTAACTAACCTAAGGACATCGCACACATCCATGCCCGAGGCAGGATTCGAACCTGCGACCGTAGCGGTCGCGCGGTTCCAGACTGAAGCGCCTAGAACCGCTCGGCCACCAGCGGCCGGCTTAGTGTAATAATGAAATACTGCTCACACAAACGCGTTTCTGTTTCCGCCATATCTTATTGAGTAGTGTCAGTCGGATAGTGTGGGCCACACCACAGGCTGGCGGTATGGACCATATAAGTAACTTCTTTATTCGTTTTCTGGGGGCAGTTTCTAGGTTGAACAAGAAGCCTGGCGGTGAGGGTCGAGGGGTATGGTCTGATACTGCAACGAAGCGAGCGGTTTCAACTGTTTTGCACGGCGAAATGACCGAATGTACTGCTGCCGATCGTTTCAATGTTTGTAGACCCACACGGGAAAGTAAATCATCCTGAGGTGACAAAAGTCGTGGGATAACGACATACATACACATATACAGATGATGGTAGTATCGCCTACACGAGGTACAAAAGATCTCTCATTTGTACTGAGGTGATTCGTGTGAGAGTTTCCGATGTGATTGAGGCCGCAAGACTGGAATTAACAGACTGAACACGGTATGGTAGTTGGAGCTAGACGCACGGAACATTCCATTACGGAAATCGTTAGAGAATTCAGTATTCCCAGATCCACAGTGACAAGACTGTGCCGAGAACACCAAATTTAAAGCATTACCTCTCACTACGCACAAGAGCAATGCAGATGCCGGCGGCCTTTTCTTAACGACCGAGAGCTGCGGCGTTTGTGTTTAGTTGTCAGTGTCAACAGAGAAGCAACACTGCGTGAAATAATCCCAGAAATCAATGTGGCACTTACGACGAATGCATCCGTTAGGACAGTGAGTCGAAATTTGGCGTTAATCGGCTACGGCAGCAGACGACCGACGCGAGTGCCTTTGCTAACAGAACGACATCGCTGCAGCTCCTGTCCTGGGCTCGTGACCACATCGGTTGGGCCCTAGACGAATGGAAAACCGCGGCCTGGTCAGACGAGTCCCGAATCCGGTTGGTAAGAGCTCGTACTAGGGTTCGAGTATGGCGCAGACCCTACGAAACTATGGACCCAAGTTGTCAACAAGGTACTGTGCAAACTGCTGGTGGCTGTAAAATGGTGCGGGCTGTGTTTACGTGTAATGGACTGGGTCCTCTGGTCCAACTGAACCGACCATTCACTGGAAGTGGTTATGTTCGGGTACTTGCCGACCGTTTACATTTCAGGTTCCCACACAACGATGGAATTTTTATAGATTACTATACGCCATGTCACGGGGTCACCATTGTTCGCGATTGGTCTGAAGAACATTCTGGACAGTTTGAACGAATGATGTGGCCACCCATATCGCCCGACACGAATCCCATAGAAGATTTATAGGACATAATATACAGGTCAGTTCGTGCACAAAATCCTGCACCGCTAACACTTCCGCAACTACGGACCGCTATAGAAGCAACATAGATCAATATTCTGAAGGGGACTTCCAACGACCTGTTGAGCCCATGCCACGTCGAGTTGCTGCACTACGCCAGGCAGAAAGAGGCCTGACACGACATTAGGAGACACTTCACGACTCACTGCAGGGAATCAGCAGACATCTCTGACACCTCATGTGGGCTTTTCCAAACCAACATTTGAAGGAAACTACGAATAAATATAGATTCCAGATTAATGACGATATTCAGGATTCAGTTTCAACAGTTGGCTTACCAACTGACAGAAAAATTAAAGTTTCCTCACAGATTTAACAGGGAAAAGTAATTGGCAGCTTAAGATTTCTACCAAAACTTCATGAAGAAACACCCAGAACTGACTAACAGAAAACCACAGCCCACAAGTTTAATGCGATGTGACGATCACAAGTTGGACGGTTTTTTATTCTACTGTATTTTTTTTCATCATGTACTTCTGATATATGAACAGATTAACTTGTTTGTCAATAAAGAAAACACTTTTTATTAAGAAACCTATATTTTGTTGTACTGGCCATACTAATCGACACTATTTTTAATGTGTAAAATTGTAATTCTGAGAAAATATTTCTTGTTGTGTGACATTTTGGTTAGAAACTTTTTTTTTTCTTCACGATATGCAGTTATACCTTATTTCAAAACAACAACGAAAGGTTTATACCACTTTTGGTTTACATGGTCCATTGTAGCCGCCAGTCCCCTACGTGCAGTTCTTTCATAGCATTCGACAAAAATAAAAATAAACAACCAGCCTCGCCTAGGAAGGGAAGATGACGTAGATGATGATACTATGAGAAGATTTGTCAGAGAACACACAGACCGAGGTGGGAACGAGGTCGCTGGAGCACCCAACATTTCCTCGGAATTGTGTACATCGCTGAGTGGGCCATTCCTTACGAAAGAGTTACACCTACCGTACAATATATATCACAGAGACTATTCCATTTCAAAAAAGGCAAATGTGAATATTACGAAGCTATCAGTTCAATGAGTAATGGCTACAATATTCTGCCACGAATTATTTATAAAGAAATGAAAAATTGATTGAAAGCGACCTCGGGGAAGATCAGTTTGTGTTCTGGATACATGTGGGAACACGTGGAGCAATACTGACCCTACGACTTGTCTTACAATATTTACTGAAGAAATATAAACCGATGTTTACAACATGTCCAGGTTTACAGAATGCTTTTGACAATGCTGACTGGAATACACTCTTTGAAATTCTGAAGGTAGCAGGTATAAAATACAGGGAACGGAATGTCGTCTACAAGTTGTACGTAAACCAGGCTGCAGTTAACAAAAGTACCTGAAAGGGAAGCAGGAGCAGAGTAGGGAACGTGGCAGGTTGTAGCCTATCACCAATTTTATTCCATCTGTAGACTGAGCAAGCAGTAAAGGACACGAAGGAGAAATACGGAAAAGGAATTAAAGTTCACGGAGAAGAAATGAAGCCTATGATGTTCGCCGATGACACTGCAACTCTAGCAGAGACAGCACAGCAACTGACAGCATTGTTGAACGGAATGGAACACGTCTTCGACAGAGATAAAACAAGAGAAACAGAAGTAAAAAAAGTGTAACTGAATGCAGCCTAACCAAATCGAGCTATTCTGAGGGAAACACATTACGAAATGACACACTACAAGTAGTATATAGCGTAAAATTAAAGCGAGGCTGACCAATGATCCCTTCAGCGTAGATGCACGTCCGCTCGAACTTGTACGGGATTCAGCGAAACGCCGCGAGTGATGAGGATAATGGGCAGGGGCACTACGTCAGTGGACTGGGGGCAGGTTGAGAATTTGGGTGTGGGAGGAGCCGCGCAGGCGCGATGACCACTGTGTCCGGATGGCTTTGTGGTCAGAGCACCTGCGTAGTGAGCAGCCGACCCAGGTTCGTATCTCAGTCCGGCACAAATTTTCAACTTGACGCACTGACGTAAATCAATTCCCAATAGCAACTAAACTTCAGTAATTCCTTTGAGACTTGACTAAAGTGGTGGGTAATAGAAGTATAGAGCTGTGTGTGGTGCAATTTTGATATCAAATTGATATGCAAATTAATTGGGTCTGAGCACTATGGGACTTAACATCTGAGGTCATCAGTCCCTTAGAACTTAGAACTACTTAGACCTAACTAACCTAAGGACATCACACACATGCATGCTCGAGGCAGGATTCGAACCTGCGACCGCACGGTGACTCCCGAACGGTACGTGAAGGTTTCAGAAGATGATTTCATACGCACTATCCAGAGTGCCCCCGATTTCGACAAGACGTGGTTCGTGCAAGACGGAGCTCCACCTCAACGAAGCAGAAGAGTGTTTTATGTCCTGGAGGTGCACTTTGGGGTCCGCATTCTGGTTCTGGGGTACCCAGAGGCCTCGATTGGCCTCGATTGGCCATCGCGAATGATGGCAGGCATATAGAACGCTTCATAACATAAATCCGAATATCTGTAGTGATGATTACATGTTGAATAAAGTGTGTGCACGCCGGAGTTTGTACTACCTTACGGTTCCTTTTCGCGTAGTTGAATAATTGTCAGTCTGTAGTTACGGAAGCGGACAACGGGAAGAGAAGGCGTGACTGAAACAGAGACAAAGCTGTCGTCGAATATACATTTTTGATTAACTTCTTAATTCTGACTATGCTATGTAGACTATACATATCGGAGGATTTTGAAGTGGACATATGCCGAAGCAAAACCTTTTGCAGTACTACTCGATAATGTCCCAAAGGACGAAATTGCAATATTGAAATAAATAAGTTCTACAGTTAACGGCGAACACGATGTCCTTTAAAAGAATATAGATTTAAATGTAAGGAAGTCTTTTGTCTAAAGTTGCCTTGTACGGCAGCGAAACAAGTGGAGAATAGAACTTTTTAAAGTGTTGTACGGAAATTAAACACCTACAGCCATCCTTATGATGTCGTTTATTGTGTAGTTACCAGTATCGGCACTTCAACGCACGATTTTCGGGCATTAGTTGATGCCGACGGGGTTATCACGATCCATACATACGATGCATCAGTGGGCAACATAACCGGTTTACGCAGACTATCTGTAACTGTGTACCATCAACTGTCAGCTCAGTTGGCGGTTGGATAGACGACGTCACAGTTACAGACGGTCTGCGTAAACCGGTTATGTTGCCCACTGATGCATCGTATGTACGGATCGTCATAACCCCTTCGGTATCAACCAATGCCTGAAAATCGTGCGTTGAAGTGCCGATACTGGTAACTACACAATAAACGACATCATAAGGATGGCTGTAGGTGTTTCATTTTCTTACAATAGTGAACGGCCGTAGTCCTGCAGCCACAAGGGTGGACACACAAAAACCTTTCAAGTGTGGTTCTATAGAAGAATACTGAAGTTTAGATGTGCAGATGTAACAAGTTCGTTGCATTCGCGCTTTTTAGAAATGCTTCGTGTGCCAGACGGTTCCCGCGGACTCCTCTGTTCCCGTCGAGCCTGCTCAGGACTGAGTTACCTGGCTGACTAGTCAGTCCGCCTGCAGTGTCCAGCCGTCATTCCGAGACCAGGCACCACGTACGGCTGCTGGAGAGGTCCTGACGCAGGAACAACGTGAGGCCGGCCTGCGTCACGCGGCCACCTCTCCTCTGACGTGTCCTTGCGGCCCAGCCTGCGCTCAGCGACACGAGCCGTTGCCGTTCTCCGTAAATCAAAGGGCGACTGCGAGAACTCCACGTCGTCCTCACCCTTTGCTCCGAAAGGAAGGCACTTTCCTCATCACGACCTACATTTTCACGTAATAGACACTGGTTCTGATGAAATATAAAAGTAGCTTTCGGCCACTTCATCAAACTGCTCGAAATTATACGCCCCTTTCCAGACCGATGTCCTTACTTGTAATTACTTTACCAGCTCTCTTCGTCAAGTTCAAGTTGTGGTATTCTTTAAATGCGAACATTCTAAATGTTAGGCTTTACCGAGACTGTTATTGGCATTAAATGAAACAACAAGTTTACTGTTACCAGTCACTGTTTATTTACCTCCGCGACGCGCTCCGAAGGTTTAAACCTCCATCGTCAGGTGGATTTGCATTTCTTAGTATGACATGCGCCTGTGTGCCGTGTTACGAGTTTTTGGAAGAACTTGTGCCACTGGCTCGAGTATATAGTCACGCGATGCGTTAGGGCAGTGAAAGGAGGAACCTGTGGTCACTGCAGACAGTGCCGCAAGTTCCTCCAAAAACTCGTAACAGAACACACAGACGCGTGTTATACTAATAAATGTAAATCCACCTGACGACGGAGGTTTAAACCGCTGAAACGCGTCGTGGAGATACCCAAACAGTGACTTGTAACAGTAGACTTGTTGTTTATTTAAAGTCTCGTATTCTGTCTTTCCTTCAGAAATTATCCTCAGCCTTAGTAATAAGTCAAAATGAAGCCTTATTCAATAACGTAACACTTTTTGTGGGGCACAGCTTCTGTCAAGTAATCCTACTCAAAACTACTTTCAGACACTATCTGTGGAAACCGTCCTGAAGTACTGAATTATCACAGTCTTATGTACGGGGGACATTCAGTAAGTAATGCAACACTTCTTTTCTCGGCCAGTTTGGGTTGGAAGAATGCGGGATTTGTTGTGGGACGTCGTGCAATATTCCCGCTTCAGCCCCTACAGTTTCATCAAGTTCCGTCCGATATGTGGCGGCGTCTGTGACGGAGGTGCGTTCCAAGCAGAGAACTGTCATCGACTTTCTTTTGGCGGAAAACCAGAGCAACGCAGATATTCGTAGTCGCTTGCAGACGTGGGAGTGAACAGTGAACAAAAGCAGGGCGAGTCGTCGGGTGAGGAGTCTGTCGCCATCGCAACGAGGTCGCGCACACCTGTCCGATCTCCCGCTCACAGCTACACGATGTGACCAAAAGTATCCTGGCACTCGGATGAAAATGAGTTACAAGTTGGTGGCGACCTCCATCGGTAATGCTTCAATTCAATATGGTGTTGGCCCACACTTAGCCTGGATGACAGCTTCCACTCTCGCAGGCATAGGTTCGATCAGCTGCTGGAAGGTTTCTTGGGTAATGGCAGCCCATTCTTCACGAATTGCTGCACTGAGGACAGGTATCGATGTCGGTCGGTGAGGCCCGGCACGAAGTCGTCGTTCCAAAACATTCCGAAGGTGTTCTATAGAATTCAGGTCAGGACTCAGTGCAGGCCAGTCCATTACAGGGATGTTGTTGTCGTGTAAGCACTCCGCCACAGGCCGTGCATTATGAAAAGGTGGTCGACTATATTGAAAGATGCAATCGCCATCCCCGAATTGCTTTTCAACAGTGGGAAGCAAGAAGGTGCTTAAAACATCAATGTAGGCCTGTGCTGTGATAGTGCTACGCAAAACAACAAGGGGTGCAAGCCCCCTCCATGAGAAACACCACCACACCACCGCCTCCGAATTTTACTACTGCCACTACACACGCTGGCAGATGACGTTCACCGGGCATTTGCCATACCCACACCCTGCCAACGGATCGCCACATTGTGTACCGTGATTTGTCACTGCACACAACGTTTTTCCACTGTTCAATCGTCCAATGTTTACGCTCCTTCACCGAGCGAGGCGTCGTTTGGTATTTACCGCACACGATGTGTGGCTTATGAGCAGCCACTCGACCATGAAATCCGAGTTTTCTCGCCTCCCGCCTAACTCTCAGAGTACTTGCAGTGGGTCCTGATACAGTTTGGAATCCCTGTGTAATGGTGTGGATAGATGTCTGCCTATTACACATTACGAACCTCTTCAACTGTCTGCGGTCTCTGTCAGTAGGCAGACGAGGTCGGCCTGTACGCTTTTGTGCTGTACGTCTCCCTCCACGTTTCCACTTCACTATCACATCGGAAACATTGGACCTAGGGATGTTTAGGAGCGTGGAAATCTCGTATGCAGACGTATGCCACAAGTGACACCCAATCACCTGACGACGTTCGAAGTCATTGAGTTCCGCGGAGCGCCCCATTCTGCTCTCTCGCGAGTATCTGCAAGAGGTGTCAGCACATTGCACCTAATATGAAAAACATATGTTTTTCGGGGTGTCCGGACACTTATGACCACACAGTGTATGACTCCTGGAGTACAGGAACATGCGACGGGTCACAGTCGAACACCTCGCTGCACAACTGGACACTTCTCTTGGTAG
Source organism: Schistocerca nitens (assembly GCF_023898315.1). Lineage (NCBI taxonomy): Eukaryota > Metazoa > Arthropoda > Insecta > Orthoptera > Acrididae > Schistocerca > Schistocerca nitens. Next base: position 4,839,527 of record NW_026045897.1, read on the forward strand.
TGCTGGCACACTCTTCTGCCAGTCCGCCATTTAGAGTATTCAGAAGTGAATGCCCAATGCGTTGCTCGTCCGGATCTCGCATCTTCCGACGTCCACATCTGTCTCCCCAGTGAAGGACGCACGACGCAGGAACCATTATGCGGATGACGGGGAGGTTACTGACGCAGCAAGACGTTGGCTCCAGCGAGGTCCTGTACAGCGGCATTGTGCGGGTTAAAATCCGTGCCTGTAAGGTGCTGTAAGGCCGTCTTGCTCAACGGAGATTATGTTCAAAGACAGCGGCTTTGTAGCTAAAAGACTGGGGAACAATACGGTGTATTGGAATCCTAAGTAAAACCAACCTGCTTTCAGAAAAAAAATGTGTGTTATTGAACGCACCTTGTACAAGGTCGAAAGACCTCGATACAAGACAAACCCAAAGACGCGGTACAGGAGACTGACTAGCAAGTCCACAGAATAGCAAAGAAGTAAAGAAACAGAGCATACAAGAAATGATGATCAGCCTTTAGGAGGACACCGAGTAATAGACACAACTTGGGAAAGAATTAGACCGTAGGACAGAATGACAGATGATCACGAAAAGTACATAAAAACTTGAGTCACGTGTCAATGCAATAAGGCAACACGATGCCACACGAGATCATTTTACGATACATAGCAAAGTTGGTTTTCAAGAAGTGTTATATGGTCATTACAGGTTGTTTTGGGGTGTCAGTAGAAAGAAAACGATACAGCCATACTTTTCAGGATGATCTTAGTAATTTGGAGTAGTGAGTCCATTTGTTAAATATTAACGTCAGTCGACGTATGGAGGTGATGAACGCAGGTCACAGCACTCAGTTGGCTGTCGAACACGTGTTACAGTTCGCCAGTGTCGAGTTGCTACGCACTGTTTCGTCCGTATTACGTGTCTCTGATACGCACTCGCATCCTCTAACACGATGACTGGTTTATCAGACCACATAAATACTATTTCGAGGATGACTTGAGAATGACTAAAAGACCGAAATCATGGATTGTGTGAAGCAAATTGACAAAAATCTTCAGTCAAATGGAGGAAATTTCTTTCAAAACGCTTGATAATAAGTTATTCAGCCATTACATACATTGTTATGCTTGTAATAATTGTAGTTACACTCATACACCTAAGAAACTAGTATAGCCATGTGTATTCAAACACAGAGATACATAAGCAGGCAGAATATGGCGCTGCGGTCGGCAACGCCTATATAAGACAAGTGGCTGGCGCAGTTGTTAGATGGGCTACTGCTGCTACAGTGGCAGGTTATCGAGAATTAAGTGAGTTTGAACGTGGTGTTACAGTTAGCGCGGGAGCGATGAAGTGTACCGTGAATATCAGGAACCCGGTAAAACATCAAATCTCCGACATCTCTGCAGCCGGAAAAAGATCCTGCAAGAACGGGCCCAACGGCGACTGAACAGAATCGCTCAAAGTGACAGAAGTGCAACCCTACCTCAAATTGCTGCAGATTTCAATGCTGGGCCATGAGCAGGTGTCAGCGCGCAAACCTGTATTCGATATTACTGTTGTTGGTACAAGAAATTTACGGATCAGAGTTGGTGCTCTGAAATACGTGTAAAAAGTACAGTTTTAAATAGTAATGCATATCTCCAAGATTATCCTTAAGGAATCAAGTCAATGGCTCCAACGAAATTATCAGCTATGAACAAAGGGGAGACAACGAAGTAGTGTCTTTCAGAAACAGAAAATGAAAGGGAATAAGGGAATCATTTAGGTAGAGACTATAGATGCACCATAATCCTTAAGGAAGGGGGGGGGGGCGTAGGCGTAAATACGGTTATGAGCCAAAAAACAATTTTCGAAAAGAGACATATTCCTTGGGTTTCGCGAGTCACCCCAGCTTTCTTGAGCCATAACTAAGATGTAACTTTAGTCGATACGAAATTAGGAATCAATAGAGCTGCCAAAACCAGGTGAGGTTTACCTCCAGGACAGTGCATGCGAAGTAAAGCAGAAATCGGCTGCCCTCCGAATATAGTATTTCTCTGACGCTAGTGGCACGAGGTTTGTCACACAGTATTTCGCAGTCGATACTGAAGTAATTAGTTGAGGGACTCGCACCACAAAAATAATACTAGTCCCAGAGGGGAGAGGCACAGGGCACTCATGAATGAAGGAGTGGAAGCTGATCGTTCTATGAAAGAAACTATTAGTACGCAAGCGACAGAGACGGCTTTTAGTGGTTTAAGAGAAGCCTTCTTGTATCAGTATCGCCACAGAAGGAAGGCGATGAAAACTGAGCTGATACTGAATTCGTGACAGGTGATGGGAATTCAGTATACAAAAAGCTCGTGCGAAACTCAGCTTGCCCTCTTATCACACGATATACTAAAAACTGTGGATGAAGGGTAACAGGCAGATATCGTACTTGTTGATTGCCGGAAAACATTTGACGCTATGCCCCACTGCAGGCTATTAACGGAGGTACGAGCACATGGAATAAGTTCGCACATATGTGAGTGGCTCGAAGACTGCTTAAATAATGGAATCCTGTACGTTGTCCTCGACGGGGAGTGTTCATCAGACATGGGTATCACCAGCAGTGCCCCGGGGTAGCGTGATGGGACCGCTGTTGTTCTCCATATACATAAATTATTTGGCGAATAGGGTGGGCGCAAAGTCTGCGGTTGTTTGCTGATGATGTCGTGGTGTACGATGAGGTTCCCAAGTCCAGTGACTGTAGTAAGATACAACACGACTGGAAAAAACATCCAGTTGGTGTCATGAATGGCAACTAGCCCTCAATGTGCCAATATGCTGATGTGGGACGAACAAACCTGTAAAGTTCGGACACAGTATTACTAGTGTCCTGCTTGACACAGCCGAGTCGTTTAAATATCCGGACGTAACAGTTGCAAAGCGATGTGAGATGGAACAAACGTGTGAGAACTGTGGTAGGGGAGGCGAACGGTCGACTTCCGTTTACTGGGAGAGTCTTAGGAAAGAGTGGTTCACCCGTAAAGGAGACCGCATATAGGACGCCGGTGCGACCTAGTCTTAAGTACTGCTCGAGTGTTTGGGATCCGTACCACGTCGGACTGAAGGAAGAAATCAAAGCAATTCAGAGGCGCGATGCTAGATTTGTTACCGGTAGGTTGGAACAAGACGTAAGTGTTACGTAGACAGAACTCAAATAGGAACCTCTGGAGGCAAGGCGACGTTCTTTTAGAGAAACTGTTGAGAAAATTTAGAGAAACGGCATTTAAAGCTGACTGCCGAACGACTCTACTGCCGCCAACGTAGATTGGGCGTAAGGAACTGGAAAGGAAGTGGCTAGCAGTGGTACAGAGTACCCTCCGCCAAGCACAGTACGGTAACTTGTGGAGTATCTATGTGCAAATGTCTGCCAGTACATTGTCTCGAGTTCGTATTCCGCATAAGATTGAAGTTAGAATCATTAACTACTGATCACGTGGAATTTCCGTTTCGTATTCGGAACTAGTTGAAAACGAGCTCTTGTTCCTGAAAATATAACTCTGTTAGAGTTACACTGAAGGTAGAACAGTATCAGTTCTGCTATTTGTCTCTGCAAAACATACGTTAGTAACACAGTTTGATCGGTCCGAGAAGTTGGGGAACCAAAGCTTGGGAAAAAGAGATTACGCTTTGGTTCAAATGGCTCTGAGCACTATGGGACTTAACATCTATGGTCATCAGTCCCCTAGAACTTAGAACTAGTTAAACCTAACTAACCTAAGGACAGCACACAACACCCAGTCATCACGAGGCAGAGAAAATCCCTGACCCCGCCGGGAATCGAACCGGGAACCCGGCCGTGGGAAGCGAGAAAGCTAACGCACGACCACGAGCTGCGGACGATTACGCTTTCTTCGAAGAAGTAACACTTACATGTTAGGGTTAGTCTGGAGCTAAAAGAGCTGTATGTGAACGTAAACTGCCTACTTGAATAAAAGTGTGAAATCCGTTTACTTGAATGAAAGTGTGGTATAACAGCCACTGCACCGCTGAACTTCCTCTAATTAATCCATCTTATAGAACCAAGCAAGAGGAGATACTCTACACCCTCTCGTCTCTGAATATTTTAGTGAATTTCCACCGTTGCCCAATACTAAGGCACAGCTTTAAGGTAGTAATTCGCAACGGTTAAAACAGCGACACAATACAGTCATTGTTATGGCACGCTCTGTCTATGTGGACGCCTTCGAGCAGGTGCCGGTATGTCTGTCAAAGAGCGAGTTGGAAAGGGCCGGAATGCCTAGTCCCCGGGAAACGGGTTTATCGCACGCTAACATTGCGGCTCGTACAGGACACGCTGCTACGACAGCTTGAGGATAATGTTTTGGTTCTGTTGTGCTTTAGGGCGCAAAAAACAACTGGGTCATACGCGCCCAAGTCAAAACTATAGAACACGAACATAGATAGGAGTTAAAAAAACTACTATACACCAGCCCCAATTCACATACGACAGATAAAAACGGGCACGTGGAGAAAGGGCTAAAACGGACACCATATAGGAACAGAGGTCCAAAACAAAAAAAAAACAAAAAAAAAAAAAATCAGATGGCCTTCGCCATATTGCTCTGGCTGATAAAAAGTAAAACGCGGTCAACAGTCCGCGCGTCATTTGATAAAACGGCCGATAAGTCAGACGGCATACCCAAGCAGGAACGGAAACGGTTAAAAAATGGGCATTCCGTCAGGAAGTGGTGGACAGTTAAGACTGGGGCGCATTGTGTACAAAGTGTTGGGGTAGCGCCACTTATAAAATGAAGATGGCTAAAAAGGCAGTGCACAGTAAGCAGCATACTTAAAATGACCTCCTCCCGGCAGGAGAGCCGAGAGGAGGTTGTCCAAGCCACTGGAAGCTGGAGCTTATTCCCGTCAATGGAGGACCACTGGTGATGCCAAAGGGACAGACAGCAGCGCAGAGATCATCGGAGGGAACACAGGTGCTCGCGGGCTGAGGTACGAGGACTGCAGCCTTGGCAGCAGCGTCAGCAGCCTCGTTTCCTGGCAGACCGACGTGACCAGGAACCCACAGAAACAACACACTGGCTCCACCAAGAGCGAGCAGGTGACAGTTTTCCTGCACTAAGGGATGGGCGGTGTACAGCGCACACGGACTTTGAAGGGCGTTGAGTGAGTCTGGACAGAGAACACAGTTGGGAAGCTGTAGCGCCGGATGTACTCTCTGGCCTGACACAGGGAAAAGAGCTCGGCTGTAAATACTGAGCAGTGTGCCGGAAGCTGATATAGGAACACACAGGTGCCAATGACGAAGGCACATCCAACAATACAGTCAGTCTGACAGCCATCGGTCTATACAAAGGCACTATCGCGAAGTTCCATGCGATGGTCGTGAAACTAAAGGCGACAGAGCGAGGCTGGAGTAATGTCCTTGGCAAGCGAATGAAGGCCAAGGTTAACACTGGCCGCTTCACGAAGCCAAGGTGGTGTTCACATCCACTGGCAAACGTGCAGGTGCTGTGAAGTTAAGCCGCCATAGCAAGTGGCGAAAGCGGACTCCAGGAGGTAACAGAGAAGAGGGACGCGCCCCATACTGGCGAGCAAAGCAATCATCAAAGAAGGAGGCATAGTATGGGTGGCTACGCATGGCAGACAAACGGCATGCATACCTGCTGAGGAGAAATTCACGGCGGTAGGACAGCGGTAATTCAGCAGTTTCAATATACAGAGTGTCAACTGGAGCAAAAGACGCCAGTGGCCAAACGGATGCCAGGATGGTGGATGGTGTTGAGAAGGCGTAAGAGGGATGGACGCGAGGACGCATAAACGAAACACTCATAGGGGAGTTTCGAACGGACAAGAGACCGGTACAAACGGAGGTGGGTGGTCGATCGGCATCGCAGGAAGTACCATTGTGAACATGTAGGACATTGAGTAACCGCATACAGCGAGCTGCCAGGCAAGAAACGTGTGAGGACGAAGAGAGTTTCATATCGAGTTTGAGCCTTAGAAACTTCGTCCTTTCACCGAACGGATGCAAAGATAATGTGAAAAACCAATTGAGTCGCCAGAAATTCACACAGACGGTTTTGTCAGTGGAAGAACGAAAGCCATTGCCTATGCTCGAGGAGTAAAGACGATCCAGACATTGCTGAAAACGCCGCTCAGTGAGGCAGGTCCACGGAGAACTGCAATAGACAGCAAAACCGTCAAGAAACCCGTGGTAGCCAAGCAAGAACCAGCCAAAGGGTGCCGAGCCCCTGGGGGGTGGGGGTTACAATGTGTTTGCACAGACAGTTTGACACCGTCTGTTGAGCGCTGCACTGGTGGTACGGATGACATTGCGTCGGTTTCCACAGTATAAAAGTACCAACGCCTTAACTGGGCAGGAGATAGCCGCCGCTAGCGTTATGAGTGGCAAAATGTATAGAGTTTCGGACGAGTCGCACTTCAGCTTGTAGTACGGTGACAGCCGCGTACGTGTTAAAACGCTACCGAGATGAACACTATCGGGCAGAAACTGTTGCTGAGGCTAGCGGACAACCGCCACTGGCTTCACATGGCATAATTCAGAAGGACAACGGACGGTCGGATGTAAAGATTTTGGAAAGGCTATCAGCGCTTCCAGTGTCTGGGATACGGTCGATCGACAGCTTGTTAGTTCTCGTCGTCTTGCAGCAACTGTCGCTGTTTTGTGGATGCGACTACAAACTGCGTTGCACTCTGTGAACCAACAGCACATCAAACACTCTTTGATTCCGTGCCACGCCATCTAAATGTTCTGATTTCAGCACATGGCAGCTTCAAACTGTACTAGACTCTCATGGTCAAACTGCATGTACAATTCTGTAATTCTGGTTGTAGTGTCCTCGTTGCCACTTTAGACTCTTGTACCGGCAGGCAGAAAGGGAGAACGTGTTGTTTTACACTACTGGCCATTAAAACTGCTACACCAAGAAGAAATGCAGATGATACACGGGTATTCATTGGACAAATATATTATACTAGAACTGACATTTGATTACATTTTCACGCAATTTGGGTGCATAGATCCTGAGAAATCAGTACCCAGAACAACCGAGCGGTTCTGGCCGTAATAACGGCCTTGATACGCCTGGGCATTGAGTCAAACACGATACCACAGTTCATCAAGAGTAGTGACTGGCGTATTGTGACGAGCCAGTTGCTCGGCCACCATTGACCAGACGTTTTCAATTGGTGAGAGATCTGGAGAATGTACTGGCCGGGGCAACAGTCGAACATTTTCTGTATCCAGAAAGGCCCGTACAGGGTATGCAACATGCGGTCGTTCATTATCCTGCTGAAATGTAGGGTTTCGCAGGGATCGAATGAAGGGTAGAGCCACGGGTCGTAACACATCACGCCGGGTGATATGCCAGTATGGCGATAACGAATACACGCTTCCAATGCGCGTTCACCGCAATGTAGCCAAACACGGATGCGACCATCATGATGTTGTAAACAGAACCTGGATTCATCCGAAAAAATGACGTTTTGTCATTCGTGCAGACAGGTTCGTCGTTGTGTACTCCATCACAGGCGCTCCTGCCTGTGATGCAGCGTCAAGGGTAAGCGCAGCCATGGTCTCCGAGCTGATAGTCCATGCTGCTACAAAGGTCGTCGAACTGTTCGTGCAGATGAGTGGCGTCTTGCAAACGTCCCCATCTGTTGACTCAGGGATCGAGACGTGGCTGCACGATCCGTTACAGCCATGCGGATAAGATGCCTGTCATCTCGACTGCTAGTGATACGAGGCCGTTGGGATCCAGCACGGCGTTCTGCCTTACCCTCCTGAACCCACCGAGCCCGTATTGTGCTAACAGTCATTGGATCTCGGCCAACGCGAGCAGCAATGTCGCGATACGATAAACCGCAATCGCGATAGGCTACAATCCGACCTTAATCAAAGTCGAGAACGTGGTTGCACATATTTCTCCTCCTTAGACGAGACATCACAACAACGTTTCACCAGACAACGCCGGTCAACTGCTGTTTGTGTATGAGGAATCGGTTGGAAACTTTCCTCATGTCAGCACGTTGTAGGTGTTGCCACCGACGCCAACCTTGTGTGAATGCTCTGAAAAGCTAATCATTTGCATATCACAGCATCTTCTTCCTGTCGGTTAAATTTCGCATCTGTAGCACGTCATCTTTCGTGGTGAAGCAATTTTAATGGCCAGTAGTGTAGATGTTCGGTATCCTCTTTCAACAACACAAATGCCCATATGGATTAATACGGTTCTTTGATTACATGTGTTGTGGTACAAGCTCATCAGCAATAGTCCTCTGGCAGACAATATCGGTAATCTTGCTATTACAAACTTTAGCCTCACAGCTAGTCGCGATCCGCGCGTATGCTGACAGACGCCAACTGAAAGAGTGAGTCAGTGAGGTCCTCCGGTCAGCGGCGGCGGCCTAAATACATTCTGTCGAGAGGAGTTGGCGGTGTGTTGCTTGTCGGTGTGTCTCTGGCCTGTCTCGTGATTGGCGCGCACGGTCCAGCGCTACCTCTTTGCCGACCGGTGTGCTGGCGACAGCTTACGCCAGCATACTGATCATGTGCGTATTGGCACGTCCCTCATCTGAGGAATAAATGTCACTGTAATCGCCAGTCTCCTTCCTGGTGTTGCACCTTTCATAAATGTGGATACAAATCACACGAGGTAAAGTTTTAGCTGCATATCACATGTGCTCAGAACTTCACAGCCCCCGAGGCACTCAGGGTAGCACAAATATCGTGGTCCTCTGTGCAGGGTATTGAGCAGAGAAGGCATTCAAGCATATGACCTGAGCTTTGCATGTATCTGCATTCGCAGTATGTATCATCACTAAATTCCCATTTCTTCATACTGGGCTCGAATCTTCGTATCCTGGATCCGGAACTGTTTTACAACTTGCAGACCGACCAGCTTTCATTGTGTACAGTGGGCAGGCGCTCAGCTGCTGTCATCCACCTGCGGAGTTGACATGTTCTGTCCCATTCTTTCGCAGTCCGAGGCTCGCCTTTTCAGGTGGCACGGTGGCTGTCTTGCAAAGGGAACTTCTCGATTTTTCTCTTGTAAATGGTGTTTGAAGATTGGAATACTTTCAAACACTGTTAAGTCCAAACCAATTACAGGAAAAAATTGTCCCTGCTATGATTCTCACTAGGAGCAAGTTTTTTACTTTCACACACATTATAAAAATGTTTGTATGTATAAAAAGGGTGAAAATTACTGAACCGTATGAAAAAAAACGTAAATCAGTTACTGACTATGGCGTACACACACTTTATTCAACATGTAAACGTCACTACAGATATTCGGATTTAGGTTATGACATGTTCGATATGCCAGCCATCATTGCCAATGGTATGGCGCAGACGAATAGCGAAATTCTGCTTGACCCGATTAAGTGTCGGAATATCGATGGTGTCAATGAGCTCCTGAATGGCTGTTTTCAGTTCAGCAGTGATTTTGGAGTTATTGCTGTACATCTTGTCTTCAATAAAGCCCCACAAGGAGGAGTGGCATGTGTTCAGATCCGAGGAATATGACGATACTGGATGGGTTAAATAAAAGGTTTCGAACGCTGGGCAAATTTTTTGATTTAATAAGGCGTTTGAGTGTGTTGACTACAAAATATTGCTCCAGAAGTTGGACCATTACGGAATACATGGAGTAGCTCACATTTGGTTCACCTCATACTTTAGCAACAGACAGCAGAAGGCCATTATTCACAATGTTGAGAATGGCTGTGATGTGGGGTCTGAGTGGGGTACAGCCAAGTGGGAGGTGCCCTAGGGATCAGTGTTGGGGCCACTCCTGTTCCTTATTTATATAAATGATATGCCCTCTAGTACTACAGGTAACTCTAAAATATTTCTGTTTCCAGCTTAAAGTAAGGGATGTTGTGTGCAGTATTGGCTCGGTTTCAAATAGTGCATTTCGTAACTTAAGTTCGTGGTTTGTAGAAAATAAACTAACGCTAAATCACAGTAAGACGCGGTTTTTACAGTTTATAACACACAATTCAACAAAACCTGATGTTTTAATTTCACAGAATGGGCATAAGATTAGTGAAACTGAAGAGTTCAAATTTCTAAGTGTTAGAATAGATAGATAGTAAACTGTCGTGGAAAGCCCGCGTTCAGGATCTTGTTCAAAGACTTAATGCTGCGCCGGCCGAAGTGGCCGTGCGGTTAAAGGCGCTGCAGTCTGGAGCCGCAAGACCGCTACGGTCGCAGGTTCGAATCCTGCCTCGGGCATGGATGTTTGTGATGTCCTTAGGTTAGTTAGGTTTAACTAGTTCTAAGTTCTAGGGGACTAATGACCTCAGCAGTTGAGTCCCATAGTGCTCAGAGCCATTTGAACCATTTTTGAACTTAATGCTGCCACATTTACTATTCGAACGGTAACTGAAGTGAGTGATCGTTCGACTCGAAAATTAGTGTACTTTGGTTATTTTCATTCACTTTTGTCGTATGGTATTATATTTTGGGGTAACTCTTGCGATTCTAAAAGGATATTTTTGGCGCAGAAACAGGAAATAAGTGGTGTAAGTCCACGAACCTCTTGTCGACCCCTGTTCACGAGTCTGGGTACTATGACATTGGCTTCTCAATACATATATTCATTACTGTCACAAAATTAGCTTATTCCCAAGAATAAGCAGATTTCACTCAGTTAATAATCGGTAGAAATCAAATCTGCATCTTCTTCAATAAGCTACCACTCGAATTCAAAAACCTTAGCAGTGATCCACGCGCTTTCAAATCATGTTTCCTCAGTTTCCTCATGGGGCACTCCTCCTATTATTTCGAGGATTTGCTTGAAAAATTAAGCTGATTCTTGTTGTATTGCTGATTGCGTTTAATTAAACTTATGGATCGACTTTTTTCGGGTTCATAAACATTTTATTTTTATCTGTTATTACTTTTATGTTGTAATTTCATGTACTGATATTTTCCATGACCTTGGAGATCTGCTCCTCAATTCGGTCCTACGGAACATGACGTGTAAATCAATAGATAAAAGTCAGTCGAGGCCCATGCCAGTTGCCTATGGGTACCCCAGACCCAGAATGTGCTCCCCAAGGTGCTCTTGCAGGACATCAAACACTCTCCTTCTTCAATGGGGTCGAGATCCGTCTTGCGTGAAACACGTCTTGTCGAAATCAGGGTCAGAATGGATAATGGGGATGAAATCATCTTCCAAAGCGTTGCATTCGGTAGCTACCGTGCCACCAACGAATCGCCGATTATTCCGTGACTCGACATTCCACACAACAGTCACCCGTTGAGGGTGAAGAGACTTTAAGATCGCGAAATGCGGATTCTCATTCCCCAAATGCGCCAGTTTTGTTTAGTGACGAACCCATCCAAATAAAAGTGGGCTTCGTCAGTAAACCACTACACTAATCCCCATCATGCCCCGCAGCCAACCGTGCAGTTTGAATGTCCTAACGCAAACCTAGGAAGTTATGGCGATTTTATTTCATACAGTTCAATAATTGCCAGCCTATATATTTCGCGTCTTCTCTTAAACTACTGGACTCTTTTCAATGAAAGTCGGTACACATAGCACTAACTACCTGGAAAGATTCACTGTGGGTTAAGAACCACCTACCTACCAAAGGGGAGGGAGAGATGAAAAAGAAATGAAGTCCACGATGGGCGAATAACCAAATTTTATTCAACCATTATTTGATAATGAGAACACTTAGTGACTTGCTACATAATTTACATATAATTTCAAACCTTTACTAAACTTTTTCTAGCTGACAACCCCCACAAAATGATGAAAGGAAAAAAGTTTATCGCTTACTATATTTTCGCTGTTCAAGCAGTAAAATTGCTGCGCCAGGCATGACGTTTCAATTTATTACTTCTTTACCAGTACCAGTATTCGCGACACCGTTTGTGAACGGTATTCACATGCATCCGCAAAGTTATATATCACTGCACGATACGCAGTTCAGGAGACATGACTTCATAAACTCCGAGATGCGTGAAAAACTGACGCACCCTGCATGACATATATTACTTATTTCCTGGTAACTCTATTCGCAAGACATTTCGCAGGCAGTATGAACATATGCCGCTGAATGTAACTACAAAATTATATCATTGTACGACGCATAGTTCAGCAGATATGACGTCATAAACATTGAGTTAGAGATGCAGATGAATTGTGTGTACAAATATGTATGAGAAATGTTAAATATGTGACATGTGCGCAGCCACGTGTAAAAAGCTCCTCCTAAATCCCTGGATGGATTTCAATCAGACTTGGTACACATACCACTAACCACTTGGGAAGGAATGCTGTGGGGGTAAGAAGCGTGGTGATAAAGTGGGGAGAAAGGAGGGTACAAGGAGATGGACATATCAGGGGAAGGAGGAAACAGGCAGAGAGAGGGGGCAGGAAATTGACAGAAAGGAATGAGCAGGAAATGGACAGAGAGAGGACGATGAGATGGACAGAGAAAGGGAGCAGGAAGAGACGAGCTGAGGGTGGAGGAGGAGATGAACTTAACAGGTGAAGGAGGAGATGGACAAAGGGGAAAGGAGCATGTGGACAGAGAGTGGAAAGAGGAAGAGAGAGACAGAGACAGGGGAAAGGAGCATGTGGAGAGGGAAAGGGAAGAGGAGGAGATAGGGAGAAAGAGAGAGATAGAGAGAGAGGGGGGGGATAGGAGAAAGGAGGACATGGACAGGGTGGAGGAGGAGGTAGGCAGGGAGAGGGGGAAGAGGAGATGGACAGAGCGAGAGGAGACGAAGGAGTGAGGCGGAGATAAACGGGGAGGGAGGACGAGATGGACAAAAGGGGGGGGGGGGCGGAGGCACAGATGGACAGAAAGAGGGACGACGAGAAGACGGGCAGAGGAGGTTACGGACACACACGGGGGGAAGGAGAAGACAGATTAATACGAGGCTGGAACAAACACAAACCTGGGCAAAGTTGGATGCTCAGGTAGTTCATTTACAAACTGTAAACGGTAACTTTGCTAATGGGTACAAACTGGAGGACACGACTCCTGACAGAATACGGAGCAAAAAGGTTATACGGACGTAAGGTTAGAAATGCATTCGAAGAGTGGTACACCCAGTTGAAGCTATAGTTGAGAGAGATTTGACAGTGACCCCGCTGTCAGCGCCTGGCAAGCGGCCCATCAGTAGAGGGCAACCCTGACGATCTCTTCGAGGGACAAGCCATCCTTCCGCAAGGCTTCACAGGCACTTGTCGAGGGCGAGCCTGTGGCGGTACGAGGCGTAATGTGGCCACTACGTGACGGTGCTCCCCTCCTGAGGGTCGAGCTAAAACACTGCTACAGAGAGAACATTCAGAACTGGCTGCTTTCGATGACTGAAAGCCGTACTGGCAGATCTCCTATCCGCACCTTCCGGTGCGCGCTTCTCCGTTGGAACGCACTTCCGGCCACGTGTCCCACGTGTCCGTATCACAATTTTTGGTCTTCATCCTATCAGGGATCGCCATCGGCAGTTTGCCCGCACTCTGTAGGCTACACTATAACATGTAAACATTTATTAACAAATATTGTATGACAGATTTTACGAAAAAATCTTTTATTTTTAATTACTTATTGCACAAAATGTGAGTATACAGGTAAATTTAAATTTTGTACAAAAAGAGAGTCATCACACAGAACCCGAAACACTTGTTTATTGTTAGACATTCAACAGTATTATTGATGTATGTAATTTTTTTCATTTAACAATAAGGCATTTGGCACGTTTGTGTCAAATTTTAATTTACTTTCATTTACTGATTCGAAATAAAATGACCTTTATTTCATTTTTAGAAAATTACAGTTCCATTTAGAACCAAACCATCGCAAATGAACTATTAGCAATTCTGCCACACATCATCTTTACATTCAAGGTACGAATGTGTCGCCTTCAGTTTTGCCATTGTTTGTCAGACTCTATTTTTCCCGTGTGACGAGGCTGTAAAGCTGCTGCGTGTAACATTTCCATATGATAATAGACACGGAATCCAAATAAAAGTGTAAAAAGATGTTACCGGCGCCTCATGCACCGTGCTACGCATTCAATTACGAACATAAAACACGATTGTTGCCTTTCAACCGCAAACGAAGCAGCGACTGGGTCTTGCAAATAAGGTCTAAAACGGAAATTGCGGTAACTGGACTTGAGCTCCTTTACCTGTGAGGAATGCTTATTACATTGTCAGTCACCGTGCATTGTCACAGAAGACGTCCAGCAAAACGAAAAATTGTGGTTTCATCGATTCTATTCAAAGTTTCCTCCAAAACGGGAGATTTTATGGTGGACGTCCAAGGTCAGTGTAGCCGACGGAGTGCCAAAAGAAATCTCTCACGACAAGGAAGCGTTCTTCTGTTGTTTAAGATCCGTGCGAATGACGAATCACTTCGGGCGACCACAAGGGGTTTTCTTTATGCCGGCGATGTGCCACTACCGAATCGACGGAAATTTTTTGAAGATCTCGAAATCCACCTGATAGATCCATTGAGAGAGTTGGGTGTCTATTACTCTAACAATCACCTTCGTCCGAACCCAGCTCAAACTCTTCTGCAGGTGTCTTACGCAGGTTGAGGTACGTCGTAACAAAACATCATCAAGGGATGCAATTAGTATGCAAGCGGCACCCCAAAAATACTCGTCTTTTCCAGTGTGGCTCAGATACGGTAAAAGGTCGGCACTCGTGCTAGAACGGTTCCGTTTTCGCAGACTGAGCCAGGGAACGCTAAAAATATCGAAAACAAACGTCTCTCGATACGAACTCCACCCTGGCCAGCACTGCGCTCACCAGCTGCTTGCCGCCTCACCACGCCCGACACGTGCAGCGGCCGATGAGCGGCAGCGCGCCGGCCGCTGCGTCACGTGCCGCCCCGGGCCTCACGTGACCCGGCGTCCCACACGGCCACTTGCGCACCTCCCGCGATACGTTGACAATTGTCGATGTATCGATATTTCCACAAATGTCGATATACTCCGACGATAACTCTTTCATGATATGTTGTTGTTGTTGTTGTTGTTGTAGTCTTCAGTCCTGAGACTGGTTTGATGAAGCTCTCCATACTACCATATCCTGTGCAAGCTGATTCATCTCCCAGTACCTACTGCAGCCTACATCCTTGTGAATCTGCTTAGTGTATTCATCTCTTCGTCTCCCTCTACGATTTTTACCCTCCACGCTGCCCTCCAATACTAAATTGGTGATCCCTTGATGCCTCAGAACATGTCCTACCAACCGATCCCTTCCAGTTGTGCCACAAACTCCTCTTCTCCCCAATTCTATTCAATACCTCCTCATTAGTTATGTGATCTACCCATCTAATCTTCAGCATTCTTCTGTAGCACCACATTTCGATAGCTTCTATTCTCTTCTTGTCCAAACTATTTATCGTCCATGTTTCACTTCCAAACATGGCTACATTCCATACAAATACTTTCAGAAACGACTTCCTGACACTCAAATCTATATTCGATGTTCACAACTTTCTCTTCTTCAGAATCGCTTTTCTTGCCATTGCCAGTCTACACTTTATATCTTCTCTACTTCGACCATCATCAGTTATTTTGCTCCCCAAATAGCAAAACTCCTTTACTACTTTAAGTGTCTCATTTCCTAATCTAATTCCGGCAGCATCACCCGATTTAATTCGACTACATTCCATTATCCTCGTTTTGCTTTTGTTGATGTTCATCTTATATCCTCCTTTCAAGACACTGTCCATTCCGTTCTACTGCTCTTCAAAGTCCTTTGCCGTCTCTGACAGAATTACAGTGTCATCGCAGACCTCAAAGTTTTTATTTCTTCTTCATGGATTTTAATACCTACTCCGAATTTTTCTTTTGTTTCCTTTACTGCTTGCTCAATACACAGATTGAATAACATCGGGGAGAGGCTACAACCCTGTCTCACTCCCTTACCAACCACTGCTTCCCTTTCATGCCCCTCGACTCTTATAACTGCCATCTGGTTTCTGTACAAATTGTAAATAGCCTTTCGCTCCCTGTATTTTACCCCTGCCACCTTCAGAATTTGAAAGAGAGTATTCCAGTTAACGTTGTCAAAAGCTTTCTCTAAGTCTACAAATGCTAGAAACGTAGGTTTGCCTTTTCTTAATCTTTCTTCTATGATAAGTCGTAAGGTTAGTATTGCCTCACGTGTTCCAACATTTTTACGGAATCCAAACTGATCTTCCCCGAGGTCCGCTTCTACCAGTTTCTCCATTCGTCTGTAAAGAATTCGCGTTAGTATTTTGCAGCTGTGACTTATTAAACTGATAGTTCGGTAATTTTCACATCTGTCAGCACCTGCTTTCTTTGGGATTGGAATTATTATATTTTTCTTGAAATCTGAGGCTATTTCGCCAGTCTCATACATTTTGCTCACCAGATGGTAGAGATATATCGATATGGAAATGGCAACATCGGTGCCGATACTTTCATTTTCTATTACATTTTTTCGCAATTTTCGATAAATATTTGAAGTTGTTCTTTTGAAATTTTATTAGAATATAATTTTACTTTCACTGTGCAAAGGAGTTTACTACTTCTTGAGTTTTTATCAGGTCCAGAGTTTCTCTTTGACTGTGTGAAGCAAGTACAGATGCCACAAACAAGAAGTCCGGTTGCGCTGGGAGTGGCGGTGTCAATGGAATAAGACGATATTCCGATGTGAAGAAATAGCACACCAGTTGCGCTAAAAAGCAATTCTTAACGCACCTAGCGGGGTATTCCTTTAATCGGCATTCTTCAGAAACCGTTGCTAAAACTGATGAACAAAACTCTAAATGACAAGATCGGTCTTTTCGGTGGGCGGAGACGTATGAGCTGAAATGCTGACGTAGTAGGCGCTCGGCGCCACCGACAGAAACTGCAACGGTTAACTTCACCACGCAATTCTGAAACTACATCTGCTAGGTCGCTGGCGTTGGCGCAAATGAAAAAACATGAAAAAACGTAGGTGCGACACGAAGTGTTCCCGACAAACGCGGTATATGACGAAACCGAACGACGGCCCCATCGGACGCCTTTCATTGTGCCACTTACATCCACATACCACCGTTGCCAACGTGATTATCGTAAAGTGTGCGCGTGCACCGTTTTCCATTCAATTCTTGCTCTAAGGGGGATAGGCAAGCTCCTAGTTTGTTGATGGAGTCGATATGTAGATAACTTTTTTCGATGTATCTAGAGACCACAATGACGTCTGTGAAATATCGATTTATCGGATTCTCTATATTTTTGAAAATATCGACGGGCCTAACAGACGGCTCTCTCCCGCCGGCCGGCGGATCGCCTGGACAGGGCGGTCAAAGAAAGCCCGAACAGCTAGGAACGGTGGTGGTTGTGTCGAGAAATAAGTGTCGGGAACGAAATTCGACGTGCTGCGCAGTTTCCGAGTTAATTAGCATCGAAGTTAAGCAATCTGGTCGTTGCGCGCGCAAATTGTAGCGGCCAGCCAGGTGACAATAACGTCAACTGTTCTCGGAGAGTAGACGGCAGCGCACGCGGCTGCTCAGCCTGCCGATACTGCGGCGCTGCGTCCTGTTTCTGTGTGGCTCCCTCGTTCGGTTTTAGGCAACGACGAACACGTTTGGCGACACCGTCTCTGACGGGCCGTTAGAATTTGTGCGCGCAACGGCCCGATTGGCTGACTTACATCGAAATGTGATGCTGGCTCGAAGGCTTGCGTGGACGTGAGGTGCCGGGGCCCGCAGTGCAGAGTGCTACCTGCCTGCCTCACGTGCTCGACACACGAACGATACGGAAACTTGTCGTACGAATGCGTGCTCTCTGTTCTTTCGGACAGGCGCCACACATTTAATCAATTCGTCACGATGGGCGACGAATCGACAACTTCGAGTGCAGGTTCACGTTACGTTCCGCCAGTGGGAAGCACGGAGGACACGGAATGAGAGTCGGCCGAGGACCGTGCCGGCGTAATTCTAAGCGACACTGCGTCCCGGTGGCGCGATGCCTGCCGTTGCTGCCTAGTACGCTGCAGAGCCCGGGTTTGAGCCCCAGTCTGGCACACATTCTCTCTCGCCACCGCTGATTCTGCATAAAGCCCCAATGCAGATTATGTCGTTAGTCCCTTTCCTTCTGCCTTCCCATCCCTTTCCTTCCCTTCCTCTTCCCTTTTCCTTTCCCCTTTTCTCCACCCTCCACCTATCTTCAATCTACACGATATAAAAACTAATGTAAGCATTATATTTCCTTAACCTAATAAACTGCTAGTCACACTACTTCAAAAAGCTCTTTGATCTCACAACTGTATTGAATGCAGATCAGTGCTATTCTCATCAGACACCTGTCATCCTACCTCAAATACACTGAAGAACCAAAGAATCTAGTACACCTGCCTAATATCGTGTAGGGCCCCCGCCAGCGGGGCCAGCACCAACAAGTGCAGCAACACGGCGTGTCGTGGACTCGACTAATGACTGAAGTAGTGCTGGAGGGAACTGACACCCCGAATCCTGCAGGACTGTCCATAAATTCGTAAGAGTACGAAGGGATGGAGTTCTCTGCTGGACAGCAAATTGCGATGCATCCCTGTTGTGCTAAATAATGTTCACCTCTGGGTAGTTTGGTGGCCAGCGGAAGTGTTTAAACTCAGACGTACGCGGTGTCGCATTGTCCTGCAGAAATTGCCCAATTTCGTCGGAATGCACAATGGACACGAGTGGATGCACGTGAGCAGACAGGATTCTTACGTACGTGTCACCCATCAGTCGTATCTAGACGTGTCAGGGGTCCCGTATCACTCCGACTTCACGCGCCCCACACCGTGACAGAGCCTCCACCAGCAAACAGTCCCCTGCTGACATGCAGAGTCCGTGGTTTCGTGACTCGATATAATTTGAAACGAGACACGTTCGACCAGACAACAGGTTTCCAGTCGTCAACAGTCCGATGTCGGTGTTGACGGGCCCAGGACAGGCATATGGCGTTGTGTCGAGCAGTCATCGAGCGTACACTAGTGGGCCTTCGTCTCCGAAAGCTCATATAGATGACGTTTCGTTGAGTTGTTCGCATGCAGTCACTTGCCGATGGCCCAGCATACAAATCTGCAGCAATTTTACGTTCAACGATTGTCTTCGATCGTCGTTGATCACGTTACTGCAGGATCTTTTCCGGCCGCAGCGATGTCTGAGGTTTGATGTTTCACCGGATTCCTGATATTCACGGTACACTCGTGAAATGGTCGCACAGGAAAATCCCCACTTCGTCGCTACCTCGGAGATTCTATGTCCCATTGCTCGTGGACCGACTATAACACAACGTTCAAACTGACTTAAATTTTGATAACCTGCCATTGTAGCAGCAGTAACCGATGTAACAACAGCGCCAACGCTTGTCGTCTTATATAGGCATTGCCGACCACAGCGCCGTATTCTGCTTGTTTACATATCTGTGTATTTGAATACGCATGCCTACACCAGCTTCTTTGGCGCTTCAGTGTATATTGTCCCACCTCATATATATTGTTAAGTGGCGAGGCACCTGTTTAACAACAGAATACCGTAAGAGCACATTCCAGATATGAAGATGAAATTGTTCATGTTTATTATTCAATCAGGTTCACCTGACCTGATCTGTTCTAGAACAAGAGAAAAAGGAGAAAACAAATCAGTTCCTTTAAACGCTGGATTTATTTTCTCTAAATTGCTTCACAATAAAAGTGAGTATTTTCTCGTAACTGAGACAAATGTGATCACTTACTTGAGGCTTAATCAAAATACAATAATGGTACAGATTATATTCGACAACAGAAAGCTAGATAATGCGCTGTACAGTAAATGATCGACTGAGCAAAACTGACTTGGGACAAACTGTTCTGCTGCCAAATGGTGGATACCAGTAATTCAACAGAAAACTGCTATGGAACTGCAATTGACTTTCCAAAATCTGTGCAGCTCGCAAACGCAAGTTAAAACTGGGTCCAAGATGCTACGAAGCAACACTTACTCCATCGATTCAGCAAAAACTGTCAGGCAGCGACCAGGCGCCTCTCTCTCTCTCTCTCGGCCTCGCATCTCCACACTGTCTCGCCGACTAATTCGCGTTCCTCTCCACTCACAAAAGATCACGACTTGGAGGGGAGGATTCATAACTTTCGCAACAACGATGATGAAGAATTCCTGTGAACATGTTGAATTCAGGAGAAGCCTGTCAAAACTTGTCCACTACCACTTACAAAAACCCATTAACTAGGGCCGGCCGGAGTGGCCGAGCGGTTCTCGGCGCTACAGTCTGGAACCGCGCGACCGCTCCGGTCGCAGGTTGGAATCCTGTCTCGGGCAAGGATGTGTGTGATGTCCTTAGGTTAGTTAGGTTTAAGTAGTTCTAAGTTCTAGGGGACTGATGACCTGAGGTGTTAAGTCCCATAGTGCTCAGAGCCATTTGAACCAATAATTTGTCACTCGCACAGCCAATGTGGATTTGTTTTCCTACTTGCTGGAGAGGTACCTGTTACGTAATAGTAATCGTATCTTGCAAGCAATAAGGTAAGTTCTCCTAACAGCATTAATGAGCACAGTACGAAGATAAATTTGTCATTGAGAAAGAAGTACAAGAAGCGTATTACAGAGTTTAGTGAGGAGCACGTGGCTTGCCGCGGAGGTCACCGGGCGCCGACGCCACCCTGCAGTACAGCTCTGACAGGAAGGTTGCCGGCAGCGACAGTTCAATGGGCCGACAAGTGCGCAGCCCGCGCCGCAGAGGTGGCGCGCACAGCCGCTCCAGCTGCCAACTTTCCACGTGCAGACAATCGAATGCAAGTACACCTCCGCACCGGCTCTGACCCAGTCTGTTCCGCCGCAGCGAGGCACGCCGCCTTCACCTCCACTGGACAGCGCAAAGTTCGGAGACTTGCTCGCGGTAGCCGTTGGCATCATTCGTTCCTATCTGACTCTTCCGGCGAGACTGAAGGCACTTTAGAAATAGTCCAGTCTTGCCGAACCTCAAGTTTCGTGTTGTTCAGGCATCCATCTCCCAGTGGGAGCACGGGCTTGCGATAGAGTGTTCAGTCGAGTGGGAGAACTGTATCACATCATATAGAATAGTTGTAGATGTCCCAATAACAGAAGGAATCTCTTATTGAGCATTCAGTGAACTTCCCGTTTACGATTTTCTGCCAGGTTATTGACATTTTTGCAATTTTTCTGAGTTGACCTTCAATATCAATCAAAAGAGACCATTTGCGTTAAGCTGAGGAAAATCATTTGTCAATGAATGAAGACAGAACTTTTGTTTTCTTGTGAGAGTGTTTCGACCCTGGAACAGTTCGAGAACCGTGTTTTGTAATTTTACGTTGGCATCTACGTGCGGGCATAGGGTGACCTGAAGTTGATTGAAACACTATAAAGGAACGCGCGTGCACACACATATGCGCACGCACGCACGCCCCCCCCCCCCCCCAACACACACACACACACACACACACACACACACACACACACAGACAGAGTAGGGGAAACATAGTTACAGTGCATTGCTTTACAGCAACTAGTGACTCACTAAACGACCTCCAGAGGATTGATTGATTGATTGATTGATTAACTGAGAGGGGTTATCGGACCAAGCGGCGAGATCATCAGTCCCGCGATTCAGAAGTGAGTCACAGAAGAAAGAGGTTCTAAAGGGACGGACCTCCAGACGACTGACTGGTGCACAGACTGGCAGTTAACCCTGAACGTAAAATATTGCTCACATATAGGAGATAAAATCCGATACTGTACAACTACGCTGTTGATGAAAAGCTGTTGGAAATAGTAATTACCGCAACATATCTAGGGCCGGCCGCGGGGGCCGAGAGGTTCTCGCCGCTACAGTCTGGACCCCGCGACCGCTACGGTCGCTAGTTCGAATCCTGCCTCGGGCACGGATGTGTGTGATGTCCTTAGGTTAGTTAGGTTTAAGTAGTTGTAAGTTCTAGGGGACTGATGACCTCAGAAGTTACGTTCCATAGTGCTCAGAGCCATTTTTGAACGTATCTAGGAGTAACTATCTGGAGCAATCTTAGGCGCAATGACCATATAAAACAAATAGATACTACGAAAACCAGATGCCACATTGACGTTCATAGCAAGAAAATTAACGAAATGAAACTCATCCACGAAGAAAGTGTCTTACAAAACATTCGTTCGACCGATTTTTGAGTACTGCTCATCTGTGTGGGAACTTTACCAGTAGGACTGATAGAAGAGATAGAGAAGATCCAATTAAGTGCAGCGCGTTTCGCCACGACATCGTCAAGTGGGCGCCAGAGCATCACAGAGGTGTTCAGCGAACCGCAATGACGTAACTACAAGAGAGGCGTTGTGCATCACGAAGTGGTTTACTAATGAAATTCCAACAGAGTACGTTCTGGGACCATATTACCTGCTCCCACATGTCTCGCCAAGTGAACAGTGATCACAGGGAGAAGAGGCGACAAGTTGCGCCTAATACAGATATTTACCGAGAATCATTCTAGAGTGGAACTGGGGAGATGGGATCAGTTAGTGGTACCAGAGTCCCCTTCATCACACGATAAGGCGACTTGCCGAGTATTGACATAGGCTTATACGGAATCTGTATCCGTGTCAATGCACCGGCGGTGGAGGCGGACTGTGGACTGGCTGAGCACCCAGTGTTGCCCAGCTGTGCGGTTATTCCAGTCTTCTACCAGTCCCTTGTGCCTCACGTTCTCCACCTCCCCCACTCCCACCCCTTGTCCGTCTCCCTCACAATTTCGTCCTCCCTCCCTCGGTCTCTCTGTCCGGCCCCTCTCCCTCCCAATCGCCCCCCTCCCTACCTCTCACTCTGTCCATCTCCTCCTGCCCCTGTTCCTCACAACGTCCTCCAACCCCTCTCCCCCCCCCCCCCCCCAAGTCGAGGTCCATCTCATCCTGCCCCTCTTCCCCACGATTTCTGCACCCCAACTTTCTGTCAATCTCCTCCTCCCACCACTCTCTGTCCCATCCTCGTTCCCCTCCTCCTCACGATCTCTTCCACGCCGCCCCTCTCTCGGTGCATCTCTTCTCCTGCTTCTCCTCCCTTCTCTCTCCACGTTATCATCCCTACCGTAAAAGGAGCTCGCTAGTTATTAGTCCTACAGTATTTCTTTCTAGAAAGGAAGTAATGTGTGTACTAAGTTTCGATGAAACCGATACAGTGGCTTAGGAGGAGAAATAACGTGTATCGATGTGTGTACGCTCTCCTCCGTATACGGTCATTCTGACAGTTGAGAATCGTCGCTGTCTCCCAGCACCTGTCGCCACTGGAAGAGGAGAGGGAGGAAATGAGAATGGTGCACGAAGTATCTTTCGCGGAGCAGATAGAGAATTTCCTCTTTGAGGTGACTGCGGTGTTCTCCAGTGCGCGCCGCCTGCTCACTCGTCATCGGCCGCCAGGGCTGCGTTTCCATTTCCGGTGCCCTGCCCGCCGACCGGCCGCCCGACCAGCCCACGCAGTCTCGCCGCGGCGGCCTGCTCGTACCGTCAGCACTGCCTCGCCTCTTCCCGCCTTCCTTTCTCCTGGAGCCAAACTCATCTTGCGCCGAAATGGGCTTCTTACAACTTTTTCCATTCTTCTGTAAATAATAATTCTTGTCACTATTTTGGAACCGTGGTTTATTAAACTGATCTTAGAGAACAGACTGAAGAAAGGCAAACCCACATCTATAACATTTCTGGATTTACGAGGGGCGTTCGATAATTAATTCGACAAATTTTTTCCTCCGCCAATTTCCGTTTAAAATTTGTTGTGCGATATCGCGGAATGTTCCCGTTTCAGCCCCTATAATTTCGTGAAGTTCCGACATGTGGCTTTCAAAATGGCGTCTGCAACGGCGGTGCGTTCCGAGCAGAGAACTGTCATCGAGTTTCATTTGGTGGAAAATCGGAACACTGCAGATGTTCGTAGCCGGTTGCAGAATTTCTACGGAAATATGCTAGTGAACAAAAGCTCGGTGAGTCGTTGGGCAAGG
This sequence comes from Schistocerca nitens, assembly GCF_023898315.1. NCBI lineage: Eukaryota > Metazoa > Arthropoda > Insecta > Orthoptera > Acrididae > Schistocerca > Schistocerca nitens. Next base: position 4,863,491 of record NW_026045897.1, read on the forward strand.
CGTCTCATCGTCGGAACAACTAACGCAAACCTATCTCCCGCGTGCCAGCCGTCCGCAAACAGCTGCGACTCCTGCAATGTTGGAACGTGCGGACACTCTCATTCGAGGTAATCGACGGTTCACAATCAAACAACCCCCACTAGACTGATACAGCCATCCACCAGTTGCGCTACTCACAGGTGTGTGTGTGTGTGTGTGTGTGTGTGTGTGTGTGTGTGTGTGTGTGTGCCCAATGGGTTCCTCGTCACCTGAGAGAAGAAACTTGTAAACTGGAACGAGTGGCCGTCTCCGCAGGATTGCTTGCGCGTTACGAGGCTGACAGTGACGACTTTTTGTCGAACATCGTCACAAGCGTTGAAACACGGGTTCATCACTTAGAACTGGGAACAAAATGGCTGTACAGGGACTGTTGCCACACCACCTATCCTCCGAAGAAAAAGTTCAAAGCTACACACCCAGCTGGTACAGTCGTGACGACGGTCTTCTGGGACTCTGAGGGGACTTGTCGCGTTTTACGTCGTCCCTGGTGGTGGAGCGATCAGACCTGAAGTGTACCGTGTTGCTGTCGGGAAAGCAATGGAACGAACCTCTCCTCCTGCAAGGCGACACGAGGCGCCAGACAAGTCTGCGCACGCGACAGGAGCCCGCAGAACTGCACCGCGCTGCCGTTCCCCGTCCGCCCCACAGCCCATGTCTTCCACCTTCTGGTTTCCAAGCGTTGCCTCCGGGGCAAGCAGTACGTGGATGATGGGCGGAGTGCTGATGCAGCGCGGCGACAGCTCCGGCGTCGGCCAGCAGAGCGCCACCGTGCCGGCGTACGGGCCCTTCCACTAAGGTGGCGTAAGGCCACCCCACTGAACGGAAATAGGGTTTTTAGCCAAACAAATGGCAAATAATATGCTATATTGGAAACATCAATAGAACCAATCCCCCGTATTAGTTTCTCCCTGTTCGGAGAGTGTGCTGATTCAGGAACTGTTTGGAAACGGTTGCAGTTGCTGTTGACAAGTTTCTTGATTTCACTAGTACTTTCGCTCTTTTTTTTAGGACATTTTCAAGTGGTTCTGAAAAACTGCCGTAAATGTGACAGAGATATAAGTAGTGTGCATAACAGAATATGCAAAAAATAAGGCTTATATATGTGCAACACATGTGCAGATTGAGCATAATAGTTTTATTGTGGTGTACAGAAATAATGTCAAATCCTGCTAACAACATAGAGTCAGCAGTCAACAAGATCAATAGCCTGTCAGAAACTGGTGAAAAAGTTGGACTCCAGATCTCCATTCAAAAGACAAAATATATGACTAACATCTGTCATGGACGTGAATGGATGATCACCAATCTGGGAAAAATCGGACACGAGTATATCAGCTATCTCGGTGCAGTCATCCAGGAGAATGGATTAGAAGAAGAAGCAATTAATGTCAAGATGAGGAAGTTAGACCAGAACCAACCGACAAAAAATACCTACAACAAAAAGTCTGCGAGTATATGTGCCAAGTTCCGACATTATACTACAGTTGTAAAACCTGAGGGCTTATATGCGACAGAAACTTTGACCACGAATAGACAAGATCAAGCTGAGCGGCTGGAAAAGCGAGAGCGTAGTATACAAAGCAAAATCCTAGGTAATTGATGGGTTGATGGACAATGGCGAATGAGAGCAAATGAGGACTTGTACAGCAAGACGGAACCTATCACAACATCCATTAAGAAGAGACGATTGTTATTTTACGGTCATCTCACGAGAATGGACGGTGACCGACTAACAAAAGCAATATGGAGTTTCATCCAATCGAAGAAAACAAGGCCGAGGCGGTCCGAAGAATGTGAAAAAGATCTTAGACAGATTGGTATCTCAGATAGAGAAATTCCTGACAGGAACAAATTTAGAAGATTGGTGAACAGCTACCAAGGTTTTAAAATGGCATCAACGTCCAGAAGACGGAGAGGACCATTATCCGAAGAGCACAAACAGGCACTTCTTGGTGGGCTCAGGAGATACTGGCAGGAAGTCAAAGCTGGAACAAGAACAAGACCTGTACACTAGAGTGAAGTCGGTTGTTACTACGCAGGCCATAGAGGATCAACTCGATATTAAAAAAAATGTCAAACCATGGAGAAAGTATAAGACAGGTCATTTTAGAAAGCTATGTATCCAGTGACATTGTGAAAAACAAATGGTCTTGTCAAGATAATTAAAGCCGTGCTTTTAAGAACTGACACATCCAAAATTTCAAATTACATAATTTATCAATGAAAGGATAAAAATAAGTTTTAGATTTAATAAAGCAGCTACAGAGTTGCAGTGGACGGGCGCACCAAAGTAGAGTACGATACGTCCACCAGAAGTAAAAACATAGCGAATTGTAGAGGGCTCTAGCGTAGCCTCGAAGCATCGTGGACTGCTTAGAGAGCATGTTTGCAAACATCTACGTAGATACAATTCGAACTGGAGGAGTAACTTTGAAGGAAGCAATCAACAAGGAGGCGAAAGATGTTCGCTGGCCGGAGTGGCCGAGCGGTTCTAGGCGCTTCAGTCTGGAACCGCGCGACCGCTACGGTCGCAGGTTCGAATACTACCTCGGGCATGGATATGTGTGATGTCCTCAGGTTAGTTAGGCTTAAGTAGTTCTAAGTTCTAGGGGACTGATGACCTCAGCAGTTAAGTCCCACAGTGCTCAGAGCCATTTGAACCATTTGCAAGATGTTCAACAAACTGGTATTATTAAGAGCCTATTGTACGTTGAGCGCCTTTTCAGTAGATTTTCCAGGGAGGTCGTAAGTTTCTAATTCTTCACATAATACATTTTCAATTCATTAATTTCTAGATTTACCGAAACCTGCTACAATCTTGACGGGAATATACTCCTTGAAACTCTAAAGTCAGCAAGAATAAAATATTGGGAGCAAAAGTTGTCGATGAGTTATACTTAAGCTGTTATAAGGGTCGAAGTACATGGAAGAAACCTACATCTACATCTACTCCGCAGGTCATCTACAAGGTGCATATCGGAGGGCACTTTCTACTATTACTACTGCTGTTCATACCCTTTCCTGTTCCACTCGTACAGGGTGTTTCAAAAATCACCGGTATATTTGAAACGGCAATAAAAACTAAACGAGCAGCGATAGAAATACACCGTTTGTTGCAATATGCTTGGGACAACAGTACATTTTCAGGCGGACAAACCTTCGAAATTACAGTAGTTACAATTTTCAACAACAGATGGCGCTGCAAGTGATGTGAAAGATATAGAAGACAACGCAGTCTGTGGGTGCGCCATTCTGTACGTAGTCTTTCCGCTGTAAGCGTGTGCTGTTCACAACGTGCAAGTGTGCTGTAGACAACATGGTTTATTCCTTAGAACAGAGGATTTTTCTGGTGTTGGAATTCCACCGCCTAGAACACAGTGTTGTTGCAACAAGACGAAGTTTTCAACGGAGGTTTAATGTAACCAAAGGACCGAAAAGCGATACAATAAAGGATCTGTTTGACAAATTTCAGCGGACTGGGAACGTGACGGATGAACGTGCTGGAAAGGTAGGGCGACCGCGTACGGCAACCACAGAGGGCAACGCGCAGCTAGTGCAGCAGGTGATCCAACAGCGGCCTCGGGTTTCCGTTCGCCGTGTTGCAGCTGCGGTCCAAATGACGCCAACGTCCACGTATCGTCTCATGCGCCAGAGTTTACACCTCTATCCATACAAAATTCAAACGCGGCAACCCCTCAGCGCCGCTACCATTGCTGCACGAGAGACATTCGCTAACGATATAGTGAACAGGATTGATGACGGCGATATGCATGTGGGCAGCATTTGGTTTCCTGACGAAGCTTATTTTTACCTGGACGGCTTCGTCAATAAACAGAACTGGCGCATATGGGGAACCGAAAAGCCCCATGTTGCAGTCCCATCGTCCCTGCATCCTCAAAAAGTACTGGTCTGGGCCGCCATGTCTTCCAAAGGAATCATTGGCCCATTTTTCAGATCCGAAACGAGTACTGCATCACGCTATCTGGACATTCTTCGTGAATTTGTGGCGGTACAAACTGCCTTAGACGACACTGCGAACACCTCGTGGTTTATGCAAGATGGTGCCCGGCCACATCACACGGCCGACGTCTTTAATTTCCTGAATGAATATTTCGATGATCGTGTGATTGCTTTGGGCTATCCGAAACATACAGGAGGCGGCGTGGATTGGCCTCCCTATCAGCCAGACATGAACCCCTGTGACTTCTTTCTGTGGGGACACTTGAAAGACCAGGTGTACCGCCAGAATCCAGAAACAATTGAACAGCTGAAGCAGTACATCTCATCTGCATGTGAAGCCATTCCGCCAGACACGTTGTCAAAGGTTTCGGGTAATTTCATTCAGAGACTACGCCATATTATTGCTACGCATGGTGGATATGTGGAAAATATCGTACTATAGAGTTTCCCAGACCGCAGCGCCATCTGTTGTTGAAAATTGTAACTATTGTAATTTCGAAAGTTTGTCTGCCTGAAAATGTACTGTTGTCCCAAGCATATTGCAACAAACGGTGTATTTCTATCGCTGCTCGTTTAGTTTTTATTGCCGTTTCAAATATACCGGTCATTTTTGAAACACCCTGTATATGCAGCGAGGGAAAAGACGACTGTATGTGCTTCCCTAAGAGCCCTGATTTCACTTATCTCGTCTTCGTGTTCCTTACGCGGAATGTGCAATTGACAGTACGAAAACTGGCCGCCGGAAATCACAGCCGGATTTGAAGTCCGGTAGACCACTTACGTGAATCAAATGCAACATGTTTTTTTTTTTTATTATTCACCTTGTGAATAAGCAGACAGGGAGAGTTTGTGATGGAACAGGAAGACCATGAGCACATTTCCCAAGTATGTGCCACCATGGGGTTTAGGTCGTAATCACCGCCAGGCATTCCGTGGCATCAATGTTGGTTTTTGGAATTGTTTTGGTTTAGGGCGCAAAAAACCAACTGGGGTCAGACGCGCCCAAGTCAAAAGTATAGAACACGAAGGCAGAGAGGAGCTAAAAAACGACTATACGTCAGTCCCAATTGACATAAGAGAAGACAGCTAAAAACAGGCACGTGGAGAAAGGGCTAAAAAAGACACCGTACAGAAAAGGAGGTCCAAAACCAAAAAAATCAGGCGGCCTTCGCCACATTGCTTTGGCGGATAAAATGAAAAATGCGGCCGGCTGCCGGCGTGTCATTTGCTACAACGGCGGATAACTCAGACGGCAAACAAATGCGGGAAGAGAAACGGTTAAAAAATCAGCATTCCGTCACGAAGTGGCGGTCAGTTAAGACTGGGGCGCAATGTGTACAAAGTGGTGGGGTAGCGCCACTTATCAAATGAAGATGGCTAAAAAGGCAGTGCACAGTAAGCAGCCTAGTTAAAACGATCTCCTCCCGGCAGGAGGGCCGAGAGGAGCTCGTCCAAGTCACTGGGAGAGGCTTAGTAAACCGGAGCTTATTCCTGTGAAGCGAGGACCACTGGCGATGCCAAAAGGACACCACTTCCTGACAGACGGCAACACATATTCGGAGGGAATGTAGGTACTCGCGGGCTGAGGTACGAGGACTGCAGCCTCGGCAGCAGCGTAAGCAGCCTCATTTCCTGGCAGATCGACTTGACCAGGAACCCACATAAATAAAATGGTTCAAATGGCTCTGAGCACTATGGGACTTAACATCTGAGGTCATCAGTCCCCTAGAACTTAGCACTACTTAAACCTAACTAACCTAAGGACATCACACACATCCATGCCCGAGGCAAAATTCGAACCTGCAATCGTAGCAGTCGCGCGGTTCCGGTCTGAAGCGCATAGAACCGTCCCGCCACCGCGGCCGGCCAACATACATATCACACTGGTTCCACCAAGAGTGACCAAGTGACCGTTTTCCTGCACACGCTGCACTAAGGGATGGGCGGTGTACAGCACACACAGACTTTGAAGGGCGTTGAGTGAGTCTGAGCAGAGCACATAATTGAAAAGCCTGTGTCGCCGGATGTACTCTGTGGCCTGATACAGGGCAAAGAGTTCAGCAGTGTGCCGGAAGCCAATATCGAAAGACACTGGGCCAATGGCAAAGGCACACCAGACACCACAGTCAGTCCGAGAGGCATCAGTGTATACAAAGGCATTATTGCGAAGTTCGATGCGAAGGTGATGAAACCGAAGGCAATAGAGCGAGGCTGGAGTAGTGTTCTTAGCAAGCGAATGAAGGCCAAGGTTAACATTGGCCGCTTCACGAAGCCAAGGGTTCACACACACCGGGAAAGGTGCAGGTAATGTGAAGTTAAGCCGCCGTAGCAAGTGCCGAAACCGGACTCCAGGAGGTAACAGAGAAGAGGTACGCGCCCCATACTGGCGATCAAAGGAATCATCGAAGAAGGAGACACAGGATGGGTGGCCACGCATGGCAGACAAACGGCATGCATACCTGCTGAGGAGAAAGTGACGGCGGTAGGTCAGTGGTAGTATACAGACACTCAACCGGGCTACTGTAAAAGGCACCAGTGGCCAAACGGATGCCATGATGGTAGACGGTGTTGAGAAGGCGTAAGAGGGATGGACGCGAGGACGCATAAACGAAACACTCATAGTCGAGTTTCGAACGGACAAGGGACCGGTACAAAGGAGGTGGGTGGTTCGATCGGCATCGCAGAAAGTACCATTGAGAACATGTAGGACATTGAGTAACCGCATACAACGAGCGAGCTCCCGGGCAAGAAACATGGGAGGACGAAGAGAGTTTCCTATTGAGTATGAGCCTCAGAAACTTTCAACGAACGGAACGGCAACAGGCCACAGATGGTGGGAGTAACCGATTGCGTCGCCAGAAATTCACACAGACGGTTTTGTCAGTGGGAAAGTGAAAGCCATTGTCGATGCTCAAGGAGTAAAGACGATACAGACATTGCTGAAGACGCCGCTCAGTGAGGCTGGTCCGTGGAGAACCGCAGGCGATGGCAAAACCGTCAAGAAAGAGGGAACCGGAAACGCGCAGCGGGAGACAGGCCGTTATAGGGATAATGGCGACAGAAAAGAGAACGACGCTCAGGACGGAACCCTGAGGCACGCCAATTTCCTGGATAAAGGCGTCCAACAAGGCAGAACCTACATGGACCTTGTAAACTCAGTCTCTTAAAAATTCTTAAAGGAAACAGGGCAGGTGACCACAGGAGCTCCACGTGTAAATAGTACGGAGGATACCAGTTCTCCAGTAGGTGCCATAGGCCTTCTCCAAATCGAAAAACACGACCACGGTCTGGGATTTGGGTGGACAAAGTGACGAGATGATCAACTGCAGAACGCTGCGCTCGAAATCCACACTCTATTCGTCAGTAAATTGCGAGACTAGAGCCACCATGCCAGCAGGGCACGAATCATACGTTTCATAGCCTTGCAAATGCAGCTGGTGAGAGAGATGCGGCGGTAGCTAGAAGGAAGATTTTTGTCCTTACTGGGCTTAGGTATGGGTATGACTGTGGCTTCACGCTAACGTCCGGGAAATGTGCCCTCTGCCCGCAAGTGAAAGGTGCTGCAACATCTGAATGTGGAGGGCGTCTGGCCTGGGGGCGGAGGATGGGGATGTACTGAGGCCACGACCTTGCTCCCTCACAGTGAAGGGGGCATTGTAGCACTCACGATTCGGAGAACAGAAGGGTATCGCCCGAGCCTCCTCCGCTCGTTCCCGATGGAGGAAGGCAGGGTGAAAGTGGGAACAGCACGAAACTTAGGCAAAATGGGGGCCCAAGGTGTTGGAGATAGCAATAGGATCCACGAGGACATCGTCTGCTGCAGCCAGGCCGGAAATGAGGGAATGGATCTTGGTCCCAGAGAGCCGCTGGAGGGTGGTCCACACGACAGAGCAATTTGTGGAACTATTAAAAGAACAAGTGAATGAAATCCAGCTAGCTCTTTTGCTATCCCGAAGAATTCGACGACACGTTACAAGCATCTGTTTATAATGAATCCAGTTTGCCATCGTAGAATGACGATATTAACGCGGAGAGAACGTCTCCGTGCGCGAATTGCATCGTGGCATGCCTCAGTCCATCAAGGGACTGGGACACGACGTGATAAAGAGGGAGTGCGAGGAATGGAACGTTCTGCAGCAGTAAGGATAAAGTTTGTGAGATAGTCCACCTGGTCGTCATAATGGGGAAAATCTTGTTCTTTGAACGTCGCCAGGTAGAAGCTGCCAGTCAGCCTTAGGAAGCTGCCATTTGGATGCGCACAGGGATGGGGTAGAAGTCCCAAACGGATGGCACATGGGAAATGGTCGCTAGAGTAGGTGTCAGAAAGAATGGACCACTCAAGACGATGGGCAAGCTGGACAAGGCAGAAGGATGGGTCCAAATGTGAATAGGTGTGCGAGGAGTCGGAAAGGAAAGTGTCTGCTCGAGTGTTAAGGCAGAATAGGTTAAGTTGGTTAAGAAGGTCGGTCAGCCAATAGGGCACCTTTCTGACAGGTCCTGGGAGAAACCCTAAGGGGATGATGCACATTAAAGTCGCCGAGTAGCAAAAATGGGGGAGCTAGTTGCCCAATAAGCTGAAGGAAGTCTGCCCTGGTGACATACAATGATGGAGGGACACAAATGGTACAGAGAGGAAAAGGTCAGGTGGGGAAGGAAAGGCGAATGTCCTCCCATATGAGCAGCATGATGCCCCGCATGAGCTGGAACGCCAACTTCCAGGGCAAGGTCAAATCGAATCGGTCGTGAGGGCGCAATTTCGTTTCCTCAAGGCAAAGCACAAGGGAATGCTGCAATACTAAAAGCAGCCCTAAATTCTCTTTGTGGGACCAAAGTCTGTGAACGTTTCATTGGTGGAGAGTCATTATGAGAAAGAGATGTAGGGGTGTCACCTCGGCAACTGCCAAATGACAGCCAGTGAAGAGTCGCTACTACAACGCACAGAAGCAGGAGGATCCTGCTCCATGGGGTCCACAGAATTAGTGGCTAGCTTGTGCGATCGGTCTATGGAGACCAACGCTGAAAAACGGTTGGTGGTGCGCACAAGCGACATGGGGGCCGGCTGGGCAAAGGTATCACGTTGCGACACCACCGAAAAGGATCTTCGAGTTGGCGAAGGAGAAGAGCGTTTGCCTTTAGCGGACTTCTTCGAGCCTTTTTGGTTAGAGGAAGACTCGGCTGTTGTTTGGCTGGAGAGATGGAGGGAAGTCTTCATTGGAGTACTCCTGTCCATTCTGTCCATTCCGGCCGACCAGCCGGTGGCTTCACCCCTTGAGGTGAGAGTTGGATGGCTTGTTGCACAGCTGGAAGGGGGGGATGGCGATGCTACCTTGAAACTGGGCGATTTCACAACCTCAGAGCTGAATTGGAGGTCGCATGTCTGTGTGGCCATGTCCTTCATGGAGCGAGGGGTAACAATAACAGCACTATTGGTGCCAGACGGGAGAATGCAGGGTTTGTGAGTAGCCAGTAACTTGCGAGCTACTGGGTAAGGCACCTTTTCCTTTACCCAGATCTCTTGGACAGACCGCTCACCAAGATACACAGTACATTCCCGTGGCCGCCATTGCGGTTGGAGGAGGCGGACAATCGCCCTCGTGAGCATCCCTACCACAGGTGACACATGTGGCTGGGTGTCGACAAGACGTTCTAGTGGATTGAAACGATGACACTGGTAGCAGCGCATCAGGTTCGGAATGTATGGCTAGACGATAATTTCATAGCCTGCTTTGATCTTGGACGGGAGCACCACTCTATCAAATGTGAGGAAAAGAGTGCAGGTAGGCACTAAGGAAGAATCTACCTTTTCCATTACACGATGGAAGGCAGTGATGACCTGACCAGGGAGGTGAGATTGGATATCGGCCTCGGTTAGACTGCCGAGCATTCTGGTGTAAATTACACCCCACGAAGAATTCAAAGTTCCATGGGCCTCAACACGAACATAGTAGCGTGGAGAACCGCGGCAGCAAGCAGTTGTTGTGCTTGAGAATCAGAAGTAATCTCCAAAAGCAAAGTGCCATTCCGTAAACGAGAGCAGGATTTCACAGGGCCGGCAATTGCATCAACACCTATCTGAATAATAAATGGATTTACTGTGGTGACTGACCATCTTCAGTACGTGAGACCATGAGAAACTGCGGTGCAGAGGGAAGGGTCTTTGAATCTTTAGCCTCATTACGTTTACGTTTCGTAGACGTTGATTCGGAAGGTGATTGACTCATTGCAAGGCAATCCCCAGCTTGTTGGCGCGGTCCTTCCACCTGGTGGCTCCCTTCACAGGGGGTGCACCCAGCTTAGGTGACTGTTCACATCTCAGGTCACACCTTCGTAACACCTGCCAGAGGGACCAGTCGGGAATTTGGGTAGGTTGCAGCTCAGGCAGTCACCCCTCTGAGGGCCTGGCCTGTACCAGGGGCTACGTGCGAACCCTACCTGTCGACCTGGGGCTGGGGACTACGCGTTATCCGGTCACCTGTTTCGCGCCGCATGCGTGGGCCGGCCTTCAGGAGCGCACAGGGAGGAAGAAGAAAAAGAGGAACCTCAAACGCCGAAGCAGAGGAACGAGAGGAGAAGGGAAACAAAGAAAGGAAAAGGGAACGAAAAACAAAGGTGAGACTGTTCTTACGTCAGCGACAGACAATGCAGAACATTCCCAACAACATCCAAGACATGTTGCCCAAGTGAGTGGAAAAGGATAGCAAGAGAACAGACATGCAGCACTGAAGGGAAAAAATGCTGCAAAGGATGAGGCCCTACGGTAGCCAAGCACGAACCCGCCGAAGAGTGGCGATTACTTCAATGTTTATGCTTAAATGCTTTGCAAGGCACGTATGCTAACGCCCACCATACAGGCGGGGGCATTAGAAGGAATTCAGGGCCACAACCGTACGCAGCAGTGACCACGTATGCCTGGCGGTAAGACGATCACCAATAACCACAAGATTCGTATGGCTGTCAACAACGATGCCTTCCCACATCATCACAGAACCTGGGAAATCTGTGGATTTGCCAGTCACCACTCACCGCGGGTCTCCGCCATCACTTTGCGTCAGAGGATATCTGAACTCGTCTGTGAACAACACCTGTCAAATGGTTCAAATGGCTCTGAGCACTATGGGACTTAACTTCTGAGGTCATCAGTCCCCTAGAACTGAGAGCTACTTAAACCTAACCTAAGGACATCACACACGTCCATGCCCGAGGCAGGATTCGAACTGCGACCATAGCGGTCCTGCGGTTCCAAACTGTAGCGCCTCGAACCGCACGGCCACCTCGGTCGGCAACAACACGTGTCACTGGTGACAAAGCTGCCAGTTGATATGGCATCGGCAGAACTGAAGACCAGCTGCAAGGTTGTCGTGTCGAGCAGGCCACTCGAACAGGATGGCTGGGTCGTAAGATCCCTTCTACTAACCTGTTCATTACAGTCTGATCCGACACAGCGGCTCCAGTGATTAGTATGAGATCGTCTCGCAGAGCTCTGGCCGTATCCGTACGATGCCGCAACGCGGGGACTGCCAGATTCGGTCTTCACGTTGGGTTCCGATGCGTCGGCGACCTTGTCGAACTCGCCCTGTGTACTGACGTGTGCACGCCAACGTGTGGATCACACACGGAGAGACATCCCCATCTGCGGCGCCACGACCACAAGCCCATCCTTTCTGGACCAAACAGACCGCTCTTGCACCGCGTTAAGGTATCGCACTGTATGAGCTAGTCGAATACAACGTCCACAAATAACAACTGAAATCTGTGTGCTTAACTACAAGACACCGGTATTCGCTTCCTTCTGAAGGATCACCAGACGCTGTAATCCACGGCACAGCCGATAGATGGCGATTGATTTTAACTGAAAGCAAAGACCTGACCCCCAGCAATAAGACCACAGAGTTAACATATCGGACGTTGATGTACGTGATTCCCTAATTGTTCTCAACGGTGCATTTCATCGCCGTAACATTGTCTATCGCGACACTACTAATATTGTATTCTAGAAGTACAGAGTTTTTCCTACTCTTTTGCATTAGTTTCTATTTTTTCACATTTGCGGGAAGCTGCCATTCATAACACACAATAGAAATTCTGTCGGAATCATTTTGTATTCTCCAACAGCCACGCAACGGCGACACCTTGCCGCACACAACAGGGTCACCAGTAAACAGCCGGAGACAGCAGCTCAAACTGCCTGCCAGATCACTTGCGTATGCAGGAAATAATGGTGGCCCTTTCACACTTCCCTGGGCACTCCTGACAGTATCTTTGTCTCTCGTGTACGTTCGCGTCGAGAAGAACGTACTGAGTTCTATTACTCAAGAAGCCTTCGAACCACTCGCGTATCTGATTCTGAGAAAACTATTCCCTATGCTCAGACTTTGGTTAAGAGCCCGCAGTCGGATAGAGTGTTGCATGCTTTCGGAAAATGTAGAAAATTGGTATCTTCCTCTTGCCCTTCATTTACTGTTCCCAGAAGGGCTGTTGATAAAAATCAATATACGGACACCTTTTACAAGAAATATCGCTATATATCGGCAATACCCACGACGATATATAGATATCAAAATGGCAAGCTAGCCGCTGGAGAGGACCCTCCCCAACACGCCGATCAAGGTCTCCATCGCCGTTTAGAAGCTCCAGCCGATCACCTAGCCGCCGCAACCTGGAAAACTAAATGGTGTGACCTTCCTTGGAGGTGAGGCCGCCGAAGAGAAAAATCATCCGCCGTCGATCACTACAAAAATGATGGGAAACTACGTCGATATCCTCATGGGTGGCCGACCAGCCCAAGCTCTTGTGGGCTCTGGAGCATCATATTCAGTCATTTTGGAAAAGTACTGTCGCCAGTTGTAGACAACCATAGTCGTCGACAGCAAAACATCTCTGCTGAAGGTGGCTAATGGGAAATATGTAAAACCTACAGCAAGATAAGTCATTCGTGAGAGTATAAGTGGCCATACACAGCCCTTAGAATTCATCGTCTTACAGAAGTGTAATCATGACGTCATTCTCGGATGTGACTTTTGAAAGCTTCTCACGCAATTATAGATTGTGGTCGCTCGAAGATTATGCTAGACGAGATGAGATACTGTGGACAGGAAGGTGCGCATCTGAGTGTGTGGAGACTATGTGTGCTGGATGAAGTGATCAATCCTGCAGTCAGCACCAGAAAGGTAGCTGTCATGTGTCATGCCATGCACCAACCCATGGATCTTGTAGTGGAATGTAAGAGAAGCATACCAGTGAAGAATAACTTAGTCATCCCAGCCTCTGTCGTCTCATCTAAGAACGGATTCGGTGAATTGTGAACAGTTAACTGTCGCCGAGAACCGCAGATCATTCCAAGACGCGTGTGCGTAGCAAACGCTGAGCCGTTAATTGAAGAACAGCTGAGCGTCATAGAAACCTCCCATGCCGAGTCTGTAGGCGAAATTAGCGCTACCATTACGAGACAAGATCTTGTAGCTCGACTGTCACCAGATCTCACTACGGAACAACAGAAGGAGCTACTCGCCGTTTTCCAAGAGTTCTGTGAATGCTTCAGTGCACAGGTGAAGAGCAAGTTAGACAAATCGATGATGAAGCACCGCATTAGCACTGGAGGAAATCAACCAATAAGCCAGAGAGCATACCGTGTGTCAGCAATAGAACGTCGAATAATTCGTGACGAGGTAGAGAAAATAATGAAGAATGACATCATTCAGCCTTCGCAGAGCCCATGGTCGTCACCAGTCGTTCTCGTCAGGAAGAAAGATGGCAGTTGGGGCTTTTGTGTTGATTACAGGAAGCTTAACAAGATAACTAAAAAGAACGTTTACCCTCTTCCACGAATTGACGATGCACTAGATTGTCTGAAGGTGGCTAAGTTTTTCTCAACCGTGGACGTGTACTCGGCATACTGGCAAATCGAAGTAGAACAGGCTGATCGTGAGGAAACTGCATTCATCATCCCTGAGAGCCTGTACGAGTTTAAGTTTTGGTTTGTGTAATGCACCAGCAACTTTTGACCGAATGATAGATAATCTTCTAAGGCACCTGAAGTGGGATCACCCACTTGTGTCTTTGTTATTTAGATGACATTATAGTGTTCTCAAAGACATTTGAAGAACACACCAAAAGACTGAGGGCCGTTCTTAAGTGTCTCCAACAAGCCGAATTGAAACTTAATACAAAAAAGTCTCTCTTTGGAGAAAAAGAAATCAAAATACTTGGGCACCTTGTGTCAAACGAAGGTGTGAGTCCAGACCCAGAGAAGGTGAGAGCTATAACGGAATTTCCTATTCGTAAAAGTATTAGAGATATGAGAAGCTTCCTCGGATTGTGTTCTTATTACCGTCGTTTTATCAAAGACTTTTGTGTCAAAGCCAGACCACTCCAAGGTTTGTTACAAGCCGATGCTAAATTTATCTGGGTTGGTGCTCAACAAGACTCTTTCAATGTACTGCGAAAAGCTCTGACGACTGACCCTGTACTTGGTCTGTATGATGAGAGAGTACCTACAGAAATACACACGGATGTCAGTGGGTATGAGATTGGCGCCGTTCTGGTGCAGTTTTCGGATGGAAAATGGATTATAGCCTATGCTTCTAGGACACTTACAAAAGCCGAGAGGAACTACTCAACTACAGAAATAGAATGTACTGCTGTGATCTGGGCCATGTGCAAATTTCGACATTATCTCTATGGAAGGTCATTCACAGTTGTTGTTGTTGTTGTTGTTGTTGTGGTCTTCAGTCCTGAGATTAGTTTGATGCAGCTCTCCATTCTACTCTATCCTGTGCAAGCTTCATCATCTCCCAGTACCTACTGCAGCCTACATCCTTCTGAATCTGCTTAGTGTATTCACCTCTTGGTCTCCCTCTACGATTTTTACCCTCCACGCTGGCCTCCAATACTAAATTGGTGATCGACCATCATTCACTTTGTTGGTTGACAGGTCTTAAGGATCCAACAGGACGACTCACCAAGTAGGCACTACATCGTCAATAGTATGACATTATCATAGTGTACAAAAGTGGAAGAAAGCACCAGGATACCGACTGTCTCTCAAGAAACCCTGTGCAAGACCATCAAGACTTTGATGAAGATTGCCTCGCTGCACTCCAGGATCTCTCTGCTGAGCAGAAGGACGCCAAGATATCTCAAATTATGCTTGCCTTCAATCGGTGAGAGGATGTGAAAGGACAATTTAAGGTAGTTAATAGATTACTTTGCAAGAAAAACTGATCCGTTTGGAAGGAGGTGGCTACCAGTGATTCCTAAACACATGCGCTTAGATGTTCTACAGAAATTCCATGACACACCTGAGGCCGGACATTTAAGATTTATTAAGACATACAATAGAATCCGCAAGAGATTTTTCTGGCTAGGTTTATTTAGGAGTGTCAGTCACTGTGTGTCGCATTGTCGAGAGCGCTGGAGAAGAAAGGCAGTTCCTCAGAAACCACCTGGCCGAGTCATACCAATTCCACCAGTCGAAACGCCTTTCCAGCGTATTAGGATTGACCTCCTCGGACGATTTCCAACGTTTGCTAGTGGCAATAGATGAATTATTGTTTGTACTCATTATCTGAGACGCTACGCCATTACAAAAGCCGTGAAAACAGCCGAAGCATCCGAGGTAGCCAAATTCATCCTGGAAGACATTGTATCAAAACACGGTGCTGGCTCTGAGCACTATGGGACTCAACTGCTGAGGTCATTAGTCCCCTAGAACTTAGAACTAGTTAAACCTAACTAACCTAAGGACATCACAAACATCCATGCCCGAGGCAGGATTCGAACCTGCGACCGTAGCGGTCTTGCGGTTCCAGACTGCAGCGCCTTTAACCGCACGGCCACCAAAACACGGTGCCCCAAGGTCGTTAATTACGAATCGAAAGAAAGTTTCTCAATCGAGTCTTGTGACAGATAAATCGTCGGTGCAACATTACCCATCACATGACGACTGCCTACCATTCGCAAACTAACGGGCTTACTGAACGCCTTAAAAAGACCTTGGACTACATGCTATCAATGTTGGTCAATGTTGAGCAGAGCAACTGGGATGAGGTGCTACCTTTCGTGACGTTTGTCTACAACACCGCCAAACAAGACACCACAGGATTAACGCCATTTTTCCCGGTGCATGGGCGTGAGGCGACGACGACGATGTACACTGTACTTCCGTTATATCCTGATGACGTGGACGACGACTACATCGGCCACGTGTTTACTGAGCTCGGCAGTTAGCTCACTCCGTACGCTGCAGGCTCAATAAAACGATCGCCGAAGGTATGACTCGAGCCACCGCCGTCTACAAGGCTGGTGACCTCGTCTGGATCTTCACTCCTGTTCGGAAGGTTGGTCTCTCTGCGAAGCTCCTCAGGCGCTACTTTGGACCTTATAAGGTTGTAAGACAGTTGTCTTATGTTACTTATGAAGTTGAAGATTTCGACCCCGACACAAGACGACGAAGGATCTGAGATATGGTCCACGTCCTTCGAATGAAGCCCTACAAGGATCCTGCAACCCAGGGTAAATTCAAAGCTCCAGAGACAGGCAACAAGCGGAAAAGTAATGAAGAACGTAGCGGAGGGAGGTTCTAAGAAGATCATTGCCAGGGCGAACATCAGTCATCGGGAGTCGGAGTATGCAGGACCGATGACTCGTTCCCGGACTAGGACGACGTAACACCGAGACGCTGTTCTCTTAAGGAGGGAGCAATGTCGCAGAAGAAGCTGAGTAGCACCGTGGTGTAGTGGATATGATACTAAAATGTTGTATCGAGGGTCACGAGTTAAAAAGTCGCCTGAACTGTACAATTTCAGTTTCTATATTAGGTTCGAGTACATTCAGGAAGTATCCACAAATGGCAAGAATCATTGTACTGGAATGTTGTGTGGCTATATATATACCGTATGTGTTCTGTTCGGAGGTAGTTCGCTCCGCTCTCTTGTATGCGCAAGTGCTGAATAAATTTTCGTTAAGTGAAGTTAGCTTTCGTCATTCATCTACTTACACCTTCCTCTACGTGACAATATTGGTAAATCGATATTTTATCTACAGCCCTAGTCTTGGCAGAGAGATTTTAGGAAGACAAGAGGTTGCGCATCCACCTGTTCGCCTAATCGCTCGGCTACCAGGATGCCACCAGATGAGAGCGAGAGTTGCGTTTTTTCGGAACTCTGTTGCGAGACAGCGAGTGCGTCAGGTTTGTGTCGCTTCGGGACGCGCCTCCGTCTCGGGCGCGACTGGTGGAGCTGCTGCCAGCGATCGCTTTCTAGTAGGCGTGGCAAAAACCGAAACCGATATTCTAGTTGTCAGTAACCGGTATTTTTCGATATTTGTTTGGTCTCTGTTATAGCAGCTGTTTTTTATATTTACGAAAAAAACGAGAAAAAATCCGAAATACCAATTACCCATAGCAGCAGTGCTAATAAAACTTTTTCGAAAAAAAAAGACTAATTTTTATTCGTAAAATTTCCATTAGTTTATAAAATCGTGTCACTATAGAAAATGGGGAAACTGATCAGTGCTGTCTTAGTACCAATGGCGACAGAAACGAGCAACAAACTCGTGTCCCCCGCCCTATTCAGTTGCCGTGCGTCGTGGAGCAAGGCATGTGGCAGTGAGGAAGATGTGCCCCACACGGTCTATACGATAGTTTCTCGCTGCTGTCGCCGAAAATCCGTTGCGTTGCACAATGGCAACGACCCCAGTCTGGAAATATCTTTACGAAGTGACTTGGCAATGAAGTACAATACTTCATTTGATTTAAAATATTAAAGTTGTGTGTGCCATTTCTGTTAAATAATAAAGAATTGTGACAACAGTAATAAATTAAATACTTAACAACAATTCGTTCACAATAAGCAATAAAAATACAAAGTGGTTTTTCTTCTGCACGTGTCTACATAATATCCCTCGATTTGCCTGTGTCCCTTGAAAACGGACAAAGAGACAGGAAAAATTGAATCTTCAACCTCAGTTTTCAGCCTTAGCACTAATTATTCGTAATGCCCAAATGGTGGCACGTACTGATGATTTTTTGCAGTAACGAACCCCTTATCACTTTTCGAAAAAAGCCGCCTACAGTGGACAGATTGAGTTCTTTTATTTGCCTGTTTAACTGAATATTTTGTTTGAAAAATTTTGAATCAGTTTGAAGATATATACAATGCTTGTTCGATGTCTACGTTTATTGCAGAAAATAATACCAATAACAAACCGAGAATCTGTTATTTCCAGCGGTTTTAACAGTCAGCTTAAAGTGCCGCAGAGAAAATCTGTAGAGCCGAAAACCGGTGGTGCCAGCCAGCCACAGCCGCCATTCGACTGTGTAGCTGTAGGAGCTGCGGCTAACGACCGTCCCTACGGCGCAGTTTGTGTGAAGTAGGTCGCAGTGCAGCCTGCGCGTTACGTAAGCGGACACGAGACCCGGGCGCACGTGACCGCGACAGCGGCTGCGGCAGCGGCCAAGGCCGCGCATTGCACTGCCGCTCCCCCAACAGCCCGCGACTCCCACCACGTCTGTACTACGGACGGACTAAATAGTTTCCGATATCAGCTATGGCGGTTAAGTTATTTAGTTATAAATAACTGCGAAAAAGTCGCACTACCAAATGACCTAACTGTATCTCTCTGTATGTTGTTGTTGTTGTGGTCTTCAGTCCTGAGACTAGTTTGATGCAGCTCTCCATGCTACTCTATCCTGTGCAAGCTTCTTCATCTCCCAGTACGTACTGCAGCCTACATCATGCTGAATCTGCTTAGTGTAATCATGTCTTGGTCTCCCTCTACGATATTTACCCTCCACGCTGCCCTCCAATACTAAATTGGTGATCCCTTGATGCCTCAGAACATGTTCTACCAACCGATCCCTTCTTCTAGTCAACTTGTGCCAAAAATTCCTCTTCACTCGAATTCCATTCAGTACCTTCTCATTAGATATTCGATCCATCCATTTAATGTTCAGCATTCTTCTGTAGAACCACATTTCGAAAGATTCTATTCTCTTCATGTCTACAGCGTTTATCATCCATGTTTCACTAACATGCATGGCTACACTCCATACAAACACTTTCACAAAAGACTTTCTAACACTTAAATCTTATACGTAATATTAACAAATTTTTCTTCTTCAGAAACGCTTACCTTGCCATTGCCAGTCTACATTTATATCCTTTCTACGTCGACCATCATCAGTTAGTTTGCTTCCCAAATAGCAAAAGTCATCTACTACTTTAAGTGTCTCATTTGCTAATCTAATTCCCTCAGAATCACCCGACTTAATTTGACTACATTCCATTATCCTCGTTTTGCTTTTGTTGATGTTCATTTTATACCTTCCTGTCAAGACACTGTCCATTCCGTTCTACTGCTCTTCCAAGTCCTTTGCTGTCTCAGAAAGAATTACAATGTCATCGGCGAACCTAAAAGTTTTTATTTCTTCTCCATGGATTATAATTCCTACTCCAAATTTTTCTTTTGTTTCCTTTAATGCCTGCTCAATATACAGATTGAATAACATCGGGGAGAGGCTACAACCCTGCCTCACTCCCTTCACAACCACTGCTTCCCTTTCATGTCCCTCGACGTTTATAACTGCCATCTGCTTTCTGTACAAATTGTGAATAGCCTTTCCCTCCGTGTATTTTACCCCTGCCACCTTCAGAATTTGAACGAGGGTATTCCAATGAACATTGTCAAAAGTTTTCTCTAAGTCTACAAATTCTAGAAACGTAGGTTTGCCTTTTCTTAATCTAGCTTCTAAGATAAGCTGTAGGGTCAGTATTGCCTCACGTGTTCCAATATTTCTACGGAATCCAAACTGATCTTCCCCGAGGTCGGCTTCTACCAGTTTTTCCATTCGTCTGTAAAGAATTCGCGTTAGTATTTTGCAGCCGTGACTTATTAAACTGATAGTTCGGTAATTTTCACATCTGTCAACACCTGCTTTCTTTGGTATTGGAATTATTATATTCTTCTTGAAGTCTTCGCCTGTCTCATACATTTTGCGCAACAGATGGTAGAGTTTTGTCAGGATTGGCTCTCCCAAGGCTGTCAGTAGTTCTAATGGAATGTTGTCTACTCCCGGGGCCTTGTTTCGACTTAGGTCTTTCAGTGCTCTGTCAAACTCTTAACGCAGTATCTTATTTCCCATTTCATCTTCATCTGCATCCTCTTCCATTTCCATAATATTGTCCTCAAGTACTTCGCCCTTTTATAGACCCTCTATGTACTCCTTCCACCTTTCTGCTTTCCCTTCTTTGCTTAGAACTGGGTTTCCATCCGAGCTCTTGATATTCATGCAAGTGATTCTCCTCTCTCCAAAGGTCTCTTTAATTTTCCTGTAGGCAGTATCTAACTTACCCCTAGTGAGATAAGCCTCTATATCCTTACATTTGTCCTCTAGCCATCCCTGCTCAGCCATTTTGCACTTTCTGTCGATCTCGTTTTTGAGACGTTTGTATTCCTTTTTGCCTGCTTCATTTACTGCATTTTTATATTTTCTCTTTTCATCAATTAAATTCAATATTTCTTCTGTTACCCAAGGATTTCAACTAGCCCTCGTCTTTTTACCTACTGCTGCCTTCACTACTTCATCCCTCAAAGCTACCCATTCTTCTTCTAGTGTATTTCTTTCCCCCATTCTTGTCAATTGTTCCCTTATGCTCTCCCTGAAACTCTGTACAACCTCTGGTTTAGTCAGTTTATCGAGGTCCCATCTCCTTAAATTCCCACGTTTTTGCAGTTTCTTCAGTTTTAATCTACTGTTCATAACCAACAGATTGTGGTCAGACTCCACATCAGCCCCTGGAAATGTCTTACAATTTAAAACTTGGTTCATAAATCTCTGTCTTACTATTTTATAATCTATCTGAAACCTATCAGTATCTCCAGGCTGCTTCCACGTATACAACCTTCTTTTATGATTCTTGAACCAAGTGCCGGCTGTATATCTCCGTATTTGATATATAAATTAGTGGGGATGCGACTGTTAACGGTGTAGTAGTCACAGAGCAGGTAGCGGTTATTGGGAAGTGTCAGCAACAGCGGCTGAACTGTGCCATACTGTGAAGCTGAGCTGTTCGGCATAAAAGTGCGGATATCGTAATTTTGGTACCCTAATACTCTTCCAGTAAACCCGTCAAGCAATTCACTACCTGTTTTCTGCATGGTCGTACCTGCACCATTAAGTAGACTACGCCTTTCAGTACCGGTTAACCATTTTCTGCACACCCGTCCACACTTCAACACCTGACTTGCTGCCCAGGGGAAAACAAGCGTCAATGACTTGCCCTTGCCACACGTACTTGGAGGTACTAAACAACCTAAATAGATACTGCTCCGAATAGCTGGAGCTACACTGCCGGAAAAGAAATTAATACGCCTGGAAAAACGACGGTGTATGCCACCTGGGGAATAGCCCAGTACCTGATAATGGTTCAACGTTGTCCGCCAGCAGACACCGTATATGCCTACCATTTAATAGGGAACGCTCATAGCCAGAAGGCTCAGTGAGTTGAAACGTGTGAAGCAGGCAGGTCGGTTGGTTGATTTGGGAAGAACGACTGCCGGAAAGCCTCCGTGCGCGTTCGAATCTTTCTAATTTTACACTCGTGATCTCCTCGGGAGGTATAAGTAGGGGGAAGCAATATATTCGATACCTCATCCAGAAACGCACCCTCTCGAAACCTGGACAGGAAGCTACACCGCGATGCAGAACGCCTCTCTTGCAGAGTCTGCCACTTGAGTTTGCTAAACATCTGCGTAAATGAACTGGAAACTCTGAAAGGGCGTACTAATTTCTTTGTCAGCAGTGTATTAGTCTGCAAATCAAGTAAACGATGATGTACACAGTCTTCAGACAACAATAAAAATATCTGCAGTTATACCGTTAATAGCCTGCATATGTGGCAATCCTGAGCTGATTGGGTTTCCAGAACCTTTCAGTTAAGGCTGTTTCAGAGGTTACAACTGCTTCATACATGACAAGGATTGTGGTCTAATACGAACGCAGCTGCTGAAAGTTAAAGTTTCAAAAGTAAAGTACACGAAAAAAAAAAAAAAAATGGTTCAAATGGCTCTGAGCACTATGGGACTCAACTGCTGAGGTCATTAGTCCCCTAGAACTTAGAACTAGTTAAACCTAACTAACCTAAGGACATCACAAACATCCATGCCCGAGGCAGGATTCGAACCTGCGACCGTAGCGGTCTTGCGGTTCCAGACTGCAGCGCCTTTAACCGCACGGCCACTTCGGCCGGCAAAGTACACGAAAGATTCCATTAAAAGTACAAGTCTTAATAAGTGCTTTTTCAACTACGATTAATGAGATATGTGGGGAAAAACTAAAGCTTAATTTCTACTATTTGTCAAAGTGAAATACCACACAAGAAATTGTGGTAACGAATCAGTAGAGGCGGTTTATTAGTGTACAAGGTTTACACTTGAGAAAAATTAAGATGGTGATAAAAGTTTGGTTACGGTTTTTAAAAGCGCTTGCAAAATTACTGCAGCTCACGACGTATTAAATTTTAGTCTGAGACCAACCGTGTTTGCTTACATTACCTTTCTTTTCAGGCCTTGGAAATCTCTCTCACTGTGCTCGTCTGCAAACTGCATCGCTTGCCCTCTTTTGCATACTCCACAAAAGAAACAGGAATCGACTCCGTTTGCATAGTATTCTCGGTACCAGTAATCTCCAGTATTTATGTATCTTTATTTCCGTGGAAGTGCGATTATCCTAACATCACTGCGATTTATTCATGGCCAGGTAGAGCGAGTTCCTATTAGAAGTGCATTCATCGGTAAACAGCTGTATTAACAAATACCAATTTCCACGGTAGTAAGAACATGATATGATCATTGTATTCATTATTTCTGGTTAGACAGAGAGAGGCCGAAGGGAAAGTAATGAAGTACGACGTACGCACGGTGGCAAACACGTAACGAGAAGCATTGGCAGTTATTTTAATAACTGCCTAAGGCTGATAACCGGTTATTTCGCCAAGTGAATACTCGATAGCTGATTACTTCTCGCCAGCACTCTGGCCACGCAGCCCACCCTGAGCCGCAGGTCCGAGGGGACAGTGGCATAATGATCGTCCCCGTCCTTCCGCACAAAACAACATCTGCTAAAAGGATTTATATTTTTACATACATTAATCGCAAACGTTTCGGAGAATACAGTATCGTGAGAACTAAGCATCTCGAAAATAGCAAAAAATTCCAAGTTTCTTTCGACACAGGACACTTCCCAGTTGCCTTGCTGAGGGTTGGCCCACGTGGATCCGTTTGCGGCTTGACTATCTGCAGAAAATATTCCGGCCAGGACACGGTGCACACTCGCGGGCTGCCACTTTCTGCTGCCAACAAAAAACCTGACACGGTTCGTATGTCCACAGGCAGCACCGACAATTCACAGCAAGTTTTGCAATGGAACTCAGCTGTCGAGAGTGCTCCAATTAAAAATAAAAAAAGCGCCATCGTAGGTGAAAACAACAAAGATACACCATCTCCCACGTTTATATACCATATAAGTTACGAAGTCACGAAAGCTATGAATGTTTGTTCCTATGAAAGATCTTAAAACAATTACACTGCAAAGGAAATCCTCAAGTTTTTGGACAAATGCTTTTCAGATGAAATATTCATCGAACCTCCGCCGGGACCAGCCGCACAGTCCATGACTGCAGCGCCATAGACCGCTCGGCTACTCGCGACCGGCGGCAAATAATCGTCCAACTGGCTCTGTTTTTCATTTCTTTTTTTTTTTCTGGAGGCGGTTCTCATTTTCACATAGTCAAAACACTGGTACAGCGAAAACGCCTGGATAGCCGGGCGTGTTGAAGCGCCTCTCCCGGGGGACGGTGTCGCGCCCCAAGCGTGGGTATTGCGAGAGACTGAGCGACACGGTTCGTGGATGGGATTTAGCCGGTTGACCTTAGTGAGAGGGAGACTTTTTGATCTGGCTAAGATGTAGTAATCCCCGGTGTGAAGGTACAAGGCTAGGAAGCGGGTAGATTTAAAGTCTTGATAACTTTAACAAAGTGCAGTTTATTCTGAATGAATACAGCTCACCCCTAACTGCGTGGTGATTGCATTCACAGGAAGGCCAACTCTAACACAGAGACGGTGACTGACTCCACCGTTCCGACTGCCTACCAGAAGCTCTGCAATGTTTCCCAGCACCCTACGTTAGAGTCCAGCGACTATCTCCGGGTCCCTGCCTACAGCCCGTCCCTCAGCCAAAGTCGGCTGCTGCTATCACGCTCTAACTACTCGACCAGAAGACGACAAGACCCTCAGAGCAGCGTGCTCTCGGGTTTTGTTAGCGTTTCCCCTTCGACCCCGCCAGCGCTCGGCATGACGTAGCGTCGAAGGCAACTTGTCCTTATTTGGTATCGTTAAAGCATTGTTGTTGCTATTGTTCTTCAGAGGCTGAGTGGAGGGATAGAGGCGCCTCTCCCTATATGGTCACGCACTGCGTCCTGAGCCCTTCATTGGCTCATCATGACGTAGCGCTGTCCCCACCAAGAGCCCTCTTTCTTTCTCTCTCCACTCCCAGACCTCTCTCTCTAGCCAGGAATGATTTCTGTTCTTAATTGATTGCTTATCATTGAGTCCCTACACAGACCTTCGTTTGTATCTGCTGGCTGTTTACTTTCTTATCAAGCGCCGCTGTCCAACAGTTTGAATGCCGCCTCGGCTGATCCTTCGGCCATGCCTGGCGTCCAGCGCTACAACTTTAACTTCTTCCCACGTACTATTCTCAAGGTACAGCAATTACACTTGGCTTGTTCCTGCGGTTACAACAACGGGGAGTTGCGCCGGCCGCAAGTCGAATCCGATGAGGGCCTGTGTAGTGGGCAGTGGGGATGTCGTGTTTAGGTGGTTTTCCACAACACACGACGAAGTAATGGGGTGGTACGGAAACGGCGAAATGCAGCGTCAGTTACACGATTCGTAAACATTTAGAAAGCTTTAGTTTACTCTCACACGAACAGCGCTACACGACACAGTTGGAGCGACATATTCCGTCCCGAGGAGGTAAAGGGCTAGCGACAGAAATGGCATCCAGCCACGCACCAACTCAGCCGTGCCAAATCCGTAAACAAACATGCCGACGTTGAGCCCATGTGGGACAAAGGCACAAAGAATCCGGACAGTAAGACTGATTTCTCCTGCACGCCTGGGTGGGCGTGGCAGCCACTTCCACATTCAGCTCGCCTTCGCCCTGTTCCACTACAGAACACACACTGCTCAGCAAAGGCTCACTCAGCTGTTCACATCCAGGATCAAAGGCATCGCTACTTACACAGTCGGGGATGTTTTTATCATTTCCTATATTTTCGCAACCACAAATATATATCACAAGAGCGGAGCGTATTGTATCATCTGTCGGCGGTAAACCGTGGGTCACACGAAGAATTTTTCAGGCTTCATCTTTTCCTTTTTTAATAAATCGCCGAACGTACAGGTAATCCGAGAATTAGACAATCCGCGTATTAATAATCGAGAGCTTGTTGCAATTATCACTGCGGATATACGCACACGCATTCCGAGACGAAAACAACGACGCACCACGAAGGAACTATACGAATGCGCCGGTAGGCGTGATGCACGTGTACAAACAGACACACTGTGACAATTCCAGGTAAACTGGACGATTGTAAAATAAATGCCGCCGCGGACGGTCAGTGCTGGCTGGCTGGCGGGCAGTCAGCCTGCTACCTCGTCACTGCCATCGCCGTTCATTGGGGCTCAGCTGGAAGCGGCACACGCCACTGAAGACAATTCTGCTCCAGTCGACGTGATTCCAGGCCGAAGGCGCGTCTGGAGATGGTCCGACAGCCAGGCGTGGCGGTCTGGGGTGCCGCTTCTTCTCACAGCACGCCCAATTCGGTTGTCACATCCCGCGGCGCCCTTATGACCCGCTTCCTGGCAAGCCATCCTGGGCTCTCATTTCGGCAACGTAACTTCCGTCCGCACGCGGCGAGAGATTCTGCTGCTTGTCTCCACGCTCGCCAAACCCTACCTCGCCGGATCTGTCCCCACTTGATAACGTTTGAAGCATTATGGACAGCGCCTGCCAACCAGCTCAGGATTTAGACAGTCTAACGCGCCAGACTGACGGCATTTGGCACGATATTCCTCAGGAGGACATCAAAAAGTCTGTCAATCAATGCCGAGCCGAGTAACTGCTTGCATAAGGGCCGTAGTTGGCCCAAGGCGTTGTTGACTTGCTTAATCTGTCAAGCTCTCGATCTCGAATAACTCGCGCAGTGTATCTGAAATTGTAATCATTATTTGTCTGTACACGTACATCTACCGATCTTCGTCCCACTCGGATAATTCCTTCGTGGCGCTCGTTTTTTTGTTTTGTTTTGTTTTTGTTTTAGAGTGTAATCCGCAGTGTGCCTACGGATCACGTGTCCTTCACACAGCGCGGACCTGCTTCATCCCATCGGCGGCAGGAAGCGCCAGCGTCCGTGGACTTCCCAGTGACGTCACCCACATCTGTAAGCAGCACGCACTCCGACGTCGCCAAAGCTTATTCCTGCCAACTAGACACAACCTCTGATTTCAATAACTACTCAGATATCCTAGTAACATTTCTTAAACACGAAAGGTAGTCATAAAGTTTTAATTGTCTCCTCAAAAATAGTGACGTTAAGTAGCTAATATTTTCACTTAACAAATTCGTTACTGTGACCATTTTTCCGCAGCAAGCACATAAATATTCGTTTTATAAATTGAAATTTTTTTCTTCCAAGAATTTATATTTCATGGAGTTATCAGAATTCAGAGGATTTAATTTGCAATGAAACAGTTTTGTTTTTATATGTGACAGTTATTAATTAGAAAACTGTTAACGCTATAATTTTATATCAATAAATTAGTAGCCAAATTTATTCATTTATCTCGTCGAAAGCTGCGTTTCCCCTCGTCTGGTCGCAAGTTTCATGTCCCACTGTCACTTCATTTATCACACGTAGACATATTTTCATACCACGCTTATTTTATTTTCTAGTTTTGATACTTCGTTAGCTAACTGCTGCGGAACACCACTACTAATTTGGTAACAACTGCAGATTTTTCTTACAACAACTGTGAGTTATTTCTGTCGTAACACTCCCATCGCTCACTCATTACATATTTGTATATACACTGAAGCGCCAAAGAAACTGGTATAGCCATGCGTATTCAAATGCAGAGATATGTAAACAGGCACAATACGGCGCTGCGGTCAGCAACGCCTATATAAGACAACAAGCGTCTGGCGCAGTTGTTAGATCGGTTACTCATGCTACACTGGCAGGTTGTCAAGACTGAAATGAGTCTGAACGTGGAATTATAGTAGGCGCACGTGCACGCGGCACAGATTCTCCGAGGCAGCGATGAAGTGGGGATTTTCCCATACGACCATATCACGAGTGTACCGTGAATATCAAGGATCCGGTAAAACATCAAATCTCCGTCATCATTCCGGCCAGAAAAAGATCCTGCAAGAGCGAGACCAACGACGACCGAAGAGAATCGTTCAGTGTGACAGAAGTCCAGGCGTTCTGCAAATTGCTGCAGATTTAAATGCTCGGCCATCAAGTATGAGCGTGCGAACCATTCCACGAAGCATCATGGATACGGGCTTTCGGAACCGAAAGCCCACTCGTGTATCCTCGATCATTGAGCGACACGAAGCTTTACGCCTCGCCTGTGCCCGTCAATACCGACATTGGACTGTTTATGACTGGGAATTTCTTGCCTGGTCGGAAGAGTCTCATTTCAAATTGCATCGAGTGGATGCACGTGTAGGGCTATAGAGACAACCTCATGAATCCATGGACCCTGCATGTCAACAGGGCACTGTTCAAGCTGGTGGAGGGACTGTAATGGTGTGGGGCGTGTGCAGTTGGAGTGATATAGGACCCTTGACACGTCCAGATACCACTCTTACAAGTGACATGTACGTAAGCATCCTGTCTGACCACCTGCATCCATTCATGTCCACTGTGCATTCCGAGGGACCTAGGCAATTCCAGCAGGACAATGTGACACCCCACACGTCCCTAATTGCTACAGAGTGGCTCCACGAACACTCTCCTCAGTTTGAACACTTCCGCTGACGACCAGACTACCTAGACACGAACGTTATTGAGCATATCTGGCATGCCTTGCAACGTGCTATTCAGAAGATATCTCCAACCTCCTCGTAATTTTACGAATAGCTCTGCACGATTCAAGGTGTTAATTCCGTCCAGCACTACTTAGGGACCGATTGTTCACTGGAAATGAGGGAGAACAGTTTCTATGAACATGTGTCCGGAAATGAACGGTGTGCATGCGACAACAAATCGTCCCGGAACACAGTACAGAGCTGCATCGCACCCATGTCACAACAGGTGTTCAAAGTGGCCTCCACGGGATAGCAGGTGATAGGGACAGTAGTAGTTGTCGTGCAGGATAAACATAATCGTACACTGGCTTACATCATGTTGGCGGGCCACTTGCTTGGAGCTTGTTCTGGGTTCGTCTCAATATCCTGTTGAAACTGGTTCTTCAAACCTTGTGTCCGCAAAGGCTGCCGCCTCCCTGTAAGTTTGTCTGTCCGAAAGTATCTACGATAGCACAAACGGCCAAAACGGGCTTGAAATATTGTGTGATGTGGTTGGTGTCTGTGACGGTAGTTGTTTTGATACAGTTGTGCTGCCTCTCGACCGTTTCCATCTGCCTGCCGTACACAAACACCATCTCGGAATGTTCCCGACAAGAATACCAGAGTATTCAGCTGCTAATAGTACGTTGCGTCAATCACACAGCATGTGACACGCAAGGAACACATGGCACATGGTCGGAAGAGCTGTCATTCGTCAGTGTCATCTACCGTGACAACGGTGCGTTTCCGGGCACATGTTACAGGACCTTTTTTCCTCCATTTTCAGTCAGCAATCCGTCCCTGCAGTTTGTCGGTTTTGTTAACGTTCACCCAGTATGTACTAACACGCTAGACCGTTTGTATGGGATCCCAGAGTGTCATCAAAAGCAGACAGCTACTTCCAATCAGTCCTAACATATGCTGAAGAAACACCTCCACGAAGAGGTACGAATATACAGATCTAAGATGAAGTTAATTAAGTCTACGATACGGAAAACTATAGTGGACACATTAAAGAACAACGAGGTGAGAGAAGGCTGGGGTTAAGACAGCAGTAGAGCAAGTCAGACGTTGTTTGCGCCTAAGTTAAGCACTGTGCCAATTGCGACAGCTTGCGTAAATCTGGAGACAGAAGTTGAAGGGGCTCGGTATGTGAGGAGACAAGGAACAAGTCAGAACGATATTACAAAGACGGACACACTCAGCGAGAGACTGAACTCCGGACGGTGTCGCCAACACTAGCGTTTATCTTGATTGAAACATATGAAGGAGACCTGCAAACAGCACCCCGGAAACTGGACCTCATCATGGTACTCATGGTGGTGAAAATAGCCTACCAAAGGTGTTATTAGGCCTATACAGGGCGTTACAAAAAGGTACGGCCCAACTTTCAGGAAACATTCCTCACACACAAAGAAAGAAAATACGTTATGTTGACACGTGTCCGGAAAGGCTTACTTCCAATGTTAGATCTCATTTTATTACTTCTCTACAAATCACATTAATCATGGAATGGAAACACACAGGAACAGAACGTACCAGCGTGACTTCAAACACTTTGTTACAGGAAATGTTCAAAATGTCCTCCGTTAGCGAGGATACATGCATCCACCATCCGTCGCATGGAATCCCTGATGCGCTGATGCAGCCCTGGAGAATGGCGTATTGTATCACAGCCGTCCACAATACCAGTACGAAGAGTCTCTACATTTGGTACCGGGGTTGCATAGACAAGAGCTTTCAAATGCCCCCATAAATGAGAGTCAAGAGGGTTGAGGTCAGGAGAGCGTGGAGGCCATGGAATTGGTCCGCCTCTACCAATCCATCGGTCACCGAATCTGTTGTTGAGAAGCATACGAACACTTCGACTGAAATGTGCAGGAGCTCCATCGTGCATGAACCACATGTTGTGTCGTACTTGTAACGGCACATGTTCTAGCAGCACAGGTAGAGTATCCCGTATGAAATCATGATAACGTGCTCCGTTGAGCGTAGGTGGAAGAACGTGGGGCCCAATCAAGACATCACCAACAATGCCTGCCCAAACGTTCACAGAAAATCTGTGTTGATGACGTGATTGCTCAATTGCGTGCGGATTCTTGTGAGCCCACACATGTTGATTGTGGAAATTTACAATTTGATCACGTTGGAATGAAGCCTCATCCGTAAAGAGAACATTTGCACTGAAATGAGGATTGACACATTGTTGGATCAACCATTCGCAGAAGTGTACCCGTGGAGGCCAATCAGCTGCTGATAGTGCCTACACACGCTATACATGGTACGGAAACAACTGGTTCTCCCGTAGCACTCTCCATACACTGACGTGGTCAACGTTACCTTGTACAGCAGCAACTTCTCTGACGCTGACATTAGGGTTATCGTCAACTGCACGAAGAATTGCCTCGTCCATTGCAGGTGTCCTCGTCGTTCTATGTCTTCCCTAGTCGCGGGTCATAGGCTGGAATGTTCCGTGCTCCCTAAGAAGCCGATCAATTGCTTCGAACGTCTTCCTGTCGGGACACCTTCGTTCTGGAAATCTGTCTCGATACAAACGTACCGCGCCACGGCGATTGCCCCGTGCTAATCCATACATCACATGGGCATCTGCCAACTCCGCATTTGTAAACACTGCACTGACTGCAAAACCACGTTCGTGATTAACACTAACCTGTTGATGCTACGTACTGATGTGCTTGATGCTAGTACTGTAGAGCAATGAGTCGCATGTCAACAGAAGCACCGAAGTCAACATTACCTTCCTTCAATTGGGCCAACTGGCGGTGAATCGAGGAAGTACAGAAACTAAAATGAGCTCTAACATGGAAATGAAGCGTTTCCAGACACATGTCCACATAACATCTTTTCTTTATTTGTGTGTGAGGAATGTTTCCTGAAAGTTTGGACGTACCTTTTTGTAACACCCTGTATACGAGACGATATTACAGTGCCCGTGTCATTCTGATTACGATGCAAAGTTCCTTTGGGCATGAATGCTGTCATGACAAACGACTTTCAAGTAAAATTTCTCGCCTATACGAGAATATACAGAATGGATGTACGAGCACAGGTTGCAGACCCATGCCTGACGGCATATGGAAGTTTGGGCCTGGCCGTGAGTCGCGCGCGGATAGCCGAATGGTACGGCGACTGTGGTGTCACCACCAGACACCACACTTGCTAGGTGGTAGCCTTTAAATCGGCCGCGGTCCGTTAGTATACGTCGGACCCGCGTGTCGCCACTGTCAGTGATTGCAGACCGAGCGCCGCCACACGGCAGGTCTAGAGAGACGTCCTAGCACTCGCCCCAGTTGTACAGCAGACTTTGCTAGCGATGATATACTGACAAATACGCTCTCATTTGCCGAGACGATAGTTAGCATAGCCTTCAGCTACGTCATTTGCTACGACCTAGCAAGGCGCCATTACCAGTTTATGTTCTCCAATTATGGATTAAAGTATTCAAGCAACTCCGTACTTTATTTATTAGACTCAACTCCTGTAACTGTTCCAGACCTCACGCCAGTCTGCGTGAGCTTAAACTCGTGCATTTCGGCCACCTCTAGCAACACGGTGTTGGCTCTTCTGCCAAAACATCACATGGCGACGAGTGTAAAAACGGTCTTCTTCTTTATACTTGCTTAAATTACTTGTGTCATGGCTTCGCCACAATCTCCAGATGTACTGTCCGAATTTTATCGTTTGCAGAATCAGCAAACGCAGGCCTTATTGGATGCCCTTGGACAGCTCGTCCAGGGTCAACGAGCAATGCAAAACGATGCGGCAGCCGCAGCTCCACCGCTACCGCAGCCACAACACGCAGTTGCACTACCTTTTCGTCCTTTTGATGGTGCACTGGAAAGCTGGACGGAGTGGTCACGCCAATTTGGATTCCATCTCGCTGCCTACAGAATTCAAGGTATTGAGCGGCAGCCTTTTTTGCTTTCTTGTGTAGGAGTGTCCACCTACCGTGTGATAGTGAAATTATTTCCCCGACGCGACGTAGCAACTCTGTCCTACGACGAAATTTTTTCTGCATTAGATGTATATTTCAAAGAATCAGTCAATGTAACTGCAAAAAGGTATACTTTCTTTCGTACAAAAGTACGACAGGTCAGACTAATAGGGAGTGGGTTGCAACTTTGCAAGGCCTTACTAGGGATTGTGCTTTTGTGTGTGAATGTGGACTCCCTTATTCAGATACTATGGTACGTGATGCAATTGCACAGAACGTTTCTGATGATACGAACAGATTTTGAAACTAGTCAGTCCCTCCCTTCAACAAGTGATGGACATATTGGATAGGCAGGACACACTTGACTTTGCTCAGGAATCATTTGAAACTTCGCCAGCCGTGTGTCTGTTAACCGGCCCGCCGGGCGAGCTGCACGGAACAGTAAACAGCCCTCGTGCCCGTCTGCGCAGCTGCCGCCAAGCTCTCCGCTACGTGTGCCGCGCAAGCAAGCAACTGCAGTGCTAAAATCATGTCCGCGGTGTGCAACTAGACAATCGCGTGAGAATTGCCCATCACGCCAAGCTATTTGCTTTTTATGTAATAAAAATGGACATGTTCAGAGTGTTTGCCAGAAAAAGCTTAGATCGGACACTCACAACCGTTCCAAGCCCTTTGCTTCGCGCCAGAATCGAACCAAGAATACTCAGGCTCGTGAACCTTCGCCCATGGACATTCATGTAGTTCATTCCACTCCGCCCAGTGCCGCTCTTTCTAACGGTGACTGTGTTCGTCCCACAAATCGTGTGCGTCGACGTCGCCGGAAATCCCGTCAAGTCGCAAGTGATTCTGTACCAGTGTCAGTTCACGTTGCACGAGACAGTCGCTCTTGTCGTCAGCAGGACAATAAACTTTTTGTAGACCTGGACATTCATGGCACCATGATACCATTCCAGCTCGATACAGGAGCTGCAGTTTCTCTGATCAATCACGACACGTACAAACAGCTGGGCACACCTCCGTTGCGTGCCGCAAATGTTAAGTTAACTAGCTATTCAGGTCAGAATATCCCTGTGTTAGGACAGTGCAGCCTTCTTGCAACATACAAGGGACAAACAAAACTTGTGTCATTTTACGTACTTCGTTCTTCTTCTGCAGTGAACTTGTTTGGTTTAGATTTATTTCAGTTGTTTAACTTGTCTATAGTAAATCAGGTCCTCTCAGTGAACCAGACTTTGCCTTCAGACAGTGTTTCTCGTGTATGTGAAGAATATGCAGACATTTTTGCACCGGGCCTCGGTTGCGCTAAGAACTATAAAGCACATTTGGAACTGAAAGTAAACGCGCAACTGAAATTTTTCAGAACGCGCAATGTTCCCCACGCATTGCGAGATGAGGTCGCAAGAACATTACACGATTTGGAATCACAACGTGTGATTGAACGTGTGCAGGCTTCTCTCTGGGCATCACCCTTAGTAATTTTGCCAAAACCTTCCGGGAAATTGAGACTTTGTGTGGACTTCAAAGCTACAGTGAACCCACAACTAGTGATTGCAACTTTTCCTTTACCCCACCCGGAAGATCTTTTTGACAAACTGTGCCCGGGTAAATATTTTTCGAAGTTGGACCTCGCAGATGCGTACTTGCAAATACCGGTGGATGAAGAATCCCAGCGCGTTTTGGTGGTAAACACGCATCTTGGTTTGTATCGATTCAAAAGACTGCCATTCGGGTGTGCATCCGCCCCTGCATTGTTTCAGCAATAACTGCAAACTGTTTGTGCGTCGGTCCCTACTGCAGCAAACTATCTGGGCGATATTGTGATCTCCGGAAAGACGGAAGAAGAACATTTAGCCAATCTCAGAACATTATTTCAGGTCTTGCGACAAAATGGTCTTCGCTTGCGGAAGGACAAATGTGTGTTTTTTGCTCGTGACTTACCCTATCTGGGACATGTAATCAATGCCCTAGGCATACATCCCAGTCCAGAGCACCTCCGTGCAATACAGGACTTGCCTTCGCCGCAGAATTTGAAGCAGCTACAGAGTGTGCTGGGAAAAATAAATTACTCCCATAAATATGTGCGCCACGCCTCTTCCATTTCAGCTCCGCTTCATCGCTTACGCCGTAAAGGTGTTCCGTTCGTCTGGACGACGGAATGCGAACGCGCCTTTCGCCAATTGAAATCGGCGTTGCTTTCCAATACTTGCCTTACGCCATTCGATCCCCAGAAACCCCTTTTGTTGATGGTAGATGCTTCGGATTTCGGGATCGGTGCTGTGCTTGCGGACAAAGATGGATCGCATGATCGCCCTATTGCCTTTGCGTCCAAATTGCTCTCGTCTGCGCAAAGACATTATTCACAGATCGAGAAAGAAGCTTTGGCTCTCGTATTTGGTGTTACGAAGTTTCATGATTTCTTGTATGGTCGTCACTTTACCATCATCACAGACCACAAACCTTTGACATCGCTTTTTCATCCGCAGAAGCCTGTACCTCTGCGTACAGCGCAGAAATTCATTCGCTGGTCTATATTCCTCTCGCAGTACCGCTACGATATCTTGTATCGGTCCACTGCTAACCACGGAAACGCCGATGCGTTGTCCCGTTTGCCTGTTGCTGAGGATAGAGCATTCGGTTCTTCCGAACTTGCTTGCATGTTCATTGATGCGGAAACCGATGACGTGGTCGAATCGCTTCCGATTGATTTTCGTCGTGTAGCTACAGCCACAGCTGCTGACCCTGTCCTTGCTACCGTTTTGCGTTTTGTTGCTACGCAATGGCCATTGTCAAAGTCACGGATCGAGGATCCCTTGGTTCGCCGATTTTTTGCTCACAAGGAGAGACTTTTTGTTCGACGTGGTGTTTTGCTGTTGCGTTCTGATAATGATCAGTCCAGGGTCGTGGTCCCACGTTCGTTACAGTCCTCTGTCTTACGGCTTCTCCACCAAGGACATTGGGGTATAGTGTGAACGAAACAACTTGCTCGTCAGCACTGTACTTGGTTCGGAATCGATGCTGCGATTACGAATATGTGCTCTTCTTGCATGGCGTGTGCCGAACAACAATCCGCACCACCGCGGAAATTCTTTGCATGACTGAAAGCCACTTCCCCTTGGCAACGCTTACACATCGATTTTGCTGGTCCATTCTGGAATGCTCGATGGTTGGATGTGGTCGATTCTTTCAGTAATTTTCCTTTTGTTGTCCGGATGTCTTCCACGACGTCCTCTGCCACAATCCATGCGTTATCCGCTATCTTTTGTATTGAAGGTCTTCCACAGACTACTGTTTCCGACAATGGCCCACAATTCATGTCCGCAGAATTTCAGTCATTCTGCAAGGCCAATGGTATTCAACATCTGACGTCAGCGCCGTTTTCGCCTCAGTCAAACGGTGCCGCTGAACGATTGTTCAAGTTCAAAGATCGTATTCTCGGGAGGACGCGTTATTGCTCTTCTTGTCCTCGTATCGCTCTCAGCCCCGAGATAGTCGCTCGCCGGCTGAGTTGCTCCACGGTCGTCCTCATCGAACCTTGATGTCTTAGCTGCATCCGCCGCATCAGGTTCCTGTGCAGCGGCAGACGCCTGCTTTTGCCCCAGGCGACGTTGTATACTATCGCAACTATCGAGGTCCACAGCGTTGGCTCGCAGGGCGCATTCTTCGCTGCCTCGGCCGCGCTATGTATCTGGTTTTGGGGGCCTCTGGTGAGGTGCGTCGGCGTCTCAATCAGCTACGCCTCTGTCGTCGCACGGGTTCTGCCGCTCCCCGTCTGCTTTCAGCGACGGTGCCGTCCGATCAGCGCCCTGGTGACCCATCTACTGGCTCGCCTCATCCCCAGGTGTTACCGACGATGCCTTCCATTTTTCCCCATGGCGACGCGCCGCCGCCGCCGCCGCCTGTTCTCCCGCTGTCGACGCCCGCAGTGGACGCTTCGCTGCACCCGCAAGCGCCTCCCTGGGTCACGCGCCGCCGATCGCTTCCCGTGACCAGCTGTCCTCCGACATGGACCTCTTGCCCGCTCCGGACCAGATGTCGTATTCGCCCGTCGGGTGCCCCGATGCGATGGAGGTCGACCCTTCGGCCCCTCCTGTCTCTCTACGGGCGCATACACCGCATGTTGGCGTGCACCCTGGACTAGGTTTTCAGGCGTTTCCTAGCTCCCCTCGCCTGTTGTTAGGCTCCCTACCTCGTCGCATACGTCAACATGGGGTCCTCCCCACGGCGGGCGGAAGCCTTATAACACAACCCTACGCCGATTTGCGGGGGAGGAATGTGGTGTCACCGTCAGACACCACACTTGCTAGGTGGTAGCCTTTAAATCGGCCGCGGTCCGTTAGTATACGTCGGACCTGCGTGTCGCCACTGTCAGTGATTGCAGACCGAGCGCCGCCACACGGCAGGTCTAGAGAGACGTCCTAGCACTCGCCCCAGTTGTACAGCAGACTTTGCTAGCGATGATATACCGACAAATACGCTCTCATTTGCCGAGACGATAGTTAGCATAGCCTTCAGCTACGTCATTTGCTACGACCTAGCAAGGCGCCATTACCAGTTTATGTTCTCCAATTATGGATTAAAGTATTCAAGCAACTCCGTACTTTATTTATTAGACTCAACTCCTGTAACTGTTCCAGACCTCACGCCAGTCTGCGTGAGCTTAAACTCGTGCATTTCGGCCACCTCTAGCAACACGGTGTTGGCTCTTCTGCCAATACATCAGCGACCACTCACGGTAGGCGGGATATCCGGGTGCGAGTGCCGCTCCGGCACAAATGTGCGGTGTCGTCATTACATTCTACAGCTGACGGTCGTTGTTAGTCGCAACTGTGAATCCACTTGATGTATAAAAGTGTTAGTTGTCACAACGACAGGTAAGAAACTAGTGAACAGGACCTGAGCAACAACCGAAGGTGATCGATATAAGAAAGACCCATGGGCTTGGTGAGGTATCCACGAGATTCAGTGTAGATCATACGCAACAACCTATCGTAGGTCGTTGGCATAATGGAGCGTTCAAAAGGGATAGAAAAAGGTGCAAACCGCTGCAGTTTTTATTCGGGATCTCAGTAAAGATGCACGAAAGCGCAGGTCTGTCTCACCGAAGTCACCTTGGTGCAAAATTATGCAACAGATTTATGCTCGCATTCGAGGCTTTTTATTTTCTGAGACCGACAAAACTTATCTGTAGGAGTCAACACGGATTCCGCGAGCACAGGTGGTGAGAAACTCAAGTTCCTCAACCCTGGTTGGTTCACTGGATCCACAGCGCTGTAGGCACACATCGGGGCCGTGTTCCTAGATTTCTGGGAAACTTCAGATATAGTTCCGCACCGTCACCTAGTAAACAATATCCGCTACTGGCAGAGGCGAGCGAACGGCGGCAAGACGGGGATCGCGCCTACGCGCCATCAGCGACTTCGTCCAAATTTAAGGTGTACGCAGGGCCTGGCCAGAAAAGTGCAGGAAGGGTGAGGTTAGCTGCAGACGGGCAAGCGTTTGGAAACAGAAAGAATTTTTGGCGCAGGTTGGGCGGGAATGAGACATTTATGTTACCGTAGTTTCCAGGCAACAGCCGGCACACAGGGAAGAGTACAGAACGGTAATCCGAGGGTTGTGTGGTGCAGTTCCTACGCAGAAACATATTTTCATTTTCAGTTTTTACGTTACTTACACTGAATATAAAACGGAATAATGCTTAATATATTGTATTTATTAGTATTTTCGTAAAGGCACGAGAGAGAAAGACAAAAGAACATTTGGGATTGTATATAAATGTCCACTAAAAAGTTATATTGTGTACACGAGAACTTCGTATATAACATTAAATACTTTTGTTATTTTATGGTTGATGATTTACACGTGCTGGGCTTACATCCATCGTAAAACCAAGTGAAATGCGTTTCCTTGGCATCTTGCACAC
Source organism: Schistocerca nitens (assembly GCF_023898315.1). NCBI lineage: Eukaryota > Metazoa > Arthropoda > Insecta > Orthoptera > Acrididae > Schistocerca > Schistocerca nitens. The sequence continues at coordinate 4,901,501 of NW_026045897.1, forward strand.
GTTACAAACGAAGCATTTTTACAGTTACATGGTCTTTTTAACATTTCTATAGAAAATAAAACTTGGTTTACATTCATGAAAGACTCTCTCTCATCAAATACACTGAAGAGCTAAAGAAACTACTACACCTGCCAAATATCGTGTAGAGTCGCCGAGAGCAGGCAGAAGTGCCGCAACACGGCGTGGCATGGACTTGACTAATGTCTGATGTGGTGCTGGACGGAACTGACACGATGCATCCTGCAGGGCTGTCCATAAATCCCTAAGAGTAGGAGGCGGTGGAGATCTCTTCTGAACAGCACGTTTCGAGGCATCCCAGATTTGCTCAATAATGTTCATGTCTAGGGAGTTTGGTGGCCAGCGGAAGTGTGTAAGCTCGGAAGTGTGTTCCTGGAGCCACTCTGCAGAAATTCGGGGCGTGTGGGGTGTCGCATTGTCCTGCTAGAATTGCCCAAGTCCGTCTGAATGCACAATGGACATTAGTCGATGCACGTGATCAAATAGGATGCTTAAGTACGTGTCACCTGTCAGAGTCCTATCTAGACGTATCAGGGGTACCTTATCAATCCAACTGCACATGCCTCACATCATTACAAAGCCTCCACCAGCCTGAACAGTCTCATGCTGACATGCAGGGTCCATGGATTCATGAGATTGTCTCCATACCCGTACACATTCATCCGCTCATACAATCTGAAACGAAACTCGTCCGACCAGGCAACATGTTTCCAGTCAACAGTCCAATGTCGGTGTTGACGGGCCCAGGCGAGGCGTAAAGTTTTGTGTCATGCAGTCATCAAGGGTACACGAGTGGGCCTTCGGCCCCGAAAGCCCGTGTCGACGATGTTTCGTTGAACGCACACCGACTAGCACTGAAATCTGCAGCAATTTGGGGAAGGGTTGCACTTCTGTCGAGCGGTTCTCTTCAGTTGTCGTTGCTCCCGTTCTTGCAGGATCTTTTTCTGGCCGCAGTGATGTCGGAGATGTTATGTTTTACCAGACTGCTGATATTCACGTTAGACTCCTGAAAAGGTCGTACGGGAAAATCCTCAATTCATCGCTACCTACGAGATGCTGTGTCCCATCGCTCTGGCAGCGACTGTAACACCACGTTCAAACTTACATAAATCTTGATAAAGTATCATTGAACCAGCAGAAAGCTATCTAACAACTGCGCCAGACACTTTTTGTGTTATATAGCCGTATTATGCCCGTTTACATATCTCTGTATTTGAATACGCATGCCTAGACTAGTTTCTTTGGTGCTTCAGTTTAATTTGGCTGCAAACTACACGTAACGTATCATTTCGCCAAACACTGGCGAGGATAGCTGGTGATGTACGAATGTATTTTGATCTTGTCTTCTCGGGATAAGATTTCTTTTTCTCTCTCGATGAACTGATTTCGCCTGAACTGGGAACCAATTCTTAGCGTGCAGTTGCCAAGGGCTGCTCGAAGATCAAAATCAAACTAATGGTATACCAAGTCGTATACGCTTTAATTAGAGCCCCTTTTTTTGGAAAGCTACACTCCTGGAAATTGAAATAAGAACACCGTGAATTCATTGTCCCAGGAAGGGGAAACTTTATTGACACATTCCTGGGGTCAGATACATCACATGATCACACTGACAGAACCACAGGCACATAGACACAGGCAACAGAGCATGCACAATGTCGGCACTAGTACAGTGTATATCCACCTTTCGCAGCAATGCAGGCTGCTATTCTCCCATGGAGACGATCGTAGAGATGCTGGATGTAGTCCTGTGGAACGGCTTGCCATGCCATTTCCACCTGGCGCCTCAGTTGGACCAGCGTTCGTGCTGGACGTGCAGACCACGTGAGACGACGCTTCATCCAGTCCCAAACATGCTCAATGGGGGACAGATCCGGAGATCTTGCTGGCCAGGGTAGTTGACTTACACCTTCTAGAGCACGTTGGGTGGCACGGGATACATGCGGACGTGCATTGTCCTGTTGGAACAGCAAGTTCCCTTGCCGGTCTAGGAATGGTAGAACGATGGGTTCGATGACGGTTCGGATGTACCGTGCACTATTCAGTGTCCCCTCGACGATCACCAGTGGTGTATGGCCAGTGTAGGAGATCGCTGCCCACACCATGATGCCGGGTGTTGGCCCTGTGTGCCTCGGTCGTATGCACTCCTGATTGTGGCGCTCACCTGCACGGCGCCAAACACGCATACGACCATCATTGGCACCAAGGCAGAAGCGACTCTCATCGCTGAAGACGACACGTCTCCATTCGTCCCTCCATTCGCGCCTGTCGCGACACCACTGGAGGCGGGCTGCACGATGTTGGGGCGTGAGCGGAAGACGGCCTAACGGTGTGCGGGACCGTAGCCCAGCTTCATGGAGACGGTTGCGAATGGTCCTCGCCGATACCCCAGGAGCAACAGTGTCCCTAATTTGCTGGGAAGTGGCGGTGCGGTCCCCTACGGCACTGCGTAGGATCCTACGGTCTTGGCGTGCATCCGTGTGTCGCTGCTGTCTAGTCCCAGGTCGACGGGCACGTGCACCTTCCGCCGACCACTGGCGACAACATCGATGTACTGTGGAGACCTCACGCCCCACGTGTTGAGCAGTTCGGCGGTACGTCCACCCGGCCTCCCGCATGCCCACTATACGCCCTCGCTCACAGTCCGTCAACTGCACATACGGTTCACGTCCACGCTGTCGCGGCATGCTACCAGTGTTAAAGACTGCGATGGAGCTCCGTATGCCACGGCAGACTGGCTGACACTGACGGCGGCGGTGCACAAATGCTGCGCAGCTAGCGCCATTCGACGGCCAACACCGCGGTTCCTGGTGTGTCCGCTGTGCCGTGCGTGTGATCATTGCTTGTACAGCCCTCTCGCAGTGTCCGGAGCAAGTATGGTGGGTCTGACACACCGGTGTCAATGTGTTCTTTTTTCCATTTCCAGGAGTGTATTTGTAGAGTCCTTGTGAACGGTGTAGGTTAAATTCTACCTTGGAAATTTATTTCTTAGCCCAGATTTTCCGTTGCCTTTCCTTCACACGGCTTTGATGAGACTGTTAATAACTACAATATAATGGACATTATTTCGGGTCATTTCCAATGCAAGTAACGCAAAAGTTGAAAATAAAAAATAAAACAATAAAAATAGTTTTGCCATAGTGACTCGGTTCCACCACCCTCGGAATACTTTCGGCCACGCCATCCACAGGCCGGGAACTATGCTAAGGACGCTTGGCCATCTGGAGCTCCCAGTTCTGTGACTTCCATTTCTGGCCGAGTCCTGCATTTACCGTAAATTGGGACGAAATCGGTGATGACGAGTAGGCGCGGTCCCCTTGTCACAGAACCCCAGCAGCCCTTGTTAGTGATGGTGAGATGTTAGGCGGAAGTAGTCTCGCGAATCACGATAGGTCTGATAGTGTACACGGTAGCACAAATGTTGGAGCGGTGGTGCAGTTGTTCGCAGGTGGCAAAGCTGTAAGCGGCGAGGTCACGTCGCAGAGGAATTGTTACGATGTGCAGCAACACCCGAAGGTGACCCGCAATTGAAGTCAGAACTGTCAGATGTCCCTCAACGTAAATAAATGGAACAGGCTAAATGATCGGCAAGCCTGGGAGTAATTGTCTGAAGCGATTTAAGACGAAACGACCGTATACATATCTTGTCAGTATTCTTCGGTCTTTGTCCTTCACCGTGTTCGAGCAACAGAAGCTTAAAAAAACATGTGCTCTTTCTTTTTAAATCTAACTATCCGAGAGGGGACCACTTCGCTTTATCTTTCCTTACCTTCTATTTTCTGAAGTCGAAAAAATGTGCAATTAGTCACCTCATTTGTAGAGCATCTAAATAATTCAAAGTTTATTCTTGTAAACTACATCTGATGTTTTGCTTTCGGATGCAAAGACGATGTAAGTTTTGTGGTTGTTCAACACGCGAGCACGCTACGTAAAGTTGTCCGTGCGAGAAACACGATTCTTCTAAATTCACTCCGCAACGTCGCAATATTCGCCCTTTGCTTTACTCACAGTCATACTGTACTCAAACCTTATTGGAAATTAAATCAGAGCCTTTTAAAGTTAAATGGTAAGTTCGCTGAAATGAACGGAATTCGTGGTATGAGTAGGAACTTGCTTTTTTCGTTTTCGTCTAATATTTCCGCCTCTATTTGGTATTTTTGTAAGCGTTTATGCAATGGTACCCCAGGGAAATTGAGACAATTTAGGAATTTTTAAGATTCTGTACCTCAACCTCTAAAAACGGAACCCTTACACGACCTCTTCGTTGTCCGCCCGTCCGTCTGTCTGTTTGTCTTTTACTGAGCAACGGGTACACTATGAAGCTGAAGTTCGTGCCACATACAGGGTGTATACGCGGACGAGAAAAAAAAAAAACCGGACTTTTGCCGGTTATCCCGGTCAAAAATGCACTTTCTTCTGGGTGAAAATGCACAATACCCCGCGTTAAGTGACTATATTTTCTCTCGGAGCTGTAAACCGTACGAATCCAGTGAATGGTGAACGCTCTGTGCACCGGCGTAGAACTTCCCGGCAGTCTCGGCGAATTTGGAAAGATCGTTAGTGTGCGGCAACATGTGCACTGCATATTATGAAAATGTAAATACGAATTCACCAAATACAGAACGAAGTTTCCGAACACACAACAGCAAAATATTAGTAGTGCGATGCCCATGCTGCGATACGTAAACTCAGACCGTAGTAAATACGGTGCGATAATAAGTATTCTTGCTTTGCGGAATACGACTACTAGATGATATCTCTCATGAAGGAAAGCTTTCACATATAACAATGGCGGACAAAAATTTTTTGCTGTTTTTCGCGAAGTGTGTGGTTAGGCAGGATCCTCCGAGCACAGCTTAAACTGCAACAGCTGAATATTTCTGACAAGCACGATTGTGAATGTCACTGCTGTGCATCGAACATTTCTTGGGCTGCCTGAATGAATACATGTTCCGTCGAGCACTTCCACTTTTCCCTAGAAATACGATATCGCAGTGCTCGTGTTATTATGGATTACGACGCAAAGTCCCTTTGGACACGCATGCGCGTCCAAAGGTACATTGCTTCGTCACACAAGCACTGCGATATCGTATTTCTACGCTGACACCGGACAACCGACTTTCAGGTAAAATGTCTCGCCTGTGCGGGAATACACGCAACGGATGTACGAGTGCAGGCGGTGGACGCACGGAGGTTTGGCTCTGGCCTGAGCGGTAAGGCGATCGCTCGCGATAAGCGGGAGATCCGGGTTCGAGACTCGGTCAGGCACAAATTTCCATTCTCGCCATTCCATTCTACAGCTGATGGTTGTCCACAATCGCAATTGCGAACACATTTAACGTACTGGTGAAATAAATCAAACATTTGTAAAATCTGAGACGAATTCAAAAGCTCCATCGCAAAAGATACTCGCTGTTTATAAAGCGTGTCATTTTGGACCGTCTTACAGCAAATATTATCTTGACAATGGAAACCGGTTCATTATTTGCAATCTCGTAATAACTACACCAAGAACGACGTTTCATTGTTGCACCTCAACCGATAGGCATGCCAGTACGTCAATACAAGTGCGCCGTTTTTCGTGAACGTCCACTTAGTTTGGTTTCCCTGGCGTCATGGTGACGATGACCTACGGACGGCTCGAGAGGCTGTTGGCTGGTGCGATACGGACGAGCGAACAGTGTTGTCACTGCGACATTCCGGGACCAGCCAAACAGATACGGACCACTGGCACAGTGGCACAAAACTTCGTCAGTAGTCCTGCGATAAACGGAGAGCGACCAGCATCATTAGTTAGTCACTAATTAACTCATCTGTCAATGATAACGAAACAAACACCTTTTGTAGCCCTTTGTTGAGATCTAAATTAAATATCGATTATGGAAGCAGAGTCGATCAAGACACAAACTGATATCATGTAAATTCTATTTTTTTGCACAACACATGTTTATAACAACAGTACTACACTAATGATTGCTTGCTGATTCCACAGAAACCATACAGTCCTTCTGAAATTGTATTTTAGGATTCCTGTACGAAATCCATATTTCAAAGCAGTTAAATTCTTCACCACGAATTTCGCTACCATGAATTACAGCTCGATAGGTTCTAATAATTTCCTCCCCCTGCCCCCCTCCCCACCCATGAACCATGCACCATGGTTGGTGGGGAGGCTGCGTACCTCAGTGATACAGATAGCCGTACCGTAGGTGCAACCACAGCGGAGGGGTATCTGTTGAGAGGCCAGACAAACCTGTGGTTCCTGAAGAGGGGCAGCAGCCTTTTTAGTAGTTAAGGGGGCGGCAGTCTGGGTGATTGATTGATGTGGCCTTATAACAACAACCAAAACGGCCTCGCTGTGCTGGTACTGCGAACGGCTGAAAGCAAGGGAAACTACAGCCGTAATTTTTCCCGATGGCGTGTACCTTTACTTTACGGTTAAATGATGATAGCGTCCTCTTGCGTAAAATATTCCGGATGTAAAATAGTCCCCCATTCGGATCTTTGGGCTAGGACTACTCAGGAGGACGTCGTTATCAACAGAAAGAAAACGGACGTTCTACGGATCGGAGCGTGGAATGTCGGATCTCTTAATCGGGCAGGTAGGTCAGAAAACTTAAAAAGACTAATCAATAAGTTAAAGTTAGATATAGTGGGGATTAATGAAGTTCGGTGGCAGGAGGAACAAAACTTCTGGTCACGTGAATAAGGGGTTATAAATACAAAATCAAATAGGGAAATGCAGGAGTAGGTTTAATAATGAATAAAAAATAGGAGCGCTGGTCAGCTACTACGAACAGCGTAGTTAACGCATTATTGTGGCCAAGATAAACACGAAGCCCACACCTACCATACTGGTACAAGTTTATATGCCAACAACCTCCGCAGATGAAGAAATGTATGATAAGATAAAAGAAATGATTCAGATAGTGAAGGGAAATAAAAATTTAATAGTGATGAGGGACTGGAATTCCACAGTAGGAAAAGGGTAACGAATGAAGGAGGAAGCCGCCTGGTAGACATTTGCGCAGAGCATAACTTAACCATACTTGGTTTAAGGAGCATGAAAGATGGTTGTATACATGGAAGAAGCCTGGAGACACTGGACGGTTTCAGATAAATTATAAATGGGTAAGACAAAGATTTAGGAACCAGGTTTTAAATAGTAAGACATTTCCAGGGGCAGATGTGGACTCTGACCACAATCTATTGGTTATGAACTGTGGATAAAAACTGGAGAAACTGCATCAGGGTGGGAATTCAAGGAGATGGGAACTGGATAACCTGAAACAACCAGAGGTTATAGGGAGTATTAGGGAACGATTGACAAGAACGGGGGAAAGAAATACAGGAGGAGGATGGTTAGCTTTGAGAGATGAAATAGTGAAGCAGCAGAGGATCAAGTAAGTAAAAAGACGAGGGCTAGTAGAAATCCTTGGGTAACAACTGATGAAAGGAGAAAATATAAAAATGCCATAAATGAAGTAGGCGAAAAGGAATACAAATGTCACAAAAATGCCATCAACAGGAAGTGCAAAATGGCTAAGCACGGATTGCTAGAGGACAAAGCTAAGGATTTCGAGGCATGGATCACTAGGGTTAAGATAGAAGCCGCCTGCAGGAAACTTAAAAAGACCTTTGCAGATAAAGAGAACCGCCTGTATGAATATCGAAAGCTCAGATAGATAACGATTTCTAAGCGAAGTAGGGAAAGCAGAAAGGTGGCAAGAGTATACAGAGGAACCTTCAACATCGCAGCGCGTCAGCAATCGTTGGTTAATATATTAAAAAACTAGAAACCTGCCTCGATTGCGAAAATATCACGTAGTGTTAACTTGTGGGTTTTATTGTTCTGAAGAAGGTGTAGTTATCTACACCGAAACCTAGGTTAACACTAGGTGCTATTTTCTCAATCGAGGCGGGTTTCAAGTTTTTTATTGTACTATACAGAGGGTCTATACAAGAGCGATGTACTTGAGGGCAATATTATGGAAATGGAATGGGACGTAGATGAAGATGAAATGGGAGATATGATACTGCATGAAGAATTTGACAGACCACTGAAAGACCTAAGTCGTAACAAGACCCCAAGAGTGGAGAACATTTCATTAGAACTACTGAAAACCCTGGGAGAGCCAGCCATGACAAAAAACTCTTCCATATGGTGAGCAAGATGTATGGGACAGACAAAATGCCCTCAGACTTCAAGAAAAATATAATAATTCCACGGCTGCAAAGTACTAACACGAATTCTTTACGGACGAATGGAAAACTGATAGAAGCCGACCTTGGGGAAGATCGGTTGGATTCCGTAGAAATGTTGGGACCGCGAGGCAATACTGACCCCCATCTTAAAAGATAGATTAAAGAATGGGCAAACGTACGTTTCTAGCATTTGTAGACTTAGACAAACCTTTTGACAGTGTTAACTGGAATACTCTTTCAAATTCTGTAGGTGGCAGGGGTCAAACACAGCGAGCGAAAGGCTATTTACAATTTGTACAGAAACCAGATGGCTGTTATAAGAGTCGAGGGGCATGAAAGGGAAGCAGCGGTTGGGAAGGGAGTGAGACAGGGTTTTAGCCTGTCTCCGATGTTATTCAATCTTCATATTGAGCAACCAGTAAAGGAAACTAAAGAAAAATTCGGAGTTGGTATTTAAGTCCATGGAGAAGAAACAAAAATGGTTCAAATGGCTATGAGCACTATGGGACTTAACATCTGTGGTCATCAGTCCCCTAGAACTTAGAACTACTTAAACCTAACTAACCTAAGGACATCACAAACATCCATGCCCGAGGCAGGATTCGAACCTGAGGTTTGTCGATGACATTGTAATTCTTTCAGAGACAGCAAAGGACCGGCAATAGTAGCTGATTCGAATGGACCGTGTCTTGAAAGGAGGATTTAAGATTAAGATCAACAAAAGCAAAACGAAGATAATGGAATGAATATAACCGAATTAAATCAGGTGATGCTGAGGGAACCAGCTTAGGAAATAGATACAGCAGTAGATGAGTGTTGCTATTGGGGGAGCAAAAGAACTGATGATTGTCGAAGTGGTGAGGATATGAAACGTGACTGGCAATGGCAAGGAAAGCGTTTCTGAAGAAGAGAAATTTATTAACATCGAGTATAGATTTACATGTCAGTCTTTCTTGAAAGTATGGAGTGTAGCTATGTATGGAAGTGAAACATGGACGGTAAACGATTTAGACAAGAAGAGAATAGAAGCATTCGAAGTGTGGCGCTACAGAAGAATGCTGAAGACTAGTTGGGCAGATCACGTAACTAATGAGGAGGTACTGAATGTAATTGCGGAGAAGAGGAATTTGCGGCACAACTTGACTAGAAGAAGGGATCGGTTGGTAGGACATGTTGTGAGGCATCAAGGGATCACCAATTTAGTATTGTAGGGCAGCGTGGAGGGTAAAAATCGTAGAAAGAGACCAGGGGATGAGTACACTATGTGGTGTCACCGCCAGACACCACACTTGCTAGGTGGTAGCTTTTAAATCGGCCGCGGTTCGCTAGTATACGTCGGACCCGCGTGTCGCCACTGTCAGTGATAGCAGACCGAGCGCCACCACACGGCAGGTCTAGAGAGACGTACTAGCACTCGCCCCAGTTGTACAGCCGACGTTCATAGGAATGGTTCACTGACAATAACGATCTCAATTGCCGAGACGATAGTTAGCATAGCCTTCAGCTAAGTCAATTGCTACGACCTAGCAAGGCGCCGTATTCAATTGCTATAATACTTCTGTATCATCAAGAGCGATGTTCTACAATTATGAATTAAAGTTAAGTATTCCAGAAGCTACGTACTTTTCTTTATAGCATTCATTACGTATCCTGTTTCAGACCTCACGCCAGCCTGCGTGAGCTTATAGCGTGCATTTCGGTCTCCTCAACCAACACGGTGTCGGCACTTCTGCCGACACATCACACTAAGCAAATTCAAAAGGATGTGGGTTGCAGTAGTTACTTAGAGATGAAGAAGTTTGCACAGGATAGAGCACCACGAAAACCTGCATCAATTCAGTCTCTGGACTGTAAGACCACAACAACAACAGGTTGTTCAAAATGTATATCACATACTGACAAAGGTAGCTCAGGTGCAATACTGAAATTCAATTAAAGGGCTGTTTTCAAAACCAACATCCATTCAACTAATGCTGGAGGGCAAAGGACCATGTTTCACAAATAGTAGTCTAACCTAAACACATCAGCTGAATTATTATTACTAAAATATTATTCATAATATTAAATTCTCCGTAACTTCGGAAATAATAAAGGCTTGCAAAAGTTAACACCTGTTTTATAATAAGGTCAAAAATTCTTGTACTGTGAGACATATTACACACATTCCACAGTAGTCTGAAATTGCGTGGTAAAAATTAAGTTTATTTAACTTTGCTGAGATGGCGGAAAGAATAGTGGAATTAGGTACAGTTGCTATCACATTAATCTACTCTCCGACTTAAAAAACGCGAATGAAAAACTCTTAAGCTAACACCAATATAAATTAAAATATTGCTAGCCTTGAAGCAGCTTAATTCTACTGCGAAGTATATATTTAAACCCTATTTTTGTGATCCCACATCACTTAAATTGGTGGGGAGATGCACGTCTACAGATTTTTAGAGAATCGCCAAAAGGCAGTCGAGCGTGATTTGATGTTGAGGTAGGTCGTACAGATCTACAATATCTTTATATCTGTGAATGGCTTCAAAAAACTTGTTGGCAACAGAAGAAAAACATGGCTCGTGGCTGTTATTAGTATGAACCCGTATTGTGGACTGTGTTAACGTAATAGATATTGTGATGTAGAGACAAGTTTGACACAGCAGAAGCGAACAGTGGGACCAGACCGGTCGAATAGACTGCAACCAGTTAAACTCGTCATATTTTATTGATGAAGTCCACTAGTTTGCTTTGAGCCGTCACTGAATGGGTGCTCACTCCTTAACTTTTTATCGACCCCAAGCGTAGGAAACGTCACCGTGTCACCAGAAACATGAGATCTGTTTCTCATGTCTCTAGATTTGTCAGTCACTTTAGGGGGGGGGGGGGGGAGGGGGCAGCATGTGGTGCAGTGGGTGAGATACTGGACACTTGAGGACCAGGGTTCGATTCCCCGTTCGATCGTCCTAACACATGTTCTAGCGGTTTTCTTGAATTACTTGAGGCGAGTGCTGGCATGACGACTTATAAATAAGAATACAGTCCCTTTGTTCTCCACATGAATGATCCAACTGTAATGACTTAAATATCGACATTAAAATCCAACCTTCCTTCTTTCGACAAAACGCATACTGTGCGCTGCGTGCTCATTAAGTGGCAGTGAATGAGATATGGAACTTGCTTCTGCTGTCTGCGAGTAATGTAGGTTATACAACTGACTGGCAACATTGTAAGATCATAAAGACAGTTAACAGCAAATTTCAAACTGCAATGAGGTGTGCTAGATATTTGGATGTGGGCAGGTAGGTTAGAAAATTTAAAAAAGGGAGATAGATAGGTTAAAGTTAGGTATAGTGGGAATGAGTGAAGTTCGGTGGCAGGAGGAACAAGACTTTTGGTCAGGTGAATACAGGGTTATAAATACAAAATCAAATAGGGGTAATGCAGGAGTAGGTTTAATAATGAATAAAAATAGGAGCACGGGTAAGCTACTACAAACAGCATAGTGAACGCATTATTATGGCCAAGATAAACACGAAGCACACGCCTACTACAGTGGTACAAGTTTATATGCCAACTAGCTCTGCAGATGACGAAGAAATTGATGAAATGTATGATGAGAGAAAAGAAATTACTTAGGTAGTCAAGGGAGACGAAAATTTAATAGTCATGGGTGACTGGAATTCGACAGTAGGAAAAGCGAGAGAAGGAAACATAGTAGGTGAATACGGATTGGGGCTAAGAAATGAAAGAGGAAGCCGCCTTGTAGAATTTTGCGCAGAGCATAACTTAATCATAGCTAACACTTGGTTTAAGAATCATGAAAGAAGGTTGTATACATGGAAGAACCCTGGAGATACTAAAAGGTAAGACAGAGATTTAGGAACCAGGTTTTAAATTCTAAGACATTTCCAGGGGCAGATGTGGACTCTGACCACAATCTATTGATTATGAGCTGTAGATTAAAACTGAAGAAACTGCAAAAAGGTGGAAATTTAAGGAGATGGGACCTCGATAAACTGAAAGAACCAAAGGTTGTACAGAGTTTCAGGGAGAGCATAAGGGAACAATTGACAGGAATGGGGGAAAGAAATACAGGAGAAGAAGAATGGGTAGCTTTGAGGGATGAAATAGTGAAGGCAGCAGAGGATCAAATAGGTAAAAAGACGAGGTCTAGCAGAAACCCTTGGGTAACAGAAGAAATATTGAATTTAATTGATGAAAGGAGAAAATATATAAATTCAGTAAATGAAGCAGGCAAAAAGGAATACAAACGTCTCAAAAATGAGATCGACAGGAAGTGCAAAATGGCTAATCAGGGATGGCTAGAGGACAAATATAAGGATGTAGAGGGTTATCTCACTAGGAGTAAGATAGATACTGCCTACAGGAAAATTAAAGAGACCTATGGAGAAAGGAGAACCACTTGCATGAATATCAAGAGCTCAGATGGAAACCCAGTTCTAAGCAAAGAAGGGAAAGCAGAAAGGTGGAAGGAGTATATACAGGGTTTATACAAGGGCGATGTACTTGAGGACAATATTATGGAAATGGAAGAGGATGTAGATGAAGAGTTTGACAGAGCACTGAGGGACCTGAGACGAAGCAAGGCCCCCGGAGTAGACAACATTCCATTAGAACTACTGACAGCCTTGGGAGAGCCAGTCCTGACAAAACTCTACCATCTGGTGAACAAGATGTATGAGACAGCCGAAATTCCCTCAGACTTCAAGAAGAATATAATAAATCCAATCACAAAGAAAGCAGGTGTTGACAGATGTGAAAATTACCGAACTATCAGTTTAGTAAGTCACAGCTGCAAAATACTAACGCGAATTCTTTACAGACGAATGGAAAAACTGGTAGAAGCCGACCTCAGGGAAGATCAGTTTGGATTCCGAAGAAATGTTGGAACATGGGAGGCACTACTGACCCTACGACTTATCTTAGAAGAAAGATTAAGGAAAGGCAAACCTACGTTTCTAGCATTTGTAGACTTAGAGAAAGCTTTTGACAACGTTAACTGGAATACTCTCTTTCAAATTCTGAAGGTGGCAGGGGTAAAATACAGGGAGCGAAAGGCTATTTACAATTTGTACAGAAACCAGATGGCAGTTATAAGAGTCGAGGGGCATGAAAGGGAAGCAGTGGTTGGGAAAGGAGTGAGACAGGGTTGTAGTCTCTCCCCGATCTTATTCAATCTGTATATTGAGCAAGCAGTAAAGGAAACAAAAGAAAAATTCGGAGTAGGTATTAAAATTCATGGAGAAGAAGTAAAAACTTTGAGGATCGCCGATGACATTGTAATTCTGTCAGAGACAGCAAAGGACTTGGAAGAGCAGTTGAACGGAATGGACAGTGTCTTGAAAGGAGGATATAAGATTAACATCAACAAAAGCAAAACGAGGATAATGGAATGTAGTCAAATTAAATCGGGTGATGCTGAGGGGATTAGATTAGGAAATGAGACCCTTAAAGTAGTAAAGGAGTTTTGCTATTTAGGGAGTAAAATAACGGATGATGGTCGAAGTAGAGAGGATACAAAATGTAGACTGGCAATGGCAAGGAAATCGTTTCTGAAGAAGAGAAATTTGTTAACATCGAGTATAGATTTAAATGTCAGGAAGTCGTTTCTGAAAGTATTTGTATGGAGTGTAGCCATGTATGGAAGTGAAACATGGACGATAACCAGTTTGGACAAGAAGAGAATAGAAGCTTTTGAAATGTGGTGCTACAGAAGAATGCTGAAGATAAGGTGGGTAGATCACGTAACTAATGAGGAGGTATTGAATAGGATTGGGTAGAAGAGAAGTTTGTGGCACAACTTGACTAGAAGGGATCGGTTGGTAGGACATGTTTTGAGGCATCAAGGGATCACAAATTTAGCATTGGAGGGCAGCGTGGAGGGTAAAAATCGTAGAGGGAGACCAAGGGATGAATACACTAAGCAGATTCAGAAGGATGTAGGTTGCAGTAGGTACTGGGAGATGAAGAAGCTTGCACAGGATAGAGTAGCATGGAGAGCTGCATCAAACCAGTCTCAGGACTGAAGACCACAACAACAACAACATATTTGTAATGAATTGACGGAAACGACATACATATGGTTGGAGACTTTTTGTATTCGGTGCTTTTACTCTTATAACTTGCGTGTTAAGGAAGTCTGCCGCTACAAGGGAACTGCGCAATAAAGATTTATCAAAACCGTGCCTGCCGGCCGGTGTGGCCGCGCGGTTCTAGGCGCTTCAGTCTGGATCCGCGTGACCGCTACGGTCGCAGGTTCGAATCCTGCCTCGGGCATGGATGTGTGTGATGTCCTTAGGTTAGTTAGGTCTAAGTAGTTCTAAGTTGTAGGGGACTGATGACCACAGATATTAAGTCCCATAGTGCTCAGAGCCATTTGAGGCAAAACCGCGCCATTTTCCATATGACCTTACAATTAAAAGACAGTTTATGAAATAACGTTGGTTTAAACCACTGCAACATCATAAACAGAGCATCAGTGGTGCCTGGCACTTAGTTGACGGAGGCGTGGATTTGAGGTATGGAATGGTGGAGGTCCACATCCTGACGACTGCGTACGATTTCCACATCACTTTCATTTTTTCTGTAAGAGTTTGTGACTTTCTCGTTAATTCAAGATTGGATCTTATGCATACACGAAGGCGTGCTAGAAAACAATGCCTCCGAATATTTTATGTGAAAACTCTTAAACCTTTTTAGATAAAACGAATGTTATTAACATTTTACATCTCCATTCTTTATGTCTAAATATTTATTTTTCATAATACACATCCTGGTGAGGAACAAACTACTCCCAATGGGAGCCCTGTGTGTAGGTACCGGCACTGTAGAATGTTTGACTTTGTTGACAGAGCCAAAATCTCACCTCTGCTTGTACCCACTACAACACTATCGAAGTCAAATCCTCGAAGGCTTTCTTGAAGTTCTGGAAACAGATGAAAATCGGATGGGGCCAAGTCAGGAATGTATGGAGTGTAATCGATGACAGTGAGACCAAAGCGTCCGACTGCTGCAGATGTCACACTGCTCGTGTGCGGTCTGGCATTACCGTGATGAAGAAGAGGCTGCTCCACGTGTGGACGAACCCTTTGGAGTAGATTACAGCACGCTGTTTCTCAAGCACCGGTATAGTTAGGTCATACACTGCCAGTTATACACCACAATTCGGAGCATTCTAGCTGCCAGTGCACTGCACATAAGAATTGGGACAAGGCGGATTCTAGCGCAAAGTACCGTTATTCAAGATGGCGGCGATGACGTCAATCACGATGGCGGATTTTGGCAGGAAGTTTGAATTTTGGCGAGAAAGTGCCACAGCCCCCTCGCCTATAAAAATGGCACAAATTTCAAATTCCAACATGATACTGTGTCACACCCCAGTTATCTCCAATAAGCAAAGAAATGGCGGGAAAAAAGGGACTTCTCGTTTTTATTTAACCAGTTTCAAACATGTTTGTTCGCCACAGGGTCTGGACTACAACTGGCTTAGTTCATATCGCCGCCACCTGACCGTGCCACTGTGACGTCATTCAAGATGGTTGATTTTGGCAGGAAGATACGACACTTGTACTACCTCCACTAACATAACCCCCTCCCCCCCCCCCCCAGAAACTAGTTTGAACTACCTAGTTTCAACTAGTTTTCAAGGTCCAGACCCCCACGTCTTCCTAGGAACTGTCGCCGAGTTTGAATTTTGGCAATAAAGAAAGGTCACTTGGGCTTTCGCTACCAACCTAAGAAAATTATTGCAAACGAAGCTCACCACTACTAACCTAACCCACCAGGGCGCAACCTCTTTGTAGGGGTTGCTGGTAAAAGGATTCAGCCCACACTATGCTGATGGAGAGAAGAAGGAATGTACTTTATTTATTTGGGCGCAATTTATTTAGGGATGGAGTAATGTATCAGAGAACACACGCTCTGACATGCCCCACAGCATATGGACCTGCAAACTACTCCTACATAACTCATAACTCATGTATAAGGCTGTACACACACGCTTGCTAATTGTAAACCATCAAAAATAACGCATTGCACAGCCTACATACATGCGAATCACTCATAAATAATGCAATACATACACGTCCAGATAGCCAAACAACTCCTAAATTGTCAAAATAATAATCCATCTAAAACACTTTGCTTCCTAATCGTAAACTGTCTAAATCATACACCACTCTTTATCTAAGCAATTAGAGGTAGCAGCACCATCAACTGTATTCGCCACTGAGTCCATAGCCCAACTGACTTACTGCATATCGATGTCACTAGAGGACATAGGAGTGACAACAGGTGATGACGCAAGTACGGTAATCTAAGATGGCGCCACCTAGTGGCTTCACCACGAGCTCCAGACCCCAACTGGCTTAGTACATTTCGTCGCCGCCAGAGTCCAGTGTCCAACTCAATTCGTCTCGAACGCCATCGCGTATAAAAATAAGTTTTTTCTTATTCTTCTTAATTGTATGCTATTACATTACGGCGCTTTGAAATCTGTTACTATAAATCAGTAAGGAGTGCTAAGATTCTCGACATGGTCACATCTCGAGAAATCTCGTGCACTTGGATGGGTTGGGACTTGGAAAGCTATATTCATCCACGAGACGTGGAGTGTAGCGCTCTTCTTCTGATCGGTTGGAGATTAATTCTCTAACGGTGCTGCAGGGTGGGTTGGTCAATGACTGTGTGAGGTTGGTCTTTTACCCTAAGACGGGGAGAATGCTCTGTGACTCCCATACGCAGAGAGATGGATCTTAAATTAAGTGCTACGCTCGAGGTCTTAGAAATGTGTAGAGTGTTGTCTAGTACACTCTGATGATTTAAGTGTTCGAGAATTAACTGTAAATGGGCGTACTGAGTAGTCATCTATCCGTATTCACAATGATACCCGCAAAGTAGAGAAGGGGTGGTTTAGCTATGATACTGAAATTGAGGAAACATGCTGTCACATGATTGGCCGGTGTTGAAGTTAGTGTGCCGGCCGGAGTGGCCGAGCGGTTCTAGGCGCTACAGTCTGGAACTGCGCGACCGCTACGGTCGCACGTTCGAATCCTGCCTTAGTCATGGATGTGTGTGATGTCCTTAGGTTAGTTAGGTCCCATAGTGCTCAGAGCCATTTGAACCATTTAAAGTTAGTGTAAAATTGTTCGCGCTATCAAGTTTGATGTTTGTTATTAGAGTACATGGATGGTGTCTTTTCCATCCCATCCCTGCATTGGTTAGCAGATAATGATTGACTGATATGGCTTGTTTGAGTTGGGGAAAAAGTTTTCGTGGATGGACGGCAACTTCTGGGGGTTGCTAGCAGCGAAACAGTGATCGGGTACATGAGTGCAATATGAGAAATGAGTCGAAAGGGGACGCAAAGCCGTCAGCTATTCCGTCTGTGTGAGAGACGAGTCTAAATGTATAGGTCGTCATTCGCTTTCGGACATCAGTTTGGATACCTACGTCAAGGCCGTAAAAGTCTTCAACTTTCGTTATGTTGTAAGTGGGTTTTTATTTAAGATAGTCAGATGTATGGCGTATTATGGTTGTTGCAGTAACAAAATTATTTCCACATGGCGTTGTCTAGTTTTCTGTGATAGGCCGTAAATTTGGACGTCTTAAGGTTAGTTTAGAACATGAGACAGGCATGGAACTCGTGTCAGAAAAACGAAATGTTTGGCTTTATACAAAAGCGTGTTAGAAAACAGTGTTTGAGACAACAAAACAGGACCAGAGGGAGCGTATCATACGATAATTCGCCTAGAGTATAGGTGATCAAACTTTAAAGTGGCCTCGGCGGCGTCTGTATGTTTAATAGAATCGTGTCATATATCAGCAGCAGCAGGAGCAGCAGTTTGAGGTGAGAGCCGGTGAGGAAGGGGCTATACCTCTAGGAAAGGTTGGCTGGCTGCACGCTACACTATTGTGAGAAGTATTGTGAAATTTGTTTCCCCGCGCTGGAGGCTGACCGAAGCTATGTGTCAATGAGCCCGCACCGGTGCCTTGGTGACTTTAATTCGTATGAGCTTTTATAGTTCGTAATTTTTGCGTGCATATCCACTGAATGGTCAAAACACGGTCCTGTTGCAGGTCGTTCTGTTTCTACAGAGGTTGCTGAATGTGGTGGATATGTCTTTCTCCGACTTGTGCCCAGTTGACTTAAATTGGAGCGATCACATGCGAAGCTGTAGAAATGGGATCAGTTGCACGACGTGTAGGGGGGTGACTAAAACGACGTTGGAATTTTACTGTAGAGACTAGGTTCAGGAAAGGTGACTCGTTTCGAGATATGAGAGTGCGTGAAATATGATTGACTTGTGGGTGTGAGCCTATGCAAGTACATGTTTGAATGGAAGTAATTTGTAACATATAGCGTAACGGTGGTGGTTGCTGGGATGTTTAAGGGGGACTAAACAGCTAAGGTCATCAGTCCCCCATTCCAAAAAAACAGGCGAGACATAAAGTCGCGGATCAGATAAAACCCCTAGGCGGGGGAGGAGACCCCCCCCCCCCAGGCACTAAAGAACACAAATTAGGCAACGAACACTACAGAAAAGAAGAGGACAGACGAACACCAGACAAAGAAACAGAAGAAAAGAAGATGGCCGGAGACTGGTTGACTGACCACAAAAAAAAAAAAAGGGAAAGAGTCAACCATGCGACAACACACCAAAACAGCAACAAATATTGAGAGACGCGAGGACAAAAGACACAGAAAGGGAAAGGTGCAGGACCCCCCTAAATGGAACCATAAAAAGGACTACCACGGATAAAATGTAAAACATTGTCAGCCATGGAGGCATCGTCGCATAAAATCAAAGGCAAAGTGCCCGGGAGATTAAAAGACTGCCGGAGGGTGCGCAGTCGGGGACACTCCAATAAAATGTGGGCGACCGTCAGCCGGGACCCACACCGACACAGAGGGGGATCCTCCTGACGCAAAAGATGGCCGTGCGTCAGGTAGGTACGGCCGATGTGCAACCGACACAGGATTACAGAGTCCCTGCGAGACGCCCGCAGGGAGGAGCGCCACACATCGGTCGTCTCCTTGACAGCCCGCAGTTTATTCGGGGTGTCATGCCACGCCACTCAACAGACCACATCCCAAGCACCTTATGGCGCAACACCAGCTGCTGATCGCGAGCCGTAAGGCCGATCTCCAAAGCTGGAGCGTCGATCGCCCCTTTGGCCAGCCTGTCAACACGTTCGTTCCCCGGGATGCCAACGTGACCTGGCGTCCAAACAAAGACCACCGAACGACCAGAGCGGGTAATGGTGGAAACAGACTCCCGAATAGAGGACACCAGAGGAGAAGAGGGATAGCAGCGGTCGATGGCCTGGAGGCTGCTCAGGGAGTCACTGCAGATGACGACGGACGTACCTGAGCAGGAACGCACATGCTCAAGAGCGCGCAATATGGCCACCAGCTCTGCAGTAAAAATACTGCAGCCAGCCGGCAAGGAGCGCTGTTCAACATGGGCAGCGTGAGCAAAAGCGTAGGCAGTGCGACCATCAACCAGGGAACCATCAGTGTAGACAGGCTCACAGCCCGGAAATGAGGCGAGGAGCGCAAGAAAATGGCGACGGAGGGCCACAGGCGGAACCGAGTCCTTGGGTCCCTGTGCCAAGTCCAGACGGACGGACGGCCGGGGCAAATACCAGGGAGGCGTAGGTGCACGGACCCGGAAGGGAGGCAGAAGAGGGAATGACCCCAGTTCCGACAGCAGGGACTGGACGCGGACAGCGATGGAAAGCCCAGACCTAGGTCGCCGTTCGGGCAGATGGAGGATCACGGCAGGGAAAAGCAGGCGATGATTGGGATGGCCGGGCGAGCAATGCACGTGGACGGCATAGTCGGCGAGCAGTCGCTGGCGGCGAATCCGCAGCGGGGGAACCCCGGCCTCCACCAGTAGACTATCCACGGGGCTCGTACGGAAAGCGCCAGTTGCAAGCCGAACCCCACAGTGGTGTATGGGGTCTAACAACTTCAACACTGAGGGTGATGCAGACCCATAGGCCAGGCTCCCATAATCAAGCCGGGACTGCACAAGGGCTCTGTACAATCGCAGCAGCGTGCAGCGATCTGCACCCCAAGACGTGTGGCTAAGGCAGCGGAGGGCGTTGAGGTGCCGCCAGCATTTTTGCTTCAGCTGAGTAATACGAGGAACCCATGTGAGCCGGGCATCAAACACGAGTCCCAAGAAGCGGCAAGTGTCCACCACTTCAAGCAGGTGGCCGTCGAGGTAACGTTCAGGATGAGGGTGGACCGTCCGACGCCTGCAGAAGTGCATAACTCGAGTCTTGGCTGCAGAGAACTGAAAACCATGAGTCAGAGCCCATGATGCTGCCTTGCGAATGGCTACTTGCAGCCTGCGTTCGGCGACTCCCGTAGTCGTGGACTAAATGAGATGCAGAAGTCGTCGGCATACAAAGAAGGAGACACCGACGACCCCACGGTTGCAGCCAGACCATTAATGGCCACTAGAAATAAGGAGACGCTCAACACGGAGCCCTGCGGGACCCCATTTTCCTGTACATAAGAGGAACTAGAGGCGGCACCGACTTGCACCCGGAAAGAGCGGCGCAATAAAAAGGTTTGAAGAAAAGCCGGGAGCCGACCACGAAGACCCCACTCATGTAACGTAGCAAGGATGTGATGCCTCCATGTGGTGTCATACGCCTTCCGCAGATCGAAAAATACAGCAACGAGATGCTGACGTCGGGCAAAGGCCGTACGGATAGCAGATTCCAGCCGCACCAAATTGTCCGCGGCAGACTGGCCCCGACAGAAGCCACCCTGGGAAGGAGCGAGGAGACCGCGCGACTCAAGGACCCAACACAAACGCCGCCCCACCATACGTTCGAGCAATTTGCACAAAACGTTGGTGAGGGTAATGGGACGATAGCTGTCCACCGCCAGTGGGTCCGCACCGGGCTTCAAGATGGGGACAATAAGACCCTCTCGCCATTGCGACGGGAACACGCCCTCGCTCCAAATGCGGTTAAAGACAGTGAGGATGTGTCTCTGGCAGTCCCTGGAGAGATGCTTCAGCATCTGTGCGTGGATGCAGTCCGGTCCTGGTGCTGTATCAGGGCAATCGGCAAGGGCAGCGAGGAATTCCCTCTCGCTGAAAGGAGCATTGTATTTTTCAGAACGACGCGTGCGGAACGATAACGGCGTCTGCTCGGCTCGCTCCTTGAGAGAGCGAAAGGCGGGGGGATAAGTTGCAGTCGCAGAGCTCTTAGCAAAGTGCGCAGCAAGGTGTTCAGCAATGGCGACAGCGTCCGTGCAGACAGTGCCGTCCAAGGAGATCCCAGGGACACCCATAGTGGTCTGGTGTCCATAAATCCGCCGTATCCGGGACCACACGAGCGAGGGGGAGACACGGGAGCCCAAGGATGAGACATACCACTCCCAGCACTCCTGCTTACGCCGTGTAATAAGACGACGGGCGAAGGCACGGAGCCTCTTAAAGGCGATGAGGGTCTCGAGAGACGGGTGCCGCCTATGACGCTGAAGGGCCCGCCTACGGTCGCGAATAGCCTCAGCAATCTCCGGCGACCACCAGGGTACAGCCTTCCTCCGAGGCAGTCCAGAAGAGCGGGGGATGGCAGCCTCGGCCGCCGAAACGATTGACGTGGTTAAGACACGGACCACCTCGTCAATGTCACCCTGTGGGGGAGACTCAATGGTTGCCGCGGAAGTAAAACCCGGCCAGTCAGCCCTGTGGAGAGCCCAGCGGGGCAGGCGCCCAGAAGAATGACACTGGGGCAGTGACAAATAGATGGGAAAATGGTCACTACCACACAGGTCAGGATGCACTCTCCAGTGGAGGGATGGGACAAGTCCGGGGCTGCAAAGAGAGAGATCGATGGCCGAGAACGAGCCATGGGCCACACTGAAATGCGTGGGAGCACCGGTTTTCAAGAGGCTAAGGTCGAGCTGAGCCAACAAATGCTCCACGGCACGACCGCGGTCATCGGAGACAGTCCCTCCCCATAGAGGGTTGTGGGCATTGAAATCGCCCAGCAACAAGAAAGGTGGCGGCAGTTGGGCTATCAGAGCAGCCAGGATATGCTGTGCGACAGCACCATCCGGTGGAAGGTAAATACTGCAGACGGTAATAGCCTGTGGCGTCCACACCCGAACAGCGACAGCCTCTAAAGCTGTTTGTAGAGGTAAAAACTCGCTGTGAAGAGAGTTAAGGACATATATGCAGACGCCACCAGACACCCTTTCATAAGCTGCCCGGTTCTTAAAATAACCCCGATAGCCACGGAGGGCGGGGGTTCGCATTGCTGGAAACCAAGTTTCCTGCAGAGCAATGCAAAGGAAAGGATGAAGGCTGATAAGTTGGCGGAGCTCAGCTAGATGGTGGAAGAAACCGCTGCAGTTCCACTGGAGGATGGGATTAGCCATGGATGGGAAAGGCGTGAAGGGACTGGGGAGGCAGATTACGCCTCTGGGGCCCCTGCTGCTACTGAGTCACCACCTGTACAACAGCCATCTATTGCGTCCGAGGGACTGGCGAGATCCATGTCCTCAGCGGACGCCAGAATCTCCACCTCATCCTCAGACGCAGAGCTTGTAGGAAGCGGTGGAATGGGTGCCACCGCAATGTCGGTAGCCTTGGGGAGTTTCTTCTTCTTCTGCTTCTCGCGCTGTGCCTTTGGTGGTTCAGGCTGGGAGGGCGTCACTGGGTCAGTCTCAGGGACAGACGACGACCGTGTGTCCCGACGACCAGGGACCGGCGGTTGTTTGAGCCACTTGCGGCTGTCGGCTTTGGTACCGGTCGGAACTTGCGAAGGGAGGTCCCCAAGGGACCCCTTCCTTACGAGAGTAGCCGAAGAAGTCTTACGCTTCTCCGGCTGGGAAGGGGGAACTGATGTCCCCGATGGTTGGGGGCGTTTTGCTCCTGAAGTAGATGAAGCAGGAGCAACAGGGAGTTTAGTGCCCCCCACCATCAAGGGGGCAGGTGTGGGCCTTCGACTCTGAGAGCTAACTGGAGCTGATGTAACTGGAGCAGGAGTGACAGTTGCGGCATAAGAAGACGTCATACGCACTGGATGAAGCCGATCATATTTTCGCTTCGCCTCAGCGTATGTCAGGCGGTCGAGGGTCTTGATTTCCATGATTTTCCGCTCCTTCTGCAGAATGGACAGTCCGGCGAGCAAGGCGGATGGTGCTCACCACAGTTCACACAGATGGGAGGCGGGACACAGGGATGATCAGGATGGGATGGTCGACCGCAATCGCGACAGACGAGGTCGGAAGCACAGCGAGAAGACATATATGGCCGAACTTCCAACACTTGAAGCACCGCATCGGGGGAGGGATATAAGGCTTGACGTCACAACGGTATACCATCACCTTGACCTTCTCAGGTAACGTGTCACCCTCGAAGGGACTGTAAAAGGAGATCCCTGTGGAAGATAATGCCCTGGACCATATTCAGACTTTTATGGGGCGTGATAGTTATGGAGACATCCCCCAGCTTAGTACAAGCGAGCAAGGCCCGCGACTGGGCGGAGGACGCCGTTTTCATCAACACCAATCCGGACCGCATCTTGGACAAGCCCTCCACTTCCCCAAACTTGTCCTCTAAATGCTCTACAAAGAACTGAGGCTTAACGGATAGAAACGAGTCACCATCAGCTCTGGTACAGACAAGATACCTGGGCGAATACGTCTCACTGTCATTCAATGCCTTTCGTTCCTCCCATGGTGTGGCCAGGGATGGGAACGATTTGGGGTCATAAACGTTACCCTTAAAATGAGCCCTCGAACGCTTAGAGACTGCTGGTGGCTGGCCGCCAGCGAGAGAAGATGTACCACGCTTCATTGCGGGTCATCCGCCCTGATGCTACCTACTCCGACCAAGGGCCCTCCCCACGGGCGCCACCCAGCCACAGCAATAGCCACCTGGCAGGATGGCCATTGCCGGGAGTCCTGATGCCCCAGGGAGATGGGCATCTACTCCTTGGCATACGTGGGGAGTTAACGGCGCAGGCATCAGTAGAGCGATCCCTGTGTTGTCAGGGGGCTACAACCAAGAGGGTACATGGCTGCCCCACCACAACGGACTGGCTACCGTGCTGGATCTTAGGTGCAAAACTGTCCAAGGTCGTCGTCGCAGTTAAAAGAAACACTGCAGACTGCAGCGTGGGAATCGCACCCGGGGACGTATCCTCGCCCAAGAGATGGAAAACGAGCGGGACACCATTGCAACGACGAAAAAGCCGGCTAAAGGTCTCAATGCACGACGGATACAGTGCACCATGTAAGGCGCCCTTCCCCAATTGGCTCGCTCTTCGGAAGAATTTAGAAAGATGGAGGTCAAACCCGAGAGGGGGCCATCACATAAGGCCGAAACATTGGAGACTCCTTTTAGTCGCCTCTTACGACAGGCAGGAATACCTCGGGCCTATTCTAACCCCCGAACCCGCAGGGGGATATAGCGTAACGCTAGAGATCTGAGTAGTTAGTGTACATTTTTCTTCTTACGAACTCAATCAGCACATCATCTACTACTAATGTCTGTCACCGCCTATAACTCAGCGTATTATCGAGGAACCTCGGATATGGTCTTGAGACAGAATGCGTTGCAAAAACTAATCAATTACCTAGTTGGGTGCGGTGGGATGGAGTCGCAAATGCCGCGTACATACCATGTTCCTTAGCGGAATCACTTTCAAAGTTCAGTGATTTTACCGCGAGATTGCATCGTTGACTGTTAATACACACATTTCTACGATCACCTTCATGGTATTTGTCCAGAAAACGCCACCTCATTCGAGGTAATGTCGTACCTCGATTTGTAAAGCGGTTATAGGTTTTAACATGGATACTTGGGTGCACCTGTAGAACGAAGAGCGCTTGTGAGAGTAATATGCAGTAGTCATTGGGATGGGGATTTTTTCTTTAACATCTGCTCGATTACGTCTATGACAGGGTGGACTCGAAAGAAGAACTTAAGAAACATGCAAACTCATCATTGATTTTCGATTAGTATTATTTGTTATCGTCTCATGCAGTTATTGACGAGGTAATATTATACTTAGTATTAGTGCTGAGTGTGTGATATGATCGCATTTGAGGATCAGGTTTATAAAGTATGTGTGTTTGTGTAAAGGAAATGTGTATGTGCTGTTCTAGGGAGGGTATGGATTTGACTTGGAGTACTGCGATACCAATGGGGAGAGTATATCCAGTTGTAAGGAAGGTACAGCTATTTCCAGACAACTGCCGACAACAGGGTGTATTTCCGATAATTCGGTCATTGCCAAATACGGTTCAGTTGAAACCGCGATCGTAAGATTTAATTGTAAGTATAATGATAGAAGATATATGTGAGGGGTTTTCTAGAATGTGTCTGTGTATGCAAAGTCTGTGGTGGCATTCACATTTCTTGTTAACAGCAGCATCCATGAGAATGTAGAGGCCTGTTTGATTGTAGGAATGTATCAGAGTTAACTTTGCCATCTTCTAGACGACAGAATAGCGAACTAATACTTAGTATGTGCTGGGCAGCTTTCGTGATCAAGTGTAACTTTGAGAAGATGGTGCGTTTGCGGTGGAGTGTTATTCCTTCCCATGTAAATTGTTCGGTCGACTGCTTCTGCACATTTGGTGCCTTTATTTGGTTGAGGGGTCATCGACTGGTGTGTTGGACACACGTTTGCCTGTTCTCTAGATGTGGGGAAGACCCTAGTTGGTTTGTAAAGAATATTGATCATCTGGAAACTGTTAGATCACCTACTTCGGTATTCGAGAGTGGAATATCAGTTTGTAAGTAGGCTGTTTAGGTTTTTAAGTTGGTAACGCCACGTAGCGCTCTGTATGAAAATCAGAGTGTGCTGTGTGAAGTCTGTGGCTTGTTGGAATATTTGCTATTGTAGTGTTGGGCAGTTGGATGTGAACAGCGCGTAGCGTTGCGCAGTTGGAAGTGAGCCGCCAGCAGTGGTGGATGTGGGGAGAGAGATGGCGGAGTTTTGAGAGCGGACGATCTGGACGTGTTTCCATCAGAAAGAGTAAATTTGTAATACTGTATATCATGACCTATATATATATGATAACTTTTGAAAATTATTGAGGTAAATACATTGTTCTCTATCAAAATCTTTCATTTGCTAGCCATGCCTATCAGTAATTAGTGCTTTCAGTAGTTAGAATCTTTTATTTAGCTGGCAGTATTGGCTCTGGCTGTTTTGCAGTAGTTCGAGTAACGAAGATTTTTGTGAGGTAAGTGATTCATGAAAGGTATAGGTTACTGTTAGTCACGGCCATTCTTTTGTAGGGATTATTGAAAGTCAGATTGCGTTGCGCTAAAAATAAAATGTGTGTGAAATCTTGTGGGACTTAACTACTAAGGTCATGAGTCCCTAATCTTACACACTACTTAACCTAAATTATCCTAAGGACAAACACGCACACCCATGCCCGAGGACGGACTCGAACCTCCGCCGGGACCAGCCGCACATTGCGCTAAAAATACTGTGTGTCAGTGTAGTGTTGATCACAATAAGTAAAGAGAGAAATGTCTGAGTACGTTCAGTTCTGATCAGCTGTTTGAAAATCAAATAACTTAAGGGGTTTATCAGCACAGTCTTTTATAATTTTTCTAAGGGGAGGTTTCAAGTTTACTCTACTCGTTTCTAGTTAGTCAGTGGTTAACAGCACGCTGCACCTCGCTACAGTTTGGTGTTTGTGGAGAAATAATTTACAGTCTGTATCTTGTGCATTATGTTGCGTCAGCGATAGGGAGGCTACTGCTGTGTGCTTGATTTCGAGAAGTACAGCGAAAATACGGGTGTTCTTGTAATCGACGAGTCTGGAGATGTCTGCAGAAATCCGAGCAAGAAAGCGGAGACAGTAATGCGTTTGTATCAAGGGGAAACGAGCCTGTCTTTGCACGTCAGTTCTGAGAGTGACTTCGGTTCGCTGATGTAAAGGGGATGATCTGGTATGGTGGGGGATATGAATTTCACGTTTACTAAATCGAGACGGTACTCGGTGATATATTCCCTGGTTGGAGATCGGTTTGACACTACAATATTCCTGCTAATATCGTACGTATTTGATGACCTGTAGACAACTTTCCGATGTTTAGTTGTCAGTGCCAAATGGTGATCAGTGTAAAATAGTTTGTTACCACTGAGTGTAGCGCCTGTAGAAAGAAAGAACAGGTTGGGGGTGTATAGATTGAGAGAACTGTCGGTGCAATTTAGCAATCTTTGCAAAATAACGACAGAAAGCCCCAGAAAGAAATGGCGGTTGGTGCTTCGATACCGACGGCGTTAGTAATTCGACTGGTAAATACGATAAGAGCCAGTGAGAATGCTCGATTGATTGTGGTAGGATATAGGAGCGGTGAGAACAAATGGCTCTGAGAACTATGGGACTTAACATCTGTGGTCATCAGTCCCCTAGAACTTAGAACTACTTAAACCTAACTAACCTAAGGACATCACACACATCCATGCCCGAGGCAGGATTCGAAACTGCGACCGTAGCGGTCACGGGGTTCCAGACTGAAGCGCCTAGAACCGCACGGCCACACCGACCGTCCGGTGAGAACAGTTATGCATGTTGAGAGTAGGAAGGCTATCACGTTATGTGCGGGAGGATATTTTGGTAAACAGGTTCTGTTACGGTAGAAATTTTGGCGCATGCGAGCTGAGACAACAAGAAAGCGAGCGTTAACTATTTCTGGGACACTATAAAATTAGGGAGAGCTGGACTTGACTGATGTATATATACCACAAAGTCATGTAACGTAAGAATAACATTGAGAATGTTTTAGATGGCGATGTGTCAGTCACGCTGGGGGCGGGTACGTGCGGTTGAACGCGTGTGTCAACACGCTCTGCGCTGTTCTGCCTTCAACGGTAAAGACAAGTGGCGCCTGGAGGTGCCTCGAATATGAGACTGGCGTGAACGCGCTTTGGAATGCTATGGCAGTATAACAGTGACTGTATAGAGGCATGCAACTTTCAGTGTTCGACGACGCCCGCTCGGGGTCTGTGACGGAGCGTGCGGGACCCGGGCTGCGGCTGCCTCACTTCGCGGGGGTTGTGGCGCGCGGCACAATATGGAGGTCTGTGAGTGCTTTGACAGCTGACGGCCGCGTCTACCGTACATGCGATCACGTCATCATCGGTGTCTAGCGGTTAGGAATTTCTCAGGGTTAAGAGAGGACCGTTATTTGGCTGTAAGGGCACGACGGTACCGCCTCAGTACCGCGCAGGAACTGGCATGGGGGTGCCGCCACCTCATGCTTGTGGAAGCCGAGCAGGGGCCTGTGCGCGGTTTGACATCTGACTGATGCGTCACTTATCGCCACCTCCGGTATACTCTACTGGAGAGGGGGAGGTGGAGTGTGCTTGCACGCATCGATTGCATTACTTCGTGAGCAGCTCTGTAGGCCATGCTGTGGGCTATTTGGACAGTTCACGAGCACTGAGCGTGTCTACACATCAGTGTGAAGAGTTATTTAGGAGGAGTTTGCTATTGTGTACTGAAATTACGAGTTGGTTGCGTGTCTGTGGGCTGTGAAACATGGCCCCGAGCACATCAGGGTGCATTTTTTGTATGTGTGTGGCAGATACAAAGTCTATCATTAAATAAGTTGTTTGAAAATAAATAGAGTGGAGTCAATCACTTGTATGGAGGTGGCGGCCGAGGGTGTGTGACGTAAATGGTCGAACGCCCGCGGACCAGTGGCGCGGGGCATCTCCGGTTATAAAGTGCGCACGCGAGAGAGAGAGAGAGAGAGAGAGAGAGAGAGAGAGAGAGAGAGAGAGAGAGAGAGAGCACACCTCTTGTGTCATCACGCGACTTTACTGTAGCGCGCTCTGGTGGGCACAATATGAACTAAGTCAGGTGGGCTATGGAACTTGCGGTGAACACAGTGGGTGCCGTCATCTTGAATACCGGTACTTGGGTTATGATCTGACGTCACGGGGTGCTCTCTAGCGGCGAGGACATGAACGAAGCCAGTTGGGCTCTGGAGCTCGTGGTGGACAGATCTGCTTGAAACTGGTTAAATAATAAAGGGAATTCGCTTTTTCTCGCCATTATCGTACTGGAATTTGAACTTCCCGCCATTTTCTGGGGGGGAGGGGGGGTAGGTTAGTGGAGGTAGCCCAAGTGTCGTATCTTCCAACCAAAATCAACCATCTTGAGTGATGTCACAGTGGGGCTGTCTGGTGGCGACGGTATGAACTATGCCAGTTGGAGTCAAGACCCCGTGGCGAACACACATATTTGAAATTGCTTAAATAATAAAGAGAAGTCCCTTTTTCCCGCCATTTTCTTTGCTTAGTAGAGATAACTGGGGTGTGACACATTATCATGTTGGAATTTGAAACTGGCGCCATTTTTCTGGGCGAGGGGCCCGTGGCATTTTCCTACCAAAATTCAAACTTCCCGCCAAAATCCGCCATCTAGATTGACGTGATCGCCGTTATCTTGGATGACGTAATCGCCACCATCTTGGATAACAGTACTTTGCGCTAGAATCCGCCTTTTCCCAATACTCACATACACTGATCAGACAGAACGTCAAAAAAAATGGCTCTGAGCACTATGGGACTCAACTTAGAACTAGTTAAACCTAACTAACCTAAGGACATCACACACATCCATGCCCGAGGCAGGATTCGAACCTGCGACCGTAGCGGTCTCGCAGTTCCAGACTGCAGCGCCAGAACCGCGCGGCCACTTCGGCCGGCACAGAACGTCATTATGACCATCCATGCAATAAGCGGTATGTCCTCCGTCGGCACGGATAACAGCGGCGACGCGTCCTGGCATGGAAGCAATGAGGTTTTGGAGGTAGCTGGATGGGGTTCCCCCCATCCAAGACTGCTGTCTATGTTACTACTTGATTCTCTCGCAATTCAGTATTTATTTATGTATCGAAAATTTGGTTGCAACTGAGGCCCGTATTTTGTGGTTTTTATAACTTACGTACTATGACTATATGCTTTTTCAAAGGACCTGCACTTTGAAGATCTATACTGTTTTAGGTAGGCTTTGTCAGGATAAAATGAAAAAGAAACAACATCTCGGCGGTTAAAAGCTTTTCGTATGTGGTGCTTTAAAATATGCTTACCTGCAATTTTGTCATATGTTGACATGATGGAGACCGTGGCTGTTGTTTGAAGACAAATGTTGATGGTGTTAGGACAGCAACCAGCCACAAATTTACTTTCAGTTCCTTTATTGAAAGAGTACCGTTACCGGTTTCGAATAGTTGTGATTCATCCTCAGACGGTTTACATGCTTTCTTTATGACATGTGGTGTATTTTTTACAGATTAATTGTCCTAAAATATAAATAATACATAATTACACACAGATAGTTGCGTTACAGATTTTCGTTGCCACCACCGCCAACAAAAAATGGTATATTTCAGAACGATGCTACACCGAATTAAAAAAGTACCAATGAGTGACACAGACCAACAAAATGAAATCAATATAATTAACACAGTTGCTCACAATAATGGATATAAACTCACAATGATAGAAAAACTCCTCAACAAAATGCAGACAAAAACCACAGATCCACTTCACAGCAGTCACGTCAAGCCAAATCAGTGTGCCACTGAAGTCAAACTTAAATAAGCTACTCGCCCATACATAGGCCCACTTTCATACCAAATAGCAAACTTATTTAAAAAGAAGAAAAATATCACAATCAGCTTTTCCACAAATAATAAATTACAACAAAAAGTAATCCATGATGTAAATACCTCCAAGAGTCCCTACTGTAAATCAGGAATATACAAACTCAAATGTGATAAATGCCCAAAATTCTACATTGGACACACAGGCAGAAGTTTTGAAATTAGATACAAAGAACATATTGATGCTCTCAGACTTGGTAACTTGAACAAATCAGCATTTGCAGCCCTTATTACTGAAGAAAACCATTCAGTGGGAAACATTGAGAACAACCTAACAATTTTAGCAGAAAAAGGAGCCACTATGAATATAGTAGAAGAATTAGAAATACATACACACAAAAACAGCACCACAGACTATATCCTTAAAGAACAAACAGAGTTAGCTAACACCCCTTTACTGAAAAATTTCCAAAAATTACTTTCCAGCTTCCAAAGCAAATAATATTAGTACACCTATCTGCAGATCAAGTAACAAATATATATATATATATATATATATATATATATATATATAATTAATTTAGCAATATCAACTCAAAAATTCAATGTCTCTGTACTAGAGTAAAAAGCATTACAGTTGTGTAAATGAATATATGATCCTTTACAAACATAGGACATCATCGTCAGATGTTACGATATATCATAGCATCTGTGATACTCATACGTTTGTAAGCTCTTTGTATGTATCAAAACATGTGGTGCGTGGTAGAAATCTTCTCAGTGACAAATCTTAAGTGTTCAGTGAGAACAATTTACGTGTGCAACAATAAAAATGCAGTGGGAATGCATTTACATCTGTTGGATGAATTTTATGAAAACAAACACTCGAAACCTACGTTTCATGTAAGTCACATTCAACGAAAATCTGTAACGCAACCATCTGCATTATAAACAGCACGAGTAGAGGTCGCCAGTCTTGCTTTCAGCGCGAGACATGGTTAAGCTTCTCACAACTACAGAGTCACTAATTAGAGCCCTGTAGCTCCCTGGCTACTCTCACGAGAAGAACACAGCAACTGCCATAACCCGATTTCCCAGAAACCTCGCTCGGTGAGACAGGAGTGAAGATGAGCGAACACGTGTCTCGGCTTATCCGTAACCACGCAGTTGTTTCTGAGAAAGCGACGGCCAAAGTTTTCAACGTCTTATGTGGCGTCTCAGGTCGCGATAACCTCAGCAGAAATGGTGGCACACTGCTTAGCGTTGCGGCTTATCTGTTTCGCGTCCCGTGTTCGAAACCCGTTTATGGTTTTTATTTATTTTATTTTAGTTTTCATTTACCTACCCAAGTCCGTTGCAAGCTTCTTACAAGGTAGGAGATACAAGGACGTTATATTAATTGTAAAATTACATCTCTGTATCACAGCAAGTGTCAGATAGTTACGCTGCTGGCCATTAAAATTGCTACACCAAGAAGAAATGCAGATGATAAACGGGTATTCATTGGAAAAATATATTATACTAGAACTGACATGTGATTACACGTAATATGCTTGCATAGATCCTGAGAAATCAGTACCCAGAACAACCACCTCTGGCCGTAATAACGGCCTTAATACGCCTGGGCATTGAGTGAAACAGAGCTTGGATGGCGTGTACAGGTACAGCTGCCCATGCGGCTTCAACACGGTACCACAGTTCATCAAGAGTAGTGACTGGCGTATTGTGACGAGCCAGTTGCTCGGCCACCATTGACCAGACGTTTTCAATTGGTAAGAGATCTGGAGAATGTGCTGGCCAGGGCAGCAGTCGAACATTTTCTGTATCCAGGAAGGCCCCTACAGGACCTGCAACATGCGGTCGTGCATTATTCTGCTGAAATGTAGGGTTTCACAGGGATCGAATGAAGGGTAGAGCCACGGATCGTAACACATCTGAAATGTAACGTCCACTGTTCAAAGTGTCGTCAATTCGAATAAGAGGTGACCGAGACATGTAACCGATGGCACCCCATACCATCACGCCGGGCGATACGCCAGTATGGCGATGACGAATACAGGCTTCCAATGCGCGTTCACCGCGATGTTGCCAAACACGGATGCGACGATCATGATGCTGTAAACAGAACCTGGATTCATCCGAAAAAATGACGTTTTGCCATTCGTGCACCCGGGTTCGTCATTGAGTACACCATCGCAGGCGCTCCTGTCTGTGATGCAGCGTAAAGGGTAACCGCAGCAAATCAAATGGTTCTGAGCACTATGGGACTTAACTGCTAAGGTCATTAGTCCCCTAGAACTTAGAACTACTTAAACCTAACTAACCCAAGGATATCACACACATCCATGCCCGAGGCAGGATTCGAACCTGAGAGTGTAGCGATCGCACGGTTCCAGACTGTAGCGCCTAGAACCGCTCGGCCACCCCGGCCGGCCCATGGTCTCCGAGCTGATTGTCCACGCTGCTGCAAACGTCGTCGAACTGTTCGTGCAGATGGTTGTTGTCTTGCAAACGTCTCCATCTGTTGACTCAGGGATCGAGACGTGGCTGCACGATCCGTTACAGCCATGCGGATAAGGTGCCTATCGTCTCGACTGCTAGTGATACGATCCAGCACGGCGCAATCGCGATAGGCTACAATCCGACCTTTATCAAAGTCGGAAACGTGATGGTAGGCATTTCTCCTCCTTACACGAGGCATATCACAGCAACGTTTCACGAGGCAACGCCGGTCAACTGCTGTTTGTGTATGAGAAATGGCCGTGCGGTTAAAGGCGCTGCAGTCTGGAACCGCAAGACCGCTACGGTCGCAGGTTCGAATCCTGCCTCGGGCATGGATGTTTGTGGTGTCCTTAGGTTAGTTCGGTTTAACTAGTTCTAAGTTCTAGGGGACTAATGACCTCAGCAGTTGAGTCCCATAGTGCTCAGAGCCATTTGAACCATTTGTATGAGAAATCGGTTGAAAACATCCCTCATGTCAGCACGTTGTAGGTGTCGGCACCGGCGCCAACCTTGTGTGAATGGTCTGGAAAGTTAATCATTCGCATATCACAGCATATTGTTCCTGTCGGTTAGATTTCGCGTCTGTAGCACGTCATCTTCGTGGTGTAGCAATTTTAATGGCCAGTAGTGTATTATATAACATAATGTGTATGGTATTTTCATGGGTTACTGTGAAGTCCTAAAGTATGGACAGCACACCGAGCAGCGCCAATGGCAAGAGCGGCGAGCGCCACGCGCCCAGGAGTGCGGCGCCGGCTGTCAACGCTGCCTTAACGAGCCGCCCACCGCTGGTCGGTCGCAGGCTTGTGGCATATCGGGACTGAGTAAGAGCAAGACGATACTTAGACTGCGTTCAGCGAGTAGTAATAATGTGCCAGTATAACTGTATGCAGGAGACACAGGAAGCCGCTTCATAAGGATAAGTTGTGTTTCTTCCCTTTTTAGGAATCAAGTGCTCTACTGATTTTGGATTCCTGCCACCGGCCATCGCGGCTTCTATCCTTCCTCGTTTATGTCTGTGCTCACTCCAACAGTAGCCGACACAGCAGTTACAATATTTTTAAATTCTCATACTCTTATACCTCATTCTTATATAAATTCTTATAGTAATTATTATATTTTATTCTTATGTTCATTCTCCACGAAGATTTGGTGCATTCCCTTATAATGACACCGACCGCAGAAACATTTGAAAGAGAAATTCCGAAGACCACGAGCATCGCGTGATGGGAGGTTTGCCACTGTGACATTTCTTCTTATGGCTGCCACTCGGGAAGAAACGTCGTTAGCACTCCTGAAGATTTCACGCGTTGGCAATAATTACGCAGAAAATCACGCATAAAGGACCACTTTACCGAAAACTGGCTCTTGTAACTGATTATGAATCAAGGTAACCTACAATGATATCCAAAATTAAAGGAATAAACAGCTATTTCTCGGTCCTGAGTATCATTCACGATATAATCATACAAATTGTGAACGAATGCCGGTAAGATCGTGTTCTGCACAGAAGATGGCATCTCGGTCAACGGGCAGGGCACGTTTCAAACGGAGCAGTGGTTGCCGGGTAGGCCCACATCCCACAGTGGCAGACACTGCAGTATGGCACAGAGAAGAAGCCTACCAGACTCTCTGCGGTGGAGAGCCTTACGAAGATTGAAAGCAGGACAGTCCCAAACTCGTGTGGCACGATGGCCGAAACTGTATCACGAAAACCAGGGCCTGTCCGACCGCGTGTGACATCAGAAAGAGAGGACCGTTATTTGGCTGTAAGGGCACGACGGTACCGCCTCAGTACTGCACTGCAACTGGCATCTGACCTCGCAGCAACCACTGGACGCGTTGTATCGACGCAAACGGTGTAGAGAAGGCTTCGACGGAGTGGCCCTTATTGTCGGAGAGCTGCCTCTGACGTATCTTCACAGAAGGGAACGTCTAGAGTGGAGTCGCCAACGTGCCACCAGTGCAGTCAATTAGTGTGCCAATGTTCTTTTCACGGAGGAGTATCGATTTGGTCTGGAGAGTGGTTCTCGATGGAGGGAATGTGGAACACGATTTCGAGACCAGAAGACTTTAGGAGACTGATTTTGAGGAGGATCGCTATGGTGTGGGCAGGGATTATGTTGTCCACTCGAACCCCTCTTGATGAAACTGTACGGGTCAATCGGAAAGGTTACGCTGCTGTCAAGTATTGTGACGAGATCTGGGGACCTGATGTGCGGTCGTTGCGAGGCGCTGTGGGCCCGGACTCTGCACTGACGGACGGTAATGCTCGACCTCATATAGAGTACGAGTGGTTGACGTTTTCTTGGAAACAGAAGGTAGATACTGTACGTACGGCGTAGCCTGTTCGCTCTCCCAGTTTTAACCCCATAGAGCATGTCTGGGATGCACTAGGGGGTGGGTTGAATCACGTCAGCATCCACCAACCGCTCTCCAAGACTCGGGAGCAGACTTGCAGGAAGAATGGCCGTTGTTGCCTCAACACGACATTGGTGACTTTATTCACAGCATGCTCAGTCGCTGTCAGGCCTCTACTGCTGCCAGAGGTGGTCACACCCACAGTAGGCACATTAACCAGTTGTCGGACAGCGTATGCAAATATGTTAAGTTGAAAAAAAAAAAAAAAAGAATATTTTCGTCTACTGTTCTGCACGTTGCACTTGTTTACATTCTGTATTCTTTTCGTTGTTTCTACTTTGCTATCACTTGTTGATACTATTTTGTGGCAAAATAAAAGTAACCTTCCGAAATTTCCGTTTGTTACTTTACTTTTGGACACGAGTGTACTAGAATTTCACCGAAAACAGTTTCAAATAATTTTGTCATTTTTTTTTAAATTCACTTACCGGACATACAATCGGTAGATGAGTCAGGACAACGTTACTTCAACATACAATGGAAACATTCGTGCAATAAGCTTCTACAGACACGGGTAGATAAATGAAAAACAAAAATAAAAATCGCGTTTCGAACACGGGGCTCAGAGCTACGAAGCCGGTACGCCAGACACTGTGCCACCGCTTCGGTTGAAATACTTCCTCGCTCGGAGACACGGAAGGACGACGGTTCAATCCCGCGTCCGGCCATCCTGATTTAGCTTTTCCGTGATTTCCCTAAATCGCTCCGGGCAAATGCCGGGATGGTTCCTTTGAAACGGCACGGCCGACTTCCTTCCCCATCCTTCCCTAATCTGATGAGACCGATGACCTCACAGTTTGGTCTCTTCCCCAAATCGACCAACCGACCAATCAAAGACACGTTAAGCCCCTCTAAGACTTGGATCGTCATTTTGTCAGAAACGACCGAGTATCTACGGATAAGCCGAGACTAGTGTCTCCTCTTGAAGTGAGCCGGGCCACGGCACATGCCGCCCTCTGCTCGTCAGCAGAGTCCTGTAGGCCGACTTGTGCGCTGCAGCGCGCACACCGCCAACCCCACGCCGCCTGCAGCTGGCTCCTAGCACTCTCCCTAGGTGATCTCCACAGAGACAAAACACGAATGCAGCTCAAATGCAACAGCTCAAAGGTAACACAAAAACTTCATCACTGTGTTTTCTCTGGAACAAACGAACTGGATTCCCTTCCGTTAGTCTTCGTCCTTTGAACTCCGGCCTGATATAAGGCCTCTGCAGCGAGCGCGGACATGCTGACGAAACTGTAAAAACGCTCGCCTAGATAACCGGAAATGACTATTAGAATTCTACGCCCCGCGCTCTTTGTACATTCACTAGTGAAATGTGACAAGCCTTAAATAATAAAAACATCGAGAGCCGGTATTTTTTGTGAGCTATCCGAGGCGTTTGTTTGCTTAGATCATGTTACTCTCTTAGAAAAACTTAGACGTAATGGAAATGGTTGATTTCCAAACAACTGGTTTCAATAACACTTAATAAACAGAATGCAATAAGTTGCGCTGAATGATTCAGATAATGTTGGGAGGACATAATTTAGTGATTGGAATACACCGAGAACGATGTTCCGTAGGGTTCAAAATTAAGTCCATGTATGTGAATGACCTACCACTTAATAATCACGGAGCAGAACTGTTAATTTTGGCAGACAATATTAGTGGTTCAAATGGCTCTGAGCACTGTGGGACTTAACTGCTGTGGTCATCAGTCCCCTAGAACTTAACTACTAAGCATGAAGCATGTGAACGGGAGTCAATCACTAGAGTAGCACGTTACATATTTTTAGGTGTACACACTGAAAAATCTTTAACTGGAAGCAACATACTACTGAGCTGCTCAGACTAATAAGTTCAGCTACTTTTGCTATTCGCATAACTGCTAATGTTGGAAACAAACGAAACAACTTCTTCACATATTTTGCATATTTCCACTCAATACTGTCTGGGCTAACTTATCACTTAGAAAGTAAGTACTGACTGCAAAATGGCGAGTAGTAAGAATAATATATGGTGTTCACCTGTGATCGTGATATAGGCACCACTTCATAGAGTTAGACGTTTTAATTGCACCTTCACAACATATAATACTCGCTAATGAAACTCCTCATAAATAATCCATGTAATTTGAAAAGAATAGAGATAGCCACACTTACAACACTAGAAGAAAAACTGACCATAAGCATTTATTATCAAAGCTCTCAGCAGCTCAGACACGCATTCAGTATGCATCAAAAACTTCTTTTGATCATTTGACCAATAATATAACACATGTGAGACGTAGCAAAGCACGACATAAAATGCATCTAACCCAAAATGATTTCTTTTGAGTAACTGCTTCTATTCCATACACGAATTTTTATTTAAAAACTGGCGACATGAATAAAATCTACTTTTAAGTGTAGCTGCATTAACATGTTCATTTAAGTTAAATTCCACGAACCACGGACCTCGGCGTCGGTGGGTTGGTTTGCGTGTCTCAGCGATGCAGACAGTGTGCAGCCACGACGGAGGGGTATCTGTTGAGAGACCGTTCCTGAAGAGGGGCAGCAGCCTTTTCAGTAGTTGCAGAGGCAACAGTCTGGATGGTTGACTGATCTAGCATTGTAACATAGCCAAAAAGGTTTGCTGTGCTGATACTGCGAACGGCTGAAAGCAAGGGGAAACTGTAGCCGTAACTTTTCCCGAGGGCATGCCGCTCTGCTGATGATGTCGTCCTCTTGGGTAAAATATTCCGGAGGCAAAATAGTCCCCCGTTCGGATCGCCGGCCGGTGACAGGACGATTTCATCATCAGGAGAAACGAAACTGGCGTTCTGCGGATTGAAGCGCGGAATGTCATATCCCTTAATCGGGCAGATAGGTTAGAAAATTTAAAAAGGGAAATAGATAGGCTGGTCTTAGATAAAGAGGGAATTAGTGAAGTTTTCTGGCACAAGGAACGGGACTTGGGTTCGGGTGAATACCGCGTTATAAATACAAAATCAAACAAGAGTAATGCATGAGTAGGTTTACTAATGAATAAGAAAATGGGAACGCGGATAAACTACTACGAATGGCATAGTGAACGCAATACCGAAGCCAAGTTAGACACAAAATCAACCACCCACCACAGCAGTACAAGCTTATATGCCAACTAGCTCTGCAGATGATGAAGAGATTGAAGAAATGTATGACGAGACAGAAGAAATTATTTAGATAGTTAAGGGAGACCAAATTTTAATTGTGATGCTGGACTGGAATTCGACAGTAGGAAACGAAGAAGAAGACAAAATTGTAGGTGAATATACTCGGGGAAAGGAATGAAGGAGAAAGCCGCCTGTTAGAATTTTGCGGCCAACATAATTTAATCAGAGCTAACACTCGGTTTCAGAATCATGAAAGAAGAGTGTATACGTGGAAGGAACCTGGACACAACGGAAGGTTTCAGACAGATTATATAATGGTAAGACAGAGATTTCGCAACTAGATTTTAAACTGTAAGACATTTACAGGGGCAAACGTAAAATCTGACCACAATTTAGTGGTTATGAATTTTATATTAAAACCAAAGCAAATGCAAAAAGGCAGGAATTTTAGGAGACGGGACCTGGGTAAACTGAAAGAACCAGAGGTTGTAGTAAGTTTCAGAGAGAGCATTAGGGAACGGTTGACAAGAACGGAAGAAAGAAATACAGTGGAAGAAGAATGGGTGGCTTTGAAAGATGAAATAGTGAAGATAGCAGAGGATCAAGTACGTAAACAGACGAGAACTAGTAGATATCATTGGGTAACACAGAAGATACTGAATGCAGTAAATGAAGCAACTGAATGGGAATACGAACTTCTAAAAAATGAGACCTACACGAAGTGCAAAATGGCTAAACAGGAATGGCTAGGAGACAAATGTAAGGATGTAGAAGCATATATCACTAGGGGGCTAAGATATATGCTCCCTACAGGAAAATTACAGAGACCTTTGGAGAAAAGAAACCACCAGTATGAATATGAAGAGCTCAGATGGAAAACTAGTCCTGCGCAAAGAAGGGAAAGCTGAAAGGTGGAAGGAGTAAATAGAGTGTTTATACGAGGGGATTTACTCGAGCGCGCTGTTATGGACACGGAGGAGGACGAAGATGAAAATGAGATGGGGAATATGATTAATGCGAGAAGAATCTGACAGCCTGAAAGACCTAAGGGACAACTAGCCATCACAAAACTCTTTCATCTGGTGTGCAAGCTATATGCGACAGACGAAATACCCTCAGTCTTCCAGAAGGATGTGATAATTCAGAAAGCAAGTACCAACACGTACGAATATTATCGAACTGACAAGTTTAATAAGTTATGGCTGTAACATGGATTCTAATAGATGAATGGAAAAACTGGTAGAAGCCGACCTCGGGGCAGATCAGTTTGGATTCCAGAGAAATGTAGAAACACACTGGACAATACTGATCCTACGACCTAGGTTGTTGTTGTTGTGGTCGTCACTCCTGAGACTGGCTTGATGCAGCTCTCCATGCTACTCTATCTATCCTGTGCAAGCTTCTTCATCTCCCAGTACCTACTGCAGCCTACATCCTTCTGAATCTGCTTAGTGTATTCATCTCTTGGTCTCCCTCTACGATTTTTATCCTCCATGCTGTCCTCCAGTACTAAATTGGTGATCCCTCGATGTCTCAGAACATTTCCAACCAACCGATCCCTTCTTCTAGTCAAGTTGTGCCACAAGCTCCTCTTCTCCCCAGTTTTATTCAGTACCTCCTCATTAGTTATGTGATCTACCCATCTAATCTTCAGCATTCTTCTGTAGCACCACATTTCGAAAGCTTCATTTCTCTTCTTGTCTAAACTATTTATCGTCCACGTTTCACTTCCATACATGGCTACACTCCATACAAATACTTTCAGAAACGACTTCCTGACATTTAAATCTATACTCCATGTTAACAAATTTTTCTTCTTCAGAAACGACTACATTCCATTATCCTCGTTTTGCTTTTATTGATGTTCATCTTATACCCTCCTTTCAAGACACTGTCCATTCTGTTCAACTGCTCTTCAGATAGGTTAAGGGGAGGCAAACCTACGTTTACAGTATTTGTAGACTAAGGGAAAGCTTTCGACGATGTCGACTGGAACACTATCCTTGAAATTCAGAAGGTAGCAGGGGTAAAACACAGGGACCGAAAGGCAATTTACAACTTGTATAGTAACCAGAGGACAGTTGTAAGAGTCGAGGGGTATGAGAGGAGCAGTGGTTCATACAAGGTTGTAGCTTATTGCTAATGTTATTCAATCTGTACATTGAGCAAGCAGTAAAGGAAACGAAAGAAAAATTTGGAGTAGGAATTAAAATTCAGGAAGAAGGAATACGATCTTCGAGGTTTGCTGAAGACATTTTTATTCTGTCAGTGACAGCAAAGGAACTGGAAGAACAATTAACGGAATGGACATTGTTTGGAAGGAGGATATGAGATGAATATCAACAAAACCAAAGCAACGGTAATAGAATGTAGAAGAATTAAACCAGGTGATGCTGAGGGAATTAGATTAGGAAATGAGACAGATAAAGTAGTTGACAAGTTTTATTATTTGGGCAGAGAATAACTATTGACGGCCGAAGTAGGGAGGGTATAAGATGTAGACTGGAAATGCCAAGAAAGTTTATTCCCACGCGAGTCGTTGTATTGTTGCAGACCGTGAAACATGGCAGCTCCATCGTCGATCTGCACCAAGGAGGAAATGAGGACAGCGATTCGCCTTTTGTTTGCGGATGGTGATACAGTTGCGAAAATTATTCGTCAAATGCAATCGCGGTATGGTGACAGCCGTTTGTCGCGAAGCAAGATGTACGAACGGATAGCGCGCTTCAAACAGGGAAGAACACGAAGTGACGAGGAAACATCGGGTAGGCCATCGACGTCCACAACTGAGAACATATATATATTTTTTTTTTTACAGCAAATCGTTATTGTAGACGAAACATGGGGTGCATCATCACGAACCACAAAGTGAGGCTGCGAACACGATTTGGAAATACCCATCACCAGAAATGAAGAAATTTGAACGTGAACCATCTGCTGGTAAGATTAATTGTGGGACATGGAAGGTATGGTAGGCGTTCATTTCATCCAAAGAGGCGAAAACGTGAACAGTGAGAATTCTACATCTACGTTTATACTCCGCAAGCCACCAAACGGTGTGTGGCGGAGGGCGCGTTACGTGCCACTGTCATTACCTCCCTTTTCTGTTCCAGTCGCGTATGGTTCGCGGGAAGAACGACTGTCTGAAAGCCTCCGTCGGCGCTCGAATCTCTCTAATTTTTTAATTATTACGATGTGTTGCGAACTAAACTGAAATCTGCAATCAGATCGAGACGTCGCGGAAAATTGCGAAAAGGTGTCGTCCTGAAGCGTTATAACGCTCGGCCACATTCTGCCAAACGGAAGTAGTTGGGATTCGAATTTCTGGAATATCTGCCACAAGGTCCAGGCTAGGCTTCAAGCGGTTTCCATATGTTTGGACCACTGTAGGAAGTGCTCCGAGGAAGATGATTTGCAGCCGATGCAGGAGTCAATAATGAGGTGCAAAATTGATTACCAGTTCAACCAAAAACCTTTTCTTCCGACGGAGTCAAAAAAATTGTGAAACGTTGCACAAAGTGTGTTGACGTTCAGGGAGGTTATGTAGAAACATAATGCATGTTTCACTTTTCCATCA
This sequence comes from Schistocerca nitens, assembly GCF_023898315.1. Classification (NCBI taxonomy): domain Eukaryota; kingdom Metazoa; phylum Arthropoda; class Insecta; order Orthoptera; family Acrididae; genus Schistocerca; species Schistocerca nitens. The sequence continues at coordinate 4,943,964 of NW_026045897.1, forward strand.
TTAGAATAAATATTCCTTTTCTCCAAAGTTCCTATACTTTTCGACTTCCTCTCGCAGATTGAAGTGTTAGGAAGCCTTCTCTGAAAGTATTTGTATGGAGCCGAGGTATGTATGGAAGTGAAACATGTACGGTAAACAGTTTAGACATGAAGAGAAACGAATCTTTAGAAATGTGGTGCTACAAAAAGATGCTGAAGATTAGGTGGATAGATCATGTAGCTGACGAGGAGATACTGAGTGGAATTGGGAAGCAAACAAATTTGTGTCACAACCGGGCTACAGGAAGGTTGTAGGATACACTCTGATGCATCATGGGATCACCAATTTAGGACGAGGGAAGCGTGAGGGATAAAAATTGTAGTGGGAGACCACTAGGTGAATACAGCAAGCAGATTCCGAAGAATGTAAGTTGCAGCAGTTATTCAGAGATTGAAAGGCTTGCACAGTATAGAGTATCATGGAGAGCTGCATCAAACGAGTCTTCAGACTGAAGACAACAACAACAACAACGTTAAACTTTCGGCAATGTGGCATTTAGGCCAGGTAGCCATCCACCGGAACTGATCATGTACACATACCCTATAGACTAACTCCTTCTACGCCGTTTAGACAAAGAAATCGTGGAATATGTAACTAACTAGCTAGCGCACTGGAACGTTGGCACCACGGTTGATTATTCGACAGTACACGACCCGTACAAGACACTGGGCAGTACCTTCCAGAATTTAGGAGGCGGAGACAGTTTGAAGTGGGGACGGAAAGAGGGAAGATTAGTTTACAACGTCCCTTCGACGACGAGGTCATTAGTCAGATCAGAAGCTCCGTCTGGGACGGATACCAAATGAAATGGGAGGTGTCCTTTTCAAAAGCAACTACTTCGCCATTTTCCTTACGCAGTACAGGGAAACTACGGAAAACCTGACACTTGATGACGGACGGGGAATCACGGTCATCCCGCCATGCCGTGTGGAATTTGACCTGCAGCTCCCCACAGCCGGAGGAAAGACGTCTGCATCACCACTGTCAAGTGTGGTATCGATAGCTACGATGCCACAGTGTAGGTACAAGTTCTTAGGTTGGCACTACGCCACCGACACCGACGACAGCGGCCTCTAGCCGGCGCTGTGCAACTCTACGAGCGGCGCTCCAGATTCTAATCATAGTATGAAAGCTTTCACGACCGGATGACATATCTTCTGGTAAACCTTCCGGGATGTAAGGTCGTGGTCCATGAAACTCTTCAGCTCCTAACGTTTCGTCCAGAGTTGCGCTGGACATCTTCAGACTCACCGGAGGAGGAACACCCCTCTGAAGATGTCCAGCGCAGCTCTGGAAGAAACGTTAGGAGCTGAAGAGTTTCATGGACCACGACCTTACATCCCGGAAGGTTTACCAGAAGATATGCTCCAGATTCTGCCCATTTTGATTCCGAATAGACGACCAAGCAACATTGTTTCTATTTCATAGTGGGCGAGTGAGTACAGATTTTGCCTTTGTAACTTCTAGCCGATGTTAGATATGATTGATGTACAGCTTCGCACCTACGTGCTCGTCTCAGCCAAAGTTAAGTTACAATCTATGTATTCACATTCTTCCTATAGTAAAGGTGCTTTAAATTTACACGCAGTACTGAAGTACAGTAGCTCACCTTTTCCTGCTCCTACTCGCGTCCTTCACTCTCCACCTACTTTGCAGAAGCAGTTCACAGGAGCAGGCCCCCGCGCCACCTACCAGGCGGGATACAAAATCGAGTGCATGGTGGAGGGTACTTACCATCGAACTACATAATAGGGTTTCTTTCTGTTCCATTCTCGTATGAAGCGCGAAGAATGGCCGCATAAAATGCATCTGTGAGCTATGTAATTAGGCTAATCTCGTCTTCCCAGTCTCTACAGAAAAGAGAAGTGGGGTGGGTGTAGTAGTACGTTCCTTGAATCGTCACTTAGTGCTGGTTCTTGACTCGCACGGGTCAGCTGGCAGCCTCGTCCCCCCGCCACGGTGGCCACATCTGTGAGCACTCGTGCAGCCCCGCCGTTCGACACCCCCTCTGTTTCCTACCTGGTGCCGGTGCCACGCGCTTCGGCAGTGTTTTGGCTTAAGTCGTCCGAGTCTTTTACAGCACAGTCTTTTGCGCAGGAACAGTTAGATGTATCAGCTCGAAATGTATGTAACATATTAAGGTCTATGGTCCCTGGGAAATGTAAAAAAGTGAAGGATGTAAGTCAATGGAACCAAAATGTACGGTTATTTACATCATATAATTTGATACTTAAAAAGTCACTCATCAAAACCGACAGGGTATTTCTCGTTGACCTAAAAGCACGATATTTGGCAAGAATCGATGTTCCACATAACGACTAAAGGAAAAAAATCTGAAGATTTTAAATTTGTAATTCCATAACACGTAAAAAAATCGTTTTTCTCGTTTGTTATCTGACTGTGTTTCTGTCTGTCCGTCCGTCTATTAAGATCCGTTCTTTCTCAGAAAGGTGTAGACGTTTCGAGTTGAAATTTACGTCACATATTAAGATCTACAGTCACTTGGCGGGGTAATAAATGTAAGCGTCTAAGTTAACGCAGCCAAACGATACGGCCATTTATGTCACATATTGCGATACCCGCAAATTCACTCATCAAAAACTATAGGATACTCCCCGTCGGTCTAGAATCGTGAAATTTGGCAAAATGGAAACTTTAATGATACAACCGAACAGAAAAATCGGAGATCGTTAATGTGCAATTATATCATAAGAGAAAATATTTTTTGTCATTTGTTACCCTCGTAAGCCTTAGAATCCGTGTGAACCGATATCACGGCAGTATCAGTGTCGATAACAGGCAAAAACCCTCGGGAGCCTCGATACTCCGAATGGATGAACTGCCTACACACACAGTTAAGTTTGCACGGAACCGTCAATGCGCGAGTCCTGCCCATACCTGGCCCTCCTTTAAATTCTGTTTCATGGTAAAATTTATTTAATTTAGCGTAACAACATAAAATATTTGGAGACAGTTCCCACTCTCTGGCCGTCGAGTACAGACTAATCTACGAATGCGATTAGAGCCCCTTCACAAGAAAGTTGTCCCTTACACGAACGAAGGCTTTTAAAACACGTGACCACAGTCCTGGTCAGCAGAAAGGCTTTGCTTCTCACAGCATTTACAATTACCCGATTCCTCGGAAACTATTAGGTTTCTGGACTGCAGTGCATCAATATAACTTCCATATCCTGGAGTATTCTAAAATGATTCAAATGGCTCTGAGCACTATGGGACTTAACAGCTTTGGTCATCAGTTCCCTAAAACTTAGAACTACTTAAACCTAACCAACCTAAGGACATTACACAACACCCAGTCATCACGAGGCAGAGAAAATCCCTGACCCCGCCGGGAATCGAACCCGGGAACCCGGGCGTGGGAAGCGAGAACGCTACCGCACGACCACGAGCTGCGGACTGGAGTATTCTAACGATTGCAGTTGATCGGAATCTCTTCCTCCTTTATGAACTTCGAACTCTTTTTCGAGAAAATTAGATTTTACTATAATCCCCTATTAGTCTGTAGAAGCCACTCGAGATAGGTGGGTCACTGTATCCGACGCTTCCTGGCTGGTAGACAGAGAAACTTGTCACGGTTGTCTTACCTTCCCGAATACGTTGACAGGACAGCAGGAGGCAAGAGGACGCAGCCTAAAGCTCGGTAACCGCTCCTGATTCCTGTGTAAGAGAAGAGGTCGATTAATGAAGTATTCACAACGTGAATCACCATCAGTAATCCTTACAAGTTTCTTTATGACACTACAATACACTGAAGCACCAAAGAAACTGGTAAATGCATGCGTGTTCAAATACAGAGACAAGTAAACAGGCAGAATACGACGCTGCGGTCGGCAACGCCTTTGTAAGACAACAAGTGTCTGGCGCACTTCTTAGATCGGTTACTGTTGCTACAATCGCAGGATATCAAGATTTAAGTGAGTTCGACCGTGCTGTTACAGTCGGAGCGCAAGAGATGGCACACAGCATCTCCGAGGTAGTGATGAAGTGGGGATTTTCCCGTACGACCTTTTCACGGGTGTGCCGTGGTTATCAGGAATCCGGTAAAACATCAGACGTCCTAGATAGCTACGTCCGGAAAAAGATCCTGCAAGAACGAGACCAACGACGGCCGAAGACGGCTCTGAGCACTATGGGACTCAACTGCTGAGGTCATTAGTCCCCTAGAACTTAGAACTAGTTAAACCTAACTAACCTAAGGACATCACAAACATCCATGCCCGAGGCAGGATTCGAACCTGCGACCGTAGCGGTCTTGCGGTTCCAGACGACGGCCGAAGAGAATCGTTCAACGTGACACAAGTGCAACCCTTCCGCAAACTGCTCCATATTTCATGCTGGGCCATCAACAGATTTCAGCACGCGAACCATTCAACGAAACATCACCGACATGGGGTGTCGGAGCTGAAGGCCCACTACTGTACCCTCGATGACTGCACGACACAAAGCTTTACGCCTCGCCTTGGCCCGTCAACACAGACATTCGACTGTTCATGACTGGAAACATGTTGCCTGGTCGGATGAGTCTCGTTTCAAATTGTATCGAGCGGATGAACGTGTATGGGGATATAGACAATCTCATGAACCCATGGACCCTGCATGTCAGCATGAGACTGTTCAAGCTTGTGGAGGCTCTGGTGTGTGCAGTGGGAGTGGTATGGGACCCCTGATACGTCTAGATGCGACTCTGACAGGTTGCACGTAACTAAGCACCCTGTCTGATCACCTGCATCCATTCATGTCCATTGTGCATTCTGGCGGATTGCGCAATTCCAGCAGGACAATGCGACACCCCACACGTCCCAAATTGCTACAGAGTGTCTGCAGAAACACTCTTCTGAGTTTAAACACTTACGCTGGCCACATAACTCCCCAGACATGTACAGTCGGGCTCAAAAGTATCCGAACGATCTGAATTGCATTTCGCCTGGTTCGAATGCAACCCACATAAAACAGCTGTCTAGCAGGTCCTTTAACCGCTCCTTGGTAAAATCGTTTGACTATTGAAAATGGTTCCAACAAGTCACCACTAGAAAACACTGCTCTATATCACAATAACTCAAGATAAAGTAATACTACGACACTAAAAATATCAGGGAACACCTTATCACAGGTAAGATTGTCCTTAAGGCTTGTAAGCTCACTCTCATTATTACGTCAGATAGGTAATGCACGTAGTAAGTTCGTCGTATTCATGATTTCCTCTTCAAAGTAACATACCGTACTTATTACTAAACACAAAATGACATTAAAAATTTAAGTTACTCATGAGCAGCTAGTTGATAATATGTATGAATTTCAAATGACACGACGAACCGTCACGTTCTGCATAGGGATTCAAACTCAGGTCATGCAGACTAAGCAAAGATTTCGTGACTGACGGAAACTAACAGTCATTCCTGATTAGGCATACAGAGAGTGATATGCCTCGATTTTGGACAGTATCAGTTAGCAAATACCAACTTTAAATTACATAACGCAAACATTTTTAACGGATGCGAATTCCTACCCAGCACCTATTGTCCCTGTTAACGAACTACGAGAGATGTTAAATATTGCTTCTTAACAAGTAACTTATTTGAAATGCCGTGAGGTAAAGCTTTGTGTTGGACAGGGATTCGAACCCAGAACCTAAGAAGATAGATATCGAAGCACAATCAACTGTGACATATCGGATCTTCTCGGCAGTAGCTAGATGTTTTAACTGAAATGACGAGACGAAACATAAATTTTTTCCTTCCCCGGACTCCAACCCGGCACCTATCGCTGTTACAAAGACAGGTCAGCTACCGAATTTTTCTCCACCAGCAGCTCGGAATAACATCCTGAACTTACAGTGATCTCGAAAATAGTTCTGTCTCTCACTGGGAGTCGAAAACGTCAAATATCGTTAATGTTGACAACGAATGAAAATACATAAAAAATCGAAATTATTATCCACCAGCGGATAGGTGTTCTCATGTTAGAGCTTGATAATACATAATGAAATCTTTATTGCCGGGCCAGGATTCGAACCCATTCACGCGCAATATGTGGAGATGTTGAGGAATCTGGAGTTTTGAACGAACAACAAACTGTAGCCGAGCTGTATTGTCACGAGGGGATCGAATTCCGCGTTAAGGGCGGTCTGAGTTGCATTCCCAGTTCAGAACCAATTTTATCGACATACAGAAGCTCAGATAAAAGATGGAGTAAGTGTCCTGTGAGCCTACATAGCGTTTGTTTCGTCATTAGAAATAAATAACTAGTATAAGGAAGGTTACTGGTGATAGAGTTTCTACATGTCGCCACTCCAGACTTTATTGTGGCTCAACCTAACGTCTACTTGCTCTATAGCTACTCAGGCAAATTACTTGTTTTGAGGTCTATACCTTAATTAATGGAGAAGTGAACGCTGTTCACAAGTGATATTTAAAATATTCAATTGGATTTAAGGCGACAAAATTGCCCGTATTTGAAGCTACCAAGAGAAAAAGTAAGTTGCGAGAGCCGCTGTTAGCAAATGTCTGCAGGGAGTTCCTAATTGCTACTGTGGAAATTTAGCATAGAGGTCCTATAGTAATCAAAAGGTTCATTTCCTTCATACTTATCACCCTGGCATGTGAGTCTTAAGTGAAGAACGATATTGAAATTCGTATCGCTGATGGTCGATTGGAATTTCTTCAGAGACGCTGGTATTGCGAAGCAGCTTGGCAGTCACAAAGCCAAGATCTATGACCATTAACACAACTTACTGAGTCGAACTACCAAGAGGATTTGATGTGTAAAGGTTTTCTTCCAATTCGATATAGAATTTTTTCTGGAAATTCGCAGCTCCATAAAATACACTCCTGGAAATGGAAAAAAGAACACATTGACACCGGTGTGTCAGACCCACCATACTTGCTCCGGACACTGCGAGAGGGCTGTACAAGCAATGATCACACGCACGGCACAGCGGACACACCAGGAACCGCGGTGTTGGCCGTCGAATGGCGCTAGCTGCGCAGCATTTGTGCACCGCCGCCGTCAGTGTCAGCCAGTTTGCCGTGGCATACGGAGCTCCATCGCAGTCTTTAACACTGGTAGCATGCCGCGACAGCGTGGACGTGAACCGTATGTGCAGTTGACGGACTTTGAGCGAGGGCGTATAGTGGGCATGCGGGAGGCCGGGTGGACGTACCGCCGAATTGCTCAACACGTGGGGCGTGAGGTCTCCACAGTACATCGATGTTCTCGCCAGTGGTCGGCGGAAGGTGCACGTGCCCGTCGACCTGGGACCGGACCGCAGCGGCGCACGGATGCACGCCAAGACCGTAGGATCCTACGCAGTGCCGTAGGGGACCGCACCGCCACTTCCCAGCAAATTAGGGACACTGTTGCTCCTGGGGTATCGGCGAGGACCATTCGCAACCGTCTCCATGAAGCTGGGCTACGGTCCCGCACACCGTTAGGCCGTCTTCCGCTCACGCCCCAACATCGTGCAGCCCGCTCCAGTGGTGTCGCGACAGGCGTGAATGGAGGGACGAATGGAGACGTGTCGTCTTCAGCGATGAGAGTCGCTTCTGCCTTGGTGCCAATGATGGTCGTATGCGTGTTTGGCGCCGTGCAGGTGAGCGCCACAATCAGGACTGCATACGACCGAGGCACACAGGGCCAACACCCGGCATCATGGTGTGGGGAGCGATCTCCTACACTGGCCGTACACCACTGGTGATCGTCGAGGGGACACTGAATAGTGCACGGTACATCCAAACCGTTATCGAACCCATCGTTCTACCATTCCTAGACCGGCAAGGGAACTTGCTGTTCCAACAGGACAATGCACGTCCGCATGTATCCCGTGCCACCTAACGTGCTCTAGAAGGTGTAAGTCAACTACCCTGGCCAGCAAGATCTCCGGATCTGTCCCCCATTGAGCATGTTTGGGACTGGATGAAGCGTCGTCTCACGCGGTCTGCACGTCCAGCACGAACGCTGGTCCAACTGAGGCGCCAGGTGGAAATGGCATGGCAAGCCGTTCCACAGGACTACATCCAGCATCTCTACGATCGTCTCCATGGGAGAATAGCAGCCTGCATTGCTGCGAAAGGTGGATATACACTGTACTAGTGCCGACATTGTGCATGCTCTGTTGCCTGTGTCTATGTGCCTGTGGTTCTGTCAGTGTGATCATGTGATTTATCTGACCCCAGGAATGTGTCAATAAAGTTTCCCCTTCCTGGGACAATGAATTCACGGTGTTCTTATTTCAATTTCCAGGAGTGTATATCAGAAAAAAAAGCTCACACACGGTGGCCCCTACCACGGTTAGAACTGACGACTGATTGAGTCGTTCTGACCCGAAACACGGGCGGTACCAGCGGGCTACGGACACACTCCTGCCTGTTTCCCGCCCTCATCTCGGTATTGGTCGCTCAGCCTCATAACGCATCGTGAAAGATACTAAAAGTTGTCACTTACGTGAAGAATAGCATTTCTTTAGGCAAAAAATTGAATTTTCTGTCTCAGTGTCTTAGTTTACATGAGGATTATATAGCACGAGTCATTCAAATGGAAAGGGAATATCAAGCGAATTTAGCGAGTCAATTCAGTGCCATACGTGGAAGTGATTGCACTGTCATAGTGTTGCCAAATGTTTGTGACGATGTTGCCAATTCTCAGGTGTGCTAGGAACAGCTCTGTAGGGTTATAGGAGGAGAATCCCGTGCTGGTGTCATAGGAGGATACGGATAGGAGGCGCAGGGTTTGGTTACTATGGGGCGTTTTCTCCTACCAGTTGTGTCAAACATTCAGGTGTATAATCTTCCATCACGATTATAGCTTCCTACAAAATAGATACGAATAAAACACTTACCTTGTTACTTTGTGACAAAAGATTATTTCACTACAATAAAAAGTCTTTGGAAATCACTTATTCCCAAATGTCACAAAAGTAAGATAACATACACTTTGCACCTCGAAATCGATTGCACCTATGTGCAGTCTTGTGACGTTTAAATAAATCGTTTTAACGGCACTAAATCGTGGTTTGTGAATCATTTACCAGCCGTACTCTGCCGCATTTCACTGGCTGGAAGGCAAAAAGCTTACTGACAAATTTCATAGAAGGAAAAGGGGGACGAAATGTCTCCCACTGGAAGGTGAGGTTGTTTTATTTCAATTATTACAAAATCAGGTAAAACGAACAGTCAGGTTGTCAGTATAAGCACATTACTGTTGTCAGTATGTTGCACTGCCCAGGGCCTGTAATGATAAAAGGCCCGTTTAGGTCAGGCATATTGTATATAGAAGTGGAAGGGAGAGCACCGCTAAATTCTAATACGTATGCACTGCATACACACAGAAATTACTGTTACAGTGTACTTATGGAGCCCAATGAGTGAATTGCGTATTTTCCGGTGAGAAAGAGCACTGGCAAAGAGTCTTCGCTACATTAGGTTACTTAATCTGTTGTCACTCTGAGCTAGAATTTATGGTCAGCGACTAAGTGTAGGGTCAATGAGTCGGATGCGAGTTTTGCAACTGTGAAATTCTTTCCTACATTATAAAAGCAAATATTAAATTTGAACTAATATTGCGAAAATTTTGTACTTGGATAGCTTAGAATGAACATTTTTCGGTTTACTGCAAAGGAAAACTATTGATTTTCTAAAACATTCTGTGTCATACACAACTTGAAACAGGTCATGTCGACCAAATCATATGGAAGAACTGACAGCGACGTATATCGAAAGGCAGTAAGGTCTCTTGTTTTTTGGTTTGGCAGTACTCGATAGCCATTTCTAAGCGCAAGTAAATGAAGAAAGGCAGCGCGTTTTTGTCATCAAGTAACGTCTTCATCAAGCACTTTAGTTTTAATGTAATCTACGAGTTATTACTGATGTTTGATATTAACATGGAAAGGATTCCGTAGACAGGTAAAGAACCTGTTCTTGGGAAACTACTTCTATAATGACCAAAAGGCAGCAAATGATCTTCAAGTACAGTGTTCCAGCAGCGGTATGAAGAAAATTATAGTAATAATGACGGTAATAATCGAATTATCCGGTAACTTCACAATTCGCAGTGGATTTTCTCGAACTAAGAAATTTGCTGAATTTGTGAAAATTTCAAAATGGCTTCACATCGAGCCTATGATGCCTAGAAGACTCTTTACATCCTGCTGACATGAGAATAGCATAATCTCCGCTTCAGAAGCTTGCTTCTACTTAACCATTTAATAGTCTCGCGTTTATTCACCGTGACTAATTTTGTAAGCCAAGCACATCATCCGTTACAGCACACTCCTGGGGCTGGGAAATGTGGCCACAATGGTCTGGCGGAACGAACTATCACAGGTGCAATGCGTGGGTTCAGGTATTTACTTTTAAGAGGGACAAACAAATTTACTTTACCCCCGGTAACATCAAGAGAAAGATGTTATAATCCAGAATCCGCATTAAACATCACGTTCCTTCATTACCAACTAGGCAGAGCCGGTTTACGTTGGGAAATGACATAGCGGAAGTCATGGTAAACAGAAATACAGTCGCCAGTAAACTTACTTACATTAGAAAATTTTATTTTATTTGATTAACCGATAGCCATTTAAAGGAACAGGGCTCTTACTTTACTAGTACTTGATTGAACTAGAGACGTTGAAAAATTTGGTGCTGCAACGGTGATTCGAATTCGTATCTTCTCTTTCGAGGATCTGAATCTCTCGGAACTAGTTCAATCATTTTGTTCCTTTTCTCAAGACTGCAGTCTTCTCTAGGTCTCTTCCAAACGTAAGTATATGGGTCCGAATCCTGATCCAGTACAAAAATATTCAAAATTTCATTTCAAGCCCTATCACGTGCACACCGGCCTTTTAGTGAAAATTAACGTGCATTTTTAATGTCTGTTCATGTGTTGCCAACAATCGCAATAGGTGTCGTTACTTCTAGTCAAACACGCACACATCTTACTATTGGTGAGTAAGGGACTGATACTTAAGCTATATTCGTGGATGCACGGTAGGTGAGCAGTTCGATTGTCGCTTGGGCACAAAAGTTTGTATCCTTATTTTAGAGTCAAGCACCTAGCAGCTGGTAAGAAAAACCGATACGTAACATTTGATTTTACTTAGTTGACAATCCGATTACGTGTTGGGTTCGTATCTCCGTCACAGAACTTCCCATCATGCACTTCGTCTTTAAATGCATGCACACTTTGTTACTTCTGAATAGAGGTATATCAGACATCTTTCGTGGTTAGTTAACAGGGACGAAAGGGTCTTGATAGAAGTCCCGGTTTATCACAAAAACTGTCGTCTTTTATTTTCAAGTTTAGATATGGTTACTTGTATTGGCAAAAACTTCGGTAATTCATGACCCTTCACGGCTAGTCATCAATATGATATGATTAAATTAGATTACATTACATTAATTCTTGTATTATAGATCATGAATACGATATTTCGTAATGATGTGGAACGTGTCATTTTAATGAAAGATTTCTTTACATACCATGATTCAATTCCTTTACAATTTTTTTACCCTCTCTCTCTCATTCTTTTTGATTTTTGTCTCTCTCTCTCTCTCTCTCTCTCTCTCTCTCTCACACACACACACACACACACACACACATTCTTTTTTTTTATTTTTATTTGTTTGTTGTGCTCGACTATCGGCGAGGCACGAAAGCGTCTGTGAATGAATTTCTTAGTTTTGAGTACACTTACGAAAGAAATATAAAAACAACTATGAGAGTTACTGATTTATGATGCTAAGTTTGCAGTCAGTTCTGAGTATTATTAGTAACTACGCTCCAGTCACTAAACCTAGTTACAGAAGTGCGAATCAGACGCATTACATATTCCAGGCCGTAGCAGCCGCGACTTGGAGACACCAGCTATGGTCACTTCCCAGCCCGCTGTAAGATCACATCGGTTCGTCCTCTTCCTGCTGGTATTGTAACTGAGATTTGGCAACAAGGCAACATATGTTTGGCAACTCTGTGATCGACGAGTTACTTCCCGGTGTGCACGGAATTAAGCGTCAAAGTTCACTTGATTTTACCTGTCATTTCCATTGAATAATCTGAGTTATTATCGCTTGAGGTGTAACAAAATATTGTAAATTTACGGTTTTCAGCCCAGGAAAGTCATTGCGCGTGGAAATCGCAACTATTCTCGTCCTTCTAATAGCGGTTTACGAGTTCTAGCTACTACTGGTCTCGTAAGAGTAAGCTAAGACACATACTTCTTCGCCAGCTCTGTGGTAACGTGCTGACCTGTGGAAAGGTGTCTGATACGGTTCGCAGATCCAGTGTAACTGAGTGTGGCGTTTTTATGCCTTCTGTGGAAGAGCTACAAGCAGTCAGATCAAACATCGATAAGGAAATCGTAAGAAAATACTTTCGGCTCATAGTGCAATGGTGAAAAACTTATAATGCTGCACAACAGGTAACGCCTCTTTCCGCTGCTGACAAGCAAATTTTGAGTTTCTAGGAATGCATAACTTTATTTATGAAATGCCACATTTGCATACCTCTTGAGTATGACACAGCATACCAATTAAACACAGACCCAATCAAAATCTAAGTGTGTAGTATTTTACCAATTCGTGACGATAGAGGCTACGTTTGTGTACAGATACTTAGTTTTATTAAAACAGACTTTCGTCGTAAGGTTATCGTGGTTAGTTTTATTTCATTTTTTATAGTACAATTCACAATTTTCGTAAGGTTTCCTTTAATGTTCTTAAAACAATAGTAAACATGAGAGAGAGAAAAATGGTTCAAATGGCTCTGAGCACTATGGGACTTAACTGCTGAGGTCATCAGTGCCCTAGAACTTAGAATTACTTAAACCTAACTAACCTAAGGACATCACACACATCCATGCCCGAGGCAAGATTCGAACCTGCGACCGTAGCGGTCGCGCGGTTCCAGATTGTAGCGCCTAGAACCGCTCGGCCACACCGGCCGGCCATGAGAGAGAAGTTACTCATCAAAGATATATGCGAATTCTCTGATTTCATCTATAACAGTCTGAAAATGCACATGCAGTTATTGATTACATGCATGTATAAAACTGGTTCTGAGTTAAAGCTGTCAAACAAGGTTTGAAGAAGAATAAAATGCCACTACCAGACGACAGCTAATGTAAAAAATACTTTTCCGACGTATTTTGACACGATGCGCTTTACCCATACATAATACAAAAGTTTCGAGATGCATCTACTGTCTGGCTGTCTATTAAACCTGAAATAAACAAAATGTCGCAGAAGTTAGTCCTTTTTCCTCATACGACTATTTTGGGTTGAGAAGTGAAGGAAATTATGTTACAAGTACCATTAGATTGATAATTTTAGCTTACAGCAGAATTGCGTTTTAAAAAGTATAGTAGTGAATGTACTCGAACACGCGATATCATTACGCCACTAGCTGACACGTAGCTATAACAGCTCCAGAAGCCAACAACAATTCCCCCACAACTTCTGCATTCCACAGCGCTGTGGGATAATGCATATCGCCAGGTCAATACTTATGAGAGACAAACAGTTATACCTTTTCTTTTGCACTGCACGACGTTTTCAACAAACCGATAGCGCAATAGAGTAGCTCAAGTGGAAAGTAACAAATGGTTCAAATGGCTCTGAGCACTACGGGACTTAACATCTTAGGTCATCAGTCCCCTAGAACTTAGAACTACTTAAACCTAACTAACCTAAGGACATCATACACATCCATGCCCGAGGCAGGATTCGAACCTGCGACCGCAGCAGTCCCGCGGTTCCGGACTGAATCGCCTAGAACTGCACGGCCACCGCGGCCGGCGGAAAGGAACACTTCCTATTTTAATTTCTGCATCCTACACTGTTGGCAGTTCTGTGTTGGTGGCAGTTAAGTGATTTTATTTTGGTGATTACAAAATAAAGATGAATGCATGCACTGGGTAGCCGAGGCAGCTAGTTCATGGTGATTCGGCCAACCAAGTAAATGAATTTACTGAACATGCTGCAAATTGATACAGGAGTCGGAATTCTCAGCCAGTGTGGTACAACGGCGTTATGATAGAAAAATGAGCCCCTGAGAAGAGGATTGGGTGGTCTGTTGGGCTGATGATAGGTTCATATGTCTATGGTCTAGGTTCGATTCCAACTTCGGTCACTGATTTTAGATAGGGAAGACAGATTCCATTCTCTTCTGGCTACAACAAGTGAAGAAGATATAATGGCATTGTGGTCTGAAATTCACATTAAAAATGATATTCCTTCTCTACCAAGTAGACGTTAGGTTGAGCCACAAAGTCTGGAGTAGAAACCCTATTACCAGTAACCTTCCTTATACTAGTTATTTATTTCTAGTGACGAAACAAACGCTATGTAGGCTCACAGGACACTTATTCCATCTTTTACCTGAGCTTCTGTATGTCGATAAAATTGGTTCTGAACTGGGAATGCAACTCAGACCGCCCTCGTGACAATACAGCTCGGCTACAGTTAGTTGTCCGTTCAAAACTCCAGATTCCTCAACATCTCCACATATTGCGCGTGAATGGGTTCGAATCCTGGCCCGGCAATAAAGATTTCATTATGTATTATCAAGCTCTAGCATGAGAACACCTATCTGCTGGTGGATAATAATTTCGATTTTTTATGTATTTTCAATCGTTGTCAACACTAACGATATTTGACGTTTTTGACTCCCAGTGAGACATATAACTATTTGCGAGATCACTGTAAGGTCAAGGATATTATTCCGAGCTGCTGGTGGAGAAAAATTCGGTAGCTGACGTCTCTTTGTGTGTAGTCAGCAACGATACGTGTGGGGTTCGATTACCAGTCAGCACTGAACTCTTCGTCATATTATTTCTAGTTCAAACATGCTCACATGTCGCTTCTGGTGTGATGTTGTTGTGGTTTTCAGTCCTGAGACTGGTTTCATGCAGCTCTCCATGCTACTCTATCCTGTGCAAGCTTCTTCATCTCCCAGTACCTACTGCAACCTACATCCTTCTGAATCTGTTTAGTGTACTCATCTCTTGGTCTCCCTCTACGATTTTTACCCTCCACGCTGCCCTCCAATGCTAAATTTGTGATCCCTTGATGCCTCAAAATATGTCCTACCAACCGATCCCTTCTAGTCAAATTGTGCCACAAACTTCTCTTCTCCCCAATCCTATTCAATACCTCCTCATTAGTTACGTGATCTACCCACCTTATCTTCAGCATTCTTCTGTAGCACCACATTTCAAAAGCTTCTATTCTCTTCTTGTCCAAACTGGTTATCGTCCATGTTTCACTTCCATACATGGCTACACTCCATACAAATACTTTCAGAAACGACTTCCTGACATTTAAATCTATACTCGATGTTAACAAATTTCTCTTCTTCAGAAACGATTTCCTTGCCATTGCCAGTCTACATTTTGTATCCTCTCTACTTCGACCATCATCAGTTATTTTACTCCCTAAATAGCAAAACTCCTTTACTACTTTAAGGGTCTCATTTCCTAATCTAATCCCCTCAGCATCACCCGATTTAATTTGACTACATTCCATTATCCTCGTTTTGCTTTTGTTGATGTTAATCTTATATCCTCCTTTCAAGACACTGTCCATTCCGTTCAACTGCTCTTCCAAGCCCTTTGCTGTCTCTGACAGAATTACAATGTCATCGGCGAACCTCAAAGTTTTTACTTCTTCTCCATGAATTTTAATACCTACTCCGAATTTTTCTTTTGTTTCCTTTACTGCTTGCTCAATATACAGATTGAATAACATCGGGGAGAGGCTACAACCCTGTCTCACTCCTTTCCCAACCACTGCTTCCCTTTCATGCCCCTCGACTCTTATAACTGCCATCTGGTTTCTGTACAAATTGTAAATAGCTTTCGCTCCCTGTATTTTACCCCTGCCACCTTCAGAATTTGAAAGAGAGTATTCCAGTTAACGTTGTCAAAAGCTTTCTCTAAGTCTACAAATGCTAGAAACGTAGGTTTGCCTTTCCTTAATCTAGCTTCTAAGATAAGTGGTAGGATCAGTAGTGCCTCCCATGTTCCAACATTTCTTCGGAATCCAAACTGATCTTCCCCGAGGTCAGCTTCTACCCGTGTTTCCATTCGTCTGTAGAGAATACGCGTTAGTATTTTGCAGCTGTGACTTATTAAACTGATTGTTCGGTAATTTTCACATCTGTGAGCACCTGCTTTCTTTGGGATCGGAATTATTATATTCTTCTTGAAGTCTGAGGGTATTTTGTCTGACTCATACATCTTGCTCACCAGATGGTAAAGTTTTGTCAGGACTGGCTCTCCCAAGGCTGTCAGTAGTTCTAATGGAATGTTGTCTACTCCCGGCGCCTTGTTTCGACTCAGGTCTTTCAGTGCTGTGTCAAACTCTTCACGCAGTATCGTATCTCCCATTTCATCTTCATCTACATCCTCTTCCATTTCCATAATATTGTCCTCAAGTACATTGCCCTTGTATAGGCCCTCTATATACTCCCTCCACCTTACTGCTTTCCCTTCTTTGCTTAGAATTGTGTTTCCATCTGAGCTCTTGATATGCATACAAGTGGTTCTCCTTTCTCCAAAGGTCTCTTTAATTTTCCTGTAGGCGGTATCTATCTTACCTCTAGTGAGATAACCCTCTACATCCTTATATTTGTCCTCTAGCCATCCCTGCTTAGCCATTTTGCACTTCCTGTCGATCTCATTTTTGAGACGTTTGTATTCCTTTTTGTCTGCCTCATTTACTGCATTTTTATATTTTCTCCTTTCATCAATGAAATTCAGTATTTCTTCTGTTACCCAAGGATTTCTACTAGCCCTCGTCTTTTTACCTACTAGGTCTTCTGCTGCCTTCACTACTTCATCTCTCAAAGCTACCCATTCTTCTTCTACTGTATTTCTATCCCCCCTTCCTGTCAATTGTTCCCTTATGCTCTGCCTGAAACTCTCTACAACCTCTGATTTAGTCAGTTTATCCAGGTCCCATCTCCTTAAATTCCCACCTTTTTGCAGTTTCTTCAGTTTTAATATACAGTTCATAACCAATATATTGTGGTCAGAGTCCACATCTGCCCCTGGAAATGTCTTACAATTTGAAACCTGGTTCCTAAATATCTGTCTTACCTGTATATAATCTATCTGAAACATGTCAGTATCTCCAGGCTTCTTCCATGTATACAACCTTCTTTTATGATTCTTGAACCAAGTGTTAGCTATGATTAAGTTGTGCTCTGTGCAAAATTCTATCAGGCAGCTTACTCTTTCATTTCTTAGCCCCAATCCATATTCACCTACTACGTTTCCTTCTCTCCCTTTTCCTACTACCGAATTCCAGTCAACCCATGACGATTAAATTTTCGTCTCCCTTCACTATCTGAATAATTTCTTTTATTTCATCATACATTTCTTCAATTACTTCGTCATCTGCAGAGCTAGTTGGCTTATAAACTTGTACTACTGTAGTAGGCGCGGGCTTCGTGTCTATCTTGGCCACAATAATGTGTTCACTATGCTGTTTGTAATAGCTTACCCGATCTCCTTTTTTTTTTATTCATTATTAAACCGACTCCTGCATTACCCCTGTTTGATTTTGTATTTATAACCCTGTTTTCACCTGAGCAGAAGTCTTGTTCCTGCTGCCACCGAACTTCACTAATTCCCACTATATCCAACTTTAACCTATACATTTCCCTTTTTCAATTTTCTAACCTACCTGACCGATTAAGGGATCTGACATTCCACGCTCCGATCCGTAGAATGCCAGTATTCTTTCTCCTGATAACGACATCCTCTTGAGTAGTCCCCGCCCGGAGATCCGAATGGGGGACTATTTTACCTCCGGAATATTTTACCCAACAGGACGCCATTATTATTTAACCATACAGTAAAGCTGCATGCCCTCGGGAAAAATGACAGCCGTAGTTTCCCCTTGCTTTCAGCCGTTCGCAGTACCAGCACAGCAAGACTGCTTAGGTTAGTGTTACAAGGCCATATCAGTCAATCATCCAGCCTGTTGCCCCTGCAACTACTGAAAAGGCTGCTGCCCCTCTTCAGGAACCACACGTTTGTCTGGCCTCTCAACAGATACCCCTCCGTTGTGGTTGCACCTACGGTACGGCTATCTGCATCGCCGAGGCACGCAAGCCTCCCCACCAACGGCATGGTCCATGGTTCTTGGGGGGGGGGGGGGGGGGGGCTTCTGGTGTAACATTCTAGAGAAAACGAACGTTAAGTATAGGTTTGTTTGTTTCTGGTGTAATAAACCTATACTTAACGTTCGTTTTCTCTAGAATGTAGCAGCGATAGGTGCCGGGTTGGAGTCCTGGGAAGGAAAAAATTAATGTTTCGTCTCGTCATTTCAGTTAAAACATCTTGCTACTGCCGAGAAAATCCGATATGACACAGTTGATTGTGCTTCGAGAACAACCCGATTAGGTTCTGGGTTCGAATCTCTGTCCCACACAAAGCTCTATCTCACGACATTTCAAGTAAGTTACTTGTGAAGAAGCAATATTTAACAACTCTCGTAGTTCGTTAACAGGGACACTAGATGCTGGGTAGGAATTCGTGACCATTAGAAATGTTTACGTTATGTAATTTAAAGTCGATGTTTCCTGTCTAAACTCGAGGTATATCACTCTCTGTATGCCTAGTCAGCAATGACTGTTAGTTTCCGTCAGTCACGAAATCTTTTCTTGGTCAGCATGACCTGGGTTTGAATCCATATGCAGAACGAGACGGTTCATCGTGTCATTTGAAGTTCATACATATTCTCAACTAACAGCTCGTAAAAAACTTAATTTTTTAATGTTATTCTGTGTTAAATAATAAGTACGGTATGTTACTTTGAAGAGGAAATCATGAATACGATGAAATTACTACGTGCGTTACCTATTTGACGTAATAATGAGAGTGGTAACATTTCAGGTATGTCATTCATTGTAATAAATGTGAGCTTACAAGCCTTAAGGACAGTCTTATCTGTGATAAGGTGTTCCCTGATAGTTGTAGTATCGTGGTGTTACTTTACATCTTGAGTTATTGCGACACAGAGCAGTGTTTTCTAGTGGTGATTTGTTGGAAACCATTTTCAATAGTCAAACGACTGTAGCGAGGAGCGATTAGAGGACCTGCTAGACAGCTGCGTTATGAGGGTTGTATGCGAATCAGGCGAAATGCAATTCAGGTCGTTCGGATACTTTTGAGCACCACTGTACATCCAATTTTCGTCTTGTGTCATAGCTGTGGATTGTGTGATTTTGAGCGATGAGTAGTCTTTTTTGTATGTAAGTTTTGGATGAGTGGTCTTTTTGTATGTAAGTTTTGCTTTAAATACATTATATTTTCAAGTATATATATGCAAGGAAGTGGCAGGATCATCCTTTTTTGAAACAAAGGTCTACATGATTTACGATTATCTACCCCTTCCATTATTCTTACAATTTTTTTTTTTAAATTTTGAATCTTTTGATGGCATCTCCTGAATTTCCCCAGAACATGATCCCATACCGGAGGTGAGAGTGTACAACTGCATAATATACAGACTGAAGAGTACAATTTTTTAATTTATGTAACACAAAACAAGAAGTACTTAATTTTTTGTTCATTTGCTCAATATGTGCTTTCCATTTCAAGTTGTCTTGTAGATGGATTCCAAGAAATTTGGTACATGCTGTTTTGGCAATTGTCTGTCCATATAGCTCTAGATTGGGTGATATCAGATTTTTTGTTTGTGGTGTGTATATATCCATAGCTACAGTTTTTTCCAGTGTTTATTATTAAGTCATTGTCATCAAAGTAACGTGTTACCCTGTCAGTGGCTTCTCTTATGTTTTTTTACAAGAGTTTCTTCTGAGTTTCCTGTAATTAGAACAGTTGTATTATCAGCAAATTGAAATATTTTACTGCTGTCATTGCTAAGTTTAGGTCATTTACATAGAGTAAGAACAGAACAGAACCCATTACTGATCCTTGTGGCACTCCATATTTAACAGTCAGTGGCTTAGAATGCACTAAGGGTTGAGCAGTGTACAGCGCACAGAGACTTTGGAAGGCGCTGAGTGAGACTGAGCAGAGAACACAATTGGGAAAGCTGTGTCGCCGAATGTACTCGGTGGCCTGATACAAGGCGAAAACCTCAGCTGGAAGTGTGCTGAAAGCCGATATCGAAAGACACGGGTGCCAATGACAAAGGCACACCTGATCCAACAGTCACTCGGAGAGCCATCAGTGTATACAAAGGTACTATCGCTAAGTTCCATGCGAAGGTCGTAAAACTGAAGGCGATAGACAGAGACTGGAGTAGGGTCCTCAGGAAGCGAATGTAGGCCAAGGTTAACATGGGCTGCTTCACGAAGCCAAGGGAAAGCTGCAGGTAATGTGAAGTTAAACCACTGAAGCGAATGCCGAAAGCGGACTCCAGGAGGTAACAGGGAAAAGGGACACGAACCTCCTCCCCCTTCTTCTCCATCAGTCTTCTAACTGGTTTGTTGCGGCCTGCCACGAATTCTTCTCCTGTTGTAACCTCTTCATCTCCGAGTAACACTTGTAAACAATATTCTCAATTATTTGCTGGATGTATTCTAATCTCTGCCGTCCTCTACAGTTTTTGCTCTCTACACTTCCCTCTAGTACCATGGAAGTCATTCCCTCATGTCTTAGCAGATGTCCTACCATCCTGTCCCTTCTCCTTATCAGTGTTTTCCACATATTCCTTTCCTCTCAGATTCTGCGCAGAACCTCCTCATTCCTTACCTTATCACTCCAACTAATTTTCAACATTCGTCTGTAGCACCACATCTCAAATGCTTCGATTGTCTTCTGCTCCGGTTTTCGCACAGACCATGTTTCACTACTACACAATGCTGTACTCCAGATGTACATTCTCAGAAATTTCTTCCTCAAACTAAGGCTGATATTTGATATTAGTGGCCTTCTCTTGGCCTGGAATGCCCTTTTTGCCAGTGCTAGTCTGCTTTTGATGTCCTCCTTGGTTTGTCCGTCATTGGTTATTTTACTGCCTAGGTAGCAGAAGTCCTTAACTTCCTCTACTTCATGACCATCAATCTTGCTGTTAAGTTTCTCGCTGTTCTCATTTCTACTACCTCTCATTACCTTCGTTTTTCTTCGATTCACTCTCAATCCATACTGTGCACTCATTAGACTGTTCATTCCGTTCAGCAGATCATGTCATTCTTCTTCACTTTCACTCAGGATAGCAATGTCATCATCGAATTTTATCATTGATATCCTTACACCTTGAATATTAAGTTCACTCCTGAACCTTTCTTTTATTTCCATCATTGCTTCCTCGATGTACACATTGAACAATAAGGGAAAAAGGCTATATCCTTATCGTACACCCTTTTTAATACGAGCACTTCGTTCTTGGTCATCCACTCTTATTATTCCCTCTTGGCTGTTGTACCCGACCCGTCTCTCCTTATAGCTTACCCCCCCCCCTATTTTTCTCAGAATTCCGAACATATTGCACCGTTTTCCACTATCGAACGCTTTTCCCAGGTCGACATATCCTATGAACGTGTCTTGATTTTTCTTTAGTCTTGCTTCCATTATTAACCGCAACGTCAGAATTGCCTTTCTCGTGCCTTTACCTTTTCTAAACCCAAACTGATCGTCATCTAGCGCATCCTTAATTTTCTTTTCCATTCGTCTGTATAATATTCTTGTAAGCAACTTGGATGCATGAGTTGTTAAGCTGATAGTGTGATACTTGTCGCATTTGTCAGCTCTTCCCATCTTCGGAATTGTGTGGATGATGCTTTTCCGAAAGTCTGATGGTATGTCACCAAATTCATACACTCTACACACCAATGTGAACAGTCGTTTTGTTGTCACTCCCCCCCCCCCCCCCCCCCCAATGATTTTAGAAATTCTGAGGGAATCTATCCCTTCTGCTTTATTTGATCTTAAGTCCTCTAAAGCTCTTTTAAATTCTGATTCTAACTAATACTGGATCCTCTATCTCTTCTAAATCGACTCCTGTTTCTTGTTCTATCACATCATGCAAATCTTCTCCCTCATAGAGGCTTTCAATGCATTCTTTCCACCTATACGCTCTCACCTCTACATTAAACCGTGGAATTCCCGTTGCACTCTTAATGTTATCACCCTTGCTTTTAATGTCACCTAAGGTTGTTTTGACTCTCTTGTATGCTGGGTCTGTCCTTCCGACAATCACAACTTTTTCGATGTCTTCACATTTTTCCTGCAGGCGTTTCGTCTTAGCTTCACTGCACTTCCTATTTATTTCATTCCTCAGTGACTTGTATTTCTATATTTCTGAGTTTCCTGGAACATCTTTGAACTTCCTCCTTTCACTGATCAATTGGAGTATTTCTTCTGTTATCCGTGGTTTCTTTGCCGTTACCTTCTTTGAACCTAATGTTTTCCTTCCCCACTTCTGTAATGGTCCTTTTTAGAGACGTCCATTCCTCTTCAACTGTACTGCCTACTGGGCTATACCTTATTGCTGTATCTACGGTCTTAGAGAACTTCAACCGTATCTCATTTCTTAGTTCTTCCATATCCCACTTCTTTGCGAATTGATTCTTCCTGACAAATGTCTTATACTTCAGCATACTCTTCATCACTACCATACTGTGATCTGAGTATGTATCTGTCCCTGGGTACGCCTTACAATCCAGTAGCTGATTTCAGAATGTCTGCCTCGCCATGATGTAATTTCACTGAAATCTTCCCGTATCACCTGGCCTTTTCCAAGTATACATCCTCCTCTTTTGATTCTTGAACAACGTTTTCGCTATTACTAATTGAAACTTGTTACAGAACTCAGTTAGTCTTTCTGATCTCTCATTCCTTGTTCCTAGCCCTTGTTCTCCTGTAAACTTTTCTTCTACTCCTTCCCCTACGATTGTATTCCAGTGTCCCATGACTATTAATTTTCATCCCCCTTTACATATAATATTACCCCTTCAATATTCTAATACACTTTATCTCTTCATCTTGAGTACCCCATCTCTCTCACTGTCTCCGTTTGCAAGGTGATGGAAAGTATGATTCATGCCTGGCTGGTACGGTGGCTCGAGTCTCGCAATTTACTGACGGATGCACAGTTAAGATTTCGAGCGCGGCGTTCTGCAGTTGACCCTCTCGTTACTTTGTCCACCCACATCATGAATAGCTTTCTGCGGAAATCCCAGAGAGTGGCCGTGTTTTTTTGATTTGGAGAAGGCTTACGACACCTGCTGGAGAACTAGTATCCTCTGTGCTCTTTACACATGGGGCTTCCGTGACCGCCTGCCCTGTTTTCTTCAGGAATTTTTAAAAGGCAGAGTTTCCAAGATGTGTTTGAGTTCTGCCTTGTCGGACACCTTTATCCAGGAAACCGGTGTGCCTCGGCGTTCTCTTATGAGCGTCGTCCTCTTTTCGGTCGCCATTAATCCTATAATGGCCTGTCTCCCGCTGCACATTTCCAGTTCCTTTTTGTTGACGATTTTGCCATCTATTGCAGTTCTCCACGGACCTGTCACACTGAGCAGCGTCTTCGGCAATGTCTTGATCGTCTTTACTCTTGGAGCATCGCCAATGGCTTTCGCTTTTCCACTGATAAAACCGTCTGTGTGAATTTCTGGCGACGCAATTGGTTTCTACCACCATCTTTACATCTTGGGCCTGTTGCCCAACCATTCGTTGAAACTCTCTTCGTCCTCCCATGTCTCTTACCTGGCAGCCCGTTGTACGCAGTTCCTCAATGTCCTACGTGTCCTAAATGGTACTTCCTGGGGTGCCGATCGAACCACCCTCCTCCGCTTGTACCGGTCCCTTGTCCGTTCTAAACTCTACTATGGGTGTTTTGTTGATGCCTCTGCACGGCCATCCCTCATACGCCTTCTCAACACTATCCACCATAGTGGCATCTGTTTAGCTACTGGCATCTTTTACAACGGCCCGGTTGAGAATCCGTATGCTGAAGCTGCTGAACTACCACTGTCCTACCGCCGTGAGTTTCTCCTTGGCAGGTATGCATGCCTTTTGTCTGTCATGCGTGGCCACCCATCCTATGCCTCCTCCTTTGATTGCCTGAGCCTCCTCCGCTCGTTTCCGATGGAGGAAGGCAGGGTGATAGTGGGAAGAGCAAAATGGTGGGCCACGGTGTTGCAGATTGCAATAGGGTCCATGATAACATCGTCCGCTACTGTCAGGCCGAAAATTGGGGAATGAATCTTGGTTAGAGAGAGCCATCGGAGGTTGGCCCACACGACAGAGGAAGGGGTGAATCTGTTAAAAGAACTAGTGAATGAAATTTAGCTAGCACTTTTGCTATTCCGAAGAACTCCATGACACATTGCACGCATCGGTTTGTAATGAATCCAGTTTGCCATTGTAGGGACGATTAAAAACGCGGATAGCACGTCTCCATGCGTGAATTGCATCGTGGCATGCCTCAGTCCACGAAGGGAATGGGACACGGCGTGATAAAGGGGGAGTGCGAGGAATGGAACGTTCTGCAGCAGTAAGATTAACGTTTGTGAGATATTCCATCTGGTCACCACAACTGGGAAAATCTTGTTCTTTGAACATCGCCAGGGAGGAGTAATGCTGGCAGTCAGCCTTAACAAGCTGCCAATTGGTTGTGCATTCAGATGGGGTAGGAGTCAGTAAATGGATAGCCCACGGGAAATGGTCACTCGAGTAGCTGTCAGAAAGAATTGAACACTTAAGAGTATCGGCAAGCTGGGCAGTGCAGAAAGAGAGGTCCAAATGGGAACAGGTGTGCGAGACGTTTCAAAGGAAAGTGTGTACCCCAGTGTTAAGCAGAAAAGGTTAAGTTGATTAAGAATGTCAGCCAATAGGGCACCTTTCCGACAGGTCCTGGGAGAAACCCAAAGTGGATTATGATGTGCATTAAATTCACTAAGTAGCAAAAATGGGGTAGGTAGCTGACCAGTAAGCTGAAGGAAGTCTGCCCTCTTGACATCGAATGATGGAAGTACGTAAATGGTGCTGAGGGAGAAAGTCAGGTGGTGAAGGAAAAGGTGAATGGCTACAGCGTGAAGCTGGGTATTCAGGGAGATGGGTTGACTATTAATGTCATCCCATATCAGCAGCATAACGCCCTCATGAGATGGAATACTGACCTCAGGGGGAAGGTCAAAACGAATCAGTAGTAGATGTCAAAGCTCAAAGTGGTCATGAGGGTCCAATTTCGTTTCCTGAAGGCACAGTACAAGCAGATGCAGCGATGCTAAAAGCAGCCATAAATCCTCTTTGTGGGACCGAAGGCCGCGAGCATTCCATTGAAGGAGAGTCATTATGAGGAAGAAATGTAGGGGGTGTCACCTCAGCGGCTGCCGGGTAACAGCCGTTGAGTCGCTACTACAGGGCACAAAAGCAGGAGTATCCTGCTCCATAGGGCCCACACAAGCATCAGCTTGCTTGTACAGTCAGTCCGTGAGTCCAACGCTAAACAAAGGTTGGTGGTGAGCACCGACGACACAGGCCAGCCGGGCTAAGGTATCACGTGGCAACACCGTCTAAGAGGATCTTAGAGTCAGCGAAAGGGAAGACCGTTTGCCTTTGGTGGACTTCGTTAGTGGAAGACTTGGGTGTTGGTTGGCTGAAGGGACAGGAAAGTACTGCTTCTGTCTTTTCCGACCCACCAGTTCTGTAGCTGGTGGCTTCGCCTCTTGAGGCGAGAGTTTGATGTCTTGTTGCATAGCTGGACAGGGGGATGGTGATGCTACCTTGACACTGGGCGATTATACCTCAGAGCTGAAATGGTGGTCGCACATTTGCGTGACCATGTGCTTCACACAGCGAGGGGTAACAGGGACAGAACTATATGTGGCAGACAGGAGAACGCAGGGGTTTGTGACTAGCCAATAACTTGCCAGCGACAGGGTAAGGCACTTTTTCCTTTAGTCAGATCTCTCGGACAGCCCGCTCATCAAGATACACGAGACAATCCCCAGAGGCGGCAGGATGGGCGCCATTGCAGTTGATGCAGAGGGGAGAAGGAGGCGCCCTCATGTGCATCCATACCACAGGTTACACACTTGACTGGGTGTCAACAAGACGTTCTAGTGTGGTTGAAATGGTGACACTGGTCGCAGCGCAATGGGTTCGGAATGTACGGCTGGACTGTGATCATTTCAAAGCCTGCTTTGATCTTGGACAGAAGCACTACCCTATCAAATGTGACAAAAAGAGTTCGGGTGGGTGCTAAGGACGAATCTACCTTTTTCTTTACGTGATGGACGGCAATGACACCCTGATCAGAGAGGTAAGATAGGATTTCGGCCTCGGTTAGACCGTCGAGCAGCCGAATGTAAATAACACCATGGGGAGAAGTTCAGTGGGCCTCAACACGAACGGGTAGCTGTGGAGAAGCCAGGCATCAAGCAGTTGTTGTGCTTGAGAATCAGAAGTTGTCTTCAAAAGCAAAGTGCCATTTCATAAACGAGAGCAGGATTTCACAGGGCTATCAGTTTCATCAACACAATTCTGAATAATTAATGGATTTACCATGGCGAAGGACTGACCATCTTCAGTATGTGAGGCCACAAGGAACTGTGGTGCAACATGAAGGGTCTTTGAATCATTAGCCTCATTACGTTTACGTTTCGTAGATGCTGATTGTGAAGATTATTGGTTCATTGCGAGAAAATCCCCCACGATTTCCAGCGTCTCTGGTAGCGCGCTCCTTCCAACTGGGGACCCCCTTTGCAAGGGGGCGCATCCACCTTAAGTGCTGACAGAGGGACCAAACGGCAATTTGGGAAGGTTGTAGCTCAGGCAGTCACCCCACCCTGGGCTTGGACCTTACCTGGGACTGGGAATTACGCGTTACCCAGTCATCCGTTACGCGTCGGACGAGTGAGATGGCCTTCAGGAGCGCATAGGGAGGAAGAAGAACAAGAGGAACCTCAAACGCCGATGCAGAGGAACGGTAGGAGAAGGAAACCAAAGAAAGGAAAAGAGAAAGAAAAAACAATGGTGAGACTGTTCTTATGTCAGCGACAGACAATGCACAACATTCCCAATAACACACCAGACATGTTCCCCAAGGGAGGGTAAAAATAAAATAATAGCAAGAGGATAGGGAGATGCAGTACGGAAGGGAAAAAGTGCTGCAAAGGCCCAGTAGTAGCCAAGCACGAACCAAGCAAAGAGTGGCGAGTCTCCTAAGCAGGGGGGGGGGGGGGGGGCGCGCAAATGTGTGAATGAGTTTAAAAATGCCACCAAGAAAAGCTTACTTTTTGTAAGACCATACAGTACGGTACTTTATTCAATGGCGTAAATACAGAGATAATGGTTACAAATTAATAAACCTGGATTGTACATTTACAACTGTTCATTTTCGCAAAGTGGCACACTCTACAGGCTGACGAGCATTCAGAAGAAACGTTGCTGCACTGAAGTGAGGTGAGTCACCACGGAAGGCGCAGCAGTAGGTAGTGAACTCTGTGTAGGGCTAGACAACGTTTTTGAAAAAATGAAAGAAACCTACACTGATACGAAAAATTGTGCCTTGTTTCTCTCGACTTTGTCCAGCTGCTCATTCAGAAGACACGAGAATTACGCTTTCAGATCTCCTTTTACGCTTGTCGCAAAAGGTTCCTGAAATCAGGGAGCCACAGACTCAAAAAGTCCCGTCAGCACCATCAGATGATAACTCCTGCTGTCTCCATTTCAGTAAATCTGTCATATCCACCTTTGGATGGAATCGGCACCATACGACAGAGAGAAACACGAGGCAGCCCGTTACTTAGCATAGCACGCGGTAGTAAGGATAGGCAGCAATAGCCTCGCGTGTGGCGTGTAGCTGCCAACTTCGCCGCGGACAGCCTCCGATATAGGGGGGACAGGAAAAATGATGTGAAAACCTGTATCTATTTGAGAATGGTATATTAACAAGGGGTTGGACCCCATTTGTCCGTGAAACATCTCTTATTCTTCTTAGAATACTGGAATATAGCGACTGTATAGTCTCCAGTAGAATGTTATAGCATTCTTCGAATAGAACCTCTTCTAATTCCTGTAACGACGAGCGAGGCGGAGATCTGCTCCAGAGTCTGCGCTCCAATACCGCCCACAAGGGTTCTATATGTTCACGTCCAGGGACTGTGTTGGCCAGGGAAGACGCGCAGTTCAGTTACATGGTGCTCATAGCACGATTGTACTGTCCTGGCTGTGTGAATGGGTGCTATATCGTCCTGAAATATGGCATCATTTTTGGGGAATAACATCTGAATCGTGAGGTGCACCTGATCACCTGAACTGTTCACAAAATCGTTGGCTATAACAGGGTCTTTGAGAGTAATGATGAGACCAGCAGAATATCATGATTTGGCTACCCACACTTCCACTTCCACGCTTAACCGCTGGAATCAAGCCATCAGGATTGTAGGCTTCTTTTGGCGTTCTCCAGACGTAAACCAGGCCCGATGTTAGACATGACAGAAACGTTGAGTCGTCGGACCATATAACGGGTTTCCTTTTATCAAAATGGTTCAAATGGCTCTGAGCACTATGGGACTTAACTGCTGAGGTCATTAGTCCCCTAGAACTTAGAACTAATTAAACCTAACGAACCTAAGAACATCACACACATCCATGCCCGAGGCAGGATTCGAACCTGCGACCGTAGCTGACGCGCTATTTCAGACTTTCCATTTATGAACCATACACTGTATATGCTCCTGACACCAGGTTCTTCGCTTCTTAGCGTCGTCACTAATGGTTTCGGTATAGCAGCTCGTCCAGCGAGTTCTCAGCGGACAGTGTCGATAAATACGGGGTCTCGACGATGGCTATTGAGCTCTGTAGTTACTTTAGCCGCCGTAGTTTTGTGTAGTTTTGACACAATTCGTGTTAGCATACGACGATCTGTGTCATTTAGTTTTGATTTTAGCCCACTATTACGTATACACGTGGTGTCTTTCCATGTTTTGTGTAGGCTGTCATGACTGTTGAAACAGTTGCTCTTGAAACGTTCAATAAGTTGGCTTTCTTGATTACTGATCGGGCCCCCACAATCAGCACTCTTTGGAACTCTGTTAGGTCTTTCATTGCACGTCGACCTTGGCCTCCAAATGCGAATACGAAGTGGGCACTAATCGTGAACAGCCTGCACTGATGCCTACACCGTACCGTGCCGTGCCGAACACGCACAGCCCAGCGCGACACGGGCCCTACCTTTGTTGTCGGCAGTCAAACACAGGCACCACATTACTGCCACTGCTCACATTATTTTGCCCATCCTCTGTATCTTATCTATTTTCTCGAGTATGGAAAGGGGTATCGCTCTCCTTCCAGCGTCAAAAACAATTTTAGTATGTCAGCTGTACATCGTACACGGCGACGAACGATTTAAAAGCCACCAAACGTAATCTGGCCAGGAGTCACATATTTAACTGGAAACTTTTCAAAATACGTCCGGTGGTTTACGTACTGCCTAAGTACCACAATAAGTACGGACAATAGCGAAAAGAAAACCAGTTCACTATCAAATTGTGACGTAGGATTATAAGATACGAAAAAAAATATTTTTTTTACCGCTGCGTTCCTTAGAATCGAATGAGAAAGCCTACATAGGGAATAACACAAGCGAATCTAGAAACCATGGTTTTTAATCTTGTACGCAAAAAGAATAATATATAGAAAGCTGGAGAAGAGAATTGAGGTTTGAGGCTGTATTAGGTGACGATCAATTTGGCTTTAAGAAATTACCGGAGAGGTAATTCTGACGTTGCGCTTGATGATGGAAGCAAGACTAAAGAAAAATCTAGACCCGTTCAGCGGATTTGTCGACCTTGAAAAAGCGTTCGACGACGTAAAATGGTGCTAGATGTTCGAAATTCTAAGAAAAATAGGTGTAAGCTGTAGGGAGAGACGGGTAACATACAATGTGTACAAGAGCCAAGCGGGAATAATAAGAACGGACGACCAAGAACGAAGTGTTCGGATGAATAAGTGTGTAAAACAGGGATATAGTCTTTCGTCCCAATCTATCCGTACATCGAAAACCCAATGATGGAAATAAAAGAAAGGTTCAAGAATGGAATTAAAATTCAAGGCGAAAGGATATCAATGTTACGGTTCGCTGATGACACTACTATCCTGAATGAAAGCGAAGAAGAATTACAGCATCTGATGACTGGAATGGACAGTCTAATGAGTACAGAATATAGACTGAGAGTGCATCTGAGAACGATGAAAATCACGAGAAGGTGCAGAAAGCGGAAAACTTAGAATTCCGTAACTTCGTGACCATCAATCCTTATGCTACCTAGGCAGCAAAATAACCAATGACGGACGGAGCAAGGACCACATCAGAAGCAGACTAGCAGTGACAAAAAAAGCGTTCCTGGCCAAGAGAAGATCACTAGTTCCAAATATAGGCCTCAATTTGAGGAAGGAATTTCTGAGAATGTACGTCTGGAGTACAGCATTGTATGGCAGTGGAACGTGGACTGTGGGAAAACCGAAACACAAGATAAACGGAACATTTGAGACGTGGTGCTACAGACGAATGTTGAAAATTAGGTGGACTGATAAGGAAAGGAATGACGAGGTTCTGCGCAGGATCGCAGACGAAAGTAATATGTGGAAAACACTGACAAGAAGAGACAGGATGAGAGGACATCCGTTAAGACATCAGGGAATGAATTCCATGGCACCCGAGGGAGCTGTAGAGGGAAAAAACTGTAGAGGAAGAAAAAACGCAGAAAGTAAACGGAGTAGTATTATAGGGCGGAGTGGGGCAACCAGCACTCCCTGCTGCGCCGAGCGATACAACAGAGATGCGTGTCGGGGTCGCATCGCCATCGTCCCAATCCGAACCAGTTACCATGCGCTCCACCACCGCAGATTGCTTCTGCGTCGTACCAAGCTGCATTAGGTGTCCTATCGCTTATCGCATTACCTCAGCGAGAGCGCACCTCAGAGTAAATAACACATCGCAACGTGACGTATTTAACAACAATAACGGCTCTCTGCAGCGGCTATCGCTGTTGCTTGGCAACAGTTTGAGATGGACGTGTGTGCGTCCCCAGTCAGCAGAATTTCAAGAAATCGGTGAAATCACCAAGAACACGGAGCAACGGTAGCAGTGACTAGGTACGCCACCAACAAACATCTCAATTTCGCCAATCCGTAGGATCCTCAATAGAGGCGTCGGATCTATCGCACCTTTCTGCTGACGAATTCCGACAGGCATACGTACTTAATGAAATGCAGATCTTCGACACTCTAGTTATATTCAGTGTCGTTTGATTTTGCAGTCCAGTTATCCAGACTGTTTATCAAGGTTTGTCTGGCAGATTGTGTTGCAGAAGCACATATTTTATAAGTTATAGGAAAATCTGAATCTACAAACAATACATTCTCCTAAGAAGTTTTCGTGCCCTCAAATCTCTGCATTCGCTCGTATAAACAATGTTCGGCAAGTCGATTGTGTCACTGCCGTGTCCTGAAACATACATTTTCCATGGAAATGTCATAAGAAATGATATATTTTTATAAGTATTTCCAACGATTATCGACGATTTTCGGACACTAAGCTGTGTTTTTGTCACAAAACTAATTTCCCTCCTTAATGATACACTGAAGCGCCAAAGAAACTGGTATAGACACGAGTATTCAAATACGGAGATACGTAAACAGGCAGGCTACAGAGTCGCTCCAGGAACGCATTTCCGAGTTTATACATTTCCACTGGCCACCGAACTTCCCAGACATGAACATTGTTGTTGAGCATTTCTGGGATGCCTTACAACGTGCTGTTCAGAAGAGATCTCCACCCCCTCGTACTCTTACGAATCGATGGACAGTCCTCCAGGATTCACTGTGTCAGTTTCCTCCAGCACTACTTCAGACATTAGTCGAGTCGATGCCACGTCGTGTTGCGGCGCTTCTGCGTGCTAGCGGGGGCCCTACACGATATTAGGCAGACGTATCAGCTACTTCGGCTCTTCAGTGTAGATGTCTTGTAAACGGAATTAAGTGCGCTTCGGAATTTTTTTTCTGTTTACGTACAATTAAATAAGGTGGGTCAGTTCTTATCTACCTATTACTAAGTTCGTAGAGGTTGCTAGAATTCGAGCTGCTAATATACTGATTCTTTTCGTTGCGATCTTTCGCGATCAAATTCAGTCTGTGCAATAGGGACCTGACCACGTAAAAGTAATTGTTTAGTGCTGTGTTTCGTTTCACTGATAAGTAATTTGTAGCAGTACCATTTGTACGTGACCTCTTACGCCAATGTGTGCCATCAAGATGTGGCAACAAGTGTTGGGTCGTGACCGTTCACTCTAACAAGACACGCGGGACACTTGCTGACGGCAGAGGCTGCTTCGACAAATCTAAGGACTGTGTTTGATTTCCGACTGACACATACTAGTTTTCAGTCGCTACCGAGACTTGCTTTCAACACTGTCTGCAAAGAATATCTTCATTGAACGTATCAATAAAATTGAATAACATCACATTGAATTACATACAACGACAGGACCATAAAACTAATCCAGAAAACAATAGCAAGTACATCATGCATAGTGAAATTCGTGGAAGAGATGTCGAAATCATTCGAAACCAAAACAGGAGTGAGACGGGAACATGACCTCTCACCCGTTCTATTCAACTAAATTTTACGCAAAATAATCAGGGCACGGGACAAAGGAGTCAATGTGGTAAAGCTGTGAAGACATAACGAAAGAACTATGACAAAATGCCTGGCCTTTGGTGACGGTTTTGCCACAATAACAAATAACGGAAAAGAAGCCTCAAGAAGCTCTAGAGGCACTACATGTAATCCCATCCAGAACGACATTACACATCTCATATGGGGGAAAAAAACACGAAGCACATGGACACAAAATCCACAGACAGACATCCACTGGAAACTACTAGTAACTACGGAATGG
The DNA here is from genome assembly GCF_023898315.1 of Schistocerca nitens. Taxonomy (NCBI): domain Eukaryota; kingdom Metazoa; phylum Arthropoda; class Insecta; order Orthoptera; family Acrididae; genus Schistocerca; species Schistocerca nitens. Next base: position 4,976,892 of record NW_026045897.1, read on the forward strand.
TAACACAAGTACATGTTTCAATTACCTGGGAGAGATTAGAAAGAAAACAGGACTGAGCTCGACATCCAACGAGTAGAGGATCACAGAACTACAGAAAGCATGCAGACTTAGCTGGAACCACTAAAACATATCAGTGCTAAATATCAGGAGATATCAATACACTTGTCTTACCACAAGCCTTGCCAGCAATAAGGGAAGAGAGATAATCAGAGAGACAGAGAAGCGAGAAAGGATAATACTGCGTAGGATATATGGGCCAGTTCAGGAAGGGGATATCTGTATAAAGAGACGGACAAAAGAACAGCACGAACAGACTGAGATGATTGCAAACATCAGGGAAAGGAGGACAAAGCTCTGCAGACACACATATACATTGGGCGACGACAGACAGACAGGAACCGAGGATGTGATTAAAGTAACATCTTCACAAAAGAGACGTCAGACAGGAAAAAAATAGAGAAAGAAGTCAGAAAAACGTCGCTAGAATGAAAAAAGAAAGTGGAAAGAAGTCAGCAGAACAGAGGAACAAGAAACACGAAAGGTTTTTGGTAAGAAAGAAGAAAAACGCCACGAAAAGTGATTGTCTATTAGCTCTCTCCTTAGGGGGGAATTACTGATAGTAATTCTAGCAACAAGCCCAGGATGGCTTCCGATGATGGGCAGTAAGGCAGGGCGCAGAATACCGCCGACGTACCGCTGTGCTGGGGAGGGGGCGCCGACCACAGGGGAGTGACGCGGAGCTCGCGGCCTCGGCGTCGCACCGCACCGCTGTCCGGGTCGTCTCCAGCACGCCTTTGGTCTGGAATCCTCCTCTCGACTGGAGTAGAACTGCCGTCACTGACGGGACCCCGCGGCCGGAAGGCGTGTCTGCTGGCGCCCCGCCTACCAGGCTGTAGCCCGCCGTGCGGCTCGACAGCCGGAAGGCGCCGTAGCTGCACCCACTCGGTTGTCAGCCGCGGCACTCTTAGGGCTCAGCGGTACGTCGACGGTATTCTACGCTCATTTCGTTGTCCTTCGTGCAAGCCGTGTTGGGCTTACATTTCAGCAAGACAGTGCCCACCCGCACGCGTAGAGTACTTCTACTGCTTGTATTCGTGTTTGCCAAATCCTACTTCGGCCAGTAAGATCGCCGGATCCCTCCCCAATTGAGAACGTTTCGAGCGTTATGAGCAGGGCCCTCCAATAAGCTCGGGATTTTTACTATCCAACGCGCCAACGCGTTATTGATTCCCTCAATTTGTGACGCTCTCTCTCTCTCTCTCTCTCTCTCTCTCTCTCTCTCTCTCTCTCTCTTGAATGCATCATCCGCTTTTTTTCCAAAATTGAAATGATTTATTTGTCTGTAAATGTACATCACATCTACTGATATCCCTCCTATTACCATTATTCCTTTTTTTTGTCTTAAAGTGTATTAGGACTTGGGGGGTTTTGCAAAGGTGTTTAAAATGTCTGGCTTTTTAACAAAAACTGAGTGAGAAATTGAAATTCATAAAATGAGAACCGGAAGTTTAATAATTTGCTGCAGTAATGCTGCAAAAGGTGAAGCAGGTAAAAACTGAAAAAATAAAGTGGCAAAAATTAAAAATCTATCAAACATCCCACTATACTATGTACATAGCCAGTTCTAATCTTGGATAAAATGTGAAGGGACGTTGGAATTACAAAACGGTCGGCTGAGCCTCCCCCACTGTTCTTCCTGTACAAAACCTACAGTTAGAATACTTGAGGTCGGGAGCAGCACGCTGACGTCACGGGTCGGAAAGTCCACGACACCCCTTCGACGACGGGGGCCCCCGGGAAATCTCCCAGCGTTCAGTATTTACAGAGGATAACAATGGACGCCTGTTTAGTAACTATTCGCGTTTTGGCCATCGTGCGGGATACAAAGGACTAAAGATGCGTCCACAATGCCTTTTTTCTGTTCAGATTTGCGTATGGGCGTAAATTTCCAAAAGCGCAACTACACATATACATTTGTGCGTGCATATTTTCCTGGAAATGGAAACAGTGGGTAAAGCGCGTTGGTACCCGCCGTCAGTGAAACTCTGTTCTCCTTTTAACAGACGACTGGCAGCTGTGGCCCGTGTGTGTGTGTGTGTGTGTGTGTGTGTGTGTGTGTGTGTGTGTGTGTGTGTGTGTGTGCAGGTTATGCCGTGAAGCGGTTTCTGGTTTGTGCCCAATAACGTCTGTTTATGCTTAAATTTATACGAGGGTAAGTCAATTATTATCCGCAATTTAGTTATATTTTTGTTTATTTTGGTAGTACTTTCGTTTTACGTTGATGTCGCACGCTCTCTTTATTTTTTATTATATTTTTGCAATTTTCAAGCTGCTACGTTAGTTTCGTTATCGTTGCCGTGCTGTTAATCATGTTTGCTCTGCTGTCTATTTACACAAAAGAAGAGCAACGTTCAGTGATCCGTTTTTTGTGGTCGGAAAGAGTATCATGGGTCGAAATTCATCGAAGACTTTCGGTGCAGTACGGGAACAGTGTTTTGCCACAACGTAGTGTCTACGAATGGATTGAAAAAACTTCGAAATCGTCGGACAAGCGTTACGCACGATGAATGACCCGGACGACCGTTCATCGCCACAAATGAAGAAACCACTGAGTGTTCACGTGAAATGATTCTCTTAGAAGATTAACTATTGACGAAGTCGCACATCGTCTGCAAATTAGTCACGGTTCTGCCTACAAAATCATTCACAACAGACTTGTGTTTCATAAAGTTTGTGCAAGATGGGTCCCAAAACAGCTAACACAATTGCATAAACAAACGCGCTTGGACACCTGCAAAAAACATTTGGATCGCTATGGTAACGAAGGGGACATCTCCTTGGACAGGATCATTACTGGTGACGGAACATGGATCCATCATTACGAGCCGGAAAGAAAGCGGCAGAGTATGGAATGGAAACATCAAAATTCGCCGTGCAAGAAAAAGTTCCAAGAGAAAACCGTTCACAGGAGAAGTGATGCTTACGGTCTTTTGGGACGCACAAGGCCCAGTACTGGAACATTATGGGGAAAGGGGCACGACAATAAACAGTGTACGTTACAGTGAGATGGTTTCTGCCAGACTAAAGCCTGCAGTTCCAATCAAACGCTGAGGATTGCTGTCAAAATGTGTTGCGTTGTTGCACGACAATACCCGTCCGCATACTGATGCCCACACTGTTGAAACGCTCTAGAAACTCAAATTTAAAGTACTGGATTATCCTCCATATAGGCCCGATCTTGCCCCTTGTTTGGTCCACTCAAACAGGCATTAAGTGGCCGTCGATTTGCCTCGGACGAAGCAGTGAAAGAAGCGGTGTATTGCTGGCTCGCAACTCAACCAAGAACCTTCTTTTATGAAGGCATCAGGAAGTTTGTACGACGATGGACCATGTGCGTTAAAACGCAAGGAGACTCTGTAGAGCAAGGAGACTATGTGGAAAAATGATGTTCTTGTAAGTTTCCTATTTGATTACATTAAAATTTTATACCTAGTTATAGGACAATAATTGACTTACCCTCGTAGATGATCATAGACAAAGAAAAAAGTCGTATGGAATGCCGATTCTGAAGATTATTTAATGAAAATTTGAGACGTGTTGCTCTTGGCGCCAAGTATTAGATAAAAGAAATGGCTCAAATGGGTCTGAGCACTATGGGACTTAATATCTATGGTCATCAGTCCCCTAGAACTTAGAACTACTTAAACCTAACTAACCTAAGGACATCACACAACACCCAGTCATCACGAGGCAGAGAAAATCCCTGACCACGCCGGGAATCGAACCCGGGAACCCGGGCGCGGGAAGCGAGAACGCTACCGCACGACCACGAGATGCGGACCAAGTATTAGATGAAAAGCCTCCGATCGTGTTACAGTGTAGAACAAGATGCAATAAGTAGGAGAAAAAGAAGAAGAAGAAGAAGAAGAAGCCAGAAATGTATGAGAAGAATGTATGCAAACTGGACGAATATTCGTGCTACGGCGACCTCAAGGCGCAACCGAGGGTGGCGACATCTGAGCAAAAGAAGTTATGGGGTACGTGTCGCTCCTCAACGAACTACTACAAAATGGAAATGACGCACATGGACGCCGCAAAAAATACAGAATTGGAAAACAAACTTCGGTTTAGTGGATTCTGGCGTCTATGAAATTCCGAAATTTATCGAGTCGCAGGATGTTAATTTACGTATCATATTACAGGATTAAAGTTGTGTAAACAAATAATAAAACACAAATGACGCAATGAAAGTTGATTAATCTTCACCTCCCTTACGTATTTCGCACACGAATAATCACTGAAATGCTTTGTTCTGATATGGGAAATAAATAGAACAAAGTGGTGTATAAGTCGCCGGTTAGTAACTAACGAAATTTTACCGTCAACCTTACCGCTGCAGTTACCCAAGTAGAAAAACTAAAATCTCGTTGTGACCTCGTCACTTTTCTGTTATTTAGATTGTTTTTTTTTTTTTACCCAGTGTCGACTTTGTGTTTTCTTTTTCTGTATCCTGCATCTCAACAAACGCAACAGAAGCTCCCAAGTATAGCGGTCTGCTTGCGCAATGTGGCAACGTGTGGGCACGAGAACGCCCGTGCGTACGTGCTTCCTTTCCATTCACTGATCTTTGTCTGTGTTTTATTTATTTATTTATTTATTTATTTTTGCCGTGCGACTGCGATTAGGCAAGAGAGAAGAGGTGTCGTGTGGACAGACCTTAACCCTTTGTGACCCTCGGGCCACAAGTCTGAACATAAACTTTTTACGGTGTCTCAGCGGCAAAAGAAGTATATTTTATCAGTGGAAACACGAGATACACATTTGTGAATGTTCAATCGAGCGCAAGTGCTGCCAACTGCTGGGTATCACTATGAAAATATCAGCACGTCAATATAGCAGTGCGCAGCAGATCGTGATATCCAGAATACACGGATGTGGCTGATCACTGTATTCCACTGTATTCCACTGTATAATCGAATATTGTTATCGTTATTTTGCATGGTAATTACTGAATGATGATTTTACTATTTATTGCAAGAGAGAATATTTCTTAGGTACTTATTTTAGTCCATAAAATGAAGCCAAGTACGTTTAGAAAATGGGTACATATTTTTGTATAAATCTTTCATCTAAAATCGTTACAAAACCATTACCACATAAATACAAGTTTTCCTTCCTCCAGAAAATAATCAGGTCTGAAAGGACTAACAGTAAGAGATGGCTGTTCCGGCTCGAACGGAGCCGCTTCCGTTTCCGCTCCTGTGAGCCTCTGGGTGGCCGGCGCGGCGTCACGGCCAGACAGGGCTGTTGGTGACGTCGCGAGCGCACGTGCGGCGAGGCAGCCCCAGCCGAGCCGAGCCGAGCCGCCGCGTTGCGCAAGCGCGGCCGACTCCGCTGCCTGCCGGCGCTCTCGGCCGAGCAGAGGAAGGCACTGGCCAGCCACAGGTACCCAGAGTGCCGTTTTTAATCGACGCGCTAACGACAAATACACTGACCGGAAAACAAATCCCAACACCAAAAAATAATTAATGCGGAGTAATACAATTTCGGGAGTACATTAGTCCGGGTAACATAATTTAGCGATTAACATTGCAAGACCACAGGTCAATGTAAGCCCGAGATAAAACACTGCAAATGCGAAATGCTGGTACATCAATGACCGGTGTATCCGCCTGAATGCTGAATGCCAGCAGTCAAACGAGCACGCAGTGTGTCGTACAGGTGCCGGGCATGTAATTCCACGCCTGTTGCACTCGGTCGGTCGATACAGGGACAGTTTTTGCTGGCTGTCGTCGTCCGGCGATGTCCCGCGTGTGCTCGACTCGAGACAGACCTGGTGACCGAGCAGGCCCCGGAAACACGTCGACACACTGCACAGCGTGTTAGGCTACGTCGGCAGTTCGCGGGGCGAGCGTTTCGCTAACACGCTGCTCACGAATGGCAGAATGAGAGGTCGGATCACCAGACTAATGTACAGTTTTGCAGTCAGGGTGCTTCGGATAACCGCGAGACTGCTCCTGCTGCCATACGAAATCGCACGCCACACCGTAACTCCAGTGTGCCTAGCTATCCTCGGAGTAACCGATTTGCTACAGTTTGCTGTGTCACTGGGTACCAACTGCTGCAGATGCAGTACGAGGAGCTAGAGCCGTACACCGAACGAGACGGTCTTCCCTGTCGGTAGCGCCACGCGATCGTCCGGAGCCCGGTCCTCTTGCGAGCACGACGGCCAGCAGTCGTGTACAGTGGTTACATTCCTGCCAAGTCTCTCTGCGACATCTCAGAAGGTATTTACAGCTTTTCCTAGTCCTGATACACGGCCTCGTTCAAACTCGCCGAGGTCCTGGTAACGCCATCCTTGTTGCCTTTAAAGGCATCCCTGATTAACATCAACTCACGAAGTCCAATCTAAAACATAACTAACGCTCACGAGCGTTACAGCGTGTATTTAAAGCCAACCTGATTTGCATCGTCGTAGTGCCGCTACTGGCGCCACTTTTCTGCCACTGGTGCGAAATCTGAACAGACACCATCTTTCAGATGTGTAAACACGCCTACCAACTTTCGTTTATGTCGCACGACTCCTTCTTGGTGCTGCGATTTTTTTCCCTTCAGACTATAATACTAGTGTGTATGCGAAAGCACGGACTACCTAACATGCTCTGAATGTCGCACATGCAAACGGGCTTTTTTCGGGGACCGTACTTCGCCTTCTACTGGTGATTGAATGTCAGGGGCAAGTGTCTCGGGCAGCTCTTGGGCCAGGAACTATTTGTACGCCCCGTAACAAGGATCGTCTTACTGTGGCTATCCTCCAGTACAAGGTCAAAGTTTGAAAATTGGATACACCCACCAGTTTAGGCAAATAGAGGAAATCGGTTGGTTCTCTTTGCATCAGATGTGGTCTACAGAGTGTCTTAAGGGGATTATGGAGACACTATTTAGTGCAATGGTGGTATCTGAGAAAACCAGGAAAACGTGGATTTTGGGTACCAAAACCGAGCAGCGGATTCCAAGACAACTCACAGTAAATGGCTGAAATTTTTACGAAACATTCTTAAGACGCTGGTCTCTAACAACCTTTCTCGATATCTTTATCTGTTTCCGAGATACAGACGTCCTACATTAACATACGTGTACAGTCTTAGACATAAAAATTGACGGGCGGCCGGCCGGCCGCCACAGAGACTAACAGTAAGTCAGAGTCGTTCACTTCAGGTGGCCAATAAAACCGACCGCCCCTGACAACACTGGTCGTTCACTTAAGGTGGCCAATAAAACCGACCGCCCCTGACAACGCTAAGTCCGGCCATCTGCACAATCTAGAAACACTGTAAGATGCGGAAGTGTCAGGAGGAAGTGTTGTCTACTTCCGAGATGACGTCTGGTTGTGTCAGCCTGTGGTCTACTGGTAATCGTCGTGTATTCTGAACTTATAGTCGCGTGTTCGCGTCCAATTTTTTTTTAATTTTTTATACCACATTTTGGCCTTCGTCTAAAGCTATGAGTCTGATTGAACAGGGAAGATAATTCGCTTCACAGTCTATCCGCCAGTAATAACAAAGGCTTCCAGAAACAATTCCGCAGAACAGCTCGTGGGTACGTCACGATCATAACAGCTTACGCTCGAGCGTTTCCTCGCGCTGCAGCGGCTACCGGCCACCAGCCAGACGCCACCCGCAGTCTGAAATCCGGCGCCGCACAGGTGAAGGCGGCGCCACGCTGTCAGTGTATGTATCAACTGTCATTTTCGAATTTGAGGTTCTAGTTATCTTGCAGTTAAGCATTGCATTTTGCATACTTGAAAATCATGAACTACGGTTAAGCGTTTTAAAACTGGGTCGCAAGTGGAAAAAGGTGCAACATCTGCAACACAGTATTTACTTTTGGTGTAACAGAGGGCTGAATGCAGAGGAGACAGGTCGAAAGATTTGAACTATGAGTGGAGCGCGTGCTTTTGGGAAAAATACGCCAGAGAAAGTTATTCTTGTTTCAACAAAGACCCTTCTGGCAAGAACGATTTTCCACTTTAAGGAAGTATCAAATGGTTCAAATGGCTCTGAGCACTATGGGACTCAACATCTTAGGTCATAAGTCCCCTAGAACTTAGAACTACTTTAACCTAACTAACCTAAGGACATCACGCACACCCATGCCCGAGGCAGGATTCGAACCTGCAACCATAGCAGACCCGAGGTTCCGGACTGCAGCGCCAGAACCGCACGGCCACCGCGGCCGGCTAAGGAAGTATCCATTAATGACATAACTGATGGATTACCATTTAACCATCATGCGACATTTACATTCAACAGGCAAAGTTCAGAAGTCTGGCGTAGGAGTACTGCATGCTCTAATTCGAAACAACAAATATCAACGAAGTGACTATTATTGCACTTTTGCTTGAATGTCACGAGGTCGCTCATTGAGCATTCCTATGCAATGCTGTTCCTCGTGACGAGTTATGATGCCTTTATTGTTAACTTCCTACGAAGAAATGAAAGGCTGGGCCCCACCAAAAGACAAACTCGAGCAAAGAGCAGTGTGACCATAATATCAGGAAAGCTGACAACAAGAAGCCAGGTCATGCCTGTCTTCTGGCGGGTGTGCCAATGACAGTGATCTCAATAACAATATTTTAGAGCAAAGATACGTTGCCAACTCAACCACTGGAGAAGCTCCAAAAATTGGGAATCGCGTCTGGTGAATAAGCTTTCAACGTTTCGGTCCGATTAAGACAGAAAAACACCAACAATTGTCGCAGTTATTAATTTATGACGTTTCGTTTGTACTTAGTGCATCGATGTATTACAAGTAATTACATTCTAGCCCCTAAACCTAATAACAGAAATGCGAACGAGACTCATTGGCTTACAATGAGGATATTCCGGCCCTTGCCACCCACAATTTTGGGACGAAGCTATAGTCACTTCCAAGGTCACTCAGAGTACACATCCGCAGTTCCTGGCAGTATAACTGAAACTTGGCAACAACGCAGAATGTATGTGGCAACTCTGTGAAAGACGAGTTAATTCCTTGATGGCACAGAAGTGCCCTGCTAAATTCACTTCATATTGTCGTGTCATTTCAAGTGAATAATGTGAGTGATTCTCTCTTGAGATGTGATGTAAACGTATCAGTTAATGCTTTTGAATCCACGAAAGTCCTTCCACGCGGGAAATACAACTACTCTCGTCTCTTCTATTGCTATTTATCTGTCATAGCGGCTATTGGGCCAGTAAGTAATACACCGACGCCGCACCTCTTCGGTAGCTCAGATGTAACGTCCTGGCCTACCTAGTGCAACGGGCTTTCGTTCGCGTTTCGAGACTCGCTGAAAGCCAGATTTTGAATTTTTTGTAACAGAGCTACAAGCAGGCAGATAGAAACTCAATAAGGGGATCGTAAGACAACGCTCGAGCAAAATTCGTATTGCTACTTTCAGTGCCCCTTAGTGTCGGAGCGAAAACCTTACGGTACTGCAAAATTCGTAATGCCACTTTTGTTTTCTGCCGACATATTTTTTGTTCTTGTGAATACATAATTTTACCTATGAACGACCACATTTTCACTATACTTGACTGTGATACAGGACATGCAGTAAATACAGACTTTTTCGAAGTCAAAAGTCGGTAATATACTACCAATTCGTGTTAAAATAGGCACAATCATCTTACAGACACTTAATACTTCATTAATATAGACTGCCTTCGTGATGTTTCTGTAGTAAGTTTGTATTAATACGATGAATGTTTTAATTGCGTTTTCCATTAGTTTATTGAACACGACAGTGATAATCAAAGAGAAATTAATCAGCAACAGTATATTCTTTCACGATATCTGAAACAATCTGACAATGATGAAGTAGTTTACAAATTCTACATCTGTAGAAACGTACTGGTTCTAACTATGTCGCTAAACCAGAGTAGTTTGAAGAGCATTTTCGTCTAGAAATGAATTGCCTTAACGGTTAATTGATCAAGAGCGGGAAAGGTAAAATTTTACGAATATACGATCAGATGGACAAGTGTCTGAGAGATGACTTCCCTTTCAATACAAGTACCTGAGAGAGGACTTCCCTATCAATCTCCTGGATAGCTTTGTTTCTCAAATCAACTGGGTGCGTTACAATGCAGTAGCACAGGTGATATAGGGGGAAGACGTATGGCCAAACTTCCAGCACTCAAAGCACCGCATTGGGAGAGGGAAATAGGGCTTTACATCACAACAGTAGACCATCACCTTGACTTCTCGGGTAATGTATCGCCCTCGAAGGCCAAGATGAAGGCACCAGAGGCAACCTGATTATCCCTCTGACCCCAGTGGACACGCCGATCGAAATGTACACCTCGCCGCTCTAAACTGGCGCGCAGCTCATCGTCGGACTGCAAAAGAAGGTCCCTGTGAAATATGATACCCTGGACCGTATTTAAGCTCTTAGGGGGGCATCATGGTTACAGGAACATCTCCCATCCACTCACAAGTGAGTAACGCCCATGACTGGGCAGAGGATGCTGTTTTGATCAATACTGACCCAGATCTCATTTCGGACAAGCCATCCACCTCCCGAAACTTGTCCTCTAAATGCTCAACAAAAACTGACGCTTCATCGTCATGAAAGATTCCCTATCAACCTTCGAACATACAAGGTACCAGGACGAATAAGAGCCGCTGCCATCCTTAGCCTGGCGTTCCTCCCATGGTGTGGCTATGGAGGGGAACGATTTGGGGTCATACTTCTGTGCGTTGAATTGAGCCCATGAACGCTTAGAGACTGCTGGTGTTTGACCACCAGCCGCAGCAAAGGCCACCTGGCAGGATGGCCATTGCCGGGAGTCCCAAAGCCCCAGGGTGAAGGGCATCTACTCCTCAGAATATGTGGGGAGTTAATGGCACAGGGGACTACAACCGACAGCGTACATGGCGGCCCCACCACAACAGACTGGCTACCGTGCTGGATATCAGGTCCCAATTGGCTCGCTCTGTGGGAAAATTTTGAAAAATGTGGGTCAAACCATACAGCGGACCATCACATAAAGGCCGAAATATGTGACACTTCTTTTAGTCGCCTCTTACGACAGACAGGAATACCTTGGGCCTATTCTAACCCCAGGATCCGCAGTGGGAGCGAACGCGGGCACGGAGCCATTTAAAGGCTATAAGGTGCTCAAGGTAAGGGTGCCACTTATGCCAATGTAGAGCTCGCCGACGCTCTTTAACTGCCTCTGCGACTTCTGGCGACCACCGAGGGACTGCCTTTTGCCGGGGGCACCCTAAAGAACGAGGGTTCGCGTTTTCCGCCGCAGAAACGATCATTGTAGTTACCTGCTCAACCAAAACATCAATGTTACCATATGGGGGAGATTTAATTGTGACAGCAGAGGTGCAAGCGTCCCAGTCTGCCTTGTTTAAAAACCATCTGGGCAAGCGTCTGTGGGCCTGACGCAGGGGCAGTGACAGGAAGATGGGGAGGTATCACTACCACATAGGTCGTCGTGTGCTCTCCAGTGGATAGATGGGAGAAGGCCCAGACTGCATACCGAGAGATCAATGGCTGAATATGTTCCATGTGCCACAATGAAATGTTTTGGGGCCAGTAAGCACGGTGCCATCTCACAAGGAGTTATGAGCAATAAAATCTCCCAGAAGTAGGAAAAGTTTAGGGAGTTGATCAATCAGTGCATCCAATGTGTTCAGGGGTACTGCACCATCTGGGGGAAGATATACATTGCAGACAGTTACTTCCTACACAGCTTCAAGAGGGGTTTGATGGGGCACAGGTTCACTGTATACTGAGTTCAGGACATAGACACGAACTCCACTTGACACACTATTATAGTCACTACAGTTCTTGTAATATCCCCTATAGCTGCGGAGGGCAGGGGTCAACATTTCTGGGAACCAGGTTTCCTAAAGGGCAATGTAGAAAGCAGGTGTAAAGCTTAAGAGTTGCCATAGCTCAGCCAGGTGGTGGCAAAAACCGCCGCAATTCCATTGGAGGATGATGTAATTGTGAGACTGGGAAGGCACGAAGCACGCAAGGAGGCAGGTTATGCCTCAGGGTCACCTGCCGCCACCAATTTAGTATTTGTAGCCATTTCTATGGTGGATTAGGCATCAGTGAGATCCAGGTCCGCAGGGGACGCTAAGATCTCCACTGTGTCCTCAGATTCAGAACTGATAGGGAGTGGTGGTGTTGGAGCCACCAGACGGTCCTGTTTCTTAGCAGACTACTTTGCTTGCTCTCTCGCTTGTCTGTAGGGGTTTGCTGGGAAGAATTCTCCGAAGCAGCTTCAGGCACGGAGGAAGACTGTAAATCTCTTCGTCCAGCAGCTTTTCGCTCCTTGGGCCCCTGGCGAGTATCTGTCATGGCATTAGTTGAGACCTTGGGAGAGAGGGCCCCAAGAAGCCCCTTGTGCGTGAGAGGAGCCAGATGAGGCTGTTAAGCAGAGAGGGAGGGGACCGATGTCCCTGCATTTGGGGGGGGGGGGGGACTTAGCTCCCAAAGTAGGTGCTTTGGGAGCAACAGAGGAAGATTTGCCCACAGATGTGTTCCGGTGGCCCAGAGGGCCCACTGTTCGTGGCACAGAGTGAGGAACCACTGGAACTTGGGATGGCGATGGTGACGTAGCGACGTCAACCAAATTGGGTGTAATCTTCAAAATTTACGCAAGTCAATTCGTCCAGGGTCTTGTACTCCATGATTTTCCGCTCCTTTTGGAGTATTGAGCAGTCTGGCAAGCAGGGGGAGTGATGCTCTCCTTAGCTGATGCAAGTGGGAGGAGGTGCATATGGAGTATCTGGGTGCAGTGGACGTCTGCAGTCTCGACATGTGGCGTTGGAAGTGCAGTGGGAAGACGAGTCCGAACTTATAGCACTTAAAGAACCGCATAGGGGGAGGGACGTATGGTTTAACATCACAGAAGTAAATCATCAGTTTGACCTTTCCAGTCAATGAATCATCCTCAAAGACCAAGATGAAGGCACCAGTAACAAACCTGTTGTCTTTGGGTTCCCTGTAAACGCGCCGGATGAAATGAACATCCCGTTGCTATAAATTGCTGCGGAGCTCTTAGTCAGACTGCAAGAGGAGATTGCGATGGAAAATGATCCCCTGGATCATGTTGAGGCTTTTATGGGGATTGGCGAAAACAGGAATATCACCCAGCTTGTAACAGGCGAGTAATGCTCGGGATTGGGCTGGGGATGTTGTCTGAATCAAAACTGCGCCGTTTCGCATATTGGACAGCGCTGTCACTTCTCCAAACTACTCCTCAAGGTGTTCAACGAAAAATTGAGGCTTCATATGTAGAAGGGAGTCCCCATCAGTTCTGCTACAGACTAAAATCCGAGGCGAATATGGCTTGTTCTGTACCCCTACGTTCCTCCCATAGTGTAGCGAGGAAGGGAAACGATTTAGGGTCATATCTGTCAGCACTGAATTCGATCTTGCCCTTCTTAGAGACTGCTGGTGCCGTACGGTCACCAGCAAGGGATGACTTAGTCCGCTTCATTGTGGGTCACCCGCCCTAATGTCACCCACTCTGATCAGGGGCTCTCTCCACGGGTGCCACCCAGCCACAGCAAAGGTCAACTGGCGTGATGGCTGTTGCCTGGAGTCCTGATGCTCCAGGAAGATAGGCATCTACTCCTTGGCACACATGGGGACTTCACAGCTCAGGCATCAGCAGTGCCATCCCTGTGTTGTTAGGGGGATACCACCAAATGGGTAAATGACGGCCCCACCACAACGGACTGGCTGCCGTGCTGCATACTGGGCGCAGAGAAATCCAATATTGTAATGGAGGTGAAAGACTACAGGAGAAAATGGAAGAAGATGACATACCCCGGAAAGTGTCCTTGCCCAAATAGTTGGGTCGCAGGTGGAGATGCAAAGCTATGACAAGAGATTCAGGAATCTAAGGGCTCTATGGATAGCTCGTGCACCACATATGGTGTCCTTCCCCACATGGCCTGCACTTCTGTAAATTTTGAAATTGGCAAGTGAAACCATAGAAAATGGCCGAAAAATATGAGACTCCTTTTAGTCGCCTCTTACGACAGGCAGGAAAACCTCAGGCCTATTCTAACCCCTGGACCCGCAGGGGGGCGGAAGAATGGAGATGACTTCTTATGGCGGATGTCTTCGACCGCCAATGCTTATTATTAATCAAAATATAAGCGGTGACGGATTTCGAATCCGGGATCAAGGACGTTTTAATTATGAATCAAAGACCCAACCCCCTCTTTTTTAATTCTGATTTTGTTTGCTGCATTTTTTTCGCGGCGGACGTCCCAGGATACCCGTTCAAGTTCATCGTTTATCCGTTCACTCAGTTTTTTATTACGGAGGGCAGCTAAGCGTCTGCCGGCCGGAGTGGCCGAGCGGTTCTAGGCGCTTCAGGCTGGAACCGCGTGACCGCTACGGTCGCAGGTTCCAATCCTGCCCCGGGCATGGATGTGTGTGATGTCCGTAGGTTAGTTAGGTTTGAGAGTTCTACGGGACTGGTGACCTCAGTTATTAAGTCCCATAGTGCTTAGAGCCATTTGAACCATTTTTGAGCTAACCCTCTGACCGAACATGCTGAGCTACTGTGTAGCGTGCCGGCTGAAACAGATAAATATTGCTTCCATTCTGAATTCGTAAAACGAAAGTAAAGTAAGAATAAGGACTTAAGAGAAGGAATGAATAGTCCCCTAGACCATGGGTGCCACGATCTGGCTCCGATGATGCTCTCCTTCAGATGGCCTCACGAGATGACAACCGGCTGTCTGACGGTGACCTTCCATATTGCGTCCAGTCACATGGTACTGCCACCCCTGACGCCCCTCCTGTGAGGAATCCTCTCGCAATCCAGAACACGAACTCATGTCTTAGTCCGACATGAGGACGACAGATCCCTGCAGCTATTGTTGCAGCACCTGCTTTCTCCACTAAGAAAATGACTGTTTGATAATCTCAGAGAATAAGCTGGTTAGGACATGTTGAGAGAATGGCAGATTACAAAATGTCCAGAAGAATAATTGAAGGAGGACTGTATTCCAGTATAAGGAAGGGACGAACACGATCAAGGTTGCTGGGCAATGAGTTACCTGACCTCTCCTACGTGGAGATCCGATGATGGAAGATAAAAATAGAGATTTATTGAAAGCAGATAGTTGAGGAGGCGAAGGACCGTCAAGATCTGAAGTGCCGACGTAGAATGATTCGTATAACTTTAGTTCTACATATAATGCAGCGCAACTGTCTTATGGAAGTAAGAGGTCAGACACGGAAGTATTGACTGATTTAAAATACATATACTTGGGAAAAATAAGCAAAGTCGAGTGCCTGCTGGGGTAAAGAAGAGTCATCTTCATAAATGTTACATTGCATCTTATAACGCAGGGGTTTATTTTCATTTTTAATTGACCAACCTGGCCTTACAAGGGGAGGTCACAACTAGAGCTCTGCATTTCGATGAAAACAACCGCTCGAGCATTTCCCATTTCGTGCCGCTGCTCGACGGCTGGGAAAGACCCACGCTGCGATACGGCTGTGACCGTCTAATGCGCCATGTGGCCGGTTGTGCTCCACCTCTCGGTTATCGGTTGGACGGTCGAGCACTGCCGGGCGCTCGAGCGTACTCACAATCTCGGCCGGTGACAGTACAACCGCCGCGCGCTCTACAGTGCCGAATCGCATTAGAAACCGTGTGTAAACGGAGTTGACGACCTGGCCTTGAGCAGCGCAGACAGCGTTATGGATAAACCAAGTATAGGTCGTAAACGTTCCATTCATGAAACGAAGAGAAGTATTATGGAGAGAATTAGAAGCGGCTCATTAGTCCTGAAGAAGAAAGACATGTCGGAAGAGGAGGCGAAAAGTGAAGCTTGGAAATCGTTTGCACTTGTAGTGGATCCTGTCACGCAGGCTTCTGCTGGTTTCGTGCAATGTACCACATGTGATACCATACTTCCGTACCAGTCAAGCACAACAGGTATGATTCGGCACTGCAAAAGTAAATGCGGGGCAGAAGTCCACCGGCCACTTGCAGTACCAAGTAGCATAAAGAAAGTTTTTGTTGATAGGTTGGTCGATATGACTGGAATAGATTTGCTACCGTTAAATACTTGTAGTAAGATTGACTTCAAGAATTATTCGCAGGAGCTCATCAATGTTGGCGCCACTTACGGCGAAGTCAG
Organism: Schistocerca nitens; assembly: GCF_023898315.1. Classification (NCBI taxonomy): domain Eukaryota; kingdom Metazoa; phylum Arthropoda; class Insecta; order Orthoptera; family Acrididae; genus Schistocerca; species Schistocerca nitens. The sequence continues at coordinate 4,993,074 of NW_026045897.1, forward strand.
TATAGAAGATGTTCTTCCGCACCCTATCACTGTATCGCAGCATATTAAAGAAAAGGCAGACAAAATACGGGTGACAATGGTGCCCAAGCTAATATGTGCCTTAAAGAACAAAATGTGCGCTTTAGACGCTGGTCTGTGGTCTGATAACTAGAAGAAGAAAAATTTTTTGACTGTGACGTCGCATTATGTGAATGATGAGTGGCAGCTAGAAACGCTTGTTTTGATAACAGCCGAGTTTCCGGACGTACCTAAGACAGGAGAGAACATACGGCACGAAATCGAAGAGTGGATGCTTGAGTTAGGAATTATCAAGAATGGTCTTACGAAATGTTACTTTGTCACCGACCAAGGAGCTAATATGAAGAAGGCACTTGGATCTTACGACCGTTTGCCTTGCTTTGATCACTGCTTGATGACTGCGCTTCGTCACACATTTCAAGAGACGTTTTTAGAAGACGAAGCCCCTGAAATCCTGTCGTGTCTACTATCAGCGAGAGCTATAGTAGGCTATTTGAAGAGATCGGGTCACTCGGGGCGTCTGCGGCACTCTGTGATGCAAGAAGCTGTAACTCGGTGGAACAGTATACTGTTAATGCTCAATTCCGTCATAAGTCAAATCGACGATATTCGAGATCTGCTAGAATCCCGGGGGCAATCGACACTCTTAGAAACCTTCCAAGAAGGATGCGTACGAGACGTTGTCGCTTTTCTAACCCCCTTTAAAGAAGCGAGTTTGGATTTGGAAACTGCAAAGGTAACAACGCTGGAACGTGTGCTGCCGTGGTACAAGAGTCTGTTATTACATCATTGTGAACCAATAGACAGTGACAACGAGGTAAGAACACTTTCTATAGGTTACGATCCTTTATACAACTGCTGAATTATCAGAGTGCAGTTATGTATATTGGGTTTCCTTTTCAGCTCACGGCAGCATACTTCATCACAGAGAAGTGTAAAATTGAGGCTATCCATTACGTTGCCACGGTTCTATGGCCATCACGGCGTCATTTGAAGAAACTCACAGCAGACGAAAAGCAAGCCGCGTATGCGAGTACGATTGTACTCGGAACTGCCCGTAAATGGTAAGGTTCATTCACTGAAACCAATTAGTAAACGAATGTTTGTCTAATCTGCCATCTTTCGTTAGATCAACATTTATTACGTCTACAATGTGATATTTGGGAAAGGTTTCGCAGCTTAAACATTCCACAATGCGTTTTGATGTAATTTGTGCGATATATAGCCGGCCGAAGTGGCCGCGCGGTTCTGGCGCTGCAGTCTGGAACCGCGAGACCGCTACGGTCGCAGGTTCGAATCCTGCCTCGGGCATGGATGTGTGTGATGTCCTTAGGTTAGTTAGATTTAACTAGTTCTAAGTTCTAGGGGACTAATGACCTCAGCAGTTGAGTCCCATAGTGCTCAGAGCCATTTTTTTGCGATATATATATAAAATGTCACCGTAAATATAGTCGTTTAGTAACCAGTAATTCTAACTACGGTGTATGCATATTGGAAGGTGACAGGAATATCTTACGGATGTTTTCATTCATGTTTAGAGTCCATTCAAGCAAACAGTGACCAAGTTCTTCCCATGAAAATGTCCAGGATGGACTGGAGTTCGGATGAGGACGACGAAGATGGACACACAGTTACTACCAATGAACTCGACAGGTACCTTTCGCTATCCAAATCCGACTGTAGCTGTGCCGAAGAACAAATTTTGCAGTGGTGGAAAACGCACGCGGGGCTATTTCCAAGGCTGTCGGTAGTAGCCAGAAGGGTTCTCTGTATTCCTGCCACCAGTGCTGCCAGCGAGAGAAATTGTAGCCAGGCCGGTCACCTGCTGTCCAGCAAAAGATCGTGCCTGGTATCAGACAAGGTGGATGATCTCTTATTGATCCATCACAATTACGTAAGTATTCACAACATACAACGTAATCACAAGGAAGGAAACATTCCTCAAACTCTATAAATGTATGGTTCCACTTTCATTGACTTCACAAGAAGAAGTTCAAACTGCCAGCTGTAGTAATAGCTCCAGGAACACAAATGACGCCTGTGTATCAGGACGCACCAATGACGAAAAACGAATTGTATAGTCATGATTCACTTGTAACGTTATTTACAGGTCATAATTTGTTCAGAAATTAACGTTTGTGCAACAAAATTTCGTATTACTTTTAACTCCGTCATTCCTTCCCGATCCTGCATTCAATGTTAGTACAACGTATACGTGGCCGAGTTTGGAGATAGGCTACACATAGTCCACTGTGTTCCCGTTTGTCTACCGAACGGAACAAAATACTAAATAGAGACATTACAGTTTTTAACGTTACAATTACTGGAATACATGATAACTTCAAAGGCGAAACTCCAGTAGTCTGCAACATATTAACAAACATCAAATGTAACATATACAAGTGTATTATTTAGCTCATAGAACTGGTAGTAAACAACGAAAGACTTTGTAAAAGAAATAAGTGAGTGGTTAATGTGAAGCTGTGGCCTCTGATCTCAAGGAGTGTGACGAAGCGCGGCTCGCTGGCACTCAGTCCACCGGTTACTGGCGACCGGCCGAGCGTTTGGCGCACTCGGCCGAGCGCTGGCGATCGGCTGCCCACAGCCGGCGGGAGAGGACGCTCGGCCGCGTACTCCCGAGAGCCAGAGGGTCGAGCGGGACACGCCGGTAAAAATCGGAGATAATGCAGGCCTCTAGTCACAACACAGGGATTACGGATTTGCTTAAGACTTTGTACACCTTTAGTAGGCCAGTACAACAACAATGTGCAAGTAGTAAGATGCACTGCTCTGATAATTCTGAGCAAATTGGAAGAGAAGTTTTACGGGTCTCTCATGTGGCTTACGTATATGTGCGTAGGTGCCGGACGTTAGAGTTCGTAGCAGTCAGCAGGAGTCGGCTCTGAGCCGCGGCAGCGCGTGGGGCTGCCCCGCGCGCCGGCACTCGTCTTTATGCAGAGTCCACTACGACCGTACCTCATGGCGCACTCTTACCGACGTGCCACCATCAAAGTAACGTTTCAGGCCGAACATCCACGATCGAGAGCTTTTGAAGTTGAACAAACGAGAGGATCTGCGTTAGAACCCCCCCTGGACGTGATAGGAACACATTTTTCCATCACAGGAAGTGTATGCATCAAGATGTCGACGGAGGCGCTACACGCTGAAGTTGTCTCAACGACACGCCGCCGGACTAAAATTTAAACACTGATGGACACGTAGGTGCAGTGACAGTTGACCACGCGGGATTCGGTCTCGGAACTTTGCGGGTGTTGGAGCTCCTGTCCGAGGTGCCTCAAGAAGAGGTCATTGCCGCTTTCCAACCGTACGGAAACGTCTCGGGTCACGTCACGGTAGGTCCTGTCCAAATGTTCACCCCGACATTAGATACAGACACTGGCATCGACGTTCACGTTCCTACCTGTCAGCTAAGTGACAGTGCCACGACACCTGCCACGACACTTCAGGACACGCTTGAAGCCTCGTCAAAGCCACCCACCGCAACACAACACGACTGTGAGACCGGCACGGCGTCACTCCCAGTACTCACACCGGGAACATTCACTCTCGAGATCGTGGCCAACAAACCTGCCCGAACCCTGGACGATGAACTAGATGTCGTGCCGACTGCTGCCTTTATCCGGACAGGTATAGCGTCGGATGATGGGCAACCACGTTCGGATTCGGAACAACACATTAGGAAACAGAGGTCGCCCAGGAGGTGCAAGAAACGCCGACGAACACCCTCTGATAACGCTCTCCTTCAGATGGGCTCGCGAGATGGCGACCAGATGTCTGGTGGTAACCTTCCATATAGCGTCCAGTCACATCGTACTACCACTCCTGACGCCCATGCTGTGACAAATCCTCTCAATCCAGAATACGAACTCAGTGTTATCAGTACACAAGGACGACAGATCCTCCACATCTATTGACGTAGCGCCTGCTCTCCCTGCTCTGACAGTAAACGACTGTCACATGTCTTCGAGGTCAGCATCCTGGGCCATGTTGAAGAATGAGCGGATCAGAACACCAGCTTATCTGAGTGAGAGCATCCCACGCAGGCGCCTGAGCCGGCACCCTGCCGGTAATTATGACCGTTGTGGCAGACCAGGCAAGTCTACATCTTCGGGATGCCTCCATCACGCATTCTCAATCGACTTCAAGGGACCGTGCACAGCAATATCGTGTCGCTACAATGAGTCTTGCCACCATCCTAGCCCCTCACAAACTGGCCATGTTCCGAGATACCACCTACTGTGCGGATGTTGATATTACACACATTCCAAGTGCCTAACAGGTACACCGCCTACGTTTATCACGCCTCCAACACTGGTAATGGCGTAGCCATCATTCTACGCGATGGGCCCCCTGCAGAGGATGTCGTATACCTCGCCACTGCACAGGGTATGGCCCTCACCCTATCTGGCGTCCGTATCATTAACATCTACGCACCGTCTGGCTCTAGCTGCCGTCATGAACGACATACACTCCTGGAAATGGAAAAAAGAACACATTGACACCGGTGTGTCAGACCCACCATGCTTGCTCCGGACACTGCGAGAGGGCTGTACAAGCAATGATCACACGCACGGCACAGCGGACACACCAGGAACCGATGTGTTGGCCGTCGAATGGCGCTAGCTGCGCAGCATTTGTGCACCGCCGCCGTCAGTGTCGGCCAGTTTGCCGTGGCATACGGAGCTCCATCGCAGTCTTTAATACTGGTAGCATGCCGCGACAGCGTGGACGTGAACCGTATCGTATGTGCAGTTGACGGACTTTGAGCGAGGGCGTATAGTGGGCATGCGGGAGGCCGGGTGGACGTACCGCCGAATTGCTCAACACGTGGGACGTGAGGTCTCCACAGTACATCGATGTTGTCGCCAGTGGTCGGCGGAAGGTGCACGTGCCCGTCGACCTGGGACCGGACCGCAGCGACGCACGGATGCACGCCAAGACCGTAGGATCCTACGCAGTGCCGTAGGGGACCGCACCGGCACTTCCCAGCAAATTAGGGACACTGTTGCTCCTGGGGTATCGGCGAGGACCATTCGCAACCGTCTCCATGAAGCTGGGCTACGGTCCCGCACACCGTTAGGCCGTCTTCCGCTCACGCCCCAACATCGTGCAGCCCGCCTCCAGTGGTGTCGCGACAGGCGTGAATGGAGGGACGAATGGAGACGTGTCGTCTTCAGCGATGAGAGTCGCTTCTGCCTTGGTGCCAATGATGGTCGTATGCGTGTTTGGCGCCGTGCAGGTGAGCGCCACAATCAGGACTGCATACGACCGAGGCACACAGGGCCAACACCCGGCATCATGGTGTGGGGAGCGATCTCCTACACTGGCCGTACACCACTGGTGATCGTCGAGGGGACACTGAATAGTGCACGGTACATCCAAACCGTCATCGAACCCATCGTTCTACCATTCCTAGACCGGCAAGGGAACTTGCTGTTCCAACAGGACAATGCACGTCCGCATGTATCCCGTGCCACCCAACGTGCTCTATAAGGTGTAAGTCAACTACCCTGGCCAGCAAGATCTCCGGATCTGTCCCCCATTGAGCATGTTTGGGACTGGATGAAGCGTCGTCTCACGCGGTCTGCACGTCCAGCACGAACGCTGGTCCAACTGAGGCGCCAGGTGGAAATGGCATGGCAAGCCGTTCCACAGGACTACATCCAGCATCTCTACGATCGTCTCCATGGGAGAATAGCAGCCTGCATTGCTGCGAAAGGTGGATATACACTGTACTAGTGCCGACATTGTGCATGCTCTGTTGCCTGTGTCTATGTGCCTGTGGTTCTGTCAGTGTGATCATGTGATGTATCTGACCCCAGGAATGTGTCAATAAAGTTTCCCCTTCCTGGGACAATGAATTCACGGTGTTCTTATTTCAATTTCCAGGAGTGTATATTCTTCGCCCAGGAGGTCACATCGTTCTTCACAGGTTCGTAAGATGATTTAATGCTCGGTGGGGACTTCAGCTCGACACAAGGGCCTGCTGAACAACTCCCACGCCGTTCACCTAGTGCAGCTCTCTCAATGGTCATCAGCTGCCTGCGACTCATTGATGCCTCGACAAAGATCCACGGTACCCAACTGGGTTACAAATTTTACACCACTCACTCATCAAGTCGTATAGTCCACATCTACCTCACCCGACTGCTTGCTGATGACACCCACCGTGCAGAAGTCCAGCACATGGCCTTCTCAGACCATGAAGCATACATCTGCGACATCACTCTCGCCTGACAGCATGTGTGGCATAGTTGTGGTCTATCGAAATTCAACATCACCCACCTGACCTCCCCAGAGCGTCGCCGTACGGTCGAGGAAGCGTGAACGCGATACTGGCATCGTCGTGACGCCTATGACTCCACATTATCTTGGTGGCTCTCCTGTGCAAAGCTGACTCTCCATGAAACACTGATGAGCTATGGTAAGGAAGCCAAATCATGGCATACTAATACCTTGCACTTTTATTATTCAGTTCTTCGTGGCTGTGAAACGATCCCTTTTTCGCCAGCCAGGCAGACGGTGGTACACCGAACAAAGGCGCAGACATCCTTGATCGTGTGCGGTCATCTGGAAGGCACTGTAGTCCAATCTCGGACCTCTAATCGTATACCTCAAGAACAACGTAGCACCTCCTCCACAGGGTTCTGATCCATGTCTCACTGATGCAGAAGGCCACTTTCATGAGACCCAACAACCTGTCGGCCATCCTCTCCGTAATCATTTCGCCAGATTGTATGCAGCTGTACTGAATGCACTCTTCCGGTGGAGGTGGTGCATGAACTCCAAGAAGACATGAGCACAGAGTGCTATCAAGGCAGGATACGATAACAGATCCCCAGGGCCCGATGATATCTCCATCGAATTTGACTAAGTTTTAAGTCTTTG